>NC_090931.1:1051125470-1053625470 GCF_040938575.1 Ambystoma mexicanum | reverse complement strand
CGCACAAAGAGTCGGTGCCAGAGGAACTTAGTGGTCTAGAGGGGAGTATTTAGTAAGATTAAGGTGAAGGTAGTGTGGCCCCCAGGTCCAAACAGCCTTGATGATGATGCAGAGGGATTTGAATTTAATCTGTGCAGAAACAAGGAGCCAATGAAGACTTTTTAGTGCAGGAGCTTAAGTCTTGCTGCCCTATTCTGGATTAGCTGGAGGGGTCACAGAGTGGAAGATGGTAGATTCAGGAGGAGGCTGTTGCAGTAGTTAAGCCTAGGGAGATCCAGGGGTTGGGTCACATTGAGCCTCTGAGGGAAAGTGAGAAAGGGTAAAATACCTTTGAGAAGGAAGAGCTGAAAGCGGGACTTCTTGGCAATGTCCTGGGTGTGTGGGAGGAAGGAGAGAGAGGAGTCGAAGATGACTCCAAGGTTTCTGGCTTCAGTTGAAGGCTCAGGGGAGAGCCCAAGGACGAAGGCCCGAGATAGATGGAGAAGGAGGGAGCAGGGGTACCAATGGGAAGGATCTCAGTTTTGCAGGCATTGAGGCAGAGATCATTGGAGGTGCAACAGGATTGGATTGATTGATTGATGATTGATTGGTTATTTATAACATGCTAAATACCCAGAGGTTTCTAAGCGCAGACCAGGGATCAAACCTGTGTTCCTCTATGTCATCTTGCTTTCAAGGCAAGCATGTTGCCCCTGAGCTATCCTCCCGAGACCATGGCAGATAGGCAGTCAGGGATGATGGAGGGTGCAAGAGGGCCAACAGGGAGTTTGAAAAAGAGTTGTGTGTAATCTCCGTAAGACTAGAAGTTGGAGGAGATGAGGCATGCAAGGAGAGCAAGGTAGATGTTAAAGAGCCAGGGGGAGATTATAGAGCCCTGGGGCACACCACAGGTGGAGACGGAAGTAGGAGAGAAGGGGCCCAGGATGACTTGGGAAGAGTGGTTAGTGAGGAAATAGGTCAGCCAGTCCAGAGCGTGTTCCGAGATACCAAGTGTATCATGGAGCCTTTGTGTGAGGATGGAATGGTTGACTGTGTCAAATGCAGAGGAGAGATCAAGAAGGATAAGGACAGCTGGGGAGTTGGAGTCCAGAGCTGCAGGCAGGTCTGCATGGGTGTTCATAAGAGTAGTTTCTGTGCCTCTCGATGCTTGGAATCCAGATTGATGGCCGTGGAGACTACCAGCAAGTTTAGTGTGTGAGTTGAGTTGGGGCAAGGCCAGCTTCTCAAGCAGCTTCCACAGGAAGTGGGTGATGGAAATAGGGCGGTAGCTGGCGGGGCAAGTAGGGTCAGGGGATGGGTTTTTCAGGAATGGGTGTACAAGGGAGTGCTTAAGGGGGAGGAGAAACATCCAGTGACAAAAAAGTGATTGCAGAAATCTGCGAGAGCAGGGGTAAGTGAGCCGATGTTATCCTTGTTGGTCCTGGATTAGCAAGGGGAGACCTGTTTAGAAGATACCTTCATGGAGCGGACAACTCTGGTAACTTTTTCAGGTGTGACATGGGAGAAAGAGGAGAAGGAGGAAGGAGGGGGAGGAGGGTAAGTTTATGCGCTGTGTAAGACTAATAAGCCCATTTTTGTAAGTGCTTTAATCCTTTCCTTTGTGAGGTGTAACCAGCTCAAGGCGTGTTTCCCTATTAGGGCTCTCAGACTCTGATGCAGGTCTCCCTTTTTAGCTAGCAATATTGGATCAAAAGTGTGGTTCCGAGGGGCTGAGCAAATGGAATTGGGTTATAGCTCTGGTGGCAAGTTCATGGTGGTCATTTTTATGAAAAAAGCTGGAAAAGTTTGACCTAGAAAAAATGTGTTCATTTTAAACCATTAATTTAGAATTCAAATGTTAACTATGGTTTTAATTAAAACATTTTACCTGTGGAAAGGACCAGAGGATTCTATTTCTGGCTAAAATTACTTCCATTATGCTCAGACTCTAACAAGTCGAAAAAGTAGAAATTCTTAACTCAAGTTTAATAACAAATAAGCATGATCACTCTGATCCGAATGGATTAACTCACAAGTTGTACAACTATCAGAAACTGGCTTGCTCACATTAAGGTAATCAATTGTACAAGAAATAGACCCTCAATGCCAAGTTAGTTTACAAGGTATATCTCATGCTAAATTGCCGTTCAATTTGGACATATTCCATAGATGCAGAAAATCTGGCAATCGAAAAACTTGCAAAGTTTTGGTGTTTACCAGTATGGGCCGCGATGTACGAATTTCAATAAAAACCATCCAAGTAAGTAGTACCCAATTGCATCAGATCTGGACAATTATAATTTAAATCACCTGCTAAAGTTAATTAATCTGGACCATCCTTGACATCCCATGAAGTAAGCAAATGACCTAAGGATTTTAATTGCTTTTGAACCCCAGCCATTGTCAGTTGAGATATTAAGCTCTCAAGAGGCGTGCATTCTGGTACCCTTGCCTGCTTTTTGAAAAAAAATGCATTAGCTATCCAGATTTGTAACCTCCTCGAGCCATGCCTCAGTTAACAAAATAACGTTAAAATCATTTAACTTTGGAATTGACGCTTGAGGACTTCCGAGACAAAAGCTTGACTTTAGACTTCCTAAAGGCGACGGCAGTTTGCTGACCTGCAGGGATTGATTGCAGTGTTGACGTTAGGCCATGACCAATCACACTCTAGCTTTTACCTACTAACTTCATTACTTAGGAGCTGAACCTCCCTTTGACCAGGCTACCTTCTTTTACAGGTTATGTGTAGGTTCAGGTCATGAACAACTTGCAGATTAATGTTATGATGAACAGGTGAAAGCAATCTGAGTTTTTCCCATTCATAACCTCTGGTCAAAGTTGAATCTAAATAAGGGAATAAGTAATAGCCAAGATTAAGAAACGATGCGTCTTCAGCCAAGCGCATATTGTAAATTACTCTTGGTTTATATGTAGGATCACAAAATCAAGTCTTTTTTGATGAATAAACAAGCCTTGATCAATGACTCTAAAGTCCATAATTCTATGGCACGACAGGAGGCTCATATTATGCATTCCAATCTTTACTCTGAAACCACAGCAGCAAAGAAAAAATTTTTACAAACAAAAAACGTTGTAAAACAGAACTAAATAGAGTTCAATGTCAATGTAAGGGGGGCTCCCCAATCCATCATGGAGGACAGGTCATGCCCTGCAGGAGACCAATGAGCAGGGACTCTCCCTTATACAAGTCTTTACTCTAAACCCAACTCCTCTTTCTTTGCTGCTGATGCCACAGCTAAGCCACACCTTATTGTGTTTCCTTAGAAATGCTAGTCTGTGTTGCAGTTGTATAACTTGGTTGCCAATGGTGTGTTCTGTTTCACAGTACGAATTGGCTCACCTCAGCATTTGCTTTGGAACGTGGAGTTCTGGGCTTTCTATTGTGATTTTACATTCGTTTGTAACGTGCCTGTGCTTTTTAGAATTTTGTTGGGAATTTGTTTTGAGTTTCTTGTTGTGTCACTAGTACAGTTGTAAATAGTGTATAGTAATTTACATAGCCACATTTGGACGGGAGATAGGCGTTCGGATTTTTTATTTTAATTTGTGGAAATGTAAATAGGAAAGCCCTGAGGGAAGCAGCACTTTCCCTTTCTTTCATTTGATGTTTTATGGGTCCACGCTCGCGTGTCGTGTGAAGCCTTGCTTCAGGCCACCGACGCGTGAGCGTATGCCTGTCAGGAATTTCTTTCCTGAAGTACGCTAGTCCGTTCGGGCTGGCGTACCTTGAAGGTACTTTCATTTTAATGGTGATGCGCGCGGCCTGTGAAGAAGCTTCGTTTCAGGCCTGCTGCGCGTCACGGCTGTTCATTTAAGGGTGATTTATGTCCTTAAAAAATTATTACGCTGCTCGCGTATAGTTGCTGGCTCGGCTTCAGGCAGAGCCTGTTCCTTTAGCAAGGTTACCATCCTTGCATTGTTGCTTCCCATTCACCCTGCTAGGGTGTGCAGTAATTTATAGCCTGCTCGGCTGTTCCTTTCCCAGTGCAGAGTTTGACCTGCTTTGTGTTGCCCATTTGATTTTACTTTATTTTATTTTATTTTATTTATTCGGGTGTCTTTTCCATATTTCTTAATATGAAAGGTGCTATGTTTATGTATTTATACATATTTAAAAGTAGCAATTGTCGCAGATTAAGCCCAGAAGCAGGATAGCTCAATGATAGAGCTGCAGGTTTACCATGCATAAGGACCTGGGTTTGCTTCCCGCCATGTCCAGTGTACACATATGGATATGTGTGTATATATATATATATATATATATATTTTTTTTTTTTCAAAAATTGAAATTTTAATTTTGTTTTTAAATTGGTATTTGTCAGTTTATATTCAACACTAATTCACCTACTGAAGAGCCTCATACGCTGCAAGTCTGCAGCTTTATTTGTTTATTTAAGTGCTGCGCAGGGCATAGGTGATTTGCCTTCACTGTAGGTGCCATAACCTGCTCTGTTTCAGGTTCTGCCTGAGTTCTAATGCGAGTTTACCCCTCGTGTACTGCTAGTTACCACACCCTGCTAGGGTGAGCAGTTTGAGGTGCACTTGCTAAGTGTATTCCTCCCTTAAATTTGGCAGCTTTGTTTAGGTGCTGCATATGGCATTGGTGATTACCTTCACTGTATGTGTGCCATAACCTACTCGGTGGCAGGCTTTGCCTGTGTTCTTCTGCGAGGTGAACCCCTCGTGTATTGCTGGTTGCCACACCCTGCTAGGGTGAGCAGTTTTAGGTACACTTGCTCAGTGTACTCTTTTGCTAAGCAATATAGATTTAAGCGGTGCCTGAAGCACATTTACGTTTTCAGGATTGTCAGTAGCCCGGCTAGCTCAGTAAGCATCAGCTTTTATAAGGGGCGGGGTTCGGCGTAACCCCTCTTCCTTGGACATTTTATATTATTTTATACTATTTTATTTATTTATTCATTAAGTACTTTAAAGAAAAGAGTGTGTGGAGGTGGTTGTAAACAGACCAGTGTGGGGGGGTTGTACCTTCCTCTTCAGCCATCACTCAGGTGCTAACCTTCGTTTTTTAGTTAAATTCTGTCACCCTTTACATTAGTTAGTTTCAGGAAAACTCAGTCCGTTTCCTTAGTCATTTCCTTCCCCAATAACAATTGCGCCACTCAGTACCCGTGTTGATTAAGTTGCAGAATTTTCTCTCGACATGAGGAGGAGAAAAAGGACACTTTATGTCCCTATTGAGGGCTGCAGGGCTTGATTCTCTCTTTAGAGGGGCGTGTTTCCCTTACTATTTGTCCCATTATGACATTCATTATACAATTTGGACTATTGGTGGGGACAAGGTCAGCTTGAGGGTAACTGTTCAGTTTTGTTTAAGGCAAGTTGAGCAGCCATGATCTGATTTGGATGGATTGTTTGGGAACACTTGCTGGTATCAGAGGGATGGGTTACCAAATAATATCTTTCTGGCGCCCGCCCCATGGTTTTCCTCCCAAGCCTTGGCCTGTTTTCCGCTAATCGTCTAGCGGTGTGTTACAATTTCTCCTCTGCTCGAGGAGTACAAGCAGGGTTCTGTACCCTCAAGAGAGTTGTTTAGCTTCTTTCATTATATATTTTTCCTACTGTGCAGCGAATAGAGTGCTTGCTTTCAAATCTGTGTACAGAGCCTACTGATGCAGGTTCCTAATTTTGAAAGGGTCTAAATCAGTCGTTCATCCTGCTGAGATCGATAAGTGAACACCTCACACCACACACCGTTGGTAGTAATGATGAGCAACCCTTGTATACCTGATGGTTCGTAGCACTATATAAGTGCTATTTTGCTCTGGGCAATGTGCTTAATTTTTTCCTTCGCCTAATCCCCAGAGAGGCCAGTCAGCCTGTTAGAAGGGACAGTGGTCCCAGTATTCTTTCACAACCTTTCAATTACGGGGCACGATAATTATCCCAAAGTTCTTTCCCCCCTCATTCCCCTTCCCGCCACCCTTGCGGGGGGGATTGCATCATAATGTTACACCTCTTGGAGTAACACCTGATGATTCCCGTTTTTTCCTTTAACAGTTCTGGCTCATGGCTAGTGCGAAACTCGCACTGGGCATTTCCCTCCCGTCAGTTTACTTTCCTTTGCACCAATTTCCTGGTATTTCTCTAAGTTAAGCAGTGCCCCCTTCCACAGTCATGGGGTTTGCTTAGAAGTGCAAGAGTGTATTTATTTTAAGGGTGTAAAGCGGGACTTTAGTGTGGTCCTCAAGGTAGCCTTCTTCTGGGTTGCAAGGTTTTCCTTAGATAAGTGGTGGAGATTGGGAAGGCACAATATCCCGCGGTGGGATAGAGGGGTCTGGGATTGCTACTCATCTTCCATCCAAGTTATTACGGCTCTCTATCACAGGGTGTTCCAACGTCTCTACGTTAACCATCTCGGAAGGTGTCTGTCAGTGCGATTGCCAGAGGCCTGGGATATATTTCGTTAATGACTTGGTTCTCCTGGTCACCTGCATGTCAGATAGACCATTTGGGTTTTCACGGGAGATTGTTCTGCAATAAGGTGCCAGCACAGGGTGCTGGGGGTTTCAAGATTCTTCAGAATGGCTAAGATAGAGGTTAGTCCTCTTCTGGTGAGCAACTTCATTTTAACTGTTTAGTGATCAGTTTCTTTGCAGTTTAGAGTCTTTACTAAGATTATGGAATTTGGTGGGTCCTCCTTCAATTAGTTTATGATGCTCTAGGGGATTTATCAATCATGGGGGAGGGGATAAGGTCCAAGCACCTGGCTCAACTACAAGGGGGTTCAGGTATCACTATAATGGTAGCGATTGGATGTAAGATACATTTTTTCCTCCTTCCCAAGTTCGGTATCTTAAGGGTCAGGTTTTGTAAATATCTTCCTTTTGTCATGTTAGCAGAGTCCTTCTTCAAGAGTTCAGGAGGTCTGAGGGTCTCCGTCTTGGCAGGTTTAACTCTTCCTGGTGTTTCAAGGATTTTTCAGGAATATCTCTTTGTCATCAGGGTTCCCTGGTTGGGTCTTTCCCTTAGTCCGGGTGTTATTTAACGCTATCTGCTGGGTTTCAGGTGGGGCCCCTCTCACCCATTCTGCTTCTGCCTCCAGAAGACATACCTTTCTTAGTATACACATATTTCTGGGGACAATTGTCTGTTTGGACAGGGCTTGCAGTAGACTTTTCTGGGTACTCAAGACCACAGGTCTATTGCAAGTCTATTGCTTTTTAGCTCTGCTCAAGCTAGGTCGTCCTATAACATGTCAATAAAATGTCCTTTTACTCCCATTTTACCTTTTATGAAGATTTGCCTTTCCCACTTGGTTCGCCAGTGTAGTTATGAGACATGTCCTGTTTCTAATATGATATCTTCCTTTAATGCATGGGATGGAAACTACAAAGCTTTCACCCCTTAAGGGGTATTTTTCTTTATCTCCAGGAGAGCTAAGTGTTTAACTTCTTTCATTTACTATCTAGGTTCCCAAAAGAGGGTATGAATTTAAGTGTTTTAAATGTTTGATTGGACAACAGAGGAGTTTATTACTCCTATGGGTTTTTTCCTAACCTATTAGTATAGGAAGACTTTGTTCAGTGTTTTCCCCCCTCTTTTTAACCAGTTGGTTTTGGTGGCCTGTGAGGAACGCTGGAATTGGCACATCTTCCCAGTTTGTTTTCTTGCAGTGGATTTGGCTATGCCTTATAAGACAGTCATTCAGGCAGCCTAGCCTTGGGCAATACTCTGGCGATCAGTTGATTGATCAGATGAAAACAATTAAAACACTTCTTCTCGTATTATTTTTATTGTATTGTCACTATTGTATTGATCATGTTGTACTAATGGAATGCAAGGGCTTCAAACTTGCATAATATGAGCCTCCTGTCTAGAATGACTAATCCCCACACTATTGTGAGAAGTCTTTAATAGAATCTAAACCCCTTCTCATGCTAGTGTGGGGGATTAGTCATTCTAAAACAGGGTATCGCTGTGAATAGTATAACAAGGGTAGCACAATTTAATACAACGGAAAGCACATCCTGACAAATGACTTCAAGACCCAAACATAGGGCCTCATTACACGTTGTGCGGTAAAAAACGCAAATTAGCGGCATGGCGCTATTAACGTGTCCGCCCTCGCAAGAGGGCGCTAATAGCGCACGATCACGAGTACGCGGACACGAGCATAGCGCCATGCCGTTAATGACCCTACCGCCATGCCGGTAAAGTCCCCTAAAAGTCCCTTACCGGCTTCCACGAAAGTGCAGATAGCACATCCGCCCTCGCGCTACATGCAAATAGCGGTCACCGCTATTAGCGGTGACCGTTAAATTGCGGAACCGGAAATAGCATCATCGCACATGAATGGGAAAGAGCACGGCGGCCATCTTTAAAAACACAATCCATTGCCATCCTCTGCCCCCAGGACCTGTTTCGAGTTGTGAGCAGTGCAAAATCATCAGGGACACCCGCATCATGCACAAGGCATTAAAAAAACTTCCGACAGGCAGCGCAAGGAGAAATATACGCCAGAGGAACTGAACATGCTAACACAGACCCTGGCTGAGAATGCCGAGGTAGTATTTGCTAATGACATGCGCCGGCCAACCTTATTGAAAAAAAAAGCCATCTGGGAGGAGGTAGCAGTTAAAGTCAGTGCTGTGGGCACCAGCACGCGCACTTTGCGCGAATGCAGGAAGAGGTGGGACGACCTCAGACTGCGGGTGAGGGGCATCCTGCCTGAAAACCATTGCATTGCCAGTGCCGGTGGAGATGGTTCACCAATCAGAATGAAGGAATGGGAGGAGACATGTTCAAACTTGATTGCCGTTGAATCCATTGAGGGAGTGGGCAGCATGGAGTTCGGCGTGGGTACCACTTCAGATGGAGGTGAGTGTACACATGACAGGATGCGATGTGAATGTACTGTCCCCCCATATGTGAGCACAGACTCCTCTCATGCATGGACACACATCCACACGTGCATCCATCCCTCACCATGTCAGTGTCAGACCCAAACACACACACATGCACACATCACCAGAGACAAGTTCCAAACACAACCATGCATGGATGAGGCACTGAACTGGCACATCACCTGCATCCACAACTACTAAGTACCAATGGCCACAACTGCATCATTTATGTAATCTGCATTAAGTATATTGAAACGCAACCAATGCCATCCCCCTTCTCGTCCCTGACAGGCTCACATACAGATGGTGAGGATGCCACTGATGCATCCCAGGCACCAGCTACGTGTAAGAGGCCAAGGGCACAGGAGCCGGAGGACACCCCAACAACATCCAGGGGCAAGGGTGGAAGGTCACAGCTGACTAGCAGAAAACATCGTCACAGTGCCACTGCCAGGGCAGTAGTAGCTGCACCAGAAACTGCAGCCCCACCACCGGTGGTGAACCCACTGGCACCAATGCCAGCCACTGAGGGCCCACCATCAGCTGCGGCAAGCTCCGCTGGTGAGGCAGCCGCCACTGCCCCCCTATCCGATCCGGAGGACACCCTAGTGGAGCCTATGGAGATGCACACCCCAAGCCCCCCTAGAACCCCAGAGCCAGTCCCAACCCAGACCCCTGGGTCTGATGTGACTGTTGAGGACAACTACCCAGCAATTATGTTCCCCATGTTACCTTCACCTGCTGCAGTGGGTGCATCAGAGGGCACAGCATCCAGTGCACGGTCACCCAGCACTGCCCCCCAACTGACCACCATCCTGGAGCGACAACAAGAGCTGACTGTGCTGGTTGGCCAGCATGTCGAGGAGGCTGCCCGACTCAGGGAGAACATTGTGGAGACGGAGAGGCACTCCACTGAGAGAATGGATGCAAACACCGACAGGCTATGCAACGAGATAGCGATGCTCAGGGAGGTCCTTGTTCGCATGGCCGACAGCCCAGTCTGCCCCATCATCATCTTCGGGGTCGAGACAGACAAGCCCCTCCGGCGCTCTACACGCACCACCAGGCGCACGACTGACCGTCCCCAAGATGCTGCCAAAGACAATGGCAAATAGGGTGTCAATGGAGATTCCTCTGTGTGCATTGGCCAGGGCAAACATGCCAGACACATGAGGGACTGTTGGTGGGGGGTGGGGGGTAGGGTGTTATGGGTCTGTTGTGGGGGGTGGGGGGTAGGGTGTTATGGGTCTGTTGTGGGGGGTGGGGGGTAGGGTGTTATGGGTCTGTTGTGGGGGTGGGGGGAAGGGTGGTGGGATGTTTTGTTACTTGCACTTCTACACCTTTCTGTTTCTCAATACACTGGTTTATGATCAAAACACAGGCTTGGACATCTTCATTGTGTATGTGTACTTTATTGGCGAAAGGGTCCATTGCGTGCTCCCAAACATACACCAGTGCATTGATACCCATATCCATGTGACAGTACGAAAACATGTTCCTCAGAATATTTGGTTGATCAGATGCTGTCTCACAGCACGTCCCTCCTGCCCATCCCCTCTTGGAAGACCTGCATCCCCTTCACCTCCGTCCTCATCACCATCATCATCCTCATCAGGTGCTTCCATTTCAACCTCAGGGGGCAGTGGCACATTCCATCTGATACATATATTGTGCAGCATGACACATACCGTGGTGATCTTGCCCACCTTCCCATGTCCATACAGGAGAGCACCGCCAGACCTGCTAATGCACCTAAACCGTGACTTCAAAAGGCCAAAGGTCTGCTCGATCACGATGCGGGTACGGGTATGTGCACGATTATATTCCTCCTCGTGCCTGTTCTGTGGGTTCCGTACAGGTGTGAGGAGCCAGGTCTTCAGGGGATAGCCCGCATCACCTGTGTGGGGGAAGGAACGGGTTCCTGTTACTGTTCACCTCAAGAGCGGCCTGTTCATATCACACAAATTGATATTGCATTGTAATTCAAGTACACAAATGACAGCATACATGCAGATGGTCTGGGTGACAGCAAAGTGCAAGGGGGAGGTTGACCCTGCAAGTAGACATGCCACATTGATGCCTCAAACAGTAAGTGACATGTCCTGGGTGATGCGAGGTCTTCGGTGTCCCTGGGCCCAGGCAGATATGTTTCCACACTGCTGGTGTACTGCCATTCCAACATTGATGTTGCCATGCAGAGAGGCATCTCTTCAGTGGTGGAATAGGTGCGTGGGGAAATGCTATGGCTAGTGGTGATCCCTTTGCATGCATTATAGGGCACATTGCATTATTGATGTTGTGCTGGACTAATTCAGGATGCTATCTTGATGGCATGTGTGGAATTTTTGTATTTTGTGGCGTGGAATGTTGTGCAGTTTGTATGTGGATGGATGTTTAATGTTACTAGACCTGCAATGTCATCTGTGTTGTGTAGCTTATACTTGCATGTCGGTTCATCTCAAGTACGTTGCCGCCTTCCCAGATGGACATTGCCGTACATCTGTATGTGCATTTTGCCCACATACGACAGGCTACACCCAGTTGGAGTACGTATCTCTCGCCCCTTCACACCCAGTTGGAGTACGTATCTCTCCCCCCCTTCACACCCAGTTGGAGTACGTATCTCTCCCCCCCTTCACAGCAAGTTGGAGTACGTATCTCTCCCCCCTTCACACCCAGTTGGAGTACGTATCTCCCCCCCCCTTCACACCCAGTTGGAGTACGTTTCTCTCCCCCCTCTTCACACCCAGTTGGAGTACGTATCTCCCCCCCCCTTCACACCCAGTTGGAGTACGTATCTCTCCCCCCCATTCACACCCAGTTGCAGTACGTTTCTCTCCCCCCCTTCACATCCAGTTGGAGTACGTATCTCTCCCCCCCTTCTCACCCAGTTGGAGTACATATCTCTCCACCCCCCCAGTCACATTCCCATGTGCTTGCCCTGCTACTCACCAATTAGCCACAAACGTTGTCCGGTGTGTTGCTTCATGTAGCGTGGGATAGTTGAGTTCCGCAGGACCATGGAATCATGGGTTGATCCGGGAAATCGAGCACAGCAATGTGTGATTATTTTGTTGGCGTCACATACCATTTGGACATTGATAGAGTGGAATTGCTTCCTGTTTCGGTAGACTACTTCATTGTGATGTGGGACCACCAATTCCACATGGGTACAGTCGATGGCCCCGATGCAACTTGGGATGCCTGCCAGTGAATAGAAGCCAACTTTTGTGTTTGCAATCTCCTGGGCAGTCTGTGGCATGGATATGTGTTCAGGTGCATGCTTTAGGAGGGCATCGAGTACCTGGTTCAGCGTGCGGGAGAATACTGGTTGTGAGATGCCATGCATCTGTCCCACTGTATGCTGGTAGGTGCCTGTGGCCAGAAAGTGCAGCACACTCACCACCTTCAGTAGCGGGGGGATGGCAGTTCTGATGTCTATGAGGCTCACAATGTCGTCGTGGATCATGTCCACGATGCTGGTGATGGTAGCCCTGTCCAGACGGTACAGGGTGTGTATCTGCTCAGGGGTTAGGTTATATGGACTGGCTCTGATCCTGGGGATTGGTGGGTGCCTCTGTGGTATGATTGGGGGCCGTGGTGGTGCTTGCTGTGCCTTTCTTGCCCTCCTCCTGCGTCTCCTTTGTGCTGCCTGTTGTTGTTGCAGCTGCACTGCAATGAGGTCCTCCAGGCCATGTAATGCTGCCAGTATTGGAACCATCTTGGTGTGGGAAGGGGTGTGGTGTGCTCCTTTTGAGCTGCCACAGTCTCCATTGCCTCCACCTGTGCTGATTTTGTCCACCTGTGGCAGGTGGGAACACTGCTCAGTTCTCTTAACGGGTGGTTCGCGATGGCGGTATTAGCGCCATGGCGGTAAGGGGTTTTGGGTGCTTTACCATGCCGCTATTAGCATGGTCGCTTGACTCGTGATGGTGTGCTATTGGCGGCATGGCGCTAATTACAGGATGGTGGGTCGCGCGCACGCAGACAGGCCGCTATTAGTGGCAGCCTACTTAGCGGTGCCGCTAATAGCGGTGAGCCGGGTCGTGATCCGCATGGGGATTTAACGTTACCGGTATTCCATTACCGGTAACGTTAAATCCCTACCGCCTACCGTGTAATGAGGGCCATAGTCCTAATATCAGGGAGTGGGGGGTAACTTGTCCATTTGAGACCTCCCTTGTATATTTTAGAAAAACAAAGCTACTGTTTTAAGGACTTATATTGACGTTGTCTGGAAATTGACCCATCATTAGTCCCAGCAAATATAGCATCTTGGTACAAAATAACTTGATAAAAAAATTAAGTATCCAAATTTGAAACAGATTGTACTGAGAAATATCACTAGAAGCCTAATTTGTGGTTGGGCTTAAAGTAGGCTGATCTACTTCAATCTGAGTAAGATTTCCTCTGTTCTGACTTGATTAGTAACTGAGGCATGATAAATCTGGCTTCTCTAACATCTATTCTGAAATTACAGAATGACTCTTGACACTAGAGCACAGAAATGTACACAGAGCCCAGATTAATTGAACCGTGGTACCTCTCAAAGGTGGTCCGTTGTGGTTGTGGAATTCAGGTTTGTCATATACATCTTCATCTGAGAGAGGCTGAACATGTTGAGGTAGGGAGATAAAAAAGATCAACACATTCTCGGATGATCTGCTGGCATTGGCATGGTTGGTGTAGCAGACACTGATTGCTTTTCCAATCTCATGCAAAGACGAAAAAAGAGGGTTCATCGTCAGTGCATCTACTCATTTCTTAGTTCCCAAACTTGTCTTAGTTCCCACAGTCACGCTACTTGGATCTGTCAACTGTGCAACTGCATGTTTAGACGACTTTGGAAACAGTGTCACAAAATAGATGTCAATGTTCTCTCAACTAGATTAGTTTGAGCCAATTTCAGCATTTTCAGGTGGCCCCATACAGTCAGGAGAAAAGGTGGAATAAGGCTGGGTTAGTAATGCATTGCTCGTACAACTAGGGGAACCGGTATTGGATGTAGAGCCATGCATGTTCTCTGATTTGCTACACAGGTTATAGCTGGAGCGTGTTAAGTGAAACATAGTCCCAGTAGACGGTGGCAAATAAACCTTAACCCGGAGCAAGACTCAATACAAAATCAAGAACGTACCTGCAATAAGTGATCTTTTTTGCTACTGCTGGCCACTAAATGGTACAGCAGTGTAGAAAATTGTAGTGCTTCGGCAAAGATCACAGTCCTGCTGCTCGCCTGCAAATAACTGCTGGTACCTACACTGGGCTTTGCACTTCATGGGCTGCCTTTGGTTTTAAAGTTTCCTGCTTCTTCCTCATTTGGGATGACCAGGTGCAGTCCAGTTAAATGACAAACAAGCTGACTACCAGCCTTACCTGCTGATAATTGCAATTGGCTTTCCACTTTTAGCCCGGGTTTCGCATAGCGCCTTTGGTTTTAAATGCTCCTCCTTCCTCGTTAGAGATGACCAGGTGCAGTCCAGGGAAACGACAAACCTTTTTACTTCGTTGATGTGATTATTTATATTATATAGGGATTGCTACCATGTTAACCTAGTTATAGATACTCTCAGTAAAAGTGCATTATGCTGCTGATTTGTTTGGAAACAAAGAAGATACTTATTTTTAAAACAAGATGTTGTGCATTGTACATTCCCTTGCACCTGTTCCAAAACATGAGTAAGAGAATGGCTGTATTTTCCAAGCATTTGAATGTGCTTCCCATTTGTGATTAGTGCAAGCACATTTAAATACCTGAATAACTCCCTTCCAGTATGTATGTATATTTATGTGCTGGATTTGATATAGTTCAAACCTAGGTATGAAGCAAAGGAGCATTGTATAAGAAAGGAAAACAGTAAAAAGGGTACAATAAAATTGACACAATTAGAAGGATATACTACCAAGGGTATGCTTGGAATAACACAGAGCGAGGGGACACAGATGGCTACAGTTTAGGAAGTGCGAGGTGGGCTCAGTCTTGATTAATTTCTCTGCGGATCTGCAGCTATGCTCCCGTTGAACCTGTGTTCCTGGGAGTTTCACACAATCTGAACTTTCTAACTGTACTGTTGAGTCTCTGGGTCTACATTCATAGAATCCATCTCTTGTCTTTCTACTTCAGCCAGATCTGTTTGAATGTCGCTCACAGAAGTGCGATGTTGTGGTAGTCTGACTTTGGAATTACGCTTTCACCAAGGTCAATATGTCTTTTCACCCTTCCCCTTGCCCTGTTCGAGAGGGTCCCTGATGCCCCTGTTTTCACTGTACGGCTATCCACCTCCACCATCTTGTCACTCTCCCACTATGTCGGAGAAAATAAGACTCAAATAATGGCCTGAAATAAAGTAAACTGAGAAAAGCATTTCTGAAAGTGCGAAAGGGGCACAATTCACAAAATATGTAATTTGTTGGAGATTTCTGCCTCTTGCTCGCTATCATGATGAAAGCAACGCCTCTGTCGCACAATGCGGAAAGTAAATGCGTGTGCGCTTAAGAACATTCTTCAACAGTGTAAAAATGTGAAACCATTTACAAGGCCTTTGCATTGAACTCAGGGACTGGCTGGGTGATGCTAAGGACATGCAAAGAAATGCAGAGAAGTGGAACTGTGCCGCATTAGGCCAAGAATTGTGGAGTGCAGTTGTATATTATGAAAAATGTCTTCATTTCCTTTCAGAGGTGAACTAATGTGAACGTGCCAGTCCTGTATCTATTCAAACACTGCCTGAACAATGTACCAGGACATGGAGAAAAATGAACAGGAAAGGCTACAAGATAATTGTTGCAGACCTATAAAATTAAAGAGAGAAAAGAGGGATGCACTTGTATATCAAAAGTACCCCTGTATTCTACCATGTTTTTACTTCACTTCAAACAAAGGCTGAGATTTACCTAAGTAAAAAAGACTTGCTCAATTATATTTCTGGATGTAGCTTGGGTGAGGAACTTGAAAATGTGAGAGTACACTTCACCCCAGTTGCCCTCACTTTAGGAATCCAGTCATGAGATGTCTGATCGCAATCTAAGCCTCATTAGTGTTAATAGAAAATGTATCTACTTCAATCTTGTTTAAACCGAAGTCACAAGACAAAACCATTACAAAATTGTAAGTATTTCAGCTTTCTAGGCCAGTAGAATGGAAAAGAAACAATTTTCCATACATCAACAGTGCCTTCTATTACCCAAAGTCAGCAACTTTACACTTGCAAAATGAACAGAAAGTAACATGTGCGCAACTTTAAATCACACATTTAATTGTTAAAAAAATCATAAATCTGTGATCTAAGGTGCGATCATTGTGGACCAATTGCAAATGATAGGTGAAAATATGTATTTTAAATAATCTAAAATCCACTTGGGTGTAATGGAAAAATGTGGAGATAAAAGGAAAAATAGAATATTTCTGCTTGTCTTCCTTCTGGCACATGTAATTATGTGCATTTATCTACAGATTACAGTGATGTTGGTTTTATGAATCTTACACATTCACATCAGTGGTTAAGACATACAAACAAAATAGCCATCTCCATAAGTAGGGCTGACTTTCACACCTCCCTTCTAAATCATGGTATTGAGGAAGCCATACATCTGTCATTTATTTTCAAATTTGTTTATTGGTATTTGTTATTGTACAGCTACAAATGTCAAATTAAGTGTGCCATTAGGTGCAGGATTAACAGCATTTTATAATAAACAGTAAAATAAATTCTAAAAAGTAAATTTAACAACATTTAACTGTCTCCTACTTGGTATCGTTACTCGGTCTCTTGGCGTGCAGCAGGATGGGGTATTGGGAGTGGGGGATTCTGGGATTCAGGAGATCTGTTCGAGTCTGTACGGGCCTCCCTTATGGGATGTTGTGTTCTTGCAGTTCTATATAATCCAATCCATATTTGTTCATGGGGGTTTATCGTCTGAGGGGTAAAATATACTTCTAGTTATTTATTTCCATGCCTCTAAGGTTGCGCTTGACTCATCCGTTGACCTGGTAACGCTGTCTTCCCATGCCCTTGTTTCTGCGTTGACCCATCTTTCCAGTTCATTGTACCATGCATTATAACTTGGCCCTGCAGACTTTTTCCAGGACATGGCAATATGTCTTTTGGCCAAAATGCACATTAAGTCCATTAGCTGCGCCCAGTTTTTAAGTTTGGCTGGTCTGGGGTATGTTCTTAGGAGGCACTCTTCAGGGGACCATCTGTAGTTGGAAGTGCCCGCTTTTTCATATGTCTGCTTTATTTTCGCCCATAAGGACTGCACCATGTTGCATTCCCAGAACATGTGAAGTAGGTCTGCTTTATCCGCCTTGCACCATCGACAGTTGGGTCTTGTTTGTTTGTTGAATGTCGCCAGCCTGCAGGGAGTCAAGTATGTTTGGTGTAGCATATTTAATTGTATAAATCGGAATCTATGGTTTCTGGACACAGCTTTAGGAAATGTTAACGCTCTGCCCCATTCGCCTTCTGACATTTCCCGTCCCATGTCTGTCTCCCACTTACTTTTCATTGCCCCACTTTTGGGGTTGGAGTTGTCGCTGAGGTGGCTATATATCTGGGAGACTGCTTTTTGTCCCTCCCCTAAATTGTATAGTAGTGTTGTGAGGGGGTCCGACTCAGGTTCTTCAGGCCAGGTGTCCCATTTTTTTCTTTTCTTGCTGTTTCGCGTATCATTCGGTACCAGAGGAATTGACCAGCGTGTATACCATCTTCCCTTTGCAGTGAGTCAAACTCCCTGAAGGATCCCTCATTGTATAGGTCTCCCCAAGTGTAGACTCCTTTTTTCTCCCAGATCCTGAGGTGCAGCAGATCTGCGTCCGTTTTACACAGGTCCCGGATCATTAGTATTTCTGGGGAGTATGGGTGTTTTAGGTGACTTATTGACTTTGCTCTTTGCCATATTTGTCTTCCCACGGTGGCAATGAAGGGTGTGTTTCTCAGTAGGTGGTGTGGTGCCCAGATGAGTTCCTTTAGTTGTATCGGAGAGATCATGGATTGCAGTAGGGGGGTCTCGGATGTAGTTTCATCAGCTAGCCATCTGGACACAAAGCTGAGTTGGGCAGCTAAGTAGTATTTTTTAAAATTCGGGAGTTGGATTCTGCCTTGAGCGTATGTTAAGACTAGGGTGGAGGGTGCCATTTTGTGCCTGCTCTGACTCCAGAGGAATTTACGGATAATCGTCTCAAGCAGGCAGAAGAATGAATTATTGATGTAGTATTGCACATTTTGGAATTTGTACAGAAGCCTGGGGAGGACAATCATTTTGATTATAGAGGCTATGCCCATCACTGATAAGGGGAGTTTCGCCCAGAAGGTCATTGATCTACGCAATGTAGGTATCACCGCTTTTGTGTTGTGCTCATGCATCAGTTCCGGGGTGTGCATTACCTGGATTCCAAGGTAATGGAACGTAGTGATCTGCAATTGTATCCCTAGTGTTGGAAGTTCCTCCGTGCTTTTGTCTTTGAGTCCTGCCAGCGGGAACAAACATGACTTTGCCTTGCTAAATTGTATACCTGAGACCTTGGAGAAGATGTCGAGGACCTCCAGCATGGTTGGAAAATTAAGGTGCGGGTCTCTGACGTATAGTAGGACATCGTCCGCGTAGAGCGAGATGATGTGGTCTACCCCTCCCAACCTTATCCCTGCGTCAAAGAACTGTTTCCTGAAATAGATGGCACTGGGTTCTAAACCGAGTATATAAAGAATGGGAGACAACGGGCATCCCTGCCAGGTACTCCTACATATATCCCACATCTCCAACACATGTCTCCCAGTTTTTACCCAAGCTCTTGGCTTGGTGTAGAGTATTTTAATCCACCTAATAAACCCTGGGCCAAATCCAAATTCGTTTAGGACCGCCAGCAGCCACTCCCAAATATAGAATCAAATGCCTTGATGGCATCGAGCGATAGTAAGGCGTAGGGTTCAGTACTTGTGTCTGTTTGATAATGTGCTGAAGTCTGCGTAAGTTCATGGTTGTATTGCGGCCTGGCACAAACGTGCACTGGTCTACGTGTACGTTATCTCCTATTAGTCTGGACAGCCTCTTAGCTAGGATTGTGGTTAGTAGTTTGATGTCGTAATTAAGCATAGCTAGTGGGCGATACGAGTCGCACTGTTCAGCCAGTTCATTTGGCTTGAGGACTGGGATCACTAAGGTTTCCCTCATGCTTTTGGGTAGGACTCCTTGTTCATATGTTTCCTGGAAGACCTCATGTAAGAGTGGTATCAGGGAGGGGCCATATGTTTTGTAAAATTCTGAGGGTAGTCCGTCACTGCCTGGGGCCTGGCACGTAACTTGTGACTTGATTGCTTCAGCTATATCCTCTGTTGTGATGTCTGCGTCTAGGGCTTCGGCTTGTGCAGGGGAGAGCCTAGATAGTCCTATCTCCTCCAGGGTATCTACTATCTGGTCTGGGGGGACTCTAGCTCTGTGGGAGTACAAATGTGCATAATAGTTTTTAAAGGTATCATTTATATTTTGTTGGGTTTGGTGTATATTGCCTTCCTTATCCTGCAGTGTGGTAATTGTGTGTCTGGGGTGTTCCTTTCTACAGAGCCAGGCTAACAGTCTGCTAGGTCTGTCCACCTCCATGTGTGCTGTTTGTTTTGGTGGCATAATCGAACTTGGCCAGCCTATTCCAGACTTTTGAACATTCATCTCTGAGTGTCCTAAGTTTGTCTTCCTGTTGCTGTGGATCTATGGGGCTAGTATCAAGCCTCTCAATCTCCCGTTCCCTCTTTGTTAATTCTTCTCGTAGCAGTTTTCTTATACCTCCCGCTTTCGTTATCACTTCTCCCCGTATTACTATTTTTAGAGCTTCCCATACTGTGCTCACATGGTTTACACTTCCCTTATTTAGTTCTATGTAGTCGTCACTCGAGTCTTGTAGTTCATCCCTAAATGCCTGGTCTTTCAGGGTTTCCACAGGCATTCGCCACATGGGGATTGGCGGCGTAGGGCTGGCGTGGTTCCATTCCACTACTAAAGGGGAGTGATCTGAGACTGTTCTTCCCAGGTACTGTGCCTCTTCCATTTGTGGTAGGTGTTCCTTACTTACAAAGACATAATCTACTCTCATGTAGAGGCCGTGCGGGGATGAGTAGTATGAGTAGTTTCGTGTCTGTGGGTGTAGTTCCCTCCATATGTCGGCTAGGTCTAATGTGTCTGTCATGGTGTTTAGTGCGGTTGTGACCGTCGACGGGCCATACCTCTGTCATAAGCTCAGAGATGGAGTTAAAGATATATAATAGCATGCAAACAGAATGGGAGAATTAATATTAATTAATATGGAGAGATGAACATTGAGATTTGAGGTTGGAGAGAGAAACCCTTACAGAGACAGATGAGAAGGCCTGGGTTTCGAGCAGATGGCAGAGTGAGGACCTTGTTGAGGGCAATAGCTCCATTGAGATGGCTCAAACTGATTTTCCACATGTGAGATACCACAGGGCAAATAAACCCCAATGTAATCTAAACTGCCCATCTTTTTTTTTTCCTTTGAAAAGTCCTGGGAATAGAGAACGGGAGGAAAATGGAATGCTAAAGTGACAAAGACACGGGAACATATTTCAATATTATGCCCTCTTTCTCCCATTCATATTGAGTACGAAGTGAGAAGTAATTTCCTTAAAGCAAAATTATTTTTGTATTGAAAGGCTAGATTTAAACCAGAATGCAAGTTTGATGCCACTTAAATGCATATTGCTTCTGTAAACATAAGCAACACTAAATAGAATCCTTGGCAGATTTACACAGGCCATAGTCTGTTCATGACACACTATCACCTGGTGTGATAGCATGAATAATTTTGAATGCCTGGGTGAGTCTAGTTATAAATTATATATTTGTGAAAAACAAAATTAGCCCACACAATTCATCCTTGTCTCAGAGAATTGTGAAAATTGTTAAATCCCTCTAGTCCCTTATCTTTGAATACACCGTCAGACATATGCGTAATGTGAAAGGGTAAGGTTGAGTTTAACCAGCTACCTGTTACTGGGGAATAGTATATCTCCAGCCCACAAATAAATGGAGAAATAAAACAACACGCACAAGAAACATTGAAAGCTGTGCACACATACACAGATTGACAGTTACAGACATGTATAGCATGAAAGCAAAACACATATGTTTAGTGAAATGATGTACACACAGGTATATTTAAAGCTGCTCTCTCTTTCTCACACACACACACACACACACACACGTATATTGAAAGTTACCAACACTTGCTTGCAAACTGCAGATTCATATTGTGAGAAGACTGTACAAATGTGTTCAGAGGAGAGTGACAAATCTGTTAGAGCATTACTTTCCAAATTCAAACCTCTGTGAGTCAAATTTAAGCTGACCATTATCTACATTTAAATGGCCTGTACATAGACAATACATCCACAACCCCACACTTATACAGAGGAGCTGAATAGAATGGATACATTGTTTGTCATGAAGTGATATGATATTTTATGGCATTTATAACGCGCCTATACGCAAGTGTTTCACGGCACGATGAGGCAAAGGAGGGGGAACAAAGGGAAGACAGACAACGATCTTACTAGGCCAGGTGACATTGAGATTGTGCAAGTGCAGTGGAGGGAGGAAGTGCGAGGGGAAAGAGGAGGGGGCAGTGAAGTACATGGGATCACACAGTAAAACAAAATAAAACAAATAAATACAGATAAATAAAGAAGTGAGGCCAGATGGTGGCAAGTGCAAGGGTAAGTGCAGACATCAAGTGTCAAGTGCTGGTAGGGGACTGTAGGGATACAGAAACAAACCCTGAGTGCAGGGGTTGCCAGGGGGGAATCAGTGCAGGAGTGCTACTGGTGGGAGGGGACATGGGCCAGAGATCAGAGGCTAGTCAGATGACCAGTGCAGTTTCAATTTCAACCAGGATTCAGAAGGGGAAAGGAAGACAGAAAGCAGAAGCAAAGAGGAAGGTCTTGAGGTGCTTCCGGAACCTGAGCTGGTTCTTCTCAAGTTTCAGAAAGGCTGGGAAGCTGTTCCAGAGGGAGGCCCCATCTGAGGAAAGAGATCGACCACCAACTCGTTGCTTGGAGAAGTGACTGACCCTGAGGCAGTTGGAGGCGGAGGAGCGAAGGGCTCGAGAAGGAAGGTATTTACGAAAAAAGAGTTGAAGGTACTAAGGCCCCGGGGCCCAGAAGGCCTTGTGGATAATGCAGAGGGTTTTTTACTTTATCCTCGCAGCCACTGGGAGCCATTGCAGTGATTTTGTTCTTGGAGAGATATGATCGCTGGGCATGAAGCCAGGGATAAGTCTTGCAGTCCAATTTTGGATGAGTTGCAGAGGGTGGAGCGTAGAAGCAGGAAGATTTAGAAAGAGGCTGTTGCAGTAGTCCAGCATAGAGAGAACCAGAGCTCTGGAGACATTGAGCTTCTGGGGGAAGAAGAGGAAAGGAAGAAGACATCTGAGGAGGTTAAGTTGGTAGTGTGACTTCTTAGCGACGTCAGAGATGTGAGAACAGAAGGAGAGTGTGGAGTGGAAGATAACCCAGAGGTTTTGAGCCTCACAGGTGGGGGCATGAAGAGGGCCAAGAGAGGCGGGCCAGAGAGTGACAGGAAAGGAGGCAGCAAGTGTGCCGAAGAGGAGCATCTCAGTCTTACTGGCATTAAGGCAGAGATCGTTGGTGGCACACCACTCCTGGATAGCAGACAAACAGCAGACAGACAGTCAGAAATGAGAAATGGAGACGAGGTGGCAGAAGGGAGCCTGAAAATGAGCTGAGTGTCATCCGCATAGCACTGATATTTGGGGGATGAGAGCGGCAATGCAGTGGGCAAGAAGTGCCAGGTATTGGTTGAACAGCCATGGAGAGAGGTTAGACCCCTGGGGATCACCACAGGTAGAGATAGAGATAGAGGAGAGGAAGGACTCAAGTTGGACCTGGGAGGGTCGATCGGAGAGGAAAGAAGTCAGCCAAGCCAGGGCCTGATCAGTGATACTGAGGTTATCACAGAGACAGTTGAGCAGGATGGCATGGTTGACCGTGGCAAAGGCAGAAGAGAGATCAAGTAAGATGAGGACACATGGGGTATTAGAACCGAGGTTGGAGATCAAGTCTTCACGGATGTTCAGGAGAGCAGTTTCCGTGCTTCTGGCAGCTCTGAAGCCAGGCTGATGGTCATGAACGCAACCAACAGATTCAGTGTGAAGATTAAGTTGGGACATTGCCAGCTTTTCCAGGAGTTTGCCCAGGAAAGAAGTGATGGAGATCGGGCGATAGCTAGTCAGGCAGGAGAGATCGTTCAAGTAACTTTTCTCCAATACCATACCTGTCTTGATACATGAGGAAAACACATGTTCGTGTACAATGTTGTATTGATTCCATTTATAAATGTCTACGGAGTGTGACCAGTGTGTTGAACCTTGAGCAGTTTGCTGTCTGTTCTCTCTGTTTCTTGCCTGGAGGTATGGCTTGCTGACAAAACCTCAATTTCTCTGTGGAGTGGAGTGCAACGAGTGTTCCCAGTGGGTACGAGGGACGGAGATGAAAGATACTGCAGTGATTATGGTGGATCCCACTCCAGCAGCTCTACTGTGTACCCGACAGCAAACAAAGATTCAGGTGAGCGGGACGGGAGCTCTAAAAGTGAAACAGAATAACAAACAAAAGTGTTCCTCGGGCTGCTTGCAAAATGATGCCTCTATACTACAGCTAAAAGACGCTAAAACATGGGTCAATGACACAAGGGTAGGCCTGGAATGTTCAGGCCCAGGGAACGTTCTGAAAGGTAAAAAAGCCTCCCAAGTAAGGAAATAATATGCATGAGTCCAGAGCGAGCACCTGGTAATTTCCCTGCTGCAAATTGTCAGTGGGTGCCACTAGACATAGGAGGGGCAGAAATGGAGCCCTCTGCCAGGGGGAACCCCCTTGACCTAGCAGAGGCCAAAATTCTATAAGTAGTGTCGAAGGATCAGGCTGTGTTAAAGATTTTCAAAAAACGTAGGGACACTCCTAATGGAGCGACGCATGGCCTAGAGCCATTAGTATGTGGCCAAGTTGGAACGGCTGCTATGACATATGGAGGTTTGGACTCCCAGCTGAATGGGGAGATGAAAGACAAGACCCCTTCCACGGCTATGCCGCCGGTCCTCCATAGTGGGTTGGTGGCAAATGTAGATCTTTTGTTGTACACGCACACAACTTTAACATTGCATCTGAGGTGCCTCACTTTGCCTTGATGCTGTCGAGAGACACTGCAGACATTAAAAGAAAACTGGAGCCCAAGCCTAATTCAATGAAAATGGCTTTGAAAGAATGAAATCACAATGGGCCTGGATCATCGCTGGTCATGAATGGGTTACAAACCTCAATGCCTTCAATCGCACAGGCTACGCTTTGGATACCATCAGCTTATGATTATGACATCGCAAAAGTGACCTCTTGTTCTCCACCTTTAAGATTGACCTTGCAACTAGTAGATACGCCTCTAACTCTTCCTTTTACCCAGCCAAACGACTCAGTTTAATCTTTGACTCAGCTTTTTCTCCAAAAGTCACCAGAGACCCAGCTCCTATTTTAAACTCAACAGCGTTTAAATCTCACTGTAGTGTGATGTCTGCGCTAACGATTTCACTATCTCCTTTTTGAAGCTGTATGAATCGATGAATGATAACTTTAAAGATCAGTCCACTCTTTTGACTATGATTCACTCTAAAGTGATGTTCATCAAAGCATTTGTTTCGTCGCTACAATCTACAGTGGACCACGAAGCAGAATGCGCTAAATAGCTACAGCAGAATCTCCAAGTCTCACTTGATGCTGAAAGGGCTGACACAAAGTGCCTCCTTGGATCCCTATTGGAGATACTTCAGGTGAGATCTTCAATCTAAAGCCAGAAAGCAAGGATCCCTTTGCTATTGGCCCAGGAAATTACATCTAAATTTGAAGAAGCAAAAACTATAGTGATGCTTGAGATTGAAAAGGAGAAACCTGATGAGCAGGTGATGATTAACGACGGCACAAAAAGTCTGGATCCAAAATCCATACAATTAGCTGTTGGAAATTGTCACGGTTTATTACACGGCACACGCAGGCCAGGGAACTCCTTCCCCTACAATGAATGTGGCGCACAATAAAATGATTTTTTTTTTAGTATACTACAGATTATTTTTGGGTAGGCCTCTAACCCGTCTCACACCCAACCTCCACAAACACCTTGTGTCACAATGGACTAGGAACCACGCTGGTGTGTATCAATAAGATATTTATTAATTTATTATTTACTGTCAGAAGAAAATCAACCAATTACAACAGTCACCAATGTTGTGGAAACACAAAATGCAATAATCTCTATGAAACAACCAGGTTAAGATATACTGTCACAGTTGCTTCCTTTTTTTAATGGCAGAACAGAAAAAGAACAATTTACGACAAAATGATAGCACTAGCGTTAAGCACTCCCCCTGGACTTGATTCCTTTGAATGAAAGGCAGTGGCAGGGAGTAAGAATACAGGGGGGAAATCGGTTTTTGTGTGGTGCCCACAGAAACAATATGGGGAGCCAGCAAAGCAGGGGACATCCATTTTTGGAGCACCAATGGACAAATTGTTTTTTTTTATTATTTCTCACAACTGCCATGGGAAAGAGATAGAAAAACAGGGAATTAGCTTGCTTATGTTTAGAAAGACAGGCAGAGCTTTTAGGGAATACTAATCAGCACACAAGGAAAAATCGATTTTAGAATATAAAACACATGGGAAATGGAAAGGGAATGCCAATAAAAATGTGTTTTGACCACACAATAGGGAAATAGGAACAGAAGCGGAAAATCGGTTTTTGGGATGCTAAGCTTAAATTTCAATGGAAAAGAAAATGCAAATGGAATTCATTTTTACTGAGGCTGCAAATGACAGGTAGACTCTGGGAAAGGGGTTAGTTCATGAAAGGAAAAACGGTTTTGGTTCAGGATGACAGATGCAAGTGGGAAATTACAGTGGCAAATGGAAATTCGTTTAGCAGTGCCCAATTTGAACACAGGGACAAATTTGTTTCTCAGATCACAATGGAATTACTTCTTTTGGGCAACACTTTATAACAATAACAATTAACAAATTAACAAAAGCACAGGGTAAAAGATTGCTGGTTTCGAATTCCACCAATTCCAATGCCGTGAAATTCAATGGGGGAATTAATTGATTGACTTACAAAAATACTAAGGATTTACACAGACAAATTAGGGGTTCTTCAATGGGGCTATGCAAACATACACAGGCAAACAAGAGATTCTTCAATGGGTAGATGACTGAACTATATGTGCAAACAAAGAATTCTTCAATAGGGAGATGACTAAAGTGCACTGTCAATTGGGGGTTTCAATGGGAAATTTTCAATGGGGAAATATTGGATGCACTGCTACAAGAATGAAGGGCTTATGCAATTTAGGGCTGGGCTTATTGCTACTTACATAGCAAGCCGTTGTTTGTGGTTTCAGGAAAGCCAGCTGCATCTCGGACACTGTGATAAGATAGGGCAGGGGCCTGGTCACTCCACTCTGAAAGATGACAGCTGTCAGATGGTAAGTTTCAGCAGCCTCCTTTCCGTCCTCCTTTTACTGTCTCCCCGTTTTTTTGTGTCAGTCTGTGAGTGCAGTCCTAGTGCAGCCCCCCCTTATACAGCAGAAATGATATCACCAATTTTACAATCGAGGGGATGTACACTGCAATAATTCCTGCCACTAGGATTGGACAGTTACCCTCTCTCTCCGCCCCAGTCAGGATTGGTTTAGGGGTTTGGAGCAACATCTGTCTTTTCCCATTTGATACATCATCTTTTATTCTCCTTTCAACTTTTTGTATCACAACTTCATAATTGTACTAGACACTGCCATACTAAACATATTTTCTGTTTTAGCTGATCATAGGGAATTAGATAAGCCGACAGCCAAATCCATATGATGTAGCATGGCCATGTGCCACATTTTTGTCAAAACAATAAAGGTTATGAAGAGGCAAGATGTGAGATGTGACATCCAGCCCGAAGTGGGGCTTTCCTTCATGAAGTTTTGCCCTCAGCCAGAACAGGTTTTTCCTGAAGACTAAGTGTCTCTTCAATTGTCACTAGAGTTTTATGATATGATATGATATGGCATTTATAACAGACCTATACAGAAGTGTTTCGAGGCACGACGAGGCAAGGGAGGGGGAACAGAGGGAAGACAAACAACGATCTTACTAGGCCAAGTGTCATTCAGATCACGCAAGTGCATGGGAAGGGGGAAAGGAAAAAGTGTAAGGGGGAAGGGAGAGGGGAAAGTGCAGCACATTGAAGAGGGGAAAGTGCAGTACATGGGATAGTAGAATAAATAAGATAAATAAATGGCCTGATGGTGGCAAGTGCATGGTAAGAGAAGACATAAGTGCTGGTGGGGGACTGTAGGGTACAGAATACAGTCCCCAGGAGCAGGGTTGCCAGGGAGGCAGTGCAGGTGTGCAAATGGCGGGGCCTGGGCCATAGGTCACAAAGGGTGGCCATGTAGCCAGTGCAGTTTTAGCCTGGAATTCAGCAGGGGAGAGGGGGAGAGAAAGCAGAAGCAAAGAGGAAGATTTTGAGGTGCTTCCGGAACCGGAGATGGTTCTCCTCAAGTTTCAGGGAGGCAGGAAGGCTGTTCCAGAAGGAGGACCCAGCCAAGGCGAGAGATCTACCACCAACTCGTTCTTTGCTTTCCTGGCATTTTTCTGCGAGCAGTGATATTTTTTTCCATTGCGGCTTTTTAAAGTCGTTTTTATTTGCACACACATGTGCAGGCCGTTTTTGCTTTCAATGTGTAAAATCCTGTTTTTCATGTCACAGAATTCTTTGATTCGTCCTTCGTTTGTAAATTAAAATGCTGCTTGTCCATTGATAATGATAGGTAGGCCCCTTTCCACATGGCTCTTTGACTTTATGTGAAGTATTCCAATCAGGCGTTACACACCAGACCAGGACCTACGCCCTCAGCCTTAGATGAAGCGCGCGATTAGAATACTTTTCTTTAATTTTCAACGAATTAAAATTGAGCCGATACCCGACCCATCTCACACCCTCTTTTACAAATACCCCAGGTTACAATGGACCATGAACCAGGTCGGTAGGTGATAACACAATATTTATTTATTTTAATTTCAAATACATTTAGCAACAGCCTAAAATGACACTCAGATTTTAACAAATAATTAATTATATGTGTAATTAAATAATGATGTACATATGTTTTACCGCAGTATCAGGGTGTTGTCCCACTAGCAACTATAAGGCAAGGTACCACAAAAGGCATACAGTTCACAAAGCAGGTTGAAATTGAAAACACAGTGCAGTCAATCACACATGGAAAAGTTGCATTTTTTTAGTTTGCAGTTTTAAATGTAAAAAACAGTTTTTCAGAAAAACAGGTGGAATACTCTGAATTGGAATGCAGTTTTTGCCCTGGGGGATAGATGCACTTCACATGGACAATACAGAAGTGAAAAGTGGGCTATAGCTGAAGAACTAGAATTTTCAAGATAAAAGAAGGTTCAGATTTGGTAAAATAAAGCCGTGGAGGAAATCAGTTTGGAAAGCAAAAGGACTAGTTTTACTTAAAATAGATTATTCAGACTAAATTGTTAAAGAAAGACACGGGACGATCCCGGGTTAATTTGCAACTTAACCCTTTCAACCCTTTAAATATTCCAAATATTGCTAAGGAGTTACAAGATGAGGTGAATGAAAGAATGGCGCTAACACTAGAAAAACAAGGACAAGGGTGCACAGAGAATTAGGACAATTTAGACAAGTTATCAGGGTATGGATAGGATTGCTTGATAATAGAACAAAGACAAAAGGGTCAAGATGGGGTATGCTAGGTGTTTATATGGGATGGGGAAATACTCACAGTCCACTCTTGGGTTTGGGATTTTTTGACAGTCAACCGGGTTCTGGTCACCACACGGCGGGTGCCCCTTACAACAAACAGCTGGACAAATCTGGTCACTGAATGATAAAGGTACAGCTGGATCCAGGTAGTGTACAAAAAGCCGGTCTGGTCACAGGATACTCCCCAAAAGGTACCACAGCGTTTCCCCTTTGTTATTGGGATTTTTAGTGGGATTTTCTGGATCAAGGCCTTGCTGGGATAGGGTCAGCTATGCTTTGACCTTTTAGTGGAATCTGGAATCTGGCAAGATGAATGTAGAAGATCAGGAACACAGGCACTGGAAATTCAGGGGAGAGTGTGTCCAGAGTGCTGTCAGGCTCCCATATTTATAAGGCATGGTGACGTCATAGAGTTATTTGGTGGGGCAGGCTTAAGCTAGGCACGCCTCTAACAACTGGATTGGACAGGGGTGATCATTACCACCTTCCTGTCAGCTGGTTGGACTTTTAGAGACATGACATCAGCTTTATGATGTGGCTTTACAATGCATAGGATCAACCCACAGTTACTTTAGCTAAAATTCAGTTTTTACATAAATGCACATTTTTACAGTTGTGGCATTTTAACAAATTCCATAGGCATCTTACATATTTTACGCAGAGCATGGCAGTCCAATTCTCATTGTTTCACCCTTCTAATAGTTTTTCTAATCGTTTTTCGCGATTTTAGTGAGAACAGCTTCACCCAAAATCCCACATTTTTAGGTGTGTGTGCATATTATCATAGGGCATATTTCGATTCATTTTTAATGTTCCACCATATGTACTTTCCCCATGATTTACATTCTCCTGGCATTTGTGTCCCATACATGCTATGGACGGCCGCAATATCTTGTTTAGGAGCCACGAAAAACACATTTAAACTGCACAACATTTCATTTCTGCACTGTCCGGTTACAGAATTAACAGTCTTAAAAGTTTATTCCTCCAATAGCATTTTGAGACAGATGGTCAGCCTTTGTCCTTCACTGGGACCATTTTTTTCTTCAGCTACCACTGTCAGTTTCAGCCCAGGCTGGCCATGGGGGTTTTCCAGTTTGATTGAATGTTTATGGTCACTTCCCCCACTTCACACATTGGTATCCCCGATATATTGTCTCAAGCTGAAGCCCAGACAAATGTCTGACGAGCGTGTGACATTTCTTTGTCTTTACCCCAGTGTAGCAATGCCATTATTTCTTGAATTTATTTTATTTTGTTTCGCATCAGAAGCAAGCCTGTTGAATTAAACATCCCATATGTGTTTTCCCAGCACAAACCCCTTTACATTGCTAGGCCAGGACAGGGCCTTTATCGAACATACACTTTCAAAACAGGTATTTTTCTTATTTGCAAAAGTACATTTAAACATGTAATGAAGCCTGCTGGCATGTTCCTTTCAAAAGGTTCCATCTGAATTTCTGACATTGTCCTGCAGCCATAGTCAGTTTCTTTTATACAGCAATTTGTTTGAAACACAGATGCACTGAAATTGACATAGGCCCAGAGAGCCAGGGCCTCTTTGAAGCATTCATTTTTGACATCTTGTAGCCCAAAGGTCAAGCGTTTTCCTGCACGGATGAAAATAAAACTTTTTTTGATTTCCCAGTTCTGAACAGCCTGTCATTCAGGGATACTGCTCTCTTCTGCTGGAGCACAATGGGAATATGAATGGGCATGGCAGGGTCTCACTGATAAAAGTATTGTGATGCTGAACAGATGAACAAGCGTCAGGGCACCATCCTTTTTCATGTAAAATATTCCCTTTTCAATGGGAACTTTTTAGCAAGCAGCAGAGCAGTGCTGCTTTGCAACTCACTTCTTTTGATGCACACAAGAACACACACTGGAACCTTTCTCGGTGTGCTCCCTGTTCCAACTCGCCCCATGGATGTTTGGCAAGATGGCCATCATTTTGCAGCTGCAAACCGTAGCTTTGATGCAGTGGTGCTCCAAGGAGCCAGCGCAGCCATTTTACTGTTAACTGCTGCAGCTTGATCATGGATGGGGATTCTGCTGAGTGGGTCAATGTAGCCCACAAATCCCCCCACCCGACTCTTCTGAGATCCTTGTTGAGGGAGAGTAGGGCAACGTGGGGTTTATCAGTAGGGCAAAGTGGGGTTCATCAGGTGGAGTCCTTCCATCAGGGAGTGGTACGCCACGATTCTCTGATATCTCTCGTTGGAGTGTGGAGCGACACCCACAGCTTTCCCTTAGGTCTTTCTTTGTGGTGTGGAGCGACACGCCCAGATTATTCTTTGATCTCTCCTTTCCAGGTCCCCGGGGAGGTCCTCCTTGGTCCATGAAGAGCACAACCAGTATGAATCTATTAACTAAATAAGAACCGGTTACTACATTTTCCCACTGACTGCCTTCCTGGAAGGTTGACAGCAATGGGACATACATGCATTGCAATAATGACAGTATTTAGACAATAAAGACAAATGATCACTGACAAGGCACAGATACTTATTGTTTTTCTTTAGACATTTGATCACTGACAAGGCACAGATGCTTATTGTTTTTCTTTAGACATTTTGGGAATCCTTTTCGTCCTGACAATGAAGGAAAATACTCCCTGTTAAATAATTATACCTATAAACCTACCTGTTCCCTTCTGGTTCTTCTTCTTCTTGTTTTTATTCTCCAGATGTCTCCTCTATTTGATTTTCTCTGGACTCCTCAATTAGCTGCAAAGTGTGCCTAGGGTGACAAATTTTTTAACTGATTGATATGGACCCATTTCTCTTCTGTCAGTTCTCCTTTGGGGATGCAGATTCTGTAGGCGACAGGTGACATTTTATCTACAATTTCAAAAGTACTGCGCCAGCTCTGTAAAAATGTCCGCTCCTTTGTCTGGTTCCTTTGGACATTGTACAAGTAGATCCTTTCTCCTACTTGGTATTCCCTTTTGGTTGTTTTTAAGTCATATTGAGTCTTTGTTAGGCAGAAACCTGTGCAGTTCCCTTGGGGACCACTGCAAAAGATTTAAGACTACAGGTATAGCAGTAAACCCACTTGGTAGCAGTCCGCACCACCCAGATTTACCTGGTAGCTGTGGCTGAGCAGTCAGACTTCCCTCAAGAAGAGTTAGGCAGTATGTAAAGTATACACAATAGGTACTCAAATACAATAGCACAAGCAAACACTGACCAGAGCTTGGTTTCAAAAGTATATAGTTATTTATTTATTAAACACACATAAGTTGAAATCACTCTAGCAAAATATAGTAAAAAAACACTTCAAACACAGTTATAATGAAAGCAGTTTCAACCCTTACTCCTATCTAGACAACTCTAGGTTAACACCACATAATTAAAACAGAGGTGAGCGCTTAACGTTAGATGACACTCTAGTAGGTTCAAGAAAGGGATAAAAAGAAACAGAAATGGGTTAAACACACCACTCTAAGGTCCAGAACACTTGCAATTGGCTCAAAGAAGCACAAAGTCACAGGTGAGCAAAAGTCACTAGGCAGGGCCCACTCTTAGAGTAGCCGGAGCGAAAATGTGCCCAAGATCACACTGTTATTAGGGATTCAAAGTCTTGCAAAGAGTTAGAAAGAGTTTAGGGTGGCTTAGAAAGTTTAGCCAGGGTGTTCCCGGCACTCCCAGGTTCGAAAGCCGGGGGCTAAATCTACCCCGTACAGTCGGTGGCAAGGGAAGCCAGGCGGAACACGGTACCTTAAGCGGAAAGGGTCCTCCAGCGGTGGCAGTTGTTCAAGGCAGTGGTAGCAAGGCTCGACGTCGGTCAGGGGAGAAGAAGTTCTCGCTGAAGAGCAGAAGAAGAGGGTCGTTGCACTGCCCGGGAAGAAACCAGCCGCGGAGTCCTCCGGTTAAAGGGTTGTACCGACTTTCGTGGTTGGGGTAAAAGTGGTGGGGTTCCGGTTGCCGGGGTGCTTGGCACTGGCAAGGCGGCCACGAGATACCTCCAGGAGCGGAAAGAAGGTGAAAACTGGTTGTCCCCACCAGTCAAGGGAAGGAGCCACTCCGTTAAGAGTTCTCCTCGGTCGTCGGGAAAAGTGGTGAGACGGTTCAGCAGGGCTCCACCGGGAGGTGTCGTCGAAGCAGGTCGGCTCAGCTCTTCCCTCGTCGGATTCTTGGTCCTGTGGCGACTTCTGAAGTTCCAGTCCCCAAAGCCCTGCTTTTATGCAGCAAACCCCCATTCACCCAGCCTAGCTGTCACTCAAACATGCTAAGTGGTGAGCCGGCCGGCTCACCACTTGGGCCAATCAGGACGGAGTGCGACTTGAGTTACCAAGGTAACTCAGTCCAGGGTGCCTAAATCCCCCTCCACCCCTCCTAAGTACCCCAGACAGAGTGGCACCACTTTGGAGGGCTTCTGTGGAGAAGCCCGCCAAAAGTGGAACAAAGGGCTCCACTTTGGGTCAGAGTTACAGAGGCGAACGCCAACGCCATTTTAGAATCAAGTTTTGGCAAAAAGTCCCAACCGGAGTTATAATAATAAATATATAAACCGGCGGTATGTTTAAGGCTACCGTAAATAAATAATTAAATGTGTTAGCCTAAAACAATGGGAAATCCCATAGGGAAATATTCGCGGTCGAATATAAAAAGTAGTTTCCACTGCCACCAGCCAAAACTCGATCAGGGGGGACGGAGACGTGCCCCCTCGACTAACAGACCCTGGGGCAATCGAATTGCCCCAGCCAGTACGTCCACAATATGATGGTTTGTACTGGTTCTGTTCAGGATTCAAGACTAGCAAAGTCTTTGGTGACTTTACATGCCCTTGGAGACAGTAGTCAGTCCCAGGGTATGGAGTCTATGTTGGGGAGTCCCTAGGACACCCCTGGGTTACGGCACAGAGGGTGCTGTGTAACCCACATCCAAAAAATACATGAGGCCCTATGGAGTAAAAGACCCCATAGCCCATTCAACACAAGGTTTAACCAAGAAAACACACTTCAACATGCCCAAGAGTGAGGGTAAAAGAGTCTCACTCTTGGCAGGAGAAAAAAATTAAACCCCAGAAATCCAGCAAAGCTGCTGGGGGACTCACTAGGTAGGGAAATTCAGCCTAAACAGAGAATTCTCCCTAACACTCGCCCCCCCAGACTAAGGGACAGGAGGATTTAATCCACTCCTGGATGAACCTCATACCTCTAGTCGATGATATACATCCTAGAGAGTCCATCAGCATTTTGATGGTGACACCCTGACCTGTGCTCAATGGTGAAATCAAACCCTTGCAGGCAGATTGACCATCTCAATAGTTTTGGATTTTCCCCTTTCATTTGCATTAACCATCTCAAGGGTTGGTGGTCAGTCTGAATAACAAAAGTAGAACCATACAAGTATGGCCTAAACTTCTTCAGTGCCCACACAATAGCAAAGCATTCTCTTTCGATTGTTGCCCACCTTGTCTCAGGATCCTTCAGTTTTCTACTGATGAAGCAAATGGGGTGCTCCCTACCCTTCTCATCCAGTTGGCTTAGAACTGCACCTATACCTACATTGGAAGCATCAGTTTGTACAATGAAAGTTTGGTGGTAGTCAGGAGCTCTCAATACTGGAGCTTGGCAAAGAGCTCTCTTCAGTTTTTCAAAGGCCTGATTGCACTCCTCATTCCATTTTACCTTTTTAGGGAATTTAGGAGAGGAGATTACATTCAGTGGAGAAGCTATGGTCCCATAGTTCTCAATGAAATTCCTGTAATACCCAGTGAGGCCTAGGAAGGCTCTCACTTGGGTTTGAGTAGTTGGTGTTGTCCAACTTTGCACAGCTTCAATCTTGCTGAGCAAAGGCCTTATTTCTCCACCTCCTACCTCATGCCCAAGGTAGACCACTTTACTTTGACCAATCTGGCACTTACTGGCTTTGATTGTCAAATGGGCCTGTTCCAGAGCCTGCAACACATGTCCTAGGTGGTTCACATGTTCTTCCCAGGAGTGGCTGAAGACTGCAATGTCATCCAAGTATGCCATGCAGAAATCCTCCATCCCAGCCAGAACTTGGTTCACCATCCTTTGGAATGTGGCAGGTGCATTTTTTAATCCAAAAGGCATGACCTTAAACTGGTACAAGCCAACTGGGGTTGAAAATGCAGTCTTCTCCTTGGCATGGTCTGTCAGGGCTATTTGCCAATAGCCTGACGTAAGGTCAAATGTGCTGAGGTACTTGGCTGCACCAAGTTTATCCACCAGCTCATCTGTCCTGGGCAAAGGGTGGGCATCAGTCTTGGTGACTGCATTTAGAGCTCTATAGTCCACACAGAATCTCAAGTCTTTGGATCCTGCCTTTGGTACTAACACAACTGGGCTAGACCATGGACTAGTAGAGGGTTCTATTACCCCGAGATCAAGCATCTTCTTGACCTCTCCTTTGATGTGGGTTCTGATATGTTCTGACATTCTGTACCCTCTGCTTTTGACTGGCAGACAGTCACCAGTGAGTATCTCATGCTGGCCCCAAGGGGTCAAGCCTGGTGACAGTGAGAACAGGGAGGCAAACTGATTTAACATAGATTTGCACTCCTCTTGTTGCTCAGGTGTCAGGTCTGAAGAGAGATTAACTCCTTCGACTTTTTCATCTAAAGGCACCCCTCTGAGGAGATCAGGGAGAGATTCACTCTCTTCCTCCTCTGCAGCTGAAGCTAGAAGCAAGGCTCCTACGTCAGGTCTGGAGATGTATGCTTTTAGTCTGTTGGTGTGGAAGACTCTAGGAGCTTCCCTGGGTCTGCCCAGATCCACCAGATAGTTGACCTCTCCAAGCTTTCCCACAATCTTGAAGGGTCCCATCCACTTGTCTTGCAAGGCCCTCTGCCTTGTTGGGAGCATAACTAGCACTAGCTGGTCTTGAGTAAACTCAACCATGTTAGCCTTCTGGTCATGCCAATGTTTGACCAGAGCTTGACCAGCTTTCAAGTTGTCACTTGCTTCTGCCATCATGTGTGACATTCTCCTCCGGAGACCTATCACATAGTCAGTCACTCTGACTGGCTTGAGGGGAGGAGCACCTTCCAACCCCTCCTTAATCAGGGCCAATGGACCTCTGACCGGATGGCCATAGAGAAGCTCAAAGGGAGAATAACCTACTCCCTCCTGAGGGACTTCTCTATAAGCAAAGAGCAGGCATGGCAGTAGAAGGTCCCATTTTTTCTTAAGGGGTTCCTCTAAAGCACCTATCATGCTCTTCATGGTTCTGTTAAACCTTTCAACCAACCCGTTTGTCTGAGGGTGGTATGCTGTTGAGAACTTGTAAGTAACTCCACAGGTTTTCCACATGGCTTTCATGTAGTGGGACATAAAGTTTGACCCCCTGTCAGAGATTACTTCCTTAGGAAACCCAACCCTGGAGAAAATACCAAGGAGGGCCTTAGCCACAGCCGGAGCTGTAACAGTCCTCATAGGAATTGCCTCAGGGTACCTAGTAGCATGGTCTACTACAACAAGTATAAACCTGTTGCCTGAGGAGGTTGGGGGATCAAGGGGACCAACAATGTCAATCCCTACCCTCTCAAATGGGACTCCCACAACTGGGAGAGGCACTAAAGGTGCCACATTCTTGGAACCAACCTTACCAGAAACCTGGCAGGTATGGCAGCTCTTACAATATCTATCTACTTCAGCCCCCATCTTTGGCCAATAAAAGTAGAGTGAGAGCCTTTCCTTGGTCTTCTTGAAACTCAAGTGACCAGCCAAAGGTATCTCATGGGCTAGTTGTAAGAACTGTTGTCTGTTCTCTTGTGGGACTACAAGGCGTTTGTAGTCTCCAGGTTCAGACTCAGTGGGTTCACTGTAGAAGAGGCCATCTTCCCAGTGCAACCTATACTTCCCAGGCTCTTGCCCATCAGCTTGAGAAGCTGCCTGGTGGCGGAGACCTTCCAGAGTTGGACATTCTCTTTGCCCCTTACGGAAAGCAGCCCTGCTAGGCCCACCTTCTGCCAGTAAAGACTGCAGCTCAGGATGGTCCTCAGGGTCCAAATCTCCAATAAGGTTTGGGCCTCCCTCTAGCTCTTCCTCAGAGTCTAGCTCAACCACACAGGGTTGTACCTCCCTCTCAGCCTCAGCTGGAGGTGGAGTTACAGGTGTAACTTTGGACAACCTAGGGGAAGTCCTTGTTGGAAGCACTGGAGTGCTTGCTGCTGGCTTTTTCCTAGGAGTCTTGGGTTGCCCCTTTGCTCCTGATCTGGTTGTTACTGCAGTAAGTTGTTCCAGTGGGAGAGGAGTGATTTCTGTCATCATCTCCTGAGATAACCCTCTCAGGGTTTTCTCTCTTGCAGGTTTTGTGAGCTCCTGTAACCTTTTGCTAGGGGGTCTGGGGGTATGAGATACAACTCCAAGAGCTTTGAGGTCATTACCCAACAGAACCCTACCTGGCACTTCACATTGTACACTGACAGGTATTTTTACAGCCATATCATTACATTGGATGAGAACTGGTAACTGGGGACACATCTGCACAGGCCCACCAGCTAACTTGGTGAGGCATTTGGGTGCCTTAGCAACATCCTCTGCCTTGAAAAATGATTCATCCACCACAGTTATGCTGGCCCCAGTGTCCCTAATGGCAGGAGTCTCCTGGCCATTCACTTGGACACTGTCTTTATAATACTCTTTAGTATTATCTGGGATAGAGTTATATACATCTAAATTCTGTTGTTCCCACAACCCCAGAGAGACTAAAGAAACACTAGCTGAGACTCCAGTGGGTTCATCAGCCAGCAATAGAAAGTTTCCACTTGCCATATGTACTTCCTCTTCTGGAGCGAAGGCTAAGGAGGCAAGTTGGACCCCTGAAGGTTTACCCTTACATCTGGGATCTCCTTTCACATGGTCAGTAGCCTTACAAACAAAGCATGAGCCAAAGGCTCGCTGGAATGGAGGCTTGTTCTGACCTCCTTCTGGTCTGGGACCAGAAGGTACACTAGCCTGATTCGGTTTCCCTTGTGGCTTACCCTTATAGTTTTGTTTGGGGCCCTCTTTGGAATTTGTAGTATTTGAATTCTCTTTGGAGTCCTTTTTAGGCTGTCTCTCCCCATCCTTTTTCTGAGTTACCCCAGAATCCTTGTGAGTGGCCCTGTTGGCAACCCACAAGTCAGCAGCCTTAGCCAGTTTCCGGGAATCTAATTCCTTGGAATCAGCCAAGTGTTGTCTGAGCTCAGGAGAGCAGGCATCATAAATAGTCTCCAACATAAACAAATTCTTCATACCTTCATAAGTGTTCACCTTGTAACCCTTAATCCATCCCTCTAAGTTTTTCAACCCTTCACTCACCCAGGTAGCCCAAGGGGTACCATCATGCTTTTTGAGGCTCCTAAACCTCTTAAGATACTGGGAAGGGGTCTTCCCAAACCTAGCTATCAAAGCTAGTTTCACACATTCATAGTCCTTCTTATCCTCCTCCCCCATCTCCATTACCACATCAGTTGCAACAGGGGGAAGCCTAGAGAACAACCAGGTGAGTAAGTCATTTCCTGTGATGTTCTGGAGCCCATGATTATATTCAAACAGAGACAACCAATCCAACACATCCAACTTAGGCTCATACATACCAACCAATTCTTTAGGCATCCGGGGTCTTTTAGGACTGGAACTTCTAGAGGAGCCGGAGAGAGAAGCATTCTCAACAGATAATTTCTTCATTTCTAGCTCATACTTGAGCTCCATTTCCCTTAGCCTTAGTTCCTTGTCAGTTTGAGCATTCAGTTTCTTATACTCCAATTCTAGTTTCATTTTCTCCAGTTCAAAGTACTGAGGACTAAATGTGGGACCTGGTAAAGGCCCAGTAGGTACAGCAGGTAGAGCAGGTAGAGGCCTAGGGGGGACAGTCACAACAGCCTCACCCTCCTCTTCTGACTCTTCCTCAGAATCATCAACATTTTGCTCCATGTTAATTTCAATACTGTCATCTACAGTTGCTGGAGTGGTAGGTTCCTCTTAACCCTCACCCAGACTTTGGTTAGCTAACAATCTTTCAATCAGCTCCATTTTCTTGCCCTTAGTCAGGAGGTCTTTATGTTTACAGAGCACTCTTAAACAATCAGCAGTTTTGGCTGCAAGGGACTCTTGACTATAGCTTTCTATAACTGACATGTTAGAGGTTTACTTTTATAGTGCTAAGCTTTGTGGTTAGTTGCACTAAGGTATCTAAAGCACACTAAAATGTATACTTAATACAAATCCCACCACTGTACACCAGTGTTAGGCAGAAACCTGTGCAGTTCCCTTGGGGACCACTGCAAAAGATTTAAGACTACAGGTATAGCAGTAAACCCACTTGGTAGCAGTCCGCACCACCCAGATTTACCTGGTAGCTGTGGCTGAGCAGTCAGACTTCCCTCAAGAGTTAGGCAGTATGTAAAGTATACACAATAGGTACTCAAATACAATAGCACAAGCAAACACTGACCAGAGCTTGGTTTCAAAAGTATATAGTTATTTATTTATTAAACACACATAAGTTGAAATCACTCTAGCAAAATATAGTAAAAAAACACTTCAAACACAGTTATAATGAAAGCAGTTTCAACCCTTACTCATATCTAGACAACTCTAGGTTAACACCACATAATTAAAACAGAGGTGAGCGCTTAACGTTAGATGACACTCTAGTAGGTTCAAGAAAGGGATAAAAAGAAACAGAAATGGGTTAAACACACCACTCTAAGGTCCAGAACACTTGCAATAGGCTCAAAGAAGCACAAAGTCACAGGTGAGCAAAAGTCACTAGGCAGGGCCCACTCTTAGAGTAGCCGGAGCGAAAATGTGCCCAAGATCACACTGTTATTAGGGATTCAAAGTCTTGCAAAGAGTTAGAAAGAGTTTAGGGTGGCTTAGAAAGTTTAGCCAGGGTGTTCCCGGCACTCCCAGGTTCGAAAGCCGGGGGCTAAATCTACCCCGTACAGTCGGTGGCAAGGGAAGCCAGGCGGAACACGGTACCTTAAGCGGAAAGGGTCCTCCAGCGGTGGCAGTTGTTCCAGGCAGTGGTAGCAAGGCTCGACGTCGGTCAGGGGAGAAGAAGTTCTCGCTGAAGAGCAGAAGAAGAGGGTCGTTGCACTGCCCGGGAAGAAACCAGCCGCGGAGTCCTCCGGTTAAAGGGTTGTACCGACTTTCGTGGTTGGGGTAAAAGTGGTGGGGTTCCGGTTGCCGGGGTGCTTGGCACTGGCAAGGCGGCCACGAGATACCTCCAGGAGCGGAAAGAAGGTGAAAACTGGTTGTCCCCACCAGTCAAGGGAAGGAGCCACTCCGTTAAGAGTTCTCCTCGGTCGTCGGGAAAAGTGGTGAGACGGTTCAGCAGGGCTCTACCGGGTGGTGTCGTCGAAGCAGGTCGGCTCAGCTCTTCCCTCGTCGGATTCTTGGTCCTGTGGCGACTTCTGAAGTTCCAGTCCCCAAAGCCCTGCTTTTATGCAGCAAACCCCCATTCACCCAGCCTAGCTGTCACTCAAACATGCTAAGTGGTGAGCCGGCCGGCTCACCACTTGGGCCAATCAGGACGGAGTGCGACTTGAGTTACCAAGGTAACTCAGTCCAGGGTGCCTAAATCCCCCTCCACCCCTCCTAAGTACCCCAGACAGAGTGGCACCACTTTGGAGGGCTTCTGTGGAGAAGCCCGCCAAAAGTGGAACAAAGGGCTCCACTTTGGGTCAGAGTTACAGAGGCGAACGCCAACGCCATTTTAGAATCAAGTTTTGGCAAAAAGTCCCAACCGGAGTTATAATAATAAATATATAAACCGGCGGTATGTTTAAGGCTACCGTAAATAAATAATTAAATGTGTTAGCCTAAAACAATGGGAATTCCCATAGGGAAATATTCGCGGTCGAATATAAAAAGTAGTTTCCACTGCCACCAGCCAAAACTCGATCAGGGGGGACGGAGACGTGCCCCCTCGACTAACAGACCCTGGGGCAATCGAATTGCCCCAGCCAGTACGTCCACAATATGATGGTTTGTACTGGTTCTGTTCAGGATTCAAGACTAGCAAAGTCTTTGGTGACTTTACATGCCCTGGGAGACAGTAGTCAGTCCCAGGGTATGGAGTCTATGTTGGGGAGTCCCTAGGACACCCCTGGGTTACGGCACAGAGGGTGCTGTGTAACCCACATCCAAAAAATACATGAGGCCCTATGGAGTAAAAGACCCCATAGCCCATTCAACACAAGGTTTAACCAAGAAAACACACTTCAACATGCCCAAGAGTGAGGGTAAAAGAGTCTCACTCTTGGCAGGAGAAAAAAATTAAACCCCAGAAATCCAGCAAAGCTGCTGGGGGACTCACTAGGTAGGGAAATTCAGCCTAAACAGAGAATTCTCCCTAACAGTCTTCATCCCCTCTGCAGATTTTTCCAGATTCCGCTGAGCGTACGCAAAAGCATGTTGAAGGTGTTTTCTTAGATTCTCAACATACTCTTGTGTTGTGGAGGCGTTTATCAGTTTCTGCTCTTGTGTTCTATAGAGCAGATGCTGAGGTAGCACCATCCTTCGTCCAGTCATTTGCTCAAATGGAGACATCTTGGTCGCAGAAGATGGTGTAGATTTGATGGCCATCAGGACAAGCGGTAATCGGATGTCCCAACTTGGCCTAGAGTCTGCCACAAACTTTTTTAGAATGCTCACAATTGTTTTGTTGTACGTCTCAACTCCCCCACTAGGGGACAGGTGGTATGCAATATGTGAAGTTTCCTTTTTACCCCAAGTATCTCCCACTTCTTTGTCATCACTTCGCTGGTGAAGTGACTACCTCTGTCTAACTCAATCCTTTGGGGTAGGCCCAAATGCGAGAAGATGTGGTTGATCATCAGGGCAGCCTTGCAATTTGGGGCCGGGAGACATTCCACCCATTTGGTAAACAGGCATGTTACTGTTAACATGTACTTGTTCCCCCTAGAGGAGCGAATCACAGGCCCGATGAAATCTACTTGTAAATCTGACCAAGGCACTGTCATCCCCCTCTTCTGGAGGGGAGCTCGGTGTGTGAGTGAAGTTGACTGAAATTGTGCACACACAAGACACCTCTTCAAATATTGATCTAGGTCCTGCCCCATGTGTGGCCAGTATGCAAACTCCTGCAAGATTTCTAAAGTAGTGTGAAACCCTGTTGACCGGCTGTGGCTGCATCATGGGCATGACTAAGCATCAGGCTTTGGAATGATGTAGGTATCACCCACTGGCCACATCCAGAGATGGATCTCCTTACCAACAAACCATCTTGGATTCGGAACCTTTTTGGACACTTCATCAACACCCTGAGGTCCTCTTTCCCAATGTAATCGGTATTCGTCTGGGGAAAGTTTGCAGGGTCCTCAATGTGTTGATAGAATTTCCCAATAATTCGATACCCTTTTTGTCCCATAGTTAAATCAGCAGCTGGGGTCTCCTTACTCCACTGGGCAGTTGAGATTTTATTGTGAGCATTTGTCTGGGGCCTAGTGAGAGCGGTGACCTGGATTTCCCCCAACAGGGACTCGGTTTCGAGGAGATCCCTCTAGATGTCTCTGGTTTTTGCCAGCTGATCAGCTAGGTCATTTCCAGTTTTGTCTGGCCCCTGTATTCTGGAATAACCCTTAATCTTTTTCCAATAGATGATCATCCCACTAGAGGTGACCAGATCATCAATATTTTGTATTAGCTTGCCATGTTTCGGCGGTTTGTTATTAGCACATAACATACCTTTGGTTTTCCAATTAACCAGGTGCTCCACTAACCCGTTCCGGACATAATCTGAGTCAGTGATTATGACCAGTTTGTGGAGTTGGTGTTGGACGGCAGTGAGGATGGCCTGATGAACTTCCATCAACTCTGCCACCTGACTACTACAGGGACCGATTTTGTACCCAGCGGAGGGTCCCGGGGCATCATTCACCCAGGCATTCCAAACACTGGCCACCAGTTCCTTTTCTCTGTTGTTGTCAACATGGTAGGAGCACCCATCCACATAAACTGTGGGCTTTCCCTGGCACTTGTCTTCTCATAGACTTTTTGCAGGGAATTCAGGTACGGCTCCATGTTGTCCTGGGTTTTAAGACTTTCGTTCTTGAGACAGTTTTCTCTGGCACAATCATGCAAGTCAGCCAAACCTTGCGTGAGGGGACTCTTCTTGTTTTGGCCATATCTGGCCTCCACAGGAAAGCCTTTTATTGACAGAATCCAGGAAGTAATTCTGGAATTACTCACATTTCCGGCCCGGATTCTGTAACTTTGGAGTAATTGCAGAGGCTGGTGTGGAGTCTCCACTATGGTGTGTTCCCTCTGGATGAACGGGCAGTAATTCTTCAGCACCCACACCGTTGCCAGGAGTGCCTTCTCACAATCGTTGAATTTTTCCTCCACAGAGGATAAAGTCTTACTTGCATAGGAGATTACTTTATTGACCTTGTCATGCTTTTGATATAATACTGCTGTGGAGCATGTATTGGAGAACCCAGTCTCCAAGAACTCCTTGTTTTTGACAGGGTAAGCTAGACAAGGTGCTTGTGAGAGACGTTTTTTGAGTTGCTTTACCTCCTCGGCTTGTTCTGGACCCCACTCCCACTTGACCCCCTTCAACAGATGGATCAGGGGTCTTGTTATCTCTGCGTAATCCTCAATGAACTTCCTACTGTAATTAGCCAGTCCAAGGAGGCATCTTAGCTCACGCAGAGTTGTGGGGTCTTTCAGTTTTAGGAATGCTTCCACTTTCTTCTTCTGGGGACAGAGACCCTCATGAGTTATTTCATGTCCCAAGAACTTGACACGGGTCCTGCACCACTGTGCCTTTTGCAAGGATAGATTTGCTCCGACAACCCTCAACTGGGTCAGAACATAACGGATTTCCACTATGTGTTCCTCCACAGTTGAGCGTTTTATCAGGACATCATCCACATAGGCCAGGTTACCGCTTTCACCCAAGTCGGGCATGGCCTTATGCAGAAAGATGTTGAATTTGTTGCCGGAGGTGATGTATCCGAAGGGAGTCCGGGTCCACGTGTACCGCTGCCTCCTGAAGGTAAAGGCCAGCTTGTACTGGTCCTCCCTACTGGCGGGCACGGTCCAGTAACCATTGGTCAGGTCAATGGAAGTGTATACCTTTGACCCCTGGATCTGGGCCAGCCCTTGGTCAATGTAGGGGAGAGGCCATCCGGACACGTGGACCCGTTTATTTAGCTCCTTAAGGTCTGTGCAGAGTCTCCATTGGCCATTTGGTTTTAAACTCCCCAACACTGTATTATTAAAGGTGCTGTGGACTGGACGAATTATCCCACGGGACTCCAGGTTTATGATAATTTCTGTCAGGGACTCCATGGATGCGAGAGGCAAGCGATATTGCTTCACAAACACTGGAGTCATTCCAGAGCCCCTGGGAATTGTTGTAGTATGGATCTCGGTGCGACCACAGTTGTACGAGTCCACAGCAGAGATATCTTGAAAATCTAAGAACACCTGTTTCAACTTTTGCTTTTGCTCCGGAGTCTCACAGGCATCAGCTAGGTTGACCCGCTCTTCAACCATTTGCCTGAAGCGTGATAAGACTTCGGGTTTTGCTATCTCAGCGGCCTCTTCCATTTGGGTGGAGAGGTCTCTGGTTAGAGTAGTGACCTGGACAGAGGGTTTTAGGTAGGAGAGGCAGTCATTAGACATCCTGCAGGAACCCAAGAGGGCTGGAGCCGTCTCCCTCTCCAGCTACAAACTACCCATCATTTTGCACTTGCTTACCCTTCAACATTACGTGCTGCATTCTTGCCTGATTTGGGACCTGGATCACTCGACCAGCTGTGCAGCACCTGCCCTTCACGGTGAACACCCATTTTGTGCCTATTTCGTGCTGAAGTACAGCAGCCGACGCAGCTTCCTCTAGATCAGCTGTTTTCTTTTCAATTTGAAATCCGCACCTGGCCCCAAAATGGCCGGCGCAGTGCGGACTCAAACCGAGGCTCACTCTGGTTGCTAAGCAACCCTCCAGTTCTTCTCCGCACACATCCGCTGGCAGGTGGAAGGAAGCTGGCCATAAGGAAAAGGCCAGGGAAAAAAGCCTTGCGTGCCATTGTTCGCCGGTGAGCGCCGCTTGCCGCCTGGTCCATCTCATAAGGCGAGTACCCATAACGTCTTACAACAAAGGTACTGCTATATTCACTGACCTTGCTCTCCCCTCATCACCATCCCGATTTACATTCAAGCACCAACTTCACAAGTTTTAAGTCAACCTATATGTACGTAGCACCCCATTTACCCAGTGTGCTACTCTGATCTAACCCACGGCATCGTTGATACTGTTCATGACGCTTAACTGAACTTAACACTTCCTTCCACCATGGTACAAAGCTCCAAATAGACGATTGTAGAAACTGGCCAGCACTATTCATTATTATCAACCTCTGAGTGCCACAGCTGATATTCTGGTCTCTGTTTAAAAGGGTAACAGCCTATTGTAACAGCTCAACTGTAGAGATCCAGCCCATCATGCTAATTTTTAACCAGCCTACAGAATTTAATTTACCATTGTGGCAATTCTGAACCAGCCTACTGCATGTAATTTACCCATTGTGATAACTTTGAACCAGCCTACTGGATGTAATTTACCCATTGTGCCGATTCTGAATCAGCCTACTGCATCTAATTTACCCATTGTGCCTATTTTGAACCAGCCTACTGCATGTAATTTACCCATTGTGATAATTTTGAACCAGCCTACTGCAAGTAATCTACCCACTGTGCCAACACCTGACCCCGCTATTGTAATTAGCCTGCCCATTGCACCACCTTGAGACAGCCCTCTCATATCTTGCCTGGGTTAACTTCTGTACCAAGCCTACCCAGTCTACTGACATTCCACCATGTCCTCTTGCCACAGAGCCACTCTGGCCCTGGCCTCATTCCTCCCCCTAGTTCACCCAGCCACCCCATCATACCCTCTGCCACCTCTCCCACCCACATCCTATCTCAAACCAACTAGCACAGCACCCTCAAACATTGCTCCTAGTGAGCCACTGAGCCCTCTCGAATGGTTACATAATTTCGCCACACCACCAACACCTCTTATCCCATTTTCAGTTCATTCCAGGAACCAAAGACTAGGCACTTGATTCCTCAACCACAAAGCCACCGCTATGTCTAAAAACCCTCAACCCAACTCCCAAAATGGTACCATCACATTGCATACCACACCCTCCCCCACCCCCAATGTGACCTTTAAATTACCCAGCACCACCCCACATCCTTCTAATATTAAAGGATTTCTTATCAACGCTCGCTCCCTTGTGGCCCATGCCTCTGAGATCGTTGACCTTATTACTGCAAACAGCCTAGACTTCCTGGCTGTCACAGAAACCTGGCTACGCCAGGCAGCAGGACCTGCACTCTCCCTTACCCTACCTGAAGGCTATACCATCATCAGGGCAGACAGAACTTCGGGCAAAGGCGGAGGAGTGGCCTTCATTGCCAAAACCCAACTAGCCTTCAGAGCCATCCCCCTTACTAGCTTCCCCTCTGCAGAACTCCTATTGGTGAAACTAACTCTCACCCCCCCCCCAAACAATACTCCTGCATCTTATCTACCGCCCCCCGGCCCTTCTCCTTCCTTTGAGGAGGACATCCTGAAACTCATTTCCACTCATACCAAACTTGGATCCCAAACTATTCTCTTAGGAGATATGAATCTCGGCCTCCAAGACCCTAACAATCTGTGAACAACTCCATCTCTAACTTGGGCTTTATTCACAGAATCACAACACCAACCCATTCCAAAGGTAGAAAGCTGGACTGGGTATCTGACCTGAACTGCTCTATCTCCATTATCCAAAATGTACCCGTAGCCTGGTCAGACCATTATCTCATCCTATTCTCCATCCCTGGACCTTCTCCAACCAAAACCACTTTAGCACCTCCTTCACTATCCAGTAATTGTCACAACATAACCATAGACAGCCTCCAGCCTCTCATTAGTGACATCCTTAATGAGACCAAATTCAGCAACCTTGACCCACCTAACTTGGTAGACCTCTATAAAAACACTCTTACATCTGCACTTGATATCATGGCCCCTCTTAAACTGAGGAGGGCCAAACCTTTGACTCACCTTAACAAATGGTTCACCCCGAACTAAAAAGTCTTAGAAACACTAAAAGATAAGCTGAATCCACCTAGCGTAAATCCCCTTCCATCTTCAACAAAACTGCATTTATGTCAGCCTCTGCTATCTACAAAGCGGCTATCCTCTCGGCCAAAAAAGAAACCTACAATTCCAGAATCCAGAATGCAAAGTCCACTACTAAGGAACTCTTCAGAATTCTAAAAGAGCTCGAATCCCCTGCACCGCCCACACAAGACAGCAGCAAAGAAGCAGAGTGGTGCACTAAAATCCAGCAACCACTTGCAGATAAAATCACCCTACCCCAAAATAAGATCAATGCTAAAAAGGCACACCTCACCACCGGATCCCAGCATACCTCTGACCCAGAGAAAACCCCTCACCCGTGCTCCCCTTTCAGCTTCTCTCAAGTAACCCCAAAGGAAGTTGAGGACATCATAAAAAGTCTAAAACCCTCTCATTGCAAGGCGATATTTGCCTTGCCACCGTGATTAAAGAAGGCGCCTTTTGCCCCCTTCATAAACGCGCTGATAAACTCCTTGTTTGCCTCCAATCAAGTACCCAACCACCTTAAGGAGGCCTGGGATATGCCTCTACTAAAAAAAAAAAACAACCTCGATCCAAATGTCCCCACTATCTATAGGCCCATCACCACCGTCCCGTTCCTTCTAGAAATTCTGGACCGGGTGGCTTATCTGCAAATACAGAGGCACCTGGAGGAGAATGAACTCCTTGGACTTAGACAATCAGGTTTCAGACCCAGACATGGAACTGAGACAGCCCACCTTGATCTAAAGATCCAAATGGATGAGGCGAAGGATAATGGTAAGCTAGCAATCCTCCTTCTCCTATACTTATTCGCTGCCTTCAACCTCGTCGACCACCAAATTCTCACCAAACACCTTAATACAGCGGCAGCTTTCTCCACTAATGCATCTGACTGGGTTAAATCCTTCTTATCAAACAGGATCACCAGAGTCTTCTTCCCATCAGTTTTAGCTGACCCCACACTGTGGCATCCCTCAAGGATCCTGTGTGTCGCCCACACTCTACAACATATTTACGAAGCTACTCTTCGATCGCCTAGATAACTTGGGTGTCATCTACACTAACTATGCAGATGACAGATGACACTTAAGTCCTCATCCCCCTCACTGGCTGTTACAACCAGGATTCCAAACTGCTAAACACTATCTACCTCAAAATCCAAGCCTGGATGGCTACCAACAGTCTTTGACTCAATAACGACAAGATGGAGTTGATGATCGTGGGTACTCGGGCATGCCTGAATAAACTCGACACCAGATACTCATCCTTCGTCATTGACGGTAATATAATTAATGTCTCCAAAGAGATAAAAACATTCAGGGTCTACCTCGATTCAACTCTCTCTCTCTCAAAAACAGGTAAACAGCGTGGCGTCCTCCACGGCCTATACCAATAAATTGATCTACAGCTGTAAAGCTTACCTATCCACAAGCAGCTGCCTAATGCTGGCCAGAGCACTTGCTCTATCTAAACTGGACTACTGCAACACTTTATTCCTGGGCTCTTCTGAACATAACCTAAATAAAGTCCAGGTACTCCAGAATAACTCTCTGAGAGCAGCCCTCAGCCATCCCAGATCCTGCCATATCTCCTCTCACAGACAGAACGCCAACTGGCTACCCATCCATGACAGAATCACACTACGCACCTTGGCCATCACGCACAAATGCCTCACAAACTCAGTCCCGGACAAAATCTGCAAACACCAACCCACACGCACTACCAGATCATCTCACTCCCACCACCTGGTGGTACCGAGATTCAATCTAAAAACAGCTGGAGGAGCCAGCTTCCCAGTACAAGCTGCCAAACTTTGGAACTCCATTCCCATCCCCCGCAGACAGGAACCCTCCTTCCTCACCTTTAAAGCCAATATAAAAAGTTGGCTGTGCAACAAATCTCTCCACTAAGAGGTCTCCACCATGTAAACTGACCACTGTATATTTATGATTCTGCTCATCTTTTGTGTGTCATACTAGATACTATGCTTATTATTTCTTTCCTGACCCTCCTGTAACCGGGGTCCCTCGTTGTTGTCACTACATTGGATTGTAATATGCCTGCATTCTATGTATGTAGCCACCAAGTATCTCAAGTGCCCAGTTACCTCAGGCTTTGGTGCGCGATACAAATAATAAACAAAAACAAAATTGTGGACCTGGAATATCACCTCATCCTGCCTGATGTCACAGGTCACCTCTTCCTCCCCGTAAGGGCAGGAAGAGTACACCAGGAAATTCCACCCTTGCCGGGTGAAGATCCTGTCTGGTGGTGAGTCATTGTCACCGTCATTGTCAAAACAGTAATTGGGGATTGGTCCTATCAGTTAATTTCCTAGATCGATGGAAAAATGTCGGTCATCAACCGCCATTCCAATAATGGTGCCTGCGCCCAGAGCGATACTCCTAGGGTTGCTCTTATCCATCAAAATTGGAATGGTGTTGTGTTTAACCCCAACCCCTACTATTGGAGATGGGTATTGAGGTGTATATATGCATCAGGATTTTGCAGTTTCTGTCCTCTTTTAATGTTTTATTCAAGTGTGAATTGCCGGGTCCATCCTGGGATGGTGACCTACTCTCCAATATGAACTTCAACTGCATACAGCAGAAATTGGGCTGACTGAAATGCTTTTTCAGAATCATCAAAGCCAATGGGGTTGCCCCTAGTCGGGACCAGGCCTTGTAAAATATCAGGTCAAAATTAATGGCAAACCGATTGAGAATTTCACTGCCTAAATAAAGTGCAGCAGGGACATCTCGCATGGGAGTTTCCAGGCCCATTTCCCACTTATTGATCAATTTAAATGTGGGAATGGCCGGATCTTTTGGGAGCTATCTGAACGTGGCTTCGCTGATGAAGCTCTTTCCATTGTTCACGCACACTCGGGCGAGAATAAACTCCTTCCCCTCATTTAACTGAATAGGGATGAACAACTGTTCTCTAATTTTCTGAATATCAGCTAAACTTTGAGCTGGTTTCTCATCACTTTTGACTATAGAATTGGGATTTTCAGAATGGGGACCAGTATAAAATTTCCAAGTATTTCCTCCCAGCGCGAAATGCCACTTAAAACTGGAAGGAAGGTTCATTTTCAGGAATAGAGAGGAGTTCACATCACCAGTTTGTTGTCCTACAGAAATTACTGTCACGTCAGGTATTTGATTATTCTGGAAATTAAACTCAATATGATCAGATTTTTGCACAACCATGTGGCATGTGCCATTTAAACTAACATGGTTGACACTCTGTTTTAATTTTATTGGCCTGTTAGTCTGAGTCCAGAAGACCTTGTTCACACAGTATATTAGGGGGGACAACCTGCAAAGGATGTCATTCCCTAGTAGACAGGGTGTTCCCTCTGGAGTCACGACTATGACTTGTTGTGTCCCCTTGAGTCGCCCTATTTTTATTTCCAAATCCGCAGTCCTCTCGACAGGAATTTAATTCCCGTCGAAGTTCTGGAGTTGTCCAGGAGGAGGGGTGAGAGGGATCTGGTGTCTCTCCCCCCTTCCTGAATTTATCTGATCAAAGGCCCTTTTTGACAGAAGAGTGGCTTGGGATCCAGTGTCCACCAGTGCTGAAATTGGACATTGCCCTTGCACTTAAACGGGGGCATAAAATCTCCCCTCTTTCTCCTCAAGTGGGCAAAAGTAATGTGCATTTTGAGCATTCTGGGTGGTCAATTTCTTTATTTTAGACTCTGACACAGTGGCATTTTGGACTATTTTCTGAGTCAGAGTCTGGGAATCTGTAATAAAAATTTGGCATCCTGAAATAGTGGAGATTTTGGAATCCCCTGTTTCCCTTAGTGCTGTGCTACCCCTGCTTACCGGGTGGCAGTCACTACAACCAATTTGCGGGGAGGATCCCTCCATTACTATTTTCTAATCAGGATGACAATTCTTGGGTTCAGGGATGGGTGACTCTAGATCAGTCCCCCGACCCATCCAGTCTTCATTTAGATCTTTTGGGACCCATTTCTCTTTGGGAGAAATTCCCCCGTCCCTGAAGGAGAAGATTTTTTTCCCAGAATACTCAAAGGATTCTTCCCCTTCAAACTGGAGGACACTAACTGCCTCCACAAAATGGGCCTTTTTACTGTCAAACATTTCTCCTACCCACCCTCTGTTCCCTGGGTTGCAGATTTCCGGGCGCAAGAGATTTTTGTTCTGGTTCCTGGGTGTACAGGGGCTTTTCACGGGTGAGGAAGGAAGCCTCCTCTAGGGCCTTACACTCCCCTTCCTCCCGTGCCTCTTCCTCTGTAACCAGTGAATTGTCGGGGTCCTCTCCGCGTCATTGTTCTGGGATGCCAGACCCTTGGTTTGCGGGGTTCTGTGCCGCCATGTTCATCTGAGGGTTCTGCTGAGCCCTCAACATGCAACCCAGATCCTGTGTGAGGTGCTGGACCTGGCGCTCCAATTGGGGCACCCGTTCAGGCTGGTACGGGGGTCTCTGTTCATATCTAGCTGGTTCACGGGAGGGGTAACTATCCCTTCTCCCGGAGTACCCTAGGAATTGTGGATTTTTGTAACCCTCCACCCTTGGCCTCCCCTCTCCCGGATTGGGCAGTCTGGGCTCCTGAAACCGGGAAAAGAAAGGAGGGTTGTCCTGCAGGTTGGGGTTTTGTGGATACCGGGGAAAGAAACTTAACCCAGGATTTGAGGGATTACTGCCCTGCCGAGGGACGTTAGGTGGGAAGTTTCCTGGGGGAGTACTTACCTGGCGGGATCCCCCTTGCACTGGGAGAGTCCATACATACCCCATGATAGGCCAGTTGCCCTTGTATCTGTGACTTATATAATCAGGAGAGTTAGGGGTTCCATTTGTGGAATAACCTCCCGGACCACCTGTTTGTGATTGGCTTGAAGGCCTTCTTGGCCTCTGGTTTTGCTGGTTTGGGATTGGTGCATTTTTGGCTCCTCCATTTCTACATCCAAAATGGGGGCAACCTTCACCTCTGCCAACTTAGCAGCAGCAGGGGTGTTGGCTGGTTTGGGGTTTTTGGTCTGATTTTTATTTTCTGCAGGTTTTTGGACTTCATAAATCCAGGTAGCCTGCTCTATTACCTAGTCCAGAGATCTTTTATCATGGAAGTCCCTCACCAGTTGGGTCATAATGTATTTTGGGAGCGCATGAAAGTAGGTAGTGATAAACTCTCTGCTGTCTGTGAGCACCCTCATGGTGGTTTGGGCAAAGGCGCATTTTAATTCCTGCACAAACTCTCGTGGAGTCTGGTCTTCCCCACATTGTAGATTGTAGGCTGCTTTGCGAGCCTCTTGGGGGTTTCTATGGGTGGAAAAGTGCTTCAAGATGGCCACCTTGTAGGTGGACCATCTTGAATGTTTTTGGTCTTCCAGTCCAGCAAATAAGCTGGAGTACTCTGGGGTGAATGTCCATTTGACATAACCTATACAGCTCTGGCTATCTTTTATGTGAATTGTGTTCATCATTTGTTCATTGAGTTCCAAATGCTTCCAGACAGAATATTTTGTGTTTTTATTGTACAGTGTCATGAAATTCCTGATGGCCTTGATCTGTCTAATGGGGTCTTTCACCAGAACCCTTTTTGGTTTATCTGCCTTCTTTCGCCACATCACCTGAGTCCATTTGGCCTCAGACTTAGAGGCGCTGCTGTTTGAGGTCCCCTCATGATCATCTAGGCACTCCCTGTTTCTGTGAGCTTGAGAGGGGCTCACAGAATGATGGGGCCTAGTTTCTTCTCCCCTGTGGCACACAGGAGAGTAGTCTTCTAACTCCTCCTTACTTCCAGGGTTGGCAGAATATCCCCCCCCCACTGCCTTGATTAGGTGGAGGTCTTCGGGATGCTCTTTTGGGGCCTCTTGTCCTGTTGTTCTTGTGAAAATCAAAACAACTAGTCCCTTTGCAGGTAGTGATTCTTCAGATCGAATTCCCTGCCTTTCTCCTAATAGGAGGTTTCCGGGTCAGAGACATCAAGCATTATATTTTTGTATCTATCCAGGGAGACCCTTCTATCAATTTCTGGGGCACGCTGACCTCTCAGCTCCATCATGCTAGGCCTTTTTAATTCTGATGGCCTCATGGTTTCTGGCTTATGTGAACCAATAGCCATGAAGTCAGCAGTGCACAAAGTTCTCAATGGGTTGGAGTTCCTTAGTACAGAGGTCATCATACTACGATCAGGGGTTGCCCTGTCCCTCTCTACCTGTTTGGGGTCCCCCCAGTTTGGATTACATCTAGGATACTCTTTCTCCAACCTCGCTAGTTTTTCCTTTTCAGCCCCTATCTCTTGATAATAGTCAAATATCTGAGCCTTTTGCACGGCTATCAGGGCTTTACTGGCCTCTATGACCCGCTCTTGAGCTGCAACTTGCTTGTGGAGCCCATCTTTCTCCTCGCAGAGGGTCTCGCGTGATTAGTATACTTTTCTTTAATTTTCAACTAATTCAAATTGAGTGGATACCCGACCCATCTCACACACCCTTTTACAAATACCCTAGGTCACAATGGACCATGAACCAGGCCGGTAGGTGATAACACAATATTTATTTTAATTTCAAAGAAAATCACACAATTTTTATATTGGGCAGTAATCAGCACGGGGTGATAATTACAATGAAAGCTACTGAAATACACTTGGGTAACCTTCTACAAGAACATATCCAAAGCACAAATGAATAGGAGCACTTTTTCAATTAGGATAGATAGCACCCAAGTTAAGCTTCCTCTTGCAATGTTCCCTCAACCACACAATTATATGAGGCAGCAAACAGAATCAAAATCTGACCTTGCCTCACAAAATAAGAGGCAAAGGCCTAAAATGACACTCAGATTTTAACAAATAATTAATTATATGTGTAATTAAATAATGATGTACATATGTTTTACCACAGTATCAGGGATGTTATACCACTAGCAACTATAAGGCAGGGCATTACAAAAGGCATACAGTTCACAAAGCAGGTTGAAATTGAAAACACAGTGCAGTCAATCACACATGGAAAAGTTGCAGTTTTAAATGTAAAAAAACGTTTTTTCAGAAAAATGGGTGGAATATTCTGAATTGGAATGCGGTTTTTGGGCTGGGGGATAGATGCACATCACAGGGACAGTATAGAAGTAAAAGGAGGGCTAATGCTGAAAAACTGGATAAGATTTGCAAGCAAGATAAAAGGAGGTTCCATTTTGGTAAAATTAAGCTGTTAAAGGGAGGAAATCGGTTTGGAAAGAAAAAGGACAAGTTTTACTTAAAGTAGATTATTCAGACCAAATTGTTAAAGAAAGACACGGGACGATCCTGGGTTAATTTGCAACTTAACCCTTTCACCCTGTGTTCAGATCTATATGGGAATTAATTTAAATAATTTAAATTATTCCAAATATTGCTAAGGAGTTACAAGATCAGGTGAATGAAAGAATGGCGCTAACACTAGAAAAACAAGGACAGGCTGCACAGAGAATTAGGACAATTTAGACAAGTTATCAGGGTATGGATAGGATTGCTTAAACAATAGAACAAAGACAAAAGGGTCAAGATGGGGTATGCTAGGTGTTTCTATGGGATGGGGGAAATACTCACAGTCCACTCTTGAGTTTTGGATTTTGAGAAGTCAACCGGGTTCTGGTCACCACACGGCAGGTGCCCCTTACAGCAAACAGCTGGGCAAATCTGGTCACTGGATGCTAAAGGTACAGCTGGATGCAGTTAGTGGACAAAAAGCCGATCTGGTCACAGGATACTCTCCAAAAGGTACCACACCTTTTCCCCTTTGTTAATGGGACTTTTTGTGGGATTTTCTGGAGCAAGGCCTTGCTGGGATAGGGTCAGCTATGCTTTGGCCTTGTAGTGGAATCTTGCAAGATGAATGTAGAAGATCAGGCACGCAGGCGCTGGAAATTCAGGATAGAGTGTGTCCAGAGTTCTGTCAGGCTTCCATATTTATAAGGCATGGTGACATCATAGAATTATTTGCTGGGCAGGCTTAAACTAGGCACACCTCTAACAACCGGATTGGACAGGGGTGATCATTACTGCCTTCCTGTCAGCTGGTTGGACTTTTAGAGACATGACATCAGCGTTATGATGTGGCCTTAAAATGCATAGGATCATCCCACAGTTACTTCAGCTAAAATCCAGTTTTGACATAAATGGCATCTTAACAAACTACATAGGCAGCTTACATATTTTACGCAGTGCATGGCAGTCCAATTCTCACGTTTGTACGCCACTGTTTCGCCCTTCTAGTAGTTTTTCACAATTTTAGTGAGAACCGCTTCACCCAAAATCCCACACTTTTAGGTGTGTGTGTATATTATCATAGGGCATATTTCTATTAATTTGAACTTTCCAGCATATGTACTTTCTCCATGATTTACATTCTCCTGGCGTTTGTGTCCAATACATGCTATGGACGGCCGTGATATCTTATTTAGAAGCCACGAAAATCACATTTACATTTCTGTGCTGTCCGGTTAACTGGTATCGAGCTCAGTACATAAAATTCTGCATAAATATACACCCGACTAAAGACATTTTGAGGGTCTATGAAAAAGCTAATGATCTGAGCTGTAGATTTCGCAAAATGGGAGCCAAAAACACATTATAGTGTTTTGTCCAGGATTGATGGCATCACGATCCAGGTGCATGGCCAATTGGATTAGAGAAAGGCAATGCCAAGAGGCGGAACTATACTGGAATTACCCTGCTAGCTTCTGTTTGGTAAAGTTTTTAAAAGAAATGTTGAACCTCTAATTTCGAACGCATGGGGATATTTTAGGTTTCCTGTTTGTGGGTGGCATATTTTAATTTGAATATAAGTATTGATTATTGCGATGGGTATATGAGTTAGGGTTTTAACCTGGTGTCTGATTTATTTCTTATTTGCGTTGATGATGTCTTGATAGCGGTTTGTAATAAACTGTACATCTTGAAAAAAAGAAGAAAAAAATGTCTACACTGACCAAAAAGCAGCAATGTTATCCGTGAAGTAAATGGTATTGCCTAAATAGAAGTAAAAGAAGTTTTTAGAATGTGTGGTATCTTTTGCAATGTATATATATTTATATGAAGTTGCTTTGAATGCTGTATTGGAGCTTATCATATTGTGATCTTCCTGGCGTAAAGCTGGAGACCAGCTTGGCTTAAGTGTCTCTTTTCTTTTAAATGCATTTCAAGTTAAATGTGACTGAATACTATAGAATTGCACTGTGTACCCTAGGCCTTTCTCCCTCTATTCAGTATTCTCAAACTTAGATGGTGTATAAATGTGACTGAATACTATAGAATTGCACTGTGTACCCTAGGCCTTTCTCCCTCTATTCATGATTCTCAAACTTAGGTGTGTCTCCCCTACTGTCTTAATGTGCTTTTTGTGATCTCTTTAAATCCTGTGTGTCGTCTTGCCCCGTTACTCTAATTGCCTGCCTCTCGCTGTCCTGTATGCCTGCTCTAGTTGTCCTTTCTAGTGTCTCCCCCTCTCCCTTCCACATCTCCCACCTACTCCATGGTACTCACTGTCTCTCCTATCTTTTCCAACTGCTTCTCTATCGACTATCCGGCTCTCCTCACTAAATCTGGTAGGAAGAAGTTTAAAAAGGACATCCTGGTCTCCAACCCAGGCCACCCTATAGCTGACACCTACACTAGTGCCTCCTCCAAGGAAACTCTCACCGACATCCTCTTTGTCGTTCCTTCGCCTGACCTATGGACCCTTCATATGGTGTCTGTGCTCTCTCCTTTCTCTTCCTCTCCCATTAATGGTGGCACCCGGTGGGATGCCCTCCTGTCCTCCTTCCACTCCTCTAAGGTCATCATTAATGTATACTCTAATGGGACCATCTTGGTCCAAGGCCCTCAGGCCAACCTTTACCTCTTTGACAGACGCCTCCCACACCTCATCAACTTCCTTTCTTCTCCTCCTGTCCCCTCTCTCCCCTCTGTGACTACCTCACCTCTCCCTCCTTCTGCCTCCTCCTCGGATACCTTGCCTTCTCCTTCCCTCTCTGCCTCCTCTCGGGCTCCTACACCTCCAAAGGGCGCACCTCGGACCTGTACCCCTCCCCGGAAGTCCTTCAAGGATGGCAACCTTCTCCATATTGCCACTAGTAACTCTCGCTATGCTGTCAAACACTCCTCTGATATCTGCCGCCTTCTTGAAGAACTTGACCTTGATGTCCTCGGTCTCACTGAGACATGGTTCACGGCCAGCTCTATCACTAGCTTTGATACGCTACTACGTGATGGCTACAAGATCCTCTCCGCACCCAGGTCCAACCGCTCTGGTGGGGGTGTAGCCCTGATCTTCCCCAAGTGGATTCCTGCCTCTGTCATTCCTACACAGGCCTACTCCTCTTTTTAATGCCTCATCTGTAGGCTCTCTCTCTCCCCTAGCCATTCCCTTACTATGGCTACTATCTATCGGTTACCTGGTCAGATCTCCTCCTTCCTTTGTGGGCGGACCTCTCCTCCTCACTCCTGGCCTCAACCACTCAACTCCTCCTTCTTGGGGACTTCAACATCCACCTGGATGCCTCCTGTCCTCCATTTGTACTCTTTTGTGTCCTCCGTGACTCTCTCTCACTCACTATTCTCCCCTCTGGCCCGACTCACTCTGCAGGGCACACGCTGAATGTTATGATCTCCTCAGACCTTCCCCTCTCTGTTCCCCTCTCCACTCCTCTCTCCTGGAGTGATCACTGTCTCCTCTCCTCCAACCTCACCCTCCCTAACCCTCAGGCCAAGCCACCTCCATCACTGCCACCCACCTTCTTGGTCATCCGACCCATGAAGCGCGTGTCAGCTGAGGCTTTCGCCGCCACCTTCTCACCCGCACCTACCCCTTTGGCTGACTCTCACCCTGACACAGCCCTCTCCACGCTCCACACTGCTATATCTAACACTCTTGATATCCTTGACCCTGTCATGAGAATCCTCCTGAAGCCCAAAGCCAAGTGCAACTCCTGGTACATCTCTGACCTCGTCATCTTAAAACTCAAGTGCAGGGTGGCCAAGAGGAAATGGCGTGCTTCATGTACATCCTCTGACAAACAGGCCTGCCGCCTGCTCCAGAGGCAATACCAGCTTTCTGTCCTAACCAAGAAGAGAGCTCATATCCAAGCCTGCGTCTCTTTCGGCATCTAACAACTCGGCTGAACTCTTTAAAATCTGGAAGGAACTGGCCAATCCTGCCGCAGTCTCTACCGCTCCTGTCCCTTCCCAGGTCCTCTGCACGGCACTGGCTTCTCATTTCATCTCTAAAACTCAGGACATCCTGTCCTCACTCTCCTCCCATCCCCTCCATCCCCCTCTCCCCTGCTCTTCCTCTGGCTTTTCTGCAGCCTCCTCTCCTCCCTCCTTCTCTGCCTTTCCCCTGTTCTCCACTGATGAGGTTTCTAAACAAGTCCGATCTATGAAAGTCTCATCAAAACAGGTTCACCCCTGTTCCTCCAAAACCATAAAGGACCACATTGACTCCCTGGCTCCTGCCCTTGCTGATTTCTGCAATCACTCCTTTGCCACTGAAATCTTCCCATCCGCCCTGAAGCACTCCCTTGTGCACCCCCTACTTAAGAAACCCTCTGCTGACCCCTCCTGCCCGGCTAACTATCGCCCCATCTCCATCACTCCCTTCTTGGGCAAGATCCTGGAGAAACTGCCCATCTCCCAGCTTAATCTCCACACTGAATCTGTTGGCTGTCTTCATGACCATCAGTCTGGCTTCAGAGCTACCAGAAGCACGTAAACTGCTCTCCTGAACATCTGTGAAGACCTGCCCTCCAACCTGGACTCCAACACCCCCTGTGTCCTCATCTTGCTTGATCTCTCTTCTGCCTTTGACACTGTCAACCATGCCATCCTGCTCAACCATCTCTGTGATAACTTGGGTATCACTGGTCAGGCTCTGGCGTGGCTGACTTCTTTCCTCTCCGACCGACCCTCCCAGGTTTAACTTGGATCCTTCCGCTCTGCTATCTTTTTCTCTACTTGTGGTGTCCCCCATGGGTCTAACTTCTCTCCCTGGCTGTTCAACCAATACCTGGCACTCCTGGCCCACCGCATAGCTGCTCTCTGCCCCAACGTTCAGTGCTACGCGGATGACACTCAGCTCATCTTCAGGCTACCCTCGGCCTCCTCCTCTACTTCCCTCATCTCCGACTGTCTGTCTGCTATCCAGGAGTGGTGTGCCGCCAATGACCTCTGCCTTAATGCCAGTAAGACTGAGATTCTCCTCATCGGCACACCCACTCCCTCCTTTCCTTTATCTCTCTGGCCGGCCTCTCTTGGCCCCCTTCCTGCTCCCACCTGCAAGGCTAAAAATCTCGGGGTCATCTTCGACTCTACACTCTCCTTCTTTCCTCACATCTCTGACGTCTCTAAGAAGTCACACTACAAGCTACACCTCCTCAGAGGTATTCTTCTTTTCCTCTCCTTCCCCCAGAAGCTCACTGTCTCCAGAGCTCTGGTTCTCTCCATGCTGGACTATTGTAACAGCCTCTTTCTAAATCTACCTGCTTCTACTCTTCGCCCTTTGCAACTTATCCATAACAGAACGGCGAGACTTGTCCTTGGCCTCAAGCCCAGGGATCGTATCTCTCCAGGACTGAAATCTCTGCACTGGCTCACAGACCGCGAGGATTAAGTTCAAAACCCTCTGCATCGTCCACAACGCTTTCTGGGTCCTGGGGCCTCAATACCTTCCACTCTCTCTTCCTAAATACCTTCCTTCTCAAGCTCTTCGCTCATCTGCCTCCAATTCCCTCAGGGCCAGTCGCTTCTCCAAGCAACAAGCTGGTGGTAGATCTCTCTCTTCGGCTGGGGCCTCCCTCTGGAACAGCCTCCCTGCCTCCCTGAAACTTGAGGAGAATCATCTTCGGTTCCGTAAGCACCTCAATACGTTTCTCTTCTCGTCTGCTTTTTCTCCTCTTCTCCCTTGTTGATTTCCTGGCTGACACGGGAACTGCACTGGTTACCTAGCCACCCTCCGATCTCGGGCCCAGATCCACTCCCCCGCCAGTCGGTTCTTGACAACCCCTGCACTTGGTGACGGTTTCTGTATCCCTACGGTCCCACTTCCTGCACTTGACACCGGACGTCTGCACTTCCCTTTGCCACCTGCTGGCCGCACTTTTTTTATTGTTTATTTATTGTTTATTTATTTATTGTTCCTATCCCATGTACTGCACTTTCCTCTTCCACTTCCCCCCGCACTCCTCCTCCTTCCCCTCCCTTGCACTTGTGCGATCTGAATGACACCTGGCCTAGTAGGATCGTTGTCTGTCTTCCCCTGTTTCCCCCTCCCTTGCCTAGTCGCGCCTGGAAACACTTGTGTATAGGCGCATTATAAATGCCATATCATATCATATCATGTCATATCATAAGATTTGTCTGCTTCCTCGCCCAGAATAGTGGGGTGTGACTGTATGTCAGGGGGCATGAGATTGGACTTGGTGCACTAACCAAACCTATAAATAAACCTATACATAGACATTATAACAACCATGCTTTCCATGCTTACCTTACTTCCCCGCTCCTTTTCAGCGCCACAAAGTGCTGGTGCGCGTCGTTCTTTTGTGTACGTCACGCTATTGTGTGGCAGCCGCCAGACCCCAATCTATGATAGAGGACGCAAAACGCGTTCCACTGTATCCCCTCAAAAGTCTGCAAATGTGTTTTAGCAACCAGCCACATTTGTCCTGCCATTTTCTATGTTCATGTATTATTGGCTTAAGACAGCAAGCAACTCCTTATCCCGTTGCGCACACAGAGAGACAGGGCCCCTGAATCCGTGCATCTATTCTATCTATTTTTGATCACATTTGTAAATAGGGCGAAACTTTTCTTCTCGCCAGTCAGAGGGATTCCAGAGCTCATCCCCTTCACTTGCATGAACACAATATTTGTGAACTGGTCAGAGTGAATTTCAGTGGAGATTATTTTGATATTTCTTATTTTGGTATTTCTAAAAACCGCACTTGGTTCTACTTAAGCACAGCCATCAAGTAGACAGATACGTGCTTGATGCTGATTTGAGATTATTTCATTTCACGGAGTTCTCATTATGAATGTTACACATTCTTCCAGGGCAGGGCTAAGTGTTTTTAACATGGAGCGAACTCCCGTGGGGGCTACGGAGATATGCTAGCTACTATAAAAGAGATGCTCGCTCAACGCAGTGATTTATTAGTGGGCTGGCCCTTCGCATTAACAAGTTCGTACACGTATCCTTTCAATAGAATGCATTCTCGGCGAGGCAACACGGTGAGTTTAAATTCCCGCCTTTTCATGTAGATTGAGGGGCCAGCAGGAATAGAGGCACGCGCTATGCATTTAAAAGGGTGGATGCGGATTGGCCCCCGCAAAAGAATAACAACAAACAATTCTCCCTATCAGTTTAGTTTAACAAACAAAAAAATTATAAACAAGTTGTATTCGTGGGCGCGCGCTCAAGGGAGATAATTGCCACTGATCAGCTGTTAGCAAGCATCCTCACCTCTGGCTCAAGATGTTAACTACAATAGACAGCAATTATCTCCCATTAGTGCACACAACCATAGCGGCGAGTGCTTAAAAATATTACTCTGCCTAATGAAGGTATGTGCAATTCCAACTGTAACCTATTCCTTGTGTGCAGTTGCCATAGCGCTCGGCTCGCGTATGCAATCACGTGTCTGGGGTTAACATCCGCGCCACTGGTTTGGGCCAGAATGGCGCCGAGGCCTACGGGGCTGGCGTCGACTACCACCTCGGTGTGCCACTGTGGGTTAAAATATGCGAGGCGATGAGCCTCGGCGAGGGCTTGCTTGATGTCCGCGAAAGCCTGTTGGCAGGCCTGTGTCCATTCAAACGGCGACTCCTTCTGTAGCAGTTTCCTCAGCGGGTCTGTGATGGAGGCATAGTGGGGGATGTACCTCGCACAGTATCCTGCCATGCCAAGGAACGAGCGGACGTCCGCCACTTGTCGGGGCTCGGCGAGGTTGGTGATCGTCTCGACCTTCTCAGGGTCAGGCAGCATGCCGTCCTTGGAGAAGATATGTCCAAAGAACTTGAGTTTTGTTCTGCTGAACCGGCATTTTGATATGTTGAGCGTGAGGCCGGCACTCTGAAGGGCTTCGCATGTGTCGTGTAGAGCCCTGTCATGGGATTCCTTGGACGATCCAAAGACGAGAATGTCGTCGCTGTAATTGAGAGCCCCCTTGATAGGTCGGATGATCTGGCGTATAGTTTCCTGGAAGATCTCAGCGGCAGATGAGATTCCAAAGTTCAGCCTCCGGTATCTAAAGAGCCCATCGTGTGTCGCAAACGTGGTTATGGGCCGGGAATCAGGGTGGAGCTCCAGCTGATGGTATCCCTGATTTAAGTCCAGTTTGGAGAACATTTGGGCACTGTTCAGCAGCACAATCATGTCCTCAATACATGGTCCCGGGTGTCGCTCCCGTTGAATCGCCGTGTTGGCCACCCGCATGTCCACACACAAGCGGATCTTACCCCCTTCCTTGGGTACCACCACAAGGGGGGACACCCACGGCGTCGGCCCCGTCGCCGGTTCAATAATGTCGTCGCGGAGCAGTTGCTGGAGCGCCTCCGAAACTGTCTCCTGAAGGTGGAATCCGACCCTTCTGGGATGTTGCGGCACTGGACGCACGTTGGGGTCAATGTGGAGCCGGATGGGGGGTCCCTGTAGTTTTCCTAGCCCCACGCAGAGCTTGGGGAAGGCCTCCGCGATGTCTTCTTGTGAGACGAGCGATTGAGTTTGATGATAGGCAATCGCATCTACCGTGTTCCCCTGGCCGGGTTTGGCCGCTGCGGCAGTGATCACGTCTCCCGCATTCACGTGAATTTCGATCAGTCCGAGGTGCGACGCCGTGTAGTAGCTAAGGAGGCATCGGCTCTTGGCGAGGGACCGTATCACGTGAATGGTCGCATCGACTTGCCGCCCGTTCAGGAGAAGGCACTGGGTGAATTGACCCACCGTTTGGAGCGGGGTGGCGGCACCCCACTGGAAGATTCTGGAGCGAGACGGACTGAGCTGTGGCGGGCATGGTATCCTGGCGTAGTCTTGTTCACCCATGATGTTCACTGTGGCCCCAGAGTCGATCATAAATTGAAATTGGCAATTCGCCATCTTGAGCGGGATCTGCGGGGCCTCCCTGGCCTCTTTGTTGTCGAGGATGAGGTTCACGAACTCATCCTGGTCGTAGTGGTCCTGCGGCGCGTAGTAGGCCGCCGCCTGGTCGTCTTGGCAGAGGGTTTCCGGCCTGTATTCTGCAGGCGGGTTGTCGTATTCGTCTGTGAAATGTCTGGGCTGTTCGGCCTGGTCATACGGAGGGGCATATCCTGCCGCTAGGTATTCGTCCATCGCACGAACGTAACGCCTCTGGCCGAGGCCCTGTTGATATGGTCTCGGCTGGCTGTATTGCAGGGGTTGCGGGCGGAACGGCATTCTGGGGGCCGCCTGGGGCCGCATCGGTGGAAATGGTACGCCCTCCCTGCAAACGGAGTGAAAGTGTCCTTCTCTCCCGCAGTTGGTACATCGCTGGGACAGGGCTGGGCAAGACCCTGAGTGGGGGAAGGACATCCCGCAGCGGTAGCACTGTCTTTGCAGACGCGGGGTTGACATCGACGGGGCAATCGGTGGTCTATATGGCTGAGGGCCCCTGTCGCCTTGACGGGGGGGCAGTATGGCGGCCACGAATTCCCCTGAGTCCACTTTCGCGTTGTTGGAATGGCCCATGGCTGAGGCCTGCGCATCCACCCTCTCGTGGATGCGGGCGAGTTCACTGACCTCGGGCATGGTGAGCGGTTTCTTGAGGAGCTGTTTCTTGAGTGCGGGGGAGAGGCATCCCTCGATCACCCTCAGCCGGATAGCTTCCTCTAACGAGAACGCATCAAATTGGCAGTTCGCCCCTTTCACCCGTAGACGTGTGATGAATTCGTCGACGGTCTCTTGCGGGAGTTGGGTGCATTGATTGAACAGGTATCTTTCATAGTCCCGATTGACTTCGATGATAAGCAGTTTGTCCAAAGCGCCGATCAGCTTGGGAAAAGTGTCCTGGTCTGTGGGCGGAATGGCCTTGACGACCGTTTTGATCTCTCCCCCTACCAGGTTAAGGAAAATGTCTCTCATATTGGGGGAGTCCCCGTCGCCGGAACCTCTCACGAAGTGTCGAAAATCGTCCATCCAGTCGGTCCATCTGGGGCCTTTGGTGGCCTGAGGAGTCATAGTGAACGGCGGGGGCAGTCGTAGTTGAATCGACTTCGCCACCCGTGGCAGTTGAGGCGAGCCCTGGCTGGACCCCGGGTTGGAGGTGCTCATGGCGCCTGGGAGAGAAGGCCCACGGGTGCGCGGGCGGGGTCGCTTCCGCGGAGGTTCGACGGAGGAGGTCCGGCAAGGCGGATTCGGCGGAGTGCCGTGTTGCGCGGAGGTGGAGCAGGAGGAGGGGGCTCGCTGGATCGGCCACCACAGGCGGACTGCCGTAGGAGGAGGACTCCGGTGCGCGGGAGAGATCCTCGTCGCCAAATGTTGCCTAGGGATCTAGGCCCAAATGAAGGACGCACACACGGAGAGATAAGAGGAACTTCTTTATTCTTTCACAACCAAACTGGAACTGGCACTCGCAGCGCACGTGCCCCATAACCCCCTTGCCCAGTCAAACTCCGCCTTTACAACGGAGGGGGCTCACGAGCGTTAACCCCTTGAGTCCCGGGTAACAAGGAGCAAGTCGGTTGTCCTTTTCTTTACATTGTATATTTAGCAATTTCAAAGGTAGATTAAAAACAGTGATTAGTGAATCTTTTAATCAGTGCTAATTTTGCAGCAATGGGTTTTCCTGGTCCTGGGGTAGAGGAGCGTGACATGTGTTGAGGCGGAAGTGTTTCTGATGAGGTCAAGCGCAGCTGCGCCACAACTGCGCAATGCCTGCTGGGCTGTGTGATGGCGGGCGAGCCTGCTTCGCATGGTATGAGATGCGGCGCTGGGGATGGATGGATACAGGGGTCGTGCATTGCCGAACGGGGTTTCGGGGCCTATTTTCGTCCCTTGGGTGGAAGTGTGCATCATCTTATTTCTGTCCTTCGTTTTCGCAACTGCCAATCAGAAATTCTATGAAGCTGCCGGGGGACATTGTAGGCGCTCATAGTTAAGCCTTGAACTGCGGCCCTTCATTTTCTTAGCTGTCACTACTGCTCCTGTGAGTGTGTGCACAATAATTGCTTCTTTTATTCACTTCATCCAACGACATTCTCTCTGTTTAGTTCTGGGCATATCATATTTAATGCAGTGGTGGAGCCAGGGGAAAAGCAGGCGGGGCGGCGGTCCCCCTGTTGCCCAGAGCGCCCCCTCATATTCCCGCTGGCGCCCTATTGTCTCCCCTCCCCACAAAAAGCCACCAACGCTACTGATTTAATGTAACAATGGCATGTTTTTGCAATGCTCCATCCCAGATCTCATCCACTTCTAAGCACTGCATTAATGTGTCAATTTGATGTAAGTAGTCAGGAATACCAAGATTCATTTATGTTGCCGTTGCTTATACACACCCACACTCATATCTGTGAAGCGAGCGCTTAATCTAAAAAACTAGCAACAGTGTAATTTATATCACACCCAAAGGTATCGGGTATTCGAACAGTGTATTCATTCTCACACCAGCGCAAAGCAGGCAGTTTACTTAGCTAAATAGCACTTTATTATCAAATGGCACACTATCCCATGAATGAACGTGTTACTCCTAGTAAAATGAATACATCGGAGTTAAAGGTAGCTAGGCTTTACAGAAAAGTGTTTCTTTGTGGGTTTGACCGTAGAAGTATAACTAAGGATGTGTGGCCTCTGTAACTAGAGGAATAGCCTCAACGATACAGGCAGGAATCCTATGTGAGCTGAACACAAGCTGCATAGATTAGTGTGTAACTGCAGGGATGGCATCAGGGCCTTTCAACTCTTTCATTTGAAATGGGCCCCATAGCTCTCTGGGGGCGTGTAGCCGCCTCCATGTTGGAAATCTTATAACACAGAAACATAGGGCCTCATTGTGAGTTTGGTAGTATTCCGGCAGTAAATACGCATATTATCACCGCCACTTGGTCCCGTGGAGTTACCATGGGATTACAAGTGGTGGTGAGTCCCCATTTTTGGAATCCACAGGACTCCATGGGGATTTTTGGCAGATTTACATCCGATTTTGCAAATTTCCAGAGGTAAAGTAGAGGATTTACCTCCAGCAACAAGCTGAAGATAAATCCTCCACTTTTCCACTGAAAATCAGCAGATTTATGGCACGGTCATACCACTGGTGGTAAATCCAACACAATTTATAATTTGAAGGTGCAGGAAAAGTGGTGGCAATGGCAATAACCTCAACCTTTTTCCCAGCACCACCAACCTGGTAATGAGGTTGATTCAGGCATTAAACTTGTACACTTTGCACTTTACAGGCTGCCTTTTCCAGTGCCGTCAGGCCTGTCATCTCCCTCTTGCAGTATCCAGCAATGTTCTTCTAACCGCATTGCCTCTTTATTCAATTTTCCCCATTATCACCCACCCCACTGTCAAAGAACGATTAATAGCTTTTTAGCAGACATTTGGTGTTTCACCTGCCTCCTGGCTGCCTCTCTGCATTCTTTTGCTTTCATTATAATGTAAGTGCTCCACCAGCGCCTCTGACTGCTTTTCGCAGGTATAAGGTAAGGGTAGAACCCAAACATGTTGAAATGGGCTTCCATCACCCGTAGCACATCTTCAGTCGGCCCTGGTAACCTGGAAGTGAAGAATCCAATGGCAGTGGGACAGCTGATGAGGTCTATGAACATAAATGCGTGCACAACCTGAAGTTTTCATGTCTGCGTGTGTGTTTCTGTGTATAGTTATGGTAACGATGATACAAACATCGTCATTTGTAGACTTCTTCTTTTATGCTTCTCACTTGTTGGCAAACCAAACATGTTTAATTAGACGGCCTCAATCCCGCCCAAATTAACATCCTATGAGTCAGGGCAAACATAAACCATGCAACAGCCTGTGATAGTCTGTATTGGACGACCCTCTTGCTGTGGTTCTGAGTTGCTGGATGTCTTCTTTGCTTTGGCTTGGATATCTGCCATGTTCTCCTCCAATCTCTTCTGAGCTATCTTATTTTGAGAAAGGATGATTAGATTTACCCTAGACTAGAACACACAACTTCTTGGATCCGACTCAAATAAACCAAAGCCTATCTTCCCTGAGATTGTCATCACTTGAAGGTCAGAGCTAGGGTCCTGCAATGCACCAGACAGAAAGGTACATTTTGAACGTTACCAGGCCAGAAACCAGTCAGGCTACTGCCAAAAATACTTTATAAGCATAACACTAAATGCTGAGATGTGCCTCTTGCTACCTCATAAACTACAATTGTACTTCATCTAATGGTCTTAACTTTTCACATAGGTGCACCATTTTTTAAAATTTAGAATTCAATGCTGGAATGTCTTTGCATCCCACCTGCAGAAAGCATGAGCGTAGCATATCAAAAATCATCAATGAAAGACAGACATTTTACAGAAACTCACCACTGAAAGCTATTTAAAAACGATAACAATGTTGTCACTAGGATTTCTAGAGTCTGCAATGTTTGAAAGAAGTCATCTGAAAACCTTGCACCTGCTGTATTTAATCTCATGAAGTAGTGCTGTATAAACTGACTTTGACGGCACAAGCACCTTAACGATAAGTAATATCATATGAACATGACATGCAGTTGCAGATCCATGACTTCAAAAGGGGTCCTGCTCCATTCGTGATGGCATCTTGGGGTGACATGTCAGATGGACAAAGGTTTGGATGAAGTGCCCTAAGTCTAGTGAATACATTTGTAATGCACACATTTAATAATAATAATAATAATAATTTGGCATTTATATAGCGCTACAAACCCTCAGGTATCTGAGTGCTGCTTATTATTACCCACGGTGTGTGAAACGCTGAGTTTGGCGCTGCCGGGATTCGAACCTGCATTTGCAGGCTCTGCACTGATGTCAAAGCAAACGCTCTACTCGCTGTGCCACTTGACTTAGCAACAGTTTCTGAATATTAGTCACAAAAAAGCAATGAGATCTAACATACCTTTGAAAAAATACAAGAAACATCTGGTGAGTTGTGGGATATTTTGAGCCCCAGGATAAAAGTGAACTGCATCAGGCTCATATACTGCCCGAAAGGGGTGGAAAGATGGAAAACTAACTGGGCCCCATGTTCATGTGACAGGGCCCAAAGGTATATGCTTCTTTTTCAAACATGTTACTGAGGCACTGGAGTGCAGTTTTTCCAAAAGAATGAACTGTTATGGAGAACTCTGTGCATCCTGCAACCAGTATTGGAATATGTACCATATCAAAAAGAAAACTCAATTGCCAGAAGTAATTCAAAGGCACACATTCATGAAGGATTTGGCACTGTTAGCAAGTGTAAAATGATTCATAAAGAGCAGCAAGAATGAAGATGGGTTGAAATGTACAGTATGTAACGTACGTTTGAACACTGCTGACATGTTGCAGGACTAACATAAAGAAAAGAAAATGCAGCATGTTAAAAGCACAATATTTCTGTTCATGAGAACTGACTTAAGGCTGTGCCTGATCAAATCACAAAGGTCAAGCACAATTCACTTCCCCATTACACTTACCACATCCATTTTGTTAATTCCCATTTAGATTAGCAGAGCCAGGAAGGGGACATACCTGGGCCTGGGAGATAGGTTTATGGGGGTGGAATGGTGTCCACTGAATCAAAGAAAGTGCAACCCAAGGACCTGACCTTTCTAAAATACTCAAAATATAATTCAGCTTTGTGGTGGAGTCCAGTGCTTGATGACAGGTTGATATGCAACCGAAAGTTACATGATTCCTAGGGGCGGACTCGTGCTTCCTCTTCCTAAACAGATAAGGAATACATGGTAAGGTCATTAGCCCAGGAAGAAGTTTAAAGAGGTTTTATTGCAGGCTATGTCAACAGAAGAGATAACGGTGGAGTTCGGGTGCAGAGTTCAGTCTGCAGCAGTCTTGGTGGAGGGAGGAGCTGCAGCAACTGGGCTACTGGAACTCGAACTTGTTTCCTTGTGCTTTTTGGGCGAGTGCACCTTTAAGGAAAACAACTCCTACAGCCCTTAAAAACTCCTGGCAAGCGTGGAGCGCGCACAGAGTTTGGGCGCAGAGTTCAGTCTCCGGCATTCTTGGTGGAGAGAGGAGCTGCAGCTACTGGGCTACTGGAAATCAAACTTGTTTCCTTGTGCTTTTTGGGCGAGTGCACCTTTAAGGAAAACAACTCCAACAGCCCTTAAAAACTCCTGGCAAGTGCGGAGCGTGCAGAGTTCGGGCGCAGAGTTCAGTCTGCAGCAGTCCGCAGCTGAAAGCAGAGGTAAGCCCCAGCACATGGCCGAAATTGGCCCACAGACACGCTCAAAGTTAAAGCAATCCTTACAATTGCGAGACTGTGCTGTGAATCATAACATGCTGCGCCAACAAGGTGATGTGTCAGAACTAACAGGGGTGCTGGGGGGGTATGATTGGTGAAGTGGGGAGCCTGAAGAGTGTGAGGACGTGCTGTCAAGAGTCCAAATCCGCCTAAGCATTGAACCCCGATCATCACCCCCAAAAATGCCCCAAAATATAAATCTACCATCCCTTGCGCAAATTGCGACGGAGAGTCTGCATGCCGCAAGGCGGCAAGCGAGGGCAACAAATGCGGCAATTGAAATCAATACGGCAGTAGCACTCAATGTCGATGACCATTGCGATGATGCATTCACTAATGCCGCTGCAAGCACCCTGCGGGCTGAGGCGGAGGTCTCGACCAGCGAGGCAGCTGAGGCTGGCGATGAATCCAAAATGAAGGCAGATAGTAATACGGATATGAATGCAGACAGAAACATGGATCCAAGATCAAACGTGATTGAAGTAACCATTACTGCCTTTCAATCACCATTCGATGTAACCGACATCGAGTTGCTGGAGATGGAAGTGCCCACGACTCACACGTATACAAAACTCTTAAAATTTACTTTTCTGGAGATAACAAAGGTGGGCTGTATAAACTTTGCAAACAGTGTAAACAGCGCTACCACAGAGTCATCTGTCATTGGGAAACAGTCTAAAATGGAGACGCAAAAGAATACTAATAAAACAAACACTGTGCTTCCCGAGAGAGGCACAAAAGTATTACTGGAGAAAATCGGCGTCAATGCGCAGACCAAGACCCACAAAATTACCCCACCGCCGCCCATAAAAACAGTTTTAGTGCAGACAAGAGAACCAAGCACATACCTTGGCGGGTTTGATCTTGTTGGGGAGGAAGCTAGGCTCACAGAGCGTCTCAGAGCAGATTTTGAAACAATGAAGGAGCGATTGTCTGAGAGCTTTCAAAGTTCCAGCGGAAGAATGCTGGGTTTGGATCCAGAGGATTCCCGGGTGGGGGAGGCGGGAGGTCTGCTTCGCACTCCGCACTTGAACAGTGCAGCGAGGCGCAGTGTGATCCTGACCCGTCGCGAGGAACTGGGGTCCGTCCGATACCTCGCACGGGGATCGGGGATCAAAGCATTGCGCAATCGGGACGATGGGCCCCCTCAAAATATTAAAGATAAAGTCTTACCGGCAAGGCCCCCGTCTCACTGCTCTACCCCGAAGACACAGTCTGAATCAAACGGTGCTGACTAGCAGTCGCAAGGAATTGTGGGACTCAGTGTACAATGCGACCATGAACTGACTAACACGAGTAATGAAAAGGAACACATGCATGTTCTTAAAGAGGCGTTGTCTGCTTTGAAATCCAACCTGTCGGCAGCCGCTTCCATACAGATTCACAATAATGTACTAGCAGCAACATCGCTGGCGCTAATCCCTTTTACCAAGCTTCACGAAAATCTACATGAAGCTGTACAAAATAATTGGGCAATGTTGGGTCAACTAAATGAAAAGTTAACAAAAATGAAAAGTCTGAACACAATGTTACAAGGCCGCTTGGATAATGAAGTCGCAACTTCAATACTGTGGCATAACAGACTGAATGATATAGCTGTGAAAGACATTCTGGAGAAAAAAAACGCTGATGGACGCCATGAATGGGTGCATGAAACAATTGACTGACACCCCAAGACTCAAATCAAATATGGTCTCGGAGAAGAGTTGTAGCGTTTCAAACTGTGTTGACAACACAGGTAAACTTGCCTTCTGAGGTCTCCCCTCAGCTTCACAACATAAATATGCAGAAAAATGATGTTCAACCTGCTGGCACCTCACGAGGATTAAGGAACACAAGCCCTGAGAAAATTAACACACCAACAGTTAAGATTCCTAATAAGATACCATCTACTCAGAGTGCGAGCTCAAACTTGGCAGAGGCCAGTGACGTCCTCAATACTGAGTGTGTAACTATACCACCCGTGTTCTCTGACAAACCCGTAAAGAAGACAAATAAAGAGTCTTCTGAAAAAGCTTCTACACAACAGTTCCCTGTTGTTGCACACTGTTCAACAACAAGAATGCCATTTGGAATATAATATTTAGTGGGGCTGCAAAAACCTTGAAGACTGTGAATGTAAAGCAGAAATTGCAAGAGGCGGGCTCTGGCCAAACGAAAAAAAAGGAGAAAAAGAAAAACGGTGCGCTGAAAAAAGCAACCAGCAATTCAAGAAAGTTTATAAGAAATCTAACTACACCGGCCAAACCAAGCCTATTGTACGAGAAAAAAATGGGCAGACGGACAAATCAAGACACTTGGACGAGATAAAAATCGTAGAGGTCACAACGACGAAATTGCCATCACAGAATCCAAAAAAACGACAAAGATTGGACTCGGACGTACAGTCAATCCACTCAGTGACGTCATCTGAAGAGTTATGTAACCTCTCAACTTGCTCCGAAGAATATGAGGAGGAAAACAGCATTGATGGACACGAGACAAGCTCACCTTGCCTCAATGATTTGGACAGGCAGGACAGAACGGTTGAGATGCCAACCTCAAATCCCTGGATCGCAAATTCTCAAAATGGTTCAAAAGCTGATGGCAAGAGAGCACGGGAGGACAGACAAAGACGAGTTGGAATCAGACAAGAAAAGGGTAAACCCGTAGTCATCCAAAGAAGAGCTGCAGAAAGCCAACGATTGGCTGCTCAAGAAATGAAATTAAAAATGCCAGTGAAATTGAATCCTAAATTAACGGCAGCACAGAGACAGAAGGAGCAAAGTCAAGCTGAACAACAAATTAGGGCGGACCTCAACCCCTTGACTTCAAAAATTTGTGTTGCGAATATATTTGAGGATGACAACGATGTCAACCTGAATAGAGGAAATGTAATTTGACTCCTACATTCGGTACCGGCTCTAAGAACTATGTCCTCTCGTGACATTTCTATTGTCGAATACATCTCAGAAGAGTAAGCTGACAGAGTGTACCTACATATAAAATCTCAGGCCGTACGTAAGATCATATTGTCCGTGAAAGAAGAATCGCTGTTGTTGGGTTTTGAGGTGTCAGAAGTGATGCTTGAAACACAAATAAATCAATCCAGAAACAATGATAATCGCCCGAATGGGGTTACCAATGAGCAGCGCAGAGATGAATTAAGGCAACATCTGATCATAGTGCCAAACTCAAAACTATCATCTGGCAAAGGCAAGACTGGCAGGAGAAATGATTAGCTAAACCAGAACTCCGTTGAAACATCCTCGAAATTGATATCTTGAAACACATGAGGATTCCAACATTTATATGACGATTTCCCTGTGGATCTGAGTAACAACCTCGCAATATGTCTCCAGGAAACGTGGTTGAGAAGCGCTCTGGTTAAAGATGGCTATGTGACTTTGTTAAATCCTGCAGGGAAAAACTCCCAGGGCCGTCCATTCTCAGGCCTAATAACAATGATAAAGATTGGGACAAATTGGGAAATGATCGAATCTGAAAATCCAAACATTTTTGTGCAAAGTACGTTGAGGCAACATTCCACTGTCAAAACTTCGAAATCACAGCAGTTATTGCTAATTAACGGATACTGGAACCCGGCTCAGATAACTTCAGAAAAAGTTGTGTCATCTGTAACGGCGATCATAGACAAACATCAACAAACTCACTGTGACCTTCTCATAATTGTATGTGGTGATATGAATATGACATGGTTCAATGCAAATGGAGACCGTATCAAAGAGAGCAGGAAGGAAGGGCAAAATTATCATTCAAGAAGGGTAAAATGGGAAACCGAAATGGAGGCACGCGACTGCGACATGGCCAATGGACAGGTAAAGGGCGACATACCGCCTAATAAGACCTGGCATAACATGGGCTATGAGAAGACCTTGGACTATATCTGGCTATCAAAAAATCCTTGGCATAAAATCGTGAGCTTGAGAACAATCCCGACAACAAACAGCGACCATGATGCATTGGTAATGGCCATGACCTTACCTCTAAAATTAGAAACTTCGAGATTGGTCCAAGATTTGGAGGTAAATAATAGGCAAAATAGGCTCAGAATAACTGATAAACAACTAACCTTACTGACCAACAATTTCCTAAAGCTAGATATGTTTGACTGAGCTTCGGTAAGCTATCTTGCACTTTTTCCTCGCCCAAAGGAGAGATCTTTACTGAAAAAACAAACAACTAAAATACATACTCATGAATGGAGCATGAATGTAAAAGAGGAAAAAAAGAAGACTTACAAAGAAATACGCAAACTAAAAATGCAAGGGGGCGCGGGTGCCCTCGCGATGATTATACAACGGAAGCAAAAATATCGCAATTGGGTCAAAGCATTTGCCTTTTTGCGCAATCAAGAACAAGGAGAGGTCATGCTGGGACTAAGAAAATCGAACAATTGCAGAGAGATTTGGCGCACCCTGAATAACTGCACTAGAAATCAAGCAGATAGGATGGCTAGTGGGGTGGCTGAAAGTGATTGGAAAAAACATTACAATAAAGTGTTCTCAAAGGACAATGTAACAGCACTGCCAGCACATGAGGAAGTGGCGGCTGGATGGGACTGCAATAAGATAGCCAAAGATATTAGTGCCGTAATTGCAAAGTTGAAAAACCCGCGCGTGGATGGGCCGGACGGCATTAACAACGTTATGCTGAAAACAAACAAACATGAGTGGTCGAATTTTATTGCAAAATGATTTGCTAGAATCGCACAGCACAGAAAAATACCGGCCTCATGGACAACAGCAATTATAGTCCCGATTTTCAAGAAGGGCATTCGGGCTGATCCAGCCAACCATCGCCCGATTGCCCTACTAGACACAATCAGCAAGATATTCGCAAACTTCTTGCAGCAGAAATTAACAGCCTGGGCAATTATGAAAGGAATTACCGATTGTTGACAAACTGGTTTCACAAAGGGCGTCGGGACTGAAATCAAGCTGACCCTGGTAAAGATCCTAAAATTGAATGCTCTAGAAAAAAGGTCAAAGTTTTTCCTAGCTTTTATTGATATGCACCAAGCATTTGATACAATCAACCGTGAAATGCTGTGGCAGAAATGAAAAAACTGGGACTGCCCGGATAGTCTCTTACAACCAATAATAGCCCTACACACAATGACATCAATTCGAATAAGAATAAATGAAAAAGGAGAACTATCAGAAGCTATAAAGACGCAAAAGGGAGTGAAACAGGGCTGTCCGATTGCTGCATGATTGTTCAAACTGTTTATTGCCGATGTGCCTGTGGCCCTGAGCGATGTGAAATGCTTTCCTCCAAAGATTAATGGTCACCACATCAATTGCATAACTTATGCCGATGACTTAGTTCTGGCTGACACAACCCAGATTGGGTTACAACGATTGCTGATGAAGCTCCAGCATTACATGAACTACAATGATTGAAAAATAAATGTCACCAAAACAAAAATCATGAAAATTGGTCCAGTAAAAGGAGTTAAAAACTAAAATTTCCGTTGGAGGATCGAAAATACAGCTATCGAAGAAATCGTTAAAATCAGATGCCTAGGGGTTCTGATCAATAAATCAATACCGGAATGGAGCTGGTTGCAAGACATTGTTCGACGCACTCAAACTTTGGCCCTACAAGGTGCACAAATCCATAACCTGTACGGACAATTCACCTTAACACCAATGCGGACCTTTTATTTGCAAAAGGTAATACATGCCATCACCTTTGGCTCTGAAGCAGGGTGGAACTTAAACCACAGAATTTGGGCAAAACTGGAAGGGTTATTTCCGAAAACGAGTTTTAAAATTGCCAAAATACATATCGATTACCATCATCAGACACGAGTTGGCATTAGACGAACTGTACGTAAATGTGATCTGGAAGTCTATGGCACTCTCAAGAAAGATGACAATCCCTAATCCGGAACCGGTGTATGAAATACTCGCCCCTAGTAACACACGACCATATGCTGGAATACTCTTGCAATGGGTTCAAGGTCTAAAGGCGATTTTGCAAGCCGCTGACATAAACAGGGATATGTTGGCGGAGCAACCGTAAAACGCAAAAAGAAAATTGAAACAATGGGCGTGGATACAAAATTTGGGCAAGTTTGACGGATTAGCAACAGCTCCAGAACTCGGGCCTACAATGAATAAATTGAACAAAATGCTGATGTATCTACTACAATTTCCATCACGATATCACTGCGCTGGATTTCTTCGTCTGCGACTGAATGCCATTAAAACCAAAGAAATGTTGCTGCTGAGACATGATCAGGCTACTAAGGACAATGCATGTAGATACTGTGTGATCAAAACAGAATCTATAAAACATTTAATAACAGAATGTCCTATGCTTAAAGACTTGAGAACTCTGCATCTTGGAAAGTTTGCTCCCCTGAACAAGAATATGGACGATTGGTGATACCATATATTAAGTGGGAGTTCTGTGCTCTTAACTTGTTCAGTCATAAATGTATAGACACAATCATTTGTTAAACTAAAATGAAAAGTCTGATCTGTAAAAGAGTTTAGAAAACTATTAGTCGCGAAATGTGATATGTGGTGCATAAAGTAAATGGACAATGAAATGAGAGGAAACAATTGTAATAAAAGTTTGTAATAAACTATATGTTACAAATAAAAAATAAGAATTAAAAAAAAGAAGAGATAATCAGGCCTGGCCAATGGTCCTGGGAACACAAATATGCTATTTAATTGAAGTTAAACGCATCCATATAATTAGAGACGACAACAGACCTCCATGGAAAATCATATTCTGCCCATAAATCTGGGAACCGTGACAGATCATAGATGGTTCTTACAATTCCGGAAAGCCCATGAAGACCACTATATGCTGACAGAAATCCCCTTAAAATTCCAAAGAACCAAAGTTAGAAGACAAAATATGATAGCACCCACCCAAAATAAATTACAGATAGAAGAGCCAGGCATCTGGTAGCTTATTGAATAAAATAACTGTCTGTAAATTATCATGATCCTAACTTTAATCCTGTCTGTAGAAATCACACAAATCTGTCATTCACGCAGGCAATCATATGCCGACACCAGACATATTTAATTGTGATCAGTATGATCAGATCAATCAAGAAATCGATGGGTTGTGACCCTTATTTGCAAATTGGAGAAAGGTCCCATGTTTGAGATTTTTTAACTTCATATTGAGTTGTTCAGAAATGTAATTTCAGATGGGTGGAGAAAGAACTCTCAAAAATGGGGCCTAGAGAACCGAGGACCAATCATTGTGAAGATGCTAGGCCTTGTTGATGGGGAAGAACAATAGATGTCCAATCAGACTAATTAGCAAATGAGTCAGTACATCCTAATGTAGATATTTTGTGGGGTGGCTACAAGGTTTTAAAAGTGGACACACAGTGGGGAAAAGCGGGAAAAGACACAAGAGAGATAGAAGGGCGTAACTAAATTCTGGAGAGAAAAACAGGAGAAAGGCTGAGGCTGTAGTGTCATCCATAACAGAGACCACGAGAGGCAGACAACAGGGCTGAAGCTGGAGGCCATCCATAAAGAGGCCAGATAGGAAGGCAGTCCAACCTGGTCCCTTGCTTCTAATGAGATAGCCCAGGATGACTTCCTGTTCACTGCACCTGGGCAGAAACCAGAGAGATTCAAAGTAAGTACATGATTCCAACAGAACAAACCATTTGTTGGGCTCTATCTGAAGTAATATCTTCCCCTATATCACTATATAGACATTAATGGGGTGGGCATCCAGAGGTAGATACCTAGCAGTGCCTTATTAATTAATAATTTAATTAAATCCAACATAGCCAAAGGACAAAGGGGTAATCGCAGGCAAATTCGAAATCCCTGACATCTCTCCAAGTGCTAATATGGATATAGGGCCTCATTACAAGTTTGGCGGTAGCCTTGCCAGTAAAACCGGCAGGCTGCCGCCAAACTTGCGAATTTTTACGGCACCCAAAATAAAATGCTCCCCATTCTCATTGAGCCTCATAGGGCTCAATGGGAATGGGGAGGTCAGGTGCACCGGCACCATTCTCAAATGGTGCCGGTGCATCCAACATGCTCTTCTCGCGGTTACCGGTACGCCCGGCAGTGAAGACCTGGCGGGCAGGAAGGCACCCGCAAGCAGAACTCATAGTTTGCCGGTCCAGTAACAATGGTACCAGCAAGCTTACTGGTACTCTTGTTACCGGACCGGCAAACTTATAATGAGGCCCATAGTTTTTTAAAGTAATTTTGGATCACCTACATCCTTTTTGCCAATGCCAAAATCCCATAAAGTGGAGGGGTGAATTAAAAAATGAAACCCAAACCTTTCAACACTCTCCGGACCCTGCATTAAAGCAGAAGGGACCCCAATAGTAAGCTGAATCTTTGGGTCTATGCTATGCAGAAAAGTGCATTCATTGTGAAGCAAAGGGAAGGTTTTCATTATATGCTGAGAAGAGTACTTCATTAAGGGGCCGATTCATGGAACAAACGTGCGCCGAAAATCTTCGCGCAAGCAGGCGCAAGCGGAACAAAACAGGCGCACGCGCACGCGTGCGATTCATGGAAGTCCCTGCGCGTGTTTACCACGGGATGTGCGCCAAACCCGTGCATGGCGCACACGTCACTGCAACATCCCAAAAGACGTGCGCGATGCACACAGTGAAAGCGCACAACCTCGGCGCATACACCAGAAAGTGGGCGGAACACGGGGCGTAACGCGCGGAATGGGGAACAACTCGCGAAAACAAGGGCGTAACTGGGGATGTACTGCAGGGAAGCAGACGGAACGCCCACACGCACCCGAACCACACGTATTCATGGAATCGAATAGGGCAAAGCCACGCACAGCGAAAGACACGCACAAGCCGATACACGTCCGCCACACGAAGGCAGGCGGTAGCGTCCCTGCGCATTACAAAAGTGGCACCATACAGCAATTGTGCGAGCGGGGCACGTGTATTTCGGGGTTGCGCGGGAAGTTACACACGCGATTGAGCGGGATACGTGTATTCCGGGGGTTCGCGGGAAGTCACGCACGCGATCTGGCCTGGGGGAGCGGGCTACGTGTATTTCAGGGGTTCGCGTGAACTTTCTCACGCGATCGGGCCTGGGGGAGCGGGCTACGTGTATTTCAGGGGTTCGCGTGAACTTTCTCACGCGATCGGGCCTGGGGGAGCGGGGTACGTGTATTTCAGGGGTTCGCGTGAAGTTCCTCACGCGATCGGGCCTGGGGGAGCGGGCTACGTGTATTTCAGGGGTTCGCGTGAAGTTTCTCACGCGATCGGGCCTGGGGGAGCGGGCTACGTGTATTTCAGGGGTTCGCGTGAAGTGTCTCACGCGATCGGGCCTGGGGGAGCGGGCTACGTGTATTTCAGGGGTTTGCGTGAAGTTTCTCACGCGATCGGGCCTGGGGGAGCGGGCTACGTGTATTTCAGGGGTTCGCGTGAACTTTTACACGCGATCGGGCCTGGGGGAGCGTGGTACGTGTATTTCAGGGGTTCGCGTGAACTTATTCACGCGATCGGGCCTGGGGGAGCGGGCTACGTGTATTTCAGGGGTTCGCGTGAAGTTTCTCACGCGATCGGGCCTGGGGGAGCGGGCTACGTGTATTTCAGGGGTTCGCGTGAAGTTTCTCACGCGATCGGGCCTGGGGGAGCGGGCTACGTGTATTTCAGGGGTTTGCGTGAACTTTTACACGCCATCGGGCCTGGGGGAGCGTGGTACGTGTATTTCAGGGGTTCGCGTGAACTTTTTCACGCCATCGGGCCTGGGGGAGCGGGCTACGTGTATTTCTGGGGTTCGCGTGAAGTTTCTCACGCGATCGGGCCTGGGGGAGCGGGCTACGTGTATTTCAGGGGTTCGCGTGATCTTTTACACGCGATCGGGCCTGGGGGAGCGTGGTACGTGTATTTCAGGGGTTCGCGTGAACTTTTTCACGCGATCGGGCCTGGGGGAGCGGGCTACGTGTATTTCAGGGGTTCGCGTGAAGTTTCTCACGCGATCGGGCCTGGGGGAGCGGGCTACGTGTATTTCAGGGGTTCGCGTGAAGTTTCTCACGCGATCGGGCCTGGGGGAGCGGGCTACGTGTATTACAGGGGTGCGTGAGAAGTTCCACACGCGATTGGCCTGTGCGCGTGTATTTCAGGGGTGCGTGGGAAGTTCCACATGCGATTGGCCTGGGCGCGTGTACAACAGGGGTGCGTGGGAAGTTCCACACGCGATTGGCCTGGGCGCGTGTATTCCAGGGGTGCGCGGGAAGTTCCACACGCGATTGGGCTGCGTGCGGGTGTTAGGGGTGCGCGCAAAGTTTCACATGCGATTGGGCTGCGTGCGGGTATTAGGGGTGCGCGCAAAGTTGTACACGCGATTGGGCTGCGTACGGGTATTAAAGGGGTGCGCGCAAAGTTGTACACGCGATTGGGCTGCGTGCGGGTATTAAAGGGGTGCGCGCGAAGTTTTACACGCGAATGGGCTGCGTGCGGGTATTACAGGGGTGCACGCACATTTTCACACGCGATTGGGCTGCGTGCGGGTATTAAAGGGGTGCGCGCGAAGTTTTACACGCGAATGGGCTGCGTGCGGGTATTACAGGGGTGCGCACGAAGTTTCACACGCGATTTGAGCAGGGTACGTGTATTTCAGGGGTGCCGGGGAGTCCTACATGTGATTTGCCAGTGTGGGTCCTCCCAGGTGTTCCCTGTACACCCTCCACGGCCCCTGCAGGCAGGCCACACCACAGGGGACTACCCTGCATCCCTGGTCATGTCCCGCAGGCAGCCCACCCAACATGGGCATGCCCCCCAGCAAAGGCACATGTCTCCTTGCACCAATGATCACCAACTCATGTCCCCTTGCACCCCCACCCCCCAGCAGTGCAGGGGCACCCACCACCAGGCCCCCACCCATGTCTCCCAGCACCCTCACCCCCCAGCAGTGCAGGGGCACCCACCACCAGGCCCCCACCCATGTCTCCCACCACCCCCACCCCCCAGCACTGTGGGGCACCTGCCAGCAGGCCCCCACCCATGTCCAACTCATGTCTCCCACCACCCCCACCCCCCAGCACTGTGGGGCACCTGCCAGCAGGCCCCCACCCATGTCCAACTCATGTCTCCCACCACCCCCACCCCCCAGCAGTGCAGGGGCACCCACCACCAGGCCCCCACCCATGTCTCCCACCACCCCCACCCCCCAGCACTGTGGGGCACCTGCCAGCAGGCCCCCACTCATGTCCCACTCATGTCCCCTTGCACCCCCACCCCCCAGCACTGTGGGGCACCTGCCAGCAGGCCCCCAACCATGTCCCCCTGCCCCCAGGTCCTGACGATACACAATCATGGCAGTAATGGGCAGCATACCCAGCACAAACACCCAGCCAAGGATTGCATCCACCCACATAGCAAATGCAATTACATGATACAACCCCAATGGCAAGTATGTAAATGAACACATGTCCGTCACACACACATACACAATGGGTGCAAGTGAATGTCAAAACCCATATCATGACATGCATGAAACCAATGAGAAAATACCACAAAAGAAAGTTATAAAAACATGTATTCTCGAAGAAAATGAAGTAAACTAATAAAACATATAACAATGGGGATAACAAAATAAATTGTCCATGTCCGATAAGTAATGTAAAAAACCAAAAAATCAAAGGAATCCAAAAACTAATGTTGTCCAAAGCAAAATCATGGTGAAACAAAATAAGGAAAAACCATTGCCTCATGGTGAACACAAATATGAATCAAAAAAATGTATTTTAAAAAATCCAACTATACACAAGAATATTCCAGGGTCCATGAGCCCAACACTATAAATGAAACCTACTACTACCTAATAAAAAAACTATATACAGAAAAGTGGCCATTGTCCGAGCGGTCCAAAAAAATCTAAAAAAATAAAGGAAACCTAACACTAACTAACTAAAGAACTATATACAATGGCAGCGGGCAAGTCCTGCGGCTCACTCTGTGATGTTGCCGGCCAGGGCATCATCGAACTCCATGTCGATGTCCTGGAGGCGGGACTCTGTCCTGGCCCCGAGGTCTCGCAGGGATAACCCCATGTTCACCTCAAACTCCCTGCGAGCTTCCTCGAGGCACTCAGCCCGCCTCAACGCCCGACGCATGGAGAACTCCGCCCTGACCATGGTGAGCCGCTCCTCTTTCGCCCGCTGCCGCTCCGCACCTATCCGCTGGACCAACTGCTCCCACACGGAAGACACTACTATTCCAGGGTTCTCCTGCCCTCCGGCCGTTGCCTGCCCCTCTGATCTTGATGGCCCCGAGCCATGATGCCTCCCACGTCGAGCCTGCTGCTGCCTCTGACGCCACTGCCTCTGCCAGCACGACGGCATCCAGGATGATGGAAACCACCGACGCCGTCGTGCACGTGCCCTGCCCGATGATGCCGTCACATCCTCCATCTGCTGGGGTCCAGTTGCTGTGTTGTCCACCCCTGCTGGACCTCTGACTCCCGACTGTGGCAGGGATGGGATCCCCACCGAGCTGGCTGCATTGGTCAGGGCAGGTCCACAGGGAGCCCTGGTGGCATCTGGGCCGGAAGACGGCAAGGAGAACGACTGGCGTATAGTCTCCACAGAGGAGGAGAGGGCCGCCAGATTGGCCGACACATGCAGGAAACCCCCGAACATGGGCGATCCCAATTGGGCCACGTCGGCACGGTGCTCTTCGTGATGACGTGCGTGCTCCTCCTGGGAAGCACGAACGGCATCACGAATCACAGCCGTGCGCATCGCGACCCCAATCAGGACCTTCTCCACACGGCCAGGGGTCCCCTCGTCCGCAGGTGGAGGGGAGTCAGATGACATGGACATCCCCTCTACCTGCGGACGGGCCTGGGACAGGGCATCCCTGCTGGTGCAAGGTGGTGCACCCACAGGTTCAGGGACAGCGACATGCACAGGCCCCTCGACGGTGACCTGTGCTGCCTCCTGCTCCTGCCCCTGGACTGCACCACTTGCACCAGCAGGGATGCCCCCACCAGGCCCCATGTGCGCCTCAGTGGCGGCCTCCTCCTCCTCTGTGGAAACCACCAACCTGGATGGCTCCTCGCCGTCTACCGCCGTAGCAGGCCCCTGTGGGGGCTCACCCACCCCTTCCGCTGCAGCCGTGGGGGCATCCCCGCCGCCTTGCTCCACAGCGCCGTCTCCGCCCTCTCCTTCACTAGCCGCTGCGTAGAGGGAGACATAGAACACAAGCATCAGGGTACTGTACAATGGTCCCCTAGACAGGAAGCAATAGCAGATGAGTGCCACTGTCAAAGTACACTTCCATCATGTCACACCACAATACATGTGTCAGTCCAGGCAAAACACACACAGTGACAGTCATGGTGCGTGCCATGGACATTTCAATGCATGTCCAATGGACTCTCGAATCATACAATGTAATGGGACTCACATGCATCATGGGTCATGCCTATCACATGCACACACTTCACCTCAGTCACATCCATCTGGCCCCGTACACCCCAATCACAGTGCATACAAGGATGACTAGGCTGCATCAGTGAATCTGTACATTGTCACAGACATGTGTCATGCATCCATGGCACTCACAAGTCACAGACACGCAGGTCAGGCACACACACATGGATACCACATATGTATCTGGCATCAGCACCCATCCCTCGCCCCCACCCATGTCCAGGAACAGAGACTGCCATGCTCTCATGTGTGCAATCTGCACAGGGCTCCCCATGTCGCATTCAAACATATGCAACAACCGTGCGGTTCACACATTACAGGTCGCACATGCATTCCCATGATGTCCCTGCACACATACATGCGTACATGGCCTATGTCACACATGCAGGCAAGTATCAGACAACCAGCACACTGCAACATGCCCTGTCTCACACAGCAATGCTTGGCCACTTACCGCTCAACTCCAGACGGGTCTCCCTCTCAAGGACCTGGGCGTGGAGCGCTGGGTGTGCGCGTTCCAGGACCCTCAACTGGATGGTACTCATGCGGCCCCGGCCCCCCTCCACGAGGCGCCGGGCCTTCATGAGGGTCCTGGACCTCAAGTCCTCCCAGCGCTTCTTGACCTTCTGGATGGTGCGGGTTGCCACCCCCTCCGCGTTGATGGCAACCACACAGTCGGCCCAGATCCTCTCCCGTCCTACCCTGTTGGCGCGGGACGATCCGAAGAGGGCATCATACTGCCCCAGGACTTGCTCCACCAGGACACCAACTTCGGTGGCAGTGAAGCTGGTGCCCCTCTGCCCCTCTGGCAGGGGGTTGCCACTGGGGTCAGATGTGGATGTGCCCGACATGGCAACCCCAGGGGCAGGAGTGGGTGGGCAACTGGGTCCTGGGGCTGGGCTGTGGAGCGATGTTATTCGAGTCGGGAGTCTTCTGTACCAGCAGGGGTGGACACAGCAACTGGACCCCTGCAGATGGCTGATGTGCAGACACCAAATGGCAGGGCACGGTGGCAGCAGGCAGGCAGGCAGGCAGCAGCAGATGGCACGTGGGAGGCTGCTCGGGGCACTGGGGGGCAGTGATTCGGCCTTCTAGGCAGGAGCGTGGTCTTTCGTGTGTTTTCGCGTGGCCAGCTTGATACGGAGTGATTTGGCACGTGAAAATCCTGCACGTCAGCGTGAAAATCGAGGAAAGGCCCTTAGCGCGTAAGCGCGTCAGCACGCGTACGCGATTTCATTGGACCAAAGGCCCTTGCAGCGTAAGCGCGTCTGTGACGTTTTGCGCACGGGCGTTGCCCTGGCAGGGCTTGGTGATCCCGCGTGCATTTATGTTCTGTACGTGCTTTTCGTGCGGTGCGTGTGTTTTCCATCCGTTGGGGTTCACACGCTATTACTTCACAGCGGGTGTTGGCTACGCGTTCTTCTACATGCAAGGCAGATGGTGAGTGGTACCCTGCTCCCCCAGGCCCGATCGCGTGAGAAACTTCACGCGAACCCCTGAAATACACGTACCCCGCTCCCCCAGGCCCGATTGCGTGAGAAACTTCACGCGAACCCCTGAAATACACGTACCCCGCTCCCCCAGGCCCGATCGCGTGAGAAAGTTCACGTGAACCCCTGAAATACACGTAGCCCGCTCCCCCAGGCCAGATCGCGTGAGAAACTTCACGCGAACCCCTGAAATACACGTAGCCCGCTCCCCCAGGCCCGATCGCGTGAGAAAGTTCACGCGAACCCCTGAAATACACGTAGCCCGCTCCCCCAGGCCCGATCGCGTGAGAAACTTCATGCGAACCCCTGAAATACACGTAGCCCGCTCCCCCAGGTCCGATCGCGTGAGAAAGTTCACGCGAACCCCTGAAATACACGTAGCCCGCTCCCCCAGGCCCGATCGCGTGAGAAAGTTCACGCGAACCCCTGAAATACACGTAGCCCGCTCCCCCAGGCCCGATCGCGTGAGAAACTTCACATGAACCCCTGAAATACACGTAGCCCGCTTGCCGTGCTGGTACAGGGTTAGCGCAGCCCTTTGCGCTGGATTGGGGATTTTGATGGCTTTTCCCTGCGCGGAAGGCGTTCTTGGGGGCGTAACTGGCGCTGCTGCAAGGTCGCTGCGCCACTGTGCGCCACGGCTGGTTTTGGTGGCTGGAATCCATGAATACGCTGTGCGCGGAAATGGGTTTTGGCGCACGCGGCTGGCGCAGGGATTCGCACGCGCACACTGTGCGCCAGCCGCGTGCGCCACTTGTGCGCTGAATTCTATGAATTACCACCCATATGTTTGTCGTGTTAGAATATAACTAGAAATGGAAGTATGCAGGGAGGTCTAAGATAAACTGTGCTGCACATGTAAATTTCTTTTTGCCAACAGAAGGACGCTACATGTGATTTAAGTTAGGCCACATACAAAGCCCACTGTATAACAAAATGGTCCTGTCATATTTTAGTGTGCTGCAGTAATTCTCTTCACATTGGGCATGCTCTTGTTAGTGGCCCATTTATCTGAGTACTCACTTAGACCTGTGTTCTCTCATGCATGTTTCCTGGAAGGGACCAGGAAACAAATTGCAACACAATTTTCACCTCACGTTTATGCTTTTAAATGGGTACACTCGAGCGGAGATATGGTGCTATTTCTCACCTCCATAGATTCTGTAAAGGCAATGGGGTGCGGGTGTTGAGACCAGATATGAAAAACGGTACATGGGTTGTGTTTTATATGTTATGTGATCTCTTGGTTAAAAAACGATATTGTGGTTTCAACTTTTTTGTTACGAGAAGTATTGTCAGGAAGGAAAAGCTTTGGGTCTCTGAGTAAAGTGGCGGGCATCTGGATAATTATTGTGTGAATAAGGGTTTTGTTGATAAATCAAAAAATAATAAACCCATTCCTGAACACCGCCCTGGTTCTTGGTTTACATAGTGCAGGCAGAAGGGGTTAGGGATTACAGTGGTGTTATATGCATCAAAGGCAGAGTTAGTCAAGAATCAGATTAAGTTATCAATTGGTGTGGCGCTCTTGATTTAGGGCGGGGAAACAAAACTTCATGTATTAATTGGCACCCCATAAATATATTCTACAGAAATGGGGGCTCATCCAAGGATCTAGCTTTTGGACTTTGATTCATGACAATTTGCATTGTTAACAGGCTATTAATTTTAATGCAATGTCAGAGATGTGCATGGCAGGTTTTAAATGCAGTTGTGAAAGCACCACTGTTTTTTCAGTCCCTGAGATATCAGGGAGGTGTCCAGAAGAATATGATTATGCACAGTGTGAGAAACATGAGGGTATCCTCACCCCTACTCCCGCTGGATCCTCTTCTCAAGTGGCCAGGGAAAGGCCATCGCTTTTGGATCCTGACCCTGGGAGTGTAGAAGCAAGGAACAATCACCTGGGTAGAGGGTCCATGGTATGCCCCTTTCTCTATTGAAGACCAACCTATCCCTCCCCCATCCTTTATAGGCTATTGTATAACATCTCCCCTCATTTTACCACACTTCACCCATGACAGTACTGGGATGAGGAAGCAGTGACTAAGAGTAAAGAACACTAGTAACTCCTTTCAGCACCCCATTACTGGGACGAGGAAGATACCTGCAAAGTACTGTGAAGGTCAGGCATGTCCCTTTAACTATGGCCAGGCAAGTCCAATTGAGATCTTACACCTGTAACCTGTGAAATGGTTGCAGATGTATAAAAGGAGACCAAAGGAGCAACAAAGAGAACAACAGGGAGGCCTGTGTGGGAGAGACCAGCAAGGGACCCTTTCCGTGAAGAGGCAGCTGCGGTGGGATCTGAAAGGAAGCTTGGACACCGGCAGAAGTCTTGTGAACCCCAGAACGAGAGGGTCATTAGACGGCCACAGGTGTAGGAGCTTCATGATCAGGAGAAAGCAGCTGGAGCTGCAGGAAAAAGCACAGAAGAAGCAAAGAACGCCATCCGTGTCTGGGACAGAGGAGCAGAGCTGCCGGCGTGTACTGGGAAGCACCCAGAGTGCGAGCGGGGCTCGCAGAGACCATCCCTCGAAGCTAAGAAGAAGCAGCAGATTTGCTGGAGAGGAACACCGAGGAATGGTGAGTGCGGGGGAATGGCACTCGAAGCCGAAGCACTCCTACGTGCTACATGTGAATAACAAAGTGCTTTATAAAGCAAAATTGATTACCAAACGGAATGAAACTTGAAACAAAAGGTAAATTAAGCACATTGAATACTGAACTGAATGAAACTTGAAGCAAAGGGCCCCCTCACAAGTCTGGCAGTAATCTGGCGCAATTTCTGCCGAGCGGAAATAGCATTACTGCCGGGTCGTGCAGCGGTATTAGTGAAGCACCACAACCTGGCATGAACGTGCGCCCCACTCTTGGCAGTAACGCTATTTCTGCCCGGTGGAAACAGCGCCGAAAATAAGGGCTACTGCCAAATTATCAGTGCAAATAGTGTTACTGCAACTGATCCCGGCACTATTAGCGCCTGACAAATTGCATCATGGCTGGAACGGGAAGCACTGTGGCGGTCATTTTCAAAAACACAATCCATCAAAAATATCAACTTCCTGCAGCCATCAAGCATGGAAACGAGCCAGAATGTCACAGGAGAAGACCAGAGCCAAGGTGAATGAAAATCATTTGCGAAAGCTGAAGTTGAGTGAGAGGGAGCTGGTGGACATCACTGATGAGGCACTGTGAGGAGTTATATGGCAATAGGCAGAGTACGACCACAGGAGAGTGTACAACAGTCATCTGGCATGCTATCAGCCAGAAGGTAACTGCTGTGGCGAGTGTATCCCATGACGGAGAACACTGCCGGAAGCAGTGGAATTACCTGATTATCAGGGTGCGTGGACTGCTGTCCCAACACCGGCAGGAGTCCTTGGTGACTGGAGGAGACACCTTACCGCCTGGGAGGAAAAGTGCAGCACAGCCCTGGATATGGAGGGAATAGAGAGAGTCAGAGGTGCGGAGGCGGGTGCTAGCAGCTAGGAGGCAGGTTAACACCCTCTGAGCACAAGTGCATGCACAAATGAAAGCCTAGCATAAGATGCCACAGTGGACATGATCACGTCAGCAGACCAAGAAACACGGCATACCAACAGGGTGAAGTGATGGGGTGGCACACCAGCCGTCCACCAGAGCAGCCATGGGGCAGGGCACCAAGGGCCTCCCTGAGCATAACAGCAGCGGGAATTGGTGGTAAGTGACCTATCCAAGTGCCATGCACACCACACCAACCTTGCTGGTGCAACCAGTGCCAGCGGGATTGCGGTGCATGAGCAACCATGACACTGTGCAGCAGTCACATCAGCATGTTGCCGGCCCAGTTGACCTGACCCATTTGTGCATGGCAGACAAGCCACATAGAAGTACACATCCCCCTAAACCGACATGGGCTTAGCCAGCCAATCGCGCTACACCACAGTGCAACCCTGCTGGCTGCACATCAGTGCCCCATTGAGCCATACCAGTGTCATAGAATAAGCCAGAACACCCACCCCCACAAGGTGAATACCACCCAGAGAGGGGATGTGGGGGCATGAAGGACCACAAGCATGCACACCATACATCTTCTGCCCCAGCATGGACACCCTGCCCCCCCCACACACAGGCCAAAGACCAACTGACCATGTGTCACACACTCATTTCTGCAATCATCCCCACAATGCTGTTCCCTCATGAAATCTCCCCTGACCAACCATGCCCAAATGTGTGGGGTCCCACTGAGTACCATAGCAATTGTGTCTCACACGTGAGAGAACCATACCTGACAACATTTCCTATGTTGCCTACAGGCACTCACACATCGGCAGAGGCATCGAAGGAGGATGAAGGGGCAGGCCCATCTGGGATTTTCGCATCCAGGCTCTCAAGGTCCGCCACCACCACCCAGCAAAGGCGTAAACAGGCTACACGAGGCTGATGTCCCGCCGGAGACACCGCAACCCAGCAGGGGCAAGCCCACGTCGACTGCAAAGCCTACCAGTACCAATGCAAGGCCCATTGCACTCCCACAGCTGGAGGGTCTGACACTGAGGCAACACCTCCAGACAGGACAACTGTGGAGACACAGGAGCACAGTGCCTACAGAAGGCCACAAACCCCAAAGAGCCCTCTCTGCCACCAGCGCGCATAAACCCCAGAGAGCCTCACCGCCGCCAGCGTGCTCAGACACCTGAGCCATACATTAACACTCTTTCCTATGGCTCCTCTGACAACAGCCCAGAGCCCCTGCACAGCCCCCCTCCCATATGGCACACACCACCAAGCAGCACCATGCTGCAGAGACTGGAGGAGTTGGAGCGGAGACAGAGCGAGATGTAAGCAATAGAGCACACACACTCGGAACACCTGCAGGCCATTCGTGACTGCCTACAAGGAGCCACCTGCAGGATTGTGCAGGCCATCATGAGGAACCAGGCAGAGGTAGCTACCAGTACGGCCGCCCAGGACAGTATACAGGTAGAAGGTCAGGGAGATGACCGAAGTGGTCTCAGCACTCGCAGAGGCCATCTACCAGAGGACAGAGGTCACACTCCAACATATCTGAGGGCCAGGCTCCATACTTTCCAATTCAACGACTCCAACAGAGGGGTCTTAGCAGAGCACACCAAAGCGCCAGTCCCAGCGCCATTTGCGCTCAAGATCACCGGGGGCTGGCAGGGGGGGAAAGATGCCAAGGTTATAATTTTTTGTTTATTTATATAGCACGCCAAACCCTCAGGTATCAGGGTATAATTAACACTGAGACACTTATTGCCCTGAGTGGCCATGCTGGGGAGTTGGTGATGGGAAGAGGGAGGCAGGATAGTGTGCTGGGGAGTTGGTGGTGGGAGAAGGGAGGGAGGATAGTGTGCTGGGGAGTTGGTGGTGGGAGGAGGGACGGGGATAGTGTGCTGGGGACTTGGATGTGGGTATTGGAGAGGGATAGTTGTGGCACATTATATCATTAAAACTGTTACACTTCATCAATTCAAGGACTTCCTGATTGTGTTGTTGACGTGTTTGTTGATAGAGATGAGTGTCACACAGTCGTGTATGGCTTGTGCCATGTGAAAGTGTCCGAAGAAATAGTCTATCGTCTCTGGCGAGCTAATCTCCCATCCCTCATGTCATCTCTGTCAATGTGTGCATTTGCCTCTGCCATAGGCACTGCATCCTCATCCCCGAGAGGTGGCTGTTACGCTCACCTGGTCTCTGTGGGGGTGTTGGGGCACGGTTGGAGCCCTCCCTCGACTTGGCTCCCCTAGATGGCCTCTCTCTCCCTGTTGCTGCAGAGCCTGCTGTTCTGGCTGCTGGTATTGCCCCTGAGAGAAGATGAGAGGCAATGAGAATGGCGTGGTGGGGTTGTGATTTCCCTCCAACCTCTCGTGCCAAAATGAAGTGCGCAAGCGTTTTCCCATGCAAGCTCACCTGTTGTGTTGTAATGTTGAGCTATCTGTCCTGCTTCTTATAGCAGAGGCGCGTAGAGTGGACCTAGTTGCTTTACTGGTCCGTGGAAGTGTTGATCCAGACCGGCTGCGACCAATCCACTTAGAAGGTAAGTCTTTTGGTTATGATTATAGTTCGTTTATTCTAATGTCTTTTGTCTTGATCATAAATTGTAATTCTTGCAATGTCCTATCTCTTCCCAATAGGTGTGAAAATGCAGATCGGAGTCGTGGAGCGAATCCGGGGATTCAACTGAGGATGATGGAGCTCCCAAAGTAGCTGGTAAGTAGGCCTTTATGATGGAACTCTAGTCTCAAGTATGGCACGGCCAAGCGTTCATTATCTATATGTTTCTAATCTGTTGTGTTCTTTTTCCCTTGCAGGAGAAGGCCGGCGGCATAGAGCGAAGCCTGGATGTTCGGCGCAGCTGCGCGGTTGCAGAATGAAGGTACCGCGAAGGAGAAGAAAAGAAGTGGAGCTCCGAGTAGCTGGACACCCGGATCAGGTGAGAAGAAGGCTCCGACCCCGATAGCGATGGGATGCAGGTAAGAAACACACACAGGAATGGAGCGGCTGGAAGAAGGTAAGGTGCGCCTACAGCGATGGAGTAGCTGGAATCAGGTAAGAGGAGCCTTCAGCGTTGGAGTAGCTGGAATCAGGTAAGATACTCCTTCAGCGGTGGAGTAGCTGGAATCAGGTAAGATATACCTTTAGTGGTGGAGTAGCTGGGTTCAGGTAAAAGGAGTCTTCAGCGGTGGATTTGCTGGAATCCCGTAAGATGTCTTCAGAGATGAGCAGCTGGAATCAAGTGGATGCACAGGTAAGGACAGCGGTAAGCGTTACACTGCAGAAAGCAAAATAACGCGAAGCGGAGGCATGTGGATGGGTTGGCCTTATATAGGCTGGCCCTGGCCCCTCCTTTTAGCCCCGCCTAGTGGCTCCACCTTGCCCCTCCCAGGGACTCCTGCATGTGCCTTACAGAGATGTTCTATGACCACGCCTGGCCCTGCTGCACGTGCCTTAGGCACAGAGTGTGCAAGGCACACCTGGTGCCAGAGGCGCCAGGACTGGGTCCATTTGGACCCTGGGGGTGTGGAAGGACTGGACCCTTGTCCAGTGGCCATGACAGTAGCATGTCCACGTCAGGGGGTAGCAGAACATTTCTCTTCAGGCAGATATTGTGCAGCATGGCACACACCAGCACAATTGTACCCACTTTCTCTGGAGCATACAATAGGGCTCCACTGCTACGGCCGAGGCAGCGGAGGCGTGCCTTCAGGTGGCCAAAGGTATGCTTAATGCACATAAAAGTCATGCTGTGTGCGTGGTTGTAGGCAATATCCTGCAGTGTTTGTGGATCACGCACAGGGGTCATTAGCCAGAGCAGCTGTGGGTATCCGGAGTCACCTCCATGGGGGTAGGCACCTCCATTAGTCACAGTGTAAGGAGTGGGGTGGCCTCACACAATATCTTGGCAATGGACATGGTGTGCATGCAAATGGGCATTCATTTCATGTCATGTGTCTATTCAATGTCTGTTTCTGTTTCACAATCACCCTTGCAGCATATGTTACCTAAGGTGGATGTTGGAGACATGTGCAGCTGACATGGTGGCTATCATGTGGCAGTGTATTTCCACCTTGCATGTGGCATGCTGGGTGTCCCATGGGCCCTCCCTGAACATCTGGGGCCACTGGGTCACCATTTTGGGCTGGGTGATGGATGCATGGCTGTGGTACTGCCAGGGTTGTTGTGTGATGCGATGTGGCCATTTGTCAGTATTGCTTTGGTTAGTGCATGTTGCACTGTGGTACCTGTAGTCAGCTTTGTGTTTATAGTTTCTACTATATGTGCACATTAGTTCCTCCATCCAGGTAAGTCTGACATATGCATGCTCCTTGATATGATATATGATATTTTATTTGTATCGCGCTCATACACACGTGTTTCAGAGCTTGACGAGGCAAGGGAGGGGAACAAGGGAGGACAAAACAACGATCTTACTAGGCCCAGTGAAATTGAGAATGTGCGAGTGCAGGGGAGATGGGAAGGGGGAAAGTGCAAGGGAGAGGGTAGAGTGGAAAGTGCTAAGCAGGGGATAAAAACAACAGCAAATGGTAGTGGAGCCAGCAAGGTGGCAAGTGCGAGGTTTAAGGTGCAGGCAAGGGGTGTCTGATAAGTGCAACTAAGGGGACTATAGGGTTACAGATACAGACCCAAGTGCAAGGGTTGCCAGGAGGCAGTGCAAGTGTGTGTCTGGATGCACAGGGACCTAGGCCCGAAATCAGAGGGTAGCCAGGTGCACAGAGCCAAAATGGACAGTTCAGCAGGGGTGATGAAAAGCGAAGGCAGAAGCAAAGAGGAAGGTCTTGAGGTGCTTTGGGAACCAGAGATGGTGCTCCCCAAGTTCCACAGTGGCAGGGAGGCTGTTTTGGAGGGAGGCCCCAGCCGAGGAAAGAGATCTACCCCCAACTCGTTGTTTGGAGAAGGGACTGACCCTGAGGGAGTTGGAGGTGGAGGAGCGAAGAGCTCGAGTGGGAAGGTATTTACGGAGGGAGAGTTGAAGGTATTTTGGACACCGGCCCCAGAAAGCCTTGTGGACAATGCAGATGGTCTAGAATTTAAACCTTGCAGCCACTGGGAGCCAATGAAGAGATTTCAGGGCTGAGAGAAACGATCCCAGGGCTTGAGGCCAAGGACAAGTTTCCCAGTCCTGTTCTGGATGAGTTGAAGATGGCGGAGAGTAGAGGCAGGGAGATTTAGAAAGAGGCTGTTGCAATAGTCAAGCCTAGAGAGAACAGGAGCTCTACAGACAGTAAGCTTCTGCGGGAAAGAGAGGAAAGGAAGAATACCTCTGAGGAGGTGCAGTTGGTAGTTTGACTTCTTAGAGACGTCAGAGATGTGTGGAGAGAAGGAGAGTGTGGAGTCACAAGTGGGAGCAGGAAGAGGGCCAAAGGAGGCTAGTCAGAGAGTGGCAGGAAAGGCGGGTGCAGGTGTGCCGATGAGGAGAATCTCTGTCTTACTGACATTAAGGCAGAGATCATTGGCGGCAAACCACTCCTGGATGGCAGACAAACAGTCAGAGATGAGTGGGGGAGAAGAGGTGGCAGAGGGGAGCCTGAAAACGAGCTGAGTACCATCCCCATAGCACTGAAAATTGGAGCAGAGAACAGCGGTGCGGTGGGCAAGGGGTGCCAGGTATTGGTTGAACAGTCAGGGCGAGAGGTTAAACCCCTGGGGAACACCACAAGTAGAGAGTGATATGGAGGAGACGAAGGACCAAGGTTGGACCTGGGAGGGTCGATCAGAGAGGAAAGAGTTCAGCTAGGCCAGGGCCTGATTGGTGATACCCCAGTTGTCACGGAGACAGTTGAGCAGGATGGCATGGCTGACCGTGTCAAAGGCAGAAGAGAGATCAAGTCGGATGTGCACAGAAGGGATGTTAGAGCCAAGGTTGTAGAGCAGGTCTTCACGGATGTTCAGGAGAGCAGTTTCTGTGCTTCTGGCAGCTGTGAATCAAGACTGATGGTCATGGAGACAAACAACAGTCAGCGGTGAAGATTAAGCTGGGAGATGGCCAGCTTTTCCTAGAGTTTGCCCAGAAAGGAATGATAGAAATCTGGCGATAGTTAGCCGGGCAAGATGCATCCTCTATGGGTTTTTTGAGAAGAGGGTGCACAAGAGAGTGCTTAAGAGGGGAGGGGAAGGCTCCAGAGACAAAGGAATGGTTACAGAGGTCGGCCGGAGCAAGGGTGTCAATGTGGTCCTTGATGGTTTTAGACGAACAGGGAAGAACCTGTTTTGACGAGACTTTCATAGATCGGACTTGTTTGGAAATTGAGTCGGGGAGAACAGAGGAAAGGATGAGAAGGAGGGAGGAGATGTCACTGCTGGGGGGGCCAGAGGTATCAGAGAGAGAAGGGGGAGGAGGAGGAGGAGAGGATGAGAGGGTGGACAGGATGTCCTGGGTTTTTGAGATGACATGAGAGACAAGTGCCGTGCAAAGGGCCTGGGAGGCGACAGGAGAGGTAGAGATTGCAGCAGGGTTGGCCAGCTCCTTGCAGATTTGAAAGAGTTTGACCGATGCTGCAGAGATGCAGGCTTGGATATGGGCTTTCTTCTTAGTGCAGACAAGGAACCAGTATTGCCTTTGGAGCAGTCGGCAGTCCAATGTGTCAGAGGATGCACAAGAAGCCCTGCATTTCCTCTTAGCCACCCTACACTTGCATTTAAGGGTAACTAGGTCAGAGTCATACCAAGAGTTACACTTGGTTTTGGGCTTCAAGCGCATCATCATGACAAGGGCAAAAACATCAAGAGTATCAGAGCTAGAGGAGTAGAGCTTGGACAGGTCTGTGTCAGGATGTGAATCTGCCTGAGGTTGAGTGAAAGTGGTAGCGAAAGCCTCAACTGACACACGCTTCATTAATTGGATGACCGAGAAGGTTGAAGTATTGGAGTTGGCTTGGCCTCAGGGGTAGCAAGGGAGAGATGGGAGGAAAGGAGAGAGGGATCACTCTAGGAGAGAGGAGTGGTCAGAGGGATAGAGAGGGGGAGGTCAGAAGAGATCAGAGCATCCAGAGTGTGTCCTACAGAATGAGTCGGGCCAAAGGGGAGAATAGAAAGAGAGAGAGTCGCAGAAGTCATGAAAGAGTCCAGATGAGGGACAGGAAGCATCCAGATGGATGTTGAAGTCATCAAGAAAAAGGGGTTAGGTGGTCGAGGCCAGGAGGGAGGAGGAGATGTCCACCCACTCAGAGAGGAAGGAGGAGATCTGACCAGGTAGCCGATAGACAGTAGCCACGGTAAGAGAGTGACCAGGAGAGAGAGCCTACAGACAAGGCATTCAAAAGAGGAATAGGCCTGCATAGGAATGACAGAGGCAGGAATCTGTTACGCTCACCTGATATCTCCGAGGGCGTCTGGAAGGCTCTGAGATCTGGAACCCTGGATGCGTTGTTGCCCAGTGCTGAATAATGAATCTTAGTTATTTGTAGAGTGAGCTATCCGTCCTGCGTTTCTGATGCAGGGGCGCTTGAAGTTTGTTGGCGAGCTGCCCGAGTTGCTTCACTGGTGCGGCACGCCTTCCTTGGGCCCAGGCCTGCTGTGACCCCGAATCTGCTGGTAGGCAGGTAGGTTTGTTAATTGTAAGTCTTTGTTCTGCTTATGGTGGGAATTCGTAAATGTTTTTATCTCCTTCTTTTCAGGTGCGAAGGTCTTGATGCTGACGTGCCGGGTGGAGAGGCACGTTTTCTAGGTAAGAGAAAGCACGAATCGCAGCGCCTTTATTGTCTTTTAAAGCTAACCTGTGCTTTCTTCTTCTCCTCCTCACAGGCCGCTGTGGTGCTGCGAGTGGATGAGAGCGCAATGAAAAACAGGCCCCCAGAATCCGTTAAGGTAAGTACAGCGATGTGCGGTTGTTTAATATTGAAAGTGAACCTCAATATGTCTCTTTTCCTTTGCAGATGTTGATGTGGTGCTCCGGATGGAAGCGTGGCGTAGCGCGATGGAATTCAGGTAAGACTGATGGAATTCGATGTTTTGGAAGCGCACGTTCTAATATTGCTTTTCCCTTTCTCGTTATTGCAGGTCGCAATGTTCGAACAGCAGCTGTGGTAGCGGTTCGCCGGAAGTCCTTAAGCTAGTACTCACAGGTGAGTGATGTTTCTTCTTCTTTTGGTTTCCACAGATTGCAGCCCAGTTGAGATGCTGAGTGCTGGATGATGTTTTCTCAGGTAAGGCAGAATAATCTTGTTCTTGTTCTTGCAGGATTACAGGAAGATGCTGAAGACCAGGTGGTGGACACGGTGAGCGTCACTCTGCGGGTTGCAGAATAACTTGAAGCGTGTTCTGCAGTCAGGGTGTGGTTTATATAGCCCAGGTAAAGTAATACCAGGGTAACTAGTTCCAGGACTGCCACACCCAAAACAGTAGACCGCATGGCTTGCTTCTTAGAACTAAACTGTGTGGGTGATTCTATGTTGGATTTAAAGGCCCGTGAACATAAATGGGACCTAGTTTGAACAGCCCTTCCTTCCCACAAATGAGCCTGGTGCCAAAGGCGCCATGACTGGCTCCAGGAGCCCTTTTGCATTGGTTTTAAGGCCCTCAGGGTTCTGGTGGGAGCCTGCCTGTGGCACAACTTGTCCCCTTCACAGTGGACATGACAGAATCCACTCTGGGAAGATCAAGATTACACCACTTCCAGAATGGTTGGGTCTGGGCACGGAGATGATCTTGGAGTCATCAGGGAGGAGAGCGTCAAAGCTTGTCACAGAGCTGGCTGTGAACCATGTCTCCATGAGACCGAGGACATCGAGGTCAAGTTCTTCCAGGAGGTGGCAGATGTCAGAGGAGTGTTTGGCAGCTGAGCGAGAATTGAGAGTGGTAGTATCGAGGAATTACCACACTCCCACATATGACTGCGCCAGTTGATTTTCCATATGAATTTAATTTGAGAAAATGTTATTCATGTTGTTGTCCTTTGTGATGACACATGTTTCGGCTTGGACCGCCTTTTTTCAAATCAGAGCTTTTGCTCAAATATAATTTGAAAACACTTTCCATGTTACAAAATTAGAAATTTTACATTGTATTTATGTCAAGAGAAAACATTTCAAAGTATATAATGATAATAGTTTAAAAAGTATATAATGCTAATAGGTAAAACAATAAAGAAAAGAAAATTTTCCATAAGAAAATAGTGATATTTCATCATATTGACAGAGAGTCAAGGGTTGGTGTAGCGGAGGAGTATTATTGTTTTTGGAGAGAGAGAGAAAAGAACAAAAATGGAATAAGGTGAAATAAATAAAATAAAACAAGAGAAATATGATATTGTATTATATGATGAGGTTCATTTATTATTTCTTCCAATCCATCTCATACTAGTAGTCATTACTCAAACTTGTTAGTTCATCTAGTTTGGTGCTATTTATTAGCAGCAGATATTACATTGGTTTGTTACTTCCATGCACTTAAACGTGTCTATATAGAAGCATTTAAATGTTAATTGCCCATGTGGTGACAACCTGTCTCTTACTTGTTAGTGAAGCACATGGTTTAGTATTGCATGGTCTTGCCACTTGTTTTCTTTGTCTATGGTACTAGCTTGGTCAATCTCCTCATGGAAATTCAGATAAATGGGTTTGATCCCTGCAAATAATTAATGCACGATTATAAATACATTACATTTGGTTTGCTTTAGTTTTAGACAATAGTGTATTTCAATTCCATGTGCATGGTCGTATGTTGAACGGTTTCACTTCTAGCTGCAAGCCAATTTGGTTTGCTTTTCATCTTTTTGACTATTTACAAGTCTTGCATAAGTGACTAGGGATAGAAATCCATCAAGACATGACATAATATATCTATTCAGACACCCGTTGCCTGTGAATCCTCATATTATTATCTGTGTCATGTTTTACATGCATCGTTGGATTCAGGATTTCAATTAAACATTTTGCCATTTTTACGCGATCCCGTGTTAAGACGCCGCGGCTCATTGCATGTTGTAACTATGTGCGGGCTCTACAGCATCAATCAACTGTTTCTAAATGCTATTTCAAGAACCTGAGAGGTTCAGAAAAGACAGACAGTCTCTTACCGTTGTTGTACTCTTCAAAAAACCACTCGCGTCGGCTGCTCCTCGGACGCCGAATGGCATCTCCATGCAGAGAATACATTGTTTAGCGTTGCCTTGGTAACGCTCCGGTCTTGTCCATCTTTTGTTTTGATGCCCTCGGTATATCACCCATTGGGTTTGAGTTTGAAGCACCATCTTTTGGGCATCTAAACTCATACTTTTCATATTAGTCAATGGGAAGGAACCCAATTCTAATCAGATTCTCATATTCTGGACGTATATTGAATACTCATTGTTGAATTTAATGAAGTCAATTTTACGTGTCTAAGTAGTCAATCCTATTATAGTAGTAAATACAAAATACGCTATTTAAATATATCATATTATAATATATATTGTATATATATTATGCCGACAATCCCCTCATCTCTTTGGCCCAAAATCGAAGCCCACTTCTGGCGAGAAGTGCTACGACTGCCAACGTCAACATCACTACCAGCAATCAGGAGGGAACTGGGCTTACTCTCGCTAAAAGCATCAATCGACTGGAACGAAATGGCTCTATACAGAAAAGTGATAATGCCAGACACAGCCCCGCAATACAAATTGATAAAACAAGAAACAGTTGCCGCAAAATGTAAAATGCTCTCAACCTGGGGACTCAAGAAGAAAACCCAACTGGAGCAAACTGGCTGCAACGAGGAGGACCTCATTCAAAATCTAATGCAAGTCAAGAAAAAACGAAATGAACTTGACTAGATAGAAACACAAGACAAGGCCGCCTCAAACAAACTCCTGGCCCACCTCCCAAATCAAATAAAAAAACTCGACGAAATCGACCAAGTGTTCACATGCTTTCCTGACAAACGCAGAAGACAAACTATTCTAAGGGCCAGGCTCAACCTTCTGTACACTAACAAAATCAGAGCTCTCAGAGGTCTATCCACGTCTAACAGCTGTCGACTATGCAAGAATGTCTCCGAAATCAAAACAGTAAGACACCGCCTGACGACGTGCGCTGAAACAGCCACCCTAAGAAAAGTATACCTAGCGCCTCTCCTCGAACCATTCACACTGAGAGAGGAAGACGCCTGGTGGCCTCGTCTGTTAAGTGGAAGAAAAACCCGCTGGACAATCACAGCTGTAAAAATCTTGGAAGCGGCCCTAGCAGACTGCTTGAAGGAAGAAAACTCCACATCATAAAGAAACAAAAAGCAACGAGAAGCAAGAACGAACTTCAACCACAAAGAGAACACACATTTTGTAAAATCAAAAATTTTTGATAAAACACACACAAAAAATAATATGGTGTAAATCATGATTTTTGCTGATTTTACGGACTGCATTTAACTCAATAGGGTTATTACATACATTTTTCTAAACGTGAATTATTTGAGTTGGCATTATTGCTTCTAAAATTTATCTCAATGTTATAGATCCATTGTTAGGCTTCAAGTATTTGGATTGTCCAACTTCTAAAGTAATTATTCACTAAATATCAACCTAGTTGTATTTATAGAAGTACTAACACATAGTTGTAAAAACAGATCTTGTAAGTAACGATTCATAAATCTACACATATTGACTGCATGGTCTTATACTTCCTGCAATTATTAATTAGTATCAAATTGTTCAATACACATTTTCGTTTTCTTGCAAAAATGACACCATGTCATTGTCCGAATTTAGACCCATGACTGTCGTGTTGAGTTTGCATATTAGTATTGCTTCGGCCTGCCGGAGTGCCTTTTCTTTGTTTCCTCCTCTTCTTCCAATTGAGATTTTCTGTAGTCCAATAAATGTAATGTCTGATTTCTTGTCCATCTGATGTGTACCTTGCAAATGTAAGGCAAGGGGGAGCTGCGGGTCCTGATTCCCTATCTTTGCCAAATGTTCTCTAATACAGATTCTTAATTCCTTAATGGTGCTTCCAATGTATACCTTGTGGCATAAGCATACAATACCATAAACCACATATTTCATTTGACAGTTTATCCCTTGTTTTATCGTGATCTCTTTACCATAGCTGTCAGTGAACTTGCTGGTCTTTTCGTGAGCATATCTACACATGGTGCAGTTACCGCATTTTCTAAAACCTATATTTGGAGGTTGTAGCCATGTGTTGTCTAATGGGCTTTTAATGTCTGGTAATAATGAGGGACTTCGTTTATTTCTGAGTGTTTCCGCTCTTTTAAAAATCTTTTTGGGTTTAGCATCTACATAATCTCTGATATTCTCATCCAACTTCAGGAGGTACCAATGTTTTCCCAACATTTTGTTGATAATATGATGATTGCTGCTGAATTTGGTTACAAATCCTATTTTGGTTTGTTGTTCTGATACTTTCTTCTTGCTGCTTGGTTCTAATGTCTGTTCTTGAGTCAATCGTTTGCTCTTGTTATATGCACATCTAACACAGTCCTGCGTGTAACCTCTTTCGAGAAATCTGGATTTTAAGAGTCTACATTCTTTCTCAAAGTTATCTTTTTTCTGACAATTTCTTCTTGCTCGGATGAACTCACCTGTTGGTGTGTTATATATTGTAGATCTTTGATGACAGCTGTTTGCATGGAGTTTCCTTTCTAAATGTTTTCGTACTCAAGTTGTTCCCATCCACATAGATCGTTAGGTCTAAAAAGTTTATTGAATTAATATCACATGTCCCAGTGAATTGCATGCAAATTGGTTGTTATTGATTCTGTCTGTGAACTTGAATTGCTTAAATGACCCTTTCCATATTATTAAGACATCATCAATGAAGCGCGTCCAAAGCATCAGTCTGTTTGAGTATACTTCATCTTTATATATAACTGTGTCCTCAAAAAGACCCATACAAAGAATAGCCAGGGCTGGGGCATATTTAGTGCCCATGGCTACACCTTTTGTTTGTTGTTAGAAGCAGTTACTGAAATTAAAGATGTTGAAATCAAGTGTTAACTGGAACATATCTTTTATCATTTGGATCTGATGGTATAATGATGCGGACTCATTTTTGAAAGAGTAATCTATAGTTCTTATTGCCCAATGATGTTGAATGGATGTATATAGTGCCTTCACGTCTAGGCTTGCCAATTTGTAGTCATTATTCCATTGCACTGTTTTCAGTTTTTGAATCACATTGGTAGTATCTTTCAAATATGATTTGAGCTTACTTTCTCTGGAACTCAAAATATTGTCCAAGTACTCTGAAATGTTTTCAGTCACCCATCCTATACCACTAAGGATTGGGCAACCCTCTGATAAGGTATCAAACTCCTTGTGTACTTTTGGGAGAAAGTACATAGTTGGTGTTACTGGTTCTTTGATTATCAGATAGCTTTTTTCTTCGCCAGTCAGAAGTCCCTGTCTGTGCCATTTACATATATTTTCCCCCAACTGTTGGACGATTTTCTTTCTCGGGTTTGAAGGGAGTGTTATGTAGCATTCTGGTGTTTTGAGGTGTTGATTAGCCATTTCCAAGTAGTCTGATCTTTCCATTAAGTGTCGCCAAACAGACCAGCCCAACCAAAAGCCAAAACCGTATTTTAGTATTATGGAGAAGGTTGGCATCCTTGAAGGACTTCCGGGGAGGGGTACAAATCAGAGATACGCCCTGCGGAGGTGTAGAAGGAACCTGAGGGGGGCAGAAGAGGAAGGAGGAGAGGGCAATGTAGCCAAGGAGGAGGCAGAGGGGATAGGCAAGGAAGCTGAAGAGGAGAGAGATGGGACAGCAGGAGAAGAAAGGAAATTGATGAGGCGTGGGAAGCGTCTGTCAAAGAGGAGAAGGTTGGCCTGAGGACCGTAGACCATGACAGTGCCATTAAGGTAGACATTATTTATTACCTTTGAGGAGTGCAAGGGGTCCAGGAGTGCCTCCCAATGGGTGCCGCCATTAATGGGTGTGGAAGAGAAAGGAGAGAGTACAGCGACCACATGAGGTGTCTAAACGTCCGGCGAAGGAACAACAAAGAGGATGTCAGTGAGGGTCTCTCTGGGGGAAGCGCTGGAGTAGGTGTCAGCGATAGGGAGAACAGGGTTAGAGGCCAAGAGTTCCTTTTTGAACTTCTTCCTGCCAGACTTAGTGAAAGGGTAGGGTAGTCAATGGAGAAACAGAAACAATGGGAGAGACAGGGAGTGCCAAAGGTGTTTTGGAGGAGGGGGAAGAAGTGAGAGAGTAGCGGAGGGAGGGTGGGGGTAGACAGGATGTGGGGAAGAAGCAGGAAGGAAGGTGTAGCACTGGTTAGTCACTGGGCACAGCTAAATCCAAAACAGCAGCATGTTACTAACAGTTAACTCCAAGATAGCAGCAATGTTACAAACAGCTAAATAAAAGAAAAGCAGCAAATGTTACAAACAGCTAAGTACAAGATAGCAGCAATGTTACAAACAGCCAAATCCAAGATAGCAGCAATGTTACAAACAGCTAAGTTCAAAACAGAAGCAGGTGTTACTTACAGCTAACTTCAAGATAGCAGCAATGTTACAAACATCTAAGTACAAGATAGCAGCTATGGTACAAACAGCTAGGTTCAAGATAGCAGCAATGTTACAAACAGCTAGTCCAAGATAGCAGCAATGTTACAAATAGCTAACTTCAATATAGCAGCAATGTTACAAACAGCTAAGTACAAGATAGCAGTAATGTTACAAACAGCTAAATTCAAGATAGCAGCAATGTTACAAACAGCTAAGTGCAAGATAGCAGCAAAGTTACAAACAGCTAAGTTGAAGATAGCAGCATTGTTACAAACAGCTAAGTACAAGATAGCAGCAATGTTACAAACAGTTAAGTTTAAAACAGCAGCAATGTTACAAACAGCTAAATTCAAAACAGCAGCAAATGTTACTAAACGTAGTCCAGACACAGGCCATAAATGTGGGGAAAAGGGTGAGATGAGGTGAGGGTGGGAAAAGGCATAGGGTGCAGAATGCGAGATGGGGTGACTAACCCATGGTTGCAGAGGTGATAGTGTCACGCACTGAACCCACAGCGGACAGGGAGCAGACAGGGACCTTTGTTGTAGACCTTTGTTACTGGTGCCGGCTTCCGCCTCCCGGTGACCCTGGTTAACCAAAAAGGAAGTCAGTGGCCAATCAGAGGGAGCCAGGCTGTATGCAGAGGAAGAAGCCACCACTTGGTGAAGGAGGAGCAGCCTTCTTGAAGAGTGCCGAAATCGGGCAAAGCACACAAAAATCAATGAGCACCTTGGTAGAATTTCTGGTCATGGGGTGCGCAGGCTGGGGCAATACAGCCATGAGCTGTATGAGCATCAACGGAAAGATCCACAAATTAATGGGCCGTGTCACGCACACAGTAGACCCTGAGATGGCAAACCCTTGGGCTGTACTGTGACGTTGGTGCGGGAGGTGATCAGGTACACATTTTGCATTTGCTTGTCATGCCATGCTTTGTGGAGTTATTCAAACCCCCCCCAATTTGGACATGTACTTCGCAGCGCATGCGTGCAGGCATTTATCCTCACCCACTATCCAGGTCTGTAGTCCTATGTGCCTCGCAATGTATCCTGGCAGTGTGCTGTTCCGTAGGACCATGCAATCATGGGTGGAACCTGGGTAGCAGGCACAGCAGTGGGTGATGTACAGTATGGGGTCGCAGGTCATATGGACATTCAGGGAGTGGTAGTGCTTGCGGTTACGGTACAGTGCTTGGTGGGCCTGGGGGGCCACCAGCGCAACATGGGTTCCATCGAAGGCAGTGATCACATTTGGCATTTGTGCAGCGGCATAGAACTGTGCCTTCATGTCACCGACTAGAGGTATGAGATTCATCTAGGAGTGGATTAAATCCTCCTGTCCCTTAGTCTGGGGGGGGGGGGCGAGTGTTAGGGAGAATTCTCTATTTAGGCTGAATTTCCTAACCTAGTGAGTCCCCCAGCAGCTTTGCTGGATTTCTGAAGTTTGTTTTTTTCTCCTGCCAAGAGTGAGACTCTTTCCCTCACACTCTTGGACATGATTTATGGTGTTCCTATTGAATGTTAATGTCTTTCATGGGCTATGGGGTCTTTTACTCCAAAGGGTCTCATATCTTTTTTTGTTATGTGTGTTACACAGCACCCTCCATGCAGTAACACCGGGGTGTCATAGTGACCCCCCACCATAGACTCCATACCCTGGGACTGACTACTGTCTCCCAGGGCATGTAAAGTCACCATTGGCTTTACTAGTCCCAAATTACTAACAGAACCAGTACAAACCATCATATTGTGGATGTACTGGTAGGGGCAGTTTGATTGCCCCTGGGTCTGTTATTCGAGGGGGCACTGTCCCGTCCTTCCTCGTCGAGTTTTGGCTGGTGGCAGTGGATACTACTTTTTATATTCAGCCGCGAATATATCTCTATGGGATTTTCCCATTGTTCGAGGCTAATACTTTTCAACATAGCCTCTAACATACCGCCGTTTATTTAATATTAATTCACCGGCTGGTATTTTCTGCCAGAACTCGGTTTTAAAATGGCGTTTGTGTTCACCTCTGTAACTCCAAACCTTCTTCTTCTCCACAGAAGCCTCCAAAAGTGGTGCCACTCTGTCTGGGTACCACAGGGGGTGTTGGAGGGGGTTTAGGCACCCTGGACTGAGTTACCTTGGTAACTCAAGTCGCACTCTTGTGTGATTGGCCCAAGTGGTGAGCTAGGCTGAGTGAATGGGGGTGTGCTGCATAAAAGCAGGGCTTTTGGGACTGGAACTTCAGAAGTCGCCACAGGACCTGAAAATCCGATGAGGGAGAAGCTGAGCCGACCTGCTACGACGACACCACCGGTGGAGCCCTGCTGAACCGACTCACCACTTCCCAACGACAGAGGAGATCTCCCGGCTGGAGAGTCTTCTTCCCCTGACTGGTGAGCACAACCAGTTTACCTTCTTTTCTCGCATCCCAGGACGTCTTGTGGTCGAATTGCCCGTGCCAAGCACCCCGGCAACCGGATAGCCACTTACCACTGGACCGGAATAAAAGAACTGCTCCTTTTAATTGAGAACTCCGCGGCTGGTTTCTTCCCTGGCAGTGCAACGGACTCCTGCTTTCCTCCCCGACGAGATCCTCTCTTCCCCCGGACGAAGCACCGACTTGCACCCGCTGCCATGAACAACTGCCCCCGCTGGAGCGTTCTCACCATTTTAAGGTACCATGTCCACCAGGCCTCCCTTTCTAAAGATTGCTGCAAGGTAACAATATCCCTTAACCTTCTGGACTGGGCTGGCCGCCTTGACCATCTAACTGGTCCCTTTCTTTTTGGTCCAACTCTTTCTGAACTTATTGCAAGACTTTTGGGCACTTTGAACCGTGTGACCTTGGACACATTTCGACCAGAGCCTCTTAAAGTGGGTCCGGCCTTGTTGTTAACTTTGACTTTACGGTTTTAACCTGCCTTCTTCTCCTACTGTGTTCTTCCGAAAGTGTTGGGATCTGTTTCTATCTTTGCTCTGCCCTTCTCTCCCTTTTAAACCGATTGATTAGAGTGCCATCTTCGTTAAGCGCTCACCGCTGTCTGAAAATAAGTGTTGCTTTCCTTAAGACTTGTCTAACTAATCATTGAAGGGAGTGTATATCTTTTAGTGACCGTGTTTTTGAACTGCTTGATATTAGTGCCAGTGTGTTTTACTAGATGTGTTTTTAAAAAAATAATTATATCTCTTTTACACCAAGCTCTGGTCAGTGTTTGCTTGTTCTACTGTGTTATTTTGACCTATTGTAAATACTCTGTATACTGCCTAACTCTTCTTGAGAGAAGTCTGGCTGCTCAGCCACAGCTACCAGGTAAATCTGGGTGGTACAGACTGCTACCAATTGGGTTTACTGCCAACCACCTGTAGTCTTAAATCTTTTGCAGTGGTCCCAGAGGGAACTGCACAGGTTTCTGCCTAACAGGGTGGTAGGCAGTGAGATGTTGATAACGGTGCCAGTGCTTCTGTGAAAACCATGCCTGCAGGGGCCAGGTCAGATCTGCTGGGAGTAACGGCCCCTGCAGGCATACTTGTAGTCTGGCAGCTCGGAAAGGGTGCCGTTACGCTGCTACGGGGCACCCTTATTTCCGGACCGCCAGACTTAGTATGAGGCCCATTGTGGCTTACCACTGACAGCTACGATATACAATGCAGAAATGGTCAAAGCAAAAGAGGCTCATTTCATATTGCAAGTCGGCCCAACATGGTCAGAATAAAGTCTTCAAAATTATCCATGAGTTCAAAAACCCTTCAGCCTGTGAAGAGCCCTGTCATTCGATTGAAGTTGTCATGACGCTTGCGTTTGGCGGCTGCCGACTACTTTGTGGCAGGTGACAGACTTACCTGAGATGGTGCATGGACTCTGCCCATTCTCTGGCCTTCCGTCAGCCACTGCCATTCCCTCAGTGTTCCATCATGGGGGTCGCCATGTTGTGCCAACAGTGCATTTCCTGCAGATGCATGCCCCAACTCCCTGCCTGCACACTCTGGTGTGCATGGTATTTTGCCGCTGCAACAAATGCCTAACTGGGGAGCAATAGAGTGCTGTACAATGTTGGTTGAGCATTACAACAAAGTTGTAAACCGGCCACTGAGGGGAGAAGTTTTGACTGTGTTCCTGGGAGGTCTGTTGTGATGTGTGACTCCTGGAGAAGCAGGTAGTAGTTGCCTTGCATTTGATACAGGTTATCTTGAAAAGTATGCCGGCAGGGAAAGGTGACCAGTGCAATCCTCTATGGATAGCGCAGGTGTTGTTAACTTTCTTTGATCGTGTCATCAAGCATCCAGTGGCATGTTTAACAGCCCATAGTGGGATTAGGCTCTGTATGGGCCATTCTAATAACCAATGTGCACAGCAACTTGTCTAGCGCATTCATTCTACTGGACATCTTCTCCTTGTTCAATGCACTCAGGCACAAGATCCTGCTAAAAGACTGGAGGACATTGGGCCTCATTACGAGTCACCCGGTATGGAAATAACGGTGGCGGTAAACCCGCCACCACCGTTGTTTCTATACCGGGTGATCTTGATTCTTGCAGGCGGGGGTGTCATTCCCGCCAGGTCTGACCTGGCAGGTTTAACACCACCCGCTTGCAGGCGGACCTGGAAACACCAGCACCATCACGCGATGGTGCCGGTGTTTCCACTTCCCCATTCCCATTGAGTCCAATGGGACTCAATGGGAATGGGGATTTACCGAATTCTGGCTCCGGAATTCCCGGGTCACCGGGGTCGTAATGGCCTGGGAATTCCGGGAATCACGGAGGCGGAATGGTAATATGAGTCCGGCGGTAACCTGCCGGAATTTCAGGCAAGGTTACCGCCGGACTCATAATGGGGCCCATTGATTCAAAGGAACCTTACTATGCTGGATCACTAAATTCCTCACTGACAGGACCCAAATAACACAGCTTGCCCCTTTCAGATAATTTCCCTGAAAATTCACATGTGGGAAACCCCAAGGATCCAGTCTGTCACTTTTCCTTTTTGATATCTGTATAATCGGTATTGGCATAGTTGACGTAATGCCAACTTGACCTACTGCGATTTGACTGCATCTTTTTGGTCAAGTTCGTTAGGTCAAATGGTATATTTTAATAAAATAATAGTTGTGGGGTGGGGTTAGGGAATAGGTTGAGGTGGGGGCAAGTCAGGGGGGAGAAGGGAGTCTCCCCCCGCATCAGGTAAAAACAAATTTGACCAAATAAATGAGGTCAATCAGCAGTAGGTCACGTTTTCTAGGTCAAACAACCCATATCTGTATAATCCCACTCTGGGAACATATCTATCTCTAAGGCCTCACATGCTTCAGTGGATCAATGAATCAATCAAATAATAAACTGATGCCATTCCAATCATCTACAAGCTCACAGACAACACTTCATCAAATGCCACAGACCTTTCCCCGTGCCTTGCAAACCTCGACTACTGGATAATGACAAATAGACAAAACCTCAACCCAACTAAACCCCTGTGGGGTCCTGTATTTCTTTAATAAAGATGATTACTTACCTCATTGATGCTGTTTCCAGGTGCATGTCTCTTTCCAGAAGCCCTGGGACAAGAATGTGCCTTCATCTTTCCCATCTGGATGAAACACACATTCAAGGTTCTCTCGATAGTAACCCACTTAGGATCACAAAGTCACATAAGACTCATGAATTTCCAACTTGAAAACATCAACACCACATATTGCCTCTCTCTCTCTATCCCACTAGCAACCCCCTCACTTTCTTTTGCAGGCCACGCCACGCGTAGCGAGATTGCCAAAATGGCAGAAGTGGTATACAAGACCACTTTACATTGCATAACATTACTGTCAGTACACTAAAAGATGTCAGCAAAATACTTTGAAGAATAAAATCCCAACTACAAAATAAGGAGGGATATGCACTAGAAGAATTAGAGGAAAACAGGTGAAAAATTGATATGCACTTCTTCCACTGAGTTATACTTTGCAGATGAAACATATGAAATCAATATAGATGCTGTTTATGCCTTCCCTACATAGGGTAACGCCGTGCAATGTACAATTGGAGTCATTCAACAAAGAAAAATAAGTACACAGGAGGACATAGATGTTACCGTAGAAGCTAGGAGAAATGTTCGATAGTGTATATGTAGAGACATACGGAATGTCACTGAGAAAACAACTTCTTTAAATATTTTGTCTATAATATTGTAAAATAACAGATTTTCCAAAATATAAATCCATGTTATAAACTCCAACCCGCCAAATTACAGTGACATCTAATTTCTTATTCTTTCCCTAACAAGTGTATTAAGACATTCCATCATATTACAACGCCAGCTCCCCAAAACATGTTAATGCATGACTTCTTAGGGAAAGTGTACATATTTTTTTTTAAACAGCAGAAATGTTAGCAGAAAAAACCTCCATTAAACATGACACAGCGCAAAACATCCTGAAAATTACTCAAGCCTTTTAAAACCACTTACAGATAGGTATAAACACCATGCACACTGAATTGCTAAATGCAGCTGTGGCTTTGAACAATGCCCCCAACACATGTATGAATCCGATCAACACACATTCTACAAAAATACAAATGCAATGTATCATTGTAGATGAAAAACAAGGGAACCCAGCAACAAAATGTGTCTAGACTTAATTTGGAACTTATTCCTGGAAGAAAGATTTCCACAGAATGAATTCTTAAGATTACGGGCCTGATTTACAGCGCTTTTCAATGAAATTGCACCACTGTGAAACACATTTGTAAATCAAACACTATAGGCCTGATTTACAAAAACACTTTTGAATGGGAAACCTCATCGAAAAAGGTTTTGTAAATATGGCCCTATGTCTCTATTGCTCAAATCAAATCACACAAAAATAAACTCCCTTTATGTTGGATAGCAAACATTATGAAAGGACAACCCATTCCATCAGGACAATTAGATCTTAAGTTATCTGAAAATGTACTGATCTAATAAGTACAACCCTTTCAAGCAATTGTAAACCTGCAAACAAAATCCAGAATAAAACAAAAAATAGTGTTAAAACCTTTAAAAGTCAAGTTGTTATGTAAACATACATGACAATACACAAGCACTAGGTGTATTAGCCATCAAAAACACATTGGGCCTCATTACAAGTATGCCGGTCCGGAAATAAGGTTGCCGGTCGCTCCGTACCAGCACCTTTTTCCGGACCGGCGTAGTGTGAGTTGCGATGCCGGGAACACCGGCACTGCAAATAACCCACCGCATCCGGCAACACTGTGGCTGGAATCTGCGGAGAGAGACGTTAGCTGTGCCTGAGATACTTGCATGGCGTTAGTAAGTGCACATTCCGAGCTCCACAGACACGCCGGTAGCACTGTGAAACCCGTGCTGGAAACACTGGCATCGCAGATGAGGCATTAAGTAGACTCACGTGTATAGAAATATGCCACAGGTGTCCAAAATCAGCACAGGGGGTCGCAATGAGCACTGCTACAGAACACAAGGACCTCTCCCACACCCCACACCCCTTCCAACACTACCATGATAGCAGTAGCAGTAGTAGTCCTGGAGCTGGAGGCCCTGCCTGCAAGCCTACTACTTGAAGAGACAGGGAGGCAGAGGGTGCAGCGGAGGCACTTGAGAAGAAGGAGGGCCGTCATGACCCAGCAAAACCCCAATGTCCAGCAGGTTTCAGCCCGCAGGTGTTGGGCAGAATCACATGCAGTACCCTTTGGACCACTACATGCAATTAAGACTACAAGTGTAAGCACAATTTCACCTTTGGTACAAGCCTGTACTACACAGTAAAGTGGTAGCGATGGCTGAGCAGCCAGACTTATCTGAAGAGTTTAAGTGTGCAGTAGAACAAGTTACACAAAGGACCAACTAATACAGTGATTCAAACAAACACTCAAGGTTTCTTGGTAAAAGAATATACATTTATTTACTCAGTCATTTAGAAAACATTACACTAGCAAGAGCAGCTCAATATCACACACTAATAAACCAGAAATACACAACCGGTAGGTAAATGAACAAGTTTAGCTCTCCTGAAGTGGGAGCAAAATGCCACTTCAGATACTTAATAAAGGGGTAAAAAGACAAGGTTATAAGAATAGACAGCCAAAATACATTCATAGGCAGGGCAAAGGGTTTCAGTTAGCTACAACCAGAAATTATTCTCAATAGGTCTGGGCCAAAGTCAATGGCTCAGAGTCTTTGTATAGGATAACACAGTTCTGGTAGATAACGGTTAAGTCTTTGCCACAGAGTTTAGAAGAATTTGACTAGGCGAAAAGTTTGATGAATGTTTAGGGAAGGACAAGCCTTCGAAATTGAGAAAGTTTCCCCAAACTCTCGCAATGGCCGAAAAGATTTCCGGACCACGTTTGCAAAGTACCTTTGTATTGAAGAAGAGCTGTAGCTGAGGCAGTTGTTCCTGGCAGTTCGAGCAGATCTCGCTGTTTCTGAGCTTCAGTCGTGGGGACAAGAAGGAGGATGTCGGGAGGTTCCTGCATTGCCCAGGGATGAGGCCAAAAGCTTAGCAAGACGTCGGTTTAAGGTGTGAGTGCCGTAAAGTCCACAAGCTGCTTTCCTTCCCTCTGGCTATCCAATTCTTTACAGCACTCTGATGAAAATTCAACCAGATGGGGATGGTGTCCAGGTGGCTTACGAGTTGGTTGTTCCCACCAAACTCAAGGGAAGAAGTTAACCTTGAAGGGCTTCTCTGTCGATTGGAGTTTAGGTGATTCAGACTGCAGCAGAGCTTCACCGTTCGTCCAGGAGTTGCAGCAGTCCTCTTCCTTCAGCTCGTCTTCGGTTCTTTTGTTCTAGTGGTCGACTCTGCTTTCCAAGTCCCAGAGACCTGCTTTTAAACAGTTTTCCCCCATTCATTCCAGCCTGGCTGTCACTCACACAGCAGGGTGACTGCCCTTGCCGGACAGCCAGCCAGCCAATCACGCCAGAGTGCATTCAGGTCTCCTAGGAGACTAAGCACAGGGAGTTTTGGGCACCTCCCTCACATCCTGTCCAACCCAGACACGCAGGCGCCAGAGGAGGGCTTCAGCACTGAAGCCCGCCAAAGGCCAATGAACAAAGGGACCAAACCTGGTTTGTTACGCAGAGACAAACACAAGAAGGACCCTTCCTAAAAGAAATGGCGAAAAAAGATGAGCGGAGTCTGTTTTTACAGATAGATCTTGGGCGCCATATTGAAAAACATGGCTGACCCGATTTTTTGCTACTGTTGTTAGCGGTCGGGAAAAATCATTCTATAGGACGATAATGTGTGCTGGGTCAGTAAATTTAAAGAGACTAGTAAAGTCAATTTAACTTTACATGCTCTGGGAGACGGTAGTCCGTCCCAGAGAAGGTATTTAAACCTTGGGAAGTCTGAAAGACAACGCTGTGTCACTGCACTGAAGGTGCTGTGTGACAAACAGAAAAAGATGATGCCAATGGAGTTGTTTTAAAACTCCATAACCAAAGAACACAAAAGTAAAACACACACAAAATACATGGAAGAGTTGGAAAAAAAGGCTCACACTCTTCCCAGGTAAAAAAATCAAATCCTAGAAATCCAGCAAAGTTGCTGGGGGTCTCAAAAGGTAAGGGAAATTAGCACATATTGAGAATTGTCCCTAACAACTATCCCCCACTCCCCCTCCCCAACTATCCCCCCACTCTGCCACACCAACTATCCTCCCACTCCCCCTCCCCAACTATCCCCCCCACTCGGCCTCCGCAGCTGTCTCTAGGCAACTCCTGTCATGTTTGGCAATGTTCATTTACACAAGTCACAGACCGGGCACATATGTGTCCATGGCCTATTTTCTTCCCCTTTTTGGGTCCGGTGTGGGGCTGCGTGCCTAGCGGGACAGCCGCATGGAACGCCGCCTTGGGCTGCTCTGCACCAAACTAGCAGGTGTTGTGCTTGTCAATGGTGCGGGGGGGAGGGCCATGGGCCGTAGGTTCAGGGAAGCCTGGAGTAACATGGCCATTGTCTCTGCAATGGATGATATCACACTGTTCCCCTCCTATACCCTCCTTGACATCTGTACGATAGCACCAAGTGTACATGCATTACAGTGTACACTGGCCTGGACGCTCTTGCGGATGAGCTGCGTCTCCTGAAGGTGCTGCTGCACCACGGATGTCAGGGCATCCCAGCGTTGTTCCATTCTAGTCAGTCGTACACCAATATCCCTCACACTGGGGAAGGGGGGATGTTGTGGGCTAATTGGGACCATGTGGCTGAATCGCAGGGGCTCATCAATGCGGTGGTCGGTGGTATCTCTGGTTTCCACAGCACCGTCATCAGCTGTGTCCTCTACAATGCATGCATGTGCACAGCCTTGTGGCTGTGGTGGTGGGGGCGGCAGTGCTGAAACTCGGGCTGCTGGGTGGGTGCATCTTGTGGGGCCTGAGGTGTCTGTGCTTTTTGCACCACTAGGGCCTGAGGTGGGTGGGCTTGTTGCACCACTGGGGCCTGAGGTGGGTGGGCTTGTTGCACCACTGGGGCCTGAGGTTGCTCGACGGATGCAGCTGGGGTCGCAGTTGCAGTTGTGCCTGTTGAGGCTGTGGAGTCCAGGTTTGAGGTGGTGGTGGTCCGTTGGGTTCCTTGGCGTCAATGCTTGGTGCCCCTTGAGGTGCTGGGATGGGCATCCTCATTGCCAGATGATGTGCCTGAGGGAGTCAGAAAAGCAGGTCTTCAGTGATGAGTGTGGATTGATGAGGCAGAGATTTATGATTTGGCTTTTTCATGAGAGTGCTGTGTCAAGGACTTGGCGGGGGACATAACATGGTGCACACATGCTTGTGTCATGCATGCTGTGCGGATGGATGTGTGATTTACGCACATGGTGTGTGGTGTGCCAGAGATACTGTCGTGGTGTACTGGCAATTGCTTGGTAGGGTGTCGGGGTGTGGCACACATGCTGTGTGATGTCGTGTTGGGGAGGGTTGTGCCATGGATGCGGTCGCCATGTGGCTGCTCCCTGTAGCACTTACAGGCATAGGTGGCAATTTGTGCTCATGGGTCGGGCTGGCTGGGACGAGGGAGTCACATGTTTCCTTGGAGTATGATGCTGGTTATTTGTGGGTGGTGAAGGTGCTTCGCACTGACGTGGCTTTGTGCCTGGGCTAGCATGGAGGGGACACACCAATTCTGCTGTGGCAGGTGAATGTGTGTCTGAGTGTTGTCGATACAGTTGGCCTCATTACAAGTTGTCCGGGAAGAAATCCCAGTTACTGGCATGCCAGTCCCACCGTGTCCATCAACCCGTGATGCTGGAAACACCGGATGATTCCATGTTGGCTTGGATACACAATCCGGCATGCCGGAAATAGCGGCACTGGCATTCCAGTAATACCAACAATGCCCCCAAAATGCCTACACTGGCGTCTTCAGTGCTAGTGACTCCGATTCCGGCAAAACACTCTCCTGGAGCCACCAGCACCGGTAACAATGGTGCCGCAATTACTGTGACCGGAAATACAGTGTTCGCCGGAACAGGAAATTGTCCGGCGGCCATTAGTAAAACATAATCCATTGCAATCCTGACAGCACAGGCTACAGACAAGAACCCTGAGCACAGAATCAAAAGCATCTATATGGCATCAAGAGTCTGTGCAACAAGGAGGCGCAAGCCATGCTTCAGCTCAACATGTTGGCGGACACCATTGTACAACATGCTGATGAACCTTTCTACACTGACCAGCGCAGGCAGGCCCAGCTGCGTAAGGAGGCCATCTGGGAGGAGGTTGCCCAAAAAGTAACAGCAGTTGGCACAACCCTGGGCACTGTGCGTGACTGCCACAAGAGGTGGGATGACCTGCGCTTGATGGTGCGCAACCTCCTGTCAGCCAAGCGGAGACCAGGTATGGCCACAGGTGGCGGCAGCTCATCCCCTATCTACCTGCTGCCCTGGGAGGAGACGTGCAGCAGTGTGCTTCACCTCAAGGCAATAAAAGGGGTCGTGCTGCAGAGGCCGGAGCCATGACATCTGAGGAGGCTGGTGAGTACACGTAATCCCAATGTCACATCAACCTCCCTGTCCAGCCTGCACCCACTACAGCAGCAAAATATGTCAAGTGCGTCATGCACAACTCCAATACAGCACTGCTGCCCCCCCCCTCCCCCGGGGACATGCAACCAGGGTGCACACAATGATATACACCATCACCCAAAGCCTCACTCATACCACAAATACAATTACAACATAGCACAGGCACAGTGGGCCACAGTACGAGGCTGGCGGCAGCCGTGCCTGGAATACACGCACGGCTGCCGCCGGTATTCATTTTTTTTCCGCGCCCACAAATGGCCAATTACCGGGTCATTAAGGCTTTGCCAGACGTGCTATTTGCCCATTCCTGGATGCAGGAAAAAATTCTTCCCCATTCTCAGGGCTCAATGGGAATGGGGAGATCGGATGCACCGGCACTGTTTACAACGGTGCCGGTGCATCCGGCATGCTGTGCCCGCAGGTGCCTTTCATTCCACTAGGTCAGACCTGATGGAATGAAAGGCACCCAGAGTTTGCTGGAGCGGATACAATGGTACGGGCATGCTTACCATTACCGTTGTATCCGGACCGGCAAGCTCGTAATGAGGTTCAATGTGTATAGAAAAAAAACAGCATTCAGTATTGGGGCAATGTATTACTTCCTTGAATTTTCCAATGGCATCAAGCAAAAGGAACAAGCTTCTTCGAAAAACATTGGAAAGAGGCATACTTTCCACTCATATTTTCTACAGGGCATGGTGGCAGGCTAGATGTCAGAACAATACAAGTTTCAGTGTCTAAATACCAGGAAAATAAGGCTCTTCCAACATGAACTGTGCATCTACGGATTTAACGCTTTGCACACCAAACAAGCATCTTCTTGCTCTAGCCTCTCATAATTAGGACACTCCATCTGCTCTTGCTAGTCAGCATCTCTTTCTACAGCTATTTGAGGCTCTCTACAGCACTCAACAGCATCCCACACTGAACTCTACAGCTCCTCTCACAACTCCTTCACAGATATGCAACTTCCCCAAGGACTTCCATCGCAGCTTCCATCTCATCCAAACTCTTCCACGCTTGCAAAAGTCTCCCACAGTCTCCAAAGACTCACAGTTTATGCATCAGGGCAGGACTGAAAACTCTGCATCTGCAAATCCCAAATGAAGTTCATGGAAACATGCTCTCAAATACATGCTTGCTCTAGGGCTGTGCTAGAGAACGGAAATGAGGGCTCCCCACAGACCCACAACAGACAGTCCACAGAAAATTAAGGATTCAGGAAACCCCAAAGATTTGTGACAAGATAATAATAGAAAGAGGTATTGGTCCAGGCCCATAGCCATAAATGACCCAAATATTTTGGGAAAGAGGCAGTAAGATTATAGGGCATGGCAAAGCAAGAACACAGATTTTAAGTTGTGCTTTCTCTTTGCAGCCATTTATTTTGGCCAATCCTTCTTGATTCAATTCACTTCATGACAGATACTCATGTACACTCTGTACAACAACACTAAATAAGCATCATACAACTTTGGAAACACAATACAAAAACATCTGGGAAAAAAGAAAGAAAAATAGGGAGGTAAGAAAAATAATGAAGGTCCAGTGAACTTCCATGTAGAACACATGTTAAAAGAGGAAAACTTTAAACTTGTTCTTTCTTTCCCTATGTAAAATGTGATGTAACAAGTGGGACTCGATTAGTTATAATCAGTAAAAAAAACGTTATTTGCAAAACAGTTAAGGTGCAATATTTATAGCAACAAAACCCTTGAAATTCTGTGAAAAAACCTTGGTTAAAGTGACGTTAAGGTTGTGATTTAACGGAACAAAACTCCCAAAATTCAGCAGTTGTTGGAAGTAATAGCACCTAACTCTGAGCTGCCTGTTGCACAACCCGTGATCACAATGATATCAGCAAAGACATCATAGAGGGCATCACTTATGACATCAAAGATTACAACACTGAGCACATCACTTGCTACATCACACATGATAAAACTGGCTTTTCATCTGCAAAGAGAGTGTACTTACTGACTCAATCAAGCTTGTCATTTGAAACAGCAAACATAAGACAGAATTTGAGTAACATTCAACCCCTGTTTTATTACTAAGGAATTTTTGAAGCACTTTCAGCAGTTTTGACTGCACCAACTTCCACTTGTTTGGTAACATATAGCTGCACTTTCTTTCTTCATCTGAATCATAACTATGTTTATTTGCAGGTCTAGGCAACAGTCCAAGTCAAGGAGGACACTCACTGTCACATTTGAGCCATAAAAGTTCAGTAAATACAATCCTGACATTTGTTTAACCTGAGAGAATATTTAATGGGAGGGAAATCCCTTGTGTGCTAGGATGCGGGGTAAGTACACTAATATAGCAAAGAATGCCCTAACAGACTAATGTGTATGCAACTCTTAAAACTGTTTGTGTTGCTTCACATGGTTTATTGTGTAACTATTGAGTACATTATTCATACATAGGTAACCAAGGTTAGCACTGTATAAGATTAAGTTTTACGTTTCAACACTACATGTCTATATATGTTTTTGATATAACTTAGCCCCAAATCGAATGGGCATAAAAGCAAAATGTTTTAAAACACAAGACCATTATCAATATGATCATATGATCAATACAAAATGAATATATTAGAAAAATAATAAAACAATCATATGTGGGTGAGGTATATGCCCACTCTCTCGAAATAAATTGTTGCTGTACTGAAAACAATTGGACATTAAATGTCATGTATGTTTACAAGAGTCACAAGAGTAATGCACACAGAAGTGCATACACATTAGTCTGTTAGGGCATTCTTTGTCATATTAACCAGAGAGAATGCCATGTATGGCTACCCTTCTTTAAATGCATTGTTGCCTATATCAATCAGTGCAGCTTCTAAGGTTAATCATTGAGATTTGTGCACAGTGATAGCATAGGCAGAGCACAAAGGAAATTGTGCTCTTTTCACAAACATGCCTTCAAAAGTCGTAAACTTTGTTGAGGTTCTACCTACTGGATGAGGCATACTAATGCAATCGCAAAAATATATTCAATAGATATACTTTGTAGAAAAGTGACAAAAGCAAGGATTGTCCTTGGTTACCTATGTATGAAAAGGAGTCACTGAATTTTTGGTTGAATTTACATCCTTTGAATATTTATGTTAGAATATTTATGTCATAAAAATCACTACTGTGAATTGAATGCTTTGTGAAACACTATATAATATCCTTTAGGCTTTTTTGCCTTCTAGAAAGTGTGCAGGGGACGCAGTTTTCCATAATTTGGATCTTGTTGTTTTCTGTATATATCCAGCCTAGATACCAAGGCTGAGTTTCTCTTCCCTGCACCTTGAACTCCGATATTATTTTCAACCAATTAGTGTCTCATTTCATACTGAACTATCATTGAACATTGGTGTGCAAGTGTATTTTTGTGTTTTAAAAGCAAGGATTGTTCCCATTGCTCCATTCCGTTTTATGTTTATTGATCTTGTTTAAAAAAAAATCCTTTTTCACTAATTTTGTGCGAGCATTTTTTGACAGAAAGTAGGGGAGACCCTACTCACCCCCCACTGCCCCATCATGCCTCTCCCCGCACCCTCGCCAATATTGCCAAACTCCAACTCTCCATCTACATTTATGTGGGGAAATTTGAGAAGAGAAAATTGAGACAAAATGATTCAAGTATAATTATAAAAATCCATAGACTTACTTACTCTATTCACCAGGCCTATTTCCACAGTGAAGTTATGCTTTCATATTATTCAGTACTTGATACAAAGTCTCAAATCATATTGCGGACCAGCTATTTGATATAAAGATTTTCAAATCACATTAAACATCACTTTGCTGGTCAAAATGGCCGACGGAGCGGAGCACTAAGACCAAGCTCTGTGTGCCCATTCCCCAACAGTTACAATGTGAGGGTACCTTCCCCATCCTTGGCAATGAAAGACGGTCTGAGAGTGTAAGAGGCGCATCGAGTCCCTGCTGGCCGAGCAATTGGTGAGTGGAACCGAGGGAAGGAGGGATTGTGGTCGAGCAAAGTGGTGGCACCGGCCCAACCCAAGGCCTAAGATGGCTGTGAAAAATCTCCTTGGCTCGGGGTAGAGGTAAGGATGAGCGTTCCTCGAGAGGTAGGTGCAGAAGACCCCAGCAGAACATAGATGACGCCAAGCGATGAAGCGGAACTGCTCCCCGTGAGCACTTCATCAAGGAGGGAAACGTACCACCGCCGCACAAGGCCGGGCACGAGGTTCACCAGTGCTCACAACAGAGAACACAGAGTCACTTGGCGCAACTGCCCACAAAAGAGAAGATGGAGCAGAGTTAGAGGCACTCTCAGAGGACAACCTGAGGAAAATAGATAAAGGGACGGATGCGGCCTGTAATCTCTTTGTCACTATAGAGCAGGTACTGCAAATGTAATTGTTAACAAAGAGCAAGACTGGCTCCCTGGCTGGACTAGCAGAGTTGGCAAGCCGCACTAACCGGCAGGGGGTCCCTGGAGGCTTTTGGGTGCGGTACCTCACTGTGTCAGTTGAACGGATAGAGTGTACAACACGGAAGCCAAGGGGGCAGAAAACAGCTCTACTTAGCACAACCAATTGGCCAGTCAGAGGCAAGGGCTGCCGACACATGAGCTATGGGGCAAGAGGGAAGAGAGGAGCAGAGGAGAGAGACGGCTACCATGGCCAAAGCAGATGAAGGTGGCAAGTCTCAAAGCATATCTTCAAGGAAGACCCACAGCAGACAAAGGGGGAGATTTACGGAAACTAACTGAAAGCAGAATGGATTAAGGCTGCTCACACAGGGAATGATGATGTTGATCATCGCTGACCTCAAACAGGATATCTCCTCCCTCCTCAAAACGGAAATAACATCCATTAAGGATGAACTCAACAGAGCAATATCGGATAATAAAAAAGAGATTGTGAGCTTGGAGAACAGATTTCTGAAAATGAGCAGGCGATTACAGCAATGGAGATGAACATCACCCAAGCGAGCCAGGAAATCCAGTCTCTCTCAGAAACCTGCACAGCCTTACAGAACAGATGTGATGACTTGGAGAACTACTCCCTCTGAGATAACCTAAGGATAAGGTACCTGAAGGAGGGGACAGAAGGCAACAATATCAGGGGCTGCATTCTTGAGCTTTTTGCCATGTTATCTGCTCAACCTACAGGTCCACTGGTGTCATGATTCCTGCCCCTCATGTGCCCAGCCCTCCAAGATGTCAGGCTGGAGCCAGGCCACAATCACCTACATGGCCCTCAAGGGACTCTTCATCCCTCCAAAGACCCACTTGGAGTCAGACTTTACACTTGTGGCACCAGGCTCAATCATTCCCATAGGATAACATTGGGGATTGGACTTGTAGTGCATTGATGGGGACAAGATGGATGCCCCCACATATTTTGGTTCCCAGAACTGCATGTGCAGTCTAGTCTTTTGGGTGTGGTTCAGCCCAGAGACACCTGGGATACCCGGAGACTATTTAAGCCACACCCAGGCTGAGAAACATGCTTTTTGTTTTCTGCACCTGCAGCGTGACACTCACCGTGTTCGGATCGGTCTCCAGTAGGCCTGCATTTTTTTTCTGCGCTCAGCTCCTGCAAGAACAAGAACACCGTTAGGAACAGCCTTACCTTGCGGCGCTTCTGCCCATCATTCATCGCTCCTTCTGTTCTGCTGGCATCTTCGGCGGTGTCATTCCCATCCCGGCACGCCGCTTCCTAATGAAAAGGGAAAAGAACAGAAAAAGGTATTAGTAAGCATTCTGCAAATCTTTGCTTATTTTTAAATACTGTACGAGCTTCAAATGCTTACCTGAATCCCAGCCGCTATGGGGGAACTCTGTCTCCGGAACTTCTCATCCATCTGCAAGAGGGAAAAGACAATCCAGGTTAGCGTGGAAACATCTAGAGGCGCCGCATACCGCGCTTACTCACCGCATTTGTTCTTCATAACCGGCGTCCATGCTGAAAACGTCGCGGCACCTATAAGACACAGGAAAAGAACTCAGTTCAATACAAATACGAAAGGGTGCATCGTGCATCACGCTCTCACTCACCTTCAGTGCTACTCATCTCAGCAGCACGCCAACATCCCCGGACGCCGGCCATCATCTAGGGAAGGAAAGAAACGAAGTTAGAGAACTGTTCAAAAGACTCATTATACTTACCTGTCGGACTCTTGCCAGTGAAGTAACTAGGCAGCAACAAGCCTGCATCAATCAACGCGCCCCTGCGCTGAAATCAGGATGGAGAGCACACTATCTAAGAAAACAAGGTGAGCTGTGGATCAAAGGGAAGAGTTGGACCCCGGGGAAGAAGGGGTTCAAGCACACAGAGACAATAGGGAGTTAAACTCTACCAATCCTGTGTTTCAGGCCCAGTCTCCAGTCGAATAGCCTCCAGGGAAGGGTTCAAGGTCGTAAGAGGTCAGAACAGGCTGAGTGACGTCCCCGTTGATACCAGGTGAGCGTTACAGAACACAAAGCCTCACATCAAAATCCACCTGTGTGTCATGGAAACGTCAGAAACCGACCCGTTAGACCACATGTTGGGGTAGCTACGTTCCGAAGTACATGCGGGCAGGCAGGAGACCAACACCCTGAGGAGAGAGCTGATAGTAGCCAAAGAACGCACTGATGATTTAAGCCGGCAACTTCTCCAGTCACAAGCAGGGCATGCACCATTGCCGGGAAGCGTGTCCTCGATGCCAGCGCCATCAGCCAATCCCGTTCAGATAACCCTTCCTGGGGCAGTTCCCTTGGTCCCGCCCGAACGATTTACGAGGGATCCTAAGAGGTTTGCAACGTTCATGAACCAGTGCCGACTGCACTTCCTTTGTAGGCCAGGGGCCTTTCTGAATGACCAATCACGGGTCGCTTTTGTGCTATCCTACCTGAGTGGTAGCGCCACGGACTGGTCTGTACCCTTTGTGGCCCAAGACGATCCTTTGCTGCATGACTTCAGGGTCTTTCAGCAGGAGATGGAAAAGCTGTTCGCCCGTCGTACTCATCGGCAGGCATTAGACAACGAACTTCTGTCCCTACGCCAAGGGAATCAAGACCTATTAACATACATAGCCACGTTCAATAGACTCGTAGTTGAAGCAGAATGGCCAGTGGAGAAGAGAACCACGTTATTTCATCAGGGGTTACGGGGGGAGCTCAAGGATGTTCTCGCACAAGTAGTGAACCCCCCCGAAAGACTGCTCAGAATTCATTGACCTTGTTGTTCAACTGGATCATAGGTTGCAGGACCGAAGAGCAGATCGTACCGGACCGGACCCTCGCCCTATGAATGTGCTTTCAAAGGACAATATTGCCCGCACAACGGAAGGATCAGGAGAACCAATGCAAATCGGGGGGGGTCAGATCCCCTTGACTAAAGCGGAAAGGGATAAAAGGAGACAGCAGCAGTTATGTCTGTACTGTGGAAGGTCAGGTAATTTCCTTAAAGAGTGCCCTGTGAAGCCACTGAGGAGAACGGTAGGGGCCACGGACAAGGAAGATACCATCAAGGAATCGGAAAGCTCCCCAGCCCGGCAAGTGTAGGGGTCCACTTGTCGAGCGAAGAAAGTGAACTACAGACCTCCCATCTGTGGTCTTGATCAATCACCATCAACCATCTCGTTTGCACGCAGTAAGAGCGTACATAGACAGTGGAGCTGTTGGGAATTACATTGACCAGGATCTTGCAGCAAAGATGGGGCTTCCGTTACACCCTAAATCAACCACCAACACTGTTCCCACTGTCGATGGCACGGAAATAGCTTCTAGTCCAGTATCCCAATGCACTGCAGCTTTAACCCTTCTGTGCCAGGATGGACACCAATAATCTATCGTTTTCGAACTCATTAAGGCACCACAGTTCCAGTTGATTTTGGGGATGCCATGGTTCGTAGCTCACAATCCTCGAATTGATTGGCGAGCAAACGAATTGGCCTTTCCCGAGACTTGCGCCCACACATGTTATCGCCAAAAGAAACAACCAATAGACACCAGAACCTCCATGCTTGTGACTGTGGCAATCGGCACCCTACCAAGTGAATACCAGGACTTTCAAGATGTCTTTCAGAAAGAACAGGCTAATACCCTGCCACCGCATAGACCATACGATTGCCAAATCGACCTGATACCCGGCACACAAATCCCTTGTGGGTGAATTTACGCACTCACAGAACCAGAAAACCAGCACCTGAAGGCCTATCTTGACCAATACCTGGCCGACGGGTTCATCCGTCCCTCGAAGTCTCCAGCAGCCAGTCCTCTATTCTTCGTAACGAAAAAGGAGGTGGACTTGAGAACGTGCATCGACTATCGCGCACTGAACCAGATTACCGTAAAAAACTGCTACCCCCTGCCACTGATCCCTGAATTGCTTGATCAAGTCAAAGATGCCCAAATCTACACAAAACTAGACCTGAGGGGGGCATATCACCTTGTTCGCGTAAAACCGGGGGATGAATGGAAAACCGCTTTCGCACCAAATACGGCTTGTACGAATATCAAGTAATGCCGTTTGGCCTTTGCAACGCGCCTGCTGCATTTCAATACTTCATGAATGATGTCCTACTGGAATTGATTGATGTCTGTCCTCTAGTGTACATCGACGATATCCTAGTATATTCCGCATCAAAGCAGGACCACGTTAAACACGTCTAATCCGTATTGGAGAAACTCTGTCAACACCAGCCCTACGCCAAGCTCGAAAAGTGCTCATTCCACGTCTCCGAGGTGGAATTCCTGGGCTTTATTCTCAGCCCGAATGGAATCCGAATGGATGTACATAAGGTAGATGCTATCCTGAACTGGCCATCCCCAAACTCATTCAAGGGGGTTAAAAGTATGCTGGGTTTTGCAAACTTCTACCGCCGGTTCATCCCAGGATTTTCGCAAATCGTGCATCCCATCACATCATTACTAAGGAAAAGAAACACAAAGTTCCAGTGGACAACAGAAGCCGAGTAGGCTTTCCAGGAACTCAAAGCAAGATTCACATCTGCCCCAATCTTACGCCACCCTCGCCCTGAGCTCCCATACCTGGTGGAAACGGATGCCACAAGCATGGCTATGGGAGCTGTCCTCTCACAAAAGGACTCCGAAACGGGCCAGTTACACCCTGTTGCCTTCTGATCGCATAAATTCACACCCCCTGAACCCAATTACGCTATCACAGACAAAGAACTCCTGGCCATTAAGTCAGCCTTTAAGGCATGGCGGCACTACCTCTTGGGCGCCAGACACACAATCACCGTAATAACTGACCACCGGAACCTCCAGTACCCAAAAACGGCAAAGGCCCAATCCTCACGACAATTACGTTGGGCTCTTTTTTTTGCTGAATATGACTATGTGATTACTTTTCGACCAGGGGTGAAAAACGGGAAGGCCGATGCCCTTTCCCGTATGGGGGTGGAAGAGCAAGTGTATCAGGCCCCTGACCCAATAGCAATCATCCCGAGTGACAAGCTCCTAGGAATCACAGCAACCATAACTCAGAAAGAATTACATGAAGAAATTCAAAACCTGATGAGTCCGGAGCAATTACAAGCGTGGAATGCACAAGGAGAGCATTACATGATAAAAGATCAGTTGCCCTACTTCAGGAATCGTTTATTCTTACCAAACCAAGAACTACGAGACAAGTCATGTCCAGTTATCATGATTCCTTGATCGAGGGCCACCCTGGAATCGCTAAAACCCTAGCCAAGGTAAAACGAAATTATTGGTGGCCCACGTGGCGTAAAGACATTATCCAATTCATCCCATCTTGTGGAGTGTGCGCTCAAAACAAGTCATCCAAGCAGAAACCGGCTGAGCTATTACAACCATTGGAAATCCCACCAGCACCCTGGCACACGTTGTCCCTCAATTTTAGCACACAGAGACGATAGGGAGTTAAACTCTACCAATCCTGTGTTTCAGGCCCAGTCTCCAGTCGAATAGCCTCCAGGGAAGGGTTCGAGGTCATAAGAGGACAGAACAGGCTGAGTGACGTCCCCGTGGATACCAGGTGAGCGTTAGAAGTGGTGAGGCTTGATAGAGCCCACAGGGTGGGCATGAGGAAAGAATCAAGAGGAGGTGCCAAGGGACATCTTGGCGAAACTTCATGATTTCTCAATGAAGGAATCCCTCCTCAGGGAAGCTAAGCGGAGGGGGCCTATTGACTTTATAGGATCCAAGGTGCAAATCTTTCAAGAAGTAACATAGATTACCCTGACAAAGAGACAGAGCAGGAAGTAAATAACAGAGAAGCTAACCGAGACAGGGATCAGATATTAGTAGAAGTATCCAAATTACCTCCAGTTCACATGAAAAAAGGTGTTTACTGTGAGGAGTCAGGAATGAAACTCAGACAAAAGTGGGTCCTGTTTTTGATTGAAGTCATTTATTGAAAATAGAAGGGGTAGGGAAAATGCCTCTCTAGCCCTGTTCTAAGAGTATTCTCCCTGCCTAAACCAAAAACTAATGATCTGTCTGTGTCAGAATGAAAAAGAAAAACTGTCCCACGTCCAAAGTTCTATTCTGCCCCTCACACTCTAATTAACTAAATTCTAAGGTGAGATGGTATGTCTTTGGCCTTGGGTGGTTTCAAAAAGTGTTAAAAAAAAAGAAAATAAATAACTCCATCACAAAAGTGTTTCAAGTATCCATGCACCAGAGGGTAGCCCCCTTCCCGTGGATTCCTTCTCAATTTCTGATATTTTCACAAGAAGCAGTTCCTTGTGCCTTTCTTGTCCAGCAACAACACGGATGCCTGGTTTTCTACTTGTGTCCCTTTCAGGATACCTAGTATACCCTCCTGCCAGGGTTTTGCTCCTTCTCTCCTGGTTAATACAATTATGTTTCTAGTTCTGATATTTCTTCTCAGGACCTCTTTAACTTTTGTACTTTCTTGTAAATGCCTGGTATACTCTGCTGCCAGGGCTTCTGTTCATAGGGGCTCTGTGCCCTCTTCCAACTTGCACATTTACTTTGTTTGATAATGTATCTGCTTCATATTTTATCCTGTCCGGGTTTCCCATATACTTGCACTGTATACATTGACAAACTTGTAAGGTTTTCACTCGCAGTTCATTTCCCCTTTTGACAATAAGTTCTCTCGCTCTTTCTCTCTCAGCTTCCTTATTCACAATTACTTGCATTCGGCTTGGATGCCGATATGCCCCTGCGTCCCTGCTGGTTCTGGGTGGACTCACTGGTTCTTGTTTGCATTCCTGGTTTCTCCCACAGTCAGCCGGTGACAGTCTTTTGGCATTTTCTTTCTTGCAACTGCTTTCTCTCGGCTTTCTCGACGCTTGTATTTGTATTTGTATTAGTTTTATTTTTATAGCGCAGACCAGGCCCAAGGGCAACCGGGCGCATATCTTAGTAGAACATTACATTACAAATGATGGAGCATTACACTACAGGTGGGGCATATCATCACAATAGTCCCAACATATTGCAAACAAAGTATACAGTTGACGTTACAAATCAAAGCATCGATCATCAGAACAAAGCAAGGTCCCAGATGGGCCGTGCAGTACAGAGGGGCGGTTGTTAGTAGGATGAAGCTTGCGGCTTCTGCTGGGCTTATCTGCTTTCTTCCAGGCTCTGGTGAGTTAGATGCTGCTTTCTAACACCTGCGATCACCCAGGAGTCTAACGGCGGCTCCTTGTGTTCCTGCAGCGTATCCTCCACTACATTAGTTCCAGCTTTTCAGTCTCTCGATTCGCACGGAGAGGCGCAGCTCTCTCCTGCCAGCGGCACACCTTGACTCTCTGTTTCTGTTCTTTACATTTCCTGGTCACAGGTGTGTGTGTCCAACAACTAGAGCTCTCCTTGCACTTGTGGTCTCCTTTGCTCTGCATTGCTCAGTTGCTCTTCCTCGTCCCAATATTTTGGTAGGTAAGTCCATTCTTGACAATTTGTACGATACACCTGTGCAAATATTCTTAATGGCTTTCAAGGGCAAGGCAGCCCTGGGTGATTTTCATGTCAACTCTGAGAAGGCCTTTTGATAAGTTTTGCAAGCAGTTCAGAGTTTGAAGGTTGGCCAATGGGTCTTGTGACAAGGTTTTCAATACGATTCATAGGTGGATGAGGAGATGTATAACAGTAGGCCATGAGGGTATCAGGCGTGGAAGGGCTATCCTCAGGGGAAAAGGGGGTATACCCATGTCTCATCCAATGATGCCATGACACCTCCCCAGAAGTTGTCACCACATGTGATCCTCCCTCATATAGCCGCCATCAGGCTCAAGATCAGGTAGAGGCTGTCATCCCCTGGCCATATGGGAGGAGGTCAATGCCAGGAAAGGAGTGATGACAGCATCGGATTCATCACATTACACTGTTCAAGGCGGGAGAGGGAGCATTTAGGCGTTAGCACAGCCGGAAAGAGATCTAAAGGGCCAAACCAAGAGCAGGTGGTGGAGCCTGGAGGGGAAAACCGAAAGGGAGACAGCCTTGAGTGGTGATGAGGGGCAGCCTTGAGTGGTGATGAGGGGGATGTATCAAAAAGTGCTTCTTCTTTCTTCTGTCCTCTTTACAATGCTACAGGACCTCAGGCCCTAAAGAAGCTCTCAATATAAGCAAGGCGAAACTAGAGGCAGCTGGTGTGGCACCGAGGAAATGGACAGCCTCCACATAGAGGGTGAGATAGTTGTTTACGTGTTCATTTTTGTGTAATTAGATGTGCAAAAACAGGAGGAGGGGTTGAGGTGTGGGATATGGGGGATGCCATTACTAATAGTATTGACGGGGATGGTGGTAAGTGGTTGTGCCAGGGAACAATGAGAGCACAATTATTCGTTTCAGATGGGGGATGGTCAGAGGAGGGCCAGTTTAAGTTGCAGAGGGAATACGGTTGCACTGCACCAACAGTTAAGGGAATATTCAAGCAATAAGAAATTAAAGGTCGAACAAAAATTCATGGCCTATCAAGGTGATATGATCTGGTTATGGTTGGGGAATGTAAGAGGGCTCAATACCCTGAATATGAGAATGCAACTTATGAGGGAACTCAGAAGGGAAAGAGTAGATGTAGTCACCCAGGAGGAGCCACACATAGTCACCCAGTACCAAAATAGGTTACATAGTAAGGTCTACCCCGTACAAGTTCACTCAAATGCCCCGTCCAAAATTGCGGTGGTGGCACTGTTAATACACAAGGGACTCAACTTCACACTACTGAGCACCATTACGGATAAAGAGGGGAGGTACCTGATAGTGAAGGGCACAATCAGGGATCACGTAATGATGATAGCTTCAGTATATGCACAGAACAGGGGGCAAGAGCAATTCCATCTCCACATCTTGCAAGCACTGGCTAGGGTTAGAGAAGGGGAATGCTTCATAGCAGGTGACTGGAATTGAGTATTTGAAGACGAATGGGACAGATCATCTATGACTAAATTCCCAGAGGTGGCCAAGAATACTCACAAGGCTAAAGAGGCCTTTGCAGAAATGGGACTAGTTGATGCATTGCAACATATGCACCCACAGGAAAGGGACCACACACACTACTCTGCGGTTCACAAATCCTTCTCCCACATAGACTATATTTTTCTATTGGTGTCTCACTTAAACACGTGCAGGAAGTGGATATACTAAGTAGTACAATGTCAGATCACTCAGCTCTTCTACTGGAAACACATGTTGCAGGGAAGGGGACCGCTAGACCCAGGTGGAGGCTGAATGACATACTACTACAGGACCCACTGATAGCCAGAGGGGATTGGGCCTCATTCAAATAATAGTGAATGAATACGGGAGGGACGGGGTAGGAGAGGAGCACAAGCAGAGGGCCTTTCAGAACTTCTATCAAGGATTATATAAGGCAGAAGAGGTCACGAGGCAGAAGCAGAGGGCCTGCTTGTCGTCAGCACACCTCCCCACTAACCGAGAGGCAAATAGGGAATGGTTAGACAGACCAATAGAAAGACAGTATATACTGGAAGCAATTAAGGGGATAACTGCAGGGATGAGCCCGGGACTGGACGGATTCACAGTAGCTTTTTATAAGTCAATGGCGCATATCTTCATTGACCCAATGTTGGCTCTCTTTAATTCCTTTCGAGAAGAAGGAAGCGGGTTATCCGCCTCAATGACTGAGGCTCAAGTAGTTTTGATACTAAAGCCAGGTAAGGATGCCACGAGATGTGCATCATACAGGCCTATTTCATTGCTAAATGTCAAAGCAAAAATATATACCAAAACCATCACAAACAGGCTATCCCCCTATATACAAATATTGATTGACCCAGACCCAGACCCGACAAGATTTGTGCACAACAGATCAACTGCGGACAACATTAGGAGAATAGAGCGCCAGGTCGAGAGAGCTAACAAAGGAATGGAACAAACAGTGCTAATCTCCCTAGATGCCAAAAAGGCTTTTGGCTGGGTGGACTGGGCCTTCCTGACGATGGTCTTTGAGAAAGTGGGTCTAGGCCCTAAAATGATCAACATGATCATAATAAATTATGTCTCACCCAAAGATAGGGTCATCATAAAGGTCAAACAGGCTCTGATCCTTCTTGAATGTTAGCCTCCCTCAGCCGGGTTCACATTTGCCAGATACACAGTTCACTTTGCTTTATCACAATTGCGGGATTCATTTCCCTTAGTTTTCCTCTTGGCTACGGGTCAAAGACTTTCAAGTGTATAAGGAGTTTTACTCAACCCTTGTATGACCACTTTGACCTGTTATGTCGGGCTCTCTTAGGGCCTCCTGGTATCTGTAGTTTCAACAAAGGGGACCAGTCAGAGTCTTTCGAATAAGCACCTAAGTTGCGCCGGACCACTCTGCAGCTGGTCTTTCCCTCGGCTTTAAAAGTTCAGTAACACACAAGTTCTTTTTTCATAAGTTCTTTCATATCATGTTGCCATTTTCAACCTTTACTCAAAACAGTTCGGTTTACTATCAGTTCTCCCTCTGACTCACCGGCTGTGATGAACCACTTGGCATTTCTTGCCTCTGGAGTCAAGGATGGTACCATGGTAGCAAGCGTCTCTCCCCGCCTTGGTTATGAGTGTGTGAGGGCCCCGTTTACCATTGACATCTGTTATAGCACACACTAGCTGCAGTTACCGGTCTTATGATTCCTTTCATGGAGGCTTCGTGGGTCTGGGTTGAAAAGGGCAAGGGCACTTCCCTCCTTGTCCTTTCCATTCTCGCTGCCTTTCTCCTTCTTTTGAACTGCCGTCCTGGAATAGCTGCTTCCTCGTGCGGTTTGCCTTGCTCAAAGTGTGCTCTTGTGCTCCACCTTTTATCCCTGTGATGAAGGGAAAGGGCCGTCAGGTGTGTGTGGTTATTGTCAATTGCCTGACTCTCCCTGACCCTTGTGTTGGGACATGCAGGTAAAAGGCTCCGGTCTGTTGTCTTTCACAGTGTAAGAAACTGTTTGAGTCGGAATGGTGGTGGGGGTTAGAGCTTCTAAATATCCTACGGGGTAAGATGGGGAAAAGGTGTTATAAGGAAGGGGTACCACGTCTCACCCATCTGTGTCCCACTTCCACTCCCCGAAGACCCCAATCCAGGTGATCCTCCCCATTGGTCCACCTCTAGGAACTGTATCCAATAGCGATGGATGTGTCCTGGCCACCTGGATGACATATCTCTAGGAACTAGTGGGTGAGATACCTTCAGGTCCCATGAGGAAAAAGGGTGAACACTGTCGTTGCAACAGCAGTTTCGATTCTTGCGTTGCTAATTGACGATCAGTCGAAAACCTCCTGCAGACTGAGGCATGCCGTGCACCTCGACGATGAGTGTTCAATGAAGAACTTTGGCCCAGCAAGGGTGTCGAGTCGTCCGGCATCTCTACAGTCTTTGGGTGGCGGGAAACCCACCAGCGGATTCTCCTCGGTCCTCGCCGCCTTGACTTTCTCTGGCAGGATGAAAGTGGTCAACGAGGATGAGCAAGAGAGTCCTTGTTTCAATGTTCTTAGGCAAAGGAGCACTGCGGCTCCGGTCGGCGACGGTGGTCGACGATGGTGATGGACTTCAAAGTCAGGTTGCTTTGCTTCGTGATTCCGCAGCAGTCCCCGTCTCTGGTCGGCAGGCCTTCAAGAGTCTGACATCCAGGGAACTTTGGCAACGATCAGCTTGTGTACAATGGTACCTCATAGCTCGGGAAGAGGTCTCCTAACCAGGTCCCCTCTTGGATCAGTTCCTTGACAGTCACGGAGCTTTCAGATTAGCAAAGAACAGCAGCAACAATCCTTCTTCTTCCAGTGGGCTTCAAGGTTAAGCATCAAGTATCAATTTCAGCTTTTTAACGATTTCCATCAGTGAGAGCCACCCAGATATACTTTTGATCTCCCATTCACTCTGCTGGGTCACACTGAGGCAACCAATCATTCAGAAGGGCATTCAGGCAGTTAGGCTACCAATCAGGCCCGCAGTGCATTCATGCCATTCTTCTCCATCCAGACACTCACAACACAGAATGTGGATTCGGACAAGTACTCTGCCATTCAGCATTCCACACTGCATTCATACCAGTTTTAGGCAGGGCTGTCTCAGTCATTGTGTCAACCACCAGACACTACACACCCACAACATGAAATGTGTATTCGTCACACACTCCATTCACCCAGGTCCCAACCCACGGGCGTACCCACAACATACAGTCATTGGGAAGGCTCCAGCCGGCCTGGCCTGGACTTCCCCACCATACCAGATATGGAACTTCCACCAAACAGCCAGTCAGGGGGAAGGGACAGAGTCAGGGCTTCCCGGGACTTCGGGAAAAATAAGGTAACAGGCAATAGAAAGCAAGAAGCCACAGGGGCCATCTTGTTTCCTATCAGGAATCAACTGATTCCAATTGCAGGCCCTGGGTATCTAAAAATGGAGGATACTTAGAGCACCTGTCAAAAACAGCATGGAGCTGCCACCAGCCCATACCCTGCTCTGTGGGCCACACACAGGTGCCCAAAACATACACTAGGAGTACAGGGTTGTACTCCCACCCATGGGTGCTATAAGGGTATCCCAAGGGTCTGTTCACAATGACCAAAAAGAGGAAGAGCCGCACCACCAGGAGTCCCACATGAACTCCTACGTGGAAAACAAGACAGAACTTACATGATAAACATTAAAGGACAAGGATACGGAGGCCCTGTCCCTCCAATGCATTTCCAGCATCACAAAGAGCTATGCCAGATGCTCCAACAAACTGACCTACTTACTAACCCATGTTCCCCTCTCTGCTCCTCCGACATAACTGACACCACTACACCTGATCTTGAACTAGCCACACTAGACATAAAGAAACAGAGAATCAATACCACGATCACACCCAGCATATCTAGATGCTGAAGCACACCTATAGAGAACCACCCACATAGTCCATAAAACCATCGACAATGCAGCTACACACCAAGTTACTGGATTATTTTACAGATACGGCCACATGACTCTGGATCCCTTATGGACGCTATCTAACCAGTGCACACGACCAAACCCACCTAAACTCAAGCAACACACTAACACCAACACAAACATCACCACATATCCAAGGCACTGAATCTTAGCCATACGGCTACAATGCACAAGGCTTATCGCACAAACTACCACATGGAAAACAACACTCACAGATGCCAGTTCCTCCTGGCTCACCCTTTTCCCACTAACAACCCCCCTCTCTTGCAGAGCCAGGCAAGCACCTGGAGACTGCCCTTAGGTGGTAGTGGTGTGCAATATAAATCAACATAACATAAACAGGGAACTCACCAACACCAAGCACTCCCTTGAGCACCCCCTCCTAATAAAGCCATCTGCAGACCCTTCTTGCCTGGCTAACTACTGCCCTATCTCCACTATCCCCTCCTTGGGCAAACTCTTGGAGAAGTTGGTCATCTCCAGGGAGGTCATTTCACCAGGCAGCGGAAGTGACATCACACGACCCTTGACCCACACAACCTGATGGTGACATCACCAGAAGTGATGTCATTTGACCCCACCCCAAAGTGACATCACGGGAAGCGATGGGACACAGCCTTTCACCCCTTGACAAAAAAGGAAGTGGCATCACATAGAATTGCTTCTAAGTACACTACAAAAATATGGCTACGATATCACTGTAAAGTGATACACATTTATACAAGAATGGATCACCATATGTATCATTAATATCAGCACGTATAGGCCCATATTACCAAATTACTGTTAATGCAAGCAGACGTTCAAGGCTAAATGATAATGATGTGTTATTATATAGCACTTACGCTTAAGCGCTTCATATAGAACAACTATACATACAATATCACCCAACCTGTGTTGGTACTCATTTATCAACCGTAGCAGGATGAAAGGCTGAGTTGGCCTTGTTGGGAGTAAAACCTGCAACCTGCAGATCACACACACATTGCAGCAGCAAGTGCTCAACCCACTGAGCTATCTTAACGGCTATAGCTATCAGAAAATCAGCCACTCCAGAAACAAAGAGCCACATTCTGCTGGCCACAGACCAGGAGCCTCAATTTAATTAAAAAAAGAAAAAGAAAGAAAACATTAAATTTTTTATTTTATTTTAGGGGTACCCAGGGAGACCACAGGGGTAGCAAGGGAGACCTCAGGGGTCACAAGTGCGACCCCTGGCAAACCCTAAATGACGTCCCTGGTCATCTCAAACTATTCCACCACATTGAATCTGCTGGCTGTCTCCACGACCACCAGTCTGGCTTCAGAGCAGCCAGAGACACGAAAACTGCTCTCCTGAACACCCGTCAGGACCTGCTCTCAAACATCGACTCAATCTCTCATTCCGTTCTCATCCCCCTCGATCTTTCCTCTGCCTTTGACACGGTCAATCACTCCACCCTCATAAATCAGCTCTGTGATACCCTTGGCATTAGTTGACCTCTTTCCTTTCAAATTGGCCCTCCCAAGTGGAAATGGGCACTTTTCTCTCCTCTACCTCACTCTCTACAGGCAATGTCCCTCAGGGATCTACCTTCTCGCCATGGCTTTTCAATATTTCCCTTGCCCCTCTTGCCCACATGATCTCCTCCTTCTCTCCTCATTTCCAGTGTTATGCTGACGACACACAGCTCCACTTTAAGCTTCCCTCCTCTTCCTCCACTTCTTCCTCTCCCATTCCCGAATGTCTGACTGCTATTCAGGCATGGTGTGCTTCTTACGATCTCTGCCTTAATGTCAGCAAGACTGAGATCCTTCTCATTGGGACGACTGCCCCCTCATTTCCTCCTACTCTCTGGCTGCCCTCCCTCACCCTCTCCCCTCACCCTTCTTTAAGGCTATAAACGTCGGTGTCATCTTCAACTCCTTTCTCTCCTTCACACCTCATATCACTGACCTTGCCAAGAAGGCCCACTTTCAGCTTCACCTCCTTAGAGACATTCTCCCTTTCCTCACCTTCCCCCTGAAACGCAATGTCTCCAGAGCTCTGGTTCTTTCCAGGTTCTTTCCAGGTTGGATTAATGCAACCGCCTCTTCCTTCCACTTCATCTTTCCTCCCTCTGCCCTCTTCAACTAATCCAGAATAGAACTATCCTTGGCCTCAAGCCCAGGTACCACATCTCTCCAGCTCCAAAATCTCTCCACTTTCTCCCGGAGTTTGCAAGGATCAAATTCAAGACCCTCTGCATCGCCCACAAGGCTTTTTGGGGCCTGAGACTTCACTACATCCAACTTCCTCTCTCCCTAAATACCTCTCTGCTAGAGTCCTTCGTTCTTCTAGCTCCAATGCTCTGCAGGTCAGGCTTCCTCCAAGCCGAGAGAGGGGGTTAGACCTCTTTCTTCAGCAGGAGCTGCCCTCTGGAATGGTCTCTCCGCCCTTTTCCGACTTGAGCCGGATCTCCTTATGTTCCGGAAGCTTCAGTAGACCTTCCTTTTCTCCTCCTCTTTACCTCTTCCACTCCCTTGCTACTCTTCACCTGTCTCTGCCATTGGTTGCCTGTGTCCCTTATGACCCTTACCAGTGCCAGGCCCTCCCTCAACCAGTCTTCCCCGGCACCCTTTTTACCAGTAGCATTTGCCTACGGGCACCCTTCTCTGACTAGCCTCCTGAGTCTGGTACACCACTGTTGCGGCACTAGTTGACCCCCACCCCTGTTTTCCCCAGGCACTCGCCCTCCTGGGCCCCCCTTAGCATTTGCTCAGCCCATGGGGCCCCTCCCTCCTGTACTTCTCCCTCTTCCACCCTCTCCCTGCCCATCCCTTCGTCCCCTCCCCCTGCACTTCTAAGTACTTCACTTGCATAATCCGAATGTCACAAGGCCTAGTAGGACCATTATTGTTATTTTTCTCCTCTGTCTGCCTCCCTCCCACCTCTTTTGTCTTGTGGCGCCTGGAAACACTTTTGCTGTATAGGCACCATACACATGTTTAATAAATAAATAAAAATAAAAAACATGATACATTTAGGGAGGGAACACGACAGGGCTGCTTTTTGTCCCCCATTTTGTTTGACTTGGTGATGGAGCCTCTGGCAGAAGGGATTCGTCAATCAGACCGAATCACAGGGGTCAGCGTAGGCGAAGGCGAATACGAAATAAGTATTTTTGCAGACATGATACTCTCTCTTACGAATCTGGTGGGCTCGACTGCAGCAGTAATGGCCGAGATAAAAAGCTTTGGGGCAGTCTCTGGCTTCAAGGTTAATGTACAGAAGTCGGAAAATCCTGAACATTACCGACTCAGATGTGATGCTAAAAGACATCTTACAGCCAGCACCATTTAAACAGGTGACGTAATCCCTGAGAGGCGTAAACATCACAAAGAAAGGGGCTGACCTAGAGGGAGCCAACTATTCCCCCCTCTTCAAAGAAATCCAAAGGGACCCACGGAAGTGGAAGGGACTCTTCGTTACATGGCTGGGAAAACAATCAGCCCTTAAGGTGACTATACTGCCTAGGTTGCTATACATGTTCAAAAACATCCCTCTGACAAAACCAGTGACAAAACCCAAGGGTTTACAGAAAGCCATCCAAGAGTTTATTGGGAGGGGAGCACAAAAGCTTGAATAAGTAAGAGTAGGATGGTGACCTCCGAGGTTGAGGGAGGTTAGCTCGCCCTGACATATTAGATGTTTACCTTGCCGCCCAGATAATGACGATTGCAAAATGGCAGCGAACAGAAATGGAAAAGCACTGGTTCTTTATAGAACAAGCTATGATGGGACTGCATATTTGGAAGCAGCCGTGGCTCCCGAGGCAACATAGGTCCAAGGGACCGGACCTAAACATATTATCCAGGGGGAATATGCAAGCGTGGGACAGGGTGCACAGTAAGAGCAATTTATTGACGTTCCCATAACCCTTCACGTCAACACACGGGAAGGAGGAGTTCATGCCGGCCTTTAGAGATAGAGGATTTGAGAGGTGTCATGGGAAGGGCTGTAGGAAGTTAGGAGACCTGATGCAGGGGGTTGGCATCATTTCATTTGATGTTTTCAAAGAGCGGTTTCGATTGGAAGAACAAGATAAGTTCTGATTTCAACAGTTAAGACACTGGTTACATGACCCAAACATCAAAGAAGGGGCCACAATGCCGCTCACCACCCTGAAGAAAACGATACGAGCAGAAGAAGGGATGAGGGGGACGATAGGTAGAATCTACAAGTGTATTTCAGACTCCCAAGGGGAGGGAGAATGGCCATTTAAACAGAAATGCGAGGAAGAACTGGGGAGGTCCATCTCTCCATAGAAATGTGGGGGACATATACAGCAGGGTGTGGCAGGGATCACTTATGCTTGCAGCACAGGGAACAACAAATTAAAATCTTGCATAGGTGATATTACACTCCCGACAACCTACACAGATCATCAGGCAATACAGACAAGAATTGCAGCGGGGTGTGGTCAGTAGGGCCCCATATCACAAATCATGGGGACATGCCTGAAACTAACTAGGCTGTGGCATAAGCTTGAGGAGGAAATTCACAAGATGGGAGGATGTCGCCTTACACTTACACCACAATTAATTGTATTGGGGGTGCTCCAAGGAGAAGAGGTGGGAAGATTGCAGTCGCAAATTAGTGTGATCAAGGTCATGGTATTAGCAGCCCAATGGCTGAAGAGACTCTGCGAGATTGAAGCGATGGAGAAATTGACAGCCCTGAGCAGAGGCACAGTGGCAAAATACAAAGCGACATGGGGAGCTCTGATTCATCATCTGTACTCAATGAGACTGAACTGTGTTAAGCCCAGAGCTATGAGAGCGATCTTTCAGAACTTTATGTATGGGAATGCCTGATCATCAGGCCCTTACAAGCGACATATAAACTGGGGCCCTTGAATTCTTTTTTTTTTATATGCTGGGGTGAAGTGGGGTGGTGAGGCCATCAGGAAGTAGACACAGACAACTAAGCAAAGTTTAGGCTATACACTTTTATTTAAAATAACAAAGAGGTTGGGATAAGGCCTATCTTGCCCTATGCTATGGGGAGATTCCCCTACCTAACTGAAACTAATCATAGTCTGTATCAGGAAGCCCAAAGAAATGTTTGTCTGTGACCAACGCCTATACTTGCCCTCACATCTATTTGTTCAAACTGTGTAGGGATGTCAGCATCAAATGAAAAGGTGTTCAAACAAAAGTCCAGCGCTTCTTCCAGCTCTTGGTAGGCAATGAGTTCTCCCTTCCCCAGGATTCCTAAGAATTCACTTTAAATCACAAGGAGTTCCCTTCCGCAAGCTTTTAAGTCTCTCACTGTTTTCACAACAACACAATTCCTTAGACTTCTTCCCAGCTTTCAGGCTTTTTGGCTCTTTTATCAATATCATAAAGTTCAAATCTTTAATTTCCCAATGTACAAACTTCTCTGTACATTCAAACATAAACGTATATATGATTCAAGTAGCTTCTCTTTAACAGGGTGTATTCGGTCTAGGCGCAGTTGTCGGACCACACGGTCATCCCATTACAGGTCAAGCAACCGACACACCTGATTGGCTTCTTTTCCACAGTTACACCACCACTGATTCAGCCCAACAGTGGTGTTGGACTTATATTCTTGCAGTCCTTTGCAACACTTATTTTGCCACTCGTTTGATTATCAAACTTTCTCATAGTGTTGCCACATTTTCTCTTTTCCTTCTGGATTTTGCCAATGCTTGCTTTTTCTCAGCTGCTTGTACAATTCACAGTTCTTCATATTCATTACAAATGCTTTTTTTCTTTCGTTTCCATGATTCACAATTCCTCTGTATCAGGGAACGCTTTTCCCTGCGTTCCACTCATGTGGCATTCACTCATTATTACTTTCCTTTGGTTCGGTATTCAAAATTACAGTTCATTCATATCCAAACCAATGTAATTGCAAATTCCCAGTTACCTCTCCTGCTGGGAATTTGCACCCTGCTCCCGGGCTTCTCAATCAATTTCATGTTTACCACGTTTCTGGCCCTTCCACGGCCTTTCCAATTGCACTACATTCCGGTATTCAGAAACTGCTCAGTTCATCAACTTTCACATTATCGTAGTGATCAAATATCTGTGTATTACATTTCTGGCCCAGCAATCACATTGCCTTTGCTGTCGCCCTCTCACTTTCGAGCGCTCCGACCTTCCTTCACTATGCAGCTCGCACCACAGCATCCCAGCGTCATTCAGCCTCACTTGACTCACCAGATACGCGGTCTTCGTGTGCCCTTCTCTGCTTTGGTCGGTTCTTCATGGCTACTGCTGTTTCTGGCACGGCAAGCCCCTCTGCCTGGGTCTCCGACATCTCGGGCTACCAGAGAGGGAGTCCTCTTGACTCCAGGAGGTCGTTAGCCTGATCCTGCCACCAGAGACCTCCTGACAATGCCAAACAGACTGCTTCCGCTGCAACGACTCTGCAGCATCTCAGCGCTTTGGACAAGCGTCTCCCTGCCTTCACCTCTGGCTCCTTCGTCTGCAAGCATTCAACAGGCGATCTCGATGCCCTCCTCGCTCTTTGTAGCTTCACCTGAGTGGGCCATTTATACTGCCCTATTGGTTTCAGGTGCAGGCCATTTGCATTGATTTCACAACTGTCTTGGTACTCGGCATCCCTCTTCCTCGTCCCAGTACAATAGTGTTGTTTGTGTATGTCTGATTTAATAAAAGGTGAACCTCATCCCCACTCCCCAAGTCTTCTCCTCCCAAGTGATCCTCCCTTGCATATTCTCCCCCAGGGTCAGGATCCAAAAGTGATGGCCTATTCCTGGCCACCTGGGGGGCGGATATTTTGGGGAATGAAGTGATAACACCCTCATATGCCTCACATAGCGTCAACTGATTTTAATTTCATGATAATTTCATTTGCAAATTTCATCACTACAGAACTAAATTTATCACATTATGCAACAGTAGACATTAAACAAACTCAACAAACAAACATATTTTTCCGTTGTGGATCCAGCATTACCTGAGGGCCAGTGCATCACTTGTGTTATATGTTTGAAATTAGTCTACACTCCAGAGCCTTTTTAACACTATCTTCAAGTACTGCAATTCAAACACTTTTAAGCATTTCTGCATAGTCAAAATCTGCAAATGACTTCATATTCACAGAATCATATTCGTAGTGGATGTAATTCCAAAGAATATTATTGTCTATGTAGCCAGTAGCTTTCTGGATAAATTCTGAAGGAAGAGTCTGAACGACAGTTTGTCCTTTCACATGAGTTAACTGCAGGAGACCACTAAAAACAAGAGAATGCTTTTCTCCAAACATTTTGTCTCATCAGTCCTCAGAACATCTGCATTCTCAAATGAACAAAAGCTAGCATAAGAATGGACACCAATGCTGACTGCATGTACTATCAAAACGTTCACTTTTGGCAAACATCCAAGTTCTTAGGCACCCTCGAAACTTTCCAGAATTCCAACTGGTTGTCATGCTCAAATGGTATCATCAACAAGCGAGGCAGAGTGACACCCTCTACATTAAATGCTGCCAAACACAACACAAGGGAGAGAGCAACTAAGTTCTGTCTGCACTAAAGATTTCATAGCTTGAATGGAGAATGTTTTTGCTGTAACAACCTGTCCATTAAGACAAGATGACTGATAAATTTCATGCTTTAAGCCGAAAATAAATCTATTGTTTATTTCCTCATATATTACTCTTTGCTTTGTATTCAGTTTATGGATCAATGTATCCAACTCAATATTTAGGTAATTTGCTTGCCTCATAGCATGTTCACCTTCTTCCATGGAATACTCAACATCAGTTTGCACTAGTGGATCACCAAAGCGTTCTAACTTTTTCTTGAGTCTCTGTCTCCATCTTTGTGGTCAACAAACATGACCAATGCAAGAGCCTGCAAATTGGTCTTCCTCTTTAATTCTACTTCCCTCTAGACAAAGGGCCTCATCACGAGTTGGGCGGTAATGCAGCGGTTTTCCCGTCGAGCGTTATTAGCTCTAACGCCAAGCCCCACGACGGATAGTCCGCCAGAAAACGAGTTTGCGTGCACGCGCGCAGGAACAGGGCAGTAGCGCAAATAGCGCTTGACGGAAAAAAGGCCCAGGAACCCATAAATCCAGCGCACCGTGCGCTACCGCCATTCTGCGCTAATAGCACGTGCCATAAGCGTGTGCTATTAGCGCACGGGAAACGCGTCACTGCAGGAACGGGAAATAAAGCGGCGGCCATCTTGGAAATCACAATCCATCAGATATCACAGCCCCTGCAAGCCATCCACCCCTGAGAAGAGTGAATTTTGTCGCAGGAGCGCACTAGGGGCAAGTCAGCCCTGGACAGGGTCAGGAAACCAAAATTTTGTGACCAGGAGCTGGCCGTACTGGTGGAGGAGGCAGAGATCTACCATGATGAACTGCAGCAGCGCAAGACAAGTGGGCAGCGTTGTGCACAGATCTGGCGGAACATCAGCCAAAGGGTGTCTGCAGTGGGGCGCGTGCCCCGGGATGGCGAGGACTGTCGCAAGCGCCTCAATGACTTGCGTGTGAGAGTCTGCGGCATACTCTCACAGCACAGGAGTGCAAGCAAGGGCACTGGAGGAGGGCCACCACCACCACCACCCGAACTCACACCCTGGGAGGAGAAGATGACTGCCCTAATCGACATGGGCACCATAGAGGGAATAGGTGGAGCGGAGGCAGGCACTGGTATCGAGCCAACTGCAGTTGAGTCCCACCCCGAATGCATGCATCTGAAAGGACCACACATGCAGACCCTGAGTGAATGAATGTGATGAAATGTGTGTGAGGCACTGCAGACACCCATAACTGAGCCCTTGAACCACTGAACCGGAGTGCCGCCTAGACTCCCCTGCACGTGCAGTGCATCAATACAAGGGGCAGGGGACAGACATCCATAGCCATGGGACAGCTACGTAGAGTGTGAGTGTGCATGAATACAATCCCAGGACCTTGAGCATGGCGCATACCAAATCTGCATGTGATGATGGCACACAAACATTTCCATGCAGTGTTCCTCCACACTCACACATTCCACCAATCACTACATGGTGATTGAACAAAATGCAAGTGGCATGCATAATTGCTACTGCCTACAATCCCACGTGATGGCATGAACTGCTTGATACTTATGTAGGTTGCCTTGAACTCAATCCACACCCTATGTACCCCACAGGCACACGGCGATCTTCACGGGATGTCGATGACGGTGAGGAGGCCACTCCATCACAGCGCCTGAGGCACCGTACCTCGACCAACACCACCACCACCCCGCAAAGGGGCCGCGCGGAAGGGAACAGACGCCAGACCCATCCCACATCACCACATGACAGCCCAAGCAGACCGCATCCATATGGCCGCAGGGTGTCAGCGCCTAGCTCACCCCAAGCCATCATGCAGATTACCGGTGCACAGGGAGTCATCTGTGGGTCAGAGCCCGATGTGGGACTGACACCTCCAGCTGCGCATCAGGCAGGACATTTGCATTCCCCCGGAAGCAGCGACGCTGAAGGGATGGGCACACCACAGGGGACCCCAGGGCCAGTCACACAGGGAGCACAAACCCCACATGTGCATGTGCGTTGTGTCCGCACACCAGAGCCAGATGTAGACACACCATCATATGGCAGCCCTGAAGACCGGCACTCAGAGCCCGGCAGCCCCATCCAAGCCGCCAACATGTCCCCATGCAGCCCCCACCCAACAGCACACAAGTGACAGGCCGGCACCTGCCACACCAGGGCTACCTTTCGTCACGGGAGCAGCTGTGATGGTACATCTGGACATAATTGAGGCCAAACAGGCAACAGTGGAATCCATGGCCAAAGTGCACAGCCGGCACATCAAGGCCATCAGCGCATCCATACGGCATGGCTGCAAGTACATTGCCCGAGACAACGCATGCACACGGAGAGTGGTGGAGCAATGCACCTCACCCCTGACAGGTTTTGGCCAAAGGGTACGGGAGTTGTGTGAGGCAGTAGCTGCACTAGCTGAGCAGACAAGGGAATCAAACAACCTTCTCCGTCACCATCTGCAGGCAACCGGGTCAGTCCCATCAACCTCCACTACACCCACGGAGGGATCCCTTGAGCCTTCACCTAGGTGCCATTCATTGTGCCACCTGAGATCCCGCACACCAGAGGGGCCAGGACATGGAAAACGCCCGCGACCATCATAGTTGGATATGGCATTGTTGTGGGTGCCCTGAGAACATGAACCTACCTGCACTGTTGTGTGGAGTTGACTGGGGGAGGGGGGATTGTGTGCTGGGTGTTCACTGGGGGAGGGGGGATTGTGTGCTGGATGTTCACTGGGGGGAGGGAGATTGTGTGCTGGGTGTTCACTGGGGGAGGGGGGATTGTGTGCTAGGTGTCCACTGGGGGAGGGGGATAGATAATCTTTGAATAAATCATGTTTAAAATTCATACAAAGCATGGACAGTTGTGATTGTGATTAAGTGCTCTTTAATGTTCAAGTGACATGTGCAAAATGTAGCCGTCACCCGTTATCAAATAAATGTATCAATCAAGCCCTGTCTGCCCAACCGCCCCACCCTCAGCCCATTCCTGTGTGCACGTGCAACACCTTCTGGCACATCATCATCTTCACTCCCATCCTAAGGTGGCTGCACATGAGCATCGGGGGGCAGTGGCACATTCCTGCGACAGCAAATGTTGTGCAGCATGGTACATGTAAGTACAATTTTTCCTACTTTTTCTGGTGCATACACTCCGTACGGTCTAGGCACCGGAAGTGTCCCTTCAGCAGTCCAAATGCCTTCTCCACGCAGATGCGTGTACGTCCATGGGCAATATTGTATGCCCGCTCAGCTGCAGTGTGTGGATGACGCACAGGGGTCAGCAGCCATGTGTACTGGGGATATCCAGAATCACCTGCAGGGGAGAGAAAGAAGGTATGGGGACAAGGTAGGTTCAGTGGGTGCACAAGGCTCAGTCATCAGTGACATTGTCAGCAGGATCAAGTTCGTGTCGAGAAGGTCATGCTATCTCATTGCAATGTTGGCATCCAACCTTTGACTTCCAGGACATGCATGGTGTGAGGTTGCCATACAGCTGTGTATCTAGGAGGCTTTGTGGTTTTAGGCCTTCCATATGTGACTATGCTGCCACATGCCATTGACATCCAGACCGGGTGTGTTCTGCTGTGTTGGACATTGCCAAGGGTTCTCGTGCAAGGTACATGCATGGAAATGCTGCAGTGATGGTGCTTCCTATTGGCATGCAGGGATTTCACTGTGTGTGACCAGCCCCATCAGATGTAATTCAACATGCATTACGGACTACATTTGTACTCACCCAGCATCTATGTGTTTTGGCCTCGGTGCCTTTCCATGTATGCTGGCAGGGTACTGTTGCGCAGGACCATGGAGTCATGGGTGGATCCTGGGTAGTGGGCACAGCAGTGGCTGAAGGTGAGGTCAGGGCTACATGTCATCTGCACATTCAGGGAATGGTAATTTTTCCGGTTTCTGTAAGCTGCTTCATGTACCTGGGGTGGTACGAGTGCTATATGTGTGCAGTCCAGGGCTGCTATTACATTCAGAACTTGGGCAATGGCATGGAATTGACCCTTCAGCTGGTTCACCTGTGCCTGTGTGGCTGGCAATGCAATGTGCTCATTCACATGGATCAACAGTGCATCCAGCACCTGTCCCAGCTTGGCACTGAGGTGGACTGGGCCATGCCGTGCATCATGGCAACGATGTGTTGGTAGCTGCCAGTCCCGAGGAACTGTAGCACGGACACAAGCTTCACAAGCAGGGGTACTGCTGTGCTGATGGCTGTGTCCAGCAACTGGGTGATGGTTGCCCTGTCCAGCCTATATTCGGTCACCAACTGGCCATCAGTCAGGGCCCAGGGTGTTGGCCTGGGCCTGGGGATGGCTGGCCGCCTTGCTGGTGCTGCTCTCCTCCTCCTTCTCCTCATCCCCACCACCCCCTGCGCTCCCAGGGCCCTGGCCTGGTTTGCTGGCCTCTGCAGCTCCAGGCGCAGCAGGTAAATGTCCACATCAAGGCTCCCGGCTCCAAATGGCAGCATGGTGTTTGGAAGTGTGTGTTGTGCATAGGTGGGTCCTTTGTAGGCCTCTGATTTGCATTGGTTTCACCTGGGCCCTTATTGCTGTCTCCTCCCTGCTCCTGCTGGTGTAATGCTGTTGGGGAGGATGTGTTGTGCATGGGTGGGTCCTTTGTAGGCCTCTGATTTGCATTGGTTTCACCTGGGCCCTTATTGCTGTGCCCTGTGTACTTTTACCTCCAGCATTTTGCTGGGGGTATTTTCGGCAGATTATCCGCTGCTTTTCTGGCACTAATAGCGCCTACGCCAGACTCATGATTGCTGTGTTTTAGCACGAATGGATACTGGCGCTTTTACAGCTGACGCTTTTACAGCCGGCTGTACTTGCGCTGACTGTAATGGCGCCGGCGGTATTTGTACTCGTGATCCGACGGACCCTTAAATTTGGCGCTGATAGCTTTACCGCCGATTTTAAGGGTTACCGCCAAACTTATGATGAGGCCCAAAGTCCGCAACTTCGCTACTTGCACTCTCGGCAGCCTACACCAACATCCACCCATCAACAGCAGGCAGGATGGCCCTACACGCACAACTGATCCCTTTTCAAGTTCCTTCTCCTAGTCTAGTCTACAAAGCTGTCAATGGTCTTGCTCCTCAGCCTGTCTAGTTGCATCTCTGTCACCTCACCATCTCATTCCCTCCTCTCACCCTCTGCACTCAACCTCACTGTCCCATGCCCACTTTGCCTCCTCTCACTTCTGCTCTTTATCCCTACTCTCCCCAGGGGCATCATTGGGATTTGCCAGGGGTCGCAACTGTGACCCCTGAGGTTTCCCTTGCTACCCCTGTGGTCTCCCTTGCTACCCCTGGAAAAGAAATGTAAATTATTTTTTATTTTTTTACATTGAAGCTCCTGGGATGTGGCCAGTGCCATGTGGCTCTTTGTTTCTGCAGTGGCTGGAATTTATGCTGAGGCCTCTTAAAGCGGGGTTCCACAATTGTAACACTTTGAGCAGTGACCCTAAATCAGAAAGAATAGGAAAAACAAATAATTAGTCTTTCTGGAATTCTATACAATAATTGCTAGACTCATTAAAGCGGTGAAAGGTCATGTTCTACCACTTCACATGATGTCACTTCGGGGTGGGGTTAAATTACATCACTTCCTGTGATTTCATCAGAGGTCAAGGGTCATGTGATGTCACTTCCGCTACCCCTGGCATTTTGGTGAAATGACATCCCTGACTCTCCCTGCTCCATTTTAACCTGCTGCCCTCTCCCTCATTCTGCCTACCTGATCCCACCATTCCCGTACCATGTAATCATGTTTTTTTAAAATATTTGTACCGTACTCCTCTTTAGTTTGAATCACTTGCTCCCCTAGCCTAAAGTTACCTTTGTATGTCACATGTTTCTTACATATATATTCAGTGAAAAAAGCCAACTCTGCGGTGTGGGGTACTAACTCCACGCTCCTCAGATACTACTGTTGCAATCGTTTGTCTATTGAGAACACGATCTTCGTTGACAACGCTTCAGGATGCCCGATTCCAATGGCGCGGTCCAATCAAGCATCCACTCACAATTCCAAGCCAAGGGATCAATACCCATGTTCATAGGGGACCAATACATGACAGATAGCCTGTTCCCCACCGTGAGTCTGCCCAAGAGACAGAATACTACTCATCCCGCAGCAGAAGAGGCGCACACCAGCATTGAGTTGCCATCTTCCAATCCCTCATTTTAAAGACATACTTTGGTGCACATGGATTGGACCTCGTCAATTGAAACCTTGGTGTTTCCTCAGAGATCATCTGATTTGTTATGGGTGCCCCTCTCTGTTAACAAAACCGTGCAGCGTTGCTACACTGACATGACAACACACACATAGAACATTCTACCTTTCGAGTTCATCCGTCCTGATGAAGGCCCACTCAAGAAAGACTTAAACTGCAAACCGCTATGGCCGAAACACTTCTGTGTAGACCTCTTTCAACCACAGTGCTTTACTTAGCACTACCCATATTTTCCTACTTTGTGTTTTGTGTATATATTGTATGATTTTTACCCCTGTTGTGTCATAGCATAGCAGTAGGCAATGTATTTATTAGAATGTTTGTATTGATGTTTGAGTGCCATGTATCTCGATGATTTATGTACTTCAGCATTATACAATTATAGCATGTCTGTTGTTTGTTTGAATGTTCTATGTTGTGTGTGTAATTAGACCACTAGGTCTTGTTCTCTGATCATAAAAATTCTACAGCTAATTGGAAGGTGTGTGTTTTATACTAAAGAGTAAAACATATGGGTGTCTGAATGGGTCAGATTGACCCTGTTCACTTGTATTTTTGACTGTTTGCAGAATGATGCCTCCTTAATTTATCTACCCAGATGTTTAGAATCTTCCAGAATGTACCGATTCTAGGGATTCCTTTGAACATAACCACTGCATTTTTTCTCTTTCACCCTCTGTTTTTGGAATTAGCCATGCAAGCATGCGCTTTCACGCACAACTCTAATGGCACTTTGCACACAACTTTTACCATAAAAATGCAGCTACCTTTAATGACAAAATAGGAACTGTTGCTGCACACATACGTGACTATCCTCTTGCACACACCCTCCAGTTTATTTCTCTAGTGCACCTCTCTCCACCCATCCACATGCCATTTAGACATGGGTGGCTAATAGGGACTTGGCCACCCCTCATAACCTTGAATGTCCATTATGCACACACGCATAATAGAACCTCCCAATTTCTAATTCTTTGGACTTCTGTCCCTCTGAGGGCGTTCAAACTAGAGAGTGAGCAGAGTGTTTGTTTTGTGTTTGGGAGAACCTAAGTTGGATACCTGGATTTTCTTGATTATGCTTCATTTCCTCTGCAACCTACTGCCTGGAGGAGCAGTGACTTCCTTGCAGCACATCGAGTCTCTCTTCACTGTTGCCCATTCAGGAGAGGGCTCTCCTGCTGCTCGCTGCCAACATCACTCTTAAGCCTCACTCCACGTGGAGCGCGCAGAGTGAGCAGAGTGTTTTGTGTTTGGGAGAACCTATTCTGGATACCTGTATTTTCTTGATTGTGCTTCATTTACTCTGCAATTTACTGCCTGGAGGAGCGGCGACTTCCTTGCAGCACATCGAGTCTCTCTTTACTGTTGCCTATTCAGAGGAGCGGCTCCCCTGCTGCTCGCTGCAGACATCACTCTTAAGCCTCACTCCATGCGGAGCGTGCAGAGTGAGCACAGTGTTTTGTGTTCTGTGTTTGCAGTGTGCAGTCTGTCTAGTCGACGCCACACACCAACTTCCTTACGAACTACAACACAGCAGTAAGAATATTATGCTATACTACTTAAGGCTTACTTAGTTTCATTGTGAGGTGGAACGAGTAGGCTCACCACGAGGCTTGCCACGAGGTGTGCTGCTAAGGCGGGGACAGGAGTCACACACCAGCCTATGGGCACCCGCAGTAACACTGCTGCTTCGTTGGCTAATGCCAATGCTTCATCTTTTGCTCTAAATGCTATGGACATCAACAGATCTTGTCAGTTACCCTCACACAGCACCGCCTTTGCATCCAGTGCTAATGCTAATGACTCTAGCAAAACAGTGAGCAATTTTCCTGGTCAATTGGAAGACAGGCTAACTCCTACCAACTCAAGCACTGGTTTCACTGCTGTTATTGAAGACTCTACTACCGCAAACTTCTCTGTTAATTCAGCTTTCAAATCTTGCCCACGTAGGAAAAAGGCAGTGGCACCCCCCCAATCCGTCGACTAAAATCACAGATTTCTATCCCCCCACAAAGAAACTACCATCTGCAAATCTGACCTCATCACTAATCCTGTCATGTTGGAGTTTAACAATCAGCTGATGGCAGAGCTGACTGCCTCTGTACGATGTTTGGGATCAAAACTCATTGAGACAGCGCAGCTGCCTTAAGCAGGGAGATCAGCTCAAAGTCATCAGGTGCTGTGTCCCCCTTCCGGACGCTTTGACGGTAAGGTGGTTGGTTAGGGTTTGGACTGTGTGGTTTTCCCTACTGAGGTCAACTCTCCTGCCTTCAAAACCAAAGCTAAGAACGGACTGGGTGTGGAATTTCCACGTTCTGCAGCCATCTGCTCTGATATTACATCTAACCATCTAGTGGCAGTAACAGCTGAGGTCCACCCTGCAACAATTGCAGCTGATTTCAACTTGTCCTTCAATTTTGGTGCAATCGGGAGTGCCCCCGAGGACTATGTTGGTTCATCATCTTTTGGAGCATCTTCCGATTCACCAAATCCACTTAATTCTTCGCAGTTAAGTGACCATAGCACTCATAGTACCACTAGCTATGATTCAGCCATTATGTTTGAAATAATCATTATTTATTTAATATACTTACAGCCTAGACGGCTTTGTATATATACATATTTACATTACAACAACTCATCCAAAACCAGGTTGTGCATTACTTAATATTATCTTTCATCGCTTCTCACAAATAAGATCTAGACTTACAAAAAGAACATGACTGCCAGAGTGTAGAATCACTCTTCACAATTACAGCAGTAATCATTCATTATTCATCCATTATGTCTAATATTTAAAAGACACCGCTTGAAAATTCAACTTTAATCTCAAAACATTGCATATCAAATGTCACCATAAAATATATAAAATTGGTGTCATTGCCTTCCATAAGTTTATTTTAAATAAAATATGGGGTTGAGAACCCTCTTTTTTGTTATCGAGGAGCCTATGTCATAAGGGACTTGACTTGGCACATATATACATGGGACATAGGCTACCCCTCCCTTCCACAGCTGCAGATATGTGTGATGCACCCCACAGATCATTCAATTGGTCTGTTTTTATCATTTAGCCTGTCCACAAATGGAAAAATGTTGTATACAATAATTTTTTCACCTCCTCGTACCATATTTACATTCATATATACTTGAAAAGTGTATTGAAATGATAGCGACTACACTGAGTCACTTTATACTTACCTCACCACATTGTATGTTCAAGATCACCCCATAATAGCACTATATGAATGTAAATATGGTACTAGGAGGTGAAAAAATGATTGTATATAACATTTTTCCGTTTGTTGCAAATTTATAGCCTGTGGACAGGCCAATTTGTTAACAGTGTTTGATGATAATTAAAACTGTATTTTGTTGTATTAATAAGAGTCAATGATCTGCTAAATGATAAAAACAGACCAATCAATTGAGTGATCTGTAAGAGTGGGGTGCATTACACATATCTGCAGGTGTGGAAGGGAGGGGTAGCCTATGTCCCGTTTCCATACGTTTATGCCACATACTACATTTGTCGTCTTATTACTATACGATTTCACTCAATTGTTTCTCAAGTTTTTTAAACTTTCACAATCTATCAGACCATGCTCCAGAGACTCAATTATATTGTTGCTGCAAAAGCGGCGTAAGTAGGCCGCTCTGTTTATTTGGAGGCATGCTCCCAACCTTTCAAGAACCGGGCAGCTGTTAAATTTTATCCGTATATATTGCCTAATTATCTGGCTACTAAGGTAAGCCATCACATAGTTCAGCATAGAAACACGCTGCATCATGTAGGCAATCCATGGCCTACCATGGCAATCCATGGTAGTAGAGTTTGCACTTGTTGCTAGTTTGACTAGGTTGCACTCATAGCTATAACTCGTCAATTTCTGTTTTAGCCATCTTTTACATGACCAAAGTTTATCTATGCCACTGTTTCGACTATAGCCAGTAAGCCAGATCGTGTGGGTCTTCCTAATCTTGGCCATGGTGCCCATATATCCATATACTTCAATCGATGCAAAAGCTTTCAGATAACTGACAATAATAGTGCCATTATCCAGGGATAGCAATTTTTCATACCATAGTGTAACCCTGGAAATGAACACAGCCATGGTTCCCTTAATATTAAACTCCAACCGGAGGAATTCTACTGAGAGACTCTTCGGCATTCTGAATAGTATTCTAAGCATCTTTGCTTCGAAACAACTTAACTCATTAGCTAGGTTATGCCCCCACACTTCAATAACATACATTAAGACAGGGATAATCTTAGCAGAATACAATAGTAGGATAGTCTGAATGGATATCCCCCATTGATGACCAATATAGGAACTCAATGCCTATATTATACTCATGCATTTGTTTTTAGTCTCATTCCAGTGGCACTTCCATGTTAGATTGTCTTCCACAATCATTCCCAGATGTTTGTATTGCTTGACACATTCAACAGGCCTTCCATCATACCTCCAAACATACCCTGAGCCAGCTTTTGTGGATTTCCCCTTAAAGATCATGACTTTCGATGTACTAATATTCCCTTTAAGACCATTATCTTTAGCATATGTATGCAGACTCTCTAATAGTTTTTGGAGATCCTTTTGGGTTTGGTCCAACAACAATAAATCATCGGCATAGCCTAGCCAATTTATCTTCTGATTGACAATCTTGATTGGGTAGGACTGCAAACTGGATAATGCTGCTGGCAGATCAGCTACGTAGAGATTAAAAAGGGTTTCTGCCAGTATGCAGCCCTGTTTAACTCCTCTTCCAGTGGGGAAAGACTCAGATAGTTTGCCTTCGCCATCAGGATATACTCTTATACTGGTGTGCCGATAGAGTAGCATGATCATGTTCAATAAACCTCTGGGGATATACCAAGCTATCAGCTTTGACCATAATCTATTGCCCATAACCATGTTGAAAGATGCGCTAATATCTATGTGGACACCATATACTGCAGATTTTTTCATTAATCATATTTAAATATTCCACTGCTGACACTAATATCAGCAGATTGTGGTCTGTGTTAGAATTTAGTTTAAAGCCAATCTGATTCAGTGGCAGAATGTTATTGTCATTAATCCATTGGGTAAGTTCAATGAATATCACCTTGGCAAACATTTTAGCAGCGATATACAGCATTGCCAGCATCCTATAGTGCACAGGATTCGCCCAACATCCTTTCTTATAGAGTGGTAAGATATGGCTCTATCGCCGGGAGGTGGGGAGGATACCACTCGTACCAATCTCGGTAAAGAGCATGTGGGGAGACTGTGCCCATAGTAGTGGAGATTTTTTGATTAAACTATTGCATGTTCCGTCTGGTGCAGCAGCTTGTGATGAATGCAATTTGCTGATTATCCCTGTCTATTCTTCCAGAGAAGACATGCAAATCCATACTTCAAATGGCATTACTATCACCATATCCGGCAGTGTCTGACTATTCAGCGTGGTAGCGATATGTTCAGTCCATACATTCTCTGCCCCATTCTGTATGGGTAACACCTGTTTTGCTGCCCCTCTAATCACTGCCCAGACTTCGTTGGTGTTCCCGATACTGGTGTGATTAGCCAACTGATTCCAGATTTCTCTTTCACAAGTTATTCAATATGTTTTGAGACATCTATGGTAGGTTCTTTTTACCTTTTTAATGCATGCAATCACTTCACAGTCAGGATAGTTTACAAAAGTGGAGTTTCATCTACTCGAGATCTGACTTCTCAACAGTTTTTTAACCGCATGGATTTTACTATCAAAACGCAGGCATTTTTTTGCTGACGAATTCCCCCGTTCACGTGTGCTTTTATAAACTCGCCGTACTCTTGTGGCTTCTTTAATCTGGCTCGTTATCGCCAAGAAGTCAGCTAGGATGGCGGAGGACACTTTAACCCTGCCATTCGTATGTTGCTCAATACTTTTCACAAGTAGCATTTCCACCACTGATTTGGCTTTCTCAAGGTTCTTAGAGTGCACCTGAACACAGTTATTACTATTATTAATGTGGATGTCACCATTGAGATACTAGTGCTAGTTCTCCTAGCAGGCCTATCCATTTCATTGCTACACAAATGTTTGAAATACTTGAGAATTATTTGCCCATTCTCATCACCCATTCCAAATATATTTTGAAGCATCTAAAACAACAGGATTTGGTAACTCGTAAACATACCAACATTCTCAGCCAGCTGGGGATCACCCTAAAAGGTGGTGACGCCTCTACATAAGAATATGCATAAGCCCTCAGCTCCTCTCAATGCTCCACCAACTATGCAGGAAGGATTTATCTTGACCGGAGAGTGTGTTGCTCTGCAACCATGGAAAAAAAGGAAAGTCATTTGTCAGGAAAAAAGTATGCTGACAAAAATTGCACCAATAAAGGGCCGCGCGCTGTTCCCTATCCTGCTATAGTTTCTGGCCTTGAGCGTGTTCTCCCCAATTTCTGTGCAGATGGTTTCCTCGACAGGGGGATTACCCTGCAGCGATGTGAGGATCTTAGGACAAACATTATGCCCAAACAACCCTTGGAAAACACAAGTAATGGTGATATTTCTGCCACGAGGGGACAGGAAGCAAACAGTGATGGGGCCACTGTGATGACAATGCTGGAAGTAACTAATAAAGCCATCACCAAGGGTGCAGCAGGCCTAACTACTAACTGAAACTATATCCCAGAACAACTGCGCAATACAAACATCATTCCTTACAGAGAATACAAGTGACAGTATGGTCACTCTGGCAGATGGAAACCATCTGCTGACGAAGATTGTCACCTCTGGTGCGATCTGTATTGCAGCACCGAAGGTGGGCAAAAGGAGGGGAAGACCATGTCAAATAGACTGCAGAAAAAGGGGCCCATGACAGCAAACGCCAATGCAAATCGCCCCTGTATACAATCTTAGACCATTGTTTAATCTCCCCTCAATCTCTACCACGCCTCATCTGCATACTCAGTCAATTGGCAACTCTGCTACCTCGGCCACTGCACATCCTCTGGTTTGCCCATTAAGGGTCAGTCTTTCCTTTTCAGCTACCACACTGGGGCATACTGAAAAGACTGTTGAAATTGGAAATACAGAGAGAGTTCTGCTAATCAGAATCTTTTTTCGTAAAGATCGACATGATTACTTGAATAGTGTGCAGGTTGTAGAATTGTTTCATTCCATCATTCAGTTACATACCATTGCTAGTAGTAATATCAGAACAGTATTCCAATGAGAAGAGGAAGAATATGTCACATCTTTGGTCTATTTATATTCAGAAGGGTTGATTGTGTATGTTGCTAATTACACTCAACTCTTCTTCAGAGCAGGATACAAATGCACTGTAGTAAATTAGGAAAAGGTTTCCCATCTTGCACTACAGCAGCAGTGCATTCAGATGGTGTAATACAACAGCTAATGCTTGAGAAATTGGTGACAACCCGTAGCTTCCTCTTGCCCTCAGGCTATTCCATCGGTTGCTCCCATGAACCCCTCCTCTGCTCTAAAGGGTTGCGGCGGCAGAAAGTCTGGGTCGTCAGAAGATGACGATCAGTGGGAATGGTTAGTAGGGATGGTTAGTCTTAGAAGACGACAGGTTTCCTATCAGTACATGTTTTCTTTCTCAGCTGGCACACCAGGGTCACTAGCACTAATATGCTCTGGATGGCCTATTTGATCATATCGACTGTTTTAATGTGATTTCAATGTAGGAAACTTGGCTCGTGGATTCTCTAGTCTTGGACGGGTGGCAACTATTTACAAAAGTGTGGTTAAAGGGAAAACAGGCAGGCCCAAAGGAGGTCTACCTTTGGGTTTCAAAAAGCCTCTAACACTGACAGAAATTCATTGTGATTCCCCTGACATCTTGGTGGGTATGATGAACACTTCTGATTATACTGGGACTTTGGTTAACTTTTATGATCCCCTTAGGCTGTACCCCATGCTGCCGTTCTGAAAAACTTTGGGGGGTGGTTTAACTCAGCCGATCATGCCTCACCTATTGTCATATGTGGTGATTTTAACTCAGGAATACCTCACATGTGTTCCCTTGGGGCAGAATCTAGTTCATTTTCTGAATCCAGGTTTGAGATGCCTCTGCTCCCGTGGTATTGGTTGGTGGCACTGCTGTACTCAAAAGGGTTTGCCATGATGAATGGAGCACGTCCTTCAGACTGCCCTCCCCAATTCACATCGAAATGGACCACCATCAAAAGCTCCAGCATAATATATTATGTTTTTGTAGCATACAAACCCTCTCTCATAATTGACATGTGCATACACCATCGCACTGAGAGCGACCATCTACATATTATTGTGAGACTTGATTTTTAGGAGATCACACGATCATGGTTAACACAGCATTGACCCGAGTGATGGGGCCCTCTGCAAAAATAGGGACTGCAGCAGTTATTGCCCACAAGGTTTTCAGGGATTGTATACTGCCACAGCAAATCCTCCCACCTGCTTCAAATTGGCAGCAGGGTTCTTCTGACATAATGAAATATGAGGAGTGCCAAGCACTCATTAATGCGAGTATTTTTTTTGCAAACCGTCAGAAACCATGGGACGGCAACTAGACCTAATAAAATTTACAAACACAGTTATGACAAGACAATTAGGGACAAAAAAGATCTACCCAGAGAGAACTACAAAGTCTGGCCAATAATGCTCCTGACCAAGCTCAATACGCCGTTGGCCGAAGGTTGATTCGGGCCAAATACACTAAATGGCTTCGCTCACAAAGCTATTGGAAAGAATGCCAACGGTGAAAAGACTTGATCTTAAGATCACAATTAAATGACTCACGTAAATTCTGGGACATCATCAATGGCAATAATTACACTCGCTCGGATATTAATGGAGTTTCTGAATTTGAGTGGGTAACATATAGTACTAACACTCATGGTGGTCCTCACCTGGAGCAAACACACATTGTTAACCCGCTCGGGGTTTGGGAGTTCAAAAAGAACACATCTGAAGTTGTTAGATTCATTAATGCTAGTAAGTCATCCGTGCCCCCAGCAATTTGCTGATCAAGGAGTCTGCCCTGATGTGGGCTGGAGTTTTGCATCACCCTTTCTCTTGCATTGCTGTTGCCAAAACACTTCCTCTGTCATGGCATGATAGCATCCTAGTCCCAGTACACAAGAAAGGAACCCTCACAATTACTGCCTTCTGGCTATGCTGGATGTTCCAGCAAAGGTATTTGCCAGGGTCCTTCTTGAGGAATGGACCTGCTGGGCCACGGATGCTTACATAATTTCCTGGAACCGAACTGGCTACAGGAAAGGATGTAGTACCACCATAAATCCACTAGCATTGACTACCACTATTCAGCCACTATTTAATAATAAACTTTTCATTTATAGGATACTTAGTTTTTAGGGTGCTTGCTTTTCTAAGTGAATTCACAGAATGACCCTCTTAATCGCTGTTGATATGTTCAAGGTTTCTTCATTTTGTTTTGTTTGGCTTATCCAATTCCAATATGTTTTGAAGGAATTGGGTGATTGTGAAGATAGGTTTGTTTGTTTGACCGTTCAGAATCATTGCCCATCTTTCTTCTGCGTTCATGTGCTGGGATGAGATCTCAAAGAATATGTCAAATCGAACTCTCTGAGGCGCGAGCTCTGTGCATTCCATCAGAAGATGGTGTAGCGTTTCTGGTTTCTCGATGTCTTGACAGAAACGACAGAACTTTTCCGCCAGAGGGATCAGTCTGTAGTTGGCTAAATTGGAGCGTGTTGGAATCATATTCATCCGTATTTTCATGTATGTTGTTATGATCTTGTTATCTGGGGAAATTGTCAAGTATTTTGGTAATTCGTTAATAGCTGGAACATCCGTGGAGCATTTCAAGTTCATGCAGTACTTTTCCTTCTGATTCATGGTCTTTTACCAGTCATTTCTCATTTGTTTTCTTTTCGCATGTTGTGGCCGCAAAGTAACATTTCGAGTGAGATGTCTTCGTTTATAAGTTCTTGATTTAGTTTATCTTTCCACGCTTGCAAAACTGAATTATTCATAGTATTCGGATGGTGTCTCAGAATTTGAATGGCTGGAGTTTTCTCATCTGATATTACCTTACGGAGTATGTGAAATTGCTTCCACAGGACAATAGAGTCGATTGATTGTGTGGCTATTTCGTATCTTATTCTCGCCATGGGGTAGGTCAATGGGATCTGGAGAATCTTTCACCAAAATGTTGCTTCTAGTTTGGTCCAATGGATAGCTCTTGCATTGAGCATTGCTTCAGTTCCATACGTGAAAGTAGGAATTACTTTATGCCTGTAATAGTAGATTACAGATTTTAACGAAAAGTTGCCATACTTGTGATGTAGAACACAGCCTTGCCTCGCTAAAGACTGTATTTTTTCTTCAAGTGTGGTTGTCGACTATAGTGCCGCCTTCCACACCATCAACTGTGCAAGGTTGTGGCAGAAATTGATAAGCTGGGGGATCCCAGCTGGTCTACTTCCCATGATAATGATTTTGCATGATGAGACGAAGGTCAAAGTATGGCTAGAGGGCCATGGTGGTACTTCGGGCTGGATTAACACACATATTGGGCTCAAGCAAGGGTGCATTCTGGCCCTGATGCTATTTAATCTCTACCTTGCGGACATGGGGATGGCTCTGGTCGACTCTAAGTCTATTCCCCCTAAACTTGCAGTTGAAGAATTGCAATGGATGGGTTATGCTAACGACATTGTACTTTTGGATCTTACCTCTGGAGAACTCCAAATAACACTTGACAATCTTCATACATACTCGCTGGCTAACTCAACTGAATATTGCCAAAATGAAGATCATGGTATTTCGTTTGCAATGCAAACAAGCGGCACGTATTGGTTGGAATCTGCTTGGAGTTCCAATTGAGGTAGTCACTGAGTACGGATATCTTGGTATTATTTTCAACTCCAGGCTTACTAGTTTGTTTGTTTAGTATTTATTATGCGTGCCAGACCCAAGGGTATAAGGGCGCAAGAGCATAAGAAAACGTACAGCTTGGTGCAAAAGTTACAAACTACAATGTGTCAGTAGTGAGCAAGGATTAAACAATACAACAATTTAAATTAATAATATGGGAAAAACAGTTGTAAGCAGGATCAGAAGTATATACAAACAAGAACAGATTTGTGCAATCATTTGTCATTTGTCTCTATTAACCAACTGATCAAATAATTTTGCCTGAATTTAGTGAAGGATTGTTCCATTCTCAATGAGGTGGGTAGCTCGTTCCACAGTTGAGCTGCTTTGACAGGGAAGCTGGAGCCTTCAAGAGTGGAGAGTTTGAATCGGGGTACTTGAAAGCAATTGGTTTTTGCTAGTCTTCTTAGTCTGGAAGATGCTGTTCTAGAGAATCTATCTGCTAGGTATTGTGGGGCTTTGTTATTTAGACTTTTGTATGTGAGGGAAGCAGTTTTAAGTCTAATTTTCTCATAGGTGGAAAGCCATTTGTGCTTCCTTCCTGTTTCAGAGATATGTTCTCTCTTAGGGATATTCAGTGCGGCTCGAAGAGCATTATTTTGCTGTATCTGTATTTTGTTGATAGTGGATTTGGTCGCTCCAATTTAAAGGGCATTGCAGTAATCTAGTTTGGAAATAATCAAGGCTCTGGCTAAGGTCATGCAACTGTTCCGAGATAAGAATTGTTTGCCTGCTCTAACAAGTTTGAATGAATAAGCTGTTGATGAGGCTAGAGTATTTACCTGTTTGGTGAATGATAGAGTAGAGTCTAAGTATAGACCTAGCGTTTTTACTTCCTTAGCTACTTGAATAAGGTTCTCATCGATGATGAAGGAAGAGTAGCTTGCGCCTAGTCTGTTGAGAAGGAGTGTATTACCCAGGATGAGAGGCTCTGTTTTATCATCGTTCAGGCAGAGACCATGGGTGGCCATCCATGCCTGGACGATGCTGTAGATTCTGTTCACCATTGATAGGTCCTCACTATAGTCCCCAGTAAGTGGGAGGAGGATCTGGGTATCATCTGCATAATTAGTGTAGGTGATACCCAGATGGTCCAAGTCATCTAACAGGGGCTTAGTGAAGATATTATATAATGTAGGTGAAACACATGAGCCCTGTGGCACTCCACAAGTGATGGGGATAGGGTCAGCAGCAGCAGAAGGTGAGAAGACCCTCATGGTATGGTCACTGAGAAATGATTGAATCCACGCTATTGCCTCACTGGAGATGTGGCCTGCTGAATCCAAGTGGTTGCATAAGACTTTATGATCCACTAGGTCGAATGCCGCAGGTAGGTCTAATAGGAGAAGTAATGTAGGTTTTCCATTGTCTCTTAGTTTATCTAAGTGTCAGTCACTTGAATGAACTCAAAGTCTGTGCAGCAGAAACAATAAGGGGATTATCCTCCCTTGCTTGTAAGGGAGGTGGTTACTCTGTAGGTACCTTGGTCAAATTGTATGTTGTCAAAATCCTATCAATTATTACCTGTGCAGCGGAGGCATAGGCATTGGACTCACTGGGGTTATCTCCAAACTTGAAATTTCCATTTTAATTTGTTAAAGGATTTTCAGACTACCCTTGTATGTTTTGCCAGAAATGTTTCTCTTGTTGTTTGATATTTTCCCAATTAGAGAACATATTCTGCTAAATTTCTTGATGCTGTATTGGAAATTGTTACACGCTCAGAGAAATACACTCCTGGTGTTGTTATCTGAGGTGTTTATCACCAAAATTGCTCACATGGAGTCAAGCACCCTTGGTTCAATCAGGGGAATAGCTGAACTGTGGTCTAAAAGATCTGAGAGTGACCCTCTTGTAATTAATTTTAATCCCTTTAAAAGAATGTTGAGGGAACACTGAAGGCCTATATACATGACCAGCTAATAGTCAACTTGGCTTCTAAATCATCCGCTGAATGGTGTATTCCATATACATCTGATAGATTGCTTATCCCTTCTTACATTCAGGATTTTATTGACAATCATCTGGTATGGGATTATATGTGTTTAAAATTCAACACAGTTAAAACTTTTGACATCACCGGGGGATGGCTTAAGATCCCCAGAAGAAGTAGCAGATTTTGCCGCTTTTGTGGGGAGTCTGAATTAGAGTCCATTCACCATCTACTTTTTGTGTGTCATGCAATTGCTGATTTATGGGCAAAGATGATTAGAGCAGCTGGTTATGATGTGTTGACCTCAGTGGATTCCCTTTGGAAAAACTTCATGTCTGGAACAAGTGGTGTGTATTATTTATTTCACCTTATTGTGGAGAAAGATCTCTGAGATAATGATGATTTTAGCTGCATAATTGGCTTATAGATTTCTGCGATCAGTTGATTTGAATCGTATGTGGACAGATTTGAGACAATAATTGTTTGAAATAATGAATGAAGATTACATAACTGGAAATGTAATTAAAGTTATTAATTTAACTGTATAATACTAAATAGATGTAAAAAATTAAAATAATAAAATTAAAAAATACAGCACATTGGGACCAAACCTATGGTTAAAGGCGCTTTACAAATTGTATTGTATTGGGTTATTTATATAGCACTCTTTCCCCATTTATATGGCCTCAATGAGCTTTGTGGTTGGAACGCCCTCTGTGACCATAGTCAATGTGGTGGAGGTTCTACGAGTTTTAGATTAAGAGATGCTTGTGTGCATTTTCGCCAGTTTAGGACTTCGGTGGCTGGCTAGGCTCCACTAACAGCCCGAAGGTCAGGCACGGGGGTGGGCGCTGTTGGTGGTTTGCGATAGAGTGCTATTGTTGAAGAGTCGATGTGTGGCCAGCTATACCGAATGTTCTTTTCATTGGTAGTCGGTGTATGCTAGTGGCAGCGGTGTTGAGGTACGTCAGGTGTTTCAGTGTGGATGGCTATGTGCGCTGCTAGGCTGGAAGGGCATAGTCATAGCTGAATTCTACAGTGCATGGATGTTTAGCCGTGCTTGCGGCCTGTATCCACGGATGTGGTGTAAGGTACACGTACCGTATGCTTCGATGTAGTTCGGTTGCAGCGTCCTTTGTCCAGTGTGGACGGCATGGTGACATTATGCGTGCGGTCTCTTTGGTGCAAAGTTTGAGCGGCAATGACAAAGATTAATGAATGAATGAAGTTAACATGATCTAGTATTACTGTTTTTGCATTTTTAGGATAAGTTGTGTAAAGTAATAGCCACACATTGAAGTGAAATTACAACATACAGTGTTTTTTGTCATAGAGTAGTTTGTATTCCCTTAGAACTTAAGTGAAACCACTCAAACAATCTAGCTGTACTTATTAGCTGATATTCCCAAAAAATAGTTTTGGGGGGAAAATGTATTGTCATTGGACATTCATTTTTTGCTGTTTATTTTCCCCCTCATGAATATACATAGCTGTTTGTGTATATGGTGTGATAACAATAAATGACAAGGACTAATTCATTGAAATAGTAACTTGTTTTGTTCATGCATATTTAAATGGGTAGGTTCAATTTTTGTAATAAGTTTGATGTATTAACTTGACTGATCAATTTGTTAGGTGGTTAATATACAATGTGTACTGTTTACAGGAATTTATAATCAAATATTAACATTTGCATTTGAACTTGTATGAAGTAATAAGGCCTGTAATGAATATTGTGTTGATCCAATCTGGGCTCTGTTGATGAACTAATACACAATAACTATGGCTTTTTTGAGATACATTGTTCAACAACCTTCAAGTATTTGGCCTTTTTTATTGGGATTTTTGGCATTCGTAACAATTATTAAACTACTGAAAGGACTCTATGGACGAACCACAAGCGATGTAGTTCACGTCTACTATTGGTTAATGATGTGTTTTTAAATCTCTGTGCCCGTAGGCCATTTTCTTCCATATGTCATGATTAAACGGCATTAAGTGTTGAAACTTTGGAGGCTGAGCATTATGTCCCTGGGTGGAAACGAGTTTGGAACAGTTTTGTTGTTAAGTTGAGACTCCAGAAAATAATTATATAAAAAGCATGTCATCGCAAATAAGAAACGCCCACTAGCACTTTCCTCCTGTTCAAGGCATGGCATTGAAGCAACGTTAAGCTTTGGCGGCTTTCTAGAGAACTAGAGGGGTTTGAGTATCATAATGAACTTCATTGGGGTAAGGAAGTGCTTGATTTTAGGGAAAGTACCTGCCCCCTCTGTGCTGTATATAAATATATTGGGTTTTGCATAGCCTTTATTCTGCATTCCTCCCATTATATAATAGCTCTTCTCTTTAATGGTGCCCAGTTTAGTGACCTTGGAAATTGAAGGGCTGAGTCGGCACTGTCAGCGATTCGAAGTGGCAAAGTGAAGGCTTGTCTCATGTCACCCAAAGACACTACTTCTCTCTCTCTGTCCCTCTCTCTCTCTGTCTCCTTCTCTCCCCCTCTCTCATGAGGGATTGAGCGACTGGGGGCGGATGCAGGGGAGAAGAGGCGCCATGAGTGTTTGTTGCCTCTGCAATAATGATGCATTCCAATAAGAAGAAGTAAGATTCGCACTGTATTACACTGGGATTGATAAATATAATCTAAAGCCATTTGACAACCACCCCCATATATATTGTATATGCTTTACAGACAGGCATGTACATATTTGCATACATAATCACTGCAGGGTTATGTGCCTGCATCTATATTTAGATGCACATTTCTTTCCTCCATTCTGGGAGCACACACAAAAACACCACTGCACTTAGCAAAGGAAAGTATCATTTTAAACCCCAGCACTGATACTGCAAATCTGCATTGCTGGGCCATCACAGGGCTGCAGTTCGAGTTCTGTCAAATTGTTGTGCATTGGTAATTAAAAATAAAATAAGGGAACCCCATGTCTCCTCCTATGAAACCTGAAAATACCCACATATTATTATATAAATGAGCGTCTAACATCTTTCACACTTCCTTGTCGCCTCGTTAATAAATGTAATTTGAGGTAGATTTAAAAAATCTAGAGTCTAAACAGCGAACTCATTACGTGGCACTCAGATCTCCAGACGCCTATGGACTTCTTGGAATTAGGTGTTAAATAGACAAAAGTGAACCACAACCCGCCTTTAAAAGCACAGCATGACCATGTCATTCTTTCTCCAGTTTGTGGTAAGAAATGATGAAACTTCTTTCCAAGTAGCTATCACCCAGATTTAGTGTGAAAAGTAGTGTAATTGTAATTCACGCCATCAGGGCATATCAGCTGTTCCCTAGTTAGGAAGGCTTTCTTTTCAAATAGGAAAGCTGCCAAATGCGCCGTGGTACCTCCAGCAAGCTTATCCGATTCACATCAGAGCCAAAACAGCAGCTGCACACATATGCAAATTGGCAATTAATAGTACGGTATGCCGCAGAAAAATGTAACCCAACGCAGAAATGCATTGGTTCTACCTGGGCGCTAACCTTAATAGTAAACAGGAGGTTCTTGTCTGGATGGTCAAGGATTAATTGCCCTCTGGAGACAGACTCTCCCCGCTGCCCCCCACTCCCCTCCTCGAGCACACGGTGCAAGCAGGGAGCCTATTGTTATCTGCGGCCCTGGGCTTGATAGCTGGTGACTAACGCCAGGATAACATGGCGGCGCGCACATCAGTTCAGGCTACGGGTGGCAAAGGGACGGTGATTGCAGCCCCCCCCCCTCCACCGCCCTTTCCACACGGGCTAGCTTCCTGTGCTGAAATTGCCGTTTTACGATAGTCTCAGACAGATGAAAGACTACACACGCGCCCTTTCTAGGCCCAAACTCTTCCTTCAGTCTCGTGGAGCTGCCTCATCTAATTCAGATGTAAAAAAATGGTCTCCTCCTCTCCCCGTGTGTTGTCAATTGAACAATGCTCGTTGAATGCATTCGAGTTTATGAATAAAATAGCATCGACGCCTTACCTGTGATAACAGTGCATTCATTCTCCACCCTTGGGGTGCCTCATGAAGGCTGTGCTAGAAGACACAAAGGACGCATTTAAATCAGCAAGTTAGCTCTTTGGGTTTTAACTTCCTCGTCAAACACAGGAGGCTGCACGTAAAAAAAAGGTACATTGGCATGTTTTGATACATTTGGATATTATGAACAAACAACCGTCGCACATTATTTCTGAAATGTCCTTGGTGGGCATTGATTCTGGGCCCGTCTGCTTTACTTATTCGTCCAAGACACACAACCACAACTGTTACGGGTGTTTAGGCATGGGCTATATGTATGTGTTCACATAGTAGGTTAATATGTAACCAATATTTTGATAAGCTTCAGGTGCTTATGGCACTATTTTCATGAGAACTATATATGGTTGGACGTGAACCTGCTTCTTTTTTTGCTGTAAACAAAAATGCCTACTGAGGCAGATTTATTATATTTATTATATATTTATTATATGTATTTATTATGTATAATATTGTATTTATTACATTTATTATATGTAAGCCACACGCATGACCGCATTTCCCTCCCCCACCATATACTCAATCCTATTTGCATAATATATATTGGGTAGGGGGTAGTGGGGCAGTTGGGGGAGGAGTGTAAACGGAATGACGGAGCTGGCGCTATTACTGCTGGGAAAAATAAAACATCATTTATTTTACTTTTTTATTAGCATCTATAAAGGGCATCGTGGCGCTGTTTACAGAGATACTTGCTGGTTACAGAAGGTACAGACAGTTTACAGATTATGTACATGATATGCAGAAGAGCTTGGTTACATGGAGTGAGTGGTGAGGGGGAGAAGGTAGCAAGCTTGGGAGGAGATGCAAGGAGAGAGTGAGAAGGTAGGCTGAAGTTAGTTGAACAGGGTGGTTTTGAGGGTTTTGCGGAAGGTGGATAGGGATGGCTCAGGGAAGGTCATTCCGGAGATCATGATGACCTGGACTGTAAATGATATACCTATATATATATAAAGCACCTCATAGTTACAGTTTATTTGACTACCCGTAGGAAGAGCACTTTTGGGTGGCTTAGAACTTTTCAAGGAATCAGAACAAAAGTTTGCAACAAAAACAATAAAGACCCGACAATAAATTGCTTTGGTGTCCCACAATATAGGTTTTTGGACATGCTGGGTGTTATTGGCAATATGGATACGGGCATATGCAGAATACTACTTTGTATTATGTTCCGAGTGCAAATTCATGATCTGATATATCAGATAAGTGTGGAATTATTTAAACGAACGAGGGGAGACCTACAACAACGTTGCGTGTATTATTCCAGATGCCACGTTACATAGATAGCTCTGCAATGTACCCTCGCAGAAGTCTAATGCGTGTCTGCTTTATATGGCACCACGGTTTGTTTATAACTGAGCATTTTAATATTACTTTTAGTGGAGGTAACATTTTTAGATGACGCAATGCCCTTGTAAATGACTATAATAATACCTTATTTGAATGTAACATATTGCAGGTTTTGAACGTGTTTTTTTTTAAACTTAAAATACAATTATTTCTAAATGTTACTTATGTGTAGTTTTTAATTCATGGTTTATCTGCTTTGTATGTGTATTTCTATTTGAAAATCCTCATTATATTAATAAGTAATCATCTGTCCACGTACTTTTTTTCAATATCATATGTGTATGTGAGGTTTAGTATCCAGGTGTCCGCGTATTTTATGGCCATGTCCAATGTATATGTGCCTTGCTTTCTGTGTGTGTGTGTGTAAGTATATCTTTGCCAGCAGCTTTTTATGTGTCTTCATATATTTAGGTGGTGTTCTACATGTGTGTGTCTGGGGATTATACGTATATTTTAAGATATTTAGACGTAGTCCTATCCATGGGCCCGACTCATGGAAATACACGCAAAAAATTGGGCAAGGGGCACACACCGAGAAAGACACTACGCAAGCCTGCACGATTAAGTAAATCTGCGTGCTCGGCCTATTTATGGATCCAAATGCACAATTCCAGCAGACACGCAAAGGGAATGGAGCTGAGCGAGGAACGCATACAACACGCTCCCACACAAACCAAAACCCAGGTCGTACCCCAACCCAAGCATAAACCTCTGCATCCACCCCTGAGCCAACATTCAGCACCACTTCAAAAACACACTCATAAGCATGCAGCAACTCTGCGAAAACGCAAGAGCTACTTCGTAAGTCGATGCCACACCGCCCAAACAAAACGCGCTGGCTCCCTCGTAAGCTAAGGCGGCACCCCTGCAAATACGCGAGAGCCTCCTCATAAGTTAAGGTCCCACCCCCCAAAGAAAAACCTGCAGGCTCCCTCGTAATCTAAGGCGGCACCCCCAATGAAAACATGTGGGCTCCCTCGTAAGCTAAGGCAGCACCCCTGAAAAAACGCGAGAGCCTTCTCATAAATCGAAGGCACACCCCCCAATGAAAATATGCAGGCTCCCTCGTAATCTAAGGCGGCACCCCCAACCAGTGGTGGAAATGGAAAAAAGTTGGCGGGGGATCCCACATGGGCCGGGATGGGGGTGGAGTTTGGGGCGGGGCGGTGTCTGAGGAGATGGGGGTTACAGGGGGCGGAGCTGGCAGTTGACCTCCGATCAAAGGAAATGTCAAAAATAATAGTTTAAAACAGCAATATCAAACATTCGGGCACAAAAGGAATTAATGGCCATGTACAACTGTGGGTCACTTTTGCATTGGAGCCGAAACAATTTAATGCCCCAGTCCAACCCTGGCACTGCATTTTATAGAGGTCAGATTTGAATGTGTGCTGGCTCCGCGTGTCTCTCTAGGGTTTGTTCTTAGTTGGTTATACAAATAAGTATAACCAACTAAGAATAAACCCCAGAGAGACAAAGGGAACGGGTGCACAATGAAAATTAAAGCACCCAAAGGGACAGTATAAAAATAACAAAAATGCTATGTGCAGTCCGCTTGCAGCGTTGGGCAGATTAGACTCTGAGCCCACCAACGTGGGGGCACAGAGATCTAATCTGCCCTGTGCGAGCAGAGCATTGTGCACAAAGAGTAGATGGCAGATTAGATTGCGGGCTCGTCAAGGAGCTGCTCTGCAACCCGCTGTCGCAGGCGCTCTCTTTTAAATACATTTTTTTAAAGTAACCCAGCTCAGAGCATGTGTTTGGGTGCTGACTCTGGCCAGATCCAGAGATCCGGATGCACATCTGGTGCCAGATCTCGGATCCAGCGAGAGCCGGCCCAATGACCAGCGCTGCCCCAACGAAAACAGGCAGGCTCCCTCGCATGTTATGGCACCCCTGAGAAACTGCAAGTCTAACCCCACCCCCCACACCCTAGGCACCCAATCTGCTGGCATATTCCCCTACTGGACATCAACCCCTCAAGTTCATACACCACCCACCAGCCCCTTTCACCTCCGACAGTACTCCAGGCAGTCCCCTCAAGTCTAGACACCACCCACCAGCCCCCTTCACCTCGACACTAACCCAGGCAGCCCCCTCAAGTCCAGACACCACCCACCAGCCCCCTTCACCTACAACACCACCTCAGGCAGCCCCCTCAAGTCCAGACACCACCCACCAGCTCCCTTCACCTCTGACAGTTGTTAAGCGACTTCAATTCAGCACTCCAACTAAGTCAATGCCTAGTCTGGGATGCCCAAGGGAAGCCCTTATTTATATATTTTTATGACAAGTTCATAGATCTGGATGACAAACCCTTGTATAACGCCCCTCTCTTGGAATCCCCCTGACCTCACTGAGCCAAGAAGTAGGTTTGCTTTGCAAATTAAAAGATTTATTGAACTTAAACAAGATATATATCACACTTTTATAAATAAATTAATATTTGATAGCACACTTATGAATATGACAGTGATCAACAATGGATAATATTACACTAGCACACTTTTTAATTACATAGGAGTTGGTATAAACAGGATAAAGTAGCTGAGAATGCTTTTATGGGTTCAAGGAAATGCAATGATGGAAAAGAATGCAGCACAGAAATAACTGAGATGGTTTCAACAAGAGATAATATAATCACTTTTCCCCTTGTGGCAATTCACACCCCCCCTATGCAATATAAGGAGATGGAAGTAAAGCACACAGTTTTCAAGATTACAATCCACATGCAATTCAAATTTCAGTTCTCCCCTAGCAAGCTTAGAGCAACCGGTATGCTTTTAAAACACAGGCAAAAATACTTTTAAATGTGATTTGCAAAGAAGTGAAAATAAGCCAAAAAGGATTTTAATTCCCTATAGGAGATTCAGGGTAGGTGATAGCTACTTAAGATTGGTTCAGGTCAACACTATCAGTGATTCATGAGGGATTATCAGTTTGAAAACGCATTTCAGCAGTTGCAAGCAAAAGACAGCGATTTTTGACAGGTGGAGAAATTTTATTCAAATTGCAATTCGCGGCACTTTTTCCGAGTGCGTCGAGCGCGATTACGGAAAAACTATAAGGAGTAGACGGACGGTCTCTGGTACCGGTTCTGCTCACAGCAATCTGGTCTGGGTCTCTGGTTTTGGCTAAAGTTCTGGCACTGCACAGCGGTCTGGATACAGCTCTGCTTTCTGGGTTCTGGCACAGGGTTCTAGGCCAGAATCCAACAGCTCGCCCGGCTGTTGAATAGTGTGGTTAGGTTGCTGGATTCTGAGGCCTCTGACGGATTCAGCTTGTGGACTAGGCCTCTCTGCTACAAGTTCTGAAGTCTGGATTCTAAGTTCTGGTTCTGGAGTCTTCTGGATTTGAAGGCTGGATTCTAAGTTCTGGTTCTGGAGTCTTCTGGATTTGAAGGCTGGATTCTAAGTTCTGGTTCTGGAGACTTCTGGCAAAGCGCTTCGCTGGAAATCAGTTTGAAGTGGGAAGTGAGTGTCCCTACCTGGATTTCAGTGGTCTTTTTTATGTCTTTTGAAAGTGGGTGGGAAGGCTGACTTTCTATGCCCAACCCTCTGAAGATCCTGATAGATTAGCGGATTTTCTGTGCTCTCACTGGAGAACAGAGTCGTGAGTCATCCGGTGTCATTTTTATGGCATACAGAAAGAATACTCCCCTTGTCACTTTGCACACAAATCTATTTTTGATCTAAATGCGTATTTATCTATGTACAATTTTCCTAATATTATATGTCCAGTTAACATATTTTCTGTAGCACCAAACCATCCGACCCCTGTCTTTGTAAGATGTTGTGTCCACTTCTGACAGAATTCTACCCTTTTCATCCAGGACACAACCTCTAAACTTTTCCAGAATTTACACAAATGTGCGCAAGGAATATGGGCATCAGATGATGAAGTGTCAGATTTTTAACATACAGACACTTGGAGTGACACCCTATTTTCTGCTACTACTCCCCAGAATATACCACAGAGTCCTAACACTTCTTAAAATGTGCACAGAAAAATCACAGGAATAATTATATTATTTACATACTTTTGACACTTCTGTACTATGAATTATCCATCTTTTTAAAATTATGCTCTGGCCCAGATGGGTGTGTTTTAGGTTCCAAAGCACATGGGGGAATTTCTGTCTGTCCCTGCCTCCAGCTCAGGTGGCTCCCAGAGGCAGCGCCCCTCCCATTTCCTTCCAAGAGGAAGCCATTTACGACCCCCTTATTTAGCATTTACCTGAGCCAAGGAAAGTTAATTGTTCTGTTTCCTGCAGTCTCAGGTACCCCTCCCCTAATTCAATCAGAGAGGTGTAATCTCCTTTTGGTGGGGGCAGGAGAAGACAGGCCAGGCCTGTGAATGCAGTTGCTGGGCAAGTTTCAACTCCTGTCGGGGTAGTTGCTGGGCAGAATTCAATCCCTTTAAGACAGGCTTCAGCCAAATGTCACTTTTGTTCCAGTTTTTCTTCATTCAAATCAAACTTACAATTTTTACACATACAGCTAGAACTCTGATTCTAAATTCAAAACTATGACATTTAAACAGTTGCAACCTATGTGACACTCAAAAGTAGGTCACTCATTTATTTTAAACATTTCGATTTTAGTAGTTTTAAATCCAATTTCACTTAAGCTGCTGACATCCACAGCTCAACCAGTTTTGTTATAAACATTGTTTTAGGCTCTTCATCTTTCCAGATTTTGTATGCACACAAGACTACATTCTGCCAAATGTCTGCTGGTGTTCTGTGAGAATTTTGAATATCTTGCAATGTTTGAAATAGGCATTTTGAGCTTGCATTTCAGAGAAACAAATGTGATTTCAAAGCGCTTTTTGAGTTAACAGGCACTGCTGTTTTTCCTTTGGCACCACGTTTCACTCATGGCGCTTCTGGCCCATCACGCTCTCACTGGTGGGTGGCAGGTCAGGCGACCATTTTGGTGTGCGCAAAACTGCGCGGTTTTCCTGGATTCCGGCGCAAATGTGGGCTTTTCGGCCATCTTGAATTTTCTAAACCCACAGCACCAAATGTTTTAGCATAATAGTTCAAACGTGGGTCAAGACACCTGACAAGCCCCCCCGCCCGACTGCACTTTGATTTCGAGTCGAGGGGGAGTCGGGTGGAAAGGATGTTTAGATCCACACGCTGGAATGTCCGCATCATCTTCTTCTGATTCCGCAGATGGCACAGTTCAGCATCTTTTCCTCCATCAGGGTGGATCGATCAGTTCTCCTCGCCGGTCCTGATGGGAGTTTCGGGCGGTACCCCGGGCCCCTCGGATCTTTGCTCCCGGTCCCCGGGTCGTCCTCCTTGGTCAGTCTCCATGGTTTTATCTTTCCTAGGATGACAAAGCAAAAGCGGCAGAAACATATTCGTAGACATTTCCCCACCACTATTAATGGTGGGAGGAACATATACATTTTATACATCAGGAGACATTTGCATTCAAGAATCAAAGAATTTTATAGGATATATGTGGAATATTTTAGGGTTGGACTTGTATGACTCTGGAGCGGCTCCCTCTGGGATTGCAGAGAACTCCTCCAATTGCCGCAGAGTGTGCCTGGGATGGCAACACTTTAGCTGATTTATATGGACCCACTTGTCTTCCCCTTCCGCCAAAATACCCTTGGGGATGCGGATCTTGTAGGCGACTGGGGAGATCTTGTCTACAATTTCAAAAGGTCCCGTCCATGTAGGCAGAAATTTCCGCTGTTTGGCCTGGTTCCTTTGGAAATTGTATAGATAAACCAGGTCCCCTACATTGTATTCTTTCCTAGTAGTCTTCAAATCATAGTGAGTCTTCATGCTATCGGCTGATCTTTCTAGGTTTCGCTGAGCATAGCCAAAAGCATGTTGGAGGTGTTTCCTTAAATTTTCCACATACTCATGCGTTGTGGAGGCATTGATCAAGGTTTGCTCTTGGGTCCTGTAGAGCAAATGCTGGGGAAGCACCATCCTGCGTCCAGTCATCAGCTCAAACAGTGACATTTTAGTTGCAGATGAAGGGGTAGATCTGATGGCCATTAGGACCAGAGGTAATTGGATATCCCAACTTGGCCCAGATTCTGCCACAAACTTTTTTAATATGCTCACAATGGTTCTGTTGTATCTCTCTACTGCACCAGAAGAGACTGGCCGTAAGCAATGTGTAGCTTCCTTTTAACCCTCGGTATCTCCCACATCTTTGTCGTTACTTTGCTGGTGAAATGGCTACCTCTGTCTGACTCAATTCTTTGGGGTAGACCAAAACGGGAAAAGATATGGTTGATCATCAGGGCAGCTGCTGTTTCTGCCTTGCAGTTTGGGGCTGGGAGACATTCCACCCATTTAGTAAATAAGCATGTCACCGTCAACATGTACTTATTCCCCCTAGAGGAGCGAATCACGGGGCCTATGAAGTCGACTTGCAAATCTGACCATGGCATTGTCATCCCCTTCTTTTGGAAGGGCGCACGGTGTGTGAGGGATGTTGGCTGAAATTGTGCACAAACAAGACACCCCTTCAAGTATTGGTCGAGGTCCTGCCCCATGTGTGGCCAGTATGCAACCTCTCTTAAGTTCTCAAGTGTTGTATGAAACCCCCTATGACCAGAGGTGGCCGCATCATGGGCGTGACTTAACATCAGGCTTCGGAATGAGGTAGGGACCACCCACTGATCATGGCCAGCTTGGGATTTCCTTACCAACAAACCGTCGTGGATTCGGAACATTTTTGGACATTTCATCAACACTCTAAGGTCCTCTTTCCCAATTTAATCGGTATCTGTCAGGGGAAAGTTCTCAGGGTCCTACATATGTTGGAAAAACTTACCAATTATTGGATCCCCCTTCTGAGCCGTAATCAAATCAGCATTTGGGGTCTCCTTACTCCATTGTGCAGTTGAAAGATCATTGTGAGCATTTGTCTGGGACCTAGTGATAGCCGTGACCTGGATTTCCCCCAACTGGGACTCAATCTCAATTAGATCCCCTTGGATGGCCCCGGTTTTGGCCAGCTGATCAGCTAAGTCCTTTCCAGGTTAGTCTGGTCCCTCTACTTTGCAATGACCCTTGATCTTTTTCCAGTAGACGGTCATCCCATTCGAGGTGACCAGATCGTCAATGTTTTGAATTAACTTCCCATGTTTCAAGGGTTTGTTATTAGCACATAACATGCCTCTGGTTTTCCAATTAACCAGGTGCTCCACGAATCCGTTCCATACATAATCTGAATCTGTGATTATGACCAGTTCGTGGAGTTGATGTTGGACAGCAGTAAGGATGGCTTGATGCACAGCCATCAACTCTGCCACCTGACTACTTCGGGGACAAATCTTGTATCCAGTGGAGGGTTCTGGGGACTCATTCACCCATGCATTCCCTACGCTGGCCACAAGTTCTTTTTCCCCGTTGTTGTCAACATGGTAAGAGCATCCATCCACATAGACAGTGGGCATTCCCTCACACTTTTCTTCTTCAAAGACTTTGTGTGGGGAATTAAGGTATGCCTCCATGTTGTCCTTGATTTTTAGACTTTCGTCCTCGAGACAGTTTTCTCTGGCACAATCATGTAAGTCAGCCAGACCTTGCGCGAGGGGACTCTTCTTGTTTTGGCCATATCTGACCTCCACAGGAAAGCCTTGCATTGACAGAATCCAGGAAGTAATTCGGGAATTACTCACATTTCCGGCCCGGATTCTGTCACTTTGGAGATATTGCAGAGGCTGGTGTGGAGTCTCCAATATGATGTGTTCCCCCTGGATAAACGGGCGGTAATTCTTCAGTGCCCACACCGTTGCCAGGAGTGCCTTCTCACAATCGTTGAATTTTTCCTCCACAGAGGATAAAGTTTTGCTCGCATAGGAGATTACTTTATTGACCTTGTCATGCTTTTGATATAATACTGCAATCAAGCATGTATTAGACAACCCTGTCTCCAAGAAAAACTCCTTGTTTCTGACAGGGTAAGCTAGGCAGGGTGCTCGTGAGAGGCTTCTTTTGAGCTGTCTTACTGCCTCAGGTTGTTCTGGACCCCATTCCCACTTGCCCCCCCTTCAAGAGATGAATCAGGGGTCTGGTGATCTCTGCGTAGCCCTGACGAACTTTCTGCTGTAATTAGTCAGTCCAAGGAGGCTCCTTAGTTCCCGCAGAGTTGTGGGGTCTTTCAGTTTCTGGAGTGCTTCCACTTTCTTTTCCTGGGGACAGAGACCCTGAGGAGCAATCTCATGCCCCAAGAAATTAACACAGGTTCTACACCACTGTGCTTTCTGAAAGGAAATGTTTGCTACGGCTGCCCTCAACTGTGTCAGAACATAACGGATATCCGCTATGTGTTCTTCCACAGATGACCTTTTGATGAGGACATCATCTACATTAGCCAGGTTACCCCTCGCACCCAGGTCAGGCATGGCCTTATGTAGGAAAATGTTGATTTAATTGCCGGAGTTGTGGTATCCGAAGGGAGTCCGGGTCCATGTGTACTGCTGGCCCCCAAAGGTAAAAGCCAGCTTGTATTGGTCCTCCCTACTGACAGGCACAGTCCTGTATCCATTGGTCAGGTCTATTGCAGTGAATACCTGTGACCCCTGGATCTGGGCCAGCCCTTGGTCAATGTAGGGAAGAAGCCATCGGGAAGTATGGACCTGTTTGTTGAGCTCCCTAAGGTCAGCACAGAGTCTCCACTGGCCGTTTGGCTTCCATATTCCCAGCACCGGATTATTGAAGGTGCTGTGGACTGGACGGATTATTCCCCGGGACTCAAGGTTCTTAATTATTTCAGTAAGGGACACCATGGATGCGAGCGGCAAGCGATATTGCTTCACAAACACTGGAGTTATGCCAGGGTCCGTGGGAATTGTTGTGTGGATGTCGGTGCGACCACAGTCATATGAGTCTACCACAAAGAGATCTTGGAAATCCAACAAAACTTGTTTCAACTTTTGCTTCTGTTCCAGAGTCACACAGGCGTCAGCTAGGTTGACTCTCTCTTCCACCATCTTCCTGAAGCCTGGAAAGACTTCTGGTTTTGATATCTCAGCGGCCTCCTCCAGCTGGGTGGAGAAGTCCCTGGTCAGAGTGCTGATTTGGACTGGAGGCTTCAGGTGGGAAAGGCAGCCCTCATGGACCTGGAAAATCACCTCATCCCTTCTGAAGTCACAAGTCACATCTTCTTTACCATAAGGGCAGGAAGTGTACACCAGGAAGTTCCCCCCATGCCGGGTAAAGATCCTGTCTAGTGTTGTATTGTCATCACTGTCACTGTCAAAACAGTCCTTGGGGATTGGTCCTAACAGTTCATTTCCTAAATCAATGGAGAAATGTCGGTCATCAACCGCCATTCCAATAATGGTGCCTGCGGCTAGAGTAATACTCTTTAAGTCGGTGTTATCCACCTCTATTGGAATGGTGTCATGTTCTATGTTGACTAATGGTGTTGGGTTTACCCCTAACCCTTGCTGTTGGAGAAAAGCATTTAGATGAATATAAGCATCAGGGTTTTTCAATTTTTGTCCTCTTTTAACTTTCACTTCCAGGGAGAATTGTCGGGTCCTTTCTGGGATGGTGACTTCCTCTTTAATCTGAATTTCAACTGCATAAGGTAGCAATTGAGCCGACCTAAATGCTTTTTCTGGATCATCAAAGCCCATGGGATTATCCTCAATCGGGACCAAGCTTTGAAGTTTATTAGGTCCAAACTAATGGCAAAGCGATTGAGAATATCACTGCCTAAGTAAAAGGCGGCAGTGACGTCTCGCACGACCCAACAATTATGGACTATGCTCTTGTTGCCAATGGAAATTTTGAGCATACACCTGCTTGGCAGGAGATGTTTGGAATTGGGTGCTTCCAGGTCCATTTCCCATTTGTCTATCAGTTTGAATGTGGGAATGACTGGATCTTTTGGGAGTTGGTGGAACATGGCTTCGCTGATGAAGCTCTTACTGTTGTTCACACACACTCGGACGAGAACAGAGTCCTTCCCATCATTTAACTGAACAGGGATGAACAACTGCTCTCCACTTTGCTGAATATCAGCCAGGCTCTGAGCTGATTTCACATCTTTCTGGACTTTTGGAGTAGGAATGTCTGATTGTGGATTAGTAAAGAATTTCAGAGTGTTTCCTTCAGTGTGGAATACCACCTTAAACTGGAAGGAAGGTTGATTTTCAGAAATAGAGAGGACCCCCCATCACCGGTCTGTTGTCCTACTGCTATTACTGTCACGTCTGGAATTTGGTTGTTCTGGAAGTGAAATTCTACTTGGTCAGATTTTTGTTCCACCATGTGGCATGTTCCGTTTAAACTAACATGGTTGACACTCTGTTTTAATTTTATTGGTCGGCTTGTCTGGGTTCAGAGGACCTTGTTTACGCAATCTATTAGGGGTGACAACGTTCTCAGGAAGTCATTCCCTAGTAAACAACGGGTGCCCTCTGGAGTCACTACTATGACCGGGTGTTTCACCTTGTGTCGCCCAATTTTGATGTCCAAATCTGCAGTCCCCTCAACGGGGATTTCCTTCCTGTCAAAGTTCTGAAGTTGTCCAGGAAGAGAGGTGAGAGGAATACGGTAATTCTCCCCCCTTCCTGCATTTAGTTCATCAAAGGCCCTTCTGGACAGAAGAGTAGATTGGGATCCAGTGTCCACCAGTGCCAAAATTGTACCCTGCCCCTGTACTTGTACCGGGGCATAGTATCTTCCCTCCTTCTCCTAAAGTGGGCACAAATAATGCACATTTTTGGACAACTGGTGAGCTAATTTTTTTAGTTTTGGACATTGCGAGAGAAGAGATCTGGGCAGTATTCTGTGGAGAGTCATGGGAATCTGCAAGAAAAAGTTGGCAACTGGAAATCAGAGCCGCTGTGGGTTCCCCTGGTTCCGGTTCTGGGCCGCTCCTCCCTTTTTGGAGGCAGTCACCAGGATGGGTTTGAACCAGGGGATTTTGATGCGGTTGGTTCTGGGATGAGATGATGGGCGGCGCTAGCTCAGTCCCCACATCTCCCCAGTCGGGATGTGACTCCTTTGGGACCCATCTTTCTTTAGGAGGAGTTCCCCCATCCCTGAAGGAGAAGATCCTTTTCCCAGGATCCTCTGAGGATCCCTCTCCCTCAAATTGGAAGATCTGTACCTCCTCCACAAACTGGGTCTGTTTGGGTCCTTTGTTTCTCCTACCTCCTCTCTGCTCCTTGGGTGGCAGACTTTCAGGGGTAGGAGATTTTGTTTCCGGTTCCTGGGTTTCCAGGGGCTGTTTACAACTGAGGAAGGAAGCTTCGTCCAAGGCTTTACACGCCCCTTCCCCTTGTGCCTCCTCCCTGGGAACCGGTGGGTTATCGGGGTGCTGCCCCTGTCATTGTTCTGGAGCACCAGGCCCAGAGTTTGGGGCATTCTGTGCTGGCATGCTCATCTGAGGGTTCTGTTGAGCCCTCAGCATGTGACCCAGATCCCGTGCCATATTTTGGAACTGGCGCTCTAACTGTGAAACCCGCTCAGGCTGATACGGGGTTCTATTTTCTCCCCTGGGCTGATCCCGGGAAGGGTAGCTATCCCTCTCTGGTAGTACCCCGGGTTAGGAAGATTTGGGTACCCCTCCACCCTTGGCCTCCCCTCTCCCGGATTAGGTTGTCTGGGCTCAGGGAATTGGGGAAAGAAGGATGGATGATTTTTGGGCTGGGGAAAAAGTTATGCCCAGGGTTTGGTGAATTTCTGCCCTCCTGTGGCAAGTTAGGAGGGAAGTTCCCTGGGTTGGGTGCCTGGTTGGATCCCCCCCTTGGGCTGGAGGAGTCCACACATACCCCAGGATGGGTCGGTTTCCCTTGTAGCAGGGACTGTCAGGGGTTTTGACCCATGTTCGAGTTATTATGCTGCAACATTTGGGGCTGTGGGCTCAGAAAATCCAAGATGGCTGAAAAAGCCCACATTTGCGCCAGAATCCAGGAAAACTGTGCAGTTTTGCGCACACCAAAATGGTCGCCGAACCTGCCACCCACCAATGCGAGCGTGATGGGCCAGGAGTGCCATGAGTGGAATGTGCGCCAAAGGAAAAACAGCAGTGCCTGTTAGCTCAAAAACACTTTGAAATATCCTTTGTTTCTCTGAATGCAAGCTCAAAATGCCCATTTTAAACATTGCAAGATATTCAAAAATCTCACTGAACACCAGCAGACATTTGGCAGAATGTAGTCTTGTGTGCATACAAAATCTGGGAAAAGAAAGAGCCTAAAATAATGTTCATAATGAAACTGGCTGAGCTGTGGATGTCAGCAGCCTAAGTTAAATTGGACTGAAAGACACTAAAATCTAAATGTTTAAAATAAATGAGTGACCTACTGTTGAGTGTCACATAGTTTGCAACTGTTAAATGTCATAGTTTTGAACTTAGAATCAGCGTTCTAGCTGCATGTGTAAAAATTGTAAGTTTGATTTGGATGAAGAAAAACTGGGAACAAAAGTGACATTTAGCTGAAGCCTGGCTTAAAGAGATTGAATTCTGCCCGGCAACTACCCCGACAGGAGTTGAAACTTGCTCAACCAATGTTCCCAGGCCTGGCCTGCATTCTCTTGCCCTCACCAAAGGGAGATAACACCTCTCTGATTGGATTAGGGGAGGAGCAGCTGGGGACTGCAGGAAACTGAACAATGAGCCTTCCTTGGCTCAGGCAAATGTTAAATTAGGGGGGGGTCATAAATGGCTTCCTCTTTAGAGAAACGGGGAGGGGCAGTGCCTCTGTGAGCAACTTGAGTTGGAGGAAGTGGACAAACCAGAAATTCCACCATGTGCTTTGGGAAACCACACGCCTCTGGGCCAGAGCATAATTTTAAAAAGATGGATAATTCATAGTACGGACTTGTCAAAATTATATAATTAATATCATAATTCTTGTGATTTTTCTGTGCACATTTTAAGAGGTGTTAGGACTCTGTACCATGTTCTGAGGCAAAACCCCATGAATTATGGAGATTGCAGACACGGGGTTCACGCTAGAAAAATGAAAATTTACTGGAATATGTGTAGAAAGGCGGTGTACATCTGTGTAATTGTTGGTAAAAATCCAATATTGGTAAACCAACTAAAAACGAAAATAAGTTGCCATTTTTGAACCCTGGCTCTTAGAAACATCACAGTTGGAACAGAGACCTACCCGAAGTAATATATGATATGTACATGTAATGTCAACCACTTGTGTATTTGGGAAATATGTTTAGTTATGAAAATGATTTTTTAAGGTAAAAGCAAAGGGGAGTGTTCTTTCTTTGGAGCCATAAACATGACACCTGATGACATAGGATGACTCACTGCACCCTTCTCAAATCAGGTCAAAGAGAAATCCTTGACCTATCAAATCATGAGTGGGTTGGGCATAGAAAGTTAGCATCCACACCCATTTTCAAAAGACATAAAAAGAGCCACTGGAAGCCGGACAGGGACATTCATTTTCCAACCTTCAACTGAATTCCTGCACAGCACGCTGATGGAGAACTCCAGAATCCAGAACTCCAGAGATTCAGACTAACTCCAGAACAAAAACTCCAAAGAGCTGAACTCTTCAGCAGGCCTCAAAATCTTTTGCAAACTACTCAACCGCCGGGCTGTGCGGTTTGTTGCTTGCTAAGAGTCCTGTGTATCCAAAACAGAACCAGTACCCAGAAAGCAGTGCGGTATCCAGAATCCACTTGATCCAGACCAGCAGAACCAGAGACCCAGACCAGACCGCTGTGAACAGAACCGGTGCCTGATTGACCCGCCGAGCAGAGAGAACCGCAGCTAAACTTGTTGACCAGATCCGTGACAAGGCCATTCCTTTCATATTTATAGTGTGAGTACCCAGCTAGAACGGTGCAGAACCCATCTCTTAGCTTAAAATAATCTGATTCAAAACATTTGAACCTGTTTAGAACTGCATCATGAGAAATCGTGTGTTCCTCCTGATTTAACTTTTATTGTAAAGCTAAGATTCCCAGCTTTCCAACAAGCTCTAAACCGACTTGCTACCCCCTCCGTAATTGCGCTCGACGCACTCGACAAAAAGTGCTGCGATTTGACATTTTGCTTCATTTCAACCACGTGTGGAAAGATCTGTCCTTTGCTTCCATTACTGAAATCCGTTTTCAACCTGATAATCCCTCATTAATCATTGTTAGTGTGGACCTGAACTGATTTATCTCTCACTCACCTTGAACCTCTAGAGGGAATCAAAATCAATTTTAGCATATTTCACTCCCTTGCAAATCACCTGAAAGTCTCTTGCCTGCTTTAAAATCATCCCTGGTGCTATACGCTTGCTAGGGGGGAACTGAATTCGTATTGTACTGTGATTATATTCCTGAAGACTGTGTGTGTTACTTCCATCTCCTTACATTGCATAGGGGGGAGTGAATTGTCAGAGAAAAAGTGATCATATTATCTTTTGCTGAAATCATATCAAGTTTATTTCTGTACTGCCTTTTATTCATCTTTGCATCTCCTTGAAACCATAAAGCATTCTCAACTACCTTATCCTCTATACTACTCCTAAGTAATTAAAGCAGTGTGCTAGTATAGCATCATCCATTGTTGATCACTGTCATATGTCTAAGTGTGATAGCAAATATTAATTTATTATAAAAGTGTGATATATATCTATTGTTTAATTTTTCACATAAACCTTTTTAATTTGCAAAACAAACCTACTTCTTGGCTCAGTGGGGTCAGGGGGATTCTAAGAGAGGGGCGTTATACAAGGGTTCATCATCCAGATTATAACTTGTCATCAAAATATATAAATAAGGGCATCCCTTGAGCAATCCCAGACAAGGCACTGACTTAGTGGAAATGCTTGATTGGAGTCATTAACAGAGTGGGGGCTCGTAGCTGGGGATTCTGGATTAGATCTATCGCTTGTGCAGCTTAATACAGTGTACTAACTGATAGGATACATAAATCCTGTTGGATCACCACGCTGTGCTATGCTGTGAAAACACCCCTCAAAAAGGAACGCTCTCAAGAAACGGTATGTTTTGCAAAATAAAATACTAACTTCGGTAAATCAGGAAGGAAATCAATTTCCAGAACGACGACACTGGTAGACATCAAAATAGAGAGAGAGCTCCTCTTACATAAACTGTTTGTGAGAGGTGAATGGTCTGAACAGGACCAAAATGTATGGTTGCAGGCGATCACACAACAGGTCACTACAACTGGGTCAGATATCTGGAGAGATCAGCGTCCCTTACATGTGGCCCTGAGTGAACTATATATGGCTCCTAAAGCTAAAGATGAACACGACAAGATTGTCAGGATAGCGGCATATTTGTATCTGTATATGGGAGCCATGCAGCACAAATGTGCTGAAGGCCAAGATCTGGCAAGTAGACAACTGTTGGCATTAGAGAAGGCCCAATCTGATCTGGACTCTTCTGAGCAGAGGCTGCACAGGAGCCAGGAGTCAGAAAATGATAGTAGACAGTACATCATTAAAATAAAGGAGGATATGGATATCCTGCAACATGAAAAGGCTGACCAGGATACCAGAATTCTGGCTTTGCAGAACGAGCACCAAGACAGTTTGGACTCCTTACTGCAGTGCCAGAAAAAGCTGGAGCAACAGATCAATTTCAACAGGGCATGCACAGAGCAGGTTGCCACCCTGCAAATCCAACTAGACAGAAAGAGGAAAGCAATAAATTGATTTTGAAAGACCTGGATACCCAGGCAGAGTTTGATGAAGAGCGCCAGAAAGCTGGTGCCCTTCAACGGCAAAGGGACGACCTGGCGGCACAAATGCAGGCTCTTGCTCAGGAAAGGGACACCTTAGGCCAGGAAGTCTGCCACTTAAAAAGAAAAATTCAAGAAAATCACTTCGCCCTCCAGGGACTGGGTGACCTCCAAAAAGAGCATCAGAACCTGTTAGAGCACACCAGGAGGGTGGAAGATGCTCTGACAAGAAAGGAGCAGGCCAGTAGGGACGGTGCCCAGGAGGTAACCACCCTGCAGCAAAGACTGACCCAGTGCTCCAGGACCAATCAGGAAGCACAGAGGGAAAATGAGGCTCTCTGTCAACACAATGATAAGCTCCAGCAACAGGTAGCCATGCAGGAGAGACTGATAGAGTCTAGTAAGGCCTTGGTTGAGGAACTGAAAGCCCAGACTCTTGCATTGCAACAGGGAGCAGGGGCTGATAGAGATGAAGTTTGCTGGGAAAGGGAAACCCCTGAGCATAACCTCAGGAGCCCTAGTACCAGAGGCCTCCACCTCTCCCAGTCTCTGGACTCTGCCACCCCCATGTCCCCTGGCGCACATGAGCACAGGGCCACAGGGATGGCAGATTACTATCCAGCCAAAAGTATGGGGCTCATAGGCCAGTACCACCCAGGAATGGGGGGGCAGGCATCCGGGTATGGGCACCCCAGCACAGTGCAATTTAGTGGGGAACCCCAGGAGAGTAGGCCCACTAAGGGCATCCTGAAAACCTCTGCCCAGTTAGGTCAGTGGGGGGGAGTACCCATCAAATCCTGGCAGCAAGGAGGGATCTGAAGACTCCTCTGAGCATCACAGGACACAGGAGACCAGGTCCCCACATTCTGCCACCCATTCCCAGGCTCGCAGAATCCGGGAAAACCTGGAAGATCAGACGGGCACCTCTGGGAGCAGTGCTTCTGAGTCAGAGGATGAATGGACCAGGGTTACCCGAACCAAAAGGGCCAATAAGGCAAACAGGGCATTGCTTACGGGCCCCTTAAAACAGATTAAGGCAATCAGGAGTTTCATCACCCCTTATCACAAGAACTCCAAGTATTCTGTTTGGGAACACTTGGAGCTCTTTGAGCAAATGATGGAGACTTTCCATTTGAAGGACAGCAGTAGCTGCATCCAGTACATCAAATGGACATTCTCCCCAGAATACTCCAGTTTCTTTGCGGGGCTGGAGGACCAAAATCATTCAAGATTGTTGTTAAGACGGATTTCTGAACTCTGTCCTGGTGGCGCAGAAGTTCAGAAGGCCAACCTAATTACTTGGAACAGGGTAACCTCTGGACAAGCCAGACCAATCAAGGTAGCGATCGCGGCGGTCAAGACTAGGTCTCAAGAGGGGTGAGGGTGACTGAAAGCCCGCAGTGAGCACACAAAGCAAGAGCGCTTACAAACTACTCCAAACAGTTGTTATATCAAAAATAGATACACATTTATTTTAAGGCCTTTAAAACAATGACCGTAGCGAGAAAATCACAATATCACAATATTAAACCAACACATACCATATCAACACAATATATATACAAATACACAGTCGCAAGCGTTTAAAGCACGAAATATGTAGTCCACCTGAAAGGAAAGGAAAACAGGCAGTGCGATAATGCTTTAGACTCAGTTCGCCTTCAGAGGCACCTAACTAGATGGAAGTCCGAGCCCTGCGAAGAGTGGAGCCTTGTGCTCAAAGTACCTGCCACGCCGGTGCCAACGGGCAAAAGGGGAAGCTCTTCGGAGGAAGTCAGGCAGTTCGGGTTAGTGCACAGCAGAAGGAGAACAGGTTCCGCAACTCAAGCGCAGCCTCCACAGCGAGCAGAAGCAGAGCGCGAGTACGGCCAAAAGGGTGCTGTTTTTACACAGCAGGGAAAAGCAATGGGATACTGCAGGAGGGCGACCAGATCCTAGCTAAACTACTCACCGGTCCCCGAAGCAAGCAGGCCCAGGCTTCTCCACGTTAGTTTCAGCAGCTGGCAGGTTCAGAAGAGCAGGGAACGCCTCGTAGTCGTGTAGAGCAAAAAGACGTCCCAATCGACGAAACCAGCACAGTTTTGTTGCCGCAGCAGGACAACGGAGCGGCCGTGTGTATTCAAGCCAAATGTACACTCCTCCCTTCAGACTTGGGAACGCCAAGTGTACGAAGCGTGGGAGAGTGACAAGGGCTCGAAATACAACACAACCTGGCGGCAGTTACAGAGCAGGACTCCCTTGTAAGCTGGTCAGTCAACTGGATGGCCCAGAGACACTTCCGAAGGCTTACTTGGCAGGAGATGATGAAGTCGCCGGGAATAGCTGTTCCTGCTATTCCAAAGGTCGAAGCACCAGTACAGGCCTTCTGGTTCGATCCAAGGAGGAAAGGGTTTCACAGGACGACAGCAGTGCAAAGGAGGATTCCTTCAGCGGGTCACCAGCGATTCCTCGGTCCAGCCTCTTGGTTGCAGGATACTTGGCTCCTGTATTCCTTCGTTCGTGAGAACTCAGGAGATCGACAAGGTAGTGGTGTTTCCAGCTCCCTCTTATCCACGGTTCCCTTCGCGCCAAAACGGAGGGGAGCCAATGGGAGATCCGCTCATCAACACACATACCATACGTGGACCAATCACGGTCTACGGTGGTCCCAGGCATTCACACCACCCCAGACTCTCTGGCACCCAGGATGTGTATTGGGACCAGACATCCCAGCCCACACCCTGGAGGCACACAAACGACATGTAGAAGCCCGCGAAAGCAACCACGTTTCGCGGGAAAGTACATGCCCAAATAAGGAAGGCCCCGGGTCGCTCGACCTGGGGAAGGTGAAGGGAGCAAGACGGTCAGTGGACAAGACAAAGGAGCCTCGTGGTCTGGCCATTTTGGGAGCCAGGCCACCATTTTGGGTTCAGTGCGAAAAATGTGCTCAGAACGCCAAAAGGAGCTCAAAATAAACAAAACGATCGCTGCCACCATTCGAGTCCCTGAATGACTTGCACCGATCAAATACCATCCTAAAAGAGTATCTAGGGCCTGTAGAAGGCTAGAGACCCAAGAGAGCTGTAACTTAGCTTACAGTGCCCTCTTGTGCCATGTTGCACTAAAGCCGCAACACGATAAAAGAAACTACGGGAAACAGCGTTCCCCGGTACTGACTGTCTTAAGGGCATGTCAGTTTCCCCATAAGAAAAGGAGCGAAAGCCCAGAGAAGTGCGGCAGAAGGCTGTACTTCTCTGGCAAAGTCAAGAACAAGGTTAAAAACAATAGCAAAAAGTTTAGGGGTTGCCACATGGAAGGAAAATTCCCTACAATTACAAAATCTTTCCTAACAATTGTCCACCTACAGGGCGGCCATTTTGAAACATTTTTCTGTTCATAGAAATCCTCAAGAGGCTTGCAAGGCAGCCTACAATTTGCAATGTGGGGAGGATCAGGCCCCACAAGAATTTGTGCAGGAGTTAAAGCGTGCTTTTGCGCAGACTACAAAAAGGGTGCGCACGGACAGTAAAGAATTTGTTAATACGTTTTTCCATGCCTTACCCAAATACATAATGACCCAGCTCGTGAGAGATTTTCACAAGAAAAGATCTTTAGACTGGGTCATTGAGCAAGCCACCCGCATCTATGAGGTGCAGAAACCGGTGGAAAATAAGAATCAGCCCAAAAACCCCAAAACCAACAGCACCCCTGCTGCTGCCAAGGTGGCCGAGGTAAAGGTTGCCCCCGTTTTAGATTTGGAGATGGGGGGGCCCAAGAACCCATCTGCACAAACTAATTATAAGCCCAGAAGGCCCTCGGGCCAGTCACAGACAGGGAGTCAAGGAGGTAGTCCCACAAATGGGGTCCCTCGCTCCCCTGACTATGTAAGTCCCCGCTATAAGGGAAACAGTCCAATCCTGGGTTATGTGTGGACTCCTCCGGCCCAAGGGGGGGATCCAACCAAGCGCCCATCCCAGGGAACTTCCCTCCACACTTCCCCCAGGAGGGCAGAAATTCACCAAATCCTGGGCAGAACTTGTTCCCCAGGTATCCACCCAACTTCCTGCCCCAAAATCATCCATCCTTCTTTCCCCAATTCCCTGAGCCCAGACAACTGAATCCGGGAGAGGGGAGGCAAAGGGTGGAGGGGTACCCAAATCTTCCCAACCCAGGGTACTACCAGAGAAGGGATAGCTACCCTTCCCGGTATCAGCCCAGGGGAGGAAACAGAACCCCGTATCAGCCTGAGCGGGTTTCCCAACTTGAGCGCCAGGTCCAAAATATGGCACGGGATATGGGTCACATACTGAGGGCTCAACAGAACCCTCAGATGAGCATGCCACCGCAGAATGCCCCAAACTCTGGGCCTGGTGCTCCAGAACAATGACGTGGGCAGCACCCCGATAACCCACCGGTTCCCAGGGAGGAGGCACAAGTGGAAGGGGGATGTAAAGCCTTGTAGGAAGCTTCCTTCCCCACTTGTAAACAGCCCCTGGAAACCCAGGAACCGGAAACAAAATCTCCTACCCCTGGAAGTCTGCCACCCAAGGAGCAGAGAGGAGGTAGGAGAAACAAAGGACCCAAACAGACCCATTTTGTGGAGGAGGTACAGGTCTTCCAATTTGAGGGAGAGGGATCCTCAGAGGATCCTGGGAAAAGGATCTTCTCCTTCAGAGATGGGGGAACTCCTCCCAAGGAAAATGGGTCCCAAGGGATTCCAACCTAGACTGGGTAGATGTGGGGATTGAGCTGTCGCTGCCCATCATTCTATCCCAGAACCAACAAGACCGGAAACTCCTGGTTCAAACCCATCCTGGTGACTGCCTCCAAAAAGAGGGGGGGGGCGGCCCAGAACCGGAAACAGGGGAACCCAAAACCGCATCAATAGACTGGGTAGATGTGGGGATTGAGCTGTCGCCGCCCATCATCCTATCCTAGAACCAACAGCATCAAAATCTACGGGTTCAAACCCATTCTGGTGACTGCCTCCAAAAAGGGGGGGCGGCCCAGGACCGGAACCAGGGAAACTCGAATATCCTCTTTCAAGTTGCCAACTTTTTCTTGCAGATTCCCACGACTCTCCACAGAATTCTGCCCAAATCTCTTCTCTCCCAATGTCCAAAACCAGAAAATTAGCCCACCAGTTGTCCAAAAAGGTGCATTATCTGTGCCCCCTTGAGGAGAAGGAGGGAAGATACTATGCCCCGTTACAAGTGCAGGGGCAGGGTACAATTTTGGCACTGGTGGACACTGGATCCCAAGCTACTCTTCTGTCCAAAAGGCCCTTTGATGAACTAAATGCAGGAAGGGGGGAGAATTACCGTACTCCTCTCACCTCTCTTCCTGGACAACTCCAGAACTTTGATGGGAAGGAAATTCCCGTTTAGGGGACTGCAGATTTGGACATCAAAATTGGGCGACACAAGGTGAAACACCCGGTCATAGTAGTGACTCCAGAGGGCACCCCTTGTTTACTAGGGAATGACCTCCTGAGAAGGTTGTCACCCCTAATAGATTGCGTAAACAAGGTCCTCTGGACCCAGACTCGCCAACCAATAAAATTAAAACAGAGTGTCAACCATGTTAGTTTAAATGGCACGTGCCACATGGTTGAACAAAAATCTGACCAAGTAGAATTTCACTTCCAGAACAACCAAATTCCAGACGTGACAGTAATAGCAGTAGGGCAACAGACTGGTGATGGGGGGTCCTCTCTATTTCTGAAAATCAACCTTCCTTCCAGTTTAAGATGGTATTCCACACTGGAAGGAAACACTCTGAAATTCTTTACTAATCCACAATCAGAAACTCCCACTCCAATAGTCCAGAAAGATGTCAAATCAGCTCAGAGCCTGGCTGATGTGCAGCAAATTGGAGAGCAGTAGTTCATCCCTGTTCAGTTAAATGATGGGAAGGACTCTGTTCTCGCCCGAGTGTGTGTGAACAATGGTAAGAGTTTCATCAGCGAAGCCATGTTCCGCCAACTCCCAAAAGATCCAGCCATTCCCACATTCAAACTGATAGACAAATGGGAAATGGATCTGGAAACACCCAATTCGAAACATCTGCTGCCAAGCATGTGTATGCTCAAAATCTCCATTGGCAACAAGAGCATAGTCCATAATTGTTGGGTCGTGCGAGACGTCACTGCTGCCTTTTACTTAGGCAGTGACATTCTCAATCGCTTTGCCATTAGTTTGGACCTAATAAACGTCAATGCTTGGTCCTGATTAGCGGATAATCCCATGGGCTTTGATGATCCAGAAAAAGCAGTTAGGTCAGCTCAATTGCTACCTTATGCAATTGAAATTCAGATTAAAGAGGAAGTCACCATCCCAGAAAGGACCCGACAATTCTCCCTGGAAGTGAAGGTTAAAAGAGGACAAAAATTGAAAAACCCTGATGCTTATATTCATCTAAATGCTTCCCTCCAACAGCAAGGGTTAGGGGTAAACCCAACACCATTAGTCAACATAGAACATGACACCATTCCAATAGAGGTGGATAACAGCGACTTAAAGAGTATTACTCTAGCCGCAGGCACCCTTATTGGAATGGCGGTTGATGACCGACATTTCTCCATTGATTTAGGAAATGAACTGTTAGGACCGATCCCCAAGGACTGTTTTGACAGTGACAGTGATGACAATACCACACCAGACAGGATCTTCACCCGGCATGGGGGGATCTTCCTGGTGTACACTTCTTGCCCTTATGTTAAGGAAGATGTGACTTGTGACTTCAGAAGGGATGAGGTGGTTTTCCAGGTCCATGAGGGCTGCCTTTCCCACCTGAAGCCTCCAGTCCAAATCAGCACTCTGACCAGGGACTTCTCCACCCAGCTGGAGGAGGCCACTGAGATAGCAAAACCAGATGTCTTTCCAGGCTTCAGGCAGATGGTGGAAGAGAGAGTCAACCTAGCTGATGCATGTGTGACTCTGGAATAGAAGCAAAAGTTGAAACAAGTTTTGTTGGATTTCCAAGATCTCTTTGCGGTAGACTCATATGACTGTGGTCGCCCCGACATCCACACAACAACAATTCCCACGGACCCTGGCATGACTCCAGGGTCAGCCGCTTCTCCAAACAACGAGTTGGTGGCATATCTCTCTCCGTTGCAGGGGCCTACCTCTGTAACAGCCTTCCTGCCTCCCTGAAACTTGAGGAGAACCATCTCTGGTTCCGGAAGCACCTCAAAACCTTCCTCTTCGCCTCCGCTTTCTCTCCCCCTCTCCCCTGCTAAAGGTATTGAAACTGCACTGAATCTGCAACTGGGCCACTCGCCGTTCTCGGTCCTTGGCCCAGCCACTCTCCCCTGCACTGCCTCCCTGGCACCCCCTGCACTACAGGACGGTGTCTGTATCCCATAGCCCCCCAATCCCAGCACTTATCTGCACTTACTCGCACTGCCACTAGTTGGCCCTTGTTTTTTTCTTCCTGTATGCTATTAACCCTTTAATGCACTTTCCCCTTTCCCTCCCCCCCTGCACTTCTCCCTTTCCCCTCTACCCTTGCACTTGCGCGATCTGAATGACACCTGGCCTAGTAGGATCTTTGTCTGTCTCCCCTTGTTTCCCCCCCTTGCCTCATCGCGCCTTGAAACACTTGTGTATAGGCGCGTTACAAATGCCATATCATATAATATTATATCATATCCAGTGTTTGTGAAGCAATATTGCTTGCCTCTCGCATCAATGGAGTCCCTTACTGAAATAATTAAGAACCTTGAGTCCCGGGGAGTAATCTGTCCAGTCCACAGCACCTTCAATAATCCGGTGCTGGGAATATTGAAGCCAAACGGCCAGTGGAGACTCTGCGCCGACCTTAGGGAGCTCAACAAACGGGTCCATACTTCCCGATGGCCTCTGCCCTACATTGACCAAGGGCTGGCCCAGATTCAGGGGTCACAGGTATTCACTGCAATAGACCTGACCAATGGATACTGGACCCTGCCTGTCAGTAGGGAGGACCAATACAAACTGGCTTTTACCTTTGGGTGCCAGCAGTACACATGGACCCGAACTCCCTTCGGATACCTCAACTCCGGCAATGAATTCAACATTTTCCTACATAAGGCCATGCCCGACCTGGGTGAAAAGGGTAACCTGGCTTATGTAGATGATGTCCTCATTAAAAGTTCATCTGTGGAGGAACACAGCGGAGGGGTCCAGAACAAGCCGAGGCAGTAAGACAGCTCAAAAGAAGCCTCTCACAAGCGCCTTGCCTAGCTTACCCTGTCAGAAACAAGGTGTTCTTCCTGGAGACAGGGTTCTCTAATACGTGCTTGACGGCAGTATTATACCAAAAGCATGACAAGGTCAATAAAGTAATAATCCTATGCGAGCAAAACTTTATCCTCTGTGGAGGAAAAATTCAACGATTGTGAGAAGGCACTCCTGGCAACGGTGTGGGCATTGAAGAATTACCGCCCGTTTATCCAGGGGGAACACATCATAGTGGAGACTCCACACCAACCTCTGCAATATCTCCAAAGTGACAGAATCCGAGCCGGAAATGTGAGTAATTCCCGAATTACTTCCTGGATTCTGTCAATGCAAGGCTTTCCTGAGGAGGTCAGATATGGCCAAAACAAGAAGGGTCCCCTCGCGCAAGGTCTGGCTGATTTGCATGATTGTGCCTGAGAAAACTGTCTCGAGGACGAAAGTCTGAAAATCAAGGACAACATGGAGGCATACCTTAATTTCCCACACAAAGTCTTTGAAGAGGACAAGTGTGAGGGAATTCCCACTGTCTATGTGGATGGATGCTCTTACCATGTTGACAACAACGGGGAAAAATAACTGGTGGCCGGCGTAGGGAATGCATGGGTGAATGAGTCCCCAGAACCCTCCGCTGGGTACAAAATTGGTCCCCGAAGTAGTCAGGTGGCAGAATTGATGGCTGTGCATCAGGCCATCCTCACTGCTGTCCAACAGCAACTCCACGAACTGGTCATAATCACAGATTCAGATTATTTACGGAACAGGTTCGTGGAGCACCTGGTTAATTGGAAAACCAGAGGCATGTTATGTGCTAATAACAAACCCCTGAAACATGGGAAGTTAATTCAAAACATTGATGATCTGGTCACCTTGAATGGGATGACCATCTACTGGAAGAAGATCAAGGGTCATTCCAAAGTAGAGGGACCAGACAAAACTGGAAATGACTTAGCTGATCAGCTGGCCAAAACCGGGGCCATCCAAGGGGATCTAATAGAAATAGAGTCCCTGTTGGGGGAACTCCAGGTCACTGCTATCACTAGGTCCCAGACAAATGCTCACAATGATCTTTCAACTGCACAATGGAGTAAGGAGACCCCAGATGCTGATTTGATTACGGCTCAAAAAGGGGATCCCATAATTGGTAAGTTTTACCAACACATTGAGGATCCTGAGAACTTTCCCCTGACGAATACTGATTACATTGGGAAAGAGGACCTTAGAGTGTTGATGAAATGACCAAAAATGTTCTGAATCCAAGACGGTTTGTTGGTAGGGAAATCCCAAGCTGGCCATGATCAGTGGGTGGTCCCTACCTCATTCCGAAGCCTGATGTTAAGTCACGCCCATGAGGCGGCCACCGCCGGTCATAGGGGGTTTCATACAACATTTGGGATCTTAAGAGAGGTTGCATACTGGCCACACATGGGCCAGGACCTCAACCAATACTTGAAGGGGTATCTTGTGTGTGCACAATTTCAGCCAACATCCCTCACACACCGTGCGCCTCTCCAGAAGAGGGGGATGACACTGCCATGGTCAGATTTACAAATCGACTTCATAGGCCCCGTGATTCGCTCCTCTAGGGGAAACAAGTACATGTTGACGGTCACATGCTTGTTTACTAAGTGGGTGGAATGTCTCCCAGCCCCAAATTGCAAGGCAGAAACTGCAGCTGCCCTGATGATAAACCATATCTTCTCCCGGTTTGGACTGCCCCAGCGGATCGAGTCGGACCGAGGTAGTCACTTCACTAGTGAAGTGATGACAAAGATGTGGGAGATACTGGGGGTCAAAAGGAAGCTACACATTGCTTACCGACCAGCTTCTTCTGGGGCAGTAGAACGCTATAACCGAACCATTGTGAGCATCTTAAAAAAGTTTGTGGCAGATTCTGGGCCAAGTTGGGATATCCGATTACCTCTGGTCCTAATGGCCATCAGATCTACCCCTTCATCTGCAACTAAAATGTCACCATTTGAGCTGATGACTGGACGCAAGATGGTGCTTCCCCAGCATTTGCTCTACAGAACCCAAGAGCAAACGTTGATAAATGCCTCCACAACTCATGAGTATCTGGAGAATTTAAGGAAACACCTCCAACATGCTTTTGCCTATTCTCAGCGAAATCTAGAAAGATCAGCTGATAGCATGAAGACCCATTACGATTTGAAAACTTCCAGGAAAGTATATAATGTGGGAGACCGGGTCTATCGATACAATTTCCAAAGGAAGCAGGCCAAACAGCGAAAATGTTTGCCTACATGGAAGGGACCGTTTGAAATTGTAGATAAGATCTCCCCAGTCGCTTACAAGATCCGCATCCCCAAAGGTAGTGTGGCAGAAGGGGAAGACAAGTGGGTCCATATAAATCAGTTAAAGTGTTGCCATCCCAGGCACACTCTGCAGCAACTGGAGGAGTCCTCTGCAATACCAGAGGGGGCCGCTCCAGAGTAATTCAGTTCCAACCCTAAAATATCCCACATATAGTTTCTAAAATATTATGATTATTGAATGAAAACGTCTTCGAATTATATCTTGTTTTTTTTTTAAATAAGAACGTAAATGTCTATTGATTTATAAAATGTATATGCCGCCCCACTATATCAATATTGGGGGACAAATGTCTACGAATAGGTATTGCCGCTTTGCTTTGTCATCCTAGGAGAAAGAAAACCTGGAGACTGACCACGGAAGACGACCTGGGGACCAGGAGCAAAGATCTGAGGGGCCCAGGGTACCGCCCAATACTCCCATTAGGACCGGCGAGGAGAATCGATCAATCCACCCTGATGGAGGAAAAGATGCTGAACTTTGTCATCTGCGGGATCAGAAGAAGATGATGCGGACATCCCAGCACGTGGATTAAAACATCCTTTGCACCTGACTCCCCCTCGACTCGAAATCAAAGCGCAGTCGGGTGGGGGGGCTTGTCAGGGGTTTTGACCCATGTTTGAGTTATTATGCTGCAACATTTGGGGCTGTGGGCTCAGAAAATCCAAGATGGCTGAAAAAGCCCACATTTGCGCCAGAATCCAGGAAAACCGTGCAGTTTTGCGCACACCAAAATGGTCGCCGAACCTGCCACCCACCAGTGCGAGCATGATGGGACAGGAGTGCCATGAGTGGAATGTGTGCCAAAGGAAAAACAGCAGTGCCTGTTAGCTCAAAAACACTTTGAAATCACCTTTGTTTCTCTGAATGCAAGCTCAAAATGCCTATTTTAAACATTGCAAGATATTCAAAAATCTCACTGAACACCAGCAGACATTTGGCAGAATGTAGTCTTGTGTGCATACAAAATATGGGAAAAGAAAGAGCCTAAAATAATGTTCATAATGAAACTGGCTGAGCTGTGGATGTCAGCAACCTAAGTTAAATTGGACTGAAAGACACTAAAATCTAAATTTTTAAAATAAATGAGTGACCTACTGTTGAGTGTCACATAGTTTGCAACTGTTAAATTTCATAGTTTGGAACATAGAATCAGCGTTCTAGCTGCATATGTAAAAATTGTAAGTTTGATTTGGATGAAGAAAAACTGGGAACAAAAGTGACATTTAGCTGAAGCCTGGCTTAAAGAGATTGAATTCTGCCCGGCAACTACCCCCGACGGGAGTTGAAACTTGCTCAACAAATGTTCCCAGGCCTGGCCTGCATTCTCCTGCCCTCACCAAAGGGAGATAGCACCTCTCTGATTGGATTAGGGGAGGAGCAGCTGGGGACTGCAGGAAACTGAACAATGAGCCTTCCTTGGCTCAGGCAAATGTAAATTAGGGGGGGCAGTGCCTCTGTGAGCAACTTGAGTTGGAGGAAGTGGACAAACCAGAAATTCCACCATGTGCTTTGGGAAACCACATCCCTCTGGGCCAGAGCATACATTTAAAAAGATGGATAATTCATAGTACGGACTTGTCAAAATTATATAATTAATATCATTATTCTTGTGATTTTTCTGTGCACATTTTAAGAGGTGTTAGGACTCTGTACCATGTTCTGAGGCAAAACCCCATGAATTATGGAGATTGCAGAAACGGGGTTCACGCTAGAAAAATTAAAATTTACTGGAATATGTGTAGAAAGGCGGTGTACATCTGTGTAATTGTTGGTAAAAATCCAATATTGGTAAATCAACTAAAAACGAAAATAAGTTGCCATTTTTGAACCCTGGCTCTTAGAAACATCAGAGTTGGAACAGAGACCTACCCGAAGTAATATATGATATGTACATGTAATGTCAGCCACTTGTGTATCTGGGAAATATGTTTAGTTATGAAAATGATTTTCTAAGGTAAAAGCAAAGGGGAGTGTTCTTTCTTTGGAGCCATAAACATGACACCTGATGACGTAGAATGACTCACTGCTCCCTTCTCAAATCAGGTCAAAGAGAATTCCTTGACCTATCAAATCATGAGTGGGTTGGGCATAGAAAGTTAGCATCCACACCCATTTTCAAAAGACCTAAAAAGAGCCACTGGAAGCCGGACAGGGACATTCATTTTCCAACCTTCAACTGAATTCCTGCACAGCACGCTGATGGCGAACTCCAGAATCCAGAACTCCAGAGATCCAGACTAACTCCAGAACAAAAACTCCAAAGAGCTGAACTCTTCAGCAGGCCTCAAAATCTTTTGCAAACTATTCAACCGCCGGACTGTGCGGTTTGCTGCTTGCTAAGAGTCATGTGTATCCAGAACAGAACCAGTACCCAGAAAGCAGTGCAGTATCCAGAATCCACTTGATCCAGACCAGCAGAACCAGAGACCCAGACCAGACCGCTGTGAACAGAACCGGTGCCTGATTGACCCGCCGAGCAGAGAGAACCGCAGCTAAACTTGTTGACCAAATCCGTGACAAGGCCATTCCTTTCATATTTATAGTGTGAGTACCCAGCTAGAACGGTGCAGAACCCATCTCTTAGCTTAAAATAATCTGATTCAAAACATTTGAACTTGTTTAGAACTGCATCATAAGAAATCGTGTGTTCCTCCTGTTGATTCAAACCTTTCAAAGCGCATCTGTCACTCCGAAACTGTAATTTCATTTCTGAAAAACTACCTTTGCAAACTCGTCTGTATCTTTGGAACCGTGTATCCTAGGAATGAAATGTAACCTTTCTTGTAAAGCTAAGATTCCCAGCTCTCCAACAAGCTCTAAACCGACTTGCTACCCCTTATAGCTCCTCCGTAATTGCACTCAACGCACTCGACAAAAAGTGCAGTGATTTGACATTTTGCTTCATTTCAACCACGTGTAGAAAGATCTGTCCTTTGCTTCCATTACTGAAATCCGTTTTCAACCTGATAATCCCTCATTAATCATCGTTAGTGTGGACCTGAACTGATTTAAAGTATCTCTCACTCACCCTGAACCTCTAGAGGGAATTAAAATCAATTTTAGCATATTTCACTCCCTTGCAAATCACCTGAAAGTCTCTTGCCTGCTTTAAAATCATCCCTGGTGCTATAAGCTTGCTAGGGGGGAACTGAATTTGTATTGTACTGTGATTGTATTCCTGAAGACTGTGTGTGTTACTTCCATCTCCTTACATTGCATAGGGGGGGAGTGAATTCTCAGAGAAAAAGTGATCATATTATCTTTTGCTGAAATCATATCAAGTTTATTTCTGTACTGCCTTTTATTCATCTTTGCATCTCCTTGAAACCATAAAGCCTTCTCAGCTACCTTATCCTCCATACTACTCCTAAGTAATTAAACCAGTGTGCTAGTATAACATCATCCATTGTTGATCACTGTCATATGTCTAAGTGTGATATCAAATATTAATTTATTATAAAAGTGTGATATATATCTATTGTTTAATTTTTCAAATAAACCTTTTTAATTTGAAAAACAAACCTACTTCTTGGCTCAGTGGGGTCAGGGGGATTCTAAGAGAGGGGCATTATACAAGGGTTCATCATCCAGATTATAACTTGTCATAAAAATATATAAATAGGGGCTTCCCTTGAGCAATCCCAGACAAGGCACTGACTTAGTGGGAATGCTTGATTGGAGTCATTAACAGGACTTACATAGTCAGGGGAGTGAGGGACCCCATTCGTGGCACTACCTCCTTGACTCCTTGTCTGTGACTGGCCCGAGGGCCTTCTGGGCTGAGAATTATTCGGTGCAGGCAGGTTTTTAGGCTCACCCATCTCCAAATCTAAAATGGGGCAACCTTTACCTCTGCCACCTTGGCAGCAGCAGGGGTGCTGGTCGGTTTGGGACTCTTCTGGGCGTTATTTTTATTTTCTATGGGCTTCTGCACCTCATAGATTCGGGTAGCCTGTTCAATGACCCAGTCTAGTGATCTTTTCTCGTGAAAATCTCTCACTAGCTGGGTCATGATGTATTTGGGCAAAGCATGGAAAAACATATTTACACACTCTTTACTGTCCGTGCACACCCTTCTGGTAGTCTGCGCAAAGGCACGCTTCAATTCCTGCACAAATTCTTGTGGGGCCTGATCCTCCCCACATTGCAAATTGTAGGCTGCCTTTCGAGTCTCTTGGGGATTCCGGTGAACAGAAAAATGCTTCAAGATGGCCGCCCTATATGTGGACCATATTGAATGGTTTTGGTCCTGCAGCCCCGCAAAGAAACTGGAGTATTCTGGGGAGAATGTCCATTTTACATACTGGATGCAGCTACTGCTGGCCTTCAAATGGAAAGTCTCCATCATTTGCTTGTAAAGCTCCAAGTGTTCCCAAACAGAATACTTGGCGTTCTTGAGATAAGGGGTGATGACACTCCTTATTGCCTTAATCTGTTTTAAGGGGTCCTTAAGCAAGGCCCTTTTTTCCTTATTGGCCTTTTTGGTTCAGGTAACCCTGGTCCATTCATCCTCTGACTCAGAGGCACTGCTCCCAGAGGTTCCCGTCTGATCTTCCAGGTTTTCCCCGATTCTGCAAGCCTGGGAAAGGCTGGCAGAATGTGGGGACCTGGTCTCCTGTGTCCTGTGACGCTCAGAGGAGTATTCAGATCCCTCCTTGCTGCCAGGATTTGATGGGTACCCCCCCACTGACCTAACTGGGCAGAGGTTTTCAGGATGCCCTTAGTGGGCCTACTCTCCTGGGGTTCCCCACTAAATTGCACTGTACTTAGGTGCCCATACCCGGATGCCCGCCCATCCATTCCTGGGTGGTACTGGCCTATGAGCCCCATACTTTTGGCTGGATAGTAATCTGCCATCCCTGTGGCCCTGTGCTCATGTGCGCCAGGGGACATGGGGGTGGCAGAGTCCAGGGACTGGGAGAGGTGAAGGCCTCTGGTACTAGGGCTCCCGAGGTTATGCTCAGGTGTTTCCCTTTCCCAGCGAACCTCATCTCTATCAGCCCCTGCTCTCTGTTGCCATGCAAGAGCCTGTGCTTTCAGTTCCTCAGTCAAGGCCTTACTAGACTCTATCAGTCTCTCCTGCATGGCTACCTGTTGCTGGAGCCTATCATTGTCCTGGCAGAGAGCCTCATTCTCTCTATGTGTTTCCTGGTTAGTCTTGGAGTACTGGGCCAGTCTTTGCTGCAGGAGGGTTACCTCCTGAGTCCCATCCCTACTGGCCTGCTCCTTTCTTGCCAGAGCATCTTCCACCCTCCTGGTGTTCTCCAACAAGTTTTGATGCTCTTTTTCAAGGTCACCCAGTCCCTGGAGGGCCAGGTGATTTTCTTCCATTTTTCTTTTTAAGTGGCAGACTTCCTGGCCTAAGGTGTCCCTTTCCTGACTGACTAAGAATCTGCATCTGTGCCACCAGGTCGTCCCTCTGCCTTTGAAAGGCACCAGCTTTCTGGCGCTCCTCCTCAAATTCTGTCTGGGTATCCAGGTCTTTCAGAATCAGTTTGTTGCTCTCTGCCTTCTCCCTATCTACGTGGCTTTGCAGGGTGACTACCTGCTCTGTGCATGCCCTATTGAAGTCCAGTTGTTGCTCCAGCTTTTTCTGGCTCTGCAGTAGGGTGTCCAAACCTTCTTGGTACTCCTTCTGCAAGGCCAGAAATCTGGTATCCTGGTCAGACTTTTCCTGTTGCAGGATACGCATATCCTCTTTTATTTTAATGCTATACTGCCTACTATCATTTTCTGACTCCTGGCTCCTCTGCAGCCTCTGCTCGGAAGAGACTAGGTCAGATTGGGCCTTCTCTAATGCCATCTGTTGCCTATTCGCCAGACCTTGGCCTTCAGCACATTTGTCCTGTATGGCTCCCATATATAAATACAAATATGCCGCTATCCTAACAATCTTGTTGTGCTCATCTTTGGCCTTAGGGGCCATGTATAGTTCGCTCAGGGCCACATGTAAGGGACCCTGATCTCTCCAGATATCTGACCCAGTTGTAGTGACCTGTTGTGTGATCGCCTGCAACCATATATTTTGGTCCTGTTCAGACCATTCACCTCTCACAAACAGTTTATGTAAGAGGTGCTCTCTACTATTTTGATATCTACCAAGGTCGTCATTCTGGAAATTGATTTCCTTCCTGATTTACAGAAGTTAGTATTTTATTTTGCAAAACAGACCGTCTCCTTAGAGCGTCCTTCTTTTGAGGGGTGCTTTTACAATGTAACACGGCGTGTCGATCCAACAGGATTTATGTATCCTGTCAGTTAGCACACTGTATTAAGCTGCACAAGTGGTAGGTCTAATCCAGATGTCCCGGCTCGAGCCCCCTCTCTGTTAAGCGACTTCAATTCAGCACTCCAACTAAGTGAATGCCTAGTCTGGGATGCCCAAGGGAAGCCCTTATTTATATATTTTTATGACAAGTTCATAGATCTGGATGATAAACCCTTGTATAACGCCCCTCTCTTGGAATCCCCCTGACCTCACTGAGCCAAGAAGTAGGTTTGCTTTGCAAATTAAAAGATTTATTGAACTTAAACAAGATATATATCACACTTTTATAAATAAATTAATATTTGATAGCACACTTATGAATATGACAGTGATCAACAACGGATAATATTACACTAGCACACTTTTTAATTACTTAGGAGTTGGTATAGAGAGGATAAAGTAGCTGAGAATGCTTTTATGGGTTCAAGGAAATGCAATGATGGAAAAGAATTCAGCACAGAAATAACTGAGATGGTTTCAACAAGAGATAATATAATCACTTTTCACCTTGTGGCAATTCACACCCCCCCTATGCAATATAAGGAGATGGAAGTAAAGCACACAGTTTTCAGGAATAGAATCCACATGCAGTTCAAATTTCAGTTCTCCCCTAGCAAACTTAGAGCAACCGGTATGCTTTTAAAACACAGGCAAAAATACTTTTAAATGTGATTTGCAAAGAAGTGAAAATATGCTAAAAATGATTTTATTTCCCTATAGGAGATTCAGGGTAGGAGATAGCTTAAGATTAGTTCAGGTCAACACTATCAGTGATTCATGAGGGATTATCAGGTTGAAAACGGATTTCAGCAGTTGCAAGCAAAAGACAGCGATTTTTGTCAGGTGGAGAAATTTGATCCAAATTGCAATTCGCGGCACTTTTTCCGAGTGCGTCGAGCGCGATTATGGAAAAACTATAAGGAGTAGACAGACGGTCTCTGGTACCGGTTCTGCTCACAGCAATCTGGTCTGGGTCTCTGGTTTTGGCTAAAGTTCTGGCACTGCACAGCGGTCTGGATACAGCTCTGCTTTCTGGGTTCTGGCACAGGGTTCTAGGCCAGAATCAAACAGCTCGCCCGGCTGTTGAATAGTTTGGTTAGGTTGCTGGATTCTGAGGCCTCTGACGGATTCAGCTTGTGGACTAGGCCTCTCTGCTACAAGTTCTGAAGTCTGGATTCTAAGTTCTGGTTCTGGAGTCTTCTGGATTTGAAGGCTGGATTCTAAGTTCTGGTTCTGGAGTCTTCTGGATTTGAAGGCTGGATTCTAAGTTCTGGGTCTGGAGTCTTCTGGCAAAGCGCTTCACTGGAAATCAGTTTGAAGTGGGAAGTGAGTGTCCCTACCTGGATTTCAGTGGTCCTTTTTATGTCTTTTGAAAGTGGGTGGGAAGGCTGACTTTCTATGCCCAACCCTCTGAAGATCCTGATAGGTTAGCGGATTTTCTGTGCGTTTACTGGAGAACAGAGTTGTGAGTCATCCAGTGTCATTTTTATGGCATACAGAAAGAACACTCCCCTTGTCACTTTGCACACAAATCTATTTTTGATCCAAATGCGTATTTATCTATGTACAATTTTTCTAATATTATATGTCCAGTTAACATATTTTCTGTAGCACCAAATCATCCGATCCCTGTCTTTGTAAGATGTTGTGTCCACTTCTGACAGAATTCTGCTCTTTTCATCCAGAACACAACCTCTAAACAGAATTTACACAAATGTGCGCAAGGAATATGGGCATCAGATGATGAAGTGTCAGATTCTTAACATACAGACACTTGGAGTAACACCCTATTTTCCGCTACTACTCCCCAGAACATACCACAGAGTCCTTACACCTCTTAAAATGTGCACAGAAAAATCAGAGGAATAATGATATTATTTACATACTTTTGACACTTCCGTACTATGAATTATCCATCTTTTTAAAATTATGCTCTGGCCCAGATGGGTGTGTTTTAGGTTCCAAAGCACATGGGGGAATTTCTGTCTGTCCCCGCCTCCAGCTCAGGTGGCTCCCAGAGGCAGCGCCTCTCCCATTTCCTTCCAACAGGAAGCCATTTACGACCCCCTGATTTAGCATTTGCCTGAGCCAAGGAAAGTTCATTGTTCTGTTTCCTGCAGTCTCAGGTACCCCTCCCCTAATTCAATCAGAGAGGTGTAATCTCCTTTTGGTGGGGGCAAGAGAAGACAGGCCAGGCCTGTGAATGCAGTTGCTGGGCAAGTTTCAACTCCTGTCGGGGGTAGTTGCCTGGCAGAATTCAATCCCTTTAAGCTAGGCTTCAGCCAAATGTCACTTTTGTTCCAGTTTTTCTTCATTCAAATCAAACTTACAATTTTTACACATACAGCTAGAACTCTGATTCTAAGTTCAAAACGATGACATTTAAACAGTTGCAACCTATGTGACACTCAAAAGTAGGTCACTCATTTATTTTAAACATTTCGATTTTAGTGGTTTTAAATCCAATTTCACTTAAGCTGCTGACATCCACAGCTCAACCAGTTTTGTTATAAACATTGTTTTAGGCTCTTCATCTTTCCAGATTTTGTATGCACACAAGACTACATTATGCCAAATGTCTGCTGGTGTTCAGTGAGATTTTTGAATATCTTGCAATGTTTGAAATAGGCATTTTGAGCTTGCATTTCAGAGAAACAAATGTGATTTCAAAGCGCTTTTTGAGCAAACAGGCACTGCTGTTTTTCCTTTGGCACCACGTTTCACTCATGGCGCTTCTGGCCCATCACGCTCGCACTGGTGGGTGGCAGGTCAGGCAACCATTTTGGTGTGCGCAAAACTGCACGGTTTTCCTGGATTCTGGCGCAAATGTGGGCATTTCGGCCATCTTGGATTTTCTAAGCCCACAGCACCAAATGTTGTAGCATAATAGTTCAAACGTGGGTCAAGACACCTGACACAGTACTCCAGGCAGCATCCTCAAGTCCAGACACCACCCACCAGCCCCGTTCACCTCCAACACTACCCCAGACAGCCCCCTCAAGTCCAGACACCATCCACCAGCCCCCTTCACCTCCGACACTACCCCAGGCAGCCCCCCAAGTCCAGATACCACCCACCAGCCCCCTTCACCTCTGACACTACCCCAGGCAGCCCCCCAAATCAGGACACCATCCACCAGCCCCCTTCACCTCCAACACTACCCCAGGCAGCCCCCTCAAGTCCAGACAACACCCACCAGCCCCTTTCACCTCTGACACCACCCCAGGCAGCCCCCTCAAGTCCAGACACCACCCACCAGCCCCTTTCACCTCTGACACCACCCAGGCAGCCCTCTCAAGTCCAGACACCACCCACCAGCCCCCTCCACCTCTGACACCACCCCAGGGAGTCCCCTCAGGTCCAGGCACCACCCACCAGCCCCCTTCACCTCCGACAGGACTCCAGGCATCCCCCTCAAGTCCAGATACCAGCCACCAGCCCCTCCACCTCCCCATAGGTGTCCCACAAGGATCCTGCCTATCACTCAAACTCTATAAAGCTTACACAAAGCTCCTCTTTGCAGCGCTGGACGATATGGGTGTCATCTACAGCACCTTTGCAGATGACACCCAGATCCTTATCACTCTCTCAGGGAACTACATACAAGACACATCTACCATAAATCAAATCTATTCCAGATTCCAAAATTGGCTGGCTTTAAACACCCTCTGCCTTAATGATGAAAAGACAGAGATTCTCATTGTGGGCTCCCAATCCAAAATAAACGCCCTTCAGCCAGACTATGTCACCATCAACATAGAGAGCACCATCATCCCAGTACTCAAGCATGTAAAAACATTAGGAGTTTACTTGGAATCCAATCTCTCCCTGACCAAACACATCAGCGCACTCTCATCCTCCACTTCCTACACCTCAAAACGTATCTCACTCAGCCGCAAATTTTGGACCCCCCTAACTGCATCACTCTAGCCAGGGCCTTGATCTTATCAAGACTTGATTATTGCAATGTACTGTTACTAGGTACCTCGACCACCAACCTCAATAAATTGCAGATGATACACAATAAAGCCCTAAGGGTTGCCCTAGGAATAAAAACATCTGATCATATATCCAAAACCAGAAGAGAGCATCATTGGCTTCCCATTAAAGCCATAGTCTTATTCAAAACATTGTGTATCACTTTCAAATGCTTCCATAAAAATGCTCCCATCTACTAATAAACCACGTAATAACTAAAAAAACAAGTACCAGATCCCTGAGATCTAATAACCACTCCCTATTGGCAATACCTCACTACAAAAAGACTAGAGCAGGGGGTGCCAGCTTCCAACATTTAGCCCCCAAACAATGGAACTCTCTTCCGCTCTCCATCAAATATGAGGAAACCATCAAGGGGTTCAAAAATTGCTGAAAACTTACTAAACCAATATTAATAACATAGCCATCACAAAATTCTGTAAATATGTCTTCCCCTATGTATATACTCGTGTGTTATGAACATGTGTCCTCTACTTTATTTTATGTATTGTTTGCCAATATAACTGTTGCCATTCCAGACGATGTAATGTATGTATCTTCAAGCTGTCTGTAACGTTGCTGTGATACCTAAGGGCCTGGGCGAGTAACACATGTAATAAATAAAATAAATAAATAAACAGTACCTCAGGCGGCCCCCTCAAGTCCAGACACCACTCACCAGCCCCTTCACCTCAGACACCACCCGAGGCAGACCCCTCAAGTCCAGTCACCACCTACCAGCCCCTTCACCTCTGACAGTAACCCAGGCAGCCCCCTCAAGTCCAGACAACACCAGCAGCCCCCTTCACCTCCAACACTACCCCAGGCAGCCCCCTCAAGTCCAGACACCACCCACCAGCCCCTTCACCTCTGACACCAGGCAGCCTCCTCAAGTCTAGACACCACCCACCAGCTCCCTTCACCTCTGACAGTACCTCAGGTAGCCCCCTCAAGTCCAGACACCACCCACCAGCTCCCTTCACCTCCGACACCGCCCCAGGCAGCCACTCGACAGTCGCCCACGGATGCAGTTCAATGTATGGCTGCAACTCACCTGAAAGTCTGTGGTCTGCCTCCACCATGAAACACACCACCAACATGTCCATCGCCAACACGATCAACAGGAAGCACAGAAGACCAATCCTGGACCAGAGCATCCTCTTTCACTCTCTGGCAGACTGGAATCTGAAGCCCCTAGCCAGACAGCACTTCTTTTGTCCGCTGCCTCTCTGCCATGATCTGCTGTTCATAGCTCCTGAACACGGAAGGCATTGAGTGCATCATTTCCACTTGGTCCTCCTGCCTCCTTGGGGTGGTCTGCCCTGCAACATAATGCCTCTTCCTCATTGCCACCTGCTGCCGCTGTGCCCAGTGCATGCTCCATTGGTATGACTTCCGACCTGATGACGATTGCTGGGTGCATACAGCACCTGCACTCTCCATGGTGCCTGCTGTCCTTCCATTGCCTGTGCCCCTGTCGGTGCCTGGGTAGGCATGGTGACCACCTCAGCTGCCGTACATGTGACTCCCACCTCGGGTGGGGATGTAATCTCCACCAGATGGGGCGATGTGGGTGGGACTAGTGCACAGGGGGCCCTGATGGTATGTGGTCAGGAAGGCACTCCAGAGGACGACCGGTGCACAGATGAGGAAGCAGAGGAGGAGGTGGTTGCACCAGTGAACAGCCCACAGAGCCCAGCAGGTAAGAGGCCTGCTGCAAACAAGGGAACAACACAGTACAACTCATTGTGATTATGGGCAAGCAGACAATGAGTTGCTGCCCATCATCACGAATGACTGCAGTCTGCCTCGTAAGCCCGGCCAGCAGGGGCAGCACAGGATCCCGGATGGACACATCAGCCGGCAACAGGATGCTGGTCTGGGAGGAGGCATCCCAGCAGGCGCACAGTCCTGCATCCGATGGCCCAGGGACAGGATTATGCACAGGCACCTCCATGGTCGCCTGCACAGCCTCATGCCCATGGGACAGTATGGCAGCACGCACTCCCACTTCGACATACCCACCTGACTCCATGGGCTGGGCTGCAACGGCCACCTCCTCTGCCTCCCCCTCTGTCAACCTGGATGACTCCAGGGTGTTTTCCACCATGGATGGCCACTGTGATGCATCACCCGGTCCAACCGCTACTGAGGCGTCACCTGCCACCTCCACATTCTTGGACTTATCCTCAACAGCCATGCCCGATAGTACAGACACCAGCTCAGCCATCTCTAGTTCCCCGCAGATTAGCTGTCACAGGGGTGTGGCTGGGTCCAGCACCTATGTCTGATGGAGTGATCCCCACTTCCATGCTCCACAGCACAGCTTCCGCCCTCTTCATCAGCTACATCATCTGTAGTAAAGGAGACACAGAACAGCAACACCAGTGTACTGCAACTAAGCGGATGTGGCACCAACAACATTTGCAGGAACATGACATGTCCATGGAACAATCAGCAACATCCACAGCCACACACATGGACGTGCAATCCACATCCAAACAGACACAAGAACCCATGCACGATGAGAAATACTTCCATGCACATCCACATGTAAAAATAATAATCTCAAAAAATGAGTAGTCACTAATAGTTTCTTAGTGAGGAAGAGTTTGCCACAGTTGATTAATCAATCAGACGAAATTTGCCAATGCATTTCGGAATTTTTTTTTCCTTCATCAGGGCCAGTCTAATCAAAATCAATACATATTCATAAATAAACAAGCAGTACAAAATGGTACATGATTACATTCATAATTGTGATAAAATTCGAAACATACCATCAAGTCGTGGTTGTAGTAGCAGAACAGTAGAAAAGGAGAGAGCAGGAAAAAATAAAGGAGGCCAATAAGTCAATATCATGAATCATGTGTATATGTAATCAACAGTTACATGACAAGAAAACAGTTACCTGTGGCCGGTAGGTGGAAAGATGAGTGTAGCAAACGATAGAGTGGCGGCCAAGTCGTGGCCAAATCGAACTGCCTGACAGAAATCAGGGCAGTATATCAGCCTGTTATGCGGTAGCTGGAAACAGGAGAAACCCGTTTAGTGAGAGCGGATAACATCCGTGGTTCTCATTAATAGAAAGGTGAAGGGAGTCTTACCGTGTTGAGAGCGGGAGCGGAGCAGTTCTCTCGTGGTCTGCGAGAGGCAGAATGCCGTTGTCGCATCGGAGCGTTGCCGAGGCAACGTTTCCTAAATGCGACACGTGATCACAACGCAGCCAGGAGGGCGCGCTGTTGAACATCAGTGTTGTAATCAGGCCAGTGGGCTTGAAATAAATAAATCCAAACAATTATCAAACCTCACAAGGAAGAATGAGGAATATTGGAATAAAGAAAATGCGAAAAAGGAAAACATGGAAATAGAAGAAATACTAATGTTGTTCTATTTCCATGTTTTCCTTTTTCGCATTTTCTTTATTCCATTATTCCTCATTCTTCCTTGTTTGGATTTATTTATTTCAAGCCCACTGGCCTGATTACAACACTGATTTTCAACAGCGCGCCCTCCTGGCCGCGTTGTGATCACGTGTCACATTTAGGAAACATTGCCTCGGCAACGCTCCGATGCGACGACGGCATTCTGCTTCTCGCAGTAAGACTCCATTCACCTTTGAATTAATGAGAACCACGGATGTTATCCGCTCTCACTAAACGGGTTTCTCCTGTTTCCAGCTACCGCATAACAGGCTGATATACTGCGCTGATTTCTCTCAGGCAGTTCGATTTGGCCACGACTTGGCCACCACTCTATAGTTTGCTACACTCAACTTTCCACCTACCTGCCACAGGTAACTGTTTTCTTGTCATGTAACTGTTGATTACATATACACATGATTCACGATATTGACTTATTGGCCTCCTTTATTTTTTCCTGCTCTCTCCTTTTCTACTCTTCTGCTACTACAACCACGACTTGATGGTATGTTTCGAATTTTATCACAATTATGAATGTAATCATGTACCATTTTGTACTGCTTGTTTATTTATGAATATGTATTGATTTTGATTAGACTGGCCCTGATGAAGGAACATTTTTTTTCCGAAATGCATTGGCAAATTTGGTCTGATTGATTAATCAACTGTGGCAAACTCTTCCTCACTAAGAAACTATTAGTGACTACTCATTTTTTGAGATTATTATTTTTGCAGATAAAAACTACTTTGAAAAACAACAGAATTGTATGCTTTTCTTGTTACAATTTGAAGCATATTTTTTCACTTTCAAACTGAATCTTCAGTAATTTTGAAAGAAACCACAACCCAGGCTGGGTATCTTAGAGAGCGGCTGTATGACTAGGTATCTTACCTGGTCTACTGCTTCATGTGTTTTCTGGGCTTGGGTGTCTCCAAACCTGTTACAGCCCGTTCCTTTACACATTTTTGGACAGACATTTGAAAGAAAGAATTTTTTTGTTGTTGTTGCATGAGCTTTAAACACCAGAGACAAGTTAATTTACTATCCAGTGGTGCCCACTCACCTCTATTCCACATCCACATGTAAACACAGAACAATGTGTCCAGAGCACAGACACATACCAAGCTGCATCACATGAGCCTAGGAGAAGGTCAACGTGACCCAACTGCAACCTGATGCACATCCATGGGAGACATGCCATATGGGAACATGGGTGAGCCGGGAGAAAACTTGTATGCTGTACACACATGTAAAGCATGTGAACACAGAAGTGGCGTCCCAATGCCGTTGACACATTGTGGGCAGGACACACAGTGGAATCATGGCCACCAGTGGCCAACCATACTTGCACCACTCACAGCAAGGCCATGCCGACACCTGCCTGGGCACCTCTCCACACCATCAAATCAAACAACATGCCTCTGCCACAACCCTTCCTGCAAGCATCCAACACATACATGCATCAACAGCAGAGGGGCACGTGGCATGCCATAGCCACAAGCACATTCATATGGCATGCACACACATTACTCAGAGTGCAAAAGCAAAGTCATGACCGATCACATCACAGTCCCGCTAACTACAATGCCCAAACGTGTGTACACAAAACATCCAAATGCACGTGTGGCCTTCAGATGTGAGTGATGCATAGTCACACATTGCTATTGTCACCACAACCACATGAGAAGCATGCATACACATGACATAGCCAACACTCCCTCAACTGTCACACTTGTTATCCAGGCACGTCTCCGACACAAGAAACATTGCATGTGCACAGTTTTCAAATATGTACTACAACACCCAATGCAAATTACAGTGCATTTCGAAATCGCACAGGTTTGATGTCCCACATGCAGAGCATTGTCTGGGACCTGCATGCAGATGTTTGTCGCTGAGACATACATGCTGCAAAAGAAAGGGGGCCACATGCACCGTAGAGCAGTACAACATATACCTACTCCCCATCTGACTCCAGATGTCATTGCAACATGCACACCTGGGCATGCAGCTCCGGATAGAACCTCGCAAGGACCTGCATGTTGTTGTCCGACAACCAGCACCTGCGCGCACGGTGCACCTCTGCAGTTGCACCGTCCTTCAGGAACTGCCAGGCCTTTACATGGATCCTGGATTTGAGATCCTCCCAGCGCTTGTGGACCGTCTAGTAGAAGCGGACTGCCACCCTGTCCACGTTGATGGAAGCCATTATGTCCTCCCAGATCTGGAGATGTCCTCCCTCAGCACGTTGCTTAGCTGGGTTGAAGAGGGCATCACAATTCTCCAGGACCTTATCCAACAGGATGTCAACTTCTTTGGCAGTAAAGTTGACAGCCCTCTGCCTTGCTGCCATGAGGTTGCCTCTCTGGTCAGAGGTAGATGGTGTGGACATGGCAACCCCCAAGGCAGATGTGGGTGGGTAGGCTGGTCCTGGAGATGGGTTGTGGAGCAGTGGTGGTGTTATGTGAAGGTGGGAATCCAACAGAGCAGCTGAGATGGTCACAGGGGCTCAGGCAATGGCTGGAAAGCAGGCACACCGACACATTGCGGGTGGGCAGCAGGCACTCACACTGTACAGGCAGCAGTAGATGGCAACATTGGAGGCAGTACAGGGCAAGAGGAGGAAGATAATGTGGCACGGAGGCCAGAGAGTGGGTCTTCCATGTGCAGCTCAAAAGGCAGCCAAAAACAGAGTAAAGGCCCTTAGCGCGTAAGTTACGTGACAGGCGCTGCACGCTGGCTGTACGCGCGAATGAACAAAGACAGAGTATTGTAGTTTTCACGTATTTTGGGGGGCACGCAATCCGTTCCCTTCAGGTAGCAGACTGTTCCTTTTTTGGGAGGGTTGTGCCTCTGCGCATATGCACATTTTTTATTTCCCCCATTTTGAGGCACACGGTCTGTCGTGTATGCCTTTTTTCTGTTTGTGGTTGCCATTGCGAATTGCGTACCTCTTTTTTCACTAGAAAGCTTTCCGGGTGCCGCGTACGCAGTGTTTGTGTTATTGGGGGCCACCGCGTATCGCATTCATCATCTTTTTTCATTTTCGGAAGCTTTTCAGTTGTCGAATATGAACGTTTTGTGTTATTGGGTGCTACTGCATATCGTGTACCACATATATTTCTCGTTTGGGGTACATTTGAGCCTTGCTGGACCACACATCTACGTCATACATCACCTAGACTGTTCCCTGACTGACTTTGCCCAGGGCAACACCTTGGCATACCTCCCATTCATCCGTTACACCTGTGAAATGGTTGGAAAGGCCCCAAAACGGAAAGGGGGCAGAAGAGGTTGGGTGGGGTGATGAAACACCTGCCCCAGCCCCAAGTGGTTGGGAAGTGGTAGTGATACACCTGCCTCATCCCCAGGTGGTCGGGGAAGCGGTAGTGACACACCTGCCACATCCCCAGGTGGTCGGGGAAGTGGTGGTGACACACCTGCCCCAGCCCCAGGAGGACATGGCAGGCCCCAGTCCAAAGGTGGCCCGGCACCTGGATGCCACAGTGGTTCCTGCCAGACAGGGGTAGCTCCAACCCCCCTTGCTACTCGTGGCAGGTAGGGACGCCCTGCACAGCAGGGAGAGGCTCAACCCCAAGACATGGCACAGGACACTGTTCCGCACAGGAAGAAGAACTTCTTTGATGAGGAGCTCCAGATCCTGATTGACTACGTGACCGATCACCATCGCGACACGTGTCTATAGGCGGGTAACACACTTATAGTTGCACAATGTATGGTGCATTTACAGTGTGTCACAGACCAGATAAACGCCTTAGGGAAGGAGATGCGCACAGCGAAACAGGTCATGCAGCGCTGGTATGATCTCACCCGTCGCACCAAGCACAAGCTCAGTGTCAACCTGACCTCTGCACTGGCAACTGGAGAGGGGCCACCAGAGGAGGAACAGCTGACACTGCATGAAGAGGCCATGATCCAATTATTCCTCATTGAGCAGGTGCAAGGCATGGGAGGCCTGCAGAATTATGAGGACACATCAGGTGAGTGTCCATCATTGCACCTCCTGTGTTTTGCTAGTCATGCATCACCCACACCAATTGTGTATTGGGACATCTTGCAGCATTTGTATAACAGCCCTGGGTAAAGCATGTTCTGTGACGTAAATACTCCATGTTAATTGGCCATCATACTGGGCGTAGCCCGTGTGGCATACATTCGTGGCTCATGTCTGTGTGACAGGACACATACCCCACAGGATACTCCCTTGTAGTTGGGAAACATGTGACACTGACAAGTAGTGTTCATTACCACATTCTTGCTGCGTTTCACTCTGCACTGCTAGACCGGTGCATGCACACAAAGTATTACTTAAACGCCATTCATGCAGAGATGCATGTTCTTTTTGTCACCTGCTCCTATCGGTTTCCTTGTCACGATGCACATCTGAGCTGTCTGTCAAAGCACATTGTTGTGTTCACAGAGTGTAGTTGCATGAGTGTTCCCAGACCACATACACATTGACTCAATTCAAGGGTCACAGAGAACCTACTCATTGTGGTGCATGCTCCCTCTGACCCTCCCATACTCTGTGCCCACTCCATGTGGCCACTGCCCTCACACTCTTGTAGATTGCTGGACCTTGTTCACATCGCCCAATCCACTCTCCATCTGACTGCACTTCAGGGACCTTGACCAGAAGTCACACTTTCGGGTGTACCCACTCATGGGCTTCTTCCCATTTCATGCCTTCCTGCCAGTCTTCATTGTCTCCTGTTCCATGTCCCAGACCTGATTAGTGTGCCATATGTCGTGGTGTTGTTTGTGAATATGGATGTCTCGCTGTTCCCATGTGAAGTCATTGTACATTAAAATGTCACATGTGCATTACTTTTCCCCTGGCATATGTGGCGACTTGACAGTTGAATGTCCCCTCATTGTGCCTTTACAACACTGTCAAATGTCAATGTGCCCAGTGCTGACATGGACATGATGGGTGGGGGGCACTTGTCAACGATTGCCATGCATCACTTGCTTACTGGACCAAGTGTGTGCATGGGCAATGTCTGAATGGTGCATGTCATGCATTTCTTGTCAGAGTACTCCTTGGAGCATATGTACATTGTTGTCTCTTTTGACATGTATCAATATGTCTTTCTCTCTACATGAGCAGGCAATGATGTACCAGATGCAGGGGTGGGTGAGGAGGAAGAATTAGTTGTACGGCAGACCACCAGTGGGGGCTGTGGTGTGGTAGGCTGTGAGAACCTACTGGTGCTGCAGACCATCTTGAGTCATGCTGCAGACTCTTCAGACTCTTTGGACTCAGATGTCACTGATGCTGAACCAGATGTGCAAGCCTCAAAGAGGCCAGAGGTTAGTGCCCCAATGTGTGGATCAGACAGGGCCTGTGAGTCTGTGGTGGGGTGGCTGGCTTCACAAGGCCAGTCAGTGGTGGCACCCCTGTCTGCGGTGGTTGCAGCTGCAAAGCCACCCTCACCCGATATGGTATCGGGTCCTGGGCCTGATGTTGAAGGGACGGATGCAGACCTGCAGCCAACGACAGGGGCACCACAGCAAATGACCAGGTCCCTTGCATCAGGCCACTGTGTGTGGGGGATGTATGCAGGCTGGGGAGACAGAGTTGGAGCAGCATATGTTGCGTGCCACCCTCCGACATGGATATGTGTTAGATAAGATATCTGAGGGCATGGATAAGATGGGCAAATCCATGACCCCGCCAGCAGCCCGGGTAGAGCAACAGCTGCAGGTCATGCGGTCCTCATGCCGCTCCCACAGACAGCACATGGAGGCCAACATCAAGGGCCAACGAGCTGATCTGGGGTGTCTGCAGGCTTCCCTGAATGCAGACACTCAAGCACACAGAGAGAATTTGAAGCTTGAGTTGGAGGCCCAGTGGACTACCCATCGTGCAGAACTAACAGCCACAAGGAGAATGATCCACGATGAGGTGGGTGCCTACAGTCAGTCACTTTTGGAGGAACTCTGTGCATCACAGCCATCTGCACATGCAGACTCTGTTACCTTTTGTGAAGCAATGCATACAGACATCATAGGCCTAACTGTGCTGGTGCCTTCATCAGTGTCACACATGGCCGCTGCCTCTGAAGACCAGGCCTTGGCACTGCGTGGTCTGCCTCCAGCACCACACCCACCTGCAGATCACCCACAGGATCGGGGTCCCAGAACAGACATGCTTCCTGGTCCACCTTTGCAGTGAGGTCCATGAGCATGTGGAGGTTAAAAAAAAAAGAAATGTTTCTTCATAGTACATTTTTTTTGACCACCCATAATTGGTAATTGCCATATATTTGGACTCCCACCCCCCGGTCCATGAAGGACTATTTTTTTTATTTCTTCTTTGATTACAAGACCCATGGCCCAGATGTTGGCCTGTTTTTGAGTTCATGTTATGTTATGTTAAGGAATTTATAGTGCACACCTGGTCATCCCTTTCCAAGGTGGAATCTTTTTGAGTTTTTTAAATTTTTTATTTTACATTTGACTTGAGTTGTGCAGTTGCCCTCTCAAGGCCATGATGTATGCAGTGGTGGACATGCAGCCATGCTCAGTGACGTCAACTACCATGGTTGCATTGTGGTGGATGGGATGACATGTGCAGGTAACATTGGGTTGCGTGAATATTGACACATGTGTGCGGTGTTTATGGTACTGTACTATAGCTGTTATAATGCCTTGTCCCATGTTGTTACAGTGCTCCGGAATTAGGTGGTGACCGCACTCCCAGGGGAGACACCCTGCACCCTTTGACGTCCCAACTCCCCATGCCCTCTGCCAGGCACTGAGCCTCCGGGCATGCATTTGGAGGCACAGTTCCCAGTGGAGGTGATGCGGGAATCACAACATGCTGGCTCAGTCAGCAGGTAAGCACATGCACTGTCTTGTGTGTTCTGCCAGTGTAATGGTTTCCCATGGTTTCTGCATGCAGTGCACATTTTGATCAGCTGGTGGTGTTCGCCTTGGTTCACGGTGAATGTCTGTGCTAATGTGTGTCTGTACACATGCATGTATGTGTATGTGCATTTGCACTTCTATGCCAGTGGCTTGTTTCTGTGGATGCACTCAGGATGTTGACAGCATGTTTGGAAGTGATTGTGCAGCACTAATGTCATATTCCTCATGGTCAATGTGTAGTTCTGTGTGGGTGTACGTACTGCTTGGCCACATGCATTGTTGGTGCTTATGCACTCTGATGGTTTATGTTCTCCGACACTTGGCACACTGACCGTGGTGATGTCTCCTTACTGCCACCATTCTACTCCCCCGGTCCCTATGTTGCATACCGGGCCCTGCAGGTGTTTTCCCTCTGCACACTACTCTTTGACGGTTGCCAATCCTAAATCCACTTCCTTCTCCGCTTACATGTCCCGCCCAGCCAGGCCACTGGTCACCATGTCCCATTCACATTGATAGGCATGTATGCACAACCTACACTGCAGCGCTTCATGACATGGGCTCTGGTGACTCTGCTGTGGAAATTTGTGTTAATTGACTCCACAGGACGTGTTTGTCGCACTTGATGCATGTTGGTTTTGACAGATATGCACATGTGTACCTTGGACTGGCTGCTACTGTGTTACCCAGTATGGTGACTCTTTGTACATGTTTTTGTACTGTTGGTTATCATCACTGGTGTGTATTACATGTTTTCTGTTTTTAGATTCTACTTCATGTTTACTGTCATAGTCTGTGGGTGTACATTTCCTCAGCACAATGTAGTTGCATGCATGTCTGACATACTCCACTTCCCGACACTTTGCTTTATCTGGTGTCCCTGTGTCAGGTTCAAGTGAGCCCTGGGGGGTGAAAGTACAGCTGCATGTACATTGGCTATGTTGTCCAACAGGGCAATATGTGGGCTGATGTAGGGTAGGGGTAGATGTTTTCAGTGCCTTAATTGCATGGAAGTGGGGTATATGTGTCTTGTTTTGTAATGCATGCCATGGTGAGTTTGTTTCCTTTGGTTTGAACTCAGGTCAAGTGAGCCCTGGAATCCATGCACACTTACTGGGGCACTCTCACTCAGGGGTGTGGTGTGTTGGGGGGTGAAAGTACAGCTGCATGTACATTGGCTATGTTGTCCAACAGGGCAATATGTTGGCTGATGTAGGGTAGGGGTACATGCTTTCAGTGCCTTAATTGCATGGAATGGAATGTGTCTTATTGTGTAATGCATGCCATGGTGAGTTTGTTTCCTTCGGTTTGGTGAGATAGGGCTACTGATTGACCCTACACATGTGCCTATTATTTGCTAGTCTGTCCTTCACCCCCCACAAGTTTTGTCCTTCATGGCCTCTACATGTGGATATTTTCCTTCTATGTGTGTTCCGTGATCTCAAGCCATGATGGTACGTCCGGAGGTATTGATATCACTATCATCCTCCCTCAGTCAGCATCTATGTGCCCTCACCCACAGTGATGTTGGGCATGTCCAGCCCTGTCTCCACTCCAGACAGTGTACTTACTCCTTGCTATGGTTTTCATTTTTCCCTCTCTCTCTCTTTCTCTCTCTCTCTCTCTCTCACTCTCTCTCACTCTCTCTCTCTCTCTCTCTCTCTCGTGCTACTCTCCACTCCTAGGCAATTCTCAATCTGTGTCCTGCCTCCCTCTTGCACCCTGTGGTCCTTCTTCACTGGGTGGTCTATGCTTGTTTTATGATTCCCTAAATGGTTGTCACAGATCTCCACTGGCTTTAAGTTGTTGCAATGTATGTTTTTACAATTTGAGGATGTGTTTCCCAGTGGGATGCAGTATATGCAGGCCAGGTGGGTACCCTGTGCAGGTACGTGAAGGGCAATCAGGTTGTCACTTGTGGTGTGATGTTTAGCAGGGAGCCTGGCACTGTGTGCATTAACTTTTGTTTAACTTGTTTTGTCGGGCACAGGTCAAAGTTTGCGGGTGCATGTGTCACATGTGTCGGTGCATGCTGTTTTCACACTCTTATCATTGTGGCACAGGTTGCGGGATCCTAGTTGTGGGTGGGGGAACGCTGTAGGGCCTTTCTTGTTGCGTTGTCAGGATGGTGGCAGGGCCAGCTATTTGTGGGCTGTGACATGTGTTGGTGGTGTTGGTGTGTGTTTCCCTGCACTTTTCACATGAGTATTGCCTGACACGTGGCGTTCCATACAATGATTCACTAATATTGATTCATGTACAGGGAAGACACTATTTAGGATTTCTGGATCAGGGTTCACCATTCTTGTTGTGCAGTCCTAAGAATAATCCACACACATGACACCATTGATGCACATGTTTGGGATGCTATGTTGTCAACAGACACCAGGCACACTACATTGAGCAGGGTTAGTTATTTGCCATGCATGTGCCATGCATTTGCACCATGTGATTACAGCAGCATGTTGACAGCTGCTGAGTGCATGTCAATGTTACCTTCTATTCAATGCACATTCAACACAATTCTATTTAGTCGCTGTGAAGTCTGCATTACTTTGCACTTTCCAGTTGCCTGCTTTTAAAAGAATATTTTGCATGAATACCGCCTGATAGCAAACGATTGGCCCAAGCACATTCGCATCGCACTATAAATTGCATTGAATGAACCTGAAACAGGCTAACTATGCCTCCATTTTGAGTTATCTGCCATTTTGATCACCTCTTGCTTTCTGTCCCATGTTTAGAATTGTGTTTTTGGCTCCAGCAGAGCAAAATGAACTTTGTACTGTTTCCATGATGTCAAAGTAGATAAGAATGTTGAAGCTGCTAAAGTGGATTGTTTGTCCTACACTGAAAAACCTTGGAGTTAAACAAAAGCCGTACTAATCAGTAATCTAGATGCCATCTGATCCAATAGTGCCTTCTCCGTTCAAACAGCAAAGTAGAATGATGAATAGTTGAACGAGCTCTTCTTGCAGAAATTTTTGTTTTTCGCTCCTTGAAACTAAGCTGACTTTAAGCTCAAGAACAAACGCTTGACAAATATAAGAGAGTAAAATAAGGACTGTTACCTTTGTGTCCTATATTTGGAAAACATGTGAAATATTTAAAGGAAAATAACATAACTATTCAAAGATGTTTAAGCATGACTTAGTTATGTGGATAGGCCATGAACCCTAGGTAAATGTATGACACAAAGAGGGGCTGGACGATGTGTCTGGGATTGTGGAAAACTTTTATAAATACTTGAAATGTCCAGCACTCTCTAATATCACTGTGTCTGCTTGCACACATTGCGGGGTGTTGAGAGCCAGACAGCTGCCTGTTAATAAATATACATTATACTTTGACCTCGTAACTGGCGTATTTCTATTATGTGGTATTAAGCCTCAATATTTGTAATCTTTCATGCTCTGTTTTGTGTGCTTTTTTCTTTTGTCTCTGTTTTTTCATGCTCTGTTTTGTGTGCTTTTTTCTTTTGTCTCTGTTTTTCATTGCTTTGTCATGTTTGCTTGTGTGTTTAATGCCAGTTACCTCAGTGCCCAGCATTCCGGTCTGACATCTGCCTCTGTGAAGTGCTGCTTTCTGAAAGATCCTGTTTTCAGTGCAGTTGGTGAGCATTTGGCTTCAGACGTTCTTGGGCTTTGCATCATCGGCTCCCATGCCATTGTTCAATGCACTGTCCCTGTGCTACGCTGATGATGGCATGAAAAACTGCCAGGGTGATCCAGACTTTTATTGATCTCAGTGATGTACATTTTGTGGGTCCGATCATTGTCATGCTGACTGTTGCCAGAGATGTGTGTTGAGTATGTGCAATCAGCTGGATAATGGGGTGGGTGTGACATGAACATTCACTGCATGGCACTTGGGGGTTCAGGCAGTGTGTGGGTGGTGGGTGTTTGCCATTATGTGTGTTTTGTGTGTTGGATTTGCATGTAGTGTGCAGATCTGTCTGCATGTGTGACAGGACATATCTTGATGGTCGGCATGTGAGTTGTTTGCATTTTTTGCATGTCACTCAGGAGGGCACGTATTGCTGTGTGTTTGGGGGCATGGTTGTGTTGGCTGCGCTCACATTGATTTATCTTTCTCCGCAGATCCGTTTGTCGTGATGTGATGGCTGATGAAAATGACTACTTTGATGTCAATGGGTATTGTGTGCATTGTTGCAGTCAGGACTGGGTTGGCCAGTGTATGTGTTTTATGTTGTGTAACACACATTGTGGGTCCAGGGCTCTACTTGCATGTGTTACTTGGTTTCTAGATAGTACTGTGCCTTACTACTTGTGGTCTCATGTGTGAGGTTTGTTGTCTACACGCAGTACAGTTGTTGTCCATGTGACAGCCGTCAGGTAGTTAGTCTATTGTGATGTGTTGTTTTTGGTGTACTTACATGTACACTGTTATTTGCAGTTGCTGTGACTGTTTTGGTGAATGGCGCAATGCCATGCTGCATATGGTCATGACTCACTGTTGATTTTGCTATGGAATGTCTACGTTACTTGCTGCATCTGTGACTGTGTCCATTTGGGTGTGTCAATCATTTTTTCTCACTTGTCAATTATGTCCTGTTCAGTGCACTTTTTGATATGGGATGCATTGTTTCCATATTAGCTGCATGTATGTCACATGTGGATCCTGACACCACTGCTTTTGCACTCACAGCAACAAGAATACATGTGTGCCTGTCATGCACATTCTCACATTGGCCTTATGGGGATTGGTGTAAATGATACTTTTGGAGTCCATGAATGCCTAGCGGTTCATAATTGATAGTTGACAAGTTGATGAATTTATCTGTGCCTACACATATTCTGCGTGATAATTCCTTGGACATTAGTGATGTTTTTGGGCCTCAGGAGTGGTTTCACTCCATGCTTACTGTGGTGGTGCTGGTGGTATACTTCCACTTGCGTGTCTTTCATTTGGACATACTTGGGTTATGTCTAATGGGGGCAAATTCTCAGTGTGTTTTCGTGTGCACAGAGAACTGGCACATGGTCATCATTGAATGGCACGTGGGATGTGGCTTTATCGTATGCACTCCACACAGGCAGGATTTCAGGTAAAGTAGGATTGCACCAGCTGGGTACATGCAGCCTCTCCAAGTGCTCTTTGGCCAGCCATGCGCAAGGGTCATGCCTGTGGGTGTGGGCGGTGGCCCACCAGAATGTCCACTGGGACACCACACCGTGTGGCGACATTGTGCAGGACACATGCTGCCACAATGATCCTGCACACAACTGATGGTGCATATAGCAACATAGCACTAGAGTAGTCAAGGGAGCGGAAACATAACTTAAGCACTCCGAATATGTGCTTCACTATGCCCCTAGTCACTACATGGGCAGTATTGTACCATACCTCAAGTGGTGTTGTCGGATTCCGTATTGGGGCCGTCATCATGAATGTGCTCAGTGGGTAGGCACTGTCCCCTGTAAAGGTATACATGGTTGTCATGATCATTTGTTGCCAGTGTCTATTGGTAAGTGTGCAACGTGAATGCATGAACGTGTCCGTTCATACTCACCAATGAGCCATGCTTTCCCATGCTTGCCAGCTAGCAGGTTCCGGTGTACTGGTGACATCCAGAATATATAACTGTTGTGTGTGCTTCCTGGATAATTGACATACACTTCAGTTATGATGCCCTTGGCATTGCACGCAACCTGAACATTGATTGAGTGCCAATGTTTGCGGTTGTGTTATATGTGCTCTGTTGCTCTGGAGGGACGTTGCGCAACATGGGTGCAATCTATTGCACCAAGCACTTGTGGGAAGCGTGCCACAGCATAAAAGGCCTGCATGGCTATTTGCCTCTCTGCTGGTGTTCTTGGCATATAAATGTGGCGGCGCACAGAAGGTTGTGCATTTATGCATGCAAGCACCTGGTGTAGGCAGCATGACTGTGTGGCCTGGGAGATGCCAACTACTATGGCAGTGGTCTGCTGGAATGATCCAGTTTGCCATGAAATGTAAGGGAGTGAGCACTTTTTCTAGGGGGCTAAGGGCCTGGGAGCACACGAGGTGTGATGTTAGCCCATCTTTCCACTCTCTGACCAGGTCTAAGGTGATATGGGGGGAACCTGTATCTGCCATAGACCTGGTCATCCAGCATCCCGAAGAGGGTGGTACGTGGGTTAAAGATGCAGACCCTGGCAATCCTCCTCCTCCTCCTGCTGTGTCCGTGCACGATCGCTCCAACAAATGCTGGATTCATCGTGGCTGGATATGTTTCGTTTGGTGTGTATTGCCTGGTTTACAGATGCGCGTTGATGTTTATGCCTGCTATCAGGTGGCAGGAGTGTACCAGGATTTGCATGAACTTTTTCGTGATCCGACGTTCAGAGTACAAATCCATGAATATATGTTTATTTGCACTGGTATGGGCGTGCGAATGCTTAACCGTGGACCGTCCCTCAACACGCCTACATTTTCACATGTAATTCCTCATTCTGCATGTTCCGCCCCTGATTTTGCTCGCTGCGTAGGCCCGGCACACACTCTGGCTGGAATCTCGTGCAAGCATTTCCTCCGCTCACAGGGATGTGCCAGACCAGCGCGAAATCCACACAAGTCAAAAGTACAGCACATTTGATTCCATGAATCGACGAAGCAATTGTGCGCGTAGGTCCCCTATTTTCCGCCCAGATTATTCCATGAATCGGGCCACATGTGTCCATGGATTGTAGGCCACATGTATGTGTGTGTTTGCATGATTGCTGTTGACCTGTGTGTGTGCACATACTTATCGATGTTTCTGCATATATGTATGCCGTGTCCGTTGGGTCTATGTATAGACATGTGTATTTTGCCAATGTGCATGCTTCTGTTTTGTCCAGACCCACTGCGCATATCCAAATTAAAGACACGCCATTTATTGGAAAAAGGAAACATTTAGTTTGGTTGAAATGATTTTTGAAAATCAAAATCAAAGTAGAAATGTTTTAAATATGTGCCTTGAAAGGGTTTTTCTGGACCTATGGGAACTAATTGCAAAACAACCTTATTTTATACATTGACTTTGCAACTTTGCAATAACAACCTTGAAAGTTCAGCAAATTTAGTATGCATGTTTGGCTGTAGCCAACTACGTTTTTTCCAAATTAAATGAACGACATTAACAGGGTAATTCATAGAATTTCGCAGAAAAGTGTCGCAAGCGGCTGGCGCAGAGTGTCCGCGTGCGATTGTCTGCGCCAGGCACGTGCGCTAAAACCGATTTCCGCGCACAGCGTATTCATGGATTTTAGGCTCCCAAACCAGCCGTGGCGCAGAGTATCGCAGCGACCCTGCAGCAGCGCCAGTAACGCCCCCAAGAACGCCCTCGCGCAAGGAAAAGCCATCAAAATCGCTAAATCATCACAAAGGGCTGCGCTAACCCTGGACCAGTTTACAGGGCTGCCAAACAAGGAACGCAAAGCGGGTAACGTGCATATCAGGGGTACGCGTGAAGTTATACACGCGATTAGCCAGGGTGCCAGGGTACGTGTATTTCAGGGGTGCGCGGGAAGTTCAACACGCGATAGTCCAGGGAACGTGTATTACAGGGGTACGCGGGAAGTTCAACACGCAATTGTCCAGGGAACGTGTATTACAGGGGTACGCGGGAAGTTCAACACGCGATTGTCCAGGGAACGTGTATTACAGGGGTACGCGGGAAGTCTTACATGCGATTAGCCAGGGCACGTGTAATACAGGGGTACGCGTGAAGTTATACATGCGATTAGCCAGGGTACGTGTATTACAGGGGTACGTGGGAATTATCACACGCGATTTGGCTGGGTACGTATATTACAGGGGTACACGGGAAGTTCTACACGCGATTCGGCTGGGTACGTGTATTACAGGGGTGCGCGGGAATTCTCACATGCGATTTGGCCAGGTACGTGTATTACAGGGGTGTGCGGGAATTATCACACGCAATTAGGCTGGGTGGGTCCTCACAGGTGTTCCCTGTACACCCTCCACGGCCCCTGCATGCAGCCCACAAAACAGGGGACTACCCTGCACACCTGCTCATGTCCCCCTGCACCCCCACCCCCCAGCAGTGCAGGGTCACCCTCCACCAGGCCCCCACTCATGTCTCCCACCACCCCCACCCCCCAGCAGTGCAGGGGCACCCTCCACCAGGCCCCCACTCATGTCTCCCACCACCCCCACCCCCCTGCCACCATGGGCAGCCCCCACCAGGCCCCCACTCATGTCTCCCACCACCCCCACCCCCCTGCCACCATGGGCAGCCCCCACCAGGCCCCCACTCATGTCTCCCACCACCCCCACCCCCCAGCAGTGCAGGGGCACCCTCCACCAGGCCCCCACTCATGTCTCCCACCACCCCCACCCCTCTGCCACCATGGGCAGCCCCCACCAGGCCCCCACTCATGTCTCCCACCACCCCCACCCCCCAGCAGTGCAGGGTCAACCTCCACCAGGCCCCCACTCATGTCCCCCTGCACCCCCACCCCCCAGCAGTGCAGGGTCACCCTCCACCAGGCCCCCACTCATGTCTCCCACCACCCCCACCCCCCAGCAGTGCAGGGGCACCCTCCACCAGGCCCCCACTCATGTCTCCCACCACCCCCACCCCCCAGCAGTGCAGGGTCACCCTCCACCAGGCCCCCACTCATGTCTCCCACCACCCCCACCCCCTGCCACCATGGGCAGCCCCCACCAGGCCCCCACTCATGTCTCCCACCACCCCCACCCCCCAGCAGTGCAGGGTCACCCTCCACCAGGCCCCCACTCATGTCTCCCACCACCCCCACCCCCCAGCAGTGCAGGGGCACCCTCCACCAGGCACCCACCCATGTCTCCCACCACCCCCACCCCCCAGCAGTGCAGGGGCACCCTCCACCAGGCCCCCACTCATGTCTCCCACCACCCCCACCCCCCTGCCACCATGGGCAGCCCCACCAGGCCCCCACTCATGTCTCCCACCACCCCCACCCCCCAGCAGTGCAGGGTCAACCTCCACCAGGCCCCCACTCATGTCCCCCTGCACCCCCACCCCCCAGCAGTGCAGGGTCACCCTCCACCAGGCCCCCACTCATGTCTCCCACCACCCCCACCCCCCAGCAGTGCAGGGGCACCCTCCACCAGGCCCCCACTCATGTCTCCCACCACCCCCACCCCCCTGCCACCATGGGCAGCCCCCACCAGGCCCCCACTCATGTCTCCCACCACCCCCACCCCCCAGCAGTGCAGGGTCAACCTCCACCAGGCCCCCACTCATGTCCCCCTGCACCCCCACCCCCCAGCAGTGCAGGGTCACCCTCCACCAGGCCCCCACTCATGTCTCCCACCGCCCCCACCCCCCAGCAGTGCAGGGGCACCCTCCACCAGGCCCCAACTCATGTCCCCCATCACCCCCACCCCCCTGCCACCATGGGCAGCCCCCACCAGGCCCCCACTCATGTCTCCCACCACCCCCACCCCCCTGCCACCATGTGCAGCCCCCACCAGGTCCTCACAATCCCCAATCATGTGCGTAATGGTCAGCCTCCACAGCCAAAAAGCCCTACCAAGTAACCCATTCACCCACATGGAAATGAAAACACATGTTACACCCCCAATGTTCATGAAGCAAATGAACCCATGTCCGTCACACACATATTTTCAAATTGAATGGGAAAACACACAACATGACATGCATGAAACCAATGAGATGAAACCACACAGTGAACAATGGAAAAAAAATGTATTGGACAAAAATACGAATGGTAAAGAAAGAAAAATAACTACAATGTAAATGTGAAAAAATAAGCTGCATGTCCGCATAAAAACACAAAAGTAGAAAATCAAATCCAAAAAATGTTGTCCAAAGTGAAATGTAAAAACTCTCCATGCAACAAAGAACTATGTACAAAAATAACAAGGGTCCATCATCACAACTGAACTAAGGAAACCTCCTAAAAAACCTACCTAAATATCAACTATATACAAAAAGTGGAGCAGTCTCCGTCGACTCCAAATCATAAGAAAAAACAAAGGAAACCTAAAACTAAAGAACTATATACAAAGGCGGCGGGCAAGTCCAGCGGCTCACTCCGTGGTGTTCCGGGCCAGGGCATCATCGAACTCCTGTTCGATGTCCCGGAGGCGGTCCAGTTCCATGGCCCCGAGGGTCCGCAGGGACGACGCCGTGTCCTCCTCCAACCCCCTGCGGATTGCCTCGAGGCACTCGGCCCGCCTCAGGGCCCTCCGCATGGAGTTCTCCGCCCTGACCATTGTGAGCCGCGCATCTTCCGCCCGCCTCCGCTCCGCACCTATGGCGTGGCCCAACCGCTGCCACACGGAAGACACTCTCTGTCCTGGGTCCTCCTGCCCTCCGGCCGATGCCTGCCCCTCCGATGTCGAAGGCCCCGAGCCTCCATGGCTCCCACCATGTTGCTGCTGCTGCTCTGCCTCTGCCCGTGCACTGCCTCCTGCTGCCTGCACATCCTCCGCCGGCTGGGGTGCAGTTGTTGATGTGGCCACTCCTGCTGGACGTCCGACTCCCGACTGTGGCAGGGATGCCTCCTCCACCAGCCTGGCCGCACTGTCAGAGGCAGCTCCATAGGGCACCCAGGTGACTGATGGGTGGGAAGATGGCACAGAGGACGACTGGCGCATAGGGGGTCCAGTTGAGGAGGGGGTCGGAACAAGCCCCATCAGACGGAGGAATCCGGTCTGGGTGACCTGTCCCAGCAGGCTGACGTGGTCAACGAGCCATTCGAGATGACGTGCAGTCTCTCCATGAAAAGTCTGCAGGTCACCTTGCATGGCCCGTTGACGCAACGCCACACCAGCCAGGACAGGCTCAACCCGGACCTGGATAGCCACGTCCGCAGGCAGAGGAAGGCCAGTTGACGTCAGCTCATCCCCTGCCTGGAAACGGGTCTGGACGTAGGCATCCCTGCTGGTGCAAGATGATGCAGGGACAGGATCGGGGACAGGATTGCACACAGGCACCTCCGCGGCGGCCTGTGCTGCCTCCTGTCCCTGGTCCTGGACTGCACCACTAGCACCAGTGGGATCCCCACCTCCAGACCCCGTCTCTGGTGCTTGCACGGCCTCCTCCTCCACCAGACCCCCCACCAACCTGGATGACTCCGTGCCATCTTCCCCTGTTGGGCCCTGTGGGGTCCCAGCTGCCCCTTCTGCTGCCGAGGAGTCCAACTCCAACCTCCGCCTCTTGGACCTCCCCCCGGCAGCTGCGGCCTGGGACGCGGCACCGGACTCCTCACTCCCCGACGAGATGACAACACGGGAGGGGAGCCGGGCCTTGTGTCTCCGGCTGGCGGTCGGATCCCCGCCGCTGTGCTCCACAGCACCTTCTCCGCCCTCTTCATCAGTTGACGCTGCAGACAGGGAGAAACAAAACACAGGCATCAGGGCACTGTACAATGGACACATACACACATGACAGTTGCACATGAGTGGCATTGGCAAACCTCAGACATGTCATCACAATCCCCAACACACATGTCATTGCAACTCGCACACATGAGCCATACCACAGCCATATCGCAACTGCCACCACCATCCATACACATACAACAGCATGAGCAGCCAAAGGTGACCCAGACATCACATGCAACACAGGAAGTGCACCACACATATACACACACCACCACACTTGCATGCATGTGTACACCTCTGCCAAGTGTCGCACTGTTCAGACGGGCATCCATGTCACATCTGCCAATCAGGCTTACACATACCGCAGTCACATGCATCCATGTTGCATCACTGTTGCACCCTTGTCAAATACACACACATGCACATGTACACAGTGCTCATACATGCAGCCCAAAACAACATACATGCGTGACATCACGGACATGTCTACTTACATACACATACATACAAACATGGGTGCACGCACAACTGCATTTGCCATGCAAGCCTACACACACAAGCACCATCCATGTCTCACACATTACAGCCCTCGCATGTGTCAGCCCCACGGCCATGTACACCCCCACCCATACTCGACCCCATACAAACAGATGTGCAACCTGCACAATACCGAATAATCACCACACGCACTGCTCACAATCAGGATGCATGTACACTCACCGCTCGACTCCAGACGGGTCTGCTTCTCCAGGACCTGGACGTGGAGCGCTGGGGATATGCGTTCCAGGACCCCCATCTGTTCTTCCGACAAGTGGCCCCGGCGCCCCTTGGCATCCGCTGCCTTCAAGAGGCGCCGGGCCTTGTTCAGGGTCCTGGACCTGAAGTCCTCCCATCGCTTCCTGACATGTTGTAAGTCCCGGACTGCCACCCCCTCCGCGTTGATGGCAGTCACGATGTCAGTCCAGATCCGAGTCCGTCCTTCCTTGTCGGCGCGGGAACTTCCGAAGAGGGCATCATACTGCCCCAGGACTTGCTCCACCAGGACACCAACTTCGGTGGCACTGAAGCTGGTGCCCCTCTGCCTCTCTGGCCGGGGGTTGTCAGTGGTCACAGATGGTGTTTGCCCCGACATGACAACCCCAGAGGCAGGAGTGGGTGGGCAACTGGGTCCTGGGGCTGGGCTGTGGAGCGATGGAATTCCAGTCGGGAGTCTTCGGTTCCAGCAGGGGTGGTCACAGCAACAGCACCCCTGGCTGATGTGCAGGCAGCAAATGGCAGTGCACGTGGGCAGCAGGCAGTCAGGCAGCAGCAGATGGTAGGTGGGAGCGTGCTCGGGGCTCAGGGGGGCAGTAGTTCGGCCTTCTGGGCAGGAGCATGGTCTTCCGTGTGCTTACGCGTGGCCAGCTTGGTACGGAGTGATTTGGCACGTGAAAATCCTGCACGTCAGCGTGAAAATCGAGGAAAGGCCCTTAGCGCGTAAGCGCGTCAGCACGCATACGCGATTCTATTGGACCAAAGGCCCTCAGCGCGTAAGCGCGTCTGTGACGTGACCCGCACGGGTGTTTCCCACACAGCACGTGATGACAGAGCACACGTGGAAAGACTGCACGTCAGAGTCTCATCGCGTGTGATTGGTGGAAATGGCCCTACACGCAGAAGTGACAAAGCATGTAATTGGTGGAAATGGCCCTACACGCAGAAGTGACAAAGCGTGTAATTGGAGGAAATGTCCCTACACGCAGAAGTGACAAAGCGTGTAATTGGTGGAAATGGCCCTAGCGCGTACACGCCGCGTAAGTGACGCTGGACGTGTGGGCCTGTATAAAAGGTACGCGTAGAACACCACTTCCTTGTACGTGCTTTTCGTGGAGAGCGAGTGGGTGAATTCTGTACTTCTTGTCGTTTCACACGCGATTTACTTCACGGCGTTTCAAGTTCGTATTCCCTGTTACCTCTGACAGCTTTTTCTCTTCTTTTGCTTTTACTGGTTTACCTGGGCCTGTTCCCTCAAACAGTGTTCCCTTCTACTGTTGTCCTGTCTCCTCAGACAGCGTACAAATCTTCTTTTGGCGGGGGTGTTGCCAACCAAACGTGCTCCTTTAACACGCTCATTTACCAGGCAGACGGTGAGTCACGCACGTATCTAACATCTGTGCTTGCCCCGTGTGTAGCCTACCCCTTCAGAGGTCATTCTAGGCTGCGTGTGACACGCATACGTTCATTCTTGTGTTACTGGGTGCCACAGCGTAGTGCAGGTTTTTCTTTCTGCACACGTGGTCTAGGAGGGGTTGCGTGCACGTCTTCTCCCTTTTTTGGGGCTCCTGTGCGTAGCGTGACCCGTCATCTTTCCCCAGGGGTTACAATCAGCCTTGCAAGAGCACTAGGGTACAATTACCATCTGGTACCCAACCCCTTTGACCCCCTATTGCCCAGGACAATAGTTTCCAGCCACTCCCATACGCACATTTACATCAGTGCCATGGCTGGGAGGCGAGGATTCCGTAAGGGTGGCAAAGGTGGAAGAGCCACAAGTGGTGGCCGTGGTGGATCCGGTAGGGGACGTGGTCGTTACTTGCAGGGTGAGGCTGTCCCCCCATGTGTGGAGGACCAGTCAAGGGCACCCATAATCCCCCCCCCTCCCGTTGAGGCTGATGTGGCTGACACCATCCATGCTCAGCCCTTGTTGGACCAGCCCATTGTGGCACCAGATCTGGCTGACTCCATGGCTGACTTCCAGGTTAGCAGGCCTATGACACGTGCGCTGGTGCACGTTGATGTCACCATGCCACGTGCATCTGGGCCAGCAAGGTCATCTGCTGCACCAAGGAGGCAGGGCGGAGAGGCTGCAGGGGCAGCTGCGGCTCCATCCACCCCAGCCCTCACACACCCAGCCAGGACAGTGTCGGTCCTAGTCCATGCTGCTGACATTCCCCCTGACACCATCACACTAGAGCCAATGCCTGCACCAACTCCCATGCTGAGTGTGCAATCCCACACTCCTGATACAGAGTCCACCAGGGCTCCTGCCCCTAGTGTCCAGAGCCGCGCAGGACACTCAGGATCACCACCACCTTCCAAGCGGAAGAGGAAGAGTGCTCGTCCTGCACTGGCTGATGCCCCAGACACGGCTACACAGTCCGGCCCATCCAGGAAGCCCAGCTTCACGGATGACGAACTGAATGCACTTGTCGAATATGTGTCCGGACATGACAACGAGATGGTCATTGTTGCAGGATCCAAGACCACACCTGCACAACGCCAGGCACACTGGCAGACCGTTGCGGACATCGTAAGTGCCCTTGGAATCGTGAGGCGCACAGCCAATGATTGCTATAAGCGCTGGAATGACCTAAAGCGCAGGGCAAAGAGTAAGCTGGCCTCAAGTCATGCCGCAACTCTAGTGACTGGAGGTGGGTCTCCAGTAGTAGACATGGAACTCACTCCACATGAGTCAGTCGCTGGGACCTACGTCACGGAGGAACAGATCCAAGGCATGGGAGATCTGGCTGATTACGAGGCATTGTCCGGTGAGTGCACATGCATGTGTGTGTCATCCATGTGCATGGTGTGTGTGTGAGGGCTTCTGTTTGTGTGCCAGGTGAGAGTGTGTGCGCCTGAGTCGTATGGGTCAGCCATGTGCTTCATGCAATCCTTCCTGCGCAGCTGCATTTGGCCATAGCAGTATCCCTTCTGCCAACAGTAGACATCTAGCCCAACTGCACGCCAGTTGCCCTTGAAGTGTCACCTTGCCACAACATATTTGCTTATTTTTCACTGTTCATTCAGTCAGTTTGTTTGCATTCCACCACTTTCACTAGGCATGTCGCTGTCCACTAGTCACATGTCTGACATGGGTATGGTAAAGTGGAGTGACTTTGTTACCTGGATATCATTTGTACACACATGTCCCTGTGCAATTGGACCATTTCAGACTGGCAGCTCCAGGTGAAAAATCTGACCTGTTAGAATTAGAAAAGCGATTACATGCGGGAACTGGACTGAATGAATAGGTGCTGCCCTCCTCTCCATCTTCACTCAATAGCAATGGTGCATGCCATCTGTGTGATGGCATGTGTGTTTCACCTGGCAATCACAGGCCAATGTGTGATGCCACTGCCAGGCAGCATGCAGAAAATGTGTTCATCTTCCATCTTGGTGTCATCAGTGTGTGCCATTTGCCTGCACTTCATACGCAGTGAGGGTGCATGCATGGGAGGGTTTTAGTCATGTGGGACATGTGTCAATCAAGTACTGGTTCTCTTGCTTCTCAGCCCTCATTGTGTGCCATGGTGCTAATGCCTGTTTCCATTTCTTTGTTTTCATGTCTTTGCAGGGGAAGACGCACCTGATACTGCTGGGGTTGTGGAGATGGTGCAGACCCAGGAGGGGTCCGAGGGCCGACCAACCACCAGTGAGGGACGTGGTGTGGTGGTGGGGGAGAACCCACAAGTGCTGCAGGTCGTGCTCTCAAGGGGTGTCTCTGGCTGCACCTCCCCCGAGCTGTACTCAGGTGTTGATTCGGATGAGACCTACGTGCCGTCGCAGGTGAGTGTTCCGGGGAGGGATTCTGTTCTGTCTCACCCACCTGCACCAGGGTCAGAACCCTCCATGGGGATGTCAGTGTTGGCAGCTACGCCTTCGGTGGTTACGGATGCAGGGTCATACTCCGCGACATCTGATCCTGTTCCTGGGCCAGCAGATCAGAGGGGGAATGCAGTCCTGCAGCCTCAGGCAGTGCCGGCACAGCAAGGCGCAGTTCGCCTTGCCCCAGACAGGTGTGGTGCCCGCCGACGTGGTGGCCGTACGCCACCCGGCAATACCGCATGGGAGCAATCCATTTACGGTATGGCAACCCAACAGGCTGCATCATCCGAGATGATGGCTCAGGCCATGGATAGGGTGGCCACTTCCATTGTCCCCCCAGAAAGGCTGATGGAGCGACTAGAGCAGGCAACCGACTCCATCTGCCAGTCACACAGGGAGGACATGTTGGGGTCCAACAGGGACAGGCGGGCGGCACTGGCGACTCTACAGGAGGCCATCTCCATTGAGTCCCAGGGCCACAGGGAAGCCCTGAGGCAGGAGCTCCTTCACCTCAGGACGACTCTTGTTGAGCTTGAGGCTTCAACACACCAAAGGACAGAACAGCAGCTGGAGCGTCTCACCCGTACGCTCTCAGCTGAGATGCAGGCAACGAGGGCGGAGGTCCGGGCATCCCGTGAGTTGTTGCATGGGGACCTCCGCACACTCATCCTCCAGAACCAGACCTACCACACCCGCATGCTTGCAGCCATGGAGGAGCAGACTAGGGCCTTGCGTGGGCTGCCTCCCATAGTGCAACCACCTCCGGATGCAGCTGCACAGGGTGATAATAGCGACAGCAGTGATACTCCCACAATAGGGTAGCCGTGTGGGCCATGAGCCCATGGAGGTGTTTTATCTTCCCAGGATCCACGCAGGTGGGTTCTGGTGTGCATCCTGTCCTCGGACCTCCTGGGTGGCCTCCCCAACCCCCCCGGGCCCATCAATGGCCATTTTTGATTGTTTCTTATTTTTATTTTGATTTCTTTTATTCCCAATTTTTTGGGACGATTTGTTGGCTTCCGTGGTTCCTGTGGGCATACGCTGCATTGTGGCTGGGCACATGCAGGCTTGTAATGTATTTGGTTCAGATGCTTGGGTTTGAGTCACACACACCCCTCCTGCTTCCCGTTTCCATGGGCTTGCAAAGGGTGTGCCCAAGTGAGAGTGAATTACATAGTGACGTTGGACTCCCATGAGCTGTGTGGGCAGTCTGTAGTCAATACTGTGTATACATTCCTAGTGCATATTGCTGTTGTGTTGTACACTGCATGTTGCATTGATGTGTAACTCTTCTTATGTGTCTACCTCCCAATTTGCAGGTCCCTTCCTCATGTCCACACAAGGACCTCTAGTCTGGCGATGGGGTGTATGTTGGCAGCAGTGCACCTACAACTCTACATGGCGCCAACACTGCACAGTTGGTAGTGGTGGGAGTGCAGGCATTTCCAGGTGGTGAGACTACTAATATGTAACATTTGTGATGTCATGTTAATGGTAGTACGTGCTCAAGTATGTTGTTGGTCCGGCATTGCTGTGAGCATTTCAGGTGTTGCAGGTTTCTAATAGGGACACTGTACATAGTGAGACTGATGTCATGTTGTGGGGATTACTTTGTTTACCTGCAATTAGCATGACATGGCACGGTGTGTCGTGTGGCGGTGCTGGGGTTGGGTTGGCTGAAATGGCACTGTCCTCTTGTTGCATTTTGCAAGTGGGTATTCATTTTAGCTGCTTCAATGTGTAACTTCACAAAACTGCATTGGTGGTGTCTGTGTGGGTAGGGATGCACACATTGTGACACTTCCAGGTGAACAATCTCAGGCTGATATGGTATTCACGGTTCATTCTCCAGACATTCAGGATCAGTGTCAGGTTGAGTCATCATTGATTGTCAGATGGAATGTGCCAGGGCAGTGTGCACTCCACAGGGGTGTGATTTCTATGTGAAGTAATTACCCACTAGCTGTGTACGGGCTGCCTCCCCCCGTGCCCTTTCCCCTCCCATGCGCAGCGGCTGTGCATGTGGTTGGGGATGTGGGGCCACCACCATGTCCACGGCCAGGCCCCGGCGTGTTGCAACGTTGTGCAGGACACATGCTGCCACTATGATCCTGCACACTACTGGGGGAGCGTATAACAGCTGCCCGCCAGAACGGTCAAGGGAGCGAAAGCGTGACTTTAGCACTCCGAATGTGCGCTCCACTATGCCCCTGGTTGTAATGTGGGCTGTGTTATATCTTACCTGGGGTGGCGTGGTGGGGTTCTGAATTGGCGTCATCATGTGGGGGCTGAGAGGGTAGGCACTGTCCCCTGTGGAGGTGGTGATTGGTATCATTGGTGGGGTTGTGACCTTGCTCAGTATCCAACATGCATGCATGTGCAGTGGCATACATACTCACCAAGCAGCCATGTATCGCCATGCCGCCCAGCTTCTAGGTCCCGGCTTAGGGTGGACATTCGGTAAATGAAGCTGTCGTGGGTGGAGCCGGGATAGTTGGCATATACTGAGGTGATGATTCCCTTGGCATTACATGCTACCTGCACGTTGATGGAATGCCAGTGCTTGCGGTTCCTATAGATGTGCTCAGATGCCCTGGGGGGACGTAGAGCCACATGGGTGCAGTCGATGGCACCTAGCACTTTGGGGAATCGTGCCACAGCGTAAAAATCCAGGGCGGCAGCATGCCTTTCTGCAGGTGTTCTGGGCAGGTATATGTGCCTGCGGACTGATGGGCGTGCAGTGATGATGTTCAAGACCTGGTGTAGGCAGCGTGACTGGGTGGCCTGTGACACCCCACCCACTATGGCACTTGTCCGCTGAAATGATCCAGTGGCTAAGAAGTGCAGTACATTGAGGACCTTCTCCAGGGGGCTGAGTGCTTGGGAGCACAGGGTGGGTGATGTGAGGTCATCCTCCCACTCACTCACCAGGTCCAGTATAATGTGTGGTGGAAACCTGTACCTCCCATACACCTGGTCATCAGGCATCCCGAAAAAGGCTGGTTCTGGGTGTGAATATTCTGGCCCTGACTATCCTCCTCCTCCTCCTTTGGTAGCCCACTGCCACTGCTGCTAGGAACGGTATGTTCATCCTGGCGTCTGAGCTTGTTATTGTTAAAGTGCGCAAATTTATGCTTTGCGCGTGTTCTAGGCGAGCGTGTGACCCGCGCACCCCTGGAATCCAGTTCCCAGTCCAATAGCGTGTGGAAATTCACACGCACCACGGGATACAGCGTGTGACCCGTGCACCCCTGGAATCCAGTTCCCAGTCCAATAGCGTGTGGAAATTCACACGCACCACGGGATACAGCGTGTGACCCGCGCACCCCTGGAATCCAGTTCCCAGTCCAATAGCGTGTGGAAATTCACACGCACCACGGGATACAGGTTCGCTGACGTACTTGCGTGTGTAAGTGCCCGCGCACCTATTAAATACACGTACATAGGCCAATCGCGTGTACGCGCACTTTTGTCCAATTACACGCGATGACACTCTGACGTGCAGTATTTCCACGTGTGCCCCGTCATCACGTGCTGAGTGGGGAACACCCGTGCGGGTCACGTCACAGACGCGCTTACGCGCTGAGGGACTCTGGTCCAATAGAATCGCGTATGCGTGCTGACGCGCTTACGCGCTAAGGGCCTTTCCTCGGATTTCACGCTGACGTGCAGGATTTTCACGTGCCAAATCACTCCGTATCAAGCTGGCCACGCGAAAACACACGGAAGACCACGCTCCTGCCCAGAAGGCCGAGTTACTGCCCCCCAGTGCCCCGAGCAGCCTCCCACGTGCCATCTGCTGCTGCCTGCCTGCCTGCCTGCTGCCACCGTGCCCTGCCATTTGGTGCCTGCACATCAGCCATCTGCAGGGGTCCAGTTGCTGTGTCCACCCCTGCTGGAACTGAAGACTCCCGACTGGGATTACATCGCTCCACAGCCCAGCCCCAGGACCCAGTTGCCCACCCACACCTGCCTCTGGGGTTGCCATGTCGGGCACTTCCACATCTGGCACCAGTGGCAACCCCAGGCCAGAGGGGCAGAGGGGCACCAGCTTCACTGCCACCGAAGTTGGTGTCCTGGTGGAGCATGTCCTGGGGCAATATGATGCCCTCTTTGGATCGTCCCGCGCCAGCAAGGAAGGACGGCAGAGGATCTGGGCCGACTGTGTGGTTGCCATCAACGCGGAGGGGGTGGCAACCCGCGACGTCCTGAAGATCAAGAAGCGCTGGGAGGACTTGAGGTCCAGGACCCTTGTGAAGGCCCGGCGCCTCGTGGAGGGGGGCCGGGGCCGCATGAGTTCCATCCAGATGAGGGTCCTGGAATGCGTATGCCCAGCGCTCCACGCCCAGATCCTTGAGAGGGAGGCCCGTCTGGAGTTGAGCAGTAAGTGTCCAAGCATTACTGTGTGAGACAGGGCATGTTGCGGTGTGCTGGTTCTATGATACTTGCCTGTATGTGTGCCATAGGCCATGTATGCATGTATGTGTGCAGGGACATCATGGTAATGCATGTGCGACCAGTGATGTGTGACCCACATGGTTGTTGCATGTGTTCAAATGCCGCATGGGGAGCCCTATGCAGATTTTGAACATGAGAGCATGCCAGTCTCTGTACCTGGACATGGGTGGGGGTGAGGGATGGGTGCTGATGCCAGGTACATATATGGTAGCCATGTCTGTGTGCCTGACCTGCGTGTCTGTGACTTGTGCATGCCATGGATGCATGACACATGTGTGTGACAATGCACAGATTCAGTGAAGCAGCCAAATTACCCTTGTATCCGCTGTGTTTGGTGTGTTTGGGGCCAGATGGATGTGACTGAGGTGAAGTGTGTGCATGTGATAGGCATGAGCCATGATGCATGTGAGTTACATATCATTGAATGTTTCAAGACTCCATTGGACATGCATGGAAATGTCCATGGCATGCACCATGCCTGTTACTGTGTGTGTTTTGCCTGGACTGACCCATGTGTTGTGGAGGGTCATGATGGAAGTGTACTTTGACAGTGGTGCTCATCTGCTATTGCTTCCTGTCTAGGGGACCATTGTACAGTGCCCTGATGCTTGTGTTCTTTGTCTCCCTCTACGCAGCGGCTAGTGAAGAAGAGGGCGGAGACGGCGCTGTGGAGCAAGGCGGCGGGGATGCCCCCACGGCTGCAGCGGAAGGGGTGGGTGAGCCCCCACAGGGGCCTACTACGGTGGGAGACGGTGAGGAGCCATCCAGGTTGGTGGTTTGCACAGAGGAGGAGGAGGCCGCCACTGGGGCACACATGGGGCCTGGTGGGGGCATCCCTGCTGGTGCAAGTGGTGCAGTCCAGGGCCAGGGGCAGGAGGCAGCACAGGTCACCGTGGAGGGGCCTGTGCATGTCGCTGTCCCTGACCCTGTGAGTGCACCACCATGCACCAGCAGGGATGCCCCGTCCCAGGCCCGTCCGCAGGTAGAGGGGATGTCCATGTCACCTGACTCCCCTCCACCTGCGGACGTGGGAACCCCTGGCCGTGCGGAGAAGGTCCTGATTGGGGTCGCGATGCGCACGGCTGTGATTCGTGATGCCGTGCGTGCTTCCCGGGAGGAGCACGCACGTCATCACGAAGTGCACCGTGCCGACGTGGCCCACTTGGGATCGGCCATGTTCGGGGGTTTCCTGCATGTGTTGGCCAATGTGGCGGCCCTCTCCTCCTCTGTGGAGGCTATCCACCAGTCGTTCTCTTTGCCGTCTTCCAGCCCAGATGCCACCAGGGCCCCCTGTGGACCTGCCCCGACCAATGCAGCCAGCTCGGTGGGGATCCCATCCCTGCCACAGTTGGGAGTCGGAGGTCCCGCAGGGGTGGACAACACAGCAACTGGACCCCAGCAGATGGAAGATGTGACAGCATTATCAGGCAGGGCACGTGCACGACGGCGTCGGTGGTTTCCATCAGCCTGGATGCCGTCGTGCTGGCAGAGGCAGTGGCGTCGGAGGCAGCAGCGGGCTCGACGTGGGAGGCATCATGGCTCGGGGCCATCAAGATCAGAGGGGCAGGCATCGGCCGGAGGGCAGGGCAACCCTGGGATGGTGGTGTCTTCCGTGTGGGAGCAGTTGGTCCAGCGGATAGGTGCGGAGCGGCAGCGGGCGGAAGAGGAGCGGCTCGCCATGGTCAGGGCGGAATTCTCCATGCGTCGGGCGTTGAGGCGGGCTGAGTGCCTCGAGGAAGCTCGCAGGGAGTTTGAGCTGAACATGGGGTTATCCCTGCGAGACCTCGGGGCCAGGACACAGTCCCACCTCCAGGACATCGACATGGAGTTCGATGATGCCCTGGCCAGCAACATCAACAAGTGAGCCGCAGGACTTGCCCGCTGCCTTTGTATAAATTTATATAGTTAGTTAGTGTTAGGTTTCCTTTATTTGTTTTTATTATTTTGGACCGCTCGGACAATGGCCACTTTTTTGTATATATTTTTTTCATTAGGTAGTAGTAGGTTTCCTTTATGGTGTTGGGCTCATGGACCCTGGTACATTCCTGTATTTAGTTTTTTTTTTGAAGGAACATTTTCTTTTTTTCATTATTGTGTTCACCATGTGGAAATGGTTTTTCATTCTTTTGCTTCTACTTGATATTGCTTTGGTCAACATTTGTTTTTGTATTCCTTTTTCGTTTTTTGATTTTTACTTTGGTTCTCCAACATGGACCATTTATTTTGTTATCCACATAGTTGTATGTTTGATTTGTTTACTTATTTTTAATCTTTAATACATTTTTTATTTTTACTTCCACTTGTGTTATTTTGTCTTTGGTTTCATACATGTCATGATATGGGTTTTGACATTCACTTGCAGCCATTGTGTATGTGTGTGTGACGGAAATGTGTTCATTTACATACTTGCCATTGGGGTTGTGTCATGTAATTGCATTCACTATGTGGGTGGATGCAATCCTTGCCTGGGGATTTGTGCTGGGTATGCTGCCCATTACTGCCATGATTGTGTATCGTCAGGACCTGGGGGCAGGGGGACATGGGTGGGGGCCTGGTGGAGGCTGCCCCTGGTGACTGGGGGGGTGGGGGTGGTGGGAGACATGGGTGGGGGCCTAGTGGAGGGTGCCCCTGCACTCCTGGGGGGTGGGGTGGTGGGAGACATGAGTGGGGGCCTGGTGGAGGGTGCCCCTGGTGGCGGGGGGGTGGGGGTGATAGGGGAGATGAGTGGGGGCCTGGTGGAGGCTGCCCCTGCACTGCTGGGGGGTGGGGGTGGTGGGAGACATGGGTGGGGGCCTGGTGGAGGCTGCCCCTGCACTGCTGGGGGGTGGGGGTGGTGGGAGACATGAGTGGGGGCCTGGTGGAGGCTGCCCCTGGTGACTGGGGGGGTGGGGGTGGTGGGAGACATGAGTGGGGGCCTGGTGGAGGGTGCCCCTGGTGACTGGGGGGGTGGGGGTGGTGGGAGACATGGGTGGGGGCCTGGTGGAGGGTGCCCCTGGTGACTGGGGGGGCGGGGGTGGTGGGAGACATGAGTGGGGGCCTGGTGGAGGGTGCCCCTGGTGACTGGGGGGGTGGGGGTGGTGGGAGACATGGGTGGGGGCCTGGTGGAGGGTGCCCCTGGTGACTGGGGGGGTGGGGGTGATAGGGGACATGAGTGGGTGCCTGGTGGAGGGTGCCCCTGCACTGCTGGGGGGTGGGGGTGGTGGGAGACATGAGTGGGGGCCTGGTGGAGGGTGCCCCTGGTGACTGGGGGGGTGGGGGTGGTGGGAGACATGGGTGGGGGCCTGGTGGAGGGTGCCCCTGGTGACTGGGGGGGTGGGGGTGATAGGGGACATGAGTGGGGGCCTGGTGGAGGGTGCCCCTGGTGACTGGGGGGGTGGGGGTGGTGGGAGACATGGGTGGGGGCCTGGTGGAGGGTGCCCCTGGTGACTGGGGGGGTGGGGGTGATAGGGGACATGAGTGGGGGCCTGGTGGAGGGTGCCCCTGCACTGCTGGGGGGTGGGGGTGGTGGGAGACATGAGTGGGGGCCTGGTGGAGGGTGCCCCTGGTGGCGGGGGGGGTGGGGGTGATAGGGGACATGAGTGGGTGCCTGGTGGAGGCTGCCCCTGCACTGCTGGGGGGTGGGGGTGGTGGGAGACATGAGTGGGGGCCTGGTGGAGGATGCCCCTGGTGACTGGGGGGGTGGGGGTGGTGGGAGACATGGGTGGGGGCCTGGTGGAGGGTGCCCCTGGTGACTGGGGGGGTGAGGGTGGTGGGAGACATGAGTGGGGGCCTGGTGGAGGGTGCCCCTGGTGACTGGGGGGGTGGGGGTGGTGGGAGACATGGGTGGGGGCCTGGTGGAGGGTGCCCCTGGTGACTGGGGGGGTGGGGGTGGTGGGAGACATGGGTGGGGGCCTGGTGGAGGGTGCCCCTGGTGACTGGGGGGGTGGGGGTGATAGGGGACATGAGTGGGGGCCTGGTGGAGGGTGCCCCTGGTGACTGGGGGGGTGGGGGTGGTGGGAGACATGGGTGGGGGCCTGGTGGAGGGTGCCCCTGGTGACTGGGGGGGTGGGGGTGATAGGGGACATGAGTGGGGGCCTGGTGGAGGGTGCCCCTGCACTGCTGGGGGGTGGGGGTGGTGGGAGACATGAGTGGGGGCCTGGTGGAGGGTGCCCCTGGTGGCGGGGGTGTGGGGGTGATAGGGGACATGAGTGGGTGCCTGGTGGAGGCTGCCCCTGCACTGCTGGGGGGTGGGGGTGGTGGGAGACATGAGTGGGGGCCTGGTGGAGGGTGCCCCTGGTGACTGGGGGGGTGGTGGTGGTGGGAGACATGGGTGGGGGCCTGGTGGAGGGTGCCACTGGTGACTGGGGGGGTGGGGGTGGTGGGAGACATGAGTGGGGGCCTGGTGGAGGGTGCCCCTGGTGACTGGGGGGGTGGGGTGGTGGGAGACATGGGTGGGGGCCTGGTGGAGGGTGCCCCTGGTGACTGGGGGGGTGGGGGTGATAGGGGACATGAGTGGGGGCCTGGTGGAGGGTGCCCCTGCACTGCTGGGGGGTGGGGGTGGTGGGAGACATGAGTGGGGGCCTGGTGGAGGGTGCCCCTGGTGGCGGGGGGGTGGGGGTGATAGGGGACATGAGTGGGTGCCTGGTGGAGGCTGCCCCTGCACTGCTGGGGGGTGGGGGTGGTGGGAGACATGAGTGGGGGCCTGGTGGAGGGTGCCCCTGGTGACTGGGGGGGTGGTGGTGGTGGGAGACATGGGTGGGGGCCTGGTGGAGGGTGCCCCTGGTGACTGGGGGGGTGGGGGTGGTGGGAGACATGAGTGGGGGCCTGGTGGAGGGTGCCCCTGGTGACTGGGGGGGTGGGGGTGGTGGGAGACATGGGTGGGGGCCTGGTGGAGGGTGCCCCTGGTGACTGGGGGGTGGGGGTGATAGGGGACATGAGTGGGGGCCTGGTGGAGGGTGCCCCTGCACTGCTGGGGGGTGGGGGTGGTGGGAGACATGAGTGGGGGCCTGGTGGAGGTTGCCCCTGGTGGCGGGGGGGGTGGGGGTGATAGGGGACATGAGTGGGTGCCTGGTGGAGGCTGCCCCTGCACTGCTGGGGGGTGGGGGTGGTGGGAGACATGAGTGGGGCCCTGGTGGAGGGTGCCCCTGGTGACTGGGGGGTGGGGGTGGTGGGAGACATGGGTGGGGGCCTGGTGGAGGGTGCCCCTGGTGACTGGGGGGTGGGGGTGATAGGGGACATGAGTGGGGGCCTGGTGGAGGCTGCCCCTGCACTGCTGGGGGGTGGGGGTGGTGGGAGACATGGGTGGGGGCCTGGTGGAGGCTGCCCCTGCACTGCTGGGGGGAGGGGGTGGTGGGAGACATGAGTGGGGGCCTGGTGGAGGGTGCCCGTGGTGACTGGGGGGGGTGGGGGTGATAGGGGACATGAGTGGGGGCCTGGTGGAGGCTGCCCCTGCACTGCTGGGGGGTGAGGGTGGTGGGAGACATGAGTGGGGGCCTGGTGGAGGGTGCCCCTGGTGGCGGGGGTGGCGGTGATAGGGGACATGAGTGGGGGCCTGGTGGAGGGTGCCCCTGGATGGTGGGGGGTGGGGGTGGTGGGAGACATGAGCAGGTGTGCAGGGTAGTCCCCTGTTTTGTGGGCTGCCTGCAGGGGCCGTGGAGGGTGTGCAGGGAACACCTGTGAGGACCCACCCAGCCTAATCGCGTGTGTAACTTCCCACGCACCCCTGTAATACACGTACCAAGCCAAATCGGGTGTGATAATTCCCGCGCACCCCTGAAATACACGCGCCCAGGCTATTCGCGTGTGGAAATTCCTGCGCACCCCTGAAATACACGTACCCTGCTGTAATCGCGTGTGGGACTTCCCGCGCACCCCTGAAATACACGCGCACAGGCTATTCGCGTGTGGAAATTCCCGCGCACCCCTGAAATACACGCGCCCAGGCTATTCGCGTGTGGAACTTCCCGCGCACCCCTGAAATACACGCGCCCAGGCTATTCGCGTGTGGAACTTCCCGCGCACCCCTGAAATACACGCGCCCAGGCTATTCGCGTGTGGAACTTCCCGCGCACCCCTGAAATACACGCGCCCAGGCTATTCGCGTGTGGAAATTCCTGCGCACCCCTGAAATACACGTACCCTGCTGTAATCGCGTGTGGGACTTCCCGCGCACCCCTGAAATACACGCGCCCAGGCTATTCGCGTGTGGAACTTCCCGCGCACCCCTGAAATACACGCGCCCAGGCTATTCGCGTGTGGAACTTCCCGCGCACCCCTGAAATACACGTACCCTGATGGAATCGCGTGTGGAACTTCCCGCGCACCCCTGAAATACACCTACCCTGATGGAATCGCGTGTGGAACTTCACGCGCACCCCTGAAATACACGCGCCCAGTATATTCGCGTGTGGAACTTCCCCCGCACCCCTGAAATACACGTACCCTGGCTAATCGCGTGAAAAACTTCACGCGAACCCCTGAAATACACGTAGCCCGCTCCCCCAGGCCCGATCGTGTGAAAAACTTCACGCGAACCCCTGAAATACACGTAGCCCGCTCCCCCAGGCCCGATCGCGTGAAAAACTTCACGCGAACCTCTGAAATACACGTAGCCCGCTCCCCCAGGCCCGATCGCGTGAGAAACTTCACGCGAACCCCTGTAATACACGTAGCCCGCTCCCCCAGGCCCGATCGCGTGTGGAACTTCACGCGCACCCCTGAAATACACGCGCCCAGTATATTCGCGTGTGGAACTTCCCGCGCACCCCTGAAATACACGTACCCTGGCTAATCGCGTGAAAAACTTCACGCGAACCCCTGAAATACACGTAGCCCGCTCCCCCAGGCCCGATCGCGTGAAAAACTTCACGCGAACCCCTGAAATACACGTAGCCCGCTCCCCCAGGCCCGATCGCGTGAAGTTGTACCCTGCTGAAATCGCGTCTGAGACTTCCCGCGCACCCCGGTATACACGCACACGTATTTTTTGTCAGTGGGTGTCCGTGTTTGTGGGTACCCCTTTGCACGTCATTTGTCCTGGAGGGCCACAGTATAGGACATTCATCATGGCAGTATATAGGTGCTATTTGTTGGCGCACCTTTTGGCGCACATTTCTTACAGCCGCAGAGACGCTACCGCCTGCTTTCTTGTGGCGGTCGTGTTTGTGCCTGTGCGCTGGTTTGAGCGTGCGCTTTTTTGCCCTATTCTATTCCATGAATACGTGTTGTAGGCGAGCGTGTGGGCGTTCCGCGCACTTGTGCCCTGTACTTCCCCCGTGACGCCCACGTTTTTGCAAGTTGTTCCCCATTCCGAGTGTTACGCCCGTGTTCCGCCTACTTTTGTTGCGTGCGCCGCGCTATGTGCGAATTTCGCTGTGGCCTGTGCGATTTTCGCTGTGACCTGGCGCACGCTGTTAGATGGCCTGTGCGCCAACGTGCGCGGCGCACTTTTTTATCGCACATCCGCTGGTTTTCTCGCGCACGGCCTTCCATGAATCGACGTGCGCTGCTTTTCATGCGATTTTCGCACTTGCACTGCGATTTTCGCTATTCCACTGCGATTCGCACGTTTTTGCCCACTTGCGCCGCGCTAATTATTCCATGAATCGGCCTGTAAATGTTTCAGAATAGAGAATAATTTCTCATTTTCCTATGTGAAGTATCATGTAACATTTGACCATACTTTGTGTGACCTTATATGTATATATATATCATAGAGTCAACAATAGTGCCTCTGTAGCTAGGGTTAAGTTTGACTTTCATTGAAAGAACACTTATTTGGTGTCTTACAATTTTGGCGTCGTTTAACAAAACTTTAGAAAACTATGCCAAATACATATCGATCCAACCCTGAATTCATATCCAAAACCTGATTAACTATATATAGGTTCACTCAGTATATTTTGCAGAGTCATATATAATATAACCAATTGTCTACCTGAACTGCTTTGTTGTGTCCGAGTCTGTGGTCTCTCTGCTAGGGGCCCTGAACCCAGGTTGCAGAACTTGTAAGGGTCAATCAAATGTGCCCTCTATAGCCCTTATCTTTGTGGCCAGGGAAGCAAAAGAATGTTTTAAAAGGGGCCTATTGCACCCCTCTTTGTGTCTCCCCCAAAAATGACTTTTTACTGTAGTCCAGGAATCATCATTGACCTGCAGACCTGCTTGGTAAATACTGTGGCCACTAAGCCAGGCCTCAGACCAGGCCACTTCGGTTCCATGTGTTAATATCCCCACAAAAATATTGCTATATTTTTGCGGTGATATTAAGGCATGGAACCTGCAGGGAACACCACCGCAACCCCTGCATTATTTTTAAAGGAGCGGGGGATACCCCTGCAACCCTGCTCCCAAAAACCCCAAAAATTATCCCCCCCAAAAATATTGCCTATGGCTGTTCCAGATGACCATATACAAAGCAATATTTTTGGTGGGGATAATATGTAGTGATACCGCCACTTCCTATGGAGAGGGAAACCCAGGGACAAACTGGCCACGACTGCAGGCTTCATCAGGGGGAAAGGTGCTATAAGTAATGTAATGTAATTTGTCATTTGTATAGTGCCTTGTCCCCATTGGTGTGGTCTCAAAGACCTGTAGGTGAATGCCTTCGCGGGACCGAAGTGCAATGTGTGGGAAAATTGACAGAGGTGTTTAGAATATGTGTGTGCATTTTAGTCAATGCAAAGTTAGGTAGAGGTGGCCATATGACTACTAGCTACCCATATCGAGCTGGCAGGTGGATAGATGCTTTGAAGTTGTCTGGAAAGTATGCAAGAGTAGGAGACTCATTATGTGTCCAGCTAGACCTACATTCTGTCATAGGGGATAGCTGCATTCTAATGGCAGAGGTGTTGTGCTATGGGTCATTGAAAATGGTGTATGATTGCAGATGCGTGCGGGTGAGTGGCCTTGCCTTCGGCTATCTACCATAAGCATGGAGTGTAATACGTACCTGTGTGTTCTGGCTGGCTTCCTGGTTTTGTAGATGTGGCAGGATGGTAAGGGGAATTGTGTTCCAGATGGAGGGAGCTTCGACGGAGAAGGAGTATCCCCTTATTCTATTTGATTTAAAGGGAGGTATCACAAGGAGGAGTGCAGTGCCTGAACACAGGTTTCTGTTGGGTTGGTAGCGGGTGCATTTCTGTTGAAGGTATTCCGGGCCTGTCTTGTGGAGGGCACGGTGGGTAATGAATATGGCTTTGAAAGTGGCCCATCATTTGACCGGAGCCACTGGAGGACACAGAGGTCAGGAGTGATGTGCTCTCTGGGGCCAAGGGGATGGAGGAGCCAGATGCAGAGTTCTGGACCCCATAGAGCTTTTTGAGTTGATATGCACGGGCACTCAGGTAAAGGGAGTTGGCGTAATCTAGTCGGGAGAGGACGAGGGCCAAGATTGCAATGACTCTGTGAGGGTAGGAGAAGTAAGGGAAGATGTATCTGAGAATGCGAAGGTGTAGGTAGGAAGATTTAGAAACAGTGTTAATGTGGTGTACAAGTGTCAGGTCAGCGTCCATGGTGCATCCCAGGTTATTTTCTATGATGGATCCTCTGGGTGGGGGACCTACAGAAGATACCAGAGGGGGGATTGGTTGAAAGTGCTTGGAAAAGTTTGCTCTCACCTTAAACCCAAACTACTGGACAGATATATGCCATATTAAAGGTGCAAGCATGGGCACCGTTATTTTAACCAGACATAGCACATTTGTAAATGGCATATTTTGAAGCCAAATACATTTTTCCAAACACTAACCCATTTAAAGAATAATGTAAACATCTGGAGAAGATTTATTGATAATGTCATCTGCATTTGGTGGGGGGAAGACAGGTGCTTGATCACTTTGTTAAGTGGGTGAATGGAAAGGATCTCAATGTATCTTTCATAGGTCAGATTGACAGCTGAGTCAATTATTGGACATATGTATCCAAGAGAATGAAGAGAAACTCTGTGTTGATGTATTCATTAGGCCTACAGATTGAAAGACATTAAGATTTGAGAGATTCCTCCCTAAATCATTGAGACAAAATGTACCAGTAGGACAGTTCTCGAAAATGAATTGCATAGAAACTCTACTGAGATAATTGACTATGCTAAGAATGCAGATATTCTTATTTCAAATTTTAAAGAAAGGGGTTATCCTTCATACCTACTGAGGCACATGAAATAACATGCAAAACAACAATACAGGATAAACCTGCTACCACCACGAATCAGAGTGGAAATGTTTCACTTGTATGACTAGCAACAATGAATTCATTCAGTGCGAAGATCAAATTAATAATCAAACAACACTGGCACAATTTGAGTGATGGATAAGTACACAGACCTGTATTTCCTTTTAAAAATGCATGCGCCTGAAACAAATACTGGCGAAAGAATATCACAGAGTAAAGGAATCTGTAGAAACTCAAATTTCAAGAACATTTTATGACTTTGAAACCAGCTAAGGAAAAACGTTGGTGTGCCAACTGTTGTATGTGTTTACAAAAAGCAGAGTTTGCAGATTGCGGATGTAACCATCACAAAACTGGGAGGGAATGGGGATTTGGGAATATAGCTGAGGCTACTGTCGGAAAGCTTTCAGCATTCCAGAACGAAATATACTCCTACCTAAACAAGATGCCAGGGCAGTACAATAGATAATTGCATAAAACAAGCCTGGCTGCTAGAGCTGAATGGGAGGTTTATTGGCAATATTCCCACAAAATCCACTTTTAGTTCCAGTTATTGGGGCTTTGTTATTGACTACTGTATGGTGGATGACTTTTTGTTTAGAAATCTTATAGACTTTCTAGTCATTAATAGCCCTGAAAACAATCATAATCTTGTTTCTCTCTGCCTAAATATTTCCTTGCTGCCCCCTCCACTTCCTGTAGCACAAAGCACTTTGGGTGTGATGTCAGAAGGGGGGGGGAGATGCATGAACCCTGAGGCACTCTCCATGTGACGGGTACAGATTGCGAACAAGCCTCATCCACAGCCACACATGCATATCTGGGGCCAAGGAATGAGGCGATCCACTGAATGGACAAGGGCGAACAGAGTGCCTGTTTGTGCAATCTCTGGACCAACAATGAGTGGTCAATCAGGTCAAATGAGGTGGACAAATCGAGGAGCATGAGAGCGCTGGTTTGCCCCTATCTGCAATGCCCGCCACACTTCACCTGAGATCAAGGAGATCAAGGAGTGCCATTTCGGTTCCATCTTTGGCACGAAAGCATGACTGCTTAACATTAAAGAGGTGATTACACTGCAAGTGTTCTTGAAGTTGAGCATAGGACACTTGGTCAAGAATCTTCAGCATAAAAGGCACATTAGTAATTGGCCTGTAGTTTTTAGGCTTGTGAGGGTATGGGTTCTTTGTTTATGAGAGGAGTCATCCAGGACGCCTTAAGCAACCGAGGGACATTAGCTTCTTTAAATGACAGGTTTACCAGGTGAGCCACACATGGTGCCAATATTTCAATGGAATCCTTAAAAGGTCTCGAAGGACAGAGATCACCCATACACGAAGTAGGTTTCATTTTCCCCACGATTTCACATATCTCAGACTCCGAAATGGGCTTAAAATGAAAGAGCCTCTGTGAAGGATTTCCATTAATTACATGTAAGGATGCATCTGTAGGCTTGGAGGAGCCAGATGCCTGGAAATAATTCTGATTGAGCTGAGAGTCAATGGTACTTTTGTGGCCCAGAACTTTTTGATTACATTCTTTATGGATGAGCTGATACCAATTATTATCCTTATTGAACAGCGAGTCCTACTTGAGTTTTGCCTTCAAATTCTTTAAGGATGGTAAATAATTCATGCGTACTGGACTTTGCAGAAGAAATCCGATTGCTATAGCTTTCATATTGGGTTGAAATAATAGATTGCTTTAAATCAGCTGCTAGACATTTGTAAGTATGAAGACGAAAGGGGTGGGATCTTTTCTCCATTCTCTTTCCGGTTCCCGTTTATCATTCCGCAGGGCAAAGATGGAATCATCGAACCAAGAAATAGCATTGGCTTGGGTTTTTTTAAACTGGACTTCTTAGGTACAAAGGAATCACTAATGTGATTGACGGTATAGTGAGATGGTTTGCCAAGTCATCAGAGATAGTAAACAGGTGACTGGGTTTAAGGAAGCAGAGCAGGTGAGAAGGGAAAAGTTCAAGGGAAAGCTTTTTAACATTTCTAACCAAGACCTGTTCTCGAGTAGTCACTTTCAGTAAAGTGGATGAACTGGACATGCGAAAATCAAATGTAATCTGGTAATGGTCAGACCAGGGACATGAAACAATATTCAAGTCAATTATGGACGCTTGATGAGTCGGAACCCAATCCAATGTGTGACCAGCATCATGTGCAGGAGTGCCCACATGCTCTGTGAAACCAATGGACTAGAGAGTAGCAAGCAAGGAGGTGGCGTGGGTATCGTTGTGGTCATCAGCCCATTGATTATAATCTCCCATAACAATCATGGGGGTCATGGCTTTGAGTGATTTGGTAATTAGATTAATGAGCTGTTCCTCAAAGGCAGGCGTCTCGGAAGGTGGCCGATAGATAAGTACCACAGTCAGTGAGTAATTATCATGAAGTTTAATTTTGGCCAGAAGGCTCTCACTCTTCTTTCTTCTGTTGTTATTAAGTTCTGTCCCTGCTTTGTTCTACTTCCCACAATTATAGTGACTTGTTATTATGGAGACAAGAGCTTTTTAAAATCTTCATGCTGTTAATTAATGTGCCGAAATGTCTACTGCTCTGCGGGAGGGCAGGTATGTATAGTGTCAAAACCACCTATTTAGCCATAAACTACTACTAAACTAGCAGTGATCCCAATCAGAAAGGTGAAACATGCACAGCCAAACAGGTAGACCCCCCCTTTGCCTCTTTTCACATTGCAGGCCAAGTGTAGGTTATATCTTCAAGAGGGGCGTGAGCAGATAACAGTAGCTAGCTGAGGTACAATGGCCCCAAAATAAAAGAATTAAAAATCAAATTTTTATAAAATATAGACTTTAATAAAAGCAATCAATCCAACAAACTAGCTTAAAAACTGGAAAAACCCACCCAGTAAAATAAAAACAGATAATTCACACTTTTATGAAAGGCACTCTGGGTAGATAAGCAGGGGTGTTATGGCAAGAGACTGGGAAACAATGTCAATAGTTCAAGGTAGTTCCTGTAGAAAAGATAGAGACGTTAAGCTTAAAAATCACTATGGTTCCAAAAGGTAGAACAGGGGAAGCAAGCCCTCTTCACAGTACCTGTAGGGCAGACCGGAAAACCACTCCAGAAGGGGTCAATAATGAGTGCACGGCTTGCCAGGATAAACAAAGTTTTATAACATGCAAATACGTCCCGTCAGTCAGCCCTGTAGAACTGAAAACTGAAACCACGCTCGACACGCCTATTCTAAGTTACATCTTTTATGCGGAAAACCACAAAGTGAAACATATCAGATACAACATAATACCATGTTCCCCATTGGCTAACACCTATACAAAAACCTAAACATCCCCTATAGTTAATTACTCTTATTGGTCAGACATGTCTAAATATAACCCCTTACAAAAATGACTTAATGCCATAGCAGAAAATACTCTAACATCATTGGTTCATTTACTCAGGTAAATTGTTAAAATAATATACTCTTCTTATTGGTCAAGACAACTTTGGACAACACGTGATGTGCATACCCCCGAGAGGACCCAATCAGGCAGCCACTGTGAATGATGGGGTAAACCTCACCTGGTAATATAATGGCTTCTTCATGAGACCAGACAAGTTGACACTCCAGAATGGTTTCTCTGACCTTGCAGCTGTATTCTTATGGCATCAACTCTTGCGACTCCCCTCTGAGAACACGCTGTACCCCTAACAAGGCCCCTACTCTATCTCTCTTGGAACCAGGTGCTTATAAAAAACACAGTGGAGGCACCGCTATTGGGAATTAATTTCTTGTATTTGTTTGTTCTAGTTAATTAAGTAACCTGCAGTTCAACTGGCATGGCTGCTTTTCACTGGGGGCACTATTGCTCCAAACCTGGCTCGACCGCTTGGCAGTGCCCAATACCAGGCCCTGTTCTCATAGAGTTTGTCCTTCATAGCTGCAATACTTGTCTAAGACCTACATTCTGTTCCCATCTCCTCTACGGTGCTCACCCTGACACAATTAACTTGCTATCTGCACGCATGTCTCCCTTTTTCTCTCAACCTTTGCTGTCTGTTCACTTGCTGGGTGAAGGCTGTATACCTTCGAATTAAATAGACAAAGCAAAAGCTCAATTTCTTTCTCTAGCTACTGTTTCTGGCAAGGCCTAATCCAAAAATGGCAGACTCTTGCTCACACGGCACACAGTCCTCATGTTACTACAGCACTACCCTTACCATATCTCACTGCTGGACATTTCAGCTACCTTTTCACCTGTTACCAAGAGCTTTCCTGAATATAAAATAAGACTGCATATTCTACAATCTCCACAACACAACATCAATCAGTACTGCTAGCTACAAAACATCTTGAACACATCAGACTGTAACTTAACTCCGCTCTCTTAGTTTCCTTCCTACATCTCCCTCCCTTTTCCTCTTTTTGAATTTATTTATTTATTTTAATTCTTGTAGCGTGCCACATGCTCGTGGGCCTCACGGTGCACAGAAAACAAGACAAAACAATACTACAAGGCAGGAAACGGTCATACCAAGAAGATCAGCAGAGGAGAAAGTGTCGAGCATTAGTCAGGCCTGAGATTGAAGAGGTGTGTTTTAATGGCTTTTGTAAATGAAACAAGGTTGTTGTTAAGATGCATGGAGGCAGGAAGATAATTCCAGAGAATGGGTGCCTGAACATCAAAACTAGTGCCACCAAAATGCACCATTTTAAATCTTGGTTGAACAAGGGTTGGTGCCAAGGATGACCGAAGATTTCTGGTGGGTATATTACGCTTGGCATGATCAGATAAATATGCAGGACATGAATGAAACAAGCATTTATATGCAAGAGTAAGGATTTTGTGTGAAATCCTCGGTCTCACAGGAAGCCAATGTAGGGCTTTCCTAGATGTCGAAACATGTATTTAATGCTCTTTTTTCACCTTCTCTGTCCTCCCTTACTATTCTGGTTATTTATCATCCTCCGGGCCCCCTTTGTTCCTTCTACGATGACATTGACACCCTCTTATCACTATTTTCATCATTGACTTCCCCTCTCAGTATCCTTGGAGATTTCAATATTAATTTCCCTGTTTCCGACCCTTCTTCTGCCCCCCTGATCTTCTCCACTAGTTCTTATAATCTTAAAATCCTCCCTTCATCATCTACCCACACTTAATGTGGGGTCTTAGACTTAGGGCTGCATCATGAGTTTGGCGGTATATGGCAAATGTGGCGGTAACGGAATTACTGTCACTTTTACCAAAAGGCTGAATAAGGAGTCAGCGCTAATTGCACCAGTGGAATTAGCCCCAGCGGAATTATAGCCAGTGAAATTACCACCAACATCTGGTAGAATAACGGCCGGCGCTAATTCTGTTGGCGGAATTACAGCTAAGATCCAAAACATTTTCTTTACTGTAATACAAGTTGAAATACTGCCAAAATACAACATAAAATGGGTAGTAATTCCACGAAAAACACAGTACAGTTACCTCCACCTACAAGCTGATGGAAAGAGAAAACAAGTCACAGGTGCACCCAATCCACCCTGCAAGACTGCAAAAGGCCTGCACGTGACCCTGAGACAGTTTCCAACACCATGCTGCCATTAGCTGTTGCGAACTGGGACATGCAGTGCCTCCTGCTCCATATTGAGCTGCAGAGGTAGGAACAGCAGCACACAGCGCTGAGAGGAGGAGGAGACGGCATGCAAGGCGATTGCACAATCCCTGGGCCAGGACCTCACCCTTGACATTAACTGACACGCAGCTGATTACTTTGTACCGGCTGAACAGGGAGACCATTGTTGAACTACTCGGCCTGGTCCATGATGACATGCAGAGCAGGAGCAATATCAGAACTGCCTCACCCCTGCTGCTGAAGCTTGTGTCAGTCCTACACTTTCTTGTTGCTGGCATCTTCCAGCACACTATGAGCATGCTGCATGGCATGTCCCAGCCCACATTTTCACATGTGCCTTTGCAGATGATTGAAGCACTCCTGCGCCCTGCCTACCACCGCAGCACAGATAAATGCCATCAAGGCACGTTTTTACCCAGCAGCCCACCTGCCCAATGCAATAGCCGTTCTGGACGGTTCCATGTGTTAGAATTGCGGCAAAAAGGCTGTGGTTTTGCCACCACAATCCATGTAAAGGATGCGGGGGACACCACTGTAACCCCCAGACCCATTATACAATTTAAGGGGAGCGCGGGACACTCCTGCAACTCCCGCTCCCCTTAAATGGTATAATGGGGTACACCTTTACCGGGTCAAACCACAGCATTTTTGCGGCAATTGTTTGTAAAGGTGGCACTTTTGCCACGATTTTATTACTGCATACCGTTCTGGACTGCAGCCATGCGGCACTGGTAGTCCCCCAGGCATCGGACGAGGTATACTGCAATAGGAAGCAGTATCACTCCATGAATGTCCAGGTCACCAGTGATTCTGACCTTGTGGTCACACACTGATGTACCTGCTTCCCTGGTTCCATCCACAATGCCATGGTCCTGCTGAAAAGCACACTGCCTGCATCCGTGGAGAGCCATATAGACCAACAGACATGGATACTGTGTGAGTACAAGTGCCATAACACAAACGAATCTCGCAGCACTAGTGAAATGCTATCTGAAAGGGGGGGCATTACCACACCTGATCAATGTATGCCCTGTCAATGCTCTGTACATGCACACACATGACAGCCACCAATCCACAGCACTAGGCCATACAGGACAATGCTGTAGTATGTAATATTGCCCAACAAGTATGTTATGCACACACATAGCATTGCATGAACCACAATGCATAGGGAATACATACCTGCACATCCAATGTCAAAGTTCAACATTGCACAAAGACAATGCAACACTGGCAGAAAGGGATTGCATGTAATCTGGAAATTATGTACGTGAAGCCATAATGGAAGGAAAGCAGAAACCGAAAACATGCACAAAAACAACTACTCACCCATCAGGGCAGATGCATGATAGCAACACACAGGCCCAACACAGACAACATGCACCCTGCAATGCCAATCACAGGCCATGAAAGTAATGACTGCTGGCAGAGAGGTTTGTGCACAGTGTAACACGACAATGCATATGTCCAGCCATAGTATATGGCACTACATTCCAATACTGGGCTAGAAAACCATGGTGTACAACAAAGCGGAAAAAATGCATGAACAGACTGTCATCAATATGCCATTTCAAAAGGAAACTCACCCAAAATGCACTGTTACTGACACATGTGACCTTTGCCCTTACCGGTGACTGTGAATACCCCCAGCTACCATGGCCAATGACCCCAGTGCGCAATCCACATGTGCCACAGGATGTGGCCTACAATGAGGCACACATCAAGACCAGGCTGTGCATAGAGCGGAACCTTTGCCAACACTCATCCACAATACACCATCCCTGTGCTTGGTGAAAAGAAGTGCAATGCACTGTATCACTTATTTCCTGGGCCACACAGGTCTGGCTGTGGGTGGGCTGTGCATGGAGCGGCACTGTTGGCTGCCAGATGCAGATCCCTCCATGGACCAGTCCATTGATGTGGGCTGGTCCGACTCTAGCCCCCGGATGTGCCGGAGGGTCAGGAGCATGCTGGCCTTCACTGCCTCAGCGAATGTTGATATTTCCTCCCTAACCCCCCTCACTTTATGTCCCACAACAGTCAGAGTGGCAGTTACAACTGCAGATTGTCCTTGGTCCCGGGTAAGGACCCTCGCAATCTTCCATGAGATGCCCTGGACAGAGTCTCAGATTGCCTGCAGGAGCTGCTCTTGGGTGTCTGCCAGTGTCTCCACGTACACCCGTCACTGCTCCATTGTGCCCACCCTCTTCCATAATGAAAACCAGTGAATGCTGAGCTATGGGTTGTGGGCTATGGGGAGGGTTGGGGCTGAAGCATGGTGAGAACAAAAGCCCTGTCACCTCCACTTGCATCCATGTCAATCTCTGACTCCAGGTCACGATGAACATGAGGCTGGTCATCCTGCTCAGGTGATGAGGGGGTATCATGGGCCAGTTGGGTGGTTGTGGGTGCAGCTTCATGTGCACCAGTGCCAGCATCTAGCTCCCTTGACACAACCACTGTGACTGGCTGTTGGGTGGTGGTTACAGCTACTGGGGGTACAGCACCTTCAGCTGCATTGTTATAGCTGGCATGTGCAGTGCTTTTGGGCCCTGGTGCCTCACTCCTGCTCTTCCTGTTACTGGGTGGTGCAGGCGTGGAGGTTGTTGCACTGGTGGCCAAGGGGGTGGATGGGCCTGCATCCTCCCCAGAGTTGCCTGTGAAGCTGTTGGGTAGGACAAAGACATGCTGTTAGTCATCATGCATGCTTGTACATGGGCTTGCTATTCACTCATGCTACATGGTGGAAGGACAGCATACACACATGTGGTTTGATGGACAGGACACAGATTGGTCGGTGGGTGCGCGTCAAGTCCGCAGACAGGTAACATGTTCGCTGATTGGTTGGAGTGAAGCGTGATGTGCGTCACATTTTTACGATGCGCCAGCCATATTGGACAGCACAGCGTGGAACAGAGCTGGAATCCAATTTTGGGGAGTGTGTTGGTGTGGAAGAATGGCTGGAGAGGGTGAGGGAGTGAGAGATGGGTCAAATGCTGTATTTGTTTAGGTGGGAGAAGGGCCCAAGAAGCGGTCTGCTGGGGGCTGGATGAGCATTGTCAGAAGGACCAGGGGTGCTGGGTGGAGTTCAAGAAGCAGTCTGCTGGAGGCTGGGTGAGCAGTGTGTGAAGCAGCAGGGGTGCAGAGAGGAACTTGCTGGCATTTTGACCTGTGTCCTGTGAGTACGTTTCTCAGTTCTAGGTCTTGTTCATGCTACCACTGACTCTTTCTTTTGCTGCTCTTTCCTAGGCATCACTTCTCTGGGCCGACATCCCCCCTCCCCATAGATTTTGGTTTGAATCTTTATTGTTGTTCTCACTCATTGGCCAAACAGGGCAGTGCCGTACATCTAGTCAGTCTCTCTCTCTCTCTCTCTCTCTCTCTCTCTCTCTCTCTCTCTCGCTCTCACACACACACACACGCACGCACACTAGCGCACATACACACACACGCACACACACACACACTCTCTCTCTCTCTCTCTCTCTCTCTCTCTCTCTCTATCTATCACTCTCTCTCTCTCTCTCTCTCTCTCTCTCTCTCTCTCTCTCTCTCTCTTCTCTTTTTATCTCACATCCCAGTTCTGATAAGTTAAAAAGGTTTCATACCAGCAAACCATTGACTGCAATACTGAGTATTTTATTATGCTCTGATGTATTAGTTTTGGGTAGTTAGTTGAGTATTGGGTGGAGAGGGCATGCATTGAAGAGTTTGTGTATTGGCTGCAAGTACTGTATTAGTATGTCAAGTAAAGTGGATAGGGTTTGAGTTGGTTGTGTTATGTTTTTGGGTTGTGGTCAGTTGGCAGGTGTTTGCTTGTATGGGTGTGTTATGCTGCGATGGTTGTGGCCAGGGCCTAGAGTCTTGGGTGCCTTCGGCCAGGCACCCAAGACTCTAGGCCCTGGCCACAACCACCACATCATAACACACCATGCACGCAAACATTTTGACTGTGGTATGTGGGCTGCATAGGGGGCATATTTTCAAAAGTTTGTTTATTGGTTGCCAGTAGTGTAATAGTATGTATAGGACAGTGGACATGGTGTGTGGTAGTTGGTTTGTTGGACTGTGTTTAGAATGTTGGTATCTAAGACTCTAGGCATTTTGGGTTGTAGTTAGTGGTCAGGTGTTCACTTACATGGGTGTGTTATGTTGCAGTGGTTGTGACTACAATCATTGTATACTTACTGTTTGCTTTGTTGAGGTTGTATGAGGTTTTATGCAGTGTTTTGTCCACACCATGCACCCAAGACTGTAAGCACTGGTCACAACCATTGCCGCATAAGACACCCATGCAAGCAAGCATTTTGGGTTGTGGTGAGTGGTCAGGTGTTTGCTTTCATGGGTGTGTTATGTTGCAGTGTTTGTGACTCCAATCATTGTATACTTACTGTTTGCTTTGTTGAGGTTGCATGTATGCAGTTTTTCCATGGTATGGGAAATTGGAGCAGACATTGTTTTTTTCATTCTCTGTGATAAAAGAAAAGATCACTTGTTAGTTAAGGTAGTTTGTAATGAGTTATTGCATTGCATAGCAGACATTTCTGTACTTTGTTGACCCTCATAGTTAGTGCTTTAGAAGCACTATGCTTCAAACCATTGTACTGTGCAATTTGCCCAGTTCCTGTGTTTGTTCGTAAAATCATTGGGTCTGTGGGAAAAAAAATCCATTAGGATAAAAAAAAAATCTTTCTACATTATGGTACAATATTTTTCGGTGGTTGATTTCAGTAGGAGGAATTGAATCGGTGTATGGTTTTTGGTTTGGAAGTGGTGGTACTATTGTTGTAATTAGATATCAGTTGGCATATTCTAATTGTTTATTTCTTGTTGCATTTTAGCAGTATTCATTTATCTGTTTGGTTGTTGCAGAATTTTGGGGCAGTTAGATACCTGTTGGCGTATTCTGTTTATTTCTTGTTGCATTTTAGCAGTATTCTTTTATCTTTTTGGTTGTTGGAGAATTTTGAGGCAGTTAGATACCTTTTGGCGTATTCTAACTGTTGATAGTTTTGAAGTTGTTGAGTGTATTTTTATTTGTAACAAGTGTTGTAGGGTTTCCTTAGAAAAATGTATATTGGTTGTAGTTAGATACCGTTTGGTGTATTCTAACTGTTTATAGTTTTTTACTGTTAGCTAGCTGTTGTCCTATTCTATTAGTTTATGGATTTAAAGGTTGTTGAGGACATTTTGTAGATGTTTATACTCAGGTTAGTGAATACATTTTGGTTTTAAGAATATTAAGTAAGCATGTACAAGATTTGCTGGTAATCTTTATTTTAGAGTAATGGCAGTATCATTACATTCGAACCATCCACATTTCTTTTTTATGTATGCAGTACAGTGACCTGCATTGGTTGTGGCTCCTGCGTAGTAGATTAGGCCTACTGTTGTGAAGGTTTTCTTACCAAGTGATACTTGCCCATGTGTGAATCCAGTCAGCTTGCAGTTGTTTTTCGCACCATCTGCATTGTAACGTAAAAGCATTACTGTTACATATTCACTATGTGACTGTATTTGTAAGGTGGAACGATTATCAGAATTGCAATTAGTACATAATCTGATATGGTTTGCATTTTGTACAAGTTGCTGAAATGGAATGGATTCACAGATTGTTCCTGTGCCGCATGGTTGCAGAGAGTGCATGTATGTTTCCATATTCATGAAATCTGAAAGATTTCATTTATAGGTATGTTTTTGTTTTCCAGTACTTGTAGTTAGTACATTAGACATTCTTTTGGATCTTCTTGTGTGTTTATAGCGAATCTGACCATTCCAGCACAGTAATCCAATGCCTGTCTTATTCCAGAAACACTGTAAGTGGTGTCAGGATTATTTGTTGCATTTCTGTGAAGGACTAACATTTGCAAACATAATTGGTCTGTCCCATTTAAGTAAATGTTTTCGATAATTGGGTGAAATAGGAATAGAATATTGATTGCTAAATTTGCATAGCAATTTCCACTAGTTGTATTTTAAAATTTGAATGGACCAGACAGTTCTGTGTCTAAGACATTTGTTGAAGTGTGCGTTGTTGCTTTGAAGATGTAGTTGGTTTTGTTTGTGCAGTAGATCCTTCTTTGGTTGTGGTCATTGATGAAGTATTAGCTTCTTTTAATTTCTTTGGAGGTATGGTTGTTAGATCCTGTATAATTTGAGTCTGAACTCATTTTCTTTTACAAAACTTTGCTTTTTGAGGAACGAGATAGGTTTTGAGATGGGGTGCATAGGGTGCACGTAGTCTATTGTATTCTTGAATGCAAGGAATATCAGCATTTACTTTACTTGCATCAAAGATGACTAGAAAAAGTCCTTCAAGTGTACATAGGCGTGATAGTGCTACATAGCTTATGCCTTCTTTAAACACTGTGCTGCCAATATCTATCAATGCTTGATCTAGGGTAAGACCTTGTGATTTATGAATGGTGACTGCGTATGCTAGAGATAGAGAAAATTGTTCTCTGCGTGCGTACATACATGTCTTTGAAAAGAAGGAATCGAGCGGTTGAGCGTCCTATCCTTTTAACCTGTGATAGTTTGTCAAAGTGAATAGTGACAAACTGAATATTGTTGTCACGTGGGTATGTTTGAAAGCCAACAACTGTACCAAGTGCTCCATTAACTAGTCCTTGCTCCACGTCAAGGTTATGTTTAAGCATTACTCTACAGTTTAAAGATAATTTTCATATTTTCTCCAAACCAGCTGTGTTAGAGATAGAGTTTTCTAAGGTATTTAGCCTTGTTGTAGCTTGTTGACACATGGGTAGTGTCATACCATGTATGTCTAGTTTGTCTGTGGAGCAAATTTGAACTATTGGTTGCATTTATTTTTTCAACATTGTTTCATTGAATTGTGCACAGCTTGCAAGAGATGGCATCAAGGACATACAGTATACATTTTTGTGTGCTAATTGTTCCATGACATCAGTAGCACATGAGTTATGACCGTATAGGCCATGGATGCGTCTGGTATTCAAGATACTCTGTGCTTCTTTAGATAGAATACCAATCCGAATACTTTTCAAAATGTTGGCATAGGTGAGGTCTGCAGACTGACGCATGTTTTCAGTTAATTCCTATTATTGGAAATGTTGCCAAAGATTGACATTTCCTATGCTGCCAAGAGTTTTACGGCATAGTTTGTGCCCTAAGGTTTTAAAAATAGGTTCTCCTTTAACTGATGTTAATTGAAGATATCCCAAAACAATAATGTGTTTTCCTCCAAAGAGCTCTTCGTAGTCTGTTTTGAGGACCTCTTGTAATCTGAGGTGAATCAAATCCAACATTAGGTTGGAGACCATGCTCACCTCATTTATTAGCAGCATTTTAATTTGTTTCAAAACTCTGCGTAGCTCCATTGCAGCTTCTGGAGAAAGTTTGTAGTAGTCTAATTTGTTTTGGTGTTCTACTGGAAGGAGTAGTAATCGGTGTAAAGTGACACCACCTATGTTGTAGGCAGCTAAACCTGTGGGGGCAGTTAGAACAGATGACACTTTGTTGTTTGTCAGTTGGTGGAGGAACTTGCTGATGATTTTGATTAAGAATGTTTTCCCTGAACCAGCTTGACCACTTACATATAGCAGTATAGGTTTGTAGTCTTGGCAAGTGCAAGTTTTAGTTTCGTGCTGCATACCGTGTTCAATTTGTCTTGTTATTTCTAGGAAAATGCTACGCTGTTCATTGTTTAATTGTGATTTGAGTATAGCAAAGTCTTCTGTAGACTCTTCATACGGGTACATGGTGTTTTATACTTCAGTCATGGCTAATTCCGCCTCATTTGCTATGAGTGGTTGTACAAGTGGTTCTTGGCTTCCTGTTAGAGAAGGTTGACTGCTGTCAGGAGTGTCTATATTTAGTTATGCTTGGAGTTCTTCTTGTTGCTGTTCATTGTCTAACATTGTTTTGTACTGCGAAGAGTTTGTCTGTTATAGTGCTTGCATTTGCTTTGAAAGCATCTTCATAGGAGACATGGGTATCTAATAAATCTTCTTCTTTTCTCCATGGTTTAAAAAGTTGTAGTTGAGACATGCAATACAGTTCTTTATGTTGAGGAGTTTTTAATGACAATTTCATATGATTAATTAAGCTTTGTTTGGTAAGTTTCACTAGACTGCCTTCACAATTTTCGACTTTGTATCTACCTTTCTTCTCATCTGGTTTAATATTATTTTTGTATGTGAAGCTTTGGGCTACGTGGTATGGACACATGGTTTCCAAAGTGGCACTCCTGTTTGGGTAGTATGTGTCTAGTACATTGTTTTTCAAAATGTCTTGGCTGTTGGGATCAATTTTGGCTATTGTTTCTACGTCTTCATATGATTTGAGAACTCTTTTTGGATTTAGCAGGACCAAGGCTTAGCCATACTATGTTTTCAGATTTTCCATACAAGGCAGTACCGGTTAAACGGTCTGCGGCTTCGTAGCAGTCACATTCTCCATGGGAGAGCATTTTTATGCTTAAACTGTACAATTTCTGACAGTGTTTTGTCAGATGATATGTCGTCCCAGAGGTCTTTGAGCTCTGTGTTTTCTGATTTGGTTAAATAGGCTGTGACATATCATTCAACTGCAGTGGAACTGTCTCCAATGTATTTGTGTATAATTTGTGCTGATGAACCCCTTCTTCCTCCCCTTTCTCCACACTTTCCTCACCTGAGTTTTCAGAGTAGTCGGTGTCCTGTAGATTCCGGCGGCTTAGATAGTCTCTTTCCTTTTTGAGAAGCACTTGCTTGTCACGGAAAGAAGCCACAGTGACTGCTGGTAAACAGCCGTCCCGGGACTCCTTTTCCGGGAGCAAGCCGGAAGAAGGGAAAACCCAACTTGGGATAAAAAACCCTTCGAAAAGAGAGTCCTCCAAAAACGTCCAATAGTTCCAATGCGAAGCAGGCGGGAATTGAGGAAGATGCAGGACCAAACTTGCAGGCTGAAGGAGATGAGAAACTCCGAAGGCTGAGAACCCCCAGTGGACCTAGTGATTAGGCACACCGGCAGGAAACTGGAGAAAGGAAGGGAGGAGGAAGAGCCAGTAGAGGGGAGAATCTCTACAGCAGAGAGGTAAGCAGAAAAACACGGAAGAAACTACCCTGCCGCCAGAGCAGCAGGAAGAGGGAGAGAAACCAACCCGTTGCCGAGAGCACGACAGCGGAGGGAGAGAGGCAGAAACAACCGCTTCGCGAGGGGCGCGAAGCACGAGAGCAGAAAAGTACAGACCGCTAGATCCGGAAAGCAAAGAGCAGAGACCAGCAGAGAGACAGCACTGAGCGAGGGAACCTGAAAGGCACTGGAGCGTATCCAGCAAGGTTGCAACGCAGCGACTGTCTGGGAGGAGGCAGATAACCTCCCGGCAGTCCTGCGCCTGTCCAATGGGCGGTCACCAAACACTAAGAAGGGACTAAAACCTTTTCCCACGCTGTAGTCTCCAACACGGAAGAAGCCGCCATTCGCGACGGCGGTGGCGGATGACAGTATTGCACATCTATATTTGCATTCCATAGGAGGGCAATGATTGCATTGTAATCATTGATGTACTTTGATCCTTCTGTTCTTTTTATGCAGTATGTGTTCTTAGGTGATTTACCTTTGACACTATGTCTAACTGAAGACATGAAGTTGTTCACTTGACCTGTTGTTGAAACTGGTCTAGGGAAACCAAAGAAGCATTTGGTGTAGTATTTCCCTTTGTTTTTATATTTACGCCGACAATACTTCCCACACTTGTGTCTTTGAAATTGTAAATTGTGTGCATGTAGGTCACTATGTTTGATTTGTGAAGGGATTTCACAAGTGACATATTTCAGAATGAACTGCAAAACAATGGCATCACTGTCCTGACCAAATTTAGGAGCATCTTTAATCCACAAAACCATGTGGATGTGTGGTGCTCCTCTGGCGTGGTATTCTTTTCTCCAAAATAAGTATTGCACTTCTCTGAAGGGAGGCACTGTTTTATTACAAATGAAGTGTAGCATGGCAATAAAGCGATGATGGAAATATCTTGATACATTTACAGGATGCCATGCGTAGGAAATCGTGCAAATCTTCCCATGCATATTCTGCACTTCTTAATGTCACAAACCATGTGGGTGGGCCAAGGTTTCTTATCATACACTGTACTTCTGCATGTCATCGGAACCAGCATTCTTTTGTACCACGCATGTATGCTAAAAGGTTTGTAATGCTCGAACGTAAAACTTCATCTTTTTCTTGCACTTTTTGTAATAATTGCGTAGCAGACCTATTTTGAAAATTGGCATCTGATTTCAATGTGTGTGCAACTCTGTAGTATAGAGTTGCTAGTTCGCTTTCAAAGAGAAGGTGGAATATGTATTCCACGTTTTGTCTGAATCTTGGGTCTTCAGAATACATTTGTAAAGAGCAGTATTCTAATGCTGTTATTTGTGTGGGCCTTTCATCGAACCTTCCTCCTTTTCCAGTCGGAAAGAGTAGAGGGAAGGCTCATGCTCCTACACTTTTTTCCCATATGCTGATTGGAGATCCTTTGGCTTGCCGTATTTGGTAAGTTTCCAGTGCATCATCTATGGTGTCTTTAGAGTGCAATGGGTGAATTGTATAATGGTCTAAATTATTGGATTCTGTCATAGGATCTAGAAGTTGAAATTGGCCAGTTTCTGATGAGTCTTGAATTATTTTGGTGGTTTCCCTCAGGTTTTCTTCAATGTCTGTTTCTTTGTAGTATTCATTGTTGTCTTTTAGCTATTGCAGGGCTTCTCTAACTTTATGTAAGTCCACTAATTGCTGCCAATTGTTTTTGTCTTTTGTAGGTACGCCATTTACTAGGATAATCAAAGATTGTTCTATTGGCCCTTGCACTCCCAGAGTGTGTACATTTTCTTTAAGATCTAAAGGCAAATAAACTACTTTGCCACAAATGCCTTTTAGTAATTCAGAGGGAGGTAGTTTTGCTGTTTTCGGTTAAAGGCGTATTATTGCTTGAAATGGGTGCACAGTTTGAATTATAATGCTCTCATACAAGTTAAGTTGTTGCAGTGGTTTTGGTAGTGGGGATAATTCCAAGTTATTAGTGATAGCACGTGAAGGTATTTGGTTGTTGTCAAGTTTTGCAGTGCACTACCAGCAAAGTATTGAGCGGTTAGTAATTTCATATTTGTTTTTTGCTATAAGATAGAGAGCCAATTGGAACCACTTGGAATCTTCATTGCAACACACACACACATGGTTTGGTACTTCAGCAGATGTGCTTTCAAACTTTAGTATTTCTTTTTTGTATGTGTGTAGTAGAAGGCTGCCATCTGTAAAGTTGTTGCTAGTCGATTCTAAAGATATTGGGCCTCATTCGGACCCAGGCGGTAAGTTACCACCTGGGTCGTACCTTTACCACCATGGCGTAAACTATGTTTACGCCATGGTGGTTGGCAGACTTACCACCCCATTCCGAGGTTGGCGGGGCGGTAAATCCCCAATCCCCATTTACCCTTCCCCATTCCCATTTTTGCCCCATAGGGCATAATGGGAGTGGGGAAGGCGTTAATTACGCCACCGTAAATTACGGTGGCGTAATTAACAACAAGGTCCCTTAGCGCCATGGATTTTGACACCTGCTAAAAGCAGGTGTTAAATCCTCCATGGCGCTAAGGGACCTCGGAATCAGGCGGTAAGGGTCGGCGCTGTTTACGCTGCCGTAAACCCCTTACCGCCTGGGTCGGAATGAGGCCCATTGGATTTTGTAAGTGGCTTTCACTTCCAAAATATTTTCTCTGGATGTGCTCTATTTCTTTGAGTAGTTCTTTGGCTGTACCATGTAGAGGGTTGTTATTTAAATTGGCCAGTGCTAAAGCAGGATTTTTGGCATAGTACAGTTTATGAATGAGATTTCTTACAGTTGAATGGTGTGTTCCTATCATTTTGATATGGTGGAAGGTGCTTTTGCAAATAGGTCCAGAAATGCAGGCTAATGAATATCCTTGTAGTCCTGTGTATTTGTGCAATGGACAGGAGTCCATAGTTTGTAATAGTTTTATTTTCAATGTGTCTTTGCCTTTCACATACTGATTGAGGAAATGGCATAAAGATGTGAAAGATTTTTTGGCTATGTTACACATTGATGTGCACAGCCATTTGTAGACTGGACGTATTGGTTCAGTGGAATGGAGAGTCGATGCTAAGTTTGCTGGAGATATTTGTGTGAGCAGCATTTCTTGTTCCATGAGGGTATTATTAACCTTTTCATTCCCTCATCCACTGTAATGTATGGCAATTGGATTTGTTTGCTTTTGTTTGTATGCTTCTTCATTGAAATATGGTTCTGTGCTGGTGGTGTGACTCCACTCAGCTGTACAGATTTTTGCAAAGATATCTTCATTGATATTCCGTTTGTTGAGAAGTCCTTGTTGTAGTTTAGTAGTTAGTTTTGTTAGTTTAATTTAATTTAATGTGATACAGTTTTATAAACAAAAACTTTACACATAATTCAACAAATTTAAACAATTGAAAACATTTCTTATTTATCAAATTCATCCTTTAAATTACAAACTCATACAATAGAACATATAACTTATTCTAATATAAAATAAAGGTAACAAACAAAAATCACTACCCTCAAATAAACATAAACATTAATAAATGAACACAAATAAAAATATATAAAATATCCATCAATCATAAATTCTAAGTGCAAGTAAAAGCTAAACTCCACCCCCAGCCGCAGATATTAATGAACACCAGGCTCTAGCGATCCCTTCATCAGCCATTATTAGATGGGGAAGTTGCTGTCCTTCAGCCTTTTCTTAACCATATACCATACTCTGTACAATGCCAGATGGAGACTAGCATTCAAAGTATTTAAACACATATACCAGAACTCATCTTCCTTAATATGGTTCAGGTTATGAACATAACTGCTGTAGTGCTTAATATAGGATAGACTCAACCTGGGGCACAACATAAGAACATGTCTAGCTGTTTCGAGTATGGCCTTGTTATTACAAATTCGGCAGAAGCGCTCAGTTTTAGGTATCACTCATTCAGGGCCAGTCACTGTTATCACAAGTAGGTGATTAATGCACAAAAGCAATATAAAGCGCCTTAAATTACTAGATGGACACAAATTTAAGTACCCTTGGGCCTTTTTGTATGTATAAAGTAAGTATGACATAAATCCATAACTACTTAAGCTTTCTAAATGTACAACATTATTTTGCCAGTCCATTAACTTTAAACGCTCCCTTAGTAGGTATTTCAAATATTCTAAGCTATCTTCCCACTTAGGGGTCTTAGTTTTGTTAGTCGTTTCATTCTATTTAAAACTAATACAAATAATACTAATAACACTGTCTATGAGAGCTTCTAGGATTAGTTTTCATGCGGTAGGTTTTAAGGGTTGAGCATGATTTCACTAGGTGCAGTGTCAAAAACTGTCTGTTTAGTTTTACATTTTGAAAGAGGAGTCAAAGGGCCTAATTCACAGAAGCATTTTAGAATGCCAAAATCCCATTGGAAAATGTTCTGTGAATTAGCCCTAAAGTTTCTTTACTGCAAGCTGGTTTAGTTTCGCTTAGTGACTGTATTAGCTGTTTTGTTTGAATTTTTTGTATAAATTCTGCTAGAGGTGGATGCCATTTTGTACACTTTTTTTTTGCTTTGCTCTATTTTTGCGTTGCTATCTACGGAGTTGCTTTTTGGTAGGCATTCTTTGGTGTCTGTTGGAGAAAAAAGAAAGTTTGGGCTGGGACGTTGTGCAATGTATGTGTGCATTGCGCATGAGTGTCTGAGTATGATGGTAGGCATGTATGTAGAGGTGTGTGATTGTTGAATGGGCTGTTACTTCAGGTTGGGAAGGCTATTCTCGTATTTGTATGTTACTATACTGGTGTTGAGATAACAATACAAAGTGTGCCCCTGTTGAGGTGCAATGAGTAATACTGAATTTAATGCTCTAGGGTTGATACAATTGTTTATTCTACAATACTAGCATTTTACAGTGTTTGAGTAACAGTTAGAACATTATGACAGTATTGCACTTACTTTGTTGGATGCAAAGAGTAGGTTTCTTCTGGGTTCTGTCTTGTACTTCAGACACTGCTGGTTTTCAGGGGTGTGGTCTTCACCGCAATTGTGAAAGAAGGAGATTAGTACATATGTGTGTTAATGTCACAGTAATTTCACTTGAAGAATAGATTAGTTACATTTGAAAATAGGATTTATTTCTTGGAACATGTACTGTGTGTGTTAAATTGCATAGCCTTGTATATGAATGGGGATTTTGGAGCATCAGCTTCATTGCTAAGGGGGTTAGTGGAGTATTTATAGATGTGTTCTATGAGGTGCACTTTTGAAAGAAAGCTTGGAAAAATATACAGATTGAAAGGGAGAATGTTTTTGTGTGTGTAATTCCATAAAAAAAATTCTGCATAGATGTTTCCTACATGAGTGCTGGAAACCTTTCAGTTCTTTGACTTTGTTATCCACATTCCTATTAGCACTGTTCTGAATGTACACTTGTATTTGTTTGCTTTTGCAAGTATGGCAAGCGTCAGGCATTCTGTTTAAAAAATGCATTTTCTGTACTTGCAATACTTTTGTAAGATAAAAGCTGGTCTCCTATTTTGTGTGCATTCTAGGAATTTATAATAGTGTGTTAAGGGGTAAGTGGTTGTGAAAATGACAGAAGGAAATAAGGGAATTATAGGTTGGCCATTGCAATGAGTAATGTGGGTAAATTAGAATTTGGAAAGTAGACAGATTTGTAAGTGAACTTCATTATAGGAGATGGGAGAAATTAGAGTATGCTTTTTTTTGCAGATTATGAAGGGTGAATGGCAGGTACCCAGTTCATATGCATTTATAAAAGAGTTGCAAATTTACTGTAAACAAAATATTCATACCTGTAGTTTGTATTGATGTATGTAGATGTAGTTGAATCTGGAAGGAGAAATCTTGAAGAGTTTTACAGTAGTTTTAGCTGTAGGTACTTTGCAATCACAGGGCACTTGTAGTCAGAGTGATGAACAGTTCATCCAAAGTGCTGATTTGTGATGACAGAGTTAGATGTAGAGAACTTGGATGTGATTGGTGGATGTTTGTGTGACGCTTTATGTCTATCCAATGAGAGAGTTGTGCAGACAGTGATGTGGAAAGGGAAAAAGGCCTGCCCCTGTGTTGCAGGGTCCGCGGACAGCACGGCTGTTCGCGGACAGGGTGTGCCACATCTGGGGTTTCTCAGCAAATCCAGTATGCAAAGGGGACTGTGGGGATTAGCCAATCCAGTGTTGAAGTTGTTCTTTGCAGGAAGAGAGGATGTGTGTGTAGTGAAGATGGGAGAGGTGAAGAAAGCGAGGGTGTTGGTTGTTGGACATCTGTTTGTAAATGGTTTGGAGAGGTATGCTATGTATAAAAATAAGGCTGCCAGTTTTGGTTTTGAAGGAGTGGAGGTTTTCCTGTCAACTGTGCCTGGTTCCAATATGCAGGCAGTGGTTGGAGCTTGTAAGAGTTTCGGCATGTGGAAGAGTCCAGATGTTGTGGTACTGCATTGGGGTGCTGTCCATTTGGGATACATCAGTGCCCCTAGTTTGTTAAGTGCTCTTGAAAACTTGGTTCAGGCAGAGATGGAGGTTGTTCCAAGTGCCAAGGTGATTTTTTTCTGAAATGTTGCCTAGGGTAGTATTGGAGAATTGTAATGTTTTCTGTCCCCAGCAAAATGGTGCAAGGTGTTTGGTGAACAGAGGAATGTCTGCTTTCTTGTTTAGAAGTGGGATGTTGTCTTATAACAATGACAATATTGATTTTGTTAATGGTGACTATTTCAAAGCAGATGGCATTTCTTTATCCATATTGGGAAATGCTATGTTATTTCATAATATAAGGAATGCTTTACAGAGGATATTATGAAGACATCAGGAAGAAAATATGTGAAAAAAATAACAAAATGAAAGGTGTTTTTTTATAAGCACTTTAAAAAAATATTAAAAAGTCTCTTTTCAGAGCCACCTTCAAAGGGAAAGTGGGGTACACTATTTAAATGTTCATTCTGTTTGCGGATCGCATGTCTTACATACAGGGATTTTGAGGCTGAGAGGCATGCAAATGAGACTGTGCAGGCCAAGGGATTGGTCAATAAGGTCTACTCGGTGTGATGTGTAAGGAGAGACTTTGGCAGAAAGTCTGTTACCTGAGAGGAGAGCAGATAGCTATGGCTGCGTCTTTCAGAAGGTAGATTGTCTGGATTTTGGGTGACCTGTGAATACATTGGTTGGAGGTGCATGCAGATTGCTGTGGAGTGGCTGCAGATCTTTGATTTCCTCATGTGATTGTGCACTGGCATGGAGTGCACGGAATGAAGTGGTTAGATTTGGCTCCTCTTTGTGCCACTTTGATGACACACTGTCATCCAGACATTATTATTATTCATTGTGGAGGGAACCGTTTAGGACATGTCTCTGAAATCTCCTTGCAATTTGCAATGAAAGAAGGACTTGGGAAAGTCATAGACATGTTTCCAAACTCCTGAGTAATATTTTCTCGTATTGCGCAGAGACAAATGTGGCTGCGTTCTTTTTCGCTTGGTCCACAAATGGAGAAAGTGAGGCGCAATGTCAACAGGGCTGTTTGTGCCTTTTTGAGAGATGTTGGTATGTCCTCTTTTCACAATGAAAATATATTATGTTTTATAGCACACACATTTCTCTCAGAGATGGAGTTCATCTTACTCATGCTGGGAATCAGATTTTTCTGCGAAATGTACAGAATGCATTGCGACCCTTTTTGGAATGATAGCAATCCTTTTTCCAGTAGGTGTTGACCAATTGAAGTTTTTGAAACACAAAAAAACACCACAAAAAGGCTTCCTCCTGGAGAAGAGTGCAATGGTTTTGATAGCGAAGTACCCCAAAAATGTATGTCCGCGGACTGGCCGTGGACTTCTAAAAATGCACAGGGTCCTGCAGCATTTCATTGGCACTTCTATTTTTAAACTGTGAAAGGAAGCTCTGAAAAGACCCTTTTTTTTTGTTTTTTGTTGTTTTGTATTTTTTGTATTTTTTTAACAAGACACCTAAGGAAAGGAAGGGAAGGGAGGGTAAGGAAGGGGCACCAACCACTGGAATAAGAAAGGGCAGGTGGGGAGAGGAAGATGTTGGGTGGGCCTTAATCAGGTAGGTGGCAGACGTTCTCATGCTCCCGGACCGTAGCCTCGAAAGCACTTCGAAGTGTATCCCCCCTGCAGAGTACCGCGTATGGCCTGTGAGGCTGGTTCAGGGGTGTGCTGCCCCTCGGGAGTGTTTCTTGTGGTGACAGGAGCAGAAACAGAGCTTGCTCTAGTGGGACTCAACCTACTTCTTTTATCGCAGGGGACGACCCTCCGAATTGCCCCAGTGTGGAACGATCTTAGGTGTCGCCGCATGGAGGTAGTCCCGTAACTATACAAACACGGTTTGCCACAACTGAGCTCCATCTGGCACTCAGTGCAGCGCACCTTGTGTGCACAAGCTTTGGTTACCCCTCCAACGGTGGTAAACAGCCTCCACACCCAAGATCCACGGGGGCTGCGAGTAGTAGGGACTTCCACTACCTCAACCTTGTCATCCTCTTCATCACTGTCTGCATCTTCATGCCTGTTCCCCTGTGCAGGCCCTTGGGGAGGTGGTGGTGGTGGAGGGGGTGGGGGTGGTGCTGAGGCAGAAGTAGCACCAGCAGCACCAGCCATGGATGCCGTCTGAAATGTGTCAGGAGGCACAGCAAAGTAAGCAATCTGCAGACAGGTAATGTCAATCGGGCAATGTGGAGCAGTGTCTGTCCTGGAACTCCAAAAACAGAATGAGAAGCAGCTCTGGGGTGTGGCCTTTTCTAGGGGTGCTGGGGAGCACTTTGCGGACAGCCGTGCTGTCCGCTTACAATTCGAACACCCAAAAGGGCTCAGAAAGTTCAAAAAAAATCCAGATCGCTAGGGACATGGTCTGGGACACGTGCAAGGGTGAAGTTTCACAGTAAAATACCTTGGATCGCTCAAAAAAGCACTTTTTTAGTGTCCGGTGGGCCTGGACTGTGTCCACGGACAAGAACCTGTGCTTAGCGTGGGTGTGGTCACATGATGACGTGGCGGAGACGTTCGCGAATGGAACGGCGGTTGGTAGGACACCGAATGCGCGGGGTCGGTTGTACGCATGTGCACGGGTGTTCTACGGACAGTGTTTGGGTCCCTGAACTAATTAAAAGTGCGACACACGTGCCGCGGACAGTTACGGACAGGCACGATGTTCATAGGACCCGAGGGTGGGATGCGCATGTGCACAAGTGTCCGCCGGACAGAGTTTGGATCCCCGAACTAATTAAAGGTGTGTCACAAATTTGCAGACATGCAGACGGGTTATGTGTTCTACGGACACCTCCACTTTGATTGCGGAGAATACGAACAGTGGGGATGTTCTTAGGACACCCCACTTTGATTAATTGCGGACAGGCGGAAAGATTATGTGTCCTATGGACACCTCCATTTTAATTGCAGACAGTACAAACAGGTATAGTGTCCTTAGGACACCACCATTTTGGTTGATTGCGGACATCCCGGTCAGCTGTGCCGTCCGCGGACACCCTAACAGCCTTTTAAAAAAAACAGAGAAATACAGGAACAGTATAAATAATACTTTATTATTGTACAAAAATATAGAAATTATGACAGAGAGGGAGAAGCAGAAATGGAGACATATAGAGGGGAATTAGGGTTTTCTGCATGTTGGATGGTAGGGGAGGAAGGGATTGAGGTCTCATTATAACATTTTGGGTGATGGGGACTTTTTGGGGATGGTTGACTGGGACATGGAGAAGGGGTACAGGTGCACATTGGACAGTGATATTTAATTTTGTCCATGATATGGTTTTCTACAAAGTTCTTCAAAATAATGAAATTGGTCATTAATTGATCAATTTTTTGTTCTAAACGCTGTAGATGATTTCCCTGTTACTCTCACCTGGTATCCACGGGGACGCCACCCATCCGTAGGGACTCTGGTATCCTTCTCTGCGGTTCCCAGGTGTGACCAGCGGGGAAGTTCTGCCTTGTTGTTAATTCAGGTGTGTTCTCTGTCCTGCCTTCTTGGCAGGGGCGCGTTGTCCTTTGTGGGCGAATGCGATCTAGTTACTTCACTGATGCCGGCCCGTTTTGAGTCTTTCAGGTAGGTCTTATTGCTGGTGTATATTGTTGTTATTCTTGCATGCCTTTCTTGGTTTAAATAATGTCTTTTTCTCTTCCTTAGGTGCGTGGAAGTCCAATATGATGCATTGGCTGAATTGGGTCTCACCGGTAAATGATGGCGTATTAAGAGCGCCTTGATGCGGTAAGTAGGCGCTATGAACAGCGCTATGATGCCTTGCCTTTGCTAACCTGTTGTCTTTTCTTTCCCATAGATTGTGGTGCTCACCCGGTGTATGAAATCCCGTGGCGATACTGGCCGAGGGACGACTTGCGGGGCAAGCTTTTCGGCACAATTCGTTATGTTGCAAAAGTGTCTAATGTCTTGTTTCTTCCTTTTTTGCAGATCCGCCAGTCCGGGAGACGCGCTGATCCTAGGATGCTGTTCGCAGGAGCTGTGGGCAGCTGACGATGAAATTACAGGTAAGCTGCTGCTGTTAACAATATCCTTTTGTCTCTTTACAGATGCTGTTCTTCCGAGGTTCGCAGGCACATCTGAACACGATGAGTGTCACGTTGCAGGATTGCAAAGTAACGCGAAGCATGTTATCCAAGTCGGGTGTGGTTTAAATAGCTTCAAGAAAGTAGTCCAGGTAAAGTAGTTCCTAGGCTACCACGCCCAAAACACTATACCACATAACTTGGTTCCAAGGAGCCAAGCTATCTGGATGCCTCCATGTTGGCTGGCACTTGAAATAAAGTAGTTCCCTAAACAAAAGTCTTTATTAAGTATGAGCCTGGCGCCAAAGGCGCCAGGACTGGCCCCAAGAGGGCCTAGGCAAAGGATGCCTAAGTTCGTTGGAGATCCGAGCCAAGACCCCTCCTGGCCCATGGGCTTGCCAGGGGGGTTTCTGGATGTGGGTCGTGACATTCCCACAGTGTCTGTTTGTTGTTCCATTAGTACATGATGTACTGTTTCAGTATTAATCTTATTTTCTGTATCTTCTGTTAAAGAAAACAAAAATTAGTTAGGTACATATAAAATAATATGTATTAAATGGCTTACTTTGAAAACTGCAGCGTCTGCCATTAGTATCACTGTTTTCACTCATTTCATTCCGGTGAAAATTTTCTTCTAGCCACTCCAGAGTGCTAGCCATTTCTGTGTAAAAAAAAAGACACATAATTTTTTTTGTATCCTTCTAAAGAAAGTTCATAACTATAGGAATCAATGTAGTGTACTTACCAGTTTGTTTTTCAATGTTCCTGTTACTGCTTTGTAGGTGTGCTGTTGTTATATGCTGTGCAGTTATTGTATAAAGCATCAGTGAGGTAATTCTGCTGGAGGTATATGTTTTTTTTTTGGTATGTTCCATTATGTTTCATATGCTATGTAATTGGGCTGTAGGTGTCTTACATATATAGTTTGTACTTCTTATTTATTTTTTTATGTAATTTATTTATATGCTGCTCTTTGAACGTGTTCAGTGTGATTGTTGTATGATACAACAATGTAAGATGCCCCCTGAGCTTTTGGACAGTGTTGATGTTGACCGAGCCTGTCCGCGGACATTCGCATGGTTCGCGGACATTTCAGCCACTAGCATGGGACAGGAGGTTCAGTATGTTGTATGGTATATCTATATAAACTAAGGGTATTCTAGTAAAAACCTATGAAATTCATAATATCTATATCTATAGTCAGTGAAAATAAATTGTTTAAGGGATGTTATGGTGAAGTTGGCTACTAAAAACCTATGAAATTCAGTGAAAAAACGTTAAAGGGATGTTATGGTTACAAGTAAAACCGAAAACCCCCTGAAATTCGCCAGTTATGGTAAGCTAAGCAACCATAACTCGCACCGCTACCGTGCACTGCTAAGACTATAACCCAGGACATCAAAGATGACATCACAAATGTCATTGATGACATCACTGATGGCATCACATGTGCATTTAGTTTTCATGCACAGCCTCCACAAGGGATTCTCATTATAATGTTGGCAGAAAAGTATCAGAGATCATTGGAAGAACTATTTTTTTTTGGCCAAATAGTTAATTAAGCAATGCACTGCTATAAACACCATTGCATTACTGAGTTCTTTCCAGTACATGAACAAACTCATGTATAAACCTAAGCATTGTCTTCAGCATGAGCCATAGAGGTGCAATATTCAAAATCTTCCATTGTTGGATAGAAAAATGATGGAAACTTTCATTTCAGAGTTGTGCATACTGTGAAACATAAGTACCTACCAATGCCTCACTTACTGCATAATTGTAATACTACCCCCAAAACATAAAGAGACCACAATGCATACAAATACAAGCATATACAGGGAAAGTAAAGTAAGCAAAAAAACTGCAGTATTACCAGAAAGTGTTCATAACCAAACTAATTAACTTCATGCACAGAGAAGATTCCTGTATTTCAGGGTTCCGTCTTCCCCTATGTATATGTATCATATGATGTGACTGGATCCTAAGGAAAGTAGTGTAAGAACATATGAGTAGGGTAAGGTCTACAAATATAGTACTTTTTACTTTTTTAATTCCTGACTGACAGTGAAGAAAGTCACGTGGCCTAGATATGTCAGTCAACAAAAAAAGGGAGCCAGATATGTGATGTCATCTTTTTTTTAAAAAAAATGTTTTATTGATTTAGCTGAATGAATCAACTTTTCAATATTTCTATATTACAAATATTTCATAAAACATTAAATAGTTCACTCCTACAATCCTATACAAAAATAAAATATTTCTCAAAACAAGATAAGCAAACTAAGACAATACACAACATCAGGATCCAAAACGAAAATAATGATAAAATAAAGAGAGAAAAATAATAAAAAGAAAACTGACATATAACAATACAATATAAGCATTATACCATCACTAACATCAGTAAATTTTAGATCAAAACTTAAAAAGAGAAGCTAACATGTATTTGTATACTCATTTGACCATGTAGTTCATACCTAATGAACACACAATACTATTCATAGTTGTCGTGTTGATTATTTACAAGCAGAAAAAGGAAGCTATCATCATCCTGATTTCCTATAACGGTGATGTTACTCAGAGCTTATTCCAAGACTCTTTCCGCTATTATAGATATATAATTCTGTTCTAACGTTAACGCATTCAAAAAACCAATTATGGCAATGTGAATAGTGATCTTAGAGGTACACAGAATATTAAACTACCTCATCTGTGCACTCAAAGATCCAAAGAAGGGACAATGCTTGGAAAAGTACTTCTGTCACAGATCAATTAAAGCAGGACATGCTGAGATCAGGTGTTCAAGAACTTCACAGCATGAGCAATCCTGACAAAAATGACAATAGTTCTGTTCTGGTGGGAGTATTTTACGAGTGGCCAGTAACTCTTGTGTGGGCCACACATTCAGGTGAAATGGATGGAAGACCGAAGCTTTGGTGAAGGTGCTTTACATAAATAGATTTCCATGTGGTGGCTTTTCTGTCTCCAAAGGGGTTGTTAAAAAAGTGTTTATATATCAGGCACAGCCTGCAAGTCTCAATCCAATTGGCTTGATATATTTTTTTCTTAACTTTATCCAGATTGGTGACCAACATTTTAATTGAGGCATCTGATTGAGCAAGAATACGGTTAATGCCCTCTAACCACTCACAGACAAATGTATGCTGGTTTGAAAAAAGTTAAGTTGCTAAAACCTTCAACATGACATTCAGCTCGGTAAAAATTAGACATTTCCTGAATAGGGCACAAAGACGCCAATGATAGAGAACGTTAAGCGACACAAGACCCAGTTCTTACCGCAGCTAAGGGCCAGGCACACATTCGGGGAGATTTAAAATGCTCCACCAAGATTTTGATTCCAATTTATTTAGACAATTACTAGGCAAAGGCACCCTACTTTCAAGCCCATATAACAGGCATGGGCAAGCTTTTTGAATCCAATATATTAGGACCGGTTTGACAGAGAATTTTTCATACTTATGTTGTATTATTGTGGTCTGTGATATGGCTGCCTCTAGTTTATGCTCGACACTCTCCATCTGACTCTTCGATTGCACTGTTCCTTCAAAAGGCATGCCCAAATAGACATAACTAGGAACAATCTCCAATCTAACATTGTTAATTGACCAAGCTAAATGTCCCTAAATGATTTATTAGGCCGGTATTCAACTATCTGAGTATTAGCGGTGTTGATTCTGAGTTGATTTAAATTTATGTATACCTCAAATGCGTTTAGCAAGTTCTGCAGGCCAGACGGTGTCTTAGATACAAATACCATGTCATCCGCATATAGTAAAATTTTGACGGCACACCCTTCAAGTTTAGGGGAATAGGAATGAAGTCCATCAAACGCCATCATGACATCATGAATGAAGAAGCTAAAGAGGGCTGAAGCAAGTATAGAACCTTGCTTCAGCCCTCGTGATTTCAGTATAGCAGATGACAAAGCACCCTCCATGGATAAATGGATCTATATTGAGGTGTTAGAATGAAGGGCATATATAATATCGCTTAAAGAGCGAGGACATCCATCTCTTTGTAATTTTGACATAAGTAACACCCTAGATACAGAGTCTAACGCTGAATGGAGGTCAATAAACGCGAAGTATATAGGTTGTTTAACCATCTGGCATTTGGCTTTTAAGGCATTCAGACAAAAAAGATTTACTACCGTGCCCATACCTGCCACAAAGCCTGACTGATTCAGATCACGCTTCTGATTGGCTAAAGTCCAGGCATTAAAGTCACGCAATATTAGTTGCGCAAATATCTTGCCTGGTGCATCAAGCAATGCAATTGGGCCATAATTAAGTAGTGAAAAACAATCTCCTTTTTTAAAGATTGGTGCAATCAATGACGTGCGCCAAGAGTCTGGAATGGCACAATTTACTAAAATTTGTTGGAAGATTTGATTCAGAATTATGGCCCACATTGATGCATTGTGTAGCCCATCAGGACCCGCAGCATGAGATGAGTTTGCTTTTTTAATTAGCTCCTCAACAATTGAAACAGAGCATTCGACCGACCATGGGGAACCCACCGCCTGATCATACACATAATAAACAAACTGATCATCCATATATAGTTCAGTGAAATGCTTAAGCCATTGATGTTCTGAGACTGTGTTAGACTGAGCACTGAGCTGACTCACATACGATTGATTATTCAGTAGGGCCCATGTTTCAGCAGAAGTCTTATTTGACATTGCTGCCATGACCACCTCACTATCATTTTGATACAAATGTGCTTTACGTGCTCGTGTCCAATTACAATATTTACATTTTGAAGACTTAAGAGCTTCAGTACATCCAACATTTCTAAGAGACAAAATTAATTTCCTTTCTCTTCTATAAGCAACTTTCCTCATCCTTAGCTCATGATCATAAATATGTGTGTGTTTAAAGACCATATTACTTGATTTCATAATAGCATACTTAAATGGAGCTAACACAGTAGTGTATTGAGCCTTTGAGTGTCTATCCAATTTTGATTTAAGCGCACTAGAAAGCGCATTTAATCGGGATGGAGTCCATTTAAAACGGGTCTTAGCATTATTGACTGATAAACACATCTTAACACATTCACATGATGGATTTGTGTGTGGAGATGGTAACTTCCACTTAAGAGATAACATGTTGTGATCACTGTGGTGTTGATCAATGTTCTCAGACCTATCAATGATTAAGAAGAGTTTAGCATCAACATATATGTTATCAATAGTGCTAGAAGAGGAATCTCTACTCCAAGAGGACTGAGCTGGTATATCACCTGGGAGACTTCCATTGGCCATTCGAAATTTCCTCTCACTCATAAATGTGGTCCATCTAAATAATCACCTGATTTGTGCCCATTCCTTCTATTGATGCAGTCCAAATGTAAGACCCCCACAAGGATGGGCGAATAAATGTCAGGGTCCATTAGTATGAGATCTAATAAGTAAAATGCATCATCAACTATACCAGCCGGATTACGATAGAAGTTTACTAAAGCATTAACCTGGGGCTGTATCGTGATTTTGACCAGTTGAAGATAGGAACTAATAGATGCCCATGGTGTAATAGATATACCAGCACTTATTTTGACCGCTACCAAAAGTCCAGACGATGGTCTGCCTGTCATCCCCGCTTTTGCCAGAAGTAGACTTATGTCATGGTCATCCCATAATGGGGTTATAATAAACCATGTTTTTTGGAGTGCCAAGATGTCAAATTGGTCTATGTAATTCAAGTCATACCTCTGCAAGTGGGAATGCCCTTGTGTATTCCAACAAGCTAACAAGATCTCCCTAGGGGAGGCTACAATTGATGGTTATGCTCTCCTAGATGGCAAAGGAGCCAGCCCGGCAACTACATTACTGTACAGATTTCGTACCGATTCATTTGGAACTATAGATGACGTATGGGTTCTGTTTGAATCACGTTCTGAATCTTGAGCAAGAAGAAATCCCATCTTAAAAAGAGTCATTTTAGCTTTGCATATTGTGTTTAATACGACACCCGAGGGGATCCACAATCTGACTATGGAGCAGTCGAAATCTGAGATGAATTCGATCTGCTCAATATCAGAAGAAGATATGTCTTCTATTTTGATCACCTCATTAAATATGTTCAAAACACTCCGTCTATTTAAATCATACTTGGAAAAAGGTGTTTTTCGACATTTCAGTATTAAAGTATGAAAGCAAGCTTGTTTGGTGTTTTTCAACTGGAAATCAGTGCGATTTTCTGCTAGTTGCGCCACATAGGAGGCCCCCTGAGCCATGGATACAAAACTTTGAGAGTCAGGAACTGGACAATTTATGTTATGAACTCCAGTCACTGGCTCATCAAGTCCACTACAGGCAACCCCCACTGGCTTCTGATTAGAGGGACCCAAAAGTTCAATGTTTGAGATGACAGGCTGCTTAACAGGATTTAAATTCAACATTTGCAAACGATTATCTATATAAGCATCAACAGCATTTTGTATGTCTGTAATTGAATGACCCAAGGTACTATCTCTGGAATTGAGCGAAGCCTTTGGTGGAACAATTGCCACCACATCATTTGCCGGAGCCCTTTGTTTGTCCAGAAGTTCAATAGCTTGTATAAGCTCGTTCAAGGGTGCATGGAACAAGTCAAGCTCTTGACTCCGAGACTGCGGAAGCAAGACGGAATTAAGAACATTAGATACAGCTATTGAACTTGATTCCGCATAACCTTTCGTATGGGTACTTAATCCAGGAATATTAGCCTTCGTTACAGTAACAGGCGAAACTCCCCGACCCTCTAACTGGGGAGGCAAAATGGAGTTTTGGGCCGTAGGAGCCGCAATCGAACTTGGTTCCGCATTATCTTTCATATGTATACTTGGACCAGCAGTTTGATTCTTGGCCACAGTGTCAGGAGGGGCTCCTCGCCTCTCATCCTTAGAAGATGTTATAGCTCGAAAGATAGAAGTTAGCGTGTTTTTGAAAAACTTTTGGGGCATATTGCTGTGCTTAATATTTATTTTTTGCAAGTGCTGATGGTTGTCTCAGCTTCTTTTTTGGGTATGTAACTTTCCCTTTAACAGCTGCCACCACGTCCACTGATGCGGGAGAAACAATTTTGACCAAATGGTCAACACTCATCCAGGAGTCATTGCCCAAGTGTGCCGAATTGTTCTCAACCACCTCCGAGACAGGGCGGATGATCTGCTTAAATAGCAGAAGTATAGAGGGCACATTTACATGAGTCGTATCATTCTCACTTTCAGCTGAAGCTTTGATCGATGGGGTTTCAGCTACTGTCCTAGTGCCATTCTGCTTCACAGGGGAATTCATTAGCCCAGTCGCCATCCATTACGAGATTTGGTCAATTTTAATAGATTGAAGTGCCACTTTAGCATCCAGTGATTCAAACAATCTGAACAAACTCAAAATGGTGGTATTAATAGCTGATAAAGTGATCTCAATCATGGAAGATGGACTATTTAAGATTGTAGGTCTCACTGGGAACTGTAGTTGTCTGCGTGGGGTAGGATGCGCATAAGAAATGGAGGCGGAGTGTATTGAGGAGTCCATTGAGCATCTAGCGTGATGATCAATCTGGTCACCTATAGATAGAAATGGGGATTCACATTGGCTCGCAAATATTGATAAATAAGGAGCATCCCCGGATAGTCTCGACTGAGGAGAGTTACATCCATCTGGTGGCCCGGTAAGCGCAGATGACCTTGCCATCTCCATGACTACCGAATGTAGCATCATGTGGCTCAAAAGATTATTATATTTCGGCATGTCTGTCATGGAGCTTGTCCGCATGATGGGCTGCTCAGAGCTCGCAAAATGTGAATGGCTCTGTATTCTCTCTGTTGCATTTTGTGAAAAACGAGAGAATTGTGTAGCCTCTGTCACTGTATCAGATAAATTAGTGTTATCTGAGGCATGCATGCAAGGGTTATTTTTAGAAAATGTGACCAGGGTCAGCGTGATTGCTTTGTGGGAAAGGCAACTGGTTTTCACACTCGCCGAGGCTGCCTTGTCTGCTGTCGTGTCAGCGTGAGCTGGCATACATCATTTCAGAGAGTAGAACACAAGTTGCATAGGTTTAGATATTTATATGTTTATAGTGCCAGTCCCTTCCAGTCCCTTCCGGTGTAGGGCAACACCCCAAACCCTGAAATCACAATCAAACAGCCAATAAACAGCAAATTAATACTTGCAAGTAACCGCTACGATATATTCAAAGCCCGCCACACAAGCAGTACTTATGAAAGGTACTTGCTGAACAGGAGCGCATGCGCAGGAGCGTAGGAGTTCCAGTCAAATAGTCACGTAGATGGAAGTGACTAATAGGGGGCGTGATTTCAACAAACACCAAACATGCCTGAAAACACAAAAAACATATATCACCAAAGGAAATTTGTAATCAGTTCCTTTTCGTTAGCAAGTTTCCATGGCATTCAACTCTTGTAGATAATGTAAGCTGCAAAACAAAGTCCAAAGTCCAACGTTCTCACGGCAGCAGCGTATCCAAGCAGACAAGCGGTACGTATGAAAGGTACTTGCTGAACAGGAGCGCGTGTGCAGGAGCGCAGACTTTCCAGTCAAATAGTCACGTAGATGGGGGTGACTAACAGGGGCCGTGATTTCAAGAAACACCAAACACGCCTCCTGAAGATAATGGAAGCTGCAAAACAAAGTCCATAGTCCAACGTTCTCACGGCAGCACGTTGGTGGCGCGAGTTATGGTTGCTTAGCTTACCATAACTGGCGAATTTCAGGGTTTTTACTTGTAACCATAACGTGCCATTAACAATGTTTTTTCACTGAATTTCATAGGTTTTTAGTAGCGCACAACGTTTTTCCACTGAATATATATACACACACAAGAGGAACAATTCTCATTTGATCACAAAAGAACGTAAAATAGATAAGAAATCAGATTTGATGGGAAGAACTGAGCTTAAAGTGAATTTGTGGGACATTCTGATCAGGTTTTGGAGGAGAGTAAATGGAGCAGTCACCGGGGACAATGCATAAGTAGACATACATAGATTAAGGACAATGAACATTGGACTTTTTTAAGTGCAGGTAGGCTAGTCTGGGGATGTGACCGTGATGGGTGAAGTGCTAGAGTGGAGGCAGAGGAAGTGAGGGACAGAGGCAGGTTAAAGGCAAGGGAAAATTGTTAGCTATCAGGCAGATGAGAGGTAGGTTAAGAGGGTAACTTTGAGGCGAGGAGGTAGGCTTTTAGTTGGGTTTTGAACAAATCTGTGTGCACTGTTTCTGGATGACCGAGGGAAGAGAATTCCATGCAAGTGAAGGAAAAGGAGAGAAGGAGCAGACGCAAGAGGAAGCACAGGGAGGGCGAGGAGCCACAAGGGTAGTCGAGGAGGCATAGCAGAGATTACAAGAAGGCTTGAAGGTTTGGTTAGAGGAGGATAGATACAGTGGTGCTTTACAGTGGACAGACTTGTGAACCAGTAGAAGAAATTTAAATCTGGCCCTGTTTTTCATCATCAGCTATCCAGCCTGGTGGCGGTACGAGGAAGTAGGTGTGAAGTCAGGGAGTTCAAATAGAGTCCTGGTAGCAAAGTTAATGATCTTGTTGAGAGGACAGAAAGCATAGTTGTGGAAACCAAAGAGGATGCTGGCACGTTAGTCCAGTTTAGAGAAGACAAGAGTAGTGTTACGCTCACCTGGCTCCCACAGGGGCGTCGATCTGAACTGGACAGCTGCGGTCTCCACCAATGTGACGCGTAGTGCTGAGATGACGGACTGGACTGCCCCACCTAGCTTCGTTTGCTTGGCCCGTAGGAATATTCTTCTGATGGTTTGGAAAGATGAGCTCTCCATCCTGCATTGAGGGCAGGGGCGCGTAGATAACCAGTTGCTTCACTGGCTCGAAGGAATTGGTGAGTTCCAGAACAATATTGACTCTGAGATTCCCAGCAAGACGCCATAAGTATGCAGTTCGTAAGAGTTCAAATGTCTGACTTTCACTCTTGTCCGATTCCTTGCAGGTTGCAGCTTGACCCTAGCGAAGAGTTCCTCGTGGCAACCGGTAATGTTCAGGTAAGGATTTGTATTATCCAACACAGTTTGATAAAATAATGTCAATATGTAACCTGTTGCTTTCTCCCTTATTCAGGCGCTGAGAGAAAGTATGAAGTCTCGGGGAATAATGCCTCCGGCGGTAAAATCAGGTAAGTCTATTGTGGTGAGGAGGTTTGCCCTTGTTTGTCCCTTTGTTTCACCTTGCTGTCCTTTTGTTTCCCCTTAGGGGCCAGGGTTCGGCGAAGATGCAGTGGAAGCTGCGCCGACCCGTGAAGAGGAATAGTACCCCGGTGGTAAAATCAGGTAAGTCTGTGCGGGGTAACTAATATTGCCTTTGTGTATTCCCTTGGCTCACCTTGCTGTTCTTGTCTTCCCCTTAGGTGCCGGAGTGCGGCGGGAACATGCATGAGGATGCGGTGGAATGTGAAGATGCTGCGAAGGCCGGTGAGTTCAGCGCGGCACTGCAGCAGGCGACGCGCATAAAATAACTTCTTTCTTCCAGCTCGAAGGCGCGATGGATCGGGAATTCAGGTAAGGATCAAAGGTATTGTTCTTGTTCTAACCTTTTCTCCTTCTTTTTCCCGTTTTCTAGGAGCTCCAGACTCGAGGCGGGCGTTGCAGAAGACTGGATGCAGACTTGCAGGCACGGTGAGCGTTACGCTGCTGGATGCAGAATAACGCAAAGCGCGTACTGCTCTTCGGGCATGGTTTAAATAGCACCCAAAGTAGTCCCAGGTAAGTATTCCTCCCCAGCCCCACCCGAGTAAAAAAATAGTCCCTAGGTAAAGTAGTCCCTTCCAAGCCTCTTTTGGCTTGGAGCACTTGCAGCATGGTCTGCATCAGGTAAGTTTTAATCTATGAGCCTGGCGCCTATGGCGCCAGGACTGACTCTCCATATGAGCCTGGCGCCATAGACGCCAGGACTGCACCCAAATAGCCCCTAGCAGGGGTTGTTGGGCTTGCTTGGGAGAACTTGATGCCTGCTTCCGGGGTTGCTGGACTTGGTCTGGGTCCCCAGGGGTAGGCATCATGACAAGTAGTTAGGAGATGCTAAGCTAATATTTAGGAGGTTGAGGCAAGTTGCTGTTCCAGCTTTGGAGATGAAAGTAGAGAATATGTGAGAAGGGTCATAGATGGTGCAGAGGTTTCTAGCTGAAGAAGAGTAAGGGAGAGAGTCAAGTGGGAACTGGAGAGGCAGGGGAAGAGATGAGAGAGAGCTTTTGGCAGGGCAGAATAGCAGCTCTGTTTTTGTAGATTTTAACATCAGGCGGTGCAAAGCCATCCAATATTTGATGGCAGAGAGACAGTTTGAAATGTTGATAGAGAGATCAGAGGAGAGTTCAGGAAAAGGGAAGAAGATTTGGGTGTAGTCCACAAAGAGTTGGTTTGGGAACCAAAAGTAGGGGAATAGTTATGTTATGTTATTTTGCATTTATATAGCGCCTTATGTACCATTGGTATGGTCTGAAGGCGCTGGTAGGTTGAACGCCCTTGGGAACTGAAGTTCAAGTCAGTAGAGAGAGTAGACAGAGTCAAAGGTGCATGTGAGCACCGGGTATGTGTGCAGCTGGTGTGGCATTCGTGAAATAGCTGCTTCTTAGCGGTAGGTGTGGTGGTTGAGAGGTCAATAGTATGTGTTCGTTCTGGCAGGATTTATCCAGACCGAATTGTGGCTGCGTTGGGCCTGAGGAGAACGCCTGGCTGGGGTGTGTGTAACCAGCAGTGTTTAGTTAGAGTGATGGGGAGTTTGAGGCAGATGTTGGTATGAGAACAGCTATACCGAATGGTGTCATAGTACCGCTGTGTTCTATTTGAGTGGTGGTGTAAAGAAGAGAGTAAGCGTGGAGATGCGAATATGGTGGTTTACTGTAGGTGCTTGAGATTGCGCCCACTCCAATAGTTCCATGAACTTCATCCGTTCCATTTACTCCAACTGTTCCGTGCATTACGACAGTTTCAAGCACTCAGACCGTTCCTTTCAAAGCTCTTTCAGACGTTCCATTCCCTCCAAACCATTCCATTCCAACGTCGCGCCATTCTGTGCACTCCCATCCGTTCCATGCACTCCCATCCATTCCATGCACTCCCATCCGTTCAATGCACTCCCATCCGTTTCATGTGCTCCCATCCGTTCCATGTCCTTCAACCATTTTATGCACTACTCCTTTCATTAGTTCTACCCACGTTATCCTTTCTCCATGCATCATCCATACACATACGTCATGTTCACACTGCTCGTTTCATTCGTTCTACCCATGTTATTCTTACTCCAGGCATCATCTATCCACATACATCATCTTCCCACGTTCCATTCACTTAACTAATTGCACCCATTTCACTTGTTCCTTGCACTTCATTAGTTCCGCCCACTTCACCCGTTCCATCCACATACTTCACCCGTTCCATCCACATACTTCACCCGATATAGGGTATCCACTTCACCCGTTCACCCGATATAGGGCAGACTTTCTAGACTTTGGCATAGTGACATTATTGGGGACACTGTCAAATCTCGCTATGCCAGAGTGGTGTTGTTATATACACTTCTAGAATCAACTTTGTACAGAGAGGATATTGGGCACACTTCTAAAATTTGCCAAGGCACGCTAAAAGGCAGACTTCTAAATTCAACTAAGGCACGCTATTAGGCACACTTCTAACTTCAACTTTGCACAAAGAGGATAATAGGCACACTTCTATATTCAGCTTTGCAGAAAGAGAATAATAGGCAACCAAAACAACTTTGCAATGGGGATGATATTAGGCAACCAAATTTAAACTTGCACAGTGAGGATATTCAACTAAGGCGCGCTAATGGGCACACTTCTAAGGTAAACCAAGGGCACGCTATCAGGCACACTTCTAGATTCAACCAGGGCACGTTATTAGGCACCCTTCTAAAATTCAGCTTTGCACAGAGAGGATATTAGGCGCACTTCTAAATTCAACCAAGGCATGCTAATAGGTACACTCCTAAATTCAACTCTGCACATAGAAGATATCAGGCACACTTCTAAATTCAACCAGGGCGCGTTATTTGGCACCCTTCTAAAATCAGGCAAGGCACGTTATTAGGCACACTAGTAACCTCAACTTTGTACTGAGAGGATATTATGCATACTTCTAAATTCAACCAAGGCATGCTAATAGGCACACTTCTAAATTCAACTTTGCACAGGGAGGATATTAGGCACACTTCTAAATTCAGCCAAGGCACGCTAATAGGCATACTTCTAAATTCAACTTTGCACAGAGAGGACACTTCTAAATTCAACTTTGCACAGAGAGGATATTAGGCGTACTTCTAAATTCAACCAAGGCACGCTAACAGGCACACTTCTAAGTCAGCCAGGGCATGTTAATATGCACACTTCTAGATTCAAGTTTGCACAGAGAGGACACTTCTAAATTCAACCTTGCACAGAGAGGGTATTAGGCGCACTTCTAAATTCAACCAAGGCACGCTAATAGGCACACTTCTAGAGTCAACCAGGGCATGTTAATATGCACACTTCTAGATTCAACTTTGCACAGAGAGGACACTTCTAAATTCAATTTTGCACAGAGAGGGTATGTTAATAGGCACATTTCTAAAGTCAACTAAGGCATTTTAATAGGCACATTTCTAAAGTCAACCAGGGTGCGTTAATAGGCACATTTCTAAAGTCAACTAAGGCATTTTAATAGGCACATTTCTAAAGCCAACCAGGGTGTGTTAATAGGCACATTTCTAAAGTCAACCAGGGCGCGATAATAGGAACATTTCCAAAGTCAAGTGGGCACTTTAATAGGCACATTTCTAATGTCAACCAGGGCGCGTTAATAGGCACATTTCTATCCAGATGCGGTGCAAACTAAAGTTCAGTTTCCTACATGGCTAAGGACCTGAGGACCTGAGGCAAAGGATGACTCCTACAGAGACGACTCCAGGTGGTATCTGCAGGTATCAGCAGGAGAAGCAAGAAGACAATAAGTAAGTGTGGCAAGGGCAGGGTCTGAGGCAACTACTTCACGCCATACTACCCTACCACTTAACTTAAGAGTGTCCCTAATAGCCTCACTGTACAAAGTTGATCTGTGAAAGTTGACCTTAGAAGTGTATCCAATAGCCTATCTGTGTATTTAGAAGTTGTGCCCAATAGCCTCTCTGAGAAAAGTTGCATTTAGAAGTGTACCCAATAGCCTCTCTGAGAAAAGTTGCATTTAGAGGTGTACCCAATAGCCTATGTGTGTATTTAGAAGTTGTGCCCAATAGCCTCTCTGAGAAAAGTTGCATTTAGAAGTGTACCCAATAGCGTCTCTGAGAAAAGTTGCATTTAGAAGTGTACCCAATAGCGTCTCTGAGAAAAGTTGCATTTAGAAGTTGTGCCCAATAGCGTCTCTGAGAAAAGTTGCATTTAGAAGTGTACCCAATAGCCTATGTGTGTATTTAGAAGTTGTGCCCAATAGCCTCTCTGAGAAAAGTTGCATTTTTAAAAGTGTACCCAATAGCCTCTCTGAGAAAAGTTGCATTTAGAAGTTGTGCCCAATAGCGTCTCTGAGAAAAGTTGCATTTAGAAGTGTACCCAATAGCCTCTCTGAGAAAAATTGCATTTAGAAGTGTACCCAATAGTCTCTCTGAGAAAAGTTGCATTTAGATGTGTACCCAATAGCCTCTCTGAGAAAAGTTGCATTTAGAGGTGTACCCAATAGCCTCTCCGAGAAAAGTTGCATTTAGAAGTGTACCCAATAGCCTATGTGCGTATTCAGAAGTTGTGCCCAATAGCCTCTCTGAGAAAAGTTGCATTTAGAAGTTGTGCCCAATAGCGTCTCTGAGAAAAGTTGCATTTAGAAGTGTACCCAATAGCCTCTCTGAGAAAAATTGCATTTAGAAGTGTACCCAATAGCCTCTCTGAGAAAAGTTGCATTTAGAAGTGTACCCAATAGCCTCTCTGAGAAAAGTTGCATTTAGAAGTTGTGCCCAATAGCCTCTCTGAGAAAAGTTGCATTTAGAAGTGTACCCAATAGCCTCTCTGAGAAAAGTTGCATTTAGAAGTGTACCCAATAGCCTCTCTGAGAAAAGTTGCATTTAGAAGTGTACCCAATTGCCTATGTGCGTATTCAGAAGTTGTGCCCAATAGCCTCTCTGGGAAAAGTTGCATTTAGAAGTGTACCCAATAGCCTATGTGTGTATTTAGAAGTTGTGCCCAATAGCCTCTCTGAGAAAAGTTGCATTTAGAAGTTGTCCCCAATAGCCTCTCTGAGAAAGTTGCATTTAGAAGTTGTGCCCAATAGCCTCTCTGAGAAAAGTTGCATTTAGAAGTGTACCCAATAGCCTCTCTGAGAAAAGTTGCATTTAGAAGTGTACCCAATAGCCTATGTGCGTATTCAGAAGTTGTGTCCAATAGCCTCTCTGAGAAAAGTTGCATTTAGAAGTGTACCCAATAGCCTATGTGTGTATTTAGAAGTTGTGCCCAATAGCCTCTCTGAGAAAAGTTGCATTTAGAAGTTGTCCCCAATAGCCTCTCTGAGAAAAGTTGCATTTAGAAGTGTACCCAATAGACTCTCTGACAAAAGTTGCATTTAGAAGTTGTGCCCAATAGCCTCTCTGAGAAATGTTGCATTTAGAAGTGTACCCAATAGCCTCTCTGAGAAAAGTTGCATTTAGAAGTTGTGCCCAATAGCCTATGTGTGTATTTAGAAGTTGTGCCCAATAGCTTATGTGTGTATTTAGAAGTTATGCCCAATAGCCTCTCTGAGAAAAGTTGCATTTAGAAGTGTACCCAATAGCCTATGTGTGTATTTAGAAGTTGTGCCCAATAGCCGCTCTGAGAAAAGTTGCACTTAGAAGTGTACCCAATAGCCTATGTGTGTATTTAGAAGTTGTGCCCAATAGCCTCTCTGGGGAAAGTTGCATTTAGAAGTTGTGCCCAATAGCCTCTCTGAGAAAAGTTGCATTTAGAAGTTGTGCCCTATAGCCTCTCTGAGAAAAGTTGCATCTAGAAGTGTACCCAATAGCCTATGTGTATATTTAGAAGTTATACCCAATAGCCTCTCTGAGAAAAGTTGCATTTAGAAGTTGTGCCCAATAGCCTATGTGTGTATTTAGAAGTTGTGCCCAATAGCCTATGTGTGTATTTAGAAGTTATGCCCAATAGCCGCTCTGAGGAAAGTTGCACATAGAAGTGTACCCAATAGCCTATGTGTGTATTTAGAAGTTGTGCCCAATAGCCTCTCTGAGAAAAGTTGCATTTAGAAGTGTACCCAATAGCCTATGTGTGTATTTAGAAGTTGTGCCAAATAGCCGCTCTGAGAAAAGTTGCACTTAGAAGTGTACCCAATAGCCTATGTGTGTATTTAGAAGTTGTGCCCAATAGCCTCTCTGGGGAAAGTTGCATTTAGAAGTTGTGCCCAATAGCCTCTCTGAGAAAAGTTGCATTTAGAAGTTGTGCCCTATAGCCTCTCTGAGAAAAGTTGCATCTAGAAGTGTACCCAATAGCCTATGTGTGTATTTAGAAGTTATGCCCAATAGCCGCTCTGAGAAAAGTTGTATTTAGAAGTGTACCCAATAGCCTATGTGTGTATTTAGAAGTTCTGCCCAATAGCCTCTCCGAGAAAAGTTGCATTTAGAAGTGTACCCAATAGCCTCTCTGAGAAAAGTCCAATTTAGAAGTGTGCCCAATAGCCTCTCTGAGAAAAGTTGCATTTAGAAGTGGTGCCCAATAGCCCCTCTGAGAAAAGTTGCATTTAGAAGTGTACCCAATAGCCTATGTGTGTATTTAGAAGTTAGGCCCAATAGAAAAGTTGAATTTAGAAGTCTACCCAATTGCCTACATGTGTATTTAGAAGTTGTGCCCAATAGCCTCTCTGAGAAAAACTGCATTTAGAAGTGTGCCCAATATCCTAATAGTCTAATATCATCTGTATAATGTAGAATCTAGTACTGTGCCTAATAGTCTAAAATCCCTTTTATACAAAACTTAATCTAGAGGTAGACCACCTCCTGTGTACAGTCAAATCTAGAAGTGTTCCTAATAGTACCTAATACTCTAATATCATCTCTGTGTACAGTTGAAGCCAGAAGTGCACCTAATAGTCTAATATCATCTCTGTGCAAATTGAACTTGGAAGTGTGCCTAATAGCGTGCTCCCACTGAATTTAGAACTACAATTAGAAAGCCCTCCTAAACTCCACCTAAAAGTCCAACTAAAACCATACCTGGAGTGTTGCTACATTCAACTTCTCCTTAAATAGCCTACCCATATTCCAGTTTATTAGAAGAATGCCAGCCTACTAGAAGAAAATCTACCAACAGCGTAACTGTGCTGTAGCTACAACTAAATAGACTGCCTAACTAGCATAGCCTAGGGTCTAGCTACACCTCAAAACGGCCTAATATCTATAAACTAGTACAACCCTGAAATCAAGACTACTCACAGCCAGTGATATAGCCAAACATATAAAGTCCGATAAACTTAAGTTTCAATTGTGACCACTCCTAACAGCTCGTACTAAGCATGAGTGCACCGTCTCCAACAGAGTCTGTTGGAAACGACCACTGTGGACCGCCCTCACTTCCCGGTGTGCCTTCCGCCCCGTACCCCCTTCCCAAATCACCCCACCCTCCTTTGCACTCCCTACCATTCCACTCTCCAAACACCAAGCCAGAGGGGCACAATGGCGAGCCAACCACCCTAAGACCACTCCTCCCCCGAACCCCACCACCGGCCAGCCCACATTAACCATGCCCGCTCCCCTAACTATCATAGCGGGCACACCTTGCCCTGCAAGCATCCACCCCCCGCCTTGCCCATAAACCCCCACCACCTTCCCCCCGAACACACCCTTTCCCGTCCCTAAAAACTGCATGCCTAGCCCTAGCAAGAACCGAAGCCGCATCCCTCTCCCCCTCTAACCGCCCTTCCCTCTCTCACACTCCAATCGCAACAAGGAAACTAAAGAGGAATCGCACCTGGTCCCCCTCAATCTCTCAGCACTCCTCGCCTCCCCTGTCTCGACCCACCTCCACTTTCCCCCAATCACCTCCGTTCCCCGTAGCTTCGCCTTTCCTGAAACCCCTCTCCCTCGACTTCTCATCAACTGTAATGGAAACTCCTAACCGCCCACACCCCACCTCCAAATCCCCCGAGCCAAACCCGATCATCCGAACACACGCAGCCACCCAATCCCGCCCGAAGCCCGCCAATTCTTCTACTCGCCCACTCTTCCCACCGATCATCACCCACCCCCTCCCTCTCCAGCTTCCCCTCTCTCCGCCGCTACCCCCTTCCGCCCCAGCCCCAAGACTAACCTCGCCTGCCGATGTGAACTGCATCCTATTTAATGCCCAATCCGTAGCAAAAAACAGATTCTCCATCTTTGACCTCCTCACCTCTGACAATCCAGACCTGGTTTTCATCACCGAAACTTGGTTCTCTGACGACTTTGCTCCAATCGCCAGTGAAGCCTTCCCCCTTGACTACTCCCACATCTCACTGAACCGTCCCTCTAGAGGAGGGGGAGTCGCATTCGTCTACAAGTCTCTCTTCCACGCCTCAATCATCAACAACCAACCTTCCATTCCTTCCTGCAAATCACTCCTCGTTAAACTATCCCTCTCCCCGTCGCTCTCGCACAGCTTCCTAATAATCTACAGGCCCCCAGGCTATGATAGACAATTCGCAAACAACCTCTGCGACTCAATTGTCACCCTTCAACTAAACCATCCCAACCTCACCCTTCTTGGAGACTTCAGCATATGGCTCGACATCCCTACTAACCCTATGACTCACTCTCTGGTTGACGGTTTAGACGCAATTAACCTCCAATCCCACATAAATGGCCCGACTCACTATAAAGGACACACTCTTGATGCTATCTTTAGCACCAACACCCGGATTCATTTAAACCCCCCCAACCCCATCATCTGGTCCGATCACTTCATTCTCTCTTTCGCCATTCACTCACCCGACCCCACTCCCGTACTCGAATCTGAATGACCAAATCTACGCAAATGCTGGAAAAAACTAATAATCGTCCCGGACCTAGCCGACGCACTCCTCCAATCTCCACCACCTACCTGCCAACCGATTAAACAACTAACCCCCGACGCCTTTGACTCATGGCTCAACGCATCTCTGATACCACTCACACCCCCTTGTAAACCATCATCCCGCCGTGGCCTTTTCCCCAAATGGTTCACTCCTGAGTTGAAGACCACTAAACAACTATATAAATACCTAGAAAGCAAATGGCAGAAAAACAAAACCAAGGAGAACAGGGCCATCTTGGCCCGACACCTCTATCAGTACAAAGCCGAAATCCGGAAAGCAAAAAAAGCCCACTACAACTCCCGAATCCTAAACTGCAAAAACCCAAGCAAGGAACTCCACAAAATCATCTCTGAATTCACCAAACCGGCTTGCACCACGACCGTCCCGACCCCCTCACAATCACTGTGCGACTCACTCTCCCTGCACTTTTACACCACGGCTCTCGAAAGAACAAATACTCTAGCCACCAAACTGGCTCTCTTACATCCACCAGGCAATACTCCCCCCTTAGCGGCCAGCCCACCAGCTGCGACCACTACGCAACCAACGTTCGAATCCTTTAGTCCAATATCACCAGAGCAATTTCTCAAACTTCTATCCGCCCGCAAACCATCTGGCTCCCCGCTGGACCCTTGCCCGGCCACAACCCTCAAAGAAATTTTCGCTTCCACCTGCGCAGGAGAACATGCAAGATCCATCATAAATGCCTCCCTTTCCTCTGGTATCTTTCCCGACGCATTCAAAATGGTTCATGTCAAACCACTAATTAAAAAACCTTCCCTCGACCCTCTCCAGCCCAAAAACTACTGCCCCATCTCAAACACCAGATTCCTTACAAAACTCATTGACCAAGCCGCCTACTCCCAACTAAATGCCTTTGTCGAAGCCAACAATCTCCTAGACCCTGCACAATCAGCTTTCAGAACCCGTCACGGAACCGAAAAACCACCCTAACCTCAATATGGGATGACCTTAAAATGACGGCAGACTCCGCGGGATGCACGGCACTAATCCTCCTTGACCTATCCGCCGCCTTTGACACAATCAATCACTCAATCCTCCTAGACCGCCTCCACTCCCTAGGAATTTCGTGGAACCGCTCTTAAATGGATAGCTTCATTCCTCAAAGATAGGTACCAAATAACGATACTCTCCACCTATACCTCCCAAGCCCGACCAGTTGACACGGGAGTCCCACAAGGAGCATGCCTATCTGCACTCCTCTTCAATCTCTACTTGATCACCGTCCCTCCAATAGTTCGTTCACACAATATCCTGTGTTACAACTACGCTGACAACACTCAACTAATTCTAAAACTAATGAACTCAAATCCCAACTCCCAACCTGACCTGGCCCCCTGCCTCCTCGACATAGAACTCTGGATGACCCAAAGCCACCTCTTGTTAAACCCCTCCAAATCGGAAATCATGGTATGTGGCAACTCCGAGCTCCTTCCGCAACCACTACCCTGGCCACCCGCCATGGGCAGCTCACCGGCCCCCTGCAAATCAGTGAAAAATCTTGGATGCATCCTTGACTCTGACCTAACACTCTAGCGCCAAGTCAACAACGTCTCAAAATCCTGACACTACCACCTTAAAACCCTTAGGCGCATCTTTCCATATCTCTCCTTTCCTAACAGACTCTCTGCGGTCCAATCAATCGTTATGTCAAGACTGGACTATGCAAACCCCCTATACCTCGGAATCCACGCGTACCAACTGAATAAACTCCAAAGGGCACAAAACGCGGCAGCCAAATTGCTACTTGCGCTCGGCCCAAGAGACCACATCTCCCCAGCCCTTAAGACGCTACACTGGCTTCCAGTAGCCCGAAGGGTGACTTTCAAAACCTTATGTATCTCCCATCGAGCACTGCATAAAACCGGACCTCAATATCTTCAAAACAAACTAAAACCCTATCACCCCCCTCGCACCCTAAGATCAAGCTCAGCCGGCCTCCTAGTCATACCTAAGACAAACTCAGTCAGATTAGGCGGATCATCATTCTCAGCCTTGGCCCCCACCCTGTGGAACTCACTCCCACCCCACATCCGCCAAACTGAGGATTTAATATCTTTCCGCAAACTGCTGAAAACCTGGCTCTTCCCCTAAAACCAACCGGTAACCAACCTAACCCAAACAGACAAACAGCATCTCAACAACACCAACCCAACAAACTACCTGAGGCGAGAAATGGACAGCTAATAACCCCAAATATAAACTAGAAAGACAAACAGAATTAAATGAGTAAAGTAGATCAAAACAGTGAAGTGGATAATAAGAATAAATCATAGGGAAACAGTAAGGAGATGTAAACTGCTGAAATGCACATAATGCATGAGGAGGGAACGAAGTGAATAGCTTCGATGAAATAGTTAGAATGGATGAAGCGTGTTGAACAGATGAATGCACTGAATGAAAGAATGCATGAGTGGAAGAACAGATGACTATATAGATTGAATAAGTGTGTAAATCGAATGAGTAAGTACATCGGATAAGTGTATAGAATGGATGAACATGTTAAGCGGCTGAGTGTGTAGAGTGGTTGAGTGTAAACAGTTGAATGCACTGAGTGGAAGAATGCATGAGTGGAGGAACAGATTCCTACATAGATCGAATGAGTGTGTAAATCGAATGAGTAGGTAGATCGGATGAAGGTATAGAATGGATGAACATGTTATGCGGATGAGCATGTAGAGTGGTTGGGTATGTAGATCAGACGAGCGCGTATGGCGGATGAGGGTGTAGAGCGGATGAGGGTGTAGAGCGGATGAGGTTATAGAGCGGATGAGGTTATAGAGCGGATGAGTGTAGAGATCAGATGAGTGTAGAGAGCAAATGAAATAAAGAGCGGATGAGGGTGTAGAGCGGATGAGGTTGTAGAGCGGATGAGGCTATAGAGCGGACGAGGTTAGAGATCAGATGAGTGTAGAGATCAGATGAGTGTAGAGAGCAGATGAGTGTAGAGAACAAATACATTTATAGAACAGGATTACTGCGTATTAGCGAATGACTCTAAGGGGCTGATGAGTGCATACTAATGTTGAACGCGGGGAAAGCATGAGTGCATAGAGCGGATGAGTGTGCGGAGCGGATGAGTGCGGGGAGCGGATGAGTTGAATGCCTGGAAGGCACGGGTGCATTGAGCGGATGAGTACGGGGAGTGGATGAGTACGGGGAGCGGATGAGTACAAGGAGCGGATGAGTACGGGGAGCGGATGAGTATGGGGAGCGGATGAGTACCGTGAGCGGATGAGTACCGCAAGCGGATGAGTATGAGGAACTGTTGAGTGAAGCGAGCGAATGAGTGCGGGAGCGGACGAGTTGAATGCGTAGAAAACACGAGTGCATAGAGCAGATGAGTACATAGAGCGGATGAATATATAGAGCGGAGGAGTCCGGGGAGCGGGTGAGTCCGGGGAGCGGGTGAGTCCGGGGAGCTGGTGAGTGTGGGGAGCTGGTGAGTGCAGGGAGCTGGTGAGTGCAGGGAGCTGGTGAATGTGGGGAGCGGGTGACTGCGCACGGTGGCTGAATGCGAAGTACAGGCGCAGACAGGGTGCATGCGTGGGGCAGACAGGAGTGCATGCGTGGGGCAGTCAGGAGCACGCGGGGCGGACTGGAATGCATGAGTGCGTTGAGCAGACCGAAGTGTGTAGCGCTGATGGGGATGCATGGAATGAATAAAAGTCCATAGAACGGACCGGAGCACATAGAACTGCGCGACGTACATAGTATGGTCTGGAATGCAGGGAACGTTTGAAAGAGCATATAACCCATCATATCACACCCCACGCTTACTCTCTTCTTCACACCACCACTCAACTAGAACACAGAGATACTATGACACCATTCAGTATAACTGTAAGCACTGCTGGTTACAGACCCCCCAGCCAGGCGTTTTCCTCAGGCCTAACGCAGCCACAGTCGGTCTGGGTAAATCCTGCCAGAACTAACACATACCCCTGATCTCAACCACCACACCTACCGCTAAGAAGCAGCTATTTCACAAATACCGCACCAGCTGCACACATACCCGGTGTGCACACGCGCCGTTGACTCACCCTACTCTCTCTACTGACCTGAACTTTGGTTCTCAAGGGCGTTCAACCTACCAGCGCCTTCAGACCATACCAATGGTATATAAGGCGCTATATAAATGCAAAATAACATAACATAACATAACATGTGTGGCACTAGCTAAAATGGCAAGTAAGTTAATATGCATCACAAGGCATCATTTACAGTCCATTTATAGTGGTCACAAGTCTTCCTAAGGATGTATTGTTTACTTCTATGGCAGTCTACGTTATGGAAGGTAAGGTAGAGTGACAGGGGCTTTCTGGAGTAGAGTAATTGTTCTACACCCCACCCATGCCACACTCACGGTTTTGTTGGTGTCTGTTGGCTTCCTTGGCTTCCCCTGCTGACACCTGCAGACACATCTTGGAGCCGCCAATGTCGGAGCCACCCTTGGCCTTGGGGCCCTTAGCTGCAGGGGCTGCCAGGCAGAGGGCTGCCTTGGTCGGTTCATTTAACACCAGACAGTCAGCAAATTACAGGGTGGAGGGAGGTCTGGGAGGCAGGTGGAGGGAGGTGAAGGGGGAAGCAAAAGAGACTGGGAACGGAGCAACACGAGGGGGCCTGGGGGCACATGGGGGCATGGCTGCTGGCCACAAGATGGCAAAATGGAGCAGGGGGTCCCTGCAGCTCACCTGGGATCGCCGCGTTGCCATGTTAATGTAAAGTGGAAGCAGGGGGCAGCAAGAGGGTCGCTAGACCCGAGGAACAATGGGAGAGTTAGCCAATGGGAGGCGGGGGCGGGTTGGGAGGCGGGAGGGAGACCAGTAAGTGGTCGCAGGGCTACGCGGCCATACAGGAGCTGGATGTATGTATCTAAGCGCAGGATACTGACTGTAGCCTCACCTCTTTACACATTGATTTCTAAAGCCACAAAAGGAGTTCTGTACAACATATACATAGAAAAAAAGCACAATGTTCTATTGGCATTGTACCATATTTGTACCTTTTTTGTCTTACTAACGTCTGGATAGAATTAGTCGGGGGTCTGCAATCTGTGGCCATGTTTGGGCTACAACTTTCATGACCCCTCACCATTGATTGGGCTGGTTGCAAACCTTTGTTTTAAGGTTTGCAATCCACCTGTCGGCAGCAAAATTAAATTTGTCACACACTTTAGAAAAAGAGAGGTTCAGGAAACCCTGTCTCAATAGGCATTTTTCCTCTACCTATAGGTCACATCTAGACACAATGAAAACTACAATGATATGGGTCCTGAATCCCAAAGCCTAAGCGAGTATGAGAAATGTGTAAAGATCAATGGACACTACAATAAAAGAATAAGGATAATTTCTACCACTTGGTAACCAGATAGAACACTTGAAAGAACAGTTAATGCGCGAATGCCGCAATGGCAAAGTGTGAGACACATTATGGTTGAAAAGGTATCCATCGCTAGAAGAAGTAATCAGAGCAGCTAAAGAAGAGAAGCATACTGCATTGAGAGTTAGAGAATAAAAAATGTTTTTAAATGGGGGCTGGTGGGGCGAAGGCACATTAGCGAAGAAATATCCACAGAAATACATGCTGTAAAAGTACAGCAGATGGATAGGAAAAGAACACACAAGAGAAGGATAAACGCAGGCAACATGTTGCAAAGGTAATAGAAGGAAGTGTTACAGATGTGAAAGCCCGTATCACCTACCGAACAGTGAAGCCTGCCCTACAATCAAGTTGACGTGCAATAAATGTAGAAGAAAAGAGGACATATAATAAAGTGTTGCAGGACAAGAAGCAGTCCAAACATGGTGGAGGAGTCACGTGAGGATTTGAAGGAGGCTCTGTTCGCAAAACAATGATGCAAATACAGAAAACCCCATGGCATCTGTGATGGTGGCTAGTAAAGCTTTAAACATGAAGACTGATTCTGGTGCAAAAATACCTTTATTTCAAAGAAAATATTTGATACCAAGTTAGATATGGAACACCAATAGGAACAAATAGACATTAATCACATGGCTTATTGGAGCAAACCGATTGAACTAGTAGGGTGGCTTCAGTTTGTGTTTAAGTCAAGGTAGCAATCCTCTTAAGCTGCTCTCACTGGAAAAGATTCACAATATGAAAGAATGCAAGAATGGGAAGAGAACCCATTCCAAGATGTAGTCGGAGAATATCTGATGTCTCAGTTTTCACGCACCATATAACACAGGGAAGGTCGATTCCAGTTGTACAGAAAATACATTTGATATTCATATCTATAAGCGAACAAGTCGAAAGAGAATTATAGTTAGTGGAAGAACAAGAAATAAATCAAAAAGGGTGAACTCAGAGTGAGTGTTACCTTTAGTAGTGGTGTGAAAAACCACTGGGAAGATAAGACCATGTATTGATCTAATAGCTTTGAATAAGTGCATGGTTCCAGATAGCCACCCACCTCCGAACATAAATGAGATTTTATGTTCCATGGGAGATGCCGATGTGTTCTCAACATTAGATTTAAAGTGCACAAAGCATTAAACTCCATAATTATCCCAAAAAACGTCACTGTTTATCAAATCAGAAGATTTATTTCAATACACCTGAATGTCATTTCGGTTGGTATCAGCTTTCTCCGTCTTTCAATGCATCATGTATCATTTGTTCCAAGAGGAAATGGGAGTGATTTGCTTTCAGGGTGAGGTTGTAATATACGGCAAGGACGACTGAGCACAAATGTTTGAAACTGGCCATAGAGATATTACAAGGCGCTTGAATAATTGAGCAAAGACAAATGTAAATTCAAGGAAGAAAAACAGCATTTGAGCACATATCTGGAAAGAGCGTGGGACGGATAAAGAAACATCAATAAGACACCAGGCTCCAAATTGTGCAAACTCAATGGTAAATATGTGCAAACTGGCTAAAAAAACAGAAAAATCCAGGTATATCAGAAATGTCAAGAAGAAATCAAATACATTGAAAACATTAGCCAAGGCATCTTCACTCAAAAGCTGTAAACCATTTGCAAAAGACACCAGCTATAGAGGGTTGGGTGAGGTAAAGTGGATTGCTGTTAAGACAAGGGTTTTAATGGATACAAAAATGAATTACTCTACAATTTCAAAAGAACTATTAGTGGGCTATGGAGAAACCCCTTTTTGTGGTGGTATACGATAAGATGTTCTATCAGATTACAAAACACTTGAGATAATATCCATGAAATGTTTGGATAAAGTTTCATCCAGGAATAGGAAATGGGTGATATCACAACAAGATTACAGCATCAACGTCTGATAATTACCTGGTGCAAGAAACAAAGCCGCAGATTGCCAATCAACACTGTCAGATGCTTAAAACAAAGAACAGAGAAGAGGAAAAACAATTTTTAATGGTCTTGTAAAATGTGATGCATGCTGGTGTGAGGCAGTAGACAGAAAAGGGTGTTTTTTGAAATTATACATGGATGCAGGGTATGACTATGTAGAGTGAGGAAGGAACTGTATGTCGTTCAAAGTTGAGCAGTGTGAGAAGATAGGATCATTCCTCCTGCAGGTGTTCAGTCATATCTGTAGCAGAGGGTACACAATTGACTATAGCCATTTAGCTCTTGGTTATAGCCAATGGGTGCCTGGTTAGCCTCAAACCAACATCTACCAGGAGCTACTTTTGACTACCAATGCAACTGGTACCATACAAACAAAACTATGTGATATTAATATGCAGATTTGAAAATATGGTTAAAGAAGAATAAAGGGCACACCCAATCTAAAATAAAGCATATTATAAAATACGTAATGGACAAAAAGTCTACATATTGCACACGTTTAATTTTGCTGCACGCTACGGTCTGGCTCCTGGATATTTAGAGGTAGCTCCTGCCTAACAATCAAAGGCTGGTACCCAGGAGCTAGTGGGATAGTGCCCCAAGAGAAGAGGTGTAGAGTGTAAAGAGGACCGGGCCCAAGACAGAGCCTTGTGAAACACCAACAGTTAGAGGAGTGAGTTGAGAGGTGTTGTTGCTCCAGGAGACAGTGAATTGGCAATGCGCAAGGTAGGATTCAATCCAGGCACGCCCTCGATTACGAATCCCAACAAGAAAGAGAGTATTAAGGAGATCAGAGTGATCGACAGTGTCATAGGCAGCAGACAGGTAAAGGAGAATTAGGATAGAGGATAAGTTGGAGCACTTAGTAGAGGCGATGAAGTTGGACACATTCATGAGAGCAGTTTCCATGGAGTGACAGGAGCAAAAAACCTGCTTGTAAGGGTCTCGAAGGTTGTGGATGCCTAAGAAATTGGCAAGACGGTTGAACACAACCCTTTCGAGCACTTGAGAGTAGTATGGAAGGAGAGACACAGGGTGAAAGTTAGCCGGTAGGTTTGGCTAAGCCCCTTGCTTTTTTAGGAGAGGGATGCCTGTGGCTGTTTTGAAAAAAGAGGGAAAGCAAGTAGAGTCGAAGGACAGGTTGACTAGTTCAGCTAGGTTAGAGGCCACAAAAGGGGTAATAGGCTTGACTATCTGAGGAGCAAGAGGGACTGATGGGGTACAAGAGGGGTTAGTCTTCATCAGTAGAGATAGCACTTCAACACTTTTAACAACTTCCATTCTGCTCTGTTTAATTCTATGGATTCTTTCTGCCCTTGCTCATTATTTACTCCTAGGGGCAAACTGCCTCTTTCTGATTCTCTTAAACTCCTGTGCACACAGCTCTGACGTGCCGAACGGAAATGGCACAAAGTCCGTACTTCTTCCACCTACTTATCTTTTCTGTGCTTTTTCAATCTTATTTCTTTCAACTTCAGTAAGCCCAAGTTACTTATTTTCAAGATCCTATTCAATCTCAGAGCTCTTCTCCTAAACTACTTAACACCACTTTGAATAAACTTCTAGCCCCACCCCCTTCCAACTCCTCTGCCTGCTCTCCTCTCTCATCCCATGACTTTGCCAACTTCTTTCTTTTATAAATTTGGAATATCCGACAGTCCCTCACTCCCCCTTCTTCTTCCCCCTTGTTTGTTCTCCTGGGTTCTCTGTTTCAGCTTCAGATCTTCCTTGTTTCACCGTTAGCCCTATTTCTGAGACAGATATTATTATTATACTTTTGCCCAAAGTCTGTGCACCCTTTTGAATCTTTCCTAATCCTTAGGCCAATTCCCATCTACATTTAAAATTGTAACTATTTATCCCTCTTCTCAAAAAGCCTTCTATAAACCCAGAATTGCCCTCTAATTCTTGCCCCATCTCACTTCTTCCATATTTATCAGTCAGTCAGTCAATAAAACTTTATTGGGATCTGGATATCCATAAAAGTAACAACAATCACAAAATGTAAAACACAGATAACTTTAAATCAAATACATAAAAACATAAAAACATTAAAACTTGGCCGACCCCCTCAGGTAGAGCAATAACATGAAACCCACAAACTCTGGTCACCTCCCTAGTGGGCGGCTGCACGTTAGCTCATTACTTTCTCCTGTAATATCTTCTGATGCATTTTCAGTGCCCTACTTATAAAAGTCAACAAGGTCCAAGCTGTCAAGGGTGCTTCCACCTTCAAAAGAAAGAGAATCGCTGGGCCATATTGAGTAAAACTTTTTACTCTGAAATCAGGGTCCAACAACCACCTCCTTAACCCAGCATAACAGGGACAAAACAACCAAAAATGTACCAAGTCCTCCAAACCGGCCCACATACAGGACAACCAGCATGTAAACTCAGTCCCGTTCTTTTTGCTATTACCTCTGTCACGCCCCTAAACGCGCACACCAGAAAAAAACAACCTGCTCAGGAAAAAGCACCAATATTCACTTGCAAGTGAAACAAGTATTTATTTCTACAAAAAAGAACTCTGCTGCCACGGAACGTTCTGCCAAAAAATGTACAAGCAGATTCTTATAAGGAGACACAACGTCATAGGTGATGTCATTGTATACAGTGGATATAGTGGAAAACCTGCATGGCTGGTTGGTGCAACCTTATGCATGGTCGGCCTGCTCCACAGGGGATGCCAATTCACTGGTCCCAGCCCAGTCAGTCCGTCTTTGATCACGTGGGTTCTGATGGTCTCCAAGGAACCTAGGCCGAAGAAGCAATTAGCTACATTTGTGAACAATACTACTCTCTCATTATGCAGTGAACCTGGCAGGCTCGAAGACTGGTGCAGGGGGAGTCTCGAGGTCCACACATACTTCACTCACTCCTGATCGCGTCATCAGCTCCCAAGGCCTCCACCCTCGCTTTTGAACTATAATGTATCCCTCCCTGTACCTCACATTACAGATTACGTCATTATGAAATAGAGGTGGGACGACCATCCGCTCAGATATTTATGGTTGATTGGTTTATGGCCGGTGGCCTAGGGTCAATTTGTATCTTGAAATTCAGGGGTCTCTGGACTAGGGCAGTTGTAGGGGCTATAACTCATAGTTAGCTGGGTGGCAGTCGGAGGCCTGCTCTGGCCTGTTTGTGATAACACGTACAACAATGCACCCAGTTCTGTCTCGTGGCCTTGCAGGGCACATTCTTTGTATAACAAACATATCGGCAACAACCTTAAAACAAGGAGGGTTCCTGTGGAAGTCGGCGGTGTGGGCCTTTCTCATCAGCACTTGGGTCTATCCAGATTTCCCCTTCAGGCTTACGGCCTGTGCCTAACAGACTAAATACGGCATGGCCTTGCAGGCCTCGTGCTTTGACTATGGCCACTAATATCTACAAAAATAGCATTCACTTGTGTACACAAAATATGGGCCTTATTACGAGTAAGGAGGCAGCCATGCCCTTAATTAGGGCATGGCTGCCACCATACCGGGTTCCAGCTCCGGGTTGTGTGAATGAGGAATTACCGGGTCATTCCAACCTTGGAGGACCCGGTAATTCCTCATTCACAAAACCAATTCCCCATTCCCATTTGAGCCTCCGTAGCGCTCAATGGGAATGGAGATGGAGCTAATAACGAACCCGTTAATAGCAGGCCCATTATTAGCTCCTTGGTCCCCTTGCGGGACCCGCTAAGGATGTCTGGTCTGACCAGACGTTCTGTGCGGGTCCTGCTAAGGGACCTCGTAATCAGGCATCCCGTAATGAACAGTGCCGGTCCCGTACCAGCACCCTTCATTAAGGAAGCGCCAGCCTCGTAATGAGGCAGTATGTCTAAATGTCTAAATCGACTACAATATTATGATTGTGTGGGGACTTTTAGGATTCCCCTTCCCCCTGGTCTATTATAGTTCTTTCAATGATGGGGCTCATCTCATTTTAAAGCACCTAAGGAGGGTGGGATGGGCTTGCCCTCTTCCAAACATTCCCCCCTTTTGTTACTTCTACAATAACAAACTCCACACCCTTGCATGCACTTGTTCTTCCTTCTCACCGCCTCCTCATATCGTGGGATTCCCTTTTCTGGTATCCAGGCCATGTACGCGGGCTGTAGACTCGCCCCTGAACATGCATACTCCTCAGGCATTTTTGTCATATAAGTACATCCCCCATCGCCTGGAAAATCCAGCCATACTTCCTTTTAATTCTCAGGGTCAGGGGGTAGAACTATAGTGGTGTGATACAATTGGTCTACTTCGTCTCCATAGGGCATGGGGATCATGTGAGGGATAGGGTGGTCAGTCTGTGTTTCACTATCTTTTGTTTTGCGAGGTACCTTTGAAACCCCAATAGACATTGTTATCATTGCGCTATTAGGCACTGTTGGCACAACACCGAAGGCCCATTTGACAGGTGCAGAAGATGAGCAAGATGAACACTATGATGGGCACCAGCATCTTCACTATGGCGCCCAACCAGGACAGGGCCCAATTGAATGCAACATCAAACCAGTCATTTCATTGAATTGCTCCTTCTTTCTTCATGTAAACTCCTAGGCCATGTACAGCTGCAATTATGTAAGATAATGCCCCGTTCTCTGCATCTTCGGGAGGTGTGAATGTGCAGCAGGAATCAGCAGTTTTTCAGCACACGCCTCCTTCCATTGCGGTCAGCATATTGAGGACGTTGCAAATCTGCATCGTCATCAGTCTCAGGGCACGCAGCTCAACCTTTTTAACGTTGAAACTATGCCCGGTGTCATTTGCCAACTTGACCAGTTCCCAGCGTACAATTTGCAGCCATTTTGCATTGGCCACTGCTTGTATGCTGGGTAACAATAGTGAGGTGAAGAATGTTTTTGCTGAGCTGAACAGTCTATATTCATCAGGGATTTCAGCAAGCAACGCGGTTGAGTCTCTAGATAGGTAGTGTGATCTCTTCTTCCTCTGCAGCTTCTCATATTTCCCTCTTCCGTGTAGGATGCAAAACTGTGGTGCTGGTTACGGATTCTGTTACTCAAACTCAGGAGAAACGGTCAGGGCTGTATTGGGTATTGGCCCACACTTGCAAATGTTGTTCTGGGATTATCAATAGCACTGAGTGCAGTGTTGCCAGTGAACAGTAGTCCGTCCATGGTGGCGGGAGCTGCAAGTACGCTTGTTGGCGCCAGACCAAGTAGTAATCCATCACTGCCGCTGTGCCTCTCTTCAGGTCTGGAATCAGGAGGGTCTTATTGTAGCATCCATTAGAGCCGATACAAATAGTTCCTTCACTGTGGAAGCAAAGTTCATATGTTTCTTCGTAGTGCACCTTCACTGGTTTTTCCATTTCGGCAATCCATGTCAACTTTGTAATATGCTTTGTCCAAATTTGTGCGCATGTTGCTTCCACTCGAGCCAGGAGCTCCTCTTCATATCCTAGCAGGACTTCCGCCAAGCAGCTAAGTGTGGTCTCTTGCCATCTGTTGCTTATATATTTAAGTCCTTGGATCATTAGATATGGTTGTTGCAAGCATTTAATGTCTCTCAGATAATTGTTACATTGCAAGGAATCTGGATACACAAGCTCTGTTTGCACGCTGTGTGCCTGAAAGGTGCCCTTGACCCTACACAATGCAAGATGAACCAGGCACTGTGCCTCTATGATTGGTACTTCTTGTGGCACTAATACCTTGGGTTCTCCCGACATGTGTGGGATTAGTGAACATACGTAACAGCTATCATTCACTGTTTCTCTCCCTAACGCTCTCATATCCGTATACAAACTGTTGGTCATCTCGTGGTGCCGCACATCTTCAATAGCATCAAGGCCTAGCCCATTGTAGGGATCATATTTTGCCCTTCGTGCTTGCCTTTTCATTCTCTTATGTGGCCTATGTATTTGCTAACAAAACCTCTACTACTAATATCATCATTCATGCTTATATTCTGAAAAACATTCTTAAAAATAATTGGGAAAACATTTTCTAATATCATACTCATACTTACACCTACAGGTGTACTTTTTGGTCTGCTATAGCTGTTATTACGCTCATTACTATTATTAAACATATTTCCAGTAATGTTGGTGATATTTGTATATGCACCCCCTGCTGCCCCCTCTTTTATATGACCCCCATATAAAAGATGCTCCCCAATAAATTCCCAATATGAACATTAGAATGTTGCATATTCCTGCAATAAAATGCATGCCACACATATATGAATATGAGCATCTAGAAACAATCTCATACCTTTCCAAATACACACTGAAGAATTTGAAGCTGCTGGTTCCAGCGCCTTCTCACCTAAAGGGAAAAAAGAATGCACACAAAAAGATAGGGCGGGGGAAAGGATGAGAACAGAGGGAGAGAGATATTGAAAACAACAAGAGAGGGAAAAAAAGAAGGAAAGAGAGAGAATGAGAGAGGAAAAGAGAAAGAGAGAGAGCGAGTAAGAAAAAGAAGGAGAGAGAAAGAGAAAAGGAGTGAGATTTTATAAGAAATGTGTGTTTGAGCAGCTGTGTGTCTGCACAAACAGGATAAGGGCTGGAAGGGATTGTGCAATTTGGCCGTATACTTGGTGCTGAGGTAGATGGGCAGTGTCAGGTGCTCTTAAGGTAATTGTGTAATTTTTGGGGGTGCCCTGCAGATGTCAAAAAGATGAATCCAGTAACAAAGCTACTTTATCCAGGCCATGAAATCTGGGGTAATTCCATTTTTGAACAAAGCACCTCACATAGATAAGTTCTCCAGGCAATAATGGTTGGGTGGGCAGGGAGCCTGTTGCTGTCGAGTCTGCAGTGTTGGGTGTGTCCTCTGGTCGTGGTGGTTCAATCTGTCGGGAGACACATTTAAATGCACATGTTAGGGTTGTCAAATACTCCTTGAATTCTTAATATAAAACCGCTGCTGCCCTATGGGCATCTGATGCCCTCCTGACAAGGGATATGAGCGTGTTCATGGGTCGATCACTAACCACCTCATGGGGTGATAAATGGTGGTCCTTGCTGGGTTGTGTGCGTAAACTGAAGCAGGCCATGGGTAAGCAGTGCACCCAGCTCTTCTTCGATGTGGTGCAACGCTTAGATAGTTTGCTCTTGAGAAACCCATTGATCCTCTCCACAATGTTGTTGGCTTGGGGATGATAAATTGAACACATCTGGTGCTTAATGCCAAGTAGTGCTGTGATCTTTTTCAAATACCGGGACCCATTGCATCTCTCCACTATGTGCAGCTTAACAGGCCAGTAGGGTGGGGCCGAGTGCATCGTAAAGTTCGGAGTGTCATGCCTGTGCTGAAATTTTGACAAGTGGTGCAGTGTACAATCATTTTAGTGAGGTGTTCCTGAATATTGGGTACAAACCAGTCCTCCTGTAAGTCAGCTGCAATGTGTTGCTTTGAGCTGTGGAAAGGATGGTGGAGTTGGTTGAAAGCTATTGTTAACAGCTCCTGAGGCATTACTGCTTTACCAGTGCACTCCTGTCTCCACAACAAATCGGTCAGGGATTGTTTGCACCCTCCTTCTCTACATTTGGTGCCTTTCCTTGTAGTACAATAGTTGTGCAATAGACAATGCTGTATATAGGGTGTTCTGCTGGTTGTTTGGAGGCGTGGTCACAACGTACTGGGCAGGTGTCAGCACCAGGAGAAGAGCTGCCATTTTGGCTGCCGCATCTGTGGCAGCATTTCCCAGTGACATTTCATCTGTGTTGTTGGTGTGGGCAGTGAACTTAACGACGGCCATTACAGAGGGTTGGGACAATCCAGAGATCAATATGTCTAGCAGTGCGGCATGTTGTACTGGGGAACTGTTTGCTGTCCGGAAGCCCCTCATTTTCCACCATGACAGACCAGCATCCACTGTTGTTGTGACGTATGCCAAGTCGGAATAAATGGTCACGTGACACCCCTGTGACGCCCGCAGCGCTTTAACAAGCACTATGAGCTCCATTGCTTATGCCGAATAATGCCGGTGCTGTTAACCCCTTACTGCCACATTACGAGGTCCCTTAGCAGGAGCCACTAAAGGACCAGGGAGCTAACAATGGGCCTGTTATTAACGGGCCCGTTGTTAGCTCCCTCCCCATTCCCATGGAATGGGGATGGGTAAATTGAATGAGGAATTACCGGGTCCTCCAAGGTTGGAATGGCCCGGTAATTCCTCATTCAAGGAACCCGGACCCGATTTTGGAGGCAGCCATGCACCAAATAGCGGCATGGCTACCTCCAAACTCGCAATGACCCCCAATGGCTCATATTCACCTGCCTCGAGGCACACCACTGTGGCGCCTGTATGTCTCTTTTTTATCATGTCTGCTGTCCACTTTAGTTTGTTATCCCTTTTTTGTGCTTCTTTGAGGGCCTGCAGGAGAGGCCTGGTGTATGCTGCATAGTCTAGAATCAATGCTCTGCAGTAGTTACATAAACCTAGAAATGTTTGCATGTCCTTCACTGTGGTGGGTCGGGGGTGGCGCACTCCAATGCTGTTCGATCTGGTATGATGCTTTTGCTGTTTGCTGATATTAACTGACCTAGATACAGCACTTCTTGCTGGCAGTACTGTAGTTCGCATTGTCAACCTTGTACCCCTTATGGGCCAGTAGTTGCAGGAGTGTGATAGAGTCTCTCTGTCAGTGTTGTTCACTGTTGCTGCATACAAGCAAATTATCCACATACTGGACGATTGCACTGGAAACTTGGATGTTTCCCAAGTCAGCATGCAATGTCCTGTTAAAAATGCTTCGGCTCTTGCAATATCCCTGAGGCAAACAAGTGTGTTCAAAGCGCATTCTGCCATGAGTAAACGCTGTAAGACTGTGAATCGGGGTGCAAAGGTATTTAAATGAAGGCATTTTTCAAATCCACCACTGTAAAGTGGGTCACCTCCTTGGGGATACTGTATAAAAGGGTGTCGGAGTTAGGGACTGCAGGAAATTCTTGGCGTTCCATGTCATTTAGGGGGCATAAATCCTAGATCATCCTCCAATTGCCCCCTGTTGCCTTTTTCACAGGGTAGATTGCTGTGTTGCACAGGGACGTGGATGTTACTATTATACATTGATCGAGCAGGCCTGGATTGTGTGTCTAATTCCCTCCTCTGCTTCTCTCGATAGTGGGTATTGTTTCACCCGAGGTAGCACCATCTTTTAGTGTTATGTGTACTGGGGTTAAGTCCTGTAAAAGCCCAACATCATCTGGATTGGTGATCCACAAACGCTCAGGTACATAGTTTAGGCCTGCTTCTATGAAGGGGGGCAGGGCCACAATGGCCATCAGGGCTCATTGCACACTTTGATACTGCGCCATATTTTCGCAGGTGATACACATCTCTAGTATTATCTCTCCATCACTTCCATTATTTTCAAACATATCTGCATCCGTCACCTCCTTCAGTGGTACAGTGGGGTCCATGCAAAACACTGTACGCCATTTGCACCCATCTCAATCTGTCCCTAGTACAACCACTCTCTATGCTGACACCGGCAACCCTTGCAGGTCAAGGGACAGTATTGTGCCCGCCACTAACTCTGGGGACACCACAGGGTAGAAGATACAATCTGTCGGCACTCTCCAACAGCTTTTGGCAATTTGCGGCCCTGCCTCCACAAGTACTGTTATATCATAGATAAACATGCCTTGGTCCACGGGTATCCCACAGGCCACTAACTCCCCTGCTATTGCATGTATTACTACCCTTGCTCTTATTGCGCACATTCCTGGCATGGCACAAATAATGCTGTGATCTGTGAATGAGATTGTCATGTTCAACTCGCTGAGCAGGTCTCTTCCCAACAGGTTGACAGGAGAACTTTCAGAATACAATAAGGGAGCACACACCACCTTCCCTCCCACCTTTAGCTCCAGCTCTTTAGTGTATCTGCAGGGTTAACTGGGTGTAGGTCCAGTGTATCTTTTAGGGTATAAAAGTCATTCTAGGCGTTGCCCTTGTGGTGGTCCCTGGGGTGTTTGGCCATAGTTATACCCCATCCATGGCCTGTTTCTGCATTTGCTTGAAAAATGCCCCCACTTCCCACAGTTCCAACATTGTGAAGGCCCCATTCCTCCCCCTCTGGGTCCCAGTCCTCAAAAAACCCTCCCCTTACTCCTCGAAACCCACCTCATCCTCGCTGCTGTCCTCCTTGTTGCCACCTTGGGCCAGGGTACTGTGGACCCCCGCCCCACTGTCCTTGCCCTGCTTCTGACTAAACTGCAGCTATTCTAGCGTTTGCGAACTTGTGGGAGTTTCCTGCCACCTCTGTCTGCACTGGCGTGGATACTGACGCCTCCACAACAATATTAGCTCATTTGTTTTGTACTAGTTTCGCTTCCTCTGCTTGCGGCCTCTGGGCCATTTCCTTTTTGCGCTCTTTTATCCTCTTACAATGGTGTATTATTATGCTCTGTATTTTCGGCCCACTCCTTTGCCTCGATGCCCACTATTTTGTCTAGTGCTTTTTGCACCTCTTTGGCAGGCCCTTTTTAACAATAAAGTAGAAAAAGGATATTGACCGCTCCCACAAGTCACCTGTCTCAGCTCTCCACATCTCCTGAACCTTAAGAACGAACTGAGAGGGGTCTTCGTCATCGCCCATAGTACATTGCATTATCGATTGTAGGTCAGGTGTGTCAGGGAACGCTTGCCGCAGCATATCCCATATTTGTGCATGAATCTTGTTAAATGATGCTCCATCTTGTGCATCGTTCCCCAAATTCACTCCTGGATATCCTGCCTTTACTCATACATCCCCAGCCTAGTCTCCAATAGTCGCTACTATTAAGCTTTTAATGTCGCCGACCGCCAGGGGTACCTCGGCTGTCTGTTATTCGAATGTGTAAATCCACTTGCCCGCACCCACCGTGGGAGGCAGGAGCAAATTTATCAAATCATTTTATACATATGTGCCCATGGCACACTCTGCGGCCTGCGGGACCCCTTTTGTATTAGGGGCATCTGCATCTTTGCCCTATCCCGTCAATCCTTTTTCCACTTCCTTTTTTCCTTGCTATTGCCATCTGGCCAAACCTGCTCCTTAACCTACCATCCCACAAACTCTCCACCTGGGGAGTTTGTCCCGGCGCTTGCTCTGCCTTCTATTCCTCATGATTCGCGAACTCATCAATTGTACTCCACCCGTTTTCCTCTCCGTCCCTGAAAGATCTCAAATTCTCATAGCCTAAGCTATCCTCCCGCTCACCCCCTTCTCCTTCCTTCTCGATATGCACGTTCTTTATGGCTGTGCTATCTATTCTGAACAAAAAGTCTCCTGTCTTCCACCCATCTAATCCTTGCTCTGCTGGTTTGTCAGTCTTCTAAGGCCACTTCTAGGTCTATTTTGTTGATATCAGCATGTGCTGGAACATCTGGAGGGGATGCATCTGGGAGGGGATTAGGGCTCTCGCCGTGGTGGACACCTAAGTCGGGTAAGTATAACCTACTGTGGGGCGAGCTGTCAATGGATATATTCCTAAGAATTCTTCCTCTCTCCCCTCTTGATTAGACTCCAGGCCTACATGCTCTGGTGAGCTTTTACTATTTGTAGTTCATTCTTAGCTGTATTGCTGGTTCCCTCGTCATGCCTTATTGGTTCTGGTTATGACTCACACACACACACAGCTATTCACTCACTTCTTCCTTTCAGTGATGTGGATCTGGGGTGAAGGGACACGGCACCTTGTTTGGGCATCGTGTGCACACAGAGAGATGTATGTGTTTGGTGGTGGTTTATGTTAAGATGGTGTAACCTGCTACCAAAGTTGTGCACTTTGGTCATTTTATTTTGCTTTACTTATGTTCACATCTACAGGGTCCTTTACTTTCCAGGTCCTGATGAAGGTGGAAAATAACTGACACAACCGAAACGTCCTAATGTGCCTTGCATTTGAATTTCTGTCGACATGCATATCTGTGGGTGGATCCTTGTCGAAGGCTGATTATAAATATGAATTATAGCCATGTGAATATTTTATGGGAAGGTACATAATGTTACATAGACCTTTGATGTGTACAATATTTTTGTTCTCTTCACCTCTAGAATAGATTTATACTAGCTGCCCTTTGTGCTCCAGACTTTAGGAAGGGTTTTCATTGGTGATTAGGTCTGCCCTTTGCGCTCCAGACTTTAGGAAGGGTTTTCATTGGTGATTAGGGCCTGTATTGAAACCCCTTGCTACTCCTCACTGATGATGCCCAACAAGGCTGAAACATGTCTGGGGATGCTTGTGGTCTCGTGTAGAAGGGATGGGACCTAGCAGTGTGGGCTGGACTGCCCCTTTTGGGGTAGGACCAATCCTGATTTGCATATGGTTTTTCCCCTTCTGTAATGGCTTGGCAGGCTGAAAAACGATGGTCTGGAGGGTTACCTAGAGCTATGCCCGTGGTTATGATTAATTCAAAACCTTCCAGACATCACCTTTTTGTTTAGCCCATGTGTAGAATGACAGCACAAAATCCACCAGAACACACACCATGAAAGAAAATGCGATCCAAGAACACAAAGCCCAAACATGGAAAAGTACTCATCGACCAAATACACAGAGGACTCCACCAAACCATAAACCCCTGAAGGCCACACCAGTGAGAGCACAGCAGCCAACGCACTTAGGAGTCACATATCACATTAAACAAACTTTTACACCTGCTTGCATTCCCAGGCAGTACATGTGACATTATAAAGGCACACAATGCTCGACCCCCATTCATCACACACAATGTTCCCATGCGATTTTGTGCTGTCACTCTCTGCCCAGGAACAGAAGGATGCGATGCAGCTGGCACTGCTGCCCCACAGCAGAAGAGGAAACAGAAGGAGCGGGTATCTGCACCAGGGTCTGAGTCTTTGGCATACCCAACACATAGGTATTGCAACAATATCCTTTCCCTCCACATATTATTATGGACAAGTTGCAGGAGTGAAAGGCAGGCTTGCAGCCCACAACTACAAGGTTTTAGCTGTCCTGCTTTACTTTGCCACTGGATCCTTCCAGAAGACCAGTGGCTTAACAGCTGGCCTACACCAGACCATCCAGTCACGTGTCCTACACCAGGTTGTGGCATGCATAGCTGCACGCAGCCAACAATATGTCCACATGGCCGAAACCCAGGAGCAACGCAGAGAGGTAGCATGCAACTTCTACGTCGTGCAGAGATTCTCACATGTCTTTGGTGCCATAGATGGTACCAAATTTGCCCTCTGCCCTCCACAGGCTGTTGCATATGTGTACCGCAACTTCCAATGCTGGCTCTCCATCAAACACCCAACTGGTATACAATGCCAGTGGTGTGTTCACAGATGTGCATGCCAACTTCCTGGGGTCCACCCATGACATCAACATCTTTTGGTGTTGCAGGTTGCATGCACAGATGGAAGTCGGAGACTACGGTGACATGTGGCTGCTAGGTAAGTACACAATCTGATGCACAGGCCACCTACATACCTACATGCATGCACACATAGCCTCTCATGGACATATGGGTGCCTCACTACATAAGCAAACAAACACACTGCAACCAGCACAGGATGTACACAAAGCAAACCAGGTAACATACTCAATGTCACACGAATGAACATCCAATGTGTACTAACATTGATCATGTCCTTTATTACACAGGTGATGCTGGTTAGCCACTCTGCACCTATCTCCTGACACCCTACAGATGCCCCACCACTATGCAACAGCAAAAGTACATTTTGGAACACAGGGTCACCAGGGCCATTAGGGTGACAGTGCTTCTGTACAGACCACAAGTTGTGCGTGACATCATCCCTGCATGTTGTGTGCTACACAACATTGCAGTGTTCAGGGGCAGGCATGCAGAATTAGTACCTGACCTCCAACCCCAGCCACGTGTTAGGCCATTGACCCTAGTGGGCCATGTGGACAATGAAGTGCGCAGGAAGGACCAGCTGGTCCACAGATTCTTCGCATGAGCTCATATGCATTCTGAAAGGCAAAGGGACTGCTGGAAAGTTGGTGTCAATGATGAAAGGATAACAAGATATGCATGGGCATAAGCAACATCCTTAGACACCCATGTACACATGTATGGGGACATGCAAACACATACCAATCACACACGTATGCAGCAATAAGACTTCCACTCTGACAATGCTATGACCATATGCACACTACAAGCATTCCAGCACCACACGTGTGCACACTTGCATAATCAAGCCATAGAAACCATTGGCGGATTGGCGAGGACAACAACAGTCTGGCCAGCTCAGGTCCACAGCCCAGTCCTGAAACATATACAACAAACGCCATACATCACTGAAATCCACTGTGCACAGATTCTCAAAGACAACTGAACACATTTCCAATCTGCCTTGTGAACAGCTCAATACAGTGGGGCACATCCTCAATCACATAGCCAAGTAATAGAGATGAACAACTGCCCTTACATATCGTGCATCACACATACTCATGAAATGCAGAAAGACCAAAGTATACAGCTCTGCATGGCCTACAACTGGTCAACAGCATTCTGGGGACAGGCCACTACATCAAGCACAGAACACATTCACCCATGAGTCCGGCAGGTGGACTTGGCCCCTTGAAGTGTTCCTGACAAGTGTCCTGTTCACCCCCTAAACCGATGTGTGCAGGAGGAATATGGTAATACAATACTCACAGACCCTTAGGTCATTCTGGTGTGTGCATGGAACAGTAATTCCTGGTTGTCAGCACATTAGGGAGACAGCCCTATATACAGAGGCACCAGACCATGAGTCATGCATGATGCTGACCCACCTGGTAAATGACTGACTGGTCAAATCTCATCACCTCCTTGGAATGGAATAACGCAGCTGTACAGCGATTGTGGAGGGGAATTGGTTGTGAATATGTGTTGGCATGCATCAAACGTAGAGTGCAATGATACATCAACATGGACCACACATGCACACTAACATTCTGCGAGGAAGACCCATTGAACAGTGCACACATAATAAATAAGGCAAGGACCTTGCTATGCCATGGAGCACATCACACCAAGCCACACGCATGCATGGCCTACACAGCCTAGGTGACTCAAGGGTGAGATCCACACCACCTCAGCACCCATGGAGAAACTCCCACCCTCTCGCACGGCTCTACCAGGACTGATACTCAATCATGCATTTGTGAACGATCCGAACTATCTGGTAGCACAAGGAGCAGAAGACGATCGACAGTTACAAGCATGTGGGACACAGCACGTGACACACACAACAAATAGTATATAGGATAAACATACAACAATAACTGTTGACACAGGGTCCCAATTACAGTTTAGCGGATGCCAAAGTTCGCCACCATTCTGCCTGCCGGACAGCGGTGTAAAGCTGGTAGAATGCATACTTTACATAGGTTGCTTCAGGCCGGCTGAAAGGTGGCAGAAAACCGACCTGAGGCCAGTGGAACCTGTGCCACCATTCCACCAGTATGAAGCAGTCTATGTAAAGTATAAACTCCACCAGCTTCACAACACTGTTCCACTGCTTCGCAACACTGTTCCACTGGCAAAAAGGTGGCAGGCTTTGCCATCAGAATTTTCTTTTATTTTTTTTTCTTATTTGTATTTAATCTAAAATATTTTTACAAAAGAGCAGCACTGAAAAGTTGTAAAAAAATGTTCACATTTCTTAACAGAATGACAATTTCGTCTCAATTCTGAATGATAGGGGCCATTTTGTCTGTTGGCTGTTTGCAAGGTAAGTCAATGTGGCACAGTGCTTTGTAAGTTGCTAACAGCCACTTCGTTTTATCCCCGCCGATCAGTTTAGCCCAGCATGAAGGTTCATCCATTTGTTTGAAATTCGACAAAATCGGCCACAGATATCGGGCTCTGATCTGTTGATTGCCCGGACAATGAAGCAGAAGATGACGAATGGTTTCTTTTTTGTTGGTTGAATTACAGAATCGACAGCTGTTGATATTTGAAAGTCCTCTCACTGCCAAGATTTCATTTGTTGGCAGCAAATTTAAGCGAGCTCTTAGTAGAATGTCTCTTCCTTGTCTGCTCGAAAATGTTTTGATATATGGTTGCAGTTCGTTTAATTTCCTTGTGTTTGTTGGAAGGTGAATGGTCAATTTATTGCTTGCTGCTGCTTCTAATGTCTCTATCCAATCTAGCTCTTTCAGTTTTTTATGAATTCTTACTGGGTTGTTTAACAGCGTGTCAACGTCACATTCAATAGACTTGAGAGACTTTATGTTGTTCTGTTTCCAAAAGGACAGTGACTTGCTGTTGGAGGTCTCCAGTTCTTGATTTATTAGGTTGTAGATAGAAGGAACGTCTGCCAATTGACACTTTCTGTAGAGCATAAGGGTCGCATATCTAACTGTACCCTGAAGGGAAAGTAAACTGAGTTTGCGACGGATGGAGGCAACCGGTGTCAAAGTTAGCAACGACAGGACCTTTCTCCAAAATAGAGCTTCCAGCTTGGGCCAGGTATTCAGTGGAATATTTGGAAATGCTTCAGCTCCATAGGTTAGTGACGGTACCAATTTTCTTTTATAAAATTCAAGGACAAGGACAGCCGAATATCGTCCATATTTTCGATCTATAGCCTTGCCTTGCATTGCTAGCTGTTTTGCTTTTTCCATAAGTATCTCTTGCATCACTTTGTCTGTTCTTGAACTATCTAACATTACACCCAGGTATTTGAAGTTTTGAAGTTTTTCAATGGGGTTTCCATTCAAAGTTAGGTGAATTTTCTCTTTGCTCCTGTTAGATTTTTCCAGGATCATAAACTTTGTTTTTTTTCATTAATTTCAAGCTTATTTTTCTGTGTGTATTGAAGTAAATTGTTCAGCTGGCGTTGCAAGCCAACTGGGGTGTAGTCAAGCAGTATCAAGTCATCTGCATACTGTAAACGTGTAAACGTAGTTTTGTTCAACTTAGGCGGGAATGATCGTACTTCTAAGTCTGATTCTTGTAGCTCGACAGTATAGGCTAGGAACAAATCCGGAGCCAGTGGGCACGCCTGTTTCACTCCTATACATGTTGGAATAGCAGAGGATAAAACACTGTTCTTGTCTAGGTGGACTCTTATGCTGGTGTCTGAGTATAGCGCCTTGATCGGTTCAAGAAGACTAGGTGGACAATTCCAGGCTTTTAATTTGGACCATAAGTAGGATCTGTCCACTCAAAAGCTTGGGTCAGATCTATAAAGATCAGAAAGATGCAAGGACCTCCTTCTAGAACTTTGTTTTTTGGTTCTTTTTAAAGCCTGTCTGTAGGAAGTCGTCGCAGGGAGCCTGTTTGCCCCATTTCTTGAATGTATCAAGTAGAAGAGTGCCGAAGACTTTTCCTATGACGTCCATCAGTGCTATAGGGAGGTAGTTCGCCGGATCACGTCTGTTTCCCTTTTTGAAAATCGGGACGACTATAGAGGTTTTCCATGAAGGCGGGATGGTTTTCAGATCAGCACATCTTTGAAAGATTTTACTTAGTAGTCTGGCCCATTCCATCGGACAGGTTTTTAAGTCCACATTGGTTACACCATCAGGACCTGGGGCTCGTGAGTTCTTAAGTTTTTTGATACAGTCGAGGATGTCTGCTTGGTTGTCCAGTTTTATCCATGACTGAGAGGTTTCCTATATGTCTGGAGCCTGAAATTCCTGTGAGGTTTTAAAGAGGTCAGTGAAGTGTAGTATCCATATGTTTTTTGTCCGATAATGTTATTCATGGTGTTTTCTGGAAACAAAGCTGCTGATTTGATAAGTGACCAAAATTCTCGACACTTGTTGCCGCTTATCGCTTTTAAGATGTTTTACGTGTCCTGCTGGTAAAGGTTAGATCGATGCGTTCTTACTCATGCTTCTTGTCGCTTCATTGCTTTCGCTGTCTCATTGACTCGTTCCGCTTCGCCTAACTGCCTTATGCTCCGTTTGAATTTCCTCAATTCACGTTTCTTGTCTGCCAGTAGTTTATCATACACGTGTCTTTGGGGTTCAGTCGAATGTTGCTTGCAAAACTTTGCTTTCTTGTAGACTGTTAGAAGTGGCAAATAGTAAATTTGATTTATGTGGTCACCATGTGACATACCAGTATATCGAGTCTCTAGATCTTTTATTGAATTAGCAGTTAATCATAGGCAAGTTCCTTGAGTGCTGATTTCTAGCTGCGCTCGTGATTTGTAAACCGAAGAAGCGGTAATAGCCCAAGATGTTGACAATGGATGTTGTGATGAATATATGGTCAATTGTCCCTTTGGATTCTTCACGTTCCCACGTCGGGATTCCGTTGATGTCTGGAAATTATTCATTTAGGTTGTGCAGATCTCTTGATTTCATGAAATGTGCTAATGCATCGCCTCTGCATTCAGCCGCAGATGATTTAGTGAGTCCATTGGAAGTTGTTTTTTTTCCCGGAGCATATTGCGTTGAAATCTCTGCATAAATGAAAATAGGGAATTAGATGAACTGCCTAAGCTTCTTCGATTGCTGTCTCTAGTATATCCAGGTAACTTGGAACGTCCATAGCGGCCGGGTTCCAGTAGGTATTTGCAATTATTATTGATGATTTTTTGGTAATGTTCTTCAAGGGATCCAAACTAGTCCATTCAGCCTTGATCATCAAAATTGCTTGAGTGCTAAGTAGTGTTTTTCCCAGTTTAATTCCACATCCTTTTCTACACGTGTTCAGTAGTCCCGAAGATGTCCTACCTAGGGGGCCTTTTTTGGCCGGTGCTAAAACAATGTCGAGACCCTCCATAGTTAGACATTCTGTCAGCCAGGTCTCCTGGAAGCATAGCAAGTCATAGTCACACAATTCTATGTCCACTGGAGCTTGAAGGTGGGCGTGACCATGAGTGTTCCATGAGCACAGTTTCGTAGTGTTAGAAGTCGACATTGATAAGTAGATCTCATTCCCTATCTCTCTCATGTTGGCGAGTTGTTATTTGTTTAGTTGGGTCTTCAAGACCACATTCTTTGCGGAAGTGTTTCTCTGTCTGGGAGGTCATCAGTAGTCTGGTTTGAAGATGTTAAGTATTTATTTGAGATTTTTCCATTGGCATTTTCGATTGTCACACTTTTTTTGGATGTTTCTGTCTCAAGATTTGTTGCATATGTCCTATGCCTTAGTTCTGACGAGCTACGGGACCCTTGCTTTTCCTTTACTTGACGTTCCTTAGAATTTTTGTCTGTAGGCCGTGGCGACCTTTGGGTCCGATGACTCATGCTCTTCGTCCTCTTTGCTCACTTGTGTGACTTGTTCTACAGTAGAAGCGATCTGGACGCGTAGGTCTTTCAGTCGTTTGTTCAACTCTGGCGGAAACCGTTAGGCCAAATCCTATTTTTAAAAAGTCCTCTTTACTGTTGCTTAATGCAGACTTTACTCTTGATGATGTGATGTAGAGGTAGGCTCCCGCTTTCTGTTGCTTGTGGCTAGGCTCCACTATTAAGAGGTCCTCTGATTTCAAATGTCCAAGTTGTGGGATATATTTAGCACAGAACTCCGATTTAGAATAATGTCATCTTCATTTTGCTCAATTTGTTCCAAGTGTAGTCTCCATTTTGCAGATTCCCCCTTTCTGGGATTCTCGTTGTAGCTTTGGGTTTTGGATCGGTAGTGGGTCATCGTGAGCTTCATTTCTTTTGATCGATGTCTTTTGAGTCGAGTAGTGTTCGGGGTGAGCGGATGTCTTAGGGGTGTGGGACTTCTGTCTGACCTTGTGGGTTAGTTTGGAGGCTGAACTACTGCTGGCCATTTTATGTCATCTTGAATCTTTGTTGGTTGACTTCTTATCAGGATTTGTGGGAGTCCTCTTATTTGTAGGCTTATTTGTCCGGTTTATGATGTCACTGAGTTCATCATCTTTCCCTTTACATCATGGAATGGGTTGCTGGCTGGCTTGTTTACGGAGCTTGTGCTCGGCATAGTGTCACTGAATCCGTCTTGTTTCTCCCTTGCTTCCTGAAATGGGTTGTTCCATGCCAGATTTGGTGTTTCTTCTCCTTTTGTCTCATGGAGTGTCTGCTCCGCCATATGTATACTGAGGTTCATTAGAGCGTCGGAATTCATAAACTCGTCTACTGTACGGGGTGAGTTTCGATCAGAAATGGTTTTCTTAGTCGTTGGTTTGAATAAGACAACGTTTGCGTTTTCACATGTATTCTCAGTTTTTTTTTGTTATACGCCCTTGACCTCGCTGGGTTTTACCTGCCGCTTTTGTTTTACTCCCTTGGGCTTGGAAAATTGATTCCATCGTCTGACTCTTACCGGAACTAGGCTTTGTAGTTGAGTGATTACTAGTAGTCCTTTGTGATTCAATGATTCTCTCTGAGTTGGTAGATTTGGGCCTTTCTGAGTTAATTGAAGATGGAATATTTTCTCTGCCCTCCTCTATGCTTTGTGAGGATGTCAAGTGGTCATTAGCGCTTTTTATCCTGGACGGACACAATGTTTTTGTTGTGATCGGTGTCTCACTTTGGGAAGTTTGATCAATGGCTGTTAAGTCGATCCATGTCGATGTTTGCGTACCGACATCAGTGTGGAGTTGGGTTGTTTGAGTTGATGCATAACGATGGTCTTTCGCCGTTGTTGGAAGTTTGGTTTTGGCTTCTAGGGCCATGACGTATGCTTCTAGAAAGATTAGTTTACTGTAGGTCATCGCTTGTATGGAAGTCTGATCTTTTAAGGTATCTGCTACTGCTTTGCAAAGTTTAGTAAAGGGGGCTCAGGCAATTGTTATTACCGACATGATGGAAAGTAAGTCTGGTTTCTTTGTGGGAGTCTCTGTTGCAGTAGTCAGATGAGCTTTTGGATATAAGTTAGAAGACAGTATTCTAGGTGGCGACTCTGGATCGTAGAACGTAAACGGTGAACGATGTGAATTTGTGCCGTACATATCCAACGAGTATCGCCTTGTTGGTTTTGCTTGGGCAGTTGATGGAAACTGAATTTAATTTAGTTTTATTTGGCTTGCATTATGATTTGTAGACAGACTTTTATCCATCTGATGTTCATTCCTACCAGGGACCACTGAGGCTATGTCGATGGTCATGGGTGGGTTGGTATCTGTCGATGCCTCAATTGATCCCAGTTCTTCTTCATTTTCACAAGTTTGTTGGGGTGGAGGCTCTTTGGGATGTTGCTCTTGCTTTTTCTCAGATGTTGCAGTCTGGTCATGAGTCATCTCTTCTTTTTGTTGTGTTTTTTGTGAATTTGGTGTAGCCTCTTCTATGCTCTTGTCGAGCAGTGTCGGAGTCTGGGTTGGAGCACATTCTATTCGATGCGGTTTGGCAAAAGGAATGCATTCTTTAAGAGCTTCTAGAATATCCATATCAGAAATTTCCGAATGATGGGGTCTTTTATCGTCTCTGATGTGCAGACACGTTTTAAAGAAGTTCGTCATGCTAGGCCCTGAATACCCTCGCATATGGAAACAAGGCACAATCATCATACACCGAGTGATACGCCAGACACGGGGATCGATTTCCAAGTACTAGGGTTTATTGCAAAGCAAATATTCTCAGTCGGCCGACTGGGTCTAACGTCTCGCAACGTGCGATCACCCAGACCTTGTGAGATGCAAGAGAGCGAACATTCTACAACAGTATCATATATATGAAAAGACAATCATACAATCTATTTGTGACACATCAAAACCACCCATAATGTATCTTCTTGAGCTAAGGTTCGATAATTGACAAACATGACAAATATGACACATCATGACACGTTTCTTTCTTAATCTATATTACTTGGTTTAGCAACAGTAAGCAGACATAGTTCTTTGTTATGAAGAACACAAAGCACTTGTTTAGCCAGGAAGCTGTGTTCGTAGGAGAGACACATTCCAAAGCATGTTATCTTCTGGTTTCTATTGGTGAACTAGGGGTCAGCCTGATCTAAAGAGGGCACCAAAAGGGGGGCCGATAGGAAAGTATAATTCATGCTTTAACGGCCTGTTTCTACAGTTTCCGCAAGACCGTCTGGCACCTGGCTTGGTGATTAAATGCCTCTCTGCTTGCCTTCAAGGACTTGAGAGGGAGGAAAACAATGTATTTCTGTACTGTTTAGCATTTCTGTCTGGGCCAGTCTCTCAACATGTAACTTGTGACCTTGCTCTGTGCATGAGCAGAATGAAATAAAATACATTTTGCAAAGCGTTGGAACAGAATGGCGAAGAAAGCAAATGGCGGATCTAGGGCACAAAAATGGATGCTCCATGGTTATGCTGACGATTCTGTATTGGTGATGTAGGGCATATGGTGTGATTTGGTTTTTGGCCAACATAATATACCTTCTATGCTTTGGTAGGGTAATTTCTAGACTCACAAACCCTCCTTTTGTCCGTAAACCAAGAACATCATCCATACATCGCATCTTCATCGGACCATGTATCTAGTTCTGAGCTATGCATATTAATGTAATCGTCATCATCAATATTAATCGACATGAACTCTTTCATAGTTTCTGTTTCGTTGTTTGCATTCGTATCTACTTTGGGACTTCTTTTCTCTATTATCATGTGTACGCATTCATTTGTGATTTCAGAGCAAATGATTGGCAGGCAGTGTATGCAACAACAACATGTCATGAGGACTCCAAGTAATGTTACTAGAATTGCAGTTAGTTTCCATCCCCATGAGCGCACTAACTCCCAAAACCAGGAACTTATATTCAGCTACCAACCACCTGTCGGGGTACGAATGTCAGAACTCAGGATGTGCAATTTCTCGATTGCCTCAAAAATCGTAGGGGAGGAGTCACTTACAAATATGCAGCACGCTGACTCCACGGTCGGCCAAAATGATATCAAGAGCCATTCTATTTTGAAGTGTCATTAATCTAACTGCCTTCTCTTCTAGGGTCATATTATACAATATGTCGGTAATTCCATTTATCGTTTTTTCTAATATTCTGGACAGTCACCGTATATTCCAGGAGTTTATTGCTTGGCCCCAAAATGGGATAAATTATTTTGCTATGTATTCCGCAATTAATCCTGTTTCATCCCGCCGGGGCCTAGATCTAGATAATTTCGATATGTCTGATGTTTTGGAAAGGAATAAACCTGGGAAAAGGATCCCTAAGTAACATGTCCCTGCCCAATTTCTAGGCAACCAGGGATAAGCTTTTTCTCCACATATAAAATAAACGGGATCACCTACATGTATTGGTTCTTCTTCTCTCTCAAGTACTGCAATATTCATGCATCTAATGAATGTCCCTACTGAATAGGGACCTTTTTTCCGTAGGCAAAATGGGACAGTGCAAGGATTATAATTTATAGTACACAAGGGGGGCACTACGTCCTCGTTCCCTACTGGATTTATGTGAAACGTGATTACAGATGATTTATAAGGCACATACAGTCTATCTACTTGCCTTATCACTGGTTTTATCACTCTTGGCCTGGTAAATATGGAACAACCTACAGGTTCCATTATCACTTTTTCAAACTCATCTATGTTTGTTCTATCTAACTGACCCGTATCACTCTTATTCCATTTCCCATAAAATAGTGCACTTAGTGATGCATAGCATGCTATATTGAGGGGTAATGGCTGTACATACCAACCCATTCCTTTCCCGCCGTGCTGGGGTAAATGGGAGCAGACCCAGCAATTCCTTCTGTTCAGCATAGAGTGTGTCATATTCATTAACAAAAGCAACATGGAATTGTCATAACCTTCCCTCTGTCTTTCTTCTAATGGAGGGAGAGTATAAGAGAGTACATGGACTGGACTGTCTGTGGCAGTGGCATTGGTGGCAGGAAAAAGAGAACTTAATGGATGCACGCTCTCCAAATACCATAATACTGGGATCAATGTACTCAGAATACAAAGTAGTATTATAATCATTAGCATGAATTTTCTACAGAAACTTCTTCTAGACATTTTTATAGTCTCAATATCTACTACGTCATCAGCGTTGGTGCAGGAGGGAACAGAAGTGAGTATGGGCATTGTGTACAATCCTTCTCTCCACCACTGTTTGTTGTGAATAATTTCTTTGCAGCAGCGCCCATAGAAACAGAAAAGCGTTCAAAGAGGTCATCAAAGCGTCTAGGCAAGTTCTCATCAGCACGAATTGCTAAACATGTGGCAACATTATTGTGACTCTGCACAGTGATCCAAAGACTTAAGAGCAGGCACCAATCGTGTTTGTACCCTATGCGCCCCATTTGTCCCCATGGGGTGATCAACATATGTCATTCACTTTTTCAAAGATAGCACCGGGAAGCCACATTCCAGAGCTCCCAATTTGATGCAGATTGGTACAGCTCCCACGCTCCACTTCCCTAGGCCTCCGATTCCCATTTCATCCTTGTTGGGAATAGAGGCAAAACAAAACGTGTAGATCAGATCACTTCTGATTTTGAGAACGTAGGTTGTAGCTTATTGTTCCAGGTACTGCGTGATCTATGAACAATGCAGATTCACTTCCAGATGCAGGCTCCGTATCAGCCTGTGATGCAGTGCGTGATGAAGCAGGCTTTATGTCAGCCCACGATGATGCCGATTCAGCTGGGCAAAGTTGGGGCACCTTTAGCCCTTTCCCCTTCGTGGCAATCTTTACAGGCTCTTTCTCTGGTTCAGGCAGTATTTGTGGCAGAGAACTGGCGATGTTGTCTTTCGAGTCAAGGGCAGCTGTTTTTTTTTTGTCTTCTGGATCAAGCAGCTCTTTTAACGGAAATGGAATTCTTTTCGTGTGGGTGGCATGAATCCATGCCTTTCGACCATCCACTCGGATTGCAGTCTGCGTTGCTAGGAGAATCTGGTACGAGCCCCTCCACCTAGGTGCGAGCAAGGATTTTCTCTCTAAGTTCTACACCATAACCCACTCTCCCGGCTGCAGACAATGCCCTGGGCCTGTGTATCTGACAGGAAGAGCCTCCTGCACCTGCTGATGAATCAAACGTAGTTTCTGAGTTAACACGTTACAATAAGTGCTGAGCAAAGGGTATTCTACTTCATTCAAGCGCCTGGGCTGTGGGGCGCACCAAACATTCGCAGGTCTCCCCATGACAATTTCATATGGGGAGAGTCCTTGCTTGCACATACGTGTGCATGCACAACAAAGCTAAGGGCAGCGCATCAGGCCACCTCAATTGACTCCCTGAACAGATTTTGCTAATTTTATTCTTCAAGATTCCGTTCTGGCACTCAACAAGACCGGCACTCATTAGGTGTCTTGCCGAATGGAATCTTTTATCAATCTGAAGGCCTGCACAAATCCTATATTATCACGGCGGCAACAAAATGCGGGCCGGTGTCTGACCATATGACCCGTGGCAGGCCGAATCTAGAGAAGTACTCTTTCAGCATCACTTTTGCTGGGCTCATTGCTGTGCAGTCTTTAAGCGGGTAGGCTTCCACCCATTTACTGAATGCACAGACTACCACCAGGATATACTTAAGGTTCTGACATCTTTCCATTTCTATGAAATCAAAATGGATGACTTCAAAGGGCATAGAGGGGGGCCAAAACTACCTACTGGAGTAGTTGTTCCTTTTCCAATGTTATGTTGCAAACAAGTCATACAATTCTGGACTAGTCTTTCTGCAGTTTTTCTAATGTGTGGATTCTGCCATAGTGTGGCCAAATGCTGAATCATCTTTTTAGCACATATGTGTGTGGGACTGTGGGCCATGATGACCATCGCAGTTACATAGGAGTTGGGCAGCATCCACTTTCTACTCTCCTTGTCTACCCAGCAACCCTCTACGTCTAATTCTGCTGAGCCCTCAGCCCATGCTTTTATTTCATCTGCAGTTGCTTCCGCTTGCCTCTCTCCAACTGTCGCAATACCATTTTCTATCATGCAGGGCACTTCTTCTGACTGAGCTATAAAAATTGCCGTGTGTGGATCAGTGGCAGTTTGTTTCGCAATTTTGTCTGCAAATGCATTTCCTTTTCCAACGTTATATGTTACTTTCTTATGCGCCTCGCATTTCATTATTGCTAGTCGCTTAGGACACGCCAGTGCAGACTGCAATCTTGCTATTAAAGCACCATGTTGAATCTTGGTTCCATGTGATGTTATAAAACCCCTCTCAGCCCAGAGTCGACCAAAATTGTGTACCACCCCAAATGCGTACTGACTGTCGGTATATATGTTTACATTCAAATTTTCAGAAATTTCACATGCTCTTGTCAATGCTATTATTTCTGCAGGCTGTGCTGAATTATATGGGATACTTTTGCTCTCTACAATACTCTTTAGTGTCATGATGGCATATGCAGCAGTTGAAGTGCCATCAGGCAATTTAAAAAAAGGAACCGTCACAAAATAGTTCTCTGGCTCTTTCTGTGGTGTGTCTGTTAGGTCAATTCTTCCTTTCGTTTCTTGTTCAGTAACCATTATACAATCATGGGGTGGTGGTTCCTTCTCACCTGTTCTTTCATTAGGAGGGGGCATTAATTCTGCAGGATTCAAAGCGCAACATCTCAAAATTTGAATATGTGGTGCAAACAGGACAATTTCATGTCTCGTCAGTCTAGCTGATGTAAGATGTTGCATCTGCATTCTATTTAAAAGAACGTCTACTGTGTGAGGCACCATCAAAGTTAAGGCGTGACCCAAAACCATTCCCTCGGTTTGTTTTACTGACGCAGCAGCCGCAGAAACAGCTCGCAAACAGCACGGCAAAGCGCATGCAACAGGATCCAGCGCAGAAGAAAAATAACCGCATGGTGTATTTGTGCCTCCTTGTTCCTGAGTCAAAACAGCCAATGCACAGCCATTATTTTCATGCACAAATAACTTAAAATCCTTTTCATAATTTGGTGTGCCCAAAACTGGAGCTGAGCACAACGCAACTTTGAGCAGATCAAATGCATTCTGACATTCCTCGCTCCACGGTTAAGGCAAAGCAACATCCTTCTTTGTCAATGCCACCATAGGTTTTACAATCATCGCAAAGTTAGCAATCCACTGCCTGCAATATGAAGCCATGCCTATTATGGCTCTGACTTCCTTCTGTGTCTTTGGAATAGGAATACCAGAGATGCTTCCTATTCTTTCTGGTGTCAGTCTCCTTCCCTCTTTCGAAAGAAGGTAGCCCAAATAGGCCACCTCCTTTCGACAATACTGGAATTTTTTTAACAAAGCTTTATGTCCATGTGCTGCCAAATGTGTCAACAAATGTCTTCTTTGTCGGCAGCAATCAATAGGTCATCAATGTACTGCAATAGTACACAACCCGTTGGCAATTCTAACATGTCTAGCTGTTCTTTAAGTGCTCTGCTATAAATACTTGGACTCTCAGTGTAACCTTGTGGAATTTATGTGAATATGAAAAAACGTCCTCCTAACGTAAAAGCAAATAAATATCTGCTATATGGATGTACTGGAATGCTAAAAAATGCATTCTTCAGATCTACTACACTAAAATGTGAAGCAGAGGCTGGAATCATTGTTAAAATGGTAGTGACATCTGGGACCAATGGAAATTGGGGATCAACTACTTTATTCAATCCGCATAAATCAATTATGAAACAATATGGTATTTCATTACCTCCTTTCTTAGAAACTGGAAGAATGGGACTGTTGCAAGTGCTACCAGTGATCTCTATTATCACGCTTCATTTAATTAAATGAGAAACAATGCATTTCAATGCTTTTTCACGTTCCACCGAAATGTTATACTGTGAGATACGTGGCAATGTAACTCCCTCCTTCAAAACAATTTTCACCGGCTCTATTTTCAAACAACCAACATCATTGTCATTCATCGCCCATATACAAGTCAGTGTCTTACTTAATTCAGTTGGTAATGGTTTATACAAAAAATGTGATACTGGCATATTTTGTGGTGATATTGTCAAATACACTCCATCAGGAGAACAATGAATAACCGCACTTAATTTTTTCAACTAATTTAAACCCAATAAATTCTCGCCGCAATTTCGTGTCAAAAGGAACAGGCATGACTCAGTGAATGGACCTAGTGTTCTAGGTACTGATTGTGACACTGGACTGATTACTGGGGTACCTGCGAACCCTACTGAAACATTCTTTTGCCCTGACAGTGGTATCTCCGGAACCAAGTGATGGGCAATCGAGCACTTCTGCGAACCTGTGTCCACTAGAAAAGTGTGCTCTCTATTCCCAACTTTCATCTCTACGTAGGGCCCTTTCTGATCAATGGGAATAGATACTGGTTCCGACCCCTGTCTTGGGCTGTTCTAGTAGTTGAACAATACATCATCCGATGTGAAGTCACCAGAATAGTAGGAATTGGACTGAGTATCAAAAACATTTCCTTCTCCTGCACTATTCTGCTGATGTTGGTTTTGGTTCTGATTCGGGTTATTATTTCCTTGGTTATTCGGATTTTGTGGCATCCTTGTGCTCCTATTTTGTCCCTGCGTCCCCGGGCGACCTCTATTTTGTCTTCGCCAATGGCCTTCTTCCTTACAATATGCACATTGATTCAGTCCAAGTGGACCTCCGTGCATGTTGGAGAAATTCCCTCTCGTTTGTGCATTTCCTCCGCCCTTATTATTATTTGCTACCTGTTGCATAAATACTCTAATTTTTAGATTCACCCTATCCCTCACCTCTTTCTCTGTATTCACTCTGTTCTCATAGTGTTGTGCCATGTGTAATACTTCACTATGTGATTTTACTTGCCACGCACTTTCAGATGTCATTTTTAAATTTTGAATTTTCAGTAGCAACCCTCTCACATATTTGTCAACAAATAGTCTCTTCCCGGGTTCAGTGCTTAAATCTTGGCCACTGAAATCTGCAAATACTTCTTCAAATCTATTAAAATAGTCAGTAGCCAATTCATCTTTGCCTTGCACGCATGCCGTTAATTTGTGCCAGATAATTCTCCTTTCAGGTACCAAAATCTTTAATTTCTGTACTAATTGCTCTGGTAATGCTAACAGAGCTGGCAATGGCTTCTCGTCAGCTTTTCTGTACGTATCCTCTTTTATCAAATGTTCCCATGTATCACCCAAAATATCAGTGTCATCTACATTCCTAATTTGCTTCCACATGTCTACTGGGAGAATCACAGGAAATAATAGGTCAATATCACTCATTGTAAAAATTGACGATATCAAATAGGACTCTATGGGCCTCATTACACGGTAGGCGGTAAGGGTTTACCGGTACCGGTATTTTACCGGTACCGGTAAATCCTTACCGCCTTACTACGAGGTCCCTTTACGGGTTGGGAAATTTAACGCCTGCTTTTGGCAGGCATTAAAAACCAACCCGCAAAGGGACCCAGGGAACTAATTACGGTACCGCAATTTGCGGTGCCGTAATTAGCGCCTTCCCCATTCCCATTATGCCGTATGGGGCAAAAATGGGAATGGGGAAGGGCAATGGTGGAAGGGGGAATTACCGCCCCGCCAACCTTGGAATGGGGCGGTAATTCCCCTTTCCACCAAGGCGGTGCCGGTATTTTACTGGCATGAACCATGGCGCTAATAGCGCCATGGTTCTCTGCCTACCGTGTAATGAGGCCCAATCTCTTTACAAAATCCTGCTAGATTCTTTCTCAAATCAGGGATTGTTTGCTTTACATTATTCACCTCTTGCCTAGAAAAAGGGACATACACAAATTGTGCTGTATAATGGGCTTCTATTACCTGCGCTGGTTGTCCATCAGTGGCAGCAATCTCTACTTTTGGCACAAAGGTGGGAGGTACTTCCCTCATGGGAAATATCGAACTGGGTGTTTCCTCATTGGTTCTTTTAGCAAGCACTATAGCTAAATCGAGGGAAAAGGCAGTCTTTCCAGTTTCAGGTAAAAACGCTCTCTTGTATATTGTCATTAGATCAGGGGGACAACTATACTTTTTTTCATAACATTCATCTAGTAAATACTCAACCATCACCTGCAATACCTTCCTCTGCATATCTACCGTATACTGATCGAACATATCATGCACCTCCATTGGAGGAATGCTGGCATCCGTAATCCATCTAATCGCCTCTCGTGTACATATTTTAATTTCATCACTAACAGTTTTTGACAACGGAAAAAAATCACCGCACGACATATGGTACCATCTGTTGTTTCCCTCTTTTCATATCCACATACAATTCATCAAGTTAACCTTTAAAATCGAATAGCCTGTCTACATGCTCTTTAATTTCTGCCGCACTTTCCCGCATATGCGAAAAAGCATTGAGATCCCGTAACTTCTGCGGGGCTAACATACCAGTCAATTTCTCCCATCTGTCTATAAGATACTCCACCATGCATTCTAACAATACCTGTTTTTCACCGAGCTTCTGGTAGTCATAAATTAGACTCAGCGTGGATCCCTCGCCATTTCCTTCAATACATACGTTTCTGCCCATTCTTTAAGTTCTTCCCTCCTGTCCCTGCTAACCGTACTACGGGTTACTCTGGTGCTTCCTCTCTGTGCAGGCCCCGCCTCTGCAGAGCTGCCTTCTCCGGCAGCTGCTAATGCCTGCTCTGTCGGTGGTGGGGGAAATGGTATCACGTGCGCAGGGGGAGATGGTGCAGTTGGAAAACAGGAATGGGGGTGGCAACTGAGGTGGAGCAATGGGTATTAGTGCAATTGTGCCAATATTATTTTGAGGGTGTTCTTGTCTTTTTTCACTCAAAGTTTTATTTATTAGTTCATCTTATGCATGTAATTCTTGTTGTGGATATATCTTTTGTATTCCTAATTGGATACTCCTATCCCCTCTTCTGATATCCTCATCCCATTTTAGCTCTTCTAGTTCTATCGCTTTTTGTGTGTTTGATTTATGCCTTCGCGCATGTTTCTCCCTACTTTTTAAACAGAGGTAAGCTTCTTTCCTCCAGTCTCTTATGACGTCAAATGTCAAGGGGTGTGCTTTCTTGCGCAGCAATACTGATTCTAAGTGCTCTATCCGGGACGTCTCAAAAGTACCATCTTTTGGCCACTGCAAATCTACTAAATGTCTGGTCTGCCTATGCCAAATTTCATTAAACATTATCGCTCCTACTCCATATTTCACATACATTTCAAACGCTGGCGACCCTATGGGCGGCGCAACCTGGCCAGTTTCCAAAGATTGTCTACTGCAGTGGAAAAATCCCACTAGACAGGAAGACAATTTCCCAGGCATGTTGATCTTATTCGTACCTTACCCTGGGCGTTTGATCTTGCAAGAGCAACTCTCAACCAATATCAGGGCTGTTAAGAATCGGGGCATGACTCACCTGATCAATCAGTTCGTCTCTCAAGACGCAATTCACCCGTATACAAACACAACAGAGAATCGTCGTGACTATGTATCTGGCTCAATCTGCCTCGTTTCGGGACCCTCGCCTTCTTGCTCTCTGGCCGCTGCTCGTCGATCAGGGACCGGTTGTGTACAGATCTGCAAAGGAGTCTCTCATCACTTTCACAGGGGCGCCCTGAACACCTTTTGATCCCCGTTCGATGGCCTCGTCCTCGATTCGTTTTCGCCTTCTTAAATTCAATGTACACAATGGAGCAAATGGGGGAGGGTCCCTATTCGGGCGCCATTTTTTGCTAGGCCCTGAAGACCCTTGCGTATGGAAACAAGGCACAATCACCATACACCCAGTGATACGCCAGACACGAGGATCGATTTCCAAGTACTAGGGTTTATTGCAAAGCAAATATTCTCAGTCAGCCGACTGGGTCTAACGTCTCGCAACGTGTGATCACCCAGACCTCGTGCGATGCAAGAGAGTGAACATTCTACAACAGTATCATATATATGAAAAGACAATCATACAATCTCTTTGTGACACATCAAAACCGCCCATAATGTATCTTCTTGAGCTAGGGTTCGATAATTGACAATTATGACAAATATGACACATCATGACATGTTTCTTTCTTAATCTATATTTCTTGGTTTAGCAACAGTTGCAATTTGCAGTAAGCAGACATAGTTCTTTGTTATGAAGAACACAAAGCACTTGTTTAGCAAGGAAGCTGTGTTCGTAGGAGAGACACATTCCAAAGCATGTTATCTTCTGGTTTCTATTGGTGAACAAGGGGTCAGCCTGATCTAAAGAGGGCCCCGAAAGGGGGGCTACTAGGAAAGTATAATTCATGCTTTAACCGCCTGTTTCGACAGTTTCAGCGAGACCAGCTGGCACCTTGCTTGGTGATTAAATGCCTCTCTGCTCGCCTTCAAGGACTTGTGAGGGAGGAAAACAATGTATTTCTGTACTGTTTGGCATTTCTGTCTGGGCCAGTCTCTCAACATGTAACTTGTGGCCTTGCTCGGTGCATGAGCAGAATGAAATAAAATACATTTTGCAAAGCGTTTGAACAGAAAGGCGATAAAGCAAATGGCGGATCTAGGGCACAAAAACGGACGCTTTATGGTTATGCTGACGATTCTGTATTGGCAATGTAGGGCATATGATGCGATTTGGTTTTCGGCCAACATAATATACCTTCTATGCTTTGGTAGGGTCATTTCTAGACTCACAGTCAGAGTGTTTTTTTAGTGTCTTTTGCATCGTTATTTTTACTGCCCCTTGGTGGCAGATTTTTTTTTCTTAGCTTGGGCCGCTGGTCTCGAGTTTTGTTTGGGCCATTTACCAAACTTTCTGTTGGCCTTTGTCTTCTTTTGGCGTTTGCACCTGGGGGCTGTGTCTGATTCGGGGGGTGGTATTTTTTTTCCCCTCCCTCCATCATGTTTTGCATCATTTTAGGGTCTAGAGGTGGTTCAACTTTTTCTGCCAGTTTATCCGTTTTGTGAGGGTTTCCCGTCACTAATGGTAGCTGTTTTGCAGGTGATGCAGGGTTGTGGATCTGAGCCACTGTAGCTCTAGGGTTTATGCCCAGGCTGCTTGGTTTACTGGCCTCAAAAATGCTGGTGGAGGCCTCTTTACTTTGCAAGTTTGCTCTCCAGTTTCTCTCGCCTGTGGCTCCTCCCTCCACTGAAGCGCCGCGGCTCACCGCTCTGCCCCCACACGGCAGCCTGCTCTGACGGCGTCTCCCAGCCAGGGGAAGCCAGAGCCTGGTCAGTGTGGGTGGAGGACGGGACGAGGGCCTCGGCTACACCAGAATGAGGAGGCGATTTCGGGAGTTTCACCGTGCATGATCAACAGGGAACCACCAAAGGAAAGGTGGATGGCCGGTGCCTGGTTGGAAAAATCCATCCCTTGTCTTTTGCACGCCACAACAGGGACCCACTGCTACTACATATCTACAGACAAGGATATGAAAACGCCAACCAGGAATATGGAACATGAACGTTCAGCCCTTGCATCAGCGTGCAGCAAGACACGTAAAGCCATGCAAGCAAAGAAGTCACCTTACATCAGAATCAGTGGGCCCAAAACATGGATTTGTGTGGACATCCTCTGATTCCATTTCCTCGGCTGCTCCTGGAAGACGTGATGGGACATGCCATGGTCATGCTACATCATACAGCCACCTCAGCACACCCCACCATTGTAGCACCTATGGCAAAAAGAAGTCTCACAGTTTACCCATTTGTTGTGCGAAAGTTCTCTGGGGAGAAGCATCCAAATATCCTCTGACCAACACTTCCAGCCTCTTGTGTAGCCAATACTGGCAGGTCGTTACATTCCTCCCACATTCATAGTCACTCCCAGAAGGACAAACACTGCCCCCCACACATATAGATGTATGGCACAGCTGCGATCCCTTTCGATGTAATCGGCTGAGGGAGGGCATACACACTGTGTGACCTTCATTGTTTCCAATGGGCATTTTCACTCCCTAACCACTCTGAGGCAACAAACAATAAATATCCCATTGACCCTATCTAAAAGGTGAAACTGCTGAAGGTTGGCACACATTTCCCAGATACAGTCTGCCTTATGCTAACGGGGCAGAGGGTTGAATCTAAACACACTTGAGTAACTCCATGAGGAGTAACAATGCTGCAGTGGAAGTCCACATCATTGCAGACATGTGCAGGGAGGGACAATGTGGTCACTCAGGCACATCTGGTGGCCCAGCAGGACAATGTGGACAAGATTAATGGATGCAATCAGACACCAATCAGCCCTATGGGCGTCAATAGTTATTAGCATCTGCAGGTCAACCAAACATACACATGCCTGTAGGAGAAATCACATTCCTTCCATCACAGGACAACTCACCGGAAATGGGGGTGGCCTCGCCATGTGCCTTTCGAGATAATAAAACACGGTCATGCAATTCGAATGGGCACCTATCAGATATTCAACATACAGGTCACAAGAGCCGATACCGGTGGTTGGTCAAAATCTCGAATGACAAAAAGGTGGAAAAAAAAATCTCGAAAAAAAAAGTCAAATTACTCTTTTTTTAATTATATATTTATTTTGGGGTCCGGGATTAAAAAAAAAATGGGTAAAAAAAAAAGGGGGGGGGGCTAGGGGGGTACTGTCATGATCTCTGCTTCCAAAAGGTCAGGGTTTTCCCAACTCCCTTGGAAGCAGATCCATAACCCAGGTTCCGAGGGCCAACCAGTCCCAATTGGGACCTTTTGGACCCAGTCCTGGCGCCAGTGGCACCAGGCTCATAAATATGCCCAGTCCCAGCGCTGGAAGCGCCGGGCTCATAATGCTTGGGTGGACTTACCTGCAGCAGACCATGCTGCTTACTTGCCTGCCAGTTGAGCCTCTGATCCTCTTCTGTTTGGAACTACTTTTCCTGTTGGGTGGGGCAGGAGCCACTCCCTAGGTTCAGAACACTGGAACTCTTCTGGAAAGCAGGAACTCTTTTCTTACCTAGGCGTGGCTGTGGAAGGAGACACCTAAGCACTACAGGAGGCTATTTAAACCACACCCGATGGATGAATCTTGCTTTGCGTTATTCTGCATCCTCTGCAGCAGAACGCTCATCGTGTCTTCTGCATCTGATCCTGGGCCTAAGGAAAAAGGCTTACCATCCTGAATCCATTCTTCAGCAACACCTATAAAGACAAGAAAGAACAGGTTAGCATTACGGTCTTCAGTGACAGCGCTTCACTTACCTGGTCCATCGGCTGTCATCAACGCCTCGCGCTGCATTCCGGCATCTGAAAGACAAAGGCTTACCTACTCTTCGTGCGCTCCGGAGGTCTTCGCACTGCATTCCGGCATCTGAAAGACAAAAGCTCACCAACTCTTCGCACGCTCCGGAGGCCTTCGGCGCTGCATCCCGCATCTGAAAGACAAAACAAGGTGCGTTTAAAGACATTGGGGAACTTTAATGCTCACGTGCCATTACTCCTTTCCACATCTAACCCAGTGGGTATTCCGGCACCCTGCAGCCGCTCCGAACTTGTACCTGCAAAATAAAAAGACAGTTAGAGCGCATCGTGAAGCAGGCAACAAGCGCTTACTTACGTGCTTCCAGGCGCTTCTATTCATCACACGGGCTCCATCTTCAACTCACTTCAGCCCGTCATCCGCCATCGCCGGAACCCTGCAAAACAAGAGACATCATTACTAAAGACTTTTAAAGACATTAGAATTACTCGAAACTTACCGTTCGTGCAGTAAACGACGGTCAGCAGTCCTCTGAAGTCAAGAGGCCTGCTCCCCTTATCCAGTGAAGAAACTGGTTACAGCACCCTGCCCCGAGGCAGATGGAGAGCACGGCGTTCACTTACCTAAGGTGAGAGCGTTGACCTTTGGGGTTCTACAGGAGAAGAGAAAGGGAAGAAGAGAGAGACATTCAATAACCCAGTTCATTAATCCCATATTTTCTATCTGCAGACATCTTACCCTTCGAGTCAGACATACAGTGCACAGAGGTCCAGCCCAAAGAGCCAGCCGTGTGTTACACATCACCTTTGAAGATACGGCATACGCCCAGTCAAGACCGGCGCCTCTACGGGAATCAGGTGAGCGTTACAGAATGCAAAGCCTACCGCAAAACTCCCGTCTAGGCGCTATGGAAACCTCGGATACCGACCAGCTAGCCCAGTTACTTGGGGAACTAAGGGCAGAAGTGCATGCAGCCCGTCAGGAAATGAACGCTCTAAGAAGGGAACTGATTATTTCCAAGGAGCGAACAGATGATCTCGCTAGACAATTGCTACAGTCACAAGCCGGACAGACCCCGTTACCCGCATCTGGGGGAAATCTTCCTTCTACATCCTCTATGAATCCAGTGCAGATCAACCTACCTGGGAAGGTACCTCTGGCTCCGCCCGAACGATTTTCTGGTGACCCAAAGAGGTTTGCAGTATTTATCAATCAGTGCCAGTTGCATTTCTTATGCCGGCCAGCAGCCTTTCCAATTGATCAAGCTAAAGTAGCTTTCGTGCTTTCGTACCTTAGTGGCAATGCGGCAGACTGGTCGATCCCTCTAGTAAATCAAGATGATCCGGTCCTCCATGATTTTCAAGCTTTTCAGCTCAGTATGGAAAAACTGTTCGCAAGACATTCACAGGGGCAGGCCTTGGACAATGAGCTTCTTTCGTTGCGACAAGGTAATCAAGACCTTTTGGCTTGTATTGTGTCTTTCAACAGACTGATAGTGGAAACTCAATGGCCTGAGGACAAAAGGATTACGCTGTTTTATAGAGGTCTACGTGGAGAGCTCAAAGATGTGTTAGCCCAAGTAGTGAATCCCCCACAAGATTGTTCGGACTATATAGACTTAGTCGTTCAAATAGATCACAGACTGCAGAACAGGAAGGCCGATCGTTCCAAGTTTGATGCTCGAGTATTTTCCAAACCGCCAACTCCTTCCAAAGGAGTAGACTCCGGGGAACCCATGCAAATAGGGGGCCTGAAAGGTCCTCTAACACAAAAGGAGCGGGAAAGGAGAAAACAGTTGCAATTATGCCTCTATTGCGGAAACTCAGGGCACTTTCTTCGAGACTGTCCGGTGAAACCTGCCAAGAAGGCAGTAGGAGCTGCAGTTACCAAAGTTACAAACTCTGAGCAGGGAAACAACCTCGCCCGACAAGAATAGAGGTCCTCTTGCCGAGCGTGAAAACCAGTTCCGTGACCTCGCATTTCGTGATACCTATGGTCCTCATTAGCCCTGATAATCCGGATCGATTACATGCAATTGAAGCTTACGTCGACAGCGGTGCCATCGGCAATTATGTGGATCATGAAATGGTTTTGAGGATGAATCTAACTCTTTGTCCCAAGGCTGTAAAGGACGTCATTACTACGGTGGATGGAACGGAGATAGCCTCCGGACCAGTAACGCATACCACTCAAGAAGTGACGCTAGTAAGTCAAGATGGACACCATGAGAAGATCATGTTCGATGTGATCAAGGCTCCTCAGTTTCAGATTATTCTAGGAATACCTTGGTTAGAGAAACACAATCCTCTGATCGATTGGCGAGCAAGAACGGTCCAGTTTCCAGAATGTGTCTCTACTTGTCACCCTCCACCTGGTGTTGCACTGGCAGCAATTTCTTCAGAGACTCCCCAGTTACCTCCCAAATACCTAGAATACCAAGATGTCTTCCGGAAGGATCAGGCTAACTCTCTACCTCCTCATAGGTCTTATGACTGCCAGATAGACCTGATACCTGGATCTACTCCTCCTTGTAGTAGAATTTATGCCCTCACCGAGCCTGAGAACCTTCACCTTCGACAATACCTGGATCAATACCTGGCAAATGGGTTTATTCGTCCTTCCAAGTCCCCTGCTTCTTCAGCTTTGTTCTTCGTTCCAAAAAAGGAAGGAGACCTTAGAACTTGTATAGATTATCGCTCCCTGAACCAGATCACCGTCAAGAATAGATATCCGTTACCTTTGATCCCTGAACTCCTGGACCAAGTCAGAAAAGCATGCATATATACAAAGCTGGATCTTAGAGGAGCCTACCACTTGGTACGAGTAAAAGAGGGCGATGAATGAAAGACGGCCTTCCGCACCAAATATGGGCTATTTGAATATCAGGTCATGCCCTTCGGACTTTGCAATGCCCCGGCCGCCTTTCAATATTTTATGAACGATGTCCTCAGAGAACTCATAGATGTGTGTGTTGTTGTTTACATTGACGACATCCTCGTTTATTCTTCATCGGAATCTGAACATCGGAAACACGTGAAAATGGTCCTCGAAAGATTGCGTCAACACAAACTTTTCGCTAAATTGGAAAATGTGTTTTCAACGTGACTGAAGTTGAATTCTTGGGATTCATATTATCACCTCGCGGAGTGCGTATGGATTCAAAGAAGGTCGATGCAGTTCTCAAATGGCCATCACCATCCTCCGTAAAAGGTGTGCAAAGCATGTTAGGCTTCGCTAACTTTTATCGCAGGTTTATCCCCGAATTTTCTCGGATAGTCCAGCCCATCACTGCCTTGTTAAAGAAAAACAAAAGTTTTGAATGGTCTACCGAGGCGGAACAAGCTTTCCAGGATTTGAAGACTAGATTTATCTCTGCACCAATCTTAAAACACCCTCACCCCGAACTCCCCTACATCGTGGAAACTGATGCTTCAAGCCTTGCCATGGGGGCAGTTCTATCACAAAAGGACCCGGTAAGCAATCAGTTGCATCCCGTGGCATTTTGGTCCCGCAAATTCTCGCCTCCTGAAATCAACTACACGATTACTGACAAGGAACTTCTGGCTATCAAGTCTGCCTTTAAGGCTTGGCGGCATTATCTGCTGGGGGCCCGACACACCGTTACTGTGATTACGGATCACCGAAACCTGCAATATTTGCAAACCGCAAAAGCCCAATCCTCTAGACAACTCCGTTGGGCATTATTCTTTGCCAAGTTTGACTTCATAATTACCTATCGACCTGGTACAAAAAACGGTAAAGCTGATGCCCTTTCTCGGATGGGAGTGGAACAACATTTGATCAACCCTAAACCTGTACCAATCATTCCCGAACAAAGAATTCTGGGTGTAATCGCCACACAATCCATAGAGGAAGTTAGGGATAAAGCCAGGCAACTTGTAACTCCAGCAGACATACAGAATTGGCATCTGCAGGGAAAGGACTTTGCAGTAAAGGACAACTTATTGTATTTCCAAGAACGATTATACCTGCCCAGCACAGATTTACAGAAAAAAGTAATCTCTTGTTATCACGATTCTTTAATGGAAGGACATCCCGGTATGGCCAAGACCTCAGAAAAGATCAAGCGCTACTTCTGGTGGCCGTCTTGGAAAAAAGATATCAGAGACTTTATAATGTCCTGTGGAGTATGCGCCCAAAACAAGAGTCAAAAGGAAAGACCAGCAGGCCTCTTACGCCCTATTGACATCCCACCTCGCCCTTGGCATACGCTTTCTATGGACTTCATCACCGATCTACCTCCATGCTCCGGATACAATACGATTCTAGTAATCGTGGACTTATTTTCCAAGATGGCGCATTTCATTCCGCTCAAAGGCTTGCCAACAGCAGCAACTCTGGCCCGAGAATTTCTCGAAAACATCGTCCGACTGCACGGTTTTCCTTCGGTTCTAATTTCGGATCGAGGTAGTCAATTTATTTCTCATTCTTGGCGAAGTTGCTGTCGGTCGGCTCAAATTGATGTGAGACTATCGACCAGTCACCACCCTCAGACCGACGAACAAACCGAGAGGACCAATCAAACTCTGGAACAGTATTTACGCTGCATGCTGCAACAAACTGAAAAAACTTGGAAAGACATCCTTTGGATAGCCGAATATGCCTACAACAACTCTGTCCATTCGGGAACTGGGAAAACCCCGTTTTTTCTTTTATATGGCAGTCACCCTCAAACCTCGGAGTTGGATCCCCTCCAAGATCTTGAAACACCAGCAGTAGACTACCTGCATTCTACAATCACCCAAGCCTTTAAGGAAGCTGTTTCTCACCTTCAAAGGGCTAAAGAACAATACAAGAAAGGAGCAGATCAACATCGGAAGGAAGCCCCTCAATATCAAGTAGGGGATCAAGTCTGGTTATCCACCAAATATCTACCTCTAAAAGGGCCACGCACATTCAACCCAAGATACCTTGGTCCCTATTCTATCGCTACCATAGTAAACCCAGTAGCGGTCAAGTTGGACTTGCCCCCGCACATGAAGATACATCCGGTCTTCCACGTCTCTCTATTAAAACCCGTGCAACCTCAAACCCGACTAACTAAATCTCCAAAACCCATCCTAGTTGATGGAGAACTCGAGTTTGAAGTCAAAAGCATTCTGGACTCCAAGATCTCCAAATCTAAACTATTTTACCTAATTGACTGGAAAGGCTACGGCCCCCAAGAGAGATCCTGGGAACCTGCTGAATATGTCCACGCTCCTCGCCTAATCAAAAGATTTCACCGAACAGTTCATGACAAGCCAAAACCCCCGGAGAAGCCCGGTTTGGGAGGGGCCTTGAGGGGGGGTACTGTCATGATCTCTGCTTCCAAAACGTCAGGGTTTTCCCAACTCCCTTGGAAGCAGATCCATAACCCAGGTTCCGAGGGCCAACCAGTCCCAATTGGGACCTTTTGGACCCAGTCCTGGCGCCAGTGGCACCAGGCTCATAAATATGCCCAGTCCCAGCGCTGGAAGCGCCGGGCTCATAATGCTTGGGTGGACTTACCTGCAGCAGACCATGCTGCTTACTTGCCTGCCAGTTGAGCCTCTGATCCTCTTCTGTTTGGAACTACTTTTCCTGTTGGGCGGGGCAGGAGCCACTCCCTAGGTTCAGAACACTGGAACTCTTCTGGAAAGCAGGAACTCTTTTCTTACCTAGGCGTGGCTGTGGAAGGAGACACCTAAGCACTACAGGAGGCTATTTAAACCACACCCGATGGATGAATCTTGCTTTGCGTTATTCTGCATCCTCTGCAGCAGAACGCTCATCGTGTCTTCTGCATCTGATCCTGGGCCTAAGGAAAAAGGCTTACCATCCTGAATCCAGTCTTCAGCAACACCTATAAAGACAAGAAAGAACAGGTTAGCATTACGGTCTTCAGTGACAGCGCTTCACTTACCTGGTCCATCGGCTGTCATCAACGCCTCGCGCTGCATTCCGGCATCTGAAAGACAAAGGCTTACCTACTCTTCGTGCGCTCCGGAGGTCTTCGCACTGCATTCCGGCATCTGAAAGACAAAAGCTCACCAACTCTTCACACGCTCCGGAGGCCTTCGGCGCTGCATCCCGCATCTGAAAGACAAAACAAGGTGCGTTTAAAGACATTGGGGAACTTTAATGCTCACGTGCCATTACTCCTTTCCACATCTAACCCAGTGGGTATTCCGGCACCCTGCAGCCGCTCCGAACTTGTACCTGCAAAATAAAAAGACAGTTAGAGCGCATCGTGAAGCAGGCAACAAGCACTTACTTACGTGCTTCCAGGCGCTTCTATTCATCACACGGGCTCCATCTTCAACTCACTTCAGCCCGTCATCCGCCATCGCCGGAACCCTGCAAAACAAGAGACATCATTACTAAAGACTTTTAAAGACATTAGAATTACTCGAAACTTACCGTTCGTGCAGTAAACGACGGTCAGCAGTCCTCTGAAGTCAAGAGGCCTGCTCCCCTTATCCAGTGAAAAACTGGTTACAGCACCCTGCCCCGAGGCAGATGGAGAGCACGGCGTTCACTTACCTAAGGTGAGAGCGTTGACCTTTGGGGTTCTACAGGAGAAGAGAAAGGGAAGAAGAGAGAGACATTCAATAACCCAGTTCATTAATCCCATATTTTCTATCTGCAGACATCTTACCCTTCGAGTCAGACATACAGTGCACAGAGGTCCAGCCCAAAGAGCCAGCCGTGTGTTACACATCACCTTTGAAGATACGGCATACGCCCAGTCAAGACCGGCGCCTCTACGGGAATCAGGTGAGCGTTACAGGTACCCCCCCATTTCGAATAAAAAACGGCATAAAAAAAAAAATTTCGACCTTTTTTTTTTAACTTTTTTTTTTAGATTTTATTTTTCGATTTTATCACTATAAACCGCCGATACCACTCAATGCCATGGCTAGCCTCATACAAGTGTGGCACATGTGGAAAGGCCCCTTCCCTGTACCCTCTCCTGCAAAGATTAGAGCAACGAACAAACACAAGTGTAAATGCACACACAGTGGAAACAAAAACATATTTAATGAAGGGCATATTAATTAAGTAATATGCCCCGAGCGGCGGGGGCATTACCGACTCAGGTAATGCTCCGGGACCATAGTTATAGGCCCCGCTCCGTGCCACCACACGGCTGGAGGCTTCCCTCGTCCCTCGCCGGGGACGCAGGTACTTTTTTTTTCTTTTTTTATTTTTTCTTCCCCCATCCCACTCCCGCCCTCTCAACCCCACTTACCTTCTTTTTGATCCTTTTTCGGGAGCGGACGCGCCGGGAACACTTGTGTTCCCAGCGCTTCCGCTCCCGATGGCCGCCATGGAAAGGGAAAACGGACTCCGTTTTCCCTTTCCATGGCGCCAGGCATTTTCTTTGTTGTCTTTTTTTTTTTGGTCCTGAAACGCAGCGTTTCGGGACAAAAAAAAGCTTTTACTGCCCCGGTCACGCAGTTTTTGCAGGCCAGGGTACTAATAGCTATATGCCCCTCGCGGCGGGGGCATTACCGACTCTGGTAATGTCCGGCGCATTGCCCCCGCCGCGAGGGGCATATAGCTATTAGTACCCTGGCCCGCAAAAACTGCGTGACCGGGGCAGTAAAAGCTTTTTTTTGTCCCGAAACGCTGCGTTTCAGGACAAAAAAAAAAAAGACGACAAAGAAAATGCCTGCCGCCATGGAAAGGGAAAACAGAGTCCATTTTCCCTTTCCATGGCGTCCATCGGGAGCGGACGCGCTGGGAACACAAGTGTTCCCAGCGCGTCTGCTCCCGAAAAAGGATCAAAAAGAAGGTAAGTGGGGTTGAGAGGGCGGGAGTGGGATGGGGGAAGAAAAAATAAAAAAAGAAAAAAAAAGTACCTGTGTCCCCGGCGAGGGACGAGGGAAGCCTCCAGTCGTGTGGAGGCACGGAGCGGGGATGGCCCCGCTCCGAGTCTCCACACGGCTGGAGGCTTCCCTCATCCCCTGCCAGGGACGCAGGAACAAGAGGAATAAAAAAAGACTTACCCGAGTCCCTGGCAGGGGGCGAAGGCAGCCTCTCAGCCGTGGGGAGGCTCTGAACGAGGATGGCCCCGCTTAGAGCCTCCTCATTGGCTGAGGGGCTGCCACGCCCCCCGCCGGGGACAAAGTCTGTGGAATCCCGACGGAGGGGTTCCCGGCCTGGTATTGACTCAGCGAGGGCCAATCAGAATGGCTCTTTCATTCTGATTGCGCCCTCGCCAGGTACTAATTACACATTAGGCCTCAGAGGAACATACACTTTGCAGGATGTGGGGGCTGTTTCTGGTGGGACATGGTGTTAGGTTATAAGCATCATCTGTGGATTGCCCAGTGGGGTGCTCATCGGCAGGTTAGGTTGTTGGGTAAAAGACACTGCCCCTGAGGTTAAATGTGTGTCAGGCTACATGGAGACTGTTCCCGCCTTGTATGCAGGCCCTCATTGGCGAATGTCTTGCACAAATAGCATTTACATGGCTTGGGCCAGTCATTGGTCTTGCTGTTTCCTACGTGCGTTCATTGGCTTTTCAATGTTTCACTGATGCATGTGGGGGCAGGGTGTTCACATTGTCACATGGCCATGGGATGCCCTGATGGGTGTTTCTAATGATTGCATGGGGTCACATGGTAGATTTCTCTTTTCACATTCTCCCACCTTCCCTTGCACATACATGTTGCCGCTGTGCCATTGTTCCCATTTCCATTTGGTGGGCCTTCTACTGTAAATTGTGCTCATTTGATTATGACAGAAGACACATTTATGGGGCTGGGAGTTTGGCTGTCATAGGAGAGGTGACATTCATACTCATCAGTCTCAGGTTCAGTGGTTGCTGGAACTTTGGTACCTCTCACACCCTTAATGCCTTCCATGTGGTGGATGCTGCGTGCCCTTTTCTCTCATGGAATGAGTGCAAGGCTTAACAGTGCCGCCTCCTGTGGCAGCTGTCTCCCACTGGGAGCTGGACAAGAGGCTGTGGACCTAGTCCTTTCGGTCATTCTCCCTTTTCCAGCAATCCTCTCTGTCATGTGGTACGGTACCCACTGACACCACCTTGTCTCTCATTGCAATGCAAATGGCATTCTTCATCTGCTCTGTTGTTTTTTTCAGCTTCACACACAAACAGATCCTCTGTGTAGCTTACTACCTCATCAGCGAGGACCTGCAGCTCAGCCTCACTGAATTTGTTCTTTCACTGCTGCATTTCAGGTACTTTGCACTTGCCTTTCTCTTGAGACATATTTGTCACCAGCTCTGGCTTAGGATGGCTACAGAAAAAGGATGATTCTGGATGGATCGTTTTTTTTTTTAAATGGCTGCCGCTGGACTTCCCATTTGCTGTATGACGTTCTTTCTGCCCAGTGGACTATCTACTGTTTTTACGACAGTAACAGCAATTCTGCTGTTTTCTGGCAGAATGGCCATCTGGTGTTGCTTTTTGCTGGTAATTCCACCAGACACTATGGCGGTAACAGTAATTCCACCCAACGGAATTAACTGCATACTTACCACCGTACTCGTAATGAGGCCCAGTGTCTACTGCTGCTCCTTCACCTCCTCATGCTCACCTCCTCACCTCCACAACCCTCTTCTGTGGGAAACTCTTGAGGGCAGGTTGCATCTCTGGCACACTTCCTTGGTCACAACGTGCATATCCCTGGGCCATAGGGCCACTAGCAAAAGAAGCTGAAAAAGAGGAGAATGGGACACATTAGGCAATGCGCACATGTGCTGTCAAAGCCTCACTGCCATGTTGCTAACAGATGCCATGTTCACACACAATAGACACAGGATACATGTACGCATATGGATCCAACAGCTACGCTATTTGGTGATACAGGTGTAGCACCTATGCAGAGAGCACACACATTCAGCGAACTAAGCACATCACATTTTACATCTCCCCTCTGTGAGGGACAAGTAACGGTGTGCATACATCTTTTCTGTGCACAGATACCCCTGTGCCACCCCAGTGAAGTGTACATACTTAATGTGCAGGTCACAGGGAATACACAGCGGAACGATGTGACCCATCTACACCCCTCCCCAAAAAGATTGCACGCCACGTGTGAATGAGTACAAGTGGCATGGCCTGAGGGCAAGTGTGTCTGGTCAAACGTCATAGGGATCCAATGATTCTGCAGGCCAAGTCAACACGTGCACATGTCCACAGCATAAGACGGAGACTTGGAACACCCCATAACCACCCTGGTCCTTGAGGCATCTAAGCAGACACAAACCAATTATATGCTTTTGGGAGGAAGAACGGTGGCCAGATGTTGAGGCATAGGAAGCTGTGTCAAATGGACAATTACCAAGGCAATGGTAGCATGGGAATTAAATCCCCAACAACACCACACGTGTGCACTGATAGCGGACTGTGTGTGTGACCGTACAATTTGCTGTAACATGGCACTTGTCAGTTCACAGAAAACCAGACATCTATGATCATTGTGACCAACGGAACACTGATTAGAGGCAAGGCAGCCGGCCCAGACAAAGCTGCCTAAAGATTTTGTTGTTCAATAGCGTCACCACCCTTACCCCCATACACATCATGCACTACAGTAATCCTCTACCCTTAGGCTTGTGAGAGGTCAATAATGCAAGGCGGACAACTGCTTGTAGTTTTCTCAAAATGTGACATTTTATTAAAGTAAATGTTTTCAAATAAAGCCTTGCTTGCCATACTCTACTGAGGAAGTCCCTACCTATTCTAAAGACTAAGGGATCAATCTCTAGCATGGGTAAACTGGTCCTCACGCTAAACAACAAACATTCAATGAAAATTGTAAATCAACACAAGATAATAAACAATATCAAACAATAGCTGGATTACCGTCACCTGTCCTGGGTAAAACCCTAGCCCCAGGGCTTTAAAGTCAGCATCAAAATGTTCAAAGGAAAAGAAAAGTCTTGAACCAGTTCTTATGAGTTCCACATTTGTTCTCAAACAATAATCCACTGGTAACAATTTTCTGGTTTTGGTTGAAAAGATCCTTATCCAATTCCAGCAAAGACAATAGCACCAATGGTAATGCTGGTTATCTTCTCTTCAAGATTATTTGTCACAGTTCAAAGGAAATATTTACTTTTAGGACTTCTTCAGCTACAACTTTACAATTGGTTAGAACTTCTGCAGTACATTTGGTATATTTGCCAGGATGCTTCTCTTTGGGTTGCTGCTTCCTTTTTAACAACCACACTTCTACTATTGTTACTGTGAGAACAGACAACTTTGTCCCACAGTATACCACTACTTCAAATCACTCCAATATTACATTCGCTGACAACTTTGTATAGCACCACAGTTTAAGTACTTCTACCACTGCTTTGTACTTCTGTGTTATCAGGCAAAGCCTGACAAGAAAATTCAACCTCTTCAGGTAGGTAAGGTACTCTTCCCTTCAATTACTTTCTACAAGGGGGCAGCCTCTTTGCCACTTCCGTCTGTCTGACTGCCATAAAGAATATCAATACAACTGTTCAGTACTTTAGAATTATTAGGCATGAATTGAAAAGACACTTCAACCTCTTCAGGTAGGCAAGGCACTATTCCTTTTTAATGAATTCCTAAAAAGCGCAGCCTCTTGGTCTATTCTGTCTGTCTAACTGCCACAAGAATAACCTGCCCCTGCTCACAAGACTTACTTGTTTTCAGCTTCAGCAGTCTTCAGCATTGCAGGTTAACTTCTGGAAATTCTTTACAAGCACCCAGCCCCCCTTCCCTAGCTTTTCTCACAGCTTTTCTGTCCAGGTAATTATCCAGAATCCATAGTGCCACTCTTTGAGCTTCAGGTAACAATGCCACACTTATATCTGAGGCCACTGGACTGTTGACAACCTCACATATTGGGTGGATGGTGTTTAAACAAGACTGGTTTCACTATGAAAAGCATTCACCTGTTGGCTTGGGTAATGCTTGTATCAGTATTGTGACTTCTGGTAATAATAAAGAATGTCAATTCTGGATGTAATACAAGGTTCAGTCTTCAAAGTGAAAACGTAATACGGCACACCCAACCACTCTTTATGGTAGATTAATATCATTTTATTCCTGTGCGTATTAAGGAGGCAACTTCTAACTTTCTTCTGGTCACATGAGACCTGCCTTTGATGCAGTTTTCACTTGTTTTTGCTTGTAACTCTTGTTCAACGTTATTGTTGGATTTTCAGAATGGATTCAATAAGCGTTCATTCTCCACAACTGAGGACACGCGACAACTCTGGTAATCCGAAAAGAGTTCAACAATGGATGCAACAGCTTTCTACTTCTCAGGCTAATAACACAGCTTTCGAATAAGAGCGAGTGCTACAATTCCATTGTTAACAAGCAGTTTAAAGATGGCGGACAAACTCTACTTGCTTTACACATTACGCAAGTTACTTTGGAGCTGGCTACAGTTGCCGGCAAGGGTTGTGAAATGAATCTGAATGCTGTGCTACACTCAGCGGCTTCAGGGACATTGCGGTTGCGGGTTGCTCTGCTTCCCCGACTTCCTCGGCCACTACTACTACTTCTGGCTCGCTTGGGACCACACCCTTCTCCAGCACAGGTGTCTCTATTCCGGCCACCTTAATTGAGAGTTGCTCTTGTTAAGATGGATTTCTGAACTCTGTCCTGGAGGGACAGAGGTTCAGAAGGCCAGCCTAGTTTCTTGGAACAGGGTAACCTCTGGACAAGCCAGACCAATCAAGGTAGCGATCGCGGCGGTCAAGACTAGGTCTCAAGAGGGGTGAGGGTGACTGAAAGCCCACAATGAGCACACAAAGCAAGGACACTTACAAAGTACTCCAAGCAGGTGTTATATTAAAAATATAGACACATTTATTACAAGGCCTTTGTAATATTGACCATAGCAAAGAATCACAATAAAACTCAAGTAAACCAACACATCACCATCAAATACAATATATATACAATTACCGAAGGGTCTAAAGAGTTAGAAGCGCGAAATATGCAGACCACCTAGATGGGGAGGAAAACAGGCAGTGCAAGTAATCGTTTAGACCCAGTTTGCCTTCAGAGGCCACCTAACTAGAAGGAAGTCCGAGCCCTACGAAGAGTGGAGACTTGTGCTCAAAAGTACCTGCATACGCTGGTGCCGATGGGCCAATGGGAGTCTCTTCAAGGAAGACAGGCAGTTCAGAGTGGTGAACAAAGGAGGGCGAACAGATCTCTGCTACTCAAGCACGGCCTCCACTTGCGGGCAGAAGCAGAGCGCGAGTGCGAAAAAGGTGTGCTGTTTAACACAGCAAGGAAAAGCTACGGGCTACTGCAGGAGGGCGACCAGTTCCTAGCGTTGCTACTCACCGGTCACCGATGCAGGCAGACCCAGGCTTCTCCGCGTCAGTTTCAGTGCTGGCAGGTTCAGATACGAGCAGGGGACGTCTCGGCGGCGTGTAGATTCCGCGGCAGCAGAAGTTAGAGTTGAGGATGTCCCAAACGCAGTGAACCCGCACAGATTGTTACCACAGCAGGGCAACGAAGCGGCTGTGTGTATTTCAGCCCAATGTACACTTCTCACTTCAGACCTGGGAATGCCAAGTGTACGAATCGTGTGAGAGTGTCAAGGACTCGGAATACAGCAGCAACCTGACGGTGGTTACAGAGCAAGACTCCTGGGTAAGCTGGTCAGTCCACTGGATGGCCCAGAGACGCTTCCGAAGGCTTACGTGCAGGAGATGATGAAGATGCCGAGAGTAGTTGTTCCCACTATTCCAAAGGGTCGAAGTACCAGTACAGGCCTTCTCGTTCGATCAGAGGCAGAATGGTTTCAGAGAGCGACAGCAGTGCAGAGGAGCAGTCCTTCAGCGGGTCACCAGCGATTCCTCGGTTCAGCCTCGTAGTTGCAGGATACTTGGCTCCTGTATCCGTCGTTCGTGAGAACTCAGGAGATCGACATGGTAGTGGTGTTTCCAGGCTCCTCTTATCCAGAGTTCCCTTTGCGCCAAAACGGAGAGTACCTATTGGGAGATCTGCTCACAAAATTCTCACACCATACGTGGACCTATCACGGACCACGGTGGTCCGAGGCATTCGAGACACACTAGACTCTCTGGCACCCAGGATGTGTATTGGGACCAGACATCCGGGCCCACATCCTGGAGGCACACACAAGGCCTGTAGAAGCCCGCGAAAGCATCTGTGTTTCGCGGGAAAGTACATGCCCAAATAAGGAAGGCCCAGGGTCGGCTCGACCTGGGGAAGGTGAAGGGGGAGAGACGGTCAGCGGGCAGGACAAAGAGCCTCGTGGTCTGGCCATTTTGGGAGCCAGGCCACCATTTTGGGCTAAGCGCGAGAAACGCGCTGAAACAGCCAAAAGGAGCGCAAAACACAAAGAAACGATCGCTGCCACCAGTCCCGTCCGTGATTCACTTGCACCGTTCATTAACAATCCAAAGAGAGTGTCTAGGGCCTGTAGAGTGACTAGAGACCCAAGAGAGCAGTAACTTAGCTTACAGTGCCCTCTTGTGTCATGTTGCGCGAAAGCTGCAACATGATAAAAGAACTACGGAAAACAACGTTTCCCGGTACTGACTGTCTTAAGGGCATGTCAGTTTCCCCGTAAGAATGGAGCGAAAGCCCAGAGGAGTGCGGCAGAAGGCTGCACTTCTCTGGCAAAGTCTAGACCATGGTGCAAATGGCATTCTTCATCTGCTCTGTTGTTTTTTTCAGCTTCACACACAAACAGATCCTCTGTGTAGCTTACTACCTCATCAGCGAGGACCTGCAGCTCAGCCTCACTGAATTTGTTCTTTCACTGCTGCATTTCAGGTACTTTGCACTTGCCTTTCTCTTGAGACATATTTGTCACCAGCTCTGGCTTAGGATGGCTACAGAAAAAGGATGATTCTGGATGGATCTTTTTTTTTTTAAATGGCTGCCGCTGGACTTCCCATTTGCTGTATGACGTTCTTTCTGCCCAGTGGACTATCTACTGTTTTTACGACAGTAACAGCAATTCTGCTGTTTTCTGGCAGAATGGCCATCTGGTGTTGCTTTTTGCTGGTAATTCCACCAGACACTATGGCGGTAACAGTAATTCCACCCAACGGAATTAACTGCATACTTACCACCGTACTCGTAATGAGGCCCAGTGTCTACTGCTGCTCCTTCACCTCCTCATGCTCACCTCCTCACCTCCACAACCCTCTTCTGTGGGAAACTCTTGAGGGCAGGTTGCATCTCTGGCACACTTCCTTGGTCACAACGTGCATATCCCTGGGCCATAGGGCCACTAGCAAAAGAAGCTGAAAAAGAGGAGAATGGGACACATTAGGCAATGCGCACATGTGCTGTCAAAGCCTCACTGCCATGTTGCTAACAGATGCCATGTTCACACACAATAGACACAGGATACATGTACGCATATGGATCCAACAGCTACGCTATTTGGTGATACAGGTGTAGCACCTATGCAGAGAGCACACACATTCAGCGAACTAAGCACATCACATTTTACATCTCCCCTCTGTGAGGGACAAGTAACGGTGTGCATACATCTTTTCTGTGCACAGATACCCCTGTGCCACCCCAGTGAAGTGTACATACTTAATGTGCAGGTCACAGGGAATACACAGCGGAACGATGTGACCCATCTACACCCCTCCCCAAAAAGATTGCACGCCACGTGTGAATGAGTACAAGTGGCATGGCCTGAGGGCAAGTGTGTCTGGTCAAACGTCATAGGGATCCAACGATTCTGCAGGCCAAGTCAACACGTGCACATGTCCACAGCATAAGACGGAGACTTGGAACACCCCATAACCACCCTGGTCCTTGAGGCATCTAAGCAGACACAAACCAATTATATGCTTTTGGGAGGAAGAACGGTGGCCAGATGTTGAGGCATAGGAAGCTGTGTCAAATGGACAATTACCAAGGCAATGGTAGCATGGGAATTAAATCCCCAACAACACCACACGTGTGCACTGATAGCGGACTGTGTGTGTGACCGTACAATTTGCTGTAACATGGCACTTGTCAGTTCACAGAAAACCAGACATCTATGATCATTGTGACCAACGGAACACTGATTAGAGGCAAGGCAGCCGGCCCAGACAAAGCTGCCTAAAGATTTTGTTGTTCAATAGCGTCACCACCCTTACCCCCATACACATCATGCACTACAGTAATCCTCTACCCTTAGGCTTGTGAGAGGTCAATAATGCAAGGCGGACAACTGCTTGTAGTTTTCTCAAAATGTGACATTTTATTAAAGTAAATGTTTTCAAATAAAGCCTTGCTTGCCATACTCTACTGAGGAAGTCCCTACCTATTCTAAAGACTAAGGGATCAATCTCTAGCATGGGTAAACTGGTCCTCACGCTAAACAACAAACATTCAATGAAAATTGTAAATCAACACAAGATAATAAACAATATCAAACAATAGCTGGATTACCGTCACCTGTCCTGGGTAAAACCCTAGCCCCAGGGCTTTAAAGTCAGCATCAAAATGTTCAAAGGAAAAGAAAAGTCTTGAACCAGTTCTTATGAGTTCCACATTTGTCCTCAAACAATAATCCACTGGTAACAATGTTCTGGTTTTGGTTGAAAAGATCCTTATCCAATTCCAGCAAAGACAATAGCACCAATGGTAATGCTGGTTATCTTCTCTTCAAGATTATTTGTCACAGTTCAAAGGAAATATTTACTTTTAGGACTTCTTCAGCTACAACTTTACAATTGGTTAGAACTTCTGCAGTACATTTGGTATATTTGCCAGGATGCTTCTCTTTGGGTTGCTGCTTCCTTTTTAACAACCACACTTCTACTATTGTTACTGTGAGAACAGACAACTTTGTCCCACAGTATACCACTACTTCAAATCACTCCAATATTACATTCGCTGACAACTTTGTATAGCACCACAGTTTAAGTACTTCTACCACTGCTTTGTACTTCTGTGTTATCAGGCAAAGCCTGACAAGAAAATTCAACCTCTTCAGGTAGGTAAGGTACTCTTCCCTTCAATTACTTTCTACAAGGGGGCAGCCTCTTTGCCACTTCCGTCTGTCTGACTGCCATAAAGAATATCAATACAACTGTTCAGTACTTTAGAATTATTAGGCATGAATTGAAAAGACACTTCAACCTCTTCAGGTAGGCAAGGCACTATTCCTTTTTAATGAATTCCTAAAAAGCGCAGCCTCTTGGTCTATTCTGTCTGTCTAACTGCCACAAGAATAACCTGCCCCTGCTCACAAGACTTACTTCTTTTCAGCTTCAGCAGTCTTCAGCATTGCAGGTTAACTTCTGGAAATTCTTTACAAGCACCCAGCCCCCCTTCCCTAGCTTTTCTCACAGCTTTTCTGTCCAGGTAATTATCCAGAATCCATAGTGCCACTCTTTGAGCTTCAGGTAACAATGCCACACTTATATCTGAGGCCACTGGACTGTTGACAACCTCACATATTGGGTGGATGGTGTTTAAACAAGACTGGTTTCACTATGAAAAGCATTCACCTGTTGGCTTGGGTAATGCTTGTATCAGTATTGTGACTTCTGGTAATAATAAAGAATGTCAATTCTGGATGCAATACAAGGTTCAGTCTTCAAAGTGAAAACGTAATACGGCACACCCAACCACTCTTTATGGTAGATTAATATCATTTTATTCCTGTGCGTATTAAGGAGGCAACTTCTAACTTTCTTCTGGTCACATGAGACCTGCCTTTGATGCAGTTTTCACTTGTTTTTGCTTGTAACTCTTGTTCAACGTTATTGTTGGATTTTCAGAATGGATTCAATAAGCGTTCATTCTCCACAACTGAGGACACGCGACAACTCTGGTAATCCGAAAAGAGTTCAACAATGGATGCAACAGCTTTCTACTTCTCAGGCTAATAACACAGCTTTCGAATAAGAGCGAGTGCTACAATTCCATTGTTAACAAGCAGTTTAAAGATGGCGGACAAACTCTACTTGCTTTACACATTACGCAAGTTACTTTGGAGCTGGCTACAGTTGCCGGCAAAGGTTGTGAAATGAATCTGAATGCTGTGCTACACTCAGCGGCTTCAGGGACATTGCGGTTGCGGGTTGCTCTGCTTCCCCGACTTCCTCGGCCACTACTACTACTTCTGGCTCGCTTGGGACCACACCCTTCTCCAGCACAGGTGTCTCTCTTCCGGCCACCTTAATTGAGAGTTGCTCTTGTTAAGATGGATTTCTGAACTCTGTCCTGGAGGGACAGAGGTTCAGAAGGCCAGCCTAGTTTCTTGGAACAGGGTAACCTCTGGACAAGCCAGACCAATCAAGGTAGCGATCGCGGCGGTCAAGACTAGGTCTCAAGAGGGGTGAGGGTGACTGAAAGCCCACAATGAGCACACAAAGCAAGGACACTTACAAAGTACTCCAAGCAGGTGTTATATTAAAAATATAGACACATTTATTACAAGGCCTTTGTAATATTGACCATAGCAAAGAATCACAATAAAACTCAAGTAAACCAACACATCACCATCAAATACAATATATATACAATTACCGAAGGGTCTAAAGAGTTAGAAGCGCGAAATATGCAGACCACCTAGATGGGGAGGAAAACAGGCAGTGCAAGTAATCGTTTAGACCCAGTTTGCCTTCAGAGGCCACCTAACTAGAAGGAAGTCCGAGCCCTACGAAGAGTGGAGACTTGTGCTCAAAAGTACCTGCATACGCTGGTGCCGATGGGCCAATGGGAGTCTCTTCAAGGAAGACAGGCAGTTCAGAGTGGTGAACAAAGGAGGGCGAACAGATCTCTGCTACTCAAGCACGGCCTCCACTTGCGGGCAGAAGCAGAGCGCGAGTGCGAAAAAGGTGTGCTGTTTAACACAGCAAGGAAAAGCTACGGGCTACTGCAGGAGGGCGACCAGTTCCTAGCTTTGCTCCTCACCGGTCACCGATGCAGGCAGACCCAGGCTTCTCCGCGTCAGTTTCAGTGCTGGCAGGTTCAGATACGAGCAGGGGACGTCTCGGCGGCGTGTAGATTCCGCGGCAGCAGAAGTTAGAGTTGAGGATGTCCCAAACGCAGTGAACCCGCACAGATTGTTACCACAGCAGGGCAACGAAGCGGCTGTGTGTATTTCAGCCCAATGTACACTTCTCACTTCAGACCTGGGAATGCCAAGTGTACGAATCGGTTGAGAGTGTCAAGGACTCGGAATACAGCAGCAACCTGACGGTGGTTACAGAGCAAGACTCCTGGGTAAGCTGGTCAGTCCACTGGATGGCCCAGAGACGCTTCCGAAGGCTTACGTGCAGGAGATGATGAAGATGCCGAGAGTAGTTGTTCCCACTATTCCAAAGGGTCGAAGTACCAGTACAGGCCTTCTCGTTCGATCAGAGGCAGAATGGTTTCAGAGAGCGACAGCAGTGCAGAGGAGCAGTCCTTCAGCGGGTCACCAGCGATTCCTCGGTTCAGCCTCGTAGTTGCAGGATACTTGGCTCCTGTATCCGTCGTTCGTGAGAACTCAGGAGATCGACATGGTATCGGTGTTTCCAGGCTCCTCTTATCCAGAGTTCCCTTTGCGCCAAAACGGAGAGTACCTATTGGGAGATCTGCTCACAAAATTCTCACACCATACGTGGACCTATCACGGACCACGGTGGTCCGAGGCATTCGAGACACACTAGACTCTCTGGCACCCAGGATGTGTATTGGGACCAGACATCCGGGCCCACATCCTGGAGGCACACACAAGGCCTGTAGAAGCCCGCGAAAGCATCTGTGTTTCGCGGGAAAGTACATGCCCAAATAAGGAAGGCCCAGGGTCGGCTCGACCTGGGGAAGGTGAAGGGGGAGAGACGGTCAGCGGGCAGGACAAAGAGCCTCGTGGTCTGGCCATTTTGGGAGCCAGGCCACCATTTTGGGCTAAGCGCGAGAAACGCGCTGAAACAGCCAAAAGGAGCGCAAAACACAAAGAAACGATCGCTGCCACCAGTCCCGTCCGTGATTCACTTGCACCGTTCATTAACAATCCAAAGAGAGTGTCTAGGGCCTGTAGAGTGACTAGAGACCCAAGAGAGCAGTAACTTAGCTTACAGTGCCCTCTTGTGTCATGTTGCGCGAAAGCTGCAACATGATAAAAGAACTACGGAAAACAACGTTTCCCGGTACTGACTGTCTTAAGGGCATGTCAGTTTCCCCGTAAGAATGGAGCGAAAGCCCAGAGGAGTGCGGCAGAAGGCTGCACTTCTCTGGCAAAGTCTAGACCATGGTGAAAAACAACAGCAAAAAGTTTAGGGGTTGCCACATGGAAGAAAAATTACCTACAATTAAGAAATCTTTCCTAACACTTGCCCCTCCCAGACTATGGACAGGGGGAACTAATCCACCCCTGGATGAGTCTCTTGTTCAGGTCGGTTAAACATTCTGGACAACCCATCAGCATTGCTATGTTGGACACCTGGCCTATGCTCAATAGTGAAGTCAAAGCCCTGTAGACTTATGGACCACCTAAGCAACTTTGGATTCTCTCCCTTCATGTTCATCAGCCACTTTAAGGTCTTATGGTCAGTTTGCACAGTGAAGTGGGTCCCATAGAGGTAGGGCCTCAGCTTCCGTAGGGCCCACACAACAGAGAAACATTCTTTCTCCACTCTGGACCATCTGAGCTCTCTGTCCTTAAGCTGGCGACTAATGAAACCAATAGGGTGTTCCTTACCCTTCTCATCTACTTGCGATAGTACAGCTCCTATCCCAGTGTCAGAGGTGTCTGTCTGCACAATAAAAGGTCTTTGATAATCAGGGGCCCTGAGGACAGGGGCCTGGCACAAGGAGTCTTTTAAGCCGTTGAAGGCCTTCTCACACTCGTCGGTCCAAGTTACCTTCTTGGGTTTCTTTGGAGTGGTGAGGGCAGTCAGAGGGGCAGCTATGGTGCCATAGTCTGCCATGAAGTTGCGGTAATACCCCGTGAGTCCTAAGAAGGCTCTCATTTGGGTCTGTGTAGTGGGGGTAGGCAAGTCTTGTACTGCTTGTATTTTACTGGGAAGAGGCTGTATCCTCCCTCCACCTACTTCATGTCCAAGGTAGACCACTGAGCCTTGTCCAATCTGGTATTTACTAGCCTTTATGGTCAAGTGTGCTTTCTGAAGAGCCTGTAGCACAATCCCGAGGTGTTTCACATGGTCTTCCCAGGTGGCACTGAAAACTGCTATATCATCCAGATATGCAAGACAGAATTCATCCAACCCATTCAACACATGATTCACAAGCCTCTGGAAAGTGCAGGTGCATTCTTCAATCCGAACGGCATTACCCTGAATTGGTAAAGACCGTCTGGAGTGGAAAACGCTGTCTTCTCCTTGGCATGTTCTGCTAAGGCTATTTGCCAATAGCCCGAAGTGAGGTCAAACGTGCTGAGGTACTTGGAGGCACCCAAGGTATCCACCAGCTCATCTGTTCGAGGCAAGGGGTGTGCATCTGTCTTGGTGACAGCATTCAGAGCCCTGTAACCCACGCAGAACCTCAATTCAGAAGTGCCTGCTTTTGGAACCAAAACCACAGGGCTGGACCAAGGACTACTAGAGGGTTCAATCACCCCAAGATCTAACATTTTGTTGACCTCTGTCTTAATGTAAGACCGTACTTTGTCTGACATCCTGTATCCTCTACTTTTGGTAGGAACGCTGTCTCCTGTGTCTATGTTATGTTTGCACCAAGGTGTCAAACCAGGGGAGCCGTGAAAACAGGGGGGAAAAGTGCCTAAGCAAACTTTTCACCTCAGCCTGCTGATCAGAAGTCAGGTGAGGGGCCACTCGGACACCCTCAAAGGAGCTATCTGAAGGACCGCTTTGGAACAGGTCGGGGAGAGGTTCAGACTCCTCTTCCTCAACATCTGAAGCCAGTAGCAGTGCTGCGATTTCGACTCTTGGGACGAAAGCCTTCAGCCTATTTACGTGGAACACTTTTGGAGCCTGTCCAGGCCTTCCAAAGTCCACTAAATAGTTAACCTCACCCAGGGGCTCCACCACTGTGTAAGGGCCTGACCATTTGTCCTGTAAAGCTCTAGGCCTTATGGGATTCATGATCAGGACTTGCTGATCAGGTGTAAAGTTGATGAGGGAAGCTTTCTGGTCGTACCAATGTTTCACCAGCGCGTGTCCTGCCTTCAATTTATCACTAGCCAGACCCATCAGAAGTACCATCCATTTTCTGAGCCCCAGCACATAATCTACTATGTTGGTACTAACAGGGGGAGTGGGCATCTCCCATCCCTCTTTGACTATGGCTAAGGGTCCCCGTACAGGATGACCAAACAGAAGTTCGAAGGGGCTGAAGCCAACACCCTCCTGTGGTACCTCTCGGTAGGCAAACAGTAAGCATGTAAAAGAAGATCCCATTTTCTTCTCTGAGGTTCTTCCAGAGCCCCAATCATGCTCTTTAACGTTCTGTTGAAACGTTCCACCAGACCATTGGTCTGGGGGTGGTATGCAGAAGAGAACTTGTAGGTGACCCCACATTCTTTCCACATAGCCTGCATATACTTTGACATAAAGTTGCTGCCTCTGTCAGACACAACTTCTTTAGGGAAGCCAACCCTAGTAAAGATGCCAAGTAACGCTTTTGCAACTGACTTGGCAGTTACAGTTTTCAATGGGATGGCCTCAGGATATCTGGTAGCATAGTCGACTAGCACCAAGATAAACCTATTGCCTGAGGATCTCTGCGGGTCAAGGGGACCAACGATGTCAATCCCTACCCTTTCGAATGGTATTCCAACAACTGGGAGTGGTACCAATGGAGCTTGGATTGTTGAGCCACTCGTACCAGATAACTGGCAGGAGGCACAACTCCTACAGTGACTTTCTACTTGCACCCCCATCTTGGGCCAGTAGAAGTGCATGGATAACCTTTGCTTGGTCCTCTTAATACCAAGGTGACCAGCAAGGGGCACTTCATGCGCCAGCTGCAGGAGGGAGGGTCTTACAGCAAGGGGAACCACCAACCTCCTATGGTCTCCTTCTGTAGACTCTGTGGGCTCACTATACAGGAGTCCACCTTCCCAATAAATCCGATGCTTCCCAGGAGGTTCACCCTCAAGCTGGGAGCAGGCCTGTCTCCTTAGGCCTTCCAGAGATGGGCACTCAGGTTGGCCTCTACTGAATTCTTCCCTGTCAGGACCACCTTCTACTAACAAGTCTTTTAGTTCAGGATGGTCATTGGGGTCAAATACTTCAGGTATCGCCGCCTCCTCATCAGGCCCGGGCAATTGACCAACTTCCTCCACCGCAGTGGTAGGTGAGTTCGGGGGAATATTTTCTTTCCCTCGTTTTGATTTTCTGATTCCTTTAGCCTTGGGTTTCCCCTTTGGCTGGGGCAGCGTATTGGTCTTGGCCAATGCTGCCCGTGTTTGAGACCGTGTGCAGGGTCTGTCAGCAGTGTCTCCTACGAGCCCTAAAGCTCTGAGATCGTTGCCCAACAAGACCTTTCCTGGGACGTTTCTCTGAATGCTCACTGGAATCCTGACTGCTGTACCATTTAAAGTAAGATTTACAGATATTACTGGAAACATGCGAGGTGGGCCGTCAGCCAAATTAGTGGGCATCAGAGTAGCTCTGGCAACTTCCTCTGAGTCTACCAAGGTAGAATCCACTACAGTTCGACTGCACCCACTATCCCTAAGAGCTGGAGTATCTACTCCATTGATCAGCACACTATCTTTAAAGTAGTGCTTGGTGTTATCTGGAATCCTAGCATAAGCCTCTGTGACCTTAGGCTCCCAGGAACCCAGGGAAACTAAAACTACCTCAGCTTCTATCCCACTGGGGAAGGAGTCTGAGGAGAAGGATGCTCCTGTAATCTCTTCTTCCTCGTAGGAGGAGAAGGCCAGATTAGCAGAGTGGACCCCCAAAGGTTTAACCTTACACCGGGGATCCCCCTTCACGTGGTCAGTTGCTCCACAAGCAAAACAAGATCCATTGGGTCTGTTTACATAGGGAGGCTTATTGTAACCAGAGTTCTGTTTAGGAGGCTGACCTCCACTACCCTGTGAGTTCTCTTGTGTCTTACCCTAATTTTTCTTTTTTTAGCCCCTTTCAGAAGAAGATTTATCAGATTCTCCACCCTCCTTATCTTTGGACTTTTTCCCTTCCTCCTGCTTACCAGGATGAGTTTTGTCCTTATGGGACACTCGATGTGACACCCATAAGTCTGCTGCAATGGAAAGCCTCTTTGGATCTATCTCCTTAGAATCCGCCAAATGCTGCTTAAGCTCCGGGGAAGAAGATGCAAAAATATGTTCCAGCATGACAAGACTTATCATGCCTTCAAAGGTAGAAACCTTATAACCTTCGACCCAGCCAGTCAAGTTTTTTAAGGATTCGGTTACATAAGATACCCACGTACCATCTTCTTTTTCTTATACTCTCGGAATCGTTTTAAATATTGGGCAGGAGTCTTCCCAAACTTTAAAATGAGAGTTTGCTTCAACATTGCAAAATCCGCTCGCTCAGCCTTCGACATTTCCATAATGGCACTGCAGCCAGAATGGGGCAGTCTGCTGAGTAACCAGGCAATCTTATCAGCATTGTCAACTTGTTCAACTTCACATGCATACTCAAACGTATTCAGCCAGTCCATAATGTCATTCTTTTCCTCATACACACTGAGCAGATATTTTGGAAACCGTGGATGAGAGGAGGCCCCAGACCCATGTCCAGAACCCTTGGATCCATTTGCAACCTGAAGGTTGGCCAGTTCCAACTGGTGATCCCTGTCTTTCTGTTTTTCTGCCTGTTCGATTTTTAGCTTGGCCATACTGAAATCAAGCTCCTTCTGCCTAAACAGCAGCTCTTGCTTCTTGAATTCAAGCATGGCCTCCCTATCGACACTGGCAGAGGAAACATTAGACATCTCATCCTCCCTGTCCTCGTGGTCGCGGTGGACCAGTGCAGCGGCAGAACCGTCGGTTCTACCAGTGAGAGCAGCCCCACCTCCTTCTGCACTGTCCTCGGAAGTTATAGCGTCAAGCTGAGCTTCTTGCCATGCCACGATTCTTTGGATCATATCCAACTTGGTGCCTTATGAGGAGACACCTCTCTCCGCACACATCTTTTTCAATGTTTCAGATTTAGAAGCATTTAAAGTTAACAAGGTATTTGTTTCCATACTGTTAGATAGGACTATGGCCTTTTAAAAGTTATACTATGACAATTCACTACGTGTCCTGGTAGGAATAACTCGAAATGCCTTCGCTTGTGCGCAACACTGGATACCTTCAGTCGTATCCCACCGCTGCCACCAATTTGTTAAGATGGATTTCTGAATTCTGTCCTGGAGGGACAGAGGTTCAGAAGGCCAGCCTAGTTTCTTGGAACAGGGTAACCTCTGGACAAGCCAGACCAATCAAGGTAGCGATCGCGGCGGTCAAGACTAGGTCTCAAGAGGGGTGAGGGTGACTGAAAGCCCACAATGAGCACACAAAGCAAGGACACTTACAAAGTACTCCAAGCAGGTGTTATATTAAAAATATAGACACATTTATTACAAGGCCTTTGTAATATTGACCATAGCAAAGAATCACAATAAAACTCAAGTAAACCAACACATCACCATCAAATACAATATATATACAATTACCGAAGGGTCTAAAGAGTTAGAAGCGCGAAATATGCAGACCACCTAGATGGGGAGGAAAACAGGCAGTGCAAGTAATCGTTTAGACCCAGTTTGCCTTCAGAGGCCACCTAACTAGAAGGAAGTCCGAGCCCTACGAAGAGTGGAGACTTGTGCTCAAAAGTACCTGCATACGCTGGTGCCGATGGGCCAATGGGAGTCTCTTCAAGGAAGACAGGCAGTTCAGAGTGGTGAACAAAGGAGGGCGAACAGATCTCTGCTACTCAAGCACGGCCTCCACTTGCGGGCAGAAGCAGAGCGCGAGTGCGAAAAAGGTGTGCTGTTTAACACAGCAAGGAAAAGCTACGGGCTACTGCAGGAGGGCGACCAGTTCCTAGCGTTGCTACTCACCGGTCACCGATGCAGGCAGACCCAGGCTTCTCCGCGTCAGTTTCAGTGCTGGCAGGTTCAGATACGAGCAGTGGACGTCTAGGCGGCGTGTAGATTCCGCGGCAGCAGAAGTTAGAGTTGAGGATGTCCCAAACGCAGTGAACCCGCACAGATTGTTACCACAGCAGGGCAACGAAGCGGCTGTGTGTATTTCAGCCCAATGTACACTTCTCACTTCAGACCTGGGAATGCCAAGTGTACGAATCGTGTGAGAGTGTCAAGGACTCGGAATACAGCAGCAACCTGACGGTGGTTACAGAGCAAGACTCCTGGGTAAGCTGGTCAGTCCACTGGATGGCCCAGAGACGCTTCCGAAGGCTTACGTGCATGAGATGATGAAGATGCCGAGAGTAGTTGTTCCCACTATTCCAAAGGGTCGAAGTACCAGTACAGGCCTTCTCGTTCGATCAGAGGCAGAATGGTTTCAGAGAGCGACAGCAGTGCAGAGGAGCAGTCCTTCAGCGGGTCACCAGCGATTCCTCGGTTCAGCCTCGTAGTTGCAGGATACTTGGCTCCTGTATCCTTCGTTCGTGAGAACTCAGGAGATCGACATGGTAGTGGTGTTTCCAGCCTCCTCTTATCCAGAGTTCCCTTTGCGCCAAAACGGAGAGGACCTATTGGGAGATCTGCTCACAAAATACTCACACCATACGTGGACCTATTACGGACCACGGTGGTCCGAGGCATTCGAGACACACTAGACTCTCTGGCACCCAGGATGTGTATTGGGACCAGACATCCCAGCCCACATCCTGGAGGCACACACAAGGCCTGTAGAAGCCCGCGAAAGCATCTGTGTTTCGCGGGAAAGTACATGCCCAAATAAGGAAGGCCCAGGGTCGGCTCGACCTGGGGAAGGTGAAGGGGGCAAGACGGTCAGCGGGCAGGACAAAGAGCCTCGTGGTCTGGCCATTTTGGGAGCCAGGCCACCATTTTGGGCTAAGCGCGAGAAACGCGCTGAAACAGCCAAAAGGAGCTCAAAACACAAAGAAACGATCGCTGCCACCAGTCCCGTCCGTGATTCACTTGCACCGTTCATTAACAATCCAAAGAGAGTGTCTAGGGCCTGTAGAGTGACTAGAGACCCAAGAGAGCAGTAACTTAGCTTACAGTGCCCTCTTGTGTCATGTTGCGCGAAAGCTGCAACATGATAAAAGAACTACGGAAAACAACGTTTCCCAGTACTGACTGTCTTAAGGGCATGTCAGTTTCCCCGTAAGAATGGAGCGAAAGCCCAGAGGAGTGCGGCAGAAGGCTGCACTTCTCTGGCAAAGTCTAGACCATGGTGAAAAACAACAGCAAAAAGTTTAGGGGTTGCCACATGGAAGAAAAATTACCTACAATTAAGAAATCTTTCCTAACACTTGCCCCTCCCAGACTATGGACAGGGGGAACTAATCCACCCCTGGATGAGTCTCTTGTTCAGGTCGGTTAAACATTCTGGACAACCCATCAGCATTGCTATGTTGGACACCTGGCCTATGCTCAATAGTGAAGTCAAAGCCCTGTAGACTTATGGACCACCTAAGCAACTTTGGATTCTCTCCCTTCATTTTCATCAGCCACTTTAAGGTCTTATGGTCAGTTTGCACAGTGAAGTGGGTCCCATAGAGGTAGGGCCTCAGCTTCCGTAGGGCCCACACAACAGAGAAACATTCTTTCTCCACTCTGGACCATCTGAGCTCTCTGTCCTTAAGCTGGCGACTAATGAAACCAATAGGGTGTTCCTTACCCTTCTCATCTACTTGCGATAGTACAGCTCCTATCCCAGTGTCAGAGGTGTCTGTCTGCACAATAAAAGGTCTTTGATAATCAGGGGCCCTGAGGACAGGGGCCTGGCACAAGGAGTCTTTTAAGCCGTTGAAGGCCTTCTCACACTCGTCGGTCCAAGTTACCTTCTTGGGTTTCTTTGGAGTGGTGAGGGCAGTCAGAGGGGCAGCTATGGTGCCATAGTCTGCCATGAAGTTGCGGTAATACCCCGTGAGTCCTAAGAAGGCTCTCACTTGGGTCTGTGTAGTGGGGGTAGGCAAGTCTTGTACTGCTTGTATTTTACTGGGAAGAGGCTGTATCCTCCCTCCACCTACTTCATGTCCAAGGTAGACCACTGAGCCTTGTCCAATCTGGTATTTACTAGCCTTTATGGTCAAGTGTGCTTTCTGAAGAGCCTGTAGCACAATCCCAAGGTGTTTCACATGGTCTTCCCAGGTGGCACTGAAAACTGCCATATCATCCAGATATGCAAGACAGAATTCATCCAACCCATTCAACACATGATTCACAAGCCTCTGGAAAGTGGCAGGTGCATTCTTCAATCCGAACGGCCTTACCCTGAATTGGTAAAGACCGTCTGGAGTGGAAAACGCTGTCTTGTCCTTGGCATGTTCTGCTAAGGCTATTTGCCAATAGCCCGCAGTGAGGTCAAACGTGCTGAGGTACTTGGAGGCACCCAAGGTATCCACCAGCTCATCTGTTCGAGGCAAGGGGTGTGCATCTGTCTTGGTGACAGCATTCAGAGCCCTGTAACCCACGCAGAACCTCAATTCAGAAGTGCCTGCTTTTGGAACCAAAACCACAGGGCTGGACCAAGGACTACTAGAGGGTTCAATCACCCCAAGATCTAACATTTTGTTGACCTCTGTCTTAATGTAAGACCGTACTTTGTCTGACATCCTGTATCCTCTACTTTTGATAGGAACGCTGTCTCCTGTGTCTATGTTATGTTTGCACCAAGGTGTCAAACCAGGGGACCGCGAAAACAGGGGGGAAAAGTGCCTAAGCAAACTTTTCACCTCAGCCTGCTGATCAGAAGTCAGGTGAGGGGCCACTCGGACACCCTCAAAGGAGCTATCTGAAGGACCGCTTTGGAACAGGTCGGGGAGAGGTTCAGACTCCTCTTCCTCAACATCTGAAGCCAGTAGCAGTGCTGCGATTTCGACTCTTGGGACGAAAGCCTTCAGCCTATTTACGTGGAACACTTTTGGAGCCTGTCCAGGCCTTCCAAGGTCCACTAAATAGTTAACCTCACCCAGGGGCTCCACCACTGTGTAAGGGCCTGACCATTTGTCCTGTAAAGCTCTAGGCCTTATGGGATTCATGATCAGGACTTGCTGATCAGGTGTAAAGTTGATGAGGGAAGCTTTCTGGTCGTACCAATGTTTCACCAGCGCGTGTCCTGCCTTCAATTTATCACTAGCCAGACCCATCAGAAGTACCATCCATTTTCTGAGCCCCAGCACATAATCTGCTACGTTGGTACTAACAGGGGGAGTGGGCATCTCCCATCCCTCTTTGACTATGGCTAAGGGTCCCCGTACAGGATGACCAAACAGAAGTTCGAAGGGGCTGAAGCCAACACCCTCCTGTGGTACCTCTCGGTAGGCAAACAGTAAGCATGTAAAAGAAGATCCCATTTTCTTCTCTGAGGTTCTTCCAGAGCCCCAATCATGCTCTTTAACGTTCTGTTGAAACGTTCCACCAGACCATTGGTCTGGGGGTGGTATGCAGAAGAGAACTTGTAGGTGACCCCACATTCTTTCCACATAGCCTGCATATACTTTGACATAAAGTTGCTGCCTCTGTCAGACACAACTTCTTTAGGGAAGCCAACCCTAGTAAAGATGCCAAGTAACGCTTTTGCAACTGACTTGGCAGTTACAGTTTTCAATGGGATGGCCTCAGGATATCTGGTAGCATAGTCGACTAGCACCAAGATAAACCTATTGCCTGAGGATCTCTGCGGGTCAAGGGGACCAACGATGTCAATCCCTACCCTTTCGAATGGTATTCCAACAACTGGGAGTGGTACCAATGGAGCTTGGATTGTTGAGCCACTCGTACCAGATAACTGGCAGGAGGCACAACTCCTACAGTGACTTTCTACTTGCACCCCCATCTTGGGCCAGTAGAAGTGCATGGATAACCTTTGCTTGGTCCTCTTAATACCAAGGTGACCAGCAAGGGGCACTTCATGCGCCAGCTGCAGGAGGGAGGGTCTTACAGCAAGGGGAACCACCAACCTCCTATGGTCTCCTTCTGTAGACTCTGTGGGCTCACTATACAGGAGTCCACCTTCCCAATAAATCCGATGCTTCCCAGGAGGTTCACCCTCAAGCTTGGAGCAGGCCTGTCTCCTTAGGCCTTCCAGAGATGGGCACTCACGTTGGCCTCTACTGAATTCTTCCCTGTCAGGATCACCTTCTACTAACAAGTCTTTTAGTTCAGGATGGTCATTGGGGTCAAATACTTCAGGTATCGCCGCCTCCTCATCAGGCCCGGGCAATTGACCAACTTCCTCCACCGCAGTGGTAGGTGAGTTCGGGGGAATATTTTCTTTCCCTCGTTTTGATTTTCTGATTCCTTTAGCCTTGGGTTTCCCCTTTGGCTGGGGCAGCGTATTGGTCTTGGCCAATGCTGCCCGTGTTTGAGACCGTGTGCAGGGTCTGTCAGCAGTGTTTCCTACGAGCCCTAAAGCTCTGAGATCGTTGCCCAACAAGACCTTTCCTGGGACGTTTCTCTGAATGCTCACTGGAATCCTGACTGCTGTACCATTTAAAGTAAGATTTACAGATATTACTGGAAACATGCGAGGTGGGCCGTCAGCCAAATTAGTGGGCATCAGAGTAGCTCTGGCAACTTCCTCTGAGTCTACCAAGGTAGAATCCACTACAGTTCGACTGCACCCACTATCCCTAAGAGCTGGAGTATCTACTCCATTGATCAGCACACTGTCTTTAAAGTAGTGCTTGGTGTTATCTGGAATCCTAGCATAAGCCTCTGTGACCTTAGGCTCCCAGGAACCCAGGGAAACTAAAACTACCTCAGCTTCTATCCCACTGGGGAAGGAGTCTGAGGAGAAGGATGCTCCTGTAATCTCTTCTTCCTCGTAGGAGGAGAAGGCCAGATTAGCAGAGTGGACCCCCAAAGGTTTAACCTTACATCGGGGATCCCCCTTCACGTGGTCAGTTGCTCCACAAGCAAAACAAGATCCATTGGGTCTGTTTACATAGGGAGGCTTGTTGTAACCAGAGTTCTGTTTAGGAGGCTGACCTCCACTACCCTGTGAGTTCTCTTGTGTCTTACCCTTATTTTTCTTTTTGTAGCCCCTTTCAGAAGAAGATTTATCAGATTCTCCACCCTCCTTATCTTTGGACTTTTTCCCTTCCTCCTGCTTACCAGGATGAGTTTTGTCCTTATGGGACACTCGATGTGACACCCATAAGTCTGCTGCAATGGAAAGCTTCTTTGGATCTATCTCCTTAGAATCCGCCAAATGCTGCTTAAGCTCCGGGGAAGAAGATGCAAAAATATGTTCCAGCATGACAAGACTTATCATGCCTTCAAAGGTAGAAACCTTATAACCTTCGACCCAGCCAGTCAAGTTTTTTAAGGATTCGGTTACATAAGATACCCACGTACCATCTTCTTTTTCTTATACTCTCGGAATCGTTTTAAATATTGGGTCTTCCCAAACTTTAAAATGAGAGTTTGCTTCAACATTGCAAAATCCGCTCGCTCAGCCTTCGTCATTTCCATAATGGCACTGCAGCCAGAATGGGGCAGTCTGCTGAGTAACCAGGCAATCTTATCAGCATTGTCAACTTGTTCAACTTCACATGCATACTCAAACATATTCAGCCAGTCCATAATGTCATTCTTTTCCTCATACACACTGAGCAGATATTTTGGAAACCGTGGATGAGAGGAGGCCCCAGACCCATGTCCAGAACCCTTGGATCCATTTGCAACCTGAAGGTTGGCCAGTTCCAACTGGTGATCCCTGTCTTTCTGTTTTTCTGCCTGTTCGATTTTTAGCTTGGCCATACTGAAATCAAGCTCCTTCTGCCTAAACAGCAGCTCTTGCTTCTTGAATTCAAGCATGGCCTCCCTATCGACACTGGCAGAGGAAACATTAGACATCTCATCCTCCCTGTCCTCGTGGTCGCGGTGGACCAGTGCAGCGGCAGAACCGTCGGTTCTACCAGTGAGAGCAGCCCCACCTCCTTCTGCACTGTCCTCGGAAGTTATAGAGTCAAGCTGAGCTTCTTGCCATGCCACGATTCTTTGGATCATATCCAACTTGGTGCCTTATGAGGAGACACCTCTCTCTGCACACATCTTTTTCAATGTTTCAGATTTAGAAGCATTTAAAGTTAACAAGGTATTTGTTTCCATACTGTTAGATAGGACTATGGCCTTTTAAAAGTTATACTATGACAATTCACTACGTGTCCTGGTAGGAATAACTCGAAATGCCTTCGCTTGTGCGCAACACTTGATACCTTCAGTCGTATCCCACCGCTGCCACCAATTTGTTAAGATGGATTTCTGAACTCTGTCCTGGAGGGGCAGAGGTTCAGAAGGCCAGCCTAGTTTCTTGGAACAGGGTAACCTCTGGACAAGCCAGACCAATCAAGGTAGCGATTGCGGCGGTCAAGACTAGGTCTCAAGAGGGGTGAGGGTGACTGAAAGCCCACAATGAGCACACAAAGCAAGGACACTTACAAATTACTCCAAGCAGGTGTTATATTAAAAATATAGACACATTTATTACAAGGCCTTTGTAATATTGACCATAGCAAAGAATCACGATAAAACTCAAGTAAACCAACACATCACCATCAAATACAATATATATACAATTACCGAAGGGTCTAAAGAGTTAGAAGCACGAAATATGCAGACCACCTAGATGGGGAGGAAAACAGGCAGTGCAAGTAATCGTTTAGACCCAGTTCGCCTTCAGAGGCCACCTAACTAGAAGGAAGTCCGAGCCCTACGAAGAGTGAAGCCTTGTGCTCAAAAGTACCTGCACGCGCTGGTTCAGCTGGGCCAAGGGGAGTCTCTTCAAGGAAGTCAGGCAGTTCAGAGTGGTGAACAAAGGAGGGCGAACAGATCTCTGCTACTCAAGCGCGGCCTCCACTTGCGGGCAGAAGCAGAGCGCGAGTGCGAAAAAGGTGTTCTGTTTAACACAGCGAGGAAAAGCTATGGGCTACTGCAGGAGGGCGACCAGTTCCTAGCGTTGCTACTCACCGGTCCCCGATGCAGGCAGACCTAGGCTTCTCTGTGTCAGTTTCAGTGCTGGCAGGTTCAGATACGAGCAGGGGACGTCTCGGCGTCGTGTAGATTCCGCGGCAGCAGAAGTTAGAGTTGAGGATGTCCCAAACGCAGTGAACTCGCACAGATTGTTACCACAGCAGGGCAACGAAGCGGCTGTGTGTATTTCAGCCCAATGTACACTTCTCACTTCAGACCTGGGAATGCCAAGTGTACGAATTGTGTGAGAGTGTCAAGGAGTCGGAATACAGCACCAACCTGACGGCGGTTACAGAGCAAGACTCTTGGGTAAGCTGGCCAGTCCACTGGATGGCCCAGAGACACTTCCGAAGGCTTACGTGCAGGAGATGATGAAGATGCCGAGAATAGTTGTTCCCACTATTCCAAAGGGTCGAAGTACCAGTACAGGCCTTCTCGTTCGATCAGAGGCAGAATGGTTTCACAGAGCGACAGCAGTGCAGAGGAGCAGTCCTTCAGCGGGTCACCAGCAATTCCTCGGTTCAGCCTCGTAGTTGCAGGATACTTGGCTCCTGTATCCGTCGTTCATGAGAACTCAGGAGATCAACATGGTAGTGGTGTTTCCAGCCTCCTCTTATCCAGAGTTCCCTTCGCGCCAAAACGGAGAGGACCCAGTGGGAGATCTGCTCACAAAACACTCACACCATACGTGGACCTATCACGGACCACGGTGGTCCCAGGCATTCGAGACACAGTAGACTCTCTGGCACCCAGGATGTGTATTGGGACCAGACATCCCAGCCCACATCCTGGAGGCACACACAAGGCCTGTAGAAGCCCGCGAAAGCATCTGTGTTTCGCGGGAAAGTACATGCCCAAATAAGGAAGGCCCCGGGTCGGCTCGACCTGGGGAAGGTGAAGGGGGCAAGACAGTCAGCGGGCAGGACAAAGAGCCTCGTGGTCTGGCCATTTTGGGAGCCAGCCCACCATTTTGGGCTAAGCATGAGAAACGCCCTGAAACAGCCAAAAGGAGCTCAAAACACAAAGAAACGATCGCTGCCACCAGTCCCGTCTGTGATTCACTTGCACCGTTCATTAACAATCCAAAGAGAGTGTCTAGGGCCTGTAGAGTGACTAGAGACCCAAGAGGGCAGTAACTTAGCTTACAGTGCCCTCTTGTGTCATGTTGCGCGAAAGCTGCAACATGATAAAAGAACTACGGAAAACAACGTTTCCCGGTACTGACTGTCTTAAGGGCATGTCAGTTTCCCCGTAAGAATGGAGCGAAAGCCCAGAGGAGTGCGGCAGGAGGCTGCACTTCTCTGGCAAAGTCTAGACCATGGTGAAAAACAACAGCAAAAAGTTTAGGGGTTGCCACATGGAAGGAAAATTACCTAAAATTAAGAAATCTTTCCTAACAGCTCTTACACCCAAGCTCCTTGGCTTGCCTTCTGCTTCTGGCCGTGCGCTCTTACACGGTCACGGCTCTGCAATCCCAGCAATTCTGCTCACATGGGGAAAATTTCACTTCCAGCATGTCTTCCTCTGCGCAGCCTCTGTAATAGAGGTTTTGGGAACACAGGACCCTCTCAGAACTTGCAAGTGAAATCTGCTGTCTCCACGTTACGGTGTCCCTTCTGTGCTCCCACTTCCTCATGACTTGCCAGCCTTGAGCTTCTCCTCTGCTACTAATACTGCCAGCCTTCCAACTCCTGTTCCAGCTCCTTCGCCTGCTTTCCTGTTGGGACTGTTTATTCCTCACAGGTTTGACAATAGAATTCAGGTGTGAGCCATTAGCTTTAATTTCCTGACTTCTGCAATGGCTACTAGGCCTAATTGCCGGACTACTACATCTACATGCCTCGTCAGCTCTCTTCCTCGTCTCAGTCTCTCTAGGATTCTGGGACATATAGTTTGTTTAACAAAGTTAGCTTTTTCTACTTATTGATTCTTTATAAGGGTAGATTTAATTCCCTTTATATTTTTAACAGAGGGGCTGTGGATTTTAACTTTTACAGAGGAGGATGGGTTAAAGACAACATTTCCACAATCCTTTATAGTGCACCGTTGGGAGGGCATTTAGGTTTAGATACAAAAAAGGCTCTTTCTTTTGGTATAGTGTGTTTGGATTTTACAACCTTAAGGTTCACAACCTTAGATTTAATATGAGGTTGAGAGACATTAAAATGACAATAAGCTATAACCTCTTTTGGCATAGTGGTAAGGATCTCCCTTTCAGAGGAAAAATACTGTGTCTCATTCCATAGAATCTCATGACCACCACCCAGGTGATCCGGGCGCAGTATACCACTGACAGGATTAGGATCAGGAAGCATCTGCCTTCCCCTGGCCACCTGGAAGGAGACTTTAGGCAGGGTTTCAGAGAGGGATCCATAGGATTCTTAAGAGCTGCAAAGTTAACCCTGCTCCCCATCATTTCAAGACACATGGATGCATCTTGCTGATGCACAGCACACCTGGACACCAGCAGCAACCCCTCCCCCATTAGGCATGCACTGTGGCAGCATGCAATGATTACGTGGCCAATGCCATGTCAGCCCATAAGCCATATCCTGCTTACCAGGCACAGGCTGGGGCCTCTACGATTGCACAAACCTGTGGTTATCCTCTGTGCTGATCCAACCGGGCACCCAGAGTTCTAGAGGGCTGTTGCAGGCCCTCTTCCAGCTCAGCAATGGGTTGGCATGCCCAGCCTGAAGTATCTTGGCTGCCTTCTGTCCAATGACCCAACTGAGGTTGTCCCAGCGCTCCTTCACCTCCTTGGCGTTGTGCTGGTAGACCCCAAGCATGCTGATGTGATGTGTTATCTTGACCAGGACTTGGCCTTTGCTGCCACCTCTGTGTGCACAGAGCTGCGATATGTGCAGTGCTCATACCTGTTGAGCATCTCTGCCTCCAGTAGCTCCAGCTCCTGTTGCGTGAAGCTGATATTACACAACCCTGTAGCTGGAGAGGAGGAGCGATCCCTGGTGGGGTTGTGGTGCTTTGAATTGTGGTGGGAGTGGGGGTGCCTGGTGACGTCACCTCTGTAGGTGCTGGGGTGAAAGGCAGGGAAGCTGGGCCACCCTCCCCTCTGTTGGAGTCCTCAGTCCCCACATGGTTGGAGTGTCCCCACCTCCCCATTTTCCTTTGTTGGAGTCAGGGCACATGTACAAGACACCCTTCGGAGTCCTTGGCAGGAGCTGTCGGAGCGTGGCGCTCTGCAGGGTGCAATGGTGCAGGTGGGCTAAACTGGTGCACCTTCCACCAAGTCCCTTGCCCCACAGCATCTCTGCACCTGCTCCTCTTGGACCTCCTGCACATATGGGCGTTGGTATGAAGGGTCCCTGCCCCCCGCCCCATTTTCTGCTGCCTTTTATTCAGTGCAGAAGTGAACCGCTGGCAAAATGGACTGACTTTGACTTCTTTTTATATGGTCTCAAAGGATTCTGCTTGCTATGCATGCATACTGCAGAAGTTCCGCCATCACAAGCTGGATGTTTTGCAATAATGTTGATGCCTTTCCACTTTCACACATTGGCAGGGAATGCTGCATAAACCCTGCACGGAGTTTGTTGCAGTTGTGCACATGTGAAACATGGGTTTACCTTCACTTACGTTAACAGACACACCCATATCCACACTGACAGGGACACACAAAGAGTGGAGGCATGTTCCTGGTGCACCTGTTTAACGAATGGGGATTTGCGGGCAAAATGGCACCCAAATTCCTGTTTTACACAAAAATTATTCCATGAATCAGAGCCAATGTCTTTAAAGGCCCACCTCTAGTGTCCTTGATCACTGATATGTACTGGTCAATCAATATGCATAGATGCAGGTGACATCTGGACTCTGCAACTCAGAGGTACAATGTAGTCATCATACATGGAAACTAGATTGGAAAGTTCCCAAGGTGTAGGAAGTCCCAACCACTGTGTTGGGGTGGCACTCAATACTCGTCATCATCTATGCGCCTCATAGAAACACGGAGCCATTTCCCTTTTAACCTTCCTTTATTCCATCTACATCGTAACTGATTTCCCTCTTCCCTTGCCCCTCCCTTTTCTCCCGCTTCCCGCTCCCTCCCATAGTCTCGAGCTCCCCTCTTAAAGGGGCTCTGTCCTTTTCCACCTACAACACCTCCCCCCTGCTTAACATGAGACTTCCCAGGTTACATTTGCTCGATGAGCTGTTGGGGTCTATTTGTGGTTCGATGGGGCCTGCTTGGTTGCTTGTGGGTCTCCTCTGCACTCTCTCATTGCAGCGTTTCATGAGTCTCCTCTCTCTCTTTTCCCTCCATCTCGATCACCTCCCTTTCCGTTGGTTCATGCTCTTCAAAGTATAACTCATGGAGGAGGGAGTCATTTGGCGTCATTTTGCCGTAGTTCCTTGTCATACTTGTCACTTGTTCTTTGTCCCCTGTCACTAGGATGGGATCTGCTCAGTTTGTCTGTCCTTTGGTTTTGATTGTCTCTCCCGCATCTTGCTCGGGCACGTGGTCCTTCTTGTGGGTTACTATGAATGACGTATAGTGGACACTGATGAGTGCGTGCTGTAGTGCCGTCCGGTGACTGAGACGGTTGTGTCCTCTGGCGGGACTCGGTATCATGCGGACGGTGTCCGGCACGCTGCGGTCTCCTTGGGTTGGGTCACGTCATGACCGTCCTTTAGGCTGCTTTATCTGTGACGTCCTCCATTGGACGGCATGGTCTTGGGGTTTGTCTAAGGGGTATTCTTCTGCCCTTGTCTGGTACTGTTGCCTTGTACTGACGTTTTCTCTGACTTCCATTTCCCCCCCGTACGATATTTCAAAGGGTACTGGGCGATTGCAAAGCTCATAGTCCTCTCGCAGAATGGGTGGGGTTTGTGTGCCAAGTGCCGGTCCGTCCCCTTTGTGGTGGGCTAACTCAGGGTAGAGGTGGTGTGCATGCCTGAGACCTCTGGGTGAGCTGGTGTTCATGTCCTTGATGTCTTTCCTGATGTCTAACCGTGCTTTAGGTGTACTCGGGTATCTTTCCTGGGGTGTGGGTTGGCATGCCGAGCTTGTGGCTGGTCCAGTTCTGCACATTCCTTGAAGGTGACCTTCCTGGCCACAGCGCCAGTATGTTCGTCCAAAAGCGGGGTAAGGTTGTCTGTGGGTGTTATTCTACCGTCGCCCTTGGCATTGCACTTTGCTTGGGCGTTCATGCAAGTGTCTTCTCCGTTTCCTCCTTCTCCAGGGTCGAGTGGGCTCAGAGTGTTGCGATTGCTCTACCGTGAGGGCCGCAATGGTGTCGCGTTCAACTTTCCTCTCAATGGCGGCTGCCTGTGCGTCAACTCTCTCGTATGTTTTTGCCATATTCAGTATTTTCGCTAGGGGTAGGGGCTTTATGAGAAGGTGTTTCCTGAACATTGACGAGGTGCACCCTTCTATGATCCTTAGTCTTATAGCTTCTTCATCATTGAAGTTGGCAAAGTCGCAGTCTCCTATCTTCTGCTGGAGACGTATGACGAACTCTACAATCGATTCATGTGGACGCTGCCTGTGTTGGTTGAATGCAAGGCGTTCGTAGTCTTTGTTGGATCCTACTATGAATTTGTCGTTTACTGCATCGAGGAGAAGTTGGTACATGGTTTTGTCTGTAGCTGGGATTGTCTTGATGATGCCCTTTACCTCTTTTCCTACCAAGTTCCTAAATATGCTGAGTTTGTTTGGCGGGTCTTTGTTCCCAATTGCACCTAGAAAGTCCTCAAATTCTTTGACCCATTCCTCCCATCTTGTTCCTTGGTCGTGGTGCGGGATCAAGGCAAATGGGTTAGGCCTTCTCATGACGGTGGCATGTGATGTGGGTCCTACGTCTGCTATGGCTTGCGTACTGGCGTTGGCCTCTGCTTGCTCTTGGTCGGTCATGGTATCTCTCTCCTTTGGCGTCCTGTGGGCGCGTTGAGTATGCATGCTCTGGTACTCTCTTTTTTTTTTGTGATGGTTCTGGTCTGTCTGTGAGTTGGGTGTGGTGACCAGTCCGTTAGGACTGTTGGCGGTAGTCTAATTGTGTTGTGGGGCTGTGCTGGTAGGATGGCGGCGCGGGCCTGGATGTGGTCCTGGCGCAATCAGGGCTTGTTGGTGGCATGCAGTTTATGGGCATCGGGCCCCTGTGCACATCCGCAGCTCTGTGGTTGGTGTTGCTCCGCTCCAGGGTGTTGTGGTGGATGGACCTTAGAGAGGTCTTGTGCTGTTCTATTGGTCTGCGTGGTAGACAGGGCTACCGTGGTGGTAGGTGTCCCTCGTTGCTTGCGCGCCGTCCGTGTTAGGCGGGCCTGGGGCGGTTGTTCTGGGGGCTTGTGTGGTGGAGGGGTTCTCCAGGCTACCATGTTGTCCCCATCTTGTAGTCACGCTTCTCAGTAAATTGTGGGGCGCTCCTGTGAGCTTGTACGTTCACTTCGTTATCCCTTTCTTCTTGTTTTTTTTTCGTTCTAGTCCCTTCCGTTTGTAGTATTCCCCCCCTTTGTGTGGCTGTTGTGTGGGGAGTTTGTGGCGCCTGTGAGGTGTCGGCTACGGCGCGTTTCATGGATCTGTCCCCCTCTCCCCTCGTTACTACTCTTCCAGGTTGCATAGTCCCGTAGTCGGCACTTGCAGCAGTGGGGGAGGGTGTGGGTCCTCTTACCGGCGTGCTCTTGGGGTCCTCATGATCGGCAGCAGCGGTCCTCTTCTCGTCAGCCGGACCTCTCCATTGCTGCTGGGCTCCTTCTCAGCTGGGCACACGGGTCTGCCTCTTCCGTTGGGCGCACGGTCCTCCCCACTTGGCTCCCCCTCTGCCGGGCTCACGGGCCCACGTTATCTGCTGGGCTCACGGGCCCTCTTCTTGTGTTCCTCTTCACTACGGGGCACACGGCCCTCCTCCGGAGCTCCTCACCGGTCTCCCTCTGTTGTGGGCGCATGGGTCCTCCATCGCCTCCGTTGCTGGGCACACGGGCCCCTCCGCACGGGCTCTCGGCAGCTGCCGGGCACACGCGGCCACCCTTGGTTGCTGGGCTCGCAGGCCCGTCTGTCTTCACTGCGGGCTCTCGGGCCCACGGTCACAGCTGGGCACACAGGCCCCCATTGCTGCTGGGCACACAGGCCCTCCAATACTACTGCTGGGCACACGGGCCCTCTACCACTGCTGGGCACACGGGCCCTTCACCACTGCTGGGCACGCAAGCCCTGCACCACTGCTGGGCACACGGGCCCTACACCACTGCTGGGCACACGGCCCTTCACCACTGCTGCCAGCTGGGTGTACAGCTCCTGTTCCCATGGACATCTCTCGGCCATTTTCTCCACGGCACGGGACGTTTCGCTTTGTCGCCAGTTGGTGGGGTGGCACTCAATACTCGTCATCATCCATGCGCCTCATAGAAACACAGAGCCATTTCCCTTTTAACCTTCCTTTATTCCATCTACATCGTAACTGATTTGCCTCTTCCCTTGCCCCCACCTTTCCTCCCGCTTCCCGCTCCCTCCCATAGTCTCAAGCTCCCCTCTTAAAGGGGGTCTGTCCTTTTCCACCTACAACACACTGCACACTATCTCTATAAGTGTAAGCAGTTTCCACGCATGTTTGGGCAGTGAACTGTAAGTTTCAGATGACTTTTCCCATATTCTATTAGTAGCATACTCGAGCGCTACACTCATGGGCCTAAATCCATATTCTCATTATAGATGGCAGGTGTGTGATGGGCTACCTTTCCAGATTAATAGCACTCCCACTACCTATAATAGACGACAGACCACATGTGCTGCCGAAAGTACCTCCGAACTCTCTCTCTATTTAGTTCTTACTAATGCCGTTCAAACTGTTGAGACTCAGCCGTTTATACATTCTACAGAATCGAGGTTCCACAAAACCACGGATTAAGAACCCGGCACGCCCTGCTTTCCATACTTGACACGCAATCTCCTGAATAGCAATTCATAAAGCATGGGATGCTTTGTGTATTTTTGTAGTTTGGGTGACAAATTGGTTACAGGCATTTTTGAAGGCAAGTTTGGGACACGCCATTACGGCACGTTGCCAACATCTCCTGATGTACAGGGTGATTTATCGGGCTTGGGACGATTAAAACTATTATGTACAGACAAAAGAATCAATATAAATTGATATATGTAAAAAATATAGTAGGATTAAGAAAGAGCGCACAAAATAGTAACAGTCCACTGATAACATTTTCTCTTTTTCAAAACACAGTTTGTACTTTGTGTATAAGAACCCCTGATGAAGAGCGTTCCTGATAGAAACGCGTTGGGTACCACATTAAAAGAAAAAAACTATTTGGAGGACAAAAGAATGTATTGTTTAAGTCTGCTTATTAGTTAACTGTTTTCATTAAATTGTAAAATCATATCTATGACCTAATACTGTGTTAATGGAACACAATTGAAAAGTTAACTCCTAATTACAGATCTAATGGTGTGGCTGTATTTCAGTCTGAGATAGTGAGCAGGGCACAGGAGCTCCCACACCTTGGGAGCTTTCCATTGTTGCTTTGCATATTCTTACAGCCCATGTGCCAGGGTTGCTACTTCTCCCCTGCACCTCTAACACTACCAATTACAGGAAACTAGTCCACTACTGACAATTCATTACACAAACCTCATTGACAAGGGAGTGCTGTGTATAGCCGAATACCAGTCATCATACATGGAGACATGTAGCTGCTGGCCCATGTGCGCTATGGCGGTGACCCACTTGCATCCGCCTGCATGTGCCAGGGCGACACGTGCATGGGTCCATGCAGGGACTTGTGTTTTAGGATAGGTGAGGGGAATTGACATCGGATCAATGAATGGTTGCAGGAAATTGCATCCCAGTAAATCGATCTGCTGACCAGATGTTCCTTTCATAGGCCCCATGGTAAGGCTATGGTGTATGGCTGTGGGCAGCTGCTTGTGTCACCTGATCTGCAGTGGCTGCTTTCCAGTGATATGGAGCAGGCTCGGAGATGACAGGTGCCTTCTGGACAGCTGCGGTAACAGCCAAGTCCCTTCTGCACAGAGGCTTCATATGGAAGCGTGCACCTTGTTATGAAAAAGACCATGTTCACGTGTGTTGCAGTCAAAGTGGCAGATGACAACGTGTATTATAAGCCATTCCAGAGTAACGCTATATTACATGGGATTCCTCATACTTTTGATAGGCATGTGATATTGGTTTTATACCTTTGTAGCCTCTGTATGCCCCACACAGCTCTGGACCTTATCCCGTGGTTTCACTGACAGAAATAATTTCAAAGTGATTTAGGGGTTTAGTGGTAAAAAGGGGATGGGGACGGGTTTGGGGAGGGGGTATTAGTGAGTATGGGGGCCCACTCTAAAAAAAATGGAAATAACATTTTGCAGTAATGACTTCGAAGTAAATTACTTTGGAGTGATATCCATCTGTAAAATGACATGGAACCTTCTGGACAGGCTGTGTGCAACCTCCTCAGCCAGCTGTCCATGCCACTGCCAGGAAACATGTGGGCCTGGGGTTTCTTCCCACACCTACTTTTGTGACGTAGGGTTTCACCTCTCTCCAGAGAGACAGCCACTACTCAGGAAGCTGTCCTGGGAACAGGTAGCAAAGGGCACACTTGTCCAAGTGTGAGTGCCCCATCACCAGGGTGGTGCATAGCTAAAGAGCTGCTGATGCTGGGGCCTGAGCTACTGGGCCAGGTTGGCTCAGACAGAGGTGGCTCCATGCAGTTGTGGAAATGTGCCACTAATCCCTATCATCGCTGCATCTCTCTGGCATACCTGGCCCCTCGACTTCCTTCAGCATTAAGCATTATCGCTATTGAGTCAGAAGAAAAACTCCAATTACCTTAGGGCCATGGGTTGGACTCCTTCATGCAGGCTTGCTGCAGCCTAAACACCTGTGTACCTTTGTCACAAGCAATCTCCCTCTTGCTTTGATTCACTGTTTGACAACAACTGGCAAAGGAAATAATGTGCTCCCCTTTTGATAAAGAGTATGCAATACCCTCAGCCATTGACAGGAAGATGGAGTGCTCCAAGGCGATCTCTGCCCCCTACCTACCCCCAGGCCACATTGTGGGTGACTCTTGCTGATGTCCAGTCACTGCGACTCTGCAACACACCACCCTAAGCTGGGAGAAGCAGAACTGGAAACACACACTCTGTCTTAGAGCTCTTGGAACTGGACTCGTAGCATCTGGAGGAGAACTACAGCCAGGATCCCTCTCCTTCCGGATGGAAGTTTGTAGTCCATTTCAACCGTGTTCACTGCAAGCAAAACTGGGGGGGACACCAGTGCTGCATTTTGCAAATCACTGCAGTCCATAATATCACTGCACCGCACCTGCAGAACTGCCTGGCAACTGGCGAAACCCACTGCTGACCATGATCTTCCAACCTGGTCCTTATTTGAGGCCTGGAGACAGGTTGTGTCACTTTATGCACCCCTATCTCCACACACTGTATTTCCACTTGTACACGTGTGGTAGGTGATTTCCTGTCACCCCTGTGTCACCCCCCTGAATGAAGCCTCTTTATATCTTTCCATATTGTGTGCTCTCATGATTACATTGACTCTGCATGTTTTGTGTGCGATAATGAAATGTGTTGATATGGTGTGGTCAGCTACAATGTGCACATTTAGATGGCAGCGTCTTTGGACTTGTATACATATTAGATTGTTGTACTCAGCAGTTAGTCTTGATACCGTTACACATTCACACCCCTCCTAATGGATATCCCTGCCCTCTGCCTGCGTTCCCGCAAAAGGTGAGGGAGGGCCATCTGTGACCTGTGTCTGTTTCCCCTCATGATTGGAATCCCACGTATTATGTGTAAGTGTGAGGGCTGAGTCGGCATATTTCACTACCCTTCCATAAACCCCTGTGAGGTCGTTTTCATTTAGCGCCTGTTTTCTATGTAGTTTATCGGCTGTTGAACTACATTGGCAAACGCTAGGTGCATCACGCCACAATGCTCAAAATGCCTCAAAGAAGTGACTTTCACAAAGTGTGGCTGGCTTGCTGACTCACACATGGGGGGCACTTGTGGGGAAGTGGTAATCTGGACAGAGTAGCATTTCCTCTAAGTCACTATCCCCCCAGACAGTCTTCTACTCATCACATGTGTTTCTGTCACGGGCGATTGGCGTCACCTATCCACATGTGCTGTGACACACTCACGTAGGCCTGGGTGTATTTCCTTCACATCAAGTTGGCATTGCATAGACCAACAGGAGCGTTGGGAAGGTACATTGGTGTTCCCATGCAGTGAGTGTTTGCTGCCTGTCTGTCACTAGGGAATACCGACTACACAGAATGGTGAGCTGCATGCCATTGCACCCAAACTGTTTATGGCAGGTACACAGAGGGACATGTCCATGTGTCTTAGTGCGGACAGTGATTGCAATGGCTATGTGTGCTAGATGTGTACAGTGGTCCTCCCTACCTTTGGACATATGTGTCATGGCGGATTTCAGCACCCCGAAACCTGAGAAACCTAAGTGACTCAAATGTCTGTGTACGTACACTACTAAATTGTTGGCACCGTACGTGTGGCCTCCACATGTGCCTGGCACAGCATTGACCAACACATGCACCATGGAAGCTGTCCAATATCTGTTATGTTATGTTATTTTATTTATAAGGCGCCAAAGCCCAAGGGCATCCAGGCGCCATGAAGAAGGAAGATAACCCCTATCTAATAGACCCAGGTAGCTGTATCAGAAATTTATGAGAATAAAAAGGTCTTCAACTGTTTCCGGAAGATCAGAAGATTGGCTGTGTTACCTAAGAGAACCGGCAGAGCATTTCAGGCCTGTGCGGCCTGCACACGAAAAGCGCAACCATTTCCACAAGCTCTTTTAACTCAGTCAACATGCAGGAAGCAGGCCTTAGCCGAGCGTAGAGATCTACTGGGCGTATATAGTCTCAGCCTGTTCTTGAGGTATATAGATGCATCACCAAAGACACATTTGTGACAAATTGTCAGAAGCTTAAACTGTATTCTTGCTGAGACTGGCAACCAGTGGAGACTCCTCCTGGCTGCTGATGCGGGGTCTAGGCGATTCATCTGAAAGACGATGCGCACTGCAGCATTTTGAATCTTTTGGAGTCTTTGAATGTCTGCCTTCTTCGCTCCTCCCAAGAGGGCGTTGCAGTAATCCACTGTAGGTAATATTACGGCCCAAACTAATTTCTTTCGGTTTTCCTCTGAAACCAGAGGGGCCACTTGACGAAACACTTTCAGATGATAATTAGTGCTTTTTACGATTACGTCAATATGGGCCTTGTTATCTACATTGGCCTCCAAATAAGTACCCAGGGTTTTGACCTTGAGTACCGCTGGTATCTGACATCCGTCAACCAGGAAGCTGTTATACAGGGGGTCCAGCTTCTCTCTAGCTTGTTTGGGGCCATATAACATTATTTCCATCTTTGTGGCGCAAAGGCAGAGTCGTCATCCAGCCTTTCAACATTTGATAGACCCAATCCAATGTTTGTTGGTCTTTACTGTGGTCTCCACCAACCTTCAGTGGCAACTGAAAATCGTCTGCATAGTTGCAGAAAAAGAGGTCTGAATTGTCAAGATCCATACATAGTGGGATAATGTAAATATTAAAAAGCAGGGGGGAGAGACAGGCCCCCTGAGGAACTCCACAGGTGGTAATCTCGGCATCGGAGGCACTCTCGCCCCAATGCACTTGGGAGCTATGCCCCTCAACAAATGATTTGAGCCAAGTTATTGCCTCCCCTGAGAGACCTCCAACAATTGACATTCGATCCAACAGAATCCCATGATCTAGCAAGCCGAAGGCTGCTGATAAATCGAGCAACATCAGCAGCCCTGGCTTGCCGAATTCCAACCCAGATAGCATATGCGTCTGCATGGCCATGAAATCTGCAAAACCCTGATTGTTTTTTATGAAAGATGCCTCTTTCTGACACATGTGCCTGTAATTGTAGCGTAGCTACTTTATCCACAAGATTTAGAAAAAAGAGAGTGTTAGTAATTGGCCTAAGATTGGCGGCATCATTGGGATCTAGGCCGGCTTTTTTTTTAACAGCGTAGAGACTACTACATGTTTTATAGAATAGTGGATATGGCTAGTACGGAAGGAAGAATTTACAAACCGACTGAGAAAAGGGGCAAAGATGTCTTTATGTTCAAGTATAAATTTTGATGGTAAAAGTTCACCCGGGCAGCTTGTAAGGTGCATAATGTTACAAATATCTGTCGTAGTATGTTCTTTAAAACTGAACTCGGCTTGAGATTGTTGAGGAGATTGTTCTTCATCGGCTGAAGATTTAGAGGTAGTTTTAAAATTAGACTGTGCCTCCTCTGTATTGTTATGATTGGGTTCTTTATGAGTAGCAGTAGGAGTTATTTTAGCCAATTCTTGGAGGATTTTCTTTTGGGCCGTTTTAAATTTATCGGCAAAGGCTTTTTGCACTTTTTCACAGTCGTCATTAGTGGGTTTAATGACCAGACTTATACTAGCAAGCTTTTCCCAAGACCTCAAGAGCCCAAAAAAGCTCTTTGGTTTGGTTCCCAGCATTGGTGATTTGACTAGTGTAGAAGTGATGCTTGGCTTCTACAATTTTCATCTTATATTCTTTTGCCTTGGGTTTCCAGATTGCTAAGTTTTCAGGAGCGTTGTCTTTTTGGCAAGTATGTTCTGACTCTCTTTCAGCTGTTTTCAATTCTGCCATCATTGGAGTGAACCATCTATGATGGTTTGGGGTATCTCTAACCGTTCTAACTTTCAGAGGGGCAACCTGATCTAACATTCTTAAGATTTCATTGTTATAAGTGCTAATAAGCACTTCCGGGCTATCAGAAGTCTTAGTTGTTTTCATTATCGCCTCTGGGCATGCTGAGAGGATAGGTGGAATAACAGCCTTCATGTTCCCACCGAGCACTTTGTGCATAGGTTCATGTTTCCTAGGGTGAGTGATTGGAGCTGACACCGGATGGCCTTGCCCTTGTGCATGTTGTGTGCCATGCGTGTGATGGCTGTAGGGTATGATCAGCATCCCCAGGTATGCACACACATTTTCAGAATGACATGGGTGTGTTCCACATATTTATCATCTGTTCCTTGGCAGTATGATGTGCTTCCCTGCATGTAGCATCATCCCCTGACAGATGGCATCAACAACGAGGCCTCTCTTCTGGCTGTGTCATTATGCATGTCCAAGCCATGTGTGTAAGTGTTGTGTATGTTTGTGAGGGGCGTGGTATATGTATGTTTGTGTACACAGGGTCTGTTATACATCAGGCTAGTCATTGGGATTGTCCCATTGAGTCACTGTTTTGAATCAGGGCTGCATGCTTAGTGGCACTTTGAAAATGTGTATGTGGCACTTTCCACACATGCTGCCCTTTAACTGTTGTACTGCACTTTAGCACTATCTCATCTTTTGCTGTGTCCACATTCTCCCCTGATGTTTATCTGTCATGGAACTGCACTCTGCATCACACCCTTGCAAGTTTCCTCCAGCCACAGTCATACCATAACTTTGCACATGGCAAGGGATGACAGACAAAGGGACATTTTAAACACTGATTTATTGAGTGCATTCAATTCACAGTAGTTGGGTGAATAGTGAGTTGTGCATATGAGGGGAACATGGGAATGAGCACATGTGCATGTGCGAATGAGGGTACAGTGTGCAGGGGGTGTGTGGCTGCCAGGCAGTGGCAGAAATTGGTGCATGTGATGGAGTACGAAGAGGAAGAGGAGAAGAGGGGGGGTGAGTCCAAGGTGGGGAATAAAGGCTGCTTCCTGTGCCTCTCATGTCAGTGTTTGTTTCCTTTCGCAGCCTGGAGAGCATGGAGCGCCTGGGATTGCTGACTGGCATACTTCATGGTAGCTTAACTCCCTCCAGGATGAGTGCAACTCTGGTGAGTGGTAGCCCTGCGGGTTGGCACATGAGGTGAGGTGCCCCTGTTCTGCACAGCTTCATCTAACTTCTCAGGTTTCCTCCGGTCTATGTCGTGTCTGGTCATCTAGTCCTCTTGCCTGTCCCTCATTCTCATGATGGCCTCATATAGGATGCCCAGACTAGTGACTATTAATGCGAGTTTGCGCTGATCCTCCCTACCTCTGACATTTTCCTCCCCATGATATGATATGTTAGGTTATTTATAACGCACTTAATAGCCAATCATGTCCCTGATTGCTTGGACTGACTCCTACTACTGCTCCAAGAAGATTGTGACCGGGTCTGGTGGCCCTACATTTAATGGTCCAACAGGTTGAGACCTGAAACATGAGTGGAAACTGTCTTCTGCAAGTACTTCTATAGCTTACTCTGCTCCCAGCGGGGCACGCCACCACAATGTTCCTGAGGTGTTCATGGGATTACCTCTTCCTCCTCCTCCTGCTGAACTCACCAAACAGACAAGTGTCGTTCCTGTTCTTCTTCCTCCTCACTGCTGTCAGAGAGTTCTCCCAGGGTCAACTCCTCTGTGACCATAGCTTGAAAGTGGAGACAGAGAGAGTCATGTGTGAGGAATCGTGGGATTCTGTCACTTCTCCCTAGGGGGAGCCTTTTTCCTGTGTGGCTAGGGATGTGAGCAAGCTACGCATTACCCTCCCTAGGTCTAGAGGCAAGCGGGACCTCACCGGGAGAAACCCCCCACCCCCTGGAGACAAGGACTCCCATTCTTATGAGGATCTGCCTAAGCAACATATCACTAACCACCTTGAACAATGTCCTGCGAAGAAAGAGATGAAGAACAAATCAAAATCGGTTACTGTCATCCAACTACATCATTGGTGCCTGTGAAGGAAAACTCAGATGGCACTGAATCCAAGAGAGAAGAAGGACTTTGACAGTACACCGGGGAAGTCCCACGGTAGTGTCATAAAATTGAGAGGCAGAGACTTGGAGGGGGAGAACCCAGGAGTTTTGAATCAGCTGGCAGAGACATACTGAAGCAAACCTGGATGCACAGCATCCGATGCGAGAGAGAAGTTTAAGTGGAGCGTCCAACGCGCTGCGTTGGAAAAATGAAGAGATGGAAAAGAACGAGGTGAACACAAGGTGTCCTGAGCCTGAGCAGAAGAAAAATGGTGGAGTTACCACAAGTAAGTCACGGTGGACCTGGCGATCCATTTACATCACCCACACCACTCCCACTGAGGTATCATGGAATGAGCAGACCAAACAAGAAACAGAGAGATTGTCCATGACTTTATCGAAGAGCCAAGAAGCCATTCTGACAAGTGAAGGAGAGGGTCCCAGTCCATCAAGAACCCTGGTGACATTATCCCTACACAAACCCTATAACTGGGAAAGCGGGAGACCCACAGGGGGACCAAAGATTATGACTGGAATGATCATACTCGTCCCAGGTCAGATAACAAATTAAGAATACCCGAAGAGAGTGAGACTCATTAGTGGAACGCCCATTCTTGTCCCGGTCAAGACAACATATTAAAAATACCTGAAGAGAGTGTAAATCATTACTGGAACGCTCATAATTATCCCAGTCAAGATAAAGCCTTAATAATAGCAAAAAGAAGTGAGAAAGAATACTGGAACTCTCAAATGTGTCCCAGCCAAGATAAAAAAGTGGACAGTAAATAAATGGAAGGACTTAAGTTTGAATAAAGAGAACGCCATGAAAGGAGAGGGGTAAAGTTAGCCAAGATAAACGTAGTGAATGAGAAGGAAAGTAAGAGTACTCCGCTGAAAGAGACTGTTGAAACTTTGAAGAACCCTGTAGCAGAACTGTATGATTTGATAAAAGGAGTTTTCTGGAACTATCAATGGATACTTTATTGAACTGAACTTGGTGAAAACTCACCTTATAGGAGAAGTGAGTCTTTCTCCTATAACTTTGTTGTTCCCATAGTGGTAGGGTTCGAATAGTTTAGTTTGGACAGTGGGCTGATCTTGATTTGGACACTCACTGACAACTGGTAAACACCCTAATTAGATTTGCTAGGTAGGGGAACACCCTTAGTATATATCGAAAGACAGGAGTTCTCCTGTTTCAGTTAATAAGCTATAGCAGTGAGATGAAAAGTCAGAGTCTGTGTTCTTCTTCTCACCTGCCACATATGGTGTCAGAGGTAGGATCAGGACCAACTGCTACAAGTTGGGGCACCATGCAGTTTATTAAACTAAGTACTAAAGCCCATGCACCTACATTATCCACTGCCGAGTCTATTGGTTTTGATTTGCAGAGTGCCTCTGAAGAGGTAATACTGGCTGGCGAAAGACATCTAATCCATGCTGGGTTAGTGTTATCCCCCACCTAAGGGAACATACATCAGGTTAGCATTGAAACCAAGACTAGACTGGAGACATGGATTGGACGTGATAGCAGGATTCATTGATCTCAATGATCGTGGTGATGTCAAGGTCCCTTTGCATAAACACTGAAACAATCCATATGCAGTGAAGGAGGGGACAACAATTGCCCAAGGGATATTAGAGAAGGCCCCATTCTGCATACCCCAGGAAGAAACCTATAGAGGGTCTGAGGGATTTGGGGAAGCCAATCAAATTAAGAAAAACAAACCTAAAACCAAGACTGAAGAAGAAACAATATTGGTGGAGGCTTTAAGTAATCTCGGAGGAGGAAGTGAGGAGTCAGGTTGGTCCATTCTTCTTGAAAAAGGAACTATCTTGTAGAGGGGATATTCCCTCTGAGGGAACCCCCATGCTGAGTTAGTAATACCCCGAAGGCAAAGGAGAGTGGTATTAGAGCTAGCCCATTCTCACTTGACCTCAGGCTATCAAGGGGTCGGTGAGACTCAAAGTCAAGTATCACCAACATTTTATTTGGCAAGGGTCTTTACAGATGTTAAGAACTTTGTGCTAACATTTGATCTTTGTCAAAGAAAGGCAACCACCCCAGGTCCACCATCCCCTCAGCAACCACTCCCTATTATTGATATTCCATTCTCCAGGATAGCGATGGATGTAGTGGGAGTCTTTCAAACAATCAAAGTTGTGAAATCAATGTATTCTAATCATTGTCAATTACGCCACCCGCTATCCTCTGGCTTTCCAATTATGAAACAATACTAGTCAACAAATCCTGAAGCATTTCATACCATTCCAATCCTGAGTAGGGTTTCCTAAAGAAATATTGACTGACAAAGCCTCATATGCAAGGTAAAAGAAATCCTTCATATAAAAACACTAAGGACTTCGTTATATAACCCTGTAAACGTACAGTTTCACAAATACTCCAGAGTCATCAAATGGGTAGACGAAGGGCATTTATTTCTTATGGATGTTCATACCACAATTACTCTCATTGCATTCTTTTTGTCCTTGGATAGGGTTTTCCTCTGGGGTTCTGTTTCTAAATCCTTCTTTAGGTCTCTTCTCCTCTTCTGGTGTATATTCACTCCTTAGTATGCCCGGGTGAAATGCTGCTCTTCCCACACCACCGCCTCGTCAAAGGCTGCCAAAAGAATGAATGCATGCCATAATTACCAACTGTCCCTTTAAAGCAACTTTCCTCTCCTGATTAGATAATGACCCAGGAAGTTCCCACCCCTTCCACACGTAGAAAAGAGCAGTTCCTGGTTCCATTTTCCCTCTACATGCTGCCCATGTGCTTTTGCTGTACACTTTGCTCTGGTAAGATGTTCTATCTTTGAAGTCATCTGTGTAAAAACCTTTGACTGATGCAGGGTATCTGTATTGGAGGATTTGGAGTCTTGGCCATGTTTCACGGTGACTTGCTGCGTAACTATTGACAATCGGGGCCCACTGTCTTGCCATCCATTTGGGACACGTCCTTGGCAGATGCGCCATCCATGCGAGCAAGCCTAGAACCTTCCAAGCCACGTTTGGGGGAAACCGCCATTGCAGACTTCATGGAAGTTTCCTGAGCAGCAACTGCAGCATTGCTGAGAGCTACCGTAAGCTCTCTGATAACAGCCGCTCCTGTGGCATCTCCATTTCTTCCCTCATCTGCTGGAGACGTCCTGCCCCTGTCACCCGTCCCATTACCAGGAGATGCCATGTCAACCCCGTTGGCTGCAGTGGCTGCGTTATCCGCCCCAGCCCTGCTGGCAGCAGTGTATGCGTTGGCGGCCGCTCTGTTGTTTGGCCTGTTATCCAACCAAGCTCCACCAACAGCAGGATATGCGTTGTCGGCTGTGGTTACAACCCTGGCAGGCAAGTTTGTATCTGGTGCGGACGCTCCTCCACACACCCTCAGACCGATGCCTAGCAGAGTGCTTTAAGCAGCCGGTAAAAAGGATTCTGCTCAAACTATTAGAGGTAGATGGGAAAAACTGGGACACTATGATTTCGTGAGGAAAACACCTCAGGCGTCTTTAGGGTATTTTCTATTTGAATTGCTTTATGGGAGAGAGCCCCGCGATGTGTTGGATATGCTCAGAGAGAAGGGGAAGGGAGAGAGGAGGTCATTCTGCCAATTTCTACAACTGCGCAGAATTTGTACGAAAACACAGAGGACAGGCCCAAGAACACCAGAAGATTATGATAAAAGGCTGTTCCCCGAACGTTTTCATTACGGCAATTAGTCCTAGGCTAATTGTCAACATCAGACAATAAAATTGTGTCAAAGTGGTTCAGCACATATAGGGGGTAATTCATAGAATTTAGCGCACAAGTGGCGCACGTGGCTGGCGCACACTGTGCGCGTGCGAATCTCTGCGCCAGCCGCGTGCGCTAAAATCCATTTCCGCGCACAGCGTATTCATGGATTTTAGCTACCAAAACCAGCCGTGGCGCACAGTGGTGCAGCGACCCTGCAGCAGCGCCAGTTATGCCCCCAAGAACACCCCTCGCGCAGGGAAAAGCCATCAAAATCCCCAATCCAGCGCAAAGGGCTGCGCTAACCCTGTACCAGCACGGCAAGCGGGTTACATGTATTACTGGGGTTCGCGGGAAGTTTCACACGCGATTGGCCCTGTGCGAGCGGGGTACGTGTATTACTGGGGTTCACGTGAAGTTTCACATGCGATTTCAGGAGGGTACGTGTATTTCGGGGGTGCGCGGGAAGTTTCACATGTGATAGGCCCTGTGCAAGTGGGGTACGTGTATTTCGGGGGTGCGCGGGAAGTTTCACACGCAATTTCAGCAGAGTACGTGTATTTCAGGGGTGCGCGGGAAGTTTCACAGGCGATTTCAGCAGGGTACGTGTATTTCAGGGGTGCGCGGGAAGTTTTACACGTGATTTCAGCAGTGTAAGTGTATTTCAGGGGTGCGCAGGAAGTATCACACGCGATTTCAGCAGGGTATGTGTATTTCATGGGTGCGCGGGAAGTTTTAAACGCGATTGGCCTGGGTACCTGTATTTCAGGGATGCGCATGAAGCGTTACACGCGATTTCAGCAGGGTACATGTATTTCAGGGGTGCGCAGAAAGTTTAACACGCGATTGGCTTGGGTACGTGTATTTCAGGGGAGCATGGGAAGTTTCACACGCAATAGGCCCTGTGCGAGTGGGGTACGTGTATTACTGGGGTTCGCGGGAAGTTTCACACGCAATTTCAGCAGGGTAGGTGTACTACGGGGGTTCGCGGGAAGTCTCACATGCGACTGGATGCGGGTACATGTATTTCGGGGGTGCACGGGAAGTTTCACACGCGAAAGGGCCTGTGGGAGTGGGGTACGTGTATAACTGGGGTTCGCGGGAAGTTTCACCCGCGATCTCAGCAGGGTACGTCTATAACTGGGGTTCGCGTGAAGTTTCACACGCAATTGGAGCAGAGTACGTGTATTACGGTGTTCGCGGGAAGTTTCACATGCAATTTCAGCACGGTATGTGTATTTCGGGGGTGCCGGGGAGTCCTACACGTGATTTGGCAGTGTAGGTCCTCCCAGGTGTTCCCTGTACACCCTCCATGGCCCCTGCAGGCAGCCCACACCACAGGGGACTACCCTGCATCCCTGGTCATGTCCTGCAGGTAGCCCACCCAACATGGGCATGCCCCCCAGCAAAGCCACATGTCTCATTGCACTACTGATCACCAACTCATGTCCCCTTGCACCCCCACCCCCCAGCAGTGCAGGGCACCTGCCAGCAGGACCCCACTCATGTCCCACTCATGTCCCCCTGCACCCCCACCCCCCCAGCAGTGCAGGGCACCTGCCAGCAGGCCCCCACTCATGTCCCCTTGCACCCCCACCCCCCAGCAGTGTGGGGCACCTGCCAGCAGGTCCCCACTCATGTCCCACTCATGTCCCCTTGCACCCCCACCCCACAGCAGTGCTTGGCACCTGCCAGCAGGCCCCCACTCATGTCCCCTTGCACCCCCACCTCACAGCAGTGCGTGGCACCTGCCAGCAGGCCCCCACTCATGTCCCACTCATGTCCCATTGCACCCCCACCCCCCAGCAGTGTGGGGCACCTGCCAGCAGGCCCCCACTCATGTCCCCTTGCACCCCCACCCCCCAGCAGTGTGGGGCACCTGCCAGCAGGCCCCCACTCATGTCCCACTCATGTCCCCTTGCACCCCCACCCCCCAGCAGTGTGGGGCACCTGCCAGCAGGATACCACTCATGTCCCCCTGCACCCCCACCCCCAACAGTGCAGGGCACCTGCCAGCAGGCCCCCACTCATGTCCCCTTGCACCCCCACCCCCCAGCAGTGCAGGGCACCTGCCAGCAGGCCCCCACAAATGTCCCACTCATGTCCCCCTGCACCCCCACCCCCCAGCAGTGCAGGGCACCTGCCTGCAGGCCCCCACTCATGTCCCCTTGCACCCCCACTTCCCAGCAGTGTGGGGCACCTGCCAGCAGGCCCTCACTCATGTCCCACTCATGTCCCCTTGCACCCCCACCCCACAGCAGTGCGTGGCACCTGCCAGCAGGCCCCCACACATGTCCCCTTGCACCCCCACCCCACAGCAGTGCTTGGCACCTGCCAGCAGGCCCTCACTCATGTCCCACTCATGTCCCCTTGCACCCCCACCCCCCAGCAGTGTGGGGCACCTGCCAGCAGGCCCCCACTCATGTCCCCTTGCACCCCCACCCCCCAGCAGTGTGGGCACCTGCCAGCAGGCCCCCACTCATGTCCCCTTGCACCCCCACCCCCCAGGAGTGTGGGGCACCTGCCAGCAGGCCCTCACTCATGTCCCCTTGCACCCACACCCCCCAGCAATGCGTGGCACCTGCCAGCAGGCCCCCACTCATGTCCCACTCATGTCCCCCTGCCCCCAGGTCATGACGATCCTCAATCATGGCCCTTATGGCCAGCCTCCCCAGCCCAAAGACCCAACCAAGTATTGCATCCACCCACAAAGAAAAGGCAATTACATGATACAACCCCAATGTCAAGTATGTAAATGAACACATGTCCATCACACACACACAATGATTGCAAGTGAATGTGAAAACCCATATCATGACATGCATGAAACCAATGAGATAATACCACACATCGAAGTATGAAGAAAAAAATGTATTAAACACAACATGAATGTAATGAAAATCAAACAAACAACAATGGTAATAAAAAAAGAAAAGCTGCATGTCCCTTAAAAACTGAAAAACAAGAAATCATAATCCAAGGAAATCCAAAGGAAATGGTGTCTAAAGTCACAGTCCAACAAAGCAAATCCAAGGGAAAAAAGAAAAGTGAAAACCATTGCTCCATGGTGAAATAAAAAAAAAAGAGAAGAATCCAATGGTGAACTATATACAGATGAACAATCCAGGGTCCATGAGCCCAACTGAAGAAATGAAACCTATCAAAAATACTACCTAATAAAAAACTATATACAGAAACGTGGTGCATTGTCCAAGCGCAACCAAAATAAAGAAAAAACAAAAGGAAACCTAACACTATCTAACTATATACAATGGCGGCGGGCAAGTCCAGCGGCTCACTCTGTGGTGTCCCGGGCCAGGGCATCATCGAACTCCATGTCGATGTCCCGGAGGCGGGCCTCTGCCCTGGCCCCGAGGTCTCACAGGGAGACACTCATGGCCTGTTCCAACTCCCTGCGAGTTGCCTCAAGGCACTCTGCCCGCCTCAATGCCCGACGCATGGAGTTCTCCGCCCTGACCATCGTGAGCCGCGCCTCTTCCGCCCGCCGCCGCTCCGCACCTATCTGCTGGCCCAACCGCAGACAAATGGAAGACACTCCCATTCCAGGGTCCTCCGGCCCTATGGCCGATGCCTGTCCCTCCGATGTTGATGGCCCCGAGCCATCATTGCTCCCACCTAAAGCCTGCTCCTGCTGCTGTCCATGTGCCCTGTCCGATGGTGCCTGCACATCCTCCATCTGCTGGTCTCCAGTTGTGGTGTCCACCCCTGCTGGACCGACAACTCCCGACTGTGGCAGGGATGGGATCTCCACCAAGCTGGCTGTGTTGGTCAGGCCAGGTCCACAGGGGACCCTGGTGGAATCTGGGCCGGAAGACGATGTGGAGAACGACCGGCGCATAGCCTCCACAGAGGAGGAGAGGTCCGCCAGAGTGCGCGTCACATGTAGGAACCCACCGACCAGGGCCCCTCCCAGCAGTGCCACGTCACGACGCTGCTCTTCGTGATGACGTGCGTTCTCTGCCCAGGAACAACGCACGTCATCACGAATGTCACGTGTGCGCAACGCGACACCCACCAGGACGGATCCCATACAGTCGCGGGACCCCTCGCCCGCAGGTAGTGGAGAGGCAGGTGACATGGCACTCTCCCCTACCTGCGGACGGGCCTGGGACAGGGCCTCCCTGCTGGTGCATGATGGTGCAGTCACAGGGTCAAGGACAGCGACATGCACAGGCCCCTTTGCGGTGTCCTGTGCTGCCTCCTGACCCTGGCCCTGGACTGCACCACTTGCACCAGTGGTACTACCCCCACCAGGACCCATGTGCGGCTCAGTAGCGGGCTCCTCCTCCTCTGTGGAGACCACCAACCTGGATGTCTCTGCACCATCTTCCGCCATTGGAAGCCCCTGTGGGGGCTCACCCAGCCCTTCCGCCACAGCCGTTGTGGCAGACGCGGCACCAGCCCCCTCGCTCCCGGATGATGGTAATTCCTGGGAGGGTGGCGGGGCCTTGCGTCGCCGCCCGGTGGAGGCATCCCCGCCGCTTGGCTCCACAGCGCCGTCTCTGCCCTCTTCTTCACTTGACGCTGTGTAGAGGGAGACATAGAACACAAGAATCAAGGTACAGCACAAAATACCCTAGACAGGAAGCAATACCACATGAGTGGCACTGTCAAATGTCACTTCCATCCTGTCCTTCCACAACACATGGGTCAATGCATGCAACACACATGCAGAAACGCTCCCGGCGCCTGCAATCAACATCAACACCCATGTACAAGGGCCCCTGTAAACCAAGATGTTGCCTTCAAAGTCACATGCATCCATGGTGTTTCAAAGTCAAACACACACTTCTCTGGCATGCACACACACACACGTGCACCATACATGTACATGACATCAGCACCCATTCCTCACCCCCCCTCCATGTCTAGGAACAGAGACTGCCATGCTTTCAGGTGTGAATTCTGCATAGAGGTCCCCATGTTGCATTAAAACACATGCACCTACCATGTGGTTGACACATAACTGGTCTCACATGCATGACCATGATGTCCCTGCACACACACATCCATACATGGCCTATGTCACACATACAGGCAAGTATCAGACTACCAGCACACTGCAACATGCCCTGTCTCACACAGCAATGCTTGGCCACTTACCGCTCAACTCCAGACAGGTCTGCCTCCAAAGGATCTGGGCGTGGAGCGCTGGGCCTACGCGTTCCAGGACCCTCATCTGGATGTTGCTCAGGCTGACCCAGCCCCCCTCCGCGAGGCGCCTGGCCTTTATGAGGGTCCTGGACCTGAAGTCCTCCCAGCGCTTCTTGACATGTTGGTAGTTGCGGGTTGCCACCCCCTCCGCGTTGATGGCAACCACTGCGTCATCCCAGATCCTCTCCCGTCCTTCCTTGTTGGCGCGTCTTGTTCCGAATAGGGCATCATAATGCCCCAGGACATGCTCCACCAGGACACCAACTTCGGTGGCAGTGAAGCTGGTGGCCCTCTGCCTCTCTGGCTGGGGGTTGCCAGTGGTGCCAGATGGAGATGTGCCCGACATGGCAACCCCAAAGGCAGGAGTGGGTGGGCAACTGGGTCCTGGGGCTGGGCTGTGGAGCGATGGAATCCCAGTCGGGAGTCTTCTGTTCCAGCAGGGGTGGACACAGCAACTGGACCCCTGCAGATGGCTGACGTGCAGGCACCAAATAGCAGGGCACGTGGGCAGCAGGCAGGCAGGCAGCAGCAGATGGCTGGTGGGAGCATGCTCGGGGATCTTGGGGGCAGGAAAATGGCCTTCAGGGCAGGAGCGTGGTCTTCCATGTGTGTACGCGTGGCCAGCTTGATACGGAGTGATTTGGCACGTGAAAATCTTGCACGTCAGCGTGTAATTCGAGGAAAGGCCCTTAGCGCGTAAGCGCGTCAGCACACGTACGCGATATCATTGGACCAAAGGCCCTTAGCGCATAAGCGCGTCTGTGACGGATTGTGCATGGGCGTTGCCTTTTCGTGTGTAAAACTTGCCGCGCACCCATGAAATACACGTACTCCACTCGAACAGGGCCCTTTCGCGTGTGAAACTTCACGCGAACTCCGTAATACACGTACCCTGCTGAAATCGTGGGTGAAACTTCACGTGAACTCCGTAATACACGTACCCTGCTGAAATCGCGGGTGAAACTTCACGTGAACCCCAGGAATACATGTACCCTGCTGAAATCGCGGGTGAAATTTCCCGCGAACCCCAGGAATACACGTACCCTGCTGAAATCGCGGGTGAAACTTCCCACGAACCCCAGGAATACACGTACTCCGCTCAACAGGGCCCTTTCGCATGTAAAACTTCACGCTGTACCCCAGAACTACGCGTACCCCGCTCGCTCGCACAGGGCCAATATTCCTGGGGGGTACGTGTATACGTGTATTACTGGGGTTCGTGTGAAGTTTCACACGCTATAGGCCCTGTGCGAGCGGGGTACGTGTATTACTGGGGTTCGCGGGAAGTTTCAAACGCGATTTTGCTGTCAGAGCGGGGTACGTGAATTTCGGGGCTGCGCGGGGAGTCCTACACGTGAATTGGCAGTGTGGGTCCTCCCAGGTGTTCCCTCTACACCCTCCATGGCCCCTGCAGGCAGACTACACCACAGCGGACTACCCCGCACCCCTGGTCATGTCCCGCAGGCAGCCCATCCACCATGGGCATGCACCCCAACCAAGCCACCTGTCCGCTTGCACCACTGATCACCAACTCATGTCCCCTTGCACCCCCACCCCCCAAAAGTGCGGGGCACCTGCCAGCAGGCCGCCACTCATGTCCCACTCATGTCCCCTGGCATCCCCACCCCCCAGCAGTGCGGGGCACCTGCCAGCAGGCCCCCACTCATGTGCCACTCATGTCCCCTTGCACCCCCACCCCCCAGCAGTGCGGGGCACCTGCCAGCAGGCCCCCACTCATGTCCCCTTGCACCCCCACCCCCTAGCAGTGTGGGGCACCTGCCAGCAGGCCCCCACTCATATCCCACTCATGTCCCCTTGCACCCCCACCCCCCAGCAGTGCGGGGCACCTGCCAGCAGGCCACCACTCATGTCCCACTCATGTCCCCTTGCACCCCCACCCCTCAGTAGTGTGGGGCACCTGCCAGCAGGCCCCCACTCATGTCCCACTCATGTCCCCTTGCACCCCCACCCCCAGCAGTGTGGGGCACCTGCCAGCAGGCCCCCACTCATGTCCCCTTGCACCCCCACCCCCCAGCAGTGTGGGGCACCTGCCAGCAGGCCCCCACTCATGTCCCACTCATATCCCCTTGGACCCCCACCCCCAGCATTGTGGGGCACCTGCCAGCAGGCCCCCACTCATGTCCCACCCATGTCCCCTTGTACCCCCACCCCCCAGCAGTGCAGGGCACCTTCCAGCAGGCCTCCACTCATGTCCCCTTGCACCCCCACCCCCTAGCAGTGTGGGGCACCTGCCAGCAGGCCCCCACTCATATCCCACTCATGTCCCCTTGCACCCCCACCCCCCAGCAGTGCGGGGAACCTGCCAGCAGGCCACCACTCATGTCCCACTCATGTACCCTTGCACCCCCACCCCCCCAGCAGTGTGGGGCACCTGCCAGCAGGCCCCCACTCATGTCCCCTTGCACCCCCACCCCCAGCAGTGTGGGGCACCTGCCAGCAGGCCCCCACTCATGTCCCCTTGCACCCCCACCCCCAGCAGTGTGGGGCACCTGCCAGCAGGCCCCCACTCATGTCCCCTTGCACCCCCACCCCCCAGCAGTGTGGGGCACCTGCCAGCAGGCCCCCACTCATGTCCCACTCATATCCCCTTGGACCCCCACCCCCAGCATTGTGGGGCACCTGCCAGCAGGCCCCCACTCATGTCCCACCCATGTCCCCTTGTACCCCCACCCCCCAGCAGTGCAGGGCACCTTCCAGCAGGCCTCCACTCATGTCCCCTTGCACCCCCACCCCCTAGCAGTGTGGGGCACCTGCCAGCAGGCCCCCACTCATATCCCACTCATGTCCCCTTGCACCCCCACCCCCCAGCAGTGCGGGGAACCTGCCAGCAGGCCACCACTCATGTCCCACTCATGTACCCTTGCACCCCCACCCCCCCAGCAGTGTGGGGCACCTGCCAGCAGGCCCCCACTCATGTCCCCTTGCACCCCCACCCCCAGCAGTGTGGGGCACCTGCCAGCAGGCCCCCACTCATGTCCCCTTGCACCCCCACCCCCCAGCAGTGTGGGGCACCTGCCAGCAGGCCCCCACTCATGTCCCACTCATATCCCCTTGCACCCCCACCCTCCAGCAGTGTGGGGCACCTGCCAGCAGGCCCCCACTCATGTCCCACTCATGTCCCCCTGCACCCCACCCCCCAGCAGTGTGGGGCACCTGCCAGCAGGCCCCCACTCATGTCCCCCTCAACATGTTATCACGATCCACAATCATGGGCCTAATGGCCACCCAAATCCCACCCCACGCCACCCCAGTCGAAACACACAACCAAGTATTACATACACCCCACATTGAAATCCCCATCACATGAAACATCCCAAATGGCAAGTATGCACATCAATACATGTCCATCACACACACACAATGGGTGCAAGTGAATGAGAAAACGTGCATCGTGACATGCAGGAAACCAAGGAAAGCATACCACACAATGAAGTATCAAATACAAATGTATTAGACACAAAAGCAAGGGAATGAAATGAAATCACACAATAATGTAAATAATAAATAAAAAGCTGCATGTCCAAAATATGAAAAAGAAGATGTGTAAAACCAGAATAAAAGTCAATCCAAAAGCAAATGGGTCCAAAGAGTCTGTCCGTCAAATCAAATCCAAAGTGAAAAAAAAGAAAAATCCATTGATCCATGGTTAAAAAAAAGGCAAATGAAGTGAAATCCATTGTGGAACTATATACAAAGTACAAATCCAGGGTCCATGAGCCCAACCATTGAAAGGAAACCTACAAAAACCCTACATAATGAACAACTATATACAAAAAGGTGGGGCATTGTCCAAGCGCCCCAAATGAAAAGGAAACCTAACACTATATAACTATTTACAATGGCAGCGGGCTAGTCCAACGGCTCACTTTCTGATTTCCTGGGCCAGGGCATCATCGAACTCCTGCTCGATGTCCCGGAGGTGGTCCTCTTCCATGGCCCTGAGGGTTCACAGGGACGATGACATCTATCTGGACCTCCAGGTCCCTGCGAATGGCTTCGAGGCACTCGGCCCGCCTCAGGGCCCTATGCAGGGAGTTCTCTGCCCTGACCATCGTGAGCCATGCCTCTTCCGCCCGTTGCCACTCCGCATCTATCGCATGGCCCAACCGCTGCCACACGAAAGACACCTCCCGTCCTGGGTCCTCCTGCCCTCTGGCCGATGCCTGCCGCTCCGATGTTGAAGGCCCGAGCCATCATGGCTCCCACCTTGTTGCTGCTGCTGCTGTGCCTCTGCCTGTGCCCTGGCTCCTGCTGCCTGCACATCCTCCTCCAGCTGGGGTGCAGTTGTTGAGGTGGCCACCCCTGCTGGACGTCCGACTCCGGACTGTGGCAGGGATGTGTCCTCTACCAGCCTGGCCGCAGGGTCAGAGGCAGCTCCACAGGGCACCCAGATGACACATGGGTGGGAAGATAGCACGGAGGACGACTGGCACATAGGGGGTTCAGTTGAGGAGGGGGTCGGAACAAGGTCAAGAAAACGGAGGAATCCGGCCCTGGTGAGCTGTCCCAGTGGGTCAGTGCGGTCAACGAGCCATGCAAGAAGATGTGCAGTCTCCTCATGAAAAGACTGCAGGTCAGCTCGCATGGTACGTTGAAGCAACGCCACCCCACCCAGGACAGGCTCAATCCGGTGCCGGATAGCCACATCCAGTTGGTGCGGGATGATGCAATGACAGGATCGGGGACAGGAGTACACACAGGCACCTCCGCGGCGGCCTGTGCTGCCTCCTGTCCCTGCCCCTGCACTGAGTGTGGGCCTGCTGGCAGGTGCCCTGCACTGCTGGGGGGTGGGGGTGCTGGGGGACATGAGTAGGGGCCTGCTGGCAGGTGCCCCTCAGTGCTGGGGGCTGGGGGTGCAAGGGGACATGAGTGGGGGCCTGCTGGCAGGTGCCCCTCAGTGCTGGGGATGTGGGTGCTGGGGAACATGAGTGGGGGCCTGCTGGCAGGTGCCCTGCACTGCAGGGGGTTGGGGGTGCAAGGGGACATGAGTGGGACATGAGTGGGGGCCTGCTGGCAGGTGCCCTGCACTGCTGGGGGGTGAGGGTGCTGGGGGACATGTGTGGGGGCCTGCTGGCAGGTGCCCCTCAGTGCTGGGGGGTGGGGGTGCTGGGGGACATGAGTGGGGGCCTGCTGGCAGGTGCCCTGCACTGCCGTTGGGTGGGGGTGCTGGGGGACATGAGTGGGGGCCTGCTGGCATGTACCCCTCAGTGCTGGAGGGTGGGGGTGCAAGGGGACATGAGTGGGGGCCTGCTGGCAGGTGCCCTGCACTGCTGGGGGGTGGGGGTGCAAGGGTACATGAGTGGGACATGAGTGGGGGCCTGCTGGCAGGTGCCCTGCACTGCTAGGGGGTGGGGGTGCAAGGGGACATGAGTGGGACATGAGTGGGGGCCTGCTGGCAGGTGCCCTGCACTGTTGGGGGGTGGGGGTGCTGGGGGACATGAGTGGGGGCCTGCTGGCAGGTGCCCCTCAGTGCTGGGGGGTGGTGGTGGAGGGGGTCATGTGTTGGTTATCAGTAGTGCAAGCTGACATGTGGCTTGCCTGGGGGGCAAGCCCATGGTGGATGGGCTGCCTACGGGACATGACCAGGGGTGCAGGGTATTCCCCTGTGGTGTGGGCTGCCTGCAGGGGCCGTGGAGGGTGTAGAGCGAACACCTGGGAGGAGCCACACTGCCAATTGACGTGTAGGACTCCACAACACCCCCGAAATACACGTACCCTGCTGGAATCGCATGTGAGACTTCCCGCGAACCCCAGATTTACACGTACCCAGGCCAATCGCGTGTGAAACTTCACGCGAACCCCAGGAATACACGCACCCCACTCGTACAGGGCCTATCGCGTGTGAAACTTCCCGCGAACCCCAGATTTACACGTACCCAGGCCAATCGCGTGTGAAACTTCACGCGAACCCCAGAAATACATGCACCCCACTCGCACAGGGCCTATCGCGTGTGAAACTTCCCGCGCATCCCCAAAATACACGCACACGCTATTTTTGACACAACGGGTGTCGGTGTTTGTCGCGTACCCCTTTGCACGTCATTTGTCCTAGAGGGCCACAGTATGGGACATTCATCAGAGCTGTATATACGTGCTTTTTGTTAGCGCACATTTTGGCACACATTTTTTTCATGCGCAGGGACGCTACCGCCTGCCTTCGTGTGGCGGACATGTTTAGGCCTCTGCGCGTCTTTGCCCGTGCGCTGTTTTTCCCTATTTGATTCCATGAATACGTGTTGTAGGCGAGCGTGTGGGCGTTCCGCGCACTTGCCTCCTGTACTTCCCCCGTGACGCCCACATTTTCACGAGTTGTTCCCCATTTCGCGTGTCACGCCCCGTGTTACGCCTACTTTTGTTATGTGAGCCGCGCTATGTGCGCTTTCGCTGTGGCCGTAGCGCACGCCGTTAGATGACCTGTGCGCCGGCGTGCACCACGCTGATTTTCAGCGCACATCCCAGATTTTACTCGCGCACGGACTTCCATGAATCGATGTGCGCGGGTTTCGCTGCGATTTTCGCACTTGCACTGCGATTTTCGCACTTGCACTGCGATTCGCACTGTTTCGCACGCTTGCGCAAGAATTTTCAGCGCACATTAATTCCATGAATCGGCCTGAAAATGTTCTTGAGAGGAAGTGCCCCTTTGATTACCTCATTTCCCAAACTAACAGGAGGCAAATGACTCAATTATATCATGTCAATCTCCTCAAGGAGTGGAGGGTAGATCCGAGTGAGAACTCCACCATAACGATAGCTACTCTCTAATTTCCCCAGAGCTGTGTCTCAACAAACAAGCATATAGGATTTAATAGCTCAGTTCCCTGATGTATTTGTGGATCAGCCAGGGAGAGTTAAGATTTTTTTTTATTCCATTAGAACATCTCTGGGGAAAAATCAAACTTAAGACCCTATAGGATGCCCAAAACCAGGAAAAAGATAATAGAGAAAGTGGAAGTTATGATCAAAGCAGATATCATTTAATCCTCAGAGAGCCCGTGGTCATCACCCATTGTGTTACTGGCCAAACCCACGCGCCTTGAAACACTTGTGTATAGGCGCGTTACAAATGCCATATCATATCATATCATAATCGTAGAGATTTTGCATAAAATGAGACAACTCAATTCCATCTCCCTATTCGATAATTATCCAATGCCTCTAATCAACAAATTGGGATCTGCAAGGAGCATCTCCAGGAGTGACCTTACACAAGAGTAAGGCAGCTCCTTCTTAATCCGTCAGATTGAGAGAAAATAGCTTTTTCAAGCCCTCAGGGGTTATTCCAGTTTAAGGTCCTTCCATTCAGCCTTCATCGGGCACCTGACAAATTCCAGCTCCTTATGGATAGGGGTGTATGTCGATGATATAGTAGTATACAGCAGGATTTGGCAAGACTATGTTTTCCATTTCTATGAAATCATCAGGGCCCTAAGAAAGTATGAATTAACTTCCAACCCCAAAAGCGCCACCTAGCCCAGCCCAGTAAAACATTAAGGGTTCTTTGTGGGCAATGGTTTGATCCAACCTCAAAGCATGAAAGTCCAACTGACTCCAATGCCCAAAACTAAGAGGGAGCTTTCTGCTTTGTTGGGGCTAACCTGTTATTACCAGCTGTTTATACCATAGCCGCTAATCTCATGGATAAGATAAAAAATGCACATCCTCAGAAACTAATATGAAACAATGAAGATCAAGCAAGTTTTAATGAGTTAAAGAACATTCTTTGTGGCAAACCTTTATTGAAGGTATCAGACTTTAATCGAGGCTTCATTTTATAAACAGATGCCTCCAAGACAGGTCTCAGAGCTGTGCTATCTCAAGAATATAACAGTATCGAACACCCAGTGTTGGGGAGTTAATGCCGAGTAAGCAGACGGAAGAAGGAATGGAGAGACTGTCTGTGACACTATTAAAGAGATGAAAAGTGATTCTGAGAAGCGAAGGAGAAGGTTGCAGTCCATCAAGAACCCCAGTGACGTTATCCTTACACAATCCAGGTAACAGGGAAAGCAGGAGACCCGCAAGAGAGACAAAAGATCTTTACTTGAACACTCATACTCATCCCAGTCCAAATAAAGTATTAAGAATTCCTGAAGAGAGTGAGAATCATTACTGGAATGCTGATACTTGTCCCAGTCAAGATAAAGTATTAAGAATACCTGAAGAAAGTGAGAAGCATTACTGGAATGCTCATACTCGTTCCAGTCAAGACAAAGTACTATAAATATCTGAAGAGGATGAGAATCATTACTGGAACTCTCATATTCGTCCCAGTCAATACAAAGTATTAAGAATACCTGAAAAGAGTGAGAATCATTAATGGAACACACATATTCGTCCAGGTCAAGATAAAACATTAAGAATGCCAAAAAGAAGTGAGAAAGAATACTTGAAATCCCCAATTTGTCCCAACTAAGATACCAAGTGGACAGTAAATAAGTGGACAGTCTTAAGTTTGAATACGGATAAAGGAATACACGTGTTCCATGAAAGGAGAGGAGCATAGTAAGCCACAATAAAACAAGAAGAGAACAAGAAGGAAAGAAAGAGTACTTCACTGAAAGAGAGTGTTGGATATTTGAAGACTCTTGTATCAGACTTGTATGATTTGATAAAAGTAGTTTCCCGGAAACTATCTACAGATACTTTATTAAACTGAACTTGGTGAAAACCCACCTTATAGGAGAAGGCCGTCATTCTCCTATATTTGTGTTGTTTCATAGTGCTAGGGTTAGGATAGGTCAGTTTGGACAGTGGACTGATCTTGATTTGGACTCTCACTGTGTTGCTGAGTATTCATGACAACAATGCAATGTGGCTACTTTTATCCAAGGGTTTGATAACAATTGTGTTATCACTTAGTAAATTCTGCAGTGCATGTCATTGGTTACGCTTAAGATTGGCCTATTTTTTATTTATTTATTTCAAGGCTATTTTCTTTTAGGTCTTCTATCACTAGATCTTCAAACAGGTTAATATTAGGGCAGTTGGACATAACGGATAAATTGGGGTTTACATTTGAAATTGCTCTCTACCAACACCATTGTGTCTATTCCTAGTCTTTTAAATACATCTATGTTGTATTCATCTGTCATGTCACTATTCTCAATATGAGTCAGACCCTTATTATTTCCCATGTCTAGCGCTTCTAAGGCACATAAAGCTTGCATCTCTCTTATGGCTAAGCTGGAGAGTCTGGCCGGGATATTGTGATCCTTCTTATTACTGCAATCCTGATTCTCAAAAAAAATTGCTAGTTTGATCATTCTAATAAAGCAATATAGATATATGCGTGCATGCTTATAATTAAATTTAGTCAAAGGGAAGAATGTTAATCCCTTCGACGAGACCACCTTTTTAGCCATAGAGAGTTCCCTCTCAGAAAGGTTAAGCACTTGTAGATTATTGTTCATTTGTTCAATTCCTACCCCCGACCCGACTTCCACAGCACATCTGGCACCCTAGTGATGTATGCTCTTTTGGACTGTCCATGTCCTCTTTGTCCTCTTTTCGTCCGGTTCGTGCTGCTACGTTTCTTCTTGTTTATCGTCCTCTGCCTCTTCCCCTCCTAGATGGATTTTTTTCCATCTCGGTGCAGCAGTTTCATCTCTTCTAAAAAATGCAAATGTATGGGGGTATTCTCACTCTCACAGTTGGATGTTTCAGTGGATGTGCTTGCACTGTCATCGTTTTCCGATTCCGATTCTCTAGTTTGACTATATTATCAAATCTTTTGTCAAAGGTGAAAATCCTACCACATTCCTAATCCTCTTTATTCCTCAGGAACTTCCATTGTTTTTTGCCTTTAATTTCCGTTTCATATTTTTTAACATTTTTTTCCATTTGGATTTTAAATTCCTTGGCTTCTTTCTTGTTTCAACATAGACAATATCTCCTACTTATTTGATCACTTTGATTATTTTGTCTGATTTCGCATATTTGATGAGAATCTCCAATAGTTTAAAGGAGCACTTGTTGGTTTCCTCTCCCCATTTATTTAGCATTGCTGAATCTGGGTCTTCATATGTAGGAATGGTGAGAATGTGCAACCCTCTAGATACACGTTTCATGGCTATGTAATTCTGCAAAGATGTAATTTCCAACGATTGATTTGTCTCTTTCTTGTGCAATTTTTTCAGTTTTATTTTTTTTTTTGTTGTATTGTTTTTTTTTCTTCTTGGGATGTATTGGTCATTAATCTTCATTAAAAAGTTCTGATGCTCTGAATCTCTCGAGACTTCCTTGCCCCACCCAGTATGATCCAAGATAACTGTTATGCAATACCAGGTCTTCAACAGTAATCACAGGTGTACATTAAGTGCATGCTCAGCACACTGTTATGTCCGCGTCACGTCACCACACACAGCGGGCTGTGACATGTGAATAAAGAACCCGGGAAGCCAGAAACCCAGCAGTTCGGGGCTAACTGAGCAACAGGTGGGATGTGCCTCATTAATGCTGCGTGATCAGGCCTGCGACCTACAGCCATGGTGCATAACAGCCCCATACACTGCAGGGGGGGGCCCTGCAGCAGAATACAACACTGGCAATGAGGCGCGACGTGAACCACACACGCAAGAAAAGTTTTTCTCCATTTGAGGAAGACACGCACATTTTTGGCACCACGCTGTATTGGCAGCGTTTCAGTGGCAGTAACACATGCAGGCAAGTGCATCAACCTGTTTTGAACCCTAAAATTACCACAGTCAAGCTGGCAAACAACATCCAAAGACTGGAACTCACCCCTGGCACACAGCACACATCACAGCTACCTACCAGGTGAGAGGGACGGACCCCAACTAGCACAAAGGGACACCATACCAGGGGATAAACACAAAATGAAACATGGCCACAGACTTTTCAACAACAAGACCAGGCACCTCATTCAGGATAGCAGCATCACTGACCTTGCCTGCCCCAACACCACGCAATCATGGCAGTGCCACAGCAACACTGGGACAGTTCGATCGCTACACATACCCCTCATTGGTAGGACCGAGATGAATGATATCAATACAGAAATTTGAAATGCCAATGGAAAGTAAGGACATAACGAAACCGAAGAAGATGAGGTCTCATCTACTACTGCATGTCGGGGATGATGTGCTACACATTTTCAACTCCCTGGCTGTAAGGGATGGCACGGCTGCATACCAGTCCGCTGAAGACACGCTCACTGTGCAGTCTATGAGACATTCAAGTTTTGCACCACGGTCCAGAGGAGGAAACCCACAACGGCTATCACACTAGACTCTGGAAATTGGCGTTATCCTGTGAATTCAACGACATAGAAAAGAAAATCAGGCACAAAATCATAAACTCTGAAAATCTGTGACAGATAGTACTGATCGAAAAGAGGATTTCCCTACCAAGAATACTGGAGTATGGACGGCAGAGGGAATTGTCGCATGCCAGAGCAGCTCAGATGGGCACCACACTGCAGAAAGTACAACTTGCTCTGCAAACTACAGTGGCACAAATTACCAATCGCCCACGGCCAGAAAAAAGAACAATGAATCCCACACAGCCCCATAATGCCAACCAAGGATACCTGGATCAACAGAATGTGGGTGGTGTGGAGATGCACACCATGGAAAGAGAAACTGCCCTGCCCAGGGCACCACGTGCGGTGCATGCGGACGCCGTGATCACTACGGACGTGATGTCAGTCGTCAAGACCACTGCAACATGCTCAATTTCAAACAGCTCAATTTCAACCACTGAAACCACAACCCAAGAAGAAGAAACAAGCAGGCACACAAGCAGGCACACATCTGGTGGTGACTGGAGACAACTCAACTGCAGATGAATCCGGGGATGAACATGACGGTGTAGCTGCATCAGTTGAGACAGGATGCGCATGGAAGCAAGGCAAGATTTACCTTGTTTCAGCCTTAGAACAAAGCAGCAATAGATCACAGAAAAAGAGGAGACCCAAGTGCCTCATACACATACAAGGTCAGGAAACCGTGATGACGATTGATACTGATGCGTCCGTAAATGTGATGCCAGTCTAAACAATTAAGTGGATGCAACCGCAGCTGGTACTCAAACGCACAGACATGTTATTGTTCGTATATGGTTGTAAAACACTGTTACCTGTTGTGGGATAGTTCCGTACAACGTTGAGCAGAGGTTACAAAGTAATCAGGTCCAAAGTATATGTCGTGAATACAGGCATTGAGTGCCTACTCAGTTGGGAGTCAGCAGAAAAATTGGACTAATCAAATGAATCTGCAATGTCTATGACTCCACAGACATCAGCAACCTCCTAGAGGGCGTAGGGTGCCTGAAAGGTAAATTTATCAAGTTACGCATTAACCCTACAATGCAACCCAGAACATTACAGTACAGCACAAAAGGACACCGTTCCACTTGCAAGATCGACAAAGGAGTTATGCGAACTGGAGAAGGAAGACGTCATAGAACCAGTATCAAGCCCAACCCCATGGGTGTCCCTCATGGTCATCACTAAAAAGCCCAAACAACCTGGTAAAGTGTGAATCTGCATTGACATGCGCCTACTTAATGCAGCCATTAGAAGAGAATGGCACATTACCCCCACATTGGCCGAAATTGTGACAGACATCACAGGGTCCCGATTTATCTCGAAACTAGACCTCAATGCTGGATATCACTAGTTGAAGCAACACCATGATTCAAGATACATCACAACATTTTCGACACATCTAGGCCTGAGACGGTATAAAAGATTGAGCTTCGGAATATCCTCTACAGCAGAAGTATTCCAGCAAGCAATCCAAGAAGTCATCCAAGGGATAACCCGTGTACTAAACGTCATCAATGACACCCTTGTACATGCCAGCAGCAAAGAGGAATGCCTACGCAATCTGGAAATGGTACTCAACTGGTTGGAAACAGTTGGATTTACCATTCACAGAGAAAAGTGTGAATGCCTGAGGGAAGGAATTACCTTTTTTGGATACGTACAGCAATGGCGTGTCCACTGACCCTCTCAAGGTGGCAGATATCAAAGGAGCCTCTCCTCCCACGACACTGACAGAGGTGCCGAGCTTCCTAGGCATGGAGACCTACTGCAGAAGATGTATTCAGAATCTGGCACCCATTTCCGAACCATTGAGGGAGCTGACCAAGGCCAACACAAGAACTATCAGTTAAAAGCGAGGGGCTGATTCTAAGAGGCACACTCATCCTCATCCCCAACAGTTTACAGGACAGAATCATCACACTGGCACATGAGGGTCACCAGTGGATAGTCAGAACAAAGGTGTGGATCCCCCAATTTGATATGATATGGCATTTGTAACGCGCCTATACACAAGTGTTTCAAGGCACGAATGAGAAATTAATGAGAAAGTAGAAAGTACCATCGCCTCCTGCCACCTATGCCAAGTGACCAGGGCACCCCCGAGATCGGAACCAATATGGTCTGCGAAAAGACACACAGCACGGTAGGAAGCAATCAGCATCGACTTCTGCATGGTACAGGAAGGAACCTACCTGTTGGTGGCCATAGATGATTACTCGCGATACCCTGAGGTGGAAATAATATTGTCAACAGTAGTAGACACAGTAATCCCAGCCCTGGAAAAGATGTTCGCCACACATGGTCTACCAAAATACATGAAGAGCGACAATGGGCCACCTTTGCAAGGCAAGGAACTGACCAAATACATGGAGGATCTGCGCATCCACCACCAGCAGATCACTCCTAGGTGGCCAGAAGTCAATGGAGAAGCGGAATGTTTTATGAGAACCATAAACAAGGTGTTATGCATATCCAAAGCTCATTACAGCCCTGGGAGAGTTGACTTATATCAGTTCCTGCGACAATACCGGGGACCCCAGACAGCCCAATGGATGTACCCCCATCAGAGCTGTTGCACGAGACAATACTAAATTCATCAGCACTACATCACCACAGTAGGGTGGTGATGGAACTGAACACGGAACACACTCACAATAAACGAACACATGAGCACAAAGCGACAGCCAAAAGAATCAAGTCACAAGGTGGGGGTGCCATGTGCTGGTGTTGAGAAATGCAACAAAGTCAAAGCTGTCAACCCGCTATGACCTGATCAGAGTGGTCCAGAGAAAAGAAACTATGGTAACAGCTACCCGGGGATAGGAGACTATCACGAGGAATGCTTTGTGGTTCAAGCAAGTCCCAAAAGACCTGTGGACAGAAGACCAGAACCAGCCACAAAGGGAGAGCAAAGACACACCCAAGGCAACATCACGAGGGGGAAGGTGAGCGAGGCCACAGCATTGTGGGCCAGTCAGATGATGAGGAGACGCCCCAGCCCGGAGGGTGAGCCGGAAGAGGAAGAGACTGCAGAGCCCATGCCTCGCCAGCGCTACAGTGGGTATGACCTGAGGGTGGCCCTGCGGGCCCCGGGTAAACTGAGAGACTATGTAAGCTAATGTGGACTCTTTCTGTTGGGACCAGAAAATAGAAGCATAATGCATGTAGTTTACAATTAGTACATGTCTTGTTATTTGGAAAAAAGAGGAATGTTATGTACGCGCCATGTCACCGCGCATGGCGGGACGTGACGTGTGTATAAAGAACAGGGGAAGCCGGAAACCCAGGAGTTCGGGGCTAACTGAGCAACAGGTGTGGATTGCCTCATTAATGCTGCACTATCAGGCCTGCAGCCAACAGCCATGGTGCATCACAGCCCCACACACTGCAGGGGGGCCCTGAAGTGGAATACAACACACAACATACCATTGGTCTGCAGGTCCTCGGTTCCACAGGGTTTTCAGCTCAGTGACATCACCCTTTCCATGTTCCGCGTGGCTTGCTTTGTTTTCCGGGCGTGCATCGGCGTCTCATAAAATTCAATAAGCAGTCCAAAATCCAGGGAAAGACGCGCTCAACAAGAAGCTAATAAAGCAGAATGGTGCAGCCAGGAGTGGATGCCTACGTGAGCGCCTTCGAGTCCACGTTAACAACTAAACAACACAAGGCAGGGGACACCTGTCTTTAAAGAACAGCAGCTCACCAAACACCTCCAGACATATTAATATTCAAGTGGAAGCTTTAATGGTGCAAGGACAATCACCCACAGCTACCGCGTTTCACCCAACACGGGCTTCGTCAGAGTTACAAGTGATTAAGGCTTGGGGGAACATATACATTCAAGTATTTTTCTTTTTCCACAACTTCAAGTCCTGTGAGCAATTTAAGCTAAATGGGCTCCATCTTGTAAGGTGCAAAAGCAAAGCACGCAAGATCATAACCTGTACATTACCTGTACTTTTAGACAATGTTATCATAAAATTATTAGTCCAAACCGTAAAATAGTGTAAGACGATGTCCACATGGCTATAATGCATTTAAATTTTAAAACGGTTAAAGTCGACTTAGATAATATCGGCGTGCCTACATTACATTAGCCATCTACTGATGGATGAACACGTAGATGATATAATAATATTCAAGTGAATTGTAGCTTTCCCATCCCGATTTGTACTGTGACTGGGCAGATGCATTTAAATCACTGTATGTTGTTTAATTATTTTGGGAAAGTTAAGGAAGTTCTTTTGTCTCAGAGGCTGCTACACATTAGCAATGACACGGAATTCCTAGTGAAATGGCTAGATTAAGCAACTGCTGTGAGATGGTCATTTTAGCTATAAAGATAAAGGGCACGTGTATATCAACAATCGCATCTCATTTGTTCCCATGCAGAGACAAAAATATGAAATATAAAATACCAACATGCTGTTTCAACCCATTTGAAAAACAATCATCTTCTTAACATTTCATCCCAGCTGCATGGTACTAACATAGATATCATAATAAAGTGCAAATGCATTTTCAGAATGAACATTCTACAGCATCCATACGAGGTTCATTTTCGTATGATGCCACTAAAGTAAAAAATACTTATTTAGGAGTGTCCATCAAACAATATTGTAGATACCCCAAGGACCACTGAGTATCTATCATGGCATATATCTATCCTAATAAAGTGCAAGTGCATACTGAAAATACATAAAATAAAGCAGGTCAGTCATTTATCTGATCATACTCATAGAATAACCATAGGCCAGTCACTGCTAATTATCTCGTGATGACACAGATAACTAAAATACCTATTACGCAACGTGGGACAGTTGTAACATCACATGAACCATTCAGCCGTGACCATCCTAACCTGTAGCAGGACCCTACACTTTACATGAAACTATATGCACTCCCATAGCCATAACATCCCAGAACCAAATAGCCCCCAATTTAGTTTTATCAGATTCAAAGAGACTAGGAGCAATGATATACCGTATGGATGATGCTTTTGTGAAAGTGATCATGGCATGATCATGAAGTTTGTATATTTGTCTCATGCCAATATGTATTCAACGTTTGTAAGTGTTAAAAAAAAAATGGGGTATCCTTAGAACATTTAGGCCTGGGCCTCAGAAGTTCCCCTAATGGAATGCCCCATTTGAGCCTTTCAGGGTGAGAGCAATTGGCATGTACGTCTGAGTTGCTACTAGTCACTTTCAATACAATTATCTCTGATCTTTATGTCGAAATATACAATTTCCTGATAGCTATGTTGTTCCGTCAGTCGCAAGTTCTTACTATTATTATTATTGAGGATACAAATGAATGCTTGTAAGTCCTTGATGTTACCATCCCATATAATGAATAAGTCATCGATACATCTGCACTACATGACCACATTGGCTGTATATTGTTGCAGGTGCACAGACTGTAGTAGTACCTCTTCTGTGCACTTTCCCATTAATAAATTAGCATTTGATATATATGCATGATAGCTGTTAATAAATGTGCGTGTCTAACAGTATTTAGAGTATAACAACATTGGTTGTAGGCTTGTGTAAGAAGTGTATTTTAGGTGTTACTGTAAACAACAGAACATGCAGTCTTTAGGTTTTACAGGGTGAGGTCCGCTGCGAAGGGTCACTGCAGAGTCACATGAGACAGCACAATTGCTATCTCTTGTTTGGCATCTGTGGGACAATCTGATAATCCTTAACGGGGCGTTAACGTAGCGTTTAAGAGACGACTTGGGATCGTAGGGTGGCATACTGAGACAGCAGTTGTGCTGCTCCATGATGGTAATGATGAGCTGGCCCCTTTGAAGAGCAACAGTTTATCAGTCAGTCCTCAGGACATGACCCTGTGTTGGAGCACATCTAGAGATAAAACACGATCAGCATCCCCTCTACATGACAGCCCTGTAAGGCGTGACCGGCGCCTGACCCAGGCTGAAACCCTCCTGTGAAAATAAGTAAGACAATAATCCTTAAAATAGCCAGAGGCTATGTGTTAATAATCTATAGTTATTTTAAACCTCTAAAGACGGTTGATCTATAGACATGTTGAGATCCTATTTTTAAAATCAAAACCTTTTTTTCTCTTCAGGCATTGCGATCTGTCATACGGAGATAACAGTCAGGTTGGGCCTGTGAAGATAACAAGCCTTTGGAGACTTTGAACACTGTGCACGATACATCATGCACATGTACAGACAAGGCATGCGATCTGCCCACGTTACTGGACATCATAATTGCAAGACATGAGCACTGTATCTCTACTGGACTGCCCTATTATAAGCCCGGGTAAGCGAATGTGCATTAACACCGCCAGAGTCCATGCCTTATGTTATTAGTCTATAGTTATGTTAAACTTGTATAGACATGTTGAGAGCATGTTTTAAATCCAAACTCTCTTGTACTCTCTTTACAGTTACAATGGATTCCATCCATGGGGTTGCACAGTCAACAGTGGGCCATGCCTGATGTTATTAGTCTGTAGATATTGTAAACTTTTCAAGACAACAGTTCTATAGACATGTTGAGTGTAGGCCATCATGTTGCCCCTCTACGCCCCGCCACCCGGTACAGCTGTACTCCCCCTCTGCCCTCCATGTATCCAACTCCCCGCTGTATCTCTGTTCTGTAAAGCGCTCCGTTATGTATCTGTATTGGTGTATACCTTTGTAAAGTGCTCCATTGCTTCCCGAAGCTAGGTCTGCGCTCAACAAATACCATAATAATAAAATTAATAATAATAAATCCAAACTCTCTGGTACTCTCTTTAAATTTACAATTCAATCCATCTGAGGGGTTGAATGGTCAACATGCCTGATGTTATTTGTCTGTAGTTATTTAAAACTTTTTAAGAGAACAGTTTTATAAAGCTGCATGTTTAAAATCCAATTCTCTTGTACTCTCTTTAAAGTTGCAATGGATCCATACATGGGGCTGCACAGTCATCAGTGGGGGATCCACAGATTGGGGGTAACACCATGAAACAGAGTCTCCCCCATGACAGCAATCCTAGACCCATTAAAAGAAGTCAAAGAGTACCTCTGATGCCTCTGTATTCGAGCTGCAGTGTGGAGAATGCTTAAAGGAATGGTTCGGTCAAAAATTTTTATTGTCCCTACGGGTCGGCCATGTGTTTTTAAGCCCAAGTCGCTCGATTTTAGAAAAAATTCCTATGGACCTTACCCGAGTTTTCGTCCATTAAACGCACGCGAAAACAGGTACCAGGGTGCTGCCATTTTGTGATAATCCTATCACTTGCCCCATCACGCTGGCTGACCTGATTTTGCGGCACTAAATCATATCCCCCGCCCCTGAGCCTGACATTATCAAAACATTCATATTTCCCACCTCTCTCCGTGACGTTACTGTGTTGCGTAAGCAAAAGCGCCCAGTCATCTTCTACGCGACTTCACACAGAACCCGGAAACCAACACAGATCAACTCACAACACAGCGTGCCACAATTCGGAATATGAAACTGTACTTTAAAATCAAAAAGCAATATGGTACATTTGGTAAAGTACATTTATTTGACATTAAATGTTTAGAGAATATTCAGCAATTGGCATATTAAATCGGAATGGAATTTTTTTTTCTTTTCTCTCGATCTGCAAATCCGGAAAAGTTTATCGTGAGTCACGTGCTGTTCCTTTATGGTACACAGGGTGTTGGTTTTCCTTAAAAGAAGCACTTTGGATGCACGGTGAACCGCAAGGCTGTTCCATCAACTAGGCACTAAGCCACCGTAAAGGTCGATATGTTGCTTCTAGCCGCTAGTACCGCGTAAGGGCATATGGCCCCTTGGCGATCGTCCCATAAAATGGTCAACGTTGTGCAGTTGTTTACAAGAAGCTGCAGCTGGCGATTGAAAAATCCGTCTGCCGGGGTCTGGAATAGGTGGCAGTGGCAGTACGGTAGGATGTACCTGTTTAGAAAACATAAAAATTGAAATTAGTCTCACCAGCCGATCTTTATTACTATTATTCATTTTATTTATTACGGGCGAGCTGAAACTATTTGCTTGCGAGGATAGTGCAATGGAGTATGTTCGGCTCTAAAAGCAATGCGAAAACTAACGAAATAAATCGAGGGAAACACACAAACAATTATTTTTTTTACCGTTGAACCACTGAGAAACGACTGTTTGTCTACATGCGTGTCGAATGGGCACATGCATGCCCATGTGCCCGGTAGAAAGACGATCCCACAAATGTTGTACTTGCTCTTCATTCATTCATTCATTCATTCATTCATTCATTCATTCATTCATTCCGGTATAAAAGCATCTATAGAGTTACTTACATTATATTTGCCATTTACATTGTATCTCTGCGTAATGCAGTCCGTAAATCCCACTGTGTTCATGCCAATGATTTTTCATATACTGAACTAACATGAAACTCGGTCTAGTTTCAGAATTTTCAGCCTTATCATCTCTTACGTTATTGCCCCCCTCCTTCAAATGAAGTCCTCTCGGCATGGTCCCTGTCTCTCAGGGTCAAAAAACAATAGAACCTTATACTGCCAGTGCGATTTGCGGGCCTCTTCAGCCGGCGAGCAAAAAATCAAAGCCGCTGACCTTCACTCTGCATGAGCGTACTTACTTTGCAACATCCCGTGTAAAGCCATCTGTGAGAACTTGAATTTTCGACTCCATCTTTGTACTAGGCCTCAATGTGCAAATGCGAACTGGCTTCTCTGCCATCTGCAACGCCTCGCTTGGCGCGTTCTAAGGCCCCCAATGTTGTCCTCGTTGTCCGCGAGCTTTGCAGCCCTAGAGAACCATAACTATGGAGACATTGACTTTTTGGGGGAAGGTCAGGGAAAGTATAAAGTACCCGAGGAGTTGAGTTGAAAGTGAGATTTATTGTTTATTTGTTTTATTATTTACAATACGCAAGCCTCCCCTCGGTTAACAGTGCGCAGCATTTAAATGAGATTGCGAAACTTAGTTACAGCAACAAAAATATTTACATACACATATTCACAAGCTCAGCGATATGAGGTGAATAGAGAGAGAAGTCAAAGAGGACACCCATGTTGTTCGCCACCCAGGATGGTGAATGGAGGGTTTAGGGTTAGCATACTTTGTATGCACACTGTACAATAACATTATTTTCAAAAAGACAATCAGATTACAATGATTTATTTAAACCGGGATCTGAACTTCTCAACGAGCTCTGCTTTGGGTGGACATGGCACAGTGGCAATGTTTGGTGTCAATGCCTCAGTGCTCTGCACAGAAACGCTCAAAATTCAAAATCTGTGCTTCTCTAGTACACTAACAATAAGGCCTTTAACAAAGTCGAACTCCATTTCCTCATATACTGGATTCACCACCCATTTCTTATTTCTTTTTCCAAAGGTCGTAGTGTAGCGAGGCATCCCTACATTTCCCGTAGTCCTAGACTGTTCACGGCCCACATTCTCGTTATGGGCCAAGACCGCTAGTAGAGTCCTATATTTCATGCCCTGTATGCCGAAATGCAATCGCTTTGGCCTGTACTTGAGGCACATATTGTGGAACACCCCCAATTCTCCTGTGTGACAGAATTCTGTCAGTCCCCTCAAATCTCTTGATAGAGTTTTATCGAAAACAATCTTCTCAATGGCTTTGTGTGTAGGTGAAGATGCAATCAACCACTTCTTCTTCCGTGCCTCCTCTATGGACAAAGGGACATGTTCACATTGGTGGAAATGTTGGTCTTCTGTCCAGCGGTGAACGTTGGTACAGTGGTGCATCATTGACTGCCATTTTTCAAGTAGGATTTCCACTGACCCTTCACAAGTTTTGGAGCTCCACCAAAGATGGTTGCTGATAGACTGGGACTACTGTGAAATACTTTCAAAACCTTTTTTTTTTCTTATTGATTGATTTAGCAAGATCACAAGAAAACACTGGGAGGTAGAGGGAACACTTGGAGTCACAGGCAAACCCTCGCGTAAAGGGTGGAACCCTTGAAATATACAAACTAGCCCGTGAATCACAAAATGCCGCTCTCTTAGAATGAATAGGGGATACTAACCCATGTACTCGCATGTCAATACATTAGTCAATAATGCAAAATACCAGAGTTAGAAAATCTAAAACCATTACATATTTTAATTTGAAATTTCATACACATATGTCATATAAATTGAATACACCAGTAAATTAGAGAATACTCTCATTGGATAAATCAATAGAGTACTAAATACAGAGAAAACAAGAACATAAACAGAAAAAATCACCCCACAATAATGATGCAACGTAATTCCACAAATGCAACCCATAATTTAGCAAGATTTAGCCATTGACGTATGGCATCTTGATTTAGCAAGATGCCATACGTCAAATTGATGTTTAATATGTGGGAACTGCTCTCTCATTGTCTTGGCAATTGAAACGTGTCTGTCCGTGGCTATGAAGTTGATGTGCATTCCCCTTGATTGTAGATATTCCAATGATTTTATAAATCCTAGTTTCTCCATGGCCACTGAGGATTTACATTGGGACACCTGCACGACCAACAAACTCACAATTTTCTTACTATCCATGTCCTGAAAGTGGTAGGTGCAGTACTTAGAAGGAAATCCAGGGCTGTCGCACTGTCCATCGTCGGCTAGCCTGAATCGTTTCCCTTTGAATGTACTTGCTAGAGACAATTGTTCAATTTTCCAAGCCTCACTAATGGCCGGAAACAGATAATCATGTTGGTATTTGTAGTACTGCATTTTAGAAATGAAATGGAGTCCCACAAACTGAAAGAAAGGCTCTAACTTTCTAAAACTGGACCCACTAACAAGTGAGGCAGTTGCACACAGTAGATTGCCTGCTGGCAGCTTCCCCAGCATCGGTTGTGCAGACCATGAGAACGCATGATTTAATCTACAGGCGGCATGTATTTTGACGTTCGTGCCTTGTTTTTGACAAGTCACATGAATCAATGGCTCCCCACATCCCCTCCAACTGAATGCCCACATTTCAGCATACTTATAATATCCATCAAACAACTGTCAAATACTATGTATTTGCCCTCTTTCATTAGACTGTCATCCGGCGTGAAAGTTGTTTCGGACTGTGCCGTTGAGGACACATCAACAAATTTGAAAGAAATATCGCTGATATCAAGTTCTGATGCGTCGTTGGGTGCTGCTGCTGGTTCATTCTCTGTCATTTCAACATCTGTTACTTCAGCATTGATGGGAGAAAACAACAATGTCGACAGCTTTTTGGGTGGCATTTATTTGGCGGGTGTAGATAGTGTGAATTGATCTGCGACTACTTCAGAGCTATCTTCAATACATTCAGTATAATCTTCTTTTGGTGGTGCGGTCAAACTGTAGCAATGGTCCAATAAAACTTTACTGGATTCTCCAGACACATGCAATTCATGCTCGGGCCATTGGACATGAGCATTTCGAGTCTCAGCATGCCGCGTCTGAATTAATAGTTCCTCCATAGTGTAAATGGGCTGGCAAGCAACATCTCTCATTTGCTTCACTGTCTGTGTATGTATAGTTCGTACACCCACGGGTAACTAGAGGACAGATTGGAAAAGGGATGTTCATTTTAAACACAATATAAAGTATAGTACAATTGACAGGAAAAAAACATAATATAGTCCCCAACACAAAACAATTCCTAAAATTATGAACTGTTTGTAACTAACCTTATTTTTGTTTCTTTTCTTTGCAACTTTCTTGACTCGAACTTCAGCATCTGCACGCTGTTGCTCCGATTCGTTTCCGCATGTCTTCCCTTCCTCTTGCGCTGCAACGACTATATTTTCTGGATCCGCTTTGACAGCACGGAATGACGCTCCATCGACTCCCTGAAACATAGTACTTTCATTACTATCTATCACAATATTGAAAGCATAAAACACACGTGAGGACGAACACACAGGTACATCTCAATAGCTAAACACAAATTAAACATTGTGTAGAACAATCAAACGACAAGTATTCAAGCTCTGATGATCTAGTTCGATGGAACTGTCAGTATCCATACCTCTGGCTCCGTATGGACTGCCATGAATGGTTGTATTGGAGAGGAGGCATCAGCAACTCCCTGAAACTCAGTACTTGCGTTAATAGCGAAGAAAGTATAGCAAATGGAATCACGTTATATGATGACGCTCGATGGAGCTGTCAGTATCCATACCTTGTGCTGCCGAAAAATATGTAGGGATGTTGTAAATGTAGTGCACACTTCTGAAAGCTGTTGCGCCGATTCGTATACGCAAGGTCCCGCTTCCACTTTCCCTGGAATTACTTGAATGTCAGGCTCCGCATCAAGTGCAGGGGTTGACGCTCCATCAAATGCCTGAAACATAGTACTTGCATTAGTAAGGATTACAATATTGAAAACATAACACACACTTGGGGTCGACCGCACAGGTGGCTAACCACGAATGAAACATTGTGTAGAACAATCAAACGACAAGTATTCCAGCTCTAATGATCTAGTTTGATGGAGCTGTCAGTATCCATACCTCGTGCTGCTGAAGAACATCTAGGGATGTTGTCAATGCGGTGGACGCTTCAGCATCTCCCTGAAAGACAGTACTTGCATTACTATGGATAACACTAATTATAACTGAAAACAAACACCAGTGGACGATAACTAAGGTGTATATCAATTGGAAAGCACTAACCAAACATTCAGTAAAATAATAACACGATACAATAAAAATATTACTTGACATGCATAAAACAAGTCTGTAGCGGAATAGTCAAGTAAGATTACCTAATACGCGCTAGACGTGGTTGATAACTGCGAGCACGTCACAGATGTAGAATGTTCTTGCTTCAGATTCAAGGGATAGTCAAGCAGTTGTAAAGGTAAATTATTGATTGATAATGAAATGCCAATATTAAAAATTGCCATGTAAGGAGACAGAATACTTTAGAGTAATGCTATTGAAAATGTGCAATATAGCACAGTTCCCTGTGCCCATATATAGATTTTGTTTGTGGGTTATGAAATCGAAAAAGAATATATTGATAAATGTCATTATTCAAAAAGCTATACACTCATATCAATGTCGAAAGTATTACAAGGGACACAACACACACCTAAAATATCAATGAATCCATTTGGCTACCTACACACTACCGGAAGGCCTAAAGCTAAATCCGGACACTTGACTCACCAGTGGCAGAATGTGGACGAATAGAGTGGGAATAGCGTTCGCGAGCAATTTTCGTGTCGTTCGCCGTTTATTCTTCTTTGTTACCCAAGATGTTGTGTACATGTTCGAGGAAAAGTGTCGGCTGCAGATGCGGTATCGATCACCCCTCTTGTCCTCTAAGACTTGTTCGACTCTACTTTCCAGCTCATCCAGTGGATATCCGCAATGTCTGACCCATTCTCTTATTCGATCAACAGTTTTCGGGAATACATGCATTGTAGTGCCTTCAGATTTAGCATGGGTCTTCGAAGGGCAACCGCTAATCGAACAGGCAGGCATTGTTGAAAATTCTGAAAAGTAAATATCGACATTATTATACAATCTTGATGAATAAATTTGTGATACAAAAGTAAATGAACCATACAATGTTCAATGCAAGGTTTGTTTTGGTCGCAGGAACTATACCAGTTCATCATGTGCGGCTTAGTATTTGCATAAGTTGCAGAAATGTATAAATGATGTGACTAAACTCTGAACATGTGACTCGTCCCTTGGATGTTCTGTCTTGCACGAGAAGGAAACATGCTTACATTATAGACTGGACCCCCGAAGGATGCAATTCGAGGACAATTGACACAGATGAAAATGAATAGATCTATTGATAGCATAACAATGGAAACTCAAGTCAATATCAATGAGACCAATGAACATAGCACTATTGAGTACTCTACTCGCAAATAGATAGAAATTTAAAAATCAACGAAATATGAATAGGATACATGGCCTTACCTTGAACAACAAACAGTTGGATTCAGCAAGCCGAGCAGTATGTTGCAGGAGAACTAGTAGATGGCCACAGGTAGGACACTGATGAGTTTGTTCGAAGCGGTCACAGAAGTTCACGGAAAGCACAACGACGAGCAGATTAGCATAGATCTCAGTGGTTCTCAGGTAGTACGTTCAGGAGTTGACTTGCATATCAAGTGGTTTATAAAGTATTACAAACAGGGGTGTGTTTGTGAATGAATGACGCGTGTATGTCGTGGTATTATGGGGTTTGCCGGGGGTCAGCCAGCGTGAGGGGGGTCCTGGCCGGACACACAGAGTCTGAGGAGGCCATGTGAGCGATGGCCCCTTGGCGTGGGATACCTTTTGAAGTGTACATGCTGTTTGGCACCTTGGCCGTTCGCGCCCCTGACAGCCCCCCATGGCAGCGTGCATCCACTGGACTTGTTGTTATGGACTTTCTTTGTTGTTAAACTAACCACTTTTTTATACTTTATATAGTTATACTTCGCCTTTGATAGGGGATGGGGGTGGATGGATGGATGGGCCGTGGGCGTGCAGACTAGGCACATGAAGACTGCTGAATGGAGACACACTTGATTAATTTAAAAAATCGAAACAACCGTTGTTAAAATATATGTGGTGTTTTCTTTTGTTTCTTTTTTTGATGGCACAAAAATACAAAACTTTACATATTGTACAGGTCAGGTTGCAGCACAGCGAGGGAAAATCCCCTGTACTGACCGCTGTCACTCGGGAAAGTTTCTCTTATGGCACGAACGGCACAGGCGTGTATTACTCTTCGAACGCGGTGTCCAAGCCTCCCATGAAGCCACCATGTAAAGGAACGATAGGCCACCAGCCGGTACCACCTGTGAAAAATAATGATACAAACTGTTTTTAAATGACCAAGATAAGTTGATTAAACGTTTGTTGTCAATGACAATTCTTGTAACTAATGGCATTCTGCTCGGACAAATGCTATTTAGACACTGCACACTATTGAACGACTTTCATGCGTTACAATGATATGTAGATGTAATTTTGGATATAGGAGACGACCATGAAATAGTAGTGGCATCACAAGCAGATTATACTTACTCGTTACTCGGATTACGAGGACGAACAGTTGCGCGAAGTTTGTGCATAAGCACGATCATTATCCTCAACACGGACCGTGTGAGGCAGGCTGCCCTGAAGTCTGGCAGCTCGGTGATGCATTGCAGTCGTGGCTCGCCTTCCGAAATGTAGGCCACGCATCCCGAGTTTTCACAGCAGCAGCAGTTCTCCTCCTCGGTTGGCATTAGCTTGCACCGATTGCATGTGCACCAGGTGGAAACACCGTCCATGCGACTAGGTCCAGTGTCTTCATCCGTTGATTAGTCCTGCCAACTGCCATCCGAAGCCCCATCATTTCGCATGTTTCCCTTTCCAGTAGGTCCTCCTCGGTATACTCAGGCTCGTACATGTAGGGCATTATTGTAGCCATTGTGTGGTAAACAAACTAAAATAATTTATAGCGATGGTACAGGTGTTCACACGGGCTACAAGCGGCAAAGGTAGCTGACCAGAGCACAGAAACGAGTCATAGAATACTCAAAGTAACACAGAGAGAGGAATGGAATCGAAAATCTGCTGCTGTGTGTTGTGAAACAGTCTGTTTATACTTATTGAGGAAAGAGGAGTCTTGCCATTTCCATGGCGACACGTCATTAGCTGAAGCGCAGCGATTGTTGACACGAGACGGGCTTTGGCGTTGTGAAATGGGCGGTACGCGTCTGCTGATGACAGGCTCAGAGGCGGGGGATATGATTTAGTGCCGCAAAAGCAGGTCAGCCAGGGCGATGGGGAAAGTGATAGGATTATCACAAAATGGCTGCGCCCTGGTGCCTGTTTTCGCGTGCGTTTAATGGACGAAAACTCGGGTAAGGTCCACAGGAAATTTTTCTAAAATCGAGCGACTTAGCCCTCGGATTGGCGAAAGGTTTCACACACCTTCACCGCGGCTGGACGAAACGAACAACCGGATTTGCACAGTACCTTTAAATGGAGAAGAAGCTGTAGCTGAGGCGGACGTTCCTGGCAGTTCCTTCATGCTCACGGTTCCTGAAGCGACTTTCGGACTGACATGAAGAAGGAAGACTGGAGGGTCCTGCTCTGCCCAGGGAAGAAACCAGCAGCAGAGCAAAGCAGCGAATAAAAGGTGCGTGCCTTAAAACCCAAGCAGGGTATGACCTTCCTGGCTATCCGGTTCACTGTAGCAGCAAATTCGACCAGAGGAGGGAGTCCTGGCTTGCAGTTTGGGCGAACTGGTTGGTCCCACCAGCTCTGGGGAAGAAGATTCCTGGTAGATCTCCTCTGTCATTGGAGTCTGAAGATTCGGACCTCCAGCAGGGCTTCACCGGGTGGTTCAGCCGTTGTAGGGGTCCTCTACTGCATTGCGGAAGCTAAGAATATCATCCATCACTTAAACCTTTTCGATGCCTTGGCGATACCTGCCCAGCCCCCATTGTCAAAGAAGCTGTACAAGACCTAGCTCCTTTCGTCACCTCCTTTATCAACTCATCCTTTAAATTCTGCTCTGTGCCTACCAACCTTAAAGATGCCTGGATACTACCCCTTTTAAAAAAAACCTAGCCTAGACCCTAGTGTCCCAATGAATTATAGACCCATAACGACAGTTGCGTTTCTCCTTAAAATCTCAGATAAAGCTTCCTATCTACAGATTCAATCCTACTTGGAGATGAATAACTTACTAGGCACCAGCCAATCTGGATTCAGACCAAGACACGGAACTGAGACGGCACTCCTAGATCTCAAGAACCAACTAGATGAGCGTAAAGATAGAGGAGAAACCTCCATTCTTTTACTCTGAGATCTGTCAGCCGCTTTTGATTTGGTCGACCATAAAGTACTATGCAACCATCTCAAATTGGCTGCCAACTTCTCCACAAAGGCCACTGCGTGGATAAACTCCTTCCTGGACAATAGAACTAGAAGAGTCTTTTTGCCCACTTCAGCTGCTGACCCAGTACCCATCACTTGTGGTGTTCCTCAGGGGTCTTGTGTCTCCCCTACTTTGTACAATATTTTTACAAAGCCACTCTTCGATATTCTGGTCAAACTGGGTGTCTCATACACTAATTATGTAAACGACACCCAGATCCTTATCCCAATCCAGGGAGACTACAACAAAGACACTAACCTTATAAACAAAATCTATCAAATCATACAAACCTGGATGGCCACCCACGGTCTATGTCTGAACGACAAAAAAATGAGCTTTTAATCATTGGGTCCACCAGCTACTAAACACACTCTCCCACATGTACAAATCCATCACCATTGATGGTATTAAAATCAATGTAGCTAAATAAGTTAAAACCTTAGGCTTCTATTTAGACTCAGCTCTTAACCTTAACAAGCAAGTAAATGCCGCAGCATCAGCAACAAGCTACACTTGAAAACTGATCTATGCATGTAAACCATTTCTGACCACTGATAGCTGTACCACTATTGCACAGGCTTTAATCCTATCGAAACTAGACTACTGCAACGCACTTTACCTAGGCACTAGTAAACACAACACTAATAAACTCCAAAACCTGCAAAACAATGCCCTTAGAACAGCTTTAGGCATTCCCAAAGGACAGCACATATCTGACCAACGGAGATCCACCAAATGGTTGGCCATTAAAGACAGACTCAAACTTAAAACACTGAACATTACATACAACTGTCTCAATAACAAAGCACCTGCATACCTCATAGAGAAATTCACTAAGCATACATCTGAATGTCCCATCAGAAAGGCTCAAGCCAACAGTATCAGAATCCCCAACTTCAATCTGAAAATAACAGGAGGTTCAAGCTTCCCAGTGCTGGCAGCTCAACTATGGAACTCAATCCCGGATTCCTTAAGAGGCGCACCTTCCTTCCACTCCTAAAAAACCAATGTTAAACTCTGGCTACACACCAATGACTGCTGACGCATAACCCTATGACCGGTCTCTATGTACCTACTCTCTAGGCAATACACCTGTGTTACACTTAACATACTTAAGTTAATTCTCTTCTCTGTATACTTCTGCTACTCCTATATGTTGCCTTTAACTGCAAATGTAAACCCTAAATATGTAACCGTAACCTTACCTGTGTTACACATGTACATACTAATGCTAACCTCCTACTCTGCATACTACTGTTACTCCTATATGTTGCTTTAAGCTGTTAATGTAACTGTAAATATAACCCAAGATGTAACTGTAACCTCAGCTGTAAATGTAACCTAAGATGTAACTATAACCTAAGACTTCATAAGTGCCCAGATGCCTAATGGCCCGGTGTGCTCTACAAATAAATAAACAATACAATACAATACAATGAGAAGAAAAGAACTTTCTATTTTGTTTTTACAACGGTTGACCTTTACAACGGTACCATAGAACAAGCTCTAAACCTAATTGTACCACTAAAACTAAGAAAGGCGAAACCGTTTGCCCATTTAAATAAATGGTTCTCTGCCGAATTAAAGGCACTACACAACATTAAAAGATTATCTGAAGCTAATTGGAGAAAGTCCCCTTCTGCTCCTAATAGGGAAAAGTTTTCCTCTGATGCGGCTACTTACAAAACTGCCATTACCAATACCAAAAGAGAGATCTACAACGCCAGAATTCAGAACACAAAATCTGGTACTAAAGAGTTCTTCTCTATTTAAAGAGAACTAGAGTCTGCTGCCCCCCATCCCCTACATAAGACTGTATTAAGGACAAGGCCTGGTGTGCTAATATCCAGAAAGCATTATCAGATAAAATAGCCTTACTTCAAATCAAAATCGAGTCCAAAAAGAATAGCCTAGCTCCTAGTGCCCACCCACGCAATTTGACTATACCACAATTATCCTCATGCCACCCTTTCTAATTCTCACCAGTAACCACAGAAGAAGTGATAAATGTCGTCTTGAGCCTCAAACCCTCTAACTGCCAGGGAGACTCTTGCCCTGCTCCAGTTATTAAGGATGGAGCAAAAGAGCTAGCCCCTTCCATCACTACCTTGATTAACTCATCGTTCAAAAGCTGCTCAGTCCCCAACAACCTCCTCGGCCTAGGACAGTCCGGCTTCAGACTGAGGCATGGCACTGAAACAGCCCTCTTGGTCTTAAAAATCCAAATGGACGAAGCTAAAGATAAGGGTAACTTGGCCATCCTGCTTGACTTATCAGCAGCGTTTGATCTTGTTGACCATCAATTCTTAACAAAACATCTGTCCACTGCTGCAGCATTTTCACCAAATGCCGCTAGCTGGATCCAATACTTCCTCTCAAACAGAACAACCAGGGTGTTCTCATCTATAGCGTCTGCTGAGCCAGTACCAATCCACTGCAGAGTCCCTCAAGGGTCCTGTGTTTCACCCACGCTTTATAACATATTCAGTAAGCTCCTCTTTGATCGTCTTGATAACCTGGGTGTCACCTACACAAACTATGCAGATGATACCCAGGTTCTCATTACACTCACTGGTTGCTATGAAAGAGACTCTAAAAAGCTAAACAAAATATATCTTGAAATACAGGCCTGTATGGCTACCCACGGTCTCTGTCTCAATGACAACAAGACAGAACTTCTGATCATTGGCTCCCAGGTGCGACTTAACAAAATGGACCTGCGTTACAAAACCTTCAACATTGATGGTAACATCATTAAAGTCGCCAGAGGTTAAAATTCTAGGTGTGTACCAAGACTCCACCCTCTCCCTCAAAAAACAAGTTAATGCCACAGCATCCACTGGCATACACCAACAAACTTATTAACACACGCAAATCCTTTCTTACCCCCAAACAGCTGCCTTGATTTGTCCAAATTGGACTATTGCGACACCCTATTCCTTGGTTCCACTGATCGCAATCTCAATAGATTACAAGTTCTCCAAAACAATGCCTTCCGATGCGCCTTGAACATACCACGCTCTAGTCATATTTCTACCTTCACAAGTGACTCGCACTGGTTACCTGCACGTGACAGAATCTTATTACGCACACTTGTCATCACACACAAATGCTTGTCAAATGCAGCCCCCCAATATCTGACAGACAAATTCTCAAGGTACTAATCCTCCAGACCTACCAGATCCTCATACTTACACTGCATCAATAACCCTAAATTCAAACTGAAAACGGCAGGAGGGTCAAGATTCCCAGTGTTAGCAGCCAAATCCTGGAACACCCTCCCAATGGCCATTAGAGCTGAACCATCCTTCTAGACTTTCCAATCCAAAGTGAAAGATTTGCTCTTTGCCCAGCAACATTAGCTCTCGCACCTGTCACCTCTGAAGTGCTTCATTCCCATCCCACCACAGTGAATTTCAGTATTCTTCTCACGTCAGTTTGTCAGTTGCTGCACCATCACCATTGCTAATTCTATTACCACTACTCACCAGCCTGGGGAGTAACTGCCCTGTCCATACTCTTGTCATATCAACCACTTTTATAACCCGGTCCTTATGCCATTTTCCACATGCCATGTTGTTTGCCATATTGACGATTCTGTAACCTGGTCCTTATGCCTCCACCATTCCTATGCACTTGTAACTGTAGCAATTTTTCTAAGCTCAAGTGGCCAGATATCTCAGGGTTAGGTGTGCTATACAAATAATAAACTAAACTACACTAAACTACATCAGGGCCAGAGACTTTGATGGAAAAGAGACTTGAGCACAGAAGGCCCGGATGCTGGAATTGGAACTGTATCCTCATGTCCGGGACAGGAAGCCATAGTGTGTGCTTGGCTCAAGTGTACCGCCTTGCCCCGTGCTGAAAACGTGGTGAAGGGAGGCCAAGAGCCTGAACATCCTGACTTATCATTTTGTGAACACTTCATTCTTTTTCATGAACATTCCCACACACTATTTGTAAAATAGCTGTAAGGATTGGCAGCAGTTTTTTTAGTGTATGCTCTTTTATGTTTGACAAGACTCCACTAGGACTACATTCTTTATTATTTGATGGTTGTAGCTTGCTCGCATTTTAGATTTAGGTTCAGAGAGGCGTTTATCACACCCCTGACTATGGTCACTTGTGTCTGTTTTACTTCAATGCCATGCCTTCCTTACAGTATGCTTTGGCTGGCATCAAGACACCATGCTTATGTATATTTCATGCTGTTTCAACAATCCCCATGATGATTATTTTTGGTAGTTGCCCCAGGAACAGGTTGTCTTGACTGGTACCCGGACTACCAGTATGAATGGTGAAGACTTTAAGAGCTCTCATATGTGAGGAATCTGAGGGTGTACTCATCTCTTTCCCCAATATATCCTAATCCCAGGTGACCATGGAAAGGCTGTCGCCATCGGATCATGACCCTGGGGGTGGATTACCTGGGTGGAGGAGACTTACGGAGTGGGGGTGAGGCACCCTTGGGTGAGACAAGGTATCCCCATTTCCCTTTTCTAATGAGTCCAATATTCCCCAGGCCTTTGTAGGTTATTAACAGTCCCTTCCATATCATGCCAGTAAATCAACTCACAGTAAACACCAGTCAGGTACTGGGACGAGGAAGAGACAAACCAGAGGCATACATCCTCTCTTTATTGACTCTTAAACACAGATATCACTTTGGTACTGGGACGAGGAAGAGGCATCAAACATTGAAGAAAGACTGTTTGACAAGGAGCGGTCTAGTCTTTCTTAAACCTTAATTAATGCCGGGAACTTTAAAATGGACAAACAAAAGCAAGAAGATGCTTCTTGATCTTTGGAACATGGCAGGACACGGGACGAGATGCAGAGAAGCTGCAGCAGTAGAGGAGCAGGAACCGGAGAGAATCCAGGTCGAGACTCACGAGTAAGCTGGGTGAAGCGGAACCAGCATTGTGGAACGCTGCAGAGATGCCGGCGAGCAGAGGGAATCTCCCTGGGGGCTCACATCTGCTTACCAGTGAGGACAGTGCTTTCTGGTCCTCCAAGAAAGGCAGCGGGGCGAAACGAAGTCCTTCAGTAGGGAACCCAAGGCTGTGGAAAGATGGCACGAAGCAGCAAGAACTGAAGGATTTTTTCCAGCACCATACGGGAGCTGACAGACATGCGACTGACTGGAAACCGGTGAGTCTGCCCACAAGAAAGGGGGACCACGGGTGTGTAAATTGCACAAAGGTAGCTAAGAAAACTTGAATACATTAAAGGTCTGAGAAAAGGGGACGAGAACAGTTCAAGAGGAAAATATAAAGAAGCCATTAAAATGAATTAAGAAAGAGTTGAATAAGCATTGCCTAGAGCTAAATGAACATTGTCAAGAGGCAAACAAGCATTGCCAAGAGTCAAACAAGCATTGCCAAGAGTCAAACAAGCATTGCCAAAAGTCAAGCAGATATTATTAAGTATAACTGAAAGAAATGAATGGTTGGGAAAAGAAAACCTGTATGCAAGAGTAAAGTACTATCAAACCCGGAAAAGGGTGCCACACACTTTGGTCATGAGAAGTGAAACAGTGGATGAGTTTCCTAGAAGGAGAGTGTATTTGGAAGCTTATGTTAGTCTTTGCAAGCAAAAGCTACTAAACAAGTGTGGTGGCAAAGCAAGCAATTATAAAGCATCAAGAGTATGTGAAATGAGAAACATCATTGTGAAACTGAAACTGTAGCAAAGTGCCTATGAAGCAGATGCAAGTACGATGTGTCGGTTGCGTGACCTGTAATGGGTGCACTGTGTTGTCTGACAACTGCGCTTAGACCGAGTACACCCACCTAACGTAAAGCCACCTAAGTCACCCACAAGCTTGTAATTGAATGAAGGAAAACTTGTGTCAACTGAAATTAAGGTACGCAACTTTCTGAAATTGGTGAAAGGTAACCAAGCCAGAAGAGCTGGGAAGTATCCCAAGGAATTGTGTTGTTTTGGAAAGTTGAGAGACTTGAAAGCTTGGTAAAGGGGACCCCTCTTTTTGTAACGTGAACTATTTTTTAACCTTGGGGAAGGGAAATCCCATTTTGCAACCAAGAGCTGAAGGAAGCTCTAAATCTTTATTTGAACACTTCTCATTTTGAGGCTGACATCCCTACACATTGCATACAATTAGATGTGAGGGCAAGTATAGGCTTTGAACAAAGACAGACATTTGCTTTGGGCTTCCCGACACAGACTATCATAAGTTTTATATAGGTAGGGAAATCCCACGTTAGCATAGGGAAAGTTAGGCCTTTTTTCAACCTTTTTTTTAGTTAATAAAAGTTTATAACCCAAACTTTACTCGGTCCTCTGTGTCTACTTCATGATGCCTTCACACCTCTCAGCTGAATACTTCACGTTAGATATTTGCAAATCCCCTGCATGTGCTAATCTAACGGTTGGGGAGGCGTTCACATATTTAACTAAAGAACTAGCCGTTATGGTGAATAGCTTGTATAGTTCGGCATCCCTGCTGATGAGAGAGAAAGCATTTGTGTTTCAGGATATTTTCAATCTAATGTCAATGCTGTTAATCAACAGTTTATCCTGGAAGAAAAAGGTCAGAGTGTAGACGTCCTATTAAACCAAATGTTCTACTGAGCGTGGTATAGCGGGTTCTCTTCACAAACCCAGCGTTGTCACCATAGGCAGTGTTATCAAACTGCCCCACAGTGTCCCGGTTAAAGAGATCTGTCGAGAGCTGGTTTTCCAAGGCATCGGGCCATAATTTAATATGCTCTCTATATAGGCCCTGTATTATCACTCTGTGTTATCATTCAATCGCCCAGTGTTACGTCCACCTGGTTGAATATTGTGGCTATGGGCTATGCGATCGTAGTCACTTGTGTACCAGCTGCGAGGTCGGTATTGTCTACATTTGTTATTAATTAAATTGTGTTTTGATTTATAAAACAAGTTATAAACCTTTCACATCATGAACATATGGTACAAGAAAAAGAAAAGAGAAAAAAGAATCAAGTTAATACAGTTTACATACAAATTTGAATGTTATCAGTTTACCTAAAATTACATAAAATATACATGAAAAGGAAAGAAAGGAGAAGAAGGCAAAATACAATTATTCATTTTTTAAATTCTTGAGAATTTTCCACAGTACCCTGTACTTCTCCCTCCCTCTTAAAATAGGCAGGAATCCTCTGTGTACCTCTTTTTACATTATGTGCAATGCCAACTCTGATTTGAGATAGTTTGTCCAGTGTAGCCCTGTACCCCAGCACAAAAGCAGTTGACCCTCCTAGTAAGCCTAGAGGGTCTCCAGCCTTAGTCCTAAGATTCTTAGAAAGGCACACAATGACAATACCAGGGTTTGGGAGTCCCCTCAAATTAGACTTACCCAGGTAAGCTATGACAGTTGAGTTGAACCCCAAAAACACGTGGCATTCCATAATCAGATGTTTTAGGCTTTCCACAGCATCACCATTTTTACACAACCTACATTGCAAATCAGTTCTAAGCCTATCCCATTTCCCCATCCGCTCCAACGTTAAAAATTGATTTAAGCAGAAGCGTAGATATTGCATTCGAGTGTTGGGGAATGGAAAGAGGGATATGTATTTCATGATATCCTCCCTTTTCCTTACAAACTTTGCATATTCTGTGTATAGTGTGTAAGTTGGTAACAAATTCATTGTCTCACACCAGTCATATTTGAACAGTTTCTTTTTACCGTTACATGTTGTTTAATAGCTCCTCCTTTGTGGAGCCGATTTGAGGTAGCATTTCACTCATGGATCTTTTGAAGTTGTTGACTGTGACTTCTGTACTCGAGGTCTGATCGCCACCCCATTGTTGGTATAATGAGTTTATTGTAGCATTTAACAATCTGGATAACTCTATATGAGCTTCCTCCATTTCGCTCTAGCAGCCAAGGAGATCAGACCAAACTCGTGTCCGAGTGCTGCATTTGGAGTCGCATTTGCCAATCCCAATGTTTTCTTCCCTAGAAGGCCTTGTATCGTGTTCAAATAAGCCCCATGTCAAACGGAGAGATGTCTAGCCCACAAAGTAACATTGGTTCTGCCTTTAGCAGATATAACTGAACTAGTGGCTGCAGGGAATACCAACATAGTTGGGAATAAATTCTCTTAATCTTAGCCAAGAGTGGGCAAAGTGAATTGTTATTTTACAAGCTAGATGCATCAATGTGTCGTTCAAATCCAGATACAGGTTGGTCGACCCTGATGCAAAGAATTATATGGGGGCTAGTGGCAATAGCGCTGCCAGGGGTGACACCGCCATGAAAAAACTATTCTAAAAATTGGATTGGGTCAGTGGTACGCCGAAGAGATCAAGCTCCGATTTCACACACTGCCTGGAGGAACCATGTATGAAGACCATTGTTCTTTAGAAGATTCGACCACCCTTGTGTGTTTTAGAGCTAATGCTGCCCTCCTGGGGATTCCCAGACTCATCCGGTATCACTGATATATAGCTCCTACTTTCCTGCCCCCTCAAATTGTGGGGCAGCATTTTATCAGTTTTATTGCTTTTTTTGTAGAAGTTCTGCCTCATGTTTAACAAGGCCTTCTCAGCCCTATTGATGGAGATTGGGTAAAGCTTCCCTCTCAGGCTGGTTATTTGCCTCCAGGGTTTCGGAGGGCAGTGTAGATGTGTTGTGGACCTTTTCCTCTTAACACTCCAGGAAGGTATATAAATGAAGCCTGATACACCCTGTCCCTCCTTTTTCTGTTTGGTGAGACAATTTGCAACTGCTGTTGTCACACTCCCCAGGACGTCTTCTGCAATACTGGTGGCAGCCGTTTTCACAAGTGGTTTAGCTCATTCAAAGCTGCGGCGTAGGAAGAGCATTGCGCGTCTAAAGAGACTGCTAAAGATGCTGCCGAGCACTACTCCATACATTATAGGGCTCCCGCTAAAGTAAAGCTGATCGCTGTAGCCATCCTGGGTCCGGTAATATTCCATATAGGCCCTGATGTCCCTGTAGTTCTTCACCACCACCATGGTTACACTGTTTTATTAGTCTTTGAGACGCAGCGATATGAAGTGTAACCACAGCCAGATTCTTCCGTATTTAAATTATGCAAACTACCCTTGATCGTCTCTTGAATGTGATGGTGTCGTAATGGCTTTTTCAAACAGGACATAGTCAGGTTTGCTGTATTGAATGTTCACAATGTCACTGTTGTTACCTTTGATCTCCACAGTTCTAAGTTATGGTGCATAACTACCCCCAACCTTTGATATTCCACTACATTGCTGTAAACCAGTAAACTGTAAACCCCACCGTTAATATCAGTTGACTATTGTCCTGTAGTTCTCTACTCCCAACATGTTGCACAGCCCCCATTATGTTCCACAGTCTCCCTGTTGCTGAAAATCTGACAAAAGTGTCCGGCCCTTGAAGAAAAACCTTTCTCTGGTGTGGACCTAGATGTAACACGGTATCCCCATACTCTGGTATGGTTGAAATGCTTTTGTTTATGACTCTGACAAGATCCTGTATATTTGGGTAGTACCCCTCGGTGAACCGTTCTGAGTGAAAGCCTGGCAGAGTTTGTTTGTTTTTTGATAAACGTGGCATCCCCGATGGCTAAAGTTTGCCACAAACTGACATACTGAACTTCTGCACCACAGTCCACTATCCTTCCAAATTTACAGGTTTGTCCAACTTCATGGTGAAGTTGGGTATTTTATTGTCTGAGAATGTATCTATTTCCGATATACACCCGTGGCTTCTAGAGAGCTGCCATCCACCCAACTGTTGAATTTCACAGGCCACCCCAGCCACTTTCCATGGCCCAACACTGAAATGCAATATCACTAGATATTGTTTCTAGAGCCTCGTCCTTTACTAGTTATGATTTTTTCTATACTGTGTGGATTTTGCTGACGTTCTGGGTCTCCTCCCTATTAAAAACACCTTGAACAGCTTCCCCAAAGTAATCGATTAGTCTGTATATATAATGACCTTCCCAGAGAGCCACTATATTTTAAAGATCTCCTTGCTGTAGTTCTGCTCATACCTTTTGTAAAGACGGCCTTGAGTTTCGAGATCTGTACATGATTACTTTTTTTAAGGGGAGTTCTTGCTTCTTTTTAAAAAGTCTTTTAGCATATAGATGTTTCCAGACCTTCAGGGAATTCTGGGGTGTTACAACTATGGGGTAATTTTAATAGATGTATGATGTGTGTTGTTATACACATTTATACATGCGGATAACACATCCACATATCTATGGGTGTTTTTAGTTGTGACAAAATGCCAGATCTGTGTTTTAAAAGTTTGTATGTGTTATGAAATGGTGAACCCTGTGTTGTTTTAGAAGGCTCTGGAGCGGTTTATTAAGAAACATCTTATCAGCGCATGTCTGTAGTTTAGCAGGTACTCGACCGCTGTTAAATATGCGTTTAAAAGCTGGCGCTACACTAAGTTCTGTCTTGTCTTTTAAAGCCTCAACATAGGCGTATTTTTCTGGGACATCAATGACGGCTAGAATATATGTAAAGCCATCACTGTTTCACTGGAACTGGCTCATATCGATAATATCAGACTGCTATTGTTGATCAATGTCAGATACTACAGTCATTAGTTGTCTAAAATGTTTTCGGACTGGCTTGTGTAGCAGTAGGGGGCCTGATCCAACATTTTTGCCATCAGTTCTCAGTTTACAATACAATCCTTCAACAAATCCATAACTGCCAACAACATCTTCATCGCAATATATTGTGGACACCTTTATGTGGGACATGTTCACCCCATAGCCTTTGGCAATAAAGACACAACTACACTTTACAAACAACAGATTTTTATTCACATTTACAACATCAAATTTTTATTCAGATTTAATATCTGGGGTTGTTTGTGCTGTACAGTTATCAATCTGGCTAGAATTTTGCAGTATGCTCAATTACTTCATACACACTCTACCGTTTAACACAGCGATAAGCAACCATACATAGTATAGCAGTAGGTGATAGAAATTCATAAAGCTCCCTATCAAACAGCCAATGTCCATTAACGGCTAGGAAATGATGTTGCATATAATACTCTGCCGACTTCAATGAAAGTTCCACAGGCAGCCTTAAATCGCCAAAACCCCCTTTGTAGTGCTATCAACAATTGATGTCTGGTGTAGGGTGGCATTTGTTGAAACATATGTTTGTGATACATAGAACATTGTTACATTCATGTTTGTACGCCCTGTTACGAATTTACAGCAATTCGCACAAAACCCGCAGTCAGAGACGCCTCTCAGGTGGCCAGGGCACAGCGCACCTCTCCTGATCCAGTCCCTGGGAGTGGTGCTGTGGGGGGGCGGACCACATGGGGGGGGGCATCCGACCAAGGGGAAAAGCAGACTAATGTCCCTAAATTCACTAAAATCCCCATGCATTATTGTAAAAGTCAAACCCTGAATAAAACTAGATTTTCCAGTCGAGACTTCAAGTCCCGGAATCCTCATAGTATTGAGACGAGGAAGAATGAAGAAAAAGCACAAAGATACCTGAGGGCAATAAGCAACACCTGAGTGTAAGCAAGCACTATAAAGACCCTCCCTAAGCCAGAGGAATAGAGAAAACAGGAAGGTGCGTAGCAGCCACAGGAGTATGTGCAGCACCGGCAGGTGTGAGCAATTTGAAGCAGAGAAGACACGGTAGCAGTGTGGGCTTTAACGGGCTAAGTGAGCTGGTGGGAGCAGAGTGCGCCGGGACAAAGGGTTTTCGAAGGTCTAAATCCTGTCCCGTGAATGGCAGAGAAGCTCATGCTTCTTATTGTAGGGGTCGTGCAGCAGATGTCACTGAAGTGTCAAATGCTGAAACTGATTGCTCACTTGCTCCGACAGGAAGTCGGGAGTGTTTAAGGGGCAGACTGAGGCCCCAGTGTGGAAGCCCGAAGCAGCAGCAGCTCGAGTAAAGGTTCGCTGTGCAAGCTGAAGACATCAACAAGGCCATTGAGTTTCTATACCTTCCAAAACCCCGGACCACAATATAAGTGAGAGTTAAACTCTTTGAAAAGACACACTGTAAGTAACCGTCCATTGTGCAAGTGTTCATCTCACGGGGCAAGCGAAAGACAAGTCACATGTGAGAATTTCCCAGAGAACGAGAGTGATTCATTGTATCTCATATCAATACCTACTGAACTAAACGGGAAAGCAGAAAACACATGTTGCCAAAGCCAAAACACTCCACTTTTCTTTGCAAAGAAAGGTTGGTGGAAAATAGTTTGTGGCATAAAAGGGCTGCTTGAAAGAAAGTATAAATCAAGCCATTTTAAGACTCAGATTAAGGTGTTAAAACGTTGTTGGTTAATTAAAAGGACTGCTTGAAGAAAAATGTAAACCAAGCACTGCCTAAGTCAATTGAGGGAAAGTTGGTTGTTGCATAAAAGGAAGAGTAAAACAACTAGCAATATTTGATGAAGAAGAAAGGTTTGCTAAAATCTATTGGATAGTAATGACAGGACATCAGTCCGAGCAGGCAAGTGGACTAGGGCAAGGGACTTGTAGTGTAGGTCGGGCGGGACCATAGACCTGACAGGAATATTGAAACATGCTGAAACAAAACTTATGCATAAAGTAAAACTAACATTCCTGCTCTGAAACTGTTAGGAGAAGAAATCATCTGGGTATTATTGCTTGGAAACCTGGAGGATTATTGTTTTTGGAACTGTGTTGAACTCGGGGAAGGGCAATCTGAGACCTTTTTAAACTGTGGTGATTGCCTGAAGAGAAAGTCTCTTGACTTCCTCTGATATTTTGTTGCCTTGAAGAGAATGGATTTTAACGCTGATCCTTGCGGAACACAAGGAATCCTGTGTGGAAATCATTCTGTGCTGGCTTTTGAATCAGAACTGAACTTTCATTGGTGCTTTTTGATTTTGAATCCCGGGGAAGGGGAACTGTTGGTGATACACTGTATGTTTTACGTTGAATGCCATTTTACTGATTATATTTTGTATTAGTGTTAGGAATACAACTTGTTAGGGTGGACCCCCAGTCAGGCAGAGCCTTTTGCTAGGAGTCTGCGAGTGCGGAACTCATGGAAGGCCTAACTCCTTCCCAGCCTAAAAGAACGGAAGGTCCAGGCAAGGAGCAAGGAATAACTGGGGTTTATTACAGCCAACAAACCACAGGGATCTCATGTACGGCAGCAATTCCGGGCACCTCTAAGCAAATTCTGGCTCACAGAGCCGTTTTGATAGCGTGTGGCGTCACACTTACGTCACATTCCAGGCTCTTCTCTAAAAAAACCTAACCCCACTCAGGATAGACTGTTGAATGGTAGTTCCCCTATAGGAGCCCATATAGAGGGTTATCCATTGGACCAGGCCACGTCAGGTGTCAGACTTGGCCTACCCCCCATGTTACAGTGTGCAGACTCCATGATTGGTCAGTGATCCCGGTTACCCACCCGTCGAGCCATTAATTCTGACTAGAGGACCTGCAGGCCTCCAAGCTTAGGACAAACATCGTTCCCAGCCCACAGGACACCTGTACTCTGTGCATGTGCAAATATGTGTCTGTGAGGCATAACTTAGCTCCGCCCATAGACGCATGACTATTTGGCAGATAGACCCTAACAAACTATAGGGGTGCTATCAAAGTTGTATTTTCATATCAAATGTATTGGGGTTCTTATCAAATTCAAATAAAATGTAAACTATTGGGGTCATCACATGTATTGGGGTGTGATTAAATTTGGGTAAATCTATATTAACCTTTATATAAAATGAATTGAATTCTTATATAATTTTTATAACATTCATATAAAATGTATATACCATTTTTGTGAGGGTGATCAAATGTATTGGTGTTCAATTAAATGTATAGGGGTTCAGGTACATCTATATCAAATGTTATTTACACTACAGCTGGGTTCTTATCGTGTTTATATAAAATGTATGTACTTTTTTGGGGGATGTCATTACATTTATTGGGGTTCAAATTGATAGGGGTTCAGGGGCGTGCTAAATGTGTGTTGCCACCTGTCACTTGTAATGCTTGATGAAAGGTATTCCACTCTACTACTACTCTGCTTGATTTTCCACCTGTCCTCGGTCTCATCATCTCTCTGCTCTCTATCCTGGCTTACATTTGATAATCGCATACTGTTAGACCTTTTGACCATCGTTTACAAAAGCACCCATGGCCTTGCTCCTCCCTCTCTCTCCTCTATGCTCTCATTCTATGTTCCTCCTAGGTCCCTTCACTCTGCTAATCTGATCTTACTTTCTAGCCCTAACCCCCTCTCCCCTGTGCACAATCCCATTTCTGTTACTTCTCTCTGCTAGCATCCAAGCTCTGGAACACCCTACCTCTTGATGTCAGATCCTCACCATCTTTTTCCGTTTTTCATACTCGCCCCAAAGCCTTTCTCCTCAACCCCAACTCTGAGCTTTGACACTCTGCTCCCCTTGATCCTCTTGCCCATGGTCTGTGTTATATTATACTTGAATCTTGTACCATCTGGTGAACCTGTTGCAGCGTTTTGATGAAATCTCTTTATAAATTAATAAAATACAAAATACAAATATGAGTCACAATCTGACTACTCCCACACCACAAACGGAGCTAAAAATATGCTAATTCAATGCCTTCACACCGTCATTTTGAAACATGCTCAGTAGGCACAGATGATGAGCTAACAAAACTAGAGATGGGTCATACATACCCACCACAGCTTCACTGTCTAGATAGGGTTGTTGCAGTTCCTTCTGAGCAACACATTCTCTATCCCCTATTGGACATTCAGAGGTCTGTCTTTACTACTGTCTTTACTTCAGCCTCCGTGAATCAACTTCAGAGAAATCGAATGACATCCACATAACAACCTTATCAACACATGTTATTCAAACAGAAGAACTGCTTTGAGATATACATATTTGTGTGAAATAGCCCAGGATTATGCATACAATAAACATGTCTATGAATGAGGCAGGTGGTAGATATGGCCTTCAGAAGACTGTTTAGTCAAGCCAGTTTGATTAACCGTGCCACGTTTTCTAGCCAATTAGAGACAAAAAAAGAGATTAATTACGTGGCTTTTCTGCAGTTGGTTAAACCTTGAAGAAGTGAAGAAAAGTTGAAAGGAGAGGACAATACTGTCCAGGATCCGTTTGAAGGAGTCTAAACAAACATCCAGTGCAAAATGTTAAACTTTACAAGCAAATGATAGAAGATGAAGTTCGCCTACAATAGAGAATTGTTGCTGAAGTTGCACAAGAAACTTCCAAAGAGGGTAAGACATCTGCAAGAGGAAGACAATAGCCATTCAGCGAACCACTTATTAAAAATAAATGAAGAAAATGTTACGCATGAGGTTGAAAATGTCATACTACAAGCCAAACAGGCAGAAGAAGAATTTGTAGCTTTTGTCCCTCAACAGAACGAGGAACAAATGAGCAATTACCTTCAAGTGACTGGATTACACCATAACCAGAAATAATGCCAACCTCTTCTCTATTACAATAGTGGCAATGCAGGTGCCGGCAAGAGTTTTCTTATTCAGGTCATCCGTACATACTTGCGCCAGGAAACATGTAATAATCACTCATGTGTTATAGCCCCACAATATTGGTGATTTACAGCATAGATGGCGTAACTTTACATAACATTTTGATGCTACCAGTTGAACACAAGAGCAAGTTAGATTACAAAAGGATGTCTGCAGAAGCAGCACATAAAGATATCAAAATTCCCAGGGGACTGAAGGTCCTCCTTATAAACAAGGTAACCATGGTTTCCAACCAGATGCTAGTCTTCATTCACCTGAGAATGCAGGAAGTATTGAAGTCTGAGACAGAGGGACTGTTTAGAACTGTTTGAATGAAAGCATGTCATTACGTTTACCTCAAACAGTTGACATCAGTCAAAAGCCAGCAAGTTTTTAAAATATTGATGCATTAGATATGTTAGGGCACATAGGGAATTTCAATTTCTGACTCAACGTTTGGTACATAGAGGAGCTAGTTCAAAATATTTGTCAGGGCAAGGTCTCAGACAGGCCTCCAAATAAGCGTTGTGTTGTGCGTTTTTACACATTAAAATCTTGTAAATAGGACACCTTTTATCATTGGTAGCGTACCATTTACGCATCAGTTGAGAGCAGAGTTCAATGCAAAGGGCAGGAGACTTGAGAGAAACCAGAACACATCTTTTGATTCTTATCTGCATGGATGAAATTGCAGGCCATGAAGGAGCAGTTGAGACATTTTCCTCTGAGCTATGCGCACCAAGGCTGTCAAAAACAGCACACAGTGAGAGGATGAATGGTTTCTTTCGGTTCAATTTCTGCATTGTTGTGCGTCTGTAGATGCTCATGGAAATGATGCATTTCATAATACATTCATTTTTATTTGCCTAGCATTTTAGGATTATAGCAGTAATACGATGGAAAACTTAATACAATTGGGAAGTATACTTTTAACAAACAAACTACACGCTTGTTTGAATTACATCGAAGTATTTTTTGGAGTTCCTGTGTTGTGTGCATCTACCATCAATGATAATGATCTGTTATTTATATAGGGCTTTCATCCAAGTTCCTTACATTGAGCATTTTACATACAATTACTACCTAGGTGAAGACAATATTCATTTATCGACCACAGAAGGATGAAAGGCCGTGTTGGCCTTGCCGGCATTTGAGCCTGGAAGCTGCTGATCACTCAGAAATTGCAGCAGTGAGCGCTCAACCCGTTGAGATAGCTTTTCGGCGCTTGATGTATCAAGGTGCAGCTACATGGTGTGGTCATACATATTAATGTGTGGGTGAAAAATTCCCACAAATGTAATTACTTGTTTGAAACCAGACATTTTTGCTACACAACTGTTTTAGTTATGTGTTCTATTCATTTTCAAGTTCAGTAATGTTCTGGGTGCCTTTTATATACCATTTACACTCTTGCTAAAGCAAATTATTTGTACTTTTACAATTTTAATTTAAACTCGAATTATTAAAACCGTCTGTAAATCTCTCCTACCTCAAAACCTTAGCTGGTGCACACATGAATACACAATGTCTAGTTTAAACGTCCATTAAACCTTAACATGTAGTCAATGTTGTAAAAGGTACTATAAAAATTACAGCAATCAAAATTGTCACAGCCTGTTACACATCTTCAAAACTACACTTAAAACATTCAAAACCTGACAGTCCAGTCAGCACAAGAACTGTTAAAAAACAAAAATTAAATGGTTACATTTGTAATTGAAATAGAAACTCAGCAAAACATGTCACTTTAGTGGTAATCCAGATAGGTATTTAACTTGTGTTATTTAGCACTTCAGGCAGGGTTCCTTCAATTTCTAAGCACTGTGATTATTATTTTTTGTAATTTAAAATGTTTGCAAATTTTTTTACAAAAACAAGTTCTTACATCACTTCATTTTTAAACATCACTGAAAGAGAGAACTTTCTATGCCTTCGTAAGGTCAGTGTTCGGCAGAAATTGGGTCACTGCAATAGTATCAGATGTTCTTTCTCCCTCCATTAGGCGGATCCACCAAGTCTCCTCATCATAATAACATATATCTTTGAACAGATTCAACATATGAGTCGTTCTCTCTTTTTCCAGACCTTTACAATTAAGTAGCCGATGTCGGATGGTTTCGCTTTGATCCGTCATCTCACAGAAGCGGCATAGATTTGTGGTTGATAACCCTTTGATAGCTCTTATTTCGTTTGTTGCAATGATGTTCAGGCGAGCTCTCATGAAAGTTTGTCGGGACAATCTATTCAGAAATGTTCTCAGATAAGATCTTGTGTCATTCAATTTCCTACTTGTTGGTAAAATATGTGCCGCTGATTTGTACATGGCTGCCGTGTCTTGAGTTTTTATCCAATCACACGTTTCCAATTTTGTTATCACTTTTGTTGTATTATTTATGAGTTCGGTTTCAGATGAACCTATACCAGTTAGAATGGACGTGGTTTTCTGCACCCATGGATTCAGAAATTTTGAGTTCGGATCATAGAGTTCCTCATGGATAATATTGGAGATTATCAGTCTTTTTGGAAGTATTACCTTTCTAAAGAGCATTAGTCGATTTCTTTCTAGAATGGCTTTTAATAAGGAAATACACAATTCCCTTCTAATTAGGGCCATAGGTGTTGACGCTGGTAAATTCAACAGGTGTCTCCAGAAGAAACTTTCAAGTTTCTAAGCTCGTCTGGGAGATTGAAGAAGGCTTCTGCTCCGTACACGATAGTTGGTACGTCCTTCATTCGATAGAACTGAATTATCGGTTGCAATGAGAATTTACAAAATGTTCTTTCCAATTTCTGTGCTTGGGCAGTCAATCTTTTGGTCTTCTCCCACAAGTTTAATTGCATGTTCTTTTCTGTGGGGTTGTTACTTATGATAACACCCAAATATTTGAATTCATCAACCGTTTGAATTGTTGCTCCCTCCAGTAGCCATGTAAAGTTGGTATTTGGTTTCAGCGTTTTTTGCAATGACATTATCTGTGTTTTGGTCATATTGATTTCCAAGTTGTTTTTTCTTATATACATACTCAAGTTGTCTAACTGCCTTTGCAGGCCTATAGGAGTTTGGTCTAATTAAAATTAGATCATCGGTGTATAAATGACGAGAAATCTTGGTCCCTCCCAATTTCGGGGGAAAAGATTTTACCAGCGACTCTGAGTCTCTAAAATCCCATAGATATGCGTTGAACAGGGTAGGAGCCAATGGGCATCCCTGCTTAACTCCTCTCGATGTATTAATTGGTTTGGGAGATAGTTCCCAATTGATTTAATCCCACAGATATTGAAGTTTCCGAATACAGTGCCTGAATTTGTTCCAGGGTGTTGTCTGGACACCCGTTGGTTTTTAGCTTCTTCCAAAGGCGTTCCCTGTTGACCTGGTCAAAAGCCTGGAGCAGGTAAGGCCACATAGATCGAAGATTCAACCACCTTGGTTTTCTCTTTTAAGATGTTAATTAGGAAGATATTCGCCAAAGTTCCGACTTTTCTTACAAACCCTGATTGAAATGGGTTTGTTACCTTGGAGTCCTCGGCCCAGTTTTGAAAAAGATCCAATAAAGTTGAACCATAAAGCTTGCCAATAACATCCAGCAGCGCTATTGGCCTGTAGTTCTTAGGGTTTTCTCTCGTGCCGGATTTGTATATTGGAACTATGGTCGCTTTCTTCCAAGATAAGGGTATTGTTTTCGTTCTTGTGATTTTATCAAAGACGACTTTAATAAACTGGGCCCATTCCTCCGGAGCTTGTTTCAAGTGGGCGTTTGTTAGGGCGTCTGGCCTAGGCGCTCTGGAGTTATTCAGCTTCCAAATTTTTGCCTCAATAGATGTTAAATCAGTAGGGAATGTCCATTCCACTGTCGTCCGGGTTTGAATTTGAGAGCTCTCCATAGGTTTTTTTTAAAAAAGTTCTGTGAAGTGGTTTATCCACTTTTGTTCACCCACGTAGTTATGAAGACAATTAGTTGTGCCATTTGTTGATATTTTTATTGCTGACCAAAATTCCCTCTAACTACGTCTTTGTCAGTCGTAAGAATCTTTCTGCATCAGCTTGATACATTGACGCTCCATGAGATCCTAACCAGTCTTTGTAGTATCTCTTCTCTATGGCTGCTGATTCTATATCCTTTATATACTTGGCTTTTTTCTGTCAAACGAATTGCTTTCCCAATTTTTTTCCTGTCTTCGACCAAGTCTTTATCGTAGCTGTGGGTCTTACCATTAAAATTTGTTTTTTAATTCTTGACCACATGTCGGTATATGTTTAGGTACTGTTCAAAATCAGACGTGAGAAGTGTCTTATTTGGGTCTACCTTAATGTATGTTTCAATACATTTCTCCTGCGTTGACTAAGTTTTATTCTTCCACCGCTTTCTTCGATTGGCAATTGCAACTGTCTTCTTCTCTCCTGGAACGATATCCACGTGAATTCTAGCAAGTTATGGTCACTATTTTCAGTAGGTATAATTTGAAATTTAGTGATATGAGAGAGAGATTCCTGTGTGACAAATATATGGTCCAGTATGGCAGTAGCGTCCCCTTTTCCCAAGTTGGAACAAACACTTTGTTCTTTTCACTTAAGAGGTGGAGATTATAGAAATCGTAAACTTTCATTATTTTTGCCCATTTTGTGCCTCTTTTAGTTGCCAATGTTTTAGGGGTGCAAGTAATATTACCACGTGTAACATCCGGATAGATTAAGTTTAAGTCTCCACATATTATCAAATGAGACGGATCATGTTCGGAAGAGATTTTCTGAAGGATGGAGTTTGCTTTGTTTAAAAATTGTTCGTCACTTTGAGCCAAAGGATTCCAATACGAGTTAATTATGATTATGTCCTCGTCACATGGGCGATTTAGGTGGTGGTAACTCCCTACCCACTTGAGTTGGAGGACCAGGAAAAATAAAGATGCTTCCAACACCTTCATTACTCGTAGTTTATTATACGACCTGACCAAGGTCAACAAGCCCGAGGAGAGGAGGCCAAAGGGCCCCTTGGCCGCCAAAGAGCCCCTTGGCCGCCAGTGCGAGAACACTTTCAAATCCATCCATATATGGTTTCTCTCTTAGCCATGTCTCTTGGAGGCATAACACATCATAGTCTCCCAGTCGGACATCCGAGGGTCTCAATAGATGTGTAAACCCTCTTGTGTTCCATGATCCAAACTTTAGATAAGCCCTCTGGGCAGTGTTGCTTTGATCTTTTGTTAGTGATCCATTCTGGGATTGCTAACTTCATTTTCTTGACTCTACAGCTCTTGAAATCCATGTCCATTGTTTCCCTTCCACAATGTGACCCTGTTCTTTCTCGCTGTTTTGTTTAAGAGCAGATCCAAGTCTCCCTGATTCTAGTGCGAATGTTATCCGCAGTTTCGAAAACGGACCTTTCGGTATTCGACCCACATTCAGAGTGTCCAAATACTGTGTTGATTTTTCTATTTCCGATGATGTTTGAAGTTCTTTTACTGGTCGCTCTCCATTCTGGTTTATTCTGGAATTTTCTTCGTCTTTTTTCTCTATTTGCGTTACATCCAAAATAGAGGCCTCTTTGCACTCTATTTTTCTGGAGCGCAAACATGTCGTTGATTGTGTTTTTGAAACAGTTCTTTTACAATATGGTTCAAATCACGTATTTGGGCATTTGCGCCACATTCTGTGAGGTTATACTCTAATATTATAAAGCTTTCAGCTGCCTGTAATATTAGTGACCGTATCACCAATGACAGTACGTGTAAATAGACATTATCCAGTTTGCCTTTGACTCCAACCGCCACAATTTTTATGTCCTCTGTTCTGATTACTCTTAAAGCTGGAATGCAGTGGAACAGAATCAGAATGTTTCTCCTATTTATAATTGCTGCATTTGATTTTTCAATCACTTTAAGGTGGAGATTTCTTTCACTTTTTATTGTCTGCTTGTAAGTGAGCCGATCCTCCCTTTTTGTTTTCTCTCTTGACTTTGATCTTCTGCTGCCTTTCGAGCCTCTCATATTTTCATTATCATTATAGTTTTTTGAGTCGTAGTCAGATCTCCATCTCTTTCTATTCCTTGAGATTGAGGATGTATGTTACATTTCCTTCCGTCGCTCTGGGTGATGAGTGGAGGTTGGAGTTTTTAATGATGTGATATGTTCTTGAGGGATTGTTAACCCCGACAAAGCCAATTGCTTTTCCCAGATCTTGGTATTTGATCTCCCTTGACGGGTCAATTCCACCTTTTCCCTCCACTCAGCCAATGACATAAAAGGGGGAGAATAGGGGCCCGTTGTATCTTTTTTATTCTCTTTGTTTAACTTTTGCACTTGTCGACTTTTCTCTCCCAAACAATAAAGATCGGGTTCCACTCCCTCTTTTGAATATTCAGATAAATCCATAAGGTCAGCAGAAGAGTTCTCTAGTTGATCGGTCACTCTACGATTTGATGCAGAAGGAGTGTTGATGTCAGAGGAGTCTGATTCGGCACTTGGTTTCAGTATCAGTTTTTTTATATTTCCTGTTTGCGCTAAGACTGTGAGAGCTCTCTCGTCTTCACTTTCCTCGATCTGGTCAATATTCTGTATGTCTTGGGCCGGCTTCTCTTTGAAGGTTACGCTCCTTGTTCCTAACCCTTTGACGTTCGTTGCTGGTAAGAATACTGGGTATATATCTTCTTTGACCGTTTTTGTATTTTGCATTTGGTTAGGCAATACTTCTTCCAATAATTGATTATTTTTTGTTTCTTTTGCCTCCAATATTACACACCCATTTAAGGATGTTTATTTAAGGTTAACTTCAAAGGTCTTGTGTCTATTTCTTTGATGTTAGATTTTTCATAGCCTGGACGAGCTGGTTGTAATTGAACGGCGCTTTTGTTTGAGCTGTTCTCTTTAAATGTATCCCTTAAGGGCACATCTCCTGTCTGCTTATCGTGAGATGTTTTCAGTTGTTCCAAATCTGCCTCTTTCATCCATGACGTTTGGGTACTTGATGATAGTAAACTCAGATTCTCTGTTTCCGTACTTCGGTTCTTCATTTGAGGCTCAGCACAATCTTTCCTATATGGCTTATTCTTCTCCCCAAGTTGTTTCTAGTTTTCACAAGCCATGATATAGCCTTGCAAGTAGGTCATTTTCGTATGTGTCATAGCGATCAGAGTACAATGTTCCCTGAGTGTGTCGTTGATTCCCTCAAAGTTTTGTAAATGGCGCCAAGGCAATTGTAAATATAGACATCAATGCCATCAAATCCGTTTTTTTTAGAAGGGGTATCCTTTTCTGTGAGTTCTGAAAGTCTAGAAGATGGTCTCCTTCTCGAGGACAAGTGTGTAGATGAGTTTACTGGCTCTATGTTTCTGTTCACTCTTGGAGTGAAGTCCTTAGATTCATTGCCAGGATGGATGGGTATATCCTTCTGCATTTGCGGTTTCGAAGGGGCCAACTCTGGCGTAGGGCTAACAAATATTGTCTCCAAGGGTGACTCTTTTAATAATGATGTTTCCATAGATGTCACTGTAGGGTCTCCCTCATTGGAATTTTTAGCCTTGGTTCTCTCTTTATCAGCTTGTTTTGTGGGATGGCCGTCAAGTTCCACGCACGGAAGTGTCGAACAGGAGACTCCCTCATGCGCTATTTGGAGTCCCACTCTGTGTTTCTGTGTGCTAATTTCGGGGAACAACACTGGGGCACCAACCCCCTTGTTCTCAGTGTTTTCTGAAGATTTATTACATCTGTTAACCTCCGGAACAGGTTCCTGGTCATCAATCAGTCCCGCTGTTTGTGGAAATGACAGCTGCCCGTTCACGTGATGTTGGTAAGTGTCCTTTGCTATATCTATACCCGCCAATGTGAAAGCTTGCGAGTCGAGTACGGGAAAGGTAGAATTTAGCTAATATTTCCATGTCCGATAGTTCGCCCAATGCATGTTGGTCTACATGTTTTTTTTTTTTTAAACTGCAAGAGGGCGGATTCTTCTGCAGCCATGTTCTTTTTCTTTGATTTCATTTTTTTGTATGATCTTTTTGCTAAGTCGTCATTGTCTTTCAATCTTTGTAGTGAATCTTTTTTCTTCAAAATTGCTGGGAGTGTTCCACACATTGTTCCGTTCTTATTCGTTAATTTTAGAATCTTCTTTTCGTTTGCCAAATATTTCTTTGACGCAGCTATTTTTTGTGTTTCTTTTTTGTTACTGTTGTTTTATCTCTGAATATTTTGGTGATTATCTATGTCGGTCGAATTTAAAAGTTTTTCTGAATTTGTTGTTACATCCAGGAGTTCACTGTGCACAAACACGGTACTTGAAGTATCTGATGTATCTTTAACAGATTCAACATGATTGGAGAAGTCTTCGTTTTGCTGATCATTTTTTGGTGTTCGAGGTAAAATGCTCCCAATGTCTTTTGTAGTTGGTATAGCATGAATGTCAATTACAACTTGAATTTTATGTTGTCCCTGTGGCACGTTTTGAAAAGGTTATTCCACATCCAAAGTCGGTTGAAGTCCAGGAGGAACTTCAACGTATTTGGACTTGAATATGCTAATGGGGAGTGGCTCCATACACGGCACACCTCCCAATGTTATGGAGTTTCCAGTGGATTGTCCAGCGTCACCGGTTAACGGCTCTGTGTCTGCTTCTCCCGTGAGCCGATAGACCGCGTTCAGGTCGGAGCGGGGGCTCCTCCCCAGCGACTCCGTGTCCACGATCCCCGCAGGAACAATCGTCCGAGGCACCGGGAGCCGAGGCGAGAGTTCACTGCCCACCCGACCTCTCCCACTCACCCATCCCACCCCCATTCCCATGCACGTCGACTCCCTCACAAGTCGCAGACCGCTGAGGGGAGCATGTGCGAGATGATAAGGGGGCACAAACTGTTACATGGCTAGGGGGGTCTGGGTTTTCTGTTGAGTGATATAAAACACTTTGCAATAAAATATTCGTATATGAGCTGTTTCCCTCAAGTTTGTCAAAAGCAGTCTTTTCTCCCATAGGAGCGGAACAATCAGGTTTCAAAGGGCTTCTATGCTCCAAGCTGTTATTAACATCCCCACGATGGCGTTGGCTTCTCAGGCGTCTCCCCTCATCCTCTGCAGTCCGTCGCATTTTCGTCACTTTCCAGAGACTGCCGTTGACTGCCAGACTCAGCTGCCAAACTCTGCGGCCGCTCCGCTGAGGCTGGCAGGTTTTGTAGGCTAGCTCCTCCTCACAAACAGGCAGTGAGAAAAGACTTCTGCAGGGACAATGAAACAGAGTTTGCTGCCGTTGACTGCCAGACTCAGCTACCAAACTCCACGGCAGCTCCGCGGCGGCTGGCAGATTTTGTAGGCTAGCTCCTCCTCACAAACAGGTAGTGAGAAAAGACTTCTGCAGGGACAACGAAACAGAGTTTGCTGCCGTTGACTGCCAGATTTAGCGATTGGAGCTAGAAAGCATGAAGATCTCTAACAGAACGTAGCATATTATCGCAAGGACACCGGCCCCTTGCAAACCTATGCTCTGATAAGGAACGCACTGGATTACACCTCGCGGTCACTAATTTGACCACGCCTGGGAACAAATCGGCCGCGGCAAGGCTTTACAAAGTGAAGGTACGGGGAAATTATTAAAAATGGTTATTCAAAGCACTCTAAAAGCACCCGACCTACCCGAAAACCACATCCTCATGCACAACGTGCACCCAAAACCACCAGATTAACTTCTAAAGTATATGAAGCCACCCAGATGCACCCCCTATTACATCGGATTGCCAGAAATAGTGTTGCACTACCAGAATGCACAGAGTGCACAGAGGCCAAATTTTATTTATAAAAAAACGGAATACATATTAGGAATGCTGATGAAGCTTGACCCAGTATATCACTTTGCACCGAATGTTATAAGCACAAAGTATCTGTTCAAGTATGAAACACGATTTACAAATAGTTAATCACCAACCGGGATTGAAATGTTCAGCAACATCGAATATACACGCGCAAACTGTAGTTGCTCCATCGCCAACCACTGGGCAACTATCTAGCACAAACCTCACGAGGCACACTGCGGGAACCTCACAATGGATAAAATAAGTATGCACCAAACCCAAGTAATATATGGAATAAGACGCATTTGTTTACCCCAAACCATAGGGCGGATTATATAAGCAACAGCAATCAGTATACTGATCTAAGAGACCGGAAGAAACACTCCAAGCAAACACAGAACCCCAACAACACACCAATGTAACTACCTGGCACTCGAGGTAAGCCGACCTGCTTACAACTCCCCAGTATATTAAGTACAAGCAACCACGACATAACTGGGTGGTGCTCCTTCCTGCGCGCTAGCAGCCCAGTCTAACCAAACCTCTCCCACTCTTAACTCCTCAGACCCACTGAAGTTTTTTCTCTCATAAAGCAAGAAAAAGGAAAGAATGGAATAATCCTATGTATATACCTGCTAGCTTTGGCCACACTTGCGTGTGTCACAAATTTGAAATATATGCACTAAAATGTGAAGTGTAATACAAAACTGACACACAATATAAAGTAAAGAATGTGCCTTGACAAAGCCCAAGAAAGGGCGAAACAGTAGCACGTGCAAAGAAATGTTGGCACAAATGTTTTTTGTAATAAATAACACAACTCACACTTGCATGAAATGCTCTATATAAAGAATAACAGACCTATCACTACAAAAGTCACTACTATTGTCACAAAGCAATACACTAAGTGAAATAGCTGGTGTCATAATGATGTTTGTGGAACAAAATAGAATTAACACTAAGTGAATTAACTTGTGTTAATGATATGAAAGAGAAATATATCAAAAAGAGTGTATAACCTGTATGAAAAACACTAACAAGTGTGTACCTCACAAGTTATTATATAATTTGGAATCCTGTGGGGATACCCTATACCCAAGCACAAAAGCTCACATAGGGGAACAAAAACTGATTTCTCTTAACAATCAAACCGACAGGTGAATATCGGTCCCTACTGAGCCATGCAGCCAGTGACCCCCAACTGAATGTGGACAGGTCAGTTACGAACAATACTTAAAGAAACTAAACTAAATCACGGGTAAAACGTGCAGACTTATACTATTCACCAAAGCAAGAAACACTTGTTCTAAGACTGAACTCCTTCTAATTATGGTTTACTAACTCCCTATTATGTGAGGTTTTTCTGATCCTGGAAGCAGAGTTAACTTTTTTTCAACTAGTCACTATCAATGCTATATTAATTCCATCTAGGAGGAGCTTGCACTGCAGAGGCAACTAACTGCTCCTATTCTATGTGGGTGGTGCCCCCACTGCTAGTACGATATTCATATACTATGTGAGGGGTGCATGGATTACTTAGCCCCTGCTTGGCAAGTACTTTATGATGGGACGTTGGACTGCTGAGGCCTATGCTGTTCCCATTCTATGCAAGTCTAGCTTGAATTTGCGGCCCTTAATTTACTTGTTAAGTGTGTGGGTGCTTGCACAGCTCCATCCAATGCAGTTCATCTGAGTGGAACTTCTATTGCTGTAACCGACAGCTTATCTGTGCTAACCTTGTACGGTACGGTTGAGACCAATAACGTTCCTGTTCCATGTCAGGAAAGAATTATCTACTGAGGCCCATAGCATACCCTTTCTATATTAGAGTGTGCACTGCGGAAGAATATGTTGCACCTGTTCTATGTGAGGGGAGCGTCTACTGAAGAGACACGTTCCTTATCTATTTTGTGTGGGTATCTTCTACATTTGCTTTTCCTTGCATGGATTCACTCCACCTGTCCTAAATGATGAAAGTTTGCATTGCTGTTGTACTGATTTGCTTTTTCTGTCTGTTTGCGGACGCCTGAACGACTTCTACTCAAGCTGATCTGTTCTGTGTGAGTGAAGCCATGAACAGTTTATGCTGTTGTTGTATCTATTCTTTGCATGCAGGGGAAGCTCACCGTGTTAGTAATCATCTGTTCCATTTGTGACAGGGTGCTTGTGCTACTGCACACCATGTTTTATCTCTTAATTGTAAGAGAAACCTGATTTTCTATCATGAGATGGACCGTATGATCATTATTTCCATACAGTTTTAAAGTTGTGCATGCGTTGGCTGGATGTCACATATGTTTTTCTCTCTTGTGAAGGAGAAAACTCATTTTTACTCCCCTGAAATCAAATTTACTCTCAAAGTTTAAAAAGTGGGAGTGAAATACTCCCACCCCAAAATCATATCTGGAGCACTGGTTCCATCTATGCTCAGATCCTTAAAAACCTCTGATTTTCTGTACTTTTGACGATGCTAGATCAATACTGAGAACTAGGCTTGTCATCAGAAACTATGCAAAGAAAACAACATATCCTCACCAAATTAATCAGTTGACTGTCTGCTTGATGTCAACATTGCAAGGCTGTGCACATGTTAACAAAACATGCTCTACAATGAAAAGCAGGACATTGTTCATATGAAATGTGTGAACCAAATTGAAGTGCATGTCACAACTCTACATTTGTTACAACACCATTGTACATCTCAATCAACTGGAAAAGTCATTATTCAACAGAGCCGGTTTGTAGAGTATTTTGCCACTTTTCATAGACTGCACATAGTATGGGCATGAATGCAACACAATTTGGGCATAGGTCATGATTTGGGCAATGGGTGCAGTGGTTGGATCTTACCCCAACCAGTATAATGTTCCGCTTGTCATTTTTAAGTTTGATAAACTCAATCCAAACAGATTTCTTTCACAGCTTTATGTTCCTTACTCTTTAAAGACAACTATGTAAATAGAGAAGCATTGTCTTTTGTTCTGATTCATGCAATTACTATCCACAAACCACAAGAACTTGGCCTTGATCATCCACTTGTGAATATAGCCTATAATGTTTCCCCCGTAATTATGAGTTACATGGGACTGTCACATGTTTGTGCAGTTACAGGTCTCTATTTACTAGATTTTGATGAAAATAGTCATGACATCACTTGAATTTGTGTTCTGTATCTAAAAAGCATTCAATGTCAAACAAGCCTACTAGCAAATACAACTGCAAAGTCTCTGTCTAAGCTACAAAAAAACAGACAAAATGTGAATCACTGTCAGATTCTGAAAATGATTGTCCTTTAAAATGTTAAAATCCCACCAGAGTCAACTTCAACAGTAATGTTGTTGTCAATCTGTTCTTTGAGCTCTAACCACTTGAGGATCAAATTTACTCACAGGATATCTATGTGGTGCAACTTCTGTTCTGCACAGAACTGAAACCAAACATCCATATGCAGAACTGTTTTAGAAAATGGTGCTTCATGCTAAAACATCCATATAAAATACAGACATTCAAAATAATGTAACACCAAAAAAGAGAAATTTCATGTCAAAAGATATCTTATTTATTTCATCAGTATAGCTAACGAATCACTTATCTAAAATAAACGAAGGCGACCAAACACTAAACAAATAATCATTTAACTCAGTGTGATCCACAGACCACTGATGCATTATATTCATTCAATAAAAACAAAAATACATGCACCGTTTCCCACATATTTTTGTTTAAATGATTTGCCAAAGGTTGTTAGATAGCCCTTTCGGTGGAGACTCCAAGGCAGGTCCCTCATTATAATTTATCAATTCCATAAATTAACATGTAAAGTGACCTACATATTTTCAACTAAATGTTGCTATGGCACTTTTGATGCAACAAAGTCTTCCTCGGGATTTGTAAACCTTTCTATGGTTTATCCTTACAAAATCTCTTTAAATGTAATGGATACACCACATTGTGCCTTCATTGAATCAATCAATTCTCAATGTATTTTAGAAAAGGAAAAAGTAAACAATTACTCTGTTAGAACATGGTTGGTAGGGTGAGAAATCATTTCATCGCAAGTTACATTTGGTCATATTTGTTTTAACATAGTAATGCATTCCCTGTTCCACCCATCAACAATTATGGATGTAATATATAGTTAAGGAAAATAGGTGGAAATAGCTGTATTATTCAGGGTCCTCAATGGTGAGGAAAATACATCATAGGATGAATGTATCGCAGCATTTCATATATGATGTATGGAATGCTCCAGAGCATAATTAAACATCAACACCACCCTAAATACTCCTGCACCTCACATCAAAGCGAATATGATTCTAGGACCATACTGCCCATATCGGGATGTGTCATAATTCGCTCTTGTTGCCGCCACTTGAGAGAATGATTTGGTGTCCATTTCATATTGAACTTTGCTTCAGAACTCTACGACACATTTTACTTCCCTTTCTGCATCCATTATGGGGTTTAAGCAGCCAAAATGCTCCACTATTCAAAAGACTATGCTTCACAGAATGCCTTGCCCACTGCTTCAGTTCCACCATAGCAGCAGAAGGTTGGGTTGATAGTGTTCCTGTTTATGTTGGTGCCTTGTTCCTGTTAGTTTATCCTTAGATTCTGTTCCTTGTTTTTTGTTCCTGGATCCCTGGATTCTGAATGTAGTGTACTTATTAGCATGTTCTGCTTCTTGGATTCCCCTTTCGGGTTTCCTCTGTTTTTCAGTCAGCACTTTCCAATGGCTTTTTCTCCCTCTGAAGGCTGTTTGTCTGTGTTCTATATTTCTTTGGCCTTGCTCTGATCTGCAGTGAAAACCTGATCCGTTAGACACCACTCATTGAGAGAATTGCTATGAAGTACCTTTTCCTGTTCTTCCCTGGATGAGAAGGGGGAGGTTTTGGGCTTGTACCTTTATTTTCCTTGCACATGATCCTTGACTTCATCTTGGAGTCTGTTCCTGATTTTACTTAGCATGACTCTCTTGGCTCCCTATTGATTGTGGGATCTGTGGTGCTGTTAAAACCAGCTCCTGTGTGAATGCCTATGTTTTCCCCACCATCCTGTAAGGACTATTCTTACCTATCCCTCCTCATGAATCCTATCTACAAAATTATCTTCTGTTTGCCTAATACCTTTTGTTGGTTTGACCAGCAGGTTTGATGGGCTTTGCTCATATTGCAGGTGGCGTTTCTCGTCTTGATGACTATTGTGCTTCTTACCTTATACATCACCATCAACAGTGTGAGCTTACAGACCCGCTGTGTGACAAGGACAGTACTCTGAAGTTATCAAAAAGGGGAAGGTGGAAGTTGGGAGGGTCCCATTTCCTGTCCCCTCCCCAAGTGCCAGCCAATATATGTGCAAAACCAATTTGCATCACACAATGCCTCTGAACACTCAGTGCTGGCCATAAGGTCTATTTTCTTTCCAGAAAAACCACAGACACAGGAGAAAAAATAACACAGAGCAGAAAACTATTACAACCCAAGCAGGCACATATGGAAAGCCCTCTAGAGAGAGAGAGAGAGAGAGACAGCCAGAAGAAAGCCAGAGACCCTGCCCACCTATCAGGAAGCCTACGCGAGTGGAGTACAGACATCACCTGGTGAATAGAAGTAACAGAATTATGAGCCGCAGCTCCTACACTGATGTTGCCAACGCTGTGCACTGAATGCCAGCCCGCACAGCAGTGAGACTGCTGCAGCCACCCCAGACCACCAAGGACATCAAATAAAAACACACCAAACAAAGATTGGATTTCACGTATGGGGGGCATGCTAGACCCCCCTAACACAAACTGGCACACTGTACAGCAAAAACCACCATTGTTGTGGCCCTGTGCAGAGAAAAGTACCAGGCTTTAATGTGCCATATGAATGATGTGTTGTTTGTAACACCTTCAAGGCGAGGAGGACAGGGCCAGATTGGCCATGGACAGTGGACAGACCAGGGCATATGGATGGGGTTAAAAGAGACCGCAGGAAGTTGTGGATTTTTAGGTGAGGTCAGAGGAGGAGGAGGTGGTCCAAGAGACCAGCAACAGGAAGGGTGGTAGAGTGTTGTGGAGGTGATTTTTGCGGGTTAGTGAGTTCAAGTGATACTGCAGTAAGTGTGCATGAAATGCTGACAAGCGTGATTAGTAGAGGAAATATAGGGAATGAATATGAGAAGTGCGTGTGTATGTGAAAGAAGAGTGACTGAGTAGAAGGTGGGGTGAATATTAGTAAAAGTGTGGCACAGGGAGTGGCAGTGTGGAGGGGGAAGTAATTATATGGAGGAGGGGGTAGTCATGTAGTAGAATGAGTGAAAACACCAACAGCTGGCGGTAAGGCTGAGAAGGAGTGACAGATATCAGAGGGACAGAGAAGGACGGTGCAGGCCGCAGGAAGAATGGAGTTGCGTAGAGCTAGAAAGAGGTGAATAGTAAGGTGAAAATATCATAGAGGGAGGGGAGTACAAAGGCATGATAGGGGAAGACTGAATCAGGCAGAGTGTCTGAAAGGCTAAACCCATTATCCCTTTTTAAGTCAACTAACCATTGATTAGTGTCAGGTTAAACTAGGAAGCTCCTGGGGAGATTAGACAGATAGGGCAATTGGCCTTTATAATTCTAGAGTAAGTCAGAATTTAGATAGGGGAGGACAGTATCAAGCTGTCTACCTCTACTCTTCTCCACTTACAACTAATCCAGGACAGGACTGTGAGACTTATCCTTGGCCTCAAGCCCAGGGACAGCATCTCTCCAGCCCTGAAATCTCTCCACTGGCTCCCGGTGGCTACAATGATCAAGTTCAAGACCCTCTGCATCATCCACAAGGCTTTCTGGTGCCAGGGCCTGCACTACATCCAACTCCCTCTTCTGAAATGTCTTCCTTCTAGAGCCCTGCACTCAGCTACCTCCAACTCTCTGAGGGTCAGACGCTTCGCCAAGCAGAGAGTGGGGGGTAGATCTCTCTCCTCTGTAGGTGCCTCCCTCTGGGACGGCCTCCATGCCCCTCTCAGACTTGAGCCAGACCACCTGAAGTTCTGGAAGCAGCACAAGACCCTCTTTTTTCCTCTGCCTTCTCTCTCCCACTACCTTGCTTACTTTCCTGTCTGCATCGACTGGTTGCTTGGTTCCCTCAGTCTTACTCAGTACCAGGTTCCCCCACGACCAGTCTTCCTTTGCACTGCCGCCTGGCCTACCTCGCTCTTAAGGGCTGTAAATGTAAAGCCTACAGCTCCGGCCTCCTCACACTTACCTAAAGCTGCTCTGCCTGGCTGCACTTCAGCGCCATGCCACCCTGATTGTACTTCCCCATCTCCTCTGACTTGCACTTCTCCCTCTCGCTCCACTTGCACTTCTATTATCGCACTTGCACGATCCGAATGACACAAGGTCTAATAGGATCATTTGTCTTGTCCTCCCTATGTCTCCCTCCCTTGTCTTGTGGCGCCTAGAAACACTTGTGTACAGGCCTTATCATATCATATCATATTCTGTTCGTTCTAACCTGGGAAGTAGGATGCCTGCGATAGGGAAGATTGGTGCTTTCTAGGCAAGAGAAAGAGAGATAGAGAGGGAGAGAGAGAGGGAAAGAGGGAGAGAAAGAGAAAGACGGCCTTAGTTCCCTGAGAAATCATTTAATAAAAACCCTTGAACTGTCCCTGGTACTCAGATTATTCCTTGAGCCATCTGTGGCAACTGGCAGTACCTATAAAAACAATTGTGGATGAGAAGTAATCATGAGTAGCTTCTAAGTGCTTACCCCACATCCCTTTTCACATATTTGTATCAGATTTTACTTGCACATCCTGGATGTTAGTGTGCATGTGCCTTGGTTCCAGAGTGCATGTTGTTTTTTTACATATTACTTACTGTGTGATCTTGCACACAATTCCCTAGCCATATCCACTGTCTTGTATCTTACTATGACAGGGGGATATAATAAGGATGGCCTGAAAAGATACCTGACACTGGCAGGGAACAAATCAGACATCATCTGAGATTCATCTTCATCATTCTCTGAAGACCTCGGTGCAGAGAACTGTGAAAGGAACCGTGAGTGACTGTGGACCATTTTTCCTATCAATGTTTATTGAACCTTAACTCAGGGCAATGAGCCTACCAAAGACTGGCCTCACCATGTGTATCAAGATCTATCCTAACTTGGTTATCATTTTTGCTCAAAACCTTTGCTTCTATAGAGAACCTGCAGCTCATAGCGATTTTGCAGACCCGCAAAATGCTGCAAAAACAGCTGTTTATTTTTTTTTAAAAAACGCAAAATAGACTTTTTGCAAAAAAATTGCAGTTTTTGCAAAACGACCATTACAAAAAAAAAAACTTTTGGGGCAAGATTCTCAAAACGTTTTTGTACGCAAGAAATGGAATGCACACCACATCTCATCACTTGCGCCAAAAAAATAGCAGCCCATTCCACTATGGCATCTGAATGGGCGCATTTAAGATGTGTCCATTCAGATTGGCTTTTTAACCCCTTTGCAAAAATCAGGGATGCTTTCTGCAAATTTTGAAAGCGCATTAAAAATGTATAAACAAGATATGTTTGTGGGTGCCATCGCATGATAGGATCTTCCTGGCTCGGTCATACTTTTTTTGGTGACATCAGAGTTATTAACCGCTGTTATCTCACTTGCATTTCTGTTCCTCATTAGGCGGGTTTTTTGGGTCGCGTTTTACAGGGGTAGGCCCCTTAAAGGCCTGCCATGGAGAAATGAGCTGGGAGCCTATAGGACATTGTCGGGAGAGCGCTTCCGACACAAACATATTCCAGGAGGCACAGCTCGGTGCTGTGGAAATGGCAGGTCACCTAAAATGGGTACCTAAAAATAGCATATCCTCTGCTCTTTTTTTTTAGATGCTCAATTTTTTGAGGATCTGGGCTTTAATCTCCATTTTTTTTAGAATGTAAAAACATGTGTGCAATTCTCCTTTCTCGGGACACCAATTTGGGGAACCCAAGTTGCCTTCTTATATCTTCTTGATCACAATCTCTTGGCTTTTGGCAATGCAGGTAACAGTCTTTACCTTCCTTCAGGTGCAACTCATTGTGGGATTTAAATTGCCTGCTTAAGTGCCTCATACTACAACAACTAGACCGCTCATTATGCCCAATGGGACTTTTGATCTTCACTGCCTTTGAGCACCTAGTACCACATGGATTATGGGCCTTGAAGTTCATAGTGGCATTCATTCTCAGACATTTCATTGGTTGAGAGTTGTTAGAGTCAGGAATGTTATAGGAGGGATTTGTGATTTACTATTGGTGTGAGGACCAAGACAGAATCATGGCAATTCAGGGATATCAGATGTAATTCTTGAACTCCCAAAGTACATATTTTACTCTGGTTAGATGACTTTTCATAGCATGTTCTTTCAGCAGCTTCATGGGAAGAACTTGTACAATTACAGCAAGCCATTAGGTATTTGGGGGTTATAGGGCTTTCATCCTCATAAGAGGTTTAATACCATGTCCCTCCCAAGGGAGTCATCACTTCCCCCTGACAGCCATCTCCTCCCATGTGATCCCCCCTCATGATACCACCCCCAGGGTTAGGAACAGGGAGCGGCCGTCTTCCCCATTCCACATGGGAGACTTTGGGCCAGGGTGTTCTGTGATGACTCCACAGGAATCATCACACTAGGCAGAGTATACTTAAATTATGGAAAATGTTTGAGGATATAGAGGACACCTTGATGACAGCACAGAGGGAGCCAATCACACAGAAACACACACACACAAACACACACACACACACCATCACCCCCATCACTGTGCCTACTTATGGGTGCTTTCTTTTACAGTCCACCACAGGATACACCAACCCCAGTGTGCGCCCCCCACCAAGCCCAAGACAGGAACTCCACAGGAGCCTAACAGTAGCACACAAGACCCATCTGTTATGGAAGCAGAACATAAGGCATGTAGAGAACTAGAAGCCCCGATGAACAAAGTAGAGAAGGAACTTGCATGAGTGACACAGGGACGATGGGTACAGGCGAGTGGAGGGTAGGACAAACTCTTTTTAAAATTGATAGTAGGACCATTAAAGACATCTACGTAGACTCAAGCAAGGAATATCGCAATTCAGGGGGAGCCCTAGAGGTCCCGCTGCATATGGTTGAATTCTGCAATAGTATTGATTATCATTTGGTAGGCACTGGGAGGGAAGTGGAGGGTGCAGAAGGGGAGTGGATGACAGATGAGAAAGAGAGTGTGAATGAAAGGGAAATTACACCATGGGGCCAGAGTCTTCGAGCATGCCACGGCCGAATGATCATAGCAAAGGGCAAGAAGAGAGGGAGGACATCCCCGACTAAGAAGAGAGGAATACAGTTCTGTTGTTGCAAAAGGGACTAGGGAGAGCACACTATGTGCCCTGTCCCCATATGGACCGGAAAAACTTAACGAACGCACTACCCTCACTTACAGAGGGAGCAGGTAAATTGATCCATGCCACAGAAAAGAAGAAAACATGGATCATGTTAGCTATAAAGGACAATAAGAGTTTATTTGTCGCACCGCTGGGGAAACAGGTGGACAAACTATGTAAGAAGGCGGGGTGTCCAGGGGTATAGATGAACAGTGACGATCATGATGGCATGCCATTTAACAACTGTTGAGCACACATATGGAAAGCTTTGAAACGCATACCCAGACACACCTGATATAAATTCAATTATGACTCATACCACAAAGGCAGATGAAGACCCTGCACTGTATATTCAGCAGATTCAGGAGATGTTAGCATAGACAGGGGAAGCACGGGACAAGAATATAGCTATATTTTATCACATGTTATGCAAGGGTCTTCCCAAGGAAGTGCAAAAAGATTTGGATAAGGGCTTGGTATTGTGAAATAGGGATGGGCTGAAATACATGCAAACATAGTGCATCATTGTAGAAGGAGGCAAGAGAAGGAGAAATATATCATGGAGCAAGCGCAAAGGGCAGAAACAAAACTGGCACAGAGAAAAGTTAGCTAAATTGTGTGTGCAAGGAGCAATAATTAGTAGAAACACAGCCCCACCAGAGACCAATGCAGGAATGGGTTGAGGGGTGTGCAGATGACAAAAGGGAAATACGAAGTTTCCAGAGGGGAAGAGGAGGTTTTCCAAGAGGTAGAGTGGATGGATTTGGAGGAGGAGGCCAAGAGTTGGAGGACTGTGTTGGTCTTGTGGGAAGATAGGACATTTTGCTTGAGAATGCAGAAGCAGACCACCCTTTTCGTGTGACCACCAGCGATGCCCCAGCAGTCCAGCGTTTGTGCTTATCTATCATACGTCACCCCAAATGCAGCCCCCAGTTATCCTATACACGCCACCCGATGCATGCCCAGAGGCAACCACAACCAATTCAATACCCAGTGTCAAATGTCACACAGACGTATGTGCAGCAGCCACCCATGCAGGCCACTGCACAGACCCCCTACACTGCCATGGGATAGAAAAACTTGCCCCAAGGCACAGTGATGCATTATGCCAGAGCTTGCATCTTAGGGGGCAATCCCTTCCCCCCTCCAGGTGCAAATGTTTATCCCCAATAGGCCACAGAGAGCCCTGACATGCCCAGTTCTGTCATTCACTGCCGACCCGTAAGAGGAACCCCAGGTAGGTGTGTAGATAGGAGATTGAACATGCACATTTATGGTTGACACAGGAGCAACAAAGTCTTGTATTAGGGAAGGAAGGTTTCCCTTATAAGATAAAATAATAGACATGTAGGGATTGGGCAATTGTATTGGTACCATTCACTGAAGATTTACCCATCACTGTAGGTATATCCTCACTGTACTGTAAAGATGGGCAGGGATCTCCTGAGCAAACTGAATATGACTATTTCTTTTTTTAATTTTTTTTTTATTGTTGCATTATTAGTTTACATGAAAACTTATACAACATAATACACATAGTAAAAATAAACAATTCATTTTTAAACACATAGCCTATACACATGTAGAAGATAAAAGATGAAAAATAAAATAGAAGATCCTCATAGTCAATTCATCCTCCATAAAACATCTATCACAGCCCTTAATTTTCCAATATAAAAACATTGCGTATTAGATTCCTTTTTTCCAATTTCTCCGTGATATCTTTTGTTAAAGAATTCAATGCTAAAATTAAAGAAATGTTTACACCCCACATGCAACGACTCCAAAACAAGTGGATAGACATTTCGAGATCCTTGTTGAATCTGTTTTTAAGATAGATTGCGCGTTTAGCCTCAAAATAATGACAGGTTAAAACAAGGTGCTTAAGAGTCTCTTGCATTCTAGTTTCTCCGCAAAGTCGACATGTGAAATCGATTTGTTCTTGATTAAGTACCACATCCTTATATCCCCAGTGCCGTATCCTTTCTAAGGTCGGAATCTGATTGAGTCTAAAGCGCATATACATGGATCTCGCCCTGTCACAAGGGAATCTTTGTAAATAGAAGGGAATGCATTCCCTGGCATGTCCAAAATTTGCATACTCCTTGTACGTGGAGTAAGACTCCTCACCGTTTACTGTATCCACCCAATCCGCCTTGAATAAAAGTCTCTTGACCAACCCTGGTCGTTGGACCGGATCCTCCAGACAAAGACCTAGTGTATCCAACAACAAAATCATATTGTCGCTAAACTTTCTAATAGATACTACTGACCCAGATTTAACAACCTTATTTAACAATTCATATAGAGTGTTTAAAGGTGGATCGTTCATTTTTCTAAATAAGGATAATTGCCTCCAAAGATATCTTGCTTTAAGTGAAATGAGGCATAACTCGTGACGGATAATGGCATTGGGGACTGCATCAATAGGCCAAGTAGTTCTTTCCACATTTTCCCTGGACCACATTCAGGCTTAAACTCATTTCATGGGTACAAATGTCCAGGCCGTACAGGAGGACCGGCTCACATTTGGCTAGATAAAATCGCCTTATAGGTAAGAGCGAGAATTTACATACCTTGACCTTCAAAAATTTCATTTGTACCTTTGGTTTGGTCGCTTTTTCCTCCAGGCTCAATTTCCACATCTTCAGGCTAGATCTATTAGTAAAATTGTAGCCTAAATATGTTATAGCCTGGACCTCCTCCACCTGATCCTCCCCCATCCTCCGACTATAGGATTTGATGGTTCTTTTCTTCGTGACCACAATCGTTCGATATTTGGATGCATTCGGGGAAAGATTATTTGCCATCGCATAGTGATAGAAAATGTCCATCTTTCTACGAAGTCCGCGTGGAGTGCGGTCAAAAAGAATAAAATCATCGGCAAAGGCCATCCACTCGATAGCCAAACTCCCCAACCTAACCGGTGCAAAGGAAGGGCCCTGCCACATGCCCTCCACATCACACACATATAGGTTGAAAAGCGTGGGCACGAGTGAGCAGCCCTGCTTGACCCCAACTTTAGTATCAACGGCCTCAGAGAGAATACCTTCCTGTGTCAAGCGAACCCTGACCGAGGTATTCCTGTGCAACAGAGCCAAGAGTTGGACAATCTTTCGAGGGAAGCTCATTGCTAATATTTCCATAATCTCGCTCTAATAACTCCGTCAAAGGCATTGGAAAGGTCTACGGATGCCATAAAAAATCTCACCTATATTAGATTGATGGACCGTATCTCTTAGATGGGCCAGGAGGTTCCCATTTAAGTTGGTTCCCAAACCCTCTCTAAAACCAACCTGAAATTTGCTAAAACAAGCATTCCTCCTAATCACTTTGTTGAGATCTCTTAAAAGCAAAATACCAAAGACCTTACTAGCCGCATCTAAAAGTGCTATGGGTCTATAGTTCTGGGGATTAAGAACATCACCTTTTTTAAATATGGGTACTATAATACTTTGAGCCCTGATTCAGGGATGATATGGGTTTTAAAGATATCATCAAATATGGGTTTAAGCAACTCGGCCCATATTTCGGGCGCTGCCTTTATGACGAACGGGGGTATGCTGTCCGGATCCGGCGCTCTGGACGGTTTAAGTTTGTTAATAGCCCAAGTAATATCCTCAAGATCCCAAGAACAATCGCCCACTACCGGAGGACCCAAATCCGTGTCCTATTCCCTAGCAAAAGTAGAAGGCAATTCAAATTATTTCTTATAATAAGTACACCAAACCTCTGCTTGGATAGGGCAATCAAGTCTATCTTTAACAGGGGTAAGCGTGTTATTAACAGTAGCCCAATATTTAGCATCTCTGCCCTTACATAGGTTATACATCATCTGTTGGTGGACTACAAGGTACTGATCCATTTTCAGAGACTTAATCAAGTTTTTGTGTTTCAGGATGATTTTTATTTTCCTAAGCTGCAATTCAGCAAAAGAGATAGGTAGCTTCTTCAGGATCCTTAGATCCCTGCATTTAATGAGCTTGGATCTTTGGATTCTGGAGTCCCCACCTTTCCCCTTATGTCTCATCATTGCTGTGTCACCCGTCCTGCTAATTTTAAAGGCACATGACAACATAATATTATTATAATAGGATCCCCCCAACGTGAGATCCTCCTCCCTCGAAATTCGATGACAGGCCAGGTTCAGGTTCTCTAAAACCAGGGTGTTAAATTTCATAATTGTTTTCTTGTTCCAAATAATCATTCTCCTGTTGTTCGCCACCTCTAGGCCCATAAACTCTGGTTTTATATGGAGATTCGGACATGACAGTGATAGTGAAAAAAGTAGAGGAATATGATCGCCCAGATCTACTTCCATGAGTGTCAATTTTCCACATGCTTGTTTCCAGCTATTGGAAACATTAAAACAATCAATCCTAGAACTATTACTTCCCCTTTTCCAGGTATTTTTGGGTAAGTTCCAGTCCGAGGCGTGGTCTAGGAGTCCCAAATCCCAGTGTTCCAGGAGTTTATCCCACCACATATCTCTCTTAAGATTAGGTTGGAGCATTTTCGGGATAACCCCTCTCTCATTCCACATTGAACCCTCTGCACAGGAGGAGTTAAAATCTCCTCCCATGATAATACGATTTCCAAAGCCCTTCTCAAACCATCCCCCCAGAATTTCTCCAAGGGAATCCTCCACTATTGCGAGAGGCACCCTTAGAGGATTCCAGTATAAGTTCAACAGAAGGATTGGATCTACATTATTCTCTGAAGATAAAACAATACCCAGGAGCCATTCACTCGTAAAAATCACATTACCCTGTAGCCCCAGATTGTGATCAACGGCAATGGTCAAACCACCACTAGGCCACCGGCTACCCCCCCTAGATGCTAGTGAGGAGAAGGTATAGAAACCTTCTATGTACATTTCAGTGAGCATCATAGTTTCTTGGAGAAAAAAAATGTGGGGGCAGGTGTAAATCTCGCCTTTAGTCAAAAAATTATTCAAATGTGAGCTCCCACACGAATTCCAAGAAATAACCTCGATATTAAAACTGTTAGGAGCGCCCATTACCCTGTCTAAGGGCCTCTAAAGTTTTAAGAGCTGGTTGCAACCAAGACCAATCCTGGCCACTATTGAGAAGGCTAGAGATTAGGGACAATGCTGGATCTGAATTTTCAGGTTTTTTAGTATCCAAATGTGCAATTTTTTCCGTTTGGATGTTGGTCGGTTCCTTGTATTGTAGGAAACTATCGGCCTCTTTATCGTCCACTAGTGTAGACAGACCATAACCCAAAGAATTAGGATTTTTTTCTTGTGCACGCACCATATCTGCCACCATCACCGACTATTTCATTTACTGAGGCAGGTATGACATGCTCAACACCAGCCATAAACCATGCAAGGGCTGCAGCCATAACACAAGCACTTTGCAGCAACAGAGCCATACGAGGAGTGCCCCTAATCCAGATTTGTTTCTCTATGGGGAAACGGTTCTGCTAGGATGGATGGGTACTCAGATTTAAGGATTAGACACTGTGCGTACCAGCTGAGTTTTTGTTCAGGTCAGCTGTCGTGCAAGAAAATGCACCAGGTGCCATTATTACATTACATTTAAAAGCAGTGATTATAAAAAAGGAAAAAGCAATTATGTCTAACACAGATAAGGAAGGTGAGGAATGGCGCACAGTTTTGTGCACAAACAACCCAGCCACTGCGAGGAGTGTCTAATGAACAGCTGTTCAAGGATACTGAGGACATAGGAGAGATGATCTTTGAAATGTGCATACCCTGCTAAATAATTACACAACACAGAGAAGTACCTCACACTATGCTCATTGCTAAAACATCACCATCACACTTGTTGGAAGGTGTAGAGAAGGTACCCAGTTACCTATGACCTAGCAACCCCCATAATGTAGGATTATTTAAGAGCCTAGGGATAGTCCGTATAAAGCTGAAATCAGGAACAGTGTTACCTTGAGTAAGAGAGTACCCCATGTTAAGGGAGGCAAATAAAGGGATATATCCCACCATTGTAGCATTATGTCAACAAGGCATAATACAGCCATCAGAATCCCCATGTAACACAGCTATATACCCTGTGTAAAAAGCAAAGGGTTCAAGGTGGAGGTTGGTGCAAGGCTTACGACCACTGAACAATGTTGTAGATGCAGAATTCCCAGTAGTGTTGACTCATGCCACCTTCCTTTGCAATATTCCCACAGAAGCGACACACTTTACAGTACCTGACCTTAGGAATGCATTTTTCTCCATCCCGTTGCACCCTGACTGACAATGGGCCTCATTCCGAGTATGGCGGTAAGGGATAGCGGCCACTGCTAACGAGACCGGTGGCGGTAATCCCTTACCGCCATACTCCGAGGTTCCCTTTGCGCCCTCGCCCTTAACGCCTGCTTTGAGCAGGTGTTAAAGTCGAGGGTGCAAAGGGGCCTCCAAGCCAATAACGGTGACCGTAATGAACGGTCACCGTTATTTGCATCTTCCCCATTCCCATTGAGCCCTATGGGGGCTCATTTGGGAATGGGGAAGAGCCTTGGTGAATGGGGAATTACCGCCCCGCCAACCTTGGAATGGGGCGGTAATTCCGCCATCCACCAAGGCGCTGCCGGTCCGGATACGGCGTCAACCAAGGCGTTAATAGGGCCATTGGTTAGCGCCGTACTCGGAATGAGGCCCAATATCTCACAGCATTTACCTATCAAGGGCAGAGGTTTCAACACACACGATTACCTCATGGGTACTGTGAGTCCCAGAGTATTTTTAACAGAGTATTACAAATGTATTTAGGAAACCTGCAGGAACAAAGCACAATCATTCAATATGTAGATGATCTTTTGGTCTGCACTCCAACAGAGGAACAATGTATGGCAGATTCAATAACACTCTTAGCTTTACTGGCCAAGAAGGGCTATGAGGTCGACGAAGAAATAATTGTAGTATTTCCAGAAAGAGGTAGCATATCTAGGACAAATAATATCATCAGCGGAATGAAAGGCAACAGCAGAAAGAGCAGCAGCAGTCCAGACCACACCACAGCCAACCACAGTAAAAGAAAAGCAACAGTTTTTGGGACTATGGAATAACTGTAGGTCTTGGATATCGGACTATTCCAACTACATTCCAGCTACACCAAACCCCTGTTGCAGGGGCTAAAGGAAGTGCAGAATGTGAAGGGACCCATCGATTGGACAGATAACATGACCAAATGTTTTCAGGAACTTAAAAATGCAATAAGTAATGCACCAGCTTTAGGAAGGACATATTACAATAAACAAGGTTTTCTGTTCTTAGACTCCGATGGTCAAGTGATGATGGCTATCCTAACTCAGCAGACATCCCTGAGACACAAACTCCTAGCTTTCCACAGTGGGCCCAGTAATGCAGGGTCACCTTCCCAGCGAGCAGCCTTAAGCAGCAGCAGCTTTCACAATATAGAAATTCTTCACCATCACAATGGGATGCCCAGTAACATTACATGTGGCATATGCGGTTTTTGCCATCTTAGAGAATTCCAAATCCACCCTCACTACACAGAGAGTTTCAGGATACAATGTGATCCTGTCAAACTCTTCCATTAATATTGAAAGATGTTGTACAGTGAATCCGGCAACATTCATTGCAGAGACCGTGCAGCCAGGCGATTCAGTGCATGATTGTGTAGTGTTCAAAGGCACCACAGATGAGGGTACCGTGGTCAGGGAAGATGCACTTGAGGAAGGGGAAGTGCTTTTCATTGATGGGTTACCAATAATTGACCAGAACACGGTACAAAGCTGCACGGGTGCAGCAGTACTAAGCCTTGTAGATGAAGAGTATGAGGTGATAATCAAAAAGAGGTTGCCCTCACATTTTCCCACCGAAGCAGCAGAACTCATAGCACGCATAGAAGCCTTGACACAATTGATTCAGACTCAGCATATGTCACCTCCACAGTATATTCAGGGTTGTCAAGATGGTACTGGAGAGGATTAAACAAAATCTGATGGTCGACCTGTGCAGAATGCAGCGTAACTCTGTAGATGAATTGAAGTATTGGCACTCTCCTCAATAGTTACCATGGTGAAGTGTGCAGCCCATACAAACAATACAGATCTAATAGCTTATGGCAATGATGCAACAGACAGAACAGTCAAAGAAGCAGCATACCTGGAAATACCAGATGCCAGGATGGCCCCTAAAATAGCATTGCAGCAGGCACAGTAGTGAGCCCCATACAATGCAGCACCCCTTGCATAGATTACTGAACTACAGGGACAGGCACCACAACAAGAGAAGGACTTGTGTATCCAAAGAGGGTGTTCCGTCTCCCCCACATATTTAACTTGGAGGCGATATATTACAGGAAAGCCATAATTCCCCAGGAATTGCTTAGAGTTGCCCTCAAATAATTGCACTACCCTCCACATGTATATAAGCAGCATATTGCAACAGACATCCTGGAGGACTGGTTTGTCCAAAATCTCCAAGACCGTGTAGGTAATTTCTTAGCAAACTGTACCACATGCCACCTGTATATTACAGGCCACACCATCAAAACATTGAAGAGAATGTTTTCCTGCCCCTGAGGGCCCTTTCGGGAGCTCCATATTGGTTATGTCAACATGGTGAACAGGTGCAGTAACTTTTATTTTATTGTTTTAGTGTGCCCATTCAGCTGCTGAATTTCAGCAGGTCCCTGTGCCCACCCTGATGCCAAATAAGCGGCTACATTTTTGGTGCGTGAGGTATTTCCTCGCTGGGTAATATGTAATGTCCTGAAATCTGGCAATAGGACTCACTTTTTTAACAAACGGCCTACTGAAGCAATGTTCAGTTAAGATATGCTACTCACTGTAAAAGAACTGTCTGTATTGCCTTCCCATTGCATTGTTTAGCCTTAGGAACCAGTGAGAAAGGATCACCATTTAACACCTCACAAGATCACCATGGGCAGGAGACTACACACAACACTCACACCTGCATGCACAGCCTCCGATGCTCACAAAACAGCTGGTGTATTAGAGGATGAGTTTCAGGGATATTTTAGGGGCCTAAACAAATGTGTTAAAAGTTATATCTCAACAGCTTGGACCACATCCACAACAGCTAGCTGCATCGCAGAGTGACAATCCAGCATCTCTGCAGCAACCACAGCTCCCCCCAGGCAATCAGGTGTTCATCCGAACATTTGTCAGCATCTGGAATGAACAATTTTTGCAAGGACCGTACAAGGTTGTCTATGTCACACCCACTGCTGTGAAGGTTAAAGGACATAGACCCTGGATACACCTCACAGACGTTTGAAAGGACACCATTTCCAAACCTCCCCCCCTTCCCAGGAGAAGGACACTGGAGGAAGAGAGACCTAAAGATGAGTCTTATCAATGCGTTATTGATATTTTTCAAATCTGTGCGTCCTTTTGGATGAGCAAACGTTAACTCTTCTTCACTGCCTTCAGGAGCAACGGATAGGATTAGGAAAATTGTGTTTTGTATTTTTTGCTTGCTTCTCTCTATTTTTCTTTCCTTTCTTGTGACAAAGTTTATGGGGATGAGGGTTCGAAAGGTGGGTTTTAATGGTTCTAGAATAGAGCCTGTGGTAACAAATGGTAGTGTATCAGTGCCCAGAAGTAAAATGGACACTGTGGATCAGAAGGTTCTTTAACAAAGTAAAAGGAACACTTTGATCAGGAGGTTCTTTTAGATAGTGTTGCAGATGTGCATCACCCCCACATAGACAATCTATGGTACAATCACATGCGGGAGGTGGGAAGAGGGAAGTCAAATGAATCGTGTTACATTTGTTATTTAATACACTATGCAACTGGCACACACAGATTGTTCTTTACCAAAGAACTGCCACATCTAAGAGCACAATGTTTAATGCACCTGGCCCTATGAAGAGTGCATGGGTTGTTTCAGGGATACAAGGTTCAAGCAACCTTATTGCAACCAGAAAACAGTGAATGCTCTGACAATGATGGCCAGGAACTGGTGCAGTGCAGAATAACACCTCAATTACAGCTGGAAGGAGCGGGTTTTTACAACAATAAATGGGAAAAGGGATTGATGTGCTACAAAGCAGGTGGTCTTATGGGGTTTTCAAGGAAGTAGTGGCACATATCAATGAGATATGTTATGATATATGGGGAAGATATGTGAAGCATCTGACCTGGATAATGTAATATGAATGACCCATAAAGTACAGATACTTCCCCAATTTTCCTTGTGTTTCAGGGGCAATAGCACTGTGCCTTTTGGCAGCAGTGGAGGCTGTAACAGGACACTTGAGATTCCAGACCTCAGTGGAGGAACTGCAGCCATTATGGATGTCTTTTGGACTTGTGGGAGCTTTGCATACCTCCAACTCACACCGCTTTGGAAAGGGTTTTGCACCCTCACGACTTTACACTCTGCTGTTCTAATAGTGCCTGAGGCCCATCTCAACATAGTAAATGAGCCTGCCACCACATCTGTGCCCCTTACCCACCAGTGGGCCTGCCGATCAACAGGCCTCCGCCACCATAAATGTTCAAATGATTTCTCTAAAGATTCCACTAAAAAGCTTAAAGCTATTCCCGAACAGTATAGGTTGTTTAGCAAGACTAAAACATTCTTTATTTCCCTGATCGCTGCAGATTACAGACCGCTGCCAATTCCAAACGATTTCAGATTACCCGTTGGGAGCTCATACAGATCGCGAATGACACTGAGCATGGCCTCAATGCTATCAAAGAGAAGTTGAAGGCCATTGGACGAATGATGCAGATGAACAGTCATATATATGATCTCCTCACTGCCATGGAGGGCGGGGATTGTACCAAAATCAGGACTTCCTGTTGCATATTCATACCATCACATGATACACACCAAATTCGACCTTGCAAAATGTATGTGCCGGAATGGAGAAGGAAGGCAGGGTGATGGAGTTGGATTGGCTGAGTTCGCTGTTTTCCTGGAATCTTTCCTGGATGAGCATAGCCGTAAAAGTGCTGGTTCCCATCTTTGTCCTGTTGTTGGTTATATTTTGCTGCTTTGAGCTTGTCCTAAGGTGCTGCATGAAGACGTTGCCCAGAGAACCAACTATGATGTCCCTAATCCTTAAAACAGGTAAGGCCACTCCCCTCTTCCAACATGTGCACACACAGACAGATAAATGAATGGAGAAATTGAGTATCAAATGGTCAGGATATCGAATCCATTTGGTCCCCATGGACACTTTCTTATCCCAAACACGATCCAGAGAATTACACAGAGCATTGGGTAGATCTTGCAAGGGATGGGGGATCTTGCTTTATGACATGTACCTCAGAAGAATATGCCCAGCGTGGAGAAAGTTTACGTCATGTGTGTAAGGTGTGGGTGCCCAAGGAGGATTTTGACAGGGAGAGAGAAGCAAGATTAGTTAATGAATTAAATAAAAAGGGGGGAATGTTGGGATGCAAGTGCAGCATCCCAACCGTGGGAGGAGGTTCAGACTGTGTACAATTTATTAGCCTAGAGAGATGGTTATTTAGTGTCTACATTTTTGCCATTTGATTTAGCATTTTTGTAAATGTGCTATTTGTAATTAGCTTCAACACGTTTTAGAGAGCATTATTTGGTGAAGGGGGGAACAGTAACAATATTGATCATTATGTTTTGAGTTTAGGCCATGTTAGTTTAAGGATTTTTGTAGCAAGAGTTAGTGAATTATGTTGTCTTTTGTTTGTGTTTAGGAAAACTCAGAATATGTTGTTTTGGTAGTCTGCAAAAGAGTGGCTAGAGTGCCACATATTATAAGCATTTAGCAGATAGATGTTGATGTTTTGTAACATAAGGGCTGTGGACTGTGTTAGCAAGAGTTTCGCCATTTGGGATTAGGCCCCATTAGAGGTTGCAGCTTCTGTTAGCGAGGATATTAGGCCTCCTGTTGGAGCTTCTGTTTTGTTAATTTAATTAGGTTTTATCCTTGATTTCCCCCAGTGAGTGTTCAGAATGCCAAGGTCCCTGGTGGGCAGGTGTAGAGATTGGCTATCATTGCTAGGCCTAGTAGCTCACAGGGGCTGGTACTGAAACTCATTATAACATTCCCGCTTCAGACTATAGATTAGTAATGCAGCTTTAAAGGACAAATCTTACTGAGAACCGGGCCTAGGGTTCAGGCATTGCCAAGGCATGGAAATAGGTTGAGGTTATACTGCCCCCATTGCGAAGAATGCACACCAATAGAACTGCAGCAGACACACCAAATAGAGAAAATAAATCTGAGAATTGATTCCCCAAGAGCAGGGCTTGCGCTGTGTTTTTTATAAGACACCTGGTTCCCAAGAGTGATAGAGAAGGATGTGTGCTAGGGAAGCAACATGTTTCCTGTTCCTCGCCCCAGTACTCCTGGAAATATGGGACATGTAGTCCCCTTCAGCAAAATGTGCTCTTTTAACAACTGAGTTAATTTCACGGGTAGATTTCTTTCCCTTAAACTCATTAAAAGATGAACTCTTAGAATTGGTTGCTAGAGAGGAAGACATTGGATTTAAGGCATTTTCTCTAGATCTTTTCACATTATACCTTTGGGAGTAAAGAGGGTGTTTATCCTGAGATACATTGAAAAATCATTCTGTTACTAAGGCTTGTTCAGATTTAACAGAACTTGTACCCTGGGGCACAGATCTTATATGTGGGTCAGGGACATAATAATAGCAATAGGCCATTACCTGTTTTGGCAATCCAGAAAGACACTTTCTGTCAGAGGACAAATTATGTGTCTCATCCTACAGGAACTCCACGGCACCTTAGGCCCTGTCTCCTCCCAGGTGATCCTCCTGCAGTACACCACCCCCCAAGGTTAGGATCTGGAAGCGTCTGCCTTTCCAGTTCCACCTGGGAGGAGACTTTAGGCAGGGTTTCAGTGAGGGATCCGTAGGATACTTCACAGGAGTCACAAGAGGTGTTGCCAAAAGGTACAACTGCAAGGTCAAAATAGCCGTGCAGGGTTGCCAAGTTGTCTGGTCTCATGGGAAATAAGTATTGTGCCCATTGTATTGCCATTGGGTGTTGACATCACTGTTCACATTTGCTCCATGATTGGGTCCTGTTGGGGGTATGCACATCACGAGTTGGCCGAAGTTGTGTCGACCCATAAGAACGATCTATTGTTGCAACAAGTTACCCGAGTGGAAATTCACCAATTAGAAGAAACTATTTTTTGCTGAATACACAATTAGGTCATTTGTAGGTGATAGTATTACTGTTCTCACAGATAATGACCAATGTGGTAGTAAAATATAGGGCATGTTTATATTTGTTTGTTTCGGGGCTAGCCAATAGGAAATGTGTGTTTGACTTGTGTTTGATAAATGTTGCATGTGTAGATTTTGTAGTTTTCTGCTGTAAACCTTGCAACCGAAAATGGGCTTTCGAGAGTGTTTTCAGTTTTCCAGTTCTACGGAGCTGGCTGATCCTCCAGAACGCATGTGCATGTCATAAACCTTGTCTTTTTTTCAAAACGTGCACTCCCTATTGACCCCTTGGATTGTTTTTTATCGATCTGTTTTTGGGCTTACCTTTTAGGTGTGTGTGTCCCAGAGAGACCCATGAACCAGGAATCTACCTTTTAGGTGTGTGTCATGGAGAAGGTAAAGGCCCTTCTGCAAATCAAAACATATACATTTACAGACCACAAACACATGGCTTAGTGGAACAATGTAACTAGTCCTGGAGACCATATGTTTAATCTGTGACAATTAACCATCATCAGAGAAGTACGATCTTCAAGTTACTTTCACTCACTTAGCTGTTTCTGAGAGAAACAGTATTTTTCCATCATATCCATACTTGTCCAAAGAAATTAATTCACTACAACTATGCCAGATGCAAGAAGCCAAGCGATCCATGACGAAAACCCAGAGGATACAGTATCTGCAAGGATGTTAGAGGACCATTTTGTAATCAGGCAGCCACCATCATACAACCACCTGATTCCAAGATGGCAGCTTGAGTAATGTATTCATGCACTCAGCCAGTTGAGCCACTGGATGATTAGTATCAATAAGAAGATCCCCACATGTTCAACTCTTTGCTGAAGTTAATGACACAGAACCAATAAAAAGAAGGGAAAGGGGAAGAGTAGTGGAGGACAGGAAGGTCCAGAAAAACCGAACATTGGCAAGGCTAAGAGAAAGAGGTGGAAGAAAGTGTAACAACTGGGGCCTGCGTTGGAACAGTGTCAGAATACCAGGGCTGAAACAGTTGACAGACTTACTGAGCTGTCACTGAGAGGTGGCGGCTCCAAACCCAAATGCCCCTCAACCATCAGACCAGAGTACGGCTAGCCAGTCATTGTAGACCAAATCTGGTGTAAACGTCCAGCAATGATACTCAGGGGTGTTGCTAGGTCTGGAAAAAACCCAGGGCTACGCTAATGTCAGCACTGTCAGGACTCGGTGCTAGCTAGCCTTTTAGTTGTAGCTCCTAAGATTCTATCCGGGGCTACAACCAAAAGACCAGGGGCTATAGCACCCCTTAGCCCCCCCCTAGCAACGCCTTTGATGATACTTAAGAACTCCTACCATCCCAGCAGACTAATGATGATGGCCAGAAAATCTGCGTGTGACCAACAGGGAAGAAGTTAGTGGTCATCTCACAGCAATTTTCATCATTCTCTGGGTCAAGGAACCCTTAGTTGTGGAGAACTATCAAAGGAGCTCTGAGTGACTGTTTTGTGAACACTTGTTCATACGAATATTTATTGACCTTCAACTGAGAATGCCAAATCTACCAAATACTGGCCCTGAGACTAGTGAACATCCCCTGCATGTTATTTTAAGGTAAGTTGCTGACTAAGGTTGGAGCAGCGGGCATTTGTAGTCTACATTCCTTAAATGCACGGCATTTGATCGCTTGAAGATTTAAGTGCTATTGTCATAATTCCCTCATTTTGAAATAAATAAATGAATAGAGGGATAACATGTGCATCCCGACATTTTGATTTTCTCGCTCAGTGAGCACTGGGAATCAGGTTTACATCTCCAATTGACAGCATGCCCCACATGTGTACAGTCTAGTTTGAGAATCGCTGCATTGGTTAAAACCAGCACAGGTAACATCCGTTATCTTCCTGCTGTACCTTCCGGACCTTTTATCATGGAACTATTGGAGAAGCCTCATTGTACCCTCTCTTTTCATCCTTTTGTTTTCCGTCACATATTTATTGTCAGTTTCTTTATGTGTTAATTTAATTGGCTCGGGTTCAGCAATCCTTGCCTGCTCGCCCGTCTCCTCTGCTACCTACTTCTGATTACTTGCCGGGTATCTGAAGAGGAGTGGTTTCAATTAACGTAGCCCTATTTTGGGATATATTGGATTCCTGGCTTCCCTGGACAGCTGTGCTCCCCTTTCTTATGAGATTGTCATAGGTATGATATGATATGATATAATAGTTTATTTATATAGCGCCTATACACAATGTGTTTCAAAGTGCTTCACGGCAAGGGAAGGGAACAAGGGAAAAAACAATGACATTCCTACAGGCCATGAACAGTAAGGATGTGAAATTAACTATCGTACTCGTAGAGTTGAGAAAGGGTGACACACTGTAAATCAATGAAGTCCATAAAAGTCAAATCCAGCATTGGCCACAAGACGGTGATGGTGAAACCAAAATATATCAGGACAGACTCCTGCAGAAGAAGGCTGGAGGGGGTAAGCAGGAAGGCACCAGGTGGGCGGGGCTTGCTAAGTGGTGAAAAAGAGCAGCAACCAGGAAGGCACCAGGTGGGTGGGGCTTAGGCCAGGTGACCTAGATCCACTTGCACCTGCCCCCACCTGCTCCCCACTTTTTCCAGATAGTGCAAGAGCTAAGACATAGATAAGGAAGGGAGGGGGAGAGTGGGAAAGAAATGGAAACAGACAGGCGGCTACCGTACTGGGCCTGACCACATTTCGGGTAAAGCCGGAGATAAACAAAAGGTGAGGGAGAGGGGTGCAGAAAGGGAGGGGAGGAACAAAACAAGCGACTATCATACTAGGCCTGACAACATTTTAGATAGTGCTGGATGGGGGTTGGGGGTGACAGTAAGGGGAGGTGGGAGGAGACAGACTATGTTGCTATCATACTAGGTCCCACGACAATTCTGATGGAGTAAGTGGATAGAAGAATGTAAGGGGAGGAGGGGAGGAGATAGGAGAAGGGAGAGGAGGGGAGAACAGAGAGTAAGCAGTCAATAAGAGTGGAGAAGCAAAAGGGTAGAGCGAATACAATTGCAGAAGTCAGTAGTAACACATCATGTTGCAAGCCAGGATACAAGATGAAGACGGGAACTGCATGATTCAGGACCACCATTAGTACAAGATGCAAAGGAAGTCCAGCATGAGAGTTGAGAAAGGGTGACGCACTGTAAATCAATGAAGTCCATAAAAGTCAAATCCAGCATTGGCCACAAGACGGTGATGGTGAAACCAAAATATATCAGGACAGACTCCTGCAGAAGTAGGCTGGAGGGTGTTAGTAGGGAAAAGAGCGACAAGCAGGAAGGCACCAGGTGAGCAGGGCTTGATTAGTGGTGAAAAAGAGCAGCAACCAGTAAGGCACCAGGTGGGTGGGGCTTAGGCCAGGTGACCTAGATCCACTTGCACCTGCCCCCACCTGCTCCCCACTTTTTTCTTCTTTGCGATAATGGGAATCATTTGGTAGAGGGTAACAGAGTTCCAAATGTATTCCTATTGTAGCTGGAAGTCACATTTCCATATTGCCCCCCCCCACCCACCAAAGGCAAGGTTTCCACTGCTTTCTGATTACCTTCCTCGGGGAGCTTCACTACAAGGAAGGGAGCTATTTGAAGGACGTTAAATGCACCCAATGACAGCTGAAGGTCTATGATGCACAATATTCTTGTTCATGTCCCTCAAACACTGCAATGGCAGTATGTTTGCTCTCACTGCCAGCTCTGCAATCAAAGTGATAGAAAGCGTTTAAGTATCACAATCACAACCACAACTCTGTGCAACCTTCCTACCATCGTGTGTAACCAATTTGTGCTGTCTCTTATGGTTCCAGCCATATGAATATCAGTCTCTTTTCGGCACGCAATAGGAGCGGTCCAGTCCGAACTGATAGACCACGTACGTCTGTGTACAGCAGCACAAACAACCCTCCATGATTTGGATTTGTTCAGCCTCATCATTGAGGGTCCAGCATGTTTACACATGTCAAAGCAAACAAGGGACTCCAAAGTGGGTCTTCCAACTCTTCCAAACGAGACAAACTAAAACCCGAGATTGATAGATGGAATGTTTAGAAGTATTCGTTGCCACCGCCATTGCACTGGGCAACCTTGCATTCTATCATTTTTAGCCTGCCTGTGCCATTTGCTAATAGGTCTTGGCGCAGCAACCAATGGGAGCATTCCGGACAAACTTTTAGGCCAGGTTTTGGCTACACTTTGTCTCATTCTCATTCTCATTTAACAGTTGTTAACAATTTGTCTCGCCTCCAGCTCTGCAAGCACTCCCTATATGATATCACCCAAAGTCCCTCCAAAGTAGGAAGCGTCAAAATCAGTGGGGCACCTTTGCAACTCATTGCCTCACTACAGTTCTGCTAGGGAGCATTACAAAAATACCACAACAAATAACTGCTTGTTTTTAAGGTATTCGCATTCCCCTAAATGTTCATTTGAAAAGCCATTATCTAGTCTGTTTTCGATGTAAATTCAAGTAACGCCAGCCATTGCGTGAGTTTGCAACTCTTATTTATCCACAGCTTTGTGCTATGAAATCCTCCTAATCTTTCTTTTGAGTCGGTACTGTTGTTAGCACTAATTATCATTTGCAAATTTCTATTTCAGCATGTTTAATGCCACCTACAGATTCACACTTAATCAACATTTTATTACTAATTTACATGCATTCCTTAAGAAACACACCGACTCTATATCCTACAAACATTTTGCACACAATTAAATGTTTAAACATTAACGTATAGTGACAGAGCCAACTCGTGTGCTTTTAGTCGGAATGATCACTTAGCAGAGGCATGTGCCTACCACGCAAGAAAATGAAAGGAGTATGCAAAGTAAAAACGCATCCATACAATAAATTAGAATTCACACATCTGAAAATACACAATATTGCATTCCAGTTGTAACACACAGCCTACTAACATATGCAGGTACCAGGATGAAATGTTATACTGTAGCAGAAAAGCTAATGTTTGCCCTAGTAACAGAATTGCAATACTAGTATCCTAGATTTTCTCTTAAGTATATCTCTGCTACATTAACAGCACACACCTAGACATAGTACAAGGGTAGACGGGGTAGCAAACTAGGTGTTCCAATTAAAACAATTGACTAGAGGGGCGAGCAGGGGAAGGTTTTAGAAGTTCACACACGGATATATCTATATGTTGCACATCTACAATTCTTCTGAGCCAATATGGAAAAGTGCGTACCCATAATAAATGCCCTGATTACTTAGAACATTCATCCAGACGAGGGTGCAATGTTCTCTCTAAAACTAGGAGAGATAAAAGGGAAATATTGGCATGTTTGAACAACAGACTACTACCAGCTATTATTGCCCTCTGCCAGTGCATTGTCTCAAATGGAATGGCCAACATTAAATTGTTCTAATTACCATTAGCAGGTGACATCATCCGGAAGCAAAGAAGGCAGGCATTAGCACATGGTATTGCCTGCCTTCTGAGCCCCCTACACAGCAAGAGGCAACCATCTACCGCCTAGACTCTGGCCCAATTCCCCCACCCTTCGTGTCTTCCTCCAAGCTTCTCCGTTCTCCAGTCTCTTGCCCTCTCCTCTTCAGGCACACACTTACCTCCCACCACACACAGCGTTAGCTATCCTCCTCTTTTTCTGACCAGCCCCTTTCCCACTGCAGAAATGTCCATCATGGAAAACGAGACGGGACTAGAAGTAGTAATTTCTCAACTTCTTCTCTTTTCCTGAGCTCTCCTCTGATTCCTCTATCAAATTTCCAACTGCCTCTCTGCCGCTAAATATTGTATGGCTTTGCACTCTCTGAGGTTAAGCTCTACCAGAACAGAACAGAGGTGCTCATCTTCCCCGCTTGTCACACCCTTCCCTCGTTCTCACCTGTTTGTCCTTGATTGTGGTCTTCTTGGGAACTCCTCCCTTCTTCCTCACTGATCGGGACTTGTACAGGAAGGGACGTGAGTCTTCGGGTTCCAGTGTGAGGAGTGCGGACTGCCTTAAGCAGGTTGCGTTCAGTATCCAGGGAAGTTACTGCAGAGGAATTCAGGAAGGAAGGGAACTGATGTCCAATGCTCAGCGGGTGCCAGGGAGCCCGCAGCACCGAGCACGAGACGGATTCCGGGATGAAGGGGAGAATGGCCTTACCGAAGCGAGGCAGGAAAAAGAAGGGATTCCAGGAAGGAGGAAAAGGGTTGGAAACTGGAATATATAGACGGGAACGATACACACGCCAAACAACTCGGATCAGTAGCGTTGAGATGCGCAGAGCAGCGTTTCCGTGCTGTCGGCCATGTTGGGAGGATCGCCGACCTGACGTTGCGGTGCATCATGGACCGCGTTCGCTGGGGGGGTATCCTTTCCAATCCACTAAGTATTGGAGTCGACCCCGTCTGTATCTAGAATCACATATCCTGGAGACTTCGTATTCAATCTGGTCATTGACAACCCCCGGGCTAGGTCTAGGAGTCGATCTGGTGGGCCGTACATACGGTTTAAACAAGGAAGTGTGGAAGACCGGATGTATCTTATTCCAGGATTCTGGGAGGTGAAGTCGAAAGGCCACTGGATTGATGATTTCCTTAATGGAGAAAGGTCCATAATACTTGGGAGCCAGTTTGTTTGGCCATAGATGTCGAGGTAGGAGTTTCGAGGATAACCAGATCTTGTCCCCAACTTCATATGGAGGGCTGGGTCTCCGCTTGGTATCTGCATAGCTCTCGACTTCTATCCTGGCTTCTCCAGGTGATCTTTGGCGTCCCTATGTACGTTTACCAGTCTTTCGATCCAGGAATCAACTGAGGGAACCGGGGTTGGATGTGGTAGAACAGATGGCAAAACTGAAGGGTGAAACCCTTGACTGCAAAAGAAGGGACTAGTCTTGATAGCCGAATGATCAGAGTTGTTGTAAGCAAATTCAGCTACCAGAATCAAAAGTGACCAATCATCTTGGACCATGGTAGCAAAACAGCGCAGGTATTGTTCCAGGGTCTGGTTTACACGTTCAGTTGCTCCGTTAGTCTGAGGATGATACCCCGAGGATAATGCACGCTGGATGCCTGACATTTGCCATAGATGTTTCCAGACTGGGATATATACTGAGGTCCTTGGTCGGAAATGATCTTGGTAGGTAATCCATGAAGCCTGAATATATGTTGTAGATCCCCTGGATGGGGGCAATTCCATGATGAAGTCTGTGGTGATTGTCTCCCAAGGGCGTGTTGGTAACGCGGGATGGTGTAGGAGACCTGCAGGTTTTCTGTTATCACACTTGTTTTGATTACAAACAGCGCAGGTTCGGATGTAAGTTCTTACACCATCGATCATCCTCGGCCACCAGAATTGTCTCTGAATGAGGTGAAGAGTTGTAGTGATGTCTCAATGCCCCGAATGGAAGGGATCATGACAAAGGCTTATGATCTTGTCTCTCAATCTTTGTGTTGGTACCACCAATCTCTTACCCTTGAAGAGATAGCCATCCTTAGAAACCAGGCTCCATTGATTTATCTTGATGTAGTCCTGCCAGAGATCAGAATAAGGTGTTTCAGCATGGACGTCTTCCAAGAAGGAATTGGTCTGGGCGACAGACACTGTATTAGGAAACATCTTCGGAAAGGCACGTGCTCTGACAGGCTCATAGTCAGGACGCCTGGATAAGGCATCTGCTATAATGTTGTTGGTTACAGGAAAGTGGTGAATGCGGAACTGGTACTTGGCAAAAAAGAAGGCCCAACGGGCTTGATGACTATTTCTGCATTCCAGGGACTGCAGGACTTGCAAGTTTCTATGATCGGTCCGCACTTGCACAGGATGTTTGGCGCCCAACAGTAGATGGCGCCAGTCGGTAAAGGCTTGTCGGATGGCCAGTAATTCCTTTTCCAGGACAGAGTAGTGGGTCTCACTGGGAGTCAAGGTGCGGGATAGGTTTGCAATAGGTTTTTCCCTCTTGTCTTCGAATTCTTGTTTTAAGACTGCCCCAATGGCGTAGTCTGAGGCATCTGTTTCTACCAGGAAGGGCCTATTTGTGTCAGGCTGAGCCAGGATGGGACCTTGAGTGAATCTTCGCCTCTGCTGTTAGGGCATCAATCTCCTGCTTTGCGTTGATATACCACCTCTTTGCAGATGACGCCCACATCTTCTTTTCTTTTCCTGAACTCTACTCCCATATCTCTTTGAAAATGTTGAACTGTCTCTTTGCCATTAAATATTGGATGGCTTCACACTCTCTGATGTTATACTCTACCAAAACAGAGGTGCTCATCTTACCTGACAAATACTTTCTCTCATCTCTTCCTCTGCCTATCCAGTTCCCACCTGACACTTTCCACTACTCTTCTTCAGCTAGAAACCTGGCATCATCTATGACCCTTTTCACACTTTCTCCACTTTCATCTCCAAAACTGCAATGGAGGCTCACCTCAACCACCTAAACATTAGGAAAATCAGGTACCTCTTTCCATTCAACACTGCTATGCATTTCTTAACCTCTCTTGTCTTCTCTAAACTGGACCATTGTGCTAGCACCCTTTTTGGTCTCCCTAGCTATGCTTTCTGTCCTCTTGACTTCGCTACCAGGACTCTCTTTGAACTCCCTCACACCTACTTTCTCGTACCATTACCGGGCTGGATGGATGACCATGCAAAACAAGGCCAGATTTAATTTTCTTCTCCTGGTTCACAAATTGATCCATTGCAAGGCACTACTGCTTCTATCCTCATCTATCTATTTTTGTAATCCCTCTGTGCCTCCTCAACTACCCTTGTGGCACCTCACCTTCCCTGTGCTTCCTCTCACTTCTGCACTTTATCCTTTCTTGATTGACTTACATGGAATTACCTTCCCCCCAGACATCCGAGAAACAGTCCATACCGATTTGTTCAAAACCAAACTAAAAACCTACTTCCTCACTTATGAGTTACCCTATTAACCTACCTCTCATCTGCGCTCATTAAAACATGTTCTCTCACCTCTAACCTTCCTCTTTCCCTCGTTTTCTCTGCCTACACTATAGCACTTCATCCATCATGGTCACATACCTAACACATCTGGCCGTACCGCCAACCTGCGCTATCAAAATGTCTACTGTTGATTGCCCTTAATCTATGTAAGTCCATCCATTTATTGTCCCCAAAACTCATTAACTCCCTACAACTTAATAAGAACGTCAGACGAAATCAGCCCATTTTAAGTCGCTCACTGCTTCTGGTCAAGCCTCATTTCGTATCTAACGTACGTTCTTTTGTGATCAAAACATGATTATTCCTCCCTTAAAATAAATAAATACATATGAGAGCCGTTTTTGGGAATTCATAAGTATCTGTGAAGTTCTCTCTGCCAGCAGATAGGGAACATTGTTTGGAAGGTGTGCCAGTTGCTGTCTGGATAGTTTTCCCAAACAAACTTGTCTATGCCAGATGATTGCTTTCTGACTAATCTGCCGAGACTGACTTTCAGTAAAATGAGTTGGGAATTTGAGAAATTATGGGGACACAAGCTTGGAAAATACAGGAGCAAACAAACTTAAACAATCCCAAAGTGACTGAGAGTGATGCTATTTCCCTCCTACAAAGATGGTGGCATGTGTTTGCTTAAAGAGTTACAGGAGTTGCTCATTGACTTCTACATTAAAAATCAGTTTAATCACATGATTCAGATGACTAGTCTTACATCCTCTCTGGTGTCTCCTGGTTCTGATCCCCTTTCTCCTTTCTGACTTGGTGCGCACTGTGGCCTTTGGGTGAGTTGCGCCCTATAAAAGTTATATAAAAATAACAATAAATGTGCAGTAAAAGATCAAGTCCGATTCCAGGTGATGAAATAGGTTTTGAAAACACAGGTGTAGGCAATGGATAATCAAGAAGATATTATACCTTTGTTTCAAAGTGTTGATGATACCCTCAAGCTGTATCGAGATGGAATAAAGGCAGATGAAGAGAGGAGATTCCGGCGTCACTCTGCAATGAGAATGGGTCAGTCTGCTGTACATGCCATGTATGATTCACCTGGTTGCTCTTAAGGAGAGTCACCAAGTAGCAGTGAATTTGATTCTGAAGCTAAATCAACCCTGGAAAAGGTTTGTTTGTAATATGAGGTCAGGTGTATGAATTACGTCAAAGGAAAAACTTTATTTTTAAATGTAATTGCAATTTGATAAAGGTTATCAGTTTCCCATGTTGCAAGCATTCTGTTGCTTATGGCTTTTGAGCCATTTGACTGCCTGTTTGAAATTTTCCAAGGTTATTTTCTGGTCTGGACCCACCATAACTTCAAAAGTACAAAACAATGTGCACAATAGTTTAAAAGTTATAACGTTCTTTTACCAATTGCATTGCACTTCCCATGAGCCAAAAAGTGCATTGACTGACCAAGCGCAAAGCAAAAACCACTGGACAGATTTTCTCCAAATAAGAAAGAAGTTGGGCACAAAGCGGCGCAGGTGTATCATTTGGTGATTTGGTGTAAATCCGTTGAGTAGTTTAAAAAAAAAACATTGATGGAGAAGGGGATTGTCCCCACCCCCAAAAAAGTGTAATGTGTCTCACATGGTACATTGCAGCAGTGGTGCTTTTTTACAAAGAAAATGCTGCCGTTTTATTTTATTTTACTCGATGGTTCCCGTAACAATTCCATGGGAACAGGAAAAAGAAAAGGGCTTCAAATATTTGGAGGATGGAAAGAGTGGGGTTTTGGATCAGAGTCAATGTTGGAGCGTGAAAAAGGATCAGTTGGTGAGTTGTAGACTTTGGGAAGGGTAAGAGGCCTATTTAGTCTGACAGTTATTATCTTTCACATAAATTGAGTGGTGTTGCCATAGGTCATTTTCCCAACTGCTCTTAAACACTTCCTTGTGCACTCTCTGCTCAAGAAACCCTCTGCCGACCCCTCCATTCCGGAAAACTGCCGCCCTATCTCTATCACTCCTTTCCTGGGCAAAATCCTAGAGAAGTTGGCTATCTCTCAGCTGTCCCTCCACACTGAATCTAATGGTTGCTTCCACGTCCATCAGTCTGGCTTTAGAGCATCCAAAGGCACAGAAACTGCTCTTCTGAATACCTGTGAAGACCTGCTCTCAAACCTCGACACTAACACTATCTCTGTCCTCATTCTCCTTGACCTTTCATCTGCCTTCAACAAGGTTAACCACAACATCCTGATTGCACGTCTCCTAGATACCCTGGGAATCATAGGTCAAGCACTGGCATGGTTAACCTCCTTTCTCTCCGACCACCCATCCCAGCTGGTACTCGGAGCCTTTCATTCAAATTGAATTGATGTTTTATTTATTATCGCGCTCATACACACGTGTTTCAGAGCGCAACAAGGCAAGGGAGGGGAACAAAACAACGATCTTACTAGGCCCAGTGACATTTAAAATGTGCAAGTGCATGGGAGAGGGGGAGGGGAAAAGTGCAAGGAAGCGGGGGAAGTGGAAAATGTGGAGCAAAAGGAGAACAGAATAAACAATAATAAATAAATAAATAAATAAATAAATAAAAGCAACCAAAATGGTAGTGCAGCCAGCAAGTGGCAAGTGCTGAGTTTAAGGCAGCAAACAGATAAGTGCACAAAGAAAAAAAGGGGGGGGGCTGTATGGGTACAGATACAGACCCCAGTCCAAGGGGTGGCCCGGAGGCAGTGCAGGAGGGTGGCAGGGTGAGCAGGAACCTGGGCCTAGAGAGCAGAGGGTGGCCGGGTGCAGGGTGCCAAGTGAGAACAGAACAGCAGGGGAGGGGCGAAGGCAGAAGCAAAGAGGAAGGTTTTGAGGTGCTTCCGGAACCGGAGATGGTTCTTCCCAAGTTTTAGAGTGGCAGTAAGGATGTTCCAGATGGAGGCCCCAGCCGAAGACAGATCTACCCCAAGCTAATTTCTTTGAAAAACGACTGACGCTGAGAGAGTTAGAGGAGCAAAGAGCTCGACAAGGGAGGTATTTGCGGAGGGATAGCTGAAGATATTTTGGACCCAGGCCTTGTGGACAATGCAGAGGATTTTGAATTTAATCCTTGCATCCACTGGGAGCCAATAGAGAGATTGCAGAGATAGGATCCCAGGGCTTGAGGCCAAGTCTTGCAGTGCTGTTCTGGATTAGTTGCAGAGGGTGGAGAGTAGAGGCAGGTAGATTTAGAAAGAGGCTGTTACAATAGTCCAACCTAGAGAGAACTAGAGCTTGGGAGGCAGTGAGCTTCTGGGGGAAGGAGAGGAAAGGCAGGGTACCTCTGAGGAGGTGTAGTAGTATGTTTGACTTTTTAGAGACATCAGGGATGTGGGCTGAGAAGGAAATTGTGGAATCAAAGATGTTGCCAAGGTTCTTAGACTTGCAGGTGGGGGTAGGAGGACCTTGGGGCCAAGGGAGGCCGGCCAGAGAGTGAGGGGAAAGGATGGAGAAGGTGTGCCAATGAGGAGAATCACAGTCTTGCTCGACTATCGCTCTCTCAACCTTTGGCATTTCCCAGGGATCTAACTTATCCCCATGGTTCTTCAACGTCTATATGGCTGCCTTGGCACTTGTGATTGCCACTTTCTCCTCTAACTTCCAGTGTTATGCAGATGACACGCAACTCTCCTTCAAGCTACCCTCAGCCACCTCCTCTACCTCTCTCATATCTGGCTGTCCTCAATTCAGTCATGGTGTGCTGCAAATGACCTCTGCCTCCACTCCAGTAAGACTGAGATTGTTTGCATTGGGACTCCTGCTCCTGCTTTCCCACTCTCACTCTCACTCAGGCCAGCCTCCCTTGGTCCAGTGCCCGCACCAACCTGCGAGGCAAAACATTTTGGGGTCATCTTCAACTCCACTCTCTCCTTCTCCTCTCACATTTCGGACATCTCTAAAAAGTCTATCAGCTACACCTTCTCAGAGGTACTGTACAATTTCTCACTTTCCCCCAGCGGCTCACTGTCTCCAGAGCCCTGGTTCTCTCTAGGCTGGACTACTGCAACAGCCTCTTCCTCAACCTCCCTGCTTCTGCCCTGTACCCTTTGCAACTCATCCAGAACAGAACCGCAAGACTTATCCTTGGCCTCAAGCCCAGGGACTGCATCTCTCTGGTACTGAAATCCCTTCACTGGCTCCCTGTGGCTGCAAGGATCAAGTTCAAGACCCTGTGCATTGTCCACACAGCTTTCTGAGACCTGGGACCTACCTATCTGCAACATTGCCTACCTAAATACTGTCCCTCCCGAGCCCTCCACTCACCTACCTCCAAACTTCTGAAGTTGAGCCGGTTCTCCAAGCAGAGATTTGGAGGGAGATCCTTATCCTCAGCAGGTGCCTCCCTCTGGAATAGCCTCCCTGCCACCCTCCGTCTTGAGTCTGATCTTCTCAAATTCCGGAAACTCGTCAAGACCTTCCTCTTCTCTTCTTCCTTCTCTCCCCTCTACTGTGCTAACCTACCTCTCTGCTCTTTACCTCTCCCCCTCCTTTTCCTCACAGCTGGCTGACTGGCCGCCTGGTGTACCTCAGAGTCTCACAGGTCCGGGGCACTCCCCACAGTCCTCTCTCACACTTGCCTCAGGGTCCTGCATTTGCCCACCCTCACTGCACTTGAGAAATGACCCATGAAAGTGGCTCTCTGTGCACTTACCCCTGACTCTGCCAACTGGGTGCACTTGGACCTCCCCCTCCCTGTACCTGTCTGTGCACTTGCACAATCCGAATGCACTATGTCGGAAGAGCGTCTGTCTTCTCTCCCTTGTCCTCACCCCCTAATTGCACTTGGTAAAACTTCAGAGTCGCCGCCAGGCCTATTTACTGTGTCTCAACTGTAAATGGATTGTACGCACTTACTCTGCCTGTGCAGACTATTATCATCTCAGAATTTCAAAGGCTCTGATGCGACTGTTGTTTTTCCCATGTTCCCACCCTCCTTGAGTGCTTTGAAATACTTGCCTTGTGTATAGGCGCTTTATAAATAAACATTACCATTACAGGTGGGGCAAGATATAGCACATCAAATTCCTTGAAATTCAGTGACAAAACAAACTTTAAGAAACAGTTCAGGTGAAACAATGTATTTCAACAAAACCCATGACATTTGGTGGGTGTTGGAAATGACAACAACCTTAACTCAGAGTCACCTCAATACTCAGCACAGGGACATACAGATGATATTACAGATGGCATCAGCAACGACATTATGAACAGCATTATGTATGACATCAATGGGGGCACTCCGAGTTAAGTTTATCATCACTTTCAACATTCTACTAATTTCATGGCTTTGGTCGCAATAAAATGTTTCACCGTAACTATCTCTGAGCAAATGTTTTGTCACTGTAAATGTATATACATACACACACACAAACGCATGTGAGGTGTGGAATTTATCTTTAAAGTTAAGACTATCTAAAAAAAAATCTTGGGAATTGTTAGGCAGAAACCTGTGCAGTTCCCTTGGGGACCACTGCAAAAGATTTAGGAATACAGGTGTTGGCAGTAAACCCACTTGGTAGCAGTCTGTACCACCCAGATTTAGCTGGTAGCTGTGGCTGAGCAGTCAGACTTCCCTCAAGAAGAGTTAGCTAGTATGTAAAGTATACACGATAGGCACTCAGATACAATAGCACAAGCAAACACTGACCAGAGCTTTGGTATCAAGGTATATAATTATTTATTTAAAAACACACTTATTGAAACACTCCAGCACTAATATTGTAAATCACTCTAAACACAGTTACTATTATTATATATACATCCCTTATTCCTTATCAGACAAGTCTTAGTTAACACCACTTATTTCCAGATAGAGGTGAGCGCTTAACTATAGATGGCACTCCAATAAGTTAACAAAAAAGGGAGGGAAAAAGGCAGAATGTAGGAAAATACACCACACTAATACTTAGGAACTCTTAAGCAAGGCAGGAAAGTCAAAAGTTACTTGTGAGCCAAAGTCCATAGGCCGGGCCCACTCTTGGAGAGAGCAGGGCAAAATGCACCCAAGATCACACAATGACAACAGGCTTAAAAAGTCTTGCAGGGAGTTCAGAGAGGTTTTAGTTAGGCTCAGAAAAGTTTAGCCAGGGTGTCCCAGGCTAACCCAGGTTCGAAAGCCGGGGGCTAAATCTACCCCGTACAGTCGGTTGCAAGGGAAGCCAGGCAGAACAAGGTACCTTAGGTGGAAAGGATCCTCCAGCGGGGGCAGTTGTTCCTGGCAGCGGATGCAAGTCACGGCGTCGTCCAGAGGAAGAGAAGATCTCGACGTGGAGGAAGGATGAAGGTTGTTGCACTGCCAGGGAAGAAACCAACCACAGAGTTTTCCGGTTAAAGGTACTACCCTTTGATTCACGGTAGAGGTAAAACGTGGTATCCCGGTTGCCGGGGTGCTTGGCACAGGCAAGGCGGCCACGAGTTGTTCCAGGAAGCGAAAAAGGAAGCAGACTGGTTATCCCCACCAGTCGAAGGAAGAAGACTCTCTGGGCTGGAGATATCCTCTGTTGCTGGGAAAAGTGGTGAGACAGTTCAGCAGGGCTCCACCAGTGGTGTCGTCGTAGCAGGTCGGCTCAGCTTCTCCCTCGTCAGATTCTTAGGTCCTGTGGTGACTTCTGAAGTTCCAGTCCCCAAAGCCCTGCTTTTATGCAGAAAACCCCCATTCACTCAGCCTAGCTGTGACTCAAACATGCTAAGTGGTGAGCCGGCCGGCTCACCACTTGGGCCAATCAGGACGGAGTGCGACTTGAGTTGCCTAGGCAACTCAGTCCAGGGTGCCTAAACCCCCTCCCACACCCCCTGTGCTACCCAGAGAGAGTGGCACCACTTTTGGAGGCTTCTGTGGAGAAGCCCGCCAAAAAGTGGAACAAAGGGCTCGACTTGGGTTGGAGTCACAGAAGAGAACACAAACGCCATTTTAGAACCGAGTCTGGGCAAAAAAAAACAACCGGAGAATTAATATTAAATAAATAAACCGGCGGTATGTTCGAGGCTATAGGAATTAAATAATTAAAGTTGGTAGCCTCGAACAATGGGAAAATCCAATAGGAATATATACGCGGTCGCCAGCCAAAACTCGATCAGGGGGGACGGAGACGTGCCCCCTCGAATAACAGATCCCGGGGCAGTCGAATTGCCCCGGCCAGTACGTCCACAATATGATGGTTTGTACTGGTTCTGTTCAGAATTTGAGACTAGTAAAGTAAATGGTGACTTTACATGCCCTGGGAGACAGTAGTCAGTCCCAGGGTATGGAGTCTTTACTGGGGGGTCACTATGACACCCCTGTGTTACTGCACTTAGGGTGCTGTGTAACACACATCACAAAAACACATGAAGCCCAATGGAGGAAAAGACCCCATAGCCCATTAAACACATCTAGAGTCAAAGAAACACACTCAAATCATGCCCAAGAGTGAGGGTAAAAGAGTCTCACTCTTGGCAGGAGAAAATAAATAAACCCCAAAAATCCAGCAAAGCTGCTGGGGGACTCACTAGGTTAGGAAATTCAGCCTGTACAGAGAATTCTCCCTAACAGGAATGTCGAAGTTAACATTTAACATTTTGTTCAAAAATATACAAGACAAAGGGCCTCATTACACGGAATGCGGTAAGGGTTTATCGGTACCGGTAAGGGCACCGGTACCGGTAAACCCTTACCGCCTTACTACGAGGTCCCTTTGCAGGACCCGACCTCAACGGCTGGTTTTACCAGCCGTTAAGGAACGGGCCCGCAAAGGGACCTTGGTGCTAATTACGGTACCACAAATTGCGGTACCGTAATTAGCTCCTTCCCCATTCCCATTGAGCCCTATGGGGGCAAAAATGGGAATGGGGAAGTGCCTTGGTGAATGGGGAATTACCACCTCCGTTCACCTTGGAGTAGGGTGGCAATTCCGCCATCCAGCAAGGCGGACACGGTAAAATACCGGCGGCAACCATGGCGCTAATAGCTAATAGTGCCATGGTTACCACATACCGTGTAATGAGGCCCAAAAACTTTTCAAACTAAAACCCCACTATATTTAGATTTTATTGATTTTAAGCTGACTTTTTCATATGGTCCCAGGAGGTGCTCTTTGGAAGAAAATAAAAGCTTGGGCCTGCCCTGAGGACCTGTTAACACGAATGCAATCCATGTACATAAACACTACGGTTGCTATTAGGCTAAATCAGCAGGGTGAGTTGTACGCCCCATCCTGACTTTTAGGGGATTAAAGCAGGGCTGCTCATTGGCCCTAACTCTGTTTAATTTATTTTTAGCCAATCTTAATCTGCATCTAGAAGCTGCTCGAGCATTTACACAGAAAATTGGCACTAGAGAGGTTCACTGGCTTCTATATGCTGATGACTTAGTGTTGATAGATCGAACCCCAGTTGGTGCGCAGAGGCAGCTGGATCCTCTCATGGCTTATGCCTCAAGTAACAGTCTAACTATCAATATTGCTAAGTATAATGTGATGAAAGTCCAAGTCAATAAGAAGGGAAATTTGAAAGGCTCGAGCTGCTCGTTGAGTAGTAAGCGGCTTCTAATAGTACAGAATTATCAATATTTTGGGATTTTCTATAACAAACTAGTTGAATCTCCTTATATGGAGAAACTGAGTTTGCAAATAACAACCCTAGCTGTGCAAGCTTTGATTATCAATAAAAAATATGGCAGTTACTCATTATACCCCCTTCTTATGTTTTACAAGCGAAAAGTGGTTCCAGTTATTGCTTATGGGGCGGACAGTTTAACTAAATCTGTGAAAGTTTAGTGGCAACTTTTAGAAGGTATCTTTTGGAAGTGACTATTACCTCTTCCTAAGAGTACCCCAATTATAGTAATTCGATATGACCTTGGACTGCTTTCCCTGCAGGGCATATTTGCATGGAAACAATTTTCCGTTTTTAGAAAATGCTGGCTAGCAACTTTGCCTTCTTGCTTTGACAAAATTGTAAATGTAATGGAAAGTGCTGCAGATTTTATGATTGAAATTTGGAAAAAGGATTGTTGGCACCTTATGATTGAAGCAGACATCTCTATCGATCTTTTGCTGACTAATCCTGATAAAGCCAAGTCAAAACTCTGGGTAGCAGATTGGCTCTCTACACAAGCGGACTGCCAAAAGTACAAAATGTTTAAACATTTCTCGCAAGAATCTAAAGCTTTCAATATATTACCGAAAAACTTAGGAAAGTTCCTGAATTTAAATTACAGAAATATATTTCTAAGAATCAGATTTAATGTTCTTTTAACTCGGGATCTGTTGGCGATTCGACCTCAAGATCCCTTATATGATACAAATTGTAGGTTTTGTCACCTTGCTCGTGAAACATTGATCCATTCGCTAGAAGATTGCACAGGGCTGTAAAGAGTTCTTTTTTTGACAAATTCAAATCTCACTATATATTGTTATCGCGCGAGAAATGGCTGGATATTCTATTAAGTTGCTGGTATGCATCACTGACAATCGCGGCTGTGAAATATGTTTTATCTCTGAATCTTAGTTGAATTTTGTGAACAGCTTTTATCTGTGGTACTGACAAATGTATCTATTTTTACTGCTAATGATCATGAGTTTTCTGTTTTGTATACTATTTTAAGCAATGATATGGTTGTTCTGATGTTTTAGATTATATTGTATGTCCTTTTCTCTTGAATCTTTGGGTAAAAGTTCTGAATTGAACTGTAAACCTAATAAAACAAACGAACCAAAATACATACATGACATTAAACAAAACCAAAACTGCTGAATCCTTAACTCACGCATTTGTTTTGGATAGTTGGTAACGCGTTAATGCGCAAACATGTAAATAGTGTTTTTATTTTATACTGATGATGTATGTGTGCTTGTTAATACTTGTTGTGAAATGTGGTATAAAAATGTTTTAATGGCAAAGCTCAGTGTTTTGAAAATGTACTGTATGTTTGCAATGTATGTTGTTTTGATATTTTAAGCTATACATATGTGCTGAAATTTCTTGTTTGCTTGTCTCAGTATTAGTAGTACTTTATTACGACTTTCACCATTAACAAACAGATAAAAACAATCCACAAAAGTACATCCAACATTTGACACTTGAAATGTACGAGCATATCAAATCTGCTACAACTAAAATAGATAATATTCCTGATAAAACTGTTAGAAATTCCTTTCCAAGCATTTCAAAGATGCATTAATATATTCACAAAGATAAGCTACAAAATTGCCATTGGTGCGAGACAAGATAAACAACATTGCCTTTGAAACTGATTTAATTTTATTACGTCAAAAGTGACAACGCAACCACTTCCTACTTAGATCCAATAAAATCTTACAAATAATCAGGAAGTGGGGTAAGTCCTCAATGGCGCCACTACCACAGACACAATACTTGTTCTTAAATAACCAGGACATTCAACCCCTTAATGGTAATATATTTAATCTGACCATTTCCATACTATGCCTTTGGGCGGGTGTCCAGATTGTGCTTATTGAGGTGTTCACACAACATATATACTTCAAGCTGCAGTTAAATATATCAATGAGCACACATTCACCATGCTATTCATGGCTTGGTCAAATTCAAACTCAATTGCTATAAATTTTAACTGTCGTTTTTTAACAGTGACCTCTTTGAGCTGCTTGATATCAATACCCCACTTCCTGCATAAAGAGGTGCACTTCCTGGTCCAACGATAAATGTCATTGGAGCCACCCAAAGCCATTTCCCACATTGCATTGCTAGTATTGAGGTTTTCTGAGGAACTAAAAGTACACTAATGCTTGGAACACCAACCTCCATTTCAAAGCCACCCCTGGGGTACTCATACCTAATTACAGTAGTTTCCTCAAATACATATGCAACATTCGGTCGAAGGCAAAGCAATTTGCACTACCCCAAATTTTACTACTATATAAAATCGACAAATGATCCGTGGCTTAACCTGGATAGATTTATCAAGTCGGTTACCACCAAACATGTGGTCAAATCTTGTTAGCCTGCTGAAACCTGTCCGAAGCCGGTTATCCATCGACTCTAAGGGCCTCATTACACGGTAGGCGGTGGACCAAGGTGCTATTAGCTCTTGCTAACCATTAACGGTGACCGTTAACCCTTACCGTCCGTGTAATGAGGCCCCAAATGTAAAACCCAGGAGAAATTGCTTGAAAAAAAACACCCCTGAGTAGCAGTACGAACCCACTATATCAATTTTGACATTATTTATGGACCATGTGGATTCAGGTTCCTTACTGCCAAAAACCACTATTTTTGTTTTGGTAACATTCAAACTCAGGATTTGCCCTAGTTCCTTTGGTGTCAAGTTGAGTAAGACAGCATCGGCTGCATAAAGAAAGGTGGAATAGCCGACTCCATTCAGGGCTGGGAGATGTATCCCTTCCTGTTGAGAGCCAGACTTGAAGTCAGAAAGAAAAATAATAAAAAGCAGAGGGGCCAATGGCCCATCCGTGTCTTACTCCTTTGTTGGTTGCAAACTCCATGGTTACCCCTAAACTGGGCTGGCTAATAATCAGCTGCAGAAGAGAAAAGGGCACACCCAATTTTTGAGTTTACTCCACAAAAGGGCACAATCCAGAGTCGAAGGCCTTTGCTACTAAACCACCACTTATTAACACATATTTGTCAACAATGGTTTTACGAACAAAAGTATGGTCAGTAGTTGTGAAACCTTTTCTAAAGCCTGCTTGACAAGGGGGTAATATATCGTTATCCACTGCCCACTCCTCGAGCCTAGCTGGCAGGCAACGGGCAAAGATCTTAGAGGCACTATCAAGTAAAGATATAGGTCGATAGCAGTGGGGGTCTCCACGTGAGCCCTTCTTTAAGAGAGGTTTGATAATACTCTTGCTCCAAGAAGATGGGAAAACCAGAGTACGAGCGATTACATTAAATAGTTCTAGCAACACTGGGGCCCACCATTTCAGACCTAAGACCATCCGGGCCAGGGGCCTTGCCGAGCTTGGTACCTACCTTTGATGACATGCAACACCTCCTTTGTTGAAAGAATAACACTGCTGTTAGTGCAACATCATTTCCAGGCAATAATAGAGACTGTTACGTCCGCATGGAACAGGATTGCCCTGTAATGGGACACCCAATTAGATGGCTTGATACTATATTATCTTCATCTTCTGCACTATTGTTATAAGTCACTTGGATGTGGCACAGAAGTGGGGCCCCGGGGGGGAACGCGAAGCGTTTCCCCCCGGGGAGTTTTTTGGCGATGCACATGGCCAGCGAGTGGCCGTGGGGCAGAGCGCCTCCTGGGGGGGTATTTAAGGGCTCAGGGAAGGTTCGGGAGGCAGGCGACAGTTAGGACTTGATGATTGTACAGGTCCCGTTGCCTGCTCCCGAGCCTTCCCTGTGTCCCCGGGGCCTAGTGCCGGTTTAGTGCAGGTGAGATAGGGATTTTTAGTAGAGGAGGGAGGGTAGGTATATTTTAAAAAAAAACAAAAAAAATTGGGTTGTTTTGAAAGGGTAGGAGGGGTGCCGTAAATAAGACACCCCTCGTCTTACCGGTTTTCTCACGGCTGCCGCGCTGTTACAGAGGTAGTGCGCGAGTGGGGGAGCGTTGGGCCACGGTTCATTCGGTGGGAAAGGTTTACTTTCTTTTTGAAACCGCGGTCCGTGTGGGCGTTGAGGGCCGAGGGAGGAGCGGAGCGTCGGCGACTCAGCAGCGTCGCTCGCGGGCGCCTGGGAAGTATTTCCCCTCCTCTTGTGGGCGGTTAGGTTTGTGTGCGAGGGCGTTTTAAGTAACGCTCGCGCGCATAAGGAGCTGGGCGGCGTGTGAATTGAGCCGTATCCAGATTGTGCCTGGGGGAGTGCGGTGCGCACGGGACACGGCCAGGTGGCAGTGTGGGCCCGTTACCAAGTGCTAATCAGTGCAGGCTTCTGCACGTTCAGGGCTCCTGCTCTGGGATCAGGCGGTGGGGAGGGAGAGATTGAAGTATTAAGGAGTAGTTGGGTAGGTTATTATATAAAAAAAAAAATATATATATATTTAGAATTTTGTGATTTGCATTTTAGCAGCCAAAAAAAAAAAAAAAAAATTTAGGTAGGTGGGTTAGTTTCAAATTTGTTGCCTTTATTAATTGGCACTATTTAGGGAGGCTTATTGCAGGGTTCTAACTTGGTGGGTGTTTATTGGGGTTTTTTGGGGCGTTTAGTTCCTTTTCAGGTTTTTTGAGGTCAGGGATAAAAGTGCTAGTCCACGGGTAGGTCTCGGCTCGGGGGCATTAGGGTATTTAAGGAAATTTTGAAAGGGTGATATCTGCTGGGCACGCATATTTTAGTGTGCACAATGACAGGCCGGGGGTCGAGCAAAAAGGGGCTGGTGGATGCCGGGGCCTTGAAGAAGGCCCTGGAAATCATTAGCAGGGCAACGAAAGCCCAATTGGAAAGTGCGGTGGGGGAAGTTACGGGAGAGGAAGGGAGCGGTGGGGGCCGGCCGCAGCGCAGAGCGGCGGCAGACGGTGCATTGGCGGCGGTGGTGGCTTGCACCCCTACGGCAGGAAAAGGGGAGAATTGGGAATCTAGGGGCAGGAAGTTGAGGAGGGAGATAGACAGGAGGGCAGATGGGGGTTTAATGAGTTCAGGGGGTCAGCTAGAAAGGGAGGAAGGGTATGATAGCTCCAGGGTAGAGGGGAGCGCTCGAGGGGGTAGAGACCGAGGGAGCAGTAATGGGGGCAGGGGTGGAGGGCAGGTGGGGGTGACAGGGCAGAGAGGAAGAGGGGGGAAATACCTGCAGAAGAGCGCAGGTGGGAGAAGGAGGGAGAGGTCCCCATCAATTGAGGAGGGTAGGGTGGGGCGCGGAACGCCCCCCCCGGGTAGGAGGAGTGGGAGCGGAGGGCGCTGCGCAGCCCCCGTGGTGCAGATGGAGGTTGAGGGTTTTGGTACGGCCCCTCCTCAGTCAACGCAAGGAGAGCCTAGAGGGCACAGCACGGCCCCTAGCAACGAGGATGTCAGGGTGGAGGTCGGAACGCCTCGCCCAAGAGAAGAGGACCAGGTAGAGGTTCCCACAGCCCCGCCGAGAAGACGTCAGAGGAGTGGCGGGGCGGACGCCCCGGGCTCGGAAGAAGATCAGCAAATCATTTCGGGCAGGAGCCCGCATCCTCAATGGTATTTAAGGAATGATCAAGTTGGTTGGGAGGAATACGGGGGGCAATGGGAATTTGAGGATTACAGGGCGGAAAGGGAATGGGCGGAGGAGAGAAGAAGTTCAAGGTGGGAAAAGGAAAGGGAAGTACAAAGGGGTCGGGGCGAAACGGGTCGAGGAAATTATTGGCTGGGCGATTGTGCTGACATGTTTTGTCCCCGCAGCAGGAGCCCTCTGAGAATGGAGAGGAGGAGCAGCGGTGTGGAGGCCAGGCCGCAGATGGCAGGCGTGGAAAGAGGTGAGAGGGAAAGGGAATGGTCATCTGCATGGCAGAGAGGGGTCACAAATAAGGGGTCGGGGGATGATCGGGGTGGTCCACTAAATGTGATGAAGGAAGTGGGGGTGCAGGCTTTTGAAGCCGAAGGGGTTGGAAAGAACATTTGCTCAGTGGAGGTCCAAACGGACAAAGTGGTGGAGCCATTGGGGCTCGAGGTGCAGGCGGGAAAAGATAAAGAGGTGGAGGTAAAGGGAAAGGAGAAGAAATTGCCATACATGGGGATAACAAAACCATTGGGGGCACATTTGATGGCAGCGACCAGGGAGAAGATACAGGGAGGTGAATTTGTGGATGTCTTCAAGTTGCTGCATAGGGAGGTGAGAGCGAAAGAGGGGTCTAAGGAGGAAGAGAGAGAGCTGGCTTCACGCCCGAGGGTCCCGGTGACCATTGAGAATTGGACGTCGGCGTTTATCATTTATGCCAGCGTGTATTGCGAAAAATTCCCGGAGCGTGGCGTGGCCCTGCTTAAATACATGGATGTAATAAGGAAGGCTTTCACGAGCTTTGGGGGCTTTGCTTGGGTAAGGTATGATGAGGAATTTAGAGCGAGAATGGCGGAGGACAGTCAGGCGGTCTGGGGGGAGATAGATATGGATCTTTGGCTGCAATGGATGGCCCCAACGAGGCCAGCCCCGACATTGCACACAGCGAGTGGGCTGCCTGTGCCTTACCGGCCCTTTCTTGGTCGCCCCGCCCATGAGGGGGTGGGGGGAGGAGGCGGAGGACAGCCCTCAACTGCATGTTGGGCGTTCAATAAAGGAGGCTGCACGAGGTGGATGTGCAAATTTAAACACGAGTGCAGCAGGTGTGCGGGTCGGCATCCGGTTACAGAGTGTTTTCAGGCAGGGGACAGTGGGTCAGGGCGAGGAGCGGGGCAAGGAAGTGGGGGGGAAGGACCGCATACCAGGTAAATTGGGGTGTGCTGGTAGGTCGGGCTCAGTTTAATGTAAAAGGAGGGGGGGCACAAGGTTTGATGAAAGATGGTTGGGGGCAACTGAAAGGGGGGCAGGAGAAGGGTGAGGAGGAAGACGCGTAGGTAGGGGAGGGCCGCAGGGGGGATGTAACGGTGGTAATTGTTAAGGGGAGGTAGCGGTCGTTTGGAGGGCATGAACGACGGGGGTGAAGCTCTCACGCTTGCCGCACGACAAGGTGAGTAGGCTTCAGGCTGCATGGACGGAGGTGCGGGAGCGCCTCTGGTGCAGCAGGGGGAAGTGAGGAGTTGGGTCTGCATGGACGGGGGTGCACTAGGGCCCCTGGTGCAGCTAAAATAAAAAAATAAAAAAAAATAAAAAGTGGAACAGAGAAGCGAGGTGCCGGAAGAGGAATTTATGTGTAATGGTCTGCATGGACGGGGGCGCAGGTTTGGCCCCTGGTGCAGCGGTGGAGAGGAGTAAAGGAAAAAAGGGGGCCTGCATGGACGGGGGTGCACTAGGCCCCCTGGTGCAGATGGGAAACAGGTGGTAATGGTCGCAAGTAGCTTGAAGATGGTGATATGGAAGGAACTGCATGGACGGGGGCGCAGGTTTGGCTCCTGGTGCAGCGGTGGAGAGGAGTAAGGCAGAAAAGGGGCCTGCATGGACGGGGGTGCATTAGGGCTCCTGGTGCAGGCGTAAAAAAAGGTGGTAATGGATGCGAGGAGCTTGAAGAGTTATATGGAAGGGACTGCATGGACGGGGGTGCAGGTTTGGGCCCCTTGGTGCAATGGCGAGAGGAGGAATAAACTAAAGGGCCTGCATGGACGGGGGTGCACGTGGGCCCCCGGTGCAGGGGGGACAATGCAGGAATGTAAAGGAATAAACTGGGCACAACAAGTGGAACAAATAGTTTATTGCTTGTAGGGGAGCTGTCTGCGACTTGTTTTTACGTGGTTATTGTTTGGGGGCTTTCAGGGTTTTTGAGTTGGTCGGGGGAAAAGGGGGGGTAGTGGGACTGTAGTGGGAAGATGTTCAAATTACAGAAGAAGGTTTAGACATCAAGATTAAAAGGTCTAAGACGGATAAGAAGGGAAGGGGCTCGTGGTTTCGGCTGGGTCGTGGGAGCAAGGTCTTATGCCCAGTTCCAGGTGCTAGGGGTATCGCGGAAGGAGTTGGTGGCAGTGGGAGAAAAGGAAGAGGATTGCGGGAATCATTACTTTAGGATGGGCGCAGCATCTTTGGGTACCGGGCTGGGTTTTTCAGAAGACAAGGTGAAAAGATTGGGACGTTGGAGGTCTGGGAAATATAAGGGGTACGGCAGGGAGTTTGATAATGGGGTTGTTGAAATATTTTTGACTTGTCAGTGATTTTGTATTTTCTTTTTCAGATGCTGCGCGAAAGGAAGGGGAGTTGGCGCAAGTTTTGATTTGTTGGCCATTGAATTGTTAAGTGGGTTGGGAAGGAAGTGGGGAAAAGGGGTTTGGAAGGTAACAGGGGTGCAGTTACAAGGAAGTGGGGGTGAGACGGCACGGGTTGGGGGGCCTGCGGGGGGATCAGCTGCTTCCTATATTGGCAGGGATGAGGGAACGCCTGGGGTTACAGAGGTGGTGATTCTGCATGCAGGGGAGAATGACCTGGTGAGGAATACGGGTGGCTCTTCTTAGTTTCTGGGCTGGGAGACTGGGTAAAAAGTTTGAGGTAGAAAAGTTTGGGGGGGGTGGGGCAGAAAGAACTCCTCGGGGGAGGGTTTTTCTGGTGCCGGGGGCATGGCCCCTTTTGATGTGGGGGGAGGGAAGCACAATGGGGGAATGACACCGGAAAGGATGGGGTGGCGCTGTTTGCACAAGCAGGTCACCCCGGGGGAACAGGTATTGAGCCTGGAGGGGCATGGCCCCTGGGAGAAAGCGGGACGCCTGGAAAAGGGGCAAGGAGACAGTAGGATCCAAGGGATCATTAGGGAGGAATTGGGTTATTGAATTATTTAATTGTTGGGGGAAAATGAAAATGTTTAATTTATTTAAGTGGTGGTTAAAATATTCCTTTAGTTTGTTAGGCCATGGAGCCAGTTAAGCGTTTGATTGTAAGCTTTGGCCTGTCACATTTAAGCGACCTTTTCCACTTATAAACGAGTCTGGGTTTTTGTGCATTAAGCCAAAAGGGGGGCCCCGGGGGGGAACGCGAAGCGTTTCCCCCCGGGGAGTTTTTTGGCGATGCACATGGCCAGCGAGTGGCCGTTGGGCAGAGCGCCTCCTGGGGGGGTATTTAAGGGCTCAGGGAAGGTTCGGGAGGCAGGCGACAGTTAGGACTTGATGATTGTCCCGCCCTCCCACCCCTTTTCACTTTCGTTAGGGTAGTGTCTGGGTATGTAATATGGTGGGATCCATTGTTCATGGGATGATGCAGGGGGTTTTTTAGATGACATGGCGGGTTCATGAGTTTTGGGGTCTGTTAGGAAGGTAGGGTTGGTGGTTTTGTGTGACAGGTCAGGGCATTGGGAAAGTTGTGTGTAATATATGTTGCTGATGTGGCAGGTCAGGCTGGCTGCAGGTCATAGGAAGGGGGAGTTTGGTGTAGAGGGGAGTTTGAAGGGTGTTGAAGTGGGTCGGGGCGCCGGGGGCATGGCCCCTTTTGATGTGGGGGGAGGGAAGCACAATGGGGGAATGACACGGGAAAGGATGGGGTGGCGCTGTTTGCACAAGCAGGTCACCCCGGGGGAACAGGTATTGAGCCTGGAGGGGCATGGCCCCTGGGAGAAAGCGGGACGCCTGGAAAAGGGGCAAGGAGACGGTAGGATCCAAGGGATCATTAGGGAGGAATTGGGTTATTGAATTATTTAATTGTTGGGGGAAAATGAAAATGTTTAATTTATTTAAGTGGTGGTTAAAATATTCCTTTAGTTTGTTAGGCCATGGAGCCAGTTAAGCGTTTGATTGTAAGCTTTGGCCTGTCACATTAAAGCGACCTTTTCCACTTTTAAACGAGTCTGGGTTTTTGTGCATTAAGCCAAAAGGTGTGACTATCTCTCAGGAGCATGAAGATATGCACTCCAAAAAAACGAAAAGGTGCCCATTCACTGGAGTATACAGTGCAGTGGACCTCTTCTCTGCTGGCGCAAGTGCTACTGGACACACCTCCTAACTGTACATCAAATGAGGAATACAGGAGCTGCAATGGGGAAACAAGGGAGATGCAGTGAAAATATAGAGTATGAGAAATATATACAGATAGTGAGGAAAGAGAGCTATGCAGTCGGTTTACCTTCTTTCCACAACCAACGCCAATTCCCATGAATACATCCTAATACTAATCTAAATACCTAATCATATGACTCACTGTAGCAATAAGGATAGCAGTACCTTAAGTTCCGTTTATGAGAACGCTGATGTGCCTTCTGCGTTACCTTTTGTATTCCCACGCTAGTGACGTTATCACGCTGCATGCTAATGTTGTTAGCAAGCTGCATGCTAATGGACGGCCATTCATTGTACGGGCCACTGCAAGCACGTCCTCCGGTGTTATTGCTTAGCAACTCAATGTAGTGTTTCAGAGGGAACCAAGCTCCTTAATCGGTAGCTAGCCCCAGTCCTTTTCCTGCTTACATGACGATAAGCATCAGTGTAATAGCCTGGAAATGCTTGAAATGTGTGTGTTCCTAACAGCTATTAAGGAAACCATGAGCGGCAAGGGTCCAAAAACCGTTCACATTATTTTCCCTTATTGTCTTGTCCAGTAGATCCCACCGCGACTCTATATGCAGTTTTTTCTTAGCCTTTAAAAGTTTGATATACTCTTGTTAAAGATTATGCAGGCTTCCTGCTGTCATGGTTTTATTCTTACAGGCGGACCACAGTTCGAATTTGGCTCTAAAGCAATCCCTGTCAAACCAAGTAGCGCCATTACACTTGCTTTTTGGTTGACCTGAAAAGGAAAAGGGGGTGCCTACACATACTAGCGATAGAGGAAGTTAATTCCTCATAGGCCAGTATGGGCATCCCTGGGTCCCCGGAAAGGGCGTGCATAAAAAGGTTCTGCCTACCTCTACCTCTGCTAGAGCAGTAGCTAACTTGTCCTTGAGCAGCTTCATCACACTTGCAACTTTATTCTTCAGGCTTAGAAGATCGATTAAGGTCAGAAAATGTAAAATCCAGGTTCGATTAGAGGACTATTGGATTGTAATCGCTTTCAGGAGACTTGTGTACCTCGAAATCTATCACCATCTGAAAAAAGAAGCAATCCACCAAACAATAGTCGATCAAAGAAGCTCTGGCACCCGAGTTATAGATAGCCTTTGGTGGGGCATCTCCAGGGCATCTCCTGTTTAACTCTACTAGGGAGGCATAAAGCAAGAACGAATCAAGTAAAGTCGCCCAGGAGTCCCCAGTAGGTCAGCACTCATTTCGTTTTGGAATACAACAAGCGGCTTCCAGTAGTATCTTGTCAGGATCAAAATCTGTAATCCCTTGCAATTTGCCATTGAAGTCCCCCATGATGATTACACTTGCATCGCTGGTGGTAGCGAGCAGATCAGCTAACCACCCGTTAGGTGTTAATATAGTCTTCAGGTTTTCCTTCGGGTGCAAATAGACAGTAATAATAAGAAGCTTATGATCTACCCTGCTACTGGAGGAAATAGAAACAATTATAGCTTAGTCAGAGGGAATGGGAATGAGTACTGGGTGCCAATTTGGGGACCTGCGCACCAGAGCCACCAAACCTTTTCTCTGCTCTAGCAGCACATGTGACTATCCATTAGTTGTGAAAAAGATTAACAAGCTGAGAATTGTCCACAAGCCAAGTCGCTTGACGACAAAAAACGTCATGGATTTTCAGCCTATTTATCCAATCCGGGTCGTCTAGTTTGCTATGGGTTCCAGCCACATTCCACCCCAACAGTTTCACTAGTGGATTTGGTGAGCACCTCAGAAGGTTTGCAGTGCCGGACTGCTCCTACTAGATGTATTATTGGTGCCAGAGTTGACTACAGGTGTTTGAAAAGAATCTGATCCGAGAACACCTAAAGTAGCTTTATAGAATCCGATTGCGGGGCGTAGGCGTAAACATTCTCCTGAGCTTGTTTATAGATAGTGAACGGAGGATAGCACAGGGGCAAGACGATGCAGAGCAACAGAGGTTCCAATCCCGATCCGCACTTAGAAACCAAAACTCGGTATGGTATTAGGCATGTTATAAAAAACCAATAAAATAGTAAAATTTTGATTCAACATAGAAAGAGGTGGCACACCAATAGAACAACTTTGTCCAGCCAGAGCGGTGACCTTAACTCCCCTTGCTCCTGAAAGACTTTCAACAATCCCTTGAGGCTTGAGCTTTGCATTAAAGCAGCTTGTGGTGTTATTTGTAATTTGGCATACAACAATCTTGTTGCACGTTTTACTAGCTGGTACAAGCACCTGAGCAGGCAAGAATTTTTCAATTTTTACAATGTCTTAAGCAACTGTAAGGCGATTTACACAGTCCACCAGAAAGCGTGTAGTGCCCAACACATTATCTGGGTAGCCTGAAGTAAGAATATCAGTAGACACGCCTAGCATGTCTGGCGAAAGAGCAGGGTGGGATGATCCCGGATTGTCATCAGGAACCTCGACAGGTTGACCAGTCTGCTCAGACAGACTGAGAGAAATGCCATTCAAAACCAACAATTGATAGACCAACAGTGACCTAGACGTACATGGCCTTTCTTGGCTTTCTTGAACGCCACTGCAGTATTCCTAGAAAGGTGTGCAAAATAATCCACTATGACATTGGAAATGCTTGGAATGGATGGTAAGAGCATGTTACTTACCCCTACAAACATTCTTTCGATTGAATGTTGCTCCCACGTATTCCTTATCTTTGATATTTCCCAATATCCAGCGGACTGTTTAGGAAAAAAACTTTTCCCAGTAGAGGGCACAGTGCGTTGATGCCTGTCGAGTCGATGTCCCTTGGAGGCCTCCATGCCGATGTCGACGTCATCACAGGTATAAGTAGCGCGCTCAGCGTCTGTTGCTCAGTTCCGTTTTGAACCGAAGGAGCGTCTTAAGTTAGACGGTTACTACCCTTGAGGGAGCGCAGACTGTAACCACAAGGGAAGTTTTACTGCGGGGCAGGTAGGGAGGGGTGATAAGGAATACGTGGGAGGAACATCCATCGAAAGAACGTTACCAGGGGTAAGTAACTTGTTCTTCGAATGGATTGTGTTGTCCCACATATTCCTTATCTTTGATATTCTCCAAAAGCAGTAATATAATCAGGAGGAGGGAGTAAAAATAGAGTAATTAAGTATGCACAGAGTGCAGTTCTGCCTTTCCGAATTTTGATTCTTGGCTAGTGGAGGAATCCAGGCTATAGAATTTTGTAAAAGTGTGTGCAGACGACCATGTGGCAGCCGCACAAATATCCTTTAATGGAACTCCTCCCTGAAGAGCTGACGAAGCTGCGATACCCCTGGTTGAATGGGCCCTTATGTGTTCTGGAGGGTCTTTATCCTCCAATTTATAACATTCTGCAATTGTTAAAATGATCCACCTAGAGATGCTATGTTTGGTGATGGCTAGATCCAACGTATGACCTGTGTAACCCACAAATAATTGGTCAGTTTGTCTCAGGTTATCAAGTCTGCTAATGTAAAAACTCAAGGCACGCTTTTGATCAAGTCTATGCAGCCTTTCATCCTCCTTCCCTGGATGCGGAGGAGGGTAAAAAGAAGGTGAGGTTATCCCCTGAGTAATATGGAACTCAGATACCACCTTGGGAAGGAAATTATGCTTCACTCTTAATACTACTCTGTCCTTGTGAAAGACAGTGTGAGGAGGCTTGCAAGACAAGGCCTGTAACTTACTCAGCCTTCGGGCTGATGTTATTGCAACCAAAAAGACAGTTTTGAAGGTAAGTAGTCTTAATGGGCACAAATGAAGAGGTTCAAAGGGAGTACCCATGAGAAGTTAACCCCTTCAAGAGTTGTATTACCAGAGGTATTTTAAAATAGGAGACTTTCTCAGCAGTATGCTTGTAAATGGAAAGCACTGCTAGGTAACCTTTGATCGTACGAATCTGGAGTCCCAGATTTGCTAAGTGCAACAGAAAAGACAAAACCATCGGTGTATTGCATGTTAAAGGTCAACATTCTTATCCCTATACCAGCTGCAGAACTTATTCCAACAGCAGGGGTATAAGGATTTAGTTGCTGGCCTTCTGGTCAAAAGCAATACCTCCATTACGTCATCTGGGAGGTCCCAATCTTTATATCTCAGCCTCTCAGAAACCATGCGTGAAGGCTGAGAGTCCTGATATCCGGATGGAGATCCTGACCCTCCTCTCATGAGAGTAGATCCTTTCTTTGTGGAAGACAAATCGGAGGACAGATGAGCATGTCTAGAAGGTCTGGGTACCACATTCTCCTGGCCCAATCCGGGGCAATTAGGATCATGGTTTTCCTGAACCTCCTCAAACTCCTTATTACATGAGGAATGACTGGGACTGGAGGAAACGCGTAGAGTGGAAATTCCCAGTCCACTATGAACGTGTGTCCCCTAGAGCTCCTCTTGGGGAAATTCCCTGCAGCAGTACAGTTTTCACTCCCTGTTGGCAGTGGTCGCAAACAGATCCACTTGAGGGGTTCCCCAAAGGGTGAAGGTCTTTTGAAAGACTTCCCGAGCTAGTTCCCACTCGTGGGAGACTGCACTCTGCCTTCTCAGAGCGTCACCGTCGTTTTCTTCTCTTCGGCTAGGTGCACTGCCGATAGAGAGATTCCTTCTTGTATTACCCAAAACCGGAGCTGCATTGCCTCTCTGCACAGTGGTAGTGACCCTACACCTCCTCTTTTGTTGAGGAAGTACATGACCACTGTGTTGTCTGTCATTATCAGGACATTCTTTCCCCGTAGAGATGGTAGGAAAACCTTCAGCACTAGTCTGATTGCTCTCAGCTCTAAAAGGTTGATATGTAGTTTGGACTCCAATTGAGACCAACGGCCGCTGATGGTCAAATCGCTGGTGTGAGCTCCCCACCCCATGAGTGAGGCATCCGTCACTACTGTTATCTCTCGGCCATGGTTGCCAAAAAGGTTCTCCTCTCAAGATGTTCTCCTGACAGGTCCACCACTGAAGGTCCAGTGCGACTGTGTGGGATTTTTAGGAGATCTGACATCCTTCCCGAGAACTATGACCATTGGGTCTTGAGAGCCCATTCGAGGGATCTCATTCTCAGGCGAGCCTCTGGCACCAGATAAATGCAGGATGCCATGAGGCCAAGCGACCTCAGAAAGTCGAAGGTCGGAAGATGTTGGGCATTCTGGAACTTTGTCACCATCTGTAGAATGTCCTGAGCCCTCACCTCTGGTGGCAAGGTTTTTCCCAGGGATGTATCCAGGACTGCTCTGATGAATTGGAGTCTTTGTGATGGTATCATGTGGGACTTCTTCAAGTTGAGGGAGAAGCCCAGTCTGTGGAGGGAGTGGCACGCGTAACTTAGATTATCTAGGGCTTGTTGTGGGGAATTTGCCCAAATCAGCCAATCATCGAGGTAGGGTTAGTCAGGAATCCCCTCTCTTCTGAGACTTGCTGCCACAACCACCATTAACTTGGTGAAAACCCTTGGGGCGGAGGTTAGCCCATATGGCAGAAACCGGAACTGATAGTGAAAGTTGCCAACGTCGAACCTCAGGTACTTTCTGTGCTTGTGATGGATAGGCACATGAAAGTAAGCATCCTGATGATCCAATGATACCCACCAATCCTGAAGCTGGAGGGCCTGAAGGATTTGAGAAAGGGTCACCATCTTGAACTTGTTCTTCCTGAGGAACTTGTTCAAGTCTCTTAAGTCCATGATGGGACTCAATCCTCTGTCTTTTTCGGTAGTAGAAAATACGGGGAGTACCAAACCTTGTTCCTCTTCACTACAGGTACCGGTTCTATAGTACCTTTCTCTAGCAGCGTTAACATCTCCTGCATAAGGACAAGATCTGGAATCTTCAAAGAGTTGTCTCCAAGTGGATGACTCTGAGGTGTTTGTAGGAAAGGCAGACAGTAACCTTGGCCGATTGTCTCCAATACCCAAGCATCTGAAGTAATAGCTTGCCATTCCATCAGATGTTGAGCTAATCTCCCTCCTACCGTTGTTTTGTGATGGAAGACCTCAGAGAGGTTTTGGGGCGGCTGACGCAGATGCTGAGGGTAAAGCAGCACCTGCTGTTGCGGTCTTAGTACATGTACCCTGTCCAGTATGGGGGAATCGCATGCATGTGGCCTTTTTGAGTTGGCTATCCTCTGCCTTTTCCGAATGCAGAATAATAGCAAAAGGACCTACGCCTCCAGCGCGAACCTGTATGGCGGTTTGGAGTTTGCCTTATCGCAGCTCCAAGGGATTTGGCTGCCGCCTTGGAAGTTTACAGCTTCTCCAAACTTTCATCAGCTTTACTTCTGAATAGGTGTGTGCCATCAAAGGGCATGTTGAGAAGTCTGGACTATACATCTGGGGCAAATCCCGACTTCCACAACCACGCAAACCTGCAAATCATTGTACTAGCCGCCATGGCTCTGCTGATGCTGTCAACAGAGTCGAGACCGGTTTGGAGGGAGTCACACATAGCGTCCTTTTCATGATACGGTTCAAGAAACCCTCCCTTTCTTCCCCTTCAGGGATATGGTCAGCCGCCATCGAAACACAATCCCAAAGGGTTTGCGTGAATCTCGCCAGCGGGCATGCGGCATTAGCAGACTTTACTGCCATGCTGCATGCCGAGAAAACTTTCTAGGCCCCGGCATCAAATTTCTTGTCATCACAATCTTGCCGGATTGTAGGTTATGCATTTTGCTTTCCAGAAGAAGTAGCAGCATGTACACCAGACATTCTGGAGTTGGGTGCTTTGAGAGATATAGAGGATCCAAAGCAGATGCTCTATATTTATCTGTCAATCCCTGGTTAACTGCAGGGATCACCTCTGGTGTTTCCCAGTTGGTAGATACCCTTTTATGTAAAGCCTTATGAAAAGGGACAATAGACTCCTCCTGAGGTCCCTTGTCGAGTATATCTATCAGGTCATCTTGTTCGAACACAGGTGTGGGCCTAGACCACCCCATATACTCCATTACCCTAGTCATAAGCCACCTGCAATTGCTTTCAGCATGATCCCCTGGATCAGGCCTACCAAAATCAACTTCAGGGAAAGTATCAATTCCACTGGCTTCATGCAAGGATTCCTGAAGATGTTTCAAACTAGATTCCTCTGATACCAGTTCTTCAGGGACCGAGGGCATCCCATACTCAAGACCAAAGGGTTTTTCTTCTTCAGATGTCTCTGCTTCCTCATAGATTGAGAATAGGGTCTTAAAAAATCTGGACGGTGTTTGTGGTGTGTAGTTTTTTTCAAAAGTAGAAGCAGAAGGGGCTATGGATGTCGTTATTGGAGAGGAAATTGTCGAAATCATTGATGATGACGTCAGCGGCTTCGATGAAATCGTCAAAGGCTTTGAGGCTGTCGATGGAATCGACAGAAATGTCGTTGTCTTCGACGAGATCGTCGAAGGTATAGCCTTATGCTGCATCGAGAAGGTTGACACACGAGGCGCCTGTGACTCCTCCTTCAACAGAGATGCCAGGGGCGTCGATGACGCACTCTTCGACATAACCTTATGAGTCGATAGTGATGACTTCTTGTGCGTCACAGAGGCTTTTTCTCGACTCAAGGTTTTTTCACTCTCTTGAAGATTCTGCCCAGCTGAGGTCGAAGACTCACAGCTTTTGTGGGTTTTTTCATGGGTATCGCCTGTAGGTGCCTTCGAGGGGGGTAAGGCCGCATTCATGAACACCTTTAACATGCTTTTGCGGAATTCCTCCGACTGTGCCAGGGTACTGTTTTTCATTGGACAAATAACCCTCTCTGGAGAACTGGAGGATGAGGTGGACGGCGACCTACGGCGCCTTTTCTTACTGTGTTTCGAAAAGGAAGAACGGGAATGTGACTGGGAGTGTTTTTTGTGATGAGACGAAGTACGTTTAGAAGGGGTAATGGACTTTTGTGGCCTAACTCTCTCCAGCTTCCCTCTGCGCTCCCTCAAGGCCTTGGCTGTCATGGACATACACTCGTCGCATTCAGAACATGGATGCTCTGCCCCAAGGCACCACAGATACACCCTGTGTGAATCCGTCATGTACATCTTAGCCGCACAGTCTCAGCATTTTTTTAAACCTGACCGGGGCATAGACAGAGCCGATGATGAAGCCACATTTGTCGAAGTTTAGCAGAAATTTCACAGAAAAATGGAAGCATTTTGATGTTCTCACGGAACCGAGCGTTGCGTTCCCAAAGCTGTGAAGCGTGGAAAAATGGATCTGAGCAACGGACGCTGCACGCGCCTCTTATACCTGTGATGATGTTGACATTGGCACAGAGGCCTCCGAGGGAGATCGACTCGATAGGCATCAATGCACAGCACCCTACTGGGACATTTTTTTTTTTCGAAGCAGCAAGCTGGATATTGGAAAATATTAAAGATAAGGAATACATGGGACGACACAATCCAATACGAAACTGCTGTTACTGGGAGGCCCACCAGCCAAAGAAGAAACCTGTCATGCAATACAGCTGAATGCTGGTGGTGCCCTCCCCTTCAGAGGTTTGCCAGCAGGGACAGAAACCCAATCGTCCCCCCAATCGCTCATGCTTGCTCTTTCAGTGCTCCCGGCACGCAGTTCTCCTCGTAATGGCAGTCAATTGAGGCCTTTAGTGGCTCAAGGATTGATCTATAAGAGGGAGCAGGGCCATTTTATGGTAGATTGCCTCATCAGCCCTCCCTGCCTGTCACTTATGTCACTTAGGCCACTTAAGCCACTCGGACGTCTGAGCCATACCCCTTGCTTCCTAATAGGTACTTGTGTAGAATTATTCTGAAGAAGTTTGCCATAGTTGACCAGAGTTGTCCAGAACAGCTTTGGTTGGCGTACAAGAGCAGGACGAGGAGTGCTAAAACACCCAACTACTCCTTGGGCCACACCTCAAATAAAATTCCAGAGCACTGAGGGGGAAGCAGCGATGGATCAACGGCGTGAAGAGAAGTAACGTCTGCTCATCTTCTTGTCCTCGTCTAGCTACATGAGAGGATTTTCTGAAAACAATGCAAGCATCAAATCGCACTCCACTACCATAGTGACAGTCGCTTCCAACACAATGCCTAGCCAATGACGATTCTGCCGATCGTTATTTGCAGTTATCTGCAGTTCCTAACAGTCCTTAGTATGCCCTGAAAGTTACATGTGAACAAGAAAGTGAAATTATGCAGTGATATGGGCAAAATGTGTTCAAGCTTTGAGGAGCTGAAGACTGGCTACCAGGTAAGTAGTGGTCTCAGGGTAAGTGTCCTATGAGCCCGGAAAAGTACTCAGCTCCACACGGCTTTAGAGAGCCTCAAAGATCAGAAACACTGGCAGTGGATCTGGTGTATGCAAAGGCCTCTAGGTGGCTGCTCTGCTCACCCCCCAGTAACCAGCCGGCTCATATGCTTGAAAAAGCTGCAAAAACTACCCCTGAAGTGGGTTTGCTTGTCATCCTTCAGGGTGAGTTAAGGATGCAGCAATGTTGGTTTTATTTTATGCTATGCTTAGTGGTAAATGCCATGTTAAAAGCATGATGTTGGCATGCCCAATGTTTGTATGGCTTAACTTATCATATGTAGTGACAACCTTTCCTTTCTTTAAGAAATGTGCCCACTGATGTCCTCATGTTTTTTAAGGGAGTATTGTATACATTGGATGTGAATTACATTGCCAGATTGGTTTGAAGTTCTAATGATTTCATTACATCAGTATTTTCCTCACATTTTTGTGTGTTCTTTTATTGGTGTGTGCAGATTATTTTGCGAGTAATCACACACTGGAAGGGGTTGGGACTTGGTATCTAATGATATAGAATTGGTTATTGTTTTAACAAATGGAGATAATTCATGATTCCTAGTTCGATTATGTTGTGATTGGTGGAGATGTTGGATTGTTCTAGAAGTATACTGAAGCAAAATTAATCAAACTTTCAGGAGTTACATCAATAATGATATAGTTGCAATTATGTTTTTGATCATTAGGTTATTACTTTTAATACTTTTATAAAGATTGCCATTGGATGTGTGGGTGCTATTGGTGTATTGGGTAGGTATTTTCTTTGAGGTCATTGTATGTGTATCTTTCGTTCTGCGTGACTTCTTTCCTGTTTGTGGAAAAATATATCTTCTATCATGACCTTTTGTGGATGGAGATGGTTTTAATGTTAATGCTCTTGTTTTTTAGCAGATACATTTTTTAAATGTGAATCTTAGTATATGTTAAATATGTTTTGGGTGATTTTATGAGTCTGAACCAAAGGAAAAATTGTTGCTGTGTCAGAGGATCTGGACTAGGTTAATTTATTTTGATAACCGCTTTATGTCAAACCTCTATCTATCCAAAAAGAAAAATTCTTTTAATTACATTATTTCCTATTTTATTGGAACCAATCACACTCAAGCCTATTGACGAGAAGAAAGAAACAACACAAAGAAGAGAATTCTAAATCATTCTATATTCAATCTAATAAGCAAATAGATGAACATATGTGTAACTCAAAAACAATCACAGTAAACCAAAAACAGCATCAGACATTCAAAAACATTTTTTAAATATAACAAGTAGCTGATGTGTGTTAATATAAAATTCATGAATTGATTCAGAAACAAACAAACCTAAACATGTATTCTTCACAGAATCATCATTAAACATTGGCCCAGAAAAAACACACAAGAAGGAAAAGAAGAAAAGGGAAAGACAGACAGATAAAAAAACAGAAATTGGCAATAATATAGACCAAAAAAGACCTAAAAATAGGTAACATTAAAGGTAATGGGGGGGCAGGATTATTCAATCCTTGCCGCCTAGTAAAAAAAACACTAGGACTAGACAAAGCACTTGGACTCAACACTTGGTGTGTAGCTCATCTTCATGATTGTCACTTATCAACCATACATCTCGGGGACAGCTCCATTTCCCGAGGTTCAGTCTGCCAACCCAGTGGAGGAAACAAAATTGGAATGAAGGCAAGGTCTTGTGTGATGGATACGTACAAAAAAAACCTATAGGCCCCTCACAAGTCTTGCGTTTCTGCAGGAAAAAACAGAATACAACAGGTAAAAGGTTTCTGCCTTCCTCAGGGCAGCAGTCACGAGTTCTGCAAAGCAAATAGAAAAACTAATAAAGAAAATGGAGTGTAACTTTATTAGTTTGCGTAATGGGTATTAATATCAAACTTGTCAATGGTGAATTTAATTAAATAGAAAGAAGAAATGTCTCTACAAGAGACGATATTATGTGCCCAACTTCATGCCTTGTATGTCGTGGTGACCTTGTTCCCAAAAGGAAAGACAAAAGGAAATTGGAGTAAAACTTTTCCTGCCACCCATGCACCGGAATGAAACACCACGTGTAGACCCTACTCCCTCACTGGTCACCATGAGTGTTAATATGGCAGTTCAGAGAAGGTTTGTGGGTACCTCTATTGAGAATAAATATCTGAAGATAATCAGAGCACAAAGAAAACAACTGTGTGCTGAGTAGGTTCCGTTGTGCCAATCCTCACAAACTGAGATGGCACAGACATCAGTCAAGTCTGGTCTGACATCGAGGGACAGCAAGGCACTGGCTGTTTGCAATGGGCACTGTGGACAGAGAAATCAGGCCAAGGGGGGGCAGCCATAAATGAATGAAACTATTCAGAAGGTCTTTAAGCAACCATGTCTATTAAAGAGAAACTGTAGGTTATGTACTTCGAATAAAAGGTACCTTAATGTTGTGGCTGTCGGTATCCTTTGACACTCTTTTAAGGCTCCCAACCTAGGCGGAGGCGGATACACAGATATCTGCAAAAAACACTGTATACTTCTTATAGCGTTCCTCTGAAGCTCAAGCAGCACGCCAGAGCTTCAGAGCTGGCAAGGAAGGAAAAAGGGAAAGGAAGCGCGTTACTTATTGGCGTATAGTTTCTGTGTCCGGAGATGTAGAAAACCGTACTATAGAATGGTGTTCATAGTACCTGTACGAAAAAAGGAGGAACAGGCACACGATACAGTTATTTCTGTTGGAGATCGATTTCTCCTGGAGCTAAAGATCTGTATATTCTGGACGGGTGACGGTCCAGACTAACTCTGGCTTGTAGTTGATATGAGGGGAGAAGCGATATGCATATCTCATGCACATTGGAGCTTGTCGTTGTCAAGGCGGGGTTGTATGGGCGTAATGTAATGTCCTCCGCCAATGCTTTCTATGGGCGTGACGTATGCGGAACAGAAAGGGATGTTACCCAATGTAGGGCAGCTCGGTCACTATGTTATAATAATAATTTCACATTTATATAGCGCTACGGACCCTCAGGTATCTGAGGGCTGCTTATTAGGTGTGTGGCGCTCATTTATCAACCTCGGAAGGATGAAAGGCTGAGTTTGCCCCTGCCGGGATTCGAACCTGCGTTAGCAAGCTATGCACAGATGTCAAAGTGAGCGCTCTACTCGCTGTGCCACTTGACCGGCTACATGTGGGGCTGTGGTGTCCTTCGCCAATGTTTGCTATGTGCGTGATGTGTGTGGAACAATAAGAAGTATTGTCCAATGGTTGGCAGCTCGGTCAAAGGGGGCTTCTCCCGAATCCGATCCTGCCAGTGGTGCATGTCATCGGCGAAGCAGAAAATGAATCAGGGAGTCTCCACGCCCAGACCAAAACACAAAAAGCCCGAACGGGATGCAGAAAAGACGAGGGCAGGAAACCTCTGCCCATATAGTCCTGAGATCCAAAATGTTGCACCAAATCCCAAGGTTAAAAATCAGAAAAGCCCCTGTCCGTGAAAGACCGGGTATGGCCCTGAAGGGAAGCTGTAAATGCATCAGTGTGTTGGCCACCCGATTTCATGGGGGTACTGTTCCTAATGCACACTGATATGTGTGCTTGACATTTGTGTGTATGTGCAGAGGGTGTGTCCCGTGCAAACAAAAATGTTACAAATATATGGCGAATGCAAATCATACTATATGTAGAGTTGTGCACGGACACGTGGCCTATATTAGAGACACAATCTTACGTTTTAGGGAGTGCATGACACCAGGTGTAAGGAGGGTGTATAGTTATTGGCTGGAAAACACCTAAGACTTATGTTGGAGGTACTAAGGTCACATACATAAATGGTGATGTTCACATCTGGGGAGTGTACAGCTCATTCAGGCCATTCTCAAAAGTATCCAAACGATAGATCCACCTACTTTCCAGATTTAGTCTGGTCTGAATGTTCGGACCAAGATTGATTCTTTTCTAGAACCCACCACTGGAGATCATCGGCAGTGTGTCGAATCTGGGTGATTTTATGAGAACAGGCTCAGAATCAATGACAGCATCTGTATTGTGGTGGAGAAACATTCTTTTTTACAAGTGTCACTATTATTATTATTATTATTATTGTATTTATTGAGTGTGGACCTAGCTTCGTGAAGCAACGGAGCGCTTTACAGAGGTATACACCAATACAGATGCACAACCAATCAATATAATCAATACGGATTCACCAATTTCAGTTGGGTGATATTGTATGTAAATATGTGCTCTGTAAAGCGCTTTGGATTAAGGCGCTATATACATAACACATCATTATCCTCATTATCATTATCATTATAACGGAGCACTTTACAGAGGTACACAACAACACAGATACATAATGCAGGTTCTGCAGGTGTCGTAATGTTTACAGTCCACTTGGCAGATCACTGGGCACTATTCAGGGAGACACCTTCAGGTTTTTCACATACCCTTCCTTCATGCGATGTAGCCACATTTTTTTCACAGGGGCACTGAGAAAGAAAAGCCACATTACTGTGATCCTTTACTTTTCGTTTTACACTGTGAAACAATAGGGTTGTAGGTCTAGAAACCATTGCATGACTCTAGGGTTGGAGTCTTTGCATTGGCTAATCCAAACTAGGGGTGGGTGATCTCTGACAAGTTTAAACTTTGATCCTAAAAAGTAATATCTAAGATGGATTATGGCCCATTTGATGGCCAGGTTCTCTAGTTCCAACACAGAATACTTTTTTCCTGTGGGAACAGTTTGTGGCTGGTGAATAATATTCGATGTTCTAATTCATTCCAAACCTGGGATAGGAATGCTCCTAATCCTGTGATGGAGGCATCTGTTTGTAAGATGAACTATTTAGAAAATTGACTACCTTTAGGATCAGGTTCTGGCACAGAGTCTGTTTCAAGGTTTTATAGCATATCCCATCCTCGTCATTCCAATGAAGTTTCTGGGGTTCAGCATTTTTAAGCTGATCTGTCTGCCGGGCTGTTCTATTAAAGATGTTGGGGATAAACCTACAGTATTATCCTATCAACCGAAGAAAAGCTCTAAAATCTCTTATGGTCTTAGGGGTTGGTGTATCTAAGACAGCTTTTACTTTCTCATGTTGGGGCTGTACATTCCCATTCCCTTCGAAGAGGCCTAGGTATTTTTCAGCCGACTGAGTCAATCTGCACTTAGCTGGATTTGCAGTTAGGCCAGCGTTTGAGGACTTTCATGATGGTATAAAGATGGAAGAGATGGTCTTTCTATGTTTTACTATGGATGAGGATATCGTCATGGTAAGCTTCACATAAATCAGAGTAGGTTTGTAAAATTAGATCCATGAGGCGTTGAAAAGTGTCTGGTGCACCGTGTAAGCTAAAAGGCAGGACTTTAAATTGAAATAGTCCTAGAGGTGTGGAAAACACATTTTATTTTCCTTATCTGGCCCGTATACGGGGATTTGCCAGTAGCCTTTGGTTAATTTTAGGGTAGATAGAAAGGTGGCTGCTCTGAGTTTAACAATTAGGTCATCAATGCAAGTAATGGGATATGCATCGAAGTCTGAGATGGCATTAACTTGATGGAAGTCTATGTAGAATCTCCAGGAATGGTCAAGTTTAGAGACTTTAACAAGGGGGGTCCTGGGAGTCCCTCTGCCAGACATAAGTCCTGGTTACGAGAGATTTACACAGAGTCTTTAGCTCACTATCTTTCACAGAGAAGAAACATCCCAAACATATCGGTCTTTGTCCTGCCCCACGGCAGTCCAGCACTGAAATGCTAGGCAATTCTCCTCTGAACAAGAGTACCAACAGCAACCCCAAACCCATGTTTCGGTCTGGTTGGACCTCATCAGTAGGGTGGAGCTGTGCCTCTCTAAGAATAGTGAGCAAGGGGGTCCACGTCTGGATTCCCCTAGTAACTTAGGGTGAGACCCAAAGTTACTTAAATATGCAAATTAACAATGGTGGTCCTGGGAGTCCCTCTGACATACATTAGTCCTGGTTACGAGAGACTTACCCAGAGTCTTTAGCTTATTATCTTTCACAGAGAAGAAATATCCCAAACATATCAGTCTTTATCCTGCACTGGGGCAGTCCAGCACTGAAATGCTAGGCAATTCTCCTCTGAACAAGAGTACCAACAGCAACCCCAGACACGTGTTTCAGTCTGGTTGGACCTCATCAGTAGGGTGGAGCTGTGTCTCTCTAAGAATAGTGAGCAAGGGGTCCACGTCTGAATTCCTCTAGTAACTTAGGGTGAGAGCCAGTTCCTTAAATATGCAAATTAACAAGGGGGGTCCTGGGACCAACACAATAGGAGAGGACAAAGTTCTTGAAGATGGTTTAATAATATTGGCTTTCAACATTTTGTTGACTTCCTCAATCTCTATCTGTTTACGGACTTCTGGGAGTCGATATGGTTTTAAAATAACCACTATACCTTTGGGTGTTTTAATGTAGTGTTATGTGTCTTTCACTCTTCCTGTTTTTTTCTGAGAATACATCAGGAAAGGAGACTACTATGTCTTTTAAATCTTCTTCTTGTTGGATCGATAGTTCGGGAGGGATTCATTCAAAGCTATCTATCTCTTCAGCCATAAGCTTACTCATAAAGTTTGAACCCTGGTCTGTTAGTTTTTCTTTGGGATAACCGACACAGGAAAAATACGGTAGAAGATGTTTGAGGATCTGTTGCGTGGTGTTATTTCGCACTGGGAAGGCCTCAGAATACCTGTTTGCATAATCCACAATCACAAAGACATATGTATTACCTAATCGGGATCTCTCTAGGGGACCAATTATGTCCATAGCGATTCTTGAAAAGGGGATTTCTATGATTGGCAACGGGTTCAGAGGGGCAGGTAATGGGATGTGTGTGCTGGTCTTTTAGATTTCGTATGTCTGGATGAAGTTTTTGATATCAGCGTGGATACCTGGCCAGTAAAACTTCCCACTAATATGCGCCTGGGTTTTAGATTGTCCTAAATGCCCCCCAGTAACGTGGGAATACACAATCTCCAGTAGCACCTTCCGGTGGCTCTTGGGTATTAGCAATTGTGTTTTTACTAGACCTTCTGTTAATGTCTCTCTTCTATAAAGAAATCCTTGCTTTAAGAAAAAAAGGGACTTCCCTTCTCTAAGCCGTCTCCCTCTGTAATTGCTTGTAGAAAAGCTTCAGCGAGAGCTGGATCATTTCGTTGGGCGAAGGCTAAGTCGGAATAGATGGTGGGCTCTTATCCCTTCCTTTCTTCAATGTTAAGAGATTTATCAGCTTCCCCAAAGCCTAAATTGTCTCTATCTGTTTTATCTGGTTCACTTTCTTCAAACTGAGGGAATATTGCTCTTTCTAAGATTCCCTGGGCAATTTGATTTCACCTACGTGCTTCAAAAGGGATCTCACTATGGTTTGCAAGAGAATTTTCACATCTCCCCACAAGTTGGGATCAATAACGCCTGCTAAGAGGTCTATCCTGAATTCCCATGCTAGGCCACATTTTGGGGCCACTCGGCTATACCACCCGGAAGGGGGTATCAGGACCGAGTCCGTAGGAATCATTCCTCTTTTCCAAGGAGCGATAATAGCTTCCCTACTATTGCATATATCAAACCCTATTGATTCCTTGGTGGCGATGAAAGGGTTAGAGGCTCTGTGACTAAGTTTCTGAAATTGTAGAGTTCCCCAATTAGTTTCAATTGAGTCACATCCCACTTCTGACACCATATGTAAGCAACTCATGGTGGCAACAGTAAGACAGACACAACTGATCACACCTCAAGGGTGTTTATTAAACTATATATGTGGGTTTGAAAACGCCTAATCTAAGCCTAATTCTGAGATGGGAGCAAGCTACGATCATCAAACAATAATGAAGCAGTCCTAGTGGCGTCTTGTCAAATAAAAGGGCCTATACTAAGAAAAACCTATTGCCAATCCTTACGCTAAATACAAACAAAGTGTGGGATAGGATTCACAGGAAAGAAAGAAGTGTTCACAAATATCAATTTAGGATGCAGTAGTCAGGTCTCCCTTCCCCACGTTTTCAGCACGGGACAAGGTAGGACTGTGGAGTACAGCACACGCTCTAGCATTTCCAGCATGAGCTAAAAGGTCCACTTTCAGCTTATCTGGGCCTTTGGTGGTTAAGTCTCCTTTGTACAAAAAGTCTCCTCTCTCCAAGGACCTGATGTCTTCAACAAAATAATAAACAAAAGTTCCTTTCTGCTTGTACGTTGGGTGATTCCTTTTAACCCCTGGATCCTCCTCTTCCGGGCTCGGATCCTTCTCGATTGTTAATATACCTCAGCTGGATTCACTTTGGCTTTCAAGTCAATCTTCTTTGTGAATTCTATTTGATTCACAAATGTCTAATGTTTGTTTGAACAGTTCACTGTGGACATCCCTCTGCCGGATGCACTCTTGTCATCACACTATTCATTGGGAATTCAGAATTTGCCCCCTTTTATCGGCATCCCTCGGTCGGGTTCACTCTTGCCAACTTTATGATGTGGCACTCGCTTCCCTTAGCTTCACAGTCATCTCTCTGTCAAAGGCTTTTGACTGTACAGAGGATTTTACTAGACCCATGTATGACCACTTTGACCGCCTTCTTGCCTTTCTCCTAAGGCCGTATGGTTACGTTAGTTCAACAAAAAGGTAATCGCCCAGAGTTTCCAGAGTGAACACCCATGTGGTGCTTGACTCTTCTATCCTGGCTTTCCCCTTATATATCAACACTTTTTTGTACTTTCTTTTATCAGCCACTTCCTACTTTGGTTCAGCACAGTCCAGTTTCTTATCAGCTCTCCCCTCGACTCACCGGCTGTGATGAACCGCTTGGCTTTTCTTGTCTCTGGAGTCAAGGCCGTTACCATGGGGCCCAGCGTCCCTCCCCAGCTTGGTTGTCAGCGGAGGGGGACCCTGTGTACCGTTGACATCTGCTGCAACACATGCTGGCTATTGTTTGCAGTCTTACAAGTCCTTCTGCAGAGGTTTCATGGGCCTGGCTCGGAAAGGGCAAGCTTGCTTCTTTCCTTGTCACCCTCTCGATTCGCGCCGTGTTTCCCCTCCTCTTGAACTGCCGTGCTGAGTTAGCTCTCTCGTCGTGCGGTCAGCCTTGCTCATATTGTGCTCTCGTGCTCCACATTTTATCCCTGTGGGGAAGGGAAAGGGTCATCAGGTGTGTGTGATTCTGGTCAATTGCCTGACCCTTGTGGTGGGATATGTCAGGTAGATGGCTCTGGTGTTTGTCCGTCATCTTTCGTGGTGTGTGGAAGTCTTTGTGGAGGAAAAGGGGGGTAGAGTGTTAGAGTATCCTCAGGGTAGGATGGGGAAAAGGCGTTATAAGAAGGGGGATACCGCGTCTCACCCGTCGGTGCACCAATTCCACTGCCCAGGGACCCCCCATCCAGATGATCCTCCCTCACTGGTCCACCCCCAGGAACTGGATACAATAGCGATTGCCATGTCCTGGCCACCTGGATGACAGATCACTGGGGACTAGGGAGACACCTTCAGGTTTCTCATAGTGTGTGTCTGTGTTTATTGGATTTCACAGATGATTGTGTATAATCCTTATTTTGTTTTATCCCTTAGACAGTACCACACATGCCTAGGTGTTGGGTGTGATAGTTGCAGGCGTTTGTGTGTTTTCGGCAGTATGTACTGCATTTCTTTTGGTGCATGCATGAATATTGATTCTTTTATTGGGTTTGGAAAGTTAGCATCCTGAGTTTTCCTGATCCCGTCTTCAAAATATTTGTGGGGTGCACTCCTTAAGCCATAGGCCTAAATCTATGTCAGAAATCTCAACATTGGAAACCAATTTTGAGATTATGTTGAATGAATAGTGCATTTCTCAGAGTCTATGAAAATCTCCATGCAAGAACCTCTTTTTTCAGTAATCGCTCCAGGCAGAAAAACATAGATGAAACTTTCCAAATTTCACACAAATACTGCGATTTGCCCAGATCAATTGCATGCCAAATTTGTTGAACTTTCATGGATTAATACAAAAGTGAGAGGCAACATTTTTTTCATTTTCCTATGTACATTTTACCCTGTTGCATATATATTATGAAATTATATAATTAAAATCTCACCCACTTAGGAGACATGTGTCTGATAACTCCTGGATACACACAATCCTCCTGCTACATAACCACTATATGAGGAATGATCATTGCATAACACTCACAGTTGGAGCCGAAAGTAGAGATCAGGTGGGCCAAAGGGGCCACATAGACATTGAACCAGGGTGAGAGGTTAGAGCCACGAGGAGCACTATGGGTAGAGAGAGAGGTGGTGGAGAGAAAGGACCCAAGTTGGACCTTAGTGGGTCAGTCCCAGAGGAAGAAGGTCAGCCACTCGATTGATCAGGATGGTGTGATTGACTGTGTCAAAATCAGAGAAGAGGTCAAGGAGGATGAGGACAGTAGGAATGCCAGAGCTAAGGTTGGAGAGCAGGTCTTCACAGGTGTTGAGGAGAGCAGTTTCTGTAACTCTGAAACCAGACCGGTGATCATGAAGATAACTAACAGTGTCTTTGTGTAGAGTAAGCTGGGATATGACCAGCTTTTCCAGGAGTTTGCCCAGGAAAGGAGTGGTAGAGATCAGGTGATAGTTTGCCGGACAGGTATGATCGGTAGAAGGCTTTTTGAGGAGGCGTTGCACAAGGGAGTGCTTGAGGTGAGAGGGGAAAGTTCTAGTGGTGAAAGAGTGATTATAGAAATTGGCCAAGGCTGGAACAAGGGTGTCAATGTGGTCCTTGATGGTTCTAGAGGAGCATGGAAGCACCTGTTTAGAAGACACTTTCATAGATTGGACTTGTCTAGAAACATTGTTGGGTGTTGCCAGAGAGAAAGAAGGGAAAGGGGGAGAAGAGGGAGAGGCAGCCAGAGGTGGATCAAAAGAAGTAGAGGGAGAGGAAGAAGAGAGCAAGGACAGGATGCCCTGAGTTTTAGTGGTGAAATGGGAAGCCTGGGCTGTACAGAGGGCCTGGGAGGGAATAGGGGAGGTGTGGACTGCAGAAGGATTGGTCAGTTCCTTGCAGATTTTAAAGAATGTGGCCGTGTTGTTGGAGGCAGCATAGACGCAAGCATCAATGTGGACTCTCTTCTTGGACAGGACAGAGTCTGTATTGCCTTTGGAGCAGGCGGCAGGACAATTTGTCAGAGAATGTGCCCAAAGCACCCCACTTCCTCCCAGCCACCCTTCACTTGCATTTCAGGGCAGCAAGATCAGAGTCATACCAAGAGTTGCACTTGGAGGTAGGCTTCAGACGGATTCTCATGACAGGGATGAAGACGTCCTGAGTGTTGGAGATAGCGAGATGCAGGTTAGAGAGGGCTGTGTCAGGGTGTGAGTCAGCCGAAGGTTTAGGAGGAACAGAGAAAGGAGAGGCAAAGACATCCACTGACACATGCTGTGGGTTTTGCCTTGGGGACAGGGAGTTTCAGGTGAGAGGAAAGCAGAAAGTGGTCAGTACAAGAGAGAGGAGTGGTGAGAGGGTTAGAGAGGAGGGCGTCTAAGGAGATAAGAACATCCAGGGTGTGTCAGGCAGAGTGTGTCGGACCCAAGGGTAGAATGGAGAGAGAGAGAGTGTTGCAGAGGTTGCAGAAGAGCCCTGAGGAGGGATTATAAGCATCCAGGTGGATGTTGAGGTCTCAGAGGAGTAGAGGTTGAGAGTTAGAGGTGAGGAGAGAAGTGGAGAGGTCAGCCCACTCTGAGATTAAGGGGGCAACCTTCCCAGGTGGCCTGTAGATGGTAGCCACAGTCAGAGAGAGGCCCAGAGAGAATGAGAGCCTACAGACCAGGCATTCAAATGAGAAGTAGGCCTGCGTAGGAATGACAGAGGCAGGGACCCACTCCGGAAAGATAAAAGCTACTCCACCTATGGATCAGTTGGTTCTGGGCTCAGACAGGATCTTGTAGCCATCAGGGAGGGGAGTGTCAAAACTTGTGTCAGAGCTGGCCGTGAACCATTTCTCGGTGAGAGTGAGGACATCCAGGTCAAGTTCCTTGAGGAGGTGGCAGATGTCATTAGAATGTTTGACAGCAGAGCGAGAGTTGAGAGTGGCAACGGGGAGCAGGTTGCCACATTTGAAAGACTTCCGGGGTGGGGTGCAGGCTTGAGGTTAAACCAGCAGAAATGGTAATTGGGCCCGAGAGTGGACATAGGTGGTAGCAAGAGGTGGCATAGGAACCAGAGAGTAAGAGGCAGGTGCTAGAGAGGCAGTGGAAGATGTTGGTGGCAGAGAAACCAGAGAGGTGCTGGTCGGAGTAGCAGGCGAGGGAAGGGAGTTGATGAGATGCGGTATATGCCTATCAAAAAGGAAGAGATTGTGGTGAGGCCCTTGTACCAAGACGGTGCCATTCAGATAGACATTAATGATGGTCTTGGAGGACCTCCCACCACATGGCGCCATTAATGGTAGAGGAGACAGGAGAGAGAACGGAGGCCATATTAAGGGTCCATCGGTCTGGTGAGGGAACGACAATGAGGATGTCGGTGAGAGTCTGTCTGGAGGAAGCACTGGTGTAGGTATCAGCTATAGGGAGGACTGGGTTGGAGATCAGGATGCCTCGCTTGAACCTCTTCCTTCTGGACTTAGTGAGAGTGATAGCATAGGAGATAGAGTAGCAGTTAGATAAGATGGGGGAAACTGAAATCACCATAGGGGTGATAGGAAGAAGCAGGCGGAGGAATGGGGCAGAGAGAAGGAGAGATGCACAGCACAATGCCGCACAACACAGGATATGCCGAGTGGAGGGGAAGGGTCTGACAACTAGGGAACACACAAGAGGAGTAGACAGGTGATGCACAACAGTAAACGGAACTGCAAGCAAGGTGGGGACCTAGAGAGTGGGAGAGAGCCAAGTCGGACAAACCAGCAGCAGAGCAAAACACCCAGATTCAAGTTTACTAGAGTGTGGAAAATTGGTCAAGTTTTTGTGCAGTTTCTATTCTCACAGAATCAAAACAGAATGTAACCATTAGCTGCCATGAGGACTTCAATCCTAAAGTCTAAGAAGCAGATCCTCCCACTTGAATGTGATAATGCCTATCAAAATTCAGAAGATTGGACGATTGGGTGACTGCCCTATACACCTTTTGGAGAGAGGACTGCCTGGGACTAGCCCAAGAAGCTGCCATTTCCCATTACAGACAGATCTTGAATACACACCAGAAACAGAGTTTGAGAAATGATGATCATATTCCTAATCCACCTACTCAAGGAACTGTTGGAACTTTTTGACCCCAAAGATGGTGAATGAGCTTTGGAACAATCAAAAGGGTGCTGTTCTGTGAAGACATACCAACAGACCCCTTGAAGCATCTAGACTGTGCCAGAGTTTTTCTGCATCAGATGAGAGTGAGGCAAAAAGGAATGATGTAGGATCTGCCTGCCCATATGAACATTGTAATAAGAACCTTGGGCTTCAAAGTGGGACGACAAGGGAGATGATTATCTCACATTGAAGGACCAGGTATGGGTCAAAACACAGCAGTGCATCAAACCTTTGAGTGCTGCTGACAGAATGGTTTGTAATTAAAAGGACTGTTTTCATAGTAAGTAGTTTCCGATGTATTTATTCCAGAGGCTGAAATGTTTGCCATTGTAGCAATATAAGAACCAGCTTTGAGTCCCAGAGAGGAATGTAACATCACTGGGGGGGCCTGGAAAGTGCAAACCTTTTCAAAAACGGACCCACAAGGTGATAATCTTCTGAGGCACATGCCCTGGCTTCTGAAACATCTTGGGGGCTGCCCAAAGTGCCCTGATGGAGGAAACATCCAAAGCCAATGCAAACCCATCCTTCAAAAATGATGGCTTTCACCCGACAGCACCAGTGAAAGCCATTTGCACCCCAGAGTTTATCCGTGGTGCAAATGGTTTTTCTTGGGAGATTCTCACGAGAAAAAGAAAAAAAAACAAGATGGCCACCACCATAGGGAAAAGGGAATAAGTCCCTTTTCCATTTCTATAGTGCCAGCTGGGAGACTGGAGGAGCGCCGGACCGGAGCACAAAGCTCCAGTCCAGCAGGTAAGTGAGGAGGGAGGGGGTCAGGAAGAGGTTTGGTTCATTTTGGGGGATAGGGCGGCACCAGAGAGAGGCTCCCTGTTGCCTCCCCATAATACAAAAAAAAAAGATGGTGCCACCAGGTAAAGGGCCTCAGATGGTTGGAACAGCGGGCGGAGAATGTGTATTCTCGCCCACTGTTCCAGCCACCTGACTGGCTAAGTTGCCTTCCCCGGGTGCGAACAGAGTATATCTGTAAATCACAGGAAATTGGACATCATGGGTTTTATCACATTAATCCTGGAAAGACAGGAATTTGGAGGGGCGGTTTTCTGAAATTGTTGGATGACTCTTGCAAGCATGGGAGGGAGAGCCCTCCTCTGAGGTCCCTGTCTTTCAAAATTGGGGAATCGAAATGTTGTTCAGAGATGCAAATAAGTCAAGGAGGGAAAGACCAAATTATTGCATATCTGGTAAAAAAAAATCTCTTGGCTAAGGTGTCCCCTTGATAAAATATTATCTGGCTGAGCACTGTCCACCCCTCTTATGTGAACTGCTGACAAATAGTAGGTAGTGCTCTGGTGAGATTTCTAATATGAATGCCATTTCTGCTGGAGATCTGGACCTGATACCATCACTTAACATAGGAAAATGCTCTGTGATTGTCTGTTTAGAAATAGACTAACTACTCAGGGAGGTAGTGTTTTAGTGCAAGGAAACTTACAGCCAGCTCTCTCTCTAGTTGTATAACCTTACTGCTTCTGCCATAGTTTATTTGTCATGTACTGACAAATTGTTCAAGGCAGCCTGCATCCCAATCTGTTTGAATTTGTGATGACAAACAGAGCTGGGGCTGGATTGACCAGTCCAAAGGTGTGCCAGAATCAACCACAAATTCAACTTCTGGGCTAGTAATAGAGGAACAGGGACCATCAGCTAAAGGTTTTAGTAGGTGGGTGAAAAAAGTGGTCAGGGCTGAAACATTGCCCAACCCCCTTAAACATGCAGGACCGCATGTGTCTATAGACCCCTCCATGCTGAGGTGCCAGATCTACGTTGTGTGGTAGCAGTTTGAGAAGCTTTCACCTAACCTTATCCTAAGATCTTCTCATAGTAGCTCTACCCACAGGAGTGTGTTGTACTGTGCTCTGATAAAGATCAAGTACTGTGGAATTATCAAGTTTGATTTCCTTGAGTTGATTCATAGCCCTGCAGATGTACAAATGTGATCTTGGTATGTTGAAATGCTATGTTCATTGTGGAACTTAGATCAACCAATCATCCAAGTACCAGAAGAGAGATATGGGGATGGCTGGCAGTCGCATTTGGAAATGAGTGGGATCCACGTTTTTAGGGTCTTCATTTTGAAATGGAACTTCTGCATAAACTTTTTTAGATGTAGCGCCAGCCCAAATCAAACTGAAGTTTTGGTTCTAGGAAAATGATTTAATAGCATCATCATCTTCGTGACGCCTGAGGGACAACTGTATCGTCTTTTATTTTAATTTGGCATATTCAATACCTTTTTTCAGCCCTCGTTCCTTTGAAGGGGACTATCAGAGGATGAAATATGCTTCTTTTCTAATTTTATGTCATGCAGTGTGCCCTTATGGAACCTCTTGAAGCTTTCCAAAAATATGAAGTCTGTTTATCTTTCTATAGGAAGGTTTTGTGAACATGCAGCTAATCGCGCCAAAGTTATAGACATCACAAAAAGTGCTCTACCAATGGAGTTTCTAATTCAACCATCAAGCTCTTATTAACTGGTTCAGGGATTCTAGAGTCCAGAATTGCACCACCAAGGAGAGATTCTTGTTCTGGGACATGGGGAGGTACTACAATTACGTATCCAGTCACATATTTCTGAATACACAAACATTGTGTATCATATATGACCAGACATTCACTAAATGTTTCAAATGTCCACTGATCAGTCATGCCACAGGTCCTAGGACCCCAGAGCCACCTGGATTCACTAATGCCCATCGATGGTCTTAGGCTGTGGTCAGTGGCCTTTTCTGAAAGTGGCATAACATTCAGCCATGCCTGGGCTGCCCAAAGCCACCCAGACTGGCGTCAGTGCTCACTTCTCTCACCCCTGGCTCACCCAAGTAACGCAGAGTTACCACTGGTCATGGTTCATGACATCCACGACCAGAGATTTCTCTCCCTAAATCAAGGACATTGGCCATGCCCTGGGCCACACCAAGCCACCTGACCTGGACCCTTTGCCAGGAGCAAGACATGCAATCATGCCTTTGGCAACGCCAGGCCAATTTCCATGTCCACCAGGCAGGCATGACCTTCACCTTGTGGTCAATTTGTTAGGGACAGGGACTTCACCCTCAAGCCGCCCACTATGGAAAAATGGGCATGGCGGAGCATGGCATAAGCTTTGGTCATTATTTGGAACCTCTGAAGTCATATTGGGTCTATAGGCTGAAACTAGCTTTGCTGACCCTGTCTGCCATGCTAAGTGGTATCTCACTTTGCAGTGGACATAGCCAAGTCCAGCCCCAGTGGCTATGCCAGGTCCATGGTTCACCAGTGCCACTGTGGCCCCACGCTCCAGGTTTTAGACATGTCTGCTGATTTGAGCTTGTTTGAGCAGGGTTCAAAAGCTCTGGTGGACCCCGATCCTATGGAAGTTGAGGGGACAAGTGAGTTAAAATATAGTAAAAGAAACAACACAAACAAGAGTTTTTTTTTCAATGGGGGTCTGGGGCTTCATGCCCTATGAAGAGACTGCTGTATTTTCTTTAATTTTATTTGTCATATTCCACTCTTCTGTCCTCCCTCCCTATGGTGGGGGATTGTCAGAGGGCTGAAATATGCTTACTTTCCAAATATTTGTCATGCAGTTTCCATAGGACCCTCCAAACAGTGAACAAACAACCATAGCATCATTTGAAGCAATCCAATTTCTAGTTCCGCGGTTTGGGCTGTAGGTGAAGTCATAAATGGCCCTGGGTTGCGGCCCGCACTACATCCAACTCTCTCTGCCAAAATACCTTCCTTCTAGAGTCCTTTGCTCAGCTACCTCCAACTCTCTGAGGGTCAGGCGCTTCTCCAAGCAGAGAGTGGGGGTAGATTTCTCTCCTCTGCAGGTGCCTCCCTCTGGAATGGCCTCTCGTCCCCTCTCAGACTTGAACTGGACCACCTGAAGTTCTGGAAGGGGCTCAAGACCTTCCTTTTCTCCTCTGCCTTCTCTCTCTCGTTTCCTTATTAACTTAACTGTCTGCTGCACCGACTGGTGCATTGGTACCCTCAGAGTCTCACGGAGTACCAGGCTCATCAATGACCAGTCCTCCTTGCACTGCCTCCTGGCCTACCATGCTCTTAGGGGCTGTAACTGAAACCCCTACAGACTCCATGCCTCCTTGCACTTACCCAGAGCTGTGCTGCACTGGCTGCATTTACTCTGAGCCTGCCGCCATAATTCCACTTTCTCGCTACCCTCTCCATTGCACTTCCCCCCTCCTTTCCCCTGCACTTCTCATGTCGCACTTTCATGATCTGAATGACACAAGGCCTTGTAAGATTGTTTGTCTTGTCCTCCCTTTGTCTTCCCTCCCTTGTTTTGTGGCGCTTAGAAACACTTGTGTACAGGTGTGTTTTAAATGCCATATCATATCATATGATGGTTTGCATGGGAAATGCACATTTTTGGACCCTGTGATGAACTGGGAATGTGACACGGACACGAGGAGTCATGTGGATTGTTATAGACTCGTATTCAAATAATGAGCCGGATGGAAAATGCCTCACTGTCCCGGTTCTAGGAGGTATTTCCCTACCTCAAACAAAACTAAGGGTCTGCCCGATGTCAAGATGTCCAAAGCACAATGCCCTGTGTCCGAAATCCGATTCTGGCCCTCATCTTCTAAAAGTAACTCTAAGGTGTTAAGGGTAATGTCTTTAGCCTTGAAAGTGAACTCAAAAGGAAAACTCAAACACAAATGTTCCCAATGGACAAAGTTCACAGTTCCAGGAGAGGGCTCTCTTACCCAGGTTTCTTTTCAAGGCACTTTAAACTCCTAAGGGCATAAGTCTTCCTTGGAATTCTCTGGGTAACAAAAACAACCTGTATGCAAAACAACGTGGATGTGAGTCCTAACTTTGTAGGATACCTGGTGTACTCCCCTGCCAGGTTCCTCTCCACTTTAATGTAACCTCACTTACAGCATGCCTTTGCCTGGTGCACTTACCTGCCAGGACTTCCTCATGTGACTTACTTTACACACTTGCAAACTTGACTTTGCCTGGGCTTTCCCATGTTGTTCAATTTACACACTTGCAAACTTGGCTTTACCCTGTATACTCTCCTGCCAGGGCTTTCTCATGTGATTCACTTAACACACTTGCAAAATTGACTTTCATTACATTGTTCTTCGTTTGGAAATATTGCGTCTCATGTTCTCTTTCATTCACTTCACTTGCTTTTATTTGTACTCAGTAATGTTGCCGAAGCACCCCGGTGTTCCAGTTTCCCTCCTGAAGACTAACCGGCTTTCGGTGGCGTTTTTCGGTTTCCTCGCGGTAAACGGGAAGCCGCACTTTGGTGTCCCGGCTCAACTTCATGGTCTCAACGGCTTTATTTGGGGCCTTCCACGTCCTTCGTAGTTCTCGAATGTCTGTCGAATACTTCTCCCTGTTCGGGCAGTGTGGATACTGCTTTTTCAGTTTCCGTGCCCATTAGGAAGTCTTTCCTTTGCTTCCTCTTGCGGTCTCTACTCAGCGAACTGGCATTTGCAGTCCTCTTTCTATGTCCTTCTCCCTGAGCTAACTGGCTCCACTGTTGTCTCTGCTGCTCGGCAGTCATTCGATAAGCACTGGGAGGGCGTAACTTCCCCATGCAACATCTCCCTCCTTCATGCTGGTTCAGGTTTTTCAAATGTCCCGGCACGGATCATACTCCCATAACCACTAGAGCGTGTCCTGTACTTCTTGTCCTTACCGATTATCATTGTTTAATTCAGCCTCTTCCTCCCAGTACTTTCACATGCATGGAAATGATAGATAGTTCTTGGTATTTTCGGTACAGAACATTGAAAGGTGTCAACAGTAGGTCCCATGGGTAGTTGAAAGGAGCCATCATAATATACCATTAAGGCATGAGGAATGGAGGGGGTATCCCTAAATGGGAAAGGGGGATACCATGTCTCATCAGATGATGTCGGGTCACCTCCCTCCATGTCGTCCTCCCTCTTAAAGTCACCCCAAGGGTTAAGCTCAGGTAGCGGCTGCCTTCCCCTGGCCACATGCGGAGAGGCTACTGCCAGGCAAGGAGTGATGGCATCATCAGATTCATCACAAACCTCTACTATAACTTTACCTCCTTAGCCTCTTACAGAACCTCCTGAAGGTTTCCTAAGAATTTCAGAGTTGGTCTCTTTTTCTTAAGGAAGGAAGGTTTAGTGAAAATTAATCTAATCTCCCCTTCCATTCCTCCTTCTGCTTTAATATTTCCCATAGGGACTTTGATACATTCCATACACGGAGCACCCTCATCATGTTGTTACGTTTTCTATGTGATGACATCATTACATAATGATGTCATTGCGTTCCTATGGCAATTCGGACTTCCACTTCTTTATACATGGGTGGCTGTTTTCTCACCCTCTGTTTACTTTGGTCGGCGGCTTTTGCGTACCTTGATGAAACCTGCTTTACTATTTATTTAGGGCCACATATGTACTGTCATATCTTCTTTTCTTAGATTCTTCCACAATCCTTACTCACCAGTTGGTCATGACCTTTCTTTTGTGACTGACCCCTACTTCCTAACACGTCATCTCTCTTCTTCACTTCCCAAACTCCTTTTATTTCTTCGCTTTTGTTATCTTTTCAGGAATTATCTCAAATTCTATTTTGTGTTACTTTACCTTCCCGTGGATTTTCTAGTGGAAGTTTACAATTCAGGTGATATCTTCCATATGTATGTTTGGTGATGGGTCACATTTATGGTCACTTAATAAATTATCATGTTTCTTATGTGATGCTTTTTTTCAATTTTTTATACCTACCATGACTGTTCTTTGTTCACGTGTTACTTGGACTTACCTATGATGACCCTCATGGGATTCTTTATGTTGAATTCCTGGCATTTACATCTGATGATGGACTATCATAATAATATTAAGCAGTCTTTAAGTTCTTGTATTTGATTTGTATTGAGATAAGTACTGTTGACATGTGAGTGGTTATGGAAAGGTTATTTCTAAATATATGTTTCTGAGATATCTCTTTCGATGTACAGATTTCTATGTAATTATAATGCTACATTATCTATATTGTTTGACAGATGTTACTATGTGCTCCTGATGAAGTGAATTTACTTCACAAAATGTGTTGATCCATTTGAAAGGGTGGAAGACCAAAAATCATAGAATGAAAACAAACCAAATTACCAATCACTGTACCTCTTTACAAGTGAAAACAAGGTTTATTAAATGCAAACAGGGTCTCAGATGGTCCTGTGGAACCAAACTGATACAGGGCTTGTCTTATCTCAGGACATTACACCTTATATAGCAGTAGAACACAAATTAACAATACTATGCGTAATAATGAGTATAACATAATCCCACCACCATCATTGGCTACCACCTAAACAACATGCTAATCCCCTATAGTCCCTTCAGAGATTGGCCACATCTACACTACCTTGGTCCCCTAGACACATGGTCCCCTACATCATGAATGTCAAACCCAGGTATATCATTTGTGGGTTCTTATCAATAGATTCGTAAATTTGGGACCATCACGTGATGTGCGCCCTCCTGTTCCAGACACAATCAAATTACCTTGGCGAGGCCAACCCTGTTTTTGATGAGACAATAAGCTTCCTCATTACCCAGGCACCTTGGCGCACACGAGCTGCACCCCAGACCTTGTACTAAATGTATTGGCATCACCTCTGCTCCTCCTGTCCCGAATCCCAAGATGTTTCAGACACAGCTCCCCTTATCTGCTCCCAACCCAAAGTGCCCAGGGATTATGTGACCAAAGCACCGCTCTTGAGTCTGAATTATGAGGATTTGTTTTCTTAAATTGTGTAACTCATTTTAATTGATGTGGGCTGACCACCCCGGGGTGATGGCAGTAGTGTTCTAAATCTTTGCCTATCTCGATATTAATAAGTCTTGTGCCCTATTTTCATAAATGTGTCCTTCAAAGGGTGCGTACCTTCCTGCTCTTTTACCAATCAATTAATATTCCATTCCCATCATATCCAGGCCCCGCAGCTGGATACAATTAGTGTTATCTGTGCACCATGGGTGCCTCTGACCTTGGCTTCTCTTCTGGGGAACGGGAAAATGGATTTGTTTTTAGGGCTGAACCAAAAGAGCCACAGCTCGAAGCCAAGGCCTGCATTCTTGTCTGTTCATCGTGTGCTAGGCCTCAACATCCAAAATGGTGCCACTTCTGCCACATTTACCACATCGACCTTGCTTCTATCATACTACCTTGCTGACTCCATCTTACACCTAGGTCTGCTCTTCCCCCATATTGCAACAACTAAATACTGGGCCGATAATGGTACCCTATATATAACCTCTGAAACCACAACATGAAAACATTTGCTGTCCTTTCTATATTGATATATGTTGGTATCTAAATGTATCAGCCCTAACTAAGGCAATGTATACGCTGTCTACGGCACACCCTTCACTCTGCTCCCACAAGGTTGGTCTCTAATAGGTTTTCCTCAACCTTTTTACCTGGCTGAGACACTGTACATGCATCCAACATTCCCCCCTTTAAATAATACTCCATTAACTACCCCTTGAGAATCTTCTCTAAGTACCCATGCCCTACACACATCAGGAGTATTGTTCTGGGGTGCCAGTCATGAAACAGCACCCTCCATCTCCTGCTAAATCGGCCCAACACTCAATGTAATTCTCTGGATCCGGTGGGGGGGGTGTGGTCACTGGCCCCAGAGGTTCCATAGGCTGATCTATTTTAACCATTCTTGGCCTTATAACCCATCCAGCCTATCATTCTGGGTGTACTTATGTTTTGTGAGAGGAAGAGCTTTACCCTTATCAAAATCATCATCATGGCCCTCTTCAGCAAATTCTTTGTGCAGCACCTCAGGATCATCTGACATAAGCAAAAGAATACTAACAAAAATACTACAATGGGAACCAGCATTTTTAGAGCTATCTCGAACCACAATGGGGCCCAGAAAAACATGGCATCAAACCAATCATCGGCTTTCACTCCAGCATCTTTCTCCATAGCAATCCTCAAGTTGTGGAGTGGCCCTATCACATGGGGCAATGATCCATTGTCAGCATCGTTTGGGGGGTTGTATGTACAGCAAGACAATCTAATTTTCTTACAGACGCCCCTTCGATGGCTGTAAGTAAATCCAGAACAAATCGATTTTGGTGGGTCATAATCCTAATGGCTCTCAACTCACTCTTTATTGAGTTAAGGCCCTGTTCAGTCTGGTTCGCCATCAGAAGCAGCTCCCATCAAGTTATGCGCAGCCATTATGCGGTGGCTGCAGTCTGGATACCCGGCACCAGAAAGGAGGCAAAACAGGTTTCTGTCTTGGTAAACAACCGATATTGGTCCAGGATCGCCTTTAGTTTCTTGGAGGAGCCGTTGGACAGGTAGGTGGATCTCTTCTGACGAGCGATGCACATGCTTAACGGTTGGGGGCTTAGTTGTTCCTGGGGCTGGCACATTTATAGCTGATAGATACAAATCAGGAACTACTAGTACCATAGGGTGTAGAGTGGTCAGCAAGCATACACGATGGTGGGAGATGTAAATATGCATATTGTCCACACACCCAGCAGACGTCCGTCAATGCTGCTGTACCCTTTGTCAGATCGGGAATTAAGGTTTTATTGCAATAGCTGTTCGTTCCTATGGGTACAGAGACATTTCCTCAAAAGCAAAAAGTACTCTGCTGATCTTTGTACTTTGGCTGGTGTTTTGTTCAATTCAATCCACACATAGTTAACCCATATTTTTCCACAATTTTCATTGACGTGTGTCAGCATTCCTTAAGGAAACCCTTTTAAGTCCCCTGCTGCACAGCTCACTGCTCCTGCCACTCATCTATGGTTGGAAAACAATGCTCCTCCAATCTTTACCAATGGTTGTACCTTGCACTGCGCCTGTTCTTTCTTCTTGGCACATTCTTCACCATCCCTGTCCATGATTTACCACTTGGACAGTGTGCCCTTGGAAAATACTCCATACTCTGCAGAGGGTTAAATGTACCAGGCACTGGGATATAAGAGGTGGCATTTCTTGGGGTACAAACAACTTGGGTGCGCCTGTTGCATGAGGTATCAAAGAGCATACACAGCAGCTCTTGTTTGGCCTCTCCCCCCACATTGTGGATGTGATTATACCAGATTATCCGATTCAGGGTTGTGGACATCGGTCACAGTGTCAAATATAACGCCCATATACTGATTGTATTCTATATATTCTGCAGTTTCCGTCCTAATTCGTGTTAACTCCAAGTGTGTTTTGTTATCAAAAACATTCCATAATCCCTCTATCCCCCCTTTTATATGCATCCAACATATAAAATAATCACATAAGAACAATATACAACCTGCAAAGAAGAAACAACATATACAACATAACATATACATTACATGACATCTGTGGTGTTGCACATGCAAAGGGAGAGAAAAAGCAAACAACCATGCAAACAATCGTAAATCCATTATTATAAAAAAAAGGTATTGAAATGAGCATCAATATCATAAAGGGAGCGCAGTGACTGATGCACTTTAATGTCAATGGGTAACTATATTAAAAAGGGAACATGGTGCTCAATAGTAAATCAATAGGGCCCTTTATGCACAATACAACTTGTAGTGGGTCAATAACTGGACTAGTTCAATTTCAATATGACAATGGACCCATACTTTAATATGCAGCTTCTCTGGGCCAATACATAGGTCAGCTTCATGAGAAGGTAGAGTGGTATCGGGTGCCTCCGAATGTCGGATAGGTGGACCCATTACTGCAACTCATTCAACTTAACTGCAAAAGGTGTAGCGAACACCACCTTAAAAGGCCCCTGTAACATCTGCTGGTTCCAGCGGCAAACAAAGTTGGGCAAAATAATCCTATCTGCCGGGTGCATCTGTAACATCGGCAGGTTCAGTTCATCATTCACTGATGTTGCTGCTGCATCTTCTCTTCTAGGAGAAATCTGTCGAGAGAGTGCTTTAATGCATTTGGTTAATTCACGCAAGTACCCATGAAACACCTCCCACAAAACCCCTGCTGTCCTGTCAGCATCTGAAGCTGGGCATGCAAGAGTAAGAGGTGTGTGCATCCTTCTCCCTATCATGATCTCATGCGAGGACAAGTGGTGGTCTTTGCTGTGCTGAGTTCTCAGGTGAAATAAAGCCAGGGGGAGACATTGCACCCTATTCCTCCTTAACATTACACATAACTTAGTTTACTTTTCAATAGCCCGTTTATCTTCTCAACAATTCCATTGGCCTGTGGTTGGTATATGGAGCACATCCTATGCCGGATCCTCAACAGAGATGCTATCTCTTTAAATAAGTCATTGAAAATGTCAGTTTCATTGTCAGATTTTAGGACCACATACACCCTTCAATGAAAAAATACCTTCCGTACAAGATATTTCTACACAGATTTTACATCTGGGTGTGGCCAGGGACCTGCCTCTACCCAACGGGAGAACGGGCATACCTCAACACCAAGGTAACAGTAATTACTAAACCTGTAAGACATACCCACATAGTCAATGTGAAGCTTCTGGAACGGCCCAGTGGGATGGGGCCATGTGCCACGCAGCATCCTGAGCATCTGGCCAGTATTGTAGAGGTGGCATGTATGCAATTTGCCAAAAACATGTAAAGAAATTCTTGCAAGTTTGGGACAAACCAGTCCTCCGAAATGTCTGCAGCAATGTTCTGTTTCAAAATAGGTGCCAGATAGTGCAGCTGCTCAAAAGCAACCATTAGCAACCCCCTGGCATTACCACCTTACCTGTAATATCTTGTCTCCAAATTAGGTCCGTTGGGCACTACGTGCAACCCCTTCTCACCCTCAAATCTTTCTCCTATCAGGGGGCCTGTCTCTGCAACTGAATTATTTGCATAATCGGTACAGCAGTGTATAGATTTGTTAACTGTAACTGTTGATTTGCCATCTCAGGATATGCCGTAACATTTGGGTTTCTTAGATATACCACTTCTTTGGCAGTCCTGTCTGGGGCATCATTGCCAAGTGAAATTGGGTCTGTATTTTGAGTGTGGGTGTAGAATTTAACTACCACTACCACGTAGAAGTGGGACAAAGCATAAATTATTCTTTCCAATAAGGCCATATGTTGCACAGAGGTACCATCAGACCTACAAAACCCCCTCCTTTTCCATCTGGACAACCCTGAATGTACTGCGATGGTGACATACGCCAAATCAGAGTAAACAGTCACCAAACACCCCTGTGATGCTTCCAACGCTTCAATTAAGGCAATCATTTCTGCTAGCAGAGCAGAATAATGTGTTGGTAATAGTTTCTGAACAATAATCTCAAATTCCCCATCTACGCGACGCACCATAGCTGCCCCCATATGTCTTTGGCCAGTTTCCTGATCAATTGTCAATGAACCATCAACGAAAAGGACCTCCCCCTCCTCCAATGCATCCTTCCTTGCCCGCACTAAATCCTCTTTGGGTCCTTCATACGTCACAAAATCATGCACCTCTTTCTCTTCCTCCCCCAGAAGCTCAATGTCTCCAGAGCTCTAGTCCTCTCTAGGCTGAACTACTGCAACAGCTTCTCAATCTCCTTCTGTCCTCCCTACGCCCCCTCCAGCTAATCCAGAAAAGGACTGCAAGTCTTATCCTTGGCCTCAAGCCCAGGGACTGCATCTCTCCAGCCCTAAAATTTCTCCACTGGCTCCCAGTGACAGCAATGATCAAATTCAAGACCCTTTGCATCATCCACAGGGCTTTCTAGGGTCTGGGACCATGCTATCTCCAACTTTCCCTCCCCAAATACTCTCATGCTAGAGCCCTCCACTCCTCTAATTCTAACTGTTGGATTGTCAAACGCTTCTCCAAGTAGAGCATGGGGGGCAGGTCACTTTCCTCGGTTGGTGCCACCCTTTGGAATAGCCTCCCTGACCCTCTTAAACTCAAGCCGGATCTCCTTAAGTTCTGGAAACTGCTCAAAACTCTGCTTTTGTAACGCTCACCTGGCTCCCACGGAGGCGCTGGTCTGGTCTGGGTTGCTGTGGCCTCTTCAAGCGTGATGCGCAGAATTAGGACCACCAATTGAACAGGACCCCCAAATCTTGCTTGTCTGGCCCGTAGGAATATCCTTCTGCCGATGAGAAAGGGGATTAACTGTCTGCTGAATAATGTGCTTGCTCCCCCCTTTCCCTCTTCGTTCTCCTCTGACTTCCTCCAAAACCCCCGATTTAAGCTCACCTTATGGTTTGGAAGGATGAACTCTCCATCCTGCTTCTGGTGCAGGGGCGCGCGTTCGTCCAGTTACTTCACTGGTATTCAGAATGGCGCTGGCAAATCAACTTGACTTGAGTGATATGCCGTAAGTATGAAGATGCAAAAGTTCAAGTGTGAGCCTCCTTTTATGTTGTCTTTTTCTGTCCTTTTTTTCAGGTGCAGAACAAAGGCGATGAGTTGAAGGGTTAACTTGCCGGGGTAAAATCAGGTGAGTCAGTGATGAGGGCGACCCCTCTAAATGTCTTTATAATTCCCCAGTAATGTCTTTTGTCCTTTCCCCATAGGGGCCGGGGTGCGGTACCTGCCAGAGATGTGGCGCCGACCCGAGATGTGGAATGGCTCACCAAGAATAGCCGGTAAGTAATATGGCTGAAAATCCGGCTTTCCTCTTGTGTTCCCTTGCTCACCTTTTGTCTCTTCTTCTCTCCTTAGGTGTGGTGCAGAGATGTGGCGACCGGCACTGAGAGCCGCGATGGAGCCGGGCGGCGTCTCGAGAACAGATGAGTGAATGCGCGGCACTGCAGCGAGCAACGCAGTGCTTTTAAATGGAAGTCTTCCTTCAGGAATGCTGGCGTGAAGATTCCGGATGCAGGTAAGAAGGTTGAAATAGTTCTTGGTTTTCACCTTTCTCTTCTCTTATTCCCTCACAGGTGTTCCAGGTTTGAGGCGGGCGTGGCTGGAGTCCAGGTGCAGGATCAGACACGGTGAGTGTTCAGTTGCTGGGATGCAGAACAATGTGAAGCACGTGTGGCTGTCCGGTTGTGGCTTAAATAGCCTTGGAAGAAGTTCCAGGTGAGTATTCTTCCACAGCCCCACCCAAGTAACAAAATAGTTCCTTCAGAAAAATAGTCCCTCCTAAGCCTCATTTGGCTTGGTTCTTCATGCAGCATGGTCTGCATCAGGTGAGTGTGCAGCATGGTCTGCTTCAGGTAAGTGCACCAAACACTTCCCTGTATGAGCCTGGCACCTATGGCGCCAGGACTGATGTCCAACATGAGCCTGGCGCCAACGGCGCCAGGACAGAGTCCAAAAAGCCCCTATAAAGGGCCGCTGGGCTTTTACCCAGGGGCGTGATGCCTGCTCCTGGGGGTGCTGGGCCTGGCCTGGTGCTCCGGGGGTAGGCATCATGACAGCACTCCCCCCCCAAGGCCCCTCCCAAGGCCTTTTCCCCAGGAGGTTTCGGTTTGTTTGGGAAATTCCGATGGAACCTTTTTACTAGCCGAGGTGCATGTACGTGGTCGCTGGGTTCCCAAGATCTTTCCTGAGGCCCGTACCCCTTCCAATCAATTAGATAGAAAAGTTTTGATTTTCAGATCTTAGAGTCCAAAATGTTCTTCACCTCGAATTCAGGCTCCCCATCTATCTGGATTGGTTCTGGTGGCTTTATTAATCTAGTTCCCAGTTGCACTGGTTTCAAAAGCGACACATGAAAGACGGGATGAATCCGCATGTTAGCTGGTAGATCTAGCTTGACTGCCACTGGGTTAATTATAGCTTTGATCGAGTAAGGGCCTAAATACCTTGGATTAAAAGTCTGAGGTCCCTTGAGTGATAAGTGTTTGGTAGCCAACCATAATTGATCCCCTATTTGGTATGGAGGCGCCTCCTTGCGATGCAGATCCGCATTCTTTTTGTATTTCTCTTTGGCATGTTGTAAGTGTGCAGTAGCATCCTTGAAGGCTTCAGTAATCGTAGAATGCAAATGGTCGACTGCGGGCATTTCGAGGCTCAAAGGTGAGTCCAGGTCTGAAGTACGAGGGTGATGTCCATATAGGGTATAAAAGGGGCTCTGATCAGTTCCAGAGTGTATCGAGTTATTGTATGCATATTCAGCCACCCATAAAATGTCCTTCCAATTACCCTCCGATTGGTGCAACATACATCGTAGATATTGTTCAAGGGTCTAGTTCGTTTTCTCCGTCTGACCATCGGTCTGTGGGTGGTGACTGGTTGAGAGTCTTACGTCGATTTGTGCCAGTTGACAACACTTTTTCCAAAAACGAGAAATGAACTGGCTTCCCCGATCGGAGATTAGTATGGATGGGAATCCATGCAGACGGATGACATTTTCGAGGAATTCCTTGGCAAGAACAAAAGCTGAAGGTAATCCTTTCAACGGGATAAAATGGGCCATCTTGGAAAATAAATCCACCACAACCAGAATAGAATTGTATCCGTTACAAGAGGGCAGGTCTGTGATAAAATCTAGTGACAAGGTGTGCCAAGGTGCTGGTGGAATGTCTAAGGGTTGAAGAAGACCGGCGGATTTTGTTTTTTGACCTTTGTTTTGGGCGCAAACTCCACAGGACATCACGAAAGATTTAATATCCTTTCGCCAGGACGGCCACCAGAATTGTCATTTAATTTTTTCCTCTGTTTTGGCAATGCCAGGATGTCCTTCCATCAGAGTATCGTGATGACGGGAAATAACCAGTTCTTGCAATTCCTTTTCTGGCAAAAATAAACGTCCTTGGAAGTAAGGTAAGCCATCGTTGATTGAAAAGGCAGACCCCCTTTTGATCCAATCCTGCAAGGCTGAAGAGTCCAGGAATAGTTTTACCCGTGCTTGAATGTCTTCAAGGGTTTGTAAAGTGGTTATCCCCAAGATTCTTTGTTCGGGAATTATCGGCACAGGTTCTGAGTGTGTGTCCATTTCTCCCATTCCAATTCGAGATAGCGCGTCCGCTTTGCCATTCTTACAGCCAGGACGGTAGGTGATTACAAAATCGAACTCAGCAAAGAATAAAGCCCATCGGAGCTGTCGTGAAGACTGAGCCTTGGCAGTTTTTAAATATTGTAAATTTCGGTGATCAGTGATCACGGTGATGGTATGCCTGGCGCCAAGAAGATAATGCCGTCAAGCCTTAAAGGCGGACTTAATGGCTAATAATTCCTTATCGGTGATTGCTTAATTAATCTCCGGCGGCGAGAACTTTCTGGACCAAAATGCTACGGGGTGCAGTTGGTTGGTTTCGGGGTCTCTCTGAGACAGGACAGCTCCCATGACTAAGCTGGATGCATCGGTTTCGACTATATATGGGAGATCAGGACGCAGATGTTTCAAAATAGGTGCAGACGTAAATTTAGCTTTTAATTCCTGAAAGGCCTGTTCAGCTTCCTCGGTCCATTCAAAACTTTTATTCTTCCACAAGAGTGCAGTGATGGGTTGCACCACCTGTGAAAATTCTGGGATAAACCTGCGATAAAAATTGGCAAAACCAAGCATGCTTTGGACACCTTTCACCGAACTAGGTGATGGCCATTTGAGGATGGCATCCACTTTCCGTGAGTCCATTCGGACCCCTTTAGGTGTCAGGATGAATCCAAGAAATTCAACCTCGGTGGTATGGAAAATGCATTTTTCCAGCTTTGCAAACAGTTTGTGCTGGCGCAATTTCTCAAGGACGGCACTGACATGTTTTCTGTGATCAGATTCCGAAGAGGAGTACACCAGAATGTCATCGATATACACGACAACACAGATGTCGACGAGTTCCCGAAGGACATCGTTCATGAAGAATTGGAAGGCAGCAGGCACGTTGCACAACCCGAAAGGCATCACCTGGTATTCAAATAGTCCATATTTTGTACGGAAGGCCGTTTTCCATTCGTCGCCTTCTTTAACTCGTACCAGATGATAAGCCCCCCGTAGATCTAACTTGGTGTATATGCAAGCGTCCTTCACCTGGTCAAGGAGTTCAGGGATCAAAGGCAGAGGGTAATGATTTTTAATAGTTATCTGGTTCAATGCGCGGTAATCGATACAAGTTCTAAGGTCGCCTTCTTTTTTTGGCACGAAGAACAAAGCCGAGGATACCGGAGACTTTGACGGGCGAATGAAACCATTGGCTAGGTATTGATCTAAATATTGTCTCAAATGCAGATTCTCCGGCTCAGTAAGGGCATAAATCCTGCTACAAGGGGGTTGTGCACCGGGCACCAGATCGATTTGGCAATCGTACGATCTGTGAGGAGGTAACGTGTTGGCCTGTTCCTTTTGGAAGACGTCCTGGAAGTCTTGGTATTCCGGAGGTAGTTGCATGGAGACAGAGGTTACTGATGCTAGACTGACCTTCAGATTTTCTGGGTAGCAGGTTTGTGCACACTCTGGAAAGGTTATTCTCTTCGCTCGCCAATCAATTCGAGGATTATGTGTCTCTAACCAAGGGATTCCGAGTATAACCTGAAACTGTGGAGCCTTGATTACATCAAACACAACTGCCTCCCGATGGCCGCCCGGACCTACAAGTGTTACCTCAGCTGTGGAATGTGTTACCGGTCCCGAGGCAATTTCGGTTCCATCGACTGTGGTGATGACATCTTTGCTGGTTTTAGGACGCAGAGGGAGGTTAATCCTGGAGACCAATTCACGATCCACGTAGTTTCCTATAGCCCCACTATCGATGTATGCCTTTATTGCATGCAACCGCTTAGGCTGTTCCGGATCTACGAGAAACATTGGCACAGTGAAATGCGAGGTCTGAGAGTTTGTTTTCAAGCTCGGCAAGCAGACCCCTACGCTTGTCGGGCGGGGTCGTTTCCCGATACAGAGGTTTCATGGATTTTTTCAGCGGCTCCTACCACCTTCCTGGGCAGCCTTGCCGGGCAATCTCATAGAAAGTGTCCAGAGGATCCACAATAAAGACATAAGTGCATCTGCCGTCTTCTTTCACGCTCCTTTTGCGTGAAAGGTCCTTTAACTCCTCCGATTTGCATTGGCTCTGAGGCTTCAGCCCCCTTGAGGTTAGCGTGGGTCTTGACTAACACCCGGGTCTCAAACTTGGACCGATCTGCTTTTATGTTTTGCAGTCTGTGATCCAATTGGACCACTAAGTCTATATATTCAGAGCACTCTTGGGGTGGATTTACAACTTGGGCCAGGACATCTTTAAGTTCTCCGCGTAGACCTCGATAAAATAACGTGATTCTTTTATCGTCTGGCCACCCAGTTTCCACAATTAGTCTATTAAAGGTTGCAATGTAGGAAAGGAGGTCTTGATTGCCCTGTCGCAGAGATAGAAGTTCGTCATCTAGAGCCTGCCCCTGGGAGTGACGAGCAAATAACCTTTCCATGCTTGCTTGAAATCTTTGAAAATCACGAAGAATCGGGTCGTCTTGAGTTACCAGTGGAACTGACCAATCGGCAGCCCTGCCGCTGAGAAACGACATTACAAAGGCTACCTTGGTCTGGTCATTAGGGAAGGCCCCAGGTCTGCACAGGAAATGCAAACGACACTGATTCATGAATACGGCGAATCGTTTGGGGTCCCCAGAAAAGCGTTTGGGTGGGGCCAGCGGCATGTTTCCAGGTAGATTAATCTGCACCGGGTTACTGGAAAGCACAGGAGCGGGGTTCCCTCCGGAACCGGGTAAAGGAGTTTGTCCAGCTTGACCTTGCAAAAGCTGTCTAGCCAGGTCATCAGCTCTTTCCTTTGTTACAATCACTTCCCTTCTGAGAGCATTAGTCTCTTGACGAGCGGCGTGTACTTCGGCCCGTAATTCCCCCAGTAGTTGGGCCAACTGGTCAGTCTCGGAAGTTTCCATAGCACCTGGGTGGAAATTTGTAGGAAGGCTTCGCGTTCTGTAACGCTCACCTGGCTCCCAAGGAGGCGCTGGTCTGGTCTGGGTTACTGTGGCCTCTTCAAGCGTGATGCGCAGAATTAGGACCACCGATTGAACAGGACCCCCAAATCTTGCTTGTCTGGCCCGTAGGAATATCCTCCTGCAGATGAGAAAGGGGATTAACTGTCTGCTGAATAATGTGCTTGCTCCCCCGTTTCCCCCTTCGTTCTCCTCTGACTTCCTCCAAAACCCCCGGTTTAAGCTCACCTTATGGTTTGGAAGGATGAACTCTCCATCCTGCTTCTGGTGCAGGGGCGCGCGTTCGTCCAGTTACTTCACTGGTTTTCAGAATGGCGCTGGCAAATCCACTTGACTTTACTGAGCGATACGCCGTAAGTATGAAGATGCAAAAGTTCAAGTGTGAGCCTCCTTTTATGTTGTCTTTTTCTGTCCTTTATTTCAGGTGCAGAACAAAGGCGATGAGTTGAAGGGTTAACTTGCCGGGGTAAAATCAGGTGAGTCAGTGATGAGGGCGACCCCTCTAAATGTCTTTATAATTCCCCAGTAATGTCTTTTGTTCTTTCCCCATAGGGGCCGGGGTGCGGAACCTGCCAGAGATGTGGCGCCGACCCGAGATGTGGAATGGCTCACCAAGAATAGCCGGTAAGTAATATGGCTGAAAATCCGGCTTTCCTCTTGTGTTCCCTTGCTCACCTTTTGTCTCTTCTTCTCTCCTTAGGTGCAGTGCAGAGATGTGGCGACCGGCACTGAGAGCCGCGATGGAGCCGGGCGGTGTCTCGGGAACAGGTGAGTGAAGCGCGGCGCTGCAGCGAGCAACGCGGTGCTTTTAAATGGAAGTCTTCCTTCAGGAAGGCTGGCGTGAAGATTCCGGATGCAGGTAAGAAGGTTGAAATAGTTCTTGGTTTTCACCTTTCTCTTCTCTTATTCCCTTACAGGTGTTCCAGGTTCGAGGCGGGCATGGCTGGAGTCCAGGTGCAGGAGCAGACACGGTGAGCGTTCAGCTGCTGGGATGCAGAACAACGCGAATCACGTGTGGCTGTCCGGGTGTGGCTTAAATAGCCTTGGAAGAATTTCCAGGTGAGTATTCTTCCACAGCCCCACCCAAGTAACAAAATAGTTCCTTCAGAAAAATAGTCCCTCCTAAGCCTCATTTGGCTTGGTTCTTCATGCAGCATGGTCTGCATCAGGTGAGTGTGCAGCATGGTCTGCTTAAGGTAAGTGCACCAAACACTTCCCTTTATGAGCCTGGCACCTATGGCGCCAGGACTGAAGTCCAACATGAGCCTGGCGCCAACGGCGCCAGGACAGAGTCCATAGAGCCCCTATAAAGGGCCGCTGGGCTTTTACCCAGGGGCGTGATGCCTGCTCCCGGGGGTGCTGGGCCTGGCCTGGTGCTCCAGGGGTAGGCATCATGACAGATTTTCTCTAACTCTCTTGCTCTTTTACTTCTCAGCTATTCACCCCACTGCTGCTATGATTGGTGGCCCGGTCCTCATGAATCTCCCAGGCTACCAGGCCCTTCTACCAAGTAGATACCAGCACCTCCCCCCACTGCACTGACCCTTTCGGGCCCTGCTTGGCGGCTCTCCATCCCAACCTTGGGAGCTGCCCACATTAGCACTTAGTTTGAGGCCTCCTCCTTGGCTCCCCATGGTACTTGCCTCCTGGGCCCCCTCCAGCACTTGTCCATTCCCCTCTCCCCACCCATCCTTCTCTCCTGCACTTCCCTTCACTGCACTTGCACGTCCGAATAGCACAAGGCTTAGTAGGGCCACGGGCGTATATTTACTGCTTTGACAATGATTATTTTTCTCTCCCCTGTTCCCTTCCGATTTAGCCTTGTGCCACTTTGAAACACAATTCTGTTGTATAAGTGCCTAGCAAATGCTCAATAAAATAAAAATAAACATGTGTAGCAATAAATGTGTCAGGGTTCACTGTGCGGCATCTTACAATAGGAATGGATGGCCTGGATACTTTATAGGCAGAGGCCCTCTGTGTGGTTAATGTGGATTTAGATTGTTCCAGTATGGCGAACACAGCATGTTACACATATAGGGCCTGATTCATGGATTATTTGCGCCGAAAAAAACGGGATTTGTGCGCCATTCTGCCAGTAACAAATGGGGATTTGCGGGCAGAATGGCGCACAAATCCTGTTTTTTTGGCACAAATAATCCATGAATCAGGCTGATAATGTAACCGAGCATGCCATAATGATTGTTGAACTTTTCTCGATAGCAAAGGCTACACCGACCAATGCCTGTTCACAAGCGAATTGACCCTGCATTACTGAATCTAAATTATCACTGTGATATGCTGGGGGCTTGTGCCCCAGGGTTGATTGCTGCGCCAATACAGCAGTCATCAACTGTCCATTTTAAATGTGAGAATAGATTACATTCCTTCTTGTAATCAGTGGTTGCTAATACTGGGGCATTCCCCTGTCCATGTCAATAACCCCTTCCTTTTCTGTGCTTCTTTGAGTCCCTGCAGGGGAGGTTTTGTGTAACTAGAATAGTCAAAAATTCAAGCTCTACAGTAGTTACACAAACACAGGAATTGTTACATCTCCTTAACCGTAGTAGGCTGTGGTGTATACTGTACTGCAGCAGCTCTTTCAGGAGTTACTCTTTTTCCCTGCTGATGATATTATTTGTCCCAAATACACAACCTCCTTTGGCAACATTGCATTTTCTCTGTCTCTTGTCTGCTTTGTACCCTTTGCAAGCAATGTCAATACTGTAATGGAATCTGCTCTGCACATCTCTACCGTGGTGCTACATACTAAAAGATCATCTACATATTTAATGATTGTGATCGGTACATGTTGCCCAAATCCACGTTTAGTCCTCTGTTGAAAATACTCAGCGACTCACAGTACCCCTGTGGCGGTCTGGTGTGTTGAAATCACTGCCTGCTATAAATAAACGCGCTGAGGTATTAAGAATCAGGGTGTAATGGCATAGAAAAGAATGTATTTTTTAAAATCGATGGCAGTAAAATGTGTCACTTCCTTGGGTATGTATGTTGCAACGAATTGTGGCAGGGTTTGGTCCAAGTGGGAATTCTGCCTCCTGTATGCTATTCAGTGGACGTAAATCTTGTATGAACCTCCAACTTGACCCCTGTGCTTTTTTCACAGGGTATATCATTGTTTTACTATAATGCCCTGCCACCACAGCACAAAAATTATTTCATGTATTCCTTCATCTGCTTCTCTTGACAATGCACTCCGGGCAACACTGCTCCTGGCTTTAGCTTAATGCATACTGCTCCTATGCTCTTCAAGAGTCCCACGTCATGAGGGTTGTCTGTCCAGAAAATGCTTGGGACCTGTGACTGGCCGTCTTGTAAATGTGCAGGCATGCTCTTATAAATAAGTACAGGACATGGGACATTCCTATGCTGAATCATTATTTGACAGGGGAAAGCACACCTCCAATATAATTTCATCGTCATTATTGGCCTCTTCAAATAACTACAACTACCTGTTGGATACACCAATCAATGGCTGAACAGGATCAATACACAAAACTGTTCGCCATTCACCTCTCTCATCATGTGTTCCTATGAGCACTATTTTGTAATCTGCGATGAGCACCGCCTCTAAATCTAGCATAATAGTACCTGGCACATGTCTTTGGGCACAGCTGATCTGAACAAAAATGTGGATGGCACTCTCCATGGCTTGCTTTGAATGCCTGGCACCTAACTCAACAAGGCTGTTACTCCATACATAAACAAATCGGGGGGCACAGGTAATCCCCTAGTAGTGCCACCACTGAACAATGCTCTTGTTATTGCCAAGACCTTGGCGTAACAGATTCCTGGTGTTGAACACACTACCCCTCCTTCTGAGAATGAAATGGTTATGTTCAATTTGCTTCACAGATCCCTTCCCAACAGGTTTACCGGTGTCCCCTTCGAGAGCAACAGTGGCACTAATACCTCTTGGTTGGCTGATAAGGGGAAGCACCCTTCCTTTATGCATGATTGTGTTGCACCTGTGTCAATAATAAAAAATAAATGAGCTGTTGCCTATCTCCACACATACCAGGGGTTCCTCTTCCAGGTCGGCGGTTACTGACAGGACTCGGCATGTCAGGGCTCTTTGTGGGCTGTCCTATTCGGAATATGTGTCTGACCCTTGGAATACGTAAGGTGTACCGGAAGCCGCATTTTCCCCTGTGTATCATGTCACTGTCCTGTGCGGCAAAGCATTCTGATTCCAAACCTGTGGAGCTGGTTGTTGTGTTGTTTGCTGTGCATACACTGGTGCGTTATTGGGTGCTATAGGCTACATGTGCTGGGGTGCGGGTGCTTGAGATTGATAACAGGGTTGTTGTATCTGCTGGGGTGCTTGAACGGGCATCGCGCCATATGAAACACTTGGGCACATCATTGCATACTGCAGTTAATATGTAACTGGGGGTGTTGGTACACTAGGATACGCTCTGGGATTATATGCATAAGCTTGACTGCTCCTACATTCTCATGCAAAATGATCCATCTTCCTACAGATGAGACACACGTCAGATGATTTCCTTTGGTGGATACTAGAGAAAGTGAAAGCAGGTCCGGTTACACAACAACACTTACTGAGATTAGAGAGCCGATGGATCCACAGATTGGACAGCATGGATAATGGCCTTAATGAGCAGTACATTCCACTCTACACATAAACAGCAGTTTTAGGTTTTGCTCTCTTCACAGCCAGATATGCGCAGGCAGCTCCTTTTTGAGCCTGGGTAACTCGGACACGAAAATGTGCCTCTGGTGTGGTTCTCTACGACATTCTATGATTACCACACGCATACACAGTATTCACTTTTTATATACATCTCTTTAAGGCTTTTCACAAATGTCCAATTTAAATTTATGTCAATTTTTTGCTCATCCTGATCCATTCATCAATACATTTTTCTAGGGGACACAGGACGCTCGAGACCCTCATCTCGTCCCCCTTGTTGTTTATTTTCTCAACGGGTTACCTTGATCCGTGTCTGCACACAGAACGCACACTAGAGACAGGCTGTGACTAGGGCAGAGACACACCCTCTCAATTCAAGCAGCGAATTGGATGTATAAGATTCACACCCACCCCACGTCACACTGATCATTCTGCTGTAGTGTCCAGTTGCTAAGCAACAACCTGTGGGCTCTCAGCCAAGACTACGGCCGACACGCACAAGCACCCTTCCCAAGCAATCTCCAGCACAGGAGACGACGATTAGGAAACCCGCGGCTCCTACAGACAGAGACATACGCCAGCCGGCTGGGCATCGGATGCCACACCAGGCAGGCATCTGAATGCAGGTTTGTTTTTCCGGACCCCAACGGTATAATGCCCTGTCGAGAGGGAATAGGAGAAAAGTAGAGAACAAACCGTGCAGTGGATCTAATTAGGGGATTTGGTTTCCCTCTTGTCTCACTGCAGAACTCTTCATACTGCACCAGATTCTTTGGAGGCATCTGCATTTATGATTAAACAGAGGCCAAGACAAACAATCCGTTTTCCCTCACAAACATTTGAAGCAGCGCCGCTCATGGGCAAAGGAACAGTTAGAGGTCAAGGGATACACAAACCCTTAAAACTTTTTGGTAATCCTTTACAGTCTCCCTCTGCATCTAAATAATCACTATGTGAAGCGAACAAACAGCACGGCTGATTTGTCATGAACCCTCTCGGTTGGCGTTGGATGCCGTTGTTACGGCTTCGCCGCCATTAAACACTGCCACCACGTTGTTCACGTTTCTCTGTTTACGGTCTAGTGTTTCCCTCTGTTCTTTCCTCTCTCCTATTTACTTCCTGCTACCCATGGTTCCTTGCGTTGCAACCGTCTCCTTTCGTTTTCACGGTGAGACGCTTCCAGTGCTTTTTCTCTCGCTCACTCCTTTTCTCCCCTACTGGGGTTCGCTTCCTCTTTTTCTCCTTCCTCTCTGCCTCCCTGGTGGCCCACCTCTTCCGCCGGGTTCTCTCTGTTTTTGCGTCTCGACGCTTACCTGCTCTCTGCCAGTATTCTTTCCTCCCTGGTCACTTGTTCTCCGGATGAATCTTCACATTGTTTACCTCAAGGATTCCTGATGCAATTGAATTCTACTACTACTACGGCTACATATCTCATCGCAATCCACGGCCAGCAGTTCTACCGCGACACAGGGGTTTTTTCCGCCTTCGGGCTTTTTCCCCTTACCCGCCTGCATACGGGACCGGAGCCGAGGTGGTAACTATTTCAGAGTTCCACCACGGCTTTGTTCTGTGTCAGAGCTCTAATAACAAAGAGTAAAAAGGATTACCTTGCCCACCAACACGGTGTCGGAGCATCAGACCCTGAAGACTCAGGTGAGGAGAGTGGTGCATCGGGTGGGAAAGCGGAGCATTTGGACAATTCCCTTACGGTAACTTCTAGTACACAAGGTTGTGACATGATTATACAACTTTCAGAGGACAAGCAATACTCACCATATACTCTTTCATTTCCCACAGGGACTCAGTTCTCCCGATACACGACTCAGCCAAATTTGACTGACTTGAGTCCTGTGACGCTCTGTGTATTGGCTGCTTTTGGTCCGGCCACGGCGGCATTGCGGATACTGGTATGCAGCACAAACCTTTAATTCTCAAAGGTTGAATTTTCCCCTCGCAGTAAGAAATTACTTCTGCCGCAGTAGGGACCCAAATGTCTTTTTCCATGTAAATATTATTCGTAACCACAAATATGCATTTTAAATTATGTTTCGATGCATTTAGTACAGCACCACATTGTGTACAACCACTCAAACCCTTAATTTTTTCTCATAGGGTACTTCAATTCTGCCCTGACGAAGGTGGCCACAATTATTTTCATCCACCACCGAAATGCGGATTCCAGCAAGGGGGACATTCCAGGCCCCTGGTTTGGAAGACAGCCAGTGGCTTAATATGGACGAACAGAACTTCCTTACTAACCTTAGCGTTTAGGAAAAAGGTTTTTTTCCCCTTATACTCTGTCATCCATCCCCTGCACGCGTAGGCATACCCAATGAGGGCTCTTTGATCTATGGACTAAAACCGACACAAATTCTCCATAATAGGAGTTGATTTTTCAGTTGGTTGGGAAATAAGATATTTATATGAACTTCTTAACATAGAAGTGTTTTTTTGTTTTTTTCTGTTTGTTTAGTGAAGTCATTAAAACTGTTGCATAATTGAAAAATTGATTCTGCTACACATTTGAGTAATATGTATTTAGCAGTCTCCTTAGGAATTTTGAACAGTAAATTTGCTCAGGGTTCATCTACCTCCTAAGGTAGTATATGAATTTAGCTTTTCACAATCTCTTCTTGTTCCTACATTTCTCCTTTCTTACTACTTGTGACCAACTTTGGAGGCACGTTTTTCTCCCTTCACACTGGGTTTCTGTTCACACTCAATAACTTTCACTTCTTTATCTCTATATCAAGATTGGGGTTTCATTGACCACTGACTTAGAGGATTTTCAGCCATAAGTGAGGAAACATTGTATTTCCATGTGCCTATGACAGTGGACTGCATACTAGAGATTGATCCACGGTTTTATACAGCAATTACATTAAGTGTGCCAACAGCATTTCATTTTCTTTGTATTGTATACTACCATTGTGTTTTCTTCATTTGCATTGTATATTGTTTAAATACAGAACAACAAATTATAATATTTTTCTACTTAACGGTTACGATGTGTGTGTTGTTTCATTAAATAAATCAGATACCAAATGAGGTTATCGGGATCAGACCCAGTTCAGGCCCGATTTGGGGCACTTCCAAAGGTTGGAAGTACAATTTATTTTAGCAGCGCCTATTCTCTTTGTGTTTATACAGTTTAGGGTGCCCAGCTGCTAGTCCTACTAGGGCACCCCAACTCCCATTTGTGTCAAGCCATCTTCCTACATGAGCAACACAGTCCTAACCTACCAAATCTCAACCCCTATCACACCAAATGCTCCTCCTCTACCTCCCCGGCCCCTTTGAATCTCTCCCCTTCCCTGCGGATAACCTCATGGGTAACCTCCGTGATAACCACCATGGTACCCTCCCTGGTACCCTCGGTTGTACGGATACCCTTGGTACCCCCTTTAGTCCAATCCAGTGCCACTCTCGCTTCTACTCGAGCCGTCCTCTGTTCCACCTGTTGTACGTGTGACCCCATAATCACTGCTCCTTCTATGCTCAACTTTACCAATTATTTTTGCACTCATTTCACCTCTGCCTTCTGTACGTTATCCCCTACTTCCTTTTCCTTCTCCTGCCCCCTTTTACAATGATGCACTATTATTGCCTATGTTTCAGCTCATCCTTTTGCTTCAACATTACCTTAGTCAAATCATTCTGCACTTCCTTTGGAAGTCCCTTCTTTAACATGTGATACAATATTGCTAGTGTTTTGCCCATGATTCCCCTGTCTCCGCCCTCCATATCTCCTGAATCTGTAATATGTACTGCGCAGGAATATCATCCTCCTACGTAGTGCGTGACATTATTGAATGCATGTCTGGTGTGTCAGGATATGCTGTTCTCGATGCAGCACACCCTCTAGCCCGACAACTGTTAAAGTGTGCCTCATCATGAGTATCATCACTCCTGTATATCCTGCCTTCTTCCAAATGTCAACTGCTTGATCCGCCAATATTGTGAAAAACAAGCTTTTCATATCTCCTACTATCAATGTAATACCTGCAGTCTGTTTCTCAAGTGCAAAGATCCATTTGCCCGCTCCTGCGGCGAATGAGTGCAGTGCCTTAATCAAATTGTTTCTATCTATGTGTGGCCAGGGTACATACTGTGCTCAGCCGGGCCTTTGAGTAGCAACTGAAATTATGTTCCTACCTGCTTTGCTGGTTACTTTATCCCCTCCTGCATCCTTTTTACCACTGCCATACGAGCTGGTCACTCTCTTAATCTTGGGCACCACAAACTCTCTATTCTTGGTGTCACCGAGTGGCACCTCTTCTCCCTGCTCCTCGTCTGTCTCCCAATCTTCCTCCTCTTCCGCTACTCCGGCAACAACATCTGATCGGAAAGATTCATAATCTGAACTGCCCACTCGCGGCTGCCCTCTCCTATATCCTTGATCATTGTGACCCTCATCCCTCGTTTCAACATGTGCATCTCCAATCGCAGTGCTGTCGATTCTACATAAAATATCACCTGCTCCCCACTCTTTGGTACCAATTGGCGCTCTTCGCCCTTCTCCCCTCTCTTGTGTTACTTGTGCAATCTCTGATTCTGTCCTTCGGAGTGCCATTTCTAAATCCCTTCATGCCCTATTTTCTGCTTCCATCACTCATGGGTTGCACGCGGCACTAGCTAGTGGCTGTGGGGCATTTGCATAAACTGCTTTTGATGTTGTGAAGTTGCATGAGGCACATATTTATGGTTAGTATATCCTGCAGCTGCTTGCAAGGGACAACACCGCTGTGGGGGAAGAGGGGCTGTGGGAGTTGTGGGTACTGCGGGAGTTGTGGGTTGTCATGATCCCTGCCCCCAACCCCCTGAGACAACATACTGGAGCCAGGACTCGATCACCCACATGGACCTTGAAGCCCTCTGCGTCTTATCTGAGACCCAATGTGGCGCCAGGCTCATTCATAACTCTGAGGACAACTTGGCATTGGTCTCTATAATGTACTGTGGGCAACATGGATGCCCCCACATAACTCAGTTCTACGAACTGAGCTATGCAGTCTAGCATTTTGGGTGTGGTTCAGCCCAGGGATACCTGGCATACCTGGAGACTATTTAAACTATGCCCGGGCAGAGGAACACGCTTTGCGTTACTCTGCACCTGCAACGTGACACTTACTGTGTTCGACTCGGTCTCCTGAAGGCCTTGCCTTTTCCTCCGCATCGACACACCTGCAAGAAAAAGAACAGCGTTAATATATACTTACCTTGGGGAGTATCCTGCTTCCATCCATCGCTCCTCCAGTCCTGTGGGCAGCATTTACGGCGTTGTCATCTCCATCTCGGCACGCCACATCCTAGAAGAACCGAACGAAAGGAAAAGACATTAATATGCATACGCGTATCCCGCTCACCCAAAAACAGCAAGAAGAGTCAAACGCTTACCTGGACTCGAGCCACTCAGTGTAACTTCAGTTCAGGAGAACACCATCGACCTGCAAAGGGAAAAGACAAGACAGGTTAGCACATTAGGATAAGAAGGTGCCGCATATTGCACTTACTCACCGCAACTTATTCTCTCAGCCGGTAGCCACGCTGGGACATTGCAGCGCCTGTAGGGGACAGAGAGAGACATTGATCAGCACAAGAAAAAGCAAACAGCGCAGGTTACCCTGCTTTCACTCACCGCTTAGTGGTCAGCTCCCTTAAGCCGCTCGACACCATCTCCGAATTCGCCAACACCTAAGGAGAAAGAAAAAGGGGCAAGAGACAAGAAGAGGACAATTCAATACGAATCATCAAACCTACCTTGTCAGACCCAATTGGGCCACACCAGTGAAGCAACTAGGTGGCATAGCGCCCACATCGACCGACGCACCCCTGCACCGAAGGAGCAGGACGGAGAGCCCACAACACCAGAAAACAAGGTGAGGAAAGGACATAGGGGAAGGTTTGGTTCCAAAGGGAAGAGGGGGTTAAGCACCCAGAGACAAAAGAGTTTAAATCCGGAAATCATGTGTTTCAGGCCCAGTCTCCAGCCGAACAGATTCCAGGCAAGGGTTTGAGGTCATGGGAGGTCCAGACAAGCTGAGTGGCGTCCCCGTGGATACCGTGTGAGCGTTACTGTTGTTTACAGGGCACTAGAGGCACACTAGGTGTGGGAGTGACACAGGGCAGTTGTATTACTATTTCTCTCCTCTTTGGATCCTCAGAAACATCTTTCAAATCCTCTACCATTCTCCAAAGATGGACAATGCTGTTCCAATTCCTCAACTTCTTCCCATTATATTTTGATGCCAAATAAGTGTACCTGTGATCCAAAACCTCCTTGTTATTTGTTCCTTCTTTGGGCCATTGCATATACATTCCCCCTTTTGTATCAACCACCCGTTCATTATGATACTTCATATTTTTTTCAAGATACAGCAGGAGTGCTGTGCACATATATTTGATTGGCGTTAAGGAACTCATGTTATATCCAAGCCTAACTTTGTAATGCTATTTCATCTACTAAACATCGATCCAGCAGTATCAAGCATCCTCTTCTCACTATTGTCCACCTTTCCCATTACCTCAACCCTCCCCCATTGCCCCCTCACTCCACACACTAATACCCCACACAACTCTCCACACAATTCAAAAACCACCCCTTCACACCACAACAATTCAATGTCACCTTCAACCACAAATCAATAAAAACACAAATATATATACAATGCGATAGAGCCTTCCTCAATCTGCACCTTGAGACAAGGGCATTTACCTCCTTACACCCCCATTTGCCGAGTGATGGGATCCCAGGTCAACAATTATACTGGACCTACATAACAAAATCACACTTATTTACAAATTGTGAAAACCCTTACTCGATAACCTTGCCTCGCGGTGAGGGTATTTACCACTAATCTTTTGCCAAGTGGAGGGTTCCCAGGTCTTCCATATAATGGACCTCGCTCCTTTCATTTATCCTGCAGCAATACCTTTCCTCCACAATCAGAGAGGTTCCTGTTACTCTCTCATCATATTTGACCTCATAATATATACTGTGACATCATCTTATAAAAATCTGTTATATATTACCATGTGGCTTTGCACGCTTCATTGATTCACAACCAAATCACTCCACACATACCCACTCTCCCCTTATTGTTTTCTACCACAAAGGTGTACTTACAACTATATGTTCTCCTGAGTTCCTTCGATATGGGGTCCCGTCAACAGCCTGCACACTCTGGGAGCAGCAACCCACTCCAAAGAGCAGACAGGGCTTCTGCAACACAGCGCCTTTAAATCTCTTTTCAAATTGTGCACGGGGGACTGGTCTCTGTAGAAGGGTGCTGCACCCCATATGCACGGCTGGGACACCCAAACACACAGAGTCTGGGATCACGTTGGGGTCAGCAAATTTAAAGGGTGGCAGCCCAAAAAACCATATAATAAAAGCAATCCAAATGACCAAAATAATCACTGCACCTCTTTGCAAGGGAAACAAAAGGTTTATTACATGCAAAAAGGGTCTCAGGTGGTCCCGTACAACCAAACTGACATGGAGCTTGACTTATCTCAAGACGTTACATCTTATGTAGTAGGAAAAATGCAAATTAAGAACATTGTGCATAATAATGAGTACAACAAATTCTCCAGCACTGGATCTTTCATAGATTGACATCCTATGAATATTGTCTGGGAATCCTTGGTTATGTTTTACTTCCCCTTGCTAGAACCAAGGAGAACCTAAAATGTGTATCCTAACACCATTATTGTGGGTGGTTTTGGTCCCATCAATGGGACCTTGCATAGCCAGAGACTAGTCACTCCTCATCCTCTTCAGATTCTAACTGCATATTGAAGCTGAGGGAGCCCTCTGGTTTTTTTCCCACATAGAATCTAGGTTTATACTTCAGTGAAAATAACATTTTCTTCTACTTCTTCTGGAAAATTAGATCAAGTCTACAGCAACAATTTGAGGCAGATCAGTGGGGATGGAGGCCAAAAGGAGACCCCTTTTTAAGGCCTGTGCCACGCGTGGCCAAAATAATGTATTTGAGGGTGATAAACACTCCGACTGCATATACTGCTTGTATCCCCACCACACGGTAGACAAATGTACTATATGGTCTTAGCTCCTAGACACTCAAAGATAGAAATCAGAGACTGGTCTGCTGTCTCAATGAGGGGAACTACCCCGAGTACCCCTCTGATGTCGAACAAAACAAAAGCATTGCCACTCCTACAGGGAAGTGACAGTGATTGAGGGAAAGGGCCAGGTCAAAAAAGACCAAGCACTGAGTCACCCACGGCTATGAGCCGTCGACATTGGGCGAGAAGAGGCCACCCAAGGGGCCGGAAAGGCTGCCATCACCCAGAGAAAATCTGTCATTACCAGGGAAGAAATCGGTGACAGAAGGCGGCAAGTCGACAGAGAAATGGAAGCACAAATCAAGGTCAGTGGAGGCATTGCTCATTTCGACGGGTGGGAGCATAGGCAACACCCAAAACCCCTGTGGCTAGCGACGGCTGGCCACAGGTCCCCTCATGCACCGCTGTCCATAGCAGTAGCTGCAATCCCCTCATCGTTGACACCTTCACCTTCACCGAAGGGGCATAAACACTTGTCTACAGCCTGTAGATACACCAAAAGAGCATAAGCACGCTTCACCCTCGTCGATGGAACCGGAGCATACAAAGACACCTAAGGTGGGCCCAACGACAAAGCACAAACACAAGGCCAGCTCGCCTATGAGACACTGGGCAGTGCCTCATAAAATCGGCTTATCCACGATGCTCCATAAAAACAGCTCATCCACGGCACTCGACAAAACCGGCTCGTCAACGACACTCTGTAAAGCCGGATTGTCGATGGAGAAGTCACCGCAGCGGGACCACCCAGAGACGGACACCTTGCTGCTGGCCTACAGTGACTGTGGTGGGGAAAACAAATATCCCGAGGACACAAAAAGCCAAAGAAGAGTGCCTCGTCGACGACATCATCAACAACACTCTCATCAACGGAGAAACACAAAATTCCTCAGGAGCAGGTAGTTCAGCCTAATTAACCAAGGAAATCAACACCTCCAGCGGAAGACCACCAGGTTGGCAGAACCAATACATCAGGTCTCCCCAATTCAATACTCTGAAGTGATTCCTGAGGAGATCTTGCAGTACAAGATCTACAATGACTTTGAGACCCAACATCAACAGCTCCAAGCGTCAGACTCAAAAAACTCAGTTATAATCCAGCAAGATTCCCCAACTAGACCTGGTGGTCTTGGTACCAGGGAGGCACATCCCGGAGGAAGGCCAAGTGGGTGTTGAGCCACAGGGAGAGGCGAGCACAATTCCAGTCCCAGGAACCTCCGACATAGAGGCCCAGCAAAGAGAGGTACATGCACTGTTATCGAGCCCCAAGGCATTGCTGTCCATACAGGTGCTCTCTTTGTTGCAAAGGGTAATCCCTCAACTTGACGCAGCACTAATAAGGCCAGTGATGCCAGCCTTGCATCTTCCCCCCCAGTAACCTCCACCTCAGCTGGCTGTACCATGCCCCTCTCCGCCCAGGTCGAGATCTAGATTAGGCTGCAGGTCTGCACAGTCCTCCAGAGGACACTCACAATCCAGGTCAGTCTCCTGTGGCATCCCCCAGTCCCCGCCAGGCCGCAGGGGCAGAGCACATCACCAGCACTGACCTTGTCTTCATGCAAAAGGAGCTGCACTGTCTCACCTCTACTTGCGATTGGTGCCAGCGGAGGGGGAACTGACAGACACAGATGCAGGTGGGCCCCAGGATACTACGTCTTCATCGTCCCACTTCCACCAAAGGGACGACAATTGGGACATGGATTCCCCACAGGAATTCCCATTGGACGAGGAGTAAGCAAAACCGCCCCCCCTGGACACAGGGTTTCATTCCACAATCATGAAAGCTTGCAAGGAATTTGGCCTCCTTGCCTCGAAAGATGAGAAGGAGTGATTTTTATTCAACCACGTGGGAAAGAGGAGAAAGGTGGTTGTGTCTATACCTATCCTTCACTATGTCTAGCAAGAGGGACTTAAAACAATGAAGCCACCCATTCACTACTCCAGCCATTAAAGGATGCCTCAACAAGAAATCTAACCAACCGGATATCGAGGACAAAAAGTTGAGAAAAAAAAAGTTGAATTATTTTTTTTTATTTATATTTATTTTTTGGCTCTCGTAGATAAAAAAAAAAAGGTACAAACTAAAAAAAAGGGGGGGTGGGGGGCAAACCCCCCATTATGAATAAAAAACGTATTAAAAAAGAAATTCAACTTTTTTTTCGACTTTTTTTTCTCGATATTATGACTATGAACCAAGGGCCACAATATTGCCCAGATTAGATTTATCATTTTACAAGTACTACAAATCTCCACTATTTTTATTTATTTATTTATGTATTGGATATTTGTACGGAGTCTATACAACAATTGTTGTTGTGACCATTGGACTAGGCAGGTGCTAAAGGGAGGACAGGAGGGCAAGTGCTAGGGTTTGCAGGAGTGAGGGTCCACATGCTAAGTGCAAGGCAGAGGTCGGAGTGGGCGCGGGGGCTGGTACCCTATTTAACCCAGAGGGTACTAGGAAACCAGTCACTGCGACAGATGGGGGTATTAGCAGGGGAGGGGGAGAGGGAAGGAAGAAAAGAACATTCCAGAGAGAGGCTCCTTCGGAGGAGAGCGATCTACCCCCCACTCTCTGCCTAGAGAAGCACCTGATCTGCAGAGAGTTGGATCAAGAAAACCGAAGGGCTCTAGTGGGGAGGTATTTAGGAAGAGAGAGTTGGATGTAGCAGGGTTCCAGGCCCCAGAAAGCCTTGTGGATGATGCAGCGGGTCTTTAACTTGATCTTGGGAGCCAGTGGAGATATTCTAGGGCTGGAGAGATGCAGTGCCTGGGCTTGAGGCCAAGGATAAGTCTTGCAGTCCTATTCTGGATTAGTTGAAGGGGGCGAAGGGAGGATACAGGAAGATTGAGGAAGAGGCTGTTGCAGTAATCCAACCTAGAGAGGGCCTGAGCTCTCTGGAGACATTGAGTTTCTGGGGTAAGGTGAGGAAAGGGAGAATGCCTCTGAGAAGGTGCAGCTGATAGTGGGCCTTTTCAGCAAGCTCAGCGATGTGAGGAGAGAGAGGAGTCAAAGATGACACCAAGGTTTTTTCCCTCACAAGCGGGTGAGAGGAGGGACTCAGAGGACAGAGATAGGGTAAGAGAGAAGGAGGAAGCTGGGGTCCCAATGAGAAAGATCTCGGTCTTATTGGCATTAAGGCAGATATCAGTAATATCATTGGGCACTCACAGACAGTCAAGCTATCCATTTCCACAGCGGTGGAATTCTTAATTTCACGTGGGCAATGCTGCAAACGATCTAAGAACTCTACACTTTTGATATTTTCACGCAAGCAGCTGCAATTTTATTCCATTTTGGATAGTGACATGTAATTATCAGACCTAATTGGAGGATTGTACAGGCCCTGATGAAGGACATAAATGTCCAAAATGCATTGGCCTTATAACGCATCTGTTGATAACCTTTGAATGATTTACTGACTAAGAATATAATTAGCAGCAAATAAATCTAATGGAAGTTTTTAAAACTTGAACTCTTTGTTTTGGAATACATAGAAAATTATAAACCGCCAACGTGGATATTGGGTGTGCAGCCCACACCACAAGATCCTGAGCAAACACCTCTCAGATATTGCACATTTTTCCCAAGAAGCAACCACCTGGATTACATCCTACTTGGAGGGCCGAGCCATGAGGGTCTTTTCTGATCAGGCATCAGCCACTCCATCCCCCATTGGGTGTGGAGTCCCATAAGGATCCTGCACCTCTCCATAATCTCTTCACTCTTCCCCTGTTCAGCGACCTAGAAGAGTTCGGCATAGCCTTTGCCAACTATGCCGACGACACACAAATTCTTCCGCCGCTATCAGGTGACAATAAGCAAGACCTCTAATTACTACAAAGAGAGACTGGGGGAGCAAATTAAAGACACTAGGACTCAGCTCCAAACCAAGCTCTGGAAAACCATACACTAAAGAATCCCAGCGCCTCTCTATTACCTCTCTCTCAGTTTGGAAGACAGTCCATGGACCAAATAGGTACCAAGTCACCATTCTTACTAAAAAAAAGTGCAGATTTTATTGAAAAATCACAAAGATACAATTACAATAGTTCATTTCATAAAACTATAGGCATAAAAAACATGTAAACCATATGACATATCTCTAAAACCACAGCACCAAAGTGTAAAAAAAAAAGCCTAAAACACCCTACCTATACAAATCTAAAAGTGACAATTGCATAGAACACCAGAGTACAGTACAAATATTTAGTGCAAAGCAACGCAGTGGTAAGTAGCACCTGGAGGCTCCTTTCTTCAGGAAAACGTCCTGAACCAATATCAATGGCCTTGGTATAAAGAATTACTACCCTTTCTTTGCTACCAGGGTTGAATACCAACTAAATATGTTATTTCAACGTACTATTAATTTTTACAGTACAAATAAAGACCCAACATGTTTTGTTCATCTTTTTAGTTCAAAATATAACTGTGAACTTATTCAGGTGAACCAACTGCGCCCACCTACATATATTGCTGCACAGGTGTCAATCCCACACCCTACAGGTGCTGGTAGCCAATTCTGCAACCAACAATTGTGCAAACTATGTATCCAAACCTAAGAGAGAAAAGTGAAGATACAGCAGTGAGACCAGTATTCATTACTAACTGCTGCCAACCTACAAGGTACCAGAATCTACCTACGTAAGGCTTATCGTGTGCTTCAAGGTATATCAATTATCCTGAACACGATTGGGGGAGGGCATCTCTTTAGTAGACGAATGTCTGAAAAAAGGAAGGAAATAAGGAAAAAATTAGTTGAAGGGTTACTCACAGGTGTTTCCTCTTGTCACTGTACACTTTCATAAACTATGGTTCATTTCGTCTCTGGCAGCTCAGCACTTTCAATGAAGTCTGCTATTCTAGTCCAAATAGTAATCATTCTCCAATCTACTTCCAACTGTCGGTAGTTTAGCACCTTAATATCCACAATAGTATGCATAGTACCCCTGGTAGTTGTCATAGCAGTATGTAACTTCCTGTAAGTATGACACGAGTACTTTAAGTAGGTAAAAATGGCCAATTTTAAGTACCTTAAATAGTCTTGGCGTGGGGAGATCAGGTCTTGCAGTGTTGGCTACCGTTCAGTTAAAAAATAGACACTGTTCTATAATATAGCGGCTCCGGGTGGACAAGCCTCTCAGTAGTACGCCATGTCAACGCATAGACCTCAACACTCTCCAGAAGACTTATGCTCGCATCCAGGCCTGGATGGCAGCCAATGGCCTATGTCTAAACGGGGAAAAAAACTGAAATTCTACTGGTATGCCCCAGAGAGTCCCTAAAAAACTAGACAACAAATACAGCTTCTTCAGTATTGAGAACACTGTTATTACAGTCTCCGCTGCAGTAAAAACCCTTGGTGTATACTTGGACTCCACATTCAATGGAAAGACAAGTCAGCGTCATTTCATCATCTGCTACCCTTATGACAAAAATCATAAACGTAGTGAAACCCCACCTATCGCCAAAAAAACGCCTCAACATTGCAGGAGCTACTATTGGCAAAAAGCTGGACTACTGTAACATCCCTCTCATAGGCACATCTGCCAATAACATCAACAAACTGCAAACCACGCAAAAACAACGCCCTTAGAGTGGCCCTAAGTATCCCCAGGAGGGAGCACATCTCTCAGGCGAGAAAAGATGCCCATTGGCTCCCGCTCAAAGAGCGCATAATATTCAAGGCCCTCACAATCACACACAGAGGCCTCTCTCAGGCCGCCCCATCCTACCTAGGTGAATGAATACATCAGGTGCCCGTCCACAGACCAAATCGAGACCATTACTCTCACCTACTCTCAGTCCTGTCATTCAATAGAGCCAAAGCCGGGACACCAGCTTTGAAGTGCTAGCCCCAAAAGGCCTGGAACACCCTCCCACTCAGTCTAAGAAACAAAGACTCTCTCACAGCCTTCATAAAGGTGCTAAAAACCAAGCTATTCAACTAGACTGTACCTGATTGTATTGTTTCAAAGGTTGTTCCTCTGTAACCATGGAACACTTCCACAACATTGTCTTTGAACCTGTAATTCTGCCTTTTGAAGTATCTGTCTTAAATTGTATCTAGGTTAATATACTGTAACAGCACCACGATGCCCCTGGGCCGATGGGTGCTTTATAAATCTAAATAAATAATTAAAATGGCTTCATAGCCAAGGTCTTTTTTTGCTAGATGTAATTTGCAACGCACAATGCCTGAATAGCATCAGACAGCCAGGAGTGAGAGAGGAGGAAGACGAGGCAGTAGAGGGAAGGTTGAAGAAGAGCTGTGTGTCGTCTGCATAACAATGGAAGTGAGAAGAGAAGGAGGAGATCAGGTGAGCCAGAGGGGCAAGGTAGATGTTTAAGAGCCACGGCAATAGGAAAGAGCCTTGAGGGACGCTGCAGGTGGAGAGTGTGATTGGGAGAGAAAAAGGGCCCAGTTAAACCTGGGATGGTCAGTTGGAGAGGAATTATGTCAATTAGTCCAATGCCAGACCTGTGATGCCAAGGGTTCACAGAGCAACTTTTCCAGGGATGCATGATGGACCGTGTCGAAGGCAGAGGAAAGATCCAGAAGATAAGAATGGATGGAGAGCTGGAATTGAGATTTGAGAGCAATTCTTCACAGGTGTTTAATAGAGCAGTTTCCATGCCTCTGACTGGTCTGAAGCCAGACTGGTGGTTATGGAGACAACCAACAGATTCAGGTGTTGGATCAGTTTGGAGATGACCAGCTTCTACAGGAGTTTGTCCAGGAAGGGCGTAATGGTGATAGGGCGAAAGTTAGCCAGGCAGGAGGGTTTGGCAGAGGCCTTTTTGAGTAGAGGATGCACAAGGGAGTGCTTGAGGCGTAGCGGAAAGGAGCCATTGGCAAAGGAGTGATTATTGAAATCGCCCAAGGTTGGCGCAAGGTAGGCAATGTTGTCCTTGATAGTTCTGGAGGAGCAGGGAAGCACCTGTTTGGAGGAGACTTTCATAGAGAGGACTTGTCTAGAGACCTCACCCGGTGCTATGGGCGAGAAAGCGGAGAGCAGGAGGGAAGGGGAGAGTGGGGAGTTTAAGTAATTGGAGTTGTGATGGAATGTTTTTGACTGAAAACTCCCACACAACCTCTGTGTCACACCCTTCCCTCTTTCCCACCTGTTTGTCATTGATTGCGGTCTTCTTGGGAACTCCTTCCTTCTTCCTCACTGATCGGGACTTGTACAGGAAGGGACGTGAGTCTTCGGGTTCCAGTGTGAGGAGTGCCGACTGCCTTAAGCAGGTTGCGTTCAGTATCCAGGGAAGTTACTGCGGAGGAATCCAGGAAGGAAGGGAACTGATGTCCAATTCTCAGCGGGTGCCGGGGAGCCCGTGGCACCGAGCACGAGACGGATTCCGGGATGAAGGGGAGAATGGCCTTACCGAAGCGAGGCAGGAAAAAGAAGGGATTCCAGGAAGGAGGAAAAGGGTTGGAAACTGGAAGATAGACGGGAACGATACACACGTCGAACAACTCGGATCAGTAGCATTGTGACGCGCAGAGCCGCGGGGGCATGCCTATCTTCTAGGAAGCAGCGCGTTGCGCGTGGACACTAGAGAGCAGCGTTTCTGTGCTGTCGGCCATGTTGGGAGGATCGCCGACCTGATGTTGCGGTGCATCATGGACCACAAAGTCCAGAAGGGCCGGAATCGTTGGTTCATGACAGCATGCCTCTTCTTAAATCTTAATCCACCGGGTTTGCCTGGATGGTTTCGATGGAACCTTTGCACTAGACGGGGGGCATTCATGTTGGAGACTGGTTCCCAGGTGCGTTCGCTGGGTGCGTATTCTTTCCACTCCACTAAGTATTGTAGTCGACCCGTCTGTTTCTAGAATCACATATCCTGGAGACTTTGATTTCAATCTGGTCATTGACAAGCACGGGGCTAGGTCTAGGAGTCGATCTGGTGGGCCATGCATATGGTTTCAACAAGGAAGTGTGGAAGACCGGATATATCTTCTTCCAGGATTCTGGGAGCTGAAGTCGAAAGACCACTGGATTGATGATTTCCTTAATGGAGAAAGGTCCATAATACTTGGGAGCCATTTTGTTTGGCCGTAGATGTCGAGGTAGGAGTTTCGAGGATAACCAGACCTTGTCCCCAACTTCATATGGAGGGCTGGGTCCCCGCTTGGTATCTGCATATCTAGGACATATGGCAGAACTGAAGGGTGAAACCCTTGACTGCAAAAGAAGGGACTAGTCTTGATAGCCGAATGATCAGAGTTGTTGTAAGCGAATTCAGCTACCGGAATCAAAAGTGACCAATCATCTTGGACCTTGGTAGAAAAACAGTGTAGGTATTGTTCCAGGGTCTGGTTTACACGTTCAGTTGCTCCATTAGTCTGAGGATGATACCCCGAGGATAATGCACGTTGGATGCCTAACATTTAGCATAGATGTTTCCAGAACTGGGATATATACTGAGGTCCTCGGTCGGAAATGATCTTGGTAGGTAATCCATGAAGCCTGAATATATGTTGTTAAGAATATCCCTGCCAATTCAAGTGAATATGGTAGCTTGTACAAGGGTGAAGTGAGCCATATGGGTGAACAGATCGATAGTAACCATTATAGTTGTATATCCCCTGGATGGGCGCAATTCCACGATGAAGTCTGTGGCGATTGTCTCCCAAGGGCGTGTTGGTAATGCGGGTTGGTGTAGGAGACCTGCAGGTTTTCTGTTATCACACTTGTTTTGATTACAAACAGCGCAGGTTTGGATGTAAGTTCTTACACCATCGATCATCCTCGGCCACCAGAATTGTCTCTGAATCAGGTGAAGAGTTGTAGTGATGCCTCGATGCCCCGAATGGAAGGTATCATGACAAAGTCTTATGATCCTGTCTCTCAATCTTTGTGTGGGTACCACCAATCTCTTAACCTTGAAGAGATAGCCACCCTTAGAAACCAGGCTCCATTGATTTGTCTTGATGTAGTCCTGCCATAGATCAGAAGAAGGTGTTTCGGCACAGACGTCTTCCAGGAAGGAATTGGCCTGGGTGACAAACACTGTATTAGGAAACATCTTAGTCAGGATGCCTGGATAAGGCATCTGCTATAATGTTGTTGGTTCCAGGAAAGTGGTGAATGCGGAACTGGTACTGGGCAAAAAAGAAGGCCCAACGGGCTTGACGACTATTTCTGCATTCCAGGGACTGTAGGACTTGCAAGTTTCTATGATCGGTCCGCACTTGCACAGGATGTTTGGCGCCCAAGAGTAGATGGCGCCAGTCGGTAAAGGCTTGTCGGATGGCCAGTAATTCCTTTTCCAGGACAGAGTAGTGGGTCTCACTGGGAGTCAAGGTGCGGGATAGGTATGCAATAGGATGTTCCCTGTTGTCTTCGAATTCTTGTTTTAAAACCGCCCCAATGGCGTAGTCTGAGGCATCTGTTTCTACCAGGAAGGGCCTATTTATGTCAGGCTGAGCCAGGATGGGACCTTGAGCGAATCTTCATTTTAGTTCCTCGAAGGCTGTCTCTTAAGCAGCAGACCAATTAAACGGTGTGTCTTTCTTTAAGAGTTTGACTATGGGATGCACAATGTCTGAAAATGTAGGGATACATTTTCTGTAGAAATTTGCAAGTCCCAGCAACAAATGAATCTGTTTTACTGTAGTAGGCGCTGGCCAAGAGAGTATGGAGTCAACCTTGGCAGGATCCATCCCGATTCCTTTGGAACTCAGCACAAATCCGAGGTAATGAACGGTCTGGACATGGAACAGACATTTTTCAGGTTTGGCCAGGAGTTTGTTTTCTCGTAGTCATCGTAAAACTGCATTTACATGTTCCTGATGGACTTGGGGGTCGTCGGAATAGATCAGTATATCATCCAGGTATACAATAAAAAAAAGGAACATCATATCTGAAATGACTCTATCCATGAACCGCTGAAAGACTGCAGGGGCGTTGGCGAGACCGAAGGGCATTACTAGATATTCGAAATGGCCAAAAGGGGTTCTGAAGGCTGTCTTCCACTCATCACCTTCCATTATCCAAATGAGGTGATAGGCACCCCGAAGATCGAGCTTGGTGAAGATGACTGCACCCCGAACTGCCTCCAAGATGTCAGAAATGAGCGGTAGAGGGTAACAATCCTTGATAGTGCACTGGTTGACACCGCGGTAATCCAAACAGGGTCAAAGATCTTTGGTATCTTTCTTAGGTACAAAGAATAGAGAAGCACCGGCAGGAGATTTTGAAGGACGAATGGTTCCATTAGCCAGGTTGGTATCCAGATATTCTCGTAGGGCTCTTTTTTCAGGTTCAGATAGTATAAACATTCTGCCAAATGGGATTACGGCTGAAGCATCTGTTTCGATGACACAATACTCAGGTCTGTGGGGTGGAAGAGTTTGAACGATTACTGTTGAAAACACGCCTGAGTATGGTTGATATATTTCAGGCTCTTGGGGAATGTTGGACACACATAAAGGTGATTGTTTGGAATTCACAGGAGGGTTATGAAGTGAGTCTTGAGACAAACAATGGGACAAGCAGAATTCAGAACCTAAAAAGAGGGATCCGGCTGCCCAGTTGATGTACGGGTTGTGTTTCTGGAGCCAGGGCATGCCTAAAAACATGGGGTAGTGAGCGGTCGTTATAATATCAAAACTGAGCTTTTCCTGGTGGTTGTTTATCAAAAGCAGTAGTTCCTTGTTCTGGTGAGTAATAGGCCCGGAAGATAATGGTCTCCCATCAATTCCTTCAACAGGTTGTATTATCTCTTTGGGTTCTCGAGGAATATTGTGACTGACAGCCCAGTCATGGTCTATGAATACTCCCATGGCACCACAGTCCACTAGAGCCAGGATGGGAAATGAGTCTTTCTCAGTAAGTGACAAGATCGTTTGGAGAACCACTAAGGTGTTTTGGCCAGGACCATTAAAGGAAGGAAGGGATGTGGAGCTTGCATCTTTCTCCCGAAGCTGTGCTCTGCTTAGGATCGGAAGCTGGCGTTTCCCGAGCGCCTGGGTGGTGCTATAGGGCATTCTCTTACAAGGTGTTTATCAGAAGCACAATACATGCAAAGTCCGGTATTGATCCTACGAATCCTTTCTTGTGGTGAAATTGGTCCGCGGTAGGCACCCACTTGCATTGGTTCCGGGTATGGTGAATGTTGGATGGGTGCTTCCTTAAGGTAAGGGTATTCCATGGTTGTCTTTGGGGATGTTGTCTTTGTTTTTCTTTTCTCAGCCTTTCTCTCCTGGATCCCGAAATCGATTTGCAGGGTTAAGTCCATTAAGGCCTGAAAGGAACTTGGGCGGGCCACTCTGGCTAACTCATCCTTGACTTCCTCATTCAAGCCTTTCCGGAATAGGGTGAAACTAGCTTCTTGGGACCAATCAGCTTCTTTAGCTAGTTATTTGAATCGGGTCACATAAGTAAGCATACCCTGACTCCCTTGCTGGAATTCCAGAAGTCTTTCCTGGGCGCTGTAGACGAGTTCTGGTCGATCAAAAATGGCCTTAAAGTCTTCTATAAATCTGTCATAATTATCCAGGAGTGGGTCTCCCGAGTTAACCAAGGGAGTCGCCCATGTTAATGCATTGCCAGTGAGGTGAGATATTATAAACCCTTCCTTAGCCCGGGGCGTGGAAAAATAGTAGGGTTTGAATGTGAAATGCACCAGGCAGGAGTCAAGGAAGGAACGCAGGGACTTGGAAGAGCCATCATATTTGTCCACAATACCCCCGACCAGGGCGCTTTCTTTGAACGCGGAATCCCGGGACAAGATTAGTTGTTTTAATGTTGCATTTTCGGCCTTGAGGTTTTCAACCTCTGTAGACAATTCTTGCATTCCTCTCATGAGGTCTTGGATTGCAGCCTCCATGTCAATTCTGATATCAGGTTCTTGGCGTCAGAATCTGTCACACCCTTCCCTCTTTCTCACCTGTTTGTCCTTGATTGCGGTCTTCTTGGGAACTCTTTCCTTCTTCCTCACTGATCGGGATTTGTACAGGAAGGGACATGAGTCTTCGGGATCCAGTGTGAGGAGTGCCGACTGCCTTAAGCAGGTTGCGTTCAGTATCCAGGGAAGTTACTGCGGAGGAATCCAGGAAGGAAGGGAACTGATGTCCAATGCTCAGCGGGTGCCGGGGAGCCTGCAGCACCGAGCACGAGATGGATTCCGGGATGAAGGGAAGAATGGCCTTACCGAAGCGAGGCAGGAAAAAGAAGGGATTCCAGGAAGGAGGAAAAGGGTTGGAAACTGGCAGATAGACGGGAACGATACACACGCCGAACAACTCGGATCAGTAGCACTGAGACGCGCAGAGCCGCGGGGCGTGCCTATTTTCTAGGAAGCAGCGCGTTGCACGTGGACACTAGAGAGCAGCGTTTTCGTGCTGTCGGCCATGTTGGGAGGATCTCCGACCTGATGTTGCGGTGCATCATGGACCACAAAGTCCAGAAGGGCCGGAATTGGTGGTTCATGACACCCAGTTCCCTAATGAATTTCTTATTAGGTCACAAAAGGACAAAAGGAAGCAATAATACAACTCCCCTTCTAAGGCTTAGATACAGCTATGATCTATTTATAAGCACTATGCATGTCCTTCACTGAAGTCCTGTTAAAATAAGCATTGGCAAAGCCAACAGTTTTGGTTTGTTCTGCATATCTTCTTCACACATTTCCAATAGTAATCTACTATTCGGTCACTATTCGGCTCCAGCTGAATACTTAGGTCAACTATTCAGTATTCGGCCGAAAAGTAAATGTACTATTCAGTACACCCCTAGTGAAGATTAGCAAGGGCATGGTCAGTGTGGGATTTCGTGGCAGGAGTGGAAAGGGGAATGAAAGTGGCGACAAAAGCAGCAACTGACACTCGCCTCATCGGTCGCATGACGGAGAAGAAGTCAGGCAGTGCAGGCAGAGGCTTAGCCGGGGGGCCTAAGAGATCCAGGAGAGACGGCAGGAGAGCATGGTCAGACCAGGACAGAGATGTTGTGAGAGTGTTGGAGATGGGGATGTCTGCTGAGATGAAAGCATCCAAGGTATGTCCGGCTGAGTGGGTAAGATCGGAGGGATGAATGGTGCGGGAAAGAAAGTCACAGAAGCTGCAGAAATGTCCAGTGGCCAAATCAGGAGATTCAAGTTGAATATTGAAGTCTCTGAGGAGGAGAAGCTTGGAGGTGGAGGCAAGAAGAAAAGAGGCAAGGTCAGACCACTCTGAGAGGAAGAGGGAGACCGGAGGGGGAGATCTATTTAAGAGACTGGCCCAAAGAGAGATCTACTGGATCAACTGCTTAGCCACGCTATCACTGACAGGCAAGAATGAGCAATTCAGTTTACGCTGCTTTATTTTAATTGTATCAGATAGGTTTCCTTATTAAGAATCACACACTATGGTTACTGCCTAATATGAATACCTACATTTGGAACTATGGATTTATTTCCCTGTGTGTGATTTTATGTTTTGATTATGCCTTCTGAACTTCCTCATTAGATATGTACTTTACATTGCGCAGTGATTAAGCCATCTCAAAATGATTGTATGGTCTTCTTGTTAATTTCTTTCATATCAGTCCTGTTGTTTATGAATATATTATGTTTTGTAAAGTGTCTCAGCACACATGTTACGATTGACACTCCTTCTTAACGATTATGTGAGGATACTTTTGTGTTCACATAATTTTTAAACTTTAGAATGTAAATGTAGTTCATAGAAGTATCCAACCCCCTTAGTTGAGTGATCATCTTTACTTGTACTATTATGTACTATTACTTTATCACTTTACTTGATCTTTCTTCATATATTATAGTAGGTATTCCTATTCAATATCTCCTTCTTTGTCAATTATTTTATTTTTCTCGTAATTACATCATCATGCTCCTATGGCAATTTGTCCATCTTTGTATATATTCTACTTCTTTATACAAAGGCAGCTGTTTCCGCGCTCTCTGTTTACTTTGGTGGATGGCTTTCGCTTACCTCGAGTGAGTACCTTGATGACACCTGCTTTACTACACCATTTTTTTTTTTTGCTTTCACCTTTTTCTTGTGATTGACCCCTACTTCCTAACAGGCATTTTCTCTGCTTTTCTTTTCCAAAATCCTTTTATTTCTTTGCATTCGTTATCTTATTAGGATTTATCTCAAATTCTGTTTTGTGTTACTTTACCTTCTATTAACCTTTCTAGTGGAAGTTTACAATTCAGGTAATATCTTCTTGCTGATTTTTGCCATCATACCTAATGTACTTATTTCTATGATCAACATGAGTTTGCTTTCAAATTCTTTTTAGGACATTTTTCTCATATTTATGTTTGGTGATGTGTCACATTTATGGTCACTCAATATATCATCATGGTTCTCATGTGATTCTTTTTTTCTATTTTTTTCATACCTAGCATGACTGTTGGTTAATGCATTACTTGGACTTAACTATGATGACCCACACAGGATTCTTCATGTTGAATATCTGGTATTCACGTCTGATGATGGATTATCAGTATTACTATTAAGCAGTCTTTAACTTCCTGTATTTGATTCTTATTGAGATAAGTACTGTTGACATGTGAGCGGTTATGGAAATGTTATTTCTGAATGCATGTTTCTGAGCGATCTCTTTTCTGTATCTAATGTATCTGTAATGATAATGATAATACTACACTATCTATATTGTTTGACAGATGTTACTTTGTGCTCCTGATGAAGGGAATTTACTACCCGAAATGTGTTGAACTACTTCTGAAATATAAAGAAGAATTTCATTAAAATGTGGAGTCTTCAGATGTATTCACAATCATTGAATCAACAGAACATATTGTCATACCTTAAGGAATGTTTACTTTCTTTATAGTATTGAGTTTTGACTGATCGTTAATCACCAGTATACAGATGTGCAGAGGACAGGGGTATCCAATCTCAGGATACCATTCATGCTTTGTTGTTTCCTCAACCTATGTGTCAAGGTTCTATTACTTCGCCTGCACATAAACTCATATATAATTTGAAATTAGTATCATTAAAATAGTCTTATGTTTTAGTGTACACCTGAACAGTTTACACTTTTCTCCCCAAAGTTATAGCCATTCCAAAAGGTGCTCTTCCTATGGAGGTTTTGATTTAACCATACCTACACAGTCCAGATCCCCCTATAACCTTCCAAATATATATTACACTGCTGCGGTAGTATATTTAAGGTTACATAAACATTTACAAAGTAAATCACAAAATCCTTTCTTCTATTACTGGGTTCTCATCCATGAAAGTTCAACACACTTGGCGTGAAAATGGCATGGCCAAATCCAAACACTCAGTCAAGTTTCATCAAAGATTTTCTGCCTAAAGTGATTGATTTAAAAAACTGATATTTGCATGGGGCTTTCCATAGAAGTAGAAAAATGCACTGATTTTCAAGATTTTGGCACAAATCTAGGCTTAAGGCTGAAGTAGGGCGTGCCACAAACAATTTGAAAATCTGATCAGCCAATCTCAAGCTGTTTATATTTTAAGGCCAACAAAGTGTTGATATTCCTAGACATGCAGACGGACAAATGAATTAGAAATTATACTGCAAGGTGTACAAAATTGTCCACAACCCTTAACATACACATACACCTATTCAGTCATGTGCAGTAGGGTCAAAAGGAAAAAAACAAAAAAATATCCAGCAAAATATTCTGCAAAAATCACAAGATGATCTGCCACACCAGACAAGCACTAGGGCCATTCTACGGGCGCAGTAGGGCCGGAGGATGATAAATGAAAAATATATAACCTTTAAAAATATTATGCAAGATGCACAAAAACATCCACAGACTACACTACACCCACATACCCACAGACACATGCCCCTTTTTGAGCCATCCACACTAGAGTCGGAGACACAAAACAAATGAAAAATGCACTGTAAAATAAAAAATATTCTGCAAAACGCACAAGATGAGCTGCCACTCGAAACACACAGTAGGGCCACCATGAAGTGGGTAAGGCCAGAGTAACAAAACAAAATGAAAAATATTGAACAAATTAAAAATATTATACAAAATGTATGAAATGATATACCACACCCAACATAAATCTGTCATCAAAGGTTTCATGCAACACTCGATACTAAGAAATCAAAGGGAAAAAACTATTTTAACAAAAAAATGTCAAGATATAATCCACAAAAAGTTACGGCATGCAAGCATTAAGGCTAAGCTTATTTTTAAACACTTAGACAACATTAAAAGCAGCCTTGTTGCAACATCAACAGACCCACACAAAATACAGGTAAATAATGAACATCAACAGCAGGTAAATCTATGGAATATAACCCAAAAGCAAAACACCACACACAGCAAACATACAAAACATTCTAAAAACAAACACAATTAACCCTCTAGGTGAATAGTACTATAAACACCTTAGATTAATCTCACAATCACATCTTAAACAAATTCAGAACAACACCCCACAATTACTAATATTAGTAGCTCACAAACCATGTACTCTTAGTAACATCATTGTACCATATTTTGCACTAAAGTAACATTCACAAGCAAAGTACAATTACACATACTACATAAATAAACAAACTAAACAAAACAAACTAACATACTAGAACATTGCTTTATGAAAAATAATGGGGACAATATCTGGATGCATTATGATGCATCTTTGTGGCATAATGTAGGGCTACAATTGGCGACTAGAACTTTATGCTGGACAAGTTGGATCAGTAAGGGCATACTTAAAATTTGTGATGTGTGGCAAAATGATCACATGATTCCCTTTGACCAATTGAGAGTATCTTTTGGGATTGGGGCTAGGGAAAGAGAACATTATTGGATTTTGAAAGCCCTTTTGATTGAAAGGACAAGGATGTTGGATGAGGTTATGAAAGAGAGGCCCTCAGTGTGTGAGATTATTCGCTCTACCCCGTGTGCTGTATCCACGTACATGAGGTTGATGCCAATGTAAAGGATGGAAGTGGAGGCTTGGGATAAGCTTCGCCAGGCTTGGATGAATGATCTTGATGCAGTCATTTCTGTGAAGGAATGGGACTATTTGCTTCACATAGGGGTGCCAGCAAAAATTGATTTGCGGCTGTGATATATTAGGCAAAGGATTCTTTACAGATTATATTGGACACCTTCTAAAATAGCTAGATTAGGGCTTTTGGATACTGATTCTTGTTGGGGTTGTGGATGTGGCAGAGGAACTTTAATGCATATGCTGTGGGTGTGCTCAAGAGTGTCTGACTTTTGGTCTGATGTATTGGATAGATTGGACATTGTGGTGGAGGAGAGACTTCCACGTACTTTCTGTTCGACAATTTTATCATCCAATCAAGGAAGGGGGGATAGGGCCAGGGTTAAAGCGGATTGGATTAATAGGGTTTTGGTAATAGCGGCAAAGCAAATATTACGAGTCTGGAATATTACGAGTCTGGAAGTCAAGAAAGAAACCAAATGTGGAGGAGTGGTTATTGGATGTGCAAACCTTGTCGAACTATGAAAAAGTTATGTTATTTAGACAAGGACATTGCTGTCCTTGCAGTTATGTCTAGGTGTGATGCTTGCTATCATTCACTATTCCATCTGCGTGTGGCACTTGCTAATCTTCAATATCCTATCTAGATGTGAGGCAGGCTAGTGATCACGATTCCCTCTAAGTGTGGCACTTGGTAACATTCACAGTTTCATTTAAGTGTGGCGTATGCTTACATTCACATTTCTATCTAGATGCAATTCAGGCTAAAGTTAAGAATTCCATTTAAGTGTAGCACATGCTAACATTCACAATCCTATCTAGATGTGATGCAGGCTAAAGTTAAGAATTCCATCTAAGTGTGGCACATGCTAACATTCACAATCCTATCTAGATGTGACACAGGCTAAAGATAAGCATTCCATCTAATTCCATCTAAGTGTGGCACATGGTAACATTCACAATCCTATCTAGATGCGATGCAGGCTAAAGATAAGTATTCCATCTATTTCCATCTAAGTGTGGCACATGCTAACATTCACAATCCTATCTAGATGCGATGCAGGCTAAAGTTAAGGTTCCATCTAAGTGTGTGAAATGTATTGAAATAAAATCAGAAATAGCATCCACTGCAACAAAGAGGGACATCAATTAAGAGCCCCAAGTAAGTATGTGAACTCTGACTGGATGACTGTGTATTAAAATGTTTTGTTAGATTGTGTTTCAAATTCACAGAAGAATGTGTTTTGCTTGCAGTAGCTGCCGAAAAGAAATTCGAGATTATATTTTGAACATGGGGATAACATTTCTCTTTTTGTCCTGATGAAGGTCTAAGAAAAACTGAGGGGTCCTCGACTCCAGAGCAAACCCCACCTTATATAGGCCAAAACACATGTGTCGACATTTTGCTGTTTAGTATAAACACAGTGCATGATTGAACTAATGCAAGTCTGAGACAGAAAACATGAAGTTAGTGAATAGTTTTTTCTTTTGTGTTTGCCATTGACACCTGGTTGATGGAAATGTTTTAGATTATTAAGATTAATCAGGAAGGCCATGCGTGATGGTTTTAGGCATCTAGTCCAGACTAATTACTGTGTGATACAGAGTGACATTTTGCCAGTACTAAATGTAATATCTTTGTAAGAACATTAAGGCAAACTTGTACTACCCGCATCGCAAACCATCTGTTTAGAAGATTCCACCAGAGGTAGAACAGAGATTGAAAAATGTTGTTTTAAAAGAATTTTTTTTAATGTGTTAATGAACTGAGATATATTTTTTGTATAAGAGTTTTGGGTTATGCTCCTGCGAGGAAGGAAAAATTGATACCAATGGTTATAGACTGGGATCAGATGAGTATGAGAGAGATATAGTCAGAGTCATGTAGTACGAGTCTCCTGTGTGTGTTTTTTCCTATAGATTACAATCCCGGTTGAGGGAGACATTAGTCCGGGCCACACCTTTTGTAGCCTGTTAGCCACACATTTTGTAGGCTGTTAGCCAATCTCCATTTAAAAGATTTAATTTTCTTCTTAATAGTAAATATCATTTTTTATTTCTGTTTATTTATTTCTACAGCTAGCCTTGTAAGCAAATTTCTGTGACTACAGAACTTCTTTGTAGCCAAATGAGAGTCTTATCCAACAGCAATATATCATATCGCCACCTAATATACTTTATGAAAACCCATTTTAGGGGGAAAGTTTGAAACATCAATCAAAGCCTCCCCTCGATTTGCAATATATAATTTAAACATGAGTGTCTCAAATATCCACCCTTCTTTTAGGCCTCGGTGTGTTGGTATGGGAGTGGATGTAGTTCCTGACTTATTAATTCAAAAACAGTTGTTAAATCTAAAAACACTGCATACATTGGCAATATACCAGATTGCAAAGCCCTCCCTCCTAATACATTAATTGTGCATTATGTGTCAGACATTTTAGCCCTACGACCAGTGTGAAAAATGGGTTAGATTATTTGCACCTCTACTTAATTCTTTAACTTTTGTGAAATTAGGGAAGCAAATACCTTACTCAAAATATCTAAAAGCTAGAGGCGATAATTGTGTGAATCCTTCTTTTCGTAAATATAGCTCACAGGTTTGCAGTAGTCCATGTAGTCGGTAAACACAATGCTTTATAATGCTTTTGAATAATTGCCAAGCCAAATTTTAACACACAGCAGCCTCAGCTTTTATAACAATACTGGCTAGCCCATCAGGGCCCAGAGCAAGTGAGGGGTTGAGTCTTTACATTTGAGATGAGTTCCATCTTAAATGTGTTATTTGCACGTATAAATAGCCCACATTTTAGGACTTCCACTAGTACATTCTGTTTCAGGGTGGATAAGCCATATCTCCTGCAATAAAATGGTTTCATGGCATATGGCAAAATAAAAAAGTGGGGCCTTACATATAAACTCCTTAAAACCCTGTGCATTCCATGATGGAAGGGTAATTGTACTTGACACAGTGTTAGGATTGCACTGAGGTTCTAGACTGTAGAGTTCCACCAACCTATGACCAATCACCACTAGAGAGGGCCTTCAGTGGATCTAACCTACACACTTTCTTCAGAACTCTTTTTTCTTGAAGGCCTAGCCTGCAACTGTTCATTGAAATGTCCTCCCATAGTGGATGTAAGCCACTGAACTTGTTATTCAGCTGTGACGTTCCCGAGATGATTCGTTTTTGTTTATTTAGTGACCCGGAGTTCCCGTAAATGAGACATGGGGTAAAAGTAAAAAATGAGGGCTAACAAGGCTTCTTTTTTCTCCCTCTAAAAGTGTTATATAACCTTCTTTGGCTTAAATGAGATCTTAGCTGTCGATGTATTACATAAGTCAGGAAATTCTACCTGTGCCAAATCTTCTCAAATTATAAAATGTCCCGAAATAATACCCGTATAAGATTTCTGTTCATCTATACTTTTGTGTCACCCAGAAAGAAATGTTCAAACATAACCTCAGTGCCCCAGTCTATTTTTTAAACTCTTGACTATCAGTTGCTTCATCGTTCATATTTTAAACCTTTTTCCTCTCTTACACTTTTATGAACACACTGTTCCATTTGGGATAACTGAATTCCCTTTGCCCACTTCTTCCTCCTCCATATCCATATCGCTATAAACAAGGAAAGATGTTTCTATACGTTCATTTGCGCACTATATCAAATCTTTATTTCATCTATGTACAACAGTCAGATTCTGTCTCAATTGTATTTGACCCTTGTATTTAGGTTATATCACCTTTCTAATACTGTCATGTGTTTTGACCCCATATTTTCATTAGAGCTTAGGGGCAACATTTTGTCTGAGGTCCCAAACTTCTTCTTTCTTCCCCTATTCTTAGTTACTTTATTTTTCGGGAGGGCCGATATTAGGTCTTAGGTCATAACAGCCCTCACTAGTACTTTCCAAACTTGTTTGAGCTGAAATATCTATACGCACATCACTATTCAATGTAGTGGTTTCCAATCTCCACAAACCCTTTTTTTCTTTTGATCCATTTTTCTTTTTGTTACCTCTTTTGCTTGTCTGATTGTTATTATCAACTTTGTTCTTTTTGTTTCTCTTGGTTGTCTTATTAATCTCATCTTTTTTGGTAAGGACCGCAAAGTAACTGCTGTGCTTACTTTTACCATTACTCTCAGCAAATACATCAATTTCAGACATGATTTACACATCTAAGCTGCAGTGTTCTTGAGGCTATCTGTGACTTGTGGTGTCATTGTGGGATTCGTCAAGTCCAAATACAGAGGCTGCCCCTGCAAGAGAGAAAACAGATGAGAAGTCAGAGATAGGAGACTCCTGGGTAACTGTAACGCTCACCTGACTCCCACGGAGGCGCTGGCCTGGTTTGCGCTGCTGTGACCTCTTCTAAGGTGATGCGCAGGGTTCGGAAGACGGACTGGACCGGGCCCCCAAATCTAGCTTGTCTGGCTCGCAGAAGTATCCTTCTGTAGGCGAAAATAGGGGATTAACTGTCTGCGGGGTAATGCAATCAGCCTCCCACTTTCCCCTCTCACCCTCCTCGAAACCCTTCTGTGATTCCTCGTAGCGTCTCACCTTAGGGTTTGGAAGGACGAGCTCTCCATCCTGCTTCTGATGCAGGGGCGCGCTGGTATCCAGTTACTTCACTGGATTTTTGGATTGGTGAGAACCAAACTTGCTTGGCTTCCAGGTAAGTTTTTTGATAGGAGGTTCCCCTTGTGTCCATGCATTAATGTACTAATGCTAGTGTCTTTTTCCCCATAGGGGCCGGGGTACGGAATGCCGGGGAACAGGCACCGACCCGCTATGAGAGGTGAAATCCTTGTAGAAATCAGGTAAGTCTTTAATGAGCGTTTTTTTGATAATGTCTTTTCATTCGCTCATTAACGCTGATGTCTCTTTTTCCCCTTAGGGGCTGGGGTCCGGAAATGCCAGGATGCGGCACGGACCCGAAATGAAGAGGGAATGAATCAACAGGTAAGTCTTAACATGGAGATTTAGCTTTCCTTATTCCCTTCTCTCTCTCACCTTTTGTTCTGGTCTTTTTCTCCCTAGGCGCTTGGGCATGACTGCGAATCCGGATGATCGCTGCTGAACATGGAGGCGCCCAGTAAAGGTGAGTGGAATGCGGCGCTGCAGCGATCGACGCGAATAGCTTTTAAATAAAAGTCTTCCTTTTCAGGATTGTCGGCGAGATGTCTCCGGGATGCGGATTTAGCAGGTAAGGACTTTTCCTTCTTCTGTTCTCTTCCTTTGCAGGTGTTCCAGTATGCTGGCAGGCGTGGCAGAAGTCAGGATGCAGGAGCAGACACGGTGAGCTGCTAGATGCAGAACAACGCGAAGCACGTGTGGCTGTTCGGGTGGAGTTTAAATAGCCTTGGAAGAAGTTCCAGGTATGTATCCTTCCTCCAATCACGTATGTATCCTTCCCCGACCACGCCCGGATGGTAAATTAGTCCCACAGGTAAAGTAGTTCCTTTCAGGCCTCAAGGAGGCCGGGATCCTGCAGCATGGTCTGCATCAGGTAAGTGCACCCAAGCACATCCATAATGAGCCTGGCGCCTATGGCGCCAGGACTGATGTTTTTTATGAGCCTGGTGCCATAGGCGCCAGGACACTGTCCAAAGGGCCCCTATATGGGGTTGCTGGGTCCTTCCTTGGGGACTGGATGTCCGCTTTCGGGGACGCAGGGCTTGAACCGGCTCCCCGGGAGCGGGCATCATGACAGTAACTGCCAGTCCTAAACCTTTTGACAGAGAGATTTCTGAGATATGAGTGGAAGTGGAATTTCCTAGTTTTGACATCCCAATGCAGGAAACAGAAGGCTCCTGGGAATCAGCTGGATCAGATAGTACTCCAGTTAGAGAAAACTCTCTGGAGGAATCAACCACCCTGGCCAAAGAACAGAAGAAGAGTATATTAGAAAAGATACGGGAGGACCGGGAAAGAACCTGTCAGTTGATCAAGACAGTGGGAGCAGACAACTGAACTTTTCAAGAATCTCCACATTCCAGCAGGTGAGAAAACCCACAGAGTCAGACGAGGAAAAGGAGGAAAAACTGACAGTTACAACACTGCAGGAGAACCCAAGTCCCAGGGAAGGAAGCTCTGCACCCACAAGCATGTTGGAATTATTAAGGACCATGGTAGAGGACCAGGTGGCAATTAGCCATCAAAATCAAAAGACTCTGGTGGCTTTGCAAGGCACTGTCACAAAGAGACGAGAATGATCAGCAGGACCCACCCAGAATCCTCCAAAAATTGAGCCACGGGGAGGATCTAACAGGCTTCTTTGTGAATTTTGATATAGTCACTGAAACTTCAGGCTGATATTGAGATTGCTCTGCCTGTTATTTCACCCTCCATCTAACAGGAGAAGCCCAGCAGGCCTTCCAAGCCTTCAAACCAGTTAGGAGGACCTCATATGAATAACTGAGGGAAGGCATCTTGGAGAGACTGAGACGATACAGGGAAAACCATTGATTACGTCTATAACATCGACTCCCTGCCAGAAATCCAACAGAGTAAGGGACCTCCTAAATGCATGCTTAAATAATAAGACCTAGGAGACTATTAATGAGATGTTGGTCCTGGAGCAGTTCATTGACTCCCTGTTCCCGCATCTGCAGAAAGTAGTGTGTCAGCTACATCACCCAGCTTTAGAAGGCCGTACCTTATCAACACGCAAACCAAAGACAAGGCCTTCCGTACTGACAAACTACTGATAATCTGTGTCCGGACCAATGAGGCAGTGGGGCAGTGTGGTGGTACACCTGTGGGAAACCAGGGCAAGAAAGAACTGATCGAAATTGGACTCATGAATCCCAGCACATCAGCACCTCTGGAAGGAAGGACATCAGGATCATGAATTGCTCGCCAACCTTTTCCAGATTATAATGATCATTTTTCTTTTATAACGCGATGAATACCAGCGAGTGATTTCTAAGTGCAGGATCAGGATTCAAACCTGTGTTGTGCTGCGTTGTCTTGCTTCCAAGACAAACACATTGCCCCTGAGCTATCCTTCCTCTTGAGATGATGAGGACATACAGCTATCACCCACCTGGACAGTCTACACTACCGGTCTGACCGATACAAAATGTCATATACCTGTTATGGTATAAGGGGTCCCGTTTAAAACCCTCCTGGGTTCATGGAGTAACAGATCTTCCATTAGAGCCTACATGGCAAATCCTAAGGAATTTCATCCAGGATTCCTGTCTCAAATGATATGTGTTCATGAAGACACATACCTTTATCCACGAGCTACCATCATCATACAAGCCCTATAGAGGGAAATATGTAGTCCAATGATAGTCATGCATGGACTAATGTCTGGACTCCCAGATTAGGTTCTCTTGTGTACAGATTTTCCACTTTTTGACCCTTGCCTCTGGAGGTTATAAGGAGAGAAAAAGACAGCATCTCCTTCCTGGTATCCACAATTGTGTCGGGGGAGAGGAAATGGAGGAAAGGATGGAGGTATGTGACAGGGTTAGACATCTGACCCTGTCAGGAGGAGATGGGGACCCCTATCAACCTGAGGCAGGAGGCCTACCATATGAGCTCCTAGTGCCAGTCCTGCCCCAGAGTGTGGGTGTAGTTAGGAGGGCTCCAGTCTCTGTCTCTTCTACCTGTCATTGCAGGAGTCGCAGATGATTCCCACAAAACCATGCATCCGCTTCTAATTTACATTGGTATCGATCCACAAAGTAGTGGACATAATAGCCACTCTCAAACCATCCAGATGCCAGGGGGACATATGCCCGGCTCCAATCATTAAAGAGGCAGCACAGGAACTACCACCATTCATTGCTACTTTAATAAGCTCCTCCTTCAATACTTGCTCCGTCCCGGCTAACTTAAAGGATGCTTCGGTCCTTCACCTCTTAAAAAAAAAAAACCCTGACCTTAACATCCCAACCAATTACAGACCCATAACTACTGTTCTATTCCTCTTGGAAATTCTAGCTAGAGCAGCCTACCTACAGATACAGGCCTACCTTGAAACTAACAATCTCCTTGGTGTGCGACAGTCAGGTTTCAGACCTAAACACAGCACAGAATTTGCTTTAATACATTTTAAAAATCAAATGGACCAGCTAAAGCATAAAGGGAAGCTTGCACACCTTCTCCTACTCGATCACTCTGCCCCATTTGATTTAGTCAATCACAGAGTTCTGGGTGATTACCTGACGTCAGCTGCCCACTTTTCTACCGATGCTACTGCATGGATTCAATCCTTCTTGGATAATTGAACCATGAGCCTGCACCAATCACTTGCGCAGTACCGCAGGGGTCGTGTGTCTCGCCTACGATGTACAATATTTTTATTAAGCCACTATTCGATGACCTTGACAATCTGGGTGTCACCTACACCAACTATGCAGATGACACGCAGATTCTCATCCCTATCACTGGCGATCATGAAATAGACTCTGCCCTGCTCAATAAAATCTACCTTATCATCCAGGTATGGATGGCCACTCACGGCCTCTGTTTTAACGATGAAAAGACAGAGCATCTTCTCATTGGCTCCACGGCAAAACTGAATAACCTAATTAACCAATTCAAATCTTTCAATATAAATGGCATTAATAGTATCCAAAGAGGTCAAAACCTTGGGCTTTTACCTTGACTCTGCCTTAAACCTGAATAGACAAGTTAATGCTGCGGCGTCTGTCAGGGCCTACACTTGTAAATTAATCAATACTTGCAAACCATTACTTTCTACAGAAGGTTGTACCACACTGGCTAGAGCACTAATATTATCCAAATTAGACTATTGCAACGCCTTATTCTTAGGGTCAAGCAACCATATTGTGAAAAAGTTACAAATACTGCAAAATAATGCAATAAGAACAGCATTAAACATTCCAAGAATGCAGCATATCTCTGCTTTGAGACGCAACACTAAATGGCTCTCAGTCAAGGACAGAATTTACTTCAAATCATTAACCCTCAAACACAAATGCCTGTCTAATTCAGCCCCAAAATATCTAGCAGTCAAATTCTCCAGAAACATAGCGGAACGACCTACCAGAACCGTACACTCTCATTGCCTCAAAGTTCCTAGTATATAAGTGACAGAAAGCAGGCGGAAATAGCTTTCCTGTGCTCGCAGCTAAACTGTGGAACTCCTTGCCGTAGACCTTAGATCGGAACCATCCTACTACAGTTTCAGAAAAAAGACTAAAATATGGCTTTTCTCCCACAATGTATAACTTATGCATGAACTCGACATGTGTACATTTCTGTAAATTATTCATTGTTAATATTTGCAATGTAATGATGTAATGTAAATTATCTCTTGTATATGCTTTATCTGTATCTCTGCTTTATGACGTTCATATGTAACTTTGCATTGCACCTACATACCTCGGGATTGGTGCGCCATATAAATAAACAAACAAACAAACCTGTGCCTGAGTAAGTGCAACAAAGTACCTTTTCTTGCCCCATACCTGCCCCATACCTGTTGTGCATAATGCTGACAGTCTCTGTTTTCCCCTTAGACCTACATTACCCAGAGGTTCTGGTGGTGGAGCAAAGAGCAAGCAACCCAACCGAGAGAAAACTGGCACGGAACTTCAAGACCAGATAGCAATCCGCTCATCAAAACGGCAATACAGACAATCTACCTGACACAAACTGTAAACTTTGTTATACCTTCAGCAGGAAAGCGGAGAGGTCCACATTTCCAACCTGCAATACAGATGCTCCGTGTAGGCCTGATACAAAGCTTGGAACTGACTAAACCTTTAACGAGCCACCATTATCCAGCGCAGACATCGGAACTCTGAAATTGACTAGATTATGAGTGGACCACCTTTATCAAATTCCAGCAGACCAGCTCACGAAAAAGGTCCGGGAATTAAAGCGTGTTATATGTGTTTCCATATCTGTAACCCAGCCCTTGGGTCGAAGCAAGTCAGTGGTTGACATCGGGAAAAAGTAGAGAGAGAGAACCATTGGAAGGAGTAGGGGGAGGATAAAAAGGGACCTGGAAGTCAATGCAGTGTGGGTTGTTCGGGTGAAGTCAAGGGAGGCGAAGGAGGACCAACAGACCAAGCAGAGAAAGGATGGTGCAGAGGAGTGTGCAGGAGGATTGCTGAAAGAGTATGCAAGGTGAGGTATTGGTTGGTGGGAGAAAATGGTACTTGGGTGTGAGTGTCCATGCAAGGAGAGTGAGTGGCACTAACAGAAAGAGAGTAGGCGGTGAATGAGACTGAGTGCGGAGGTAACCAGGAGGGCAATAGGGTGTGAATATGAGATAACGTGTGGGTGGAGTGGAGTGTAGCAGAGGAGTGAGCAGCAGAGTGGGGAGGGGAAGCAGTAACATGGAGATGGGAGAGTAGAAGAGGGGAGAGGAGTGGACATGGAGAGTTGTAGAGTGGTGAGGCAAAAGGAATGAGTGGAAAAGTGAGAGTAGAAACAGAGCGTAGAAAGAAGAACATCAGACGGACAGCAAGAAGAAGAGACAGAAAGATAAAGCAGAATGGAAGGAAGAGTAGAAGAAAGGAAAAGGAAGCACAGAGCATCAGGATAAGGAGTACATGTGCATGCAAGAAAAGGACCAAGTGGGACCTGTGTCATTGGAAGGAACCTTTACTGGATAACATTCTTATTGTGGAACCTGATTGTTCCCAAAGGAAGTGAGATAGATAAGGTGTTCGCCTTTAGGTCATCATGATCAGTCAGTCAGTTATTAAACAGTAGGGATTAGTGTTCTCTGGTGACCATCTTGGGGGTTAGGGAAATATGAGCTAGGGGGGAAACGACACAGGGGTGACGAGTGAAAGAGGGGTGCCCATAGTGTGCCCCTTCTCAATCATTTCATTGAAAACCCCTGAGCAGTCTTTGAGAGATGAGATGTTCATGAGGTAATCTGTGACACTTCTAGGCCTCATTCTGCGGCAAGGGGAATAAAAAGGCTGTACAAATGGAAGCTTGCAGTGCCCAGTGCCTCTTACTGGGCATGTGAAATAAATCATACTTACAGTTGGGGATATGAAAATCAAACACAGCTTTTACTAGGCATGTGGGAAATGGCCAAATCCCTTACCAGGATGTTATATCATGCCACGTGAGCTATGGGAAATGGACTACGTTGTTACTGTTTATGTGGGATCTGTTATTATTGTTTACAATGCAAGTGAGAACTGTCCATACCAGTTATGCATTGAGTAATCTACCACACCTTACATGTGAGCACTGATCATACATGTTACTGGGCATTTTAATACTATGCATAACTAACACATTATTTGGGAGCTGGCCATATCTGTAACAGAACATTTAAGAACTGGGCAAGATATGACTAGGAATATCTATGAGTAAGCCTTAACTCCAAATAGACCTAATCACAACTGACCCTTCCTATCAGTAGGCTTAATGGTAAATGATAATACCTGATGCTTGATATGTTAGGAAATGTCAAACGTGTTACTGGACAAGTTAAAACCTCTCATGCCTCTCACTGAGTATGTGAGGATTGGTCACACCGGTTACTGGGCTTCTAGAGAATGGATATAAGTAAATCTCTGGCAGCTGGGCCCATCCTTAATTGGGCATGCTTGATGTGGCCTCGCCCATATGTTAAAATGTGTGTGGATTTGTGGCCATTGTGCCCACTGGGCAAACACTGCATGTGCATTACTACAGTATTGCTGGGCCTGTACAAACCTGAGTATGACAGTAGACTTTTCAACAATGGACTAAGTGCATTACTTCAGCATAATGCAAACAAAGCAGTGCAGGAACTGGAAAATGTGTACTGCTGTGAAATTGTGGGAATCAGGCAAACGCACATTTGTGTAATTGTATTTGTTGCAAATGTGGCTAGAACATGTCATGTCATATCTGCGTGCTGCCGAGGCCGTGAAAAGATTGGGAGAAACAAACAGTGTGCTAAGATTTGGATCTGCTGTTCTACTCTGACAACATAAGGCAATTAGGTGTTAACACTGAGCTGTGATGTGCTGATTCAAAAGCTGTGGTGTGTTGAAAAGGAACATCGTGACTGACAAGGTGTGGGCGCTGATTGGGGATTGCTGTAGAACTGTTACTGATTGGGCAGTGTGTGCTTTTGGCAGAATTACTTGTGTTCATTGTTGGTTGGTGTTAGAAGTGGACAACAGGCACAATGTGGGGAGTTGCTAGGATGTGCACTTATTACAAATCATATTTGGTTGTCCAGCTCAAAACCTATGCGAAACTCACTTTACAGCCCATCCAGTGGATTGATGTGCTTGGGCAACAACTGAGAAATGCGTATTTTGACACATATTTTACAATAACTTCCGCACGGGGGAACCCAGGACTTCCTATCACATTGCAGTACCTTTGAATATTTTCCACCTACGTTACTGGGGAAATGTGCCATTTTGGACTAACGTCATTACAGGGACTAACCCCACCGCTCAGTCTACAGTTGCATTCAAACTGCGTGTTGTTTTGCTGATGAAATTACTTACTGGCGATGAAAGGACGTTATACCGCTTTGCCCACGTACACTCCCAAAGTGGTTGAACATGCAACATGTGCCCCTCCTTTTTCGTAAAAAGGACGGGGGTCGGGGATCCAAAATCAAGGTAAAGTTGTCTTTAAACCCTAGCACTTCTGGTCTGAAGTTAATGGCCGTTGGTGCTCTAAATGCTACCATTTGCACTAATTTCCTAAAGATTCTTTGTGAGAAGACTCCCAGAAACTCTTAAGTTGTCCTTGCCACGTATCCAGTTTTAGCCCATATTACAGGCCCGATAAGATTTAAATGTTATTATTTGTCACAAACTCCCCTCAGAATTCTCTGAATAGACCCCAAAATATCAATTGTACCCGTTTTTAAATTATAGCCAGTTCGTCCGACATCATTTGCCCCCACCATACACAGACCTCCAGCTAGCTACCCAATAAAGCGGTATTTAAGACCTTCTTGTCCGGTGCGCTTTTTGACACACCAGTGTTGCTAAAATATCCGGGAAATCTCAGTATATTGAATTCTGTTTTCCAAAATTTTCTCGGGCACGCGCCTTCCCCCTCCCTCCCTTAATCATTTGCATTCAATCGCGTTTACTAGGGGAGGGGCCTAGCCTCTAGAAGATACACTCCTGGCTGCGGGCCTGGGTGCAGCTTTTAAAAGAAACAGTAAAGGCGCCACGCCACCGGGCCCATTATGTTAATAACACATTCTGGCATTGCAGAGAAACCGAACGTGTTGTTTTTCTCACTGACAAACAATGAAATAAATATGCAGTATATGTCTCATCACGTAACAGGAAAAGGAGAATTGGCAACCCTGCGGAAAATTGCTAATAGCATGTTTATTTTCTGCAATGAGAAAGTAAAACATGACTGCTAAACATTAACATATTGGCCACCAGTTGGATTGTATCTTATTGATACAAATATTATTAAACAATAATCCAAAAAAAGATGTACAAAATGTTCACCTAATCCATTTTAATAGGACTAACACGTGTTACATCGTATACGGGTATTTCTATGGCTCATTTCCTCATTCATAGGTGGATGTTGGAAGCTGCACGTGGCATGAGTGGCTGCATTCATTCCGTTAAAGGTTTTGCAGAGACCTAGTGACCGAAGCAAAACATGGGCGACTTCTCCTTCCCTGCTGTAGTGGGGGGGCTCACCATAGACATCCGGCATAGCTCTCAACCATTTCAGTCGCAAAAGCGGGTGAAAACACCCGATTTTGTTTTTGGCGGGTGAGAGGCCCATTGAAATGAATGGGCCTGTAGGAGGCTTGGCGGGTGAGTCGGCTCTTTACAAGGCGGGTGACACCCGCCAAAAGCGTGTGAGTTGAAAGCTATGAATCCGGTGGCCCCACTCTTGAGTGCCATGGATACTGACACTCCACAGGCCCAGTGCCTGCGGGGGTTGGGGCCTGCCCTGGACATCCGGCAGGCCCCATGTTACTTTGGGACACCAGCACCATTGGGGGTTTTGGGGGCACAGCCTGCCAGGCCCCTGACCATGCGGACCTCTGCCACCGTCCTGGCACCAGGGTCCAACGGCACCAGGGCCTGCAGGCCTGTACCTCCACGTGTAGACCTGCAGCCTACATAGTAATGAGACACGGATGCAGGAGTTCTTCTTATGGAGTCTGCAGCCGTTCTAACGCACTTGCCTGCAGGGCTCCCTTTTATTAGCTCATGGCCCATCTTAAAAGGGCAATACACGGTGGAGGGACACATCCTCTTAAAGGGGCAACACACAACAGAGGGTACACTACACCACATCTGCCATTGCAGCTCATTGAGTATGTGTGCGTGTGTTCCTGAATATGCTGCCTTGGAAGAGTGGGACAGTAGCAGCCCACACTATAGCTACTTTGATTAAAAGAGTCTGTGGCAGATTTATACACACATAGGTGCCCACAAGTGCACGCATTACACCAAATATTGTTGATTAAAATAGGAATGGACAATTAGCCAAGGTAAAACACAGGTGGCTGTGGTGTCCGCCTTGCGTCCCGCTACACGGTGACGCAAGGCGCTTAATAAAGGCCCCACCCCCGCGGATCGGGAGGCAGTTCCGGGGCAGAGACCCAGCGAAGGGTGTGTTCTTTAGCTCCTGCCGGAGCATCGTCAACGAGGCCTACTCACACGGCCTCGCCCCCCCGTCCCAGGCCGCCGCAGAGCTGGGACAGGATTCTACACTGGCGACGAGGACGCGAGAACCACGGAGCACACGCGGGTCACAATCAGTTGATTTTGTCGTGCACGACACAAACGAACATTTTTGGAAACCCAGTGGGGGGGCACAAAAACCCCCACCCGCTCCAAAAAAATTCCTAAATCAACTGTTTTTCTTCCTCTTCTCTCTACGATCCTCGACATCAACCACATCTCGGATCTGAGGGGGAGAAAGTGCCCTGTTTTCCAACACGTGGCCACAAGGACCATCTAGGAGACCCCCTGACAGCGTGGGGTCCAAGACATGCTGCACAACGCAGGGAAGGCCCCCAACATGGAAAACGACTCAAACTGGACTCAACATCCCTGCACTTCAGTACCTGACAGGGGTGGCACGCCATTCAGACTCGCTGCAAACCTTTCGGTGTCCACACCGCAAGCCCGCCCACAAGGTGGCTCATCAGCAATGATACACCCCTTTGACCCTTACACTGATCCATCGTCGTTTGGCCCCAGATGGCAACTATGGATCCAAAAGTTTGAAATGGCAATGGAATGCAAGGACATCACGACGGCCAGAAAAATGAGATCACACCTGCTATTAAATGTGGGGGATGAGGTGCTGCGTATTTTCAACTCGCTAACCATTGATGACGGCCAGGACGTTTACCAGACAACAAAAGATGCCTTAACGGCCCATTTTCTCCCACAACTCAACCCAGATTACAAGACATTTATATTCTGCACTACAATTCAAGCAGAAGAGGAGACTTTAGATGCCTACCGCACCCGGCTCAGAAAACTGGCAATATCCTGTGAATTCACTAACGCTGAGAAAGAAATTCGGAGACAGCTCATCAATGGCATACAATCAGAAAAACTGAGAAGGATGATACTGAGTGAGAAAGGCATCTCACTGACACAAATCCTTGAATTGGGACGTCAGAGGGAACTAGCACACGCCAGGGCAGCTCACATGAGCACCACACTCCAGAAACTACAGCCGGCACTTACGACAGTCACAGTTGCCCAGATCACCAACCGACAATCAACCAGGGAGGAAACTGGTGGAAGCTACACGCAGGCCAGATGGCAGCCATGAATCCCGGGGCCCACAGAGTGCGGGTGGTGTGGAGGAACGAGACATGGACGGCAGAACTGCCCGACACAGGGGACCACGTGCAGTGCATGTGGCAGGAAGGACCATTATACCAAAGTATGCCGGTCATCAAGTGCCCAACAACAAGCTCCGCAAGGAGCCCAAGAAAAGAATGGGGCAAGAAGAAAAAACAGGCTAGCGCCCGACGGGTGGAGACCACGAATTCCTCGACTGAGGAGGAAGGGGATGACACACCCAGGGCCCAACTTAATCCTGGAAACGACTGACGGAGAAAAGGAAGGAAAATCTACCTGGTATCAGCCCTCAATCACGGGCAGGCCACGCCAAGGAAAGGACTCAGGAGGCGCAAATGCCAAGTCACAATCCAAGACCAGCAAGTATGGATGACCATAGACACAGGGGCATCCGTAAATGTCATGCCCATGACCACCTTCCAGACACTGCAGCCACAACCTAATCTCAAGGAAACGGACACCCTGCTGTTCGCATACGGGTGCAAGAAACCATTACCCGTGGTTGGCAGGTTCCGCACCACCCTTAGGCACGGCGAAACCATTCTACCGTCCAAAATCTATGTGATAAACCTGGGGATCGAATGCCACCTGAGTGGAGACGCTGTAGAAGATCTGGGGCTGGTGAGCTTCATCTGCGAAGTGAAGGACTCACAAGAAGTCGAGAGGGTCCTAGGAAATTACCCCAACCTGCTAAAAGGGATAGGATGCCTCAAGGGGAAGTCGATCAGACTCCACATTGATATGATATGATATGATATGATGATATGATATATGATATGATATGGCATTTGTAACGCGCCTATTCACAAGTGTTTGAAGGCGCGACGAGGCAGGGAGGGGGGAACAAGGGGAAGACAGACAACTATCCTGCTAGGCCAGGTATCAATCAGACCGTGCAAGTGCAGGGGTAGGGGAAGGGAAAAGTGCAAGGGGAAGGGGAGGGGGAAGTGCAGTACAAGTAAGTAAATAAATAAATAGGGCCAGCTGGTGGCAAGTGCAAGGTAAGTGCAGACAAGTGCTGGGAAGGGGGGGCTGTAGGGATACAGAGACAGTCCCGCAGTGCAGGGGATGCCAGGGAGGCAGTGCAAGTGGAGAGTGGCTGGGCCCAGGACCGAGGTCAGTGAGAGTGGCCCAGTTGCAGATTCAGTGCAATTTCAGTGTAGAATTTAGCAGGGGAGAGAGACAGAGAAAGCAGAAGCAAAGAGGAAGGTTTTGAGGTCCTTCCGGAACCGCAGATGGTTCTCCTCAAGTTTCAGGGAGGCAGGAAGGCTGTTCCAGAGGGAGGCCCCTGCCGCAGAGAGAGATCTACCCCCAGCTCGTTGCTTTGAGAAGCGGCTGACCCTGAGGGAGTTGGAGACGGATGAGCGACGGGCTCGGGAAGGAAGATATTTAGAAAGAGAGAGTTGAAGGTATTTTGGCCCCAGGCCCAAGAAGGCCTTGTGGATAATGCAGAGGGTTTTGAACTTAATCCTCGCAGCCACTGGGAGCCAGTGTAGAGATTTAAGTCCTGGAGAGATACGGTCCCTGGGCTTGAGGCCAAGGACAAGTCTCGCAGTTCTGTTCTGGATGAGTTGCAGAGGGCGGAGAGTGGAGGCAGGCAGATTAAGATAGAGGCTGTTACAGTAGTTCAGCTTCGAGAGAACCAGGGCTCGGGAGACAGTGAGCTTCTGGGGGAAGGAGAGGAAGGGAAGAATACCTCTGAGGAGGGGCAGCTGGTAGTGTGACTTCTTAGAGACGTCAGATATGTGAGGAGAGAAGGAGAGTGTAGAGTCGAAGATGACCCCGAGGTTTTTAGCCTTGCAGGTAGGAGCAAGAAGAGGGCCAAGAGAGGCCGGCCAGAGAGCTGCAGGGAAGGAGGGAGTGGGTGTGCCGATGAGTAGAATCTCAGTCTTACTGGCATTAAGGCAGAGGTCATTGGCGGCACACCATTCCTGGATAGCAGACAGACAGTCAGAGATGAGGGAAGGAGAGGAGGAGGCCGAGGGTAGCCTGAAAATGAGCTAGGTATCGTCCGCATAGCAGTGAAAGTTGGGGCAGAGGGCGACGATGCAGTGGGCAAGGAGTGACAGATACTGGTTGAAAAGCCAGGGAGAGAGATTAGATCCCTGGGGAACACCACAGGTGGAGAAGAAGACGTCAGAGAGGAAGGACCCAAGTTGGACCTGGGAGGGTCGATTGGAAAGGAAAGAAGTCATCCACGCCAGAGCCTGACCAGTGATACCCAGGTTATCACGGAGACGGTTGAGCAGGATGGCATGGTTGACAGTATCAAAGGCAGAAGAGAGATCGAGCAAAATGAGAACACAAGGAGTGTTAGAGTCAAGGTTGGAGAGCAAGTCTTCACGGATGTTCAGGAGAGCAGTTTCCGTGCTTCTGGCAGCTCTGAAGCCAGACTGATGGTCATGAAGGCTACCAACAGATTCAGCATGGAGGTTAAGCTGGGAGATGGCCAGTTTCTCCAGGAGCTTGCCCAGGAAGGGAGTGATGGAGATTGGGTGATAGTTAGCTGTGCAGGAGGGATCGGAAGAGGGATTTTTAAGAAGAGGGTGCACAAGGGAGTGCTTGAAGGGGGATGGGAAGACTCCAGAGGCGAAGGAGTGGTTGCAAAAGTCAGCCAGGGCAGGAGCCAGGGAGTTGATGTGGTCCTTGATAGTTTTGGAGGAACAGGGGTGAACCTGTTTAGACAAGACCTTCATAGATCAGACTTGTCTGGAGACCTCGTCAGCAGAAAAAAGGGGAAAGGCAGAGAAGGAGGGAGGAGGGGTGGCTGCAGAAGGGCCAGAGGAAGAGCCGGGAAGAGAGGGAGGGAGGTGATAGGAGGAGAGTGAGGACAGGATGTCCTGAGTTTTAGAGATGAAGTGAGAGGCCAGTGCCGTGCAGAGGGCCTGGGAGGGGACAGGAGAGGTAGAGACTGCAGCAGGGTTGGCAAGCTCCTTGCAGATTTTAAAGAGTTCAGCCGAGTTGTTAGATGCCGCAGAGATGCGGGCTTGGATAAGGGCTCTCTTCTTGATGAGAACGGAGAGACGGTATTGCCTTTGGAGCAGGCGGCAGGCCAGTTTGTCAGAGGATGAACACGAAGCACGCCATTTCCTCTCTGCCACCCTGCACTTGCGTTTAAGGGTGACGAGATCCGAGTCATACCAGGAGTTACATTTGGCTTTGGGCTTCAGGCGGATTCTCATGACAGGGGCAAGGATATCAAGAGTATCAGATATAGCAGAGTGGAGCATGGAGAGGGCTGTGTCAGGGTGGGAGTCAGCCGAAGGGGGAGCGGGGGGGGGCGAGAAGGTGGCAGCGAAAGCCTCAAATGACACGCGCTTCATGGGTCGGATGGCCGAGAAGGTGGGTGGCGATGATGAGGGTGGCTTTGCCTGAGGGGTAGGGAGGGTGAGGTGGGAGGATAGGAGAAAGTGATCACTCCAGGAGAGAGGAATGGAGAGAGGGACGGAGAGGGGAAGGTCAGAAGAGATCAGAGCATCAAGAGTGGGCCCTGCAGAATGAGTAGGCCCAGACGGGAGAATAGAGAGTGAGAGAGAGTCGCAGAGGTCACGAAAGAGTCCAGTGGGGGGACAGGAGGCATCCAGGTGGATGTTGAAGTCACCAAGAAAGAGGAGTTGAGTGGTAGCGGACAGGAGTGAGGAGGAGAGGTCAGCCCACTCAGAGAGGAAGGAGGAAATTTGACCAGGTGGCCGATAGATAGTTGCCACGGTAAGGGAATGGCTGGGAGAGAGAGAGAGTCGGCAGACAAGACATTCAAAAGAGGAGTAGGTCTGCGTAGGAATGACAGTGGCAGGAATCCACTCAGGGAAGATAAGGGCAACACCCCCCCCAGGCACGGTTAGGCCTGGGCACGGAGAGGATCATGTAACCATCAGGTAGGAGTGTGTCAAAGCTAGTGACAGAGCTGGCTGTGAACCATGTCTCAGTGAGACCGAGGACGTCAAGGTCCCGTTCCTCAAGAAGGCGACAGATATCAGAGGAATGCTTGATGGCAGAGCGAGAGTTAAGAGTGGCAATGTGGAGGCGGTTGCCAACCTTGAAGGACTTCCGGGGAGGGGTACAGATCAGAGGTACGCCCTGCGGAGGTGTAGAAGAAGGAGGTGAAGAAGGAGCATGAGAGGGGGCAGGGAGGGAGGGTAGAGGCAAGGTAGACGAGGACAGAGGAGGGGGGACAGCAGGAGAGGAAAGGAAGTTGATGAGGCGTGGGAAGCGTCGGTCAAAGAGGTGAAGGTTGGCCTGAGGGCCTTGGACTAAGACGGTCCCATTAGCATAGACATTAATGATGGCCTTAGAGGAGTGGAAGGAGGCCAAGAGGACATCCCAACGGGTGCCACCATTAATGGGAGAAGAGGAAAAAGGAGAGAGCACGGAGACCATATGAAGGGTCCATAGGTCAGGCGAAGGCACGAAAAAGAGGATGTCAGTGAGAGTTTCCTTAGAGCAGGCACTAGTGTAGGTGTCAGCGATAGGGAGGCCTGGGTTGGAGACCAGGATGTCCTTTTTAAACTTTTTCCTACCAGATTTAGTGAGGAGAGCAGGATAGTCAATAGAGAAGCAGTTAGAGAACATAGGCGAGATAGAGAGCACCATGGAGTAGGAGAGGTGGGGGGGAGGACAGATGATGCGAGAGCACGCAGACAGGAAGAGAGCGGCAAGAACAAACAACGGTATGCGAATTAGGTACACAGTGGTGGGGCCACCTAAGAATGAGAGTCCTGCGGGGGAGAAAAACCCTAGTTTACCACATTTTCAGAACAGACAACGGTATGCGAATTAGGTACACAGTGGTGGGGCCACCTAAGAATGAGAGTCCTGCGGGGGGAGAAAAACCCTAGTTTACCACATTTTCAGAACAGACAACGGTATGCGAATTAGGTACACATTGATGAGTCGGTCCAAACAAGAGCAGTGTGACACAGGAGAACCCCATTCCACATGCGCGAACTAGTAGAAAAGGAGCTCAGAGCGTTAGAAAAGGCTGGCATCATAGAAGAGGTAACTGGGCCCACGCCGTGGGTCTCCCCAATGGTGGTCACAAAAAAGCCTAAGCAACCTGGCAAAGTTCGGATCTGCATAGACATGCATCTGTCAAACGCTGCTATCAAGCGGGAACGCCACATCACTCGAAATTGTGGCTGACCTCATGGGTCCACAATATTTTCGAAAGTAGACCTAAAAGCTGGCTATCATCAGGTAAAGTTACACAGGGACTCCCGATACATCACCACCTTTTCTACACACATCGGCCTACGAAGGTACAAGCGTTTAAGTTTTGGGATCTCCTCAGCTGCCGAGGTATTTCAACAGACAATACAAGAAGTCATTTGTGGCATACCAGGTGTCCTAAATGTCAGCAATGACATCCTGATACATGCAAACAACAGCGAGGAACACATAAAAAGGCTCCACATGCTCCTCAACAGATTAGAAGGGGCAGGACTAACTTTTAACAAAGAAAAATGTGAATTCCTGAGGACCGAGATATCCTGTTTTGGCTACACATTCAGCAGCACAGGTATCTCACCGGACCCCCAGAAAGTTGCTGACATCCGAGCCGCCAGCCCTCCCACAACGCCAACCGAAGTGCGCAGTTTCCTGGGGATGGGTTCATCCCAAATCTGGCCACACTGTCAGAACCCTTTAGGGAGCTTACAAAGACCAGCACAAAGTGGGAGTGGGGGAATGTGTGCCAGGAAGCTTTTGAAAGCATAAAAGCGTTGCTATCAGCAGACACCACAATGGCGTACTACGACACCACCCTCCCAACGGAACTATACGTGGACGCTAGCCCCGTTGGCCTAGGGGCAATCCTCACGCAGGTGACGAAAGCGGGTGAGCAGAGGCCGATCGCATACGCATCCAGAGAACTCACACAAACAGAGCAACGTTACTCTCACATTGAGAAGGAGGCGATTGCCGTACTGTGGGGATGTCGCCACTTCCATCTCTACCTGTACGGCAGAAAATTCACAACATATACAGATCATAAGCCACTGTTGCCAATATTCATGGGCACATCCGCCCACCCACCAGCGAGGATTGCCAAGTGGTTATTACACCTCCAACAATACAACTTCGAACTGGCATACCAACCGGGAAGCGGAAACCCGGCAGACTTTCTATCAAGGCACCCCTGAACGGCAACACCACAGGAAACTCAGGTAGCCAAAGAGACGGAAGAGCATATCTGCCAGGTAACACGAACCATGAGACCTAGGGCCATCAGTTTGGAAGACATTGTGGAAGAAACGCACAAAGACCCGTGTTGCAACCTGATCAAGGATACCATCATATCAGGGGAATGGAAGTCATTCCTGAGGAACACCCACAACAGGACAGAAGAGGCAAAGGACTTTCTCACAGGGATGTTCACTGTACGTCAAGACCTCTCCATCACAGAACAGGGGCTCCTACTCAGAGGAGATCGAATGATCATCCCACCAAGCCTTCAGGACAGGATAGTAGCATTGGCACATGAGGGCCACCAAGGGATGGTGAGGACAAAAGCTTGAATCAGGCATCGAGTATGGTTCCCGCAGATAGATGTCAAAGTTGAAAGACTGTTCAACACCTGCCTGCCCAATAATGGGGGCTCCACCAGACCCTGAACCGATCCAATCGGCTGGACGTGGACTTGGCAAGTGGGACGCAATAAGCATAGACTTTTGCACGCTACAAGAAGGCCTCTACCTATTAGTGGCCATAGACGACCACTAACGCTACCCTGAGGTAGAGATTGTGAACTCCACGGCAGCGGAGGTGGTCATCCCCGCAATTGAAAAGATGTTTGCGATGCATGGACTGCCCACAAGAATCAAGAGCGACAATGGCCCACCCTTCCAAGGGGAGGAGTTCAAACAATACCTGAAAGAACTAAACATACGCTACCACCACATCATGCCAAGGTGGCCCCAGGCAAATGGGAATGTAGAACGGTTCATGAGGACACTTAACGAGGTCCTACGGCTATCAAGGGCCAATGCCAGTCCATGGCAAGTCGATCTCTATCGATTTCTGCGAAACTACAGAGTCAACCCACACAGCACAACAGGCGTCCCGCCGGCTGACCTGATGTTTGGCACTGTCATTAAGTCACCCATACCACACCACCCCAGCAGAAGCCCAGACAAGATTGACTATGGGCGAACAGAAGAAAATACGACTGGAGCCAACGCACGAATGAGTGCCAAGAGAAGGGAAAAACAATCTGATCACCGAGTGGGTGACCAGGTGGTCATGCTACGAAATCCATCGAAATCCAAGTCGGACTCTCGCTATGAGGCAGCCCCGTGGACCGTCAGCAAGAGACAAGGCACCATGATAACAGTGCAAAGAGGACACTGACAAGTGACGCGCAATGCGTCGTGGTTCAAGGCTGTGCCAAAGAACCTGTGGACCGATGGGGACTGTCCCCAAGAAGAAGACGACCGCCCACTGAGTGATGTCGAATCCGAGCACCTGCACAAAGCAGATGACCATGCCCTGGAGCTGTGGAGCGAATCAGAAATGAGAGAACAAGACACTGAAGGTGAGACACCCAAAGAGACAATGGGGCCCAGGTCCAGGGGTGGGGGATATGGTCTGAGAAACGCCACCAATCCGCCCGCCCGGCTGAAAGGCTATGTGTGGCAGATCGCCCCTCAATGACTCTAATGAAAAAAGGGGACACCCGGTTGGGTAGTTGAAGAATTGTTAGTAAATGCAAATGTTCTGTGTTTTGGTTTAAAAAGTTATGATAAAGGAGGAATGTTGTGACTGCCTTGCATCCCGCTACGTGGTGACGCAAGGCGTCCCTAAAAAGCACCAGCCCCCGCGGATCGAAGGCAGTTCCGGGGCAGAGACGCAGTGCAGTGGGTGTGTGTGTTCTTTAGCTCCTGCCGGAGCATCGTCCCCGAGGCCTACTCACACGGCCTCGCCCCCCCCCTGTCCCAGGCCGCTGCAGCGCTGGGACAGGATTCTACAGTGGCCTTGTTGCGCACTCCCAATTCCAACACATTGAGTTACTCTAAATAAATGAATGCCTCATGGCACCTCTTGGCTGTGATTATCTGATGTACAAAGTCGTTGCGTAATTGGACTATTTAAAGCGAGGACCAGATGGGCAGAATGGAGACTGCTGTGTAACTTTCTCAGCCATTTGAGAAATGCAAGTTACAGGTAAGTGGATCAGAAGTTGATTACTTGACGCGTTCTGGCCAGGTGAGGGCCTCCGCCAACCAGGGTTCTTAAAAGTGAGGGGCTCTGCCATGAGGTTATTGCTGAATGTAGAAGGGGTTACCTGATATATGTTCTTGAGTTCGAATCAACAATGTGGATGGGATAGCGACTGCGAACACCTCACCATTGGGGATGCCTATAAGAAGTGAACTGGGAGACTAGGGATGTTAGCAGGGCACACCAAAGTGAATTCAAAATATATAATACTAGTGGATGTTTATGTGTGTTACTTACCTGTGGTTTATCATTGATAAGAGTGTGTCTAAGGCCTAAATACATATGTTTCTACTTATGCCTAACTTGTATTATCAAGAGTGCGTGGTGTGTTCTGAACTGAACCCTTTGTAACTCTGCCCCTTCATAAGTGTAAGCCTTGCTCTTCAGTCACAGTACCCGGAAAGAGTTTGACTAGACACCAGAACAGGGTGGCTTCTCGGAATCTGTTGAATTGGCTCGGCTACTGAGACCCAACCTTCTGAAATCAGCCTCTCCAGGTGGCATCACACCAACATGTGAAAGGGTGATCAAAGGCATTCAGAACCTGCACCTGATCTGGAGCACTGTATCTCTCACTCAAAACCTTTTCATTAATCCATTCCACTAACACCCCAAGAGGTGCTTGAAACTTTGCCTTCTTGTTAAGTATCGTATTGTGTTTATTTATATAGCGCGCCAACCCCTGAGTCAACTGGGCACATTTCTTAGGTACATATAAAGATACATTATTACAATTACAGGCATATTCATTCACACAGTTTATACAATTTACAGGCAGGGTGTTTACCCAGAATACATGGGACACAAGATATTTACACAGTAGAGCCAATTGGAGGAGAGAATTTTCACAATGGAGTAGGATGTGTACAAGGACATGCAAGAGGAAGGATAGTTTTCATTCCGAGCGAGCCAGGTTTTGGCCTATTTCCGGAATTTGTGGAAGGAGGGTTCTATTCTGATGTTAGGAGGTAGAGCATTTCAGGTTTTAGCTGTGAGGACTGGGAAGCTTTTACCTCCTGCTTTTTGCAGTTTGAACCTGGGTATGATAAGGTAGTTGGAATGAGACGATCTGGTTTGTCTCACTGAGGTGTTCAGTTTTAATTTATCTCAGAGGTATTTGGGTGCTTGGTTATGTATGCATTTGAATGTGAGGGAAAGAGTCTTGAGCTTGATTCTTTGGTTAATTGAGAGCCAACAAACACTATACCTCATCTCTGAGATGTGCAGTTTTCTGGGGAAGTTAGTTGCTGCTCTGAGTGCGTTGTTTTGAAAGACCTGAAGTTTGCGTAAATTGTGTCGACTAGTGCCAAAGTTTAGTGCGTTGCAGTAGTCTAGCTTGGTTAGTAAAAGCACCCTGACCAGAGTGATACAATTAACAGGTGTCAGGAAGGGTCTACAAGCGTTAATGAGCTTGCATGTGTATGCACTGGTAGATGCTGTGGCATTAATTTGTTTTCCTAGTGAGAGTGGAGTCGAAGTACATACCTAACGTTTTGACGTCTTTTGAGACTTTGATACTATTGCTGTCAATGGTGAAGGTGTTAAATTTGTTGTCAAGTTTGTTGACTCTAGCTTGGGTTCCCACTAGGAGAAGCTCAGTCTTGTTGCCGTTGAGGCAAAGGCTGTGTTGTGCCATCCATGCTTGGATGATAAGGTAGATATAATTGAGTCGTTGTGAGTCTGTGTCGTGATTGCCTGTGATGTGTATGAGTATTTGTGTGCCGTCGGCGTAATTAGTGTAAGAAATACCTAGTGGTCAAGTGTGTCAAATAGCGGCTTTGTGAATATGTTGTAGAGTGTGGGGGAGACACAAGAGCTTTGCGGTACCCCACAGGTGACAGTCAATGGAGATGTTGAAGCAGTCGGTGCAAACAGTCTGGTTGTTCTGTTGTTCAGAAATGATTGTATCCAGGCAATAGCATCATTGGAGAAATGTGCTGCTGAACACAGATGGTTACAGAGGGTTTAATGATCGATGAGGTCAAACGCTGCTGATAAATCTAGTAAGAGAAGGAGGGCAAGGTTGCCTGAGTCTTTGATAGTCTCAATTTGGGTTACTAGATCCATCAGGGCAGTTTCTGTGCCGTGCTTTGGTCGGAATCCAGATTGTCGTAGCCCTAGCACATTGTTACTTTCCAAGTGGTGCTGGATCTGCAGATAGGCTGCTCTATCGATGATCTTCAGAAGGAAAGGCACCGTGGTGATTGGTCTGTAGTTTGAGGGATTATTGGGGTCGAGGGATGGTTTCTTGAGAAGTGGCATAACCCAGGCGTCCTTAAGGTTAGTGGGGATAGTGTTGGACTTGAATGTAGCATTGATTAGAGAGGTCATAAACGGGGCAGTCTCCTTCGCTTTTATGATAGCTGCAGGGCAAATGTTGCCCATGCATCTGGAAGGTTTTAGATTTAGGATCATTTCTTCTACTTCTTTGATGCTGAGTGGGGTGAATTTGAATAATTCAGCTTGGTCAGGAGGAGGTGTGGGTATTGTAGGTAAGGAAAGGTTGTTCATTAGGTTTGCTTTTTTGGTCTCGATTTTTCTTTGTAGAAGCTCAATTTTGTCTGACAACTCTTTTTGGATGTTCTGACACCAGTTGAAGTCCTTGGTGCACGTGGGAAGGGATGTTGGTGATTCTAACTCTCTAAGTATGCTAAATAGTTCCTTGGTGTTGGATTTGGCATTGTGGATACAGGCATTATAGGAATCAGATCTGGCAAGGAAGATGGCAGATTTGTATGTTGATGAGGCTGATAGAAAGTTTTCTTTGTTAGGGGCTGATGGGAAGTTTTTCCAGCTCGTTTCAGTTGCTCTTTTGATTTTTCGCAATGATCTCAATTGTGGGGTGAACCAAGTATTTAGGTGAGCAAGAGGTTTGGCTTTGCGAAGCTTTTGCAGTAGTATTTTGTCGATAGCATTTAGGAGGGTGGTATTGTAGAGGTTAACCAGAAGAGTAGGGTCCTCGATCGGATCGCTAGCAGTGTTCACCTGTAGGAGTGGTTGCAGAAGTGGGAGTAGCTTGAAGGCTGTTATGTTCCGTGTATGTCTGGTTAATCTAGGGGGGTCTAGTGTTTTCTCATGAGTGGGGGTGTTTCTTGGAAGGGAGAAGAAGTTGACATGCTGGTTGGTCCAGGCGAGAGGATGGTTAGTGGTGATGGTGGTGTTACAATTGCAGTCGGCTATCCAATCTAATTGTCTCCCTTTGGAGTGTGTGGATTGTGTGAGCCGTTGAGTAAGGCCTAGTTCAGTGATGCTGTTGCTGATTGCCAGTGCATTCATTCTTGTCGTTGGTGTCATACAGGCCAAGGTTAAAGTCTCTGAGGAGGAGGGTTTGCGAGCTTGGTTTGACATTGTTGGGCAGCAGTAGCGTTAAGTCTTCTTCAAAGGAAGAGAGTGGGCCAGGGGTCTGTAGATCACATGGGCTGTGATGGTTTGCGAAGGTGATAAAGGCAGATTGATTGAAAGGTGTTCTGCGGATGGGAGTGTTTGGCTTGGGACCTGTCTGAGGCCTAGTGAAGATTTGGCGATAAGGCGATGCCTCCACCTTTGGACGAGGATCTGTCTTGTCTGATAACACTGTAGTGGTCTAGGTCGTTGGATAATATAAGGTAATTGATGTCAAGCACGTGGGCTGTTTCAGACCTGGCGTTAATGAGGCCTCCTTTCAAGGTAGCAGGAATGTTTGTTGATGGTGATTGGTGGCTGATGTTTTTAGGTGGGGTATTGGGTATGGGACCTAGGATGTTTGAGATGTTCGTCTTATTTTGGTCTATGTTGTGGAGATGCATCAGAGCGCAGTTGGACGAAGACGTAGCATGACTTTTAAGGAATCTGTATCCTAGTCTTGCATTTCTAATTGTAGTAGGACAAGGTATGTTAGGTGTGGGTTTCCGGGCAAAGAGGTTAATCCATTGCTCTGGTGTGAGGCATTGGTGAGCAGTATTTTGTTGTGGGTTTTAAACTGGTTTGTTCAAAGTCTGGCAGGAATTTCGTGGGTTTGATGTCGACTGAGCAGGGCAGAGTGGTAGCCATAATCAAGGTACGGCTGCACACCTGAACTGGCAATGAAAACACCTCATTCATCCAGGGTAAACCCTCACAGTGAGCATAATGCCCGAAATGTGGCGAGTATTGGGCAGGCACAATACAGGAACATGTTTGGCTGAAGGCTATCTGCACAAAAGATTCTTCAACTTAAAGATTTGACTACAGGCCGACCATTGCCTGCACATTTTCTCCCAACTAATGCCAGAAATACCTCACACAGAAGTGCCCCAGGATATAGCAATGAACAAAAGACGCTCCAAACGAAGCAAGACGTATAATGCTTGTAAAGGAAAAATGCAGCTTGCTATCCCTGCCCTGGAACTAGCAATGCAGACAAACTACTGAAGGCCAAGGTTGACTGTATAGTGCACACCAGTCCAATGCTTTGCAAGTGCAGTTTGTAACTGACATCTGCAGACAGAAATATGAAGGACTCTCCCCTGTCAGAAGGTGCCTTCATGATCCCAGAGCATAAAGCAGAGCAATTCTGGTGTATGCCCCTAAATTCTGCAAGGCATGGTTGCACATTCCGTCAGATATGGGGGTGTTCTATGGAGGAATCAGAAAAGTAGTGGGCAAGACTGTATGGGTTGATGACCTTCATGACGCCACAAAGCACCCAGACAAGACATGAAAACACAAATGCGAAGTCATGGCAATGGACTGTTCCAAGTGGAGTGCATCATTAAGGGCTAAAACAGCGTTGTTACTATATTAACACCTAGGTGGCCATCACTGATAGTTGTTCAAATAGTCTAAAACAGGTAGTCAGTCAAAGCTGTGCTTCCTAGTACATGGTAGAAGGTCATTTCAGCTAAGGGTGACCATGTTAACAAGAATGTTAGAATGTCATATATTTCTACAACTAGCACTGCAGAACAGCAAGACACATCATTATTGACAAAGACACATCCATACAAAGAAGAACAATGATTGATCTTGTTTTATTCAAAAGAACTCTGTTCAGGAAAAACTCTGAATCTTCTGCTCAGGACTTGTCTCATAACAAAATGATCTTCCATCTCTAAATTTCAGAATAAAAGTTTATCGGAGGAAAAAACGAAAATCATTTTGGTAACAGTAACGCAAAAACCCAAAAAAGCTCTTACAAGATGAGATAACGTGAAGCATATTGCCAGGATTTTCTCTGGTTATAGCATTGATCATTTACGTTTTCCATCCTCAATGTCCCTTTTGCTCAATGCATTTCAGAAAATCATGTTCCTTCTTCGAACGACTAGAACAAATTAATGCCAGTCTGAAGATTGATGGTCTGAGCTCCTGGAGAATTTAGTTAATCCTGTACATAATGATATCCTCCTCAACATCGCTCAATCTTCACCAACATCCTTGTGTACCCCACATCAGGAGGTGAAGGACTCTAGTGAGATTTAATTTTGTACACACTGAATGTCATATCATAATTTTTCAATCGCCATGAACCTTGTTGCCTGTGGGTGTCAACTAAATAATCAATTCTTGGCCTCTGGTTTTGTGGTTATGGTTATAACAATAGTTGGATCTATGCCTGTGCTTGTTTCATTGGAAGCATAGAAGTCTTCTTCAAGGTTCATATTCTTCTAAACAATTGCCATCTTGGAATGGTTTATTATAGGTGTTTTGCACCATGTTTACACTATGGTTTACAATGTATTGTTTTCGTTATGCTGAGTCATGTTTAGAGGCAGCCCAAATCTACAGCAAACTTTGTGAAAATCTGCAGACATTTTTCATATTTATGCAACCGGAAATTACACAGTTACAGAGGGGAAATATGCTTGAACTGTGCAGCCATTTAGAAATCAGCCAGTGATTTCTAAAAGCAGTGGGAAATTTTGAAAGTCTGTGATCATATGAAATCTGCATTTTCTATATGAAAATCTGCCCCACAGATTGTCTGTCTCTATTCATGATCAACCCAACAAAGGTTAACTACTAGACACATAGACAATATATATTTTGCATCCAATATCTCAGACTAGTCCTAATGTATAATAGTATCTTTTCAATCTGCCTGTAAGTTAAGATGAGCTATGGGGCACTCTTGAATTGACAGCTCATTGTGAGTTTCCTTTTTGGTTTTGGTGCATTTTGTGGCATTTAGCACGATTGAATTAGGTGCCACCCTAAACCCAAATTGAATACTACAAAAAAGAGGAATGGGAAGAGGTGTTGCGAAGCAGAAAATGTAGTTGCTACGGCAAAATTTGCAACAGGCACTGGCTTGCTACTATTTGTTTCGTGTTTAAGTTTTTCTCCATAGCAACCAATGAAGGCCTGTGGCACTTATTTCTGTCAATAAAGAGTAATTTAGCTAGGGTGCCCGGCTTTCATGTCTAGCTGGCATGATAAGGTCACATGCTGGAGGCTTGTTGATGGGACCGGGATGACCTGGGGGAGGGCCAGGGACAACTTCTAGCTCCTGATGTGCGTCCCGGAGGAAGTACATGGTGGATCCCCCAGGCTCCTCAGCCTATCCTCAGGCTCTTATTTTTACTGACCCATTCTAATTGTAAACCTCCTTTGCTGCCCAGGGAACACCACTGCAGGGTTAAAGACACAGGGTTGCAAGGAACACAAAGTAACATACAAATCTGCTGCTGTGAGTGTCTGAAGACCTCAGAACATGGGAGAAGACCAATGGTTTGCAGTGAGGCTAAGGGTTGTGAGTGCTGCTCAGGGGAAGGACCGCATAACCCTGTCACAGGATCCTGTGAATGCCAGAATTAAGCTGACATTGTTACATTACTGAATGGCAAGGCAAAGGATACAGTGGCCCTTGCGAAGGGATATGCAGCTAATCTAGTAAATACAAGATGGCAGGCACATTAACTAGCCTCAACTAGCAGAGCCTCAGGGCAGTCCGCTAACCAACATCAATCAGGTGAGGGAATAATAGTTCACGCAGGCCATTCCCAATCATAGGTCACACTTCCATCACTCGCCCAACGGAGGACAGTCAAACAATTGCATACTTCAAGCCCAAACTTGTTGTGCTATAAAAAAGGCTTGCAAAGAAGTGGGAGTATTGGAGTTAGGAGTATGGTAGTGCAGTTAATACTGAGAACATAGAGCAATGAGGTGAAGGAAAGGAGAAGAAGTGGAGGAAAACAAGAGCCAATAGATTGGAGAAGGAGAGGAGGAGAGGAAAGAGAAGGAAATGGAGAGGATGCTGAAAGGAAGAAAGAGAAGAGAACAAGGCAGGATAGAGGTGACAACACAAAGGAAAGGAAGATGAGAGAAACTGTGGATAGAACTAAGCAGAGGGGAAAATAGATTTAAAAAGAGGATAGGAAGCAAAAGTAGAAAAAATCAGGGCCAGGAGTTAGTCTCTATAAATGTGGTTCTAAAGATCAGTCAGTGGCGGAGAGGCATAAGGTTGCCAGTCAAATAACTGAAGACTCGTCAGTAGACTCAGGGCCCGATTCAAGGAAATGTTTGCATGGAAAATAGGGACCTTGCGTGCCAAACGGCGTGCAAAATCCCATTTGCTGATTCATGGAATCGGATGCGTAGGACTTTTCCTGGACTTGCCTGGAGTTCGCGCAGGCCTAGCACGCCTTTGCGAGTTGTCAAGCACCTTGCTCGATACACCACACAGAGCATGGGCGTGGCTTGTGCAGAGGGCTGGTAAGGGGGCAGAAGATAGAAAATGGGGAAGAACATGTGAAAAAGGCAATCCCTCGCATGCCCACAATTGCGCCAAATGACATGTGTTCATGGAACCCCCTTGCAGCCAGTAATGGCCACGCAAGTCCCTCGATCTCTACGCCACCCGAAGGCAGGCGTAAAGACACTTGCACTTAGGAATCAGAGCGCAGAGGTGGGTTTGCGTGTGGAATTTGGGGTGCCTTTTTGCAACCAGGGTTTTGATCCAACATAGGGATACGCACACGCAGTGTAGCAGTGTGCAGGAATGGTACGGGGGTTTGCATGCCGATTTTCCAAGATTTTTTCGGAGTTACCATTTTTCATAAGCATGTTGTCGGGGTGCCGCCAACAGTTATGGGGGACTCTGCGCAGGGTCCCCAAAATACAGGCCTGCTTGTGGGGTACCCCATGCACTGTTTGAAGGTTGCATGTATTTGTGCCCGGGAAGCGTGCAAAGGTAGCTGTTCTGGCTGTTTATGCTTTGCATCTGGGCGTGTCGGGGGCGTTCTGGGCGCGACTTGCAAATATGGTTACTTTGCACAGTAAATTCCATGAATATGTGGGGGGTGAATTTTTTTTATTCTGCGGGCAGGCTCACACAGTGTCCTTCTTAGCGCGCTGCCCTTTCAGGCTTTCTGTGCACATTTCCATGTATCGGGCCAGCTGTATCACCAAAGAAGAATCCTGAAGACCTCTGAAGTCTTTTAAACTCTACAATTACAGGTACCAGGCCCTTTTCAGAATATCCCAGGGTCCCAGCAGAGATGACTTTATGGGAGGGTGTGGGATATTTTGACCCACTAAAATGTGCCTCACTAAATCACTTTACTGCAATGGTGAAAGAAACAGCCCAAAATGACCGTGCTGACTCCTGTGCGCGCCAAAATCTTTAAAACTGTGTTTGTGTCACAACCAGAAAAAGGCTGCACACCCAGCCACACACAGTTCAGGTGGGGTGAAAACAGAGTCCTCACTGCAGGAGCATGCTAGTGGGCTCTGCCACATTTTACATGGAGCAAAGTGAATGAAACAGCATCATTGTGCTGAAAACCCGAAAATGCCTTTTAAACGGACACTTTCCTAATCTTAAAAAAGGGCTGCTTGGCGCTAAATGCAGCATATTCTCACAAACCCCTATGATCAAAAAGGCCCTGACATGCTCAGGATCATCCATTGTGGCTCAGAGGAACCGGGTCTCATTGAATGACAGCTCCTTGCAACAGTAGCTTTGTAAAAGCAAACCAGGGACTGTGTTTTCATTTTTCCACTGGACATGCGGCTAACATGTAGCAATGAAAGACTCTAAACAAATGCTAGATACATTTATCCATGCTGCAAACCATTCCAGCACTCAAGGGAAGGACTAGAGCTGACTAAAATGGGTATTTGCTGCAGAGGAAAACCGAATTTAAAAGAAATAAGTTAAATGTGCTTTTTCCTGAATGAAGAGCAAAATCGCCTATTTTAAAAGTCTATCATTGTGTAAAGGCTTGATTATTCAAGCATGTGAAAGGATTTGCTACTGTTAGAAATACACACATAAACTGTTCAATTCTATATGTTTAAAGTTAAGATTTAAAAGTATACATCAAATCAAAAACCCAGGCTGAATGGTAAACTATGTCAAATAAAAAAAACCTGCTATCCCAGAGTGTCATCCCTGAGAAAGGATGACACCTCATAAACCTCTGGAGCAGGAAATGTTAATTGCGAGCATGGGGGCTTTGAATACTAGGACAATGGTGCCTTTCAAGTTACATTAGACATTCGTCTTTGCCCCAGGCCAAGACATTAGCAGGCTAAGATTCTCACCTGCCAAGTGTGAAAGTCAGGAAACTTCAGTCAAAGGAGAAGACACTCGCTTAAAGTTGAAAGAAAGAAAAAAAAAACCTGCTTAAGTGACAATGAACTTACTTTTGGTTTTAAAATGCCTATTTTGCAATTGAACTTCAAGACATAACTTTGCCACAAGAATGAAAAAAAATGTGAAAAGTGCATAATCCTACATTTAATTTTATGCTCTTTCTTTAAAGACGTGATTGAACCCAGTACTGCATAAGGAGCAGAAGTTGTGAATAATAACCATTTGTGGGGAAAGTATTGAAATTGCGCACATGAGCTTTTGTTCACAAATCCCTGGGGTAAATGCACATCTATGAACAAAATTGGGAAATTTTAGGCCAAATCTTTCATGGTTAAAATTGCCAAAATGTCGCAGAAAGCCTAAACCAGGTCCCACAGACTGGGGATTTGGATTGAAATATGACCCACGAAATATATAACCTGTGCATCTGATTTTCTCAGAGGTCAGCACTGTATAAATATGTATTTGTGTGAAATTTTGATTTTGGTTCTAGGAGCTGGGGGAGGTTCCTAGACATTGTAAAAGTGACACCATAAAACATGACATCCTTTTCTGTTATCCAACCAGCAAAGAGCAAGGTGGAAACTATGCTCTTGCCCAATCATAGCATCATGGGTGTGGGTTGTAGGACTGCCCCTGCCATATAATTTAGTGATGTCATTTGGCATGATAAATAAGGGAACCTCACAGCACAAGAGAGATTGATTCCTGACTTCATCCTGATTTTCTGCGTGGCACCCTGTTCCTGAATTCTCCATCCTTGATCCTGATTCCTGATTTTATTTACCAAGCTAAGGCCTCAGCATTGCTGAACTCTTTTTCAGCTAGGCCCAAATTCTGAAAACAAATCCCAAAACCCCAGGGAAGCATTTTAATCCAGCTGGCTTGCTACTACAAAAGGCTTGCCTGCAGCAACTCGCCATTCTACTGATTTCCAGTCTCCAGTAACCAGCGCAGTCCAGTGTGCAGTCCGGTGACCAGAACCCCCCACCTGATCCTATCCCGCCAGATGTGCCCTGCTGGCCTTGGTTAGACCGATCCGTGTGATGACCAGTACACTTGACGGTCCAAAATCTTAAATTAAAGTGGACTGTAATTATTAATAGGAAGCATAGAAAATCATAGCATACCTTGTTTTGTTCCATCCCAATCTCTAAGTCACCCTATCCCTACCTTAAGAACTTGTAACATTGTCAGAACCATTTTTGAAACCTTGCCTTGATTCTTTGCGCTAGTGCTAAACTAATTTAGATAATTGTGCCTTGTGAAATCCCAAACCTTTAAATCCTCCTTTGAGTAATCGGACTGAGTCAGCCAGAGTGGACACGGAGGTGCTGGGGTTGGTACTGCGGATCAACTCTAGAGCTTACTGTGTTTTAATCTGGTAACCTAGCCTGAATGCCTTATTGTAGCATAAAACCATCCTTGTAAAAATAGATTTCAGCTTTCTTTTTCGCGCCTTTGTTTTTCCAAAAATGCCTCTTATTCAACCTTGCATATCTTACTCAATTTAATAGCTAGAGACTTCATTTCAACTCTGGAGTATACCTAAGACCCATAGCTACATCCCAACCTAACACCCACACTCAGAATCTGTATATTCCACCCGTTCTTTTAAAAACAGTTTGGTCATTTTTAGGCGGGAATCCGCATTCCTGCAAGGTTTTACATGTGTGGTTTTTAGTTTAAATTATTTTCAAACTTCCATTCAGATTAAAAGTGTTTCCTTTTGCTTAAACTATAGCTCATGATTGTTAGCATCTTTCCAGAGCTGCTCCCATAGAAATTTGTATTGATTTAAGAACTTTTGCACTAATTAATTGTTTTACACAGCCATTTTTGAATGTCATTTAAAAAAGTGTAAGATTGCAAACCCAGTGTTCTCTCTTGTTTGGGGAGGGAAGGTGGTATTTAAATTATGTTACTGGTCTTTATTCCTGAATACCTGCTGCTTCCTTACATCTGTTTAAAATTACTTATTGGTGGGTTGAGGAATATTGCAGGGGGAAATCCTAACCTAAGTGCTATCTTTTCAAGCAAGCCAAAACTGTTCTTTTCTCTGTGTTTTATATTCTATGTTGCTAAAAGTGAATTTAACTGCTTTACATACCTACCTATCTGTCATTGTCACCACATTGGTGATTGCTGCTCCCTATTAAAAGAATATGTTTTGATTGGAATTTTAAATAAATAAATGAATAAATATTACCTTTACCAATCAGCCTGATTCCTGGTCCATTGTGAACTGGGGGTATTTTGAGAAGGGGTGTGATATGAGTGGTATATCACTCAGAATATTGAACCTATAGACATAAGAAAATAAGTATTTCATTTGTGCGCTGCATACTAGGCTGAGACCAGGGTGTATAGCCTGATTGAAAGCCTTAATAGATCTGGGGGCTCGTGCTGTGATTTTGAGTTTGAATTACCACCCGTGACTGTCTAACACAGCAGACTAACCTGTAGGTTAGAGACACCTTGTTTGGTTGGTGCACTGTGCTACACTGACCACATCGACTCCCTGGCTCCTGCCCTGGCTGACTTTTGCAACCTCTCCTTCGCCTCTGGAGTCTTCCCATCCCCCCTCAAGCACTCCCTTGTGCACCCTCTTCTTAAGAAACCCTCTGCCGACCCCTCCTGCCCGGCTAACTATCGCCCAATCCCCATCACTCCCTTCCTGGGCAAGCTCCTGGAGAAACTGGCCATCTCCCAGCTTAACCTCCATGCTGAAGCTGTTGGTAGTCTTCATGACCACCAATCCGGCTTCAGAGCGGCCAGAAGCATGGAAACTGCTCTCCTGAACATCTGTGATGACCTGCTCTTGAACCTCGACTCCAACACTCCGTGTGTTCTCATTCTGCTCGATCTCTCTTCTGCCTTTGACACTGTCAACCATGCCATCCTGCTCAACCGTCTCCGCGATAACCTGGGTATCACTGGTTAGGCTCTGGCGTGGCTGACCTCTTTCCTTTCCAATCGACCCTTCCAGGTCCAACTTGGGTCCTTCCTCTCTGACATCTTTTTCTCCACCTGTGGTGTTCCCCAGGGATCTAATCTCTCTCCCTGGCTTTTCAACCAGTATCTGGCACTTCTTGCCCACCGCATCGCCGCCCTCTGCCCCAACTTTCAGTGCTATGCGGACGATACCCAGCTCATTTTCAGGCTACCCTCGGCCTCTCTTCTCCTGCCCTCATCTCTGACTGTCTGTCTGTTATCCAGGAATGGTGTGCTGCCAACGACCTCCGCCTTAATGCTAGTAAGACTGAGATTCTACTCATCGGCACACCCACTCCCTCCTTCCCTGCAGCTCTCTGGCCAGCCTCTCTTGGGCCTCTTCCTGCTCCTACCTGCAAGGCAAAAAACCTCGGGGTCATCTTTGACTCCACACTCTCCTTCTCTCCTCATATATCTGACGACTCTAAGAAGTCACACTACCAGCTGCACCTCCTTAGAGGTATTCCTCCCTTCCTCTCCTTCCCCCAGAAGCTCACTGTCTCCCGAGCCCTGGTTCTCTCGAAGCTGGACTACTGTAACAGTCTCTATCTTAATCTGCCTGCCTCCACTCTCCGCCCTCTGCAACTCATCCAGAACAGAACTGCGAGACTTGTCCTTGGCCTCAAGCCCAGGGACCGTATCTCTCCAGGACTGAAATCTCTACACTGGCTCCCAGTGGCTGCGAGGATTAAGTTCAAAACCCTCTGCATTGTCCACAAGGCCTTCTGGGGCGTGGGGCCTAAATACCTGCAACTCTCTCTTCCTAAATATCTTCCTTCCCGAGCCCTTTGCTCATCCGTCTCCAACTCCCTCAGGGTCAGCCGCTTCTCGAAGCAACGAGCTGGGGGTAGATCTCTCTCCGCGGCAGGAGCCTCCCTCTGGAACAGCCTTCCTGCCTCCCTGAAACTTGAGGAGAACCATCTCCGGTTCCGGAAGCACCTCAAAACCTTCCTCTTTGCTTCTGCTTTCTCTCTCCCTCTCCCCTGCTAAATTCTTCACTAAATTCTGCACTGAATCTGAAACTTGGCCACTCTCACCGACCTCGGTCCTGGGCCCAGCCACTCTCCACTTGCACTGCCTCCCTGGCAACCCCTGCACTGCGGGACTGTCTCTGTATCCCTACAGCCCCGCCTTCCCAGCACTTGTCTGTACTTACCTTGCACTTGCCACCAGCTGGCCCTATTTATTTATTTATCTATTTATTTCTATTCTACTTACCTTGTACTGCACTTTTCCCTTCCCCCTACCCCTGCACTTGCGTTGTCTGAATGACACCTGGCCTAGTAGGATCGTTGTCTGTCCTCCCACTGTTCCCCCCTCCCTGCCTCGTCGCGCCTTGAAACACTTGTGTATAGGCGCGTTACAAATGCCATATCATATCATATCATATATCACATCATATCACTGTACAAGCACCTCTCAAAATAAACACTCCAAAGACCAGGCCAGTCTGTAAAGGTCAAAGTAAATCAACCTCGAAATAATTCATAAAGAAATTGATAGTTCCAAAATGGCAATCCCAGTGGAAATCAAAATGGCTAGGGAGCACCTTCTGCACAAGCTTTTTGTCAGGGGTGAGTGACCAGAACAGAATGAACATGTCTGGCTGCAGGAAATCACAGAACAGGTCACTGCCAAGGACCTGGATACATGGCAGGAAAGGGGCCCATTACACCAAGCTCTTAGTGAACTGTACATGGCCCCAAATGTTAAAGAGGAGCAGAGTAAAATTGCCAGAATTACGGCCTACCTATACCTCCACATAGGAGTGATGCAGGAAAAGCACGCTGAAAACATAGTTCTGGCACAGAATCAGGTTGAAGCACTAAAGAGAATCCAGAATTATCTAGACTCTGGAGAACAAAGTCTACATAAGCGCCAAGAATTAGAGGCAGAATCTAGACAGTATGTCACAAAATTAAAAGAAGACCTGGATCTCCTACAGAAAGAGAATGCAGAGCAAGACACCCAATTACAGGCACTAAAAGAGGAGTGTCAGGAAAGGGATGACTCTCTGCAACAGAGTCACTAGAAACTGGCGCAACAATGAAAGTATAATAGAGTCTGTGCAGAACAGATAGTTACCCTACAAAACCAAATAGAAACCTTGGAAGAGGAAAATAATAAATTAATTATGAGAGACCTACGCTCTCAAACAGAATTTGATGAGGAATGCCAGAAATCCAGTGCCATCAAAAAACAAAGGGATGACCTGGCTGAACAGGGGGCACACTAAGTCAGGAGAGGGACGCCTTAGGCCAGGAAGTAAGCCAATTAAAAACTGAGCTAGAGGGAATAAAACTGGCCCTCCAGGAGCTTCATAAATTAAAAACAGAATATGGGAAGCTACTAGATCACACCAGATGGGTGGAGGATGCTATGGAAGGGAACACCCAGACCAAATATACTAAAACTCAGGAGGTGAGTCTCCTGCAGCAAAAATTGGCACAGTATTCCCAGACCATGCAGGAAGCGCAGAGAGACAATGAGGCTCTCTGTGAAAAGAATGATAGGCTCCACCAACAAGTAGCAATGCAAAAGTAAATCATTGAGACCAGTAAGGCTTTGATAGAGGAACAAAAGGCTCAGATTTTCGCTTATCAACAGGAAATAGGGGCTGAAATAGAAAAGGTATAGAGGGACAGAGCAACCCCTGATCCTAACATCAGGACCCCTGTACTCAGGGACTGAAACCCCTTCAATACCATGAACTCTGCCAGCTTCATGTCCACTGGCTCATATGAACCAGGGGCCATGAGGATGGTAGAATTTAATAGAGTTGGGAAGATGGGACTGACAGATCAGTGCCCCCAGAAATTGATGGACCGGTATCCCTGTACAGACCCCCAAAGATTAGGGCTAATATCTCTGACCAGGAAGACTCATATGAGGGGTGAGTCAAGGAACTGGATCCACAAAACTACCGCCTACCAAAAGATCAGTTTGTAAAATTTGGTGGGAAACTCTAGGAAATAAAGCCCAAAAAGAGTATCCTGAAGACCTCTACCCAGTTAGGGCAGTGGGGGGGGTGTACTCCACCAATCCTGGGAGCAGGGGAGAGTCAGAAGACTCTTCTGAGCACCACAGGAATAGGGAAACTAGGCCCCCACATTCTGCAAGCCCTTCTCAAGCTCGCAGAATCAGGGAGTGCCTAGAAGATCAAGAAGCCACCTCCAGTAGTAGTGCCTCTGAGTCTGAGGATGAGTGGACTCGGGTGACTAAAACCAAAAAGGTAAACAAAATTAAGAGGGTGTTACGATTACCTGGTCTCTGCGGGGCATTGGGGCACGGTTGGAGCCCTCCCTGGACTTGGCTCCCTTGGATCGGCTCTCTCCTCCAGCTGCTGTGAAGTCAACTGCTCTGGATGCTGGGACTGCCCCTGAGAGAAGATGAGAGGCAATGAGAATGGTGTGGTGGTGTCGTGATTCCCCTCTACCCTTTTGTAGAGTGGGTCCAAAATAAAGCCTGCACTCCAATTGTCCATTTTGAAGTACCAGGAATGTTCACACTGAGATATGCTCTGCCCAGTACCCATGAGAAGAACAGCACCTATTGACGTACCTATACCAAGAATACAATGGACAGTAAGATATCCATTGAAAAAACCTTACCAGCAAATAGGATGAAATATAGATTGTCTAAGTACCGTCCTGGAAGAACCCAGTAAGGCCTTAATGGAAGACAAATGGTGACGTCACGAAGGCCCGGACTGACTTGAAGATAGAAGAAATGACGACCAGAGAATGATGCAAAGAGACGAAACGCCAAGAATAAGGAGATCGTGAACATAGAATGAAGGGACGATGTCAAAATGAAAGGAGCTTAAGCTGTAAGCAAGAATTAAGATATCCAACTAGTTAACGCCTTTACATATGCTTGAAATGGAAGAAAGCTAAGAAAACAGTACGGCTTGCTATGCTTAGTAGAAGAATAGAGCGGCAAGCGCCATATACATAATCTATCTCAAAATGAAGCACAGTAGTATAAGTGAAAACCCACTTTACACGAAAAGCAGAATCAAATAAAGTTACTATAGGCCAAGCACGACAAGCTTCATATTCTAGCAAAACGAGGATAAACGGCTGAATCGAAACTCAGCAGATGAAACTCATGCCAAAGGAGCCAAGGACATACCAATAGAAGAAACGAACAGTAGCTACATCTAATTGAAACTTAAGAACAGAATATCCTGCCTCTGAAAGGCCGGAGATAAGGAAGCGTGGGCAGGTGGCGAGCGGAATAAGAATTGAATGCACAAATAGAGAGAAACTAGGCAAATTCATGGTGGCTGCATCACTTGACCATCCGAGCGAGGAGAAGCACGAGTTCACACATACATGTGGCATCTGCCCAGGAGAAGATAGCAAAACTTTCTCAGTCATAAGATGCAGTTTCGAGGCCAACCACAGTCACATAATTGACACATTGTTGTTGAAGTGATGATTGATTGTAACCTTAATTGGAGGAAGGCCGGGTAGCTGAGGGGGCACCTTGCACCTGGCTGTCCATTCTGCGTGCTGCTAGCGAAGTGGAAATTTATGCATGGGGTTAGTGCCAACCCAATCACAATGGACCAAATAATCTAGGGTCCTATAGTTAGTAGAACCAATGGGACGTCATACTTTTAGTGACGTCTACAGTAGTCATTTTTGAAGGAAGGGCTTAGACGCCAACCTGACAGTGTTTACCCAATCCCCTCACTCCGTTACCATGTACAGATATAGGACCTATATTAAAGTTACCTTTTCCGAACCAATAGAAATGCTTATTAACCTTGGAGTGTTACACGTCAGCTATGACAAGTTTTTAGTATAAATGATGTTGTTTTTATGAAGTTCATTGGAGTTTAAGCGATACGGACGATCGCATCACTGCTGATTTCCATAACTCCCTGTTTTTTGTACTTGTCATTAAACTGACTCCCTTTGCCAAACCATTGAGTTGTCCTTATTTATTGGTGTTGGAGTAATAAATCTGCACCCCCATCCATCTCAAAGGTTTAGCTATCTCCTCTTAAAGCACTTCGGAGCAACCCCGACTCTATGGTCCCAGCCGGGAGACTGCCCAGTACACTTGGTAGCAGAGCTTTGATGGTTTATCAATTATTGATTAAGTAAAACACCTATTGACCGTCAACATAAAGTAACTCTAGGTCTTCGCCAATATCACAAGTCCTTTGCCATTCGGTTGAGTAGACCGTGAAGCTCCCCGTAGACAATGGTAGCATAAAAAGACTGCAGTCAGGGCCTGAAGGGACCCGTGTTCCCCACGCATCCCTTCCCATTCCTACGGACAGCTGAGCAGGTGAAAAACTGAAGAAGGCGGTAACGAAGGCGGTGATCCCGAGGGTCCAGAGAGGAACCAAGCGAACGGTGAGTGAAACAAAAATTGAATGCTTTGGCAAATAGTGCATGCCTTAGAACAAGTAAAGGGAAAAGGTAACGGAGGGAGGCGGGAAGAAAACAAAAATATAGTTAGAAGCAGAGAAGACTATATATATATATATATATATATATATATATATATATATATATATATATATATATATATATATATATATAGGGATAATGACTCGAGACACCCGAGTAATTATTAAAGGTTACCAGGGCAGACACCCGAGAAATTAAAGGTTACTGGGGCAGACACCCGAGAAATTAAAGGTTACCGGGGCGGATATCCGAGAAGTGAGAGGATACCGGGGGAGACACCCGGGAAGTCGGGAAGTGAGAGGATTTGCCTAATCCTATGCTTTAATATAGCGGCTAGAAGAAACGTGTACCCAGCGTCCCACATAATGGGGAATGATTAGGCTACCACAACATTTAAAGACGTCGTGAAAGGGGTACGTTTACACTCCATGAAGGGGTAATGATTAAAGCCAGAGATATCTGTGTCCAGCTGGTGTCTGTTTAGTCTGTCAAGCGTCTGTCGTATATGTTTTTTATTGTGACGTCATATGTCAAAAAAGTTTTCTTTGAGAAAACGGATCCAAACTTTGTGTGCTTTTACAGCTGAGATGAAACCGCATGTGAATTAATGTTTTTGAGTAAATTGGAAGATATTAAATTTTTGTGAAAATTTGGATTGGAGCTTGCAGTGTTTGGTGCTCGCTCATACTGTTAGAAGTTGTTTAAGTCACACGAAACCATGGACAAGTGTTGTATAAAAGGAAAGGAAACAGAGTTAAACATGAAAGATATAACTCCATTGGCACACTTATGCAAGCAGTTGCCAAAACACGCACCCAAGCTAAAGAAATATAGCACCGAGTGGGTTAAAGGTACCGCCCACAAGATGTTTATGCCATGGCCACAAAATGGGTCTTTATCTAAAGCCGTTTTACAACATATGATGACATATTTGCATTCCACATATTCAGGCAAAAAGCTAGAAAAACGCCTTGCTGTTCTTGAGTTGTGGAAAATGTTTGAACAGGGAAAGGAAGAAGAGCCGCCAGCAGACTGAATACTTAATATATGCACAGAGGGGGGTGAGACGCCTACAGCGCCACCGGCCCCACCCGAAATGAAAATTGAGGAAAGTAAGGATGAGGGGTTATACCCACTGAGAGAACCCAAAGCAGCCACAGGGTATAGCAACCCCGCATATGACTCGCATACACATAGTAGTGACGAAAACCAAGGGAAGGATAGGGACAAAAATATTACCTCCACAATCCCACGAGACATGGACTCAAGAGCAGATCAATCACAGCGAAGTGCATCTCTCAATAAAGAGATAGAAAGGAAGTGATGGAAGGGAAAGGAAACGAAAGTAAAACTGATGAGATAGTATTCGCAAAAGACGAATGGATGGGAGGACACATTTTATTGAAACTCGATGGCAAAAGCATTGATGACGTAAAACAAAAGCAGAAGTTAGGTGATGCACAGAGAAAGGGGAAAGAGAAGGAGTTAAGAGACGAGAGGATAAGAAAGAAAGACAGACAAAGGCGAGAACAACTATATCGCGAAGAGCAAGAGACAGCTCAATCGCAAACCAAGAGCAGCCAATGATCAAGACAGACAGAAACAGCAAAGGTTAGAAAAAGAGCAAAGGATACGTGAGAAAAGAATAAAAAGACGAAGATATGAGGAAATCTGGAGGGCAGAGGTATGTAGAAATGAAAAGAGAAGGGAAGAAGATAGGGTCAGAGAAGAGGGGAGGAAATGCAAGGAGTTCGATGAGGACATAGAACGTAAGCAGAGACAGAGAGCACGCAATCTTGAATATCTGGGGAGAAAGGTTAAAAAACCCGCTCCAGTGGTAGATTGGGAAGACATCGAAGAATTTTTACCTGAGTACGATTCAGTACCAGGCACGTCTAGGTCAAATATTGACGATGACTTCGACCCCAAAAGCATCGGAGAAACTATCGATAGAATATATGATGAAATGGGGCTAGAACAAATACCCCATGGGGAGGGGGAAGATGAACGCCTAGAGAGCACTCAGCTGTATGACACTGGGGATGTCACCCAAAGTAGTGAGAATAGGGAATTATCCCTAGATAGATTAGAAATCAGTAGGAACCAAGACGATGCAAGAAGTTGCACGGATTGAGGACAGGCAATGTCCGACTCTGAAAGGGAGGAGCGCAAGGAAAATGAGGAGGACGAAAGGAGCAAAAGACGACTCCCGAGGGAAAAAGGAATAAGATGGTCAGACACTAGCAAGTCTGCACAGAGGGCATCAGAGTCAGCCACGCAGCCTGAGCGATATGAAGAAGTATCTCACGGTCAGAGGGGGGTGTCTTTGCCGCCCTATGTGGACAGACTAAGGGCATTGCCAGGTAGACGGCTATGTGGAAATATTACCCATGCAATAGACAGGAGAACAATGAGAGAAAAGAGAGAGGGCTACACATTCCAATTTCCGCTGCTTGAGAAGGGGGGAATAAGACCGCAATATATTGCATGGCCACACATGGATCGAGAAAAGTTGAAAAACAAGCTTCCAAGACTGACATCGGGAGCCGGAAAATGGATACACGAGTTAGAAAAGATGACAGGAGGGAACACTTTAGCTACTGGGGATATTAAGGGTCTCCTAATCGCCATACTTGGTGAGAGAGCTGACGATGTATGGGCACGAGCATGCTACCCTGGTGTAACCACAATTAATACCTCGCATGACGGAGCTCCACAATTGCAGAGCCACAGTATGGAAAGCGCTATGAGTGCTAAATCCAGATACTTCCGATATGTGAACTCTGAGGATCTGTTGATTTATATACAGAATTTTCAAGACGCATGGGTGCTCGAGACTCATGAATCTTGGACAACATCCATAACTGTATTTTACCATATATTGTGCCAAGGACTGCTGGAACAGGTACAGAAACAGCTCAAGAAGCTAAACCTTGGGCAGAGATACAGTTAACCATTGCACATCATTGTAGGTTGCTGCAGGAAAAGAATCCCAAAAAGTAAGCAACTCAAAAAGGTGATGAAGCGAAATTGGTGCAAAAGAAATTGTCAAAATATGCTCTTGAGGGAGGTATGATAACTAGCGCAGCTGAATAAAGCATGCAGCAGGTGGCCAGTCCACAACAAAATAATCAGGGTAATGCAGGATTTTACCCATGGGAAGAGGATTCAGGGGAAGAGGATGGCAGAGCAATCAGGGAGGTTTCTAAAATAATCAAGGAGGTTTTCAAAATATGCAAAATGGTAACCAAGATATGCCTAATGGGCAAATAATCCGACCACCACCAGTATGTTGGCTGTGTGGAATGACAGGGCACTTGGCGCGCACATGAAGAAAACAAGGCATGATGCAGAACGGTCAAGGAACAGGAGAAGGCATGGGGAATCCACCTGCAGCCTTACAGCAGGGAATTGCACACAATCACACAGTGCAACAGCAAGCACCAGAAGTGCAGCAAGGTGCACAACTTCAGAGCATGGGGAATTTTCCACAAGGACAATCCCAACAGGCACCAAAGCAGCAGTCACAACCAATGAGCACAGGGCAGGCCCTGAACCCTGGAATGGGAAATGACACTGCTCATGGAGGAAATCCAGCAGCACCAAATTTGTATATGAACTAGGACAGCTCACTGGGAACCCTGATGTGTTCTGTCCTATCAGTGACATCAGACCCTCAAAGGGAACCAAGGAGTCACAACCCTTACCCCAGACCCGCACTGGCAAGTCCACTTGCCAGGTAAGGTCAAGGTTCGGGGCTCCATTAAGGCCTTGGAGGCCTTGCATCCACTCCCAAGACTCTCTTGGAGTCAGTCCTGGCGCCTCTGGCGCCAGGCTCATATTCATTTTGGAGAACATGTTTGAAGGGGGACTTTTCATTGGGCCTGCAGTTAACATGGAGGCATTCGCATAGCTTGGTTCCTGAGAACTAAGCTATGCGGGATAGTGTTTTAGGTGTGGTGGCCTGGGACTACTTTACCTGGACTACTTTGCTGGGAGGCTATTTAAACCACACCCAAGCAACAGAGCACGCTTTGCGTTACTTTGCAGACTGCAACGTAACGCTTACCGTGTCCTGTGATACCCGCGAGCCTCAGAGCAACGAGCCTGCAGAGGAGACAAAAGGAACATCATTAATCGAATCTTACCTGCAATCTCCATCCTGTCATCCGCTCTCCAGTGAACAGCTTCTTCTGGGCACCACATACCTACCGGAACGAAGCGACCTGAAAAAGAAACAGAGAAAGACAACATTAGAAAAGGCCTACTCCGGCATTGCTAAAGCCACTAACATCACAAGAAGCTTACCTGGCTTGTTACCTCCCAGCCGGCATCATTCTCGAGTTACACACTCGCTGGAGAAGGACAGCTCAACCTGTAAGGAAGAGAGGACACACAGGTTAGCAAAGGCAAGACAAAGCAGTGCAGTGCATGGCGCATTACTTACCGTATTGCAGCGCACATCTCGCGTCATCATTTGCCGGCGGTGCTCAAGCCAACCAGCACGCCACGCTGAATCTCCTGCACACCTAGGGAGAAAGAAAGGACATTATTAATCACAAAAGAAAGGCAGGCAAGAACAAACAGCACTATACAAAAACTGCTGCAATAAGACCTACCTTAACGACACTTGAACGGGCACGCACCAGTGAAGTAACTCGGTCGGCCACGCCACTGAAGACTACGCACCCCTGCTAAGAAAGCAGGATGGAGAGCATGCCTAATACCACAACAAGGTGAGGAGAGGGCCTAATGGCTGAAGCCAAAGGGGTGGTGGGAGGATACTTTACCTGAGTCGGCCAGTCTTGAACCCAGCCCTCCAGTGTTTTCAGGCTAGACTTCTTCCGAAAACACCATCCGGAAATCGGGAGAAGGTTCCGGCAACCAACCAGGGCTGAGTGGCGTCCCCATGGATACCAGGTGAGCGTAACAGAACGAAAAGCCTACAATAACTAATCCACCTGGGCGCCATGGAGACATCAGAAATTGATCAATTGGCTCAATTATTAGGACAATTATGCGCCGAAGTTCATTCAGCCAGGCAAGAGACCAATGCTCTCCGGAAGGACCTAGTAGTAACCAAGGATCGCACCAAAGAGATCAGTAGGCAGTTCCTAAAATCACAGGCAGGACAGACTCCTTTGCCCAGAAACAACCCATCGGTACAAGCACCCACCTTATCATCCGCCCCAGTACAAATTATGCTACCTGGAGCAGTTCCCCTAGCATTACCGGAACGGTTCTCAGGCAACCCAAGGAAGTATGCTGCATTCATGAATCAGTGTCGTCTTCACTTCCTTTGTAGGCCTGGTGCATTCCCCAATGACCAAGCACCGGTAGCTTTTGTTTTGTCATACCTGAGCGGTAGTGCAGCGGACTGGTCAGTGCCACTTGTAAGCCATGATGATCCATTGTTACATGACTTTGGGGGGTTCCAGAGGGAAATGGAGAAGCTTTTTGCTCGTCATACCCAAGAACAAGCAGTAGACAACAAACTCTTGTCAATACAACAGGGGAAATCAAGACTTATTAACGTACATTGCCACCTTCAATAGATTGGTTGCTGAAGCTAGGTGGCCTGAAAATAAAAGTTGTTGCACCGAGGCCTACAAGGTGAATTGAAGGACGTTCTAGCCCATGTGGTTGACCCACCGAGAGACTGTACCGAATTCATTAACTTGGTTGTGCAACTAGGTCACTGATTGCAAGATCGAAAGGCGGATCGGTCTAGGTCAGACACTCGGGCCATGTATGTTCGACCAAGGGACAATGCATCACGTGTGCCAGAAAACACTGTAGAACCCATGCAAATCGGAGGAATATGACCCCCGTTAACAAAAACAGAACAACACAAAAGAAGGCAACAGCAACTATGTTTGTACTGCGGAGAACCAGGACACTTCCTTAAGGACTGCCCAGTGAAACCTCCAAGGTGAACAGTCGGGGCCACAGAGAAGGACGAGATTAAAGAGTAGGAAAACTACCCAGCTCGGAAAACGTAGAGGTCAGTTTGTCGAGTCAGAATAAAGAGCCACCGACCTTACACTTTGCAATACCAGTGATCTTAATTAACCACCAACGACCGTCTTGGATGCACGCCGATGAGACATACATAGACAGTGGAGCAGTTGGGAATTATATCTATCAAGAACTGGCAGCAGAGATGGGGCTTCCCTTATGTTCAAAGCCGACCACGGACAAGGTAATCACTGTGGATGGGACAGAAATCGCTTCTGGACCAGTAACCCAATGTACAGCCGGGGTAACCTTGCTGTGCCAGGATGGACACCAGGAATCCATTTCTTTTGATCTCACCAAGGCACCTCAGTTCTGGCTAATACTAGGGATGCCATGGTTAGTTGCTCACAATCTCCTGATAGACTGGTGTGCACGGAAACTGACCTTCCCCGATGATTGCGCTCCTGCCTGCTATTACCAAGAGCAGAAACCTGACTTCTGTACCCCTGCGATTCCCAGAACGGCAGCATCTTGGAGTAACTAACACCCTACCAAGTGAATACCAAGATTTCCAGGATGTGTTCTCAAAAGAACAAGCTAACACACCACCGCCGCACAGGCCCTACGACTGCCAGATTGACCTTATTCAAGGAACACAAATTCCTTGCGGCAGAATCTATGCACTCACAGAACCTGAAAACATCCATTTGAAATCCTATCTAGACCAGTACCTGGCAAATGGATTTCTCCGCCCGTCTAAGTCCCCGGCAGCCAGTCCTTTGTTCTTCATACCAAAGAAAGAAGCAGACTTGAGGGCCTGAATTGACTACCGTGCATTAAAACCAGATTACCGTGAAGAATAACTACCCCTTGCCACTTATTCCTGAAATGTTAGACCAAGTCAAAGATGCCCAGATTTATACCAAATTGGACCTTCGAGGAGCGTACCACCTGGTCCGAGTTAAAAAAGGAGATGAATGGAAAACCGCCTTCCGTACCAAATGTGGCTTGTATGAATACCAAGTAATGCCCTTTGGGCTATGCAACACCCGCGCGGCATTCCAATACTTCATGAACGATGTCCTGAGGGAATTAATCAATATTTGCGCCTTGGTTTACATAGATGACATCTTAGTGTACTCGGCCTCGAAGCAAGACCATGTTAAGCACGTTCGCTCTGTCCTCACCAAGCACAGCCAACATCGATTATATGCGAAACTCGGAAAATGCCTTTTTTTACGTCATTGAAGTGGAATCCCTTGGTTTCGTCCTCACTCCGAAAGGCATCAGAATGGACGCACACAAAGTAGACACCATTCTTAAGTGGCCATCACCAACTTCACTGAAAGGGATCCAAAGCATGCTGGGCTTTGCGAACCTCTACCACCAATTTATCCCAATCTTCTCTCAAATTGTACACCCGATCACAGTACTATTACGAAAAAACAATAAGAAGTTAATTTGGACCGAAGAAGCAGAAAGGGCCTTTCAAGAACTCAAACAAAGATTCACTTCCGCTCCGATCCTGCGCCACCCTTGTTCAGACCTCCCTTAAATCGTGGGAACGGATGCTTCCAGCATGGCTATGGGGGCTGTCCTCTCACAGAGGGACCCTGAACCCGGCCAGTTACAACCCGTGGCCTTCTGGTCGCGAAAGTTTTCACCTCCAGCAATCAATTATGCTATCACCGACAAGGAACTCTTGGCCATTAAATCCACTTTTAAGACATGGCAACACTATCTCTTAGGAGCCAGGCACACCGTTAGGTAATCACGGATCATTGAAACCTGCAATATCTTAAAACAGCAAAGGCCCAGTCCTCGCGTCAACTGCGGTTTGCCCTTTTCTTCGCCGAGTATGATTATGTAATCACATTTCGACCAAGAGTCTGGAATGGGAAGGCTGATGCCTTGTCCTGGATGGGCATTGACAAAAAGGTATATACAACTCCAGATCCAGTAGCCATCATTCCTGAGAACAAACTCTTAGGTCTCACGACAGCTTTGACACAAACCGAATTCCCAAACAAAATCCAACAGGTGATGAATCCCGACACCTTGCTTGCATGCTTACTCGGGGAGAACAATATACCATCAAGGACCAATTGCCCTATTTTAGGGACCGTCTCTATGTGCCCAAAGGGGAACTACAACAACAAATCATTTCAGCTTACCACGATTCACTGATGGAGGTCACCCTGGAATCGCCAAAACCCTAGCCAAGGTGAAACGGAACTATTGGTGGCCTTCTTGGCGTAAAGACATCATCCAGTATGTTCAGTCCTGCGGTGTATGTGCGCAAAACAAATAGCAAAAGCAGAAACCAGCTCGTCTCCTTCAACCATTGGTCATTCCTCCTGCCCCATGGCACACCCTTTCCCTTGACTTCATTACAGACCTGCCTCCCAGTCAAGGGTTCAACACCATTCTGGTAGTTGTTGACTTATTCTCAAAAATGGCAGACTTTATTCCTCTCAAGGGCCTCCCAGATGCATCCAGTTTAGCAAAAGTGTTCCGGGAAAGTATTGTTAGACTACATGGCTTCCCATCAGTTCTGGTCTCTGATCGAGGCAGCCAGTTTGTGTCCAACTTTTGGAAAAAATGTTCAATGGCACAACTCGACATCTGATTAGCCACCAGTCACCACCCCCAAACGGATGGCCAAACAGAAAGAACCAATCAAACCCTTGAGCAATACTTACGGTACATGCTGCATCAAGTGGAAAGAAATCGGAGGTACTTACTATGAATATCAGAATATGCTCATAACAATTCATTGCATTCTAGCACGGGACAAACGCCTTTTTACATCCTCTATGGCAGACACCCGCATACTTCTGAATTAGACCTTCCAGCCAGCTTGGAAATGCCAGCAGTGAGGACTCTTCATGCAACCATCTCTCAGGCCTTTAAAAAGGCGACAGAACATCTAACTCAAGCCAAGGACAGACAAAAGAAATTCTCCGACCAACATCGAAGAAAGGCTCCCGACTATCAAGTAGGGGACAAGGTTTGGTTAGCAGCAAGGTACGTACCCATTAAGGGAACCCAGACCTTTCGTCCTCGATATTTGGGACACTATTCCATCAAAGCAATCATCAACCCAGTAGCCGTCAAACTAGCATTACCACCCAATATGCAAATTCACCCGGTGTTCCACGTATCACTCTTGAAACCGGTACAACCCGGTACACAGGTTACGACACCACCAAAACCCATAATAGTTGACGGAGAACCAGAATTCAAAGTCAAGGAAATCCTGGATTATAAATAAACTAGGTCCAAATTATATTATCTAGTCGATTGGAAAGGGTATGGACCTCAAGATAGATCCTGGGAACCCAGCGAGAATATCCATGCACCACGGCTGATCAAGGAATTTCATCAGAACATTCCAACCAAGCATGGACCAAACAGAAGAACCACCGTGAGAGGGGCCTTGGGCGGAGTGCTGTCACGACCTTTACCCCAGAACCCCACTGGCAAGTCCACTTGCCAGGTAAGGTCAGGGTTTGGGGCTCCATTAAGACCTTGGAGGCCTTGTATCCACTCCCAAGACTCTCTTGGAGCCAGTCCTGGTGCCTCTGCCGCCAGGCTCATATTCATTGCGGAGAACATGTTTGAAGGGGGACTACTTTTCATTGGGCCTACAATTAACATGGAGGCATTCACATAGCTTGGTTCCTAAGAACTAAGCTATGCAATATAGTGTTTCAGGTGTGGTGGCCTTGGACTACTTTACCTGGACTACTTTGCTGGGGGGCTATTTAAATCACACCCAAGCAACAGAGCACGCTTTGCGTTACTTTGCAGACTGCAATGCAATGCTCACCATGTCCTGTGAAACCCGTGAGCCTCAGAGCAACGAGCCTGCAGAGGAGACAAAAGGAACATCATTAATCGTATCTTACCTGCAATCTCCATCCTGTCATCCGCTCTCCAGTGAACAGCTTCTTCTGGGCACCGCATACATACTGGAACGAAGTGCCTGAAAAAGAAACAGAGAAAGACAACATTAGAAAAGGCATACTCCGGCATTGCTTAAGCCACGAACATCACAAGAAGCTTACCTGGCTTGTCACCTCCCGGCAGGCATCGTTCCGGAGTTGCACACACGCTGGAGAAGGACAGCGCGACCTGTAAGGAAGAGAGGAGACACAGGTTAGCAAAGGCAAGACAAAGCAGCGCAGCGCATAGCGCATTACTTACCGCATTGTAACGCACATCTCGCACCATCATTTGCCGGCGGTGCCCAAGCCAACCAGCATGCCACGCTGAATCTCCTGCACACCTTGGGAGAAAGAAAGGACATTATTAATCACAAAAGAAAGGCAGGCAAGAACAAACAGCGCTATACAAAAACTGCTGCAATAAGACCTACCTTAAAGACATTTGAACGGGCACGCACCAGTGAAGTAACTCAGTCGCCCACGACCACTGAAGAATATGCACCCCTGCTAAGAAAGCAGGACGGAGAGCATGCCTAATACCACAACAAGGTGAGGAGAGGGCCTAAGGGCTGAAGCCAAAGGGGTGGTGGGAGGATACTTTACCTGAGTCAACCAGTCTTGAACCCAGCCCTCCTGTGTTTTCAGGCTAGACTTCCTCCGAAAACACCATCCAGAAATCAGGGAGAAGGTTCCGGCAACCAACCAGGGCTGAGTGGCATCCCCGTGGATACCAGGTGAGCGTAACACAAGGGTGGATGTAGTTATAGGGGATAGGGAATATTCCTTTCTCGTTCACACGGATGCAATGCGCTCGTATATTCGTGAGGGCAAGTTTTCCTTGTTCGGGGAGGCCATAAATACTCAGAGTTTCACAGGAGCGACAAGTCGTGTTCCCTTTAAAAACACACTTCTAGTCTCTATAGGAGAATGTGAAATGAACGTGCCTATACTGTATTCACGTCAGACCTCAGTAACTATTTTGGGAAGAGATTTAATGACGAAGTTAAACATGACAATCTTGTTCACGGAGGAGGGCATAGTATGTTCAACTCCAGGAATGCACTATTCAAACGTATGCGAAATAGTTAGGGCATACTCAGGACATGAGGGCCATACCTTTAGAGCCAGAAAGTTTCACATATGGCATGCGCGTGCATATGGCAGGAATACCAGGCCTTGCAGACAAAATAATGAGAACCCCTGATGAGTTCTTATTCAGACCCAGAATACCGGTGCACGAGGAGGAGGGACAAGTATTTCCCTTGACAATACACACATCATTCCATACGAGGGAAAGTAGCCTTGGTTGAAGGTTACGATGACGAGGGCAGACAATGATGTGTGATAATCGCTATTGAAGAAGGATATCGAGTGGCTGACGTCACCAATGAGGACCTGTTTGAAGAACAAACAGACATGAAAGAGACAATGGTGGAAGTGAGTCTCACTTTTTGGTTGAAGATGAGCAAGAGAGAGGTACCACAGAGAATGATGCTGACACTAAATTATCCTGAGTATTTTGATGACGATATGGCCCAGGTGCCTGTCCCAATATGGACTACAGGCCCCTATGACATAGGCCTCTTGAAGAGGGTTGGGGAAGTGAAGATTAAACTGAAACCAGGAGCAATTTTACCCAAAGCTGGACAATATCCCATGTCCAGAGAGGCAGAATAAGGGATTTGTAAAACCATTTCTGCAATGATGGAACAGGGCATCTTAGTGACATCAGAGTCGGCATGCAATACCGCGGTTTATCCGATCAAGAAATCAAAGGGTGGGTCTTGGCATTTAATCCAGGATTTGCGCCCAATAAATGATATTGTTGAGGCCGAGTTCCCTCTAGTCCCTAACCCGGCTACAATTCTATGTAATATACCCGTTGAGGCAAAATATTTCACAGTAATTGATTTGAAAAATGCATTTTTCTCAATCCCGTTGCACCGTGACTCACAAGATCTGACCTCATTCACATTTAGACAGATGCATCTAAAAATCACAGGGCTGCCACAGGGGTACTGTGAGTCGCCTTCCATTTTCAACAGAGTCCTGCAGATGGACTTGAGCAACATTGCATTAGAAAGTGTCATCCTGCGGTACGTGGATGACATCTTAATTTGCAGCACAACAGAAGAGCAATGCAGGCACGATTCTATTCAGCTATTGACTATACTGGCTGAGAAAGGATATAAAGTTGACAAGGAAAAGTTGCAATATTGTCAACAAGAAGTGCTGTACATAGGCCAGCTGAACTCACATGAAGGCAAAACGGTTACCCCAGAAAGAGCTGAAGCCATATTGAACACGGCTAAGCCACACACGATAAAGCAGATGCAGAGCTTTTTATGCCTATGCAATGATGTCAGGGCATGAGTCTTTGATTACAGCTCTTACACTAAGCCTTTACTTCAGGCCAAAGAAGGCCCATGTGACGAAGGAGAAGACTGAATGGTCTATGTCCCTGGAAAAAGGGTTTGCTGAACTCAAAAGTGCTGTTTGCACAGCACCAGTTCTAGGGATTCCCAATTATGCAGAGGAATTTTACCTGTTTTCACACACAAATGGCAGCGTCATGACGGCAGTGCTAGCTCAAAAAACCTTGGTGGGGTACAAACCCCTGGCATATTACAGTGGGAATCTGGACCCAGTATTAAGAGGCCACTTCCCATGCGAACAAAGTTTAGCTGCCGCAGTGAAGGCTACAACCATTGTAATGGGATGCTCAATGACGTTGTACGTCGAGCACTCGCTATTTACCATTCTAGAGAAACCAAAGGGCACATTGACATCTCAGAGAGCTTCCGCTTATGAAGTAATCATATCAAATCCATCGATTAAGATAGTCTGATGTAAGATAGTGAACCCAGCTATGTTTATAGTGGAGCCAGTCACTGAAGGAGAGCCAATGCATGACTGTGCAAATTATGAAGAATTCTATAATGAAATTCCCAGGGTAAAAGAAAATGCCTTGGCCGGAGGAGAGATTGTCTTTATTGACGGGTCTTCAAGGATGGACCAAAGTGATGGGCAGAAGTACACAGGTGTTGCTGTGTTGAAGCACACAGCAAATGGAGAGTTGAATACTTCTCAGTGCGCGAATACCATCTCATTATTCAGTGCAGGCTGCCGAATTATTGGCGTTAATACCCGCCATTGAGAATCACACAGACCAGGCAGTAACGGTGCACAGTGACTCCGCCTATGTGACGTCAACAGTGCATGCAGGCTTAGCGCGCTGGAAAAGGAGGGGCTACCTCCGAGCAGACGGCACGCCAGTGCAACACGCAGCCTTATTGGACAGGCTGATCAAGGCATTACAGCTCCCAGTGGGCATAGCGGTAGTGAAATGCGCCGCCCACACGAAAGAGACAGATTTTATCTCACACGGAAATCATGCAGCAGACACGGAGGCCAAACGAATTGCATCCAAAGATGAGATGATCATGGAAGTGGAAGTCATCCCTATCAATGAAAGAATGATGGTGGCACGAACTACGCCTGAAAGTTATAGTGATTTGGGGCAAACACAACTAATGGAACTCCAAGGGGAGGCACCACAGGAAGAGAAGAACCTGTGGAAAAGTCAAGGGTGTTCTTTAAACCCCTCCGACAGCTTGTGGCAACAAGACAGCACTGGTAAACCAGTAATGCCTGAAGCCCTATTAAAAAAAGCGCTGGAGCAGTTACATTACCCAGCTCATATGACTAAAGAGAATCTAGCAGCAACGCTCGCCGAAGACTGGTTCATACCGAATTTAGCATTTTTTCATGGTGAACTGTTTAATTTGCCAGCAATTTACAGCAGGGCACACATTAAAAGTAATGAGAAGAGTCATCCCCAGGCCAAATGGGCCTTTTCAGCACTTGCAAGTCGATTATGTTGACATGATTCAAGTATGTGACGGGTACAGATACTTAATTGTTGTGGTGTGTCCATTCGCTAGATGGATTGAGGCAGGTCCATGTACACACCCAAACTCTACCTGTGCGGCCAAATTTTTAGTGAGGGAAGTTTTCCCCAGATGGGGTTCTGTGAAGTCATGAGATCAGATAACGGCCCTCATTTTGTCAATACTGTATTTGAGCAGATTAACGTACTGCTTGGTATAAAGCACAAATTCTCGTTGGTGTATCATCCACAAGGTAATGGGGTCTGTGAGAAGCTCAACGGCTTGTTAAAGGAAAGGATAGCCAAGTTAAAGCTCACTCTAAAGAAGGGATGGTTACACCCCCTTCCACTGGCATTGTATGCTCTTCGGAACTAACCCGGCTCCGACCATCATTTTACGCCACACAAGATAGCCACAGGAACAAGAATGAGAACTTCCCTTACACCCCGAGACAGAGATAGATGTGATGCCCAGTCAACAGGAGAGGTTTTAGGATCTGAAATGCAAAACAATCTGAACTGCATGACATCTTGCCTTACTGTAATTTCAGACCAGCTGCAGCAATGACGAAAAGGGTACAGGACAGAACACAGAAGGAGACACTACAACAGACCAAGTTCAAGGTCTACGTGTTCCACTCATCTTCCCTGGTGACGCCGTCTTGGTGAGAAACCATACAAGGAAAAGGTGGGACAATGCAAGATTCAATGGACCTTTTACAGTAGAGGACTGCACTCCATCTGCTGTGAAACTGAAAGGCAGGACAGCATGGATTTTTCTCGGTGATATCAAACCCTACATCAGAGAAGGCCCCCTGCCTGCACCCCAACGAGAGGAATCGACGAGCGGCGGGAAAGAACCACAGCACGTGCAGACAAGATCCATGACGTGAAAGAAGGACGCATAATCAGCCAGACAAAGACAAGGACGTTTTTGCAAGTTGTGGCTTAAAACTGGACACATCCTCTAAACAAAAAAGGGGAAAAGGACATAAAAAACGGACACTCTGTGCATCCTGTTACAGGGTAAAGAAGAAAATTACACACGTAAGCCACAACAAAGGTCATTAGCTATTGAACTTTGAACTAAGACACACAAAAGCCTTAATGAAAAAAGGAGAACATGAGAAGTTTTGATCGAGGACATATAAGCTGGAAGAAAAACCAATATCCTGACTTTTTCTGCACAATAACCCTGTTCGGAATCACTTATGGTGTCCCGCAGTAGTAACATCACAAAAGACGTAATCACCTACTTTGACTTAGTGCTAAAGTCATACCTGTCATTGGTAGGAAGGCTCACCAGTGTCACTGACTTTTTACAAGATCCCGAAAATTAAAAGATAATAAGATTTCTGCTCACTGTCATAGCCAAACAATTTGTTCTACTCCCTGAGTACAGTGAGGAAGAACCAAATGATCCCAACACAGGCAGAAATAGATGAGCTCATCAAAACACTGTTCTTTCGCATAATCGAAGATTGTCCAACTCTCATTAGGAGAACAACAGACGCACTCACATTTCTTCGAGATCCAGCAAGTACAGAATATTTGAGCCATCTCTTAAATAAGATAATCATTCTGGTTGCACTCCATGCCACCGGACTGTGCAGACATTGTTTACATCAAGGAAAGAACATATAATCCTGAACTTCAACAAAGACAGGACAGATTTTTAGCCTAGTCACTGACTTTCCAGAGCTAGTGGGGAGACCAATCTATGTTGACGTCCTCACTTTCATCAGAGATCCAACTAATGTTGCACAGATGGGAATGCTCCTGCATGGAATCATACTTCAAGTGGAACTTTCTAACCATCAGAGGGGCTATCTGAGGAGATTCTAAAAAGCTTTCACCGAGGGGCAGATCGAGGAAGCAGCGTCAAGAACTTCATTGCATTTGATATTTTCTGTCCTTACTCTTCATATCTGACCAACATACACAATGTCCTCAGGATTGAAGCAAATCGGGGGTGGATTGGGAGCTCACCTATTTTGAACATGCACAATGAAGGGGACTCATTGAAGTGTTATTTATTTTGATTATTCCCATAGTCTAGCAAAGGATCTGTATCCTGAATAAGAGACAATTTGTCACCCGCGAGAGGGGGACACTTGTGGAACACCTAACACTCATGAACGCAGTATTCTAAAGACAATATTGGTTAAGGAAATAATAACATTGACATTTTTGTTGAATGATCGAGATGGGACCTAGAACAGCAACCTGGTCCTCCCACAAGAAGAGAGGCACCCCCGCTTCTCTGGAAGAAAATGCTGCCGCCTGACTTACAGGGGCATAATGTATCTATGCATCATATTCATCATTATTTTATTGTCATTAATAATCAGAACTGCATTCTTTATTGGTGTACAAAGCGTTCCAAATTCAATGCACTCATCTAATGATGTACGAATAAGACCCACAAAAACACCCAGACCTTATATAGTCATTCCAGTCCCTAGAAAATCTGATGGTGGAATTAATGAACTTGAAATGAATGTGATTAGCCGTTGTACACACACCCTTGTGGTAACAAATGGAAAGGAGAGCCGGAGACAGGGTCGGCAAGGGATGAATGAAGTACATCACTGACAACTACAAGCACACGAAACAGGCCCAGTGTCAATGACTACAGAACCACAAACACAAACGGCAGAGAAGAAGAGACTGCCCGCCATAAGAAACTCCACAGCAGACGTTGTGAGAAAACAAGAGTTAAGAGGAAAACCAACAGAAACCATCATACCAGAAACGCTTAAGAAAACAAGAGCCAACTCAGAGAAACTCTCTACATGGACACAACGGCTAGTAGACTCATTATTTCTGTACATACCCAAAGCAAGGAAGCTGCAAGAGGAACTGAAGAACAAAATCGCAGAAACTGTATTGCCAAGCATACATGTTCCAATGAAAGGAACAAGCATTAGTTTCACAGTACAGCCATACACTAGACCAATGCCAGAATGGGTACGAATGTTCCTAGTCGGAGAAAAGAAACTATACGAGGAACAAGAGAAAGCAGCTAGAATTCGAACAACTGAAATGGCGCAGATGAGAAGGCCTGCACCATGGACCAGGATACCTGAGAATCCTCCAGCAAGAAAAAGCCATACAGATGCCTTCAGGGATGTAGTCATAGCCAACTACAGGAAAATAATAAGAATCAAGAGACGCATGCATGGAGATAACAATGAACTAAACGATTACCTGGACAGCACAGCACATCTGGGAAACAACATTTGGTACCAACACATGAAAGAAGTTGGAAGACAAAGTTCAGAAGGAGAATGTTTTGTACGTACACTCCTACCATACAGCATGGGGAAGTCCAAGATCTTTGTGGCTGTACAAATTGATGTCCAGACAGCACACTGTATGTCGCACGTAGCAATGTGCAAAGACCAGAGGCCAGTTCATGGGTAGTGATGCCTCTCTGAAATGGGCAACTGAAGCAACTGATCCAAATGAAGACGATTATGTCCAGGACATAAAGACAAGAAACAATGGAAAGACAAAACACCTTGTGATAAGATATGAGAAGCTTGGAGTTAAAGGAGCAGAGATTAGAAGAGAAGCAAATCAGAAGCTAAATGTCAAAGGAAAAACTCCGGAAGAAGCTCGGAGATGGAAGAATCGAGGCCAAATGCAAATCTGGAGAACAGTGCTTTTACCAGACGGATGGGAGAAAGGAGTAGTGATATGCCGAGCATGGAAGGTCTTCGGTCGCTACGAGCCATCCATCAACATCGTACGAAATGGATGCAAGCCATTACGGCCAAAACTTGCAAAACTACTCACATGGGTCGAAGACAGAGGAGGACCCTTGCAGATAGTGCCATTAGAAAGCCCAAAGTTTTGCTTCAGAAATAACGGCACAAGGAAGATGGGAGAAAATCAGAACCATGAACTAGATTTTGGCACTCCAGGAATGGTACATAGAACTGCAGTGATTATGGACCATTATTGGGCGTGTGGATCCAAAGCATACATCAGACTGCCAAGAGACTGGGGAGGCATATGCACAATAGTGAACATCCACGTTCCAGCATTGGTGATCCCGAAAAGTGACATGAATATTGACAGTTTCACGAAAGCAGATGCTCACCTGAGGAAGAAGAGATCTGTGGAACTGACAACTGGAATGAAGAGAGAGAATTACTTCTCTGCCAAATCAGAAGAAGACTTTCATGCAATCCCATACAAACACAGGCTGTTTAGCCTCACCTCATCAGTGTTCACAACGATTTTCATGCCGAGATTTAAGGTTGGAGCAAATACTAAATGGTTGCAGATAACCAGATGGGAGTTACTGCAGACCATCAACACGACCATAAAAGGATTTAATGCGATTAAAGAATTAAGAGTCATCTGACTGATGACTCTCCAGAACAGATATGTGCTTGACATGATCAGAGCAATGGATGGTAGAGTTTGTGCAAAAATAGGAGAATCATGTTGCAAGTTCATACCATCACACGATGAGGAGAATGGAACCTTAACTGAAGTCATAGGTATGCTGACAAAATTACAGAACCAAATGATTGATGAAAACGACGAAGTTGATGATGACAACTTGTTTGGATCATTGTTCTCATGGGTCCCACAATGGATGGCAGACATATTCAAGTTTCTAGGAGCCCTGCTATTGTTGATATTACTAGGATTTTGTGTTATCAAGATAATAATCTCGCAATGCCAGAAAACTGTGAAGAAAGCTATAGGGATGAAGATCATGATTGATGTCGAGCCAGGATGGAAGCCCAAAGACCTGACTAATGAAGAAATAAAAGATTTTGTGAAGGCCAGCAGGCACACGCCAGAAGGTACAACATTTCTCTATCCCAAGAAGCACAGAAACTATGTGGGAAGATGGATTTACTGCAGCCCGAATGGACAATGTCAACTGATGACCTGGAACAAGGATGAACATGTAAGAAACGCAGGAAGCCTGAAGGGAGTTATAAAGATATGGACCCCAAAGAGACACTTCTTCAGGCCATCATGTGTAGATCCAGAAGATGAAGAAAGAATGAACCCAAGAGAAGAAGTGAAGAAGAATACAGAAGAACAGAACAAAATGGATCTAGAGAAGGAAGTGAAAGTGGTTGATGGATCGCCCAGAGGGGGGAGCGTAGAGGGGGTCCCAAATAAAGCCTGCACTCCAATTGTCCATTTTGAAGTACCAGGAACGTTCACACCGAGATATGTGACATATGATGAGCAAATAAACCAGCAGAGAACCGCAGTAGGGCTCTGCCCAGTACCCATGAGAAGAACAGCACTTATTGATGTAACTATACCAAGAAAACCATGGACAGTAAGATATCCATTGAGAAAACCTTACCAGCAGATAGGATGAAATATAGATTGTCTGTCAAGAACCGAGGCTTCCTCCCCCAACTCCTCACCTGATTCTTCTGGGAAGGATTCTTTAGGGTTGGCCTCTGGCTTCTTCTGATCCCTTCTCCTTGAGGGAGTCTTGTCTTTTGGAGTCCGGACCTTCTTATCGTGTAGGTAGGGTCTGGCCCCTCCGGAGGCCACCTTGGCAGAGATGTGACTCTGACCTCGGGGATCCCCAGAGGGCCAGTCCTAATTTCCAGGGAAAAAGCACGAATGCAGAAAAAACCCTGTTTCCGAATGGGCTCAGATGGGGGACCGTCGGTTCCTCTCAATCGACAAGGAAGTCGATGTTTACTCCACACCAAAAAGGAATGCTGGTTGAATAGATGTCTGATTCCACAATTGTCCAGACTGTAGGGAGTATAAATGGAAGAGAACACCAGAAGTTCTCCAAATTGAATGCTGAGAAGAGTAAAGGATATAAGGAGAAAAGGCAACACCACGTGATAAGTGACAGAAGATGGATATAAATAGGATTAGGACGAAAAGAATATCCTGAGCAGGTTGTGAAAGGCTGACTGAAAGGAATAGAAATGTATACGGATAAAGTCCAATAAAGCAAGAGCTAAAGGTTCCCAGGGAGTAGTCTGAGCAACAGGGACCCAACCAGTGAAAGGCAAAGGCAGCGCCGATAGAAGTATGAAATACCGGCGCCTACAATTCAAAATGAAATATTAGAGGAAAGGCAGAGTAGCGAATGGAACGGGAGCTAAGAAAGAAAAACTAAGGGCAAAGGCACAGAACCAGGCGGCGTCGAGACACCGTGAGTAGAAGGAAAAAGAAGATAAGGCGGAGAGCAAAACAGAACAAAACAGACAAAAAGAGGCACGGGCAGCAAGGAGGAGGGAGACTAGGGTAGGAATTCAAGACGGTCAGTAAGTTTGCTGTAGGCACGGAAGGATCCACAGAAGAAACTCCAACACACGAACCGAGCGTTGACAAACAGATACAACGCATCGGCTTGTGGGAGGAGCCAGCCTCTTAAAGGTACGGCGGCCATCTTGGGTGAGGACTGGAGCGTGCGCTGATCATAGCCTCCAGCGCTTCCACAATCTCCAGTTCCTGACCTCATTACACGGTAGGCGGTAAACCATGGCGGTATTAGCGCCATGGTTCATGCCGGTAATTTACCAGTACCGCCTTGGTGGAAAGGGGAATTACCGCCCTATTCCAAGGTTGGCGGGGCGGTAATTCCCCCTTCCACCATTGCCCTTACCCATTCCCATTTTTGCCCCATAGGGCATAATGGGAATGGGGAAGGCGCTAATTACGGTACCGCAAATTGCGGTACCATAATTAGCTCCCTGGGTCCCTTTGCGGGTTGGTTTTTAACGCATGCAAAAAGCAGGCATTAAATTCCCCAACCCGCAAAGAGACCTCGTAGTAAGGCGGTAAGGATTTACCGGTACAGGTAAAATACCGGTACCGGTAAACCATTACCGCCTACCGTGTAATGAGGCCCATTGTCTCAGTAGCGTCCCGGAAAAATCCAGAAAGGCCTTAATGGAAGACAAATGATGATGTCACGAAGGCCCGGACTGACTTGAAGATAGAAGAAATGATGACCAGAGAATGATGCAAAGAGACGAAACGCCACAAATAAAGAGATCATGAACATAGAATGAAGGGACGATGTCAAAATGAAAGGAGCTTAAGCTGTAAGCAAAAATGAAGATATCCAACTAGTTAACGCCTGTACATATGCTTGAAACGCAAGAAAGCTAAGAAAACAGTACGGCTTGCTATGCTTAGTAGAAGAATAGAGCAACATGCTCCATATACATAATCTATCTCAAAACAAAGCACATTAGTATAAGTGCAAACCCACTTTACACGAAAAGCAGAATCAACTAAGGTTACTATAGGCCAAGCACGACAAGCTTCATATTCTAGCAAAACGAGGATAAACGGCTGAATCGAAACTCAGCAGATGCAACTCATGCCAAAGGAGCCAAGGTCATACCAATAGAAGAAACGAACAGCAGCTACAGCTAATTGAAACTTAAGAGTGGAATATCCTGCCTCTGAAAGGCCGAAGATAAGGCAGCGTGGGCAGGTGGCGAGCGGAATAAGAATTAAATGTACAAATCGAGAGAAACTAAGCAAATTCACGGTGTCTGCATCACATGACCATCTGAGCGAGGAGAAGCACGAGTTCACACATACGCGTGGCATCCACCCAGGAGAAGATAGCAGAACTTTCTCAGTCAGAAGATGCAGTTTCGAGGCCGACCACAGTAACATAATTGATACATTGTTGTTAAAGTGATGATTGATTGTAACCTTAATTGGAGGAAGGCTGGGTAGCTGAGGGGGCACCCTGCACCTGGCTGTCCATTCTGCGTGCTGCTAGCGAAGTGGAAATGCATGCATGGGGTTGGTGCCAACCCAATCACAATGGACCAAATAATCTAGGGTCCTATAGTTAGTAGAACCAATGGGACGTCGTACTTTTAGTGACGTCTACAGTAGTCATTTTTGAAGGAAGGGCTTAGACGCCCACATGACAGTGTTTACCCAATCCCCTCACTCCGTTACCATATGCAGATATAGCACCTATATCAAAGTTACCTTTTCCGAACCAATAGAAATGCTTATTAACCTTGGAGTGTTACACGTCAGCTATGACGAGTTTTTAGTATAAATGATGATGTTTTTATGAAGTTCGTTGGAGTTGAAGCGAGACGGATGATCGTATAACTGCTGATTTCCATGACTCCCCAATTTATTGTACTTGTCATTAAACAGACTCCCTTTGCCAAACCATTGAGTTGTCCTTATTGATTGGTGTTGGAGTAATAAATCTGCACCCCATCCATCTCAAAGGTGCAGCTATCTCATCCTAAAGTACTTCGGAGAAACCCCGACTCTATGGGCCCAGCCGGGAATCTCCCCAGTACACTTTCGTGCCAGGATGAAGTGAGCAAGCATTTGCCCAAGCAAGCTCACCTGTTTTTTCGTAATGATGGGCTCTCCGTCCTGCTTCTTGTAGCAGGGGTGCTTTGGGTGGACCTAGTTGCTTGACTGGCCGGTGGAAGTGGTGACCCAGACCGGCTGTGACCGACCACTTAGAAGGTGAGTGTTCTTAGCAATGATTATTGTTCGTATTCTTATTATAATGTCTTTTGCCGTGATTATAGTTTGTAATTCTTGAAATGTCTTTTTTCTCCTCTATAGGTGTGAAGATGGCTGCCCAGAGTCGCGGTGTTGGAGCGAGTCCAGTGATTCCCTAGAGGATGATGAAGTATTATGAATCAGATGGTAAATTGGCTGTCAGGGTAGAACGCTAGGCTCTGGTACGGCGCGGCCGAGCGTTAGTTATCTATGCGACGTCTAACCTGTTGCATTCTTTTCTCTTGCAGGAGAAGTCTGGCGACGTCGAGCGGAGGACGACTGTTCGGAGGCCAGTCCACGGCTGCAGGATGGAGGGTTCCGTGAAGATTGAGAATGGAAGGTAAGCTCCCGCAGAGCTGGACGTCCGGAACAGGTGAGAAAGCGCTCCAACTCCGATGACTATGGAAATCAGGTAAGATGTGATGCGCTGCAGACTATGGAGTGCAGGAGACAGGTAAGGTGCGCATACAGCGGTGGTATATCTGGAGTCAGGTAAGGTGCGCCTTCAGCGATGTTGTAGCTGGAGTCAGGTAAGATGCGCCTTCAGCGATGGTGTAGCTGGAGTCAGGTAAGATGCGTCTTCAGCGATGGAGTATCTGGAGTCTGGAAGATGCGCAACGAGATGATGAGCAGGAAAACAGGTAAAGACGGCGGTAAGCGTTACGCTACAGAAGGCTGACTAACACGAAGTGCCAGTATGTGGGCGGGTTGGACTTAAATAGGCTGGCCCCGGCCCCTCTGGACCCGCCTTGTGGCTCCACCTTGCCACTCCCAGAGGTTCTTGAACGTGCTCCCCAATGATATTTTATGGCCACGCTCTGATGCATGTGCCTTAGGCACAAAGTGTGCAAAGCCCACTTTTTTATGAGACTGGTGGCAGAGGCGCCAGGACTGGGTCCATTTGGACCCTGTAGGTGATAAAGACATGGGCCCTTGCCCAGTGGCCATGACAGTGGGCTATGCAAAAAAAAGATCCCCTAAAGCAGATCAAGACCATTAAGAGTGTTATAACTCCCCATCATAAAAATGCAAAATATTTAGTCTGAGAACACCTTGAATTATAGGAACAGATGATAGGAACTTTTCATCTGAAAGAGCCAGAATTGCATCCAGTATGTGAAATGGACATTCTCTCCGGAATACTCCAGTTTAGTTGCGGGACTGGAGGATCAGAATCACTCAAGAGGGTCCACCTACAGGGCGGCCATCTTAAAACACTTCTCTGCACATAGAAACCCCCAAGAGGCCCGCAAGGCAGCCTACAATCTGCAGTGCGGGGAAGATCAGGCCCCACAAGAATTTGTGCAGGAACTCAAACGTGCCTTTGCGCAGACCATCAGGAGGGTGCGTACAGATAGTAGGGAGTTCATCAACACCTTTTTCCATGCACTCCCCAAATATATCATGACCTAGCTGGTGAGGGACTTTCATGAAAAGAGATCACTGGACTGGATCATAGAACAGGCGACCTGTATTTATGAGGTACAAAAACCTGTCGATAACAAGAACACAAATAAAAACCCCAAACCAGCCAACACCCCTGCTGCTGCTAAGGTGGCGGAGGTGAAGGCTGCCCCCATTTTAGATCTGGAGATGGGGGGGCCTAAAAATATACCTGTACAAACAAAATCTATCCAGCCAAAGAACCATAAGGCCCTCAGGCCAATCCCAGACAGGTAGTCAGGGAGGTAATTCCACAAATGGGACCCCTAACTCCCCTGATTACATTGGCCCCGATATAAGGGTAACAAACCCATCCTGGGTTATGTGTAGACTCCCCCAGCCCAAGGGGGGGATCCAACCAGGTAGGTACCAACCCAGGAAACTTCCCTCCTAACTTTCCCCAGGAGGGCAGTAATCCCCCAAGTGCTGGGTTGAGTTTCTTTCCCCGGTACCCTCAAAACTTCAACCTGCAAAACAACCCTCCTTTCTTTCCCCACTTTCCTGAGCCCAGACAGCCCAATCCGGGAGAGGGGAGGCCAAGAAATCAGTTTCCACTGTCCAACAAACTTAAATAGCACATATCAGGGTAGCTTATGGCATGCTGCTGAGGCTCTAAACCTATTGCCTGTCTGTTGTTGACAAGAACATTCGGCTATGATCAATCCGTCCTGTAAGGATTTCTGTGTACACTGTGGTAGACATCATTTGTGCGTTCACTATGGCACAGCTCCTGTCACAATTTCACCTTTCTGTAGGGATGATATTGATCATGTGCAATAGCAAAGTTGAAATGCATATTGATAAATGTGATCGCCACAATGGTTCAGAAGAAAGCTCAGTGTGTTGAGCACTAATTACAGAGATCTGTGTTTATATGTACGATTACAATACCACCTTCCAGCAAGACCGTCTTTCCTACTTATGAAGTTGATAAATCTGCATGTATATGTACTTTGTTTTGTTGCACAATGGGTGCTATTATCAGCAATGTACCTGCACCAGAAAGCGGTTGTTATAAAAACAAACATAGCATCCGTATGGTGAAGGTCTAGAAAATGTTTGGTCAGATGCGAGTTGTCAAACCTAGGCGTTAGTCCAGAGAGGTGATTAGGTATCCAAATTCAAGAATGTGGATCCAAAGCGTTCATGCTTATATCCTGCCTTTGCCAGCAGATAATGCAGTGATCCTGGACAAATCATTGTGTATCACTGACATTACTGCGCTGTCTTCTGTGAAAAGGTTTGTCTTCTCACATGCTGGTGGCATTGTTTAGCCCATTATCCGATTTTCCTTTTTATGCAGACCATTTGAGCGGAAGGGATTCTAAACAGAGGAAAGCTGACCAGGTATTGCATATCTCTGGAAAGCATACTTTAAGGTCTGCTCATATGACACAAAAAACGGTTTGCTTTTTTGTACAATTCAAAGGTTTTTCTACACATTTATGAACAACAATTTCCCAAACCTGTGCTTTGAGCGTATTTAATGCTTTGAAGTACAAAAGAGAACCCCAGGCAAAGGGCCTCATTACACGTTGTGCGGTAGGGATTTATCGTTACTGGTAAGGGAATACCGGTATCGTTAAATCCCCATGCCAATTACGACCCGGCTCACCGCTATTTGCGGCACCGCCAAGTACGGTGCCACTAATAGGGGCTAGTCCGCGGGCGCGCGACCCTCGATCCCGTAAATAACGCCATGCCCTAATAGCACAGCATCACAAGCCAGGCGGACATGCTAATAGCGGCATAGAAAAGCCCCCAAAACCCCTTACCACCATGGTGCAAATACCGGTATCGTGAACCACCCGTTATCAGAACCTAGCAGTGTTCCCACCTGCCACAGGTGGACAAAATCAGCACAGGTAGAGGCAATGGAGACTGTGGCAGCACAAAAGGAGCACACCACACCCCTTCACACTCCCCTTCCCACACCAAGATGGTTCCAATACTAGCAGCATTACATGGGCTGGAGGACATGATTGAAATGCAGCAGCAACAACAACAGGCAGCACAAAGGAGACGCAGGAGGAGAAGGAGGAGGAGGGCAAGACAGGCGCAGCAAGCACCACCAGGGCACCTAGTCATACCACAGAGGCAGCCACCAATCCCCAGGATCCGAGCCAGTCCATTTAACCTAACCCCTGAGCAGATACATACCCTGTACCGTCTGGACCGGGATACCATCACCAGCATCGTGTACATGATACCTGACGACATTGACAGCCTCATAGACATCAGAACTGCCATTGCCCCTCTACTGAAGGTGGTGACTGTGCTCCACTTCCTGGCCACAGGCACCTACCAGCATACAGTGGGGCAGATGCATGGCATCTCACAACCAGTATCCTCACGCACGCTGAACCAGGTACTCGATGCCCTCCTGAAGCATGCACGTGAACACATATTCCTGCCACGGACTGCCCAGGAGATCGCAAACACCAAAGTTGGCTTCGCTTCACTGGCAGGCATCCCAAGTTGCATCGGGGCCATCGACTGTACCCATGTGGAATTGGTGGTCCCACATCACAATGAAGTAGTCTACCAAAACAGAAAACAATGCCACCCCATCAATGTCCAAATGGTATCTGACGCTAAGAAGATAATCACACATGGTTGTGCCCGATTTCCCGGATCAACCCATGCTTCCATGGTCCTGCGTAACTCAAACATGCCACGCTACATGGAGCGACAAGCCGGACAATGTTCCTGGCTACTTGGTGAGTAGCAGGGCAAGCACATGGCAGTGTGATGTGGTAGGGAGAGATACATACTCCAACTGGGTGTTGACTGTCGTCTGTAGGACACATGGACATACAGATGTAGGCAAATGGCCATCAGGGAAGTCCGCAATGTCCTTGAGGAGAACCCACATGCAATTATGAGCTGCACAACATAGAGTACAATCCAGGTTTCCGAATATTGCACATCCATCCACATCCACATTGCACATCATGCCACACCACATACCACACAAATCAGCAACATGGCGTCAAGATGGTACTACAGAATCAGCGCAGCACAACATCAAGACAGCAATGTGCCCTTGAATGCATGCAAAGGTAACACCCCTAGCCATAGCATTGAACCACACACCCATAGCACCACTGAAGTGATGTCACACAGCATGGAAACATCGATGTTGGAATGGCAGTACACTAGCAGTGTGGTACCAAATTTGCCTGGGCCCAGGGACACCTAAGACCTGGCCTCACCCAGGACATGTCATTTGATGTCAGACGCATGATTCGGGCATGTCCATTTGCAGGGTCAAGCTCACCTTTGCACATTGCAGTCACGCAGATCGTCTGCATGCATGCTGATAGTCGTGATTTTGAATCACAATGCAAAGTCAATTTGTGTGACATGTACAGGCCGCACCAGAGGTGAACGGTAACAGGTACCCATTCTTCACCCCATACAGGCGACGCCGGCTATCCCCTGAAGAGGTGGCTCCTAACCCCTGTACGGAACCCACAGAACCGGCAGGAAGAGGACTACAATCGTGCACATACCCGTACCCGCATCGTGATAGAGCAGGCATTTGGCCTTTCAAAGACACAGCCCTGGTGCCTAAGCGGGGGGCATGAGGCTCTCCTGTACGGCCATGACAAAGTGCCGAAGATAACCATGGCATGTGTAATGCAGCACAAAATGTGCATCAGACGGAATGTGCCTATGCCACCTGACATTGACATGCAACCACCAGATGAGGATGATGTTGATGGGGATGAGGATGGGTGAAATGGTCCGCCAGGACATGCAAGAGGCGATGGCCAGGAGGGACACGATGTGCGTCAGCATCTGATGTATCAAATGTTATGAGATACAAGGTAGAACTATTATGGATGGAGATGGGTATTGTTGCCCTGATGTATGTGGTGAGGCCCACAAAGGACCCTGTCCCCAATAAAGTACACATACACAATGATGAAGACCAAGCCTGTGTTTCAACTTTTCAACAGTGTATTGTGATCAAAATGTGAACAAAAAGTGCATGGCCCCAATTGTGCAAACACCCTTTCCCCCCTCCCCCCACAACACTCCCAAAAACACCCTTTGCCCCCTCCCCCCACAACACTCCCAAAAACACCCTTTCCCCCTCCCCCCACAACACTCCCAAAAACACCCTTTCCCCCCTCCCACCACGACACCCCCATGTGAGGCTTATAGTGTGTAGGTGTCCTGCTCCACATGTGCCAGCTAGTTCTTGCTGGCCCTAATTCTCATGGCCTCCTCCTCCATTGGGTGGTTGGGATGGCGTGCGCCTCATGGTGCGCAGAGAGCAGCGCCGGGGGCTTGTTAGACGGGAACTCGCAGAGGAGGAGGTGCCCGGTTGATCCTGTGGTGGGGGGGGGGGTATTGTCGCTCCATGGCGTCTGCAATAGTGAGGTCCTGCCTAAATTGGGCCATTTCCTCATAAATCCTGTTTGTGCAGGCCTCCGTGCCCTCTCTTGTCTGGCTTGCCTACGACCTAAGGTCATCCCTCACATGGGCTGCCTCTGCCACATGCTGGCCAACCAGCGCAGTGATTTCAACCTGCCTCTGGCTGATGGTTGCAAGGTCATGTTGACTGCGTCCAGCTGTTGGGGTGGCTGCTGCGCCCTGGTCCATGCCTCTGGCATCAGGTGAGGACACCTAAGGGCTCCATCGCCCTTCCACGGTGTTGTTGCCTGATTCTCCATGGCTACCTGATTGTGATAATGGCCTTGGGCTTGGCTCAAAGGACCGTGGTGGGCTGGGGGTCTGACTTCGATTCTGAACATCAATTGCCTCCTCTACGTCCGAAAGCGGCGCAGTGGCTGCTGCCTCACCAGTGGAACTGGTGGCAGCAGAGTGCGGGCCCTCCGTGCTGGTTTCCAATGTCATGGGGTACACTGCTGTGGGTGCAACAATTGAAGCAGCCGTGGCCTCAGGCTTTGTAGAACTGGTGCTCTTGCTGCCTTTGCCCCTCTGCTTCTGATCACTCCTCCCGGTGCCCCTTGAGGTGGTAGCGGTGTCCCCTGTCTAATGTGTCCTGGGCTTTTTCTTTGCTGGGGGAGCAGGTGTCACAGTGCCCGGTTCATCAGTGTCTGTGATCCTGTAGGGGACAAAAATAGGGAATATCATTGCTTATGGTTCTACGTGCCTTAAGCAGAATGTTTACGTCATGCCGCTCTATGCATTGGGGCCTCTTTATTTTGGAATCTGGTAATGGGGATGTCGGGTGGGTCATGCATGAATGGGTCTGTGTTGCACGTGTATGTGGTGATGCGTGCATGTATGTTTGTGGCTGGATCCATGGCCTGATTATGGACTCATATTTGGGGGGCCCTCACCCTTCACTGTGTATTGTTTGATGTATACACTCACCTCCATCTGATGAAGTGGGCGCACCATGCTCCATGTCTCCGACACCCTCGATCGATTCCACACCAATTGTGGTGGCGCAGGTCTCCTCCCACTCCCGGAGTTTTATAGGGGAATCAGCGCCACCTCCTGTGGCCATTGCCAGCTTGCGATTCACAGCCAGAATGTTTCGTACACAGACCCGTAGGTCGTCCCACCTCTTTCAGCAGTCCTTGACAGTGCGGGTGGTGGTGCCCAACGCACTGACTTTGTGGGCAACCTCTGCCCAGATGGCCTTTTTCTTGACAAGGGTCTCCCGCCGCATATCATTGGTAAATACTAAATTGGCATTTGCCGCAAGTGTCTCGGTAAGCATGATCAGCTCCTCGACACTGAATTTTTCTTTTCGCTGCTGATCAGCGCCTTTCATGACAGCCTTGGGCATCTTTGGGCTATCCGGGATGATTTTGTGTTGGAGTCTTGTGGAAAGAGGTCCTGGATGCAGAGGATGGCAATGGATTGTGTTTTTAAAGATGCCCGCCATGCTCTTTCCCGTTCCTGTGCGATGACGCTATTTCCGGTTCCGCAATTTAACGGTCACCGCTAATAGCGGTCACCGCTATTTGCATGTAGAGTGAGGGCGGAGGTGCTATCAGCACTTTCGTCGAAGCTGGTAAGGGACTTTTTGGGGTCTTTAGCGGCATGGCGGTAGGGTCATTACCGGCATGGCGCTATGGTTGTGTCCGCGTACTCGTAATGGTACGCTATTAGCGCCCTCTTGCAAAGGCGGACACGTTAATAGCGCCATGCCGGTACCTGTTGACTTTTACCGCACAACGTGTAATGAGGCCCAAAATCTTTTAATATTTGTTTAATTGTTTGCTTGTTAAATCAAGATTACATCAGTTAGTATGCTGGTACTTATATACTTCCCTTGATGATGGAGACAATGAAGAAAGAATCATTCCCATTTTTCATAAGGCGCTTCTATAACATTTTGTTTTTCAAATTTGTCATGTTCGGTGCAATCCTAACAAGACAGGGAATGAGTCGGTGGAATAACGGAATTCATTTACTGACCTTGAACATTAAAGGCTTGAACTCACCACAGAAGAGATCAATGTTGGGTAGAGAGTTCAGACAGTCGGGTCTTTATGTTTTGTTTGTTCAGGAAGACAAATTCAAGAGAGGGGAGGAAAGTCAAATACGAGGGAACAGGAAAGTACCAGCTTTGTGGGCCTCTGGTGAATTTACAAAAGTCGGGATAGCAATATTCGTAAGGAAATCAATAGGCTTTGGGGTCCACTAGATAAAGAAGGGACTGGAAGGTCGCTTACTAGCAGTGAAAGGGATGATCCAAACAAGAAATGTAACTTTATGCTCCCTCTACGCACCAAATCAACAACAGGGCCAGTTTTTAATGAAGCACTGTGACTATTATAGGAATGAAAGTGGGGAGTGTTGATCCGTAGAGGAGATTTTAGCCTGATGGCGGATCTGCTAATGGTTTGGGAAGGAGTGGTCTGCCCAACAAGTGGACCAACTGACAATTTAGCCACAGTTACCCAAACATACCACATGATTGATACATGGAAGACCCAATATCCCAAACCACGATCTTAAACTTTTTATTCCCCCTGCATAAGACATACTCATGGACAGACTATATTCTTACAGAGGCAGCACATGCTCATGACATTGGGCCTCATTAGAACCCTGGCGCTCACGTAATGAAGGGTGCCGGTACAGGACCAGAACCCTTCATTACGTGAGCACCGATTACGAGGTTCCCTTTGTGGGACTCGGATCAGATGTCTGGTAAAACCAGACGTCATTTCCGGGTCCCGCAAGGGGAAGAGGGAGGTAATACCGTGACACTTGTAATGTGCGCGTTGTTACCTCCCTCCCCATTCCCATTGAGCCCTATGGGAGCTCAAATGGGAATGGGGAATGGTTCCTGCAAGGAGGAATTACTGGGTCCTCCTATGTTGGAATGACCTGGTAAGACCCCATTGCAGGAACCCGGTAATGGAGCCCGGTTTGGAGGCAGCCATGGTGCTAATGAGGCCCATTATAAAGACAGACATTAGGGTGGTGGCATGGTCGGACCACGACATGTGCACAAAAATTATGGAACTGGCTCACAGACCACTATTGGATAAACTTTGGGTTTGCAGGGACACACTATTCCGGGACCCTCCCTTTCGGGAATCCATTAAGAAGGAAAAACGGGAATGCTTTAAGGTAAACGGCACAAACAAGGTCTCGACACAAATGGTTTGGAAAGCAGCAAAGGCCACTTTCAGAGGCCTACTAATATTCGAGAGGTCAGCCAAAAAAAGGGTCAGACTTCTGAAGGAAACAGAACTCAAACTTAAAATAAGGGAGAGAGTGGAGGCCATACAAAGGCAACAGGGCATCACAGAGGACATGTTCCAAGAAGTGGTGGAATATGAGGCAAGACATCAGAGACCTCTGGAGAGGCAGGGCTCTCTTACAACTTAGATATCTGAAGCAGAACTTCTATGAAAAGGATGGCAAAGCCTACACCTTATTGGCAAATAGGTTACAGGGCAAAGAGCGGATAGGGCGGTAAAGGAAATATGGGACCAATTGGGTAATATAATTACTCACCCAGCGTACATAGCCCAAAGATTTGGGAAATGTTATGCCAATCTATATACAGCAGGTAGAGAGCAGAAGAAAAGGGAAGCAAACCCATATCTTGAAGACATTCCATTACCCGAGCTATCGTCCGAAAAACAAACACAAATGGATCCGCCATTTGAGACATCAGAAATACTCAGGGCTATTTCGAAGTTGAAAGTGGGATCAGCACCAGGCACAGATGGGTTTACTACAACGTTTTATAAAAGGCATGGAGCGGAGCTAGAACCATACTTCAGTAAGCTTTTTAATAGCATCTCGGAGGGTGAGAGAGCCCCAGAATCATTTATGCAGGCACGGATTGTGGTTATTCCAAAAGAGGGGGAAGACAAACGGGAATGCAGGTTGTACCGTCCAATATAACATGCTCGCCAAAGTATATAAAAGCCTCCTAGCTGAGATTTTAGGGAGGTTTCTGCCTAAATTAATACACTCGGACAAGGTTGGCTTCATCAGGGGCAGACAGGATTCAGACAATATTCGAAAAACCCTGGACCTAATCGCTAGTGTGGGTTATTATAGATAGGGACCATATTGAGCAGTCATTCTTGAAAGCGGTTCTCCAAAAGATTGAATTTAAAGGCAGATGGTTCACGGGAGTACTAGCATTATACCAAAATCCAAAGGCACAGGTGATGGTGAATGGGATGTCCTTGGCGAAATATCCCCTGGGAAGGGGAACAAGACAGAGATGTCCCCTTTGTTTGTTTATTTATTTATTTGGTAATGCGCACTGAACCTTTAGGTAGTTGGGTACCTTTCCCCCTGATCTTAGCTCTAACACTGGAACCACTAGCGGAGTTGATTCTGAGGGATAGGGACGTACAAAGGACTGGAAAGGTATGGAAAGGAGTACAGGTTGGCCCTCTTTGACGATGAAATCGTAGCATACATAACACATGTGGCCTCCTCTCTCCTGACGTTAATTGCAGTTATAGAAACATACAGATCTCTATTGGGATTTAAGATAAATGTTCAGAAATCTACGAAACTACCAATGTCCGAATGCACTTCAGAACTGGAATGTGTTGTCATGGATAATGGTTTCCAGATGAAGACCGTTGCCCTACAATACCTGGGAACCAACATTACACAAGATCTAACAGAATTATAAGGGCAAACTATCCTGAGTTATGGGAAAGGGTTCACAAAGATTTGACAAAGTGGACGAGTAAAGTGCAGTCATGGGCAGGTCGGCTAACAACGATAAAAATGAACATCTTGCCAAGGCTATTGTTCCTGGTTCAGGCAATCCCATTGGAACACCCAACGGCTATGTTCAAGGAGATAAAAAGGGTCATTTTGAATTTCTTTAGGGGAGGGAAAAAGTCAGAGGTAGCCTACTCCACTCTTTTTTTTTTATTGTTTATGGTTACAGATTTAACCTTTCACAAACATACAAAATATTTAAACTATTAATTAAAAAAAACTTAAAAGGAAGTGAATCCAAAACAAATAAATCAATTTTTTACAACCTTCAATTCTTAAAAGAAAAACAGAAGAAGAGACAGTGAAAGTTGAAGGAGAAAAGAGGACGAAAGCAAAGATTGAAGAGAGGGAGAAAAAGAAACTTCCACAGAGGATCAATTGTCCAAGATTTAACATTCTCAGCGGCCACCATATTGAATTCCAGACCCTCGGGCAGCCTTTTGCCAAGATTTTACAGTTCTAGCTTGCAGTCCTCCAGCATCTTAACTACAGCAATCGTCTTTTGTTGGGATTGACCATCAATCAGGCTTTCCCAAAGGTGGTCGTACCCCCAATATGTTGAATCAGAGAAGAACCTGCTGAAGAACTGTTGTCTCGAGTTTTCTCGTGCCCTCACACTCCAACATCAGATGTTTGATGGATTGATTTTCTGGCTTCAAGGCTCGGGCTCCCATGTCTCTTCTCGCTAGGATTTCCCCGGTGCGTAAAATGTTTAATCTTAATCTCAGAAATGTATTCCTCAGTCTCCAATCTGGGAATTTAATTAGATATTTACTGAGGAAGCCCAGTTTTCTTTCCAACATTTGGAATGGATTTGGATTAGGCCCTGATCTTATTTTTTCAAGGGTCTAGATCCAATCCATTTCCTCCCACTTTTTTTTAGCCTTTGTTAGGTTTTCCTCCATCAGTTTTGTGTCTATATTCACTCTCCCAAGCTATTCCGTCACCAGCAAGTCTAGCCTGCCCAAATATTGAGAGCTGCCCGCCTCCAGGTGTTTTCGCATATCTGCATATAATGAATCATCTTGGATTGTCGTAATACGATGTTGCAGTATCATCAATTTCCACCTCGCTTCAAATTTTAATGATGTTAGGCCCAGTTTGAATCTAAGGTTATCCATGGATAAGCTCATTGGTAGACCCAAAACATACTTCCACAAAAGACCTTCCCATTTTTGCCAAGACGTATACCATAACTGAGGTTTGACTTCAAGACCATATAACAGAACAGGGATAACTTTGGCCTGGTAGAACTTAAGGACTGGTATTATCGAATATTTGCCATATTTCCAGAGAATTATTTTCATCTGGGCTGCTAATGGTTTTATTTTTGCATTAAGGTCTGACTCTACCTTACAAATTGCTGGAGTGGCATAGATCTTGTACCCCAGGTAGACCAGGTCCTCCACACTTGTGATCACCTCCCCCCCATTGACCACCTTGGGAAGACAATTTTTTTGTTCTTTTGTCTGAAGACCAACACCCTTGGTTTGCTTGAATTTAGGGAAAGCCCATTTTCCACAGCATATTTCTGAATGCCATTGAGTAGACGTTGCAGGCCAATGGCCGTTTTATCCATCATCGGCGTAGACCAGCCAGTGTATTTTCTTACCATTTATGGATGGGCTGGCCAACGCAAAGGGCGCTAGGAAGTCCCCCATGTCAGCTGTGTACAGATTGAAAAATAGGGGGGCCCCTAGACAACCCTGCCTCACCCCCCAGTTTACTCTCACTGGTTCTGACAAGTGGCCCTCTGCATCTAGTCTCACTCTGATGTTGTTTGTTTTCTTTATGGAATTCAATGAGCATTGCCAAGAGCCCCTCTGGAATGCCTTTTGCTCTTAGCCACAACCAAAGCCTTCCCCTGTCCACTTGGTCGAAGGCCCTTGAGAAATCAACCCAGGCACCATACAATTGTTCTGCCACCTTTGCCTGTGTTTTTTCACTCTAGAGGTTTAATGTCATGCCATTCACTGTGGTTGAGAGCCCCCTCCTCAACCCTGTTTGGCACTTAGACAGCATTCCAACTTTTTTTCCCATGCTTCCAATTCCCCCAGCAAGATTTTCATAAAAATCTTGCTGTCAATATCCAGCAGGGCGATGGGGTGATAGTTTTTTGCAACTTCCCTATCGCCCCCCTTGAATAGTGGGATAACTGTAGCGGTACGCCATGATTTCGGGAGTTGTTTCTTCGCCAGGATTTAACTAAAGTGCCAATTAAGCAATTTGGCCCATAGAGCCAGATTTCCCTTCAATACTTGATAGGTCAGGCCGTTTGGGCCAGCCGTTTCGAGGAGGAGGCCTTCATAATAAAATCTTCGATATTCGAGGCATTGAACTCAAGACGCCAGGCAGCCTTAATATTGTAATGACAGACTGTTCTTTCCGGCTTTCCAAAGACTAAGTTTAAATACTTGATCCAATCACTCTCGGATACCAAGTTGCAAAGTTGGGTTGTTTTATCCCCCTCCATCTCATGCATGGTGTCCTAAAACCCCTTTGCATCCCTCTTGCCCAGAACTTCTAGGATGTGCGCCCTGTCCTGTTGGAACCTTTTTATATTTCGTGCCACGGACCAGTGTTTATGTGAATTTTTTAACATTCTTATTTCCACCTCTTGTTCAATCTTGGAGAGAAAGGAGTCTTTTTTTATGAGTTTCAACCTCCTATTAAGATCTCTTTTCTTTGCCATGGTTTCCTCATCATAGATGTGCCGGTGGACTTGTTTACAGCCACCCCCATTGGGCTTTGGAGGACAAGTTTGCCAGATAAACTTAGTAAAGCCTGAGGGTGAGCAGTTCTCCTCTTGGACAGCTTCTGGCAAGGCTAACAGCCTTTCATTCATGTTAGCTCCCCCTGCTTTATATTTAAGTAGGCGAACTTTGCCTTTCCTGGCTACTAACCTCTGACTATTGAGTGGCAAAATTATCGATGTTATTTCTGGAAAAAAGAGTTCCAGTCTAAAATGATCGCTACCGCCCCCTTCTTTTATATTAAGACTTACTTTATGTTCGAAAAGGCCACCCGACAGAAAGAGATAATCCAGAATCGAGGCAGATGTGCATTTAACCAATCTACCCACAGCTGATCATTTTTAGTGATTCTTTTCCCAATTGGTACTCTTTGATTTCTTAGGAGATCAATGCATTGTCCGTTCAATTCGCCCCCCAGGATTATGTCAGCCCCTGGAAATGCTAACTTCATTTCTCCTAGAGCCTTGGCTAGCTCATCCAAAAATACCTGGAGCACCGTGTTTGAGGGATTCCAATAGATATTGCAGAAAATCATCACCTGGTCACAACCCCTATTTCTGAATGTTGCCCTGCATAATTGTAAACCTTGTATGTTCACTTCAGTAGAAACAACATCCTTAAATTTAGAGTTTTTAAAGGCGGTGAGTAGCCCCCCACTAGGCCTCCCTCTTGCTTTCTGTACCGCCCCTCGGACTCTAATAAGGTACCCTTCTACTACTATTGGATTGACCAGCCAAGTTTCCTGCAACATCAGGACATCCCCCTCCTCAAAAAGATAATTCTTCATTGCCCTTGATGTACAGTTGTTTGGCCCCCGTGTATTCCAACAAATGACTTTTAGTCCTTCATTTTCAAAGATGTTGAGAACCTAACCCCAACTTCTGAAAGACCTCAGAGAGAATGCTCAGTAAAAGGGCTAAGGTATTGTCCTTGTTGGAGACATTCGAAGGTTCACTGGTACCAGCAGACTTCTCGGTCTGGAATTGGTGTTTAACAGCCCCATCTAAGCGTTGCATATTCTTCCCTGCTTCCAGGCTCATCAGCTGTCTGGTCTCGGGTTGGAGTCTTGAGACTAATAGGTCCAGTTTCTTTAAGTCCAACTTTGCTTCATCAATTGCCATAAACACCTCCCTGGAAGCACACCCCACTTCTGCCAACAATGGATTATTAGGGTCTGGGAATCTTACTGATTCTATATCTTTACTGTTTATGAGAAACAGACTCAGTACATTTTTTAGGATTGAAAGTATGACCCCACGATTTAGGAATTTTGCTTGATTTTTTACAGTTAGTGACAACTAAATGATCGGCATCGCAAAATGGGATCCCGTATTGGTATTTTCACCACCATGCCGAGGGATTTGTTCCAATGGCAGAGGGATTGTGGGGGCTGGGATCACATTTTCTTCAAACATTCTTGGTATTTCTGTGGTGGAGTCTGAGTTTCCCAGGCTCCTAAATTTGCCTTCGCCCAGTTTTATTTCCACCATCTGTGATGTAGTTTTATTCGGGGTTTGAGCAGAAACCTTTTTCAGAAAAAGTGGGGCAATCTTTAAGTTTGCTTTTTGATCTTCAATAGTCACCACCTTTCCCAAGGGTGGTTTTAACCCCAATTTCGATCTGGCCTTGAGAAAAATAGGTGCTATTTTGAGACTTTTCTTCACATTTGACAATACTGAGGCTGTTTCCTGCTTGTTCATCATTTTCTCTGTTTGAGAGCCTCTTGATGTCACGCTGAACTTTACCTCATTCTTTTTGGAGCTAATTTTCATTATGCCTTCTGTAACATACTGGGAGGCCTTTTCAAGATCATTTTCCTTCCTTTTCCCCCCCCTTTCTTCCTGTAGGCTGTGCGATGAGTCGAGTTCAACTATTTTTTGGTCCTCCTCTGCCACTGATGGTTGTAGGTTAACTAATTTCTTCAAGGAGTTGGCGTCAGAGTTCTTATATTTTGCTTTAATTTGGTTCTTTGACTTTTTTTCCTGTTTTTTTTTTTGGACCACCTTTTCTTTAAGTCTTTTCAACCTTCTGGCTTCCCTTTTTCGCACTTTTTTCCCACCTAGACCTACACTTTGGGGGCATACTTCTTTTTCTTCACTCTTTGGGTTTCCATATGGCCTGTAGAGTTGGCTGAAGGGAGATTTTCAACTATGTTGGAACCCCTCGCCCACATTTGCCAGCCTCAGAAACTCCTCCAGTACCGACTCTGAGAGGGGGGGGTGTCATCCATCTGTAGGTTATCCACCTCTTTTGGTTCGCTCAGATCGGATACCAATTGTTTTTGGTTTAGAGATTGCAGTTGGGCTAATAGGGCTTGGTTTAATGCCCTGTCTGTCTCTTCCAATTTATTTTTGGTTGCCAAAGATCTTTGGATCGCTGAAATATCCAAGCCTTGTTTGACTGATTCAAGCTTCAGCTTCTGCAGTTTTGGCAGCACCTTTGTGTTGATGACATTGCAACAGCCCACTATTGATCCATCAAATGCGGCTACCTCCTTCGTCAATTCCAATAGAGAGCCGGATTGAAGTTGTACTTCGCCCTTCAAGAGTTCGAAGACGGGTACTAATGTGTTCAGCACATAACTAAGTGCACTCAGTGTGTTACCATTTGCCTGGCCATTTTCTTCAGCTATTTTGACCTGAGGGTCCCTATGATCTGAGGCTACTGATAGCTCTAATGGTGCGTCTTCCTGTGCAGGACCAGCCGGCTCTTGATTTTTTCCTGTGCCAGAAAGATCCAACTTGCTCAGCATGTGGTCACTAGTGTCCAAATCTAATAGGGATCTAGCAAGCTCATTGTTCCAATCAGGTCTTATGATAGGGCTTAGCGGTGCATCCTTGTTTCTGTGCACCCCATTTTCACACGACAGTCTTTTTTCTCTAAAGTGCTCATCTATTTTCTTCTATATTTTGGTTGTAGTGATTGTAAATTCTAGACCTTTTTTCCAATTGTCTGCCAGCGTGAGTGCGACTTCCTGCCCTCCACCGGGTCTTATCGGTGTAGAGAGGGGGAAGAGGGAAGGGTCCACATGTACTTGCGCTTGGAACTGCTGATTTTCTATTCCAGGCAGTAGGTTCTTCCCCATAGCTTCCAGTGGTTTCTCCGAGCCATGGCGTAGGGGGCTCCTCCCATTCTGGGGCTCTAGGGTGATCCTGAAGCGAGTTGCTGCGCAGCTTCATGGCCCTTCCAACCGGATGCTAGTTCACAGCCGTATATGCCCTCTTGTTTCTCCTCTGCAAGAAGCTCCTCAAGTCTCTCTCCTTCCTCTTCTCCCTTCAATCCGTGGCTTTATCCGTCCACAATAGTTAATCCGCCCCAACAAGGGCTGTATGACCCGGACCTTCGTCCAGTTCCAAATATTAGCAGAGGTCTGTGCAGCTCAAAGGCCTGAAGACCCACAGTCACCGCACAGACTACAGACGAGCCCCCATGCGCGGAGACAGATTTCTTAACCACCAGCTGACTAAAGTTACTGGCTCAAAACTTCTGTCCCGGTGCCGGGGGTTGATGAAAAGAAAAAATAGAGAAGAAAAGGCTCGTTTACATGTTGAAAACACCGATGGCATTCACATTTACTGAATAAATTGCAGTACAATCCTGCAACAGTAACAACAATAGCAACAGCGATATCACACAGTCTACCAAGTGTAAGCACTATGGAGCACTGTGGAACTTCAAAAAATTGGGGGGTCGTACTAGAAGTTGCCTAGCAGTATACTGACTCAGGGAGACAATCTGCCGGCAGCACGGACTGCAGAGACAATAATGTCCCTCACGTGCTGCTCGCTTCCCCCAATGGCTATATAAGCCCTTTTAGCCGTCCTAGCACTGCAGCTACAGGACAGCCGCAACAGGTCCACAGCACCGTACCTATCGCTGTGCAGCCAAGGCTAGGAAGCCATTGCAGCTCCCAGCATTCAACCATACCAGTCAAAAGGAAGGTTACCTCCAAGGTCCCCCAAGGACCCACCACGGTAGCAGATGCCATAAGTCTGGGCGGCCCGTCCAATTACCAGCTGTCAGGGGCCAGCTACCAACTTCCAGCCGGCGTTTCCAACAGCGTTCACAGCGTTCACAGATGTTCTCGCATCTCGAGTGTCTCGATCCCAGCGGTACTGAAGGTTTAAAGAAAGGGACCCGGGGGGGTCATAGAGTCAAGCCGCACTGCCGCTGGGAATCTCATACACAGGCACAGCCGCTTCCGACTCCTGTTCCGAAAGCTGTTCTACTCCACTCTGATACTGATACAAGAGCGAAGGAGGGGCGGGCCTTTCAGACCTATACAAATACTAGCAGCGCAATTCTGGGTCCTTGTAAATCATCTAAAGGAAAGCAAAGACAAACAATGGGTGGCACTTGAGAATGGACTGCGGTCCCAGTAACCACAGGTGAATGGTTGTGGGTCCAGTTTAGAGCGTGGAAGTACTCTATACTGAAAATGTTATGGCATCTGTGGAAGACTCAGAGCTCTGAAAGGAGTGAAAACATAGCCCTCTTCCTTCAATTGTTTATGTGCCCCCATATGAGGGATAAAATCCATGAGCCACTTAGATATCAACAAGTTTATGAGAAAGGACTAGAGCAAAACTGATTTGGATGAGGCAATACAGGGAGAATGCATGTCAACATTTATGTACCTACAGTTTGGGGGATCTGACAGATAGATGCTGGTAGAAACTTTTAAGCCGGTCGCCGTCAACATGATTTGAGTAAACCCGAGCCACCCAGGTAAGCTCTCGAAGCCTCATCGCCACAATTTACAGTGGATTAATCCTCAGAGCGGTATCAACCCCACACTGAGTTAAGCTCATGTGGGCAAAATATTTAGGTATATCGAATGAAAGAGACCCCTGGCCGTTCTTCTATCGAAAAGAATGGTCATCTTCCATTGCAATGCAGTACAAAATGCATAATTTTAGATTGCTTCACACAGGGCAATTGACACTGGACAGACTGGCCAAGACGTACCCAGGTGTAAGCTCAATGTGTTGGACAGAATGTGGAAATTCTGGCATTTACTGGCATATTTGGTGGCAATGTCCCAAGGCACGACTGTTTTGGAAAGAGGTGCTGAGCTAGATGAAGGATATAGACGGAATAGACCAGTCCATGTCTCTGCTGCTGATAATATTTGGGTTGGAGGAAGAGGATGGATGTTATAGAGGAATCACACATATGATTCGGAATCTGTTTTTGGCAGCGAGGGTCTGTATTACAATTCACTGTAAAAGGTTCTACCTTCCCACTCACAAAGAGTGGCTGTTCAAGACGTTCGAAATATATAAAATGGAAATTATGCATATTATCAGAAACGAATAACCAAATTGATGCGGAATGGCTCCTTCTTCTATCTTACCATAGACGAATGCTCCTGCCAAACACCTGATCCCTAACACAAAGGCCATTACAAAGAGCTATTAAAGAAGCCTGGAGCTTAGTACCTACTAGAATGCTATAGTGAAACTGTACCACAACATGTTGAGAGTATGCTCCACAAAGGTCAAAGACCTGTCTGAGATGCATAACCGTTTCCATTCTTCTCTAAGGAAAGATCTGATCCCCCAACATAGGGATTAACGGTTGGGGTGCGAGAAATGGGAGGGAGAGGAAAGTGGATAAGTTGACATAATTGTTCTTTCATGAAACTGTATGAAGGTTTAACAAAAGATGTTTTAAGGATTAATCTAAAAATGTACTTAATTACAGCATTTTTGAAGTGTAATCAACGCTCACATGTACATCATTGTTGTTGCTCTTGAAAATGCTTATAAAATGTTAATTGTAAAATAAATGGTCATGTTGGGCTATGTGAATTCTGTACTTTCCAAGTCAGTTGTATAAAATGGGATTATTTTAGTTAATGGTAAAAACTGGAGTAGAAAGTGGTAAGGTGCAGAAATTTCAAAATGGGTGCAAATCCCAGCGATACCTCTTAACCAATGTGTGATACTATCTCGTATTGCCTCACCTGTCAAAATTGCCAGTCCCTAAACCTTTCCAAATTGTTGTCCTTCTGAGATTTTATTATCAGGGCATGATCTCCAAAAATGCCACACTCATGGTTTTACTAGTTATAGTGCTGCTTCCCCTAATAGTGAGCATTGATATACTGCACACCACTGCAACTTTTTTCTTTGCACTCTAATGGCAACGCTACTTGAAAAAGACGTTCCTGTTCTAATCTCAGTCTGCCTGAATACCGACACCTTCCTGGTAGCTTCTAATCTTCATCCACTATCTATGCTATGGTATGTGTGGCTTTCTCCTTGCTTTCTCCTTGCTTCCACTTAGTCTCCATTATCCATGCTTGAGCACGTTTGCATTCTGTGAGGCAGCTCATCAGATTTATCTGTCTATTCTGGATTATGTGTACCATGATCTGTGTCCTGTATTCATACTATGGCCGGTATACCTTTGTCTCCTCATGGCTGATATTGATGGAGTATCCTGTACCTATGCTAGAATACAAGTACCCTTATTGTGGGCTGCTAATGTTGGCCTTGAAATGCTACTTGGTTATCATTTTGATACTGCACAAATAAAGAGGGAAAGGGGACTGAAAGGGAGTACCTATGTTTATTTTGATTACTGCAAGGCAACTATCAAGCTATGGATTGTGATCATGGCAAGAGGGTGCAACCAGATATTCGGGATCCATAAATGTCTTTGGCTGATTGGAAGGGGGCCCCAAAGGTGTCTATCCACAAGGCTTTCAGGGGCCTGGGACCACGCTACATCCAACTCTCTCTCCCTGCTAGAGCCCTTCTTTCTGCAGATTAGATGTTTCTCCAAGCAGAGAGTGGGGGGTAGATCTCACTCCTCCGCAGGTGCCTCGCTCTGGAATGGCTTACCTGCCCTCGCAGACTTGAGCCAGATCTCCTTAAGTTCCTGAAGCTTCCTCCTTCCCTCTCCCCTCCCCTAATGTTCCCCTTCTGCCTCTTGAATGGCTGCCTGGTTCCTTCAAATTCTTACAGGGCACAATGCCCTCTCCTACCAGTCTACACCTGCACTGGGTCTCCTCTGCCCCCCCTCCAACCTGCACTGCCCTTCTGGACTCCCTTCCCCTGCACTATCCTGGCTGGGCGTGCACCCCTTGAGTCTTTCCAGCCCGTTTCCTCGCACTTAGCACTTGGACTTTCTGCCCTTGCACTCCCTGGACTGTGCCCACCTGGCCTCCACTGACACTCGTTTAACCCCCCCGGCACTCCCACCTCCCTTCTTCCCTGCACTTCTGTTACTGCATTTGCACGATCCGAATGTCACAAGGCCTAGTAGGACCGTTTTTGTTGTCACCCTTTTCCCCCCCTTGTCTTGTTGCGCTTTGAAACACATTGGGCCTCATTACGAGATTCGTGATAATGGAAAAACGATGCCGGTAAGGGAATACCGGCACCACATACCGCTCTGGCCTATTACGAGTCGACAACCCGGTATCAGTGCCACCGCTGAGACCGTGCTCCTCTGTACCGGTATGCGGGCCGGCAATACCGGGATGCCGCTAACAGGAGGACATCACAAGTCACGCGGACATGCATCTACCGGCATCCCGAAGGCGGTGATAAGGGATACTGTGATGCAGGCATCAACGGCATCACGGATCACCTGCTAATAGCAATGTGCTCTGTTCCCAACTGCCACAGGTGCACACAATCAGCACAGATGGAGGCAATGGAGTCTGGGCCAGCACAAAAGGAGCACACCCACACACCACACCCCTTCCTACACCAAAATGATCCCACTTGCAGTTGCAATATTGGCGCTGGAGGACATGCTTGCATTGCTACACTATGAGCAACAACTACAACATGCAGTCCTTTTAACTTAACCCCTGAGCAGATCCACACCCTGCAAAACCTGGACCGGGACACCATCACCACCATTGTGGACATGATACACGATGACATTGTCAGCCTGATTGAAATCCCCTCTCTACCAAAGGGAATGTCTGTGCTCCACTTCCTGGCCACAGGCACCTACCAGCACACAGTGGGGCAGATGCATGGCATATCACAACCTTTTTTTCACACATGCTGAACCAAGTGCTGGATGCCCTCCTGAAGCACTCAAGCGACTACATATCCCTACCATGGACTGCCCAGGAGGTCTTTGGCACTAAAATTGGCTTGCATGTACTGGCAGGCATGCCAAATTGTATTGTGCCCTCGACTGCACCCCATGTGGAATTGGTGGTCCCACATGCCATGGAGGCGGCATACCGCAATCGTAAACTATACCACTCCGTCAATGTGCAGATGGTATGTGACTCCAGCAAGTTCATCACACATTGTTGTGCCCGATATCCTGGATCAACTCAACTCATGATTCCTGGTCCTACGGAACTCCACGATACCATGCTACATGGAGCGACATGCTGGACGACGTGCCTGGCTGCTTGGTAAGTTGCATGACAGGCACATGGCAGTGTAATGGGGGGGGGGAGATTCGCACACCACCTGGGTGAGATTGGGGTGGTGACTGGACAATGCCCATACTTCAAAACACTGTGTCCCAAAGCATCCAAAATTGAACATGACACCTAGACCTCATAGATATGATGTAAGCCGCACACCAATGTCAATATGCCAGACTTGCAACCAGCCCACATCCCTCAACACGTCCACTGCACATAATCAGACCGTACCCTCTGTAACACAATGCAGCAACATGCTGTGAGTATGCACAATGTAAATGACCGCCCCAAAACACAACACAGGGCATGCATCCATGAGTGCGCACAAATCAATCCCACCAAGGGAATACACTGATTATCACTGGCCCACCACCACAGTAGCGCTGCATGTCGCCATGGGAATATTAAGCGATGAATGACAAATCATGATGAGACTTGTGCCAATGCTGCTAGTAAAAATACATATGATTCACTCCACATCACATATATGATAGCAAATACAGCGGTAGGCATCCTCAGTGCATGAACACCAGCAAGGACGTGGACACCCTGCATCATCTGGACAACGCAACCCACACCTGTAGACCATGGAACAGCACACATTGTGGCAAATTAAAATGTGTGCATACACCCAGGGACATATGCATGTGAACATCAAATATCTGCAGGCAAGAGAGTGATAAGTAGAAGTGTCATGGTAGGAATTGACTCACACATACCTTATTTTGCTCCCATGCAGGTGATGCTGGCTATCCCATGAAGGTGTGGCTCCTCACCCCTGTCCGGAACCCGCAGAACAGGCACGAAGAGGACTACATTCGGGCCCATAACCGTACCCGTGTGGTGATCGAGCAGACCTTTGGCCTGTTGAAGGCACGGTTTCGCTGCCTCAGCAGGTCGGGTGGGGCACTCCTGTACAGGCATGAGAAGGTGGCCAAGATCATAATGGCATGTGCCATGCTGCACAACATGTGCATCCGACGGAACGAGCCTCTGCCCCTGACATTGAACAGCAACCACCAGGTGAGGACGAAGATGATGAAGAAGAAGGGGTTGCACATCAGCCAGGTGGCGATGCACAGGAGGGACGTGCTGTGCGCCAGTCTGTGATAGGCCAATATTTCAAAGACACATGGATGCAGAGGGTGCCATGGATGTGGGACTCTGGGCACTGGGTGTGGGGGTACATGGACACTGTGCACTGTATACCTATAAAGCATACATACGCAATAAGCAATGTTCAGTCATGTGATTTGTTTTGTACACAACGGGTGTAATAAACATGTAATATATACAAAGTGCATTTTCTCTCCAACTCCCCCACACATCCCCTCCCCCTACCCCCACAACTCCCCCACACACCCCCTCCCGCTCCCCCCACAACTCCCCCACACACCCCTCCCCCACAACTCCCCCCACACCCCCTCCCCCCTCCCTCCCCCCACAACTCCCCCATACATGGTGTGCAATAGTCATATTATGCAACATCAGTCTAAATTAGTCCGCACATGCAGGCTGCCCCTGCCACTTGTGTCCTCTATCGGCCTCCGGGGGCTGCATGTCAGTGCTCCGCATGGTGCGTGAAGACCTACGCAGGGGGCTCGTCTGGGTGGAGCTCGCCGATGACGCCGTGCCCACATGCTCCACTGTCAGGGCAGGACACTGAGACTCCAAGGCATCGGCAATCCTGGCCAGGACCTGCCTCACAGCTGACAGCTCCTCACAAATGCGCCTGGTGCTTGACTCCATGGCCCCTGTCATGGCTGCAGTGTTCTCACGGGCCTCCTGCTATGTCAGGCCACCATCAGAAACATACTTCTTTACGAGCCCTGTGAGCTCCTGCTGCCACCCCTCCAATTGTGCCATGCGCCACTCTCCATCCCGGATGCCTGTTGAGGTGGATGGGACATCTGCCGAGGGGCCCAATGCTGGTTTGTCCTCTGTGGGGCTCCAGGCCTCTGATATTGCCTCTCCTCCTGACTGGTCAAGTGTGGTGCTATTGGGGGTGCTCAGTGGGGTGTGCCGGGGTGTTTGCCCGGGGATGGGTGTGCCTACCACATCCATGGACAGGTTGTCGTCCTCAGGGACACATACCTCAGCCTGGCACTGTCCTTCATCACCACTATGGGGCGCTGTGGCAGCTGCCTCTCCTACGGAGCTGTTTGCAGCAGACAGGGCCCCATCTGCCACTGCCTCAGGATCAGTGGATTCCACCAGTTTAGCCACTGTTGGTATTGCGGCAGGTCTTTGCCACCCTTGTGCCTTGGCATCCTGTGTTGGTATTGCCTTGGGTGGCTGTTGTTGATTGCCTGGGCCGTTAGATGTGGATGGTGTGTTGCTGTCATCTCTGCCCTTGTATTGATAACACAAATAATCAGGATGCGAGATCCTCACAAAAATCCACAGTTTTTGGACATATTTATTTCAAACTCAAAAACCAGTGTCTTAAATTATTAGAAACTTTCGCTAAGCACGAAAGCGATACCGGACAGATTGCAATAAAAACATAGGGAAGTGCAGTTGTGCACCCTCATCGGGATGTAGAGGATGAGTACCCTAGTGACAAGCACATATGTGTATACGAAGTAGGTGACACAAGTAACTCAGATAAGTGCTGCCCGAGGCTGTTCTTCAACCCGGGTGTGGTTTTAAACAAAGTTGTGCCACAAGTGATCGACACAGTTGTGTTTCGGCCACAATGGCTTAGTGGAAGCTTGTAGTTGTAGTGGCCTTCATCAGGAGAGACTAGTTGAGGAGTCTGTCCGTGGGTAAGATCGTCCGATCGAAGTGAGGCAGTATGCTGTCAAAAGACTTGGGTGAAATCCTAGGTCTGGTGGTGTGAAAAGATACATTAGTGGGTGTAGATCGGCCGTGCCGGGGAAACCGGATTCAAACGGCGCTGGGCTTATGATTAGCCATTGATCTGATTTGCATTCTTTTAGTTCTTGCTGGGTTCACGGCGGTGATGGAATCTGTCCGTATCGCTTTCGTGCTTAGCGAAAGTTTGTAATAATTTAAGACACTGGTTTTCGAGATTGAAATAAATATGTCCAAAAACTGTGGATTTTTGTGAGGATCTTGCATCCTGATTATTTGTGTTATAAATATATGTACCCACCTGGGCATATCAGGTCCCCACCAGGCGCCCTTTATTTGTATCCCTGTCCCTGCCCCTGGCCTTTTTGGATGGTGTTGTGGCCTGTACAGCTGTGTTCTCAGCATCGCTGTCGGTATCTGAGCCTGTGGGGGACCGAGAGAGGGACAGCATCAGTGATGGTTGTACATGAATCATACATACATTGGTATTAGTGCAGTTGTACACATGTGATGATTTGCTGTCTTGGAGTTGTGACATACAGGTTGCTTGCTATATGGGGGGTTATTCAGGCATACGTCTGGTTCACACATGTGTAAGGTGGTGTATGCTGTGTGCCATGCCTTTGTGTTGTGGACTGCGTGCAGTGTGACACATGCCGTTTCGCTGTTTGTGGGGTGTGTCTCAGGTATGGCATTGGCATGCTGCATGCATGCTGAAGTGACGGTGCTGTGGACAGCATCTAGGCAAGGATGTGTCCATGTGTGTGTGATGGCCCATGCACTGGCTCATGTCACTGTCACATTTGTGGCCCATCATCATGCTTTGCATTCCAGTGGTTTGTGTGGATACTCACCTTCATCTGCCGATGATGGCACTCCACGGTCCATGTCTCCCACTCCCTCAATGGCCTCCATGCCAATCATGCTGGCACATGTTTCCTCCCATCGAGTGAGCTTTATGGGGGAAGTTGGACCCGCCGACTGTAGCCAGACCCTGGATCCGATTCGCCGATAGGATTTGCGCACACAGAGGCGCAGGTCATCCCACCTTTTTTTAACATCTTTGACGGTGCAGGGGGTGGTGCCGACCGCACTGACCTTTTTGGCCACTTCCTCCGATATTTCTTTTTTTTTAGCTGAGCAGGTCGCCTGAGGTCTGCTGCGAATACCACTTCTCCATTCTGGGCCAGAGTGTCTGCCAGCATATTTAATTCATCCTCCCAGAAACGCACCTTTCGCTGGCAGGAGGCACCTTTTTTTGATTGCTTAGGCATTGTGCTGCAGGTGTAGCTCGTGGTATGTGGATCCAGGTCCTGTATGTGGAGGATTGCAATGGATTGTGTTTTTAAAGATGGCAGCCGTTGCATTTCCCGTTCCGGCGCGATGACATTACTTCTGGTTCTGCTATTGCCGGGCCCGGTATTGCTGGACCCGTTATTGCCGGTGAACATTATTGCCGGTGCCCGTTATTTAGGGGTGGACAGAGGCGGAGGTGTCAGCGCTTTGCATGATGCTGCTAACGGGGGTTTTAGGGTCATTAACGGCATGCCGGTACAAACGGTACCGGCATGCCCCTACGCGCGTGCACGCATTCTCGTAATTGGCCGTTGTTAGCGGCATCAGTGCTACCTGGACGCGGTATAGCTGTAACTCACCGATAGCTGAACAGGCCGGGGCGTTGCCCGACCTCAATGCACAGATGAGAGGGAGCTGCTCCGGATAATAGTTCAGCCCAAGCTGTGGTGTTTTTCCCAATAGGGAATACACCCAGAACCAGGCCTCCTCAACCTGAGGAATTCTTTTTAGCAATATACCCTTCTGCTGTGTAGGATGACAGACAGAATGGTGGTTTACTCAAAAGAGCGGATATACCCACACTGCTACGCCAAAACTGTAAAGGAAAAACGACAACAGGTTAGTCAGATGAAAAAGGAACTACCTTCAGAGCAATTGGGGGTTGAATGTTAATCTACCTGTATCCCCCTAAACAGAAACCTGGGATTCAATAGGAATGAATCTCTACCAAATAGCCAACAACTGGAAAAAAGGAGACAAAAACAAGAAAGAACCAGTTAACCCCTTAGGTGATAGGATAATGCCTAAATAAGTACCCTATTGAGTTCTTACCCTTGGTGAGGCAGGAAGGGCAAAGTGTTTGAGAAACAGTACAGGAGAAAATAACAAATAGGGAGGTTAGTAGCGGGAAGTACCCCGGACGACAGGTGGAAGGCAGACTAGAGCTGGGATGGTGCACTAACAACAGGATAGCATCCACAGTGCACAAGGGTTCCAAGGCGTAAAGTCCACTTGGAAGCAGATGAGTTGATTTCAAAATGAGTGTCAAAAAACAAAGGAAATTCACCCGTTGGTTTGCTAAGCGGTAGTATTGACGTATTGCAGGGGTAATACAGCGTTGGCAAAAAAAGATTGAGATCTCACCTTGAGGCTGACAGGGCTGTGTCATGAATTCCAGGAGAGAAGTATTGGAGGTGATGTTAGGTTGCCTGTTGCCGCGGGAGGTGAGAATGAATGAAGCATACTGATGCTCCGAGTGGAACTTTAACAGCGGAAGAGGCAGCGTGCAAAAAGGAAAGTCCAGAACGCTGCAGTAGGCAGGGAAGACTTAAGGAGGAATTACCTCCAAAAGACCGGTACGGAAACCGGAACCAGTTCGACAAATCAAAGGGAGTAGACAAGCAGCAAGGTCGGGTCGAGGTCCGAAGTCTGGTAAACAAGTATCAAGGTTTGTATTAGATAAACGCCAATAAGAAGCAGCGTTCTGATGCGCGGCTGGCATTTATGATTGCCTTGCCGGAGGGGCGCGGCCTCAGTGTGTCGCCGTCAGCTGACTTACACGCGACTCGGCGCCAAGGTGAAAGAGGCGAGCCTGCGTCTCCACAGCAACCTCCAACATTGGAGGAATGGAGATGCACACCGCCTGAATGTATTTAAACGAGCCGTGCGCCTACAGCGCGGTGCCCAAAATGTTACAATTGCCTCCATGCCGGTAAGGTTTGGTTTTTACCGCAAATCTCGTAATGGGGCCCAATGTGTACAGGTGCATTATAAAAACCTAATAAATAAAAAGTAAAATATGCCCCTGGCCCCAAAATTGCTTAAGATCAGCCTGGTGGTGGTACTTGATAGAAGAGTCCACGTGGATCAAGGCCAAAACCTGACAACATTAACAAGAGCCAAGATAAACAAAGGGGACACTAAGAAAGAACTGTGGCACACCATAAATCCAGGAGACCGAAACTCCACTAGGGAGAAGTGTTGGACTGACATCCATGGACCTACAAAAGCACTTCTAAAATGATGATTTACTCACACGCATTCTGTGGAGCCCAATAAAGAGCTAATCCGTGTTGTTTCATCCATTAGTTAAATAAACATAATCTTTTTTTAATGTATCTGGTTGGGAGTCATTTGTTGATCCTTCGCCGTGACACCATGCAGTAATAATATTTTCTTCCTTGTTGTGTCGATGGAGCAGGGGCGGGGGGCCTATGTAGTCTGGTGCATAACCTGGTGGCAACAGTGTTCTGGTTCGTGACTTCCAGACTGGCTGCTTTGCTTGTAATGATGCGGGGGCCAATGCTGCAGCATGAACTGGGCTGCTTGTAATGATGTGCTTGCTACCCGAGGCCACTGTATGAAGAATTGGTTCCGAGGTAGGGCAGGCGGCCCATACTGATGGGGGGCATGTCTGATGTGGCGTAGGTGACCAGTACTGAATTATGCAGAAGCAGCATGACATTCAACCTGAGAGGCACCAAGTAGCACCCTCACAGCACATCCCTCACTGGCACTAGCTGTGACAGTTTGGGCATGGGAGTCACACTTGTGAAATACAGCCCGTACATATATGTTGTATGAGTGTTTTCCCAGTGTGGATGTGCCATAGCATGTACTGCCCACAGTAAGTACCATGAGATGGACCTGGGGGCAAGAAAGAGGGCTGGTGCTCGATTTGCCTGCCCACACAGTTGACTCCCATTAACCTACCCACCATTAACCCTACCCCGTGCCTGCTTGCCCATCAACCCTACCCAATGCCTGCCTACCCACCCAATCACCATACCCCCTTCCATACCTATGTCTGCCTACTCACCCTACAAATGCCAAGCTACCCACCATACCCCACCCAATACCTGCCTACCCACAGGCCCTAGCCTATACCTAACTACTTACACACCATCCCTACCTCAGGTGTTGCTGCCAACCCTACCCCACACTTGCCTACACACCTACCCTACCACAGGCCAGTCTAGCAACCCTTTCCTGCCAACTGTCGCAAAGCAATGTGGACTCCACAGAGGACACAACTTAGAGATTACGTCTCCAGAGTTTTATTAGGAGATATGTAGACTTCTTGGCCAATTGAAAAGGAGCCAGAAATGCCACAACTGTTTGCATACAGTTCTTACTGTCTTCCATCAAACATTCTCACAGGATCTCTCCCTAGCATCACCCACAGGCTCTCTTAAACGTTCCTTTTGACAGACAAAGCCTTTGCAGGTAGTAGCCACTCTGCCATATCAATAGATGGGTAATACCAAAGAAGTATGTTGGTAACCCTTCATGTAGCAGCACTTCTGGCTAGCAGGTTGCACAACCTCTACCAGAGAAAGTGTTGGTTTGAAGGCTTTACAGGTTCTCTATTGGGCTCATGGTTCCCTCCCTGGGTCCTGATCCTACAGCTGACTAATCCACTCTCACTGCCTTCACCAATTGCACAGCTCCTAGTGGGTTCCAACCCACCTTCTTACTTAGTCTCTCTGTCATCTCTTCTTTGCCACCTCTTTTCTTTTCTTCCTCCACTGATGTCACTTCTTCGCCAAACTCCATCTCCCAACTCCTTATATATGGAAACAACAGTGTTATACTGTGAACCAATCCAAACCAACTCAACTAGCACTCTCCCTTAAAATAAGTACTATGCTGTCCCTTGGGTAGTAAAATAACCCTAGGGAGTGGTGTTGTGCTGCCTATCTAACAGGGATAGAGGGAGAGAGAATATATCCCTCCACTAAACTCAACAATAAATCAATCAGACATAACTGCTTATAAGGTTGTCTGTAAATTCACCCACTGTGTTTGTCTCCTGTAACACAGACCCGCACACTAACAACAAGCAAAACCATGTAAAATCTACCCAGCCAACTGAAGTTGGCACATATTGCAGTTAAAACCCCAAAGTAAAAACCAAGGGCTGTTGTCCCAGAACCAACCCACCAAGCATTTAAGAGGGGATTTTGTAAACTTTATTTGGCCCACCCTCAAGTGTGCGTTATGTGATTTGTCCTCAACTTGATGATCAAATTAAACTACAGTGACAATGCCCATAAAACAACATCTAATATGGTATCCTTAATGCACCGTCAAAGGAATATCCGTAATACAGGTCGACCAGTTTCGGTGGCTCAAAATCCGTCACCTTCCTCAGGACCAACAAAACGCACATTCATTTCTTCTGGGGGTCATCACTGCTGTTCTCAGTCAAGATCTAAAGGCGGCTATTGGACAACCTATACAGAAAATATTCTCAATGAAAGGAGTGTCCACTCCGCTTCTCATGAAGCCTAATTTTGCAACCAGTTCAATTACCAATACACATTAAATGAATGACACAGGCCTGTGTCTGAGCATTCATACTCTCGGTCTACACATTCAAAAATGCCTTCACTTCTTTTCCCGGATGCATTGTCATGGGACAGTCCCATCTCTCAGCTTAAATCTAGAGGGTTAAAATATAGGTTTTTGATGACTGAGATGGTAGATTTCGTTGAACAGGTTTTCCCTGGTTGTATTTGTTATCCCAATTCCTGACACCTGTTTCTCCCCACAGCTTTCTCCTCTCCAATTAAGTTGCCATCCTTTTCCTGAAATGTCTCTCTATTCCACCTCCCAACTGTTCTTTCTCTCACCAACCTCCTCCTTACAACTCTCGAATCGCCTTCTTTTGCTTCTCCCTAATCTCCTGCTCCTCCAACTCTTTCAATACTATCTACTTTACCACCTTCTCCTAGAGCTGTAGCTTTTCTTGATCTTTCCACTACCTTCATATCTCCTATGTCTCCTACACCTCAACCACTCCTGCACCTCAGCCTCTTCTGCACCTCTGGTTTCTCCTCCGCTAGCATGCTTTTTGCCCCACTACTCCAAACTCCCACTACAGCTTACGGCAACTGCCTATTTACATTGAGTCTTTGTCCCCCTCCGGGGCAGAGCTTGAATAAAGGATCTGCAACTATGTTTTGTTATTAGTGTATGTGTAGTGTTGTTTAAAGTTTAACCTCTCTGTGAATCATAAGAAGGAATGGGGGATCTCTATAATGGGCAGACTGAGCCTACAAGAGGTGTACTACCATCTTGGATTGGCCTTTGGGAGTTATGTGAAGTGGCAAGCGAACCTGGAAAACTGCAAGCTGGGCCAGCACTGCCTGAGTGAATACCAGATTACCGCTCCTCGCAGGTTCTCCTTCACCACTGGACTACCCTCGCCCCAAGTGCTTGCAGGTGAGGGATATTCTGCTGTTTGTGATCATGACACCACACAAGAATCAATATGGTCTGCCTTCCCCAAGCCACAGAGCTACCTTCATGATACTGTTCTTCTTTCAAAAGGCTACATCCCCTGGGGGAATTCATCTGACAAGTCTGTGTCCCTTTACCACAGTGTTGTGGTGGGACCAGGGAATCATCCCCGTAATACCCAAAGGCCCAACATCACATAGGTGGTGGTTTTCCTGGCAATCCAGCCAACACAAACACCACAAGATTTAGGCAGGGGACACCATCACACTATCTGCCCTATCCCACACTACCTCACCCCATGCCTCATTAACTACTGACCCTATCCCAAGCCCACCACCCAACCTTACCCCATGCCTGCCTACCCATCCACACATCCTTCTCAGCACCTGCTTGTCTATCCATACACCCATAATACCCCACACTGCCTACCTACCCCACACCTGCCCACTGACCCCAAGCCAGCCTACTCAATTGCAGCTTGGACACATAACCACCCTACCAAATGCTGTCTACCCAGACTACCAGATGCTTGTCTACACACCAACATAGAACCACATCTGTCTTACTGCCCACCCGCCCTACCATACACCTGCCAAGTCACCCACCATACCCCATGCTTAACAATGTGCCTGCCTACCCAGCCACCCATCCTACCCCATGCCTGCCTAAATGCCAAACGACTCACCCACCATACACCACACCTGACTGTCCATCCTAATCCAGACTTGCCTGTCCTCTGCTACCTATCACGTGCCTGCTTGTGTATCCACTCATTCTACCACATGCCAACCTACATCCCACCCACTTTACCCCACACCTGCCTGCCTAGCCACCCACTCTACCCATGCCTGCAAGCCTACCCACACATCCTACCTGATGTCTGTCTGCCACCAGTACCCCATGCCTGCCTGCCAAACCATCTATCATACCCTATGCCAGCCTAGCCACCTGCCTACCCTACCCCACAGTTTCCTGCCCACCCTACACCTGCCTGCTGTCAGGAAGCACAGTGGGGATAAAGGAGACACACCGACCATGCTGGCAGTTTAAAGGTGTTACATTTCTAAGTATCGAAAGAAAAAGGTGCAACTCAGTGAAACAACAGGAATGTTTTGACTTGAATTAGAAATAAGCAAGAAACAAGTCTATTTCTGGTATCCGCAGTCTCAAACTCGGATCTCCCTGCCAGGTAATTCAAAAGGGATAATAGGTTTCAGAGTCTGAGAATTGTATGTGCCCTCAACACCAGCACTGTAGTTATCAAGGACCCTTGCCCTTTCACATTACACATAGTTTTGCCTGTGCATTTCCAGATAGGACTTCAGGGATTTAACACTGTTCATGATTTTCTGTGAATAGGATGAATTTGCTGTGCTAACTCCGGTTGCATAAACATCTAATGTATGACTAGGCTCCCCTCTGGCTGCAAATTTGCATGATATCATGGCAGGTAATAGTATTTCATGAGAACACTATGGCCTGTGTGGTTCTATGCTCAGCACAAGCCAAGGATTCTATTTTAATTTGGTATAATTCTACAAAAACAATCAGGATTCAATTTGATCAAAAGGCTGTCAGTTTTAAATTGTGGCTCTGGCTTTTGAGGAAATTACATCTCACATTCAATTTCATACAGAAGACACATGGCATTGTATTTACTGCTGCACCTGTGCCTCTCTCAGATTAGCATCATGTCGGCTCCCAGCACTTTTGATTCCGGGGATTTTACCATGGACAGCACTATGGGCAAATTGGAGTTATATATTGGGGCTTCTCTACTTGCTTTTTAAACATGGCTTCTTATTTTGGACAATCAGCTGGGACCCCTTCGTCTGGAATAACTTTCTCAGCAAGGTCCTTTACTGCTGGCTGTCTAGAACCCATTTTCCAATGTGGGTTGATCATCTCTCTCTGAAAGAGCTTCTGTCTCTAGCCTGCCTGTGACCCACCCATTCAGATGGGTCCAGATCTGCGCCCCAGCCACCTCCTTCCAGTTGTATCAAGTAATATTCTTCAATATTAATCTCCCAAAATTAATCATATCTGTGTGCCAGCTATTGCATAACCTTTGGCTCCTCCCATCATATTATGACTAGGTGTGGCTTTCACCAGTCTCGTAATTGCAAAGGTGGGAGGGAATGCTACTCCTAAAGTTATGGAGAGGCATTTCTTTTTAATACTGTAACTTTGAATGTGAATGTGCAAGTTTAACAAAATAAAGATCTTTTTTTAATTAGTGTTGTATTGGTTAATTAAACCTAACACTTAAAACAAAGTAAAATCAGTACCATACATTCATTAAAAACCAATACAAAACAAACATTAAATTTATAATATAAGAACAAATTCTACATTACAATACAGTTTCACATATTATTTGAATCCAATCATCACAAGATTATTGCCCTCAAGTATTCTGCTCCAGAACTGATCAGTTTTTATAAAGCATAAATCATGGGTCAATTTATCAAATCCCTTTGAACATATCGCGACTAATGTTTTACAACTCGTCAGCAAATGATTCAGAGTCTCCACCAATAAATCACATAATTTGCATAAATGGTCCTCCACTGGAATATTGTGCCCATCATCCTGGTTTGACATAGTAAAGGGTTGATTTAATTTAAGGCGCATAATAAATAGCCTAGCTCTTAAAATCATAGACATTTATAACGTAGCAGCAAGCGACCCTATAATAAAAGATTGTGATGAAAACTCCTTATAAGTAGACATGCTGGTCAACTTGGATTGGCACCTGCTTCCATCCCAATACGCTGCCTTTTTCTTGATCTCCCTTTCCTTCAGTGTAATATTGTCCAAATTAGTAGTTGCGCATCCAATCTCATCTAAAAAAAAACAGAAATATACTCAATCCACGGTTTTAACAGTAGGTGAGGGTTTAAAACATAGAAATAAGAATAGATAGATTCACGGTTATCACATTCATTAAATATATTTAAGTACAGTAAACAGTTATCATTTTTCTGTAAGGACACAAGCCCAAATTCTAAACAAATCACTTCTACGGGCACACAATTCAGGAGAAACAAGGCTCTTCTCCAAAGCTTCCCTTCAAATTTTCTTAACCAATTTACTTCACCAACTGTAAATATTTCCAGGGCATATAAAAAGCCTGGAACAATACAGGCCTTATACAGCTGCTAAAGAACTTCAGTGGACTGACCACCACCTATATGAATAAAGGAACAGACAGCCTGGAACTTCACCACAGCCTCGTCTATTATGGAATCTGCAAATAATGCCTTGCTCATGTTATTTTGAATCAGTAATCCCAAGTATATATAACTGTTAACTTCTTGTATGAGTATTTTCTGAAGGTTCCAATTAAACTTCTTAATATTGTTTCTATACTTTTTAAATGTTGTAACCTTGGTTTTATTAAGGTTAATTATTAATCAGTTTATAATGGAAAATGGATGCAAGGCTTCTAGGCTGTGGTGAAGTCCAAGGGCAGCCTGATCCAATATGACCACATCGTCAGCATAAATTAGCCACGATATTGTTTGTTGGTCAGTCCGAGGTGGGTTATTTCTACATTTCTCCAAGCTGTGGCCCAAATCTGACATGTATATGTTAAATAAAACTGGAGCTAACGTGCACCCTTGTTTTAACCCATGATTAACCAAGCTAGGTTCACTTAATAAACCATCCTGACTGGTTCTTATCTGTATCTGAGTGTTACAGTATAGGCTTTTCACAAAGTAAAAAATCTGCGGGTGCAATCGCCAGCTTTCTATTTTAGCCCATAAGCTAAGGTGGTTTACCGTGCCGAGCACTTTTGTATAGTCAATAAAGCAAATGTATAAAGATTTTCTCTTATTGCAAAGGGTCATCCTGATGGAATACATCATTGTCCAGAGACTTGTAACCATTCTCACATCCTTTTCTAAAACCTAGCTGTTGATTTTTTAATATATTGTTCTCTTTCATCCACTCATTAATAAACCTGTTGTAATAATTTTGTAATAGATCCGTTAATAATTTCGTCTGATCTTTCTTGAACAAGGCATTTGGTAGCCTGTCTGATCCAGGGGCTCTAGATGGTTTTAGTCGTAGGATTATTTTCTCAATCTCATACTCTGTAATTACAAAAAAGGATTTATCTTTAATTGTCCGATAGTCCAATTCGACTTCAGGTAAGTACACGTGGTAGTACAATTTCAAAATATAGTCTCCTCATTGGTCATTTTGGATGGGATTAATTTCTCGCTTAGCCAGCCTTGAAGTATTATATTTTTGAAATATGTGACAAAATGTGCAGGAATAATTTTCCTTAAGAGCTCCATTGAATGGAAGCTCCAGCTCCCCTGTGTAATCTACACCAATTTTTAAATTTCAATTTTAATTTCTTAATGTGGTTTTGCTGCTGCAATATATCACTATAGACTTTCTTTCTTAACCTTATATTTGCTTTTAATTCCTTCCTCTTATGCACCACAACCGGGTCATACATTTTGGCCTGATTGCAACCTTTTACCGCCATTCTGTTCAACTGTCTCTTAACAAATTGGTCAACATGCAATGTCACTATTTCATTGTACTGTCGCAGGTCAGAAAAATCGGGAGATTCATCATTCCTTAATAACATCAAAACTATTTTGCTGAATTTCTGTAAACTGTTCTCTGACCATCTGAAATTATTCCCAGCATTAATTCCACATAAGTCACCAGTAAGAGGTTCCTTCAGGCCCACAATAATATTCACTTTCGCTAGGTAAATTTCTAACACTGCATGATCACCTAAAACAATTTTGGGCAATCTAAACATTTTACAGCATGCAAAGCCTGCAGAGTTGATCAATTCAAAGTCAATCCATGAATACTTCATGCTGTTAGACCAGGGGTAGCAAGTACCCTCATCATCTGCTACAATCAATTGTGACAATTGACAGGAGTGAACAAGTCTCAACCAGTCACTCCTATTTGTCATTAATTCAGAATCTTCACAAGATACGGCCCTTGAATCAAATTCATGTTTTCCAATACAAAAATCTTTACAAATATCCATCTTGCTTCCAACACTGGTGAAGCTGTGGAAGTTGAGGTCTCCAATAACAAAAAACGGTTCACCATCATGCTCGGAAACCCAAGCTTCTACTAGTGATTCAACATGCCAAATGATTACTTCTGTTTTAACGTCACCAGGATGCTTATAAACATTTACAAAGAGTGCTCTTCAATCAGTTTCTGCTATACCCCACTGCACACAGATTGTGTGAGCAAACTGGCATTGCAGATAACTCATACATTTCCTGAATTTTAAATATGAGGCAATTCCCATGCTTAGACTGCAAAAGGCCGGCTAGTAAGGTTTCTTTGAGCGCATTTCTGATATATTTTGTAACCATCCAAATGAAAATCTTTCATTACCATGTTTCCTCCAGAAGGAATATATCTGCTGACATCAAGAAATGTATACCCTTAGGATTGTCAACAAAAGACCTAAAGCCCCTCGAATTCCAAGATCTAATGATCAGGTGGGAATCCTCCTTATTCAGTCATTCAATCTCCACAATATCCGAATAAACCATGTTGTGAATGTTGCTTTTATACTCTGGATCAGTACCTAAACATAAAGTGGCACAAACCTTTGCTACAATATCAGTCATAGGAGCCACTGTTGGTTTCAGTTTAGATTGATCAGGTTGCGTATCATTGCTACTTGGACCTAACAATTTAATGAATAGATAACCCATATTCAGGAATCTAGTAGATTGGGACACAATGACGTGTGTAAGTCTTGGTGACACAAGATGTATCACGACCCAATTTCACCCACAGGAGTCACGTGTCAGTTCAACAAAGGCTAAGTCCTGGGAGGTGATTATTTCTAAACATGGAACTTGGTGTAACAATTCCAATACATTGCTGCGATTCAAGTAAGGACTTGCTATGCTTTTAGAGGCTCCCTTAGATGATTTTAACGAGACTAGATCAAATAACATCTTGTTCTCTATTTCAAATGGACTAATTGTTAGTTGTAAATCATGGGAAAGCGCCACTTGATTGTAGTCGTAGCCCTACTGACCAGCACTTCAACAAGATCCTGTCCCTTTAATTTCATTTTGTGGCTCTTTGAGTTTTTCACTGTATTTTGAACAAACATTTCTATTGTTTACAGTACAGTTAATATGTCTGTGCATATCCGTGGTACTATTTTGATTCGCCTTTGATTTTTTAATGCTACAATTCTGTTGCTTTTTTAATATTTTGTGACGTTAGTGGCAGTCAGTACTATTTCGAAACCTTAGTACTTTCCTGACAAGACATGTTTTTCGGGAAAGAGGAACTCAACGCCTGAGAGGCTACAGAAACTATCACATCCTTGCAGCGCTTCCCTTCACTTTGGTTGGTAATAAAATGCATAGGTTTCAGTTTTTTTTCTACACTGCATTCGTAGCCATAGCTGACTTCCCACTTGGAGTAGTCCATCAACATGATGGAGGTAGTAGCGAGAGTCACCTCAGCCAGTCGATCCCTATTTTCGCCATCCACCATCAACGGAGCTTGAGAAGATAAAACATCATCAATCAGTTTAGCCAAGCCTTGAGTAATTAATTACCTGTTGTTCTCGGTGCAACATGCTACAGAGTGAAAATAAAGCCTTAAGCATAGCTAGACTTTCCCAATCAATACTAGGATCAACATAGGACATCTCAGAATTAGCCCAAGTGAAGTTACATCTAGGAGACGATGCATAAATGTTCTCCACAATCTGCATAAGGTCAGCCATTTCAGATAAGTTGGTGCACGGGATAGTGATAACATCAGTGTTTAATGGTGCATTATCTAGGGCCATGTTTTGAATATTGCCAGTAGTAACCTCCTTCTGCAAACTTACTTCAAAAGCGATTAGTTATCAATAGGAATTTCCTCTGCCGAGTCCAACTCTAGGTCTGTGGGGTTTAGCACCAGAGGCACTACGTTGGATGAAGGTGGCGCCCCATCTGTTGTGTCCCTGAGAGTGCCCTCCGTAGTAGCTTTTAAGAAGGCAGTTATTTTTCCTCTCACTGAGATTTCAGGTGTATTAGGATCACTGCAACTGTCCTTAATTTCAGCCACCACGACTTTCGTAGCGTGAGCAACTTTCTTAACAGTCTTTTTTTTTTCAAAGCCCGGGAATCCACAAGCCTCCGAGGGCCAGCAAAGAGGTCTTTACTACGAAATGGATATGTACGGCAAATTGCTGGCATGTCCTTACTCTTGTACAGAGTGCACAGCAAACCTCCTCAAGCCGGAAAATTACACTAATCAGTGCTCTTTTAACAAGCCTTATTAGAGGTTCATATTAAGTACCTTGAGACCGCAGCAGACCACGGAAGACCATGCTCCGCTCGAACCCACTCCACTCTGTAGTATATGGAGGCTGATAAGGATTAGCAGCAGTGCCCGGCACTCTGCAAGGAATCACCACAGCCGACCACGCTCCACTCTACCCCACTCCGCTCCGCGGTATATGGAGGCTGATAATGATTAGCAGCAGTGCCCAGCAAGATAGCTCCACCTCCAACAATCAGGGCAGAAGAGTTACTGCAGCAATATTAGGAACATGGCAGTGTGATTAAATCCTTGAATCCTTGAGTTTTCCATGTAGGATTGCATTTTCCCATGGCTCACCATTGAAATGAAAAGTACACATTTTAAAATTACAGTGACAACTATTGCCTTTCACAGGTACACGCCAACCCTGGTAGCGAGTAAGATCCGCTATCCAACAGGAGACATAATTTTGTGACGGATCCTCTCTTGCTCTTTCAGAAAGAATTGCTGTTGTCAGTTCACTTTAAGAAAACGATCTGCACTGTATTTTCTTCTGCAGTGTCCCCCGCATGCCAGGGGATTCAGGGGAGTGGCAGTCCCACATAAAGTGTTTCTCCGCAGCACCGAAGCCGGAACTAGAAAACCAGGCTTTGGCAAAAATGGCCTGCTGGGAACATTCGTAGAATTCTGACGTGTGCAGTCATGTGGACTGGTGGAAGTGGGGTGGAGGACTTCCATATGTCTGGCCACTGCCCTTAGAAAGACACCCATGTGCGGCTGGCCAGTAGCAGTTGGACTGGGAGAAGCCGGAGGAAAATAGCCCAGAAAGAGGAGACGCAGTGGTTCAGAAACACTAATGCAGGCAGTGCTGGATCTGAAGATGACTGGGCAGTACTGTCACTCTTCTTTTTTCATTCATTGGTCTGCCTGGAATTCCCAACATGATGTGGGAGGAAACCTTTCAAAGTTATTGAATATGACAGCTGACTTCCATCTGCAAATTGCTGTGTTTGATGACTATTCCTGTCATCTCACTTTTTCAATATTTCGTCCCTGTTGTGTTTACCTCTCTCCTGTTAGCTTTAGTTTAATGGTGTATGCCACAGGACTGGGTTATGACATAGCTCTCAACTCACCCGCTTTTGGCGGGTGTCACCCGCATTAAAAGCGGATGAATCCCCCGCCAAGCCCCTCATACGCCCATTCACTTCTATGGGCCTCTCAACCGCCAAAAAGAAAATCGGGTGTTTTCACCCGCCTTGGTGACAAAAAAGGTTGGGAGCTATGTTATGACAATCTCCTGACTTTACCAGTGGACCTGCTGTCACAGGGACTATGGGTGGGCAACTGCATATAGTGACGGTTGATTCCTTAAAGGACCCCCGTTATTCTACACTTGTGGCTAAACCAACCTTGGGCGTTTTTGTACTTAAGAAGGCCTATGCACTTTTAATCAGGATCATTACTTGCCTCAAGTAAATTAATGGTTACTGCATCAATTGTATGCCTTTTCATCCTAATTGTTCTACTTTTTAAGAAATGTATTTCAACCTGTCACTATCAAATATGTTACACTTTACTTCGAGTGCCAGGAAGCATCACTTTCCAAAAATAAAGTCAATCAAATCCTGTTTAATCACCCACCCGTTCCACCTACCTTACATCTGACAATCCTAAGCCACACACAGAATACATCACTATACAGGTTATTTGTCTGCAAAGACTAACTTATAGACATGCAAGAAAATGGGGCTTATTTAGTTTGAAGTTGCTACAGCAGGCGACTCCCGACAATCCCTTATAGAAGTCAAATGACGGAAAATAGTGATTGCACTATATTGTCATCAAGAGTCACGGGTCACTGGATTTGGACGGATACTAAGCCCATACCGTCCACAAGGTAACAGAAAAAATACAGGAAACTCCAGGACTCAGCGCCAGTGTAAAAATGGATTGTTTAACGACACAATCTGTTGCACATAGTTGTGTGCATACGACAGAAAAACGCCTTCTACTCGATAACGCGTTTCGGCTCCCACAAGCCTTTATCAAATCAGGGCTACATTATTTTTATATCCCTTGTTGTATCAGCCATTGCTTTCCATTAGAATCGATAAACTTGTTCGTAGAGTGGTGCGCATACTTGCATTGTGTGCACACACCATATTTCCTGAAAACATTCAAATTGCTAGACAACCAAGTTGTGCGATTCATTAGTTCCATCTCTGGCAACAAAGATGGACTGAGCATTGTTTTTAGAGTTCCCGCTCTCTTGAAAATCATACGTGGTTTCTCATCTATCAATTTGGTAATGTGATCATCAAGTTTCAGGAGTCTCCCTAGATAGGCTAACTAAATACAAAGAGGAACTCCAGGGAAAGAAAGCAAACAGGTCAACCCTGGAAGTAACTATAAACAAACAGTACACAGACACTGATTGCTATAGTTCATCCAAATTGCAGAGGAACGCGTGTACAGAGCAAAATTAGAGCAGTAACTAAGAATTCAATAGTCACTCTATAAAATATCTTATATTTAATTCAACAATATTTAATCATCATTAAAAAGTGTAGGTCGCGCTTGGTGGAAAAGTACCTTACACTAATGTGGTGACAAGAGATACACTACTTAACAAAGAATGTGCATTCAAACCATTCATCATGCTCAAAATTAATGGAAAGAGCATGAAACACCAGACATTACATAACATAGGTACAATAAAACATCTAAGAAAATGAACGAGCAACATCAATAAAGCGCACCGCTCCCTAGATAGGCAGCACACCATTCTCCACATAGGCACAGCTTCAAGCAGCAGCTGGCTTAATGCCCCTAGAGAAGGTGAGCTATCCTGTACACGTGTACCTTTTATGATGATATCCGAGGTTATGGGTAGTGGGTGAGGCTTTTAACCGCCACACCGTGCTGAGGTGGGGCATACATAAGAAAACTAAAACTAGGTACTTAAAAACAAATGGAATGTATTCCTCCTCGACTCTCTGTTTGACATCAGACAGCTCGGCCTTGCTGTCATATTCGTATCAAAATTCACTCTAAATCATTCAATGGAATATATCCTTCTTGATAAGTTACCCATCTACAATTCTGTATGGTGGCCATGTATCATTACCCCGAGCTGCCTGGCTGGATATCCAGATGTATAGTAGTAGATTACCTGTTCGGAGCTGCAACTAGTGTGTTGCCCAAGAGCCCAATGTGTTTTACGTTGATGGAAAATCAATGTGCCCATGAAGATACAGGCGATACTATTACCACATCTACAGTGACCCTTCATTGATAACACTTACACACTAAAACCCTCGCATTAGTATGCATGTATGCAAAAATGGGATTGTCGTACAAAGACTCACACTATATTTTCTAATGTTTTATATCAAGCTTTATCAAATTAATGTTTTTTTAGATAAAAATCACTTCTGAAAAGTTGCATTTCCTATGAAATAAAAGCAATGGGGACAGCTTCCTTTTGCAGTTTCGCCATGGTTTGATCATCCTTCTCAGCAAAGCAGCCTAATGATGCTTTATAGCATTTCCTAGTCAGATTGTTTATAGGCCATGCAGGGATAATAAGGCGTCACCTAATCTAGGAAAAACAGGTTAAGAAATTCAGCGGGGGATTGAATCTATATCCGCTTGAGCGTACTTGTTTAACCAAGACGGCCAATCAAAGTGCACAAGCTAAGAGCGTGAGCACAGCAGTGGCGTGTCCAGGGAGTGGACTGGGGTGACACGTGCTCCCCGTGGAATCTGAATGGCCACCCCATTATCCTAAACTATGATAATTATGTGTGTGTGCGCTGGTTCTTCATGCCACGCTTGCATAAATAAGTGCCCCACTTGGGCCACCCCAGTCAAACGAGTCTGGACATGCCAATGAGCACAGAGGGGTAGTGTTGGGGGAGAGGCAGTATGTCCCGCCCCCTCGCACCATTCATGCACCACGTAAATGTTGTGGGAGCTAATGGGGGGAGACATCTACACCCCTCCTGTACTTATTAGCATCTTCCATTTCCAGTAGAAGTTTATAAATGCTACGTTAAGGCCTATAGTCTGTACTCCATTTTGTGTCTTTCTAAACACCATCTTTTTCCAAGCCCTCGGCTCCTCTGCTGAAATGTCCACTCTCCCTCTCCCAGCACCGCGCACAGCCAGCCCCCATCATCTCCACCCTATGCCAGCGCAGCACACCTCTTGTTCTCATGGAAACGCAGCCATTCATTGTTGTCACTAGCAAGTATCGACTACTGGCAAGATGCGCTCATCCTAGAACGTGAGACCAAAGCCTGCTCCAGCCCCAGCACCCCATCCATCTCTGCTGACCGACTCATGCCCTTTCCACCCCCACCATGCCAAGCCACGGTCCACTGAACCCATGCCGAATATTCCCTTTGAATGCATCTGGTCACAAGACCCTTCCCCTGGACCACCTCCAAATCACCCACCATATATCTAATCCAGAATGGTCGTATATTCTGGTAACCCTAACATCTATCTCCAATATGTTTGAACATGTGAAAGCCCCAGAGATCACAGATCAGAGATCGCCCTTTCTGAGAAGGCACCTGAAGGAACAACCCCTTACCCCTGCTCCCATAAAAGACACAGGTTAGAATGTAGCTATTTCACACCAATAGCCCCTTTTCATGTGATAGTTTATACCAGTCCTTATTTCTTGTATGCCAAGTTCTGCCATTTAACTTAGTCAGACAGCTCTACATCATCTCTGTGAACTTCGCCCAACCTCCAACCTGCAAGTATGAGCCTAGCTGACTATGTGAACTGTAGCTGATGGAGAGACAGCAGCCAATGGAACCCAGGCATGGAGCTGGGATTAGTATACGTTCATAGCCAATCAAATGTGTTAGGTTCCATGTAATAAGTCCCCTCAAAAATATTGGCATGCAAAAATATCGCCAAAAAATGGCTGTTTTTTTGTGGGGACATTATTGCATGGAACATGCGGGGGACACCGCCGCAACCGCCAAACCCTTTTTTTTGTTTTTGTTTTTTTTCCTGCCCCTGTCCCTAACCTTTTCCCGGCGATATTATTTACGGCGACCATATATATGGGGATAATATTACGTGATACCATGTGTTACTGGTCCACCTATACATGATGTAATCTATGACGCTGAGGTCCTTCTTAATGTGCTGCCCGTGTATCTTTTGGCAGAGCTCTCTCAGGCAGCAGAGTTCTTTGCTTGCATTTATTTTACTTATATACATTGTATATTGATTTAGTGACCCCATATGCATGATAGTCCTTGAGATACTTCCGTACCTGCGGCGAGATCCGGGGCTACCCATGGAGGGCCATTACTACCTACGGTTGGCAGACGTTCTACAAAAGCGTACGCTCGTGAGTTGTGTCTGTGGGTCACTACTTTGCGAAAACTCAACTGCTCGCTGGGCAGGGCCCGCCACGGGGAGGCCCCCTCGGGATACACCGTGAACGTAGGCTCTTGGAAGAACACTGGCACGTGAGTACCAATTGCAAGGGGAGAACAAATAAGAGTATATAGTTGGAAGGTAGAATTATAAGGGGAAAGGAACATGCATGGTTGGAGTGTGAGTGAGTGAGATGAGAATTTGTATTCTTTTTTGTATGGCCATTTTCTTTTTATATATATGGAGAAATAAGTTGAAGAAGAGAGGAGATATGGGAAAATAGCTCTGAAAAGAGATAGAAGCTGGCGCTGGAATACACTGTCCGGTCCAGTGTAGGGATTAACAGAGAATAAGAGATTAAAGTAGGAGCCTCAAATAAGAAGGCTCGATAGTAAACAATAGTTGTTGTTTTAGGTTTTATTTTTTCTTTAGTGTTTTTGTATTATGGAGGAAGGCCCAGGAGGGACATAGGTAGTGTGCATGAAGAACGTGTGAAAGTGGGATCAAGGGAGTGTTGGGCAGGGTAAAAAAGGGTGTACTTAGTGGTTAAATGTTTCATATTGTTTAATTATTTGTTGGTTGTGTCTCACCAAAACGTCTTGTGGGTCACTGTGTTTATGTGTACCACAGAGAAAATATTAAGCGGGGGCTGAAGTAAGATACACATACTCCTGTGGTACCCCCGGGTTCGAACAGGTTAAGCAGTGGGAGAGAAAGGAAGGGAACCATTTTGATTAAAAATGGGGATGGATACCCCATTGTGGCACATTTGTAAAATAACTTCCCCTTATATCAAGAAAAGATCAAAAAGTATCATAATGAGTGATTGGCAGAACTGAAGTGGGAGGGAGCGTCTTGTGTTTGGCCAGATGATGCGTCCTTCGATAAGAGAATACTAGACCGTGCTGCTACCCATTTAATGACTAAATACAAGGGAAAGAAACTCCAAAATAGAAGAGAGGTTTTAGACCTGTGGAAGATGTTTGAAGAAGCACCCTTCATACAAAGTAAAGCCAGAGACGGGAGTGCGACCGAGAAGGAGAATGGTAAGGGAGAAGGGGAAAAGAAGAATAAAAAGCAAAAACAAAATTATACCCACTACTCATGCGACCCGTAGAGGGGCACGCGGACCCATTATATGTGCCGGGAGGCAGTGTACCCACAACTCCAGTGGTGTCCCAGCCCCCTCCTTGTGCCCAACTAACAATACCCTCTGCCCCACGGGCCCGACAAATAGAGATCTAGAGAGAGTACTAACATCTACTCATGCTGAATTGGCCCACTTGCAAGCATTATGTGAACTGCCTTTGTCACTACCAGGGGAAGTGCAACCGGCAGAACCACTGCTGGGAGAAAGCCCACCCCTACTAACAGAAGACAAGTGGAAACAGGGATGTTCTCTTTAGGATAGACAGTACACCAATTAAAACGGTGCAGGTAGAAAGAGAGGGGGAGGCAGACAGCGTGAGTTACAATACAATGGCTTCAGAAAGGGATGAAGAATGCTGGAGCGATTTGGATGAGGACTAAGGAAGGGCTGCAGGAGGGATTCCACTACCCCAAGTACAATGGGCTACCCCACGGGTAGCGGAAGAAGCAGCATGGGAGGGGAGGTTAAGGAATAGTCTTGGGAAGATGGCATTATCTAAAAAGAAAGTAGTGAAAGTGGGGAGAGAAAAGAAAAGGTCGAAATTACAGATGCCACTTATTCATAAGGGAGCGGGAAGGCCCCATTATGTACCCTGGGCACTAATGGACAAAAACAATCTCCTCAAGGCCCTCCCGCCACTTTCTGGGGGCAGGGGGGAAGTGGATCTATGCATTTGAAAAGAATACATCAGGGGTCCCACTAGCAGTTGGAGATGTTAAAAGCCTTTTAGTAACAGCAGTAGGTGATCAGGCAGACTCAGTGTGGGTGAAGGCGGGGTTCCCGGGAGTATCGTTGGGGAATGATATGCATGATGTTGCGTCCTTCAACAATGCACGAGCGCAGTTATGGGATGCTTTGCGGGGAACCTTCCTTGATACCCCCGATTTACACTCAATAATGCGATGCACTATGGGGGACGAGGAAGATGCTGCGCAGTACATTCTTCGGGTGCAGGAGATGTGGCCCTATTTTACTTCATTATCAAAAGAGGCCTCCCTAAGTAGCTACAGAGGGCACTTGATAAAATAGCTGAGATAGAAGCCAAGGGCTGGCCAGAAATACAAATCATCATAGTACACCATTGCAGGAGGATCAAAGAAAGGGAAAAAGAAATGGCACAGCAAAGATTGGCAGAGGAGGCAATGAAGTGATACAGCAACGCCGCCGCCAGAGCAGCCAGGAGAAGAAAGGGAGGTGTCTGTAGCGATACAAGCTACGATGGCTGCAGCATGGGCAGATGATGGACAGGAACAGTGCGGCGGAGAACAGCGTTACAAAAGGGTGGAAAGTTTGGCCCGGTAGAGGAAGAGGTGGGTACAGAGGACAGCGGGGAGGAGGAGGAGGATATGGTGGACCAGGGCCAAGGGGGGTGTCCCAGGACAGCGTTGGTCTTGTAGGAGGTGGGGGAATTTCGCAAGAGAATGTGGAAGTAGGCTTATGGGGAATTACCAGAACAATGCAAGATATGGAAATGATCAACAGTACGGACACCCCCACCCGGGCAGTCCTTATGGTCTGCCCATGGGAAATAATGAAAGTGACAGGCAGCCAGAAAGCAGGCCCCCACCAGGGTATAGCACATTCAGACATCCTCCGGACTGTGTGCAAAGTCGCCCAACCCAGCAAAACCAAATAACACACACACATGCAAACAGATTTGCCACTTGTGCTAATGGAGCACCATCTCCATTCCAGGGGACGTGTGTGCTCAGTGATAATCTTTTCACATGCCCCGGGACCAACACCCACCCCAACTAGGACAGCCCACAGAGAGCACTTGCGTGTCCCGTACTATCAACTACCTTACGACCAGATGAGGAACCGCTGGGGGGGGGGGCAGGGATAGGGAATAAACAGTTCATCTTTATGGTGGACTCAGGGGCGGAAAAATCATGTTTGCGAGAAGGCAATTTTCTGCTCTCTGGTAAAAATCTCAAGACGCAAGTTTTTTCTGGGCTAGTGGTCACGGTTCCATACACAGAAGATTTGGATGTCAGAAAAGGGGTAAAATGGTGCGAACACCCCCACTATATCATTAAGAGTCTCCCATAAACTTGTTAGGTCGAGATCTGCTGAGCAAGTTGAACATGACCATCGCATTAACTGAGAGAGGCATAGCATGTTCTACCCCGGGGATGTGTACACTTCGAGCAATGTCATTAATACAGATATTAGCAAATGAGACAATGGTACGAGGAATACCCACAAACGCTGACATGTTTATTTATGGGATACAAGTATTGGCTCAAGCAGTACCTGGAATAACATGAAAAGAGTGGAAAGTACCTTCCGATTTTGTTTTTCTCCCTGTAGCTACTCCTGAAATAATGCCAGGGACAGTGATTTCCCTCGATTTGCAGGGGGTGCAAGTGTCAGCAAGACGAAATTGTAGAAACTGGCCTGGACACACAGGGTTATGAATGGAGGACAGTATTGTGCATTGATCCAAGCATTCCATTAATGACACTGACCGATGAAGATCTGTTCACTGACAACGACACTGATGGGGAGTTATACTAGAAATGTGTATGCCTTGTGACATAATGATTCAGAAAAGAGAAGTGGCAAACCGCCTCATGGCCGCTGTCAGTGCGCCGCCATCTGTTTGTTACACAGACTTGCAACATGTGGCACCATACTTGTGGACCACAAATCCCTATGATGCAGGGCTACTGAGAGAAGTGACCCCAGTGAGAATAAAACTAAAATCAGGCACAGTCATCCCAAGAGTGAAACAATACCCTTTGACACGAGAAGCAGAGGAAGGGATACGAAAGACAATACATGCCTTACTACAGCAGGGTATCATTGTCCCCTCCAACTCCCCATGTAATACTGCAATATATCCCATCAAAAAAGAGATGGGAGGGGCGTAGAGTATGACACCTTAATGATATCGTCCAAAAAGAGTTCCCTCTTGTTCCAAATCCGGTGTCCATTTTGTGCAGTATTCCAAAAGATTCCACCCATTTTACAGTGGTGCAACTAAAAAATACTTTTTTCTCTGTACCCCTCGACCCAGAGTCCCAATACCTCACTGCCTTCATGATAGGGGGAGAAGATATGAACACTACAGATCACCCCAAGGATACTGTGAGAGTTCAAGTATCTTTAACAGAATACTCCATTAAGATCTTGGTAATATTGTGGTACAGAGCACGATCATTCCATACATGGATGATCTTCTAGTGTGTAGTACAGGCGAAGAACAATGCAGAAAAGATTCCATCACTCTACTGACCCTTTTGGCCCACAGAGCAGCAGCAGTGCGCGCCACGGGAATGCTGCATACTGTAAAAGACATGCAAACGTTTATTGGCATCTGTAATTATTGCTGTGTATGGATTCTGGATTATGCAGCATATACAAGGACGTTATTGAATGGCTTGAAAGAAGCGCAGAAGGAAAAGACCCCAATAAAATGGACATCTGAAATGCACACAGCTTTTACAGTCCTGAAAGAACTCATCAGCACCGCCCCGCCCTAGCAACCCCTGATTATGAGCAAGAATTGTACTTATTTTTGCATTCCAAGGGGACACTCATGACCGCAATGCTGACAAAAGAAACCTTGCTAGGACACAAACCCCTAGCATACCACAGCGGTACACTTGATTCAGTAATGCAAGGACATTTCGCATGCGAACAATCTCTCACAGCAGCAGCGTTTGCATTAGAGAAAAGTGTGACGATTGTAATGGGTTGCTCCATCACATTGTATGTTGAGCACTCATTGTTTGCCATTCTTCAACAATCAAAGTCCACACTCACTACCCAAAGAGCATCAGCATATGAAATTATTATCTCCAGCCCAAACGTCCACGTGGTCCGATGTAAGACAGTAAACCCTGCAACATTTATCACATAGCCCTGCACAGTACAAGACATGCAGGAACATGACTGTACCGCCTATGAAGGGGGAGGGGATGACATCCCTAAAGCAAGAGAAAATTCACTAGAGGGGGGTATCATGATGCCTGGCCCCGGAAGACCAGACCAGGCCCAGCAGCCCCGGAAGCAGGCATCATGCCACTTGGAGCATGCCCAAAAGCCCCAGTTAGGGGCTGTTTGGCTACAGTCCTGGCGCCTATGGCGCCTGGCTCATAAAGATAAAGTCAGTCCTGGCGCCATGGGCGCCAGGCTCATTATTGATAACTTACCTGAAGCAGACCATGCTGCATACTCACCTGAGGCAGACCATGCTGCATGAAGACTCAAGCCAAATGAGGCTTACGAGGGACTATTTTACTGAAGGGACTATTTGTTACTTGGGTGGGACTGTGGAAGAATACTTACCTGGATCTTCTTCTAAGGCTATTTAAACCACGCCCGGACAGCCACACGTGCTTCACGTTATTCTGCTAGCTGCAGCGTAACGCTCACCGTGTTTTCAGCAGCTCCAGTCTTCAGCCACGCCCGCTTCAGTCCTGGGACTCCTGAAACAAGAAGACAAAAAGGATAAAGGTTAGAACAGGAGTTTTAACTTTAATCCTTACCTGAATCCTGATCCATTTCGCCACGGAACTGAAAGACAGAAGTCTTTGAAGCATTGCTTCGCATTCCTACGGCGCCGCGCTGAACTCACCTGCTTGGCGGTACTTCAGCATTCCATCACGCTCTCTCCATCTCGCGGCCGCCCTCCGACACCTAAGGAGACAAAGACAGCAAGGTGAGCAAGGGGACACACTAAGGCCATACAAGCTACTCCCAAGGACTTACCTGATTTACCACGGGAGGTACTCACCTCATTTCGGGTCGGCGCAGTCAACTCTGCTTCATCGCCGTACCCCGGCCCATAAGGGGAGAAAGCAAGGACAATACCAGTTACCCCCCACAAAACTTACCTGATTTACCACGGGGGTCTCACCTCATCTCGGGTCGGCACAGTCAAGTCTACTTCATCGCCGTATCCCAGCTCCTAAGGGGAAAAACACAATAGACTTACCTGAATCTTACCGAGTGCCATTTGGAAATCTTCAAGTGGATTAATCGGCAACCTGCAAGGAATCGGACAGAGTGAAGAGCAGACATTTGAACTCTTATGAACAATTGGACTTTTGAGTCAATACTGGAACTCACCAATTCCTCTACGCCAGTGAAGTAACTGGTCATCAACGCGCCCCTGCGGTCGACGCAGGATGAGAGCTCATCCTTCCAAACCATTAGGTGAGACTAAGGAGGGGACATCAAGAGTGATCAGTGGGAAGACAACGGGAGTGGGGAAGGTGGGTTGACACTCAATTCCACGGGTGGTTAATTCCTCTTCTCCTTTGCAGAAGAATATTCTTGTGAGCCAGACAAACTAGGCTGAGCGGGCTAGTCCAGTCAGTCATCTCGGCGCTACACGTCACGCTGGTGGAAATAACATCGGCCCAGTTCCGGTCGATGCCCCCGTGGGAACCAGGTGAGCGTAACAGGGGGAGACAGGTGAAAAACATGTTGGGGTTGCAGTGGTACGATTGGAGGATGGAAAGTATGAGATACGTGTACAAAAACGTTTACCAACGCACTACTTCACCAAAGCAGCAGAGCTAATTGCCCTCGTAGAAGCACTACATGCAGCAAAGGGATGCGCAGTAACAATATATTCAGACTCAGCATATGTAACCACCAAGGTACATGCTGGTCTATCGCGATGGAAGTGGAGGGGGAGTTCAGGAGAGCAGATGGGTCCCCGGTACAACATGCAGCATTACTTAACGAGTTGATTACAGCTCTAGCAGAACCCCCAGTAGTAGCATTGGTGAAGTGCCAAGCACACACAAATAACAGTGACGAAATATCGATTGGGAACGCAGTGGTGGATGCCACAGCTAAACAAGCAGCATATTTCCAAAACCACCAAACAACAGAGTGCATCTTAAAAGAGAAAGAACAACCAACAGGAGAAGGAAACAATGCCTTAGCGATAGCACAACTAATCGAGATACAACAGCGAGCACTGCCACATTAACAGGAATTATGGACAAAAAGAGGGTGCACCCAATCTCCTACTGATCTCCTGTGGAGACAAGAAAGCACAGGAAAGTTAGTGATGCCTGTGGAATTATTGATAGCATTTCAATAATTGCATTTCCCTGCCCAAACCTCTAAACAACACAGTGCTGCTGATATCCAGGAAGATTATTTTGTACCAGATCTCCAAATATTTCACTAAAATGTCTATTGAATGTACTACCTGCCAAACATTTAATTCAGGGATGACAACCAGAACAATACGTGGCACATTGTCGCGCCCGGTGGGTCCATTTCGTGAACTGCATACTGATTATGCAGACATGGGAGAAAGATGTAATGGAGCTAGATACTTGATTGTGGTGGTGTGTCCTTTTTCGCGCTTGGTGGAAGCAGGATAATGTGCCCACCCGGAAGCGAAATGTGCAGCAAAATTCCAGGTGAGGAAAGTGTTCCTGCGTTGGGGGATATGTGACATCATAAGATCCGACAACGGAACACATTTTGTGAACTATCTTTTTAAAGAAGTGATAACATTATGAGGCATAAAACACAAAATGTGCTCCATTTATCACCGCAAGCTAACGGGATGGTAGAAAAAATTAACTGCCTTCTTAAGAGCAGATTGTCAAAACTGTGTCACACATTGAAAAATAATTGGGTCTATTGCTTGCCTTTGACACTCTTCCAGCTGTGAACACAGCCCAGTAAGGACCACCAGCTGTCGCCCCATGAAATTGTGATTGGTAGGAGAATGCAAACTCCACTGTCACCAGTAAGACGCATGTCAGATGCACATCAAACAGCAACAGTACTAGGAGAGGAATTCATGGAATACCTCACTCAATTAACACAGGCAGTGTGATGCATTGCCAAAGAAATAGCTCTGCCTTTCACAAAACAAAATGAAACAGACACAACAACTGCGGCTACGGATAGCCCCCACAAAACCACTCATGCCCAGTGAACTGGTTTATGTTCGCAGCTTTGTACGGCGCTGGAACTCACCAAGATTCCATGGGCCATATGAAGTGATCTACTGTACTCCCCTAACAGTAAAAGTCATAGGGCTTAAATATTGGGTGCTTAACAGCAGAAACATTGAAGGAAAATGAAAGGGATGTGGCAGTGCAGTAAGAACAAAAAGATAAACATACCACACAGCATTATAAGAAGTAACATTTAAAGTATGTATATAAAAAGAGTAGTGAATGTAAATAGAAAATACAATATAATGTGAAAATGTTTACCTTCTTTTTGGTATGACTCTTTCCATGTTTTTTTAATTTCATCAATCCCCAACAGCGTTAAAAACTGGAATACCTCACATAGATAGCAATAGGAGTAGAATAAGTGCAATAAGGGCCTATGGTTATGAATGTGGGCTCTACTTTGTTGCAGTAACGTTTAGTGTTGTGATGTTAGGATTAATGATTTTCTGGGTAGTGTCTTTTTATTATGAATGATAAAAGCCAAGTGGGGAGGGGGAACCTAATTCAAGAAGGGGGACACTTGTTATGGGACGGAATCAAGTTAATGTGGAACAATACAATGCTCCCCCATGCTGCTAAAAATACAAACAAAACAACCTCTGAAACAGAAATTAATGTGTTTAATGACAGTATGAATGTATCTTATGAAGACGATGCCCTAGAACAACCAGTCACGTTATCGCAGCCCACCTCACAACCAAACAGTGTATGGCCCAAATGTATAATGTGTTCCCCAGAGCTACGTCTCATGACCTGTTAAATACTCCTTACTGGCATCGAACAACCGACTCCAGTGGACTGATAAAATTGAAATTATTCCCTTCGCACCGCTCTGTGTCATTCAATGCAGGAGAAACATTGTGTACCTCAAACAAATTGTGCAGAAGGTATTTAGATTGGAAAAACACCTGGAAACAAAATAGGAGAAACAAAAGGCAAACAAGGCGGCAATATAAATATGATACGTACAATGGGTTGGGTCTGGGTAAAATGGAAGACATTTGGCATCCAGGGCAATACAATAAATGGTACTCTGGCATGAGTGTCATGGGGCGACAGGCAATAAACGGTAGCTGTTACGTCTGCTCTCTGATACCTCACGCATCAGGGACGCCTAAGGTTTTAGTACCTGAAGAAGCTCTCATTGTGGAAGCACAATGTCTAATTCATCTTGCACTGTGTAGGATAAAGGGCACTTTCCAAGCACACACTATACGCATGAAGCTCCTCCAACCTGATTTCAGAGTTTGTAAAAAAGGAATGCCACCTGCAAAATGTTTCAAATAACCTTTTCTGGCAATAGAAGGAACAAGATTTGCAGGAAACAAATGGCAGCAGTCAACATTTGTGTTCAAGGCAGAAGGGTTGTGTGGCTTGTCGACAACAGACTGAAATGGATGAATGACACTTGAGCACACATTTGGACTGAACATGTTTCCAAACTAATGTGGGTTACCGCTCTGGAAAAGCCAATACAGATAAACCATGAACAAAAATATGAACTTTGCTTCCATGCAGAAAGAGATGTACCCATGGGTTCTAATATACATTGCAACAAGACTCTGGTTATTGCTGATCTGAAATCAGGAACTGCAGCTCTAATGGATCAATACTAGGTGTGCGGCAAACAGGCATACCTACACCTCCCGTCTGCATTAAATGGTGACTGTGCTCTGGTAACACTACCCTCTGCACTGCTGGTGGTCCCTGAGAAACATATAGTAGGGGACACAATGCAACAACAACTATCACAAGTACCCCACCAAGAAGATGAAATATCAGCCCTTGTGAGCGTGCTGACAGAAAATAAGCTACATGAACAAGTGTCACAAAAAAAGAGAGCATCCAATTACATCTCTAAAGACTCCTCTGATCTCCTGGCGCAGATTCCTGCAGAGTACAAAATGTTCAATTCAGCTGAGACATTCTTCGCATCAGTGATCCCCAGTATCCAGGCCCGCGCAAATGCCAAATGGCTTCAAATCGTGCGCTGGGAACTCACACAATTGGCAAATGACACTGAAGAGGTGTTCAATATCATCAAGGTGGAGTTAAGAGCACTGAGACTAATGACAATGCAGAACAGGTATGTGCTTGACCTGCTCGCAGCCATGGAAGGAGGTGTTTGCCGAAAAATCGGGAGTGCATGTTGCATGTTCATACCTTCGCCTGACACTGAAAATGGGACACTCTCACATGTCATAAAGACAGTGCATGATCTGGGAGTACGGATGAAAAAAGAAGGTGGTGTGCAACCAACAGACTGGTGCACCTCTGCATTCGAGTTTGTTCCATCTTGGCTTGGGACTGTGATGAAGATACTGATCCCTATAATCGTTTTCCTCTTGCTGATCTTTTGTGTGTGCCAGTTAGGTACCCGATGTTGTGCCAAAATGATTCCTAATAGTGCATTGATGATGGTGACGATTGGCAGCCAGAAAGGGACTGACAGAGACTCTCACAGCACTAAGGATGCACAAGTACAAACTGGGGAGAACAATGAGCCCAAATTTCGCATGGTGGCCGTATACAATTCTGGCGTCATAATTGGAAAAAAGGTAGCAGGCACCCCTCTCTCGAAAGAACAGGGCATGATAACCTGTTGAGTGGTTTGTAACCACTTTGAGAGTCCACAGCCATCTGCTTTTTGTTCGCTGTACCTTTCACAGCTGGGAAATATCCATTTGCATGTCAGTCTTTGTCCCGCCCACATGGGCAGTCCAGCACTGAAATGCTATGGCAATTCCCAACCTGTGATGGCGGGTAGCCTGTGTTAATCTTCCACTCCACACTCTCCTTCTCTATTCACACCTGTGACATCTTTGAGAGGTCACCCTGCTAGATGCACCTTCTCAGAGGTGTTCTTCATTTCTTCTCATTACCCCTGCATCTCACTGTCTACAGAGGACTGGTCTTACCTATGGTGGGCTACTGCAACAGACTCTTACTAGATTTAGGTGGTTGAACTCTCTTGGCTCTGCTACTCATCCAGACCAGGACTGTGGGAAGTGTCCTTTTGTGTTGGGGCCAGGGAGCATGTCTCCCACGGACTGTGATGAGGCCACTGTGTCCCAGTGGCTATGACTGGTCTTTTCTGAACCCTGTGCATTGGCCACAAGTCCTTAGGGGTCCTGGGGTTGATATTACTCCAACTCAAGATTAGTTTACCTGTCATAGTCTTCACTCATCCATTTCCCATTCACTCTTGGTCAGTAGCTCCTCTTTGCAAAGAGTTGGTGGTTAATGTCTGTCTTTGGATGGGTCCTCCCTCTGGTACAGCCACCCTGCCTCAATAGAACTGGAGGTGAACCTTCTCCAGGTATGTAGGCACATCTGATGCTTCCTCATTTGTTGGACTCACTCTCCTCCTCTCCCCTGCTGGAGTCCAGGATGACTGAGATGATGCACTAGTGACCTGGCAACATTCTGATCTCCGACATGGTCTTCTGAGCCAACATTTTCACCCATGCTGTGCATACCGGGCATCCTCCACACTTGATGTGTGTTTACTGTATCCCTACAACCCACTACTGCCACTTCGCACCTGATGTGTGCATTTGCCCTTCCACTGCGAACAGGCCACAACATTTGCATTACTGGTGATGTATTTATGTTTCAAATTGAGGCCATTCACATTTTCTGCTATGCCTCCTCTCACTTCAAAACCCAGGTATCCCCTTCAACATGCCTACTCACTGGCGTGACGTCAATGTGACCTCACACCATGGTATCAGTGTGCTTGTCCTCACTTGATTCCGACACCCTAGCATTGTTGCACATTGTGACACTTGTGTATTTTGGTTTTGTGAGTACAATGTAATGTAAGCTCACAACTATTGTACATGGCTCTGGCACTGTAGTCATCAGGTTCGATCTCATGCCGTTTGCTAGTTCTTGCATGGCTATGCAGCATCTGTGTATTGCACGTCAAGTGCTTGTGTGTGAAGCAGGTGCTATGCACCATGCACTACATGTGTTGTGGAGCCCTTGATGAGACATCTATGACTGCATTCATAGTTCCCTTCCCTTGCATTTACTGAGCCATCATGTTGCAGATGCGAGCATATCAATCCTGCATGGCCGATGCCATGGAGGACCAGGCCAGGGCTATGCGTGGTGATCCTCCCTTAACACTACCACCTTCTAATGCTACACCAGAGGGTGGTGAAATCAGCGACAGCTCTCCCAATCCATGATAGCCATGTGGCCCATGAACCAATTGTCATGATGCCTACCCCCGGGGATCCAGATCAAGTCCAGCAGCCCCGGAAGCAAGCATCAAGTTATTCCAAGCAAGCCCAACAACCCCTGCTAGGGGCCATTTGGGTGCAGTCCTGGCGTCTATGGCGCCAGGCTCATATGGAGAGTCAGTCCTGGTGCCATAGGCTCCAGGCTCATAGATTAAAACTTACCTGATGCAGACCATGCTGCAAACTTACCTGATGCAGACCATGCTGCAAGAGCTCCAAGCCAAAAGAGGCTTGGAAGGGACTACTTTACCTTGGGACTATTTTTTACTCGGGTGGGGTCGGGGAGGAATACTTACCTGGGACTACTTTGGAGGCTATTTAAACCATGCCCGAAGAGCAGCACACGCTTCGTGTTATTCTGCATCCAGCAGCGTAACGCTCACTGTCCCTGCAAGTCTGCATCCAGTCTTCTGCCACGCCCGCCTCGAGTCTGGAGCTCCTAGAAAAAGGGAGAAAGAAGGAGAAAAGGTTACAACAAGAGCAATACCTTTGATCCTTACCTGAATAACCGATCCACCACGCCTTCGAGCTGGAAGAAAGAAGTTATTTTATGCGCATCGCCTCACCTGCTGCAGCGCCGCGCTGAACTCACCGGCCTTTGCAGCATCTTCACTATCCACCGCATCCTTCTGCATGTTCCCGCCGCACTCCGGCACCTAAGGGAAACACAAGAACAGCAAGGTGAACCAAGGGAATAAACAGAGGCAATATTAGTTACCCCCATAGACTTACCTGATTTTACCGCCGGGTTACTATTCCTCTTCACTGGTCAGCGCAGCCTCCACCCCATCTTTGCCGTACCCCGGCCCCTAAGGGGAACAAAAGGACAGCAAGGTGAAAAAAATGGACAAACAAGGGGAATCCTCCTCACCACAATAGTCTTACCTAATTTTACCGCCAGAGGCATTATTCCCCGAGACTTCATAATTTCTCTCAGCACCTGAATAAGGGAGAAAGCAACAGGTTACATACTGACATTATTTTATCGAACTGTGTTGGATAATACAAATCCTTACCTGAATGTTACCGGTTGCCACGAGGAACTCTTCGCTAGGGTCAAGCTGCAACCTGCAAGGAAACGGACAAGAGTGAAAGTCAGACATTTGAACTCTTACGAACTATATGCTTACGGCGTCTAGCCGGAAATCTCAGAGTCAATATTGTTCTGGAACTCACCAATTCCTTCGAACCAGTGAAGCAACTGGTTATCTATGCGCCCCTGCGCTCAATGCAGGATGAAGAGCTCATCTTTCCAAACCATCAGGTGAGACTATAAGAGGGGACATTGAAGGTGATCAGTGGGCGGAACAGCGGGGGTGGGGGTTAACGCTCAACTCCACGGATGGTTAATTCCCTTTCTCCATTTGCAGAAGAATACTCCTACGGGCCAAGCAAATGAAGCTAGGTGGGCCAGTCCAGTCTGTCATCTCGGCACTACGCGTCACATTGGTGGAGACCGCAGCTGTCCAGTTCAGATCGACGCCCCTGTGGGAGCCAGGTGAGCGTAACACCTATGGAGGTTTTCTTTTTTTCTTCTCAACACCCGCACATGTGGGTGTTGACGTGCACCTTGTCCGTCCACCCTCCTGGGTGCCCGCCCCCATGGGCTTTTTGTTTTTTGTTTTTTGTGCATTTATGTGATAGTGTTGCTTTGTGTAGCATCCGAGGGTGTCCACTGTAGGTTCCAACTGCACCCATACAGGCTTGTCTTGTGCTGGTGTTTGTGTGTTGGGTCCAGATATATATGCCACTCCTGCTTCCCCTTTCCATGGGCTTACAAGGAGGGCAGCGTGTGAAAGTAACTTACAGAGGCACATTTGGCTTCCTTTTTATCTGTGGACAGTCTCAAGTCCGGCCTGTGTATACACCCTTAGTGGGAATCATGAATGTATGTCCAGTGCATGGTTGCCATTCTTCTTTGTTTTTACATTTGGGATCCATCCTTTGATCATGTTCCATCTTGCCTATCAGTATTATTGTTGGCCTTCGGTCTGTATGTGCTTCCCTGCCCACTTTAGTTATCAGGCCCACCCAAAATGATGGAAGGGTGGCATGTGCAAATTACGACATGTTGAGGCACTTGTGCAATTATGATTGGTCACTGTCAGACATATTCACTATTCTGGCCTGCGTATCTGATATGTTGTACTGCCCAATTGGTGTCCCCGTGTCCATTGATAGTTTGATGTGTGAGAGTGACTTGTTTATGAACTGGTTCCGTTGATTGTTGAGCACTTTGTGTTAGGGAGAATTCTCAAGAATGTGCTTATTTGCCTTACCTTTTGAGACCCCCAGCAACTTTGCTGGATTTCTAGGATTTTAATTTTCACATGGAAAGAGTGTGAGCCTTTTTTTCTTCCCACTCTTTCATGTATTTTGATGTGTGTTTTACTTTTGTGTTCTTTGGATATTTGAGTTTTAGACAACTCCATAGGCATTGTTTTCTTGTGTGTCACACAGCACCTTTAGTGCAGTGGCACAGGGATGTCTTTCAGACTTCCCACTATTTAAATACCTTCTCTAGGACTGACTACTGTCTCCCAGAGCATGTAAAGTTAAATTGACTTTGCTAGTCTTTTTAAATTCATAGACCTAGCACACCCTATCTTCCTATAGAGTGCTGGAGGGGTTGCCTAGCATCCCCTATGTCTAAACACTCATGTAACAGTCAAAAGTTACCCTTTACTCTTGAAATGGCTGGTGGCAGTGGTTTCAGAACAAACTACCATGATTTTTCCCGACCGCGAACACCGGTAGCTAAAAAGCGGGTCAGCCAAGTTTTCCAATATGGCGCCCAAGACCCCGCTGTAAAAACAGACTCCGGTCATTTTTTTTGCCATTTCTTTTAGGAAAGGTCCTTCTAGTGTTTGTCTCTGTGCGCCAAACCAGGTTTGGTCCCTTTGTTCGATGGCCTTTGGTGGGCTTCAGTGCTGAAGCCCTCCTCTGGTGCCTGAGTGTCTGGGGTGGACAGGATGAGAGGGAGGTGCCCAAAACTCCCTGTGCTTAGTCTCCTAGGAGACCTGAATGCACTCTGGAGTGATTGGCTGGCTGACTGTACGGCAAGGACAGCCACCCTGCTGGGTGAGTGACTGCTAGGCTGTAATGAATGGGAGAAAGCTGTTTAAAAGCAGGTCTCTGGGACTTGGAAGGCAGAGTCGACCACTGGAACGAAAGAACCGAAGACGAGCTGAAGGAAGACGACTGCTGCAAGTCCTGGACCGTTGGATTGCCCGGTGAAGCCCTGCTGCAGGTCCGAATTGCCTGAAACTCCCTCGACAGAGAAGCCCCTTCACAGCCGACTTCTTCCCTTGAGCTGGTGGGAACAACCAACTCGCAAGCCACCTGGACACAGTCTCCATACTAGTCGAATTTTCTTCAGAGTGCTGTTGAAAACCAGATAGCCAATGAGAAGGATACCAGTTTGTGGACTTTAAGGCACTCACACCTTAAAACTGACGCTTAGCCAAGCTTATCGTTTCTTCCCTAGGCAGTACAGGAAACTCCCGACGTTCACCTTCTTGTCCCCACGACTGAAGCTCAGGAACAGCGAGATCTGCAGGAACTGTCAGGAACAACTGCCTCAGCTGCAGCTTTTCTACATCCATAAGGTAGTGTGAAAATGGGGTGTGGAAATCCTTTCTGCCGCCGTGAAAGTTTGTGAAACTTTCCCAACTTTGGAGTCTTGCTCGCTCCTAATCTGACATATAACTCTTTTTCTGGCAAACTACTTCTAAGAACATTTGCAAAGACTTAACCGTTTACTACCAGAACTATGCTATCCTATCCAAGACACTGACTCATTGACTTTGGCTCAGGCCTATTGAATTGAATTGCCTCTTGTAGTGAACTGATACCTTTTTCCCTGCCCTTGAAAGTAATTGTGTTTTGATTCTTATAACCTTTGTCTTTCTACCCCTTTTGAAAGTTACTGAAGTGCCATTTTGCTCCCACTTCAGGGAAGCCTAACTTTGAGTGTTTGTTTGAGCTATTGTGATTGCAAGTCCTTTTTGTAACATCTTGTACTGCTCACATCCCTCTTGAGATAAGGCTGGCTACTCAGCCACTGCTACCACATAACTGTGTAGTACAGGCTTGTACCAAAGGTGTGATTGTGCTTACACCTGTAGTCTTAATTGTGTGTGTTCCCAAAGGGTACTGATTGTAATTCTGCCTAACACTTTGTGACAGTGGAGTTGAGTGATGGCCTTTGATGTACACTTTTGACATTGCATGCCATGGCAAGGTGTGGTGACCAGGTGACATGGAGTGTGGGATGGTTTAGGTGACATACCGGCATTTAGAGGTGTACTTTGCCATGGTGTTAGTGACATGCTACATCTTCCATATGCTACTTTTGTGCACACCAGATTGAGTTGGTTTAAGTTCTAAGGGATGCACATAATGTGGCACTTCCCAGGACAGGTTCTCAGAGTGATAATGTTGGGACAGATGATTATCCCTTTGTCATCATTGATTGTCACCTGGAATGTGGCAGGGCTGTGTGCACTCTGCAGGATATGGATTTTGTATGAAAAATTGTGCCACAAGCTGGGTACAGACAGCCTCGCCACGTGCCCTTTCCCCTCCCATGCGCTTTTGCTGTGCATGTGGTTGGGGATGTGGGGGCACCACCATGCCCACCGGTACGCCACGCCATGTTGCAACGTTGTTCAGGACACATGCTACCACGATGATCCTGCACACTACTGGTGGTGCATATAGTAGCTCACCACCAGAGTGGTCAAGGGAGCAGAAGCGTGACTTTAGCACTCCGAATGTGTGCTCCACTATGTCCCTAGTTGCAGTATGGGCTGCGTTGTATCTTACTTGGGGTGGTGTGGTGGGGTTCCCTATTGGCGTCATCATGTAGGTGCTCAGAGGGTAGGCACTGTCCCCTGTGGAGGTGAGATGTGTTGTCAGTGGTGTGCTTTTGTCTGTGTGAGTCATGCATGCATTCACAGAGCCATTTGTACTCACCAATGAGCCATGTGTTGCCACGCCTCCCAGCTTCCAGGGCCCGCTGCAGGGGTGACATTTTGAATATGAAACTGTCATGGGTGGACCCTGGATAGTTTGCATATACAGAGGTAATGATTCCCTTGGCATCACATACAACCGCACACTGATGGAAACCAGTGCTTGCGATTGTGATAGATCTGCTCTGTGGCCCGAGGTGGACGTAGGGCCACATGGGTGCAATCAATGGCACCAAGCACTTTCGGAAAGTGTGCCACCCCGTAAAGGTCCTGGACCACGGCCTGCCTTTCTGCGGTGTTCTGGGCATGTATATGTGCCTGCAGACTGAGGGGCATGCAGTCATAATAGCCAACACCTGGTGTAGGCTGCGTGACTGTGTGGCCTGTGAAATGCCCCGACAATGGCAGTTGTCCGCTAAAACCAACCAGTGACCAAAAAATGCAGTACATTGAGCACCTTCTCCAAGGGGCTCAGTGCTTGGGAGCACATGGTGGGTGATGTGAGGTCATCTTCCCACTCCGTGACCAGGTCTAATATGATATGAGGTGGAACCCTATACCTGGCATATATCTGGTAATCGGGCATCTCAAAAAGGCTGGTCCTGGGTAAAAAAATGCCTGCCCTGTCTATCCTCCTCCTCCTACGGTGTCCCATGATCACGGCTCCAAAAAATGGTACATCCTTCATAGCTGTAATTGCACGTTGACTTTTGCGCGCACTTTTTATGCATTGTTTTAGTGCGCAGCGACGCTTACACCAGCTTTCGTGTGGCGGACGTGTTTCCGGATTAGCATGTCTTTTTCCACGTGCCGGAGAGCCCTGTTCGATTGCATGAATATGTGTTGTTAGCACGCGTGTGGGTGTTGGAAGTATTTTACTGTGGTACTTCCCACGTAACGCCCTCATTTACGCTTGTTGTTCCCCATTCCACATGTTCCGCCCCCTTTTTAGGTGACTGCGCTAGACGGTATGCGCCTTCGATGGGCATCTCACGCAAGGCATTCGTGGTGTTGCAGTGACGTGGTGGACCTGTGAGGATTCAGCGCAAGTCTCTGGTAAACGACGCACAATGTGTTCCATAACTCAACGGATAGGCACTTGCGCACGTTTTGCACGCAAGCACACGTTTTTTCAGCGCAAATTTATTCCATGAATTGGGCCCTCTGTAGCAGACTAATCCTAACCCAGCAGGTTAATTAGTCTAGTTCAACCACTGCATTCTGGGACTTGGCTGAGAATAATATCTGATGAAAAGGGGTCCCTTTCACAGAAGGTTATGAAAAAAGGAGACTGGAAGCAAGGATTAGGTTTTGAATGAAACCATTATTATTCAGCCTATTTATTGATGATATTCGCTTGATCTTTGGGAGGGGGCGAGGTGCAAATTCAGTTATTATCATACACTGATTCCATTATCTTTGATGGAGCCCCAAAAGGACTTCAGAAATCTGTATTCCCAATATTCTTTTAATGAATAAAAGAAATCGTAGGGTCATGAGACTTTGCAAGACTAATACAAAATCTTGGAGTCTGAAACATTAGAATTTGTATCTTAAATGCAGGGCTCACAGGGAGCAGATACATTACATGGAAATCCATGGCAACTCGACAAGACTACATTTCCAAGTTTTTCAGAAATGGACCACGAGTCGAAACAGAAATAAATCTCCAACTGGATGCAAAAGAGCGACCGCTTGTACATTATCGAATGAAGCTCTGCAAAAGTTATTTACTTTGATATGATACCTATCTTGAATTGAGACATACAGTCGCAGCATCACACTCTAGGAATATCTATGTACAACTCCGATTAAAAAAAGAGAGTTAGAATTATGCCGTAATGAGAGGGGCAGTTTGAAACACGGGTTGTTAAGTATAGCAACTTGTGTGTGCAATGGTGCTTGAAACTATGACAGCCACACAAAAAACGTCATTACATGAGCCTAAAATATGGAATACAAACGTTTTTTTTAAAGAAGCACTCGTTTTTTTTTTTAAATCAAAGTGTTTTCAAAGCTTGAGACGTGCCCATGTTGTTTTCCGAAACTTACCTTAGACTTGTACTTCTGAGAGGATTGTTAGAATGCTCAATTTCCATCTATTTAACAAATGCAGCAGTACCACACTAAATAGATTTAGGGACACCAATCCAACAAACTACCTGATGCGAGAAATTGACAGCTAATAACCCCTAATATAAACTAGAAGGACAACCAGAATTAAACGAATAAAGTAGATCAAAGCAGTGAAATGGTTAATAAGAATAAACCATATGGAAACAGTAAAGAGATTTAAACTCCTGAAATGGACAGAATGCATGAGGAGTGAACAAAGTGAATGGCGTGGATGAAATAGTTAGAATGGATGAAGCAGGTGGAACAGATGAATGCGCTGAGTGGAAGAATGCATGAGTGGAAGAACAGATAACTATATAGTTCGAATAAGTGTGGAAATCGAATGAATATGTAGATCAGATGAGTGTATAGAATGGATGAACATGTTCAGCAGATGAGTGTGTAGAGCGGCTGCAGGTGTCCGCAGGAGAAGCAAGTAGAGCGCATGAGTGTGGATAGTGGATGAATACGGAAGTGCGGGGAGTATGTAGATAGCTGGAACAGATGAATGTACAGAACTGGCAAATGTGTATAGAGCAGATGAGTGTATAGAACGGATGAGAGTTTAGAGCGGACGAGTGTATAGAGCGGACGAGTGTATAGAGTGTATAGAGCGGAAGAGTATATGGAGCAGATGAGTGTACAGAGCAGATGAGTGTAGAGATGATTATTTAGAACAGGATATTGCTGTTGAATGCGTGAAAAGCACGAGTGCTTAAAGCGGATGAGTGCGGGGAGCGGATGAGTGCGGGGAGCAGATGAGTGCGGGGAGCGGATGAGTGCATAGAGGGGATGAGTGCGTAGAGGGGATGAGCGCGTAGAGGGGATGAGTGCGTAGAGGGGACGAGTGCGTAAAACAGATGAATGCATAGTACATGTGAGGGCATAAAGCGGATGAGTGCCTGCAGCGAACAAGTGCCCAGAGTGAGCGTACGTGTTGTGTAGAGCGGACGAGTACGTAGAACGAACAAGCACAGATTGCATCCGGTACGATGAGTGCGTAGAATGGATGAGTATGTAGAACTGCTGAATGCGTAGAGCATGGGGCAGACAAGAATACATGCGTGGGGCAGACAGGAGTGCATGCGTGGGGCAGACAAGAGTGCATGTGTGGGGCAGACAAGAGTGCATGCGTGGGGCAGACAAGAGTGCATGCATGGGGCAGACAAGAGTGCATGCGTGGGGCAAACAAGAGTGCATGCGTGGGGCAGACTGGAGTATGCAGGGCGGACTGGAGTGCGCAGAGTGCACTGGAGCGCGCGGGGTGGGCTGGAATGCATGAGTGCGTCGAGTGGACCGGAGTGTATGGAGCTTACTGGGGTGCATGGAGTGGATAGGAGTGCATGGAACGGACTGGAGCGCATAGATTTGCGTGACGTATATAGTATGGTTTGGAATGCAGAGAATGTTTGAAAGAGCATACAACCCATCATATCACACCACCACGCTTACTCTCTCCCTTACATCACCACTCAACTAGAACACAGAGCTACTATGACACCATTAGGTATAACTGTTCTCATACCAACAACCGCCGCTCACTCCGCATCATTCTAAGTAAACACTGCTGGTTGCACACCCCCCAGCCAGGTGTTCTCCTCAGGCCTAACGCAGCCACATCCGGTCTGGATAAATCCTGCCAGAGCGAACACATACTCCTGATCTCTCAACCACTACACCTACCACTAAGAAGCAGCTATTACACAAATACTGCACGAGCTGCACACATACCTGGCGCTCACATGCACCTTTTGACTCCCTCTACTCTCTATACTGATCTGAACTTCGGTTCCCAAGGGAGTTCAACCTACCAGTGCCTTCAGACCATACCAATGGTATATAAGGCGCTATATAAATGCAAAATAACATAACATAACATATAGCGCAAGGGGCCCTTAGCACCCAAACTTTTCAAAATGTAATTAGAATATGTTATCCAGTGCTGGGTACTAAAACATTAGAGTCTGTACCTGAATATTCATATTTGGGTGTCCCGTTTGTTGAGAAGACATCCAATGCCCCGCTAACCAGGAGAAAGCTGCAAAGGTAAGTACTTTGATGCCTTTGATCAAAATTGAAAGCAAATATGTAGGGTTTACCTCAGCACTATTTATTGAAGCTTAGGCAAGGTGTGCCCAGTGAGGAACACTGGTACCGAGATCTGGCTTCATGGCCATCAGAGTATGCCTGATATAGTTAAAGCCCATTTTTAGCCATCTGCTGCTGAATTAAAACTATCCATGCCCTAGGCTATGATGCAACTACTAAAGTGGACTCAAGGCCAGCATGCTCCTTGAACTGTCCTGTAGCATGCTTTTGACACGATTTACCACCATATTGTTCTCTCTTGCACTCTGAACAATCCTGGATCACCTCATTATTTCCCATAATCTACCAGATTATTGATCGTCTTCTTTTGTGTTCAAGCCTCAGTCCCCAATTTGCATCACTCCCGAAAGCCCCTCACTTTCTGCTGTCCTCTTCAACATCGTTCTGCACCCCATGGTCTCACTCATGAACACTTTTGGTCTCAATTTCTAATACAATGCTTTTGACACAAACATTAAGTTGGACAAAGTCCTTGATTCCACTTCCAACGAGGAATTTCCATCTCTGCATGCCTGAAACCCATGTTTGGATAAGTGATATTTACATCAAACTGAACAGTGAGAAAAGGGAGATCCTCCTCAACTGTACACACTCCAATACTGCGCATTTTCCTTCTATCTTCAATCTGTTGGCCTCACTAGTCACAACCCCCATAATTGGGTCCCATTCATCTTGTCTCCTTTTCCATACCCAGCCACTACTTATTTGTCATGAGCTAAAAGCTTATTCATCAAACCTGCTGCTAACATCACACTTCCCTAATAGATGTGGTAGTTGCACTCTGCTTTTTTCATCTCCAACCCTTCAAAAGAAACTCCACTGTTTTATGTTCCCACACAAAGTGACTGTGATGAATGACTTAATTTTCTCAAGACTCAACTGTAATAACAGTGTCTAACTTGGTCTTCCCTCCTTCCTCATCCACGGGCTCTCATCCCAGAATGGGGCAACCTGTCTCATTATCTAGCTACCAAACTGTGGCAAGGTCACGCCAGCCTTGTCCGCCATCCATGGTCTTCCAGTCACCAAAACGTCAAATTGCCATCAGTCTACATGGAGCAGGGAACTTTCAAAAACCTTTATCTCCTTTTATCACCTCTAAGATTCAGCGTGACAGTTCGCACCTGTCAACTTTATCTTTATTCCACACTTCTGCAGATCACATTCTGAAGGTACTTCTTTCCCTGTTCTCACTTTTCATCAGTGGAACCACCTCTTTACAAGGATTTGCTAATGTTATCATCCACCTTGTCTTCTACTTGTCACTTAAAACAAAGACTTTTCAAACAATTAGTTTCCTACCAGCTTTGCTCTCCCCACTTTTGTTACTGCAACAAGAGAGCATTTTGTTGGTGGATGCCATGCTGAAACATAATAAAAATTATGCAGTGACAGTGTAAGAGTGGTCTGTCACAGCACTACAAAACTGTGCTACTTATGCATAGCTATTCTCGTGTGGGAAAACATGAGTGCTGCTGTGGGTAGAGTTATGAGAGTTCTTAAGGATGGAGTTCCTATTTTGCATTTTTGTTTTATGTAGCTCAAGCCTAGGTTGAGAGCAATGGAGCACTGCACAGCAGTTTAAGGAAAAGGAGGGAAGTTTACAACGGGTCTGGGGACAGTGTTACTGAAGTCTGCTTCGGAATTTCTTTTAGAGTAGACTTTTGAGTTACTTCCAGAACTGCAGAAGTGTTGGAGCAGTCCTGATTGTTTAGTTTCCAACCAAGCAATGGTCTAGCTCCTAGCGGAGCGTGTACCACACAAGATGTTAACTTTGTCTATAAGGTAGGCTTGTGCTCAGGCAATGGTTGCCTTGTAGGTGGTGCAGTCCTTTTCGAAATGCACCCTGGCAGGGAGAGGGATCCAGTGAAGGATGTGCAGGATGGTGGTGATGTGGTTGAATATTTTAGAATCAGTGAAAAGGCGGGCTTTAGGGTAATGGATTGCTTTGAGGGGAGTCAGATGAACCATAGGGAGCTGAGATAAATACTGCAGAGTCATCACTGAACCCCAGCCTAAGATCAGGCGACCAGGGGAAAGCAGCCGCTACCTGATCCTAACCCTGCGGGTGGTATCAGGAGGGAGGATCAAACGGGAGGAGATGGCTGTCAGGGGAAGTGGTGACTTCTTTGGGAGAGACGCAGTATTAATCTTCTTCTGAGGATGAGTCCCATAATTCCCAAATACCTAATGGCAGGCTGCCATTACACAAGTCCCTCCCATGCAGCTAACGCGCTGTCATGATTCCTGCCCCTCATGTCCCCAGCCCTCTAAGATGTCAGGCTGGAGCCAGGCCACGATCACCTACATGGCTCTCAAGGGCTTCTGCTTCCCTCCAAAGACCCACTTGGAGTCAGACTTGGTGCTTGTGGCACCAGACTCACTCACTCCCATAGGATAACATTGGGTATTGGACTTGTAGTGCATTGATGGGGACAAGATGAATGCCCCCCCCCATATTTCGGTTCCCAGAACTGCATGTGCAGTCTAGTCTTTTGGGTGTGGTTCAGCCCAGAGACACCTGGGATACCCAGAGACTATTTAAGCCACGCCCAGGCTGAGAAACATGCTTTGTGTTTTCTGCACCGGCAGCGTGACACTCACCGTGTTCGGATCGGTCTCCAGTAGGCCTGCATCTTTCTTCTGCGCTCAGCTCCTGCAAGAACAAGAACACAGTTAGGAACAGCCTTACCTTGCGGCGCTTCTGCCCATCATTCATCGCTCCTTCTGTTCTGTGGGCATCTTCGGCGGTGTCATTCCCATCCCGGAACGCCGCTTCCTAAGGAAAAGGGAAAAGAACAGAAAAAAGGCATTAGTAAGCATTCAGCAAATCTTCGCTTATTTTTTTAAAGACTGTACGAGCTTCAAACGCTTACCTGAATCCCAGCCGCTCTGGGGGAACTCTGTCCAGGGACGTCATTTCACCAAAATGCCAGGGGTAGTGGTAGTGACATCACATGACCCTTGACCCCTGATTACATCACAGGAAGTGACAGGAAGTGATGTCATTTGACCCCACCCCGAAGTGATATCGCGAGAAGCGATGGAACATGACCTTTCACCCGTTGACAAAACAGGAAGTGACATCACATAGCATTGTACACTATGAAAAATAAGGTTACGATATAGCTATAATGTGATGTACATTTCATGCAAAAATGGATCGCCATATGTAGCGTTAAGATCAGTGTGTATAGGCTCATATTATCAAATTACTGTGAATGCAAGCAGACGTCCATGACCAAATGATAATGATGTGTTATTATATAGCACTTACGCTTAAGCGCTTTATATAAAAAAAATATACACCCGATATCATCCAACCTGTGTCGGTACTCATTTATCAACCTCAGAAGGATGAAAGGCCGAGTTGAGGTGTTTAAGAACAGACTAAATCAGTGACTCACCCCCTGAAGTGTGCCTGAAATAAACCTTTAATGAGTCTAGCAATTATTGTACAGAATTCCAGAAAGACACATTATTTGGTTTCCCTTTCTTTCTTTTTTAGGGTCAGTGCTGAAAGTGTTAGACTTGTGGCACTCCTGTTCTTATTTTTCTTATTTTTATTAAAGTGCCTGAACATGAAAGCCAGCCACTCCAGGACCTTGCATTACAAAAAACGGAGGTCGCAAAGGAGACCACAGAGGTCGCAAGGGAGACCTCAGAGGTCACAGTTGCGACCTCTGGCGACCCCCAAATGACATCCCTGACTCTGTCTCCGGAACTTCTCATCCATCTGCAAGAGGGAAAAGACGCTCCAGGTTAGCGTGGAAACATCTAGAGGCACCACATACCGCGCGTACTCACCGCATTTCTTCTTCATAACCGGAATCCATGCTGAAAACGTTGCGGCACCTAAAAGACACAGAAAAAGAACTCAGTTCAATACAAATACGAAAGGGTCGCATCACGCTCTCACTCACCTTCAGCGCTACTCATCTCAGCAGCACGTCGCCATCCCCGAACGCCAGCAATCATCTAAGGAAGGAAAGGAACGAAGTTAGAGAACTGTTCAAAAGACTCATTATACTTACCTGTCGGACTCTTGCCAGTGAAGTAACTAGGCAGCAATGAGCCTGCATCAATCAACACGCCCCTGCGCTGAAAACAGGACGGAGAGCACACTTTCCAAGAAAACAAGGCCCAGTCTCCAGTCGAGTAGACTCCAGGGAAGGGTTTGAGGTCGTAAGAGGTCAGAACAGGCTGAGTGACGTCTCTGTGGATACCAGGTGAGCGTTACAGAACACAAAGCCTCACATCAAAATCCACCTGGGCATCATGGAAACGTCAGAAACCGACCAGTTAGCCCACATGTTGGGGCAGCTACGTTCCGAAGTACATGCAGCCAGGCAGGAGACCAACACCCTGAGGAGAGAGCTGATAGTAGCCAAAGAACGCACTGATGATTTAAACCGGCAACTTCTCCAGTCACAAGCAGGGCATGCACCATTGCCGTGAAGCGTGCCCTCGATGCCAGCACCATCAGCCAATCCCGTTCAGATAACCCTTCCTGGGGCAGTTCCCTTGGCCCCGCCCGAACGATTTACGGGGGATCCCAAGAGGTTTGCAACGTTCATGAACCAGTGCCGCCTGCACTTCCTTTGTAGACCAGGGGCCTTTTCAAATGACCAATCACGGGTCGCTTTTGTGCTATCCTACCTGAGTGGTAGCGCCATGGACTGGTCTGTACCCTTTGTGGCCTTTGTGGCCCAAGACGATCCTTTGCTGCATGACTTCAAGGGCTTTCAGCAGGAGATGGAAAAGCTGTTCGCCCGTCGTACTCATGGGCAGGCATTAGACAACGAACTTCTGTCCCTACGCCAAGGGAATCAAGACCTATTAACATACATAGCCACGTTCAATAGACTCATAGTTGAAGCAGAATGGCCAGTGGAGAAGAGAACCATATTATTTCATCGGGGGTCGCAAGAGGAGCTCAAGGATGTTCTCACACAAGTAGTGAACCCCCGAAAGACTGCTCAGAATTCATTGACCTTGTTGTTCCACTGGATCATAGGTTGCAGGACCGAAGAGCAGATCGAACCAGACCGGACTCTCGTCCTATGTATGTGCGTTCAAAGGACAATATTTCCCGCACAACGGAAGGTTCAGGAGAACCAATACAAATCGGGGGGGTCAGATCCCCCTTGACTAAAGCGGAAAGGGATAAAAGGAGACAGCAGCAGTTATGTCTGTACTGTGGAAGGTCAGGTCATTTCCTTAAAGAGTGCCCTGTGAAGCCACCGAGGAGGACGGTAGGGGCCACGGACAAAGAAGATACCATCAAGGAATCAGAAAACTCCCCAGCCGGCAAGTGTAGAGGTCCACTTGTCGAGTGAAGAAAGTGAACTACAGACCTCCCATTTTGCACTATCTGTGGTCTTGATCAATCACCAACAACCATCTCGGATGCACACAGTAAGAGCGTACATTGGCAGTGGAGCCGTTGGGAATTACATCGACCAGGATCTTGCGGCAAAGATGGGGCTTCCGTTACGCCGTAAATCAACCACCGACACTGTTACCACTGTTGACGGCACGGAAATAGCTTCTGGTCCAGTATCCCAATGCACTACAGCTTTAACCCTTCTGGGTGGATGAACACCAAGAATCTATCGTTTTCGACCACATTAAGGCACCACAGTTCCGGTTGATTTTGGGAATGCCATGTTTGGTAGCTCACAATCTTCTAATCGATTGGCGAGCAAATGAATTGGCCTTTCCCGAGACTTGAGCCCACACATGTTATCGCCAAGAGAAACAACCAATAGACACCAGAACCTCCACACTTGCGACTTTGGCAATCGGCACCCTACCAAGTGAATACCAGGACTTTCAAGAAGTCTTTCAGAAAGAACAGGCTAATACCCTGCCACCGTATAGACCATACGATTGCCAAATCAACCTGATACCCGGCGCACAAATCCCTCGTGGGTGAATTTACGCACTCACGGAACCAGAAAACCAGCACCTGAAGGCCCATCTTGACCAATACCTGGCCAACGGGTTCATCCGTCCCTCAGACTCTCCAGCAGCCAGTCCTCTATTCTTCGTACCGAAAAAGGAGGGGGACTTGAGAACGTGCATCGACTATCACGCACTGAACCAGATTACTGTAAAAAAACGCTACCCCCTGCCACTGATCCCTGAATTGCTTGATCAAGTCAAAGATGCCCAAATCTACACAAAACTAGACCTGAGGGGGGCATATCACCTTGTTCGCGTAAAACAGGGGGTTGAATGGAAAACCGCTTTTCGCACCAAATACGGCTTATATGAATATCAATTAGTACCCGGCACGCGCGGCTGAACCGGAATACTGTGTGGTGATTGGCTCATTTCCGAGCCATACCACACGGTATTCCCATCCACGCCGTGCGTGCCAGCTACTCCGTTCCCGGTGAGGGGCGTGGCAGCCCCTCAGCCAATGAGGAGGCTCAAAATGGGGCAATCCCCGCTCCGAGCCTCCCCATGGCTGGAGGCTTCCTTCGTCCCCCGCCGGGGACGCAGGTAAGATTTTTTTTTTTCCCCAGCCTTTCCTCCCTCCTCCCACCCAACCCCACTTACCTTCTATCCCATGGTCTCCAGCGGGGGACGATGGAAACCTCCAGCCATCTGGAGACTCGGAGCGGGGCCATCCCCGCTCCAAGCCTCCACATGGCTGGAGTCTTCCATCGTCCCCCGCCGGAGACCGCGGTATGTTTTTTTTTTTTTCCTCCCCATCCCCTCCCTTCCGCCCTCCCGACCCCACTTACCTTCTTTTTTCTTCTGGTCTCGCAAGCGAATGCGCTGGGTGACACTTCTGTTCCCAGCGCATCCGCTCCCGATGGCTGCCATGGAAAGGGAAAACGGACTACGTTTTCCCTTTCCATGGCAGCAGCAATTCTTTTTGCCATTTTTTTTTTTTTCTGTTCCAAAACATGTTTCGGAACAGAAAAAAAAGCAATTAGTACCCCGATCTAACAGGCCGGGGTACTAATGGCAATAACTCGCCCCGGGGGCATTACCTAGGGCAGTATTGTAACGCTCACCTGACTCCCACGGAGGCACTGTCCTGGTTCGCGCTGCTGTGACCTCTTCAAGATGATGCGCAGGGTTCGGAAGACGGACTGGACCGGGCCCCCAAATCTGGCTTGTCTGGCTCGCAGAAGTATCCTTCTGTAGGCGAAAATAGGGGATTAACTGTCTGCGGGGTAATGCAATCGGCCTCACACTTTCCCCTCTCACCCTCCTCGAAACCCTTCTGTGATTCCTCGTAGCGTCTCACTTTAGGGTCTGGAAGGACGAGCTCTCCATCCTGGTTCTGATGCAGGGGCGCGTTGGTATCCAGTTACTTCACTGGATTTTCGGATTGATGAGAACCAAACTTGCTTGGCTTCCAGGTAAGTTTTTTGATAAGAGGTTCCCCTTGTGTCCATGCATTAATGTACTAATGCTAGTGTCTTTTTCCCCATAGGGGCCGGGGTACGGAATGCCGGGGAACAGGCACCGACCCGAGATGAGAGGTGAAATCCTTGTAGAAATCAGGTAAGTCTTTAATGAGCGTTTTTTTGGTAATGTCTTTTCATTCGCTCATTAACGCTGATGTCTCTTTTTCCCCTTAGGGGCCGGGGTCCGGAAATGCCAGGATGCGGTGCGGACCCGAAATGGAGAGGGAATGAATCAACAGGTAAGTCTTAACATGGAGATTTAGCTTTCCTTATTCCCTTCTCTCTCTCACCTTTTGTTCTGGTCTTTTTCTCCCTAGGCGCTGGGGCGTGACTGCGAATCCGGATGATCGCTGCTGAACATGGAGGCGCCCTGTAAAGGTGAATGGAATGCGGCGCTGCAGCGATCGACGCGATGAGCTTTTAAATAAAAGTCCTCCTTTTCAGGATTGTCGGCGAGATGTCTCCGGGATGCGGTTTTAGGAGGTAAGGACTTTTCCTTCTTCTGTTCTCTTCTTCTCTGCCTTTGCAGGTGGTTCAGGATGCTGGAAGGTGTGGCAGAAGTCAGGATACAGGAGCAGACACGGTGAGCGTCCAGCTGCTAGATGCAGAACAACGCGAAGCACGTGTGGCTGTTCGGGTGGGGTTTAAATAGCCTTGGAAGAAGTTCCAGGTATGTATCCTTCCTCCAATCAGGTATGTATCCTTCCCCGACCACGCCGGATGGTAAATTAGTCCCACAGGTAAAGTAGTTCCTTTCAGGCCTCAAGGAGGCCGGGATCCTGCAGCATGGTCTGCATCAGGCAAGTGCACCCAAGCACTCCCATAATGAGCTTGGCGCCTATGGCGCCAGGACTGATGTCTTTTATGAGCCTGGCGCCATAGGCACCAGGACACTGTCCAAAGGGTCCCTATATGGGGTTGCTGGGTCCTTCCTTGGGGACTGGATGTCCGCTTTCGGGGAAGCAGGGCTTGAACCGGCTCCCCGGGAGTGGGCATCATGACAGGTATTGGCCCGCCACCTTGTGGCTTATTGCCACAGTAATGCCCTTTGGCCTTTGAAACGTTCCTGCAGCATTTCAATACTTCATGAACGATGTGCTACGGGAATTGATTGATGTCTGTGCTCTAGTGTACATCGACGATATTCTGGTATATTCCGCATCAAAGCAGGACCACGTTAAACACGTCCGATCCGTATTGGAGAAACTCTGTCATCACCAGCTCTACGCCAAGCTCGAAAAGTGCTCATTCCACATCGCAGAGGAGGAATTCCTGGGCTGTATTCTCAGCCCGAATGGAATCCGAATGGATGTACACAAGGTAGATGCTATCCTGAAATGGCCATCCCCAAATTCATTCAAGGGGGTTCAAAGTATGCTGGGTTTTGCAAACTTCTACCGCTGGTTCATCCCAGGATTTTCGCAAATCGTGCATCCCATCACGTCATTGCTAAGGAAAAGCAACAAAAAGTTCCAGTGGACAACAGAAGCCGAGGAAGCTTTCTGGGAACTGAAAACAAGATTCACATCTTCCCCAATCTTACGCCACCCTCGCCCTGATCTCCCATACCTGGTGGAAACGGATGCCTCAAGCATGGCTATGGGAGCCGTCCCCTCACAAAAGGACCCTGAAATGGGCCAGTTACACCCTGTCGCCTTCTGGTCGCGTAAATTCACACCCCCTGAACTCAATTACGCTATCACAGACAAAGAACTCCTGGCCATTAGGTCAGCCTTTAAGGCATGGCGGCACTACCTCTTGGGCGCCAGACACACAATCACTGTAATAACTGATCACCGGAACCTCCAGTACCTAAAAACGGCAAAGGCCCAATCCTCACAATAACTATGTTGGGCTCTTTTTTTTGCTGAATATGACTACGTGATTACATTTCGACCAGGGGTGAAAAACGGGAAGGCCAATGCCCTTTCACGTATGGGGGTGGAAGAGCAAGGGTATCAGACCCCTGACCCAATAGCAATCATCCCAAGTGACAAGCTCCTAGGAATCACAGCAACCATAACTCAGAAAGAATTACATGAAGAAATCCAAAACCTGATGAGTCCGGAGCAATTACAAGCGTGGAGTGCACAAGGAGAACATTACATGATAAAAGATCAGTTGCCCTACTTCAGGAATCGTTTATTCTTACAAAACCAAGAACTACGAGAACAAGTAATGTCCGCTTATCATGATTCCTTGATCGAGGGCCACCGCGGAATCGCTAAAACCCTAGCCAAGGTAAAACAAAATTATTGGTGGCCCACGTGGCGTAAAGACATTATCCAATTCACCCTATCTTGTGGAGTGTGTGCTCAAAACAAGTCATCCAAACAGAAACCGGCTGGGCTATTACTACCATTAGAAATCCCACCAGCACCCTGGCACAAGTTGTCCCTCGATTTTATTACTGACTTACCACCCAGTCAAGGGTTTAACACTATTCTTGTGGTCGTGGACCTATTTTCAAAAATGGCACATTTCATTCCTCTTAAGGGGCTCCCAAATGCTTCCACTCTGGCGAAGGTATTTCTTGAAGGCATATTACGGCTCCATGAGTTTCCTTCAGTTTTGGTCTCAGACCGAGGTACTCAATTTGAATCTAACTGCTGGAGAAAATGCTGCTCTATGGCCCAGATCGACATCCGGCTATCCACCAGTCACCATCCCCAAACGGATGGTCAAACTGAGAGGACAAATCAGACACTCGAGCAGTATCTGCGTTGCATGTTACACCAAGCTGAAGGAAGCTGATTCGACCTATTATGGATAGCTGAATATGCTTATAATAATTCCCTACACACCAGCACTGGGCAGACACCCTTTTATACCATGTATGGCAGGCATCCACGTACTTCTGAGTTGGACGTTCCTACAACCCTGGAAATGCCAGCAGTCAAAACCTTGCACACAATCATTTCTCAGACCTTTAAAAGGGCAGCTGAACACCTACTTCAAGCTAAGAATCGCCAAAAGAAGTTTGCTGATGAACACCGAGCAAAGGCCCCCAACTACCAAGTGGGAGACAAAGTCTGGCTGGCGTCTAAACACGTGTCCATTAAAGGAGCCCGAACTTTCCGTGTAAGATATCTGGGTCCATTCACTGTCACCTCTGTGGTAAATCCTGTGGCGGTCAAACTAGCTTTGCCGTCAAACATGCAGATTCATCCTGTGTTCCACGTGTCTCTCCTTAAACCTGTTCAACCTGGGACCCGGGTAGCAACACCAGTGCTGCCAGTAGTAGTCGCCGGGGAGCCAGAATTCGAAGTCAAGGACATCCTGGATTCAAAGTACGTCTGATCCAAATTATACTACCTAGTAGACTGGAAGGGGTATGGTCCACAAGTCAGGACATGGGAGCCTTGTGAGTACATCCATGCACCTCGCTTGCTTAGACGATTTCATCAAAGCCATCCAAACAAACCAGGACCAGACAGAAGAGCCACCTTGAGAGGGGCCTTGGGGGGGAGTGCTGTCATGATTCTTGCCCCTCATGTCCCCAGCCCTCCAAGATGTCAGGCTTTAGCCAGGCCACGATCACCTACATGGCCCTCAAGGGCCTCTCCATCCCTCCAAAGACCCACTTGGAATCAGACTTGGCGCTTGTGGCACCAGACTCACTCACTCCCATAGGATAACATTGGGGATTGGACTTGTAGGGCATTGATGGGGACAAGATGGATGCCCCCCCATATTTCGGTTCCCAGAACTGCATGTGCAGTCTAGTCTTTTGGGTGTGGTTCAGCCCAGAGACACCTGGGATACCCAGAGACTATTTAAGCCACGCCCAGGCTGAGAAACATGCTTTGTGTTTTCTGCACCTGCAGCGTGACACTCACCATGTTCGGATCGGTCTCCAGTAGGCCTGCATCTTTCTTCTGCGCTCAGCTCCTGCAAGAACAAGAACACAGTTAGGAACAGCCTTACCTTGCAGCGCTTCTGCCCATCATTCATCGCTCCTTCTGTTCTGCGGGCATCTTCGGTGGTGTCATTCCCATCCCGGCACGCCGCTTCCTAAGGAAAAGGGAAAAGAACAGCAAAAAGGCATTAGTAAGCATTCAGCAAATCTTTGCTTTTTTTTAAAGACTGCACGAGCTTCAAACGCTTACCTGATTCCCAGCCGCTCTGGGGGAACTCTGTCTCCGGAACTTCTCATCCATCTGCAAGAGGGAAAAGACACTCCAGGTTAGCGTGGAAACACCTAGAGGCACCGCATACCATGCTTACTCACTGCATTTCTTCTTCATAACCGGCATCCACGCTGAAAACGTCAGACACAGAAAAATAACTCATTTCAATACAAATACGAAAGGGTTGCATTGCGCATCGCGCTCTCACTCACCTTCAGCGCTACTCATCTCAGCAGCACGTCGCCTTCCCCGGACGCCGGCTATCATCTAAGGAAGGAAAGGAACGAAGTTAGAGGACTGTTCAAAAGACTCATTATACTTACCTGTCAGACTCTTGCCAGTGAAGTAACTAGGCAGCAAAGAGCCTGCATCAATCAACGTGCCCCTGCGCTGAAAGCAGGCTGGAGAGCACACTTTTCAAGAAAACAAGGTCCAGTCTCCAGTCGAGTAGACTCCAGGGAAGGGTTTGCGGTCGTAAGAGGTCAGAACAGGCTGAGTGACGTCCCCGTGGATACCAGGTGAGCGTTACAAGCACATGCTATGAAAAGTCATCTAAGCAGAGTAAGGTGTGTACCATGTGAGTACAGAAATTAATTATGACATCCTCTAATTGTTATGATTCTGTCATAGGTAGAGGTCCTAACCCCAGTAGTAAATCACAAACCTTTTACATAACATCCCCTAACTCTGGTAACTCTTGGTTCACAAGGCAATCAAAGCTAACTAAATATCAAAGGACCAAAACAACTTTAGACTTCAGGATCCATAATGCATATGGTACTGGGACGACGAAGAGGGACTCAGAGTTAGTAAAGCTCAAAAGTGCCATTGAACATAATGTACATTCTAGTTGTTGTAGAGCAAGGCACCTGAGTGGGACATTTAAATCCAAGAAGGAGCTACAGCTGAGAGGAGACGCTGAAGGAGTAGTAGAGGCAAAAGCAGCTCAGAATTCGGGATTTGCCGCAGAAGGAAGGAAGGAAGATCGCCAGCTGAAGCCGACACTGCAGAGAGCACGCAGCAGGAAACTGCATTGTAGACGGCTATGGGAAGGGAAGCCATATGGGAGACGTGCTCCCAACCTGGCGTGAGCTGCTCCGGTCAATAACTGGACATGGACACCCAACTGAGCTGTCAGAGCTCTGGAGAAGAGCTGTGCAGACTGCTGAAGTTATGCGGGCGCTTGCAGCAGAGGGAGCAGAATGCAGAAGGTCTGCTGCAGAATCAGAAAGTGAAGCGGAGATGCCAAAGAAGACTTGTGAGTTGGCCTGAAGGAAAAGGTGACCCTGGGGTGCTCCAAGCAGGATATTGGGCAATAACCAATAATTGTGAATACCGAACATATAAAGTAAAAGGCAGCAAGGGCGCAATTGCCTTTTTATGGGACACCAACTTGAGGGAGCCTGTAACCCGCATTACCAACTGCCATGAGGCTGTAAGGAAGCAGTAAAGAGGCAACCTGGGTGCAATCCTCCTTTTTTGGGATACCAGTTTGGAGGAACCTGTAACCCATATTGCCAAGAACCAAGTTTATCTTACTGGCAGGAGAGTAAACTAGGAAAGGGATCAGTAGTAGTTAGTCCTGGCAGGCAAGTATTCCAGGAAAGAAGTTGTTTTGAAGAAGTGTGGTTGTGTCAAAAATGTGTGGTGGAAAGAACTTATTAACTCTTATAATTTTGACAAACTGTGGCATCACCAAAGGTAGTTGCTGGGCTATCCTGAGAAAAGGGTTTGAAGAATGCATGTGATGTGCTAATAATTGTTTTGCATCTTGAGGAAAACAATTGCCTTTGTTTATGAACTTGTGTTTTGTGAGAGAGACATATGCCTTACCAAGAAGGATACTGTCGAGGATAACAATTGCTTTGATTTTTCAACAAGTGTTTGTATTTAAAAGAGACATTTACTTTGCCAAGTGGAAGGACGCAGTGGAGGTAAAGAAATGTTGTGTTGAACTACACAGAACTTTGTTGAATCAGAACTTTTCCAAGGATATTCCTGAATTGATACAGGGGAAGGGATTCCAAGCCTGGTCACAAGGAGTATTTTCTAAAACCTATAAGTTTGAACTTTTACACTGTTTTTGTGAACTGAAGACAGCCAAATATTCCTTGTATACTTAAATTGCATGTATTAGTGTGAGGGGCAGAGACATTTTAGACACTAGGCCATTTTTCCTTAGTTTTAGTTTGCTAGGTAGGGACATCCTCGTTAGGTAAGGAAAGATAGGTGTTTATGTCACCACTTTTCAGTTTTAATAAATGGCAAACATTGAGAAAACTATACCTTTGTGTCAGTCTCGCATTTCTGACCAATCACAGAGCCCAGTGTTAAGGGGAATAACCCATCATTGTGTGCACTTTTGAGAGCCTGTACCACAGTCCAAACGTCCTCAGGAGGGAGTAAAGGCTTAATCTTGCGAAGCAACATGATCTGGTACATGTTTCTTGTGGGGTTCAACAAGGGGGCTCTCTTTCTCCGTTATTGTTCAACATTGACATTCGGCCATTGTTAAATATTTTTTCAGAGTTCAATCGAAGTTATCACTCCTATGACGATGACACGCATATTTATGTCAGGCTTACGAATCCACCAGGAGCAATTAATCGAGTGGCGACCTGCGCTCAAAATATTTAAAGCTGGATGCTTGTAAATATGCTGCACTCAATCCCTCTAAGAACGAGGTAATTGTGTTTGGTACCAAAATAATCGGTTCACTCACTTTCAGTCATGTGTTCCCTGTCAAGCTTTTTGTTGATGTCCCAACTACTTTTTCTGCTAAAGTAAAACATCTAGGCAGTATCTTGCAGGGAAATTCTAGCTGTAACCTACATGTCAGCAATGTTGTCAATCAAATTTACTATCAACTGAAACTCCTGAGACCTGCACTGCCCCGTATTGCTGAATCTGAGTGCTCAGCTGTTGTCAGGACTCTGGCCAGACTACTGCAATGCTCTCCTGCTAGGCAGTCCAACTGGCCAGATAAATCGCCTCAAGGTTGCCCAAAATGCAGCAGTGAGACTCCTTTATAGTCTTCACAGATCTCATTTTGAGCGGACGTTCATTGGCTTTCTGTTCAACAGAGGATTCTTTTTAATATCCTCGGTTTGATTTTTAAGTGAATTCATGCTATTGCCCCCAGTTAGCTCATTAATAAATGTCTCTCCACTATCCATCCTATTCACTTTGGTCTACTGGCAGCAGCTCCTGGTCGTTCCCCTGCCTTGTTTTTTGCACCGTGGAGCTAGAAGCTTGAAATCAAATTCCTTTTAAACTGTGGAAAATACACTCTTTGCCGCTATTCAGAATGAAATAAAAATGTATCTTTTTCAATAATTTTCCCCATCTGACATGTTCTTTCCATACGGCAGTGGTAAGCTGTATTATCTTGAATGATATCTTTTGGTATGTGCCAATTTTTATACCTTTTTATTTTGGTGATTGTTTTTGAAAAGAACACATATTGTCCAAGCGATTTGTGTATTCCAATGATACTTTTTTTTACTTCTTATTGTTTTAGCACAAATTGTTCATCACTTTGCTTGATTTTGCATTGACATAGCACAAATTGTTCGTCACTTTGCTTGATTTTTCCTCAATGTAGCACACATTTTTCAACACTTGGCTTAATTTTTCTATCTGTATTGCATTTTACTGTATTTCTTCTTCTCTTGATTTAGCACAAGTTATTCATCACTTTGCTCAATTTTTCTATCTATATTGCATGTTACTGTATTTCTTCCTCTCAACACGTGTTTCACCTTGTGTGTAACAAGGATCTTCAGGAGATCTTTCTATATGGGTTTTCAAGCCAATTCTTGCATTTACTTTTTGTTTATTCTGACTCCAGACAGAAAAGTTTTTATAGAACAGCTGGTATCTGACCCTTAGCTCCGTGAGGTACATTTTCCTCCTTTGCTATTCATCCGCGATCTGTGGTAATACTGCCAAAATCCCCCATGGAGTTCTATGGACTCCAATTAAAGGGGACTAACACTGCCTACCAACACTTGTAATCCAGTGCTAATTTCGCCAGACCAAGTGGTGGTAACGGTAATACTGTTTAGTGGTATCGCAGTAGATTTAACACTGAGATACCACCAAACTCGTAATGAGGCTGAATAGTGTCTCTTCTTACCACCAATATATGTCTTCAATTTGCCAGGCCCATAATATAACCACCAAAGAGTTAGCATGGGCTATCCATTATGGCTTGGGTTAATACTCTGCAAGACTGTACCCCTTATGGAGAGGGGAATGGCCTGACTGTAAAAATTAACTCCAGTCATTTAAGAGATTGGTAAAGGAATTTCTTCTTTGAATGGAGATGGACATGGATTTGACCTCTCTAACATTGAAAGTAATAGCCATACAATATGTAAGATGATGGAAATTAAACACAACACAGCCATACAATGGAACTGAGGATAGCACAGGGGCAACACGCTGGTCTTGGAAGCTTAGAAACCGAACTCAGGTACGGTATTAGGCGCATTATAAAAAAACAATTATATAAATAAATACATAAAATTCCTGCTGAGTCGAGACACGAGAATATTTAATTTGCTGTTCTGATTTTTTACCACATTACCCATGAAATAGAAGGGGCATACGTTAGCCAAACTCGATATAAATGGCTCTAGCGACTAAACAAATGGAAGCATTAAGGGCCTCTTTAGAGGTATGGCGGTAATACAGAGGTAATTCCACCTCGGCAGAATTACCATTACCGGTAGGGTGTCTGGCAGAATTACCACAATATTACACATTTTGGGGAGTGCACATGCACAGTTGGCAGTAATGGTAATTCCGTCCGTCATTATTACTATTACTGCGCTACATTCAGGGCTAATTGCGCTGGTGGAATTAGAGCCAATTTCTAATTCGGAGGTGTTGTAAAGGTGGCAGTAATTCTGTTACTGCCACTTTCTACTGCAAATCACCATGCTCATAATGAGGCCCAATTCATTTATTAGTTTGGGCTATTAGGTGGCGGTTGTGACACCGAACTGGGAAACAAAAGAAGCCCTGCCTGCAATGACATATGAGGAGGGACACAGTCTCTAGGTTTTGTTTGGTTATGTGCCCATCCATTGCCTGCCCATAGCCATGCTAATCCATATGGACATTCCCACACATTCCTGGTTCTGCCCGCCCAAAACACCTCCTCATGGGAACATTTTGGGCTGACTTTAATCAAGCCTTACCACCATACTTTAAATTCAAAGTGTCTGCTAGTGTTTGTTCAAAGCAGTCTTCTGAGAGTTCATGACTTAATTGGATTTGTAAACACGCCTTCTTACCAGGCCTGACTTCAGCCACTCGATTTATAAGCACTGTGTGTGCGCTTCACTGAAATCCTGTTAATAAACAGCATTAGCAAAGCCACTGAAGTCCTGCTTAAAACAAGCATTGGCAAAAATGGATTCATGTTAAAATGCTTACAATATTAGTTGGCCACAAATTACGGGTTGCATATCTGCTGATAAAGTTCTGATGCACAGGTTCACATATTTCTATATAACTGCTTGAGGATGTACATTGCCGATGAGTGTCGAATGATGCCAAGTATTAAAGGAGGGGTGTGGGAATTGGGTAAAGCTCTGCATGTTGTGGTAGAAATAAAGTACTCAGTGATGCAAAAAGATATGGAGCATCACCACAGATTTCCATGACCTTATGAGGAAAGCCCTCCGCAACTTGCAATTTCTTTATCACATAACGGTGGGGGAGGCGTGGGGGGGTGGCTTACTCAAATATAAAAAATCTAGTGCATGGCCAGTTTAAGGTATTTTGGGCTTCATTACAGGCTTGGCAATAATGATAAAAGCAAAGTGTATTTTTAATACTCACTATTTTTAAAATATGACATATTTACAGGTTGGAATAATGTGGGATATATACAAGGGGTATATAGAAAATATTGCATGGGATAAATACGGGACATTTATCTCATGCAGTATATTCACAAATGCACGTACTCTACTTTAGTCCCTCAATCCATTTCAATATCAGCTGGATAAATAGAAGATGTGATCCTATTAGAGCCCCCATCCTAAAGCCCTTGGCATCATAACGCTGAAGGTGTATGCCCAGTGTTGCAATGTCTTCAAACCCATGGCTTAACAAGCATGTTGTGGACTTTGCAATCAAATAACATGAGTTCTAATCCTGGCTTCCCCACATGCCTAAACGTATTTGATCCTGGGCAATCACTTTATATTAGACAGTGCACTCCATTTATTTGGTAAACATTACTTTTGTGGACAAGGTGATCCATAATACTGAGCACCATTTTGAATCAAACAAATAATTCACCAAGACAATTCAAGTCCTAGTTACAAGACCACATTAAGACTTAGCTGTGTTTAACTGCTATGTTTTCTTTTTTTCCCTATGGTTTTGATAACATTCTACACTTGAATTAATTACTTAAGTTATTTTTATATAATTTAGATTAATTTACGTGGCTCTGTGTGTCATTCTAAGGCTGTTGTTCAGAGGTGCAAAATGTCTGCAGCCTTGAGAACAATGGTCTGGTGGCAGGGACGTCATTTGGGAGTCGCCATGGGTCACAGTTGCGACCCCTGAGATCTCCTTTGACACCCCTACAAAAAAGAAAAGAAAAACAAAGTGTTTTTTTTTTCCAAATGTAAGCTCCTGCACTGTGGCCAGCACCATGTGGCTCTTTATTTTTGGAATGGCTGGCTTTCTTGTTCAGACTCTTAAAAAAACAGTGACCCTAAAATAAGAAAGAATAGGAATAACAAATAGCCTGTGTTTCTGAAATTCTATGCAACAATTGCTAGATTCGTTAAAGGTTTATTTCAGGCACACTGCAGGGGGTGAGTCACTGATTTAGTCTGTTGGTAACACATGATATTAACGATAGATATGGTGATCCATTCTCGTATGAAATGTATATCACATTATAGTGATAGCATAACCATATGTTTCGTTGTGTACTTAGGAACAATGCTATGTGATGCCACTTCCTGTTTTGTCAAAGGGTGAAAGGTCGTGCTCCATCGCTTCCCGTGAAGTCACTTCAGGGTGGGGGGCCGAATGACATCACTTCCTGTGATGTTATGAGAGGTCAAAGGTCATGTGATAGCACTTCAGCTAGCCCTGGCCTTTTGGTGAAATGACGTCCCTAACTGATGGTGGTGCCCTGTTGTAGCTACTCACCTTTTAAAGTGGGTAGGCAGAAATATTTTGTATGAATCCTGTGAGCGAGCAAGAAAAGCATGGATCCCTGAACACAACATGAGCGTTTGGGAGGGATTTCAACCATGACATCGTTTTAAAACAAATTGAATGATTTGATCCATTTTATAGCTCAATTTCTTTGAGAAATTGAATAAAAAGCCTTAAGATTTGCAGTCGGTTCTGAAGGGGAATACAATATGTAATCAGATACTTGAGATGCTGGGTCACTCCCATGTGGTACACATGTGGATGCAGCAAATTATGTACAAATCTATCATAAAATTGTAAGCACAAGAGAAACCGAAGATGCACAGTAGACAAATATATATGTGTGCTAAATCACTGATACAGTTCTTGAAACAGTTTTCCACTCCGGCACTTTAAAACATGTCCAGCAGAAACCATATGCAAGTGGACCGTACACCATCTTTAGTTTGGGCTATTAGGTGTCGCTATAGCACTGGAGTACAGATAGAGAGAAATGGCATATGAGAAGGAACGCAACGCTTGTAGGTATAGTTGGTTGTTTGCCCACCAATTGACTGCCCGTGGCCCTGTTAATCCCTATGGTCAATCCCACCAAGTTCCTGCCCTTCCCTGCCCAAAACACCTTGTCATGGGAACTCGATTTAAAAGCACTCTGCATGTCATTCACTGTTAAAAATAACATTGGCAAAGCCACTGAAGTCCTGCTTAAAACAAGCATTGCCAAGTCCATTATTTTTGGCTCCTGCACACATTGTAAGCTTTTGCCAGGCACTGCTATTAGATGCCCAGGCAATCACATCATTTTGCACCTGCTACCAACAATGGGTAGCTAATACCACTAGGGCTGTGACTGGCAAGTGCCTTGTTTGTTTGTTTATTTATTTGGTAATGAGCACCAAACCCTTAGGTAGCTGGGGCGCAACAGGACAAGTAGACACAAAGCTTAGTTACAGAATAAATTAGGTACATGCCTACAGGAAATATACAGTTACTGCCACTTCAGGTTACAATGAAACTGGGGGTCACATATTACGTATTACATATTACAGTTGAGTAGTGCAGTGGGTAACAAATACATTGAGAGTAAGGCCTAACAGGTATCAGGTAACAGGTGCAGTCTTGGTACGGGTACAGGACGGGAGCGAAGATAGGAATCATTTGTTCGTAGCAAGGTAAGAAAGTTCCGTCTAAATTTGGAGTAAGGTTGTTCCATTCTGAGATCTAAAGGGAGTGCATTCCAGGATTGCGCTGCTTGGACCGGGAAACTGGAGCCACCAGCTGTGGTACGTTTAAATCTAGGGATCTGTAGAGTGTGGGCATTTGCGGATCTCATAGGGCGTGTAGTGAGTCTCTTATTTATTCTTTCTGAAAGATATGGTGGTGCTAAATTGTTCAGACATTTAGACTTGAGTGATAGTGTTTTAAGGAGGATCCTGTCATTTATTTTTAACCAGTGGACATCTCTTCTAAATTTGGAAATGTGCTCTCTGTTGGGAATATTCAGGGCTGCTTTTAGGGCATTATTTTGCAGTCTTTCCATTTGGTCAGTGATGTATTTATTAGCTCCAGAGTACAAGGCATTGCAATAATCCAATCTGGATATTATAAGTGCATTGGCCAAGGTAATGCAGCTAGTTTCGGAGAGAAATGGTCTGCAGGCTCGGATACGTTTGCAGGTGTAGGCTGTTGTGGATGCTAGTGAGTTAACTTGTTTCTTAAGGGTGAGGAGTCAAAGTAGAAGCCTAAAGTTTTAACTACAGGCATCACCTTGATAACGTTATTGTCAATGTTGAAGGAGGCACATCTAGGGTTAAGTTTTTTGAGGTTCGTCTCTGAGCCTTTCCCATGCCTACACAAATCCCCAAACTGTTGTCATTCCCAAAGCGTGTTTACATAATGGCATAACGCTCTGAAAGATCACACATTTTATCCAGTTGGTTGGACCAATATGGGAACAAATCAAATGGTTAAGCAATTTGCTAATGTATGACCTAATAATATAATTATAATAACCATAATAAAAATAATGATAATCAAATACTAATGGAATTATTTTAGATGTGCCCAGGTTTTGGAACGAAATGAGCTCTGATATAATTTGGGATGACTTTTATTATTAGTGTCAGTTCTTTTATTTCTAGTTTGTAACATATTGACCACTGTACTGAAGTGGGAGAATGGAAGACCAGGCTCCCGTCCTTCGCCTCTCGCGCTTGGCCTAGAGGGTCACGACCCAAACACCCGCCACGAGAAGAGTTTGTCCATTTACCAGACGACCAGATACCCTGGTACAGGAACATACGGATGTGTCCATCTGCCTGCCCAGCAGCCCGCACTGGCCATGCCGACACCTGCGGCACGGATCAACTAGACTAAAATCTACACGTCGTTAGAGATGCCATGACGACCTAGACAACGGGAAGCACATCTGTACAAATGTACACACTGGACATTCCCACACCAACCTACACGAAGAATATACTCAGTGCTATGACGTAGGCGACAGGCATATTCACGGACGTGCATCTTTATTATTTTTACATAGGCTTTCAGAATGCAGAAACGCAAGACGCGTCATGAACTTTTCTACTAGCTTGCTCACGCTTCTCTTGAAACCAGTTACCGCCATGAGAAGTATAATGAAGACAATACTGGTCATGAAATTATATGCTCCTATAACCTAAAGCACCTGTGCACCAAACGGACAACTTATGCACCAGGCCCAAGGAGGCCTCAAACAAGAGCTCCCGTGGACATTAACAAGGCAAGAGTCAGTTGCTGATCCTGCAGAATGAGCTCGGCGAAGCAACCAGCCAAGGTCGCAATGTTGCAAACCTACGTTCCAAGAGCAAATCATCAAAGGCACGATGTTGCAACCCCGTACTCCGCGCACCAACGTTAAAGTCACACCGACAAATTAAACCAGACGCGCAGTAGAAAAACAATATTAATTGTGCAGAATTCTGCCTCTTTCACGGTCCCTCCCCACGTGACCAAGCCGAACCTGACGAGATGTAAAACCCAGGAGAACAGAGGCGTCTGGATCCCTCGCTACGAGACACTGGCAGATACACTTGAAAGGCTCAATGGACATCTGCAACAGTGGGAGCGGTCCCCCGTCCAGCTATGAATAAGTCCTCACATTGTCTGCATGTACCCATAGTGAAACATTGTTACAACTTACAGGTACACCGAGAGCTGGGAACGACGGTGGTCCCAGGCTGGGAAGCTCACGGGCGCACCAATCAGAACATGGGGCTCTTATCACTGACGCCAGCAAATTTAGCCAATCCTCAGGAGTCTTCATGTAACAATTCTCATGTATCTAATAGTAGGGACAACCCAGATATACCACCTGACTACACCTTGTCCATTAATATCATTCTCTATATGTGTGCTATACTAACCCTACCACTCGAACACCCAATTAAGAGTGGCGATAGGTTTCTTGTTAACTTTCTGAAGTGACGCAAGTAGCGCGTCATAATACAGTAAAAAGGGCCTGCGAGCCCCACGATTGTGTGTGTGTCAGGACGAACGCGTACGCTCCTTGACCCATCCCTGCCGTTTTGTCTAATAAACAGCAGAGTCACCTTGCTCCTTGTGTGCGTCTCATACTCTATCTCATCTCATCTGGGATATACACGGGAGGAGTTGGGGCCTCCCTGCCTGGAGGTCCGCGGACGGCCCGGCCGACCCCGGCAGAATTTCCCCCCGACAGTACTGTTTAGATTATGTTTGTATGACAACAGAAAAAATAATTTATAAAATTGTAAACAAAAATGAAAAAGGAAATCCATACTATATAGATTACTTTCAGAAAATGAGGGTGTTACCATTCTGGCAATAGAGAAATCCAGGATGTATTAGTGACTCGAGGAAAATATGAGAAGCAACGGATGAACTGGGTTGCCTCATGCAACAGCTGCGGGAACATAGCGAATGCTAGGAGGTGCCATGAAATGCCATCAGGTGTTTCTGAAAATCCTAGTTTCTGGCTATTCGTGCACACTATTTGGCAGCAGGTTTCAGGGGGAATTACGTGTCTATTCTCTGTTGCACGCGCTCACTCTTTCTCTGCCTTTTCTTTCCATCTAGCTTCCATGCAATCGTCCGTGATAATCTATTTTCGGAATAGAACGTCCTAAATATCAGGGCCAGAACATTGAATGAGCCGGCAACTTATCCGGGGTGTAGTTCTCAGTAATCCTTTGTATTATTGGGCGCAGGACTCTCATAACTTTACTTGTTACCAGTAGAAGAGTTCCTCGTATATCAGAGTATCATCAGGACCAGTGTTCTGAATATACTGGGTATTATTCGGAACGCAAATGCAAATTACCAGGAGAATAATACTGAATGAGTATTGACTCAACCTTGCTGCTTCTCCTCCCTTTGAACTGTGGGCAGGGGGGGGGCATTCCCCGCCTCCCCATGGGCGTAATTTTAGGGGGGGACAGGGGTGTTTGTCCCCCCAAATTTCATGGCACACCATTGTGTCCCCATTAATTTAGCTGGGGTACCTTTTCTTCGCCTCCCCCCGGCCCTGTGATATTGAGATGCCTGTACTTAACACTATGTTTTCCAGCAACACTGGTTAAAGCTCTATTGATTTGTTAGAGCTAAAAATCGTGAGCTATGCAAAGGGACCAACCAGGGGCAATATCACATACATGTCAAAGGTGTTTGGAAATTTTAAGAAAATGCTGGGCAATTTTGCAGTGACATTTGCAAAATCACACAGGCACAAGAGGGTCGAGTCAGTGAAAATGTCGTGTTTATACTGGCCAGTGAAAATGTCAGTCCAGAGTTGCCTTACACAGGTACAGCACTGCACAGCACCAATGAACAGTCGTTCAACAGTCATTGATGTGATCAGAAACCGATGTTTACCTTTTCAAAAAACAGCATTCTAATACGTAACATGGGATGGGATTCAAACCCTTCTGTGAAGCCGATGTGAAAAAGTGCAAAAGTAATGCAGATGTGACCGCGATTACAGCAGCTATATTGCATGTCTTGAATAAACAATGTTAAGCTGTTTAACCGTTATTAGGGTTTTGTTTGTGGCTGGAATAAGTATTTGAACGAACACCGTGGAAAATATTCGAATACATATATAATGACCACTTTATTTTTGTCTGCTTGCTATCAAACAATACATGGCTTACCTGTATGATTTGCATAGCACACTTACCAGTTGCATGATACATTTTAAATTGCACAAGTTTCACAGTAAAGAAAGAACATTGTGTGCCCCTCTCACAAATGCAGAATTGTTTTGTTAAGGATTGAAATGGCAGGGAGACGGACAGGCAGCTGCACATACAAAAGAAATAGATTCATAGCATCAGAAACAGATATGCTAACAAAAGAAAACAAAACCAGATGGGATTCCAATCCAGGCTCTAACAGCCCACAGAGAAAGAATACAAATCTGTATAAAAAAGACCGGGATCATAAATGGTTGAGAAAAATGTGGCACAGGTGATGAATGTTTAGAATACATCACATTCATACAATCTACGAGGTGTACCATCTCTTTCACATGCCATCTTCTTATGCCTGTCGCACGTTTGAACAGATCCCTTTGCACGAACCCTCAAACACCCAGAAAAAAGCATACCCACACCAAGTCCTCTACCAATCCCCGCCACACCTCAACCAAAAAAACAAGCATTGGCAATGCCCAGAGTTTTGGCTTTTGTGTAGCTTGGGAAAGACATTTTCCAGGCATTGCGGAAGTAGTATTAACTGTCCACCCATGGTAGAGCTGCAAAACGGTGCGAGTACCTGGGCATATAATAGCAGTGCCTGGCAAATGCCTAATACTTATACAAAAGCCAAAACTGTTGGCTTTGCCAATGCTAGTTTTTAACAGGACCTCAGTGAATGACACGCATAGTGCTTATAAATAGAATGACTGAAGGCCGACCTGGTTAAGACATTTTTATTACACCTGTGGCATTAAGTCATTGGTGCTGATGTTAGCATATCCGCACTTAGGTGAAACTTGATTGTTAGCTACGCCCACACCTAGATAGAATTGTGAACATTAGCCTGCATCGCATCGAGATAGGATTGTGAATGTTAGCTTGCCCGCACTTAAACGAAACCTGAATGTTAGGATGTGCCAAACTTCGAATTGTGAACATTAGCCTCATCACATATAGATAGGATCATGATAGTTAGCATGCTCACACTTAGAATTGTGAACATTAGCCTGCGCCTCACCTAGATAGATTGTGAGGGCTAGCAAGTACTACACTTAGACAGAACAGTGAATGTTAGCATGTTACATGTCAGGTAACCCACTAACCAATATAAGCTCAAACTCTCTGCATACTTCTCTCACTCAAAAAACTCACACAGCCATCTCTCGCACAAGCCACACGCACTTCACAACACTGCAACAACACATAAGCCGCACCAACACGGACTGACACCGATCCAATACTCGCACCAAAGCTCAGCACCCGGTGTATACCGAGTTGAAGCTGCCAACAGAAAACCACTCCTCTCACTATCTTACTCCCTCTTTACCTTACTAACCCACCCCACCTTGTTATTTACAGATCCCCAAGAGCGCCTGGGGACCAATTCCGTTGGTGACGGTGTGCAGTACAAATACCTTTAACATTCAACATTTAACATTTAACATATTACCATTTACTGGCACGTTTCTGCACCGGCCAACTACGAGTTTGCCTGTGAGGTGGTGGAATGACCTCCACCTAAGAGCAGAGCAGAGGTAATTCTGCCACCTTACCGGCAAAAATTACCTTTATTACTGGCACCAGTAATACAGGACAAATCCCCTATGGAGTCCAAAGGGACTCCATGTAATGGGTACTAATACCGCCTACCGCCACTCATAACCAGGAAGACATTCCACCAGACTTTGAGGCAGTATCAGAAATTCTGTTTGCCGGTATCCTGGCGGATTTACCACCAGGATACCGGCAAACTTGTAATGAGCCCCATTAACTCTCAGAAGACTGCTTTGAAAAACCCTGGCAGGCACTTCAAGCACACATTTTTATCCGAAGGCTTGACAAAGCTAGTTCAAAGAGTTCCCAGGAGGGTGTGTTTTGGGCACGAAGGGGCAGGACGTGGGTAAATAACTAAACAAGAAATAATGTTGAAAACACTATGTGGGAGGAAATCTAAGGAATTTTGGTCTCTAATAAAAGGGACAATGACTTCTAGTAACAACGCACTACAAAATAGCATAGATGAAGCACGGTGGGTGATCCACTTTAGGAAGCTTTATGCTGCAGTACCCAACAAAAATTGTGGGAGAACTCAATTGGGCCTCAAACAAGCCGGGAGTACACAGACCTGGAACATCCCCTGCAATGAAGATGAGATTTCGATCAAAATCAAGAAACTTGACAACTCCAGGGCACCAGGCCCAGATGGAATTTCTAACAGCGATTTATACCAACACCCGGAACTATGGTCTTGCCTCATCAGCACATTTTTTAAGAACTGTAACCAGGAACAAACCATCCCAGCATCCTGGCGAAAAGCCATAGTCGTCCCAATTTTCAAGCGAAGAGACAGAGAGGATCCGTGCCACTACCGTCCTATATCACTACTCGATGTTATTGGGAAAATCTTCGGGGGGCTCGCCTTGGAAGCATTTCAAACTTGGCCTAACTTGGAAAAACGCAGTGACTCATTTCAGACGGGTTTTGTTAAGAACGCAGGTACATCTACTAATATACTTATGTTAAGGATAATTAAAGCCAAGGCCCGCCAGGGCGGCCATGCAGTACACATGGCTTTTGTTGACCTGGTTCAGGGTTTTGATCAGGTCACCAGGGACTTGCTATGGGAAATACTGGAACTTATGAACTGCCCTGGTTCAGTATTGGGCCCGATCCAAGCCTTATACCAGGAAACAACGATGAAAGTAAGGCTTAGTCAAGAGGGCCTACTGTCTAAAGAAATCAGCACGGCCAGGGGAGTAAAATAGGTCTGCCATCTGGCCCCTGAATTATACAATGCTTATATTGCTGATTACTCAGATACAGAAGCCGATGTTAGAAGCTTTCCACCAACGATCGGAGGAGTAAAGGTATTGCGTCTTTTATACGCAGACGACATTATTTTGCTGGACATGACGCCAATTGGATTACAAAGACAATTGACGAACCTGGTGAAGATCAACAATTTACAGCTGAACGCAGCAAAAACCAAGGTGATGTCCTGGGAAGGACTAGCAAGGAAGAAACAAAATAAATCAAATTGGTTTGCAGAAGGTTTAAAAAATTCGAAAAAGTCAACACCTTCAAATACTTAGGCGTCATGATGAGCAATAGTCCTACAGAGACATCAATGCAGGACTTGCTATGGACAAAATTGAAGTCCCTAACTACCCAAGCCAGGGTAGTTGACAAAAAATATGGCAGATTTTCTCTTGTCACGGCAATTCACTTTTACAAATCAAAGGTGGTGCCATCGATTCTATACGGGACTGGTGCAATGTACTTATTACCTGAAAAAATCTGGAGTAAACTAGAGAGTTTTTTCTGGAGGAGAGTACTTGACTTGGCATACACTATGCCTATGCCGCTTATTAGGCGTGAATTATGTCTCTCATCATTGAAGGCCATCAAAGAGAGACACACGCTCATGTTGTACCGAATAGTTCTCCTAGATGCCAAACCAAAGGCATTGGAATTGATTAGCAAAGAAATGGAAGCTGGTGATATCCAGGCATTGATAGACTGGAAGAATCGGAACATCAGCCTACTGAAAGAGCTAGACGCTTCCATTGAACTATTTCTAACCAATCCTGACAAGCTGACCAAGAAACTCTTCGAGTTAGACTGGATAACCACTGGAGAAACAGCAAATAAGTACAGCCTGACTAAACTTTTTCCTACGTCACCCAAGAAAGTAAACGAAGTGAGAAGCTACTTGGAAATATTCCCAGATAAGAGCCGAAGCAGAACATTCCTGAGATTTCGCTTCAACCAACTTAGGACGAACGAAATACTCTTTATAAGAAAGCTCTCACCGACAGACAAGTGCCAATACTGCAAAAACCTGGACAAAGTAGAAACAAGCCGACATCTTCTCTTGGAATGTGAAGGGACGCAGGCTGTCAGATCTGCATTCTGAGGTAAAATCATGCATTCTTTCACCACACTAACAGAAGACAACTGGTGGATGGCGCTGACAAGTGGAGATGACAACTGATGCGTGATAGGTGTAGCGTCTTTCATCAAAAACATTGACCTGGACCATCAGGGCAAATGAAAACTAGAAGGAACTGATACCCGGAACACTAGACTTTAGGAGCCTCAGCATGAACTTGTTTTACTCCTTCTGATGACATTGTTCTTCCGAAAGGATTGACCACCAGGGGGAATGAATTTTGTTTTTGTTCTTTTACTTTGAAAAAATTGTACAAACAATTAAAACAATTAAATCAAATAAAAAAATAACAACTAAACAACATCTACAAGCTTTGTGTACCTCCTCAAATGCCATTTCTCCTAGTTGTACTCCAATGCAATAGTTTCGGCTTGGAGGTGGCGCTTTAGCAAAACCTAATTGCCAAAACTAAAAAATGACCCAGACACTGTCCGTACAAGCAGCATACTAAAACCGCCCCCCTTCCTCGAGGAAGAGCTGGGTATCTATACTCCTCCCTTGCATTTGCAAAGATCCTGGAACAAATCCAGTCACCTTATGCTCCTCTAACCATCAAATCCATGTCCTTCAAATAAATTCTACATAATAGAGAAAGAGCTTGTATACAATAATATGTGCAACCAGAAAGAGACACAATTAGATCATGCTGAAAAACAATGACAACTATCTGAATGTCAAGCTGAAAGTGCCTTCTCTCCCATTTTTTCTTCACTACACCCTCATCCTCTGCAACCTGATACAACGCGTTTCTCCCATTCTCCAAGAACATCTCATTGTGCAACAAAAACCGACTTTCCTCCCACCCGGCCTTGCTGAGCCCCAAATTTGTCCATCTGGCTACCTTCTTCTCATATTCCATAATTAAGCAATCTTATCAGTTGTATTCCCAAAGCACAAGTCATGTGCTTTCAAACAGTGGTCGTCCTCATTCCTGAATAAAGCCTCACTATCTGAGCTCATAACACTAACATGCTTTATCATCAGCAACTCTCGGACCACTGGACAATCCATAATCCCAGCCATCCAATAAAATCTTGACTTCGGTTACTGAAAATCCTCTAACCAGTGGCAAATCTCCTCTTCCTCAGCAAAGTCATTATCCACAGAGCACAATTTATTTCTTCTGCCAACACTTCCTTGACAATTGGCAATCTCAATTGTGCACCAACCAGGGCTCCAAGACCAAGAGCTACTTCCTAAACAGAAGACAAATGAACACTATATATAACCATAAAAGTGTGTAATTCATACATATTCACAACCAAATCAATCAGCTGTAGCAGGGTGGGGATTAGCAACTCATACAGACATAGGCGGTAGTATCGGCTGCCAGTGTGCTGGGTTAGGATAGTTCCGTCACCCAATGTAGTGAACCAACAGAAGACATGACATGTAATGTAAATGTTAAATACTTGTGAGATGAAAAGGTTGTTCTCTCTGGACAGTCAACCCAAAAGCCAAAAGGTGTAGGAAACAAATACATTATGTGCATGCAGCAATTCTCCTATCAGAGACCCTCTTCCCCCTCTGAAACCTGGCCTACTTCTCTTTCCACACTCCAGGGTTATATTGTACTGCACGCTTATACTGACACCCCTAAGAAATGTCAATAGGGTATGGTCCCCACAAAACTCAGTCTCTGAAATATAGCGTCCAGCTCGCTGTTTCTAAACTCCCATTGGCCCCCTCGCATTCAGGGATATAGCGCCCAGACGACTTTAAAACATGTTTTCATTAAATTGGTTAATTAAATTGTGCTTCATGCCGGACTCCAGCCTCTAATCCTGGGACTCGGTATCAAACCTCTGTTGCTTGGCGTTGTTTTGGTCCCATGACGAGTGTGTTGTCCCTCAGCTAACCTCTCATGCTTTCATGGATATATGACCTCATTCTTATTTTGGCAGTAAATATGGCAGTAACTCTTCTAGGAGGAATTACCGTTACCACCACTCTGTCTGGCGTAATTCCGCCCAACTCGGTAGAATTAACGCCAGGAAGAAATAGTGTGATGAAGGAAAAGGGAAACAGCACGCCAGCCTTTGAAAATTACCCAATTCCTGAAGCCATCCAAGGGTGAAGCAGGAAGCAAATATGTCTGTGGAAAAAGGCAAAAGTAAAGTGCCTGAAATGCAGCGCATGAAGCCTTAGTTCACAGAGGCTGAGCTACTGTATTGGCAGAGGAGGTTGTGAGCCATTCTAAAGAGCTCTATGGACCCCGGGGGAAGAAACCAACACACCAGAGGAAGGCCTCCATCTGTAATGAAGTGCGGGACAAGGTGGTCCCTGTGCGGCTCGAGACCTTGGGTGATCTGGCGCGTTATAAGAGTTAAAGTAAAGTAAAGTGGTGGCAGTACCCAGAGACGCCAAAGACATAAAAAAGAGGTGGAATTACATCAAAGTCAGGCTCTGCTCACTGCTGGCAGAGCACAAAAGGGAAACAGCAGCCACAGGAGGAAGCACAGTTTAGCCCCCCCCAAGTTCACCCCCATGGCAACAGACAGACAGCTCAATCCTCCACATGGATAGTCTGGAGGGCGGAGATCCTGTAGGGATTGACCTGGAAATGAAGCGTGTGAGTAAATGTATAACCAATTGCCCACGACATAACCCATATACACTGGGAAGCCATACACTGCCTATAATTCAGCAGACTTTGTGGCCACCACTGCATGAGCACAATGGTCGCAACCAATAAATCAGCCCCAGCAATGAGTGCCCAAGGAAGGCCAGGCCCATACACTAGGATATGCACGTTGCAAATGATGCCACAAAATGTAAGAAAGCCCTTCACTACATATGGTGTGTAATATGACCCGGCATGTCTGTGAGATCCCCCAGTACCTCCAAAGTACCCACAGCTTGACTCCCTCACTCGCACACAAACCAAAAATCTAATGGCTCATGACTAGAATATCTGGACAGACAACCATTTGCTGCACAACTTACATCATACTATACTGGCATCACGTCTGTAAGACATACTGAATGATGGCACCAATAGGCACCTGGTGTTGGGCGAGCTCTCAGGTATGCCAGAGGGATACTGGAAGTTCACAGACTTGGAGGGTCCAACACCCTGCCCCAGAAAACATGGAGGACTCAGTCAACAGCAAGTTCAAACTATGGTTTCTTACAGACAAAACCAACAGGGATCAGCACAGGAACAGAGAATTATCCATGCACATCACGCTCTTCCTCGGCTTGCAGGTTGGTTTTACCCTCAAATGGTGTCAGCACTTCGTCACAACCTGGGTCCTTCTCCAGAAAACCTATTGGGCCAGGTGATTGGGTACTGAGTATTCTATAATATAACAGGACACTATAGATGTTATTCCACTGGTTCTCACATCTCAGTGGCTGGCCTGTCCCTTCCCCTAAATCCAACTTACTACATTGTTGCAGAGTAGTGGACCTACCATTGGCTCTTGCCTGTTGCTATCCACCACTAGGGTACTTAACTGTGATTGGCTAGAGCTGAAGTCCTCAGGCCTGGGATCCAAAATGATTCTCAGCTCACTGTGCACCTTCTCAAGGTGATGAGAATGATTATGTGTGTCACAAGTCTCTCCCCTTCTCACCTGTTTTTCCTGTTTGCTTGCAACCTTCCTTTGTGACTTCTTTCGCACAGTCCGGGATTTGTATAAGACCGTGCGCAAGTCTTCGGATTCCAGCGTGCTTCGTTCAGATTGTCCAGGACGGAACCAGGAAGGAACAATGTCCGCGTGCGGTGGCACGGAAGCCGTGACTCGAGCGCGGTCAAAAATCCAAGAAGTTTCAGTAAAGTTTGAAGGATGAAAGGAAAGGAGGAGGAATCAAGGAACCGGGAAATAGAAATCAGGAAATTAGCCCCGAGCGAACTCCGGCAGCGAACGTCCAGCTAATCCGAGCAGTAGTGTTGAGACACGCAGAGCGGCGGGGGGGTGTCTGTTTAGTAGTGCGCCGAGCGTGGAACGTAAAGGCTGGCAAGCTGCATTTCGTATTCGACGGCCATGTTGGGAGGGTTACTGCATTCAGTGCTCTATGGGTCAGGGACCAGGAGGTCCAAAATGGACACAGGCGACGGTTCATGACAATATTGTGCACCACCTTTGCCTTATATGTTCTCCTGCTCGGCGCAACACTTGTTGCATACTTGTTGCATACAGTTGCATACTTGTTGGAGCCTGTGTCTAGCTGCCTGGGATTGATTCTCCTTTCTCACCACTGATCACTGTCCATTGTCTGCTCCAGATGTACCACATGTTTGGAGACCACAAAATTGAGCTCTGCAGCTTCGAATTATGAGGATTTATTCCCATTTCTGCACCTGGTCGCTTTGTCATCCGGGGATTGGAATGTCATCTGTATCGCTTGACCTTGGCTGCGGGTCCTGTCTAGCATGTCTTGCTCTCTGTCCAGCCTGAATCAGCTCAGCTCGCCCCTTGCACAGAGGTCTGAGGCCTGCTGTAATTTTCCTCAACCTTATAATGCGGTTTCTACAGTGTCCAGGCTATACTATATTCTCCATAGATTAGTCACACTTGGCTCTATCAGGTCCCATTGGTGCTCCTGCAGGTCCATAGGGTTATTCGCATTTAGGCATCTTCAAGCATTGCTCAGGATCTCTTGTGCCTTGCGGTTTCTGCGTTGCTGCACTTGAATAATGGCAAAAATAATAAAAGCAATGACAGTATGTATATATATCTGTCCTTTTGACTATTGAATTGTACACTTGTGTCCTTCATGTATGCAAGTGTCTATTTGTGTCAGGAAGTGCGGATGGCACGTATGCTTCATGTCTAACGCTGCTATGTCGTGGTGTCTCTAACGACGTCAGCAACATGGCTTCTTGGTGCTCTAGTCCAGGCAGTCCTTATAGGTGTCTCTGACCATGGCCTGCGGCTCTTCATTCACACAGGGATAGATCTGTATCACGCCTGGTTGGTATGGCTGGCTGAGGGGATACCTCTAAACGTATTCGTCAATCATTGGTCCGTTAGGGATTTCTCTGAAATAGAATGGATGATTGCAGTGTTTTCTGGCCTTTTGTCTTGTCATGAACTTGACGGGACGGGGGATGGAGGCAGGATTCCAACTCCCTCTTAAGTTCCCCCTCTGGTCGACCTGTCAACCACATCCTTATACAACGGTGCTTTAGCTCTTGGCTGCCATATCTTATTTATTTCTCTGATGTGCCCACAGTAGTTTGTTAGATCATCGAACGACCAGCTCATGCAACAGCACACTCCTTCGGGGTTACACCATACCCACTTTTCTTCATAGTACTTTGCATCAAATGGGTTGTCTAGCTTCATTGCTCCAAGTGGGAACAGTTCGCATTGCCCATTTCTCTCCCTGATCTTGTTCCTTTCTGCCACAATCTCGTTCTTTGCTCCTTCTATATTTACATCCATCAGGACCTGCATCCTGATAGCCTACTCTGCCGTTTTGTTGCACCTTCGCATAAAGATTTTTATCCCACACATTGAAATTGCTGCTGGTATTGATGCACCCATTATCACAGTTGACCGCATCCATGACCTTATTTATGCTATCCAGCTCTGGTCCTCCCTATTCCCTTTGCTTCTTCCTCCATTTTGGCATGCATCTGCGATAGCTGGAGTACCACATCTGACAGGGTATCATTGTCTTTGTCATTGGCAGGCATGAACGTGCAACAGGAACTCCCAATTTCTGCACAAAATCCTCCTTCCATAGCTGTGAGCAGATCCAGAACGTATGTATTCTGGAGTGCCACCAACCTTACTGCTCGGAGTTCTTCTTTTATCACGTTCAACTCATTCACTGTGGAGTTAATTGTCACCATCAGCTCCCAACAGGTAATTTGTAACCACTTTGCATTTGTATATGTCTGTACAGATGGTATTAATGATGCAAAGAACATCTGCGTCCTGCTGAACAGTCTATGTTCTGCTGGCACTTTATCTAGTACTGTTTCTGATGTTTCTGAGAAGTAATTTCCACCTCTCTTCACTCTAACCAATTCAGCTAGCTTGTCTTTCTTATCTTGTTGTTCCCCTTCCACCAACCTTTTCCTACTTTTGTTATTGTCCATCTTCGGGAACTCATCAAGCTTCACATCTTTCTGTGGCACAACCAACGAAGGCATGTTGATGTGTACCAACAAGCAAACATTAGTTACAAGTGCACCGTATGTTGTGCTACACATAACATTGAATTTGAATACTACTTTAAAGTGTTGTTTTTTACGTTGCTTTCTATTGCTTTTGCAAAATCTTTTAGTTATATGAAATAAGGGGATTAAGTGAGCCACCTATATTTTGTGCGTTTTAAAAACTGAATTCTGATACATTGGGCCTCATTACAAAGTTGCCGGTCTGGATACAATGGAACCGGTAAGCTTACCGGTACCGTTGTATCCGGACTGGCAATCTCCGAGTTGTGCCGCGGGTGCCTTTCATTCTGCCAGGTTTGCCCTGGCGGAATGAAAGGCACCCGCAAGCACAGCAAGCCTGTAGCACCGGCACCGTTATGAACGGTGCCGGTGCTACAGGCATCCCCATTCCCATTGAGCCCTATAAGGCTCAAATGGGAATGGGGCTCTACTGGCACCCATACCCGCAAAAGGGCAATTACCGGGTCCGGCGGGGTCAGAATACCCTGGTAATTGCTCATTCACAGGTGCTGGGCTTTCTTGCCGGTATGGAGGTAGCCTTGCCGGTTTTACCAATAAGGCTACCTCCAACCTTGTAATGAGGCCCATGGCATTCTGTTTGCCAGACTGCCTATATTTGAAGTGTAGTCGGCGCATAACTTTTCAGAGCGTGTAGCTCTCTTGCTACTTGCGTCTTTCCACGTAAGAACTACAATTCCTGAGTGATTTGTAGTCCTCGTTGGGATTTGTTTCCGAACAGGTGGACAGCGCCTGCACGACACCGAAAAGCCGGTCTGTGGCAGTCCCTGGCGTACGCGTAACTTTTTTATTCCTGACAAACTGCGGCACTCAGCGGGTAAGGTTAACAGCATTTCCAGCCCATTGATAGCATTGTGTCGCCGGCAGAAACTGGGACACTATTACAATTTCCGATAACTATACCCCATGCTTTAAGGAATGGCATACTCTAGGGATTCATTACTGTCCCTTAGGGACCCACAGTTTGGTACTTTCTCACTTCATGCTCTGAACAAAATTAGATCCCTTGAGATCTCCCATTCACAACATGCGACCATTACACAGTCTACTACAAGTTTCAATTTAATTATGGCACTGGTTAATGCTAGGTCTGCTATCAAAAACGCCATTGCCATACATGACTTAATCTTATCCACTGGTCTGGATATACTCTTTATAACCGAATCCTGGTTTTCATCTACCAGTGTTACCTCTTTCCAGCTGCTAGTACTGGCCAACTACCAGATTAAGTCGCTTAATAGAGAGAATGGTACAGGGGGAGGAGTAGTCATCCTCTATAAAGACACCCTTGCACTACATAATATCTGCATCCTGATTTGGGACACCACCACGCAGGTTTTGGCCTGGACATGCCTACTTTCTCCTAATGAGGCCTACCATCTCATCCTGCGCTACATACCCTTTGGGTCAGCCAGTCTTTTTTGGATGCAGTGGATGCCTATTTGGGGACAGAAGCACTCTGCTACTCCAAGATAATTATTCCTGGCAACCTAAACATCTGGTGTAACGAGCCTGAGGAAGCGGATTGTAAACATCTGAATGACATCCGCAAATCTTATGATCTCACTATGCTATCTGCATTGGCAACCCATAGAAAGGGGCATTGCCTGGACACTTTTTTTTCAAGGGGTCTTATGGTACATCACGCTGAGAATATAGCAGTTAGCTGGTCAGACCATTTCATGGTAGTTTTTACTGTGATATTCGATCTTCAGCTAGGAAGATTAAAAAAGCCTTTAAATCCAGAATTACGCAGCAGAAAAAATATCTTGATCTTATCTCGGATGATGAACTTCTGATTAATATCTTGATACAACCAGATAATACTTGTGCAGCTTTATATATAAAACTGATGCAACAATTGCAGGCTAACTGCGATAAGATAGCTCCACTTAAAAGTTGACACCAACATGTAAAAAGAACAACCGCTGGTTTAACGAAAAGTTGAAAGTGCTTAAATGGCAATATCGGAAGGCTGAAAAGAAATGACTCAAAACTAGAAATGAAGTCAACCATGCTGTGGCTAAGGTTGCTTTAAGACAATATAAGGAGGGGGTATTACTAGCCAAGGCCCAATGTCTTCACAAAGAGATTGACATCGTAAATAATCGGCACAGAGCCCTATTTTTGGCTATTAGAAATATTTCACTCCCTATCTGCTCACAACTTAGTCTTCCATCATCTCAAAAGATGGCAAATGATTTCAACAACTTTTTCACAGAAAAAAATGTATCTAATTCAAAAAGGTTTTGAAGCCCATATAATTACATTGCCCAAAGAGGCTGCCACAGAGACCATAGCCCCTGATAATCAAGAGATGGTACACAATTTCACTTTCTCTCCAGTTACAGCTGAGAGCATTGAACTTTTGATCAATCAGCTAACACCTACTTCATACAATTACGACCCTATCCCATTATATCTGGCTAAGATGCATGCTCATGCTCTCATAAAATCTATTCAGAGTTTACAAGGCTATGTTCCGGCTGAACTAAAAAAAATCATGTCTCATTCCACTCTTAAAGTAGCCCTCTCTTGATCAGAACATATTAGCCAATTACCGGCCCATTGCGGGCCTCATGTGGCCTGCAAAAATCTTGGAGAAAGTGGTCACCTCCCAATTACAACTCTTCCTCAAGGAAATTTACATTTTAGATCTTTATCAATCCGGATTCAGGGCAGGCCACGGGACTGAGACCACATTACTTACTGTCTGGGATGACATCCTAGAGACTGCAGACAAAGGTGACATCAGCATACTGGTCATGCTCGATTTGTCGGCAGCCTTTGATATGGTGGATTTTGGCAAACTTCAAACCAGACTTTCTTCTTTGGCATAGATGTCTGATTTAGCCAGTCAAAGGTTTACATCTTTCTTGTCTAATTGTGTGCAACAGGTCAAGGCAGGCCCATACCTGTCCGAATCCCTGCCTATCAGTTGTGGAGTTCTATAGGGCTCATCCCTTTCCCCAATACTGTTTCATTTATACATACGTCCGCTATTTAACATATTTGCTCAATTCAACCTGTGTTATCACTCATATGCTGACGACACGCAAATATATGTAAGAGTAACACAGCCTGAGCCGGCAATTGAGCGCATATTAAAATGTGCAGAGAAAATTCAAATTTGGATGCAGGACAACAAACTCCAACTAAACCCTACTAAAACGGAGATTATTGGTTTTGGTCCTAAAACAAAACTGAGTAATGAGTTGGACTCAATAACCTGCCCAACTTTGTTCGGACTGGCTGCTGACTACACTCAGACAGTAAAGAATGTTGGTGTTATCTGGCAATCAAGTATGAGTTGCAATCTACAGGTAAACCAGATAATTAAGACTTGTTATTATCAGATGAAGCTTCTCAAACCATTGCTCCCGCTCATTTCTGAGAAGGTCCGTCCTATGGTGGTGGGTTCTCTTACAAACACCAAACTTGACTACTGTAATGCTTTGTTGGTTAGTGTATCTAAATACCAACTTCAACGGCTTCAATCTACACAGAATTCCGCAGTGCGACTGATTTTCTCAATATCTCATATAATCTCAATATCATGGTTTCGGAGGAGCCTTCACTGGCTCCCAGTGCAGGAGCGAATACAGTTTAACTCCTATGCCTTATTTTTAAATGTATTCATGGTCTCGCCCCTGCCTATCTAACATCCAAAATTGTAAACTATTAACCTTCCTGTGCACTGCGCACAATGGATAAATGACTGTTGGTATCCCCCTGTTAGGGAGAATTCTCCAGAATGGCTAATTTCCCTTACCTACTGAGTCCCTCAGAAGCTTTGCTGGATTTCTAGGATTTATTTTTTTCCATCTGGTAAGAGTGTGAGCCCTTTTTCCCACTCTTACATGTGTTTTGCTGTGTGTGTTTAACTTGTTTCTGTGTTCATAGACTGTGGAGCCTCACCTACTCCATAGGCATCATCTTTTTATTGTGCTATAGAGCACCTTCACCGCAGTGACACAGGGTTGTCTTTTAGACTTCCCAACTCAGACTCCATTTTCTGGGATGGACTACTGTCTCCCAGAACATGTAAAGTTGCCATTAACTTTATTAGTCTTTTAAAATCCACAGACCCAGTACACCCTATCATACATAGAGTACTGGAAAGGGTTAATACTTATCCCTTTTTGTCTGTTTCTCTTGGAGCATTGTTTCATTCCCTTTTCATCAAGACTTGGCTGGTGGCAGTGGTAACTGCCCTATTTTTCCTACTGCGGTTATGTTAAATAACCTTGGTATTGTTTTAGGCTATCTTGGTAGCCTCGAAATTAAACACGCTAGACCATATACGTTTTTATACGGTTCCAGCTGGGTTTAATCACCATTTCTTTTTGAAAATGTATTTCTTGTGTTTTACTCCTCATGCCAAACCAAGTTTGGTTCCTGTGTTCACTGTCTTTTTCGCAGGCTTCTCCGTAGAAGCCCTCCTTAGGCGCCGAAAGTCTGGGTAGGCAGGATGTGAGGGAGGGGTTTTAGGACCCCTGCCATGAGTTCCCTTGGTAACCCAAGTCAAACTCCTGTTTGATTGGCTAGGTTACTGCCCCAGCGGGACAGCCACCCTGCTGTGTGATTGACAGCCAGGCTGTGTGAATGGGGGAAAACTGCATAAAAAGCAGGTCTCTGGGATTGGAACGGCAGAGTCACCACTGGAATGAAAGACCCAACGAGGAGCTGACCGAGGAGGACCCCTACAATGACTGAACCGCCCGGTGAAGCCCTGCTGCAGGTCCGAATCTTCAGACTCCAATGACAGAGAATATCTACCAGGAATCTTCTTCCCCATAGCTGGTGGGACCAACCAGTTCACCCAAACTGCAAGCCAGGACTCCTTCCTCTGGTCGAATTTGCTGTACAGAGCTTCAGTGAACCAGATAGCCAGGAAGGTCGGACCCTGCTTGGGTTTTAAGGAGCGCACCTTTTATTTGTTGCTTTGCTCTGCTGCTGGTTTCTTCCCTGGGCAGTGCAGGACCATCCAGTCTTCCTACTTCATGTCAGTCCGACAGTCGCTTCAGGAACTGGGAGCCTGCAGGACCTACCAGGAATGTCCGCCTCAGCTACAGCTTCTTCTCCATTTAAAGGTACTGTGCAAATCCAGTTGTTTGTTTCATCCAGCCACAGTGAAAGTGTGTGAAACCTTTCGCCAATCCGTGGGCTTGTCCTTCTCTACTCTTTAAACTAACTTTTCTGGTGACCAACTTCGTCCGGAACTCTTGGCAAAGACTTAACCGCGAACTACCCTGAACTGTGTGATCTTGAGCAAAAGGCTTTTGTCCTATTGACTTTGGCCCTAAGCCTTTTTGATTTGATTCCATCACTGTAGTCCTTCTTTCTAGATTGCCTTGCTTACTTACCTGTTGGTGCTGCTCAAGTTTTACCCAACTTTGTCTTTCCTCCCTTTTTAAATTGCTGGAGTGCCATTTTGCTCACACTTCATTTTGAGTTTAACTTGTCCAGAATCTATTGGGAGTGGTGTGGCGTATTAGTAACGTGATTTTTCAACTGCTTTACTTTAGTGAAATGTTTTATAACTGATGTGTAAATAAATGTATATTCTTTTACTCAGAAACCTTGAGTCAGTGTTTGTTTGAATCATAGTAATTGCTGTCCTTTGTTTAACTATTGTTACTGCTCACTTGCTCTCGAGATAAGTCTGGCTGCTCATCCATCGCTACCACTTTACTGTGTAGTACAGGCTTGTACCAAAGGTGAATTTGTACTGTCACTTGTAGTCTTAATTGTGTGTGGTGTTCCCAAAGGGTACTGCATATAATTCTGCCTAACACTGGTGTACAGCGGTGAGGATCCAGTATAGTAATTACACTTAGAGTGCTGCTATTACCTTGGATCAACTAACCACAAGTCTAAACATCACTAAAACGCAATATTAATCATGTCATATATGGAAAGCTACAGTCAGGAGACCCTCCTTAGTTACACTGTGGATTACTTAAAAAATCTGTGTAGAGAAAGCAATTTCTCTGTTAAAGGCAAAAAGTCAGAATTGATTGAATGGTTGTTAGAGAAACAACGTCTGGAAGGTGTGTCTGAAATACCTGACCCCTAAGCAAATGTGGAAAATAATGAGGATGATAATTTGTCTATTATTGATGAGTTAGAGGACGTAGATGTGTCTCCCAATGTAGGCCTCCCTGCTCACACTCCTGCTCAACAACCTCAACCTTTGTCCACTGGGACCCATCAAGTCCTACACTCAGTCCTGAATTCATTGCTCTAGAAAAGATGAGGCTTGAACTGGAATTCAAACATTTAAATGCTCAAACTGAACAAAAGCATCAAGAACTTAAGATCAGAGAAATGGAGTTGAATAATGAATTAGAAATGAAAAGGTTATCTCTTGAAAATGCTTCTCTTCCAGTTTCTTCTAGGTCTTCCAGTCCTAAGAGACCCCGTATGCCTAAAGAAATTGTGGGTATGTATGAGGTTAAGCTTGATATTTTAGATTGGTCTTTTTTTCATCTGCTTCTCACTGAGAGTGAGGTCCTGTTTCCACCCTCCTGGCCATCTGTTGTTCTCTTGCACATGTGGAGTTTGTGCCTGGCTGCTGACTATTCCTTTAGGTAGGTGCACTTTCTGTGCATTAATGCACCTCCAGGGGAATTATTGAACCTGAAAGATCGAAATTGGAAAAAAAGAGAAGAAAAAGAAAAAAAACAAATTTGCATATAATTGTTGGAAAGGACTCTTTTATTTAGCATTTTCATTGCGCTGCCATGTTTTGCACTTTTTAATACCTGGAGCTGCCTTGCCATTTTGAAAGCACAAGTTTTGTCCCACTATTGCCTGCTTATTTGACTGTGTTTTAGCCCTTCCAAAATGGCTACCGTGGTTTTCTTTGTTGTGTAGACAGGTTGTGCTGAACCACCTCTCCCTGTGCTGCACTCCCATTGGTTGCTGAGTGTTTTCTTCCATCCAATCAGGGACCAGCAGACTTCAGCCGGCTCTCTCAGCAAAGGCCCACTTCTAAGGCCCCTGTCTGCTCCCTGTCCGCTTCCGGAACGCTAATTGGGGTCCTCCCTGCACCTTAACCACAATGATGCTGCCACCTCACTCCTCTAAGAAATCTGGACTGCCTTGACTTTGCCTCCTCCAGAACTATGGGTTAGTTCCCTCCTTATGGACTCACTCCTACCACCTTTGTCTATCACTGTTTTTTCTGCTTGTTACTCCCATGTTGTCATCCTGATGCGCAGTGCTTCCTAAAACCCTTTGCTAACATCTGATTCCAAGATTGAAAAGTCAAATCTTGCTGTTTTTGCTTTGTTCTAAAAAGTCAAATCTTGCTGTTTTTGCTTTGTGCTAAAAAGTCAAATCTTGCTGCCCATTGCGAAATTCTCTGTATTTTGTTTGTATACTGTTTCTTCTCAGTAACTGGCCAGCCCAGTGACCTCACCACTCTCTTTTGTCCCACACCTACCTGCCTTACCCCCCCAGTATCCCCATCCTCTTCTCGTTTCCACTCCAATGGCGCTTTCTTTTTCTCCTATCTTTTCCAACTGCTTCTCCATTGACTATCCTTCCCTTCTCACTAAGTCTGGTAGGAAGAAGTTCAAAAAGGATATCTTGGCCTCTAACCCTGGTCTTCCTATCGCTAACACCTACTTCAATGCTTCCGCCAGACAGACCCTCACCGACATCCTCTTTGTCGTTCCTTCACCAGATCTATGGACTCTTCATATGGTCTCTGTGCTCTGTCCTATCTCCTCCTCTACCATTAATGGTGGCACTCACTGGGAAGTTCTCATGGCTTACTTCGACTCCTCTAAAGTCATCATTAATGTCTACCTAAATGGCACTGTCATGGTCCAAGGCCCTCAGGCCAATCTCCTCCTCTTTGATAGGCACTTCCCTTGCCTCATCAATTTCCTCTCATCCTCTGCTGTCCCCTCCTCTCCCCCCTTGGCTACCTTGCCCTCTCTCTCCTCCTTCTCCTTTGCCTCTCCTAGGGCTCTTTCTCCTCCGCCGGGCATACCTCTGACCTGTACCCCTCCCCAGAAGGTCTTTAAGGCTGGCAACCTTATTCATTTTGCCACTCTCAACTCTCGCTCTGCTGTCAACCACTCCTCTGACATCTGCTGCCACCTTGAAGAACTAGACATTGATGTCCTTGGTCTTACTGAGACATGGTTCACGGCCAGCTCTGTCACGAGCTTTGACACGCTCCTCCCTGATGGCTACAAGATCCTCTCAGCACCCAGATCCTCCCGTTCTGGTGGGCGGGGTAGCCCTGATCTTTCCTGAGTGGATTCCTGCCTCTATCATTCCCACTCAGACCTACTCCTCTTTTGAATGCCTTGTCTGTAGGCTTTCTCTCTCGCCTACCCATTCTCTTACTGTGGTTACCATCTACCAGCCTCCTGGTCAAATCACCTCATTTCTCTCTGAGTGGGCAGACCTCTCCTCCTCCCTCCTGGCCTCTACCACTCAACTCGTCCTCCTCTGTGACCTCAATATACATTTCAACTCTCCTTGCTCCTCCTCTGTACTCTTCTGTTACCTCTGAGACTCTCTCTCCCTGTCCATCCTCCCCTCTGGCCCAACTCATTCTGCAGGGCACATACTTGATGTCTTGATCTCCTCTGACCTCTCCCTCTCCATCCCTCTGACCACTCCTCTCTCCTGGAGCAATCACTCCCTCCTCTCCTCTCATCTCTCCCTCTCTTCCCCCAAGCCAAGCCTACCCCAACACTGCCACCTACCTTCTTGGGCATCTGGTCCATGAACCGTGTGTCAGTTGAGGCTTTTGCCGCCACTTTCTCTCCACCCCTCCGCCTTTGGCTGTCTCACATCCTGACACGCTTGATTCTCTTGCCCCTGTCATGAGGATCCGTTTGAAGTCCAAAGCCAAGTGCAATTCCTGGTATGAATCTGACCTAGCTACACTTAAACGTAAGTGTAGGGTGGCTGAGAGGAAATGGAGGACTTCCTGTTCATCCGCCTGCTACAAAGGCAATACCTACTCTCTGTCCTCACCAAGAAGAGAGTCCACATTCAAGCTTGTGTATTTGCGGCCTCTAACAACTAGGCCGAACTCTTTAAAATCTGCAAGGAGCTGGCCAACCCTGCTGCAGTCTCTACCCGTCCTGTTGCCTCCTAGGCTCTTTGCAATGCCCTTGCCTCTCACTTCATTTCAAAAACCCAGGACATCCTGTCCACCCTCTCCACCCACACCCCTCCTCTCCCCTCTCCATCTGTGCTTGCTGACACTCCTTTAGCCACCCCCCCACCATCCTTCTCGTCCTTTCCTCTTTTCTCCCCTGACGAGGTCGCTAGACAAGTCCGATATATGAAATCTTGTCAAAACAGGTTCATCCCTATTCCTCTAAAACCATCAAGGACCACATTGACACCCTTGCTCCGGCCCTTGCTGGTTTTTGCAACCACTCCTTTGCCTCGGGATCCTTCCCCTCCACTCTGAAGCACTCCTTTGTGCATCCTCTTCTCAAGAAACCCACATCTGATCCTTCTTGTCCAGCTATCGCCCAATTTCCATTACTCCCTTTCTGGGCAAACTTCTGGAAAAGTTGGCCATCTCTCAGTTTAACTTTCATTCCAATTCTGTTGGCTGTCTCCATGACCACCAGTCTGGCTTCAGAGCTGCCAGAAGCACGGAAACAGCTCCCCTGAACATCCATGAAGATCTGCTCTCTAACCTTGACCCTAACATTCCCTCTGTCCTCATCCTCCCCGATCTCTCTTCTGCCTTTGACACGGTCAACCATACCATCCTGCTCAACCGTCTCCGGGAAAACCTGGGTATCACTGATCAGGCTCTGGCCTGGCTGACCTCTTTCCTCTCAGATCGACCCTCCCAGGTCCAACTTGGCTCCTTCCTTTCATCTATCTTCCTCTCTACCTTTGGTGTTCCCCAGGGGTCTAACCTCTCGCCCTGGCTTTTCCACCAATACCTGGCAACTCTCGCCCACTGCATTGCCACTTTCTGCTCAAATTTCCAGTGCTACGCTGATGACACTCAACTCATTTTCAGGCTACCCTCTGCCACCTCCTCTACCTCTCTCATCTCTGATTGCCTAACTGCCATTCAAGATTGGTGTGCCGCCAATGATCTCTGTCTGAATGCCAGCAAGACGGAGATCCTCCTCATTGGCACACCTTCACCATCCTTTCCCCTCACTCTCTGGCCGGCCTCCCTTAGCCCTCCTCCTACCCCCACCTGCGAGGCTAGGAACCTCTGGGTCATCTTTGACTCCACCCTTTCCTTCTCCGCCTACATCTCAGAGGTCTCTAAAAAGTCAAATTTCCTACTGCACCTCCTCAGAGGTACTCTGCCTTTCCTCTCCTTCCCCCAGAAGCTCATGGTATCCCAAGCTCTGGTTCTCTCTAGCTTGGACTATTGTAAAAGCCACTTTCTAAATCTACCTGCCTCTACTCTCCACCCTCTGCAACTAATCCAGAACAGGACTGCAAGACTTTTTTCCTTGGCCTCAAGCTCTGGGATCGTATCTCTCTAGCTCTGAAATCTCTCCATTGGCTCCCAGTGGATCCAAGGATTAAATTCAAAACCCTCTGCATTGTCCTCAAGGCTTTCTGGGGCCTGGGTCCAAAATACCTACAGCTATCCCTCGTAAATACCTCCCCTCTCGAGCTCTTTGCTCCTCTACCTCCAACTCCCTCAGGGTCAGTTGTTTTTCAAAGAAACGAGCTGGGGGTAGATCTCTGTCTTCTGCTGGGGCCTCCACCTGGAACAGCCTCCCTGCCACTATAAAACTTGGAGAACCATCTCCGGTTCCAGAAGCACCTCAAGACCTTCATCTTTTCTTCTGCCTTCGCTGCCCCTCTCCCCTGCTGATCTGTTCTCTCTTGGCACCGTGCACCTGGCCACCCTCTGTCCTCCGTGCCCAGGTACCTGCTCACCCTGCCACCCTCCCCCACTGCCTCCGGGCCACCCCTTGCACTGGGGTCTGTATCTGTACCCATACAGCCCCCCCTTTTTCTTCCTGCACTTATCAGACCTACCCTGTCCGCTGCCTTAAACCTAGCACTTGCAAATTGCTGGCTGCACTACCACTGTTTGTTGTCTTTATTATTTATTTATTGTTATTTATATGTTTCTCCTCTGCTTCGCACTTTCTACTTCTCCCCCCTTCCATGCACTTTTCCCCTCCCCCTCTCCCATGCACTTGCACGTTCTCAGTGTCACTGGGCCTAGAAAGATCGCTGTTTTGTTCTCCCCTATTCCCCTCCCTTGCCTTGTCGTGCTCTGAAACACTTGTGTACGAGCGCGATAGAAATATAATATCAATATCAATTGGTTGGCAATGTTTGAATATAACCATGGGATTCAAGACATCACAGTGAATCAGTTGTTTCCTTGGCTCTTCTCTAGGCTACCCACTGTTGCATCTGATGCTGTGATGGAATTGGGGGAGGTGGATAGGATGGATTATGAGTGTGTGAAGCTAACTTTAATTGCTAGATTTGGGAAGACCCCTTCCCAGTACCTTAAGAGGTTTAGGACCCTCAAAAAGCAGGATGGTACCTCTTGGGCTACCCGGGTATGTGAATGTTTGAAAAACTTAGATGGTTGGGTTAAGGGTTACAGAGTAAACACTTATGAAGGTATGAGAAATCTTGTTATGTTGGAGTCAATTTATGATGCCTGCTCTCCTGAGCTCAGGCAGCACTTGGCTGATTCTAAGGCGATAGATCCAAAGAAGTTAGCTAAGGCTGCTGACTTGTGGGTTGCCAACAGGGCTACTCACAAGGATTCTCTGGAAACTTTAAAGAAGAATGAGGGAAAGCAGCCAAAGAAAGATAACAAGGAGAATTCTAATACCTCCAATCCAAAAGAGGGCCACAAACAGCAACATAAGGGTAAAGCACAAGGGTAACCAAATCAGGCTAGTGCACCATCTGGACCTAAACCAGATGGAGGGCAGTTCAAACCCCCATTCATCAAGAAATTTGGGAAATGTTATGTTTGTGGGTCAACTGGCCATGTGAAAGGGGATCCCAGATGTAAGGGTAAACCTTCAGGGGTCCACACTGTCTCCTTTGCCTTCTCCTCAGAGGAAGAAGTACCTATGGAAAGTGGAAACTTTCACCTACTGGCTGATGAACCCAGGAGAGTCTCAGCTAGTGTTTATTTAGTGTCCCTGAGCTTGTGGGAACAACAGAATTTAGATGGCTATGATTCCATCCCAGATAATACTAAAGAGTATTACAAAGATAGTGTTCTTGTGAATGGAGAGGAGGCCCCTGCCACCAGAGACACTGGAGCCAGCATAACTGTGGTGAATGAATCATTTTTTCAAGGTGGAGGATGTTGCAAAGGCACCCAAACGTCTCACCAAGTTAGCTGGAGGCCCTGTGCAAATGCTTCCCCAGTTACCAGCTCTCATCCAGTGTAATGATATGACTGTCAAAATACCTGTTAGTGTGCAGAGTGAAGTGCCTGGGAGAGTCCTGTTGGGTAATGAACTGAAAACTCTTGGATTTGTGTCAAGTACCCCCAGGTCTCCCAGAAAGAGGAGACAGGAGTTCACTAGGCCTGCAATGGAGAGGACCTTTAGAGGCTCTGCAGAGGAGATGATAGAGGAACCTATCACTCCCACTCCACAGGAGTTGCTCACTGCTATTTCTGGAAAGAAAGAGGCAAAGGGGAAACCCAAGACCTAAAGGAAAAAGTCAGACAGCACCCCTGTGCTACCAACAACCGATTGTCCAAGATCACACCTGTGATCCCTCCACCTGCTGAGGCAGAGAGTGAGGTACAACCTTGTGTGGTTCAGCCAGTTATTGAAGAGTCAGATCTGGAAGAAGACATTGTTTTGGTTGGAGATCTTGATACTGTTGACCATCCTGAGCTGCAGTCTTTACTAGCAGAAGGTGGACCCAACAGGGCAAACTTCAGCAGAGGACAAAGAGAGTGTCCTGCTCCATTGGTCCTGATCAAGGAGGGGTTGGAGAGTGCTCCTTCCCCCAAGCCAGTCAGAGTGATTGACTGTGGGATAGGTCTCCAGAGGAGAATGTCACACATGATGGCAGAAGCTAGTGATAACTTAAAAGCAGGTCACGCTCTAGTCAAACATTGGCATGACCAGAAGGCCAGCATGGTTGAGTTTACTCAAGACCAGCTTGTATTAGTCATGGTGCCAACAAGGCAGAGGGCCTTGCAGGACAAATGGATAGGACCCTTCAAGGTTGTGGGCAAACTTGTAGAGGTGAACTATTTGGTGGATTTAGGCAGACCTAAGGAGGCTCCCTGTCATGATGCCTACCCCCGGGCATCCGGATCAAGCCCATCAGCCCCGGGAGCAGGCGTCCAGATATTTAATAAAACCCCAGCAGCCCCGGCTGGGGGCTGTCTGGGTTCAGTCCTAGCACTTTAGGCGCCAGGCGCCAGTCCTAGCACTTTAGGCGCTAGAAATCAGTCCTGGCGGCATAGGCGCTAGGCTCATAGACTTTACTTACCTCATGCAGACCATGCTGCAAATGAATCCAAGCCAACGTGAGGCCTGGATGGGACTATTTTACTACAGGGACTATTTTTTACTCGGGTGTGGTTCTAGGGACTTCTTACTTGGAACTACTTTGGAGGCTATTTAAACCACGCCCGAACCGCAGCACATGCTTTGCGTTATTCTGCATCCAGCAGCGTAACGCTCACCGTGCCTGCAGTCAGCATCCAGTCTTCAGCCACGCCCGTCTCGAATCCAGCGCTCCTAGCAATAGAAGAAAGAAGAAGGAAAGGTTAGAATACAGATATTATTTCAATCCTTACCTGAATTCCGGATCCATCACGTCTTCGAACTTGAAAAGGACATTATTCTTCATGCGTCGCATCGCCAGCTACAGCGCCGCGCCATACTCACCAGTCCTCACAGCATTTTTTGATCCGGCGCAGCCTCCATCATTTTCTTCGCCGAATTCCACCATCTAGGGGACAAAAGAAACATAAGGTGAGCCGAGAGAGCCAACGAATACAACCTCTCCACCATAGACTTACCTGATTAACAACCGGAGGCATTATTCTGTAACAAACCGCAACGTCTTACGCCGAACCTGTAAGGAGAGAGAAACCAGCAATTTAAATACACACATCTTTTACCGGACAGTGTTGGGTAATACAGACTCTTATCTGAACACCATCAACTGCCACAAGACAATCTTCCCTTGGATTGAAAGGAATGTACAAGAGTGAACATCGGACATATTGAACTCTTTGAACTTTATATTTATGGGTTCTCGCCTGGAACCTCAGAGTCAATATTCATCCGGAACTCTTCCAACGCCTTCAAACCAGTGAAGTAACCAGTATCTACGCGCCCCTGCATTCCACGCAGGATGGAGAGCTCATCATTTAAAAACATAAGGTGAGCTTACTGAAAGTGAATATCGGTGGTGATTAGTGGGGAGAACAGTGGGGTGCCATTACTAGAATCCACGGGTGGCTAAATCCCTTTCTCCACTTGCAGGAGAATACTTCTACGGGTCAAGCATACGAGATTAGGCGGTCCAGTCCAGTCTGTCATCTCTGCACTATGCTTCACATTGGAGGTCGCAGCTGTCCGGGTCCGATCGACGCCCCTGTGGGAGCCTGGTAAGCGTAACACTCCTAGAGTCTTTCACACCAACCATTTGAAGGCATATGTCTCGAGACCAGAAGTGGGAGCTTTGCTTCTAGCTCCAGCTGAAGAGGAGGAGGAGAGTGAACCTCTACCTGACCTCCTCGGAGGCCAAACTTTGGATGAGAAAATAGAAGGAGTCAATCTCTCTTCTCAACTGACTTCTGAACAACAGGAGGAGTGCAAAGTTCTGTTGAATCAGTTTGCCTCCCTGTTTTCACTATCACCAGGCTTGACCCCTTGGGGCTAGGATGATATTCTCACTGGTGACTGTTTACCTGTGTAAATCAGAGGTTACAGAATGTCAGAACATGTGAGATCCCACATCAAAGGAGAGGTCAACAAGATGCTTGATCTCAGGGTATAGAGCCCTCTACAAGTCCATGGTCTAGTCCAGTTGTTCTAGTACCAAAGGCAGGATCCAAGGAGTTGAGATTATGTGTGGACTATAGAGCTCTAAATGCAGTCACTAAGACTGATGCCCATCCTTTGCCAAGGACAGATGAACTGGTGGATAGACTTGGTTCAGCCAAGTACCTCAGTACATTTGATCTGACGTCAGGCTATTGGCAAATAGCCCTGACAGACCATGCCAAGGAGAAAACTGCATTCTCAACCCCAGTAGGCCTCTGCCAGTCCAGGGTTATGCCTTTTGAATTAAAGAATGCATCTGCTACATTCCAAAGGATGGTCAATCAAGTTCGGAATGGGATGGAGGACATCTGCATGGCATACTTGACTGACATTGCAGTGTTCAGCCCTACATGGAAAGAACATATTGTTCACTTAAGATATGTTTTGCAGGCTCTTGAGCAGGCCCATTTGACCATATAGGCAAGCAAATGTCAAATTGGTCGGAGCAAAGTGGTCTACTGGGTGAAATAAGGCCATTGCCCAGCAAAGTACAAGCTATGCAAAACTACTGGGACACCCCTACTACTCAAACCCATTGAGAGCTTTCCTAGGTCTCACTGGGTACTAAATGAATTTCATAGAGAACTATGGGACCATACCTTCTCCCTTGAATGTGATCTCCTCTCCAAAATTCCCTAAAAAGGTTAGATGGAATGAGAAGTGCACTCAAGCCTTTGAAAACCTGAAGAAAGCCCTTTGTCAAGCTACAGTCCTAAGAACTCCTGATTATCACCAACCCTTCATTGTGCAGACAGATGCCTTCAATACAGGTATAGGTGCAGTCGTTAGTCAACTGGATGAGAAGGGTATCCATTTGCTTCATCAATAGGAAACTGAAGGAACCACAAACAAGGTGGGCAACCATAGAGCGTGAATGTTTTGTCATTTTGTGGTCTCTGAAGAAGTTTAGACCATACTTGTATAGATCTACTTTTGTGATTCAGACAGATCACCAACCCTTGAGATGGTTAATGCAAATGAAAGGGGAAAACCCAGAACTTCTGAAATGGTCAATCTGCCTGCAAGGGTTTGATTTCACCATTGAGACAGAACAGGATGTCACCACCGAAATGCTGATGGTCTCTCTAGCATGTTTTTAACTGACTAGAGGTGGAGATTCATCCAGGAGTGGATTAAATCCTCCTGTCCCTTAGTCGGGGGGGGGCGGGCGAGTGTAGGGAGAATTCCCCAGAATGGCTAATTTCCCTTACCTACCGAGTCAGTCAGCAGCTTTGCTGGATTTGTAGGATTTTTTTTTTTCACCTGGCAAGAGTGTGAGCCTTTTTTCCCACTCTTACATGTGTTTTTCTGTGTGTGTTTAACATTTTTCTGTGTTCATAGACTGTGGAGCCTCTCCTACTTCGTAGGCATCATCATTTTATTGTGTGTTACACAGCACCTTCAGTACAGTGACACAGGGTTGTCTTTTAGACTTTCCAACTCAGACTCCATTTTCTGGGACTGACTACTGTCTCCCAGAACATGTAAAGTTACCATTAACTTTATTAGTCTTTTAAAATCTACATACCCAGTACACCCTATCTTACATAGAGTACTGGAAAGGGTTAATACTTATCCCTTTTTGTCTGTTTCCCTTGGAGCATTGTTTTGCTCCCTTTTCATCAAGACTTGGCTTTTGGCAGTGGTAACTACCCTATTTTTCCTACCGCGGTTATCTTAAATAACTTTGGTATTGTGTTAGGCTATCTTGGTAGCCTCCAACCTAAACCCGCTGGACCATATATACGTTTTTATATGGTTCTGGCTGAGTTTATTCGCCATTTCTTTTTGAAAATGTCTTTCTCGTGTTTTACTCCGCGTGCCAATCCTTTGTTCAGCGTCTTTTCGTGGGCTTCTCCGCAGAAGCCCTCCTTAGGCACCTGAAAGTCTGGGTAGGCAGGATGTGAGGGAGGGGTTTTAGGACCCCTGCCATGGGTTCCCTTGGTAACCCAATTCGCACTCCTGTTTGATTGGCTAGGTGACTGTCCCGGCGGGACAGCCACCCTGCTGTGTGATTGACAGCCAGGCTGTGTGAATGGGGGAAAACTGCATAAAAAGCAGGTCTCTTGGATTGGAAAGGCAGAGTCGCCACTGGAACGAAAGAACCAATGAGGAGCTGACCGAAGAGGACCCCTACAACGACTGAACCGCCCGGTGAAGCTCTGCTGCAGGTCTGAATCTTCAGACTCCAACGACAGAGAAGATGTACCAGGAATCTTCTTCCCCTGAGCTGGTGGGACCAACCAGTTCGCCCAAACTGCAAGCCAGGACTCCCACTCTAGTCGAATTTGCTGTACAGAGCTACAGTGAACCGGATAGCCAGGAAGGTCGGACCCTGCTTGGGTTTTAAGAAGCGCACCTTTTATTTGTGGCTTTGCTCTGCTGCTAGTTTCTTCCCTGGGTAGTGCACGACCCTCCAGTTTTCTACTTCATGTCAGTCCGACAGTCACTTCAGGAACAGGGAGCCTGCAGGACCTGCCAGGAATGTCCATCTCAGCTACGGCTTCTTCTCCATTTAAAGGTACTGTGCAAATCCGGTTGTTCATTTCGTCCAGCCCCCGTGAAGGTTGCGTGAAACCTTTCTCGAATCCGAGGACTTGTCCTTCTCTACTCTTTAAACTAACTTTTCTGCCAACCAACTTCATCCGGAACTCTTGCCAAAGACTTAACCGCTACCCTGAACTGTGTGATCTTGAGCAAAAGACTTTTGCCCTATTGATTTTGGCCCTAAGCCTTTTTGATTTGATTCCGTCACTGTAGTTCCTCTTTCTAGATTGCCCTGCTTACTTACCTGTTGGTGCTGCTCAATTTGTACCTAACTTTGTCTTTCCCTCCCTTTTTAAATTGCTTTAGTGCCATTTTGCTCACACTTCATGTTGAGTTTAACTTGTCTAGACTCTATTGGGAGTGGTGTGGTGTATTAGTAACATGATTTTTCAACTGCTTTGCTTTAGTGAAATGTGTGGTGTATTAATAACATGATTTTTCAACTGCTTTGCTTTAGTGAAATGTTTTATAACTGATGTGTAAATAAATGTATATTATCTTACTCAGAAACCTTGAGTCAGTGTTTGTTTGAATCACAGTAATTGCTGTCCTTTGTATAACTATTGATACTGCTCACTTGCTCTTGAGATAAGTCTGGCTGCTCAGCCATCGCTACCACTTTACTGTGTAATAAAGGCTTGTACCAAAGGTGGATTTTTACTGTCACTTGTAGTCTTAATTGTATGCGGTGTTCCCAAAGGGTACTGCATATAATTCTGCCTAACACCCCCCACCTAGAACTACCACCTGGGGTGACAGATGATTTTCTGTCGCAGGCTCCCAAGCCTGGAATGCTTTGCCAATAGACCTTCATCAAATAAATTCTCTAACCATCTTCCATAAACATTTGGAAACCTATCTGTGTGGGTAGTGTTCTGATTTATTTGGCATTTTCTGAGTTTTTCAGCACCATATTAATCATCTGCACCTAGATGCAGCTTGCTGCCAGGTTCTCTTTGATATGCGCACTATTAATGTAAAATCAAATCAAACTCCTCCCCAATCGGGCGGTAGCTTCTCGTATGCCTTCGATCCGCAAGCCCAGTAATGGTCCATCAGTACTGCTGTTCCTGCCTTCATAGCTGTATGTTTTTCAATGCTCCTGCATCCGACATTCTTGCCAACTTGAATTTCACCATTATTCTGATAGCACAGCGCTGGTGTCTTCAGGCATCAGGTATTATTGGCATCGGTCCAGCTTCATTTTCCACCCATGTCAGTAACTTTGCACTCACCTCTCATTCCTTCAGGCACTTGTCGTTTTCTTCCAGTACCTTGTTTACTGGGGATTGTGCTAGTGTCAGTGCTTTGCTTCTAACCACACCATCCTGCCATCCATCTTCAGTGTATACTTGGCCATACACAAGTATCTGCAGTCTCTCCCAGCAACCAGGTTCTCCTCCTGTCTCCTTCACTCTCGTCCAGGGACATGGAAATTCCTTCAGTGTGATAGTCTTTGTTCCTCCCGTGTTGGGCCCATCAGTTATGTACCTTGTAGATTCATCAAGCTGCCAATAATTATTCATCATGTCTAATGTTTTTATATAATTATCTTCAAACAAGAACGTGGCTCTGGACATCCATCTCAATGTTGCTGTCTTCCCCTGGAACCTTCCTCGAATGGTTACCATTGATAGATACATTAGGCATTGTCCTCTTGCTGCTGGTATTTCAGTTGCTATGAATGTTCTGGAGGCACTCATGGCAGAGGAGATTAATGAGCAGACATAAAAGCTCTCCCCGGTGGTTTCCTTACATACTTTCATCATGTGCTTGTTCCACATGTTGTTAGACACTCGAGCAGTGTCGGTGAGATACATGTCTACCCCTTTAATGTCTGTGTTAACACTGCGCTTACCTCTCCCTACCATTACTGCAGTGCTCTATTGTTCACCTGACATGGTATTTCACCTGCTTGGGGGAATGTTAGTGATGGGTACAACGGTAGCACTAGCAACGCAGGTAATTTTCCGAAATATAAACACAATCACACCACTAGGAATAAGTAAGACCAACAGAACCATTACATTTTTTAATATGTCATTAATTTTTACTTACACTGCTTGATCCTTGCAACTTGAAGATATAGTTGCCTGCCTGAAATGTGCGAAGAAATGCGTTAGTGTGTTATTGGTGTAAATACTCTTTAGCCCCACGGACCAAGTAATCAATTATAGCAAATGCAAATATTTCTTCCCACACTTTGCTTACAGATCGGTCTCTCAGTGTGGCAAGAATAGGGGGATTACCGTGCTCAAGTTGAGGGCATGTTTGGGCCAAGTATTCTATAAAGGCCAGATAGTATACTCCGGTGATCGTGCTTCAAATCTACTGGGTCTTCTAACAGTATGGATAAATCGGTTTGAGAAAGTACCAACATAATTACTTGACAGAAACTGCACACCTAAGAGCAACAGCAGACCTACACAACAGTAAGAACACAATTTACCAGAAACTAGTAAGTAAACTTCATTTTTCTTATATATTTCTAAACTTTCTGTATTTGGTACAGTAAAAGTAATATATATTTTTTTTGGGGGGCGTGGCCTGGAGCCGACTCATCTGGAATGTCTTCCTGAGAGCTCCCGCCTGGCCCAATGCGCCTTTCCATAAAACCCCGCTCCCAGCCTCCGTTTCCTGCCGTGATTGAAGCCACCGGTGGGTGAACCTCCCCTGCACCCACCGGCCGAGTGATTCCCGGTTTCATCCCGAGACCGCCGTGGTAGACCTCTCAATAGCCCCGGGGCCCACTCGGCAGTAAAATGGCCGCCACAGCTTCGAGAGTCGGAGGCCACCCAGGAGGGGGCGGAGCGGACACTGAAGCCCTGCCGATCGGCAACCGCAAGAGATGATCCGGTGTGTGCCCACTCGTCGCCCACTGCTGAGTCCCACTGCCTTGGACCCGACACCCAGCCTCCCTCGTCAAGCACTGCCGGAGACAACATCGCACCCCAAGAAACGAAGGCGCCAATCCTGATCCTTGCCGATCGAACGCGGCCGCTGACCGCGATCTTCGCTCCTCAGCTCCTGGCTCGGAGGGGTCGGCTTTGCTCACGCCGAGTCCATCTACCACAGGCACCCTCCAAACTCCCTACAACGCCAACGAATGCGGGCGTCCCCACGAGAACCTTCGGCACCCGAGCCCGACGAAAGCGGGCCCGCACACGCCCAAAGCAGAACCGCTCCCCGGGCAGAGGTACAGCCAACTCTCCTCCCTGCCCGCCGGCCGAGCCCGACATCAAACGGCGCTGTTTGCCGCACAGCCAGCCTGACTCCGCGCATACTACCCACCGCAGGAGGCCATCAGCCTTCCCCACCGCCACTGGAGCCCGAAGGCCCCGATATCTGCCGGCCATCAAACACACCAGGAGAGCGCGCGCCCTGAGCCCACTCACAGGACTGCACCAGATCCACAGAGGCTCCGACCCACGGGCCTCCCTCTCCCTTCTCAGAGCACATTGCAAGTGGTGGTACGGCCACCTACTCACAGCACTTCCCACCAGGACTAAATCAACGTTCCAGTATCCTAGGTCTCGCACGACGGCTCCCTCAGCTACAGCACCCCCAGGCCCGGCGGCCATCTTGCAGTCCAGAGCCCGGAGCACCCACCACAGCATCAGGCCCTCCTGCCCCCCCACGCATCACCAACGGAGTACGACCTCCACCCAGTCACCCCATCCACCACTCAACTACATACAGGCCAACTGCCACCCGCTCCTCATAATTCCTGGCCCCCTTCCTGGACTATCGCTCCATAGACCTGCAGGGGTTGCTACCCCCAACATCCTCCCAGGTTGCTCCTGGTCGCAGGAAACCCACGTATTCACTACAGCGGCAGAACACTCCAGCACAGAGGACAGGAGGTAAGGAGTCGGGGGGAGAGCGGGAGGACAATCTGCCCACCCTGGGAGAGTGACAGAGTGGAGCCTCACGGACTTGCTGGCTTGACTTTCCGAGCCCGATATCACCAGATCCCTCCTGACCCACCTGGGATTCCGGCGCAGCCACTTCCCCTCTTACTGCGCCCTCACACATCCGGAACAGACAACTTCCGCAATCTGACCCAGAGTTCCAGCCCTAGATCCTCCCGAGCATCTCATAACTCTCACCACCTCGCTAATACTGAGCTACTGCCACTCCCCGCAATCCCACACGGCAATGTCTAAAAGCGGGAAAGCACCTAAACAATCGGACATTATCTCCCTTATGTCGTCCGCTGCTGCCGAAAGAGCTAAGAAAGCCGACCTTCCGAGGGAGACTATGAAAAATAGCACTCCACCAACCACAGAAACAGATCCCACTCTGCCTCAAGCTGCAACCAAAGCAGACCTGCAAGAGCTATTAGTGGCCCTAACCAGGGAAATTCAAAAAAGCTCTGAGGAAATTACTAAGAAAATAAACACACTGGACAAAAGAATGGGGGAAGTAGAGCAGCGAACCGCCGAAATTGAATCCGAAATCTGTGACCAAAGATTCGAAGATGAACACAACAAAGACTGGATAGCTGCCCTCGAAGCAAGATGTAACATCCTTGATGCAAAACAGGAGGATTTGGAAAACCGATCAAGGAGGAACAACATCAGAATCCGAGGGATCCCAACCACTATCCCGGAACCAGACCTGAAAGCTTACATAACGGATCTCTTTCGATTCATCATCACCCTCCCAGACACTTCCCCCCTAGAATTGGACCGGGCGCACAGAACCACTCCAAGGAAAACCTCAGCGCTCCCCCCGGATGTCCTGGCCAGAATACACTTCTTTCAGATAAAAGAGGACATTATGCGAGAAGCAAGGCAAATGAGACAGATCACCTTCAGAGGGTCCACGATCTCTCTTTACCAAGACCTAGCGAACACCACACTCCTGAAACGGAAAGCAATGCGACCCCTGACAACCTGGCTACAAGAAAAGAAAATCCCATACCACTGGGGTTTCCCCACTTCAGTGAAATTCAAATGGGACGGAAAACAGAGACAAATACAGTCATTGAAAGAGGCGGAGAAACTCATGGGCATAGGCAGTACCGACCCCAGCGCCGAACCTGATGAGGCAACTCACCCTCCCCGAGACGTATCCCCAGGAGGGTCATGGTCCAAGTCCAACAGACGGCGCAGACTCAGAGGCCCCCCGAAAAAAGACGGCGACAGGGGCTGAACACACTACAGCAGCTCCCCGGTGCAGGAAACAATGGTTCCCTCAAGCAATGTTCTCCCAAGGCCAATGAGGCCCCCCCGATAACATCGCAAACAACTCACACGCACCGATGCGGAGATGTGTCCCCCGACGAGCTTGCCCCCGGTTCATCTCGACGGCCCAGTTGGCCACACCGAGTGCATTGGTGCCACAAGTTCCCCAGTGGCAGTAGGTAGAAGTTTCATCTTCCAGTCCAACGTTGGGAAAGGAGAAAAGACACAGAAAGAAGTACGAAAACTTGCAAGAATGCTTTATTCAGTTCGGTTATTCACTGTTCCCAGAGTCAACCAAGGACTCTGTAGCACAACATGCAACAACATACAAAAACAAGCCCACAATTCGTTACACTCATCAAGCCTTATTCAACCCCCACAGATCAGCCCAGGGATAAATTCCACGATACAGCTCCATCACAACGCCGCCAGAGACGACTAATACAAGCGAGTTAAGATTTCTCTCCTGGAATATTCAGGGGATGAACTCACCAAGGAAACGCAGATCGGTTGAGCACCGCCTGAGTCAACTGGCCGGAGATATCGTTCTACTGCAAGAAACGCATCTACTCGCAGAGGATGAACGACGCATAATATTCAAGAGATACAAACAGTCCTTCTTCGCCACCTCTGGCTCAAAGAAAAGAGGGGTGGCAATTCTTCTCAGCAACAAAATTCCACTACTCAACATCACTATAAGAAGAGACCCAGACGGCCGTTACCTGCTTCTCAAAGGCGCCTTTGAAGAACTTCCCATCACGCTATGCCTCAATCTACAGCCCCAATTCCTCCCAAAGCAAGTTCTTAAACGACATCCTACCAACAGTTCTAGCATTCCGAGAAGGCCACCTATTTATCGGAGGAGATTTCAATACCATCCCTAACCCACTGCTAGATAAAACTCTCCCCGCCATGAACAATGATTACGTGCAGGCCCTTGCCTTACTTAAGTTGTTCAGAGAAACAGAGACTGTAGACGCATGTAGAATACAAAACGGCGACACAAGAGATTTCACACACTTCTCCAACGTTCATAAGGGATACTCAAGAATTGATCTAATTTTAATCCCCGGCATCCTATTCCCATGTGTCATTGACACGGAAATCCACACACGCATGATCTCCGACCACTCCCCGATATCTGTAAACCTAGCCATCTCAGGCCAGAAATCCCCCCCTCAAAGGTACTGGAAACTGAACGATTCACTCCTTCTAGATATCAGCATAAGAGCCGAAGTGGAGGACTCACTGATAAATTACTTTGAAGAGAACACCACACAAACATCCCCCATCAGTACAATCTGGGACGCAATGAAAGCGGTGGTTAGGGGTGTCCTAATAGGGGCCGGAGCTGAACAGCAAAGGATCTCAAACATAGCCTACCCCAAACTAGAAAAAGAAGTATCCCTCCACGAATCACAGCTAAAAACTCAATACTCAAGGAAAACTGAGCGGGCCCTGAGAAAGGCGAAAACTGCTCTGGAAATGCACTGTGCTGACCGGACAGCCAAATCCCTGGCGTACACAAAGCAATTTTACTACGCCAAAGGAAACAAAGCAAACAGGATATTAGTACAAAAGCTGAGGGCACTCCGTAATCGGAACAACATACTTAAACTACGAGGAGGAAATGGAAAACTGCTCTTCTCCCAAACGGAGAAAATGAACAAACTCCTGAGATACCACACATCTATAATGTCCAGTGACCCACTAATACTAGATGATCTAACAGAATACCTGAGCGCACTTCCGCCCCGCAACCCCACACATCTGGAACATCTGGAGGCTCCCATTGAAGTAGAAGAAATTATTGAAGCCATCAAAGCTCTCAAACCCTCCGCCCCAGGCCTAGATGGCCTAACCGCAGCCTTCTACAAAAGATTTGCCAGAGTTCTGGCCCCACAATTATCCGCATTATTCAACTCCTTCCTATCCACGAAAGCCGTCACTAAATCCATGGCCGAATCAATTACAATCCTGCTACATAAACCCGGAAAAGACCCCGAACTCCCAGAATCCTACCGGCCCATTTCATTCTTAAACAATGATGGGAAGATCTTTGCCAAAGTACTAGCCAGAAGACTGGGCCCAACTCTTCCAAGCCTAATCGACCGGGACCAAACAGGATTTATCCCTGGCAGAGGGACACATGACAACATTCGGCGAGTACTAAACCTAATTGAAGGCGCTCACAAATCTAAAACAAAAATGGCGGTAATCTCATTAGACGCCCACAAAGCCTTTGATCGGGTGGACTGGGGATACATCCACAAGGTCCTCCAATGCTTCGGCTTCGGCCCCAACTTCACAGCATGGGTCATGGCTAATTATCAAATTCCCACCACACAACTCCGAGTTAATGGCACAAGGTCTGAACACATCCGCATCACAAGAGGCACTAGACAAGGCTGCCCGCTCTCGCCCCTGATCTTTGCTCTATCCATGGAGCCTTTCGCCGCCAGAATCAGACGTAATGAAACCATAAAAGGAATCCAAGCGGGAAATCATGAGTATAAAATCACACTCTATGCCGACGACGTGCTGTTAACTATTACAGACCTGGCGGCCTCCCTGGGGACACTATGGAAAGAGATAGAGGAGTTTGGCACCATGTCAGGATTTAAAGTCAACTTAACCAAATCCTCAGCACTACCCATCAATCTAACCCACCTGGACGAGGCCGCCCTCGCACTGCTCTCACCAATTCCCTGGTCCAAAGACGCCATAGGATACCTCGGAGTCCAGATCACCGGAAACCCAAGGCGACTATACTCAAAGAACATCCCACACTTACTCAACACCCTTCAAAATGATCTCAAAAGATGGAAACAACAAGAAATCTCATGGTTCGGACGAATCCCAGCTGTGAAAATGAACCTAATCCCCAGATGGATATACCAATGCGCATCCCTGCCACTACAAATCCCACCCCCAGCCATACGTGCACTACAGAAGAAACTAATGGAATTTGTCTGGGGAGGGAAGAGGCCCAGGATCAACAAACGAATCATGATGAAAGGCAAACCTCTAGGAGGAATGGGTGTCCCTGACCTAGCCAGATACTCGCTAGCTGCTCAACTATCACACGCTTGGGTGCAGGAAGCAGACCCCCCGCTATGGCGTCAAATCGAAGAATCCTGGTGCCCGGTCCCCCTACATGACCTCCCACACCTACCACTGCTAAAACCTCAAGCCAACTCCGGGCCACTATCTGCCACAACCATCACAACCCAATGCTGGAAATCCGCAGCGCGGAAATGGGGACTTCGCAGCTCCCTGGGACCCATGTCACCCATCTGGAACAACCCGGAATTTACCCCCGGAAACCCACCTCGAGACTTTCACGCCTGGATAGCAGGGGGTCTGGCAAAAACTAGCAATTTCATTGAAGAAGGCTTACCCATCACCTTCGAGAGATGCAAATCAAAATTTGGAGTGGGGGAACGGGAAAGATTCCGATACTCACAAATTAGACACTGGATCTCGCACAGAAGAACCCGGGACAAATGCTCGAGAGAACCAACAGCCCTGGAGCTCACGTTAACATCCCCGACCAACAAAGGGAAAATATCCACCATATACCGGCTCCTAGAAAGATCGGACCCAGCAAAGAAAGAAAAATATATGACGGAATGGGAAAAGGATATTGGCCGGGAAATAACAGCAGAAAGCTAGGGGCAAATCTGGTCCAGACTACATAAAAGCTCACAATGCGTCACGAACAAGGAAGGAGGCTATAAACTGTGCTACAGATATTACATCACCCCCACCCAAATCCATAAAGCCAACCCGGACTTTCCCGCCACATGCTGGCGAGGATGCCAAACCCCCGGATCTCTCTATCACCTAGTTTGGAGCTGCCCAAAGGCAGGAATATACTGGAAAGAAGTGCTGAAACACATTAAAGAAATCTCTGGCCTCTCCATCCCTTGGGACCCAGGAATTGTCCTCCTGGGCGAAACCGGCGATGGAGCATTCCCAATCTCAGGTCATATTTCCCGACTATGCAACCACCTGCTATTAGCCGCAAAGATCGCTATGGCTCGATTATGAAAAGACAAAAATGGCCCCTCGATCGCCCTATGGTGGGCCAAATGCTGGGAGATTGCAGTAGCAGAAAAAATCACGGCAATCCGCTCGGACTCCCTAAACAGAACCCTGAATATATGGGACCCATTCTTGGACTATGCGGCCAAATACCCAACCCTCACCAGGAGACCTCCACTTACTAGATGGCTCCAATGCAGCCCTCTCTACTAATCACCGACCAAACCCCGAACACACCGGAACGGAGGGAACATGTACCCAGAACTCTTCCACCGAAGAGCCACATCCAGAAACCGCCCACCATTTCCTCCACCCTCCAACCCACATTGGGCTACAAAGGCACTAATTCAATGTTTAAACTGAAATATATTGCATTGTTGCATGTAACACTCTATCCTGCAAGATCAATAAAATGTTGTTATGGAAAAAAATATATATTTTTTTTTACACAGCAATGTGCAGTACTTTGGAATGGCTTGAGGAAAATTTCCCACCGGAGGAAATGTCTGAAGACAGTGATACAAATGGTAGACACTTCTCTATATAAGCAAATTAATATCCATTACTTTGTGTGTACTTAACATATATATTTTTTTAACAGACCATACAAACATTGAAAATAATACACCAAAAGAGACATTAGAAAATACTTTACGGCGCATGGAAAATTTCAATGTTTTGAAACATTTTGTGGAGGACCACATAAAAGAAAAAATTAAATATCATTGTCCCACATGCACCTGTTCCCCCTCTCCTTGTCCCAGTCAACTATCCCCAAACCCTCAACACCAAGAAAAACGTTTTGATGAGACATCCATCCATTCATCCCCTCCCATCCATCCTCTCCAAACCCCTAATTCCCCTGTGTTTGTGTCACTTTCTGCTTCCCACATCCCTTTCATAAATTGTATATCTGTATATAATAAAAAAAATAATATGTGGGTTTTAATTTAGTCCTTTGTGTCTTATTTATTTTAAAAAGGCAGTTGGGGTGTCCGCAGACAGCACGGGTGTCCGGAATGTCCGTAATTAACCAAAATGGGGGTGTCCTGAGGACACTATACCTGTCCGCACTGTCCGCAATCCAAATGGAACTGTTCTTAGAACACAATCGGTGTCCAGAACGACCGTAATTTACCAAAATGGAGGTGTCCTAAGGACACTATACCTGTCTGCACTATTCGCAAGCAAGATAGAACTGTTCTTAGAACACTTTTGGTGTCCAGAATGTCCATAAGTAACCAAAATGGATGTGTCCTAAGGACACTATATCTGTCCGTACAGTTCGCAAGCAACATGGAACTGTTCTTAGAACATATTGGGTGTCCGAAATGTTTGCAATTAACCCAAAATGGAGGTGTCCTAAGGACACTATACCTGTCCGTACGGTCTGTAGAACATCCACGCACATGCGCACCACACCCATAAGTCCTATGAACATCACGCCTGTCCGTAACTGTCTGTATTACTTGTGTCGCACTTTTAATTAGTTTGAGGACCCGAACACTGTCCGTAGAACATTCGCGCACATGCGCACGACCGTTCATGTGCATTTGGTGTCCTACGGACACCGGTTCCCTTCGCGGACGTGTTTGCGATGTCATCAGGTGACCGCACCCACGCTGAGCGTGTGTCCTGAATTGTGGACACTGTTCTGAACTGCGAACATTTTAAAAGTACTTTTTTGGGCAATCCAAAGTATTTTAAAGTAAATATTCACCATTTCACATATCCCACACAATGACCCTGACTTTCTACATACTTTTTGGAACTTTTCAAACCGTTTTGGGGTTTTCGATATGTCCGTGGACAGTGTGGCAGTCTGCGTAACGCACACCAGTACCATAATAATAGTTCGAACTAAAGAGCTGATCGTAATTCTGTCTTCCTACTATTGAAGATTACCTGCTTTTGCTGTGCTGGCTTTGCTGAAACCTGATGGCATCCATGGCTGCTGTTGTTCCAGCTGGTGCTACATCTGCCTCAGCACCACCCCACTCCCTCCACCACCACCACCTCCCCAAGGGCCTGAAGAGGGGAACAGGTGTGAGGATGTAGATGAGGATGAAGAGGATAAAGAGGATGAGGTAGAGGAAGTCCCTACTACCAGCATCCGCCGTGAGTCTTGGGTCTAGCGGTTGTTTACCATTAAGGGTGGAGCGCCAAAAGCGCGTGTGAACAAGGACACCTGCAATCAGTGCCACATGGTGCTGAGTCGTGGGAGGCCTGGTTCATACAACTTTGGTACGACATCTATGAAGTGACACCTAAGGTCGTTCCACAGTGGAGCCGTTCGCAAGGTTGTACCTTGTGATCAAAGTAATAGGTTGAGTTTCTCTACCACATCCTCCGTTTCCACTCCTGTCACCACAAGAGACACTCCTGTGGGACAGTACTTCCCTCCAGCTGCCTCACAGGGCATTCATGATGCTGTTGACCCTTACCTTTCAAGAGTCTCAATATTGTGTATGTACTGCGATGCAGTACTCTGCAGGGGGGAGAGTCTTCGAAGCTCTTTCGAGACTACGGTCAAGGAGCATGAGAAGGTCTACCCACTACCTAAATAAGGCCCACCCTACATCTTCCTCTCTCCACATGCCCTTTCTTATCACAGTGGTTGTTGTCCCTTCCTTAACCTCCTTACCCCTCCTCTCCTAGTGTGTCGTGTGTAAAAAAACAAAAAAAATATAAAACAACAAAAATCTAAAAATAAATAAGGCTCTTTTCAGAGCCGCCTTTCACAGTCTAAAAATAGAAGTGACAAATAAATAGTGCAGGGCCCTGTGCGTTTTTTTGAAGTCCGCGGACAGTTCGCAGACATCTACATTTTTGGGGTGCTTCCCTATCATAACCATTGCACTTTTCTCTGGGAGGAAGTGGTGGCTCTGAAAAGAGCCGTTTGGTGGTGTTTGTGTTTGAAAAACTTCAAATGGTCAACACCTACTGCAAAATGGATGGCTGTAATTCCAAAAAAGGTCGTAATGCATTTGCACATTTCTCAGAAAAATTTGATTGCCAGCATAAGATGAACTCCATCTCTGCGAAAAATGTATGTGCTACGAAACATAATATTTTCATTGTGAAAAGAGGACATGCCAACATCTCTTAGAAAGGCACAAACAGCCTAATTTATATTGCGCTTCGCTTTCTCCATTTGTGGACCAAATGAAGAGGAACACAACCACATTTGTCTCTGCGCAATACGAGAAAAAATTACTTGGGAATTCGGAAACATGTCCATGACTTTCCCAAGTCCTTCTTTCATTGCAAATTGCAAAGAAATTCCAGACACATATCCTAAACTGTTCCCTCCACAATGAATTATAATTATGTCTGGATGATGATCTGTCTCCAAATTAGCACAGAGAGGTACCAAGTCCAGCCACTTCATTCCACGCATTCCATGCCAGTGCACTTCCACATGAGGGAATCCAAGATCTGAAGCTACTCCACAGCGTTCTGCATGCACCTCCAACCAATGTATCCATGAGTCTCCCAAAATCCATATAATCTGTTTTCTGAAACACACAGCCATAGCTATCTGTTCTTCTCTCAGAAAAAAATACTTTCTGACAAACTCTCTCCTTACACAACACACCCAGTAAACTTTACTGGCCACTCCCTAGATTTTCTCATTCTCATTTGCATGCCTTTCCACCCCAAAATCCCTTTATGTAATGCGCGATGTCCGCGGACAACCGCCGTGTCCGTGGACATATCGAAAAATCTGTACGTGGTGTGTTTAAATTTATATAGTGTGCCCCATTTCCCCTTTGATGTTGGCTCTGAAAAGAGCTGTTTTTTTGGGGGGGGGGGTTTGCAGATGCTTGACAGACACCTTGAACAGCCCTTCTACCCTTGCCACTTCACTCCCTGTGCCATTCTCTCATTGGATACAGCAAAGCAGTCACACAACCATCCACCAATTACATCCAAGACCTCTACATCTAACTCCATCATCAGAGTTCAGGACTTCAAATGTACTGTTGATCACTCTGAGTACAAGTCTCATATCACTGGAAAGCAGCTACTACAAAAAACTACTGTACAAGTCTCCAAGATTTCTACTTGCAGCTACAGGCATATCCACAAGAATGCAAACTACAGGTATGCATATTTTCTGCACAGTACATGAACTACTCTAATGAATGCATATAAACAGAGTAACTGTCACTTAACCTGTATAACCTATAAAAAAAACTTATTGTCACTTTTCCCATCTGCTATAATCAACTCTCACTTCCAAACCTGTCTGCTATCTATTTTTCTTTTTTACACACACAGCTATCTAAAAAAATATAATATTAAAAGATGGGAGAAATAACAGTATAATTATAGAAAAACACTTAGTAGTGTATTATAAAATTACACACAGTTAGGATAAGATATCTTTATACACTCACACAGATAGACAGTATCATTGAAAAGCTCCCAGCTGAAATAACACCACTGCCTATAAATCAAATGCTTCTACTTTATTACCCACACCTTCACAAATGCATACATTACATGCTTCTCTTTACAATTTCTACCGTTTACCTTATAAAAATTGCAAAATAAGCATATCATTATTTCTTCTATCTGCTAACATCCAATAACGCAGCCTTAAAAAACCAAGTGAGTTTCATACACTTAGTATTCTACTCATTTGCAAAGCATATTGAATTAACATATTGTAAGTAAAATATAAAGCCTGCACATAGTCAAAGGAAACTGTATTCACACACTATGTTCTCTTAACAAACAAGAATATTACTACAAAAACATACAAATAAACGTCTAAATTAATGTCATTGCTATAAACACACAAAATTACTAACTTCTTTCTTTTACAATTGCAGTGAAGACCACTCTCCTGAAAAGCAGCAACATCTGAAGTACAAACAACAACTCAGAAGAAACCTGCTCATACCAAAAAAACAACTAAGTACAATACTACCATAATATTCTTACTATTACTCAAACTCACTGTGCAGTTGATTCATTGAATTTGTGCGCCAAAAAACAAAGATTTGTACACCATTCTGCCCACAAATCCCCATTTGTTAAACAGGGATAAACAGGCAGAATAGCACACAAATCCCTGTTTTTCGATACACAAATAACATAACCCAGCCCCTAGAATGTTAGTATTACAGAACAAAGAACTGTTTTAATTCTATACCATTAGATTTAGTATTAGTACTTCTGCTCACCACTAGCTTACTTTGTACTGTCATCTGAGCCCAAGTATAGTAACACACAAGTACAAGAATAGACTTCCCAACTAATTGTAGCTGCCCAATGCACAATCACACACCACCACGTACATCTTTACCATCATACTCACACACTCATGCACACAGCACACATACATTGCACAACAGCCCAACCCATACCTTCTTTTTTTTTCAACAGACCCCAAAGAATGCCTACCAAGAACCAAGTCCGTAGAAAGCAACGCAGAAGTAGAGCAAATGAAAATAAAAGTGTCCAAAATAAGCATCCATCTCTAGCAGAATTTGTACAAAAAGTTAAAACAAAAGATCTAATAGAGTCATTAATCGAAACAAAACAAGCTTCCAGTACAAAAACCTTCCCTACTCTTTCAAAATGTAAAACAAAACAAAAAGTGATTTACAACAATTCAGCTACCACTACTGCTAACACTGCTCCTATAAATCTTGATGTAGTGGCAAGTAACCATACCAAAAAAAGTATATTAGAAAAAATGTTCCGCCACAGAGTCCTTCAAAATCTTATAAAAACAGGACAGATATCATGCATATCCCTTGAAACCTACCGTAGAAAATTAATTTTAGAAGCTTTAATAGACAGTGCAATCCTTCTCAAAAGGAAGTTATTTATGTTAGTGTTAAACAGAATTAAGCCACTAACAAAACTAACTACTAAATTAACAAAAAAGACTTCTATATAAACAGAATGTCAACAAAAATAACTTCTTAAATATCTGTGGAGGTGAATGAAGTCACATCACCAGCACAGAACCATATTTCAATGAAGAAGCATACAAACAAAAGCAAACAAACATGATTGCCATACATAGCAGTGGAAGAGGCTATGAAAAACTTAATAATACCATTATGGAACAAGAAGTACTGCTTACAAAAATGTCCCCAGAAAATTCAGTATCACCTCTCCATTCAACTGAACCAGAACGTCCACTATACAAATGGCCGTGCACATCAATGTGTAACATTGACAAAAAATCTTTCAAATGTTTACGCCAGATCCTCAATCATTATGAAAGGCAAAGACAAAATCAAAATGAAACTACTGCAAAATATGGATACCTGTCCAGTGCGCAAACACACAGGACTATAAGGACATTGATTTGCCTGCATTTCAGGACCTATTTGCAAAAGCTCCTTCCATCATATCAAAATGATATCAACACCTCATTGAACTATAAGAAATCTAGTCTATAAACTGTACTATGCTAAAAGTCCTACTTTAGCACTAGCCAATTTAAATAACAATCTTCTACATGGTACAGCTAAAGATCTACTTGAAGAAATAGAGCATATCAAGAGAAAATATTTTGGAAGTGAAAGGCCCTTACAAAATGCAATACCTTTACAACAAACTAGCAGCAATCATACAAATGGCAACCTTCTACTTCACACATACAAAAAAGAAATACTAAAATTTAAAAGTACATCCGCTGAAATACCAAACCATGTGTGTGTGTGTGTGTGTGTGTGTTGCCGCAGAACATTTTATAAAAGTAACACAAAAACTGTAGACGTAAGATACAAAATAGAAGACAATGAAGAGTCCAAATGGTTTGAATTAGTTCTGTGCCTTATAGCAGAAAACAAATATGAGATAAATGACCCCTTAATACTTTGCACTTACTGCACTACAAAACTTGACAACAACCAAACTCCTTCACGTGCTATCACAAATAACTTGGAATTATTCCCACTACCAAAACCCCTGCAACAACTCAATTTATATGAGAGCATTATAATTCAAAAAGTGCACCCATTTCAAGCAATAATACGCCTTCAACCAAAAACAGCAAAATTACCTCCCTCTGAATTAGTGAACAGCATTCGTGGCAAAGTTGTTTATTTACCATTAGATCTGAAAGAAAATGTAAACACTCTGGGACTACAACGTCCAATAGAGCAATCTTTAATTGTCTTAGTAAATGGTGTACCTACAAAAGACAAAACATTTGGCAACTCGTAGACTTACATAAAGTTAGACAAGACTTGCAATATCTAAAAGACAATAATGAATATTACAAAGAAATTAATATTGAAGAAAACTTGAAGGAAACCACTAAAATAATTCAAGAGTCACCAGAAAGTGGTCAATTTGAACTTCTAGATCCTGCTACAGTATCCAATATTTTAGATCATTATACTATTCATCCATTACACTCTAGTGACACCATAGATGATACACTAGAAACGTACCAAATGTGACAAACCAAAGGATCACCAATCAGCATATGGGAAAAAGTATAGAAGCACGTGCTACTGGAAAAGGAGGAAGGTACAATGATAGACCCATTCAGATAACAGCATCAGAATACCAGTTATTACGAATGTATTCTGAAGATCCCAAATTTAGACAAAATGTGGAATGCATATTCCACCTACTCTTTGAAAGTGAACTAACAACTCTATGGTACGGAGTTGCACACACATTAAAATCAGGTACCCAATTTCAAAATATGTCAGCTATGCAATTACTACAAAAGGTACAAGAGAAAGATGAGGTTCTACAATCAAGCATAACAAATCTGTTAGCAAACATGCGTGGCACTAAAGAGTACTGGTTCAGATGTCACAGAGATGTACGTTGTATGATAAGAAACCTTGGCCCGCCCACTTGGTTTGTTACATTAAGTTGTGCAGAATGTGCATGGGAAGATGTACATGATTTCCTACGCATAGCAAACAAAAACAAAACAAACATAGATATGCTAACACCTGGAGAACTTTTCTCTCTAGATCCTGTTAATGTTTCAAGATATTTCCATCATTGCTTCATTGCTATACTACACTTTATTTGTAATTCCTCTCAGAGAAGTGCAACACTTCTTTTGGAGAAAAGAATACCAAGCCAGAGGAGCACCACATATCCACATGCTATTATGGATTAAAGATGCTCCTAAATTTGGTCAAGACAGTGATGCCACTGTTTTACAGTTTATCAAAAAATATGTCACTTGTGAAATTCCATCGGAGGAAACAAATTGTACAATTTCAAAGACACAAATGTGGGAAATATTGTTGTCACAAAAACAAAGGGAAATACTACACCAAATGCCGCTTTGGTTTCCCTAGACCAGTTACAGAAACAGGTGAAGTGAACAACTTCATGTCTTCAGTTAGCCATAGTGGTAAAGGTAAATCACCTAAGAACACATATTACATAAAAAGAACAGAAGAAGCAAAATATATCAATGATTACAATGCAATCATTGCCCTCATATGGAATACAAACATATATGTGCAATACATTGCAGACAATTCCACGGCAGTTGCTCAGAAATTGTACAGATTAGGCTTAAAAATGCTCTCAAATAGAGAATGTGGATGCTATTAAGCTACAGATCGTTTAACCGGTACTGCTTTGTATGGAAAATCTGAAAATATAGTATGGCTAAGTCTTGGTCCTGCTACATCTAGAAAAAGAGTTCTCAAATCATACAACGACATAGAAAGAATAGGCAAAAATGATCCCAACAGCCAAGACATTTTGAAAAATAATTTACTAGACACGTACTACCCAAACAGAAGTACCACTTTGGAAACCATGTGTCTATACCACACAGCCCAAAACTTCATATACAAAAATAATATAAAACCCGATGAAAACAAAGGTAGATACAGAGTGACAAATTGTGAAGGCAACTTACCAAAAGAAATGTAATTAATCATATAATTGTCATTAAAAACTCCTCAACATAAAGAACTATATTACATGTCCCTGCTACAACTTTTCAAACCATGGAGAAAAGAAGAAGAGATAATAGGTATCTATGACTCTTATGAAGATGCTTTCAAAGCAAATGAAAGCACTATAACCGATGTAAACTTTACACAGTACAAAACAATGTTGCACAATGAACAGCAACACAAAGAAGAACTCCAGGCTCAACTAGATAAAGACACTCCCTACAGTAGTCAACCTTCTGAAACAGGAAGCCAAGAACCACTGGGACAGCCACTATTAAAAAATGAGGCAGAATTAGCTATGACAGAAGTAGAAAACACCATGTGTCACTATGAAGAAGATACAGAAGACTTAACTGTACTACAATCAAAATTAAACAAAGAGCAGCATACCATTTTTCAAAAAGTAACAAAAGAAATTGCACATGGTGTACAACATGAAAATAAAGAATGTACCTGCCAAAATTACAAACCTATACTACTATATGTCAGTGGTGAAGCTGGTTCAGGAAAAACATTCTTAATCAAAATCATCAGCAAGTTCCTTCAACAATTGACAAACAACAAACTATCAGCTGTTGTAACTGCCCCCACAGGTTTAGCTGCGTACAACATAGGCGGTGTCACTTTACACTGATTACTACTCCTTCCAGTAGAACACCAAAACAAATCAGAATATTACAAACTTTCTACAGAGGCTGCAATGGAATTATGCATAGTGTTAAAACAAATGAAAATGCTTCTAATAGATGAGGTGAGCATGGTCTCCAATCTAATGTTGGCTTTAAATTACCTCAGATTACAAGAAGTACTCAAAACAATTTACGAAGAGCTCTTTGGAGGAAAACACATTATTGTTTTCGGATATCTTCTTCAATTGACACCAGTGAAAGGTGAACCTATTTTTAAAACCTTAGGACACAAACTCTGCCGTAAAACTATTGGCAGCATAGGAAATGTTAACCTTTGGCAACATGTTCAATACAGAGAATTAACAGAAAACATGAGCAGGTCTACAGACCTCACCTACGTCAACATTTTAAAAAGTATTGGAGTTGGTGTACTTTCTCAAAAAGCACAAGCAATATTAAAAACCCGTTACATCCATGCACTTTATGGCCATAACTCATGTCTTACTGATGTCATGGAACAATTAGCACACAAAAACGTCACTTGTATGTCCTTGATGCCAACTCTTGGAAACAAAGGGGTAGCGTCCTGCCACATATATTTTCATACAGTAATTTTTTACTTTTCTGATTACTGTGAGACTTTTCTCATTTCACATAATTGTGTATCCTGGAGACTGTGAAATTGTGCTATTTACAGTACAGAGGTACAAGGGAATAATGCACAAAAACACAGGTGACTCTTAGCTTATTTATTCAGCTAATATCACAAAATAGAAAAAATGGAAATCAATTGCCCGTGATATTACGGTAGTTTTGTAGAACAACACTTTTCCAGCAGTTTAGTGTACATGTAAAAGTAGGCGTCTGAATACAGTAGAATAAAGCCACAGTGCAGAACTCTCATGACATGAACTTGAAAGTGCCCAAAAAAACCTTGTGCATAAAGTTAGTACAATAAACAAGTACAGTAGGGCACAGACAATATCGCATTTGTAGACATTACTTCTTTACAAACATCATCCTAATACTGGTATCAAATGGTATATTGGATGTCTTTCAAAGAGGAGAAAACCAAGTCTTTGCAAGCTGTTCCAAGTTCAATGAAACAATGTTGAAAAAAGAAATGCAACCAATAATTGAAATTTACTCCATAGACAAACTGGACGTATATGGTATGACACTACCCATGTGTCAACAAGCCACAACACGATTAAATGCCTTGGAAAACTCTATCTCCAACACAGCTGGTTTGGAGAAAATATTAAAATTATCTTTAAACTTTAGAGTAATGCTTAAACGTATCCTTGACGTGGAGGGAGGACTAGTTAATGGAGCACTTGGTACAGTTGTTGTCTTTCAAACATACCCACGTGACAACAACATTCAGTTTGCCAATATTCTCTTTGGCAAACTATCAGAAGTAAAAAGAATAGGACGCTCAACAACTCCATTCCTTCTTTTCAAAGACATGTATGTACGCAGAGAGCAATTTTCTCTAACTCTAGCATACACAGTCACCAGTCACAAATCACAAGGTCTTACCCTAGATAAAGCATTGATAGATATTGGGAACACAGCCTTTAAAGAAGGAATGAGCTATGTAGCACTAACACGCTTACGTACACTTGACGGTCTATTTGTAATCAATAGATACAATAGACTACGTTCACTATACACCCCCATTTAGAAACCTATCCTGTTCCACAAAAAGCAAAACATTGTAAAAGAAAACTACTTCATCAGAAATGCAACAGGATCTCACTGCAAATCCTCCAAAGAGAGTAAAATAACCTAATACTTCATCAATTACTACAACCAAAGAAGAATGTACTACTCAAAGTAACTCAGATACTTCTTCAAAGAAGCAACACACACTCCGAAGAAATGACTTGGACACAGAATAGCTGGTCGATTCAAATGTTCAAATGTACCATGTGTAAATTGCTATGCAAATGTAGCAATAAATATTCTTCTATTTCAATTGCCACCAATTATTACCAACATTTAGTTACACAATACTGACCAGTTGTGTTTGCAAATGTTAGTCCTTCATAGACATGCAAACAACAATCCTGACAAAACTTACAGTGTTCATGGAATAAGACAAGAATTGGACTACTGCGCTGGAATGGTGAAATTCACTATAAACTCACAAGAAGATCCACAAGAATTTCTAATGCACTTACTACAAGTACTGGAAAACACACATATACCTATACATGAAATCTTCCAGATTTCATACATGTGGAAACATACATGCACTCTCTGCAACAATGTGGCACAGGAACAAATCCCTAAGGAACGCTTTATGTATGTATCCATACCTAACTGTGAATCCGTTCCATTTCAGCAGCTTCTACAAATGCAAACCATGGCAGATTATGTACTACCTGCAATTCAGATAATCACTCCACCTTACAAATACAAACAAATAGTAAATACTTAATACTAATACTTCTTCGTTACAAAGCAGATGGTACCAAAAACAACTGCATGCTGACTGGATTCACACACGGTCAAGTATCACTTGGTAAGAAAACCTTCACAACAGTAGGTATAATCTACCACACAGGAGCCACAACAAATGCCGTCACTACACTGCATAAATAAAAAAGATTCCGGATGGTTTGAATGTAATGATAATACAATTACTCTAAAGCAGAGATTGCCAGCAAATCTTACAAACGCTTATTTAATCTTCTTATAACTGAAATTTAATAACTAATCTGTACTTAAACATTAACAAAAATTCAAGTAAGAAATATAAACTGTTAGAATACGCCAACAGGTATCTAACTGCCCCAAGATTCTATAACAACCAAACAGATAAATGAATACCACTAAATTATAACAAGAAATAGACAGAATACGCCAACAGGTATCTAACTGCTACAAAAATCTGCAACAAGCCAACAGATAGAACATTAGCCAGAAACAACAAGTGAACACTGAAAACAAACAAACAAATAGACTGTAGCATAACAAAAAAAGGTGTTTTTTTATCCAACATGGATTTTTTTCCCACAGACCCAATGATTTGAAAAACAAACACAGAAACTAAGCAAATTGCACAGTACATGGTTTGTAAACTAAATATTAGGGTAAAAAAAAGCTGAAATGTCTATTATGCAATGTAATAAGTCTTTATAAAATACATACATTAGCATGCTCTTTTCTTTTATCACAGAAATTAAAAAAGAATATGTACTCCAGTTACCAAACCCATGAAAAAAATATATCCAATCTCAACAAATAAAACAGTAAGTATATTCTAACAGAACACATACATACTGCTGAATAACAGAACCATTGAAGCAGACATCTAACCATACACCACAATACAAAATGTTCACTTCCATGGATATGTTATACTACAGTGCTTGTTACCAAACTCTACAATCTTAATAACATGACGTAGCCAAAACTTCACATACAAACTATACAAATCAAACAGTACAGAAACTGTAGATTTCAAACATTTGATAGATATTCGATTCTATGGGTGTGATCTATGGGTGTGATATGCTGCAGTGGTTGTGGGCAGGGCCTAGAGTCTTGGGTGCATGGCCGCAGGCCGTACGGTGGTTTATAACTTCAATACTTATAACTTAGGTCTTGGGTGCATGCCCTTCCGCCATGCACCCAAGACTCTAGGCCCTGCCCACAACCACCGCAGCATATCACACCCATGGTGGCTTATAACTTCAGTGCATATAACTTCAGTCTTGGGTGCATGGCCTTTGCCCATGCACCCAAGACACTAGGTCCTGCCACAACCACCACAGCATATCACAACCACAATCACTGCAGCATATCACACCCATGCTGGCTTATACCTTCAGTGCTTATAACTTCAGTCTTTCGGCCATGCACCTAAGACTCTAGGTCCTGGCCACAACCACCGCAGCATATCACACCCATGGTGGCTTATAACTTCAGTACTTATAACTTCGGTCTTGGGTGCATGGCCTTCAGCCATGCACCCAAGACTCTAGGCCCTGCCCACAACCACCTGATAGATATTCAATTCTATGGGTGTAATCTATCGGTGTGATATGCTGCGGTGGTCGTGGCCAGGGCCTAGAGTCTTGGGTGTATGGCCTACGGCCTATGGCCTTTGCCCATGCACCCAAGACTCTAGGTTCTGCCACAACCACTGCAGCATATCACGACCACAACCACCGCACCATATCACACCCATGCTGCCTTATAACTTCAGTGCTTATAACTTGGGTCTAGGGTGCATGGCCAAAGGCCATGCACCCAAGAATCTAGGCCCTGCCCACAACCACCTGATATATATTCGATTCTATGGGTGTGATCTATGGGTGTGATATGCTGCGGCCATGCACCCAAGACACTAGGCCCTGGCCACAACCACTGCAGCATATCACACCCATGGTGGCTTATAACTCAGTATTACAACCATAGAATCAAACATTTTAACTGTGGCATATAGTCAATTTTAATGTCCGCTGACACCGCGCGTGTCCTTAGAACAGTTTCAACTTGCCTGCGCACAGCCCGGACGAGAATACTATCCTTAGGACACCCCCTTATTTTCACTAATTACAAACATCCCGGACAGCGCAGGCATGGCGAATACATCAGTAGCACCTGCCACCTAAATAAATACAGTATTTCACCCATCTCTTACTCCCCGAACCTCCCCAAACACTCTTGCACACCAATACACTACCCAAAACTGCATTACGCCTCTGTTCGCAGCCACGCTGTCGGCGGATCCAAGATGGCGGGTGCATCAGAACAATCTGATGCACATCACGCCTCACTCCAGCCAATCGGCGGACATGTTGCGTGTCCGCGGACATGACGCGAGCCGATTAGCCAATCGGTGTCCTGCCCGCGGAGCGAACAGGGAAGTGTCTCCACGGAGCGGACATAGATATCACTAATTTTTTTAGACCTACTTTTTCATTGTTTTAAAGAAAACTACTGGACGGATTTTCACAAAATTTACAAAAGCACGCTTTTGGGACCAAGCCGCTGCACCTGCTGCAAATTTGGTGAATCATTTTGGGATGCCCCCTATACCTTTTCCCCCCCTGGACCAAACCTCACCAAACTTTGGTGTAGAGGGTCCCTGCTACTTACCCTGTAATAAGCTCTCAATAAGCATTTTCTCTTTTTTAACCACTCTAGCAAATGCCATGTAGTGCAGCATTCATCACCTGCTCACATGAAGCAGCAAACAAGTACAATGCTCTACACTTCAAAATTGTTCTATATACAAGCATTGTGATGAAAGTAAAAAAATGCATAAACGGTGTAACTGTTTCATAAAATAAAGGAAAACCAGGTAAAATATATCCTTAGACTATTTTTAAGTGGCAGTTTAATATGTTGACAGCACATGCATACATCCCACCATCACCCATTTTAATCTATAGGTGCTTATTAAGTCTTTATTTTTTCTTTGCATTCTGTCACTTCCAATCAATTTCGCCCATTATAAAACTTAAACTAAAAGTCCCAGAATGCAAAGAAAAAAACGGTGACATGTATATCAAATAAACATATAAAATGATGTGCTTTTCAAAATATTTGTTTTTGAAAGCATTTTGAAGTAAGTTCATAAATACATATCTGCATTTACAGCAGCACTGAGTCACTTTTTCATAAAAGAAAGTAAAAGCAGATAAAACTTGGTTTACACATTAATGTCCCCAAATCCATGATTTTGATTATGAATAGGTTTAAGCCCTTGTCTGAAAACATTTTTGCTGGTATATGGATGGCCAAAGAATGGAGGTGGTGTTGAATTTAAATACCTGGGATAGTGTTAAAAGACAAGACATCATTGGGCTTGGCTAACCAGACTCAGGAATTAAAAGCTATCTCAGTGGCATCCCAACTAAGAGTGTTTGAAAAAAAAGTACAGATGGTTCTCACTAGCCCCAGTGATTAAGATGTATAAACAAATATTGGTCCCTAGGTTGATTTACGGGGCTGAGGTAGGGGGTAGAACATGCAGTAATCAAAAGTTGAAGCAATAATCTGGAAGCGTGGGCTCTCATGCCATATGAGTATCCCTTTAGCAGCGTTGCAGCACATCTAGGGTTTGGTCTCTTTGGAGGCTATGATCTCTTGACGTACAGTGCAGTTGCAAAGAAATATTTTATTTCCCGTTCAGAGTCCTTTAGTTGAACATCTCAACACTTCTGTAGTACGTGGTGACTGTGCCATGTTAACTAAGTGGATCAATGGTTCTTTTAAAATCTTGGAACTTAATGATGCATCACTGGGAGATTTGGAAAAATAGTCTGCTGAAGGTCAAAAAGAAAATCTACGAAAATGATTGGATAGCTAATAGATCTTGTTTAGAAAAATACAAAATGTTGATAATTTTGTGTATGGTATAAAACCTTTCAATCTGCTACAGAAATGCCTCGTTAGACATCCCGCAAAGAAATGTAGAGATTTCTGGCTATGCCTGAAACTAAATCTTTTTCTCACAAAGGAGTTTTTGGGGGCACACAATAAATTATCTAATGAGGGCCGCTCTTGCCGCTATTTTATGACGTCAAAGGAAACTATAAAACATGTAATTATTGACTGCACTGTACTTTCTGCTCGTCACAAAGCAATGTTTGAATTGTATTTTCGAAAGAGGCCTGTTTTAACTTTGGATCATCTGTGGTGGACCTTGCTTTCAGAACCAAGTGAGCAACTTGTGATTGCGGTGATGAATTTTGTAAAAGATTTGTTTTAACATTAAGTTTTTAGAGAACATTTTATGATGGCAGCGAGAACTTTTGTAAAGATTTGCAATTCTGTTTCAGTGGTTGTTTTAGTGTATAATTCTTGTATGAAATTGTGTTTTTTTGGAACACAGATGTAAAGTAATTGGCACTCATTGTGTGCCAGTTTAATATATTGACAGTACATGTATACCTCCTAACATAACCCATTACAATTTTCAGCTGCTTATGCAGTCATACTTTTTCTCTACATTCTCTGACGTGTACTCCAACTATCACAATGGGAAAAGTGGAACTACAAGTCCCAGAACACATACACAAAATCTAGAACTGCATAAACACCTACAGATTAGAATGCATAACGTTGGCAAGTGTGCTTATACTCCTAACAAATTAAGCTTCCACAAACCACCTGCCGTTTAAAAGTGTACTACAAATCTTTTCCATCAACTTTTCATCTCTTTTACAAAACATTACAGAGCTTCTACAAATGCACATATGCATTTCTTAACTTTCATGAAAAAGCTCATAAGAGCAACCATTTTTAACCATCCACCAACTTTATGAACTGTTTTTCCCCACCACTCCTCCTTCCTTCATAAATATCAACCTTGCTTACTAAAAGTACTTCGCCATTACCACATATCTCCACTTACTTTCTTTTACAATTACAGGAAAGAAGCACATTACCAAAGACAACAAGCGAAAAATGAATACCCTTTGCATCCAACAAAGTAAGTACATTAATGTACCATGTATATGTATGTTATTACAGCAGCACAGTTCTACCATATGTTTCCCTAGACTTCTCTTTTCAAACCAACATTTCTTTCACTCTAGCCCCATTATATTCCACCATTCACACTCCTACTATTCACACCTATACACCACCATTTCAACACCCACTCTGTTGCTGTTGCTCAAAACAGCACACTCACCTTACGGATTCCATCACACCACCACTCCCTTACTCAGTAACTCAACACCATCACACCTCTGCAGACTCTTACTCTCACAACATTCCCAACCACACCTAATATACCACCTCACAATCAAATAGCACTCTATTCATCTCTACAATCATACCCACAAACCCATGCGCCATACATGTATATATGCAAAACTTTCCAATGCAAAATGTCTCTTTTCCCGACAGACACAACAAAATGCCTACTAAAAAGCAACTCTGTAGAAAAGAAAGAAAAATAATAGAGCACATAAGAATAAAACTACACCATATAGTCATCCGCCTCTAAAACAATGTATAGAAAACATTAAAACAGAAGAGCTAGTAACCTCACTCAACAAAACCAAACCGGCCACGACTAAAAAAGGTAAGGCCCCTCTGGCAAAAACCATAAGTAAAAAAATATGTACAAAAAAAGACAGACCTACTAATGAACCTGACCCTCTATCTACCAGTGTTTATGTAGTCATGGTAAAGCAATCCAAAAAATGTATGTTACAGAACATTTTCCACCATAGAGTTCTTCAGAATCTTATAGAAACAGCTGAAAGGTCATGATTAACCCTTAAAAACTACTGCAGGAGACTAGTCCTGCAAGCTCTAATGGACAGCGCTTTTCTACTAAATAGAAAATTGTTTATATTGATTTTAAACAGAATGAAACCACTAACAAAATGTATCAATACATTACAAAAAGTAATTCAAACATGCACAGTGTCAATATAAAGACCTTTTCAAACTTCTGTGATGGTATATGGATTCACACAAGCAGCACAGAACCATATTTCAATGAGGAAGCTTATAAACAAGAACAACAAAAAGCAATTGTCACATACAATAATGGTTGAGGGTATGAAATGTGGAACACAACATTATGGCAAAAGAAATCCTTATAGAAAATAAGTCCCCAACAAACTTTGAACCAAATGCTCCTTTCTGTCATGCGCCCCTTCTTTGTGAAGTATTGGGGGCGATAGAAGCTGGGCCGCCATAGATAGTCCCGCCACGTTGAAGCTGCAACGCCGGGCTGCGGTCTAGTTGTTTCTAACAAGGCCGCCGCCTGCGATATCAGGGTTTCGTTGCAGCCGGCTTTCGCGTTCCAACTGTGTTCGCTACCCTGCTGGTTGTTGCGCTCTTCGTAATTTCCCTTGGCTTTGCTGAGCCCTCTCTTTTCTGAAGGGTCCTCCTTGCCCTCCTTTGTATTCCTCTCTGTTTCCTCTGTTTTCTGTTCCGTACCTCCGACAGACTTTTGCTTCGCTTTCCCTGGCTTCGTTCTCTCTTCTCTCCCTCATCCCGTGGCTCCAATCCTTACTCCTCCTGTTTTTTCCCTGCTCCGTCTCCCCTCTCCTTGGCTTAGTTCTTTCCCAGTCCTTTATCCTGCTGGTATCACTTACCCTTTCAGTGGCGCTGCCATCTTTCCTTCCAGTGGCAACGGGCGTTCTGTGGAGCTCTCCTTTCTTGTCCGGATCCCTCGTTGACACAGTCACTTACCTGGGTTTCCTGGTGCACCGAGGACACTTATCGTCTTTTCAGCTATTTCAGGAGTCCCCACTCTTCAGCAATACATTGTTTTTTTTTTGCCTACTTGGCTTTTTCTCCCCATTGGCTATTGCAGATCCGGGGCCACTGGTTTCCGGAAACTTTCCGACAACCATTGTGGTGTCTTTCCACGGTAGACCATATCTACATAAAAAGAAATCCTTCATTAAGGAAAGAAAGAAGAAGGTGGCTAAGGATCTTTCGTCAGGTGAGGAGGAGGGGGAGGAGACTGAAGTGGAGAGTGACTTAGACATTACCGACAAGGCTGAAATTGTTGACACTTTCACCCAAACAAACCGTCCAGTGTACAAATGGACATGCAGCTCAATATGTAATGTACCCCAACGATCCTTTAAATCTTTATGACAATTCCTCAATCACTATGTGAAACTAAAAGACAAAAGTAAAATGAAAACTTTACAAACCAGAGACTCTTGGCCAGTGTGCAGCCACACTGGTCTGCGAGGACATTCATTAGCCTGCATTTTAGGAACTTCTTGCAAAAGCACTTTCCACCAGATCAAAATGTTAGCGACACACCATTCTACTGTACAGAATTTTTTGCATCGAGTATACTATGCAAAAAGTCCTGCTCTCAAACTGCTAAATTTAAATAACATTCTCCTACATGGAGCTGCCAAGTAACTGCTTCAAGAAATAGAGCACATCCAATGTAAATACTTTAGAACTGAAGTTGACTTAGGAAATTCTGTACCTTCAGAAAACATTACCGAAAACCTCATGAACACCAATGTCTTAGTAAAGACATACAAAAAAGAAATAGCTAAGTTTCAAAACACATCTTAAATACCAGACCAAATATATGCTTGTTGTCACCGAACGTTTTATAAAAAGACCACAAAAATACTAGTTCTAGCCTACAAAATAGAAAACAATGAATAATTCCAATGGTTCCAATTAGCTTTATATCTAACAGCAGAAAATAAATACAAAATAACTGACCACTCAGCAGTTTGCACGTACTGCAACCCAAAGCTTGACAATAGCCAAATGCCATCATGCGCTATCACTAATAACTTAGAAATATTCTCACTTCCGAAAGCTCTCAAGCAACTTAAATTGTAGGAGAGCATTATAATAAAAACAGTGCACCCATTTCAAGCTATAATATGCCTTCAACCGAAATCAGCCAAATTACTTCCATCCGAGTTACTAAAGGGCATCTGTTGCAAAGTAGTATATTTGCCATTGGATCTAAAAGAAAATGTACAAACTCGAGTTGACTTAAACAAAGTTAGACAAGCCCTACAATATCTAAAAGAAAACAATGAATACTACAAAGATATAAACATAGAGGAAAACGTAAGAGAAACCCCAAGTTATCCAAGACTCATCAGCAACTGGGCAATTTGAATGTGTAGATCCTGTTACTGCATCCAACATTTTAGACCAGTATACAATTCACCCACTCCACTCCAAAGACACCATTGATGATGCATTTGAAACATATCAAATGTATCAAGCCGAAGGATCCCCAATGAGCATATGGGAAAAATGTGTAGAAGCACATACTTTTTCTTTACTCTTTCCTACAGGCAAAGACGGAAAATATGATGAAAGGTCCACGCAAATTAGTGCATCAGAATATCGCTCTTTAAGAATGGATTCTGAACACCCCAGATTCAGACAAAATGTTTAATATATTTTCCATGTCCTCTTCGAAAGTGAACTAGCAGCTCTATGTTTTGCAGTTGCACAGACATTAAAAAAAGGCTCTAATTTTTTTTAACATATTCACTACCCAACTGCTTCAACAAATAAAAGACAAAGATGAAGTTTTGCAGTCAAGTATCACAAATCTCTTGGCAAACACACGTGGTACAAAAGAATACTGGTTCTGACGTCACACTGATGTACGTTGTATGCTAAGGTCCTTAGGCCAACCCACATGGTTTCTTACTTTAAGTTGTGCAGAGTATGCCTGGGATGACTTGCACAACTTCTTACACACTGAAAACCAAAATAAAGATGGAATAGATATAAAAACACCAGGAGAACTCTGTTCTCTTGACCCTGTCAATGTATCAAGGTATTATTGCTTTCTTGTCATGCTGCACTTCAATTGCAATAAAACTACCCCTCCCTTTGGAGAAGTGCAACACTTCATTTGGAGAAAAGAATATCAATCCAGAGGAGCACCACACATCCACATCCTTTTGTGTATAAAAAAATATCAATCCAGAGGAGCACCACACATCCACCTCCTTTTGTGGATAAAAAATGCTCCTAAATTTGGTCATGATAGTAACGCCACTGTTTTACAGTTTATTGAAAAATGCATTACCTGCGACATCCCTTCATAAACCACAGATAGTGACCTACATACACAGGTCTTATGCTTCCAAAAATATAAGTGTGGCAAATAGTGCTGACGTAGATTTAATTAAAAAACAAAGGCAAATAATATACCAAATGTCGCTTTGGCTTCCCTACACCAGTTTGCAAAAAGGAACAAGTAAAAAGCATGATGTGTTCTGTTAGACACAGCGTAAAAGTCAAATCCCATAAAAATAAATACAACATTAAAAGGGGCGAAGCATCCAAGTACATCAATGATTACAATGCAATCAGTGCCCTCTTGTGGAATGCAAATATAGACTTACAATACATTGCAGACAATTCTACTGCAGTTGTAAGATATGTCACAGCCTATTTCACCAAAGCTGTTAAAAGACCTCTGGGATGACATAACATCTGACAAAACACTATCACAACATTTGTACAGCTTCTGTATACAAATGCTCCCCCATAGAGAATATGGGTGCTACGAAGCTGCAGACTGCTTAACAGGTACAGCCTGACAAATCTGAACACATTGCCTGGCTGAATCTTGGACCAGCTTCATCCCAAAAAAGTGCACTAAAATCCTACCAAGAGATAGCAAACATAGCCACAAATGATCCCAACAGCCAGGACATTTTAAAAAACAATTTAATTGACACATACTACCCAAACAGAAGTACTGCTTTGGAAAACATGTGTCTGTATGACATTGCCCAAAACTACCCATACAAAAATAATGTCACACCAAATGACACAACTGGCACATATTCACTCTCAACTTGTAAAGGAAGCCTAGGGAAAGTCACTAAATCCAGTCTAATTAATAATATAAAGGTATCATTTAAATCTCCACAACATAGAGAACTGTATTACATGGCCCTACTCCAACTTTTTAAACCTCAGAGAAAAAAAAAATAATTGTTAGGTGACTATGACTCATTTGAAGCTGCATTCAAAGCAAATGAAAGCAGTATAACAAATGACAATTTCAAACAATACACACAAATGTTGGACAATGAACGCCAACAAGAGGAAGAAATTGAAGCTCAACTAGACAGACAATCCTGAGGGCAGTCAACCTTCCCTTTCAAGAAGCCAGGAACTTGGAAAACCATTCATTCTAAATCAAGCAGAAATAGTATCAATATAAACAATCTGAGGAAGACTTGTCACTGCTTGAATCAAGCTAAACGATTAACAATTCACCATTTATCTAGAAGTCACTCAAGAAATTGGACATGGTTTTAAACATGAAACTAAAACCTGTAGCTGTAAAAATTATAAACCTCTGCTCCTGTATGTAAGTGGTAAAGCTGGTTCTGGTAAAACATTCTTAATAAAAAATAATCAGCCAATTCCTACAAAACTTAACAAACAGCAACCTTTCGGCTGCAGTAACAGCCCCCACAGGCTTAGCTGCCCACAACATAGGAGGTGTAACCTAACACCGACTACTGCTCATCCATGTAAAACACCAAAATAAGTTAGAATACTACAAATTATCAGCGCAGAAGCTGCTACTGAAGTATGCAGAGTATAAAACAAATGAAAGTGCTCCTGATAGATGAAGTGAGCATGGTTTCCAACCTCATGTTGGCTTTAATTCAACTCAGAATGCAAGAAGTCCTAAAAAACAACTACGAAGAACTGTTTGGAGGAAAACATGTTATTGTTTTCGAAGACCTTCTACAGTTAACAGCAGTGAAAGGTCAACCTATTTTCAAAACATTAGGACACACACAATGCCGCAATACCTTCAGCAGCATTGGAAATGTAAATCTATGGCAACATTTTCACTACAGAGAACAAACTGAAAACATGCGTCAATCTGCAGACCTCACCTATGCTAACATTTTTAAAAGCATTAGAACTGGTCTGCTTACTAAAGATGCAAAATCCATCTTAAATTGTAGACTAATCCATGAGCTATATGGACGAAACACATCTGCTCCTGATGTCATGGAACTATTAACTCAACAAAATCTAAAAGGTTTGTCCTTAATGCCAACCCTTGCAAGCTGTATTCAATACAACAAGACAATGTTGAGAACTGAAATGCAACCCATACTGCATATCAGCTCCACAGACAAAATAGAAGTGCATGTCATCACACTTTCTATGTGTCAACAAGCAACAGCACGGCTAAAAAGCTTAGAAAAATGTATCTCCAACACAGCTGGATTGGAGAAAATATTGACTTTGTGTCTAAACTGCAGAGTAATCTTAAATGCAACCTTGATTAGAACAAGGTTTAATCAAAGGAGCAATTGGTACAGATGTTGACTTCCAAACATATCCATGTGACAACAACATTCCATTTTTCAACATCCACTTTGACAAACTTGAAGAAGTTAAAATAATTGGACAGTCAATAACATGTTTCCTTCTTTTCAAAGACATGTATGTACATAGAGAGCAATTTTCTCTATCTTGATTGACATTGGCACCACAGTCTTTAAAAGTCAGCGCTGAAATTCCTTGCATCCTGGAATACAACCGGCTATGGGCACTATACACCCCCATCTAGATATGTACCCTGTACCTAAAAAAAAAGAAACCTTTAAAAAGACAACTAATACAAACAGAGGTTATAGCAGATCTCCCAACAACACCGCTAAAGAAAACAACGACCAACTCCTACATCAAACAATATAACCACAAAACTGTCTAGTACAAAGTCAACTGCACATCCATATGATATGGCATTTATAACACACCTATACAGAAGTGTTTCAAGGCGTGATGAGGCAAGGGAGGGGGAACAGAAGGAAGATAGACAACGATCCTACTAGGCCAGGTGATATTCAGATAGCAAGTGCATGGGAAGGGGAAGAGGAAAGTGCGGAGGGGGAGGAGGGAGGGGACAGTCCAGTACATGGGATAATAAAATAGATAACAAAGTAAAAGTACAGCCATCGATGGCAAGTGTAAGGGTAAGTGCAGACAACAGGTGTCAAGTGCTGGTAGTGGGACTGTAGGGATACAGAAAACAGTCCCCAAGTGCGGGGGTTGCCAGGAAGGCAGTGCAGGAGTGTCACTGGCAGGGTGGGGGCCTGGGCCCGAGATCAGAGGGTGACCAGGTAACCAGTGCAGTTTCAGTATCAGCCAGGAAGTCAGCAGCGAAGAGGAGGATAAAAAGCAGAAGCAAAGAGAAAAGTTTTGAGGTGCTTCGGGAACCGGACATGGTACTCCTCAAGTTTTAGGGGGGCAGGGAGGCTGTTCCAGAGGGAGGCCCAAGCCGGGGAAAGAGATCTACCACCAACTCGTTGCTTGGAGAAGCGACTGACCCTGGGGGAGTTGGAGGCAGATGAGCAAAGAGCTCGAAAAGGAAGATATTTAGGAAGAGATAGTTGAAGGTATTGAGGCACCAGGCCCCAGAAGGCCTTGTGGGCAATGCAGAGGAAAGGAAGAATATCTCTGAGGAGGTGCAGCTGGTAGTGAGACTTCTTAGAGACGTTAGATATGTGAAGAGAGAAGGAAAGTGTGGAGGCGAAGATGACCCTGAGGTTTTTGGCCTCACAGGTGGGAGCAGGAGGAGGGCCAAGAGAGGCCGGCCAGAGAGTGACAGGAAAGGAGGGAGCGGGTGTGCCAATGAGGAGAATCTCAGTTTTACTGGCATTAAGGCAGAGATCATTGGAGGCACACCACTCCTGGATGGCAGAGGGACAGTATGAGATGAGAGAGGGAGAAGAGGTGGCTGAGGGTAGCCTGAAAATGAGCTGAGTCATCCGCATGGCACTGGAAGTTGGTGCAGTGCGTGGCAATGTGGTGGGCAAGAAGTGCCAGGTATTGGTTGAACAGCTAGGAAGAGAGGTTAGACCGCTGGGGAACACCACAGGTAGAGATTGAACCTGGGAGGGACGATCAGAGAGGAAAGAAGTCAGCCACACCAGGGCCTGACCAGTGATCCTCAGGTTATCACGTAGGCTTTTGAGCAGGATGGCAAGGTTGAACGTGTCAAAGGCAGAAGAGAGATCAAGTAAGATAAGGACACAGGGGTGTTGGAATCAAGGTTGGAGAGCAGGTCTTCACAAATGTGTCTTCTCCAGAAAGATCTGCAGGCCCATTAAATGATCCACAAACAGAACTCTCTGTTCCATTTGAATTCAGCAACACGACTGGAGTAAATTGTTATGCTGTTGTGACGATGAATGTTCTCTTTCAATTGCCACCAATTGTTCACAACATTTACTTAAACAACTCGGACCAGTTGTGCTTGCAAATGCTTGTCCTTCATAGAAATGCCATAAATAATCCTGACAACACTTACAGCATGGGTGCACAACATACGGCCCGCGGGCCAGTTGCGGCCCGCCATGCTCTTTTGACCGGCCCGCGAGGCACAAAGACTTTCGTAATGGAGGGCAGCCCGCAAGCAGCATCGGCCGCCCTCCATTAGGAAAGTCTTTGTTGTCTTCCGGGCCGGACAAAACACTGGCCCTCATTGGCTCAGCACACACGCACCACGTCGCTCCTACGAACCACGTAGTGCGTGTGTGCTGCACCAATAGAGGGCCAGCACTATGGCTGGCGTGGCCAGTAAGGCTTGATGCCGGAAGGCATTTCAGCCTTGCTTGCCATGCCAGCCGTAGTACGATTCCACTTACCTCGCCAGCGTTCCTGCTTACCTGCCTTCCAGCACGTCTCCGGTAAGTGGTCTGTGTGTTTGTGTTTGTGTGTCAGGTCTGTTCTGCTGTATGTTTGTGTTGTGTATGTTGAGATGGGGGTTTGGGGGGTGTCGGATGTGTATGAATGTGTGTATGAATGTGTGTTTTTGTGTATGTTGAGATGGGGGTGGGGGGCGTGTCGGATGTGTATGAATGTGTGTTTTTGAGTGTTTGTGTTGTGTATGTTGAGATGAGGGGTGGGGGGGTGTCGGATGTGTATGAATGTGTGTTTGTGAGTGTTTGTGTTGTGTATGTTGAGATGGGGTGGGTGGTGTGTCGGATGTGTATGAATGTTTGTTTTTGAGTGTTTGTGTTGTGTATGTTGAGATGGGGGTGGGGGGTGTGTCGGATGTGCATAAATGTGTGTTTTTGAGTGTGTTGTGTATGTTGAGATGGGGGGCGTGCTGGATGTGTATGAATTTGTGTTTTTGAGTGTTTGTGTTGTGTATGTTGAGATGGGGGGTGGGGGGCGTGTCGGATGTGTATGAATGTTTGTTTTTGAGTGTTTGTGTTGTGTATGTTGAGATGGGGGTTGGGGGGGCGTTTCGGATGTGTATGAATGTTTGTTTTTGAGTGTTTGTGTTGTGTATGTTGAGATGGGGGGTTGGGGGGCGTGTCGGATGTGTATGAATGTGTGTTTTTGAGTGTTTGTGTTGTGTATGTTGAGATGGGGGTGGGGAGGTGTAGGATGTGCATGAATGTTTGTTTTTGAATGTTCGTGTTGTGTATGTTGAGATGCATGTATGGGTGCATGCTTCAGAGTTTGTGGGCTGAGTTGGGGGGGATTGTGTCTGTATGGGTGCATGTTTGAGAGTGTGTGTGCTGAGTTGAGGGGTGGGGGGTTCCGGTCTGTATGGGTTCATGGTGTATGCTTGAGAGTGTGTGCTGAGTTGGGGGGTGGGGGGTTCGGGTCTGTATGGGTGCATGTTTGAGAGTGTGCTGATTTGGGGGGAGGGGGTTCGTGTCTGTATGGGTGCATGTATGAGAGTGTGTGTGCTGAGTTGGGGGTGGGAGGTTCAGGTCTGTATGGGTGCATGTTTGAGAGTGTGCTGATTTGGGGGGTGGGGAGTTCGTGTCTGTATGGGTGCATGTTTGAGAGTGTGTGTGCTGAGTTGGGGGGTGGGGGGTTCGGGTCTGTATGGGTGCATGTTTCAGAGTGTGCTGATTTGGGGGGTGGGGGTTCGGGTCTGTATGGGTTTCATGTTTCAGAGTCTGCTGATTTGGGGGGTGGGGGGTTCGGGTCTGTATGGTGCATGTTTGATAGTGTGCTGATTTGGGGGGTGGGGGGTTTGGGTCTGTATGGGTGCATGTTTGAGAGTGTGCTGATTTGGGGGGTGGGGGGGTTCAGGTCTGTATGGGTGCATGTTTGAGAGTGTGTGTGCTGAGTTGGGGGGTCGGGGGTTCGGGTGTTCATGAATGTTTGTTTATGTATGATTGTGTTGTGTATGTTGAGATGCATGTATGGGTGCATGCTTCAGAGTTTGTGTGCTGAGTTGGGGGTTTGGGTCTGTATGGGTGCATGTTTGAGAGTGTTTGTGCTGAATTGGGGGCTGGGGGGTTCGGGTCTGTATAGGTGCATGTTTGATAGTGTGCTGATTTGGGGGGTTCGGGTCTGTATGGGTGCATGCTTGAGTGTGTTTGGGGCATAGTGTTTGGTTGGGGGTGAGGGGGCCATGGGGCATAGTGTTTGGTTGGGGGTCAGGGACAGGGGGCATAGTGTTTGGTTGGGGGTGGGAGCCATGGGGCATAGTGTTTGGTTGGGGGTGAGGGGGCCATGGGGCATAGTGTTTGCTTGGGGGGTGAGGGACAGGGGGCATAGTGTTTGCTTGGGGGGTGAGGGACAGGGGGCATAGTGTTTGCTTGGGGGTGGGAGCCATGGGGCATAGTGTTTGCTTGGGGGTGGGAGCCATGGGGATAGTGTTTGGTTGGGGGTGAGGGGGCCATGGGGCATAGTGTTTGCTTGGGGGGTGAGGGACAGGGGGCATATTGTTTGATTGGGGGTGAGGGACAGGGGGCATAGTGTTTGCTTGGGGGTGAGGGGGCCATGGGGCATAGTGTTTGCTTGGGGGTGGGAGCAATGGGGCATAGTGTTTGCTTGGGGGTGGGAGCCATGGGGCATAGTGTTTGGTTGGGGGTGAGGGGGCCATGGGGCATAGTGTTTGCTTGGGGGTGAGGGGCCATGGGGCGTAGTGTTTGGTTGGGGGGTGAGGGACAGGGGGCATAGTGTTTGCTTGGGGCGAGGGACAGGGGGCATAGTGTTTGCTTGGGGGTGGGAGCCATGGGGCATAGTGTTTGGTTGGGGGTGAGGGAGCCATGGGGCATAGTGTTTGGTTGGGGGTGAGGGGGCCATGGGACATAGTGTTTGGTTGGGGGTGAGGGACAGGGGGCATAGTGTTTGCTTGGGGGTGAGGGGGCCATGGGCATAGTGTTTGCTTGGGGGTGGGAGCCATGGGGCATAGTGTTTGGTTGGGGGTCAGGGGCCCATGGGGCATAGTGTTTGGTTGGGGGTTGAGGGAGCCATGGGGCATAGTGTTTGGTTGGGGGTGGTGAGGGGGCCATGGGGCATAGTGTTTGGTTGGGGGTGGGAGCCATGGGGCATAGTGTTTGGTTGGGGGTGGGAGCCATGGGGCATAGTGTTGCACTCCAAGAGTGAACCCAATAATAAAGCTAAAATAGGCACAGTTAGGAGATGTACATCCTTTGCTTTTTGAGGAAACCTGACTCAACGAAGGCCATACTCCTCTTGGGCAACCCAAACAGCAAACTATAGCAGTCCAAAATAACAGAATGTCCAAACAAGGGTCAATAAAAAATATAATATTTGATTAAACAGACGATATACAATAACTACATTGAAATAAATGATAATAATGGAAAATGTGTAGTACAAAATGTAAGTTTGAAATGCAATAAAAATCGTTACCCCTCAAAAACATATTCTTTTTCCATGTGTTTAATACAAATTGGGGGTTGAAAAAGCCTCCTGACATGTCCCGCCTACCGCCCCGCCCACTTTTACTTTTCGGCCCACCATAGCCCTCATGTAAGGTACTTTCGGCCCTCTGTCAAAATCAGTTGTGCACCCCTGACTTACAGTGTCTCGAGTATAGAGCAAGAATTGGATTACTGTGCCTGAATGGTAAAATGTACCATAAACACACAGGGAGATCCACAAGAATTCCAAATGTACTAGCTAGAAGTACTGGCAACCAAAAACATCCCTATAAATGAAATATTCCAGATTTCATACACGTTGAAACATGCATGCACTCCCTGCAACCATTTTTCACAAGACCACATCCCTAATGAACGATTTGTATATGTATCCATACCAAATTCTGAATCCATTCCACTTCACCAGCTTCTGCTGAATGCAAATCATGGAATATTATGCCCTTTTTGCAATTCAGACAATCGTTCCACCATACAAATAAACTCACATAGCCAGTATGTCATACTAATGCTTCTAAGGTACAATGCAGATAGTACCAAAGAAAATGGTAAGCTTACAGGCTTTACACACGGCCAAGTATCTCTTTGGAAGAAAACCTTCACAACAGTAGGTATAGTATACCACACTGGTGCCACAACCATTTCAGGGCACTACACTGCATATGTCAAAAGAATAATTGGTTGGTTTGAATGTAATGATACCGCCGTTACTTCAAAACATAGGTTACCAGCAAATTTAACAAATGCCTACTTAATATTCCTTCAACCCAAATTTAGTCACTAAACTATAGCACAATAAACAGTTAGAATACGCCAACAGGTATCTAACTACATCCCTAATACTACAATAGTACTTTTGAAAGTCTATCTAGTTAGAATACACCAACAGGTATCTAACTACTTCAAAAATACCCTTCATGCCAAAACACTTCAAATATGCCATCTCAATTCTTATACGACAAAACATCTTCTAACCTCTAATGTAGTTAGAATACGTCAACAGGTATCTAACTGCTTTAAGCATTCCCTTAATCACAACATACTTCAAACAAACATACAATCACCCCTACACTCACGTAACTGTAATTGTTTTTTTATCCAGTACAGATTTGTTTTCCCAATGACCCAATGATTATTTAATGTGAAAACAACAGCAGTGTGTCATACACTAATGTTGTACCAAACATAGTACTTAGAATGTACTGTTTATGAGGGTCTAAAAAAATGTATATGTACAATGGTATACAACTGCAGTTTTTAAACTATCTTGCTTAATAAATTGTACTGTTTTGTTCCCACAGAAAATAAACCAGAGATTCCAGATTCATAATGCTATAAAACTAAGTAACCATAGCAATTATAAACAAATACATATTGTATGCACACTATCCTCAATTGTACTACAATCGTAAGTACCATACACAGTTCAATTACATCATTCCTCCATATTACAAACACTTTGTTACCTATAATTACTATACATATATTACTACTACGGTGACCATGGACTCAGTGCCATTTCCAAACCCTTTTTTCACTTATAAAAACAGCTCCACATTACCTTCATTCCACTGCCCTACCATTTCTATGCCCTCTTTCAGTCATCAAATAACCCCAAATGTCTTTCCCAAGCTGTCCGTTCATGGCACTGTCCGCGAACTACCGCAGTGTCCGTGGACAGCTACGACAACGGCCCAACCTTTTTCCACTTACAAATATAGCCCCATATCATCTTTTTTCCACTCCCCCACCCTTTCCAGCCCCTCTTTCCACCACCAAAAACCCCAAATTTGTTTTCCAGACGTTGTCCCCAGCGCTCTGTCCGCAGACACCAAACCGATCCAACATGGCAGGCGTTTCAAAAAATATGACGCACCTTTACGCTTTTTACCATCCAATCAGCAGGTGCGTCTGATGTCTGCACATCCGCCCCTGGACCAATCGGAGGCCCGTACGGGGACCGAACAGGGAAGTGAGTCCGTGGACCGAACCCAGATATCACTCTTTTTTTGTAGCTACTTATTGGTCGTTTTACAAACAAATACTGGACAGATTTACACCAAATTTACAAAAGCATGCTTTTGGGACCAAGCCGCCCCTCCTGCCACAAATTTGTTGAAAATCCGTCCAAAGGTTTGGACTGTAGGCATGAGCAAAATTGTTTTCCATTGCGTCTATGGGAAAAACCACACATTTTGTGACCCCCCTATAACTTTGCCCCCCTTAACAAAACCTCACCAAACTTCACAGAATCAATTTGATGGGCCACATATGTATTTTGCAAAGTTTCATGAGGATTCATTCAGGGGGGGCAAAGTTATAAGCCGCCCAAAAAGTGTTCTTCCTATGGGTTGAACAACTTAACCATAACTACAAGGCCACTACTGCGGTCCTTGTATTATCTATCTGTGCACTTTTTGGAAAAGCAAATCATTTGGCGTCACAAACCTTTGGAAGCCTTGTGCTGTGAAATTCCAGGCATCCAGAAACCTGTGCTCGTACGTTGAAATTGAGATTTTTGGTGCATGTTTTTTTTTCTCTTTCTTTGAAGTGAGAGCTTGGCTGTTTTGATAATCTTTATGTGTGTGAGTGCTTTTTGTGACTTTATTCAGATTACAGTGAATATATAGATTGTTGTAAATTATTGTAAATATGCATTCTTTGGTAAAAAACAAGGGTGATAATGCTTCTTCTATTGGCGGAACTTTTTTGATGTTGTTGTTCCTGGCTGGACTAAAGGTGTATGATGCACTGGCTAAAGAGTGCGCTTGTAAGGCTGAGTTAAATGAGCCGTGTGCTGAGACTTTGAGCAGCACTGCGCCTGATGAGATTGTGTCTTGTTTACATCATTTTTCAGTGCAGAAGGGATATTAGTTTTGCCACACTAGTAAGAAGAGGTAGGATTGTATTGCATGCCTATCGAAAAAATGCATCAGAGGAATGTGGAACTGGAGGCAGATGTATTGCGTTTGGAGAAAGAATTGGGTGCTGAGAAACACATTTCACTGATGCAGCAATTGCAGTTGAAAATTTGGCATCTAAATATCAAGAGGTTGCTGAGAGAGCAGCTGTCAGAGTTGTCCAGTATAAATATAGGAAGTGTAGGGGCCATGTTAATAAACAGAAAATTGCTGCAGTGATTGTCACTGCTGGAGCAAATTGGAATCTGGATCAGTGGGATGGAGATATATGGGATTCAAGTGAATCAGATTGTAGTCCTGATGTAAAAGCAAAGTCTACACTGAAATAGGATGGTAAAACTGTTACTGCTAACCCAGTGACTAGATATAGACCCGGCACGCACTCACACAATCCAGGAGGGGGTGTTGTGGATTTAACCACACTGGAAGATTGTACACAGCAGGAATTTGGTGAGATTATTACTCGATTTAGGCAAAAGTCAGGGGTGCCCTTACTCACCTGGATGGTGTGCATGTATGAAGGGGGTTCCTGGGGGCCTGTTGGTAGATTCCACAGATTCCCCACACTTCCTGCCTCTGTCCACTGACACCAATATACAAGAAGTATTGTGGGCTGGACCCCCTCCAGATGCAAATGGTCAAGCTTTGCAGGTGTCTTTGTTGCACCTAGCAGCTCAGGGGTGTAACCGCAGATATCCTATTACCACAGATTGGCCCACTGAAGAGAGAAAGTGGTATACTTTAAAGGGTGCAGTTAAGAAAATCAGAGAGCATGCAATGAAAGAAGCAGTTCATGTAGATGAACCGGTACATATGGGGGTGGTGCCATTGTCAGTGTCAACCAGAAATATAGTTTTAAGAACTGCCCCACTCGCATATAGGAGTGCCATTATGACTTTGTGAGTGGGCATGACTGGGAAGCCAACTGATGAAGTGGTAGATGCTATTCAGCAATTGTCAGATCTGAGTGAATGGGACAAAGGTGAGGACAAACCACGAGAGAGAGAGAGAGAGAGCGAGAGAGAGAGAGAGAGAGAGAGAGAGGGGGGCACAGTAAGATAAGAACAGTGCGCAGGAGACAAGATAGCAGAGATTCCTGAGTGTCAAGAAAGGACAAATTACAAGACAGGTGGTGTAAAAGCAGAAAAAGGACACTTCACCTTCAGCACCTCCTTAGGAGGAGCAGGGAGAAGGGTCCATGGGTATCCCTTTCCAGTAGCAGTCAACATATGCTGAGTTGAGAAAAACAGTGAGTGCAATGTTAGAGGCTGAGTCTGGATACGCTCGGTCTTAATTTGACTTGGATTGTGGCAGAGTCCCAGCAGGTGCAGCTCGTATAAAAGTTGACAGACAACCTCATGTTAATGTTAAGATTTTTTGGAGGCCTGGGAACACACAAGAGGTCCGAACTTAGAATAATAAAGGGCGGAGGCCTCATTGATTCATGGAAGTCCTTCGAGATTTAAAGGTTGACAGGAGTAGAAATGAAGATAGGTAATTTGAAAGACAGAAATCTCAGGTATCGGGACTTGATTATCCCGATACCAGAATATATCATTGGATTTTACATTCTGGAAGGGTTGACTCTAGGACTCGGAGGAAAAACGTATCAGTTTGGAGTGAGTGCATTGACTTGTACTCCAGTGATTGTAGGCAAATTGAAAATCCCTCTGGTGCATGTGCCTTTGACCACAGAGTGTGTGCCTGTGAAGCAATACCGCATTCCTAGGGGTGAAAAGGAAATTTCAGATACCATTAATGCACCAAGTGAATATCCTGTAACAGCGCCACGATGCCTCCTGGCCGCTGGGCGCTTTATAAATCCAAATAAATAAATAAATATGTAGAGGCAGGAGTATTATGCCCAGTCTCTACTGCTTCGAACAATCCGGTCTGCCCTGTGAAAAAAGGGATCTGGAGAATGACTGTGAACTTGCATAGCCCAACCCTCTGTAACCAGCTGGTGGTAGACCACGTAGATAAAATACCATGTAAGCCAGACATACAAATCTCACATTACAATAAAGATATTCTGACTCAGGTAAAAGATGAGCGCAGTGTGCAAAATCATTTGGAAGCAATTGTTGAGGGATAGAAGAAGGAAGGCTGGGAGATTAACCCTGATAAAATTCAAGGGCCAGGTGAGACTGTGATATTTTTGGGAATTCAATGGCATAACGGGCATCGAGAGATGGTCCTAAAAGCCAGACAGAAGATACTTGAATTTAGCACTCCATTGAGCAAGAAACAAGCTCAGCCTTTCATAGGGTTGTTTGGGTTTTGGAGACCGCTTATACCACATTTAGGGCAAATCTTGGCCCTACTTTACAAAGTGGCATGAAAGAAATCTGAATTTGAGTGGGGCGAGGAGCAGCAGAGAGCATTTGATTTGGCAAAGGTCACAGTGCAGCGTGGGCTCGATTTATGGTCTTTGAAGTCAACAGAAGTGAAACTGAATGTATTTGTACATGAAAACTATGCTAATTGCAGACAATAGCGAGTTCCTTTGGGATTTTGGAGTCGCAAATTACCTAAAGCGGTTGATAAGTACACTCCATTTGAGAAGCAATTGCTAGCGTGTTATTGGGCTCTTATTGATACAGAACAATTGACAGTGGGTCATGATGTACTGAGCAGGCCCAAAATCCCAACTATACAGTGGGTGTTGAGGTTTCCTAAGACATACAGGATAGGTCACGCCCAAGAAGCCAGTATAATCAAATGGAATTGGTACATTCAAGACAGAGCAAAATCAGGAAAGCGTGGGGTTGCAAAACTACATGAGCAAGTGGCTTATATACCACCCGTAGACTACATACCATCTGGAAGTGACAGAAGTGCATGAGTCTCCAGTAAAATGGGGAATACCTTATGGGGATTTGACAGTGGAGCAGAAAGAACACACCTGGTTTACCGATGGCTCTGCCCACTGCATAGCAACTGAGCGCTATTAGAAAGCTGTGTCATATAATCCCAAGATAAAAAAGATCTTAACAACATCAGGGAAAGGAAAGAGCAGTCAATTTGCAGAACTCTATGCAGTTTATCAAGCTTTGAAAAAATAAAAACCTGGTCAATGTCATTTGTACACAGATTCATTATCAGTGGCCAATGGGCTAGCTGTGTGGCTGCTGACATGACAAAATAATGGGTGGAAAATGCATTCAAAAGAATTATGGGGATAGGAACTGTGGCAAGATATCTGGGAAATGCTATCACAAAGTGAGGTAATAGTGTATCATGTGGATGCACAATGTACTACTGATTCATTAGAATGTTAGTTCAGATGAACACACCAAGATTTCATCTGTGGATCCAGAGGCTCAGGACAGCGATTTGGAGGGTTTCGCCAAGTGGGCGCACCAGAAATGTGCACACATGGGAGAAAAAGCTCCTTGCAGGTAGGCACAAGCTTGGAGGATCAATATCCCTTTAGAGGTAGTGAGAACAATAGTTTTGCAATGTCCTGTGTGTCAACATCAACAGCATAGACCCATCCCCCATATTGTCCAGGGCATTTTGCGAAGAGGCAAGTTACCCGGTCAAATCTAGCAGATCTATTATATCGGACCTATGCCAATTAGTAAAAGTTGCCAATAAGCCTGTACAACTGGATACTTTTTTGGGACATTTGATGGTGTTACCATGCAAGAGGGCTGCACAATTGAACACTATTAAGTTGTTAGATCAAATCATATTGCATTATGGTGTACCCTTTTAGGTTCAGAGTGACAATGAGTCCCATTTTAAAGGCAAGTTGATTCAGGAATTCTGTCAGGAGAAAAATAGTGGCTTTACAATCTACCATCTCACCCTGAAGTGGTGGGTTTGATTGAGAGAATTAATGGTTTGTTGAAAGAACAGTTGCGCAAATCAGAAAATGGCAGTTTGATGGGTTGACTTGATCGTGTGTTTTATGCTGTGCAGATACTGAATAACAGGCCATTGGCTGAGAATGAGACACCTTTGACACGCCTGTTAACACCTGCTGTGCAGAGGAAAACTAATTCAGCTACAGAAACTATGGTTTATTCAGAGGTTACGCCAGGTGCTTTAGCTCCCTACCGCACAACTCCAGAATCTGTAGGAGTAGACTTGCATGCTCACAAAGAAATCAGATTTGAACCAAGAGATATAATAGTAATTGAAACTGCGAGTGGAGTACAAATTCCCATAGAACACATTGGATTGATTGCCCCTAGATCTGTATAAGCATTGAGGGGCATCCAAGTACTGGGAGGAGTGATAGAGGCAGATATCAGGGAGAAATTAAAGTCATTTTAATGAACAGTAGAGACCAAATACTGCCTATCCATGTAGGAGACAGGATAGCCTAACTGATTGTTATACCTGTACAATTATCCATGATCTGAAAAGGGGGAGACCCCTACAGTGTTAACTACTGGTGGGGACCATAGTTCTGGATCATCAGACCGCATGGTACTGGGTGCAAAGGTGTGGGTAGATAAACCAAGTGACCCATATGTACCCATAGATGTCAGGCAAGGATCAGGTCGTTTTAGTAATGGAAGCTGGTAGATAGAAATGGGACTATGTTCCTGCAAGCAAATGTTATTTAAGAGATTGATTATCAACACTAATATGTCTTTTCTGGATTTGCTTTACATATTCTGTGCCTGGCTGTTGCAATTGTGATAAATGGACTCCCTTTGGAAGGGTCAAACCGCACACCACAAGCACAAAATGTTGTATTTGCGAAGCCAACCAATGTGAATCTGATGATACTGAGGAATAATGTTTGTGGGTCACTTAATACTGACGCCGACATACCAGCCCCATCAGGCACAAAGAACTGAATTCGCAAAACATTGAGGATGATCCAAGTACAAGTTGCATGGCAAATATATCTACCAATGCATGCCCAAACGGACAAAATGTGGGCATACCTTGGACGTAAAGTATTGAACATACTTCTGTTTGAAGGATATGCATAATGCATTGGACTTACTGACAACATGTCTGGTAGTGGTAGCAACACCTGCTTCAACTTTGAGACACATTTTTGGAATGCTGCATAAATGCTCTTTACTGGAGAATTTGGAAGTGCAACACTTGTTTTCTGTCTGAGTACTGCAAATTCTGTCTAGAAACCAACCAAAAATGGAAGAACTTCACCCAAATAGTGACTTACCCACAGTGATGTCTGCTTTTTAATGGCTTGTCAGCCAGAAGAGGTTGGCAAACGTCAACAATTGAATATGATCAAAGAAATGTACCGGACTCTAATTGAGGAACAATTGTGTTGACGTGCTACAAGCACATACACCAAGGTTGATAACACTATGATTTGTAATCATACAGTTGTAGCTGCTAGTCATTTGAGCCATGTAAAACTTCCTGTAGGATGGCTTTTTTTGTGTTGAAATATAACCTATTCTTACATTCCAGCTAACATCTCTGGAGGACCATGTGCACTAACACGACTAGCCCTAATGATTTTTCCTTTGCAGTCAGCCCTACCTAGACTCAAAAGATCAGTTTTTGAATCTATAGGGCTATTTCCCAGGCTTTTAAATATTTTTTCCCTGCCTCTCTTTGGCCTCCAATCTTGTGATCTGTGCAAACTGTGCTGATGGCACCCAGTGTCTTATCCCCCTCACTGGAAATCATGCAGCTGACTCCTTCATAATCAACTCCACCTATAATCTTAAACATAGGTGGATGCTGCTTAATTTTCTGGCAGTTTACAATTCAAAGATGGAAATCATGATTGTTGGCACTGCCCAGAAACTCCGCAAATTGGACCCTGCATTCCAAACCTTCAAAGTAGCCAAATGCTCTCTCAAAACTCTTACAAAGACCAAAATCCTTGGAGTTGTTTTGGACCAGGAGCTGAGCATGAAATCTCATGTTAGTAATCTGGTTTGCTGCTCCTCCTACTATATCAAGCTCCTAGCACAAATCTGTCCTTTCCTAGATGCTAGCAGCTGCGCCACTCTAGCTTGAGCCATCATTGGATCCCGTTTAGACTATTGTTCAAGCCTTATACAGGGGGTAGGTCAGGGGGAACTAAATCGCCTCCAGGTTGTGAAGAACAATACCATCAAAGTGGTGTGTGGCCTGCACAAATCAGACCATAGGGGTCATTACGACCCAGGCGGTAAGTACACCAACTTTACCACCATGGTGTAAACTATGTTTACACCATGGTGGATGGCGGATTTACCACCCCATTCCAAGGTGAGTGGGGCAGTAAATCCCCATTTCCCATTTACCCTTCCCCATTCCCATTTTTGCCCCATAGGGCATAATGGGAGTGGGGAAGGCGCTAATTACGGCACCGTAAATTACGGTGCCGTAATTAGCACCAAGGCGGTTTAGCGCCATGGATTTTAACGCCTGCTAAAAGCAGCCATTAAAAATGGAATCAGGCGTTAAGGGTTAACGACGGCGTTAACCCTTAACGCCTGAGTTGTAATGAATGTGCATGTATCTGTAGCAAGAAAATGCCTGCACTGGCTTTCAATTAGAATGCACATTGTCTTCCGTACACTGTGCATTGCTCACTCCTGTCTTTTTTGCAAAAATCCAACTTCAGGTTAGCTTTTTCTATGCTGGGATGGCCCCCGGTCAGATGTACTCTGCTATCCAATAACTCGGGCCTCCTTCTGATCCCAAAAGCCAATCTGACTTTGGTATCGGATGGTTGCTTCCCTATGGCTGCTCCTCACCTCTGGAATGCACTTCCGCCTGACTTGAGATCTTGTTCCTCCCTGAAAGCCTTCAAACGTATGCTGGAGAATATCCTATTTGAATGGGGGACCCCTGTTTTTCTCATTTTACTTCATTTCTTTCTGTGTTTCTTGTTTTTTTGTCCTGTACCGCGCTCCCCTAAAAATCCCCAGACTGTGATTTAAATGTGCATTTGTTATCAGAATCTGATGTCCTAGCTCTTGCATATTCATTGGTGGGAGTTTGGGTATTAGCTGTTGGGGCTATAAATATTTGATTAGGTTAGCATGTTTAGTAGTGAAGGGGTTAAATCATACCTCTGAAGCCTTAGAAGATTTGCTTCTAGATAGCAAAGGTATGAGAAAAGCAGTTTTACAGAATAGAGCTGCTATTGATTATTTGTTGTTGAAACATAATTTAGGTTGTAATGCATTTGAAATAATGTGTTGTTTAAACTTGAGTGATGAAGTGAGGTGTGACACATATCAAAGTCGGACACTGGCAGGTATAGTTCTCATGTTTACTGATCAAAAGAGAACTGTATATAGAGTAATACATTTAGCTGAGATTAATACATGAAGACATCCACCAGCCCCTCTGGCGAGCTGGCTCCCAACTGACTCCTTTCAAATGACTCCGCTTCCACGTTCCACTCAACATTCCATTTATGTGACATCACCCAGTCAGCACAATCACATACCAAATTAGGCAAATCACCACAAGTGACCATTCCCAGTCTGTGTAAAACCATGTTCAAAATTTGAAGGACTTGACAAAGCAAGTAAAATCTTACCACACTAGGAATTCGTGGGACGGGTTGTTTTATTGGATTCCAGATATTGGTGGAATTTTACGTTATGCTTTTGCTTGTGTTTTTATAATTGTTGTACATTTTTTCTTGTTGCTGTATTTCTAGTTCAGTTATAATGTTTCATCGATTTCAGAAGCCGACTTTAGTGCCACTGAATTATGGAAATCAAATGTCCAATAGTGGAATGTAATGCTTTTGAAATGTAAAGTTTTTGACTAAAACATGGAGTCTGTGTGAAATGCATTCTGAGTGAGCCCAGAGCGGCAACGTACATTTTCTTCCTCAGTGAGATCTGAATTTTAATGTAAGATTTGAAGACTGTCTGTACTATCCATTAGAAAAACATGTGCTCGCCTATGCTAGTCTGCATTGCTCCAAGGACTGTTTTAAATAGAGATGCTAGCAGCTCTTCGCTCCCATGAGAAAGAGAATAGTTCGCTTCTTCAGATGACCATGGGCTATTCGGATGATCCTCCCTCACTTCTCCACCCCTAGGGTCATGTTACGCTCACCTGGCTCCCACAGGGGCGTTGGTCAGACCCGGACAGCTGCGGTCTCCACCCACGTGATGCGTAGTGCAGCGATGACTGACTGGATCTGCCCTCCTAATCTTGTCTGCTTAACCCGTAGAAATATTCTCCTTATATTCTTGAAAGATGAGCTCTCCATCCTGCGTAGATTTGCAGGGGCGCGTCGATTCCAGTTACTTCACTGCTTTGAAGGCTCGGGAGAGTTCCGGAGAGTATTGACTCTGAGGTTCCTGGCGAGGACCAGTAAGTATTAAGTTCATAGAGTTCAATATGTCCGATGTTCACTCTTGTTCCCCCCTTCCTTTCTTGTCTTGCAGCTGGCTCGTGAAAAGATGCTCTTGTAGCAGCTGGTGGCGCTCAGGTAAGAGACTGTATTACCCGGCGCTGTCCGGTAAATGTTGCACGAGGAAAACGTGTTGTTTTGTCTCTCTTTACAGATGCGGCATGTGAAAATATGGAGATTCACAAAAGGATGCCTCCGGTGGTAAATCAGGTAAGTCTATGGTGGTAAGAATTATATTTGTTGGTTGCCTCGGCTCACCTTGTGGTTTTCTTTTGTCTCCAAGGTGCCGAAGTTCGGCGAAGAAATGATGGAGGCAGCGCCGACCTGAAGGATGCTGTGAAGACTGGTGAGTATGGCGCGGCGCGGCGCTGCAGCTGGAGGTGCGACGCATGCAGAAATTATGTTCTTTACAGGTCCGGAGACAAGATGGATCCAGAATCAGGTGTGGAATAGAAATAAGTTTGTTTCCTAACCTTGTCCCTTTCTTTCCTCTTTGTTTTAGGAGCTCCGGATTCGAGGCGGCCGTGGCAGAAGACTGGATGCAGGCTGCAGGCACGGTGAGTGTTACGCTGCTGGATGCAGAATAACACGAAGCGTGTGTTGCTCGTCGGGCGTGGTTTAAATAGCCTCAAAAGTAGTCCCAGGTAAGAAGTCCCTAGAACCACACCGAGTAAAAAATAGTCCCTGTAGAATAATAGTCTCTTTCAGGCTTCATGTTGGATTGGAGTCATTTGCAGCATGGTCCGCCTGAGGTAAGTAATGACTATGAGCCTGGCTGAACCCAGATAGCCCCTAGCTGGGGCTGCTGGGGTTTTACTAAATGTCTAGATGCCTGCTCCCGGGGCTGATGGGTTTGGTCCAGATGCCTGGCGGTAGGCATCATGACAGCTCAGGATCCAAAAGCGATGGCCTTTTCCTGGCCACCTGAGAAGAGGATCCAAGGGAAGTAGGAGTGAGAATACCTTCAGGTTTCTCACATACCATTCCCCAATCCAGGTTGGTCCGGGGTGCTTCACATGGAAACCGGGAGAGGAAGTCTATGTTTCGTTGCGCTCAGCCTTTCCGGTGTTCTACTGTGAAGCAGTAAGGTTTAAGGTCCAGGAACCACCACATTACCCGAGGGTTGGATTCCTTCCTCTGACTGATCCATACTAACAGAGAGTGGTCTGTTATTAGGCGAAACCTATGACCCATGAGGTGAATCATTGCCCACTTGATTGCCAGCACCTCTAACTTGACTAACTTGATGACTGAGTAGTTCTTCTGCTTGGGGAATAGCTTTCTGCTGATGTACAAAATTGGATGTTCCACACCATCATGCTTTTGTGACAGAACAGCTCCTAACCCCATTAAGGAAGCATCAGTCTGGAGGATGGATTCTTTGGAAAAATCTGCAACTTTTAAAATTGGGCTCTGACATATGGCATGTTTGTCATATGATCTTTTGGGGCTTAGCATTTTTCAATCTGTCTGTCAATCTGGATGTTTTGCTGGAGAAATTTTGAAGTAACCTGTGGTAGTACCGATTAGTCCCAAAAAGACCCTTAGATCATTCTTAGTTTTTGGAGTAGGAGTATCAAACAGCTCTCAGCTTCTTTTGCTGTGGTTGGACAGTACCAGTATCCACAAAGAATCCCAAATACCTAAACGCAGATTGGGCCAGCTTGCATTTTCTCGGATTAGCAGTCAGCCCTGCTTTTCTTAGCACTCGCATATCTGTGGAAAGGTAGTACAAATGATCTTCCCATGTCCTGCTATATATCACAATGTTGTCTACTTAGGCTCCTTCAAAATTCTGAGTATGGCTGGAAGATTTTTTCCATCAATCTCTGGAATGTTGGAGGAGCACTATGCAAACCAAAAGGCAGGACTTTAAAATGAAACAACCCCATGGGAGTGGCAAAGGCAGTTGTTAGGGAGAATTCTTAGAAATGTGCTAATTCCCTTCTACCTTAGAGACCCGCAGATCTTTTTGGTGGACTTTTAATTTCTAACCTGGAGAGAGTGAGACCTTTTTCCCACTCTACCATGTATTTTTCTGTGATTTAGTCTCTGTGTTTCTATGGAGTCTGACAGTGACACAGGAAAGTCTCTTATATTTCCCAAAGGTTTAAATACCTTCTCTTGGTGAAACTACTGTTTCCAAGAGCAGTGAAGTGAAATCGACTTTACTTACATTTTGTAACTTTCTAGACCCAGAACACACTATCTTACCATAGGGTGATTGAGGGGCTACTTAGTATCCCTTTTGTCTAGTTTCCCATTTAACATTTTTATGTTACCCTTTCTACAATTAATGGCTGGTGGCAGTGGTTTACATTTTACTACTATTGTGTGTTTTGCACCGCAGGCTGCAATCGCAGTTGCAGTAAGGCACCCATGGGTGCCCATTTTGTAAAAATTGCCCCAGTTTTGTTTTTTTCTCCATTTCTTGTTGGAAAGGCCTTTTTTGAGATTTACTCTGCGTGCCAAACCAGATTTGGTCCCTTTGTTCATTTTGTCTTTGGCGGGATTCAAGAGTGAAGCCCACCTTTGGCTCCAGCGTGTCTGGCAGAGGCAGGAGGTGAGGGAGGTGCCCAAAACTCCCTATGCTTAGTCTCCTTGGTTACAGGAGTGCACCCAAGGGTGATTGGCTGGAGGGCTGTCCTCGGAGGACAGCCACCCTGCTGTGTGATTCACAGCTAGGCTGCGAATGAATGGGAAAAACCTGCCTAAAAAGTGAGGCTTTTTGGCTTGGAAGGCAGAGTCGACACAGGACAAAGAAATCCGAAGAAGAACTCGGAAGAGACGCCTGCTGCAAATCCTGGACTGTTGGTTTGCCCAGTGAAGCCCTGCTGCTCTGCTGAAGCTCCGAATTTGCCTCCACTGGAGAAGACTTGCAAAGGACAACTTCTCCCCTTGGGTTGGTGTGACCAATCGACCCCAAGATGAGCTCATCTGGAAATCCTCATGAAGCTGGCTGTACTGCCATTGCTGCTGCAGGAACCGAAGTGCCCGGGAGAGGAACACCAGAATCATGTGAGTGTCTTTAAGTCAGACCTGAGCTCCAGGAAGATCCTCTGGACTCCCAGGAAGCAGGACTGGCCAGGCCTGAGCCACCTCAACAGAGTGCTGGACCCCAGATGGCAGGAAAGTCCAGAGTGGTATCTGAGAGACTGTGGTGGTGCTATTTGCTATAGACGCGAGGTGCTGAAAATGCAAAGTGCAGGTGAATTGAAGTTTGCCCTTTGCTGCCGCCAAGCTTCCCATTGTAGTGCAGGAGTTCCAAGACGTCCTCCCTCTTGTCCCCATGACTAAGGCCCAGGAACAACAGGATCTGCAGACCTACACAGGAACAGAGGCCAGCTGGAACCATTTGTTCTAACCAAAGGTACTGTAAAACTAAGGGGACGTGCCTCTTGTTGTGTAGCCTTACTTGTTCTCAGTTGAGAATTGTCTTGGTTGCTTTTGCAGCTTTGCTTGCAGCGTTGCCCCTCACAAGCTCCCCAGCTTGTGGCCCTACAGTGATTCTTTATTTCTACAAAGACTTAGAAAACATTGTGCAAGACTTTTACTTACCTACAAGAAGTACTTTTGCTCAATTAATATTGGCTGGCCTGGCTCCCTGAAAGACTCTTCCTCCCTCTGACTGTGTGCTTTACCTTTCCTCCAACAAAGGGTTAATTTACTTTGCATTGGGGGTTCAAACGTACTTACCTGCTTCAGAATATTTGCTTAACCTTTGTCTTATTCTGAAACCTTTTCTTTAACACCAACTCAGTCTTGCTCTAAATGTACCAGTGATATATTAATGTCCAACGTGTCCTAGTCATTTAAGTCACCTGAGGGTGTTGGAAACATCTGTGTGCCATCCCAAATGGGTATTTGCTGATTTAGAGAAACTAAGAGTGTGTATTTAGAAGTGTATTTGTGTGTTGTTTATATATTGCTCCCTTCTAAAGAAAGCTTATTCAACTGACAGTTAAATAAATTAATAATTGTTTAATCAAGAAACCTTGAGTGTAAGAGTTTATTTGAATACTTGTCACTGTGTCATCTGTACAGTACAGACTTATATGGGGTTCCTATTGCCAGGAGGTCATGGTTGCTGTAGTCTCCCAAAGGGCACTGCACACAATCTTGCCTAACAGCAGTGTTCTCTTTATCAGGTCAATGATAAGGAACTTGCCAAAAGCCTTTCATTAGATCTATGGTTGAAAGGTAGACAGCGTTACCCAGATGGTCTATCAGATCGTCGCTACAGGACATTAGGAATGCGTCAAAGGCAGAGATGGTTCACCTTTCTAAAGTCTATGCAAAACCTCAAACTTAAATTGGACTTTGCCACCAATACGATAGGTGAGGACCAAGGACTATTAGAATGATGTTAGCCTCTAGAATGTTTTTAACTTCCTGAATTATGGAATATTTTCTAGCCTCGGTAACTGATAAGGTTTCAAGTGTACCACTTTGCCCACAGGAGTGTGCATGTGATGATAAATATCCTTCTGTTCCTTCCTTCTCAGATTCTTCCTTTAGCCTAGGGAACACAGCTTTCTCAAGCACCCCTTGAGCAATGTTATCCCCTTGATTAATTTTGAATGGGTCCGTCCCATTATTTTGTAACAATACCTAGAAGCGAAGGCGGTGGAACGGGGCTGGAACATCAGAGCCCCAGAGGCCCGACGGGGCCTCCCGCAGCACCAGAGCGGCGACCGAGTGGCGGTATGTGTGGAGGACGGTGGGAGAACTGGAAGTGCTCACAGGCTTGCGGCCTGGAAGGAGTGAGGGGAGAAGAGGCGGGTGAGGAGAGGGGCGGCACGCTCACTAATTCCGAGTGTGCAGCAGCATATTGGCCCTGGGTACAGACCCCTCCTAACTGCCAACTGAAGGAGGGAGGCGGGCACAGTAATACGTTTTGGTGGCATCCTTTGGGGCCGGCAGAGGCAGCACTGCAAGAGGCTGAAACACAATGCCCCCGCCCAGTCGTACATGTCCCTTAGGGATGGGAGTGTGGCCTCCAGTGGGACAGGGGCAGTGACTGAAGAGGAGAAGGAGCCAAGCTGTGCTGGCAGAGACTGGGCCTAGCAATCATTGTGCTGCTGGAATTGTGTGGCCGGGAGCTGAGATAATTGTATTTGCTGTCAGTGCAGCCTAAGGCTGAGAAAAGACCTGCACCATCCCCGGACATCTGTGGTGCACCGAAAGTAGGAGCAGTTGGCGGCAGGGGCACTCAGAAGGGACTCAGAAGTGGGAAGTACCAGTTGGACATTTGGCAGGGCAGACAATAACAGCTCTAGAGGGGATAAGGGGGTGAGGAAGAGTGCCCACTCAGAGAGTCAGTGAGGGGCCATAACCTAGGCTACACAACAGGGGAAGCTTGGACCCCCTACCCAAACCTTCCATCTTCAGGCGAGCGGAGGGGGAGGAGAAGATACAGGGCTGGTTAGAAGTGAACCCAGGCAATAGTGAAATGGTGACAAGGAGGCTAGCCCCACAGTGAAACAGGGTGGAGAGCCATTAAAGAGGCAACACCTGGAGAGATGGTGAAAGACAAAGACAAAGGAAAGAAGCCACCCACCCAAGCAAAGATGGACTCATTTACGGTCCCCCTGAGGGATCAAGCGAGCGGAGGGAGAGTGGAAGCGTTGGAGGCACGGAGGTTCCCCGGAAAACCCCTGCGTTGAATTGATATTTTATTTCTATCGCGCTCATATACAAGTGTTTCAGAGCATTGAATGAACTGCTCCTTGTTATCAAGGAATCCAAGACCTTGTTTGAGAGCAAAGTGGATGCTGTGGGGGCAGAGGTGAGCTTCCTGAGGGAAGACCTCGATAAAATATCATCGAGAGTTGGGGAAGCAGAGAATAGACTGTTGGAAGTGGATGACACAATACCTCAGATGCAGAAGGACATTCAGGAGTAAAAGAGTAGGACGAAAGTGGTGGAATAAAAGGTAGAGGATGCAGAAGGAGGGCATGCTACAACAACATCTGGATACTGGCGCTCCCAGAGGAGCTAGAGGGCCACTTCATGGAGCTATATGGATGTAAAACATCTGTTCCTGATGTCATGGAACAATGAACTCAACAAAATCGAAAAGGTATGTCCTCAATGCCAACCCTTGCAAGCTGTAGTCAATTCAACAAGTCAATGTTGAAATATGAATGCAATCCATACTGCATATCAGCTCCACAGACAAACTAGAAGTGCACAGCATGACACTTCCTATATGTCAACAAGCAACAGCATGACTAAATGCTTGTTGTTGGTTTCCAAACATATCCATATGACAACAACATTCAGTTTGTCAACATCCAATTTCACAAACTTGCAGAAGTTAAAATATTTGTCCAGACAATAAAACGTTTCCTTCTTTTCAAAGACATGTATGTACACAGAGAGCAATTTTCTCTATCTCTTACGTATACTGTCACTATTCACAAATCATAAGGTCTAAGCCTAGATGAAGCACTGATTGACATTGGCAGCACAGTCTTTAAAGAAGGTATGAGTTACGTAGCACTTTCACATCTGCGTACACTCAATGGTCTATTCCTAGTTAACTTTGATGCAAACAAAGTCAACGCTGACATTCCTTGCAACCTGGAATACAGCAGGCTACAGGCACTATACACCCCTCTTCTAGATATGAACCCTGTACTTCAAAAACTGAAACCTTTAGAAAAACAACTAATACAAATAGAAGCTATAGCAGATCTCCCAACAATACTGCTAAAGAAAACAACGACCAACTCCCTCTGCATCAAACAATATAACCACAAAACTGTCTAGTTCAAAGTCAACTACACGTCCATCAGAAAAGAAAGCTTCTCCACAAAGATCTGCAGGCCCATCAGATGATCCACAAACAGAACACTCTGGTCCATTTAAATTCAGAAACACAACTGGAGTAAATGTTTATGCTATTGTAACAATGAATGTTCTCTTTCAATTGCCACCAATTATTCACAACATTTACTTGAACAGCTCGGACCATTTATAATTGCAAATGCTCATCCTTTATAGAAATGCCACAAATAATCCTGACAACACTTACAGTACCTCAGATACAAGAAAATAATTGGATTAATGTGCAGGAATGGTAAAATGTACCATAAACACACAGGGAGATCCACAAGAATTCCTAATGTACTTACTAGAAGTACTGGAAACCAAAAACATCCCAATAAATAAAATATTCCATATTTCATTCACATGGAAACATACATGCACTATCTGCAACCATGTTTCACAAGACCACATCCCTAATGAACAATTTGTATATGTATACATACAAAATTCTGAATCCATTCTATTTCACCAACATCTGCAGAATGCAAATCATGGAATATTATGCCCTTTTTGCAAATCAGACAATCGTTCCACCATACAAATAAACTCACATCACAAATATGTTATACTAATTCTTATAAGGTACAATGCAGATAGTACCAAAACAAATTGTAATCTTACAGGCTTCACACACGGCCAAGTATCTCTTTGAAAGAAAACCTTCACAACAGTAGGTATAGTATACCACACTGGTGCCACAACCACTTCAGGGCACTACACTGCATATGTCAAAAAAAGAAGTGGTTGGTTTGAACCTAACGATACCTCCGCTACTCCAAAACATAGGTTACCAGCAAATTTAACAAATGCCTACTTAATATTCCTTCAACACAAATGTAGTCACTAAACTATAGCACAATAAACAGTTAGAATACGCCAGCAGGTATCTAACTACATCCCTAATACTACAATAGTACTTTTGAAAGTCTATCTAGTTAGAATACACTAACAGGTATCTAACTACTTGAAAAATACCCTTCATTCAAAACACTTCAAATACGCCATTTCAATTCTTATACGACAAAACATCTTCTAACCTCTAATGTAGTTAGAATACAACAACAGGTATCTAACTACTTTAAGCATTCCCTTAATCACAACATACTTCAAACAAACATACAATCACCCTTACACTCACGTAACTGTAATAGTTTGTTTTAATCCAGTACAGATTTTGTTTTCCCAATGAGCCAATGATTATGTAATGTCAAAACAACGCAGTGTGTCATACACTATTGTTGTACCAAACATAGTACTTAGAATGTACTATTCATGAGGGTCTAAAAAATGTTATATGTATAATTGTATACAACTACAGCTTTTAAACTATGCTACTTAACAAATTGTTTTGTTTTTTCCTCAGAAAATAAACCAGAGATTCCAGCTTCATAACGCTATATGCATAGCAATTATTATCAAATACATATTGTATGCACACTATCCTCATTTGTACTACAATCATAAGTACCATATACAGTTCAATTACATCATTCCTCCATATTGCAAACACTTTGTACTTCCATTACATTACCTATAATTACTATACACATATCACAACTATGGTGACCGCAGACTCAGCGCCATTTCCAACCCCTTTTTCACCTATAAAAACAGCTCCACATTACCTTCATTCCACTTCCCTACCATTTCTACACCCTCTTTCAGCTATCAAATAACCCCAAATGTCTTTCCTAAACTGTCCGTTCACGGCGCTGTCTGCAAACTACTGCAGTGTCCATAGACAGCTACAACACCTGCCCAACCTTTTTCCATCTACAAATATAGGCCCATATCATCTTTGATCCACTCCCCGGCCCGTCCTAGTCTAGATGTAGGCCTTGAACGCACCCACATAATCCAGGAGGGGGTGTTGTGGATTTCACCACACTGAAAGATTATACACAGCAGGAAGTTGGTGAAATTACTACTCGACTTAGGCAAAAGTCAGGGGAGTCCTTACTCACCTGGATAGTGCAAATGTATGATGGGGGTACTGGGGGCCTGTTGGTATATTCCAAAGATTCCCCACACCTCTTGCCTTTGTCCACTGACACCAATATACAAGAGGTATTGCGGGCTGAGCCTCCTCCAGATGCGAATGGTCAAGCTTTGCAGGTGTCTTTGTTGTACCTAGCAGCTCAGGGGTGTAACCGCAAATATCATATTACCACAGATTGCCAGCTGAAGAGAAAAAGTGGTATACTTTAAAGGAGGCTGTTCAAAAAATCAGAGAGCATGCTATGAAAGAAGCAGTTCTTGTGGATGACCCAATACATATGGGGGGGGGGTGCCATTGTCAGTGTCAATGAGAAATATGGTTATATGAACTGCCCCACTCGCGTATAAGAGTGTCATTATGACTTTGTTAGTGGGCATGATGGGGAAGCCAACTGATGAAGTGGTAGATTCTATTCAGCAATTGTCAGTTCTGGGTGAATGGGACAGAGGTGAGAACAAACCACGAGAGAGAGAGGGGCACAGTGGGATAAGAACATAGTGCAGGAGACAAGATAGCAGAGATGCCCAAGTGTTAAGAAAGGACATGCTTTTGGTATTTCTGAAAGATGGTGTACCACGGGAAAAGATTGAAGGTATTGAAACTAGGGAAATGTATGAGTTGTACAAAAAGGGAGGGCTAGCTGGGAAAGAGTGCTAAAAAAACAAGTTAAGAGACAGGTGGTGTAAAAGCAGAAAAAGGACACTTTACCTTCCGCACCTCCTGAGGGGGAGCAGACAGAAGGGTCCATGGGGATCCCTTACCAGTACCAGCAAACATATGCTGAGTAGAGAAACACAGTGAGTGACATGTTAGAGGCCAGTCTGGATACTCTTGTTATAAATTTGACTATGATTATGGATAAGTCCCGGCAGGTTCATCTCGTATAAAAGTTGACAGATGACCTCATGGTAATGTTAAGATTTTTTGGAAGCCTGGGAACACACAAGAGATCCGAGTTTAGAATGATAACTGAGCAAAAGCCTCATTGATTCATGGAAATCGTTCAAGATTTAAAGGTTGACATTTTGCCATTACTGGGCTGGGAGGTAAAGAGATACCAGAAATACAGACGGGAGTGGAAAAGAAGATAGTCAATTTGAAAAAATAGAAATCTCAAATATTGATTGTCCCGATACCTGAACATATCATTGTATTTTACATTCTGGAAGGGTTAACTCTAGGACTAGAAGGCAAAACATATCGGTTTGGAGTGAGTGCATTGACTTGTACTCCAGTGATAGCAGGACAATTGTAAATCCCTCTGGTGCACGTGCCTTTGACTACAAAGTGTGTGTCTATGAAGTAATACCGAATTCCTGGATGTCATAAGGAAATTTCAGATACCACTAAAGAATATGTAGAGGCAGGATTATTACACCCTGTCCCTACTGCTTTGAACAATCCGGTCTGCCCTGTGAAAAAAAGGGATGGGAGCTGGAGAATGACTGTGGACCAAAGAGAATTGACCAATACACTCCCCCTTTGGTTCCTGCAGTGCCAGATACTGTCACATTGATTGAGAATATACAGAAGTTTGAGGGAACGTGGTACACGATGTAAGATTTGACTAATGCCTTCTTCACTGTGCCCATTGCTGAAGTTTGCCAGGAGCAGTTTTCAATTTCTTGGGGTGGGCGTCAGTACACCGTTATGAGATTGCCTATGGGGTACTTGCATAGACCAACCCTCTGTCACCGGCTGGTGGCAGACCACTTAGATAAAATACCATGTAAGCCTGACATACAAATCTCAAATTACAATAATGATATTCTGACTCAGGGAAAAGATGAGTGCAGTGTGCAAAATCAGTTGGAAGCAATCGTTGAGGGATTGAAGAAGGAAGGATGGGAAATTAACCCTTATAAAATTCAGGGGCCAGCTGAGACTGTGATATTTATGGGACTTCAATGGCATAACAGGCATTGAGAGATGTTCCTAAAAGCCAGACAGAAGATACTTGAATTTAGCACTCCAGTGAACAAGAAACAAGCTCACCAGTTCATAGGGCTGTTTGGGTTTTGGAGACAGCTTACACCACATTTAGGGCAAGTCTTGGCCCCACTTTACAAAGTGGCACGAAAGAAATCTGAATTTGAGTGGGGCAAGGAGCAGCAGAGAGTATTTGATTTGGCAAAGGGCACAGTACAGCATGTGCTCGATTTGTGACCTTTGAAGTCAGGAGAAGTGGAATTGAATGAATTGAACACTATTAAGTTGTTAGATCAAATAATATTGCATTATAGTGTGCCCTTTCATGTTCAGAGTGACAAGGGGACCCATTTTAAAGACAAGTTGATTCAGGAATTCTGTCCGTAGAGAAGTAGTGGCTTTACCATGTATCATATCACCTCAATGCGGTGTGTTTGATTTAGAGAATTAATGGTTTGTTGAAAGAACAGTTGCACAAATCAGGCAATGTCAGTGTGGTGGGCTAGCTTGATAATGTGTTTTATGCTTTGCAGATACTGAATAACAGGCCATTGACTGAGAATGAGACACCTTTGTCACACGCCTGTTAACACCTGCTGTGCAGATGCAACTTACTTCAGCTACAGAAACTATGGTTTATTGGGAGGTTACGCCAGGTGCTCCATATCGCGCAACTCCAGAATCTGCACGAGTAGACTTGCATGCTCACAAAGAAATAAGATTTGAATTGAGAGGTACAATAGTCATTGAAACTGGGATTAGAGTATAAATTCCCTAAGTACACATGGGATTGATTGCCCCTAGATCTGTATAAACATTGAAGGGCATCCAAGTACTGGGAGGAGTGATAGATGCTGAAAATCAGGGAGAAATCCAAGTCATTTTAATGAACAGTGGAGCCCAAATACTGCCTATCCATGTAGGGGAAAGGATAGCCCAACTGATTGTTATACCTCTACAATTATCCATGATCTGAAAAGGGGAGCCCCCTACAGTGTTAACTACTTGTGGGAACCGTGGTTTTGTATCATCAGACCGCATGGCACTGGATGCAAAGGTGTGGGTAGAAAAACCAAGTGGCCCACCTGTACCCGTAGATGTCATAGCGTTAGGCAAGGACCAAACAGTTTCAGTAATGGAACCTGGCAGAGAGAAATGGAACTATGTTCCTGCAAACAAATGTTATTTAAGAGAACGAGTATCAACACTGATATGTCTTTTCTGGGTTTGCTTTACAGATTCTGTGCCTGGCTGGTGTAATTGTGATAAATGGCACACTGCAAGCACAAAACATCATATTTGTGAAGCCAACCAATGTGAATCTGACGATGCTGAGGAATAATGTTTGTTGGCCTGCACAAATCAGACCACGTATCTGTAGCAAGAGAATCCCTGCACTGGCTTCCAATTAGAATGCACATTGTCTTCCATATCCTGTGCATTGCTCACTCCTGTCTTTTTGGCAAAAGCCCAGCTTACATTTCTTCTATGCTGGGATGGTCCCTGTCAGACGTACTCTGAAGCTTGGACCCCCTACCCAATCCTCCCATCTTCGGGCGAGTGGAGGGGGAGGAGAAGATGCAGGGGTGGTTAGAAGTGAACCCGGGCAATAGCGAAACGTGTGACAAGAAGACCAGTTCCACAGTGCAACAGGGTGGAGAGCCATTAAAGAGGCAGCACCTGGAGATATGGTGAAAGACAAAGACAAAGGAAAGAAGCCACCCACCCAAGAAAAGATGGACTCATTTACAGTCCCCCTAAAGGATGAAGTGAACGGCGGAGAGAGTGGAAGCGTTGGAGGCACCGAGGCTCCCCAGAAAAACCCCTTGTTGAATGAACTGCTCCTTGCTATCAAATAATCTAAGACCTCGCTGGAGAGCAAAGTTGATGCTGTGGGGGCAGAGGTGAGCTTCCTGAGGGAAGACCTCCATAAAATCTCAGCAAGAGTGGGAGAAGCAGAGAATGGACTGTTGGAAGTGGATGATGCAATACCTCCGCTGCAGAAGGATATTCAGGTGTTAAAGAGTAGGACGAAAGTGCTGGAAGAAAGTGTGGAGGATGTGGATGGGAGGGCATGCTGCAACAACATCTGGATACTGGGGCTCCCAGAGAAGATAGAAGGCCCCTCCATGGAGCCGTATTTGGAAGGGTGGCTGAAGGAGTGGATGGGTCCTATTGGACTGTTGCAGTTTTTCTCCATGGAAAGAGCCCACAGAATCCCCAGTAAGGGGGGGGAGGGGATCCCCTAAGCCAGTAATCACAAAGCTCTTAAACTATGAGACATGGATTCATTCTGCAGATGTCGCGGAAGAAGAGGCCGGTCCTGGTGAAGGGCTCAAAGGTAACTGTCTACCTGGACTTTACAAAAATGATGGGGCAGGGGCCAGCAGAGGAAACGTGGGCAATGTTTATGGAGTTTTACGAGAGAGACACACTCCCACAGGATATTCAGCAGGCAACCATAATGGTTATACATAAGAAAAGGAAACTGCCCGAGTTATGTAATGGGTACTGCCCGATCCTCTGATCAATATGGAGGCCAAAGTCCTTGCGTACATCCTAGCCAAAAAACGTATCCCAGTCATTAAACCAGTCATACACCCAGATCAGTGTGGATTTGTGCCCGGGAGGGCAATCAGGGTGAACGTTCGGAGACTACTGTAAGGAAGGCATGTTATCAATAGTAAGACAGATACAAGTGACCACAGTTCAAGGGTATTTATTGAACTTTAAAAAGAGTTTGAAAAATGCCTATCTAATCCTAGATTTACAGATGGGAGCAAGCTACAACCATCAAATTATAATAACGCAGTACTCATAGCGTCTTTTCAAAATAAAAGGGCCTATACTAATAATCTATTGCCAATCAATTCCTCTAAATACAAGTAGTGTTTGATATAATATTACAAAAAAGAAAGAAGTGTTCACAAAATGATATGTCAGGATGTTAAGGCAGTTGTCCTCCCTTCCTCATGTTTACAGTACAGAACAAGGCGGTACACTCGAACTTAGCACAGTCTCTGGCTTCTCTAGCTCGAGGATACAGTTCAAGACATAAGCATCAGGGCCTTCCTTGTCCAAGTCTCTTTGCCTTTCAAAAGTCTCTTCATTCAGAGGGCCTGATGCAACAAACAAACAATATGTTCTTTTCCATTTTCAGATTATCACAAGCACTCAAGTTCTTAGGTGATTCGCTATTCACCTCGGATCCTCCTCAGCCAGGTTCAGATCTTTTCACCACAATGTTCGTACATTATTTATGCATCTAATTCCTCGTAGGGTATTCTTTCTTGGGTGACTCACGGTTCACCCCGGATCCCCCTCAGTCGGGCTCAGATCTTGGATCCCCCAAGGTCATGCTCAGATTCCTTTTAACACAATGTTCATAACTTTACAGAACCTTGATTTTAATCAAAAGCTTTGTAGGCTGATCACCCTCTGCCAGGCTTGGACCAACTTTCTATATGCATTCGTCAACTATTGAAGACTTTCAAATGTGCACTTGGTTTTGCTAGGCCCGTTGCAGGACCACTTCAATTTCACAATTCGTTATCACTCTTCACATTTGCCATCTTTCAGCTGGATACCTAACAGAGACTTTCGAATGAACACCCACGGGGTGCCGGACCACTCTGTTTACGGTATCGTATCTTGTCTTCAAAGTTCAATCAATCATCCACTGATTAATCGTGTTTGTGTCGCTTGCCACATACGCTTCACACACAGTTTTCTTCTCTTTTCATTATAGAATATTGCCTCTTGCAACCTTGGCTTCAACACAGACCGGTCTGTTATCAGTCTCCCCAACTGACTGGCTGTGCTGACTTTACTGGCACTGCTTTGTTGTAGGAGCCAAGGACAGTACCACAGTGGCACATGATTCTCCCCTTGACTATCAATACGGGAGAGCCCCGAGTACCTCTGACACACAATGCAGGCTCTTCAGCTTCGATTCCTGGTCTTACGCTTCCTATTCTTGAAGGTTCCTGAAAGTAACAGTCTTTCATTGAAAAGATCAAGGGCACTTCCCTCCTTGCAATCCTCTTCGGTTTGTTCGCCATGTATTAAACTGGCATCTTGGAACCGCTGCTACCTTGTGAGCTTTTCCATGCTCAGAGTGTGCTCTCCTGTTATGACGTTTATCCATGTGGGAAAGTGTGATGGAAGTCAGGTGTGTGTAATGGTCAGGGATTACCTGACCCTGCCTGACCATTGTAATGGGACATGTCAGGCATATGGCTCTGGTGTTAGTCTGTTTTCTCTCACAGTGAGCTGTCCGTGAGAAAGTGTTCATGTTGGGAAAGGGCGGGGGGGTTCAGTCCTAAGTATCCTACCTGAAAGGAGTGCGTAAAGGTGTTAGAGGGAAGGGGAAACCGTGTCTCACCATCCAGTGTCCCACTTCCACTCCCCAAGGACCCCTCACCCAAGTGATCCTCCCGCACTGGTCGACCCCCAAGAACTGGATCCAAAAGTAATGGCTGTGTCCTGGCCACCTGGATGACAGCTCCCCAGGGACTAGTGGGTGAGACACTTTCAGGTTTCTCACATAGCCTTCCCCTATGCGATGTAGCCGCACCTGTTTCACAAGCGAACCGAGAAAGGAAATCCACGATCCCTTGGTCTTTGCCTTTTCGGTGCTCCACAGTGAAATATTAGGGTTGCAGGTCTAAGAACCATTGCATTACTCAAGGGTTGGAATCTTTCTGCTGACTGATCCAAACTAGTGGAGAATGATCTGTGATGAGTGTGAACTTCCTCCCTAGGATGTAGTATCTATGGTGAATAATGGCCCACTTGATGGCAAGGGCCTCTAATTCCAGCATGGAGTGATTTTGTTCACGTGGGAAGAGCTTGCAAATTTGTGACAAGACTGCTCCTAACCCTGTAAGGGAGGCGGCTGTTTTCAACACAGACTCCTTTGAGAAATCTACCACCGTTGGGATCAGGTTCTGGCACAGGGTTTGTTTTTGGTTGTGATAACATACAACCTCCTCGTCAGTCCAATGAATTTAATGGGGTTCAGCGTTCTTTAATTTGTTTGTCAGCCTAGATGTCCGGTCCGAGAAGTTTGGGATAAACCTGTGGTAATAACCGATTAACCCTAAGTACGCTATAAGGTCTCTTTTAGTTTTAGGCATAGCGGTATCTAGGACGGCCTTCACTTTCTCGCGTTGAGGATGGACACTACCATTTCCTACAAAGAAGCCAAGGTATTTCACAGCGGATTGGACAAGCCTGCATTTGGATGGATTGGCAGTTAGGCTGGCTTCTCTGAGGGCTCTCATGATAGTAAAGAGATGGAAAACACGGTCTTCCCAGGTTTTACTATAAATGACTATATTGTCAATATAAACTCTACAGAAATCAGAGTAACATTGCAATGCTTTGTCCATAAGTCTTTGGAAAGTGGTGGTGTGCCTGTGTAAGCCAAAAGGGAGGACTCTGAACTGGAACAGTCCCAGAGGTATTGAGAAAGCTGTCTTTTCCCTATTGGGTCAATGCACTGGGACCTGCCAGTAGAAAGGTGGCGTTTCGTAGATGTTGGGCATGGGATAAACATTGAAGTCAGAGATGGCATTAACTTTGCGGAAGTCTTAACATTTTATTTACTTCCTCAACCACTATCTGTTTACGGGCTTCCGGGAGTCTATATGGTTTCAGATGTCCCACTTTTGCCTTGGGTGTTCTAATGTAATGATAAGTGCCTTTCACTCTTCCTGGTTTCTCCGAGAATAAATCGGGAAATGTTATAATTAAATCAATTAAATCTTCTTGTTGTTGATTAAATAGCTCTTGAGAAATTAATTCACAGTTCTCTATTTCTTCTGGTACTAAACAGGATAGTATCGTAGCATTGGCGGCAGAAGGGTTTTCCTTTCACTCTTTTAAGAGATTTACATCGTATAGATGGGTCTTTTGTTTCCTGTCAGGTTGTGCTACCGTGTAAGTACAGATGCCCGATTGTTCCAATATTTCATATGGCCCATGCCACTTTCATATGGGCCATGTCAGTTTATTTTCCGAGGTAGGCAAGAGGACCAATACTTTTTGTCCTACGGAAAACGATCTTAGGTTTACTTTTTTTGTCATTGGTGAACTTCTGTTGTGTTTGGGCTTTTTTCCCACGAGCATAGACTAGATCTCGAGCATGTTTCATATGCTCTTGCAATCTGGAAGTGGTTTATGAAAGGGGAATGGGTGCCTCTTCTCTCCCTTCCCAGGTCTCCCGGAGCATGTCCAGGACATCTCTAGGTTCTCTGCCATGAAGTAGTTCAAAAGGAGAGAATCCAGTGGATGCATGAGGGGTTTTTCTTACTGCAAATAATACCAAGGGGATCATACGGTCCCAGTCCTTCCTGTCCTTATCTACCAACTTTCGTAGGATCATTTTGAGTGTTTTGTTGAATAATTCTACCAATCTGTCTGTTTGGGGATGGTAAACTGAAGTTTGTAAGGTGGTGATATGGAGCAGCTCCTTAACTTCACCCATGACCTTGCTCATGAAATTGGATACTTGACTCATCAGTTTTTTTTTTTTAATGTGCTGGGTGGTGTTGCTCCGCGTAGGGAATGCCTCTGGGTATCTGGTTGCGTAGTGGACAATCAAGAGGACATATTTGTTACCCAGTCTAGAGGTTTCCAAAGGCTCAATTATATCCATCCCAAACACTGAGAAAGGGACTTCTATTATTGCTAAAGGATTCAAAGGGGCAGGCAAGGGAATGTGAGCACTGGTTTTCTGAAATATTTTACATGTCGGAATAAAGTTTTTTATATCAGCATGGATACCTGGCCAGTAAAACCTCTCACTGATGTGTGCCTGGGTCTTACATTGTCCTAATTCTCCCCCTATCAGATGTGAATGTGCAATCTCTAGTACGATCTTCTGTTGGGTTTTGGGGATTAGCAACTAAGTGGTACTTAGGCCTTCTGTGGATGTTTCTTTTCTATACAGCAATTCTTGCTTTTAGATGAAAAACGGACTTCCCTTCTCTACTCCCTCCACTTCGGGAATTGCTTGTAAGAAAGTCTCAGCGAGGGCTGGATCATTTCCGCTGGGCAAAGGCTAGGTAGGGAAAGATGGTAAGCTCTTCTTGCCTTTTCTCTTCAGTGGTAGGTGGTTCATCAGCTTCCCCAAAGCCAAAGGTACCTCTCTCTGTAGCTTCTGGTTCATTCTCTTTAAAATGAAGAAATTGAGCCCTTTGAAGATTTCTTGTGCAATATTGTCCCCATGATGTACTTTAAGTGGAATGTCACCATGGTTCTGTTATGTCTCCCCCAAAGTCGGGATCTATGACGCCTGCTAGAACATCTAGGCTGAACTTCCAAGCAAGGAAGATTTTGGGGCCAATCTTATATAACACCCAGGCAGGAGTATCAAGAATAAGTCTGTGAGAATCATTCCTCTTTTCCCTGTCAGGATAGTAGCCTCTCTGTGTCATGATCACTGGCAAGATACCTTGTGTTGTTTCCCAAAGAACTTGGACATTAGCCTACAACTCTTTGGGCCTCATTATGAGGTAGGCGGTAGCTATGGTGCTATTAGCACCATGGCTACCCCCTTACCGCATTCCGGGTCCGGGTTGGCGAAATAGGGACTTACAGGGTCATCCCAACCTTGGAGGACCCGGTAAATCCCCAGTCCGAGAACCATTCCCCATTCCCATTTGAGCCCCCTTAGGGGCCCTTAGGGCTCAATGGGAATGGGCATGGAGCTAATAACAATACCGCAATTTGCGGTACCGTTATTAGCTCTGAAGTCCCTTAGCGGGTCCTCTCCATAATGCCTGGTAAAACCAGGCGTTGAAGGAGGGTCCCCCTAAGGGAACTCGTAGTAGGGTGGTAAGGGATTACCGGCACCGGTCTCCTTAACGGTGCCCGGTATCCCTTACTGCCCTACTCGTAATGAGGCCCTTGGTCTGTACACAAAATGAGTCCTGCAGAAAGGGGTTTCAATGACTAGACAATTAAATTCCGGATTACCCAATATGGCCGCCTAGTTGGCTTCCTAGCAGCTCAACGCTTACCACGGTTCCCTGCCACATCCTGATAATTTCACAGTTCCCTGTCAGTTCTTGTTTTTTCCCTTTCTCCAATTAGTTCCTTCTATCACCCTTGTCTTCCCTCTGCCCAATTTAGTATTTTCCCCTGTTCTCTCTGAAGCAGTTTTTCCAGTCAGATGCGCGCTCCGAATATTTCCCTCAGGCTTCCACCTACTTTCCTGCAAACGCAGCACTGAATCTACAACCACAGTAACGCAAGTAACACAGAACTTCAGCCTTGTGAAGGGCTAGTTATATTCAATTCCCTAAGCATTTCTCTGAAGTTGTTTTTATACGCACTATATGTGGTCTGAATATTCAGTTCAGGTTATTTAACATTCTGCTTTTCGGAATACAGTCATGGCCCTCCGCCGTCGGATGTTTAGTTAAGTTATTGCTGACAAGTTTCTCCGTGTGTGTATATCCTTGACACAGCACGGTTCCAGTTTTCAATTAAGGTTAAACATTTAATTGAGGATCTATTTTCTACAACTTGCCTCGTTTAAAAAATCTTCAATGACAAGTAATAAATGCTACTCTCCACGTAGCAAGAACCATTTTCCGCTGCCACTCTTTGTTCAGTACTCAGGGAAAGCCATTCTCCGTTAATATAATCATATAACTCATCAGAGGGCTCAGGATCCCAACAGCTTTCTACACATAATTGTTCCTCAAGCTCTACGTTACAGAATTACCCCTCCAATATCTCCAGTCAGGAAGTTTTCTCTCTAACAGCTGCCAGTGAATAAAGTCAGTCCTTCTTCAATAAATCCGTACTCTGAGCCCATCCACCTTATCCAAGATAAGCACCGTTGAAGATTCCATTTGTTCTATTCACCCAACTGCCGTGTAGGTTCTCAGCCACAGACCCCATCTCTTCAGAACAAGCGCCCCTGCGTCATAGCAGGATGGAGAGCTCATCATTAACTCAATACATGTGAGCAGTATAACCTACATCATCCAATGGAAATCTTTAGTTAGAACTTCCCCAAGGCACCGTGGATAGAGTTTACGAGGCGCACGCTCTTATTAAAAGGAAATTTCACTTTTATCTTTTGCAGGGCTTTCCTGTCCAGATCATCTAGAGAAACCCCCCCCCCCCCGCACCCCACTGAGGAATTTACACAGACCTTGGTGCTCCCGCAGAGTTCAGGTAAGCGTTACAGAATGCCAAGCCATACTGAAACCACTCTGCCTGGGCGCCATGGAAACACCAGAAGTAGATCAGCTGGCACAGTTGCTGGGTGAGTTAATAGCAGAAGTCCACTCTGTTCGTTCTGAGACAAGTGCACTTCGGCGAGAGTTAGTGGTAAATCGGGATCGAACAGAAGAATTGGCCCGTCAGTTGTTGCAGACACAAGCAGGGCAAGTTCCACTTCCACAGGCTCCGGTTCCAGCAGCGCCACTGGTTCCAGTTCAAGTTGTTGTACCTGGAAATATTCACAGGAGATCCGAAAAAATGTGCAGTATTCTTAAACCAGTGCCGGTTATACTTTCTTTGTAGAGCTGCAGTGTTTCCTACAGACCAATCCAAAGTTACTTTTGTGTTATGCTATCTGGGTGGTTACGCTGCGGACTGGTCCATTCCACTAGTGAATAGAGATGATCCTTTCTTAAGGAATTTTCAAGGTTTTCAGAGAGAACTGGAAAAACACTTCACCTACCATACTCAAGGACAGGCGCTGGACAATGAGTTGTTATCATTAAGACAAGGAAACCAGATATTTAATGGCCTATGTGGCCACCTTCAACCGATTGGTGGAAGAGATAAACTGGCCTACAGAGAAAAGGACAACCTTGTTTTATCGAGGGCTCCGCAGCGAATTGAAGGATGTTTTGGCGCAGGTGGTAAACTCATTGGAGGGTTTATCTGAATATATAGACTTGAGCATTCAATTGGATCATCATCTGCAGGATCGTAGGGCAGACCGAACCCGTTCAGAGAATCGAACATACTTTGTTCGTACAAAAGAAAATCCAATGAGAGTAGGATCAGGGACTCATCCTGAACCTATGCAACTGGGAGGTATCAGAGGACCAATCTCTGAGGCCGAGAGGGATATGAGAAAACAACAACAGCTATTTCTGTATTGTGGAAAGGCTTGCCATTTCCTTAAGGATTGTCCGGTGAAACCATGTTGAAAAACCTTGGGAGGGGTCAACCACGATAAAAAAGACCAGAGTCCAAAAAACTCCAGTGCCCGACAAGTCTAGAGGTCAGCTTGTCGAGCATGGAAAAGGTTTCAGTGACCTCACACTTTGTGTTTCCCATCGTCTTGATTAGCCAAGAGCAACCCACTCAAAGGCATGCCTTACAAGCCTACATAGATAGTGGAGCTATAGGCAATTATATGGATTTTAAATTGGCTAGCAAATTAAGGTTTCCTTTAATGGCTACGTTAGAAGCCGAGAACGTTTCAGCAGTGGATGGCACCCCTTTAGTGTCAGGCCCTGTAATGCAGCGCACTGACAACCTTTTATTGCTATGTCAAGAGGGACACGGAGAGAGGATCTCTTTTGACCTTATTAGTGCACCACAGTTTCAGGTAATTTTAGGGATGCCCTGGCTATAAAAGCATAACCCTGCAATAGATTGGCATTCAAGAACTCTGACCTTTGCTCAGGAATGTGAAGACTCGTGTTATTTGTCAGAAGGTTCTGAGGAAACAGTACAGACCATACTGCCCGGTGAATCCACCTTGGGATTAATAGGTATTTTACCCCCAGAGTACAGAGAATTCTAGGACGTGTTCCAAGAAGAAAAACAAGTGGAGGTGTTACCTCCTCATCGGCCATACGATTGGCAGATTGATCTTGTCCCAGGGGCTCACATTGCATGCAGTAGAATATATCCATTAACCGAGCAGGAAATCCTCCATTTGAAAACGTTTCTTGATCAGTGCTTAGCAAATGGATTTATCAGACAGTCCAAATCCCCTGCAGTCTCCCCTCCAAAAAAGGAGGGAAATCTAAGAACGTGTATCGACTACCGTGCTTTGGTTCACATTACAGTAAAAAATCGGTATCCACTTCCCCTTATCTCAAACCTTTTGGATCAAGTAAAGGAGGAACAAATCTTAACAAACTTGACCTCAGAGGAGCATGCCATTTAATCCGAATCAACAAATGAGATGAATGGAAGACAGCCTTTCGAACTCAGTATGGTCTCTTCGAATATCAAGTAATGCCCTTTGGGCTGTGTAACGCCCCAGCAGCCTTTCAATCTTTTATGAACGACATCTTAAGAGAACTGCTGGATGTTTGTGCGGTGGTATACATCGATGATATTTTAGTTTTCTCTGCAAACTCACAGAAATATGTGAAGCATGTGAAATCTGTCCTTCAGAAGCTTCGAGAAAACTCTCTGTACGTGAAGTTGGAAAAATGTTCCTTTCACGTCTCTGAAGTTGAATTTTTGGGATTTATGCTGTCATCTCAGGGAGTGAAGATGGACAACAGAAAAGTTGACACAATTCTTACCTGGCCAGCCCCAACATCAGTGAAAAGAGTCCAGAGTTTCTTGCGATTCACACATTTCTATCTACTATTTGTGTTAGACTTCTCCCAGTTAGTGCACCCCATCACATCCTTGCTCCGGAAGAATAAGAAATGTGCATGGTCCAAAGAAGCGGATGAAGCCTTGCAGAAGTTGAAAGAAAGGTTCACTGCGGCTCCAGTTTTACAGCCCCCGCAACCAGATCTTCCCTTCGTAGTTGAGACAGATGCATCTAATGTGGCCATGGGTGCAGTCTTATCTCAACGCAATGCAGACACTCACATTTTGCATCCAGTGCCGTTCTGGTCCAAAACATTTTCAGCAACTGAACTCAATTACACGGTGACCGATAAAGAGTTGCTGGCCATTAAGAGTGCATTAAAAGAACAGAGACACTATTTGCTCAGAGTTCGGCACACTGTTACCATCTTTACGGGTCACCGAAATCTACAGTATCTACGTTCCGCCAAGGCTCAATCTTCTCGGCAGATGCGATGGGCCCTTTTCTTTGCCGAATATATTTTTTTATCACCTTTCGGCCAGGAGTTCGAAATGGCAATGCTGACGCATTGTCTCGCATTAGAAAGGGGGAAGTGGCCTATGTAACTCCAGCTCCAGTGGACATTATTTCTGGGGAAAAAATGCTGGGAGTAGTGAGTACCTCGGATGCATCCCTCGAGGAATTGAGAAAGGAAGTTAAGACTAGCATGAACCCAACAGAAATGCAAGAGTGGATTAATGGGAAAACCCAACGTTGTATTCAGGATGGCTTGCCATTTTATCAAGGACGGTTATACTTACCAACACAGAAACTACAAACACAGGTGATTACAAACTACCATGGCTGATTATTTGAAGGTCATCCTGGGGTGACTAAGACCCTGGAAAAGATCAAGAGGTCCTATTGGTGGCCAACTTGGCGTAGAGATGTGATTCAATTTATCCTAACTTGTGGGAACTGTGCGCAAAACAAAGCACACCCTTTCAATGGATTTCATCACTGATTTACCCCCATGTGAGGGATTTGATACTATTCTGGTGGTCGTGGACCTATTCTCTGAGATGGCTCACTTTGTGGCTCTAAAAGGGCTTCCCTCAGCACTAGTTCTAGCAAAGACATTTCTGGAAAGAATTTCGAGGTTACATGATTTCCCTTCAATTGTAGTATCTGATCGTGGGAGCCAATTCATTTCAAAATTCTGGAGGAAATGTTGCGAGTTGGCCAAGATTGATATCCGCTTATCTACCAGCCATCACCCCCAAACCGATGGGCAGACTGAACAAACTAATCCAACACTGGAGCAGTATCTTCATTGTATGCTTCATCAAACTGAAGACTCTTGGTTGGACATATTGTGGGTAACAGAATACGCCTACAATAATTCGGTGCACTCGTCCACAGGACTCAGCCCCTTTTACATCTTACATGGTCGACATGCACGAACTTCAGTCTACGACCCTCCGGAACCTTTGGAGATGCCAATGGTTAAAACCCTACATGACAACATTTTCACTGCAATTGTTAAGGCACACGCCTATTTGTCCACAGCCAAAGATTCTCAGAAGAAATTTGCAGATCGCCATCAAAGTGATGCTCCTGAATATCAGGTGGGGGACTCCGTATGGCTAGCCTCAAAAACTCTTGCTCTTAAAGGGTTTCGAAGGTTTCTTCCAAGGTTCTTGGACCAATTTGCAATTGAAGCTGTTGTGAACCCAGTGGCTATGAATCTGGCACTTCCGAACCAGATGCAGATCCATCTCGTATTTCATGTTTCCTTGTTCAAACCAGATTGCCCAGATACCCGAATTCAAAAGGCCCCAGCACCGGTAGAACAGGAAAATTATCAGCCAGAGTATGAAGTCAAGGCAATCTTGGATTCCAAGGTGGTGCGCAAGAAATTATTCTACCTGTTAGATTGGAGGCATTATGGGCCACAAGATAGAACTTGGGAACCCCTCGAGAATGTCCATGCTCCTAGGCTGTAGAAGGCTTTTCATCTGAATCATTCATGCAAACTGGGGAGGGGTGATTTGAACCTGAGAGGGGCCTTGGGGGGGAATACTGTCATGATCACTGAAAAGAAACCTTGTGTTGTTTCCCAAAGAACTTGGATATTCACCTACCACTCTTGGTCTGTACACAAAATGAGTCCTGCAGTAAGGGGTTTCATTGACTAGACAATGAAATTCCGGATTACCCAATATGGCCGCCGAGTTGGTAGCCTGTATGTTGCAGTGCTGCTCTATTCATTCTGCTCTGCTCCATTTATTAGCCCTGCCCACTGTGAAGTCTCTGCTTCGCATTGAATCTGCTTTCTAGCAGCGCAATGCTTACTGCGGTTCCCTGCCACGTCCTGATAATTTCACAGTTCCCTGTCAGTTCTTGTTTTTTCCCTTTTTGCAATTAGTTCATTCTATCCCCCTTATCTTCCCACTGCCCAATTTAGTATTTTTCCCCTGTCCTCTCTGAATCAGTTTTTCCAGTCAGATGCGCGCTCCGAATATTTCCCTCAGGTTTCCACCTACGTTCCTGAAAATGCAGCGCTGTATCTACAACTAAAGTAATGCAAGTACCACAGAACTTTAACCTTGTGAAGTGCTAGTTATATTAAATTCCCCAAGCATTTTTCTGAGGTTGTTTTTATATGTACTATATGCGGTCTGAATATTCAGTTCAAGTTATTTAACGTTCCGCTTTTCGGAATACAGTCAGGGCCCTCCGCCATCGGATGTTTAGTTAAGTTATTGCTGACATGTTTCTGTGTGTGTATATATCCTTGACAATGCATGGTACCAGTTTTCAATTAAAGTTAAACATTTAATTGAGGATCTATTTTCTACAACTTGCCTCGTTTAAAAACTCTTCAAGGACAAGTAATAAATGCTATGCTCCACGTAGCAAGAATCATTTTCCGCTGCCACTCTTCGTTCGGTACTCAGGGCCAGCAATTCTCCGTTAATATAATCATATAACTCATCACAGGGCTCAGGAACCCAACAGCTTTCTACACATAATTGTTCCTCAAGCTCCACATTACAGAACTACCTGTTCAATATCTCCGGTCAGGAAGTTTTCTCTCTTACAGCTGGCAATGAATAAACTCAGTCCTTCTTCAATAAATCCGTACTCTGAACCCATCCACCCAAGCACTGTTGAAGATTCCATTAGTTCTATTCACCCTACTGCCGTGTAGGTTCTCAGCCACAGACCCCATCTCTTCTGAAAAAGCGCCCCTGCACCATTGCAGGATGGAGAGCTCATTAACTCAATACAGGTGAGCAGTATAACCTACATTATCCAACGGATATCTTTAGTTAGAACTTCCCCAAGGCACTGTGGATAGAGCTTAGGAGGCGCAAGCTCTTACTAAAAGGAAATTACACTATGATATTTTGCAGGGCTTTCATGTCCAGATCATCTAGAGAACCCCCTGTCCCCCCACTGAGGAACTTACACAGACCTTGGTGCACCTGCAGAGTTCAGGTAAGCGTTACACTCTGCTGCTACAGATATAAAGGCCTATTGATTCTTTCGTGGCAATAGAGGGGTCTGAGGCTCCATGACTAAGCTTCTGGAATTGTAGGGTTCACCTATTTGTTTCAATTGAGTCACATCCCACTACTAACACCACATGTAACGAAGGCATGGTATCAATAGTAAGGCAGACACAAGTGACCACAGTTCAAGGGTATTTATTGAACTTTAAAAAGGGTTTGAAAAATGCCTATCTAATCCTAGATCTAGAGATGGGAGCAAGCTATAACCATCAAATAATAATAATGCAGTCCTCATAGTGTCTTGTCAAAATAAAAGGGCCTATACTAATAACCCATTGCCAATCTTTACCTCTAAATACAAATAGTATGGAAAATAATGTTACAAAAAAGAAAGAAGTGTTCACAAAATGATATGTTAGGATGTTCAGGCCGTTGGCCTCCCTTCCACATGTTTACAGCACAGGACAAGGCGGTACACTCGAGCTTAACACAGTCTCTGGCTTCTCTAGCACGAGGATACAGTTCAAGACATAAGAATCAGGGCCTTCCGTGTCCAAGTCTCTTTGCCTTTAGAAAGTCTCTTCATTCAGAGGGCCTGATGAGACAAACAAACAATACATTCTTTTCCATTTTCAGATTATCACAAGCATTCAAGTTCTTAGGCGATTCACTATTCACCTAAGATCCCCCTCAGCCAGGCTCAGATCTTTTCACAACCATGTTTTTACATTATTTATACATCTAATTCCTCATAGGGTATTCTTTCTTGGGTGACTCACGATTCACCCCAGATCCTCCTCAGTCAGGCTCGGATCTCGGTTCTCCCTCGGTCGGGCTGAGATTCCTTTTAGCACAATGTTTATAGGTTTACACAAACTTGCTTTAACCAAAAGCTTTGTAGGCTGATCTCCCTCCGCCAGGCTCGCATCAACTTTCTATATGCATTCATCAACTATCGAAGACTTTCGAATGTGCACTGGGTTTTGCTAGACCCGTTGCAAGACCACTTGAATTTCACAATTCTTTATCACTCTTCACATTTGCCACCTTTCAGCTGGATACCTAACAGAGACTTTTCAATGAACCCCCATGTGGTGCTTGACCACTCTGTTTACGGTATCGTATCTTGTCTTCAAAGTTCAACCAATCAGCCATTAAATAATTGTGTTTGTGTCACTTGCCACATACGCTTCATACACTGTTCTCTTCTCTTTTAATTATACAATATTGCCGCTTGCAACCTTGGCTTCAACACAGAGCGGTCTGTTATCAGTCTCCCCAACTGACTGGCTTTGCTGACTTCACTGGCGCTGCTTTGTTGAAGGAGCCAAGGACAGTCCACAGCGGCACATGATTCTCCCCGTCTTGACTATCAACGCGGGAGAGCCCCAGGTACCTCTGACACACAATGCAACATTCGTCAGCCTCGATTCCTGGTCTTAGGTTTCCTATTCTTGAAGGTTCCTGAAAGTAACAGTCTTTTATTGAAAAGGTCAAGGGCACTTCCCTCATTGCAATCCTCTTCGGTTTTCCCGTCTTTCGCCTTGTATTAAACTGCCATCTTGGAACTGCTGCTACCTCGTGAGCTTTTCCTTGCTCAGAGTGTGCTCTCCTGCTCTGCTTTTTATCCGTGTGGGGAAGTGTGATGGAAGGCATGTGTGTGTAATGGTTAGGGATTGCCTGACCCTGCCTGACCATTGTATTTGGACAGGTATACAGCTCGGGTGTTCATCTGTTTTCTCTCACAGTGAGCTGTCCGTGAGAAAGTGTTCATGTTGGAAAAGGGCCGGGGGGGTTCAGTTCCTAAGTATCCTACCTGGTAGGAGTGGGTAAAGGTGTTAGAGGGAAGGTGATACTGTGTCTCACCATCCGGTTTCCCACTTCCACTCCCCAAGGACCCTCACCCAAGTGATCCTCCCGCATTTGTCCACCCCCAAGAACTGGATCCAAAAGTAATGGCCGTGTCCTGGTCATCTGGATGACAGCTCCCCGGGGACTAGCGGGTGAGACACTTTCAGGTTTCTCACATAGACTTCCCCTATGCGATGTAGCCACATCTGTTTCACAAGGGAACCGAGAAATTAAATCCACGTTCCCTTGGTCTTTGACTTTTCGGTGCTCCACAGTGAAACAGTAGGGCTGCAGGTCTAAGAACCATTGCATTACTCAAGGGTTGGAATCTTTCTGCTGACTGATCCAAACTAGTGGACAATGATCTGTGACGAGTGTGAACTTCCTTCCTAGGATGTAGTATCTAAGGTGGATAATGGCCCACTTGGTGGCAAGGGCCTCTAATTCCAGCATGGAGTCATTTTGTTCACGTGGGAAGAGTTTACAAATTTGTGACAAGACTGTTCCTAACCCTGTAAGGGAGGTGGCTGTTTTTAACACAAACTCATTTGAGAAATCTACCACCTTTAGGATCGGGTTCTGGCACAGGCTTTGTTTTAGGTTGTGGTAACATACAACCTCCTCGTCAGTCCAATTAATTTTCTGGGGTTCTGCATTTTCTTTAATTTGTCTGTCAGCCTAGATGCCCTGTCGGAGGAGTTAGTGATAAACCTGTGGTAATAACCGATTAACCCTAAGAATGCTCTTAGGTCTCTTTTAGTTTTAGGTTTAGGGGTATCTAGGACGGCCTTCACTTTCTCGCGTTGAGGTTGGACACTACCATTCCCTACAAAGAAGCCACTGTATTTCACAGCGGATTGGGAAAACCTGCATTTGGATGGATTGGCAGTTAGGCCGGCTTCTCTGAGGGCTCTCATGATAGTAAAGAGATGGAAAAGATGGTCTTCCCAGGTTTTACTATAAATGACTATATTGTCAATATAAGCTCCACAGAAATCAGAGTAGCGTTGCAATATTGTGTCCATAAGTCTTTGGAAAGTGGCGGCGGCCCTGTGTAAGCCAAAAGAGAGGACTTTGAACTGGAACAGCCCCAGGGGCATTAACAAAGCTGTCTTTTCCCTATTGGGTCAATGCACTGGGACCTGCCAGTACCCCTTGGTTAAGTCTAGGGTTGATAGAAAGGTGGCATTTCTGAGTTTATCAATCAATTCGTAGATGCGTGGCATGGGATAGGCATCAAATTCAGAGATGGCATTTTGGCGGAAGTCTATGCAAATCCTCCAGGAATGGTCAGGTTTTGTGATCCATATTATAGGGTAGGACCATGGGCTTGAAGAGGATTCGATAAAATTCGCTCTTAACATTTTATTTACTTTTTCAGCCACTATCTGTTTACCGGTTTCCCGGAGTCTATGTGTTTTCAGATGTCCCACTTTTGCCTTGGGTGTTCTAATGTAGTGATAAGTGCCTTTCACTCTTCCTGGTTTTTCCGAGAATAAATTGGGAAATGTTATAATTAAATCCATTAAATCTTCTTGGTATTGATTAGATAGCTCTTGAGAAATTAATTCACAGTTATCTATTTCTTCTGGTACCAAACAGGATAGTATCGTAGCATTGGCGGCAGAAGGGTTTTCCTTTCACTCTTTTAAGAGATTTACATGGTATAGATGGGTCTTTTGTTTCCTGTCAGGTTGTGCTACCGTATAAGTACAGATGCCCGATGTTTCCAATATTGCATATGGCCCATGCCACTTTCATATGGCCCATGCCAGTTTATTTTCCGAGGTAGGCAAGAGGACCAATACTTTTTGTCCTACGGAAAACGATCTTAGGTTTACTTTTTTTGTCATAGGTGAACTTCTGTTGTGTTTGGGCTTTTTTCCCACGAGCATAGACTAGATCTCGAGCATGTTTCATATGCTCTTGCAATCTGGAAGTGGTTTATGAAAGGGGAATGGGTGCCTCTTCTCTTCCTTCCCAGGTCTCCCGGAGCATGTCCAGGACATCTCTAGGTTCTCTGCCATGAAGTAGTTCAAAAGGAGAGAATCCAGTGGATGCATGAGGGGGTTTTCTTACTGCAAATAATACCAAGGGGATCATACGGTCCCAGTCCTTTCTGTCCTTATCTACCAACTTTCGTAGAATCATTTTGAGTGTTTTGTTGAATAATTCTACCAATCTGTCTGTTTGGTGATGGTAATCTGAAGTTTGTAAGGTGGTGATATGGAGCAGCTCCTTAACTTCACCCATGACCTTGCTCATGAAATTGGATACTTGACCCATCAGGATTTCCTTAGGAAAGCCAACCCTTGAAATATATGGTAAGAGTTTTTTTTTTTAAATGTGCTGGGTGGTGTTGCTCCGCGTAGGGAATGCCTCTGGGTATCTGGTTGCGTAGTGGACAATCAAGAGGACATATTTGTTACCCAGTCTAGAGGTTTACAAAGGCTCAATTATATCCATCCCAAACATTGAGAAAGGGACTTCTATTATTGGTAAAGGATTCAAAAGGGCAGGCAAGGAAATGTGAGCACTGGTTTTCTGAAATATTTTACATGTCGGAATAAAGTTTAGTGTTTTATATCAGCATGGATACCTGGCCAGTAAAACCTCTCACTGATGTGTGCCTGGGTCTTACATTGTCCTAATTGTCCCCCTACCAGATGTGAATGTGCAATCTCTAGTACGATCTTCTGTTGGGTTTTGGGGATTAGCAACTAAGTAGTACTTAGGCCTTCTGTGGATGTTTCTTTTCTATACAGCAATCCTTGCTTTTAGATGAAAAACGGACTTCCCTTCTCTACTCCCTCCACTTTGGGAATTGCTTGTAAGAAAGTCTCAGCGAGGGCTGGATCATTTCCGCTGGGCAAAGGCTACGTAGGGAAAGATGGTAAGCTCTTCTTGCCTTTTCTCTTCAGTGGTAGGTGGTTCATCAGCTTCCCCAAAGCCAAAGGTACCTCTCTCTGTAGCTTCTGGTTCATTCTCTTTAAAACGAAGAAATTGAGCCCTTTGAAGATTTCTTGTGCAATATTGTCCCCATGATTTACTTTAAGTGGAATGTCACCATGGTTCTGTTATGTCTCCCCCGAAGTCGGGATCAATGACGCCTGCTAGAACATCTAGGCTGAACATCCAAGCAAGGAAGATTTTTGGGCCAATTTTATATAACACCCAGGCAGGAGTATCAAGAATAAGTCTGTGAGAATCATTCCTCTTTTCCCTGTCAGGATAGTAGCCTCTCTGTGTCATGATCACAGGCAAGATACCTTGTGTTGTTTCCCAAAGAACTTGGACATTAGCCTACAACTCTTTGGGCCTCATTATGAGGTAGGCGGTAGCTATGGTGCTATTAGCACCATGGCTACCCCCTTACCGCATTCCGGGTCCGGGTTGGCGAAATAGGGACTTACCGGGTCATTCCAACCTTGGAGGACCCGGTAAATCCCCAGTCCGAGAACCATTCCCCATTCCCATTTGAGCCCCCTTAGGGCTCAATGGGAATGGGGATGGAGCTAATAACAATACCGCAATTTGCGGTACCGTTATTAGCTCTGAAGTCCCTTAGCGGGTCCTCTCCATAATACCTGGTAAAACCAGGCGTTGAAGAAGGGACCCCCTAAGGGAACTCGTAGTAGGGTGGTAAGGGATTACCGGCACCGGTCTCCTTAATGGTGCCCGGTATCCCTTACCGCTCTACTCGTAATGAGGCCCTTGGTCTGTACACAAAATGAGTCCTGCAGAAAGGGGTTTCAATGACTAGACAATTAAATTCCGGATTACCCAATATGGCCGCCTAGTTGGTAGCCTGTAAGTTGCAGTGCTGCTCTCTTCATTTAGCCCCGCCCACCATGAAGTCTCTGCTTTGTGTTGAATCTGCTTCCTAGCAGCTCAACGCTTACCGCGGTTCCCTGCCACATCCTGATAATTTCACAGTTCCCTGTCAGTTCTTGTTTTTTCCCTTTCTGCAATTAGTTCCTTCTATCCCCCTTGTCTTCCCTCTGCCCAATTTAGTATTTTCCCCTGTTCTCTCTGAAGCAGTTTTTCCAGTCAGATGCGCGCTCCGAATATTTCCCTCGGAGAGCATTGTTCTGTATTACTTGTAGTCTCACTAAGTTTTTGTTGGAGGTTCCTAGAAAGAGTACATTGCAGTAGTCTAGCCTGGAGCCGGTGATGGCTCTGGCTATGTTGGTGCAGTTCTCTTTGGATAGAAAGGGCCTGATTGCGTTGATAAGTTTAGCATGATATGCAGCTGCGGATGCTATTGCGTTGACTTGTCTATCCATGGATAGGCTGGAGTCCAGGTAGACTCCCAGAGTTTTGACAGAATCGGAGACCGGGATTTTAATGGAGTCAATGGTGAAGTGGCTAAATTGGACATCTAGGTTTTTTAGCGTGTCGGGGGAACCTACCAGGAGGAGTTCCGTCTTGTCAGAGTTGAGGCATAGTCCGTTGTCAGCCATCCAGGCTTGGATGGTGTTGTAGAGGTTGTTGAGGGTCAGGGAGTCGGTGTCATAGTTACCTGTGAGAGTGAGGAGGATCTGGGTGTCGTTGGCGTAGTTGGTGTATGAGATGCCCATAGCGTCGAGGATGAGGAAGAGGGGTCGTGTGAAGATGTTGTATAGGGTGGGGGAGAGACAGGAGCCTTGGGGTACACCACAAAGTATAGTAGTTGGGGATGCGGCGGCTAGGTCAGAGAATACTTGCATGGTTCTGTCTTGTAAGAAGGAGGTGATCCAAGCTGTGGCCTCTGGGGAGAATTTGGCGGTGGAGGAAAGGTGGTGGCATAGGACGCCATGATCCACGAGGTCGAATGCCGCGGATAGGTCAAGGAGTAGGAGAAGTGCTGGTTTACCCATGTCTCTAGCATCGTCCATTTGGTTCTTCAAGTCAAGTAGGGCGGTTTCGGTCCCGTGTCTAGGGCGGAAGCCAGATTGGCGGAGTCCAAGGAGTTTGTTCTCTTCAATGAAATGCTGGACCTGCAAGTAGGCTGCTTTGTCCAATATTTTGAGGAGGAATGGGACAGTGGTGATAGGTCTGTAGTTGTTGGGGGAGGTGGGATCGAGAGTTGGTTTTTTCAAGAGAGGTCGGACCCAAGCTTCCTTGAGGGAGGCGGGGACTTTCCCTGTGGTAAAGGAGGCATTAACGAAGGCTGTTAGGAAGGGCGCTAGCGCTTCCGTGCAGTCTTTGATAATGGAGGCTGGGCATGCATCACCTTTGCAGTTAGAGGGCTTGATGTTCCTCATAATGTTGATGATGTCTTTTTCTTGGATGGGTTTGAAGGAGAAGGGTAGGGGGGATCCGTGGCGTGTGAAGGGATAGGGATATGGCTACTGGGTAGGGCTTGTTTAGTGGCTAGTATTTTGCTTTTGAGGAGGCTTAATTTGGTTTGCATGGCCGTTTGTATTTTGTCACACCAGTCTTTGTCTTTGGTGAGATTCTGGGGGGCGGGAGTGGGTGTCTCGAGCTCTCTGAAAATGGCGAAGATTTCTTTGGTGCTAGATTGGGCTTCCGAGATTCTGGATTCAAAGGATTTGGCCTTTGCTTGGGTGATTGCCTTTTTGTATTTGGTGGATAAGGCTTTAAAGAACATCTTGTCTTTTTCAGAGTGGGACGTTTGCCACTGTGTGAGTGCAGCTTTTTTCTCGTTGCGGGGTGTGAGGAGCTCAGGTGTGAACCAAGAGTTGGAATGGGTAGTGGGTTTGGATTTGCGTGGTTTAAGAGGGGCAATGGAGTTGATAGCTGCTTTAATGGCAGTATCATAGGTTGTTGCGAGTGTTTCATAATCCTCCTGGGAGACCTGTGGAACAGGACCGGGAGCGGGCATCATGCGAGTGGCATTGAGGCAGGGTTTGAGGAGGGACGTGTGAAAAACAGGGTGTAGTCTCCATGAAGCGGGGACAGTGAGCCGGTAAGCTACCGGGTTCAGGACCTTGGAGACCCTATATGGGCCGACGAAACGGGGTAGTAGTTTACGTGAACCCGGTATGCGTAGGTGACGCGTAGACAACCACACCCGATCGCCCGGTGAGTATGATGGGGCTACCTTTCTCCTTTTGTTAGCGGCTGTCCGCATCAACTCCTGTGCCTCCCGGAGATAGACAACGGTTTGGGCGTGTATGGATGCGAGATCCCGGGCACAGTCATTTGCCGCAGGAGTCCTGGTCCATAGTGCGGGGGTATTGGCAAAGTCGGAATCGGAAAAGGGGAGAGTACGTGGATGTTGGCCATAGAGTGAGTAGAAAGGGGAGAACCCAGTGGATGAATGCAGGGTGTTGTTGTAAGCAAATTCTGCATAATGTAGTGAATCAAGCCAGGTGTATTGGAATTGCAAGGCCAAACAACGTAGGTACTGTTCCAAGGCCTGATTTACTCTTTCGGTCTGGCCATCGCTTTCGGGATGGTAGGCCGACGCGAAGCGTGCGTCAATCCCCAGTAGTTTGGTAAGGGCCACCCAGAAACGTGACGTGAACTGTGTTCCACGATCTGACACAATGACACATGGCAGACCGAACAGACAGAAAACAGACCTGAAAAACATCCGGGCCAAGGAAGGAGCGGTGGGGATGCCTTTACACGGTACATAGCGGGCCATTTTTGTATACGAGTCCACTACTACCCATACCGTGTCATAGCCCTGAATGCGTGGTAATTCTGTTATCAAATCCATGGACACCGTATGCCAAGGTCTCGGGGGTATGGGTAAGGGCTGTAGTAATCCCAATGGACGGCCTCTCTGTGTTTTGCACTGTACGCATGTAGAGCAGGTGTTGACATAAGTCTCCACATCTAGTCGCATCGATGGCCACCAGCACCAGCGTTTCAATAATTCCAGGGTTCGTCGCTGACCTGGGTGGCCATTGATGAGAGCATTATGGGACCATTCCAAAGCCTGGTTACGAGTATCACTGGTGGGTAGTAATAATTTCCCTTGAACAAAAGGCAAGCCGTCTTGTATGACGGGATCCCAGTCAGCTAGTACCTGGGGATGTTGTGCAACCCATTGTCGAATAGCAGTCAACATAGGTGGGGGTGGAGTGCAAGCACAAACTACATGGCCTTCGCCTAGAAGCGTTTCGGGATACGAAGGAAGTGGTACCCCCCCTGGTGAACGGGACAAGGCGTCAGCTTTTCCATGGATCGCCCCAGGTCTATGCTTGACAAGGAAATCATAGGCAGAAAAGAAGAGATGCCAACGAACCTGTCTACTGTTGACACACTTCAATGACGCTAGGTCCTGTAGGTTTTTGTGGTCTGTGTAGACTGTGGTCTGGTGTTTCGCCCCCAGGAGATGATGTCTCCAGACCAGAAACGCATCTCTGATTGCTAGGAGCTCTTTTTCGGTGACCGTATAGTGTGTCTCGGTCGGTGTGAATTTCCTGGAATGGTAGGCCACCGGGTGTAGTGCTCCGGTGGAGGGACACGGTTGGGACAGGATGGCCCCCAAAGCGAATGAAGAGGCATCTGCTTCCACGACATATGGGAGTTCTGGGTCCGGATGTTGCAAGACAGGAGCCCTGGTGAACAAGGTTTTGAGGGTATCAAAGGCTACTTGATGTGTAGCGGTCCAGTCAAACAACACTGCGGGACTGGTCAATGCGGTTAGGGGTGCCACAATGGAAGAGAAATTTGCGATGAATCTCCGATAAAAGTTAGCGAACCCCAAGAAAGATTGCAGTTGTTTCACAGTGACAGGGATCGGCCAATCTATGATGGCTTGGACCTTGGACTGGTTCATAGTCAGCCCCCCAGGGGAGATGCGAAAACCCAGGAATTCGACTTCGGCTGTGTGAAACAGGCATTTCTCGGGTTTGGCATATAACAAATGTTTTCTGAGTCTTGTGAGTACTTCTCTAACATGAAGGACATGCTCTGCCATAGTTTGGGAAAAGAGCAGTATGTCGTCCAGATATATTACGACATATGTGTCCAGAATATCACTGAATATGTCGTTTACGAACCGTTGGAAAGTGGCTGGGGCATTGCAAAGGCCAAAAGGCATCACCATATATTCATACAACCCCTGACGGGAGCAGAAGGCCGTTTTCCACTCGTCACCAGAGCGCATACGGACCAGATTGCATGCTCCCCGGAGATCCAACTTGGTATATACGGAAGCATTGGTCAGCTTGTCTAGCAGGGTCGAGATGAGTGGGAGAGGGTAGCGGTTTTTTATGGTGACCGCATTCAGGCGTCTGTAATCTACACAGGGACGGAGGTCACCCTCCTTCTTCGGAACAATGAAAATGGGACTAGCCACAGGGGAAGAAGAAGGCCTGATGTGACCTAAGTGGAGGGCATGACGTATGTATTCCTTCAGGGCCATTTCTTCTGATGGTGATAGCGAATATATGCGCCCCTTGGGAAGCGTTGCCCCATCGATCAGCTCAATGGGACAATCATACGGTCTGTGGGGTGGTAGTACTTCGGCAGAGGCCTTATCAAAAACCGAATGGAAATCATGGTATTCCGGGGGTACCCCTGACACAGTGGCTCCCACTGTATGTGCCCCTTAAGGAGGACTCTCGTCCACTATGCGTAGCCCCCCGAGTGCCCTTGCGGGACTGATGAGAACATCGTCTTCCAGTAGGCAAAAATGCTGGCAGACCTCGGATTCAAATGAGACCTGACCAGTACCCCAATCGATGAGAGGGTTATGCCTTTTCAACCAGGGAAGGCCCAGGATTATCCCGAACTGTGGTGTTGATATTAGATCAAAGGACAGTTGTTCCTTATGGTTGCCCTGGTTGTCACGTCCATCTGGGCGGTCTGTTGCTTGATCGGACCGGATACGAGGGAAGACCCGTCCACTGTCTGGACTGGTTCGGGATGTATCTTGGTCACCAGTGGAAGGTTCAGTGACTTGGCCAATGATATGTCGATGAAGCACCCGGTAGCTCCTGAATCAATGACGATGTGGACTTCATGTGAACACTCCCTGGCCGGGTAAAGAACCGCTTGAACAATTACTGGTCTTACTGGGCCGAATGAAGGAACCCCGGGGTTATAAACTGAGCTCGCCTTGTCCCCCGTACTCAAGGGCGAGCTTTCTGAAAACCCGAAGCCTTGTTCTTCGGGCGTCTAGGGCACTCCTTGACAAAATGTCCACTGAGGCCACAATAGAAGCATGCATTGTCGGTTCTCCGACGCTCTCTTTCGGTTTGGGTAATAGGGCTTCGTAGACCTCCTATTTGCATGGGTTCACCAGCACCATCTGGGGAAGAGGGCAAGGGTTTTACGGAAAGGCCTGACTCCATCCGGCGTTCGGACTTCCGAGCGTCTACCTGGAGGGCTAGGTCTACCAGATCAGAATAGGTGTCAGGAAGGGAAGGAACAACAGAAAGGGCGTCCTTCATAGTGTTACACAAACCTTTGTAGAACACCACGGCTTTCTTGTTTTCTGGCCATGAGGTTTCAGCCGACAACTGGTTGAAGTGTGTGATGTATTCTATCAAGGACTTTCTGCCCTGGGATAGCTCTAGCAGCTCCAGGTCCCGGGACTGGGCTTTATACCTGGTGTCAAATATTTTTGCCAACTCACTCACCAGGAGGTCGAAATCATAAAAAGCCGGGTGATCGTTTTCAAGGAAAGGATTAGCCCAAATAGCGGCAACCCCGGAGAGATGGGAAAGCAGGAAAGCGGCCTTTGTGGTGGAATCATGAAAGACTAAGGGCCGACAAAGGAAATGAAGCTTACACTGATTGATAAAGGTGCGGTATTTTCTGGGGTCCCCCTGTAACTTCTCAGGGGATGCCAATGGAAACTGGGTGGGCAATACCACGGGAGCAGGTGGCGTGAGGAGTGCAGAGGGGCCCGGGGTTGGTGGTGCCGGATCCCCAAATTCGGCATCTGGCGGTAAAGGGTTGCCGGTGCTCTGGATGTTGTCTACGCGATGATGAATCGCGTTTGTGGCAGCCGCCACTTCCGTTCTAAGGGATGCAACAGCTTGCATTAGAGCGGCCACGGGGTCCCCGGCAGCGGGTTCCATCGCCTGAACGACCAGAAAAGGCTTCACAGTCTGCCAAGACTTGATGGTCGTGTAGGCGATGATACCTCCGTCCCCAAGTCCCACTCGAGCAAACAATCAATATACTGCTCGAGCAGCCCTTGAGGCCACAGGTGGTGAATGTCGTCAGCCGGAAACAGGAATGTTGGAAGATGTCCCCCTGACCACTGTAAGGCAAACACGCGGGTTAGATAACAAAAATATACCCTGTGCACAATCCTCAATGTTATCTACAAGGGAACTTACCGTGAGTGGTTGTTTGGAAACCAGTGTTGATGTGGGGTGTTTGTCTGAGGGAGCCGGCAGGGTTAACGACAAGGTAGCAGCCTGGCAATGCACTTGAAGGATGGAATCAACACCTGATACGGAACTTGGTACTGTGAGCCAAACAATATGGCACGTGATCCAGAGAGCAGAGTCTAAACCAAGGGGCAATCCAATTGCAGTCCAGGAGGAAAGCTGAGGTCGTGTCCAGGGGGAGCAGTTCAAAACAAGGTACCAAACAAGGGAAATCCAAGAAGCAGTCCGTGGGAGGAGCCGAGTTCAACGCTAGAAGAAAGCAGGTCCGGGCGAGGTACAAAAGGGAAAGCGGGTCAGAATCCAAGGGCAAAATCCGAGATCAAGAAAAGCAGCGTCACGTCCGTAGTCCGTAGTCCAACCAAGATCAGCTGTGAAGCGCGGATGGGAGTTCGCGCGTCGCTTTTGAACGCTCGCTCCAGTGACCATGTGACCCACGCACGTGATCGTGATCGGACGCTCCCGCGATCACGTGGCTCACACACGCGATTGGACGTGTGGAGGAAGAGCGTCCAAGTGCCAGCAGCGGAGACGTGGAATGCCCGTGGCGCGTCTCCACGGCAACCGCCAATGCAGAAATGGAGAGCGAGGCATAAACCAGCGCCGCTGAGTTCGGCCAACCCCTTGTCGGCAAACCTGAGGGTGAGGATGTGCGATGGTGCGTGTGGGGACTTGCTGTGCTCTATGTCTCTGCCGTGTACTGATGGAATTACGGGGTGGAACAGGAGGGCTTGTGGATGTGGATGGGGGCGTGACAAAGCCAAAAGAGAGGACTTTGAACTGGAACAGTCCCAGGGGCGTTAACAAAGATGTCTTTTCCCTATTGGGTCAATGCACTGGGACCTGCCAGTACCCCTTGGTTAAGTCTAGGGTTGATAGAAAGGTGGCATTTCTGAGTTTATCAATCAATTCATAGATGCGTGGCATGGGATAGGCATCAAAGTCAGAGATGGCATTTTGGCGGAAGTCTATGCAAATCCACCAGGAATGGTCAGGTTTTGTGACCCATATTATAGGGTAGGACCATGGGCTTGAACAGGATTCCATAAAATTCGCTCTTAACATTTTATTTACTTCTTCAGCCACTATTTGTTTACCGGTTTCCCGGAGTCTATGTGTTTTCAGATGTCCCACTTTTGCCTTGGGTATTCTAATGTAGTGATAAGTGCCTTTCACTCTTCCTGGTTTCTCCGAGAATAAATCGGGAAAAGTTATAATTAAATCCATTAAATCTTCTTGGTATTGATTAGATAGCTCTTGAGAAATTAATTCACAGTTATCTATTTCTTCTGGTACCAAACAGGATAGCATCGTAGCATTGGCGGCAGAAGGGTTTTTATTCCACTCTTTTAAGAGATTTACATGGTATAGATGGGTTGTTTGTTTCCTGTCAGGTTGTGCTACTGTATAAGTACAGATGCCTGATTGTTCTAATATTTCATATGGCACATGCCACTTTCATATGACCCATGCCAGTTTGTTTTCCGAGGTAGGCAAGAGGACCAATACTTGTTGTCCTATGGAAAAAGATCTTAGGTTTACTTTTTTTGTCATAGGTGAACTTCTGTTGTGTTTGGTCTTTTTCCATACGTGTATAGACTAGAACTCGAGAAGGTTTCATATGCTCTCGCAATCTGGAAGTGGTTTGCAAAAGGGGAATGGGTGCCTCTTCTCTTCCTTCCCAGGTCTCCCAGAGCATGTCCAGGACATCTCTTGGTTCTCTGCCATAAAGTAGTTAAAAGGAGAGAATCCAATGGATGCATGAGGGGTTTTTCTTACTACAAATAGTACCCAGGGGATCATACGGTCCCAGTTTCTCCCGTCCTTATCTACCAACTTTCTTAGGATCATTTTGAGTGTTTTGTTGAATCATTCTACCAATCTGTCTGTTTGGTGATGGTAAACTGAAGTTCGCTAGGTGGTGATATGGAGCAGCTCCTTAACTTCACCCATGAACTTGCTCATGAAATTGGATCCTTGATCCATCAGGATTTTCTTAGGAATGCAAACCATTGAAAAATATGGTAATAGGTTTTTTTAAATCTGCTGGGTGGTGTTGTTCCACCTAGGGAATGCCTCGGGATATCTGACTGCGTAGTCGACAATCACGAGGACATATTTGTTACCCAGTCTAGAGGTTTCCAAAGGTCCATTGATATCCATCCCAATCCTTGAGAAAGGGACTTGTATTATTGGTAAAGGATTCAAAGGGGCAGGCAAGGGAATGTGAGCACTGGTTTTCTGACATATTTCACATGTCGGAATAAAGTTTTTTATATCAGCATGGATACCTGGCCCATAAAACCTCCCACTGATTTGTGCCTGGGTCTTAGATTGTCCTAAGTGTCCCCCTGTCAGATGTGAATGTGCAATCTCTAGTACGATCTTCCGGTGGGTTTTTGGGATTAGCAACTCAGTGGTACTTAGGCCTTCTGTGGATGTTTCTTTTCTATACAGCAATCCTTGCTTATAGAAGAAAACAGACTTCCCTTCTCTACTCCCTCCCCTTCAGGAATTGCTTGTAAGAAAGTCTCAGCGAGGGCTGGATCATTTCCGCTGGGCAAAGTATAGGTAGGGAAAGATGGCAAGCTCTTCTTGCCTTTTCTCTTCAGTGGTACATGGGTTATCAGCTTCCCCAAAGCCTAAGGTACCTCTCTCTGTAGCTTCTGGTTCATTCTCTTTAAAACGAGGAACTAGAGCCCTTTCAAGAATTAGTGTGACATATTGTCCCTATGATGTATTTCAAATGGAATTTCACCATGATTCTGTAAGAGAACCTTTATGTCTTTCCGGAAGTCAGGATCTATGACGCCTGCTAGAACGTCTAGGCCGAACTTCCAAGCAAGGCCAGATTTTGGGGCCAATCTTATATAACACCCAGGCAGGAGTATCAAGAATAAGTCTGTGAGAATCATTCCTCATTTCCCTGTCAGGATAGTAGCCTCTCTGCTGCTATAGATATCAAAGCCTATTGATTCTTTCATGGCAATAGAGGGATCTGAAGCTCTATGACTAAGCTTCTGGAATTGTAGGGTTTGCCAATTTGTTTCAATTGAGTCACATCTCACTGCTGACACCACATGTAAGGAAGGCATGGTATCAATAGTAAGACAGACGTAAGTGACCACAGTTCAAGGGTACTTATTGAACTTTGAAAAGGGTTTGAAAAATGCCTATCTAATCCTAGATCTACAGATGGGAGCAAGCTATGATCATCAAATAATAATAACGCAGTGCTCGCAGTGTCTTGTCCAAATTAAAGGGCCTATACTAATAAACCTTTTGCCAATCCCTACTTCTAAATTCAAACAGTGTGGGACATAATGTTATGAAAAAGAAAGAAGTGTTCACAAAATGAAATGTCAGGATGATCAGGCTGTTGGCCTCCCTTCCCCTCATTTTCAGCACAGAACAAGGCGGTACACTCGAGTTTAGCACAGTCTTCTCTAGCATGAGGTTATAGTTCAAGACATAAGCATCAGGGCCTTCCGTGTCCAAGTCTCTTTGCTTTTCAAAAGCCTCTTCATTCAGGGGGTCTGATGTGACAAACAAACGATAAGTTCTTTTCCCTTTTCAGATTATCACAAGTACTCAAGTTCTTAGACAATTCACTTTTCACCTCGAATCCCCATCAGCCGGGCTCATATCCTTTCACCACAATGTTCATACATTATTTATGCATCGAATTCCTCGTAGGGTATTCTTTCTCGGGCGACACATGGTTCACCCCCGATCCCCCTCAGTGGGACTCAGATCACCCTCGGTCGGGCTCAGATCTCGGACTTAGGTTCTTTTTAACACAATGTTCATAACTTTACACAAACTTGCTTCAACCAAAAACTTTGTAGGCTGATCTCCCTCCAACAGGCCTGGACCAACTTTATATACACTTTGATGAACTATCAAAGACTTTCGAATGTTCACAGGTTTTTGCTTGACCCATTGCAGAAACTCTTTGATTTTACAATTCTTTATCACTCTTCACATTTGCCACCTTTCAGCTGGATATCTAACAGAGACTTTCAAATGAGCACCCATGTGGTGCCAGACCACTCTGTTTACGGTATCGTATCTTGGCTTCAAAGTTCAATCACTCATCCGCTGATTCATTGTGTTCACATCGCTTGCCACATACTGTCACGGCCATAGCCCCTGGCCTGGGGACTCGGGGTCTCTGGGCCTCGCCACAATGTTCCTGTAAGGCCCCAAGGGCCCAATCATGCCCCTCTCGGCTGTCCTGGAGCCAGTCCTGGCGCCTTTGGCGCCAAGCTCATATGGCAGATGGAGTTGCCATTGGGGAATGGACCAACATGACTGCCCCCACAAGGTTCAGTTCGGAACTGAACCATGCAGTCTAGCATTCAGGGCGTGGTCCGCCCTGGAGGCACCTGGGATACCTGTAGGCTATTTAAGCCACACCTGAGCTGAAGCACATGCTTCGTGTTGTTCTGCACTCGCAGCGTGACGTTCACTGGGAACTGCTTGCAGCATTCCATGCCTGCATCTGGGGAGAGAAGAAGAACACCATTATTCCTCCTTACCTGTTCAGCAATCCAGCTCCTCGATCGCTCCGGAGTCTTCTCTGGAACATGTCCTCACCAGCAAGAAACATCTAAGGGAGAGAGAGAGAGAAGAGGACAATTTAGTAAGCGTTTGTCTTCCGATTCTAATGCCTTTCAGACTCGCGCTTACCTACCGAAACTCTATTCGACAGTGGTCCGGACATCTTCCACTCTGCGTTCCACTTCCATCTGATCGCACTTCTTCCAGAAACTTCTGGGTGACCTGCAAGGGAAGAACAGCACAGGTTAGCCAAATTCCAAAGACGCTCATAGCACCGCGCTTCGCGCTTTCACTCACCTTCTCGAGCATCGCCCTCTCCATCAACTCGACGTCTTCATCATCCCTTCTGCAACTACGAGAAAAGGAGGAAATTAACAGGGCAACTACTATTACGGACACACACTCTTTAAGAATTATAGACTTACCTCAAGAGCGGAGTCGCAGCAGGACTGGACTCCCGGGCCCACGCCAGTGAAGTAACTTGGCAGTAAGGTGCCCAGCCACGACGCGCCCCTGCACAGAACTGCAGGACGGAGAGAGCATTTTATCGGGATACCAGGTGAGGAGGACTCTAAGGGGTTAAAGGGGGTACTTGGGAGGTGGGCCCCGAGACAAGGAGATTGTGGCTAAAACAGAACTCCTGTCTTCAGAATAGACCCACGGCAGAACTATTCCCCGGGGGAGGTGAACCCGAATCGGAAGCGATCCAGTCCAGTTGGGTGGCGCTTCTGTGGATACAAGGTGAGCTTTACACATACGCTTCAAAAACTGTTCTTGTCTCTTTTCACTAGAAAATGTTGCTGCTTCCATCCTTAGCTTCAACAGAGACCGATCTGGTATCAGTCACCCCAATTTACCGGCTGTGCTGACTTCACTGGCACGGCTTTGTTGTAGGAGCCAAGGACAGTATCACAGCAGCGCACAATTCTCCCTGCCTTGAATATTGACGTGGTAGAGCCCCGGGTGCCTCTGAAACACAATACAGCATTCTTCAGCTTCGATTCCTTGTCTTACCTTTCCTATTCTCGAAGGTTCCTAAAAGTAACAGTCTTTCACTGAACAAATCAAGGGCATGATGGAAGTCAGGTGTGTGTAATGATAAGCAATTTCCTGACCTTGCCTTACCATTGTTTTGGGACATGTCAGGTATACCGCTCTAGTGTTAGTCCATTTTCGCTGATGGTGAGCTGTCCGTGAGAAAATGTTAGTGTCGGGAAAGGGTCGGGGGGGGTTGAGTTCCTAAGTATCCTACCTGGTAGGATGGGGTAAAGGTGTTACAGGGAAGGGTATACCGCATCACACCATCCGGTGTCCCACTTCTACGCCTCGAGCACCCCGCACCCAGGTGATCCTCCCGCACTGGTCCACCCCCAGGAACTGGATACAAAATTGATGGCTGTGTCCTGGCCACCTGGATGACAGATACCTGGGGACTAGCGGGTGAGACACCTCCAGGTTTCTCAGACTACACAATGCCATGAGTACAGCCTCTTCCTTGGTAGGACCTCATGCACTGATCGCAATAGACTTGGAGAAGGCCTTTGACTCAATGGGCTGGGAGTTCCTCTGGGCAACTATGAGAAGGTTTGGATTTGGCTCCAGATTCGTACAGTGGGTGCAATTGCTATAAACTGACCAGGGTAGCATGAGTCAGAGTGAATGGGTGCATCTCGGGAGCCTTACCGCTACAAAGGGGAGCTAGGCACGGCCGCCAACTCTCACCACTCTTGTATCTTTTAGCAATGGAGCCACTGGTCAGCAAGGTAAGGGCGCCCCCCCTGCTGAAGGTCTTTGCCTGGCCAGAGGGCAGGGAAGAACGCACATCGATATACATAGACAATGTCCTTATCAACAGAAGTGACCCCAGAAATGTGGGCCAGGGAGTCATGGAGGTGTTCAGGGAGTTTGGGGAAGTAAGTGGTATCAGGATAAACTGGGAGAAATCAGTGTTCATGCCAATAAAACATGTGGAGGAAGCGATCCCTGAGGGGTGACCCCTCGTGATAGCGCTGGGTTCCATTAATTACTTGGGCATCAGAGTTTGGAAAGGGACATCAGAGTTCCTCCAGAACAACTTGGACCCAGTCCTGGACAGACTGAAAAGGGATGCCAAGCACTGGGCGACTCTCCCGATTTCGATGTTGGGCAGGGTTAATCTATTTAAAATGATGGTGCTACCATGACTGCTCTATATTTTACAGAACTCTGCAGTCAAGGTCCCAGCAGGGATGTTTTGAACCATTGAGAGACTGCAGAGGGAGATTATATGGGAGAACAAAACCCGGAGGATAACGCTACGAACACTGACCTGGTCGGTGTTGGATGGTTTGCTGGTGGTCTCAAACGTTAAGCACTATTATTGGGCATCCCTGCTGTTGGATATGAATGAGTTGATGTTCGGCGAGCCGGAGCTGCTTCATACTACATTGGACCTGAGCAGGATGTGAACAGGGCCGGCATGGCAGAGGTTATACGGGCCTCGGCCCCCGGAGGGGATGACGCAACCTGGGATCTGTATAATGCACTCTAGCAGAACGGTTCTTAGAGAGATGGGCTGGGAGTGGGTTGTGACCAAAGAAGCCCCCATTTGGGAGAATGCAGACATGCCGGAAGTATGCAAACTGGGCAGGCAGAAAAGGTGGCAGGATAAAGGGGTAGGGTAAGGAAAGTGCAGGACATCCTAGTGCAGAACCGACTTGCCACCTTTCAAAAGCTGCAAGAGAAGTTCAGCCTGCAGGATAGGGAAGGCTACACATACACCAGACTGCAGCATGCAATGGCCCAAGAGCAGCAGGACACATGGGACATTCCCGAGAGGTCCCTGATCGAAGCTAATCTTATGGAGTCGGAAAGTCAGGGGAAGGCAATCGCACAGTTACCAAATAATTAGCAGGTTCACTTCCAAGCCCCTACCGAAGTTGAGAGAGAAATGGGAGACAAACCTAGGGGCACTGGAAGAGGAGGTATGGGTGGAGGCGTTATGTTCATAGAAAGAGGCCAGCACATGTGCCTGATACAATATAAGATCCTGCATAGGGTGTAATATACTCGGGACTGCCTCATTCTGATGGGCATGGCACTTGACTCCCAGTGCCTGAAATGCGGAGAGGGGACCGATTCATTCTTTCGTGCACTGTGGGAGTGCCCAGAGGTCCAATACTTTCGGGCTGGGTCAGAGCCAAGACATCCAGGGACATTGCCACTCTGATTCCAGAGGAGCAGAGACAATGGGGCAACTCAGGGAACTAGGTGGGACAAGTGATAATGGGGAAGGTACGAGGGAAGGGAAGGAGGGATTTCGGAAGGCGAACGCATTGGATGACTTTTCACATTTGTTGTTTGTGTTTATGGTTATGTTGTAAGTGCACAGCATACCATAAAGATGGTTTGAAAAAATAGGAAAGCTCCACAAAGTCTCGAGATTACCTTTCTTATGTTCAAACAGTTCCACAAATCCTTGGGGTTCCCTTCCCCAAGTTCAAGGTAACACAGTTGCACACAATCCTTGGGGTTCCCTTCCCCAAGTCCAAGACAGCACAGTTCCAAAGAAAAGGGTCTTCAGGACTCTGTCCTCAAGACTGTATTTTAGTTCATCAAACCCCAGGGTTCTCTTCCCCAAGACTTTAACATAGCAACTTTTACTTGTTTTCAGTTTTTCAATGTTCAACACAACTCCAGGTCAACTTGAAACTCCTTCTGGATTGCATTAACAGTTCACTTAACATTTTCTTGCTTGGTTTGTGTCACAATGTCTTTGATTTTCACAATTGAGAGTTCCCTGGTCTAGATGCAGAGGTCAGACCACACAGTCTACCCATCACAGGTCGCGCAACCACGAACCCTAGGCTCTTCAGCCCACACAGGTTCTTCGGTATTTGCCCTTGTGTAAAAAAATCACATTCACTTAGCTTGTCCTTGTCGGCCGCTTGTCTTTATGTACAGTTTCACACTCTCCTGGCTTATCCTGGTTAGCCTCTTGGTTTTACCACAATGTATCACACATCCTTTGCCAGTCTTTGGCCTTGACACACTGTATGCATTCACAAAGTTCACTTTGTGGTGGTTTTATTTATTCCCCACCTTTCTGTCATGATCTTTCACATGTGCATTCTTATTTCGTATATGGCTTTCAAATGGGCACTTTCCCATTTAACTTTCATCAACTCATAGCTTTGCAACAAAGTTTTCATTTAGTTTGGTATTCAATATTTGTGATTTGACTTCGCATCTTAATTTAGATTCAGCCCGTGGCTTTGGGTTTATTTAAATTTGTATGTGTCATTTTATTCAGCATTCTATTTGGTTCATATGGCATTTCTGACTTATACGTAGCCCTTAAGAGATCCGTGGCTTCAAGTGCCATTCCCCTGCACTCACCAGTCCTCAGCGATCCTTTACGGCGGCTACGTCGCACCACTTCTGCCTTGCCATCTGGCTTTGCATCCCTTTCGTGGCAGCTGGCGGATACTTTTCTTCTTTCTCCTAGCTCCGCAACTCCAGCTACTTTTTCCCGACCACAGAGGCTCTGACACATGTGGAATTCTAGCGGCCCAACTCGCCCTGGCTTGCCAGGTCTTCTGGGTCATCTGCCGCATCCTGGCTCTCTTTCAGGACCCACCTTGGCTGCCTCCTCACAGAAAAGACTCCCTACTGGCCTCTCCCACACAGGCCTCCCAGTTGGTCATCATGTTGCTCTTTACCTCTCCTCTTATACACCTGCAACCACTTGACAGGTTGCAGGTGTGAGCTCTCAATTGGGATTGCCTGACTGTAGTTAGAATGACATGCCTGACCTTCCCAACACTCTGCAGGCATCTTCCTTGTCCCAGTAATCGAGTGGTGAAATGAGTTACAAGTGTTCACCACCCCTGGTCGCCTCTTCCTCATCCCAGTACTGTCATGGGAAAAATAAGGGGAAATGAGGGTAGATGTTTTACAGTAGCCTGTGAAGTTTGAGGAGGGTTAGGTTGATTTTCAGAAGGGAAAGGGGGATAGCATGTTTTGCTTGTCTATGCTAGTCTGCATTGCTTCAAAGACTGTTTTGAATAGAGATGCCAGCAGCTCTCCACTCCCATGAGAAAGGGAATAGTTTGCCTCTTCATTTGACCATGGGCTATTTGGCTGAAAATCCATGGGAACTGGGAACAGTTGAACTTTGAGAAACAGGACTTTCTGGAAAATGCCATTAGGCATTTGTGTGATGTTTTAAAATGGAGAGCACCGGATTAGGTTCTCAGAGAAAGCTTCTTTGGAGAGGGAAGACGTATCGCTCTCCATCCCATTGTGAGGATCTCTCTACCAGCCTGCTGCAGAGCTTTCCACTGATGTCTTGGCAAAGATGATGAAATGTCTTACAGCTGTGCCAACAGTAAAGTATCCTATCTAATCTACTTTTATTTTTGTTGCATTTATTCATGTATGTATGTTTTATGGGGGAATAAACGTCTGTAAAGTTTTTTCATTTAGTGTACTGGGGATAAAGATAAGCAAATTACACGGCCAGAGTAGGGGCCGTGTAGTTATGGTTAAATTGCTAATCCCATAGGAAGAGCACTTTTTGGGCGGCTTATAACTTCGCTCCCCCTGGACGAATCCTCACCAAACTTTGCAAGGAAAGTATATGGCCCACTCTGATTCTTTCTGTCAAGTTTGGTGAGGGGGGGCAAAGTTATAGGGGGGTCCCAAAATGTATTTTTTTCCCATAGACAATGGGAAAAAACTTTGCTCACGCCTACAGCCCAACCGCTGGACAGATTTTTTTTGGTGTAAATCCAGTCGTAAACGTATAGCAAAATAATTAGTGATATCTATGTCCGCTCCGCGGACACACTTCCCTGTTCGTAGACATAATGAACGTTTTTTCACTGAATATATATATATATATATATTTGTTGAAAAAACTTTGTTAAAGGGTCGTTATGGGTAAAAGTAAAACCGAAAAACACCAGGAATTGAACAGTTATGAGCTAAGCAACCATAACTTGTGCCACCACCGTGCACTGCTAAGAATAACACCGAGGACATCAAAGATGGCATCACAAATATCATTGATGACATCACTGATGACATCACATGTGAAAGAAGCCTACTTCTGTGGTACACAAAATCCCACCAGCTACCTTGCAAGCAATAAAAGATGCTGTTGATCCATATTTTTTAATACAACAGTCCTCTGTATATACTACAACACATCATTCTGCAGAGGAAAGCAATTTCGAAGTGCTTTTGAAGCGGTAATCAAGGAGCATTAGAAACACTGCCCCCTACCTTAGAAGTAACACATGTGCAACATCTTCCCGTGTCCACCTGCCCCTCCATATTAGTGCTTGGTGCCTCTTCCCTCTTTTCCCTCCCCACATTTCGTTCTAAGCTCTCCTGCCAAAAAATAAATACATCAAAAAACAACAAAATAACTTTTCCTTTAGAAACCACCTTTCACAGTTATAAATTAGAACAAAAAAAAACTTGGACTCCATCTACTTTACATTTCTCAGTAAAGTAAATAGACTCAATAAGATTTTCCAACATTTCCATTAGCATGTTGTGCTATGCTAATGGGAATATTGTGGTGTTCATCCCCCGTTCCAGGGACTGGAACAGTGGATACCAGCCCGGCAGCCCAAATTATCAGCCCAATCGAAGCAAGGGTGGATAACGAGGTCTTTGGAACATTATCCCCCCATTCCAGCCCCTGAAATGGGGGATGAAGGCCATTAGCACCCCAGGTTCCCAAATCGGGATTTTTATTTTTTTCCTACACTGCGGCGTCCCGGTGTAGGAAGGAAAATTCTTTTCCAAGATGGCCACCATGGAAAGAGAAGGCGGGGTTCCATACAGGAACCCTCTTCGCTTTCCATGGCAGCCTGCAGAAGGCGAAGAGAAAACCCGATGACCATATTACAACAAGCACATTTTTCTTCCCTTTCAAAGCTATTCAACTTTCGAATAACTTTACCACAAACTTGTCCCTCGTGGTCATGGGCAGTAGCCAGATTATCCGGATCATGACCTTATTCCATGACCAAGACAATGTGGCCACTGCTCATGGCCACAGGCTATACCTCAGTCACCAAAGGTATATCACTAGGTGTTGTATATACATTAGGACACTTGTCAAAAAATAAAACACAGGAACGTTTGCAAAACCATGCTTTAAGGTCCTTGTCAATGCTCCTTACACAAGTTTCCTGGAAATCCACCCATGTTTTATTTTTTGAAAAGTGTCAAATGTATGCACATACAATAGTCATATAACTTAGCCCCCACTTGACAAAATCCATTCAGACTTTACAAAAACATTTATAACTAGATCTTAAATCTTTTTGCAAACTTTTGTGTAGATTCATCAAATTGCACCACATTTATAAGCCTTTACAATATTTTCATATCCCCCTCTAATTTTGCCCCTCCTGACAGAATCTCACCAGACTTTGCAAAAACATTTATATCTAGATCTATAATCTTTTTTGCAAACCTTTGTGTAGATTCGTCAAATGGCACCACATTTATAAGCCTTTACAATATTTTGGGACACCCCCCTCTAATTTTGCCCCCTTAGGATAGAATCCCACCAAACTTTGCAAACTCATTCGGAATCAGGTCATGAATATAATTGCAACATTTCATGCAGTTTCATTAAGGGGCACCAAAGTTATAAGGCATCCAAGAACTGCTTTTCACCAACCCTGTAATGCAGAGGTGTCGGCGAACTTCACAGGACTGTTCGCAGACATTTACGGCGCAAAACACCTGTTCTTTTGCTTCTTGCAGCCATATCCCATCCCATCCTCATCACGACTCACCTCCCCAGAAATTATTTGATAAGTTTGACAAGTGGAATGTTGTGTGTTTTTATATGTTTTTACTGCATCGGACGTGCCCACTGATTGGATGGTGAAAAGCGTGAAGTATGTCAGATTTTTGGCAATGCCCGCCACGGATTCACGGACAGCGGCCGGTGTCCGCGGACATTGCCAAAAATCTGACATACTTCACGCTTTTCACCATCCAATCAGTGGGCACGTCCGATGTCCACATTGCCTTCTAAGCCAGTTGGAGCCCTATCCACGGACCGAACAGGAAAATGGGTCCACAGACCGAACCCAGATATCACACTTTTTTTGGACTTACTTTTTGGTTGTTTTAAAAAACTACTGGACGGCTTAAACTTTGCTCCCCCTAAACAAATCCTCACCAAATTTTGCAAAAAAGTATATGGCCCGCTCTGAATTTTTGGGAAGTTTGGTGAGGTTCCGTCCAGGGGGGGCAAAGGTATAGGGGGGTCCCAATTATTTTTGTTTTCCATAGACTGAATGGACAAAAACTTTGCGCACGTGTACAGCCCAAACCGTTGAACGGATTTTCATCAAATTTGCGGCAGGAGCGGTGGCTTGGTCCCGAAAGCTTGCTTTTGTAACTTTGGTGATAATCCGTCCTGTACTTTTTTAAAAAGCAGGTAAAATGTATGTCTTAAAAAATCACTGATATCTGGCTCTGCTCGGTGTGGTGTGATGTCGGCGAGGATTGGACGCGCCCGGTGGTTGGCTGGAGGGAAGCGTGATGTAAGTCATAATTTTGGGTAACGCCACCATATTGCATCCGAGGATAGTGCGGCACTGAAAGGGGCTGCAAAACATGCTTTCCGGCATCTGGTGGTGGGAAGAGGGGATGGAAAGGGTGGGGAGTGTATCCGTGCATACTGCACCAATTCACGGGTACCTCCTCAGGCGACTACCTTGTGTGGTGACTGCAGGCAGCCTTCGTTATGTCACAATAGGTCCTGAGGTGACCTCTTTCTGTGGTGAGTGCTGGCAGGCCCAATTGCAGATGGGGAGTGGATTGCACATGACATGAGCATTTTCTCAAAAGGGGATTCTATGCTGTGTTGTGTGTGGTAAGCCCCTAGCGCCTTGGATGCATGGCTGGCCTTGCACCAAAAACTATGTCTACTGGTTGCAAGTAGGTTTCACATTGTTGCCTGGTTACAGTGGATATTTCATGTGTTGGGTTGTGGGCATTGCCAAGATTACTGAGTACTGTACTGTACTATGATGTATTGGTTCTGTGTACTTGATAGAGTGCTGGGAGCAGGGGCAATGTTCTGAAGATTTTGTGGTTTGGTTGACAGTAGTAAAATACTATGTGAGTGGAAGTGGGTAGAGGTGCCGGAGGCTGTGTTATGTTTGTGGATTCTCCTAACTGCCTACATTGTTACATGCATGGCTGTATTATGGTGCGGGTTTTGGGTAAGAGTGACGGTGGCTGCATTACATTTGTGGGTTCTGGTACCTGGCCACAAGTTCGTATGCATGGCTTCATTACTTTGCGGTGGTGTGGCCAAGGCCTAGGCTCTTGGGTGCATGGCCAAAGGCCGTCGGCCATGCACCCAAGAGCCTATGCCTTGGCCACACCCACCGCAACATAATGCAGCCATGCATGCCAACACTGTGATATTGCTATATGGATGCCACAAATATGTTCATGGGGTCATTTCTTTTTTCCCTTCGCTCTTTAGGATAAGTTGTTACAACCATACGGTGCTGCACCGCACTGAGCCCTTAGGCAACTGGGCGCTAATCTTACATGTTGCGAAAATACAGGCAAATTAAAAGAAGTACAGAAATGAACAACAGACTTTATAGATATACATAGTGTGAACATCAGATAGAGCAGAATTTAAATATACACATCACATTTACATCAGATTTACAATGTACAAGATATTTGCAGGGTAGTGAATGACAGGACATGAATAAACAATAGGTGTGGATTCTTGCTCATGGAGCCATCATTTAGTCTTTTTCAGGGAATAAGTGGTAGGACGTTTCCTCTCTTAAAGAGACAGGGAGGGCATTCCATTTTCTGGCCACGAGGACAGGGAAGCTAGCCCTTCCTGCTCGTTGCTGCCTGAAACGAGGTATATTAACACCGTGTTTCATAGCCGTTTTAATAGTCCGTGCAGATGTGTGGCGAGAGATAGTGTTGGACAGGTAAGTGGGAGTTTGGTTGGCAAGGCACTTATGCGTCAAGAACAAGGTTTTGTAAGCTATTCTTTGGTTGATGTTGAGCCATTTTTACAAGTGTCTAATTTCAGAGATGTGATGATTCTTAGGGATATTTATAGCTGCTCAGATGGCGTTGTTTTGGAGAACTTGCATTTTATTGAGGTTTTGTTGAGACGCGCCAAGGTAGAGTGCATTACAATAATCAAGCTTAGAGAGGACTAAGGCTCTAGCTATTGTAATACAGTTGGCTGAGGATAGGTAGGGTCGGCAGGCTGTGATAAGCTTACAGGTATAGGCGGATGAGGAGGCCATGGCGTCAGTTTGTCTTGTTAGTGTTAATGCCGAGTCTATGTAAATTCCTAGTGTTTTCACCAGATTGGCAACTTTAATTATGTTGCCGTCAATGTTAAAAGAGGAGAATAGTACACCTAATTTGTTCAGGTTGGCAGGCGAGCCTAGGAGGAGAAGCTCTGTCTTATCGTCGTTAAGACAGAGCCCGTGCTTCACCATTGATTTTATTTTATTTTTTATTGTGCATATTAGCCAAAGCAAATTTTGACTTTTTACACAAGATACAAAATCTTAAAAACATATATAACTAAGTTACATCATTTAAAGCAAATAAAATTATTGCTTAAAACTTTACTCAACTGCACCACTGTAAATATAGCAGACAAAATCAAACAAACGAAAAATGACCATACTCTCAATAAAAAAAAGCATCATGACATATACGAAAGAATTGCTCACCTCACCAATTTATATGAGAACGTGATCAATCAATTTTAGATCATTAAGAAATTTGACCACTTCCATTGTCAAAAAGACTTCATTGCCTGAAATAATTATCTTCTACATATCGTTAGGATCTAGCCATCTCTCCATATCAAAGAACCTCTGCAATCTCCTCGGTCTTAATTCCCTTATCCCAGAACAAAATAACAAGAGATGTTTAGTTGTATGTTTAGAATTCGCATCACAGTCCTGACATATGTCAGACAGAAAGCCAGTTTTATCCCGTATATGAAGTATTTCCAAGGTCGGAAAAACATTTAGTTTGAATCGAAAGAAGTTCAACCTGGCCTTAGGATCGGAAAATTTTTGTTAGTAAATTGGTAGAAGAGCTCTGGGTTTGTCATAGGCTGACAAGTTCATAGACAGCTTAGCTGTTCATAGCCTATCAATTGTCCTAATTCAGTCTCTTCTCTTGATAAATTCCTTAGATTTTAAGGGATTGGGATTCAAGGTGTCTATATCTGAGTCCGCTGAAGCATGGATGTCAGAACATTTGGATTTAAGTTTCTTGTCTCCCTTTAGCAGTTGAATACGAACATCCTCATAAAGAGAGTCCGCTTGAGGGACATTAATCAGTCTAAATAGCAAGACCCATCTCAATTCCATAGATAGTAGAAGAGAAAGCAGGCCCATCTCATAACGAATAAAGGCCACAGGAATAGAGTTGGGAAGATTCAAGACTCTTTTCCATATCCTTGCTTCAACACGTGCCCAGTTAATTTCGAAACTTTGAATATTGCACTCCAATCCAAATAGCAAAGTCGGTATGATCTTCCCCACATAATACTTTATCAACAGGGTATGGGAAAATGTACAGTATTTTGAATAAATCTTAATCAAATGGAATCCCAGATTTGTTGCTTCCAAATCCAAGGCGTTATTCAAGTCCAATTTGGTTGGACAAGTAGTGATCTCAGAACCAAGATATACAAGTTCCCCTACCAAAGGGACTGCGCAGCCATCAATTTCCCAAGAAAATGACTTTGTTTTAGTCAGAGGACGCTTAAAAAGCATCATTCTGGATTTGTCTGGGATAATTTTCAGACCATTAGCTGTAATTAGCCTTTGTAGGCCAATTTGTGTATAATCCAGAAGGATGATGTCGTCCGCATAGACTAACAGTGACAACCTGATCTCTCCAATCTTAGGGCTGACCAACAGGAATGTCGGAAAACAATGGAGTACATCTGATATATAAAGATTAAATAAAAAGGGGGCCACTAAGCAACCCTGAAGGGCTCCTCTCAGAATGCAAATCTCCTGCGAAAAATTGCCAGCACTAGATAACCTTACTCTCAGGGTGGAGTTATGGTGCAATTCTATAAGAATAGCCAATAAAGAATCCAGAATCCCCCAGGTGTTCAGTTTCCACCACAAACGCTCTCTATTTACAGGGTCAAAGGCCTGGGATAGATCTACCCAGGCCCTATAGAGAGGTCTCGCCCGCTTAACTGTACTTCCAGAACTCAAACAAGTAAGGATGAGGTTCTTAAGTGTGGTAGATAGGCCTCTACGGAATCCCGTCTGGAATTTAGAGAGAATTCCCTTTGCCATGGCCCAATCCTCAAGATCTCTAAGGACCAGGGCAGAAAATATTTTGCTGTCCGCGTCCAGAAGAGAAAATCGGCCGATAGTTAGCCTCCGTTAGGCAATCGCCATGCTTAAAAATAGGAATTATAATGGAACTTCTCCAGGAATTAGGAATGGTGGCAGTTCTAATGATGTCGTCAAATAATGCCTTTAAGGTCCTCGACCCAAGATTGGGGTTTGATTTTAAGATTGCGTTGGAGAGTATATTCGGCCCTGAGACCATGATTTAATTATTAATGATTTGATCTCTTCCACATAGCAGGATAGGACCCAATTCCCAGGGAGTGTATTAAACAACACATTATTCTCTGGTGAGCCATAGATCTTAGTGAAATGCTCAACCCAGGACTGCTCCTGTATAATGGTTTCTCGTCCTTGTATATTTTTTTTATTGATCAGAGATCAGAAATTACGAGAGTTTTTGAGACAAACCATTTTTAACATTGTCTCTCTTTCTATCTGTGCTCTGATTGACCGGTGCGATCTCATCCAGTTCCCAAATGTATTGTTTATTTGCCTGGACTCTAGAGAATATTCGGTTTTAGCCTTAGTAGATATTTTTAGGAGATAGAGCTCCCTTCGTCTTTATCTCTTTTTTTTAGGATCCCAATATCAAAACAACGGGCATGAGATGTTTTATTTTTAACTGACCCCATTTGAGGAGGAGCCAGATTCCATAACAGTTTTACAAAATTGTTTGGTTCAAAATGGAGCAAATACTCCTGTTCATTCCAAGCAGAGGTCATTATACCTAACCTGTAGTTCAGATTCTGACCCCCCCCCTTAACAAATCTAACCAGCCTATTACCAGCTACATTGGAAGAGAGAATCTGTTTCATGTAGATAGTTTTCTGAGTCAAGGGAATACAAAAGGAGGCAGTCAACATGGCATGGTCGCTCAGCTCTTCTTCTATGATCTTAAAACAACCACACTTCTCAAACAGACCCTGAGATGCAAAAATATAATCAATGGTCGAGTGTGACAAACCCCTTCTCTAAGTTGGGGCAGCACTAATATCATAATCCAGATTTCCATTAAAGGCCAACAAACCCCATTCTCTCATAAATTCAAAGCACATTCTACCATCGAATCTCCTTTACTTTCTCTGAGCCAAAAATGACATATTATCCCCCAAGCAATATGAGTTAAAGTCTCCCATAATTAATATCTCATCTGCAGGGTATTGCATCGTAAAGCCAATCAGAAGGTCCCACGATTTCTCCACAAAGGCCATTATCAGAAACCGAGCAGGGTTCCAATAAACATTTACCATTAGCCAACCCCTGTTCCTTTTAGTGTCCTTCAGCTGTCAGACACGCTCTTGCCCTCGTAGTGTAGCCAAGGAATTCTTCTCGCCAATCTACCAAACTAGCTGATACAATGAACAACCAGAACAGTGGATTGGTGAAAAGATGGAATGCCAACGGTGAACCCGGAACAACAAGGAACAGGATAATGGGACGAGATGTCTCCCCGGATTGTACAGGAAAAGGACCCCAGGCAACTGCAAGAAGAGCAATGGTCAGAATAGTGCAATTCGTGGCAGTACTTGATATCCAAGAGTAAAACCAAACACTAACCTGTGCAGTATAAAGAGTTCTTGAAACACCAGACAGTTGTAGAAGCCGAACCTGTATCTTCGTGGCAGAACCAACACTCAATAGTGTAAACCAGACCGTTCAAACAGGAAATAAGGGAGAGAGAATCCAGCAGAGTCTCCAATGGTCCAAAAGTACACAAAACCTAACCCGACGGCACGCAGACGCCTAATGGTACACCAAGGCAGTCTCTAGTCCGTGTACCGGAGGTGTAAAAGTTCCTAAAACAATCCAAAGCCAGAAGGGGTTCCAAGGTCCAAATGCGGGGAGTAGGGCAGATAGCAATCGGAGGTAAGTGAGGTGAGAAGAACGTTGAACTCAGAGCGGGACTGGGACAGACAGCAAGGTTCACAATGGGTACAGGAAACAGCAGAGCCGATTGAGTTCTGTGTGGGCTCCGCTGTATCAATGGCGAAAGGAAAAAATAATCCTGAGGCAGTTCGTGGTGGAACAGCAATGCGGGCAGCAGAAGTACAAAGGGGCAAGGCTAGGCAAATCCAATGGCGGTCCGAGGTCGGAAAGCAATGCGGGCAGAAGAAGTACAAAGGAGCAAGGCTAGACAAATCCAATGTCGGTCCGAGGTTGAAGAAGCCGGAATATCAACAGGTCGAAGAGGAAATCCTATAACAAGCCGTGGAACAGTCCGGGTCGAAATACGAGAAAGCAAAGCAGAGTTAACAGGGACAGAAACCAGAATTCAAGGAATAGCAACTAAGCCGCCAGAATACAAGATTCAGAAGCGCCGGCACAACGTAGAGGCGGGGCTTAAATAGGCAGTCACATGATGAATACGAAAACGCCCCTCAGCGTGCGAGGCGAAACCAGGAAGTAGTGACAGGACGCCAACGTTTCCATGCCAACCTCCAAGCTCCCGGCAGACAAGGTCTTAAAGGAGCAGTAGTCAAAGTTCCTTTGCATGTACGAGAGCCATAAACCAAACCCCACGTCTAGTGGAAGCCTGATCATTATTGCTTCCTAACACAGTTGAATGATGCCAATACCTGACATCAGCACCGCTCTAACAATAATGATCCCCAGAGTTTCATTAACCAGAACATAAGACCGCCCAAAGATCTAATTTCTACAGAATATGGCTAAGCCTCCCATAGGACGCCCTGCTGGCCCCTTCTAGGACAATTGATGGTAAGATGAGAAGCCATCTATATCAAATAGCTTCATTAGCCATGTTTCTTGAATGAAGATCAAATCATGAGAGCCAAAAATATATTGCTTCGTACCATCATTGCAGAGTGAATTAGGGCCCATACAGTTCGAAGAAAGGGCTCTAACCGTCAGTGTCGTTAGAGATGCTGATATGCAAGCCCCAATTTGAAAAGGATCTGGGAGACAATCTCTGGCACCATATCCAATGCTGTCGTTAAAGAGTTGGTTTCTTTCAGTTGCCTACCATCAGACCGGGTCTGAGCCCGATTTCGACTACCAGTGATATTTCCATTGGGTTCATTAGGCTGGGTTTCTGAAATACTTAAACCCCTGCGTGACCACTCGGCACTCACCCCCAATAGAGATGACTACCCAAGCTTAGATTTAAGCGTAAGCTTGGCAATGTTCATATTAGGGGAGCATGGGAAGCCAACAACCTCAATGTCTGCTGAGGTGAAGAATTTCAGGCTTGGAATTTACCTCATTTCCGCCAAAATGGCTGAACGATTTAGCAGGACTTTTCCTTTTGATATTGGAAAAAGGCAGGACAAATATAGGGCCAGTACGTACCCAGAATTTTTCATCTGATTTTCCTTAAAGTTTGCATTTTGAGCCTCTCAACGTTCCAATGGAAAATGTCCTTGTAGAGATTTTTCATCTTGTTTATTATCTCTGGATTCCAAGGCCAGACCATAGGGCTTCTCTTTTAGAGGTTCAGTATATGGTGTGGATTTCCCTTTGTCACTTACCTCTTGCCTTGGTATCTTAATTTGGTTCAGCAAAGCCATTTGATCTCTCAACTCTCCCAGGGGCAATACTTTGTACCCACCTCCTTTCTTTTCAGAAATATCGGTGCAATTCTTAGGGATGGCTTTGTTTTAGGCAAGAAGATTGGAGCTATCTTCAGCGGTGGTTTAATTGGGTTCGTTTGGATCCCCACTGTTAACATTCTTCCTTCACTTTTTTGGTCCGATGGTTTCGAGGGAGGGGAGGCCATGGACACTTACTTTGTATGTGCCTCTTCCACCACAGCCATCTTACTTTTCTTTTTCTTCTCTTTCTCTACCAGGGCTGCTTGTTTTATTTTCAGATTCCATATAAATCGAGTATAGGATCTTGATTTACTCTTGTTCTTCTCTTTGGTGAAAGCACCTCAGTTTCTGAATAACCTATGGAATCTTGAGAGTTTATAAGTATTGCGGTGCCTTTCAGTTGTCTTTTGCGCTTCCTTTTTGTTTTCCTTTTGTTTTGTGCATCACACATTTAAAATATGGACAATGTACACAGCCACCCACATACAGTTGAAGGTGTACTCCACATACCCATTTATGAGATGTGTTCTTTATAGAAATGCTTTGGAAACAAACATATCCCAATGCAACAAAAGAAGCAATTCACAATGACCTACCCATGCATTACATAATTGGTTATACAAATCTCTTCAGCTACATGCGTATGCTGTTATTCTTTTCCCCCCCGTCCAGCATCGATCCTCCAGTATCTGCGAATGCAGAAGAATAAGAATACATTTCAGTAGCCATTTTCAGTGGAGGAGTAAAGAACAAGGGCTCTGAGTGAAGGATGTCAAACAGGGCCCTAGATGGCCGGTTCATGTACCTTAGGGTGAGGTATTGTGTGTTAATGAGTACAGTTGGATGTTCACCCGCAGGCTTGCTGTCTGTTTTGTAGGTGGCACTCTCCTTCCACGGCTACACGCCTGTCCTTCGTCTTTCAAACGTTGCCAACAGACCCTTCTTTCATGTGTTTGCTTTTCACAACAGATGTCACTGGCAGCGAGTGTCATCAGACCTATGGCACATTCTCTTTGTGTGTGCCCAAACAAACATACAAAACAAATAAATTCTCCTACAGGACCACTTCGACTCCAGGACAATGCAGGAGGTGTTTTTCCAAACCATTCAACACTAAAATATTAGCTGTCCATGTCTGTGTGTCAGCCGAGTGCTATTTGTGCCACTGACCATTATTATTTTTAATACAATGAAGGCACGTAAAACTGTTAAGTGTTTGAAAGGTCATTGTAAGGACCATACCATGAATCTTTTAGCACACGCTTCAACATACGATGAACTGTTTCAGTGCAGGAGTTGCGTACATTTTCACTATTGTACTCCACACATGGGTTTGAATGGCCTGGAGAACCATGTGAACAAAACAAACAACAATCATAGTACTCATTTAGGCTGAATACTGCAGTAATGGCACTGTAATGCAGTATACACAATGACTCTTTAAAACAAAACGACATTGTAAACAGACAAAGTGTACGGTACGTTAATAGTAATGAACACTGAGCTGCATCCTACTACATTTTAATCCGTACTCACGTGTTATGTAAAGTTGCACTTACATAATTTCTGCACATTCCATGGTCACACTGTGTTTCCAGGAAATCACACTATATGGCGTACTAAACACTTACAGACTACCTTTACAGAAAATGTGCGCTGCAACAACACAAAGTTACCTTTTATTTTCTTTTTACATTGCATAGAACATGTACATTTGGAGCAATACATGCGTACCAATCAAGCCTATTTTACAATGAGCTTTTCCCCCGTTGATAGAGAGGTATGGTAGGTTTCCATTTCTGCCCACCATGCGGCCACAAACACAAAATCAGGCGGCAACGTTTTACCATTTCATCGTGCATTTCTGATGCTAAGTACTCAAGTGGCATAGAACTTACTTTTACATATTTGGAGACATGCTGGTACCTTATACATGGTGCAATAAATCTACAGCTGACAGAATATATGAATGTACATTTACAGCCCCTATCTACGACTTATATGTGCAGTGTCTTATGAATCAACTGTGTATGTTGGCAGACTGTATGTGCAATGGCTGCACATACGTGAGTGGCAGGGCCATCTCACGCACTTTAGTGCCTTTGGGGAAAGAGATTTTTGGGCCCCTCAAACATGAAAGGAAACAAATTCCTTTATAACTTCTTCAAAGTTTGTACGTGCTTTCAAATGTATGCAGTATTGTGACCTGACCTGCTTGTGTTGACTGTGTGGTAGATTACGGCTATTGGTGTGAAGGTTTTGTTGCCAAGTGATACCTGTTCATGTGTGAAGGCAGTAAGCTTGCATTCATATTATGTATTGCCTGTGGGGTTGTATATGTAAGGTGGAACGAATATCGGAATTGCAAGGCCTACACAATATGGTTTGCATTTTGTACCACTTGCTGAAATGGAATGGAATCACAGTTAGGTATTGATAAATAGAGAAAGCGTTCTTTAGGGACTTCTTCCTAAATGACATGATTGCAGAGAGTGCATGTATATTTCCACATGTAGGAAATCTGAAAGATTTCATTTATGGGTATGTTTTTGCTTTCCAATACTTGTAGTAAGTACATTACAACTTCCTGTGGATCTCCTTGTCTGTTTAACGTGCATTTGCCATTCCAGCACAGTAGCCCAATTCCTGATTTATTCCTGAGACACTGCAACTGTTTCCAGGATTGTGTGCAGGCCTATTATTTCTAAACACAACTGGTCTCAGCCGTTTCAATAAATGTTTGCAACAATTGCTGCCATTTGCAATACACCATTGCTTGCTACATTTGCATAGTGATTTACACCACTTATATTGGAAAATTTGAATGGACCAGGCCGTTTTCTGTCTGAGTACTTTTTACTTACTACACTTTGTAAACAAGATTTCTTACACTGCAATGGTGTGTTGCTAACATTTTGACATGGTGGAAAGTGCTTTTGCAAGCAGGTCCAGAAATGGAGGCTAACGAATGTCCTCGTACTCCTGTGCAATTGTGCACTGGACAGGAGTTCATAGTTCGTAGTATTTTACTTTTTCCTTTGTTGTTGCCTTTCACATGGTGCTTCAGGAACTGCTGAAACGACTTGATAGAGTTGTGGCGACCGTTACAAATTGATGTGCAAGACCATTTGTAGATGCGCCACATTGGTTCGGTACCATGGACAGTGGCTTCTAAGTTTGCTGGGGATATTTCTGAAAGTAGCGTTTCTTCTTCCATTATGCTATTGTCTACCTTTTCATACCCTCGTACAGTGCTATGTATGGAAATTTGGTTTCTTTGCTCTTGTTTGTATGATTCCTCATTGAAGTATGCCTCTGTGCTGGTGGTCTGTCTCCACTCACCTGTACTGATGTTGCCAAAGGTATCTATGCTGACATTGCGTTTGTTTCGAAGTAGTGGTGGTAGTTTAAAGAGTAATTTTGTTAGTGGTTTCATTCTCATTAAATTTAATAGAAAGAATTTTCGTTTCAAGAACATTGCACTGCCTACAACAGCTTCCAGGATTACTTTTCTGCTGTAAGGTTAAGGGTTGACCATGATTCCTCCCAACTACTTATAAGGTTCTGAAGGACTCTGTGGTGGAACATTTTTTGTAAAATTACTTTCTTGGAATGCTTCCTTTTGGTGACATTAGCATTTGTACATACTCTATTACCAGTAGTGACAGTTGCAGTCTTTTCAGTACCTTTGACTACCTTTGTTTTCATTTCTACATTTTGACAGAGGCATTACATTCTCCTTACTGGTAGGTGCTTTTGTTTTCCTTAGTGACTGTATTTGCTGTTCTCGTTCAACTTTCTGTACAAAATGTGCAAGTGGTGGATGGCAGCTTTCTATGCTTTTAGGTAAAGCTGGTCTATTTCTGCGTTGTTTTCTATGGAGTTCCTTTTTGCTAGGCATTCTGTAGCAGCTGTTGGAGAAAAAGGGAAAGTGTAGGTCTGCACATTTTGTGATGTATATGTGTGCATCTGTGCACGAATCAATGAATATGAGGGTAGGAATACAGATAGAATATGTGATTGTGTAATAGCGTGTTAGTGTACGGTGGAAACGCTATAGTGCTAGTTGGCAGTTAATATAATACCGGTGACATGATACCACAAAGTAAGTACCTGCTGAGGTGCAATGAGTAAGCATGAAGCAAATACCAGTGGGTTGATGCAATGGTGTGCCTTAATATACAAGAACACTGCACTGTCTTAGTAAGAGGTGCACCTCCACAATAACATTGCACTTACTTTGTTGGCTGTCGAGAGTAGGCTTCCTCTGGGTTGAATTTTCAAGTGGACACACCACTGGCTTTCAGGACAGAGGTGGTTACCACAACTGTCAAAGAAGACAGTAAGTAAATATGCTTGGTAATGGCATACTGACTGCATTTGGAGAATACATTACTTGAAAGGGCAGGGGAATGTGTTGGCAGGAAGACTTAGTGTGTGTGTGTGATTGGATGGCTTTGTATATGCATGAGGGTTTGGGAGCATCAGCATTGTTGGTAAGGGGGTACGTGGTTCATATGAAAGTGTGCTGTATGACATGCCGTTTAGCAAGTGGGTGCATTGGTGTAGGAGTATTTCCTTTGCAAACGGATTAGTCTTCGTTGTAGAAGGGTGAGAAAATGTTTGGGAAAGGTGTGCAGCTTGCAAAGGAAAATGTTTTCGTGTGTGAAATTCCATTAACTGTTCTGCACATATATGCTTCCTACATGAGTACAGCAATCATTTCACATGTTGGATTTATGTATCCACATATAAGATTGGTACTGTTGTCAATGCACAGATACATTTGTTTGCCTTTCTACGTAATGTTACATTCTGTGAAGCGTGCAAGGTAAGTGGCAGGCACCCTGTTTGGATGCATGCAATGTATGTACTTGGTTTAGGTTGGTAGGATACATGAAGTGCTCCTTTTCTGCAACAATTTTACGAATTCTATAGGAGATGCATTAGTGCGGAAAACAATTCGTACAATTGACGGAAGGAAAGAAGAGAGTAACTGTTTGGATGTTACAATGGCTGATATGGGTAAATGAAAAGTTTCAAAGCACATACCATTGCAAGTGGCATTTGATGGTAAGCGATGGGAGAAATAACGGTATGCTTTTTGAATACATTATGGGAGTTCAGTGGCAGATACCCTGCTCAGGGGCACTTATAACAGAGTTGCAAAAATACTGTTAAAAAAATAATCATACCTGTACTTTGTGGTGATGGGTGCCGATGTGGATGGACCTGGATGCAGAAATCTTGGATAGTTTCACAGAACATTCAACTGGAGGTGCTTTCGAATCACATGAGACTTGCACTCTGAATATTTAACGGTACATATGGAGTGTTGTACAGAAATAATAGTGTTGGATGCAGAGGTCTTGGATGTGATTGGTGGAGGCGTGTGCGACTATTTAACAGTACCCAATGAGGGAGTGCTGCAAAGAAAGTAGTGGACAGGGAAGAAGGACTGCCCCTACTTTACTGGAGCATGGCACTTGCGGTATTTGGTGAAGCGCACCTGCCACATCCTGCCCTGCTGGGCATGGCAATTGGACCGTTGGGATTATCCAATCAGGTTCTGAGGGTGTGTTTCACAGGAAGGGGCGGTAATACTTTTTTTCATTACTCTGTGTAGTGAGAGTGGCAGAGATGGAGAGACGCAGATTGTTCATCGTCGGCAATGCCTTTGTGCAAGATCTGCTCAGGTATGCCCTGGAGAGAGGCTTCGGTGGCAATTTCGATTTGGAAGGAGTGGAGGCTTTGTGGTGCAGTGTCAATGTGTGCAGTTTTGGCGCTGTGCTTGCATTTTGCAGGGATGTGGCCACTGTCACTACTGTTCGTCTTGTCATGGTGCATTATGGAGCCCTGCATTTGGGTTACATGCCTTGTGCACGTTTGTTCCGTCAGCTAAAGAAGTTGAAGAGATTATTATTCTTCATTGTAGACGGAACAGTTTAGGACATGTTACCGGAATTTGTCTGCAGTTTTCGATGAAGGAGGCACTTGGCCAGGTCATGCATATGTTTCCGAACTCCTGCATAATTTTGTGTCGCATTGTGCAGACACAGATGTGGCTGCGTTCGTCCTCATTTGGTCCGCATATTGAGAAAGTGATGCGCATTGGCAAGAAGGCTGTTTGTGATGTCATATTGATGTCATGGGTGTTAGTCTTAGCAGTGCACAGTGGTGGTGAGAGTTATGGTTGCTTAGCTTGCCATAACTGGTGAATTTCTGGGGGTTTTCATTTTTACATGTACCCATAATATGGATAGGTTGTTGTTAGTGCAAAGGAACTATAACGTTCCTTTAACAAAGTTTTTGCACTGAATGTGCTAGGTTTTTTGTAGGGCAACTGAGCCATACGGTGCCTTTAAAAATATTTTTTAACAGAATTTCATAGGTTTTTAGTAGCACAACTTAACCATAACGTCCCTTTAACAACTTTTTTTCATTTTATATATATATATATATATATATATATATATATATATATATAGATTCAGTGAAAAAAACTTTGTTAAAGGGACATTATGGTTAAGTTGTGCTACTAAAAACCTATTAAATTCAGTGGAAATTTTTTTGTTGTTAAAGGGACGTTATGATTCCAAGTAAAACCTAAAAAACCCATGAAATTCGCCAGTTATAGTAACCTACGCAACCATAATTTGCGCCACCACTGTGCACTGCTAAGACTAACACCCAGGACATCAAAGATGACATCACAAATGTCATTGATAACATCACATGTGCATTTACTTTTCACGAAAAGTCTGTACAAGGGATTCTTATTGTAATGTTGATAAAAAAGTATCAAGGATCATTGGAATAAATGTCATGAGGTACGTAGTGCATTAAGCAATGTATTCAAAATGGGCTTAATTGCAAGTTGCTCTGCCAGGCGACTCCTTACAATCCCTGTTGATTTCTTATACGAAGTGTCTTGATGTAGGCCAAAAAATAATTATTTTATTCTTTGAGTTGCCAAAGTGTCGCAGGTCACTGGATTTGGACGGAAAAAAGGCCCTGACCGTCCTCAATGAGCTAGAAAAGAAAGATGAAACCAGGACTCAGCACCAGTAGATAAGTGAACAATTATGTTAGTGTTCAATCAAAAATAACGAGTTTGCCCTCTTCTTGGTGATTACACTTGTTTCGGCTCGCCTGAGCCTTTATCAAATCAGGGCTGACGTGTATGAGCAAAAAATATATAAAATATTATAATTAATAACAATGATCAAAATATATGTAGAAAGACAAGAAAAACAATTCATACATGTAATATTCTATTGCAAAACCATGGTACCATCATACCCCATGGTATGACAAAATTACAAAAGACAGAAAAATAAATGAGGGTTGGCGAAGGGAAGGATTGGAGCGTGTTGAGAAAACATATCAAAATAAACAAATATCACAAAAAGGAAAAAGAGCATGAGAAAGCCAATAGTTCAGTTGCTAATATATCTGATTTTCAGCACTGTATGCAGTGTTGCATTTCCAGCAAGTGCTTGTATATTAGCTTACCCGCAAGTAACACGAAAAAGTCCATATGACTGCTGTCAGGTGAGTAATAGCTGGGACAAATCCTCAGATTCAGTAATCTGTAACAAAACATTTAGCAAGTTCCTATATTAATGTATACACATGATTAACCACTAATATGCTCAGCACAAATCAACAGGACACCTACGCAGCAGTAACAGCAAAACTTAGCACGAAACTAGTGAGTACAGTACATTTATTGTATATACGTATAAACTTCCTGTATTACGTACACTAAAACTTTTATGCAGCAATGTCTAGTACATTGGAATGGCTGGAAGAACATTTTCCTCGAGAAGAAATGAGTGAAGACAGTAATACTAATGGTAGACACTACACTTCTCTATGTAAGCCAATTAATAACCATTACTTTATGTGTACTTACCAATTTTCTTTTTTTTAAACAGACCATACAGACATTCAAAATATTATAACAGAGATGGTAAAAAAAAATCCTCTGCAGCGAATGGAGCTACAAATGGAGCTACAAATGGACCTGCTAATGAAAAATGTGAATGTTCTAAAACACTGTGTGGAGGACCATATAAGAGAAAAAATTAAATATCACTGTCCCACATGTACCTGTACCCCCTCTCCATGTCCCACCCAAAAATCCCCAAAAACTCCCCAGGAAGAAAAATGTTACGGTGAGACTTCACTCCCTTCCTCCCCTACCATTCATCATGTCCAAACCCCTAATTCCCCTGTTTTTGTATCCACTTCTGCTTCCCCCTCTCTTTCTTAAGTTTTATATTTTATACAATAATAAAATATTAAGTGTGTTGTTAGTATACTCCTCTGTGTCTTATTTCTTTTTTAAAAAGGCAGTTAGGGTGCCCGCGGACAGTGTGGCTGTCCGGGATGTCCGCAAATAACCAAAAATGGGAGTGTCCTAAAGACACTATATCTGTTCGCACTGTCCTCAATCAAGATGGAAGTGTCCTTAGGACACACAAGATGCTCGCCTGTCCGTAATTAACGAAAATGGGGGTGTCCTAAGGACAATATACCTGTTTGAATAGATCGTAGTCAAAATAGGAGACGTCCGCAGAACACTAAAGACATCTGCATGCTTGTAGTTATGCAAAAAAAAGTGTCCTAAAAACATTCTCCCTGTTCGTCGCATTGTCTGTAACCAGAATGAATACGTCTGTAGAACACATAGCCCGTGTGCCTGTCCGCAAAGTTGTTACGCACATTTTTTTTGGTCGGAACCTGAACAATGTCCGTAGAACACCTGCGCGCATGCATAGCACACCCTTGCCCCTACGAACATCATGTCTGTCCGCCGCATGTGTCTCACACTTTTAATTACTTTGGGGACTGGAACACTGTCCGTAGAACACCTGAACGCATGCGTAGACCCGACCCCGTGCATTTGTTGTCCTACGGACAGCCGTCCCATTTGCCAAGGTGTCCTCAATGTCATCATGTGACCGCATCCGCGCTAAGTGTAACTAACACTGTTCGGGCCCCCGGACATCTAAAAAGTTTTTATTTCAGCAATCCAAGGTATTTTCCTAGGAAAGTTCAGCCTTGCACATCTCTCACACTATGTCCCTGGCGATCTGCATACTTTTTGGAATTTTTTTAGCCCTTTCTTGGTGTTCGTAGTGTCCTGGGACAGCGCGGGTGTCCGCGAAGCGTGCCCAAGTACCCCTATAAAAGGCCACACCCCAGAGCAGCTCCTTATTCTGTTTTTAGGCTTCCAGGACAGAGACTGCTCCTTGTTGCATTGGATTGCTCTTGCTCTTTGAAACAGCTGTCCTGATGGCATCCATGGCTGCTGCTCGTGCTCCTGATGTCTCAGCAGCACCCCATCCCATCCACCACCAACCCCTCCCTGAGGGCCTGCAGAGGGGAACAGGCATCAGGATACAGAGGAGAGTGATGAAGAGGATGAAGGGAATGAGGTAGTGGAAGTCCCTACTACTAGTTCTACCCGTGAATCTTGGGTGTGGAAGTTATTTACCACTGTTGATGGAGTACCAAAAGCATGTGCACACAAGGTGACCTGCAATCAGTACAAAATGGTGCTGAGTCGTGGGAAACCGGGTTTGTACAGCTATGGTACTACCTCAATGAAGCAACACCTAAGGTCGTTCCACAGTGGGGCTATTCGTAAGGTTGTACCTGGCGATAAACGTAGTAGGTTGAGTTAATCTACAGCATCCTCCGTTTCCGCTCCTGCCACCACAAGAGACACTCCTGTGGGGCAGCACATCCCTCCAGCTGCCTCGCAGGCCATACATGATGCTGTTGATCCTTAGCTTTCGAAGGTCAGAGTATTGTGCATTTACTGCGATGCAGTTCTCTGCAGGGGGGAGAACCTTCGAAGTGCTTTCGAGACTGTGGTCAAGGAGCATGAGAAGAACTGCTACCTACCTGAATAAGGCACACCCTACATCTTCCTCTCTACACCTGTGGTTGGTGTTCCTTCCTTACCCTCCTTTCCCTTCCTTTCCTTGTGTGTCGTGTTTAAAAAACCCAAAAAATATAAAACATCAAAAACCAAAAAAAGGCTCTTTTCAGAGCCGCCTTTTACAGTACAAAAAGAGAAGTGTCAATTAAATGTGCAGGGCCCTGTGCATTTCTAGAAGTCTGCGGACTGTCTGCGGACATCTAAAATCTGTGCGGTGCTGCCTTGTCACAATCATTGCACTTTTCTCTGGGAGGAAGTGGTGCCTCTGAAAAGAGCCTTTTGGTGGTGGTTTTTTTGTGTTTCGAAAACTTCAAATGGACAACACCTACTGCAAAATGGATTGCTCTAATTCCAAAAAAGGTTGCAATGCATTTTGTATATTTTGCCGAAAAATCTGATTGCCGGCATAAGTAAGATGTACTCCATCTCTGCGAAAAATGTGTGTACTATACTGTTTTCATTGTGAAAAGAGGACATACCAACATCTCTCAAAAAGGAACAGACAGCCTTGTTAACATTGCGCCTTGCTTTCTCCATTTGTGGACCAAATGAAGAAGACCGTAGCCACATTTGTCTCTGCGCAATACGGGAAAAAATTACTCTGGAATTTGGATACATATCCATGACTTTCCCAAGTCGTTTTTCATAGCAAACTGCAAAGAGATTCCAGACACATGTCCTAAACAGTTTCCTCCACAATGAATAATAATAATGTCTTGATGACACTGCGTAACCAAATTAGCACAGAGAGGTACCAAATCCGGCCACTTCATTCCACGCACTCCATGCCAGTGCACGTCCACATGAGGGAATCCAAGATGCACAGCGATCTGCATGCACCTCCAACCAGTTTATCCATGAATCTCCCAAAATCCAGACAACCTGCTCTCTGAAACACACAGCTCTAACTATCTCCTCTCTTCTCAGGAAAAAGACTTTCTGACAAACTCTCTGCTAACACACCACACCCAGTAAACCCTAATGACATATCCCTTCCTGTGCTACGTCTCATTTGCATCCCTCTGAACCTCAAAATCCCTGTATGTAATGCGCGCTGCCCATGGACAACCGCGCTATCCGCAAACAAATCGAAAAATCTGAGCGTGGTGAATGAAAATTTAAATAGTGTACCCCACTTCCCCTTTGTGGTTGGCTCTGAAAAGACCCGTTATTTATTTATCTTTTTGAAGATTCTTTCAAGCTTATTTAAGGCTTTTTTCAGATGTTATCTGTTACATGACCTCACAACAACTTCCTGATTGAGGTCTGCATATTAACAAGAAATATTGCATGACCAAAATCTGTGAAAGTCATTCCATTACAAGAAAAAATTGCACCATCTTCCAAAAGGTTTTCATTTTGAAATGACGACATGGCCACACAATACATAAAACAAGATATTCCTTCATTAACAAGACATCTTGCTATGTCTTGTTGAGGATTAAATACATGACAAGGCATCCATGCAGTCCTAGGTGGTATATGTGAAATAATTATCTTAGCAGATGGAAACAGGTGCATCAGTTCCTTTAGCAACTGCTTCAGTGCACCCAGCAAATGTGTTGCACTTAGATAGCCCAAATACATTGCTCCACAATTTACCACCACAATATCAGGAGTGTTAAAATAAGCCATATTCCTACAAACTGTATAAACACCTTGCAAATGTTTCCCTGGCACATCACACCAGGTAGCCTCTATTCCCTGCAATCCAAAATTGTCTGCAATGCCACATATGTTTGGATACCACTGCAGATTAGTAATATAATGATCTCCCACTATTCACACTCTAACTCTGTCCATCTCAGCAACCACAGCCATCTTCACAGCATACAGCAATGAAAAAAATGAATACCCTCGCTCCCTATGAATGACACCCTCAGCACCTGATTGGCTAATTCCCCTAGTACTATTTCCATGGCAGATATGCAGAGAAACCCTGGATGTCGCATGTCCTATCTGCGAACAGCCACGCTGTCTGCGGAGCGCTTAACACTGGGGCAGCCCTTCTATCCTTTCCACTTCACTCTCTGCAACATTCCCTCATTGGCTACTGTTAAGCAGTCACACAACAATCCACCAATTACATCCAAGAACTCTACATCTAACTCCACCATCACAGTTCAGCGCTTTAGATGTACTGTTGATCACTCTGAGTACAATTGTGCTGTGATTGAAAAGGACCTGCAACAACAACTACTATACAACTCTCCAATACTTCTGCTTGCAGATTCATGCACATCCACATACATGAACACTAACTACAGTTATGAATATTTTCTGCACAGTTCATGTACACCTTTTATATAAATACATATAAACAGGGTAACTTCCACTTACCCTGTATAACCTGTAAAAAAGCTTACTGTCATTTCTCCCATTTGCTATGATCAAGTGTCACTTGCAAAACTATCTGCTCTCCAAATTTCTGTTTAACCATATTATTAACTGTAATGTGGAAACTGTTATTCTCTTCATTCATTCTGTCATTTGTGTAACCACAGCCACCTATTTATCCACATTTAAACCAAAATAGCATTTAATGCATTATAGTGCATTGGATATACATACAATTTCCTTTGTATGCATTGTACATATTTTACATACTATCTACCATTTTAACCTCCTTTAGGAATGATTATAATAGTAATCAGAAACAACAAACACACCTATCTAACAAAGTGTCTTTTCATGTTCAAAGATGGGAGAAATAACAGTATAATTATTTATGCACACAGATAGCCAATATCATTTGAAAGGCTCCCAGCTGAAACAACACCAATGCCTCTACAACTGTTCTTCCAATCTACACAGGTCTCTCATTCGAGCTGGTTGGCCATTCCGTTCTAGAATGCACAACAGCATTCAACTATGCACAAGTGCAGTCATATCTATCACATCTTCTGCAACAATGTACAGTGTTGTAAAGCAAGACATTCAACATCTCCCCCCTTTCCTTCAGTCTGCAACACAAGCATCAGGTCCTTCCTTGCAACCCCTACTTTATTTCAGACTTTCCCATCTCCAAGCACCACAGAATCACCCAGTACTTAGTAATCACCTACTGAGTAATAATCTGGTGACCCCATCAAATCCTTCGGATTTATTTCCCCCAAGCGGCCCACATACCACAATCAAAATGTTTGATAGCATTGAAGAGTTATGCTGCGGTGGTTGGGGCCAGGGCCTAAAGTCTTGGGTGCATGGCCTACGGCCTACGGCCTTCGGCCATGCACCCAAGACTCTAGGCCATGGCCACAACCACTGCAGCATAACACACCCATAGAAACAAACAGCTACCAAATGACCGCAACCCAAAAACATAACACACCCACCTCAAAACTATACACTTCAATTAACATTCTAAAAAAGAATTTACTAAACTAAAATAGCCAGTAGTGCGTCCAGTGTTTAGTATGTCCGCTGACAACTGCGCTGACCGCCGACACCGCAAACACATCACGGCCTTCTCCCACCTAAACAAATACAGCATTTGACCCATCTCTTACTCCCCCACACTCTCCAAGCACTCACACACACCAACACAGTCCCCAAAATTGGATTTATGCTCACTTCCAGTGCATGTCCATGCATCCAATATGGCGGGCGCATCGACACAATTTGACGCACCTCACTCCTCATCCCAGCCAATCAGAGAACACGTTGCGTGTCCGCGGACACAATGCAAGCCGAATATCCAATCAGTGTCCTGTCCGCGGAGCGAACAGGGAAGTGTGTCTGTGGAGCGGACATAGATATCACTAATTTTTTTGCCTTACGTTTTGGTCGTTTAAATAAAAACTACTGGACGGATTTACACCAAATTAACAAAAGCACACTTTCGGGAACAAGCCGCCGCTCCTGGTTGGTAAAAATCCATCCAGCGGTTTGGGCTTTAGGCGCAACAGACATTTTTTCCCATTATGTCTATGGGAAAAAAAGAAACTTTGGGACCCCCACTATAATTCCCCCCCCCTTGACCAAACCTCATCAAACTTTGCAAAAAGATTCAGAGCGGGCCATATACTTTTTTTCCAAAGTTTGGTGAGGATTAGTCCAGGGGGAGAGAAGTTATAAGCTGCCCAAAAAGTGCTCTTCCTATGGGTTTAGCAACTTAACCATAACTACATGGCTGCTACCGCAGGCCATGTAATATATATGTATATATATATATATATATCCATGCACTTTTTGGAAAAGCAAAACAGTACCCCAATCCCCAAGGACCCTCCACCCAGGTGATCCTCCCTCGCGTCTCTACCCCCAGGGTCAGGATCCAAAAGCGATGGCCTTTCCCTGGACACCTGAGAAGAGGATCCAGGGGGAGCAGGAGTGAGGATACCCTGAGGTTTCTCACACAGCCGGGAACAATGCTTTGTATTGGCAAAATGAATAGTTATTGAAGCCCTGTAGTCTGACAAGGTAAAATTATCTGGGGTCAGCTAGACACCCGAAGTAAGGATTCTGCAATACATGCTAGTTTTATTCCAAAACACTGGACGAATATCAGACAAACAGAAGGACACCCTTTAACAAAGATTGAAATATCCATCTTTGGAAAAAGCATGGTGGTATTAGTGGCAGTAATACCTGATCTACCTACTCCAAGGTAGTGGAGTTCCATACTTTGATGAATGGATTTTTAGAATAGCCCAGATGAAAGTGAAATCATTAAAACATGTTGACCATGCACCTAAAAAGTTACCATTGAAGCCCTTTTCTGTTCTGGTGGTTCAAGAAGTAGACTGGCATGAGAGTGTACCCATAGGGCAAGAAGTGATTGCCCAGAAGAAACCTGGTTAAAGCATAAGCCAGGTTATAGAACCTGCACGTGCTGAAGAGTGGTACTAATAGAAAACAACATATTGGGTTGAGACATTTGCGGATAAGTTGTGAAAGCTGGCTGAAGAAAAGTTGCAATCCTTTCTGCAGTTAAAGTTGTGGTAAACCATACTGACCAAATTATTTGCTGTTACTACAAATGTGAGACTGTTCTTATTCCAGGAGGGGCGAGAGCTTATGGCTTTCTCAAGCATTGTGGTAAACCATCCTGACCAAGTTATGTGTTGTTGCTGCGACTGTGACACACAACTTATTCCAGGAGGAGTGAGAGCCTGTGATTTTCTCTCAAGACGCTTCATTGAAGCAACTTTGTGAACTTGTGTACAGTACTGGAACTTTGTGTTAAACCATATTTGTTGTTTTTTCTTTGAACTGTGGGGAAACCCTTTATTTCTTTTGAACTGGGGAAGGGAAGTTCATCCAGATCGTGACAAGAGACATTCCTCACATTGTGAACCAGGTCATCTGTTATATATTGCTGTTGAATTGAATTGCCATTTATTTATTAGTGTGAGGGTTCGATATCCTTTGGTTAGAGTCTTTCCTTTAGTTTATTTTAGGCAGGGAAATCCTCGTTAGAGTAGGGATAGTGAGGTATTTATTAAACCTGTTTTCTTTAAAAAAATGGCTAAAGTTGAAAACTCTTTACAAAGTTGTCTGCGTCACATTTCTGACCCCTCACAGTATCAATGTATGCAACTACACAGAACACACAAATCATGATGACACTACGTTGCTGGCATTGAGAGCACTAATAGTGAGGAATGGTGGTGAACTGAAAATGCTGATGTACACTGCATACCTGCACCACATGGCATGAGCGATCAAGGGGAGAGGGCACTACTTTGAACAACATTTACTCAACAGTAAGGTCCACCCACCCAATGGCAAGTACTCCACTTTGCCCACATAAGAAAGTACAGCCCCACACTGCTTCTCTATGGGCAACACTTCTCCCTAAATGTGATCCTCCCACATCCCTCCACCCAACATGACAGCCCATAACCAGAACAGCAAAAGTGTGAACATCAGTGTACCCTGATTACATGACAGCCCATGACCAGAACAGCAAAAGTGTGAACATCAGTGTACCCTGATTACCTGATATAGGACGCCACCCCAGGCGACCTATCATAAAACACCACAATACATTCACCAGTAGATTGCAACAGTACCCCTGAATGAACCTCAAGGAATGGCATATCTCCCCACAATGGTGCTTGCACCCACTACACCTGCATAGCCATTCAGCATGCACGTGAGAGTAGCTGCAAGTAGCCACGTTTGTGCAAGAGCACCAGCATGAGCATGAGCAGCAACCACCATGCACGCCACACAGACATGTTCATGGCACCAGGGGAGACTGTACACTTTATTGCAAATCACGCAGATCGCATCAGAGGTTGAACAAGTGTATCAATCACCATGAATAGCACTGCATGCAGGCAAATCAGTGGGGAATTGTAACTGTGCATAATCAACAATTAGCCCGCAAAATGACAGGTGAATGGCTTTCACTTCTCTTACGAATCCATTTACGGGAACAAATATTCTGCAACGGCATCAGACTGCAACAATGTATCTAAGAACAAGGGGTGGGAATGCATAATATGAAGCCAAAATGGGATGTGAGACCCCATCCCTTCCCACAGCTAGCAGCAAGACACGTGCATGAAGTCATGCTAGTAAAGAAGTGTTCCTACATAAGATGTAGAGGTCCCGAAGGATAGACCCATGACAACATCCTTGCATGCTTGCACGGGTCCCATGCTGGCCCTGTAATAAATATAGGTATTTGTTCTTGCAAGATTTCACAATGCACAGTCGTTCATCATGTGACACGCAGGTACACACATACTCGCAATGTACCTACGTGTAGTCCGATTGTATCCTGAAGCGGAATAGCCTGGTGTCCACTGAACACCCCCTTCCAGACTCTCTCTGGGCAAAATACTAGCAGGACAGAACAGGGCACCCATGTTCATAGTCATCCGGCAAAGGACTTATGACCCCACACAAATTCTAACAAGCCGTCAAATGTACGACTCCCTCTCCACTAACCTGTTGAGGTAGGCCGCAATAAACAGTGTGTCCTTCACTGTTGCAGAAGAGTCCTTCAGCCTACAACCCACAAGGTTAGAGAAAACAAGACCACATTCACCTTATCGACATAGCTGGAAAGTCCAAGGTCAGTGTGTTCTCCCAGGATGTAGGCAGGCCATGGCAGATGCATACAGGAATGCATGGCATCTAACACCATCCTGTCCATAAACCCATTACCCATCCCATTGGAATACAATGTGCATTACCCATTCAAATGGGAACCTCTGTTGCAGCACTTACTGTCTCGGCCATGCGTGGACGTGACGCAAGATGATGTTGACTCGATGTATAGACTTATTCATGGGCAGGGCACCTCTATGCCTGAAAATCACACTTCTAGCAGCTGCATGTCCTTACGTACACATCATCTATTTACTTTACTTTACTTTAAGCATTTATAGAGTGCAGACCTTGGACCCATAGGTATTAGGGCGGTGACCAACGAAAAAAAAGCAATGCGTTAGCAAGAGATAGTCATAGGAGCACAAGAAGGATAGACCGGGGAGGCATATCATACAAACAATTAAGTTTCTCTTGAAATGTTCTAACTTAGTCTGACATCTAAGATCAAGAGGAAGGTCATTCCAAGCTTTATGTGCAGCAAAAAGCTGCCCTTTCTGCCTTCCTGGTTCTGTATCTTGGGATCGTTAAGAGATTCTGATTACAAGATCTTAGAGATCTGCTCTAAACTTTTTCCGCAACGAGATCCTGCAAGTATCTGGGCATAATGCCATGTGTATGTTTAAACGCAATCACGAGAGCCCCATGACCAGAGCCCCATGACCACCCTCACTGCCCCGTTTTGAATGACTTGTAGTCTATTCCCCTCTGTTTTGCTAAATCCAGCTAAGAGGCTGCAGCAATAAATTATTTTTGTACCCACAATAGCTCTTGCTATTGTCTCTTTGTTGACCTGTGTGATGAAGGGTCTGAGGTGAGCTAGGAGCTTAATATAGAAGGCCACTGCAGAAACTAGGCTCCCTACATGGGCCTTCATATTAAGCTGCTGGTCAAAAATGACACCCAAAGTTTTGACTTTCTTTTGGGGGTTATCTTCACCCCTCCCAGTTGAAAGCCATCATACACAGAACCCAGTTTAGATAACATAGGCTGTGTACCTATAATCAACAGCTCTGTCTTTGTCCTATTGAGGGCTAAGTTGTTCCAAAGCATCCAGTTCTTGATGAAGGTGTAGACTCTATTTCCAAACTCTTGATTGTGCGCCATTTCTGTTGTCCGTTATCCCTGCTGCCCTCTCCGACCTCTGACTTCCTCTCCCTCTGTGTTCACCCACCTCCCGAGCCCTCCCACAACCTGTGATTGGTCCTCTGCCCAGTCTTCCTTGCCCACCCCGGGCAGCCCTCTGCCCAGCAGCCCCTGCAGCTAAGGGCCCCAAGGCAAAGGGCGGCTCCAACTTTGTTGGCTCCTGCCAGTGTCTGCAGGTGTCCGCAGGGGAAGCAAGTTGCCAGCCGCCAACCAGCAGCTACTAGGTGTGTTTTTCTCCTGTTTTAAATTTGCACTGTGAAAGTATTTAAAATTGCATTGTGAAACCTAGGCCTTTTTTCCCCTCTATTCAGGACTCTCAAACTTAGGTGTGTTTTTCTCCTGTTTTGATATTGCACTGTGAAAGTATTTACAATTGCATTGTGAAACCTAGGCCTTTTTTCCCTCTATTCAGGACTCTCAAACTTAGGTGTGTTTTTCTTCTGTTCTTAAATTGCATTGTGATTGTTCTTTTAATCTGAGTGTCTGTCGCTCTTGTCCAATTGTTCAACTTGTCTCACCTCTCTTTGTCTCGTCTGCTTGCACCCTGTCCTGTGTCCTTCCCTAGTGTTCACCCCTTCCCTTCACCTTCCTCTTCTCTCCTCTCCCTACCTACTCTATGGTGCTCTCTGTCTCTCCTATTTTCTCTATTGACTATCCTGCTCTCCTAACTAAATCTTGTAGGAAGAAGTTTAAAAAGGACATCCTGGTCTCCAACCCGGGCCTCCCTATAGCTGACACCTATACCAGTGCCTCCTCCAGGCAAACTTTCACCAACATCCTCTTTGTCGTTCCCTGACCAGACCTATGGACCCTACATATGGTCTCTGTGTCCTCTCCTTTCTCTTCTTCTCCCATTAATGGTGACACCCAGTAGGAGGCCCTCCTGGACTCCTTCCATTCCTTTAAGGTCATCATTAATGTTTATGTGAATGGTACCGTCTTGGTCCAAGGCCCTCAAGCCAACCTCTTTGATAGACGCTTCCCACGCCTCATCAATTTCATTTCTTCTCCTGCTGTCCCCTCTCCCCCCTCCACAGCTTCCTTGCCTCCCCCTGCTGCCTCCTCCTCAGCTACCTTGTCCTCTGCTCCTTCCTTTTCTGCCCCCCCTCGAGCTTCTTCTACTCCTCTGCAGGGCATACCTCTGATTTGTACCCCTCCCAGAAGTCTTTCAAGAATGGCAACCTTCTCCATATTGCCACTCTTAACTTTCACTCAGCTGTCAAACACTCCTTTGACATCTGCCGCCTTCTGGAGGAACTTGACCTGGATGTCCTCGGTCTCAACGAGACATGGTTCAAGGCCAGCTCTATCACAAGCTTTGACACACTCCTCCCTGACGGCTACAAGATCCTCTCCGCTCCCAGGTCCAACTGCTCCGGAGGGGGTGTAGCCCTGATCTTCCCTGAGTGGATTCCTGCCTCTGTCATTCCTACGCAGGGCTACCCCTCTTTTGGATGCCTCATCTGCAGGCTCTCTCTCCTAGCCATTCCGTTACTGTGGCTACTATCTACCGGCCACCTGGTCAGATCTCCTCCTTCCTCTCTGAGTGGGCGGACCTCTCCTCTTCCCTCCTAGTCTCGACCACTCAACTCCTCCTTCTTGGAGACTTCAACATCCACCTGGATGCTTCCAGTCCTTGCTCTGGACTCTTTCACGACCTTTTCAACTCTCTCTCACTCTCTATTCTCCCTTCTGGCCTGACTCACTCTGCAGGGCACACTCTGGATGTTCTGATCTCCTCAGACCTTCCCCTTTCTATGATATGATATGATATGATATTTTATTTATATCGCGCTCATACACAGGTCTTTCTCACAACTCCGCTCTCCTGAAGTGATCACTTATTTCTTTCCTCCCAGCTCACCCTCTCTACCCCCCAGGCCAAGCCAACTCCATCACTGCCACCCGCCTTCTTGGTCATCCGACCCATGAAGCGCGTGTCATTTGAGGCTTTTGCCGCCACTTTCTCACCCCTCCCTCCCCCTTTGGCTGACTCACACCTTGACACAGCCCTTTCCATGCTCCACTCTGCTATATCTGATACTCTTGATGTTCTTGCCCCTGTCATGAGGATCTGCCTGAAGTCCAAAGCCAAGTGCAACTCCTGGTACGACTCAGACCTCGTCACCCTTAAACGCAAGTGCAGGGTGGCTGAGAGGAAATGGCATGCTTCATGTACAACCTCTGACAAACTGGCCTGCCGCCTGCTCCAAAGGCAATACCGGATCTCTGTCCGCACCAAGAAGAGAGCTCACTTCCAAGTCTGCGTCTCTGTGGCATCTAACAACTCGGCTGAACTCTTCAAAATCTGCAAGGAACTGGCCAATTCTGCCGCAGTCTATACCTCTCCTGTCCCTTCCCAGGCCCTCTGCATGGCACTGGCTTCTCATTTCATCTCTAAAACTCAGGACATCCTGTCCTCTCTCTCCTCCTCTCCCCTTCCTCCTTCTACTCCCTGCTATTCCTCCGGCCACCACCCCTCCTTCTCTGCCTTTCCCCTGTTCTCCCCAGACGAGGTTTCTAGAAAAGTCCGATCTATGAAAGTCTCGTGAAAACAGGTTCATCCCTGTTCCTCCAAAACCATCAAGGACCACATTGACGCCCTGGCTCCAGCCCTGGCCATCTTCTGCAAACGCTCCTTCGCCACTGGAGTCTTCACCTCCCCTCTGAAGCACTCCCTTGTGCACCCTCTCCTTAAGAAACACTCTGCCGACCCGTCTTGCCCTGCTAACTACCGCCCAATCTCCATCACTTCTTTCCTGGGCAAACTCTTGGAAAAGCTGGCCATCTCCCAGCTCAACCTTCACACTGAATCTGTTGGTTGTCTCCATGATCATCAGTCTGGCTTCAGAGCTGCCAGAAGCATGGAAACTGCTCCCGTGAACATCTGTGAAGACCTGCTCTCCAACCTTGATTCCTGTTAGGGAGAATTCTCATAAATGGGCTAATTCCCTTCACCTTAGAGACCCCCAGCAACTTTGTTGGATTTTGAGGACTTGATTTTTTTACCTGGAAAGAGTGTGAGCCTTTTTCCCACACTTTCATGTATTTTGATGTGTGTTTTACTCTTGTGTTCTTTGATTATGGAGTTTTAAGATAACTCCATAGGCATCGTTTCATGTGTGTTACACAGCACCCTCAGTCCAGTGACACAGGGATGTCTTTTTGGACTTCCCAAAGGTTTAAATTCCTTCTCTGGGATAAACCTCTGTTTCCCAGAGAATGTAAGGTTAAATTGACTTTACTAGTCTTTTTAAATTCCTAGACCCAGCACACCCTATCTTCCTATAGAGTGCTGGAGGGGTACATAGTATCACCTGTGTCTAGAAACTCATGTAGCAGTGAAATGTTACCCTTTTCTATCGAAATGTCTGGTGGCAGTGGTTTTACAATGAACTACCATGATTTTTCCTGACCGCGAACACTGGTATCTAAAAATCGCGGAAGCCATGTTTTTCAAGATGGCGCCTTAAGCCCCTTTGTTTAAACGGGTCCCGGTCTTGTTTTTTCGCCATTTCTTTTTGGAAAGGTCCTTCTAGAGTTTGTCTCTGCGTGCCAAATTAGGTTTGGTCCCTTTGTTTCTATGCCTTTGGCGGGATTCAGGACTGAAGACCGCCTCTGGTGTCTGAGTGTGTGGGGTGGGCAGGAAGTAAGGGAGAGGCCCGAAACTCCCTGTGCTTAGTCTCTTCTAGGAGACCCAAATGCACTCTGGCGTGATTGGCTGGCTGACTGTCCGGCAAGGACAGCCACCCTGCTGGGTGAGTGGCAGCTAGGCTGGAATGAATGGGAGAAAACGGTTTAAAAGGCGAGTCTCTTGGACTGGAAAGCAGAGTCGACCACTGGAATGAACCAAAGACGAGCTGGAAGAGGACGGCTGCTGCAACTCTTGGACCGTTGGTTTGCCCGGTGAAGCCCTGCTGTAGGTCCGAATTATCAAATTCATCTCGACAGAGAAGCTCCTTCAAGGACGACTTCTTCCTTTGAGTTGGTGGGACCAATCAACTCGTAAACCACCTGGATACCATTCTCGGGGCTGTTTAGGATTAACCAGGGGGAAGGACACCAACTTGTGTGCTTGATTACAGCTACTCGAACTGAAGTGACTCCATTTTGTCCGTGTTTTCTGACGATCCCGTGCAGTGCAGGAGTCCCCCGACGTCCTCCCTCTTGTCCCCATGACTGAGGCTCAGGAACAGTGAGATCTGCAGGAACTGCCAGGAACCAACGTCTTCAGCTGCATCTTTTGCTTCATATTAAGTTACTGTGCCAACCCGATTGAGAGAACACATCTCTCGCAGTGAAAGTTTGTGGAACTTTCGCAACTTGCAGGCCTAATCAGCTTGTGACCCAACATATGATTCTTTTTCGTACAAACTACTTCTGAGAACATTGGCAAAGCCTTTACCGTTTACTACAAGAACTGCTCTTTCCTATCCAAGACACTAGTCCATTGACTTTGGTCTAAGCCTATTGAACTGAATGGAGTCCTCTAGTGAACTGAACTATTTGCACTGCCTAAGAAAGTATTTGTGATCTATTCTATTAACTTGTGCCTTTTTACTCCCATTGAAAGTAACTGAAATGCCATTTTGCTCCTATTTCAGGGATCCTAATTTACTCAGAAACGTATTGGTTTGGTATTGAAGTATATTTGTGTATAATATTAAGTTGCCTCCTTCTAGTGAATGTTTTCTAAATGATTGTGTAATACATTAATAAGTGTTTTACCAGGAAACCTTGAGTGTAAGTGTCTACTTGAACCACTGTGATTGTAAGACCTCTGTGTAACATCCTTGTACTGCTCACATTCCCTCTTGAGATAAGCCTGGCTGCTCTGCTCGCTACCACAAACTGTGTAGTACAGACTTATACCAAAGGTTGGTTTTTGCTTACACCTGTAGTCCTAATTGTTTGTAGTGGTCCCAGAGGGTACTGCATGCAATTCTGCATAACACTGGTGGCAAGCGGTGAGGATAAAGTATCCTTGCTACATTGAGAGTGCTGCTCTTACTTTTGTTCAAATAACAGTCACAAGGCTAAGCACCACTAGAAAAGCAATTGTTTTAAAATGCCAAATATGGATAACTTCAAAACGGAAGCCCTGTTCATTCGAACAGTAGATCAACTGAAAGATATGTGTAGTCAGGTCTCTCTCTCTTAAAGGCAAGAAAAATGAATTGGTTGAGAAATTGTTGAATCATCAAAGACTGGGAGGTAGAGCTATAACTCCTAACCCCTCAGCAAATGTAGATAGTGTTGATGAGGATGATAAGGATTCAGAGTCTAACTCTAATGTTATTTATGAGCTAGAAGAATCAGAGGAGTCCCAGGATGTGAGTCCCACTGCACCTGTACCTGCTTTAGGCCCTCAAGTTATAGTCACAGGGACCCTACCAGGTCCAGTACTGAGTCCAGAATTTGTCTCTCTTGAAAAAATTAGACTTGAGTTAGAGTTAGAAAGGCTCCAAATGCAAACTGAAAGTAAACATCAAGAAATCAAACACAGAGAAATGGAAATGCATCATGCTCTTGAAATGAAGAGATTGTCTCTTGAAAATGGTTCTATACCAGAGTCTTATAGGTCTTCCAGTCCTAAGAGGCCTTGCATGCCTAAAGAAGCTGTGAGTATGTATGAGGTGAGACTTGATATTGTGGATTGGTTGGCTGCTTTTGAATATAACTATGGGATTCAGGCTTTCACAGGGAATCGGTTGATTCCTTGGCTTTTGTCTAGGCTCCCCCAGGTTGCAACTGATGCTGTAATGGAGGTGGGGGAACTTGAAAGATTGGAGTATGAAAATGTGAAGCTAGCTTTGACAGCTAGATTTTGGAAAACTCCTTCCCAGTACCTTTAGAGGTTTAGGACCCTCAAAAAGCATGATGGTACCCCTTGGGCTACCTGGCTGTGTGAATGTTTGAAGAACTTAGATGGTTGGGTAAAGGGTTACAGAGTTAATATTTTTGAAGGAATGAGAAATCTATTTTTGTTAGAATCTATTGTTGATGCCTGCTCTCCTGAGCTGAGACAGCACTTGGCTGACTCTAAGTAAATTGATCCAAAGAAGTTAGCAAAGGCTGTTGACTTGTGGGTTGCCAACAGGGCTACTCACAAGGATTCTGGGGCAACTCAGAAGAAGGATGATTGGAAACAGCAAAAGAAAGATGGCAAAGAGAATTCTAATACCTGCAATCCAAAAGAGGGCCCTAAACAGAAAAAGGGTAAGCGACAAGGCAAACCGAATCAGGCTAGTGAAACCTCTAGTGCCAAACCAGAGGGAGGTCAGCAGAAACTCCCATTTGTCAAAACATTTGGAAAATGTTATGCTTCTGGGTCTACTGACCATGTGAAAGGGGATCCCAGATGTAAGGGTAAACCTTCAGGGGCCCACACTGTCTCCTTAGCCTTTTCTCCAGAGGGAGAAGTACAAATGGCAAGTGGAAACTTTCAATTACTGGCTGGAAACCCCATTGGAGTCTCTGCCAGTGTTTCTTTAGTGTCCCAGGGTCTGTGGGAACAGCAGAATTTAGATGTCTATAATTCAATTCCAGATTACACAAAAGAATATTCCAAGGACAGTGATCTTGTAAATGGTTAGGAGACCCCTGCCATTAGAGACACTGGGGCCAGCATTACAGTGGTGAATGAATCTTTTTTCAAACCTGAGGATGTTGCTAAGGCACCCAAAGGCCTCACTAAGCTTGCTGGCGGCCCTGTCCAAATGCTTCCTAGACTACCAGCTCTCATCCAGTGCAACAACATGACTCTCAAGATACCTGTTAGTGAACAAAGTGAGGTGCCTGGTAGAGTTGTGTTGGGAAATGACTTAAAAACTCTTGGAGTTGTATCAAGCAACCTCAGGTCTCCCAGTAAAAGGAAAGAGGAGCAGACAAGGAAGGCCAGAGAGAGTACCTTAACTGACTCTCTCGTGATGGTACAGAGGAATCTATAACACCCAGTCCAGAGGAATTGCTAACTGATATTGCAAAGAAGAATGAGACAAAGGGGAAACCCAAGATCTCAAGGAAAAAGTCAGAAAACACTCCTGTGCTACCAACAAGGACATCCCCGAGAGGACTCTCCAAAGTCACACTTGTGACTGCTCCACCAGCTGAGGCTGAGTGTGAGGAACAACCAGAAAAGGTTGAATCAGCTGCTGAAGATTCAGGGCTGGAAGAAGACCTTACCCCTGTTGGAGATCTGGATACTAAAGACCATCCTGAGCTGCAGTCTTTACTGGCAGAAGGTGGCCCCAGTAGGTCAGACTTCAGCAGAGGTCAAAGAGAGTGCCCTACTCTTGAAGGTCTTCACCAACAGGCAGCTTCCCAGCTGGACGGGCAAGGGCCAGTGAAGCATAGGTTGTACTGGGAAGATGGCCTCTTCTACAGTGAACCAACTGAGTCTATCCCAGGGGACTACAGAAGACTTGTAGTACCTCTAGAGACAAGACACCAGTTCCTACAGTTAGCCCACGAGATTCCTTTGGCTGATCACTTGAGCTTCAAGAAGACCAAGGAAAGGCTTTCTCTATATTTCTATTGGCCTAAATTGGGGTCTGATGTAGATAAATTCTGTAGGAGCTATCACACTTGTCAGATCTCTGGCAAGAGTGGAGCCAAGAATGTGGCACCTTTAGTGCCTCTCCCAGTGGTGGGAGTCCCTTTTGAGAGAGTAGGAATTGACATTGTTGGTCCCTTAGACTCTCCAACCTCTTCAGGCATCGATTTATATTGGTTGTAGTAGACCATGCTACTAGGTATCTTTACGCTATACCTATGAGGGCTGTTACAGCTTAGGCTGTTGCTAAGGCCCTACTTGGTATTTTTACCAGGGTAGTTTCCCTAAGGAAGTAATCTCTGACAGGGGATCCAATTTTATGTCCCACTACATGCAGGCCATGTGGAAAAACTGTGGAGGGACTTACAAGTTCTCAACTGCCTATCATCGCCAGACAAATGGGTTGGTAGAGAGGTTTAACCGTACTATGAAGAGCACGATAACCCCTTAGGCGAACGTGGGACCTTCTACTGCTATGCCTTCTATTTGCTTATAGAGAAGTCCCTCCGGAGGGAGTTGGATTTAGTCCCTTTGAGCTTCTCTATGGTCATCCAGTTAGAGGTCCATTGGCCCTGATTAAGGAGGGGTTGGAGAGTGCTCCTTCTCCCAAGCCAGTGAGAGTCACTGACTATGTGTTAGGTCTCCGGAGGAGAATGACACACATGATGACAGAAGCATCTGGTAAATTAAAAGCAGGTCAGGCTCTGGTGAAGCATTGGCATGACCAGAAGGCCAACATGTCTCTCATTCAATCATCTCATTTCCACCTCGGCTGAACGGGTGGTTGCTGCGCAATCCATTGGGTGAGAGCCTCTCTGAGGCATTTTGAGTTTGTGCGTTTCTTTGCTGTGTTGGCCCGTAGGCCCTGTTCCCCTCTCCCCTTCTGCTCTCTCTCTCTCTTTCCCCTCCTCCCACCCGCCGCCCATCACGCCCACCCCCCTTGCTGATTGGCTTCTCGTTCCTAATCCTTGTCCTCCCGAGGGCAGCCCCTGCCCGGCAGCCCCACACGGCTAAGGGCCCCTAGGCAAAGGTTGGCTCCCCATAGGCGGCTTCTGGCTGTGTCTGCAGGTGTCCGCATGGGGATGTCAGTTGCCAACCGCCACTCCTCTGACTTCCTTCCTACCCCCCTGCCTAACGTCTTGTTTAATATGCACTGTATCAGTACTTAAAAGTTGCATTGTGAAACCTAGGCTTTTCTCCCCATTTAGGATTCTCAAACTTAGGTGTCTTTTTGCCCCGTCTTGTTTAATATGCACTGTATCAGTACTTAAAAGTTGCATTGAGAAACCTAGGCCGTTTCTCCCCTATTTAGGATTCTCAAACTTAGGTGTGCCCTCCCACCTGTCTCAAACCGGCGCTCTCTGAAAACTCTTATCCTGTGTGTTTTGTCAGTCCTATTGCCCAACATGCTTGCCTCTCGCTGTCCTGTCTGTCTTCCCCAGTGACCTTCGATAGTGGCTTCCCCTCTCCCTTCCACCCCCCTCCTCTCCCACCTACTCTATGGTGCTCTCTGTCTCTCCTATCTTTTCTAACTACTTCTCTATTGACTATCCTGCTCTCCTCACTAAATCTGGTAATAACAAGTTTAAAAAGGACATCCTGGTCTCCAACCCAGGCCTCCCTATCGCCGATACCTACATCAGTGCCTCCTCCAAGGAAACTCTCATCGACATATTCTTTGTCATGCCTTCGCCAAACCTATGGACCCTACATATGGTCTCTGTGCTCTCCCCTTTCTCCTCTTCTCCCATTAATGGTGGCACCCACTGAGATGCCCTCCTGGCATCCTTCCATTCCTCTAAAGTCATCATTAATGTCTACTCCAATGGGACCGTCCTGGTCCAAGGCCCTCAGGCCAACCTTCTCCTCTTTGATAGACGCTTCCCGCGCCTCCTCAACTTCCTTTCTTCTCCTGCTGCCCCCTCTCCCTTTTCCTTGACTACCTCGCCTCCCCCTTCTGCCTACTCCTTCACTTCCTTGCCTCCCCTTTCCCTCTCTGCCCCCTCTTTGGCTCCTTCTACACGTCCGCAGGGCATACCTCTGATCTCTGTACCCCTCCCTGGAAGTCCTTCAAGGTTGGCAACCTTCTCCATATTGCCACCCTAAACTCTCACTCTGCTGTCAAACACTCCTCTGATATCTGCCGCCTCCTGGAAGAACTTGACCTTGATGTCCTCAGTCTCGGTTCACAGCCAGCTCTGTCACAAGCTTTGATACGCTCCTACCTGATGGCTACAAGATCCACTCCGCTCCCAGGGCTAACCGCTGTGGGGGAGTGTAGCCCTGATCTTCCCTAAGTGGATTCCTGCCTCTGTCACTCCTACGCAGACCTACTCCTCTTTTGAATGCCTTGTCTGCAGGCTCTCTCCCTCCCCTATCCATTCCTTCTCAGAAAACCCACTACCGACCCCTCCTGTCCGGTCAACTATTGCCCTATATCCATCACTCCCTTCCTGGGCAAGCTACTGGAGAAACTGGCCATCTCCCAGCTTAATCTCCACACTGAATCTGTTGGCTGTCTTCATGACCTTCAGTCTGGCTTCAGAGCTCCTGAACATCCGTGAAGACCTGCTCCCCAACCTTGACTCTAACACCCCTTGCGTCCTCATCCTACTTGATCTCTCTTCTGCCTTTGACACTGTCAACCATGCCATCCTGCTCAACCGTCTCTGTGATAACCTGTGTATCACTGGTCAGGCTCTGGCGTGGCTGACCTCTTTCCTCTACGACCGTCCATCCGAGGTCTAACTTGGGTCCTTCCTCTCCGTTATCTTTTTCTCTACCTGTGGTGTCCCCCAGGGGTCTAACCTCTCTCCCTGGCTGTTGAACCAATACCTGGCACTCCTGGCCCACCGCATCGCCACTCTCTGCCCCAACTTTCAGTGCTATGCGGATGACACCCAGCTCATCTTCAGGCTACCATCAGCCTCCTCCTCTATTTCCCTCATCTCTGACTGTCTGTCTGCTATCCAGGAGTGGTGTGCCGCTAATGACCTCTGCCTTAATGCGAGTAAGACTGAGATTCTCCTCATCGGCACACCAGCTCCCTCCTTTCCTGTAGCTCTCTGGCCGGCCTCCCTTGGCCCTCTTCCTGTTCCCACGTGCAAGGCTAAAAACCACAGGGTCACCTTCGACTCTACACTCTTACGCGTCATATCATATTCAATTCTTCTTCGTCCCGGGCATGAGTACCAACCATGGGGACGACACACACTGCGTATCGTCCACATAGTTGGTAAACATGATCCCCTCCTGATCCAACAAGGCAAAGAGGGGAGCCATGAAAATATTATAGAGGCAGGGGGAGATACAGGCTCCCTGTGGGACATCGTATTCAATGGACACAGGGAGGGCCTCAACTCTGCTTTCTGTATTATTTCAGTAAAGAGGCAATCCAGCGTACTGCTGCTGGGGAGAAATTAGCCAATTCCTCCAGTCTGGTGACCAGTATTGAGTGGTCGACCAGGTCGAAGGCGGCTGATAAATCCAAAAGCATCAACATAGATGAGAAACCTTTGTCCATCCGACGCAGGAGCCTGGACTTCAATTCCAATAATGCAGAATTCAGAACAGGGAAATTATTTAGAAGCTGAGCGATTTGCCCATACGCTACCCGGTCAACAATTTTCAACAAAAAAGGCGTATTAATAATCAGCCTATAATTCAGTGGCACCTCCGCAGGTTTTTGCAAATGGGGGTAACCCAGGCTTGTTTTATATCCGTGGGCACATGTCCTTCAGTAAGCGAGGCATTCACAGACTTGCAAATGGCTGAGAGTAGGGTCGGTAAACATGTTTTAATAATCATGGCCGAACAGGGGTGCCCTTTGTATCTAGTGATTTTAAGTTGTTTCACTACATCTGACAGTTCATCAATAGTGATGGGAGAGAAATTGAACTGTGGAATGGAGGAACTTCTTTTATACAGCTCCTTCCTGACCTCACTGGAGTCTTCTGAAAAGTCGTCTTTCCGACGCCATATGTCTGCTCTTGATACCCTTCAATTTGTTAACGATGGCCTCCTGGATATCCTGACACCAAGCCGCATCCCTCACCCCTTGGCTAACATTAGGCGAAGTTGTGGTTTCCTGTTCTTTAAATATTTTAAAAAGTTCCCTGACCTCAGATTGAGCATTCGAAATTCTGGAGTTTAGTGAGTTTTTCTTAACATCCATGATTGCCAGTTTATAAACCTTGGCAGCACCTTTATAAGCTGCCATTGCTCCTGGAGCGGGATTAATTTTCCAATGGCAAAATAGTTTCAAAGTAGATGATTTTAATTTTTGCAGTTCAGTTCTGGCTAGAACCAAGATTTATTCTTAACCCCTACCATAACTTTTCTATATTTCCTAGGTGCTAAGGAATTGGTGATAGTCTGCAAATTGGATAAGAGTATTTTTGACATCCCAAAAGAGGAAATATTAATAGTGGGGCTCAGCAAGGGTACTATTCTTTCCCGCGTGATCATCTTAGAATTTCTGCCAAATGCCCCTTGCATTCCCCTACTCTTCAATTTCATAGGGAAGTCAGCCTGGATGGAAAAGTGTACGAAGGCATGATCAGACCAGGGACGAGGAGATACCAGAACATCCTCCATTATAACATTAGTGGTGGAGATCCAGTCAAGCGTAGGTCCAAGATTGTGGGTTGGTGACCACATCAACTGCTCAAAACCTAGATTGCCCAGCGCCGTCTCAAGCTCGGTGGCCACAGGATCCTCTTTGTGTCCCAACCAGTAGCTAAAATCGCCCAATAGTAGAAAACTAGAATTGGGCTTGAGAATGGACATCAAATAATTAGACAATGCCAGAGTAAAATCTTCTGTGAGGGAGGGAGGTCTGTAGAAAAGAAGTAAGTTCAGTGTGGATTTCGCATAGAGACCAATTTTCACGTGCATCGATTCTATGCCGTTTATAATAAACCCCCTTGATTCCCAAATAGTTAGCGAGGATTTAAAAATCAACACAACTGCCCCACTCTGATCTCCTCTCTATGCTGCCTTACCATAACATATTCATCTGGGATAGTGAGGTTGAGGGATGGGCCAGCAGCCCTGTGCCCCCGGGTTTCAGTGATTGCACATACATCAATATTAATTTCTTCTATGTAAGTGGCTACCTCTAAAGAAGCATGTTTAACCAGGGATCTTGTATTGAGTAGTAAGCAGGCTAGATAGTGTACTGGGGTCATGTAGTGACTACCTTTCAAGCGTTCCCGTACTTCCCCCGATGGATTTTGCAAAGTGGGACCTAACTTGTTGCGGGGCTTCCTGTGCATCGGGCCGCCCTGTACTAAACACTTGCATACATACAATGAGACTGCAGCACACGCGTCTGGTCGTTCCAGGGTCCTGGCAGCATCTGCCTTCCGGACCGTCTTTATTTTTAACGCGCATGCGTGGCCAGAACGAGGCTCGCGCATGCGCACGTCAGATACGGACGTAACATCCCTTTTTTTCTTTAAACAAAAGAACAGCACAAATACAACTTACATAAAACATGTGCAAATACGACAGAGTTCAAACAATGGATAACAAGTCTGACACAGTCACCTGTTCAGTCCCCTGAATCTAGGACGTAGTCTTTGAGCCGAACAGGTAAGGCACGGCCTAGTCGCGCCGGGTACCGCCGCTCTGCCGGCGATGGGGTCCCGACTGTGCAGGATGTATACGGTAGTGGGTTACCGTCGGGAACCTCCGCATCTTCATCTTGTGGTGCTGGTCTCGTCAGAACATCATCTCGTGAGGGGCTGTCAATCTTCTTGAAAAACGATTGATTGCCGGTGATGGTTCCTCTCACATAGATCCCTTGACATGAGTAACAACCCACGGTTGGGGTTCATATGGTAGCGACAGTTTCCCTTCGGGTCTTGGGTTGCGCACCAGCACAGAGTCTCCGACTACTATTTCCTTTTCTTGCAGTCCTCTTCTCTCGCTCTCTTTGGCATTATGAGCTTCTCGTTCTTGTCTTACCCTGTCATTGTCAATAACCCCTGGTTTATGGCCTTCCGCCTCCGGCATGCGTCCCCTCAGGCAGCGCCCAAACAATGCCTCCGCGGGAGCTACGCTGGTGGATTGGTGCGGAATCGTCCGATATTCTCGGAGAAATTCAAACAGGGTTCTTTTTAGTTCCATTCCACTGTTGACGGCAATGCGAAAAACCTTGTTGAGGGTCCTCATGAACCGCTCGGCCTCACCATTCGCCCTGGGCCAAAGCGGCGATACCTTCCGATGTTCAATGCCCTTCTCACGTGGAGAGAATTGGTTTCCTGTGAATGGCGGCCCGTTGTCAGAGCATAAAATTTCAGGGAGGCCATGCGTGGCAAACATTTTATCCAAAGCGAGGATAGCATGGTCCGTGGCAGTTGAATCAACTAGCTCCAATTCAGGATATCTTGACCATTGATCCACTGCCACTAGGAAATACATCCCCCTCCCGGTGGACCCAAAGTCGGTATGTATCGTACCCCATGGCTTCTCGCTCCGCTCCATTGAGTTGATCGGTGGTGCTCTTTCCACTGGGCTTGCAGCCTGGCACGGTAGGCATCTCTTCACATGCAGCTCAAAACGGGCCTCCAGGTCAGGAAACCATACCCTTGTCCGTAGCTTTGCCTTCGTCTTGGCCACTCCCTGGTGTCCGTTGTGCGCTAGTTCTATGACTTTTGTTCTCAACGACTGTGGCACAACAATTTGTCGACCCCTCAATAGCAATCCGTCTTCCAACATGGACAGCTTGTCACGGATTTTCCACAATGCCTGCAAGTCTCTCTGTGCTCTGTCTTCCCTTCTTGTATGGTTCTGCAGGACCCCTTTCCAGTCACCACTCAGAATAGCCTCTTTTATGATCTGAAATACCTCATCATCTGCCGATTCTCGGGCCATCACTTCTCTGTCTAACGCCACTGGCATGGCACATGCCACAATGTTATGAACAAATTCCTGGCACTGTGTCACATCTCCTTGATCCTCTTCCCTCACCATGTTGGGATGACGCGCGAGAAATAGTGCGCCGGGTTGTTCATCCCTGGCCGATACGCCAACTTGACTCCATATTCTATGAGTGCGAGCATCCACCGCTCTATCCTGGGAGGCGGCTTCGAAGATACACCTGCCAGGATTGGGAGAAGGGGTTTGTGATCCGTGATGATGGTGACTGGTTTCCCAAGGATATACAGTCTGAAGTACTTGCAGCCCCATAAGATGGCAAGGGCCTCCCTTTCTATCTGGGAATATCTCCTTTCGGTGTTAGTTAGGGCTTTGCTCGCATATGCAATGGGTATCATTTCACCTCTCACATCCCTTTGCATCAATACCGCCCCCAGACCCACGGGACTTGCATCCACAACCACTTCAGCTGTTCAGATTCAGCTGCCGGATCAAAATACGCCACCGTGTCCTGGTCGGATAATGCCCTCTTGATTGCACTGAACGCATCCTGTTCTCTGGTGCCCTAGACCCAAACCGCATCGTTTTTTGTGAGGGCTCGGAGCGGTTCCGAAATGGAGGCCAGCCCCTTGATGAAACCGCCGCAATAATTGACCATCCCCAGAAAACTGAGGACTTCTGTCGGTGAATGGGGCGCCACAGCCTCACGGATGTCTCTGACCTTTTCCGGGTCTGGGGATACGCCATTTCCATGAAATATAAACCCAACGAACCCAATGCGATCCTTGAAGAATTCACATTTCTCACGATGGAAGGTGAGTCCCAGGTCTTTCAGTCTCCGTAAAGTAGCTTCTAGACTTTTCATGTGTTCAGAGTGTGTAGTTGCGAACAGCAGGATATCATCACTCAAGTTTATCACTCCCTTTATACCTGCTAATGCGCCTCGGATGGCATTTTGAAAGACCTCCGCGGCCGATGATATTCCAAAACTGAGGCGTTTGAATTGATACAGACCCTCATGTGTTGTAAACATAGTAATGTATCTTGAGTCTGCATGCAATTCCAGCTGGTGATACCCTGCTCTTAGGTCTAGTTTTGAGAATATTTTTGCACCTTGCAGTTCATTGATGATATCATCTATCGTAGGAGTCAAGTTTTGTTCTCGCTTAATGGCCGCATTGGGCAGCCTCATGTCCACGCATATGCGCACCTTGCCCGGTTGTTTGGGCTTCGGTGCCACCACGATTGGCTAGACCCATGGTGTCGGCCCTTCTACCTTCTCAATAATGTCCATGTTAATCAAAACTTTGAGCTCCTCTTCAACCTGAGCCCGAAGGTGGAACGGAATACGTCTGTGTTTTAGTGCAGTCGGGCGAATGGTTTCATGCATGTGGAGCCGTACGGGTTCTGCTTTCAGCCGGCCAATTCCTTGAAATATGCTCTCAAAACGCTCCAGCAGTGAATTTACATCCCCTTGATATACTGCAAACGCAAACTGAACCAGGTCAAGTGCCTCCGAGGCCGCACAACTTAACAAAGACCGTGGACTGACATCTGTGACAAAGAATCTTGCCTTGATATGTTTTCCTTCACGTGTTACAGGAGCTAAGAATACCCTTTTGATGGGAAGGGGAGTGTCACCCCCAAACGTGAAAATGTTCGCCGTTGACCGGTCCAATGGAGGGGGACCTGGAATGGCCTCATAATGTTCAGTGGCCAACACGCATACCGAGGCTCCTGTGTCTATGAGTACCCTCGCTGTGTAGCAACTGGGGCAGCAGCTCTGCACATTCGGGCACAGTGCCCCGGCATGTTGCATCGACCATAAGTCCTCGATTTCGCTGGACATTCCTCTGCATGCGGCAGGTCGTATCCACAATATTGGCAGATGACCGCATTGCTTTGAGTTGGTGTAGACTCCTACCTCTTTTGGCTCCACCTTGACTTAGTCTGAGATTGTCTTCCAACTGCAAACGCTTCCTCGTGCTTGCCTGAGCGTGTAGCTGCATCCATCTTGGCTCCTCTACTTTCAGCAAGTTCATAGACTCTTCCACTGTCCAGAATCTGTGTTAGCGACATGCCTGGCACTCTTAAAACCTGTCTCCATAGTTTGCCGGAGCTGCACCCTTGGATCAGTTGATGGCGGACCATTAAATCCGCATCCGTCCATCTGCACGTGGTGGCTAGCTGTCTCAGCCGTGCACAAAATTGATCAAGTGACTCCTCTTCATGCTGCTTTTCTCCACACATGACAAATCTGTCAAAGTCGACGTTGGAGAGTGGTATGAAGTGATCTTTCAGTGCCGTCTTAACGGCCGCATATGTTACCACAGGTAAATTGAGAGATTCATATATACGTAGTACCTCCGTGCCTGCAGAATATAAGAGCGTTGCCACTTTGGCGTCATCATTTGTTTCTCTGGTGGCGGCGAAAAACATGTCAAGTTTCTTAATCCACAAAAGCCATCTCGGGCCCAATTACGAGGGTAGACCTGAGGTGTCAAATTCTTGCATTGGTTGCAATGAGCCATGCTGCCTTCTCGCCACTCCCGCCGCCGCAGGGGCTACTCCATCATTGTCCGTCAGGTTCACTGGTCGCACAGGCACCTCACTCATTGTCAGAGGCCGCAAACCTGGCTATCTTCATGTCCGACGTACCTGACTTCTTGGGTAGAGCCACTGTGATGATGTGAGGTGTCTCTTCTTTCTTTGCCGCCTGTTCTGACGTTTGGTTAGGCAGAAATCACAGTCATCCATCCTGGGACAACTGCAGGGTGTCCAAAAATGTAGGGTTCGTTTGCCTCAGTGACCAGACAGTGCACAAGCACCCTCATGGGCTGCAACTGCCGTAATCACGAAAAACAAAATGGCCACCGTCACTCGTGTGAGGATCGTGTCACACGTGAGATGAAATACCCTTGCTGACACACATTCGTGTGCCGAGCGTTTCTCTCTGTATCCCACCTTTGTTGCCAGTGTTGTGGGGCTTCCCATGCATTGGGCCGCCCTGTACTAAACACTCGCACGCATACATACAATGAGACTCCAGCACACGCGTCCGGTCGTTCGAGGGTCCTGGCAGCATCTGCCTTCCAGACCGTCTTTATTTTTAACGCGCATGCATGGCCAGAACGAGGCTCGTGCATGCGCACGTCAGATACGGATGTAACATAACTGAGGTGCTAGTTCCAGGCTAGCATTGGTAGAACCCACACTCCCCTGCGCCAGGTCGCAGAGTATGTTCAGGGTCAAGGATGCCGAAGTAACGTCCCCTTTATCTACTATAGGCGAGGGGAGCATTAAGCTAGAGTAGGAGGTTTGCGGAAAAGCCGTTAAAACAACTGATACCTTGTCATTGTCATTCGGGCAGAGAGGATGAGTGGAAGGGTCCTGCATGCAAACGGAAGGAACAGCTGTAAAGCACACATCCGGACTCACCGATGACTGAGATGCAAGCGTGGACTCATATGGAATAAAGATGTTCCTGGCCGCCGAAATTGCCTGCCGCAAGGACCTCTGCAATCCCCATGAAGAAGGAGAGAGGAAAGACCGAAGCTTCCTCTCTTACGATCCTGCAAGGACTGCCACAGGCATGTGCTTAACCGAGCGAAAGGACTACAAATCCGCTGGTATTTGTAGTTCTTTGACTAATAATGTGCGTGCAGAGCTATGGACCGCTCTGATTCAAATCGCACAACTCAGAGTTCATTTAACAATCAAAGGAGGAAGCACCAGACACAGCAGACACACCAAAGTGTTAAGATAAATACAAATATTAGGAATATAAAAGCAATGCTAAAACACCAAAGAGCTAAAAACAACTATGCACATAAGAACAACTGAGAGGACAGCAGTATGACAGGTCAAATAAGGCAATCCATGGAGTGGACACACTGCCTCTGTCACAGAACTACGCAGCTGATATACATGTGGATGCACATGTGTATCATGACACTATCACATGGACACTGCCATTCCAAATACACACCTGCCTTGACCATGTGCAGGTGCAGACTCAATATCATTCCACCCCCCACCACCTACATAGGCATAAACTTTACACGGTAAGGGTGGCATGGTATCACAAGTATGACACTGACACAAAGGATACAATTTGTAAAACCTTTATTGAAGTTTCAATGGGGTTGGAGAAACTCCTACTTTGCCCTATAGCTAAAATGGGAGTAGTCTCGACCAGAAAATAATAAATAAAACAGTTATAGTCAGCCTCTGTCAAATCAAAATTGGCTATACTAACAAAACCTAATGCCTGCCCTAGATTTTGTACAAAAAGTGTGAAAAGGAGAATATGTATACAAAGCGCTTTGAATCACAGGCCTATGTATAGGAGCTTTATAAATAAACATTACCATACCATACCATAACAAAGGAAAATCAGTGTTCAAATATAAAGAATAAATGAGGCTGAGTCAGCGCTCCTCCCCAAGTTGGACAGCACATAGTAAGGTGGTCCCTGTAGGCAAGATGACACACTCTGGCTCAGGCTCTTAACACAAAGGCAGTTCAAAACGTGGATCGAGGCGCACCTGGCCTTCCACGTTAAAGTCACTTTTTAACTTTCAAAACACAGTTCACAAAACAGTTCACATTGGTCCCCCTCTGTCGGGCCCAGACCTCTTAAAGCAAAAGTACAATTCACCAAAACATTCACGTCGGTACCCCTCTGCCAGGCTCAGACCTTTCAAAGCAAAAGTTCACATCGGTCTCCGTCGAACAGGCTCAGACCTTTCACAGCTAAACAAAACACTTGCAGGGATTCCCCTCTCCAAGCTTGATTCACCTTTTTTTAGGGGCTCCCTTCCCCTAACTTATTACACCTTTGGTCACCTCAGTCGGGCTTGGATTGTTTCCTGATGTCAAAGATTTTCGAATGTGCGTGGCTTATTTTCTACAGACCTCCACAGGACCACTTCGACCTTCCAGGTTTCAATTCACACTCCTATGTTATTTGCCCCAGTGCTTCCTGGTCTGGATAGTTCACTGTATTATGCACTAAAGTTCAACAATCACCTTTTTGCTTTCCTCTCGCCTCAGGGTCAATTTCAAATCATCTTGTTTTACAGTTCATTCACTTTATCGCTACAAACTTTTCACCTTTCACAGAGACTTTCGAGTGGTCTACTTCCTTTTGCTGGACCACTCCGTTACTCCGCTGACCTTCCAGCAATCGTTACTTCAAAGTTCATTTGCAGGTCTGCCTTTATTCTCGTCTCATCCACAAGCATGCATCCTTCAATTGAGTGATATATGGCTGCTACTTCAATCTTTCTTTAGCACACACCTGTCTCTCACATCGCTTGCCAACTCACCGGCTATGTGCGTTTCTTTCTTGTCTTCCAGTTTGCGAATCAAGGTCAATACCACAGGCTTAGCCTTGCCTCCCCTCCCCAACTCAGTCATTCACCGGGAAGGGTCGCTGGCGTCCTTGAAACACAATTCAGACTTCTTGTTTGGGATTCAGCCTTCTCCACGTGTCTTTTGCAGCCTTTTGGAGGCAACGACCCCCTGCAGGGAACTCCTGGGTAACTCTGCCCATGGCTCTCGTCCCTCAGCCCATTGCTCTGCTCCAGTAGGTTTGCCTTCGCCCTGCCAGTTCTGCTCTTACTCGTGTTCCAGCTTGCTCAGAGTGTGTCTCTATGTTCTGCCTTTTATCCATGTGAGGAAAGCTAATTGGTATCAGGCGTATGCACTTAGAGTCAAATGCCTGACTTTGCCTGACCCAATTAGCGGTACACGTCCAATGTGCAGTGTAGCATGTTTACTCTCAGTCGCCCTCTTCCTCAGCCCAGTGTTTGTGTGAAAAAGGGGAGGGGGAGTTGGGACATCAGAGATTCCCATGAATTTGGAGGGATCATGGGTATGGGAAAAGGAGAAATACTGCCTCAACCCCACTCACCGAAGACCTCTCACCCAGGTGATCCTCCCACACTGGTCCACCCCCAGGGTCTGCATACAAAGGCGATGGCCGTGCCCTGGCCACCCCAGAGAGAGATCCACAGGGACTAGCAGGTGAGACACCCTTTGGTTTTTCACAACACATCATTAAACGGACAAGCCGTGAAAGGCATACAACAAATGTATATTCAGGAGTACAACACGGTGTGGAAGGCAATGGGGAAAAAGGTGCGCTCGAACCTGGCCATGGAATACATGGATGAAAGAGTGAGTGCAGGTAAATTAAACATACCCAGTGAAGGTGCAATCCACAGAGGGATTTAGCGGTACAAGTGTTCAACAGGAACGTAAAGATGGAGAAACAAGATACAATGCACACTGTGCAGGGATAGTGAAATGGAATGGACACAATAGGTCAAATGAAAAACAATTACTGGTCTCCCTCTAACTCCTCATATTCACTAGCCCCCCACGACAACCATTTCAACCTCTGCTCCTTCTTTCACCTCGCCATGCAGGGGCCCCTAGTTTGGTGGGATGGACGCAAAAGAGAAGGAGGGGCCCACTGCATGTCCCCACTGGCCACCCCTGGGCATAGGAGGAGTCAAAGTGGCTGAGAGTTCAATGCCAACTGTTCCTGGAACTGTCACTCCTCTGCTTCCCTCACCTCCCATGCTCCCTCCTGCAAGCCCAACCCGATGCCCTGCAGGACCCCCAGCAACTGTTCATTTTAGTCCACACTGCTACCTCCAGGTGTGCAAACCTGAGCCATGGTGACATCCTGCTGGTCCCCTGAAGGTGCAGTGGTCACCGGGCAAGGCTACTTGGCACCATAGGTGGCCGAGCTGCAGTCAGCGCAGATAGACGGATAGTGTAATGGGCATAGTGGGCCCCTCTCCTGCAGGTATCGCGGGACACAGACGTGCCCCTGGCAGGGCGGCACGAGGGGTACACTCACTGCGCACTCGTGCTGACCCAAGCTCTGGAAGGGGCGCAGGTGTCATGGGCAACAAGAGCATGAGACAGTCCTGGAAGGGGAGTTGGCCTCAGTGTTAAGGAGAATTCTCAAAATGTGCTAATTTCCCTTACCTTTTGAGACCCCCATCAACTTTGCTGGATTTCTAGGATTTGATTTTTTTACCTGAGAAGAGTGTGAGCCTTTTTCCCACTCTTCCATGTATTTTGTGTGTGCTTTACTATTGTGTTCTTTGGTTATGGAGTTTTAAAACAACTTCAGTGGCATCTTCTTTTTCTGTGTGTCACACAGCACCTTCAGTGCAGTGGCACAGGGGTGTCTTTCAGACTCCCCCAAGGTTTAAATACCTTTTCTGGAACTGACTACCGTCTCCCAGAGCATGTAAAGTTAAATTGGCTTTACTAGTCTTTTTAAATTTACTGACCCAGCATGCCCTATCTTCCTATAGAGTGCTGGAGGGGTTGCCTACCTTCACCTGAGTTAAAACACTCATGTAACAGTAAAATGTTACCTTTTCCTGCTTTAAATGGCTGGTGGCAGTGGTTTAGACCAATTACCGTGATTTTTCGCGACCACTAACACCGTAGCTAAAAATCGGGTCAGCCATGTTTTCCAATATGGTCCCCCAGACCTATCTGTAAAAACAGACACTGGTCATCTTTTTTCGCCATTTCTTTTAGAAAAAGTCCTTCTTGTGTTTGTCTCTGTGCGCGTCTCTTGGTCCCTTTGTTCGTGCCCTTTGGCGGGCTTCAGTGCTGAAGCCCTCCTCTGGCGCCTGAGTCTGGGGTGGACAGGATGTGAGGGAGGTGCCTAGAACTCCCTGTGCTTAGTCTCCTAGGAGACCTGAATGCACTCCGGCGTGATTGGCTGGCTGACTGTCCAGCAAGGACAGCCGCCCTGATGGGTGAGTGACAGCCAGGTTGAATGAATGGGGGAAAACTGTTTAAAAGCAGGTCTCTGGGACTTGGAAAGCAGAGTCGACCACTGGAACGAAAGAACCGAAGACGAGCTGAAGGAATAGGACTGCTGCAACTCCTGGATGACTGGTGAAGCCCTGCTGCAGGTCGGAATTGCCTGAAACTCCAATCGACAGAGAAGCCCTTCAAGGTTAACTTCTTCCCTTGAGTTTGGTGGGAACAACCAACTCGTAAGCCACCTGGACACCGTCCCCATTTGGTCGAATTTTCATCAGAGTGCTGCTGAAAACCGGATATCCAAAGGGAAGGAAACCAGTTTGTGGTCTTTAAGGCACTCACACCTTAAAGCGAAGTCTTGCTACAGCTTTTGGCCTCATCCCTCGGCAGTGCAGGAACCTCCCGACGTCCTCCTTCTTGTCCCCACGACTGAAGCTCAGGAACTGCGAGATCTGCTCGAACTGCCAGGAACAACTGCCTCAGCTACAGCTCTTCTTAATTTACAAGGTACTGTGCAAACGCAGTCCGGAAATATTTTCGGCCATCGAGAAAGTGAGTGAAACTTTACTCAACTTCGAAGGCTTGTCCTTCCCTAAACATTCATCAAACTTTTCGCCTAGCCAAATTCTTCTGAACTCTGTGGCAAAGACTTTACTGTTTCTACCAGAACTGTGCTATCCAATACAAAGACTCTGAACCATTGCCTTTGGCCCAGGCCTGTGAGATGAATTGCTGGATGTAGTTACTGAAACCCTTTGCCCTGCCTATGAATGCATTTGTGCTGTTGATTTGAAAACCTTGTCTTTATACCCCTTTTAAAAGTATATGAAGTGCCATTTTGCTCCCACTTCATTTTGGAGCTAAACGTATTCATTTACTTGCCGGTTGCGTATTTGTGGTTTATTAGTGTGTGATATTGAGCTGCTTGTGCTAGTGTAATGTTTTCTAACTAACTGTGTAAATAAATGTATATTCTTTTACCAAGAAACCTTGAGTAAGTGTATATTTTAATCACTGTATTGGTTGGTCCTTTGTGTAACTTGTTCTACTGCTCACTTAAACTCTTGAGATAAGCCTGGCTGCTCAGCCATCGCTACCACTTTACTGTGTAGTACAGGCTTGTACCAAAGGTGACATTGTGCTTACACTTGAAGTCCTAATTGCATGTAGTGGTCCCAAAGGGTACTGCATGTGATTCTGCCTAACACTCAGCCGGTGAGCTGGGGGACATACAGACGTGGGTAAGGGGACAGGTGGAGCAGGAAGAAGCACATGTGCTGCAGAAGATAGGGCTACAGTACTCCCTAGGGGGCTCCATGGCCCTGCATACCCTCTCTGCTGCTGCTCCTTTGACTACACATGCCAAACCTGGGTCTCCACCACTGACAACTTCTACTCCGCCAAACTCCTCCTTGTGTGCGTCCTGTGCACAGGTCACAGCTCTGACACACGCTATTGTCCTGGGCCATGGGGTCACTGGCAACAGAGGCTGCAAGAGAGGAGAAAGGGACACATAAGCCAAGGCACACACCAAGGGACGTACAGCACATACATAAGGTGCACACATGACTTCTACATGGGCAACAGACACCAGACCTTTGGCACATGTGGACAGCAACTGAACACTACTCTACATTTGGTGTTGAGAGGACATGCATGTGGCACCCACACCCGGGGAATGATAGGCATGTCATAATATGCAATTACTAGGGCAACCAATTGTCCTACGCACTGAGGTGACGTTGTAATAGTATAGTCCTAAGGTGGGCCGGTGCGTGTTATGGTGTTCAAGAGGAAATGCCCTAACCGCTTAAAGGAATAGTGGGTGGTTTGTACTCACACCAATCATATTGCACTGAGCCCAAAAATTGTTTTTAGAATTTAATATTCGAATATTAGTTCAGATTTCCAGTGCTCACAAATTCATCTAGTGTCATAACTAAGCCAACACGTGTTTCGACCATAAGATCTTTTTCAAGGCAATGTAGTATCCTAAAATTTGAATGAATAGTCTCTGGGTACAGCTAATTTCTCTGGTTTGGTCATGAAAATTGCACGGTTTATATATGCACTCTGAGAAGCGTAAGCAGTGGATGTTTTGAGTTGTCGAAAGGGACGTGTTATAGGGATACCTCATTCTCCTGACCATAACACCCCAGCCTCTCTTCCTTCCTACATTCCCCTATACCATGTATTTCTGTAGCAACCCAAAAATAAGAAGCATCACCGTAGCTCAATCAGTACTGGGATGAAGAGGAGGCGCGGAGCAGTACCGAATGCCTGTCAGAACCACTTTGCCCATTCTAGTGGTTCTCAACAGCCGATTGGAAGAAGTCAAGCTTAAAACAAGGAAGGACTTGACATGATGTCAAGCCTGCCCTGGAATAGCCACAAGATGGAGGGCGAGCAGGGAAAAAGGATCCAAAGAGTGAGAAGCTTGTTGTTCAGAGCCACACATGTGAGTCTGGGATTCTAACAAAAGTAAAAGTACATTTATAAAACCTAATCAGGTGAAGGATACTTGGTGGAACAGTGAGCCAAGTTGTGCGGGGTCCTCGAAGACACTTGTAGTGCGAGTCTGGGACCTGCACCCATATAAATAGATCTGTGAGATGGGTCAACAATACATACAGTACTTGACAGGTGAGTAAACCAAGCCTGTATATAACACCAAAGCCTGGGTGCGCATCCAGGCTGTTTCTTCATCATCGCAGAACTTGGTGGGAGGAAACCAGGTCTGCCAACCAGGGTCAAGGGCCCACCAAAGCCTGGCAGTGCATCCAGGCTGTTTAGATCAGCCAGTGAGGGTCAAGGACCAATCAAAACCTGGGAGTGCATCCAGACAGTTCTCCTTCATCGCAGTACCTGGTGGGAGGGACCCAGGTCTGCTAACCAGGGTCAGGGACCCACCAAAGCCTTGGAGTGCATCCAGGTTGTTCTTCATCGCTGCAGTACTTGGTGGGAGGAAACCAGGTCTGCTAGTCAGGGAACAGAGATTTACCCAACCACTGTTGAACTTTATCTTTGTGTTTGCAACTATACCTGGTGAAGACGAATCAGGTCTGCCAGTCAGGGTGGGGTACCCAAAGACCCAAAACAAGCCTGGGAAGAGCTCATTAGGAAACAGAGTTTTCCTCCCCAAGACTGTGGCTGAACTTTGCAAGAAACCTGCACAAGGTGGGGGGAGGACGATGCTCCCCAATTCTTCAAGGTCTGAACATTCTAGAATGGTCTTTTGCCCAGGGGAGGGTGTCACTCTCTTTGGGCTAGAAATACCCTATTTTCATTTAGTTTAAACTTAGATGTGAGGGACAGAGTTAGGGTTCCGACATTGGACATTGGGACTTTTGCTTTGGACATTCTGGCACTAGTTATTTCGGTTGAGGCAGAGAAACCCCTTCTAGAGTTAAGGCGAGATAAGGTTTTCTTTTCCTTTTTACATAACAATAAAAGTCTTTAAGAATCGCCATGACCCTGCTCTGTCAGAGTCTTACTTCTGCACCCTTGCAGTACCCATCAGTGACATTACTGTGGCAGCATGTTGCCATGCATTGACATGCATGTGGCCCTCACACATCTTCCTATTGCACCGTTGGCCCACTGTTGTCGCCCATGTATGTATGACCCCATAGGTGTATTGGTGCTGCTACAGGCCATGAGTGGGGCATGTCTGGGCAAGGTGACGATGTGTCTGGTGTTTGTGTGTGTCAGTATCGTGGCAGCTCCATGATTGTTTCATGGCTATATGTGTGGGTAATGGTGCATTGCATGTAGCAGTTGTTGCCCTTGTGTCCAACCAGGCTATTTCTTCTTCGTCGCAGAACCTGGTGGGAGGAAACCAGGTCTGCCAACCAGGGTCAAGGGCCCACCAAAGCCTGGCAGTGCATCCAGGCAGTTCTTCATCGCAGTACCTGGTGGGAGGAAACCAGGTCTGCTAACCAGGGTCAGTGACCCACCAAAGCCTTGGAGTCCATCCAGGTTGTTCTTCATCACTGCAGTACTTGGTGGGAGGAAAGCAGGTCTGCTAGTCAGGGAACAAAGATTTACCCAACCACTGTTGAACATTATCTTTGTGTTTACAACTATATACCTGGTGAAGACTAATCAGGTCGGCCAGTCAGGGTGGGGTACCCAAAGACCAAAAACAAGCGTGGGAAGAGCTAATTAGGAAACAGAGTTTTGTTCCCCACAATTGTTGCTGAACTTTTCAAGAAACCTGTACAAGGTGGGGGGAGGAAGATGTTCCCCAATTCTTCAAGGTCTGAACATTCTAGAAATGTATTTTGCCCAGAAAAAGGGTGCCACTCTCTTTGTGCTAGAACAACCCTATTTTCATTTAGTTTAAACTTAGATGTGAGGGACAGAGTTAGGATTCTAACATTGGACATTGGGACTTTTGCTTTGGACATTCTGGCACTAGTTATTTCGGTTGAGGCAGAGAAACCCCTCTTAGCGATAAGGCGAGATACGGTTTTATTTTCCTTTTTACATAACAATAAAAGTCTTTAAGAATCACCATGGCCCTTCTGTGTCGGAGTCTTACTTCTGCACCCTTACAGTACACATCAGTGACATTACTGTGGCAGCATGATGCCATGCATTGGCATGCTTGTGGCCCTCACACATCTTCCTATTGCACCGTTGGGCCACTGTTGTCACCCATGTATGTATGACCCCACAGGTGTGTTGGTGCTGCCACAGGCAATGAGTGGTGCATGTCTGGGCAAGGTGACGATGTGTCAGTATCGTGGCAGCCCCATGATTGTTTCATGGCTATATGTGCGGGTAATGGTGCATTGCATGTGGCAGTTGTCTCCCTTGTGTCCATGTGGCTTGACATGTAACTGTTGTTGGGGTGTTGGTACTCATATAGGGGTGGTGTGGAAAATGGTGCTTGTTGGCAGTGCACAGCTGGCACATGTGGCATGGTGAAATGCTCACTTTGTTTCTGAGTGAGCGTTCCATGTGACTGGGGATGTGTTTTTTCTGTGGAGTCAGGGATGTATGTGCCAGGGGTGGTCTTGCCTACCTTGTGGCATACTGACTTGTGTGTGTTCTGTGGATATGTGCATCCAGGTCTGTATGTGGTGTGTGCGTTATGGCATGTCCTTCATGCTGTCGGCGGATGAGGTGTGCTAGCAATGGGTCTGGGCAATGGCCTGTGTGCATCCATGATGTGTTCCCTTTGATCCATTTGCATTGATTGTTCAGGTTATGCTTGGCTGTTTCAGACGCAGATGAGTGTGGGTGCGCAAAGTTGATGTGCTTACCACGTACGTCTGTCTCTGTCGCTGTGCCACATAGGCCAGTGCACAGCTCCTCTGGGATCAGAGTCCTCTCTTCCCTGGGCATCAGTCGCAAGCTGGGGCCTGGTGGTTTGCCTCTGGAAGCTTGTGCCTCATGGAGCTGGGTGTACTTTAGTTTGATCCTCTGCTTCTCCTCCAACCACTTCTTTTTTATTTCACCCCAGGTGCATTGCTTGATGCCCAGATTGTTGACTTGATCTCTGAGTCTGAGCCAGGATGCGTATCACAGGTTCTGCATGGTGCAATGTCCAGGCATCCGGAGCATGTGTATCAAGTGGTTGTAGATTAACTCTACCATCAGGTTCTTCTTGCAATGGATCTCCTTTGCAGCTTCCATCTTGCTGGACACCACCACCTTTGCAGGTCATCGAGCCACTTGTGTAATGGTATTTATTGATTATTTATGTGTTCTTGGAAGCGTTTCACTGGGATTGTGATGCCACAAGTTATTGATGTTGTCACATGTGTTGTAAACTTGCTGTGTGTGTTTGATATGTTTGTGTCTTGGTATGTGTTGGAATGTGCATGTGTCACTGTGTGATGTCTTTGCCCTGAGGGTGCTTTGTCTATTTTGAATTCTGTTGGCTATGTTGACATAGTCGGAGTGGTCCTGGACTTGCTTTATGGACTGCCGTGTGGAAGGATGTGGCAGGCAAACCAGTTTGTAAGCATCTTTAGGGGCTGGTTGATGCTGAGTGAGTGGTTTCACAATGATTATAATCCGTTTTGGGCCTGCTTTATGTATTCTATTTGAGTGGTGTGTTTTTTCAATTTATTTTTCATTTTTATTTATTTATTTTTTGGGTGAGCACTGTGTGCTAATCTGGTGTGTTTGTCTAGTGTTTTTGTGGCTTCTGAGCCTGTTTTTCTGTGCTGGGCTGCATCCAGAGGGTGCAGTCTGTGGGGCGTAGTCCTTTGTTTGTGTCTGGCCTTTTCCCAGTCCCATCTTCCTCCTCCAGCCCTCCAACCCGCCCATCTCCCCTGATTGGTACGTCCACCTGGTCATAACTGACCTTCCCAGGGCAGCCCTCTGCCCGGAAGCCCTGGAGGCTAAGGGACCCAAGGCAAAGGGCGGCTCCTACATTGGCGGCTCCAAGACGTGTCTGCAGGTGTCAGCAGGGGAAGCCAATGAAGCCAGCAGTCAACAGACACCAACAAAAACTGTAAGTGTGGCACGGGTGGGGTATAGAGCAATTACTCTACTCCAGAAAGCCCCCACCACTCTACCTTACCTTTCCATAACGTAGACTGCTGTAGACTTGCACCATGCATACTTAGAGAGATTTGTGACCACCAGCATAAATCTATTCAGGCTGGACTGTAAATGTTGCATTGCATTACCCACTAACATACTTGCCAATGTTAACTAGTGCCACCCCTAGAGAGAACTGTGAAGATTGGCCTGTGTCACATCTAGATAGGATTATGAATGTTAGCGTGTGCCACACTTAGATGGAATGCTTAAGCTTAGTCTGTGTCACATCTAGATAGAAATGTGAATGTTAGCATGCGCCAGACTTAGATGGAATTCTTAACCTTAGCCTGCGTCACATCTAGATAGGATTGTGAGTGTTAGCATGCACCAAACTTAGATGGAATTCTTAACTTTAGCCTGCATCACATCTAGATAGGATTATGAATGTTAGCAGGTGCCACACTTAAATGGACTTAAATGGAATGCTTAACTTTAGCCTGCATCACATCTAGATAGGATTGTGAGTGTTAGCATGCACCAAACTTAGATGGAATTGTTAACTTTAGCCTGCGTCACATCGAGATAGAAATATGAATTTTAAAATGCGCCACACTTAGATGGAATGCTTAACTTTAGCCTGCGTCACACCTAGATAGGATTGTGAATGTTAGCATGTGCCACACTTAGATGGAATTCTTATCTTTAGCCTGCGTCACATCTAGATAGAAATGTGAATGTTAGCATACGCCACACTCAAATGAAACTGTGAATTTTACCAGGTACCACACTTAGATGGAATCGTGATCACTAGCCTGCCTCACATCTAGATAGGATATTGAAGATTAGCAAGTGCCACACTCAGATGGAATAGTGAATGAGAGCAAGCATCAAACCTAGACATAAATTGCAAGGACAGCAATGCCAATTAACCGATCCACTAACAATTTCACCCCTCTGCATACACCTCTCAAACTCTAACCGAACACAACCACAAGCCTACAACACAACAATCTGCACAAACTTCACTACACTGCAACAACAAAACAAACCACACATAGATTCGCACAACAGCACACAACGACTACCGACCGTAAAACACCGCAAGCCCAGCCAACAGCCCCACTGGGCTGAGGCTGCCAACAGCACATCACTGCTCTCCTGCACTTTTCCAGCTTATTCCCACTAACTCACCCCCCTTCCCTTTTTCAGAGCTGCCAGAGCGCCAGGTTACCACTCCAGTGGTAATAGTGTGCCGTACAACTAATCCTTTAATATTAACATATACATGTAGCATCTGGCGGATGTTATGCCATTTTGTGGCACAATGTCCGGGGTGGGATGTCTGTGTGTAATGTACATGGGGTGGTGGCGCATGTTGTATGGGCATTCCTGTGGGTGTGTTGAGAGTGTGTCAGTGGGTGTATGTGTATTGTTGGTGGGTGTGTAAGTGGGAGTGTCCTTTCATTTGTGGGTGTGTCGGTTGGTATATTTGTGGTTTGTTGGGCTAGTCAGGGCGTAGTGAGTCACAACAGGTGTGACACCCAAAGAATGTAATTATGAAGGTATGTAATAAGCAAACACAGATCTTCGGAGATGTGCCTGAGGTGTCATAAGTTTAACCATAATGTTGGTGGTGTAAGTGTGGTGCACGATGCAGGTTAGTTTGTTGATTCGCACAGTGACAGCAGGGATGTTTGGTGAACATGAGTAGGTAGACAGGAAAAACATTTGCGGGTGCTATGTGCATGTTTGCCATGTTTGACTTCAGTTTCCCTTAATGCATTCACTTATGATTGCGTTTGTTCCACCAGCGGAAGTTGTGTAGGGTATTTTTGGACATACATGCTTTTTCTCAGTGAATCAGGCTTCACTTAAATCTGATTTTGTGCACAGTGTGAGAGTCGCTGAATTTCTGTGTCTGACTTGGTGAATTTGGCAATTTGGACATAACTTACACTGCACGTACTACTAAATGACTTTTGGGGTGACTTACGCACAAAAAAGATGCAGTTAGTATATTTGGGCCATATGTATTTATAACTTTTAATTTGCTATTTTGTTTTATTATGTGGATTAACATTTTGAAAACTCACCAAAAAAGTACCATTATGGGACATTTTAATTAACAGTGTTGGATTAAGTTGATTTGTTGTAAAAAGGATGTAGTTATTTACTGCATGAAATGTTTTCAGAAAGAAGGAAAACCAGTTAATAAAAATTTTAAAAAACATGTTTAAATTGTACCCAATAGGAAGGGGTGTAAAATTATTTAACTATATTGTAAAAATAGTTCGTATTAGTTTACAAACAACATGTGTTTCTTTTTTAATGAAACTGAAAGAATTTTAAAAATCATGTGATTGTAAACCCTGTATGTCAAAATATACCCCATATAACTTCCATTGGTGGAACACACGCCAGTGTAAGTGAACGCGTCAAGGAAAACTGAAGTCAAACATGACAACCATGTGTACATAGCACCTGCAAATGTTTTTCCCGTGCTCCCACACACTTATGCCAAACATCGCTACCACCATTGCACGATTCAACAAACGTACCCGCATCACGCAGCCCACTTACACCCCATCATGGTTTCACTTACGACACTCCCCACACATCTCCCAAAATCCGGCTTCACCTAGTAAATACCTGCATGCTTACAACCTTTGTGCATCACACTCGCAGACTCACTACGCTCCCGCACGCCCAGCAAAACATGGACACGCCCACCAAGATGTCCCCAAATGAATAGACACACACACCTGTGATGAATCCTATGGAGTCATCATTCATTCCCCAATAAAGATTCCCCATGTGGACAGGGGATGGCAGTCGCTAACTGATCCTGACCCTGGCGGTGGTATTATGAGGGAAGATGAGGTGGGAGAAGGCGGCTGTCATGGAAAAGTAGTGAGCCCATCAGGAGAGATGGAGTATTCGTCCCTTCCAAGAGAAGAAGACTTCATCATTCCTAAATTCTTGATGGTTTGTTGTCAGTATAAAAGTCCTTCTGTTGTAAACCTTAAAAACCCCTTCTTGAAAATCACTCTAGGCAAAACATTGTTCATACATCATACACTCATAACACACATTTAGTGTCTGCTGTCTCTAATAGTTTTCTGAATAGAAATTCCGAACAATATCACATTGGAAATCATAGAAATACTGTGGACTTCAATTCCCAGAAAATCTTAGGTACTGAGACGAAGAAGAGGAGGAAGGAGTTAATGCAGATCAGAAGAAACGCAAAGTCAAGCATGAAGACTAGCTATTTTGTGGAGGCCTGAGTGAGCAGGACATTTAAAGATGGTATCAGCATTCAAATGAAGAGACCCGGAGAAGAAGGAAGCAGAGCGAGAGACGAGAGAAGCAGAGCCGAGGCAAATAGCAGTATGGGGAAGGGCCGTGCTAGGGAGAGCAGGCACTATTACTGCGCTGCATGCAAGCGTGACATACCAGTGTGATGGGAGGCCAGAAGGGACACCACAGGTACCGGGAGAGGACCGTTGAGGTTCCGGCAGCAACGGTAGAGCTGTCAGGAACATGGTTGTGCAGAAAAGAAGTGGTCATACTTGCGGGTGAACGTGACGCTGGATGGAAATCTGAAAAGAGGTCTGCAGCGCGAGAGAGACCGTTCTGAAGCAGGAGCTTCACTGCAACAATGTGGCATGGGTCAGGAACGCTTCAGTGCACCGGTGAGTCTACCCAGAGCCAATGGGGACCACGGGGCGTACCGTCAGGCCTGTAATATAAATAAGACATTTGAATACCGACCAAGTGAAATACAAAGACAGAATTTAAACAAATCTCCATACATGAGATATCAGAATGGGGAAAGTTGGAGCAAGCATTACCCTAAGCAAGTTAATACTAATGGAAATATAAAAAAGCAAAACTTGAAAAAGGCTCCATACATGAGATGTTTGTGTGGGTAATTTGGAACAAGTGGTAAGACAAGCCAATGAAGTGGAGCACAGTGAAGTAATACAACCGTGCTGAATTAAAGAACAGTAAACTCAAGTAGAAATCCTGGAACACACCAGGCAGTGAACATTGGGAGAAAAGATACCTGGCAGCAGAGTATACCAGGGGATCTGAAAGACCCACAAAGAGATTCCTGGCAGGAGAGAATACCAAGAGGTCCAGTAATGTTTTATCAAGAGTGGAAAGATACCTGGCAGGAGAGTATACCAGGTGATCCATTAGTGTTGAATAAGTAAACTTATTTATTTTTGCAAGTTACATGGTAACGAAGTATAACAGAAACATTGTTATCCTAAAATAACTGTTATTTGAAAGAGAATCTTGTGTCATTCTTAAAAAGCTGATGTTGGAAAGAGACACTCGTGCTATTCTTAAGAAGCAGTTGTTTGAAAGATACACTTGTGCCATTCTTACAAAGCTGATGCCGGAAAGAGACACTTGTGCCATTCTTAAGAAGCGGTTGTTTGAAAGAGACACTTGTGCCATTCTTAAGAGTCTATTGTTTGAAAGATACACTTTTGCCATCTTACTTAAAATATCCAGAGGAAGGAAAATTACCCTCTGAATCCAATAACTTCTCCTCAAAAAAGACTGTTTCTGTTGGATTTATCTATTTATTTTTATGAACACTTTTTGAGAAAAATATAAGTTAGATACATTTCCTTGCACCCTTAGTTAATTTCTTAGTGTGAGGGTCAGAGTATGGTTTTGGACACAAGGACAGTTTATATATTTGATGATAAGACACATGGCCTCATGACGAGTTGGGCGGTAGCCATTAAACGTCCAATTAAAAGTCTGGCAGCTCTAAGATGGGGGTAAATGCACCAGAAAAATGAAGAATTTCAGCACAATTACCGTGTGGTAATACCGCCAGTGATAATTGCCCTGAAAAATTCCCCATTGGGTCCAGTGGACTCAATGGGGAATTACATTTACCGCTCAACCCATGATCCGGCTGTAATACAGCTGGACAGGTGGGCAGTAATGCAAATACTGCAGAACTTGCGATGAGGCCCACAGACTGATCTTTAGTATTTATTTCCTAGGTAGGGAAACTCTCTTTAGGATAGGGACAGAAAGGCCTTTATCCAACCCTTTTATTTTAATAAAGATGTCTGATGTTGAAAACATTACAACTTGTGTGTCCACCTCTCATTTCTGACCCCTCATATATTGTGTCAGCAGTGGGATCAGATTAGTTGATACAAACTGGGGATCCCACTCGAATATAATAAATACAAGCCCCACCTTTGTTACATATTACGAAGAGTGGAGTAGCAATTCTCCTCCTACTAACACATCTTATATCCACTAAATTGAGACAAGCTTTAACATCTATGTCTGGAGAGAAATGTAAACAGGTTCTTTTCTCTGCCAGTATATTGGGATCTTCTAGAAAAGACCATGAGGTTGTCATTCCTGTACGCTCTAATGTAGGAGTTGTCTTCCAACTGTTATCTAGTCAAACCATTTTACCAGCTAGAACAGGTCTAGAGGGTAACATTTACCATATTTTCTGCCCTCAAGACTGTCTGATACCAGGGAAAGACAACATGATAGTTTCTTTGCAGTTGAGGATAGATTTCCCCACCAATGTGTCCCTCTATGTTATCCCATGTAAATAAGGAATGTTAAAAATGTTACCCCTTGTTTCTTGTGTAGAAGAAATTAGGTTTATTTTTTATAAATCTTTCTCCAGTCCCTTTACAAATCAATAGGGGCAAAATAGTGGGAAATCTGGTGTATGAGGTTTTGTGGGAGTCATCTACCAAAGACAAACATAGCAACTATTTGAAAAATAACACCCCAGACATTTTCTTTGTCCTTATATCTGATGACGAGACATAGACTGATCTTTAGTTTTTGTTGCCTAGGTAGGGAAACTCTCCTTGGGATAGGGACAGAAAGGCCTTTATCCAACCCTTTTATTTTAATAAAGATGTCTGATGTTAAAAACATCACAACTTTGTTTCCTCCTCTCATTTCTGACCCGTCACATGCCCCAGTGGATGGACACTCCCACTGACACACCATATCAAAAACAGACACACACACACACCGACACACCCAAAATTCACTGGAAACACCCGCAGAAGCGCCCATACCACATGGCCAAACAAGGGAGTAAAAGATGGTGTGATGAATCCTACGGAAACCTCACAGAAACCCTACCTCAAGTCTCCTCTGAGGTAGCATGGGTAAGGCAGCCGCTAACTGAGCCTAACAGTGGGGGTGGTATTAGCCGGGAGGATCACCTAGGCGAAGGGCCCCAATGGAATATGAGGGTTCCGTTAGGAAGACGCAGTATTGATCTTCTTCAGAAGAAGAGCGTTCCATGTTGCCAGAATATTTAATGGCTTGCTATCAGAGTAAGGTCTCTCTTCCCAAAACTATCCGCCTTGTCAGTAATAAAAATCATGATGACCAATTTGGGAATAATATAAATAAGAATTCCAGCAGTAACTCCTTAGTTTTGGATAATTATAATTCTCCCTTAAGTTTGGGTCATAAAGACAAGAATAAAACCTTACCTCCTTTAAAAACCTTCCCTAGAGATGTACTCAGTGCACAGAGTAAATTACATAAAGTAGAAATTGAGGCTTTTAATAGAAAAGAAACCAGAACATAAGGGACTTCAAGTACCAGAATGCCTTAAGTATTGGGACGAGGAAGAGGGACTCAGAGGTCCAAAACTGCAAAGTGCAGTCTAGTGGTTGTAATGACCCACACCTGAGCGGGACATTTGAATATATAAGGCCCCCTCAGGTGCAGACCATTAGAAGAAGAAGGTGGAGAGGCAGAGGAAGCTGCCATCCGCCGTTGCAGCTGCAGGAGTGGAAAGCTAAAGACGCCAGAGCAGCTGCACTATCTGAAGCGGGTGCCAGTTCTGAGAGGGTCATCATGTTTGCAGATCGAAAGTGCAGATGTAGCGTAGAGGGAAGCGCTGTTTTGTAGGGCTTTTCTCAAAGAGCGAGAAACTCTCCTGACTGCGTGTCTCCAGAGCACTTTAGGTTGAGAAGAGCTCCTTGCCCGATCTGCGTGAGCTGCAGGAAAATGACTGAAGTTCTTGGTCATACAGAAAGCAACAGAAGAAGCAGAGTTGGATGGAGCAGCAGATCGAGTGGATGCGTATGAGAAATCCGGTGAGTTTACTGTTGCTAGGTAATCCCGGAACGCTCCGTAGGGGAGCGCTTGCTATTTTTCCTTATTTTGAATACCGAACTAATGAAAGCGAAACATTTTTGCATTATAACAACGTTGACAAAGGACAAGAAAGGAAAGGTTGCAATAAATATTCTCCAAGTCAAGAATATTGTCCAAGCAGAGAAAAAGCAATACTAAACCAAAATAGAAACACAGATTGCCAAAGCCAAGAAAGGGCAACACTGAAACAAGCTAATCATAACCACCATTGCCATATTAAAGAGAGGGCAATACTGAAGTCAGCTAATTGTAACCATTATTGCCAGAGTAAAGAAGAGGCAATAGTTGAGGAAGACATCCACAAGCATTGGCTAAGCCAAGGAGGGGCCAGTGTATTACAGAAACATTTGGCCTCATTACACGGTAGGCGGTAACCATGGCACTATTAGCGCCATGGTTGCCGCCGGTATTTTACTGTGTCTGCCTTGGTGGATGGCGGAATTACCGCCCTACTCCGAGGTGAGCGGGGGCGGTAATTCCCCATTCACCAAGGCCCTTCCCCATTCCCATTTTTGCCCCCATAGGGCATAATGGGAATGGGGAAGGCCCCAATTACGGTACCGCAAATTGCGGTACCGTAATTAGCACCAAGGTCCCTTTGCGGGTTCGTTTTTTAACGCCTGCTAAAAGCAGGCGTTAAAGTACCAACCCGCAAAGGGACCTCGTAATAAGGCGGTAAGGGTTAACGGTCACAGTACCCTTACCGGAGACCGTTAACCCTTACCACCTACCGTGTAATGAGACCCATTGTCAACAGTTGTTTGATGTTAAAGTGTGAAAACAAGAGTTGCAGGGGAAAAGCCCTACTGGTAGAAAGTATCAAGGAAAAGAAAAGAATAACCTGCTTTGCCTCTGGCAAATACAACTGTGGAACAAACAGCAGCAATGTGTCTCATGTTTTCTCAGAAAAGTTCCGAATTTTGATGTTGTTGAAAAACGAAGACTTTTCAAAAGGTCTGAAGTAAACCTCACAACAGAGTACTTATAGTAGTGTTATGAACTTTTGTCCTGGTGCTTTGCTTTTTTTTGGCCACGCACTGGGGCCTCAGACTCCCGCACCCTATTACACAGACCCAAAAGGTTCTTGGACTCAGGGAGGCAATAAATCACACTTAGACCACTAGTTAGAAGAAAATAAATGACTTGTTACAGGCCCTTGATTCACACCCAATACACATACACCTAACTAAAACATAACATATAGTCAATTATACATAAACATAGAAAAAGAGCATCAACGTTAGTATGGTTGCAGAAGACACCTTCATCTAGGACACCACAACACTGCTTAGGCCCAGAGCAGGTAGGCAGAGAGATCACTCGTGCTAACGGGATCTGGAGCAGAGAGTCCTCCCTCTCAGTTAGACTGCATCACCCGGGGTCCAACTCTCTCTGTCTTCCATGAGGAGGAATACCTCTTTAAGGGGAGATCCCCGCCCCTTCATGGTTACCAGACTGCCCTGGGCTGAAGGACAGACAGCAAGCATGGGGAGCAAAGAGTGGAAAAATCCAGCTAAAAGTGGGAAAACCCAGCTTCTCTCCCTCACCTTCTTCCCAGCACCCCTTATCACTGCACCTGCAAAGCTCTGACTCCCTTTTTGGCTCGCCCTTCAGCAGACAATACAAAAACTATCCTCCACCGTTAGCTCCTCTGACATCATTATGTGACCTTGCAACCGCTGCAAAATTCACATTTGCTTACTGATCCCACGAAAACGTAGGCTTTCATTGCAGTAATGGAAGTGAATGTCCAAAATGGCTGCGCACCAGCGCCATGTTATTTATCTTATTTCCGCACACACACTACACCTGGCAGGCGAGTATACCAGGATAGGGACCTTTAAGTAGTAGTCCTGGCAGGTTAGTGGACCAGGAAGAAATCATTGAAGTACTGCATTGTGGTTGAAAGTTGTGAAGAAGAAGTGGCAAGTGGCAAGACCACTGAAGTGTTTAATCAATTGTGCTGGAGTCATCCTGACAAAAAGATTGTTGTTGGTACAGAAGAATTGTGAACGTATATTTGTTTTCTTAAGAAGAAGAAACCATGTTGAACTTTTGTCTATACTTGAAGAGATAAAGACTTTTAACCTGATTGAACTGTTGTTAAAAGTCCAAGTGAAAGACGTTTGGAGTAAGACAAACTTTACGGTCAAAACGTGGTTACAAAAAGGAACTTTCTTATTTGAAAGTTTGATTGAAGTTCCTGCTTTGAATCTGGGGAAGGTGATCCAACCCAAATTACAAGGATACACAGTTATTAGGTTTAAGTTGGATAGAACTGTTATTAAATTGCCATTGATTACCTTTATGAGTTTGATGTATGTATAAGTGTGAGGGACAGATTCCTTTTGTTAGAGTGTGTTCCTTTAGTTCTTTTGATAGGCAGGGAAATCCTCTTTAGATTAGGGATAGTGAGGCATTTGCCACTCCCTGTTAAGTTAATAAAATGATTACTTGTGGAAAACCTTTACCAAGTTGATTGCCTCACATTTCTGACCCCTCATAGCGGAAAGCAAGCCAATGACGCATGCACATTACATGCCAGACATCCCGACTCTGACATTTCGGCACATAATGGAGGAAATTACACCAGGTGGCACATGTATTCTACAACCGCTTTAACAATGCCAACATAGCCACACAATGCAAATAACACACAGGACAAATGCATCACAAAGTGACACAGACACATTCAAACACATACCAAGACACAAATATACAGAACGCACACAGTGGCCTCACAACACATGTGACAACATCAAGAACACTTGCCTTCCACAATCAGCAAACAAGGTGCACACAAGGAATAAAGCCCACCTCTGGTCACATGAAAGTCACAACACGTGCACACTGAATGACGAACACACCCCAATCAGAGTCGAACTATCAAACCTCCACCCTTGGCAAACAATAGATACCATACACATGTGGCCCCAATCTCTGCATAGGTTGTGGTGTCCATCAAGATGGAAGCTGCAAAGGAGATTCGGCACAAGATGAACTTCACCGAAGGTGAGGTGGACCTGATGGTGGAGTTCATCTACACCCACCAGGCCTGCATGCTCCGGATGTCTAGACACTGCAACACGCAGAGCCAGTGACATGCACACTGGCTCGGGCTCATGGAGCAGGTCAACACTCTGGGCATCCAGCCCAAAAAGAAGTGCTTGGACAAGAAGCAGACAGTCAGACTGAAGTACACCTAGTTCCACATGGCACAAACATCCGGAGGGGAACCACCAGGCCCTGAGTTGCGACTGACACCCAGGGAAGAGAAGAACATGACCCTCATCTCAGAGATGTGTGAACTGGCCTATGAGGCACAGCGGTCCGGTGTAAGCACATCACCTTTGCACACCCACCCACATTTGCGGCTAAGATACCCAGGCTGCACGTGAACAATCTCTAAGCTCTAAGGCAACAAATGACCCATGTCCATTGTCAGCACACCACATCGCTGTACGGCATAAAGTACAAGCCATATCGCATATGCGACAAATGGACCTGGATGCACACGCCCACAGAGCACACATACATATGACACACATAAGTCGGTATACCACACAGCACATGACACCACCACTAGCATATGCATCGCAGACTCCAAAGAAAACGCCCAACCACCTCAGTCATATGGATGTGTCAGTTACAACAAAAGGGTGCATACCACCATGCCAAATGTGCCACCTGTGCACTGGCTTCAACAACATATCCCACGCCACCCCTGCAAGAGCACCAACACTCCCAGCAACCGTTAGAGGCAAAGCCACATGTACACAGGGAACACAACTACCACATGTAATGCACCGTCACCTGCACACATAGACATGCAATGAATCATGGGCTGCCACTATACCAACACAAAAACACCTCACACATTGCCACCTTGCACATACCTGAACCAATCATCACTAATGGCCACAGAAACACGTTTACTGGGGTCATGCATACACGGGCAGCAACAGTGGGTTGACATCGCAATGGGAAGATGCGTGAGGGCCACGTCCATGCCAAAAAAGAGAAACATGTGGTATCAGTAATGCCAATGAAGGCAAGTCCCTCTGTGTGCATAGCTAGAGAGTAAAAACAACCTGCTAGGTAAATAGACAAGTGATAGCGTTGCAAGGGTAACAAGGTTACATTGTACAGAATACAAATGCCAGCAAAGGACTCTGCTGCCCGATAGTGTTCTAACTCCTAGAGTTACAAACATGGCCTTAAGACCCCAACACACGTCATCCATAAGGTACACACCATGGGTTTCACTGATTGGAAGTACCCTACACATGCGCCTGCCCCATAGTGGATGCCATGCCGTAATTGGCTAGGTCTCTCCCACCAATGAGGATCCACTTGGGTCAGCTGGGCTCATCCTCGCAGTGAAGGTCAGGTCACACATTAAAAACATTGTTTCGATCTAAGCTAAACATGCTACGTCTGAACAATAACTCATTGTGGCAGGCACCTGGGTGGAAAGGGAAGTGGCGCCAAGGAAGAGGGGGGATAAAATACAATGATTGGACAAAGGTGCACACCTAATTTGTGTAGAATTCTAGAACAATATAGATAATTGACTTAAAGCTTTAGGTGCGGAGGAGGAACTGAGGTCATGGCACAACACCCCAACACTAGACAATGAGGAGAAAGAAGATTCAACCTAAGAATCCTCCCGTCCCCTGCACACTTTCAATTGTTTGGAAAAATCCAATACTGTCATTCAATCAAAACACAGAGTAAAATATTATTCATAACAGAGTTAAACAAACAAAGGTATTGAGAAACAAAATGTTTTATGTAGAAAATGCGATTCAAATTTAAAAGAATTGTTTTCAATAGAAGAAATAATATAGCATCAATGATGAACATCAGAAGTTAAGAGAAGATGGAGTCCGATTAGAATGGCGATGCGTTTCGAGGAGGTTTTCCACTTCTTCATATGGTCAAAAACGGACTCTTCAGAAAGAAAGAAAACATTGATTCACAATAATGTATTTAAAAATTTCAATTACACCTAACTTGTTATGTATAGTAAATAACCAATAGGAACAACTCTCTGCAATAGTCAACTTTTAAATCCTTTTGTTTATAATTACATTCAAGTTTATGGTGAAATTAATCAACCCAAATTATATTTGTCAGATGCTGTATATCCTAGTTCACAAATCACCTTGAGTGGTCCCCACCCAATGGAATTGACTGAGGTTCACCCGGATTGCCCCTGCCTGATAGTGATGGAAGTGAAAATTCAAAGTCTGTAGGAAAATTGAAAGAATAATAATTACCATCAAATATGCGTGGTCGAATACACGATGTAGTAAAAAGATAAGAAACAGAGTAACAGCAAAGTTGCTAAACATCAGAGGATGGTCGAATGGTTCCAGAAGCGGTCATCTCTTGGATTCAAAGTAATGGAATGCCTCGTAAAGGGAAAGGGTATACAAAAAGTGTGACGGAACTATAAAAAGACATGTAAGGGAAATAGTAAATCCGCTATTCCAAAGAGTAGTATCTAGGGAGCATACGTTCTAAGGATGTTGATGATGGTAGAATCCGCTGGACAATGGTATAAAGATGAAAATAGATGTCTACAGTTCCAGTTTCAAGATGGTCAATAACAGCATAACCCGCTCACTCGATCTATGAATTAACTGTGGTATACAACAAATAGTTAATCAAAGGATCCCAGCCCATACTAATCCATATTAAAATAGAATATAAACTGATACGATGTAAAGGGGAGACCCGCTTACATGTTAAATGTCCAATTCAAAGGCAGCGGTAGCCGTACTTCTCGAGGAATGTTCAATGTTATCAACCAAGTGCGAGATAGTGTATCTTCAAATCCATGAAGCTAGAAACCAAGTAGAGAGAGCGGCTCAAAGTCTCATATTTTGTAGAGGTCTCTTATAATGGAAAAGGCACACGCGTACCTGTAGCTCAGGGGGCTGCTTTCCGTGAGGTCTGCATCGTCGGGCGGCGTCTTCCACTGCAACCATGGAAACACGCCGCGCCATTTTAAGAGGCGGTTAAATAATGCACGTTGCTGGAAATAGAAAGAGGACTCTGTCTGTGGAGACAGAGAGTCGTCCATCTTGGGGGTATAGAGAGGAAAATTAAAGTACAAACGGCTTAAAACGGGTTCCGGATAGGGGAGCTCTCCTATTCTCTACATGATGAGCGTGTAATTAAAGAAAAATATGCCAAAATGATAAGTTCATGTCTGGTCTTAAATTAAATAATGTCGGCAGAAAAATGTGGAAGAGAAAGGGGGCCATAGAATGCTGAAAGGTAGTCACACAATGATACCTAAGAAAAACTCTGACTCCATTTTGGAGAAGAAATATGTAGCAAATAAACGGAAGACTCTACCATCTATCGGCCACCTGGTCAGATTTCCTCCTTCCTCTTTGAGTGGGCAGACCTTTTCTCTTCCTTCCTGGTCTCGACCACTCAACTCCTCCTTCTTGGAGAATGATCCACCTGGATGCTTCCAGTCCTTCCTCTGGACTCTTTTGCGACCTCTGCGACTCTCTCTCACTCTCTATTCTCCCCTCTGGCCTGACTCACTCTACAGGGCACACTCTGGATGTTCTGGTCTCTTCAGACCTTCCCCTTTCTATCCCTCTCACCACTCCTCTCTCCTGGAGTGATCACGTTCTCCTCTCCCTCCGGCTCACCCTCTCTATCCCTCAGGCCAAGCCACCTCCAGCACTGCCACCTACCTTCTGAGTTATCCGACCCATGAAGCGTGTGTCAGTTGAGGCTTTCGCCACCACTTTCTTGCCTCCCTCCCCCTTTGGCTGACTCACACCATGACACAGCCCTTTCCATACTCCACTCTGCTATATCTGATACTTTTGATGTTCTTGCCCCTGTCACGAGGATCCGCTTGAAGCCCAAAGCCAAGTGCAACTCTTGGTATGACTCAGATCTCGTCACCCTTAAACGCAAGTGCAGGGTGGCCGAGAGGAAATGGCGTGCTTCTGGTACATCCTCTGACAAACTGGCCTGCCGCCTGCTCCAAAGGCAATATTGGCTCTCTGTCCGCACCAAGAAGAGAGCCCACATCCAAGCATGCGTCTCTGCGGCATCTAACAGCAGCCAAACTCTTTAAAATCTGCAAGGAGGTGGCCAATCCTGCTGCAATCTCTACCTCTCCTGTCCCCTCCCAGGCCCTCTGCACGGCTCTGGCTTCCCATTTCATCTCCAAAACTCAGTACATCCTGTCCTCTCTCTCTCCCTCTCCCCCTCCTCTTCCTCTGGCCTTTCTTTGGCCACCTCTCCTACCTCCTTCTCTGCCTTTTCCCTGTTCTCCCCAGATGAGGTTTCTAGACAAGTCTGATCTATGAAAAGTCTCATCAAAACAGGTTCATGCGTGTGCCTCCAACACCATCAAGGACCACATTGACACTCTGGCTGACTTCTGCAACCACTCCTTCGCCACTGGAGTCTTCTCCCCCCCCCCCTCGTCGCACTCCCTTGTGCATCCTCTTCTTAAGAAACCCTCTGCCGACCCGCCCTGCCCAGCTAATTATCACCCAATCTCCATCACTCCTTTCCTGGGCAAACTCCTGGAAAAGCTGGCCATCTCCCAGCTTAATCTTCACACTGAATCTGTTGGTTATCTCCATGACCATCAGTTTGGCTTCAGAGCTGCCAGATGCACGGAAACTGCTCTCCTGAACATCTGTGAAGACCTGCTCTCCAACCTTGATTCCAACACCCCCTGTGTCCTCATCTTAATTGATCTCGTTGCTGCCTTTGACACAGTCAACCATGCCATCCTGCTCAACCGTCTCCATGATAACCTGGGTATCACTGATCAGGCACTGGCTTGGCTGACTTCTTTCCTCTCTGATCGACCCTCCCAGATCCAACTTGGGTCTTTCCTCTCCTCTATCTCTATCTCTACCTGTGGTGTTCCCCACGGGTCTAACCTCTCTCCCTGGCTGTTCAACCAATACCTAGCACTTCTTGCCCACCGCATTGCGGCTCTCTGCCCTAACTTTCAGTGCTATTTGGATGACACTCTGCTAATTTTCAGGCTCCCTTCAGCCACCTCTTCTTCTCTCATCTCTGACTGTCTGCTATCCACGAGTGCTGTGCTGCCAATGATCTCTGCCTTAATGCCAGTAAGACCGAGATTCTCATTGGCACACCTGCTTCCTCCTTTCCAGCCGCTCTCTGGCCGGCCTATCTTGGCATTCTTCCTACTCCCACCTGCGAGGCTAAAAACCTTGCGGTCATCTTCGACTCCACATGCTCCTTCTCTCCTCACATCTGTGACATCTCTAAGAAGTCACACTACCAGCTGCACCTCCTCAGAGGTATTCTTCCTTTCCACTCCTTCCCCCAGAAGCTCACTGTCTCCAGAGCTCTGGTTCTCTCTAGGCTGGACTACTGCAACAACCTCTTTCTAAATCGGCCTGCCTCTAGTCTCTGCCCTCTTCAACTCATCCAAAACAGGACTGCAAGACTTGTCCTTGGCCTCAAGCCCAGGGATCGTATCTCTCCAGGACTGAAACTCTGCACTGGCTCCCAGTGGCTGTGAGGATTAAGTTCAAAACCCTCTGCATTATCCACAAGGTCTTCTGGGGTCTGGGGCCTCAATACCTTCAACTCTCTCTTCCTAAATATCTTCCTTCTCGAGCTCTTTGCTAATCCGCCTCCAACTCCCTCTGGGTCAGTGGCTTCTACATGCAACGAGTTGGTGGCAGATGTCTTTCTTCGGCTGGGGCCTCCCTCTGGACAAGCCTCCCTGAAAATTGAGGAGAACCATCTCCAGTTCCGGAAGTACCCCAAGAACTTCCTCTTTGCTTCTGCTTTCTCTCCTTGCCTCCCCTGCTGAACTCCTGGCCGAATCTGAAATTGCACTGGTCACCTGGCTACCCTCTGTTCTCAGGCCCAGGTCCCCTCCCCTGTCAGTTGCACACCTGCACTGCTCCACTGGGAGTCCTTGCACTCAGGGGCTGTTTCTGTATCCCACAGCCCCATACCAGCACTTGACACCTGATGTCTGCACTTACCCTTGCACTTGCCACCAGCTGGCTGCGCTTTTTTGTTTTTATTTTATTACTGTTTATCCTATGTACTGCACTGCCCCTCCCCCTCGCACTTTTCCCCTTCCCTCCTCCCCTGCACTTGCACAATCTCAATGTCACCTGGCCAGGTAAGATCGTTGTCTCTGTCTTCCCCCTGTTCCCCTTGCCTTGTCGTGCCTTGAAACACCTTTGTATAGGCGCGCTATACATGCCATATCATATCCACACACCAAGATGCCCTATGCCTCCCTTCAGACCCAGATGCCCACATCCCTCCTTCCAGACCCTGACCAATGTGCCCCTATCCCTCCCTCCAGACCAACAGCAAGATGCCCCCATCCCTCCCTGTAGACCCATACCATGATGCCCCATCCTCCCTCCACGTAGCAAGATGTCCCCACCCTGCCCTCCAGACCTATACCATGATCCCCCATCCCTCCCTCCCTCCCTCCACACACCCTCCTGCCCTCCACTCACACCTAGATGACCCATCCCTCCATTCCAGACCCCACCATGATGCACGTTTACTTTACACACAACAAGGGGAGCCGATCGCCGGGGTGTCCTCCGCTCCTGTTGCTTGGTGTCATGGACTCAGGAGTGTCTCCAGTCTCTATTACATTGATAGCATGGGACAATAACGTTTTTTTAAAAAAATGACCCCTGCAGCTCCAGTTCCGACCCGTGTTAGTGGAAGGGAACTGACGCTGCAGGGATAGAGGGGAGTCGGCGGCACACACAGAAGTGTTCCGCCGAAAGGTGAGCAGGAAGAAAAAGTGGAAGCGGGTAAAACTGATCTATGTGATCACCGGGCCTTGCCGTTTTTGTAATCAGCATTTTCTTTATCAGCATATTCGGTGGCGCAGTGATCACATAGATCCCTCCAGACACCCTCCCTCCAGACCCACCCAAAGATGCCCCATCCCTCCATTCCAGAGCCCACAAAGATGACCCTATCCCACCCTCCAGACCTACATGCAGATGCCCCATACCACCGTACAGACCCACAGATTCCCCCATCCCACCCACACCAAGATGCCCCATCCCTCCCTCCCAACTCACACCTAGATGACCCATCCGACCCGCACACAGATGCCCCATGCCACCTACCAGACCAACAGATACCCCATCCCTGTTTCAGACCGACACCAATGTGCCCCCATCCACCCATTCCAGACACCACCAAGATACCACCAACCCTCCAATCCAGACCCCACCAAGATGCTCCATGCCTCCCTCTAGAGTCTAGACCTATACCATGATGCCCATCCCTCATTCCAGAACCACAGATGCCCCCATGCCTCCCTTCAAACCCACACCAATATGCCATATCCCTCCCTCCACACACATAGATGACCCATCCCTCCATTCCAGACCCACAGGAATGTGTCCACATCCCTCCCTCCAGAACCACACCAATTTGCCCTCGTCCCTCCCTCTAGACTCACACCAAAATGTTCCATCCCTCCATTTCAGACCCCAAGATGCTCCCTAACCTCCGATCCAGACCCCACCAAGAGGCCTCGTCCCTCCCTCCCAACCCACACCAATGTGCTCCCATCCATCCCTTCCAGACCCCACCAAGATGCCACCTTCCTCCCTCTAGATAGACCCTTACCATGATGCCCAATCCTCCCTTCACATAGAAAGATGCCACCATGCTGCCCTCCAGACCCATACCAAGATGCACCATCCCTCTCCACACACCGGGATTCCCCATGCCACCCTTTAGATCCTCACCAAGATGCCCACATCCCTCCTTGCAGTCCCTGAAAAATGTGCCCCCATCTCTCCCTCCAGACCAACAGCAAGATGCCCCATTCCTCTCTCTAGACCCATACCATGGTGTCCCATCCTCCCTCCACAAAGCAAGATGGCCCCATCCCGCCCAACCCACACCAAGATGCCTCATTCCCCTTGCATACCAACATCAAGATGTCCATGTGCTTCCCCCGAACCACACCCAAATAGCTCCAGCCGACCCCCTCTAAAATCACCACATCATACCGATTTGTTAAGCCAAACACACTCTCTTGATCAATCAACATTAAATTAGCCCCCTTTGATCAGTTAAACACCACCATTGTAACTAGAATGACCAGCCACAGGGTCACGCACACAACTAAAACATCCATGAACATAGAGAGAGACCCGGATCCACAGCAAGCCATCAATGGGAAAAACCCTCAGGAAAATATCCCATGACATACTAAACGACTAACCGGGAAACAGCCGCAATATGACCAAAGACCATATACATAGCAAGACAAAGACAGAAACACTAGGAGGAATTATCAAGCGGACCATGACCTTAAACTATAGCCATTCCCAACAGACCTAAGGACAACAGACAGAGAGAGAAAGGAAGCACCACACCACGAGCCCCAATCCAGGGGTTGAGAAACAGAATGTTTCATCATTTCAAACTGTCCACCTAATACACAGCGGAAGCACAATACCCCATCACACAATACTACAACTAAACAACAGCCCCAAGGATGTTCACCCCACATAATCCTAAGAACCAACGGAAAGACAGTCATGACAGGAGGAAACAAACGACTCAATACACAGTCTCACCAAGGCGGAAGCACTAGAATGCCACATCAACACTACTCCGACCCAGAACCATTCAAAAACTCAAGTGACCAGTGTCACACTAGATAACAAAAAAATATATTACCAACCCAGTCCCACACCCGGAGAAAGGTTCGGACGCACCTATCAATCCAAACAATACTGTCCATGATACCGCAGGGTCAGCGCTGCACCAACAAAGCGAGTCTGCCCATGGGGAAATAGCATCAACCCAACACACAGGGATACAACTCTAACAGAATCAGAGTACCCGAGTCAGGACACAGACCCCACTAACCCAACCCTCAATCTTCTGCATACTTAAACTACACAAAGCCACACAACCGTCTCTCTCCCAGCAATCCGCACGCACTTTACCACACCGCATCAACAACACATAAACATCACCTACAGTACTTGAGGTCTCACCCGATCCAATACTAGCACCAAAGCCCAGCACTCAGTGTATACCAAGCTGAAGCTGCCAACAGCACATCACTTCTCCCACTCTCCTGCTCCCCTCCTCGCGACTAACCCTACCCTCCTTCATGTTAACAGATACGCCAGAGCGCCTAGTGACCAATTCCGTTGGTGACGGTGCGCTGTATAAGTACCTTTAACTTAACATAACAATCCATTGTCCCAGCCACAGTTACTTTTCTTAGCCCTGCATACATATCACGGCGAATAGGCGAAAAGGATGTTTAAAATAAATGTAATTGATCGCATCAACATCTGGTGTATTGCAAGGGCCTCTGGCTTCTACCGGAACTTTCCCGGTATCTCGAACGAAAAAAAATGACACTTTAAATCTCAGCCACCTGAGAACACGAACATTGCGGCTAGTTTACAGCCCGGCAGCCAGAGCCTCCGGCCGACGTCTGAGTCTGACGCTACGCGCATGGTAGGGATCACAACGTGCCTAAAGTCACGTGAAGAAGAGTAGGCGGGGCATTGCTATGGTCCGTTTCTCGGATAGGAACTAGACACTACTGCTGATTCATCGGACGTCGAAAAAGCAGCAGAAATCGACAAGTGACCCAAAAAAAGCCAACTTTGCGAGGGTAAGAGCCAACAACTACTGGATTAAGGACTCTGGGACACGCACGCATTCTGAGTCGAAAGTGGACGGGCCGCTTCTCCACTGGGCTGCCTGCACATGCACAACTCTATACAGCAGAAGGCCGGCTCGCTTAGTTAACCCCTTCCCAACCATTTCAAATGAATGGGGCCCCGAGCGCAGGTGGGCCCCGGAAACTTCCCCCATATTACCAGTCAGCAGCCTAATAACACGGCAATCTATTCCTTAATATATTATGTTCTGAGGCTGACAGTGTGCGCTTTGCACCGCTCGCCTTACACGCTGTGTTTGCTGGTGCCCGTACAGCCGCCACTTACACTGGGGGCAAACAAAAGTTTTATCACCTCGTTGCCTTTCAAAACGTGTGTTCTGCACGTCAGCCACTTGCTTGCAAAGAAGCATTATAGCTATTCAGCCGGGTATTTACTGTTTAAGTTCCCTGTTGTCTCGCCGTGTCGTGATAATTGCCGCTATTAATATGTATGCCCCCTCCCCTCTTCCCTTGGGTGGGTCAGACTGCTTTACACTCTAAGCAAAGTGGGGAGGGAGGGCCCAACCATCATGTTGAAATGGGACGTTCACATCCTCAGCCGGGCCTGATGAAGAGTCCCGGTTTGGTTTGCATGTCATTGCATTGGAAATGCCCACGCACGTGGAGTTTTTTTTACGTGCACCGTACACTTATTTACGTAATGTATTTTATGTTCGGACCGATGATGGTAATATTCTCTTGTTTTAGCCTACGTTGTGTGTCGCTGTCGTTATTTCTTATCTCTAGCTGTGCTGATCTCGAGGATGTATTGTATACATGCCTGGTCACAGGAACTTGGAACATGCTGCCATAAATTTCACCTTCTAACAACAGATCATCCTCTCTCTTGCGCTCTACATGTGCGAAGAGGCGCTGGCCTTTTTGTCACCACGTGCTGTAGTGCGTGTGTGATGGTGTGCTCGCGGTGCGACCAAGTAACGCGTTGCGCTCACAGCTGTCAATAACGTACGCATTTGTTGGTCATGCTCCGTTTACTTGGGACTTAAACATTTTAACGAAATGCACATCATTGTTACAAACAGGAATAACACCTGGTTTTACCTCTTCATAGAAATCTGTGACACTTAAGAGCCTAGGGACCCTCACATTTGTAAGGTTGATACTTTTTAAAACTTCATACAGTGTCCACAGGAATCGCCCTGTGAGTTTTTTTTTTACCTCTCTATGTGGGGTATGTACTGACAACCCAGAAAGGCTTGCATATGTGAGTGATTGTGTAACTGCATTAAAGGAACCCAAACATTGTCCACTTTGATTTATCCTTGTTAATGCATAGGTCTGAAACTGTGTAGTAGACATTGATCATTAGTTCTTGGGGAGTAAGAAGTGGTGGGTTGTGTGCATATGGCGAACTAAGGGGGGGAGCAAGTAACTTCTTCTAATGGGCTAGTTTGTAACTTAAAATATTTCCCCCTTACTATTTTGTAATGCAGCAGATGATGTTGTCTTGCCTTATAATTATCAAAAATACAAAACATGACGCCCTTCTCACTGCACTAGCCTTCATTTAAAGCAATCAGAATGTAGTCATAGGCGCCCATCTGCAAGAACGAACACGGCTCATTGACCTGTTCTTTGGGAAGGTACCCACTCGAGAGTCGGCAGCCACACTTTAGCTCACTGTACCTTTCACAGAAGGGAAATATCCATTTGCATATCAGTCTTTGTCCCGTCCGCATGGGCAGTCCAGCACTGAAATGCAATGGCAATTCCCTTCTGACCAAGAGTACCAACAGCAACAACATACGTTTCAGCCTTGTTGGGCCTAATCAGAGAGGTTGACCTGTGCCTCTCTGAGCACAGTGAGCAAGGGGTCTACATACTCTTGTCCATAAGGCAATTGCCATAGCATTTTGGTGCTGAACTGCCCATTTGGGTGGGACAAAGACTGATATGCTAATTATTTCCCCTCTGTGAAAGGTACAGTGAGCTAAAGTGTGGCTGCGGACTCTTGAGTGGGTACCTTCCCGAAGAACAGGTCAATGGGCTGTGCTCGTTCTTGCAGATGGGCGCCTATGACTACATTTTGATTATTTCATTTAAAACAATGTTTTATTGGTTTTTAAAATTACTATATAAAACAGCAGGCTTTCTCAAGCGACATACACAAAAGTAAGTAACATACCTGTACTTCTGGGCGTGGATAGCCTCCAGAGCCTCGGGCTGCTTGCAGAGGTTAGACCTAAAATAAGCATCCTGGATCAATCTAGGGTCTGCCCCTGTGACCTTCCGAGCCCAAAACCACCATCTTTGGAAGGTCTTTCCCCCTCCAGGTGCTTCAAAAGGGCTGGGAGCAACACAGAGCTCACCCCATGTCACAATCAGTCACCCACCTTACTGTAGGAAAGAACCGGTGGTGACTTACCAGAGCCAAGGAGAGACCAATTCCGGACGATGGAAATACCTGTGAGCTTTTGACAAAGGACTTGCGGCTCAATTGTTCACCAGAACCTCAATCTGCACATATAAGACCTTCCCAATGATACACCTCACTAGCTGATATGAAAAAGTCGATCATTTGAAAGGGCGAGGAAAACAAACAGATCAGGCTGAGAAATAAATAAGGGCACTTTAACTTTTCTAGTTATGATGGCAAAGCTGTCCCTATAGTACTACACTAACCTGTATGGAAAGTGGAGCCAGATCTTCCTTGATGCTAACATAGGACTTCCTTCTTCTTTTACCATGGTAACACTTTCGAAATCCAAGAGTATATCAGGATATGCTGAGAAGGCTGGAAAACAACTTGATAATTGGGAAGGGATTGTTAGTAGGGTACTGTAACCCGAACCGCATGAGGGTTGCACTAGATCCAGGTTGGTGCACGTGTAAACAGCATAGCGTCCAGTGCACTGCTAAATGTCAGTGGAAATCCAATGGCGAGGTGCAGCACCGGGTTGGAACAAAATGTAGGAAATAATTATCCGTGCAGAGAGGAAGTAGGTTATTGGTGAAATACTCTGGTTGGGTTTATGATGCAAATAAGTCTATGAATCCATGCAGCAAATAAAGCACCACACGTAATGCCTCTAAATTGGATATTAAGGCAGAAAATCACAACAGCCTGTAACAGCAGGTGAGGCTATGAAATTGCAAGGCAGTGTTCAAAGAACCCCTTAATTGGAAAGTGGGGCTAAGCTGGAAACCAGAAAAAGGAGTTACCTGGGATCCTTAAATGGAATATGCGGCTTGGCTTGTTGCGTGGAAAAGGCGCACAAAGGTAAACGGAGCTGTGTTACACAAGCCAGAGCTGCCGGAGAGAGCAGCAAACAAATAGGATGGGTGGAGCTAGAATCAATCCATGAAAATAATCGTAAAGGGGTAATCCAGAATTCAGTGGTAACCGGGACTTTGAAGTAAGTTTAGGAATACACAGGTCAATCAAAAGCACCTTATTCCAGTCGTAGGAGTGCTTAAATAGATGAATGTTACGCCACACTGGCGCTTGGCACCGTGTATCATGTCGTGACCTGGAGAATTGAGGAAATCAACGGCGTCCCTGAACGCCATGCCGTTGCCCAGGCAACCTGGTGAACAATCTCCACTGCAAATAAAACAGTCTGGCAGCTGTTCTACAGGCAGAATGACATTGTTCTGCTCGTGAACCAGCAACACTTTTTGTTTTTTCTTGCTGAACGGAAATCAGCCAAGTGTGCAGACCGAAAGCTAGCAGGCATGACAGTCCCATCCCCCAAAGGCCCCCGCACCCAACCCCCCCCCAGCGAGGAATGGAAACGACGTAAAAGCAAAGGAGCATGAATGTTAGTAACATGCTCCCAAGTCATGTCCTTGGGACCGTAACCCTTCCAAGAATCAGATAGTAAGGCACGCCGGCACGCCAACACATAGCCAGAATCGCGTTGACCTGTTACTCATCCGTACCACGGACAGTGACCAAAAGAGGACAGACAGGCAACCGTGTGGTCGAAAGACAAGGCTTCAGGAGCGACACATGAAAAACCGGGTGCACCCGCCAGTGGGCTGGACGTTTCTGCCGAACCGCTACCGGTTTGACAAGATTAGTAATGACATAAGTAGAGACTTCTTGCCAGAGATCTTCAGATTCTTTGCCGAAAGCCACGCTCATGCCAGCCCTATAAACGAGCCAGAGCCCTATAGAGGACCGCAAAACGCTTGCCACGGATCTGTGCTTTTTCAGATGCGTGAGAACAGTAGCATGTACAGTAACCAGATCCCGAGAACAGGCTGACTGCCGGACTGTTCAGAGTTAGCACCATGTACAAAGTAACATATCTAGGATGCTGCCTATACAATGCAAGAAATTGAGATGTACCAATGGATGAATGAAATGAATTGTCACCGAATTCAGCAGCGCATAGCGCATGGCACAGAGAACCAGGAAGACAGGTATTGAAGGCACAGGCAACATAGATACTGTTCCAGAGTATCATTGGCATGTTCAGTTTGGCCCTCAGTTTGAGAATTATATGAACTGGAATACCTGTCATCAATTAGGAACGCAACAGTAAGTGCCCTCCAGAAATGTGATGTGAATAGGGAGCACCTGTCGGTGATGAAGATGGATGGTTAGCCGAAAAATCGGTAAACATGACGGAAAAACAGGTTTGCAAGTACAGGGGCGGTCGTGATGCCATTGCACCGGATAAACAAAGGCACTTTGGTGAAGTAATCAACGACTACCCAGATGGTGTTGTATCCCTGAACCATAGGGAGCTCAACGATGAAATCCATGGACACCATGTACCATGGATTGTGGGGCACAGGAAGTGGTCGTAAAAAATAAACCACAGGTTTACTTGGTGTAGACTTATGCCGAGCACATACTGCGCAAGATGTTCCGTAATCCACCACGTCTCAATGCATTGTTGGCCACCAGCACCACCTACGTAGGAGGTCAAGGGCCTTCTGGCCAGGATGGGCCGCAATCACTGAATCATGGCCCCACATCATGGCCCCACATCATGGCCCCACTTCAGAGCTCTATTACGGATTTCCTCAGTTGTTAAGGACAGCATTCCTTGGACAAACGGAATACCATTATGCACATCCAGGTTAAGTTCCTGCAGTTCAACTGGCTTATTGGCCACCCAGTCTTGTAGTTTCCTTAACAGTGGTTTTGCGATACAACTACAGACCACATTGTCTACAAGTACTCTGAGCTTCTCTGAATGCAGTGGTGTTGTTCTTTCGTCTAGGCGTGAAAGAGCGTCAGCTTTGGTGAATTGCCGAGCTGGAAGATAGGTGATGTGGAATTCAAACTGTGTAAAGAATGCATGCCACCGGACCTGCCTGGCTGTTAAGCATTTCATAGTTTTAAAAGCCTGTAAATTTCGATGATTGGAGAACACTGTAACGGGATTCTTGGCCCCCAGGAGGTGATGACGCCATTCAGTAAATGTCTTTTACGGCTAATAACTCGTGGTGTTAAACACACACTTCTCCGGCCTTTACGTATAAGTGATGTTCAGGTACCCGCTGCAATACAAACTGACATGTTTCACATGTTCCTGAAATGAAGGAGAGTAGATCAGTATATCATCCAAGTAAATGATTACGTACTGGTCCAAGATGTCACTGAAGATGTCGTTCATGAAGAACTGGAAAGTTGCAGGGGCGTTGCATAAGCCAAAAGCCATTACTAGATATTTAAAAAGCCCATACTGCGTCTTGAAGGCTGTCTTCCATTCGTCGCCTTCCCTGATTCGAACAAGATTATAATTTCCCCGTAAATCCAATTTAGTGAAAACCGCAGATGACCCCAATTGGTCCAGAAGTACAGATATTAAAGGCTGGGGGTACTGGTTCTTAACCGTGATGGCATTAAGAGCCCTGTAATATATGTACAGGGTCTTGGGTCCCCCTCCTTTTTTTTAGGAATGAAAAACAACGGCGAAGCCTCAGGTGACAGTGATGGGCGTATAAACCCAAGTTGTAATGCCTTATCAATGTTGTTTTTTTTTTAGAACCCCCGTCTTCTTGTTGACTTAAGGAATGAACTCGACTAGCGGGGATCTTGGAACCCGGAAGGAGTTCAATGGGACAATTGTATGGCCTATGCGGTGGTAATTGCTCAGCCATGCCTTTGTCGAACGCATTGGAGAAAGAAGTATACTCTGTAGGCACCTTATCCGATTGAGTGGACACAGAACCGATAGACAGGGCTACCTCGATGAAGGCCAGGCATGGAGAACCCCTTGATACCTGAGGTGACTGAAAACAATGCTCTTTGCAATAGGATGAAGGAAATTGGGCAGCACGCCAACTGCAATCAATGACGGGTTTGTATTTATTTGTATTGCACACTGGGGCATCTGGGCGCATAATAAGAAGAAAGTGGTTACATACAATCAGAGCGGTTTTCACACAAGAAGGATCAAAGCATAAAATAACAATACCGTTACAAAAATCTTAGGCAGGTACAAGGTGACAGTAGTTACTATATGAATACAGTACAACATGTAAGGACGGCTGAGAGGACAATGTTAACAGGTTACCGTGAGGTGAGGTGGGGTCAATGTGATTAGGTGTACACGTCAGATGCAATGACAACCAAGCCGGCCGAGAAAGATCTTGAATTGAGGTGCAGCGATAATATCAAATCCCACTTCCTCAGAGTGTCCTTCTGTAGTCCTCTGGATGGGTATGGTCTGTTCAGTTTCCATTCCTGAGGATAAAGCAGAACCATCAACCACATTCACAGATTCTGGTATTGCCTTAGTGACTTCTGGAATACCAGCATCCTTGGTGTATTAGACATCCATATAATTGTTGGTCGCTCCCAAATCAATCACAGCACTGGACAGGACCTTACTAGTGGCAAAGACCAGGTAAACTGGAAGCACAAAAGGTGATTGCGGCGAGGACAAGCAGCAGCCCAAACTCAAACCCGGCAAAGGGATCCCTTCTATTGCTGGGCCTTGGTGTTTCCTGGCTTCCTTGATGGCTTTTTTGGACAGGTGCTCTGGCGGTGATCAGATGAACCACAGTACAATTGTTCTTTCTGCGATTCTCTCTCTCTGCGGTGGTCAGACGACCCCAGACCACCCCGATCTGCATGGGTTCAGACTGGAGGAGGGCAGTGTAGGTACAGAGTTGTCTGCACGCGACACAGATTGAACCTGGTGGTACTTTTTCTTTTCCCCTTTTCTCTTTGACCTGCGAGCATCTATCTGCAGGATCAAATCGAAGAGTTCTGCAAAATCCATAGGGACAACTGGCACAGTCGCAAGAGTATCTTTTTTTTAAATCCTCAGACAGCCCTTTGTAAAATGCAGTGGCTTTCTTATCTTCTGGCCAATCGGTTTTGGCTGCCAGTTGGTTGAAACGGGCCAAGTAAGACACGAGAGAAAGGTTGCCTTGTTGTAGACTGAGGAACTCTAAATCCGTTGCTTGTGTTTTGTACCTCATGTCAAAGACTTTGCTCATGGCCGTAAGGAGAGCCTCACAATCATAAAGGAGGTAGCTGTTGGTCTCAAGTAATGGGTTGGCCCATGCAGCTGCTGTTCCCCCAAATCTCCCCCCCCCCCCCCAAAGATATGAAAGGACAAAAGCTGCTTTAGTTGTGGAATCCGGAAACAATGCAGGTCGACAGAGGAAATGAAGCCTGCATTGATTCACAAATGTTCTACATGCTTTGGGATCGCCATTAAACTGTTGAGGTGGCGCTAAAGGAAACTGAGTGGACATGAGCACGGGTCCCGGATCCTGTCGGGGAACGGGGAACCTGGAACTAGAGGAGGCAGCCCCTGAAAGAGTATCACTCTGGGAAGAAGTGTGAACTGCATCTTGCAGCATATTTATGCAGTGACGCATTGTATTATGTGCTGACGTCCTGTTGTTCCATAGGTCTGTGACCAAATGCATTAACTGAGCTAAGGATTCTGTGACTTCCATATTGGAGGTTTCTGATTCTGGTACAATCAACCACACACCTTACAGTAAAAAAGAACCGGAGGTGACTTATCAGAGCCAAGGAGAAACTATCTCCGGAGGATGGAGATACCTGTGAGCTCTTGACGAAGGACTTGTGGCTCAATTGTTCACCAGAACCTCAATCTGCACATAGAAGACCTTCCCAATGATGCACCTCACTAGCTGCTATCAAAAAGTCAATCAATTGAAAGGGCGAGGAAAGCCACCAAATCGGGAACACATCAGGCTGAGAAATAAATGAGGACACTTTAGTAACTATCCTAGTTATGATGGCAAAGCTGTCCCTGTAGTACTACACTAACCTGTATGGAAATTGAGCCAGGTCTTCCTTGATGCTAACGTAGGACCTCATTCTTCTTTTACCATGTAAACATTTTAGAAGTCCAAGAGTATATCGGGATATGCTGAGCAGGCTGGAAAACAATGTGATAATTGGGAAGGGATTGTTAGTAGGGAATTGTAACCCGAATGGCACTAGGGTCGCACTAGATCCGGCTTGGTGCATGTGTAAACCGCATAGCGTCCCAATAGTCCAGTGCACTGCTAAATGTCAGTGGAAATCCAATGGCGAGGTGCAGCACCGGGTTTGAACCAAATGTAGGAAATGGTTATCTGTGGTTATCTGTGCAGAGAGGAAGGAGGTTCTTGCTGGAATCCTCGGGTTGGGTTTATGATGCAGCTAAGTCTATGAATCCATGCAGCAAACAAAGCACCACACAAAATGCCTTTAAATTGGATATTAAGGCAGAGATTCGTGTGGAAAATCACAACAGCCCTGTAACAGCAGGTGAGGCTATGAAATTGCAAGTAGAGTTCAAAGAACCCCTTAATTGGAATGCGGGGCTATGACGAAAACCAGAAAAAGGAGTTACCTGGGATCCTTAAATGGAACTCGTGGCTTGGCTTGTTGCACGGAAAAGGCGCACAGTAAACTGAGCTGTGTTACACAAACCGGAGCCGTCGGAGAGAACAGCAAACAAACAGGATAGGTGGAGCCACAATCAATCCATGAAAACCGAGTCTTAAGTGGGTAATCCAGAAGTCGGTAGTAACCGGGACTTTGAAGTAACAAGCGTCAGAATACACAGGTCAATCAGAAGCATCCGATTCCAGTCGTAGGAGTGCTTAAATAGATTAACCTTACGCTGCACTGCGTGAGGCGCTGTGTATCGTGTCATGTGACCTGGAGAGTTGAGGAAATCACCTACATCCCTGAACGACACGTTGCTGCCCTGGCTTAATAAAACGGTCTGGCAGCTGTTCTACATGCAGAAGGAAATCATTCTGCTTGTGAACCGGCAACACTGTTTTTTTCTTGCCGAACAGAAATCAGCCAAGTGTGCAGACCAAAAACTAGCAGGCATGACACCCCAACACCACAAGAAGCCCTCTTTTCAGCTGCCTGCAGAGGTCAGGAGACCTAAAAGAAGCATCCAGGATCGATCTAGAGACTGCCCCCATGACCTCTGACCGAGTTACTTAGAGGTTACTTGGTGTATATACACACTGTGCTTAGGGGTGTCACGGTATTAGTTTTATGACGGTATGATAACCTTCTAGCCAAATGATGGTATATCATGGTTATCGCGGTATAGCAGGTGGAGTTAACTAATCTTAACAAATATTTTCTAAAAGGTCATAAATTGTCAGATTTATCATCACAAACAAAATCAGGAACCCAGGGCCAGAATTGGGCTTTTCAACGTACTTTCCACTGAAATGCCTTGCTTCCACCAAACACACGTGTGGAGAGGGGGGGGGGGGGGCTTCTGCGACTGGCAAAGCAAACTGAATAGCTTTTCTTAAGTGGTCATTTAGCCCTTTAGCTCCCCCACTGGCTACTGGTGAAGATGAACATGTTGCCATCTTGATAACCTGCATGCCACAGATCAATGGAGGCTGATGGTAGTATACGCTTGTGCGCATACACACACCACACACTCTCTCTCTCTCTCTCTCTCTCTCTCTCTCTCTCTCTCTCTCTCTCTCTCTCTCTCTCTCTCTCTCTCTCCCCGTTACAGCCTTTGTTCAGTAATCACGGACATGTTACCCTTTGTTTTGGCAGCAGGGAATACCCACAGAGCTGAGTGAATTTAGCAGCGTGACTTATTATATGTAAATTCAATGATGGAACCAGGGAAATCCCCCATTGTCATATGTTTAGCAAACATTATCCATTATAAATATATAAACCCCAATGCCGCCATCCCAAAGTAAACCCTTTTCCTTCTTGGCACTGTATTTATTCTTCCTATTGCTAAAATATTGATTTTATGTCAAGGCACGTGTGGTTTATGGAATGGCATTAAAAACTGCTCCAACTGAAACTACTTGGCAGACGGCACATCCAACAGTGCTTACTGCAGCCTTTCCAAATCAGATTGAAAAGCACACTTAACGGTATAAATGGTATAACGGTATAAACAATGTGACGGTTATTATTGTTCAATTAAGTGGTTCACGGTATCTTTAACTGTATACCTTTTATACCGTTACATCCCTAACTGTGCTTTGGGCGTCCATTCGCCCTAGTGTCTCCAGAGCAAAGTGAAGACGGAGCTAAAGGTTGCTACTATATCCATCTCTATTTAATTCTGTGCCTGCTGTTAAGGGAAGACAGAGCTATGGGTTGCTACTACATCCATCTCTCTTTCATTCTGTATTCACTGTTTGCCACAACAATGCCTTGCATACAGCGCACAAACAACATTAAAATCGAACTCCAACACTCCACTAAAACAACTATTTGCATACACCTGAACTTCTGAGTACTTCTAGCGTCCTAATTACTGTACTCCATTCACACTGCTGCACACCTATAATGCATTCACTCTTGCTCCTCCTACTCGGCTCTCCCTATGCTTTTTCCAATCACGCTACAACTTCCTCCTTTCCTATTATAAAGTTTACAATTCGAAACTCTCACTACTCCAGCTCTTCCACCTCCTTCCGACAAGCTAACCATAGCTCTTCTAGCACCTATCCACCTCCCCTCTCGTCCTCTGAGACTCCACATCTATGCTCTTCCTTACCTCATCAACTGAACGTTGCAATCTGGAACACTTAGTCTGTATGCAACAAAACTTATTTTATCATTGACTTCTTTTTCTCTGGCGTTCCTCCCCTATACCACATTGCTATCCCTTAAACCTGCATTTCTCCATCGGACACTGCTACTTCGGCAGCCCTAGACGACTACCTTCTTTCCCTCTCCTCAACTGACTGGCAGAGGTGGATGTGTTGGACACCTACTCTCTTCCCGCCTCAATGCCTCTCAAATCTCCAATGCCACATCCTCTCCTACCTCTTTTCATTTCACCATCTCTACTATTGCTCTGCCTTATTCGGTCCACATCATCTCCATCGATCGCCCTCCTTGTCCCACTGGACCATTCTTTGATAATCTTGGACAACTCCTTGATTGTCTTTCCACTAAATATCCCCTCATTCTCTTAGGTGACATCCCTCTCCAACCACTTCTCAGAAATGATATGATATGGCATTTATAACTCGCCTATACACAAGTGTTTCAAGGCGCGACGAGGCAACGGAGGGGGAGCAAAGGGAAGATGGAGACAAATATCTTACTAGGCCAGGTGACATTGAAATCTGAACTTCAGTCTTTTCGTAGTGTCCACACTTTCCATTCAATCCATAAAATACCTCCCCACACAGGGGGTAATTATTTGGATCTCTTGTTCATCTCCACCTCTCTCTCAGCCACTAATACTACTGTCCCACAATGCATATAAAAACACTCAATTGTGTCCACCACATCGCCTTTCCACCGTCTGACATTTCCCCACCACTTGCTTCACCTATTACTAAAAGGAAATTTAAACCTTCTGCCATTCTCCCCACCTCCATCATCTCTGACTTACAGTTCTCTGTCCTCGTTTATACCCGATGCCTCTTCCACCAACACTGCCTTCTCCAGCTTTCAATCCCTACTATGACTCATTCTCCTCTCACTTCCCACTGCTTACTTTCACCCCTAAGACTCGGCATCCTCGGCTGTATTTCACCCCATTCATATGCTCTCTGCACAGACATGCGTCGGCTGCTGCGCAAATGTAGGAGTACCCACTTGCATGAGGACCTGAAACTCTACCTCTGCCCTGAACTCTCTCAAGTCCACTCTTGATGGAGTGTAAAAGGGAATTCTTCCTAACCCTCATTGACTCTTACTCCAACCATCCTTGCTGGCGTCACAAGTTAGGGCTCTTCTCCCAAAAACCTATATGCTCACACAATTGGGTGGTTGGGGTGGTATTGCCTATAGACGGCACCTATAGAGGTTAGCTGACTGGTCCGCACATTTCAGGTGTTTTTGCCTGGGCCTGCAGGGTGCAGGATTACCATTTGACCCTTGTCATCCACTCCTGGATTTGTGTTCCCTGATAGGTTGCAGCAGGTCTTCCCATACCAGGGACCCACCTCTTTTCCTGGCGCTCTGTGTACCTTCTCGATGTGATGAGAGAGACTGTGTCCCCATTGTTGCTACTGGTATAACCATTTTGCTTTAGCGATGGCCTGCAGGTTGCAATGTTGTAAAACACATGTATCGGTACTGCTCTTCTTCCCACCTCGGGTAAATGCCATTGTTCGGCTCGGCAGGATCACATGGGTGAAGACAGCAAAATTGAGCTTTTCTGTCTGCGATAAGTGATTATTCTGTTATTTTGCAGGTGGCTCCTTTTCTCGGGCCAGGAATGTTCTGCTCATCTTTGACCTTTGCTGAGAGCACCAGCCTTGGACAGTGTGCTGCTAAATCTGTTTTCCCTCGTCCCATATTCTGAGGCCTGTAGCTTCATGTAATTCTACTACAGTTATGCTATGATGTCTATATTGTATTATTTTCCTTATGGGTTAGTGGTAGTTGGTCATTTCAGGATCCTTATACGACCCTGTAGTTCCCTATGGTTAGTCACACAAAGTGGCTGCAAGCTTACTCTGCATCTCTTGCTTTTCTTGCGTTTCTGTGTCCTCTATCTACAGAACTGTGTAAGCATGCTCTTTGTGTATGTCTGTGTCCCTTTGTGCAGGGATGTAAGTTTGCTTCATGGCTAACGTTACTATGTCGTGGTGTAATCTAATGACCTCAGCACAGCTGAATATTTATAATTAGTCGATCAGGTCCAGTGAGGCACCTGCAGTCATGACTAGTGTTGTGGCACGTGTATCCAGGAAGACGTCAGCTGGATAAGGTTTGAATCGTTGTCTGAGAGAATATATGTTTGCATATGTAGATCACTGGCCCTCCTGGGGGCTGTCCAAACAGTGACTGGCATCTTGCATTTCTGGATCTTTGGGCTTTCATGCTTATGGGGGGGTCAAGAGGGGCATTCCAGGGACCCTCTCTTTAGCCCCTCCCCTGGTCGACATTTTGACCACTCTCCCAAACCTAGTCACTGCCATATCTTTGTTATTCCTCCAAGATTTCCATAGTAATTTGCATGGTCATCGAAACTCCATGTCATGTAACTGCTCCTTCTGGGTTGCACCATACCCATTTTACCCAGTATCTCTTGTTGTCCATGGGATCATCGAATGTTATCATCTTGGTCGTAAACAATTGGCACTCCTTTATCTGTGCCCTTATTTTATTTATTTCTTCTACTTATCTTTTCCACTGATTGTATTTTTATTTCTACTATTACCGTCATCCCTATTGTCTTCTCTGTAGTTTTGCGGCATTGCGTGCTGCAGATCTTTATCACATAAACTGCTATTTGTACCAATATTATTGCTCCTAGTAATACTTTTAGTTTGTCTTCCATCCGTGTTGGCATCCATGAAAATATATACGACAGCCAGCTTTGATCTTTCCTTGTACCTTTTTCCTTCCTCCTCCATTTTGGCGTGCTTTTTCGACAACCTGGTCACTTCTTCTATTAATCTACCATTTGCTTCATTCTTTGCGGGCCTGAATGTACAGCAAGAAGAACTGATCTTGGCGCAAACTCCTCCTTCCATTGTTTTGAGAAGGTCTAAAAGATTTCTGTTCTGGGGGGCCATCAACCTTGCTGCTCGGAGCTCTTCTTTTATTGCATTTAAGCCATTTACAATTGAGTTTGTCTGCAGCAGATGCCATCTCGTAATCTGGAGCTATTTTGCATTTGCGTATGTCTGTACAGCTGGAACTACTGACACAAAGACCATCTCTGTCCTGCTGAACAATCGACGTTTGGGTGGTACGTCATCCAGGGATGCTTCCGATGCTGATGAGTAGTTTTCTCTTTTCACTCTACTCACTTCTACTGACCTTCTTTCTTTTCGTATTTTCCATTTTAGGGAAGTCTTCTGTTTTGATGTCCTTGTGTGGTACTACTAGTGCTGGCGTATTGATGTGTACCAGCAAACCTATTCCTCCACAGTTGGGTGGCAGCTTCTCATACGGCTTAGATCCGCACGACTAATAATGATCAATTAATGCTGCCATTCCAACCTTCATGCTTGGCTGCTCTTTTGTTTACTTGTACTCCTTTGTTTTCCCCAACCTTTACTGCACCATCTTTCTGGAAACCCAGTGCTGCTTTCTTCAGTGGTATTCTGGGCATTGGTCCAGCTTCATTGTCCACCCAGGTCAGTAACTTCGCACTTGCAGCCCATTCTTTCAGGCATTTATCATTTTCTGCTTGTACTGTGTTTACTGGAACTTGTAGCATGTGTACTTTGCTGCCTAACACTCCCTCCTTCAGCTGTGTACGCTTGGCCATACACAAGCATCTGTGGTCGTTCCCAGCATTCTGGTTCTCCTATTTCTTTGGGTCCCTTCTTGGGACATAGCAATTCTTTCAGTGTTATTGCCTTTGTCCTTTCTGTGGGCCATCTGTAATGTATTGTATAGCCTGGTCTAGTTTCCAAGAATTGTCCATGTCGAGTATTTATATAGCTATCATCATAGGGGAATGTTGCCTTGGACATCCATCACAATGTTGCTGTTCTCCCTTGGAATCTTCCTCGGTTTGTAAACATGGACAGGTACATAAAGCATTGTGCTCTGGCTGCTGGTATTTTAGTTGTTACAAATGTTCTGGAGGCACTCGTGGCATAGGGGATTAGTGAGCAGACCTAGCAGCTATCCACTGTGGTTTGTTTACCTACTTTAGTCATGTGCTTGTCCCACATGTTGTTAGAAACTAACTCTAGCAGTATCAGTGAGATAGAGATCCACCCCTTCCATGTCTGCATCAGCACTGTGTCTATCTCTCCTTACTATGCTTGCAGTGCTTACCGTTTCACCTGACATGGTCATTCCACCTGCTATAGTTGGGGATATGTTAGTAGAGGTAATGGCTGTATCACTTGCAACATATGACATTTGCCAAAAGATGAGGGCAAAAATACCGAAAACACAGGACACAATAAGCATTCCTTCAATAATGCCCCCTCACTTACACGTCTTTGACTTCCTGTGTAGTCTTGAAGTTGTTTGTTGCCTGCCTGAATTGTGCAAAAAAAAAGGCGTTATTGGATTAGTGTTTTATTAAATCACGCACCGCGCACTTGGCGTTGGGTCATTGCAAGAAGGAATAGTTGCTCGCAAACTGTGCGTATTCTAGGATCACAAAGTACTGCAAGCACAGACAGGTTTCCTATTAGGTGTGGGTATACTTTGGCCAGATAAGCTATAAATACACGGAAAAACGCATTAGGATGACGCCTTCTTGCGCTGTTGGATCTTTTAACAAATTGGCTTTGGAAGGTTTCTGGATGAGGATCAAGGGGAAGCATGGGACAATGCAATAATAACAATGCAGTAATAAGTCGCAATTTCACGATGAAGGATGTTGGTGTGCGGAAAGAAAAATAAAAACAGACAGTGTGCCCTCACTCTGGATGTGTAGGAAGTATTTGCCCTATCTCTCTTGCTCTGGAGCAAGTAATCCTAGGTAGGCCTCTGCTTGGTTGTGATGTTTCGAGGCAATTGCTTTATTCTTCTGCTTGTGGATCGTTGGACCTTTCGTTGTTGGTGCTAGGAGAGGCCACCGCTTTGCAGGGCTTGATGTTCCAAGTCTTCTTCCCTTCTAATTTTACTTCTCGATAAGTGACCTTCTCCACTGTGTTAAGGTCCTGTAAAACGCGGCTTAAACCACCTTCTAGTAAAGTCCCTCAGTAAAGCCTGATCGCCCGGATCAGGCCTCCAGATAAGGTGCGTACGAGGCCTTTTTACGCATGAAAATCTTGGAAATACAACTGCTTTTATTATTTTCCTGTGTATATTTAAACACCAGTTTAGAGCAGGGGCAGTGCAAAGGTCAGGTTACTTGACACAAACCAGAACGCTTCTTTTGATTTTTATCTACATGGCTGTTAATTGCAAGCCATGCCATGGATAAAAGCCTCTGAAACAGAATGTATTTCTCTGAAGCCTTTCAAAAAAAGAAACTGCACACAGTGATTAAAGGAATGGTTTATTTCCGTTCAGCATCTGCTGTGTTACTGCTCATGGAGAAAACCGCACTGTGCATATTTATTTTCCTAGCATTTTAGGATTGCATAATTAATAAGATGGAAAACTAAGTTTCAATTGAGAATCAACTTTTAGTAACAAATTATGCTTCTTTTCCAGTGAAAGCAAACCAGTATTTCACAATTGTACATTTCAGCGTTCCGGTGCTGTCTGCATAATCATGCAGAGACAGATCATTTTTACACTTTTACATTCTAAGTGTGTAAAAGTATGACAATGCACAGTCTAGTTTACATCCATTCAACCTTGCAGTCAATGGGGTACATTACTATAAATGGTCCGTGGCAGCAGAGTGTTTGCTCAAGGGTGAGTGATTGGTGTAATGACAATCGCAGGTGTTCTAGCCTCTCAAATCTTCAAGACTACAGTTAAAACATCCAAAACCTGACCCCCCAGGAAGTGCAAGCGCTGTTCAAAAACAAATAAGTTACATTTGTAATTGAAATAGAAATTCAGCAAAACTTCTCCCTGTGGTAATCCAGATAGGCATTTAACTTTATGTAGCGCTTCATACATGGTTCGTCCAACATCTAGGCACTGTGATTATTATACCTCCGTCGATACTTGGTTAACTGACCTCTGAAGGATGTTAGCCAGTAAGATAGCTCAGCCGGTTGAGCACTCACTGCTGCGATCTGTACCTGATCTGTAGGTTGCAGGTTCGAATCCTGGCAAGGCCAACTCAGCCTTTCATCCTTTCGAGGTCGATAAAGGCGTACCGACTTCGGTTTGATTATAATTGTGATAAATATGTTCTATGTACAGTGCTTTGCCAAAAGCGCTATACAAATAAACATTTGACCATGACATTGGGTATAGAATTTAGCATGTAGTCCTTGCCTCCCTGCACTGTTGGATCATAACATTGGCATACCATTATGTAGTAATAGCTCCAGCAAATGAGGACTTTCATTAAACATCAAAAAAGACAATTCTGCTATCGAACCTCAAAACGCACAATGCAATTCATGTTTGCTTTACTAGGTAATTGACAAGGTTTTTGTGTTTTCAACATTGAAATATATACAGGAGAGATCAAATGGCCAGACCTAATAGAAATAATGAAAGGTGTATTCTGTCACGATGCAGAAAGCTGCCGCATAGTAATGATTTCCATACAGTTTCTGCACACGTCTGCTGTATGTCACATACATTTTACTCACTTGCAAAAGAGAAAAGTCATTTTTACTCTCTTAAAATCAGATTTACTCCCAAAGTTTAAAAATGGGGAGTAAAATACTCCCACATCCACATCAAAATCTTATCTGGAGCACTGGCCAGGATACAACTGTGGTTGCTTCAAAAGTTCCTCATTTGCTTCTGGGACGTTGTTCTCTTCTCTTGTTTCAGCCTTCTCCCGTTGTCCCTGCAGTTGACGAGAAATAAAAGGGGCACTAGTCATCAAGGAAGCAGTGACTCGTACATTTCTTGACGCAAAACAGCAGCCGTTTTTTCTGCATCTTTCAGAGCCCTGGCGTGAGGAGCCAGGGGAAGTCTCATGCACCGTCCTGTCACCACCTAATGTGGGGTTAAATGATGGTCGGACCCTGGTTTATTGCGCAGTGCGAATAATGCTAATGGGAGACAGTTCAGCAAACCTTTATTAAGCGTCTTTGTAATTTTGTCGATGCCTTGTTTGAGCATCCTGTTGAGGCGCTCGCACATCCCATTTGCTTGCAGGTGATAGACACAAGAGAATTTGTGTTGTATTCCCAACAAGGTTGTGATGTGTTGGAACATCTCATTGGCGAAGTGAGGACCATTGTCGGGCCGCAGCACCTCACACATGCCCCATTGTGGGAAGATTTCTAAGGGCATCAGGATGGGAACAAGGACCGGCCTACATCCATCGGGAAATTTGGCACACAACAACTATCATGTAGCGGTAGCCCTGGCATACTTTGAGTATGACAACATAGTTGATGTGCAGGTGCTGGCACGGAACCCATTGCGCGGTGTATGGCTCCTCTCACTACACTTCGTGTATGACCTGCTGTGTTTACAAACCAGACAATTAGTCATGAATTCTGCCAAGTTAGGACAGAACCAATCTTCTCCCATATGAGCAGCAAGCACCTCCTTCCTTATATGGGTATAAAGGTGTAATTGTGTCATTGCAGTGTGAAATAATGAGAATTGCACTACCACTTTTCCTGTGTTATTTTGCCGCCACAAGGCGTCTGTCGGAGACACTGTACATCCCCTCTTTATCCACAACTCCTTTTCTTCCCTGGATGCAGCTCCCTGCAATTCCATAATCTGTGTCACTGGTAATGTGTTATATCCTTCCTTTAGTATCATTGTTCATGGATAATTGTGCGCTGGGGATGAAGCATCCATTTCTAAAATTTCCCCCAAATAGGCGGCGTGTTTTGCTTCCGCATCTGCTGCCTCTTTTCCACTAGAGATGGGGTCTACCCCCCCCCCCCCGCTGACCCCCCTCTTGTATGTGCTTGGCACTTCGCCACTGCCGTGCACAGTGGTTACTCTATCAGTCTGCCCACTAGTAATGCATGCTGCACCAGTGACCCATCAGCACGTCTGAAGCCCCTCGCCAACCAACGTAACAGCCTAGAATGCACTGTGGATGTCACATACGCTGAATCTGAATACACTGTCACTTCCTTGCCTTTGCAGTGCTCTAGTACCAATATTAAAGCTAAATTCTGCTGCTTGTGCTGATAAATGTGAAGGTAGACGTGTGCTTGTCGCCACCTCGCCCGTCCTCTTAATCTCACTACTGCTGTCCCAGTATGTCTTTCCCCAGGTGTTTGGTCAATCGTTCACGACTCGTCAATATAAAGCACATCTCCCCCCCCCTCAAGTGCATTCTCCTGTACCTTAGGGGTGTCGCTGAATTCTTCTATGTTGGCTGTGCAGTTGTGCACATAGTCGCCCTCCTTTACGGGTTCGGCGAGGAAAGTCAGCCTCTCCCTATCTTGAGAGCTGAGTTTGACAGTAACCCCTCGTACCCTGAAGCTCTCTGTGTTGTCATAGTACTTTTGGGCCTTTTCAGTATTGTGAAAAGAGCATGCTCCACATAAAGAGTGGTGCTGCATCCCATGGTAATGCTCACTGATTTGTCTACTATGAATGTAGCAGCAGCCAATGCCTATTCGCATGTGCAGTGTCCTCCCATTACTGGATCTAACTTCCCACTGTAAGTTTGTGCCCCGTGCTTTTCTTCTGTGTCAATACTGCAGTGAAAACCACTCCGTTGGAGTGCGCGAATAAGAAGAATTAACTTTGATAGTCTGGGATCCCTAACACTGGAGCTGTGTATATTGCTTCTTTCAGCTTGTCAAATGCCCCAGCCATTCTTTTTGTTCATTGTAATGTACCCTCCTCTCTTTGTGCTTCCTTCAGTGCACTTAATAAGGGCCTTGTGTAAGTACTGTAGTCAAATACTCTGCAATAATTACATAGTCCTAGAAACTGTTGCATTTGTCTTATGTTTGAGGGCTTTGCTGTACTGCGTATTGCCTCTCCTCTTTCTGGTGTCACTTTTGGGTCCTTGTTGGGTTATTCCTTATATTCCTATGGCATTTTATGTAACCAGCAATAAGGAATATCCCAACAAGGACCCAACAAAGAGTGCTCATCCTGGGCTATACTGAACCCCACTAATACTGAACAAAGAAGCAAGCAAATCTGCTTATGCATCAATCGCAAAATGTAATCCTCACATTATTACCTATTCTATCAGAAAGCAACACTGGAAACTCGTCCATTCAGCACTATGAAACTGTTAAATAAGAGGATTAATATGCCTGTAACATGACTACAAAATGAATCAAATATGCTAGGACAAATGTATTGTTTCACAATAATTGTTGACTGATTTGTATCACCTGTGACTTGGAAAAAGCCAGAGGGGCTTAAACGCTTGCACGTGCTTCCAGCTGGAGAATTTTGGCACCACTGTACAGCATTACAATACAAACATTGGCACCATTGTACAGTATTACAATACAAACATTGATGTTGAGATAAAGGTTTTATGTAACTATGAATAAAACAAAATAAAAATCAGACGTACAATGAGATTGCATCTAGCCTCTAGTATTTAACAATTCAAATATAACTGATCCTAATGCGCATAGGAAACCTAAACGAATACTATTGTAAGTTGTATTACTGACCACAGTTTTGCTTCCATCCCCACCAACATCTTTAGTTGCCGTTGCACCTGCTCTGGTAACCCCTGGCATTATACATGATGGAATAATGCCACTGTTTTGTCCCACTGTTCTCGCGTTTCAAGACGCCATAACTCTTGAATAGTCTGAACATTTTGTAGGGGGTCTTCATCTTCCCTTATTCTGCGTGCTATAATCACACTAATATATGACGTGTCTGGGATCTGCGCCTGTAGAGCTTGTCATATGGCCGCTCAGCAGTTAGCAAACTGTGAACCATTGTGCGCCATGTTCTGGGTTGTTACTCCTGCCTCCCCCTCGCTTTTCCATAAATCGTCGGCAGCCTCGGAGGGTCGCCACTAGTAAACCTTTTATGTCCCCCCACTTGTAACCTTTGTCCTACTGTCCTTCTCTCCATTTTGTATATCCATTTCCCCACACCCACAGTCAACAAAGGTAGCCTACACCTCCATTTTCCATGTCGATATGTTTCCATGGTATGTATTGAGGTTAACCCCTCTCCCCCTTTTCCAGTAAGAGGAACTGTCAGCCCAACCTCCCCATCCAATCTCCCGGTGTCTTTGGTGGCGGTGACTGCCCTTGCCACTTCTCCCTTCCTTCGTGCTGGAAGGTCTCTAAGCCTCTGCGCATACGTGGTTATGTTATCTATGCTGCACGATGTCGCCCTGGACCGTCGTGGTCTCTTGTGTCCCCACGACCCCCCCCCCCTATCTTTGTCTGCTCCCCAAGTGGAGCTCTGATCGGTGTGGTTCCCTATCGATCGACAAACGGGTCGCTATACTCCCTCGTCGCTCCCTACCACTCCATCTTCTGACTCGATATCTCCCAAGTCACTGCCGAAATCCTCATGGAAGCTGTCTCCTCAGTACCTTTGCTCCTTGTGGTTCCCCTTCTAGGTCAATCAAGTTCTTGCAATTCCCCACCCCCCCCCCCCACTGAGGGCCCTGTGTTGATTTTGTCTAGCAGCATAGCTGCACCATCACTTTTTCAGCTGCACTCTTGCTGTGCTTGCTCGTCTCTTCTTTCGTAATTGTCAAAATATGCCAATCCCACTCACGTCCCTCACTGCGTGCTCCTTACGAGCGGCTCTTTCCCACTTCCTCCTTTCCCTCTTCACGAAAACCCGCTTTTCCTTCTAATCTTCCTCCCTTTTCCTCTCCATCTCCTCGAGCTCCCTCTTTCTCCTCACATCTCCATGCTCCTGCTCTTTCTCTTCTGCCTTTTGCTTTTCTCTTCACACTCTCTCGCGTTCCTACTTTTCCTGTTTTCTTGCCTCTCCATCTCTTCTATTATCTCTGCCCACTCTCGTGCTTACTATTCTCCTTGCATCCAGCTACTTCCTTACTCGCCCCTCCTGTTTCTCCTGCTGTCTTCCCGTCGAATTTCAGGAGTTTTTGTCCTCGCACCCACTTATTCGATGCTTTATTCTCCAGCCACTCCATAGTGCTTGTCTGGTCTTGCTGTGCACCCCTTTTCCACCTCCTGCGACCCCCCCCCCTCATTCTGCCCCTCCTCCTTGGTGTATGGTAGAGGTGGGAACGTTGGATTTGTGTACCTCTCTGCTGCTTTCAATTCACGTATAGGGGATAATCCCTTGGCTCCTGCTGCAGCCCCTTCGTTCCCATGTTCAGGAGGAGGTGGGGAAGCAGGGGTAGAGGGCTTTTTCGTCTGGGGTCTCCTGTTGCCTCAGCATCCATTGATGCCTAGCCACATCCGTGCAGTTGTCCTGAAACATTTTCCAGAGCTCAAATATCACCATAAGATTGCTCAATTCCCCCCCCCCCCTTTTCTATAAACCTCTTGTGTGTGTAACAGTTGCTGCACGTATTTGGAGAAGCTCCCGGATTTGGCTATGGCTTAGTCCGTTTACCTTCTGTGCTTTTCGTCCATTCAGTGCTATATTTACAAATCTTGTCCTTCGATCGCGTAAGGGCCTTACATAGGCTCTCGTGGGGCGTCTCTCCCTCACTTCAACCACAATAATTGCTTTTTACCGCTTACTTGACATCAAGTTGAGGTTTACAACACTTCTGCTACTCAGACATACCAGCTCTTTTCATACCATCAAGAGCCTGTCTGGCTCAACCAACTTCTCAGGTGTGCGCTGCGCACCGCCTTCTGCAAGTCTCTGCCTCTTCAGGCACACCCACCAATCTTGTGCATGTGCCTTCCGCGCACCAACACCAAATTCTGCATCTCCTTGTGCTCTCCAAGTCCTATACGCAGACCTCCCTGGTGATGTCACCTCTTAAGTAAGGGAATGATAGAAATCACTAACCAAGCTCACAATTATTTTGTCCCATTACACAGATCTTTTCAAAAACCCAACCAACATATTCCCACGGCCGTCGTCCTGCCTCCTAACGGGGGGATACCAATATTTCACGTGCTCAATCTGTACCTATAGCGTCGCCTTGTAGATAAAACGCCTCTGCAAGCATTAACCAGAAGACCACCTTCTGCAATTCAAGCTAGCGTCATTTGCTGAGCCCTGTACGCAGGGATACCATCATCCATGACCCGAGCTAAAATGCCCAATCCACAGGAAATCCAATATTTGCATACCTTTATGCACCCTTAAGTCAATAGTCTAAGCTAACTGCCTGAACCTTTTACCTCAAGATCGAATGTTCCCATACCACGTACAAACGACCTCTACCTCAGCTCCTTTCATCTACTATTCTTGACAATACTTCAATGATACTCAACAATACTCATCACCACCCAACAGTCTTTACCCCCCCCCTCCACCCTCTCAATTGCTGTGTGGCTGAGTCAATACTTACACTCTGTGATCCACTGATGCTGCTCGGCCCCTGGCTCTCCCCCAAAACTGCCACACTGCCCTTCTCGTCTGCTGGGCTCCTCACAGACCATGGGCAGGATATTTCCCAAGATGGCTCCTCACAGCCTCTGCCCAGGGTACACTCCTGTTTGGTCTTGCGCTCTGTTGGGCGCCTCACAGTCCTCCAAGCGATGCGACGAAAGAGGCTGCTCTATGCCGAAAGGACGTAGTGAACCATCCTCTACTACCAATTGTTTAGGTATACCAGAGGTCCGGGGTTCACACCACACAAGCACCTTCCAGAGCACTCTGGGCCCAACGAGCCCTCCCTGAGTATAAAGATGGAGGACTTTGCCAAGGGTAAGATAGAACTGTCCTTTAATTTCCATAAGATGGTTATCATACAGGAAATGGGGTAATCTCCAGCAATCTCAGCTCCTGAGACTGTCGGGGGCTTTTGTTGCGGTATGGGGTCACAAGTTGGGGCTCTTCCCCCAAAAGCCTACAAGCTCACACAATTGGGTGGTTGGGGTGGTATTACCTATAGAGGTTAGCTGACTGTTCCTCACACGTCAAGTGACTTTGCTTGAGTCTTCCCCAAAAATGATCCATTACATTGTTACCATTGGCCCTTGCTTGCCATCCACCCCTGGATATGTGTTCCCTGATTGGCTGGAGCAGATTTCCCAGACCCGGACCCAGCTCTGTTCTCAGCGCTCCGTTTACCTTCTCAATGTGATGAGAAATACTGTGTCCCCATTGTTGCTACTGGTATAACCATTTTGCCATGGAGAGTGCCTGCAGGTTGCAACTTTGTAAAACACATGTATCAGTTCTGGTCTGCTTCGCTGGGAACTGCTCGTCCTCCCACCTCGGGTAAATGGCCATTGCTCGGCCGGATCACGTGGGTGAAGACCGCAAAATGTTGCTTTTCTGCCTGCAATTAGTGAGGATTTAATCTGTCATTTTGCCGGTGGCTCCTTGTCTCTGGGGCCAGGAATGTTCTGCTCATCTCTGACCTTGGCTGCGAGCACCAGTCCTGGACCGTGTGCTGCAAAATCTGTTTTCTTCGCTCCATATTCGGAGTCCTGTGGCTTCATTCTACTACAGTTAGCAATGATGTCTATATTGTGTTATTTTCCTTATGGGTTAGTGGTACTTCTTGGTCCTTCCAGGTTCCTTATATGACCCTGTAGTTCCTTCTGGTTAGTTGCACTAAGCGGCTGCAAGCTTGCCCTGCAGCTCTTGCTTTTCTTGCGTTTCCGCATCTTGCTAGTGAAAGAGAAAGGTTTCTGACGGTATGTACAATGTATCTGTCCTCTACAGAACTGTGTAAGCATGTTCTTCATGTGTGCACGTTTAACTTCGTGCAGAAAAGTAAGTTTGCTTCATGGCTAATGGTACTATGTCGGGGTGTCATCTAATGACGTCAGCACAGCTGGATATTTATCATTAGTCCAGTGAGGCACCTGTATCCAGGAAGACATCCGCTGGATAAGGTTTGAATGGTTGTCTGAGAGAATATCTGTTTGCATATGTAGATGTCACTGGCCCTCCTGTAGGCTGGCCAAACAGTGACTGGCATCTTGTATTTCTGGCTCTTCGGGCTGTTCTGCTTATGCGGGTCAAGAGCGGCATTCCAGGGACCCACTCTTCATATTTCATCTCCAAAACTGGATCAGCAGCTCGCCTCAACCTCTTAAATATCAGGCACCTTCTTCCTTTCAACACCACCAATTATATCTTAAAAACTCTTGTCTTCTCTGAACTGGATTACTGCGCCAGCATCCTTTTTATTCTCCCCAACTATGCTTTCTGTCCCCTCGACAAGACCATTGACTGTGCTACCAGGACTCTCTTTGAACTTGCTCACTTCACACCTACTTCTTGTACAGTCACCAGGCTGGATGGCTGACGATGCAAAATGGTGGCAGATTTAAAAAAAATTCCTTGTTGACAAATCTGTCCACGGTAAGGCACTGCTGTATCTATCCAAAGCTACAAGCCTTCTCGTAATCTCTTTGCTCTGCCTCCTCGACTACCCTTTTGGCTCCTTGCCCTCCCTTGCTTCCTCTCACTTCCGCTCCTTCTCCTTGCTCCACTTGCATGAAATTCTCTTCCCCCGGACATCCAAAAAACAGTCCACAACGATTTTGTTCAAAACCAAAATAAAAGCTTACCTCCTCGCTTTAGAGTTACCCTCTTCACCTACCTCTCGTATGTCTGCTAGCTAACATTTTCCCCTCCCCTCTAACCTTCCTCTGTCCCTCACTTCCTCCGTCTCCACTCTAGCACTTCACCCATCATGGTCACATCCCAGGCACAGCTGGCTATACCTCCTACTTGCACTTAAAAATGTTCATTGTCCTTAATCTAGGCATGTCTACTTATGTATTGTCCCTGACGAAGTTCCATTTACTCCCCTCCACAGCCTAGTCAGAATGTCCCTCAAACGTACCCCATTGTAAGAAGCTCACTTTTTCCTATCAAATCTGATTTCTTATCTATTGTACGTACTTTTGTGATCAAAAGAGCATTTTTCCTCCTGTATATAAATGGCCTTAGGACGCTCTGTTTTTGAGATATTTGCAACGCACTGTGCCAGGTTGAGGCGACCGGTGGGCAGAGTGCACAGAAGGTCCCGCTATGCTGCAGCACACCAACTCTTGCCTCCCCTCCACGCCTGCTCCGGGGTATGTAAACCAGCCACACTTGCCCATTCTCCTTGCAGTTTACAGAACCTGTGCGGAGTACAGGCAGTTTTTGGTAGTAAATAAAACATGGGCTCCTGCCGGCTCACATGTGGAGCCGGGTATATGACTCGTGGGTACTTAATCCTCTCTAGGTCCATTATTGGGAGAGAGTGGGCAAGTGGGGTTCCTGCCAACGGTTGGAAATAACACCTGCTTCACCCCCATTGCCTCCCAAAAAAAGTTGTCACTTCTGAATGTTATCCACCAGTTATCCACCACCATGCTGATGACTGACTATTACAAATACAAAAGAAAAACATATTGCTTACAAAACAAAAAAAAGTTATCTAAATGGCACCCTATGTTTCACGAATCACTCATGTTGCAAGCAAACGTTCATCAATACGTAGAATATTTCAACTATGTCTTGATAGTGAAACATGTAACACCCTGGAGAAACAATTGAAAAAATGCATTAAATTCCGCTCTGGCACTAAGCCTGGAGCTAGGTCACTTATCTTCATGACATCAAGTGCACACTGAGATGTTGGCCGCATCCAGATTTAATGTGGTGTTTAGAATCACTCTTTGCCCTAATGTGTTGCATATGGGGACCGGGAGGCATAGTCTGGGCTTGCCATGGAATGTTCATATAAATGGGTAGGGCAAGAGGATGATGCATACCTATAAACTGACCCACAAACAAATACTGTACGCTTGGCTGCAAAATGCACATAACTTCCTGGCAGGCATGTCTGGTATGTCATCGGAGCCCTTGGCGACACTTGCAAAGCAATACTTGCAGAGAGCTGCAAGTATCATCTGCTTGAAAAATAGTTATGAAGTTCGGCTTCTTTGACATTCAGTAACCCACCCGAAAGTTTCTCCCTCTCCCAGTGGTATTTGGACAGATGATTTTGCCCAAATTAACATAAGGCACATGACAGGACTGCCTTGCATGTATTTACGGTATTAGCTCAGACCACGTTAGTCATTTTACAGTTTAAATGTTCTTACACACAAGGGCAGAATAGCAGGTTTAGGGTAGTTCCCCAAGTCTCTCCCTAGTCTTCAGGGTCTACTGACTCCTGGACCCAAATCCACCTAGCACCAGCTGGGGTGTTCACTGCTTACCCCACTGCCTGTTTCCCTACCCATAAGGTGGCCTAAAGGTGGTATCATGATCTCTCGCACTCCCTCTGGGAATTTCCAAGTCACCTTACCAGATGATGCCACTTGTGGTTTCTAGCCGTCTCCAATTTTCCTCTCAATCCTGGTTTACTCCCCCCACTTCTGTTTTTCATACACTTTTCTTCCTCCTCCTCATTCTCCCACTACAGTATTCTCTTGCTACTATACCACTGTTCTAATCATCCCACTGCTCATCCCCGCAGTTTACATTGTTTATTGATAAATTATTTATTATTTTACTCCTTTGACATGCTAGTACTCGCCTTCAACTAATGCTCCACCTGTTTCGCACTCCTCTCTGGTCTCTTGGCTGTCTTGCACCTGCTCCAACCTCACCTGAACAACTCACACTGCACATTCTCACCTGGGCTTTTGTAGCTCTCCCCTGCCTGTTTGGAAACTTCCAAGGCTCCCATTGGACATTTGGGTCGGCTATTTCTAGGCCAATCACTGTCTTGTCTAAACCAAACCCTTCACATCTCCTTGTAGGATGGAACTTTCCCTGAGTTTTTATAAGGGCCTTTAGCCATCACCCCTTTCAGCTTCCATTTCTTTCATCCTACCATGCTGTTCATTGCGTTGTTTGCTCTTTCGTCTTGCTCTCCATTTCCCCTTTCCCGTGTTACTGTCCATTGAGTTTTTGGGGACTCTTTATTGCTCTCCCCTTACGGTTGTAGCTCGCAGTTGGCTCTAGCTCTGCCGTTTTACTGTTCCCTTGTAGCACATATAGGACTCTGGGATAAATGGTGTGGTATCCCATTTGGCTTCCTAATGGGTGGTGAAAGTGTGCTTTCATCAGTGCAACCGTTTCTTCCTTTCTGTTCTTGGTTTTGGCAGTTGAACCAGGTGCATTGACACTTGTAATCCTTTCCTCTTTGAGGGTTCTTCACTCCTACAGCTTACAACAGAAAAATCGGTGTACTATCTGTTGGGACCCAGTCCTGAGTCTTTGCTATTGGCCTCAGGAAGTTGTTGCTCCTTGTGGTTCACTGGCCATTATAGTGGAGTATGGAGAGTATTGTATGCTGGAAGCTGTAATGTTTAGCGTTGGGCTACCAGGCTACCGGGCGGCACTGATTCCCATGTTTCTGTTACCTTTTGAAACTTTAGAGACCAAGCCAAAACAGTGGTTCTAGGCACATGTACAGTGCTGCCAGTCAGCAAACGGAAAATCAAACCTGCTGGGGAGCAAGGCACTGGGGTTTCTCTTGATTCCGTCTCGGCACCCATGAAGTAGGTCTCGTTTTACGGACACAGCAACCTGCACCAAGGCATTTTTCTGTCTTTGTTACAGGAATCAATGTATAATACACCCTTATCCGTGTTACGCATATATATGCATTGGTAATTTTTTCAGTGGTACATGCATGCTCCTTTTGTAAACCAATACAGATATACACACTTTTGCGTATTCAGAAGCTCTTACATTAGGGCAAACTGCATCATGTCCCGCATAGATTGACTTGCAATAAAATATGCAGACAGAAATAATGTGTATCTTTCACCACTGGGAATACTGTCTATACATATACGACTTCTTGAGCATTATCGCCTATGCATAGCTGGCATTTGCTTGCATTCTAGGGTGGTTTTGGGCCTTTTTCTGTTGGTAGGCAAGATTGCTGTCAATAATGAACTTGAGTGATTTGGCACATGGAGCCAACTGAGGTGCGCAGCCACCAATATACAGGTTTCCTCCTCCCCTTTTGTTAGCTCTTTGCTCCTGTGTCTATATCTGTGTCCCTCAAAGTATTCTTCCGACGTGTAAAGTGCTCTGTTGCTTCCTGAAGCGCGGTCCATGCCCAATAAATAGCCTAATTATAATATAATTTAGCCACCCTTGGATGGGCTCCTGTTTAGATGTTTGACCAAGCAGGATGAATTCCCTTTTGGTGAGATTGAGTTTCTCTATTTGGACCACCAAAAGGAAGTGAGCTTGAGCCTTTCTATATAGGGACTGTAGGTCATTGAAGATAGTATTCATCCTTTTAGTGCTCCGCAGGCGACAGTCGGATCTGAAGTTAATGTGATGAAATTGCTTCTGCTCTGCCGGAGTAGAAGGATGAGACGAGGCTCACCTGCCTACTCTGCCCCTACATTTCTAGAAACTAACCGTGATCCAATCATAAAGGTGAAACGGGGACAGCCAAGAGATCTACATCCTTCACCTTTTGTGGTAACATGGTCTGAGGGAAGGTTTCACTCTCCGAAGGCGTGTGAATATGATCCAGCAGCAACCCCAATAGCAAAGTACAATGGTCTAAAATAAGAAATAATGTCCAGGGAAGGATTTATACAAATATATATACTTTAAACACACCAGTGTACAAATATAGAAAACATTATGCAAAAAGCGAAGACAGAGAAATGTAATCTGTAATGGTGCAGCACTCTAGGTATTCAGCAGGGAGGGAAATCGGGCAAGAAATGAAATGGGAAATTCAAAAAGGATATGTTCTTTGTGGAAAAAAGTGAATTACGAACTTAGTGTCTTGGGCCCCCAAAAAGTGAAACAGGGTTACTCCAATGTTTAGCGGTTTGATTGTTTTGAGCTGTACTGGGGTGCAGGTCAAACTATGTTCGGTGCGGCAAGCCATGCTGGGAACTCTCATCTAATGGGGTCACCAGACTCTGTTCGAGGAGTTGGTAACAGCTAGTTAAGGTTGGCGACTGTCGTAATGCTCCAGCAGTTCGAATTGAGGTCCGTCAGTTAGATGCATTGACACTGGTGATTCAATGCAGTGTTCAAATAGGCAGCAGTTTGATTTTGTTGGCAGCTGCAAGTAGGTTGTTCAAGACAAATAGGTGACATGCTTCTATTGGCACTATGTGGCGGCAAGCTGCTTATGACGCAGCAGTTGTTCGATGAAGTGCCAAATTGCACCAATGGGTCCCTCAGATTTCAGTGCGGTGAACACTGTTCAAAGTGGTAAAACTGGGATTGCGGCTGATGGTCCCTCCAGATGTTGTGAGAATCGCTGCAGGGGCTCTAGGATAGGATGAGTCCTTTCAGGTTCTACTCTCCCAGCCTAGGGAGGCTTGGTACATAATGGCAGGTCCTGGTTCTCAGCAATATTCATCCCTGGGAGTGCCTAGGGAGCAAATACCTGCTTCCATGGAATCTTCCTTCTCCACTTTAATGACTGCAGGCTTTGGAATTATCAACACTCCCGAAAGGAAGCCATATTAATTCTTTAAGTCCTGGGTGGTCCAAAAGTGAATTCAAGGAGGAGTGGGCAACCCCCATTTTTTTTTCAGCAAAAGTCCGCCGGTGATTAGATTAAAGCAAGCCTTATTTGGGTCTAATCCTTGTTCTTGTGACACGTAATCTTTGTCTTTTGCATCATACCCTAATGGTGCTTTTTGTTCATTGTAGTGAGCAGGAAGGAGAGGGTCAGAGAAAAACAAGATGGTGGAACCTTTTTGCAACTGTGTTGAGCTCCCTCAGTCTACACTAACATCCTTCTCTGACCCATAGCATCATAGACCCTTTGATATGCAGCACCCTGTCATGAGGCTAGTCCTTTAGGCTGTGTCCTTTGATTCCTGTTTCCACGACCGCTCCAGCTGAGGGGCAGTCTTGGTTGAGAGCAGTGTTAGGAGCGTGAAATGAGAGAGTGCAGTTGGCAGTGTGGTGGGATTTCCTTGGTCCGTTGGCTGTGGATTGCCATTCCTGTGTTCTGGCCTTGGATGTAAATCTGCGCAAAGCCGAGAGACTCTTGATGGAGTGCAGTTGACGGTCGGGGGCTTGGCACAGCTTCACCTTTTTAGGCAGAGCAAGTTGGGACACTCTAACAAGGCACTCTTCAACTGTTTCACATACTATAATTCCTTATAATCTGCACAGCCTATGTAAGCCCGGCCCTTATATTGAGGTTCGAACTGCCACTGGCTTACTTACCGAAGCCCTGAATTTGGACATGGCCACAAGTAGGCCTACTCCTAATGCTTTACGCTTTAAGATTGCCAGCTGTTTTGCTATTCGTCTCATAAAAGAACCATTACGGGCCATTTTTACCATCTGCAACCACTCTTCAAGGGGAACCTGCTGATCTGCAGGTAAATGTTCTTGCAGCTAATGCGTCAGCTGACAACTCGTTTCTCAAGTTATGAGTTGCAACGGAAATTGAACAATAGAAATGGCATTACATCTTCTGCCAAACTTAAACCATGTGCAAATGACGCAGCAAAAACCAAAGTTTAACTCCTAGGCCTAACATGGAAAACTTGATCTGTAATAACACAAGTGCGATTAACTCCATGCTTTGGCTTCTGAGTCTTCAGCTGATTCACTTAGTTGTGATACTGTAATCTTTAGTGTCCACATGCATGACTATACAAAACAGGCAGAAAATGCACTATAACCGACTAAAGAGATGGAGGAAACAATTACATCTCAGCAAGCTTGCTCCTCTTTCTTGGAGGTTAGCGTGATTGAGAATAGTAGCAGGCCCACTGAAGATCTGTCATTGCACAATGGATATCTAGTGAGAAATAACTTGCGTGATGTTGTAATCTTACGAGACTTCTTACGAGACTTCTCAACTCAAATTTACTGTTACCAGAAATTGCAGATCCGTCTCCTAGTTCGGAGTCATTATATTCACCTGTTAATGTGTCCCCCTGTCTGCCAAAACACACGAAACAACTGCCTAAGAAGAATGCATGTAACAGCAAACCAAGGGGGTTAAAAACCTACCATAAGAAAGTTTCCCATGCTTGTCCCACCAAGAAGAGCATGCAGTTGCATCCTCTGAGCACTGCTCAATACACTAAACGGAGGATAATAGACTCTAACTTAAACAAAAGCTGCCCATTAGGAAAAAGAAAGATTGGCAGGCAACCGCAAATGAACCACCTTCGATTCATGTATAGACAGACAAAAAATCTCCCTTACATTTAGAAATGACAACCAGCACGATTGGAGAAATCAACCGTGACCTCTTCGTACAACGCAGATGAAGTGTGATCGAACAAAACAAAATCTCCTAGTATTAGATAATGGGAAGATGGGATGTAAACTGCTCTGTCATGCACATAAAGCTACACGACTATGGATCAACAACTACCAGAAACTTGAGCCTGCTCCCAGCCACTGCTTCACATATATTAACTTTGTTGGACGTTTTTCATTCAAAGGAAAGTCTACTTTTAAATCATTATTTTGTCTTGAAGCGTTTGAACATGATCCCTTCCCCTAGGGTCGATCACAGCCATTGCTTTCATTGAACTTCTGTGAAGATAATAGTGAAGGACATTGGTCCTGATTACATTGCTTTTCTTAGCATACTGTGCATTTACTGTCTCGCCCAACATCCTTGTTAAAAGTTATGCCTTTTGAGATGGAAGCCCGGGCACCCTCCACACCTCACCCCTTCTCCATCGGATCAATCTACCAGCCTTTTCCTCCGCTACCTCCAGTCCCTCCCTGCCCACATCTCCCACTCTCCACCCCCTCACCCGTGACTTCTCATAAACCCCCAACGCCCACCAGATTCACCAGAAGCAATCTGCCTAAAACCCCCCATCTCATGTGCTCCACTCGCCTCACTTTCATTCCCCCTGATCCTCACCTCCTCGTCTCTCACATACCTACCACCGCCCGCCTACTCTTCACCTCCCTCCCCGCAGTGGCCAGTCGTCAACCAGCAACTAGTAAAGCAGGTGTGGCCAAGGTGGCTCCCACCTTGCAAACTATCCAGTCTCATTAAATGTGAGTCCACGTCACCCCTTATTAAGCGATTCTACCTGTCGCTAGCCTGTCTCCCATCTAGATCGTGCACCCAAATGATTACTGTGTTTTCTGCCTGTCACACACACACACACTTAGAATTGTTGCACCTTAGTTACTACTATATTGTATTCTGCCAATCTAAAACACTCAAATTGTCCATTTTAGCCTGTCTCACATCTAGATAGTGCCCCAAGAGATTACTGTGTTATTTTCTGCCAGTCTAAAACACTCATTGTTTCTGTTTGCCTGTCTCGGATCTAGATAGTTCCCCAAGAGACTACTGTGTTTTTTTTTCTGCCTGCCACACACACTTAGAATGATTGCACCTTAGTTACTGTGTTGTATTCTGTCAGTCTTAAACACCTAGAAATTGTCCGTTTTAGCCTGTCTCTCATCTAGATAGCGTGCCCAAGAGACTACTTCTGCCTGTCAAACACACTTAAAAAATGTCCCATTAGCCTTTCTTGTATCTAGATAGAGCGCCCTAGAGAATACCGTGCTGTTTTCAGAATTCAATTGCTTTCTCTCATTCCGCCCACAACTACAAGTGCTGCCTGTGATAGTACTGTAATTCCCTTACTTAAGTTTTAAGCACCTCTTCCTCATCTAGACCCCCACCCTATCCCATTTTCTGTAACCCTCTCCCACTCCCTTAGCGTCCAGATCTTAGTGACCGATTGTACATCCAGGGCCCCCTCTACCACCACTGGTACCTCAATCCCTAGCTTCCCAACACCAGATGGAGACACAGGCCCACACTCAACACTCACGGCACCTGGCCCGCGCTCTAGCACCCTCCTTCTCAAGCCCTCCCTCTGTCTCCCCTCCCCCGAGCACTTCATTACACCCTTACGCCGCTTGCCCACTCTCCTACCACCACCCCAGATCCAAATCTAAAATCAGAGGTGCACTCTGGCACGCCAATCACCTCACTCCTCAGCTTATTCCCCACACCCCTTCCCACCCAAACTCATCGTCATCCACACTCCCTCTGACCGCTATTGAGAACTCCCTGATACCCCACGCCAAGACAGCACGCCCCTTATCGAACTCGCAAGCCATCGGAGCCTGCTGGCGCTCCAAACATAGCAAACCCACCTCTTCCTCCACTCCTTCCTTGCACGCTCCAATGAACATCCCTCCCTCCCTCCCTTCCGCTTCCGCATGCCCCCAGTCCCCCCAACCCATCACATAACTCCCCTCCCACATGCCCACCTCCCCCTACACCCCCTTGCTTAACCGCTTCTCGACTGCCGCCAACAAACCACTGCCCCTCAAAACTCTTCCCCTCCCTGAAAGCGGCATGTGTAGCTCTCGCAAGAATGGTAGCCTCGTCTCCCTCCCCCTCTGCCCCCCCCTACACTCTCTCACAACCCTATAGCACCAAAACCCACAAAATGCAGATGTCCCCCTCCTCGCCTCTCTACTCCTCACCACCTTAATCTGTCCTCCCAATCTCGCCCTGCTTCCTCCCTCCCTCCCTCCTTCCCTCTCTCTCTACTTCTTACTCTGCACACCAGATCCCTCGTATCCTCCCAGACTGAAACCAGTTTCTAGCCCCCCTAAACCCACTGACCATCCCTCCACTCGCCCGCCCTTCGTCGACCCTATCCACACCCCTCGCATATCCTCCTCCGCCCGCCTAATTTTCCCAGCCTCCTCCGGCATAACCCCATCTCCCGTCACTCAAAATCCGCTGGCACCTTGCCCCCTCACTATCCCACCTCTCCCTGTCTCACGACCCAGTATGTTCCATCCCCACCCTCCTCCCCTCCAATCTCCCAAGCTCCTCATGCCCCCACCCGATGACCTCCACTAAGACCACACCCCCATCGAAGTCAACTGCATCCTTTTTAATGCCCGCTCTGTAGCGAAAAACAGACACAGCATCTTCAACCTCCTGTCCTCTGACAAGCCCGACCTCGTCTTTATCACAGAAACCTGGTTCTCTGACAGCTTTGCCCTTGTTGCACATGAAGCCTTTCCCCCCCCAGCCCCGGCTACTCGCTCATCCCACACAATAGACCCCCCTGAAGAGGCAGCGTGGCAGTCCTCTAAATTCTCATTTCTCCGTGTCTCTCGTCGAATCCCGGGGAATACATAGTTTCGAAATATACTTTCGAAACAAAAGGATCGAAAAAAAATTATTTGAAATTTTGTTTTTCGATCCTTTTGTGTCAAAACTTTTGCAATTCGATACTGACTGTCGAACAAGTGACTAGGAACCAATCCCGGACATGCATTCCCTCATGTGATTCTCTTCTTGTTAAACTCTCGCTACCTGACCTTTTCATTCCTTTGCCACAGTATTACAGTGGCCATTGACTCACTCCAAGATGGCATCCTTCTATCTTCATGTTTTCTCCGGTGCCTGTCCCTGCCCCCCTGATCATTGGTTAACCTGGTACTCCTATTTCCATTGAGTGGTCCGTGAGACGAGTGCCGGCCCTTGTTGCAAAGGCCCATTTATAAGGCCCCTGTCGGCTCCCTGTCTGCTCCCAGGACGCTACATGAACATGAAGCCACAACCTGACCCTCCCGGGTACTGCTAGTTCACTCAGCTATGATTCTGGACTACCAAACCTCTTGCTCTTCCCCCTCCTTGGTATAGTCCCCCCTTCTTATTCCCTCACTGATCTCCACTCCTCCCTCTGCTTGCTTTCACTGGTCTTCCTGTATGCTCTCGAGTACTCACTTCCTTGCTCCTGCCTGTAACTCATCAAGGCATGGAGCAATTTGCAAAGCAATTCTGGAGGTTTGCTAATTAAATTGCCACTTGTGTAGCAAAGTTAGCTATTTAAGTTACCCTTTTCAATGAAAGTACAGCTCAGCCTGCATTCCTCTCTTGCCTTCAGAGCTCTCTGCCCTCTTTTCTCTGTTCACTGCAAGTTTATAGGGGTTAATGGACAGAGTGAAGCAGTAATCATCCCCTTCACTCATGTGCCAAAAGGCCTGTGTGGGTGTGCTATGCACATTTTATTTTTATTTACAAATAATTGCAAACCAGAAATAATCAGGATAATACTATTATTAAGCTAACTGTATCCTCTCTGACAAAGACCAGTATGTTATTTTTTTACTCGGATTTGTAAAGCGCGCAGCATCCCAGGGGCATCGTGGCGCTTGTTACATATATATCTTATTTGCATATACATTGTTATACAGGAATGTTGCCGGTGAGGCAATAATGTACATATTTACAGGACAGGTTCGAGAAGTTTACATTTTACTGTGCATGGAGCGAGGTCTTTATTCCTGCGGAATGTGGGGAGTGAGATCTCCGCTCTGATGTCTGAGGGTAGTGCATTCCAGCATTTGGCAGCAATGTATGGGAAGCCTAGGCCACCGGCTTTAGTTCTGTTGATGGTGGGATGTGGAGTAGGTTAGTGTATTGCGTCCTGGTGGGGCGTGAAGATGAAGATTTGTAGATAGTTTGAGATAGGTATGAAGGTGCTTATATTTTTCAAAGTCTTTCAATTCCTTTTCTAAAACATTTAATAGGTTACATAATGCATATTTACAGTATTAATACTGTAAAACACTGCATTGCCTCCATGCTTTACAGTGAAATGTATCTAAATCTCAGTGTCAACTAGATTTCATTTTGTTTTGGAAAGATGCATCATATTGACGAGTGGACACCTTTGAAAATGTACATGGCCATGCAGCCAAATACTTTGATGGCAAACCTAGTCCTGTGGCCTACTGGTTATATACAACTTGCAACTGGTGGTCAGCCCATGAGCTGATACCATACTCCTTGACATTTTATCTTACCATGTTGGTTTATACCTGTTACCCGGAAAGTGAGATTGCCACAAACTACAATTTTCTGCCTAGTTTGCCGGGTTCTCTTCCTGCTATGCCATCCACTCTGCTTAGTATTTTACATAATGAATACACAAACTTAACTTGATATCTACTTAAAGTAGCGATCAATAGTTTTATCCAGTCTGTACATCTACAGACCTACTACAAAACTGTACACTGTAGTTGGCCTCCAGAGCTTACTTTGCTCTATGATTATGATTGTATTATATATTTGTACCTGCAGTAGAGAGAACTGGCCAAACTGTTTTAAGAGCCTTTTTTTATCATATCTTATTTATTTGTGTCCGTTCATGCAGCTAACCTTTTTAGAGACCGTCATCCAGGGCTTGCAAGTATTTTCGCCCGCTCGCATAGTCAAGTAGATTTTAAGAAGGGCCAGTACTATTTGCAGGGGGTGTTGGAAACTTTTATTTAACCTTTTACTTTGCAGTAAATGTCAAATAAGTTTCACTGTGCATGGCTGGCCTCTGGGTTGCAGCAGTGTGCCAAACTAAAGTGGGTTTGTGTTGACATGCACCATTTTTCAGAAAGAATTTGCAAGACCTGACTTATCTCACTAATGTCCTACTTCAGCGGTATACAAAACTGCTGTATTGTTGGTCATTCTATATCTTGGGTACATCATCTTTGTTTAACTATTTTGCAGTCCTTTTCAGCTTTATTTTCCTACTTTGGCGATCTCAATAATGTGCCTAAAAATTTATTTGTTGACCCAGATTCTGCACCCTAAGTGCTTATATAGCGACTGCAGCAATATCCTAAAACAACTTTCTTATTGTAAAAGCACCATAGTGGGTTGCGCTTCTGGTAAAAATAATATAGGTAATTCTTTGCTGTTCCAAAAAATTATATTTTATTTTTGAAACTTGCATTAATTTTCATGCAACTTTAAATTTCCTTCATGTATTTGTAAATGTCCATATACACACACTTTTTTTCCTTTTTTTCCATTCACATTTTTTTGCTCTCAACACCTGTTTCCCCACAGTGATTATCCGTGGTTCTTCAGGAGAGATACTAAAAGGAAAGTATAGAAGAAAACAAATACAATAAAATAATAGTCAGAATTTGAATCAGAAAATATTTAATCGAAATGGTAGGGAGAATAATCTATTTAAATTATATGATTTATTTGATACACTCACCTAATTTTCTTATTCTTTATATCTCGACCAACATTCTCTCTAAATTTTCATATCTGTATTGTCATCGGCAGTATTTATTCTTATTTTGAAAACAATTCCTTCCAAAATATTTTTTTGCCTAATAATGGAAAGTCAATTATTTAGACCATATATTAATCATATACTTACATTTAGGAATTATAAACATCCCATATATATTTTGTCATCAACAGTATTCTTGTTTTCAAAGCAATTCTTCAAAATTATTATTTTGCCTAATAATAATAGAAAATCAATTTTTTTAGACCATATATTAATCATGTATTTTATCATACAGTCTTTTTCTATTTCTATTTGGGAGGCTACTGCTACTTCCTCTAAGTTAATTACCTTTTTGTTTCTGCTGTTCCTCAGGATCGATTGCCACAAGTCGCCAGGATCCGCGCTGGTGGATTGTTTGGCTTTCTTTTCTCTTTTAAAGCCCGCGATTGCGTGACGTTATGACGTCACCGCGTTACGCGATGACGTCACGCTAAAAACATCAGGCGGCCATTTTCCACTACTGAGGATCGCGTAACTAGTCCTTTCTTATGGAAGGACTATTTTTTTCTAGCATTTTGTACCTAAAAGTGGAAGGTAAGTTTAAGCATGAACGAATTTTTGTTGAAAAGATTTTTTTAAAAAGAGGATTTTTTTGGGAAAGAATAAAATGATGTAAATCAAAGATTTAGGACTAGTTACGCGATCCTCAGTAGTGGAAAATGGCCGCCTGACATTTTTAGCGGGATGCGTGACATCGCGTAACGTAACGCGGTGACGTCATACGTCACGCAATCACAGGCTTTAAAAGAGAAAAGAAAGCCATACGTCACGCAATCACAGGCTTTAAAAGAGAAAAGAAAGCCAAACAATCCACCAGCGTGGATTCTGGCGACTGGTGGCAATCGATCCTGAGGAACAGCAGAAACAAAAAGGTAATTAACTTATAGACAAAGTAGCAGTAGCCTCCCAAATAGAAATAGAAAAAGACTGTATGATAAAGTACATGATTAATATATGGTCTAAAAAACTGATTTTCTATTATTAGGCAAAATAATAATTTTGAAGAATTGCTTTGAAAACAAGAATAAATACTGTTGATGACAAAATATATATGGGATGTTTATAATTCCTAAATGTAATACATGATTAATATATGGTCTAAATAATTGACTTTACATTATTAGGCAAAAAAATATTTTTGAAGAATTGCTTTGAAAACAAGAATAAATACTGTTGATGACAAAATATATATGGGATGTTTATAATTCCTAAATGTAATACATGATTAATATATGGTCTAAATAATTGACTTTACATTATTAGGCAAAAAAATATTTTGGAAGCAATTGTTTTGAAAATAAGAATAAATACCGCTGATGACAATACAGATATGAAAATTTAGAGAATGTTGGTTGAGATATAAATAATAAGAAAATTAGGTGTGTATCAAATAAATCATATAATTTAAATGGATTTTCTTTCTCCCTACCATTTCGATTAAATATTTTCTGATTCAAATTCTGACTATTATTTTCTTCTATTTTTTTCTTCTATACTTTCCTTTTAGTATCTCTCCTGAAGAACCACGGATAATCACTGTGGGGAAACACGCGCTGAGAGCAAAAAAATGTGAATTGAAAAAAGGAAAAAGTTATGTGTATATGGACATTTACAAATACATGAAGGAAATTTAAAGTTGCATGAAAATTAATGCAAGTTTAAAAAATAAAATCTAATTGTTTGGAACAGCAATCAAAGAATTACCTATATTATTTTTACGAGAAGCGCAACCCACTATGGTGCTTGTACAATAAGAAAATCATATCTTGGGTACATGTATCTTCTGGTGGCATTAAACACATTAGTACAAAATTGCTAATCAAATGGGTTTGTTTGCTAATCAATATAATTAGCAAACGCTGCTAATCAATTTTTGAAAACTAATTTATGCCTTGTCACCTACGTTGCATTAGCATTGCCTTTGAAAGTCAAATTGGGGTGTGCTTTTGTAATTGAAATTTGGGTGTGTTTTTCACATGACTTTTGTGTCCTCAATTGTAACCTGCTAGCCCAGTGGCTTTCCTTACCGCTTTTCTTGCATTTTCCTCATGCTGCCATCCTCTTTTTACTTGCTCATGGCGTTATCTGTTTCTCCTATCTACTCCAACTGTTTCTCTATTAACTGTCCTTCCCTTCTCACCAAGTCTGGCAAGATGAAATTCGAAAAGGAAATCTTAGCTTCAAATCCAGGTCTCCCCATTGCTGATACCTATTCCAGTGCCTCTGCCAGACAAACCCTCACTGACATTTTCTTTTTCATTCCTTCGCCTGATCTATGGACCCCTCATATGATCTCTGTGCTTTGTCCTGTCTTCTCCTCTCCCATTAATGGTGGCACTTGCTGGGAAGTTCTCATGGCTTTCTTTGACTCCTCCAGAGTCATCATTAATGTCTACCTGAATGGCAGTGTCATGGCGCAAGGCCCTCAGGCTAATCTCCTCCTCTTTGATAGATGGTTCCCTTGCCTCCTCAACTTCCTCTCCTCTGCAATTGTCCCCTACTCTCCTGGCCTCAACCACTCAGCTCCTCCTTCTTGGGGATCTCGACATCCATCTTGACTCTCCCTGTTCCTCATCTGCGCTCTTTTGCGACCTCCAACTCCCTCTCCCTCTCTATCCTCCCCTCGGGTCCGACTCACTCTACTGGTCTCACACTTGATCTCATCTGACCTCCCCCTCTATACTCCCCTCACCACTCCTCTATCCTGGAGTGATCATTGCCTCCACTCCGATCTGTCCATATCCCCCCCCCCCCTCAAGCCAATCCTTCCCCCAAGATTGCCACCCACCTTCTCGGACATCCGGCCCATGAAGTGTGTGCCATCGAGGCTTTTGCTGCCACCTTCTCCCCTCGTCCCCCAACTCAGGCTGACTCGCACCCTAATACAGCCCTGTCCCTGCTCTACTCTATCTCTTCTACTCTTGATGTTCTTGCCCCTGTCATGAGGATCCATTTGAAGTCCAAAGCCAAGTGTAATTCCTGGTAAAAACGCAAGTGTAGGGCGGTTGAGAGGAAAAGGAGGACTTCCTGCTCATCCTCTGACAAACTGGCCTGCCGCCTGCTCCAAAGGCAATACCCTCGCGCTGTCCGCTCCAAGAACAGAGCCCACATTTAGTCCTGTGTCTGCGACATCTAACAACTCGGCCGAACTCTTTAAAATCTGCAAGGAGCTGGCCAACCCTACTGCAGTCTCCACCCCCTCTCGCCTCCCAGGCTCTTTGCAATGCCTTTGCCCCTCACATTAATTCCAAAACCTAGGACATCTTGTCCACCCTCTCCTCCGCCCCCCCTTCTGACCTGCACTTGCATCATAGTCATTAGTGACTTACCAGCCTGTTCTCACTGCTCCAGCAGGAAGATAACACTTAAGCGTGGAGAGTGTCGGAACACCTATCAATTGGTTGACCCACCCACCCCCGAGGGTATGCCTAAGAGAGCCCAATGAGTCGCTTTCTCGCTTGTTGCTCTCTTCTCTCTGAATCCTTTCAGGGGGCAGTCTCCTCCCCTTTGGCCAGTGATGACAGTGCTGCAAACCACCCACACCAGTGCGTCTGGCCAATCGCTATTGAGAGCAGCTTAAAGAGCTCACACGTCCTTTATGATGACCGAGAGCTGCATCTAAACCAGTCTTCACTCTGATGAATCTGGCATAGCCTGTCCACGTACTAGATAAGCTACCACTAGGATGCCATTGGCTCTAATTCCAGACTGCCAAGCCTTCTGAATCCTGGGGCAAACCCGGATGTGAACAGTTCCACTGAGGAACTCTGTCCTTGCATTTGTGAGATCTCTTTATCACACTTAAAACCAAATGACACCACTTGTTTTCCTCCTCCAGCTGTGTTGTTGGCCGTGCCCTGGGCCTTTCCCTGAAAGCCCCCACCAGCGTAATTACCTGTTGATTGACTAATATGGAAAAGGCGGATCCTCTACCCTTCCAAGGCTGGAGGTTTGCAGCAAATTGTGGCCTTGCACCCCTCAGACCCTTATCTAATGCTATTCCAAGTCTGGAGCTTAGGTGTTCTATTGTCCCTGAACTGTTCCCCCACACTAGCTTGATGTTCAATCCTTTTTATGTTTTGTTTGTTTCCTGTTCACTCCTGTAGAATAAATGGTTCATTTTCTAAGCCATTATTTCCCTTGCCACCAACTTGGGGGCAGAGACAGCCTATATTGGTCTGAACTATATTGCATGTTTTATTTATATGTGCTTTTTATTTTAAATATGTGCTGTGATCATTAAATCTCCATCAGGGAGTCCATCACGTTAATATGAAAAAAGAGCCTTGAGCCTACAACCATGTTTTGATAACACCTGCAACCACTCGCACTCTCGACTCCCTTTCTTGGGTTCTACATAATACCATCTATGCCTGCACCCCCACAGCCATTCTTTCATTCAGAGGAGAAAGGGCAAGAAAGTATCTGTGTGCATTTGATGATTGGAAGTAAAGCTGTAGGAGGAAGACTCCTGGAAGCACAGCCCACAGAGGAAAATGTCTGTGGGTGCTGTGCAGGGTAGGCGCAAATGAAAAATATTTCCATTCTGGTTTACTGTTCACCAGTGTCTGTGACAATTGGAGGTTACTGACTGCTGTTTATCACCACCTGCACACACACATTAACAGGGAAGCACTGTGACAATTGGTGAGCATTACCCAGTCCCAGAATCCTGGTTAGCTGCAGAGAAGGGACTCCTATCGATGTGTGTGTATATAGCCCAGAGCACCAATCATTGCTCTGTAGGGATTCCCACCTGGTGGCAAGACTGGCACCTGGTCATAGTAAGACATAGGATGGTGGATCTGGTTGAAAGTTGCATTGAGCATGAAGTCATCGGCCTTTTGGTTGGTTGGTGGGTGGGTCCTGGCAAAAGCAGACAGTGGCAGGGTTGGTCATGTGGTTATTGTACCCTCATCTCTACCTATTATTATTTACGTATATCACTTGTGAATTATGTAAACCCTCTTTGCACACCGTCATACCTCTGGGCTTCCCCTCACTGTTTGTTCTAATCAGACCTCTTTAGCAGTCTTTCTATTCCAGCTGCAGATGCGTGTTTTCCCCTTTCCTTCCTCCTTGTATAGTTTCTTTTCTTTGACTTGTATAACCAATATCTTTACTCAAGTCTGCTTGCTATTTTTTGTTTTTCATGCACAACTTTAATTTAGTTCATCAGATCTTCACGTGGTTTCTGATCTGCCTTCATACTTCTTTTCTCTGGTCATCTTGTAACTCACAGGCTAAGCGGTATTTAAGGGGGATGGGTTGGTTAAACTGAATTTCAGTTCTTATTTCTACATACTCTTCCTTTTCACCCTTAATCCTTAATGCATAACTAACAGTATTACAAAGGTTTAATAACTTCTTTGGCTTCCAACCCTCGCCAGCTATGTACAGTTCCTAAGCCGATTCTCGAACTTTGAGTTTATTATTACTTGCCTCTGCCTGTGGTCATTGATTAATTTTGAAGAATAAGCAGTAACCTTTTTTTTCCTACTTACATTTTTAAATCCCTTCCCTATTCCCTTAACACATTCTAACCCTCTTCTCGTGAGTTGATTTTGAATGTCTTAACCAACCCGGTGGACGCTGGCTCTCTTCCTGCTGCCCCAGTATTATGTGTCTCGTCTCTAATACTACAAAAGAACAGCATTTTTAATACTTCATTCGATGGGTCACTTTCCTGACTCTTTAAAGGAAGCAATAATTCACACAAGGATATATGTGGTCTCCTGCGTTCTTGATGCGGCAGATGTATATGCTTGTTTGATGTCATGCCTGGTGTTGGCAAGTGCAATGTTGAGAGACTTCATATGAGGGTTCCAACAGCGTCAATTGGAAGGAGGCTGGTTGAGGGAGGAATTGCCCGTTGGGTTTTCCGATCTACTGTTCCCTGGACTTAACTTTATGGCTCATTAGATGATTTGGACTACAGCTCCCGTCAGCCCTAACCGGCAGAGTAAATGGTGAGGGATAAGGGGAGTAGCATTGAAAACGTGTGCAGAGCCAGAGGCTACAGACCCTGACATGCTGTAACAGAAGAATAAAGACATGATTATTTTATTTACTACAATTAAGGTACACAAATTCTACAATCCTCTTAAATGTTGCTTAATCCCTCAATTAATGCTAATTTACATAATTTCTCTTTTTTTTTCTTTTTTCGCTCCCTAAGCAATTTTAATATCTATCTGGAAATTAATTCTAAAGAACCTTCTTCATGTCTGGTTTTGTGCTACTCGTTTTTCAAAGACCGCCTTTTATTTCTTTCACCAATTGGCTTTCATCTCAGTGTCATGCTAACCTATTAAGACTTATTCGCCATGAGATTTGTTGACCAAATAGTTCACTTATGCATCCCTTTTCATCTTTGATATTACTTTATCATGTTTCTCCTCTACCGCCTAACCAGACTAATTTCTTAAGCTGATCAATCCTTTCTTCCTCTACAATGTTCTGCAATTTTCTTTGATAGGCTATACTGCATTTTCTCCACTTTGTTTAATCCATCATGATTTCCTTCTACAGCTGTATGAGTCAGTTTCTGTCCACCTGCGTGAAGTACTGTATGTCCTTGGTCTCATTTCTGGTTTAACTAAAACCAGAAAAGGGTTTGTAAAATGAGCAGGAGCTAAAACTAGCTCCTGGGTGTTAGGCATCACCTTGTAAACAGGAGCTACCAGAGATTCCCTTTTCACTTTGTGTCCATTTTGTATGAACCATTGTGTTTAAATGTATATTAGATGTGCTCTAATTCTTCATTATTAACATTCTCATATACTCAGTTAATGTCACATTTAAATGTTTGGAAGGCTCCAGTTGGCTCTAGGATCCAAATGTGGCCTTTGTTTTCATGCTAACCAGGCTCTACTATGCTAGAAGCGGGAGCTAAATGGCTCCCGTCTCCCGTCAATTTCGAAGCCTGCATAACCTATATTCTTTTCTATACTTTCTACTTTAGAATTCCCCACACCATTAATAGACACTCATGCACTTTCCCTGTTAATCTTTCCATCACTGGATTCCTTATGCTTACTCTATACAATGATTGAATTCCTTAAGTGCATGATCTTTCATTCCTCTACCACTGTTGTCCCATACAAGTATTTGCTCTTTTAGGAATCCATAAATAAAAGTAGAGCAGCAGTAACGTTGGAACTTTTGATGTGTCTGCAAAATTATTAAACAAAATGAGTTAATGGTAGTTTATAAAAATAATATTTCTTTGTATTTAATCAAGAAAATAGATTTTTACAAAATTGAGTCAAAATCAATCAGTTAATCTCTATCTTGCAGTTCTTGGAGTTCCGAAGTCCAATTCTAAGGTAGTTTGTGTCAATTTTGTTGGGTCAAAAATGAAATGAGGTTAATCAGGTGATTCTTACGCCGATCACAGGCAGTCAACGTCAAGTCGCGATGGGTTGATTTAGCGGAAATTTTAGATGCTGCATAATTTTGTAGGTCGTGATTAAGCATTTAGTTGAGTCACCGTTGATCAGTCTAGACCAGCATGTTGGTTCGTCCATCAACGCAAAGTCTGACGGGGTGTTTTTTAAGTAACATGATCTGATCGGTTGGTTCGCTGGGCACTGGTGCAGCAGATGACGTACAGTTTCTTTTTCAGTTTTCCAGCTGCAGAAACGACATAAATTGGTTGTTGTTAGGCCTCTGGTGGCCAACATTTCGTTCGTAGGAAGCAAGTTGAGGCTGGCTCGCAACAGGAGATCTCGTCCAGGTTAGGGATTTTTTTTTTATGGAGCTCATTCAGTTTTTCTGTGTTAGGTGGCAGGTGAGCAGTCAATGTGTTTTTTTTCTGCTGCTTCAAGTGTAGATATCCAGTCTTGTTCCTTTTTAGTTTCGTTTGGATTCTGACAGGGTTGTTAATTAAGGTGTCTTCATCGCACCCAATCGAGCCCAGTGCGGCTGTGTTTAGGTTCCGCCATAAGAGTAATTTTTGGGATTTTGAAACCTCTAGTTCTTGATTGATCAAGTTGTAGATGGAAGGAGCAGGGGCCATCCGGCACTTTCGATAAAGCATCAACTTACTATATTTGACCAATCCTCGAAGAGAGGAAAGACTTAGTTCGCGTTGTATAGATGCTACCGGGGTTGAATTGGGCAAGCCGAGAACTTTCCTCCAAAATAGAGCTTCCAATTTTGGCCAAGATTCTTGAGGGATGTTTATCATTGCGTCTGCCCCATAAATCAACGTTGGAACCACCTTCTTTTTGTAAAACTCTTATCACTGGAACCAAGGGGAAAAGACCACATTTTTTGTCTATAGCTTTGCCTTGTGCCGCCAGTTTGATTGTTTTGGATCTTAATGACAGTTGTATGACAGTTGTATGGCTGTTTCATGTTGGCTACTGTTTAGCGTAACTCCCAAATATTTGAAGTCTTGTACTTTTTCGATACAGTTGCCATCTAGTTTAAGTCAGATCTTTTCATGTTTTCTGTTGTGAGTTTCTAAGATCATAAATTTGGTCGTCTTTTCATTTATTTCTAGATTGCTTAACTCGATGTATTGATGTAGGTTGTTCAATTGTCATTAAATACCAATTGGGGTGTAGTCGAGGAGAATAAGATCTGTATACAGTAAGTGGGAGATGGCTGTTTTATGTAGTTTTGGAGGGAATGCCCTGACAGCTGCTTCTGACTCCTTAAGATCTCCCAAGTAAGCCAAAAAGAGTGCTGCAGCTAAAGGACACCCTTGTTTTACACCTCTTGCTGTAGGAATTAGTGATGATAGAACTCCTTGTTGATCTAAACGCACACGCATGGAGGTATCGGTGTAGAGAGCCTTGATGGGAGCTAAAAGGGCTGGTGGACAGTTCCAGGCTTCAAGTTTGTTCCACAGGCGGGCTCTATCGACTTTGTCAAATGCTTGTGTTAGATCAATGAACGCGATGAAGATTCGAGGCCCTCCTTCTAACACCTTGTTCTTTAAGACGTTCAACAAAAGGATGTTGGCTGCTGTACCCAAGTTCTTTTTGAAACCTGTTTGAAATAGGTCACCAAAAGGCGCTTGTTTGGCCCAGGCTTTGAATTTGTCCAATAGTAGCATGCCAAAGACCTTTCCTATCGAATTTAATAGGGCAATTGGCCTGTAGTTCGCCGGATCACTCATCTCCTTCCTTAAAGATCGGCACGACCAATGCGGATTTTCATGAGGGTGGAATAGATTTTAGTTCTGCACATCTCTCGAAGATTTTGCTGAGGAGTCTTGACCATTCTCGGGGACAGGATCTCAGATCGGCGTTTGTTACCCCATCTGGGCCAGAAGCTCTGGAGTTCTTTAGGATTTTGATCCGATCTTCGATATCTTCTTGATTGTTTAGTTTTGCCCAGTGTATGGTTTCTGTGGTTGAGGATAGAATGGGCCCGATGGGTGGGCATAGAAACAGTTTCTTAAAGAAAGTCGTCCACTTTTGCTCACTTATGCAGGTTATCATCGAGTTTTCTATTGCTGGCGATGTGGATTTTAGGAGAGTCCAGAATTCTCGAGCTTTGTGTCCACATACTGCTGTTAAGATGTTTTCCGCGTCATTTTGGTAAAGGTCGAGCCGGTAACTATTAAGCCAGTTTTTATTGTTTTTTTACTGCTGCAACAGCTTCGCAGGATGATATCAGTGACGTTTTTACCTTTTGTTTGATTCTTCTCATCTCTCCTCTTTTAGTCACTAGCAATTTGTCATAGGAGCGAATGATTTGCGTACTTGGTCTCTGTTTACAAGTGGGGGCTTTGTTGTATACTGTCGGAAGCGGAATGTAATCGACTTGTTTTAATCGGTCGGAGTAAGCCATCCCATTGTATCTAGTCTCGATGTCTCTTATTGAATCAGTCTTCAATTTTAACCTAGTCCCTCTGGAATTACTTTCTAGGTCACTGTTCATCATTTGTCTTGGTGGGGCTGATGCAGACCATGTCATGGACAACGGGTTGTGGTTGCTCGCTTTAACTTATCATGAAGGCAATCGTCACGTGTAGCAGGGATCTTGAAACAAATATGTAATCGATAGTGGCTTTGGAGATGTCTCTCCCACGACACAGGTCGCTGTAGGTCAGGGAACACCTTAGGAGAGCTTGATTGCAGAAAAGGATTTTTTCCACTGAGATGCCACAACCATGTCTACAGGCTATCGGGAGGCCCGATGAAGGTCATCCTAAAGGAACCTTTTTTGCAAGAGCTAAGATTGTTTCGTAGCCTTCAAGTGTTGGTTGCTGAATGAGCCACGTCTCTTGCAGACAATTAGATAACATTTTCCAAGGTTTAAATTTCCTGGCATGGTCAAATGGGTGTGTCCCCGAGTGTTACATGAACTTATTTGTCGAAGCCTGTAGATGGTGATCTTTCTGTAGTAGTTGTTCTGAGGCAATGGATTGCTATTTCTTTCTCTGAGTTGTTAATACTTTTGGGAGCCAAGACCACATGCCTTGTAGTGAGGTTCCCTTAGTTGCTGAATTTGTTGTGGTTTGTTTAACAGGGACTTCTTGAGAGATGGATCTCACAATAGGTATATCATTTACTTGCAGGGTTCTGACCTTAGATTTCACAAAAGGTGGTTCTTACTGAGTCGTTGGTATGTGTTGCATGCAAGCTTCACAACTGTTGATTCATTGACTTCTCGATTGATCTTTTTGTTATCTGGTTGAGAGCGACTACTGCTCTTTACTGGTGCATTAACTTTTGACTTGAACTCTGCGGCTTTGTATGATTTATGCAACAGGTCTCTTAACGGTGTATGACGTGACGTCCGATTGATTAGGTGACGGTTGTTTTGTTCTCTTTCATTGTTTATTGTAGCACCGCATGAAGAAACTGATTCTGGAGGACTCGCTAAGTTCATATCCTAATTTGAGGATATCGGGAGCTGCTGATTTCAATACCTTCTTCACCCTTGCAGAAGCTCCATGCAAGTGAGCTCTTGCTTTCTGATACTTGTGCCTAGGTTCCACTATTAGTAAGTCATCTGATTTAATCTGGCGAAGATTTGAGATGTTAAAGAGCGCTAGAACTGACCTCCAGTTTAGGATAACTTCATCACGGTTTTCTTTGATTTGTTCTAGTTTAAGTATCCATTTCACATGGTCAAATTGTTTTGGTTTCTCGTTGTATATTTGGGTTCTGGATCTGTAATGGGTACCAGTACTAGGTTTTTCTTTGAGGCTGAGATTTCCAGAGATCAGTGTTTTTTAGTCTGGTTTTTGCCTGTCACTCTGTTGTACACGACTGCTTAATCTTTGAGTGTTTGTTTGCCTTGTGGCTGTCAGAATCATATCGGCTGGAGTGAGAGGGCCGGTCTCTTGAGAATTGATCAGGAATTGTTTTGTTCTGAGATGACCATTTGGCCTTTTTAGTGAGTTTATTACAACTAGCTTCTAAGGTGTAATGTGGAGTGTCTGTGTTCTTGTCACTTTCATTGCACTTTTCATACAGTTTAAGGTTTATATTTTTTTTACATGAATTTGTCAGCTGAAGTTGACGCTTGTGGGGACAAATGGTCCGATAGGTGCTGGCTTATGTTCATAAGATTTTTGTATCCAAGAAAGTCATCAATTGATTTTGGTGACGGGAGTTGTGTAGGTTTTGAGACTTTTAATGACGTTGTTGGAAGTGATTCAGATCTTTGAGGTGTAGTCACTTGATCTGCTTGTGTGTTCAATTTTTATTCGTGTCGGGACTGATGTTGAAATATTGGTTTTATTGTTTGTCTAAGTTGCTCAGATTTACAGTAGGAATTTTCTTGATGGTCAGTTTTTGCCACAAGTAGCTTTTTCACAGAATTCTGTGGATGTTTGCCCAGGTAGAGTAAGATGGTTCTCACCCATTAGGCGTTGTTAGAGGTGTTAGGATGCGTCACTTGGTTGGAAATTGTCAAGTTGGAAGATAGACAAGCCTCCAGGTTAGAGCTTGATGGACAAGCACTCGTGTTGTTGACTGTCAGATCGATCAATATAGCGGTTTGTGTTCCCATCTCTGCTCGTTTCACTGCCGGTAGGGTTTGACTTGGTAGCATTTGCGGCGATGTCGGTGAATTCTGAGATGCTGGGGATGACATGGTTTTGGATTCTAGTGCCATGATGTATGCTTCTAGGAAAATTACTTTGGTGTGGATCATCGCTTGCAGCGTCGTATGATCTTTTTAAGGAATCAGCAATTGCTTCATATAATTTGAAAGATGTAGGTGCAATTGTCACTGCAGACATTATCGAAAATATGTCAGACTTCTTTTTCGGAGTGTCAGAGTTGCTGATACTCAATTGATTTGTCGAGTATCAGGTTGAGAATCTAAAGCAGTTGGTCGATGGGTTTTAGATGGTCTATGTGAATCTAAAGAGTTTCCTCGAGGTACATGACAGTGGGGCTGGTTAAAATGATGGTCATTGAATGATCCATGTTGGTTACTTTGTTTCTTAGTCCGGCTAGGTACATTGTTGTTGTTTGATAAGGTCAATGCTTTTTCGACACTTGGATCAGTAACTATAGGATCAATAGTTAGACTTTCATTGTTGGATGGAGGTGCTTGCATTTCGCCCTCCGCCTGCTTCGGCCGGGCTTGGTCGTTGACAGTTTCTGGGGAGGAATCGTTCTCATCTAGATTTACGTCCTGGTTTTCAAATTGTAGATTGACTGAATAAATTAGACTCTTTTCAGTTGGAGAGGTGGTTTGTAGAGGTTCGTATGATGAGTCTACCGCTTCTGGAATACTGTTTTCATTTGAGGATGTAGAAAGCGCTGCAGGAACATCATCTTCGTCTGTGGGTCTGAGATTGCCTCCCAATAATGCTGGTTGCCTGTTGGGGAAGGTGATTGATGGTCGATCATTTCTTTGGCACTGGCAATCTTACGATATTTTGCAAGAGGGAGGCATTCTTTCACAGCCTCAAGTATTTCTGCATCAGATTTCTAAGGAGGCCATCCTATTTTCTGCTCAGGTTGTAGTCCGGAAGTGAAAAAAAAATCAGTCAAAAGATTACACGCTCCACTCATCTTTGTTTTTGTTATGTTTGCAGATGTTTTATGTGTGCGCCCATGTTCAGATGGTATAACCGAAGGGCACAAGTTTTTGGATGAAGTTTTTTTACGAGGCCCCTTAGGTAGCATAAGCGATTATTTTATTTATTTATTTTAAATGATACAGCAAGGGGCCTTTGCCGCTTTTTCAGATTGGGTGGCTGAGGCTGCGGTTCCGATGTGGCCTGCGAGGCCGCTTTGGAAGCGTTACAAGCTGGCTGAGGCCGCTTTTTGCAGTCTGCATCGTTTAACAACGAATATGTATGAACTTGTGCAAACACAGTCAAAGGTCTTTGTTGCAGTGATAGTATGTCTCCTATAGGGGGTGCACTTCGTGGAGAGATCAGTAGATTGACTTGCATGACGTGCCAAGGGACTGCCTCCCAACAAACCTCTTCCAATTCGAACCCGCCGAGAACGCTTCTCCCGGTAAGATTCGTAGGGGAGCGCAGCGTCTCAGCGGTGCGGGCTGTGTCCTGGCCTGGTGCCGTGCTCACTTCGCAGATGTATGCTGCACACAAAGCATCCTCCTCTCTATGTCCCGCAACCTGCTTGTGCGGCAGGCTCTCTCCGGGGTCTACTTCCGAGGTTCAAGCAGGTGCAAGTTGGGGAGGAAACTCGGGCTGCATGGAGCTCACTTTGATTCCAGTTCAGCGAGTCCCGCGATGAGGGGAGTGGACATCCCTCTTTAACTTCGTAGTCCGTGTTGATTACATTTCTGTATACTACGCCCCGAGCGCTTGCCTCTGGGCGAGAATTCGTCACAATAAGGTCGCCGGATTTGGGGCTCGTAGATAAATGAGGTAAGGTTTTTGATGGAAAGGTACTTGATGTCATTGCATTGTCCTTACTAACTCTAGTTTTGAAGTGTTTTGTTGGTTTGCCGGCTTCATTCTGCATGTCTTCAATGGAGGAACGTTTCTTTGAACTCCTTAAGCACTGTCTCTCATAATCTTCTTTATGAGCTGAGACGGGGGCTACCAACCTGCCCGTCCTGACAGCCATGACTGCAGGACTGCCACTCGCCGCCGCTCCGCGGTTACGAACAGTCTTTAAGCAGCACAGTGGGTCCACCCACAGAGTAGGAAAGACTCTGGTTTGCAGGTCCAACAGAGTTTACCACAAGAACAGGACTGCCACTCGCCGTCCACTCAGTGTATTACATCATATGGCATTTAATAGTTCGTCCGAGGCAATGATTTGGCTCACAGAGTACACTGGAAAATGGGCGTGGCCGTGCCAAAAAGGGGAGAAATCATGTGATTAGCGTCTGTTGTATGGTTCTTAGGATGGCTCTTCCAGGGTCTGGTAAACAGTGCCACGTAGTGCCCACTTAATAGTAGTTACATAATTACTGGCAGGGCCCCCTTCAGTGACAAAAAAACCTCAGTCCCCAATACCTGAACTTTAGCATTGACAGTCTGCAGATACCAGTCTCCACTTCGGTGAAGACTCTAGGGGCCTGATTCACAGAATGTTTTCCTATGGGATTGCATCATTGTAAAACGCTTCTGTGAATCAGGCCTTTGGCATCTACCTAGAGTCCGTGCTCACTATGACTCGCCAAGTAGATATTGTGACCTAGCTGCCTACACCTTGAAGCTTATTAATGCTTCTAGGCCATTCCTTGCCTTAGCCAACTGCCTCACAATCGCAAGATTGGATTATTGCAACACTGTATTTGCGGGCACTTCTGCATATAACATTTACAAACTACAAGTGATCCAAAATATGCACATACAGGGCGGCACGCCATCACCTTAGCGCACGATCACTTGCATGTTCTCAATACTCACAAGGCATAGTAGGTACATCCCTCTCCCCCTCTGCTCTTATTGTGTTGTAATGTATACTCCTACGTCCCATCCCCTTTCCTCCATACTTATGGGACATCTCTCCGTCCTGTGGGATGGGGACTGGAGCACTTTGTAAAAAGCATCCAAAATTTTGCAAAAATGTGTCCTTCCTCTCATTCTTGCGAGGGGCCCGGCACGCAGCCGCAACCCCGCCCACCTTGGCTCCGCACCGCCCATCGGTCCTTTTCTCCGCTCGTTCGGGACTGGACGCACTTGCATCCGCAGAAGATTTTCTTCCCTTTTTTCCTCTCTGGCTCTCGCTAGCGATCATGTACTAGTCGGTCTGTCGTTCAAACGAGACTTTCCAGATTGTTCACTGTGTCACCGATTCTTTGCAAGGGCGGGCCCCCATCCTCTTTGTCTCGAGTGTTTGGGTCCGGACCACCATTGGGACTCCTGTTTTTACTATGATTCCCTTTCGGTCCGGGCACTTCAACGTCGGTTGGAGCGCTGGGAGGAGGTATTTCGACGTGCCCCTCCCTTGCATTTTCAAGCTTTTATCATCGAAAAGAAGAAACGACCGGTAAGTTCTTTACTTTTTAGAGCACCCCGGCTGGGAGATACCTTTCTGGGCTCTTCCCAAGCCGGGAGGAGCGTTAGTCGCTCTTGTCACTGGGGATTGCCCTGAGGTGCCTTCTGGGCCTAAAGATTGTACCGGAGTTTTCTCCGAGGGTCTCTGTAAGGGGCCTGTGGATACTGGAGTACACTCCAAGGCCACTCCTGTGGGGACGGCTTTCAGACCCAGTTCTACTGAGTCATGGGGTACCGGAGCTAGCTCTGAGGTCTCTTTATCGTTTTCCCTCAAAAATAAAACCGGGGTGAGCCCCGAGGCCTTGGTTGGGCTTGGTGTTACCGAACGGATGTTCGAGGCCCGCGCTTGTAAGGCTGTTACCGGACCTGGGTCCGAGGTCCCTCTACAGAGGCTAAGGTTACCAACATTTCTGAGAGGCCTGGCAAGGCCTTATCGGTGAAAGTTGTTTCTCACCGTTCCCGCTCTTGTGGCGATGCCAGAACTGTTGAGTGGGCAAAGAAGGAAAGTTCTTCCTTTACCGGCAGCGCCGAGGTCCTTCCTGAGAAGGCTAATTTGGCTATTGGTATGTCGCAGAAACATTCCCGGCCTCCTAGTACCGGCTCTGCCGAGGTTCCTTACGTAAAGGCTAAAGTTAAGACCTCTGATCCATCGACGGGGACCCCTGCCTCACTTCCTCACGTGCCGCAGTTCTCCTCAGGTGATGGCAAAATGGCGGCCATTCCCGCCACGACCACAGCGGCCATTTTGGGCGCTTCCCCTACAGCTACGCCATCAGCCTCGGGTGTAGGGCTTGGTTCTGTGGGTGAACATAGAATTCCTTGTGCGCATCCTTTTCACCCAGTTTACGACTGGAACGCTCGGAGGCCCCTTCTGCACAATGTTTTGTTGCCTGTGGGGTCGGCACCTTTGATTTTTGTGGACACTTCGGGGGATGGGCCTGTGTGGCAACCCTCCCCATTGCGTCCCTGGAATTATCCTCCTCATGAGGTCTCCACTGGTAGTGCCAAAAAGGTCCCTGGAGGATGCTTTTTTTCGCAAATTTCAGACGCTCATGCGTACCGATCCCATGAGGGAATATATGAAAGGGCCTTTTAGGGAGATATGTCCGCCCGTGCCTCCGGCTCCACCCGTTCCTCCGGTGGTCCCGTCGACGCCTCCCTTGCCTACGGTGCCTTCCTGACTCTTCCACCTTTGCTCCCGTTGTCCCCTGTGGACAAGGTAGCGCCCGACACAGCTCAGCAGGATCCTGACCTGTCGGATGATGCGCAGGGCGATCAGGACAACGAGGATCTGCCACGCTCTATTAGAGCTTTCCATGACCGGGTACTGAACATGATGTGCTTCTTGGATGTTGCTTTCTGGGGCATTCACCCTGTCTCCTTTGGATTTCTTCGGAAGAGGTGGCTTTGACATCTTGTCCGCCCCCCCCCCCTACTCCACGGTGGTGGCTGCGGCTACCTTACAGTCCAGGCCTGCAGCATCCTCTTCCACGATGGCTACTCAGGTTCTCGGAAAGGAGGACAAGCTTCTTGACTCCCTTGGGAGGAAGATTTTCGCTAACTCGGCCTTGCAGCTCTGGCAGGCCAATGCCGAACTAGTGTTGGAGGGGGCTAATATGCGGATGTGGAAAGGTCTGTCGGAGTTTGAGGAGTTTATTCCGGTTGAAAAGCTGGAGGATTTTAAGACGGGTTTATCCAATGCCAGGGTCTTGGCCCAGGATCTCCTGGAGGCTGCGGCTCACCACGTAGACACCTCGGCTCGGGGCCTTATGCTGAGGGTTTATACCTCACGACAGGCGTGGCTACATGCCACAAACGGAGGTGCAGGACAAGGTGTTGGACCTTCGGTTTGACGGTAAGGAGCTGTTTCATTCTACAACGGATGTCGAGTTGACCAAGACGAAGGATAGCACGCAGACAGCTAAGTCCTTGTCAGTCCTGGTAAAAACCCCCTTTAAAACCCAGAGACCGCTGTCGCAAAGTCGGCCCTCCTCTGGTTTCAGGGGCATCCTTGACCGGAAATCTCGTAGAGTGGATACCCCTTCGGGGAATAACTGCCGGAGGCAACAACGGACTCGGTTTTTCTCCCACTCCTCAGCCTCCTCCTCAGGTTCAGGTGGCAATACCACTGAAAAACCTACAAAATGAGGGTTCTCCGCACTCGCACGAGACCCCGGTGGGAGGACGCATTGCGTCTCATTGGGAGGCGTGGCAGACCATCACCAAAGACAGGTGGGTCTTGTCAGTCACTCGCACGGGCTTCCACTTACCCCTATCCCCTACCCCACCCTTCAAACCTCCCTTCCAGATGTCGGGATCACCCTCCCTGAATGCTGAGGTGCAGAAGCTTCTGGACCTCAGAGCGGTGGAACCCGTTCCTCTCGGGGAACGAGGGGAGGGCTTCTACTCTGTACCTACCGTATCTGGCTGGGCATGATCATCTTGAATTTCTCTTGGGATAGGAAAAGATTGAATTGGGAAAGGTCTAGGATGGTGCGCAGGCCAGCCTGGTTGGGTTTGGGCACTGTATGTCGGCCTGGTGGTTCCAGAGGCTTCTGGGGCTCATGGCCTCGTGCGTGTTGGCTCTTCCTCTTGCTCGTCTCAAGATGAGGCAAACTCAGATGGCTCTTCAGAGTTCTTGGCGTCAGGCTGTGGATCCGGACTCCAAGTTGATAATGATTCCGGCTTTCATGAGAGTGGACCTGGAGTGGTGGTCGTCTCTCAGCAACCTGTCGGTGGGTGCAGGGTTTCAGGACCCAGCCCTTACTGTGACTGTCACAACAGACTCCTCCCTTCTGGGGTGGGGTGCGACGTTGGATCTTCTTCAGGTCTCGGATCTTTGGTCGCCTCAGTACAAGCTCCTCCACATAAATCATCGGGAGCTTCTGGCGATCTTCGTAGCGCTCAGCGCGTTCAGACCGATCATTTCCAACAAGGTGGTCCATATATGCACGGACAATGTGGTGTCGATGTATTACATCAACAAACAAGGGGGAACCAAGTCTCCCCCTCTTGTGGACCTGTCCATCCAGATCTGGGAATGGGCTGTTCTTCATGGTGTTTGGCTGCTTGCAGTGCACATCCCAGGTCAGCCGACTATCACAGCGGATGCCCTCAGCCGGCGGACAATGGTCAGCTACGAGTGGGATTTGAAGGCGGAGGTTCTCTCATGGATTTTCCTGCGTTATGGCACACCGGAGGTGGACCTCTTCGCTACGGCGGTAAACAAGAAGCTTCCTCAGTATTCCTCCAGAGGGGGCTGGGAGCCTCCTCTCTGGGGGGATGCTCTCGAGAATCCATGCCACAACATGAGAGCTTGCGCTTTCCCGCCTCTGCCTCTAGTTCACCAAGCAGTTTTCAAATTGGAGAACTCTGTGAACTGTTCTCTCCTACTCAAGGCCCCGTGGTGGCCGGCCAGGTTTTGGTTCTCAGAACTTCAACACCCGTCGGTGTATCCACCGATCAGAATTCCGGTGACCCCCGATCTTCTTCACCAGGGGGAACAGCAGCTGTGACACCCCTCCCCACAATCGCTCAGCTTGGCGGCATGGTGCCTGAGTTCAAGTGTTTAGAACATCTTAACTTGTCAGCGGATAACATGCGTATTATCCAGGCAGCCAGGCAGCCAGGAAACCCTCGACTAGGTCCCAGTACAGAAGCAAATGGCTTAGGTTCTGTCATTGGTGTTTAGGCAAGCAGTTGGACCCAAGGGGGGGCTACAATTGACACAGTACTGTCCTTTGTATCCTTCTTAGCGGAGTCGGGTGTCCACGTTCTGTCATGCAGAATTTACCTTTCATCGGTTTCCGCTTACCTTTCTATGGACCAATGCTCTAACTCTCTGTGTAACGCAGTGGTTAAGAGGCATTTTTCAGGCTTGACACGCATCTATCCTCCAATTCGTAGTCCTCACCCGACGTGGGATCTAAATGTGGTCCTGACGGCGTTGTGCCATAAACCTTTCAAACCAATGGCCATAGTGGACCTCAAGTACCTATCCTGGAAAGTGTCCTTTTTGGTCGCCGTTACATGAGCAAGGCGGGTGAGTGAGCTCCAGGCCTTGTCGGTGGAGCATCCCTTCTTGGTCTTTCACAAGGATAAGGTAGTCCTACGGACAAATCCTGCTTTCCTGCCGAAGGTGGTATCTGAGGCTCTTAAGTTCTATCTGGACAGAACATCCGAGATTAGGAATTCTTCTCAACTGTTTGTGACCTTTTGGTAACCCAAAAGGTAAGCAGGCATCTAAGGCGACTATTTCTCGGTGGATCGCCGCCTGCATTGCGGAGTCTCATCGTCCAAGGGCTGAAGCCTCCTAAAGAAATTCATGCACACCTGGTGCAGGGTAAGGCAGCTGCGGTTGCCTTTCAGAAATATGTCCCCTGGGAGACCATCGCTAGGGCAGCTACTTGGGCCTCCCCATCTGCTTTTTGTAAGCATTATTGTCTAGACATGAGCTCAAGAGCTGATGCTCAGTTTGATCAGGCTGTGCTGAAGAACCTTTTTCAGTAAGGGGTATTTCCATCCACCCATAGTTCCTGTAAGGAGTGCTTGGGAATCTCCCATAAGTATGGAGGAAAGGGGACGGGAAGTAGGTGTATAACCAGGTTACTCATCGTAGTGACCACCTTACTCCTAGTCCATAGTCCCCTTTCCTCCATACGCCCGCCTGCCGTGCCCTCTAATAAGGTTCCTCTGTTATTGCTAATAGGTCTGAGACCTGGCGATAGAAAAGGACTGATGGGCGATGTGCGGGGCAGAGCCAAGGTGGGCGGGGTTGCGGCTGCGTGCCGGGCCCTGCGCAAGAAAGAGAGGATGGACACATTTTTGCAAAATTTTGGATGCTTTTTACAAAGTGCTCCGGTCCGTCCCACAGGACGGAGAGATGTCCCATAAGTATGGAGGAAAGGGGACTATGGACTAGGACTAAGGTGGTCAATACGGTGAGTAACATGGTTCTTTTCCACCCTCGCTCCCTCCCTGCCTGCCCTGTGGGCGTGTAGAAACCGTGGTTTCATATTGCATAAGCGACTAACGAGCAAACCATAAATAAATGTATTCTAAGCTATATGGTAGATGCGGGCGTGAACGCCATCTTGGCAAGTGGCAGCCATCTTAGAATTTAGGCCCAAGCGCGGCGAGCAGCACTTTGTGTATTAGTATTAAGCCCCATGCATGAGCGTGAACACCACCCCCATCCTGGAGTTACGGGCCCTGGCGCCATGGGAAGAATTTGCCCTGCAAGGTCATCAGAAGGGAGCAGAGCCCCTTTTGGTAGTCCCATCCCACAATCCCACAAAGCAAGGCCCTCCTACCCCACCATCCCGTCATGAGATATACAGCCATGCCATGCTTTCATCCCATGACCCCCGCATGCCACAGTATCATCCAAACCACAGATCATAAAACTTTTACACCCCTCGATCGATCACGAAGATCAGAAGGCAAGGCTATCGCGCCTTCATGAATGGGTCACGTGATTTGTGCAGTGAAGTGCAGGGTGGCATCAGAATTAGCTCAAAACTAAGGTGTAGGACCTTGAGAGTGCTAATCTGTCTTGGAAAGAGTGACGTGTGTGAGAGTTAGTATGACCTTGGTTCTCCCCCCGAGCTCATCCCAGTATCTGCCAGGTGCAAAGTTACAATCGTTAGAATAACATTGTATGTTAAGAGTAGCTTATTAATTGTTAGGTCATCTCACCGCGGGTGACGAGCCCAGCAGCAGCAGCAATGTGAACAGAGATGGGGCGATGAAGATGGACCAATGGCCTGGCATTCCATATGGAGCAGGCCCTACATCTATAGGCCTCTGCCAGTCCGTGTTATAGAATTGTACTGTTTAATATGTCATCATTAGTGATGCTTTTTGTGCTTATGTACTGTACATGCCAACGGAACTCGGAACATTCCGGGCAACAGAGTTCTTTGATGGTGCATTCCTATTTTTGAAGAAATAAATCCTTGTTATCCATGCAAGAGTGTCTTGAGCCTTTTTGCCTAGCAGGCTGTATTTTCTTCTGGCATGAGCCTGCAGGGGCGTTCCTTCACATCAGTAAGGCTTATTGCCTAGTTTGCAGCATCTTATTTGTATCTGCATTTGTAAAGTAGGACTACATGGCCTCTCCTGCAGGTCTCCTACACAGCATCCGTTTCCGTTGTTGGATCATGGAAAGTTTAACCCACTAAGCGCCCTGCAAAAAAACGAATGGTTCGTATGCAGAAATCCTTGAATAGGGATATGCCAGCAATTTTTTTTTTCTTATGAATCTGGTTGGGTGGGGGTTAAGGCGCTGTTGACGGAGGGAAATAACCACTCATACATAAGGAATGCATTTAAATGCATTCTTAATACAAGGGCTGAATATCATGAGAATAATAGTTAAATCTTCTAAATAACATGAATATTTTACACTGGTATGACCCAGTGCCGAAGAATTAATGTAGAGCCTGTTAATTAGTGTGGAAGACAGCTTCTCGAATTAATATGTGGTGTTAATTAACAGGAAGTATGATGTTGTATTGTAATTACCACCAATATGTTTGACATGCTTGGTGAATCCTACACATGACAATAAAACCAAACATATTTGAGGTTAAAGAACATTTTCCTTTTTTGTTTTCTAGAAATATGGACAGACTATTGAGACTCGGCGGAGGAATGCCTGGACTTGGCCAGGTTCGTGTGTAACCTGTCTGTTCCATCCTGATGCATGTGTTGATAATATTTGTGCACTGATTTTAGCACTCTTAAAAGTTCAATGCAGCAGAACCTGATAAACTATTTGCTGGTAATTGGAAATATCACTTGGATGTAGTGTTTTATGAAACATTGACAATGAAAGCAAGGCTCGTTCTTTACTGTTTTAATTCTCGTTTGTTCTTCAGAGGTCATTTCACACTTTTTATAGCATTTATGCTACACGTGTTAAGAAAATGCTACAATGCGCTCAAATGCCTTCATTCTGAAAGTAAACGTCTGTAAGTGACGTTTGCCGTTATTAAAACCATGTCAACCTTTTTAGAAATGGTGTTCACCTGTTATTATTTCTCTAGTGTTCTCAAATGATTTCTTAAACCATGACAACCGTAGCAAATGTTTGCGTGCCCCTGTTCTGTCTAACATAGGCCTATTTTCTATCTTTTTGAGGTGTGATCCATTTTCCAGCATGCTTGATCCTGAACGTTCTAATTAAAATTTGATATATTTATCAATATGGGTGTGAACTTGAATGCTGAATGGAAGAATTTATTTGAATGTAATCTGTGAGCTTTAATTTGGAAGCGCACAGTGGACTTGCAAAGCCTGTATCCTGAATGTGCAATCAACCTTCATGTAGCGCCTATTTATTTACTACTTTGGCCACATTGCCTTTTATTTATGGTGAAAACCTTACTCTGCCTATGTTTCCCCCCCCCCCCTTCACTTCTCCGTGCCCTTAAAGTAAACATTTAAACAAAATCAGTCTAACCTAGCCCTGACTGCTTAATCGGTCACCACAATAACAGCCTGACGTTGCATAAAACAATGTGCAGTTAAGAGGGATTTGGGATGAAATGGATAGTTATGACCGTCCTGATTAGATCTTGCTGAATGTATTAATGGCTGTCTGGGATTCTGTTTTGAATCCACATCCTAAGTGAAACGTTCCAGGGCTTCTTTCCGCACAAACAATGTGGTGACCCTCTTTTATTGCGTGGCCTCCAAATTTGAATATTGCTGTGTTTTTTTTAATTATTTGTATTTTTTATTTTGAATGTAATTCAACTACATTCAGACTTCACATCATGTTATACTCTATAGTACATTTACATCATCTTTGTCCGTTTTAAACCCTGCACACCCCCAACTCTCCCTCCCCTACCCTGGCTTACTTTACCACATATATCTATACCACATTAACATCTATATTCCGTAACGCACAAGGCTGTCCATCGCTGTCCGGGTTGTGTGCTGGCTCTTGTCCACCTGCTCTGGAGGTGACCAGCTCCTCAATTAACTGCCTCCAAGCTACCATCCCTCCCTCCCCTTGATCTTCCGGCCTGGCCACTGCTTCTTGCCATACCATCGTTTCTGTATTCGCCCATTTTACCAGGTCTTTCCACCATATCTGCCCCTGAGGTCTCGTTTGTGCCTTCCACCTCATCGCTATCCGGCGCTTCGCCAATATACATGCTAGATCGTTAAGTTTGCTTACATGTTTGGCCCTCTTGGATCTGGTGAAGTCCCCCAGCAAGCACGCTAGCGGATATCTGATATCCAGAATGTTGTCTGCCTTTACTAGCATTTGAGCCACCTCTCCCCAAAACCTGCCCACCTCCACACAAGCCCAAAACATATGGGTCAAATCTGCATTGACCACTTCATATTTTGGGCAAGTTTGTGTTGCTGCTTGCCCAAACCTCGCTATTCTGTACGGGGTTAAATACGCCCTGTGGGTTCTATACAATTGTATCTGCTGTAGTCTAGAGTTCCTAGACACCTTGTTATGATACACCATGGCTCTGTACCACATTGCATCCGACATCGCTTCTCCCAGGTCCGCCTCCCACTGTTGTCTAGTCTGTCCTTGCCCCTTCCCCACCTTGGACATTAGCAACTCTTATATCCTTGACACCTCATGCAAGCCCTCCGCCACATCATAAAGTGACTCTATTGTTTCGTCCATTTTCCATCTCGCTTCAGTTTCCGACCACCTTTGTCGTATACTTTGCAAAAGACTGGAGTGCGTCATGTGTTGACCTGGTTGCACGCCGTCCTCTTCTACCAAAACACAACCTCTTTAGGAATCCCTTCCTTAATCTGGTCTCCCACTGTCGCTACTCCATTAGGTTCCCAATATTTCCGTACACTCAACCTCACTTGGTCACTCGCTCCCTCCAATACCACCAACGGAACCTGTGGGGAATATGGTACAACATCCCCTATTAATTGACAAGCTCTATGCCACATTTTACACCCCAATCCTTTTAACCTGGGTAGGCGGGCCTTGCCAGTTTACCATCCATACAATTTCTTTCAAATAAATCCTCTCTTCCGGTGCTTGCAACAACCATGACTCGTGTGCCTGCACATCCGCCAGCCATGTTGCCACAAATTGCAGTTGGCTAGCGTCAAAGTACACCTCAAAATTAGGTAGCCTTATCCCCCCCGAGGCCGTATGTATTTTGGATTTTCCATAATGCGACCCTATGGTATCCAGTCATTTTTTTTCAAAACACAAAGTTTCTAATACAACGTTTGTGAATACTTTCTGTCAGTCATTTTTTCGAATAGTCATTTTTTTGAAAAATATTTGATCATATCGAATTCTTTTAAAAAAAAATGACTAGGGTTGGGGCTAGGATTAGTGGTTGGGGATAGGGTTTGGGCTAGTGTTTAAGTGTTAAAATAGGGTTAGGGTTTGGGTTAGTTTAAGGATTAGGGCTAGGGCTGGGGCTTGAATTAGGGTTGGGGGGTGGGGGTGGCGTGGGAGTTTGGGGGGGGTGCTGGGGGCACCCCTCCCAATATACACAAAACATTAAAACGTTACAAGGGGCTGGCCAGTGGTGACCTCTGAGCACTGGACAGCTCCATATAACATTTTAATGTTACAAAGAAAGCATTGAAATGCTACTGTTAACATGTAAAAGTGCATTTCAGTTGAAACCAGTCCATGTCTATTGTCGATGGATTGGTTTAGAAAGAAATGCATTTTTTCATGTTAAATATAGCTTGTCGCAGCTTTTTTTTTTTCAAAACTTTGTTTTCGAAAATCTCACTATAAACCCTGACCTACATCTAGACTTGCACCATAAGAAATCTCTACATATACTATTCAATTTAGTAAAAAACTGCCTAGGTATCGCAAATGGGACATTCGTGAAATACTGTAGTTATCTTGGCAGCACCACCATCTTCAGCAGCGCCACCCACCCAATCATGGATAGTGGCAATTTTGCCCAAAACATTATGGACTTTTCAATCCCATGCAGTGCCTTCACAGTATTATGTGCATGTTCAACCGAGGGTCATGATAAATATATACTCCAAGATAGTGAACCGTATCTAGTTACCATTTTATTGGTATTACAGGGAATCTGTTCAGCGGGCTCCCCACGTATTCCCCCAGCGGGAACAGAATCGATTTATGCGGATTAATCATTCTACCTGACACAGCGGCATAACGTTCCATCACATCCAGCATAATCTGTAAATTGGTTTCTAGAAGTTGCAGGTAAAGCAACATATTGTCTGCATACAGTGATATTAGATGTTGTCCTTCGGGCGTTGCTATCCCTGCTTCTCCATTTTCGTCTCGTAAATATATCGCCAGCGGTTCCAACGCTAATATGCAAAGCATCGGAGACCACATAAATCCCTGTCTCGTACCTTCGCTTAACTGCTATTGTTCTGAGGTTATCGTACCTGTTTTCGCCCCGGCTACCGGTTTGCTGTAGAGCATCTCCACCCATTTAATATATATCGGACCCATACCAAACCCTTCCAACACCATCAACAACCATGGCCATTTAACCCAATCGAACGCCTTGACTGCGTCCAAGGACGCCACCACTAGTTGTCGCGCCTCCCCCCTGGGTGCAATCTATCACATGATGCAATCTGCACAGATTACTTATTATATTTCTATGCGGGACATATCCCTTCTGGTCTGAATGTATGAGTTTGGATATGAGTGGCCTAAGTCTGCGTGCCATTACCGCTGTAAGTGTCTTCCAATCCTGATTCAATACCGAGAATCAGCCACAGTCAGTGTCTGGCTTACTCCGTTTCAAGAGGGGAACTATTATCGATTCTCTCAGCGATTCAGGCAGTCTGCCTATTTGTAGCGCCTCGTTAAGCATAATCAAGCAATGGAGGTAGTAGCTCAGCCTTATATGCCTTATAAAATTCACTGGGGAGCCCATCTGCCCCTGGGACCTTGCCTGTCGGCAACTCTCTAATCACTTGATCCTGTTCCTCCACTGGAATGGGAACCTCCAATCCCTCCCGTTCTTCTGCACGCAACTTGGGCATTCCTATCTCAGACAGTGCATCCCGCATCTCTGCTACCTCACTGCCTGAAGCCTCATCATATACTTCTTTGTAATACTCATAAACATCTGTTCACTCGCTCCTGTGTCTCCAGCAATTCCCCATTACTTGTACTACCGCCCTCATCGGTTCTCGTCTATTCACACCCCTGTAAAGCCAGGCTAACAAGCGCCCAGGTTTGTCCCCCTCTGCGTGCTGTCTCTCAATGCATCTCCGGTAACTTAAATTGCTAAACCTGTCCCAGCGTTTCCGACATCCTGCTGTATACGCGACACCTCCCGTGCCCCTTCTGAGGACCCATCCCCGTCCGAGCTATGCTCTCCAACTTCTCTTCTGCCTCCCGCAATCCCCGTAGTATTACGTCTTGCATTCCTTTAGACCTTGACATAGCTTCCCCCCTCACGACTACTTTGAAAGCCTCCCATGGTGTGCCTGCTGTCCTGACACTACCTGTGTTATAAAGAAAATACTCTCACTCTTTCTCTTAGACATTCCCGATGTCTCTGAGTGCCTCAACCCTGAACCTACATGTTGGAATCCTGGCCCTCATGGCGAGCGCCTGCCATGTTGCCATCAGAGGTGCATGGTCCGATAGGACCCTCGCTTTATATTCTGCTCCAACAATCTCTCTTAACAACCCCCCCCCCCTCCCACCATAACGTAGTCCAGCCTAGTGTAGAGATTAGTAGGGGCACTATAGTGAGAGTACGCCCGGTCTTGTCCATGCATCCTTCTCCACACATCCTTCAATTTGAAAGTACTCAGCAGTGCACTTTCGCTGCAGGGATGGGGCACACCACTTATATTGCAATGTTATTGTCATTGTCTCTGGAGGATAGCTCAGGAGCAACACGTTCGCCTTCAAAGCAAGACTAGGCGGAGCAACACAGGTTCGATCCCCGGGTTACAATGTCTGTTTGGAGGCTGGATGCACATCTAGCCCCAAAGATCAATATAATAATCTACACAAACCTTTTTTTTTAATCGCTTCGACTCATTCAGAACCAGTTGAAAGAGGAATTTTCTCAGGGAAGACAAAGTTTCTACATCTCGCCCTGAATCTATATCTGGCAATGAAGTACCTATGGGCTCTGCACACTCCTGCCCTCACCCAGCAGGACTAGAGAGAACCACAACAGTGCTTACTTTACTTGGTGGGTACATAGGATTTACTTATTTTCAGGACTACTGAAAAGCTCTTGCCCCTGCAGAGCTCATCTTGTATCTGGGATTCCAACCCTCCTGCAGGAGGATTAGAAGTAGGTAGTCCACAATTTATGACTGCATAAGACATGACCTTTTTTGACTTGAACTGCTGAGCCACTGCCCGCTCTGACCACCGAGTCTGCAGTCTTGGCCATTGGAGCAGCTTGCATCTCATTCTTTCCTTACACCAGCATCATTTTCCAGGGTCCTTGTGCTGTCCTCCATTGTTTGGGGCCTTTGCCTGCACATACCGCACCTCCTCTGCTAGAGCACAACTTTAACCGCTCCTTTTCTGTCTAGTCAGAGGCTTTCTCCTCATTTTCTTTGGATACAATTGGTGTAATGCAGGGGTCTGCAACCTTTGGCTCTCCAGATGAATAACTCCCATAAAGTCTAGCTAGGAAAGTCCATGTTGAGTGTTCGTGGCAGTCGTGTGAAAAACATCCTGGGTGTCCGAGGATGTAGACTTATGCTGTCACTACCTAAACCCTGACCACTGCATTTCATAAAAGATGGATTTCTAAAATCTTGCCTAGTAGACAGATATTGAGGACACCCTAGTTGGTGAACAGTGGACTTTGGGATTTCAACCAAACCCAATGAAGGTAAGCATGGAGAGTGGACAAGGCTAAGTCTAGGGAGAGATGAGTGAGGTCACGGGTCCACACAGTGAAGTACACAAATGATTCCACATGGACAGCAAGTACAAAAATACTCCAATTATTATAGGTCCAAAGCACACTATATAAATGAATCCAGCAGGCAATATCACACAACACTTGAAATATAAAACATATATACAGTCAGTTGGTTAATACAATTCACCATACACCTGAAAGGAAAGATGGGCAATTGTATAACCAGTCCACAGGAATAGAAGCCATAACTTTAGGAATAGAGTCCAACCCTAAGTTGAATGGGGCCTTGTGCCCAAAAGGTTCACAAAGTACATTTTATAAGATGGGATAAATTTAAGAAATGTTCCTGTGGGTGTGAAGATTGTGCCAGAAGTCTTCAAAAGGAATTTACAGTTAAGTAAAATGTTCCTAGCTTCTAGAGCAGCTTTTATTTAACAAATGTTGAAAATGCAATGACATGAAATATAAATCCAAGTTCTTCACAAACTTTATAATTGAGGAGATGGACCGGTAAGTATTGCCACTACTCGCTGCCCTTACTCCAATTTTCCCAAAGGACTTCTTGGCATGACGAATGGGGGTCACTTGAGGTAGGTTTTACTATTGTTGGATCCAGTTGAAGATCAGTAGCTGCAGGTGCACTGAAGTTTCCAGTCAGGGCCAGGAGCTGAGTGAAACCCTTTCCAGTGAATAAATGCAGCAGGCACCCATGCAGGACTCTCTACCAGACAGAGGGTGGTCGGTTCCATTGACAGTCACCACACACAGGCGACCACAGGCATCTCGCCAGGCGCGAGCAAAGGAATTTCAGCCATTGAGTTCACCAGTATTGAGTCATGGCTTCGAGCGGTGCTTCAAGAGCAAAGAATGAAAAAACATCTTGACTCTTTGTCCGCCACATATTCCAAGAAAGGCCCCCATGTGCGTGAGAATTTGGACAACCTTCCCTCCGCTGACACTGAGTTTCTCCATCCCCCAACAACTCCCACACCTTCAACCACCAATAAGCGATATGAGGACCCTTCACTACCTTCCAAAAACCTGCTTGGGTGATTCCATCTGCCATAAGCCGCTGGGACGTCAGTTCAGCTCTGGCGTCTGACATAGGAAAGGACCATCATCGGGGACATCCCCCAGTAGTAGGACCTGTGGGTCTATGGGGAGCAGGGTGCCCATGATTTAATTTTAGAACAAACCTCCAGCCAGAATGTCTTTCTCTTTTTCTCTCACTCTCTCGCATGACTTTATAAGGACTTTCCTGACCTCAGAAGGCAGAAAGGCAGCCAGAACAAGCGAAAATTGTGTGATGCAGCAGGCGAGTGATCAAACTCAGCCCTCCAATAGAAAGGATCTTCACCACTCATGCACACCAGCATCATTCCCATCGGGGAGCCCTCTGGGGCTGACTCATGCATGCCCACTAGACACACTGGCACCAATTTGTGGATTGGGACCACACAGTCCTAGCCCACTTCTTGAGTCCATACACGCATAGCATGCACTAGCCTGCGAAAGCAGCTTTACAAGGCAAATGCATGACCATAAAAGGGAATTCCTGACCGGAGAAGGCAGGATAATAGCCAGAGAACAAAATTGCCAAAGAACAAGCAAATAATCTTGTGGCATGGCCATCTTGGGCTCCTCGCGGCTCTTAGTAGCCAAATGCGAATGCTCTACTAAAAATATAGCAAAAATGCTGCAAATGTAACTGCTGTCACCAGCTTGTTTTTAGGTACATTTAAAATGTGACCAAAATCCCTTTGGTGCAAGTCTAGGGTGATTTAAAAGTATCCCCATTCCACTGCATTGGAAGATGCTCTGTTCCACAAGAAAGTCAAGCACAGGTGCACACCTGATATTTAAAAAGGAAGCTAAAGGAAAAGTAACTAGTGTATATTCAAGAGATTCAGAGTGTGGGGGAGAGGGAAACACCCTGGCACATAGGTTATAAGTTACACTACTGAATAAAGAAGTGTGCACAATGGAGGACACTTGCATCCCCTGCACACCAAATAACTGCCAGTGCAGTGAACAGTATTGAATTTCAATAAGTCTAAATCTTATCAGAGATGTAATCAAACAAAATAGTCAAGTATACCATTTTATTAATAGGCCACATTAGTTGTGGTTTCGTAGATGGAGCTCAACTTGTTTAGGTATAACCCTTTTTCATGAGCAGCAAATGCAGCAATCTGTGGGGTATCAATTTAAACGTACATTTAGAAATGTATTGAGTGAATCAAAATTAAATGCATTATTGACATTTCACCTAGAACATAAATTGTATTACCATATCCAGTTGTCCAATACACAGAATTGTGGATATATTTTCAAGAGCCTGTATGCGGTCGTTGGGTAGACCTATCAAAGATACAAGGCTAATCCTTGTAAATAAAATACTCTCAGTACAGAGCATTATGCTAATGTGTGATAATGGGTCTAGAATGTACATGCCTTATGTGGCTAAAATGATGAAAAATAGTAGGCCTGAGGAGGTTAGTAAACTGATATTAGCTCTAGCAAAATAAGAGAAAATGTGTTAAACTTCTGATGTACAGAAAACTCAGAAGTGGTTAGTTGTAAAAGTATAATTGATCAGCTCTGGATCAGTAGGCCAGCTCCTACAGAGTAGCAGGATAACTCGGTTTCACAATAACATTTGGGCCAGGGAATTTATCTATCAAAGAAATCAGAATTTCAATGTAGAATGTACTAAACAAGTAAGTACTGCCTCTAGAATGATTGCAATGGATGGTACTAAACGCCACTATGCACATGTTTCTACAAAAGATGGCTGCTTTACATACTTAACAACGCGATGACGTGTGTGACAACATCATCGGAGTGACCTTTTTTCCGGTAATTAAACTATTCGGTAATATGCGGTTTACAGTAATATGCTATATATTATCCATCATTTAATGAATAACAGAATTGGGTCACAATTATAAGTTCTTCTATTAAGGTGACAAATGTTTATACCTTGCGGATTTCCTGCATGTTTATATTGACACAGAAAAGTATTCCGAAGGGGTATATGTAACCAATTTGAAAATAGAAAATGATGTCAAAGATAAACTCGAGGAAAATACGAACAAGTAAGGTAGCTTTTTAATAGTGAACGAGTACACAAAGAGTAAGTGTTTTAGAGTCATGGGAAAGGATACATTGAGATTGTGTGGAGGCATATTAAAACATATGGTAATACAGAAAAGAAGGAAAACTATTGTCCTTTCACCTTCACAGTCTAGATATTAAAAACATCATTAACATCTAGCATAGATGGGCTTCTCTGAACCAACTTTTTTAAAGAGGCAAATGTTTATGATAAATCCTACTTAATGTGGGGCTAGCAACCTGTTCCAAGCTCTGGAACGGGGTTGGGGGGGCGTAACGGGCCGGCAGCCGAGTTATCGACCCAAGCAAAGAGAAGGCGGTTAATGAGGGCTCGGGGCCACTCCGCCGAAACCCCCAAACACACCCGTTCCAGTCCTTGGAACAGGGTGTGAACGCCATTAGCACCCTGGGTTACCAGAGCGGTAACCCGTGGTGCTAAAGTCTTTTCATTCATTGAACGGGACGCTGCGTGAATGAAATGAAAATACTTATCCAAAATGGCCGCCATGGTTGTAGAATGCAGGGCTACGTACGGAGCCCCTCTTCTATTATCATGACAGCCGGAAAAGCGAGGAGGGAAGGTGCTGCGGTCGCAACAATTGGGTAAGTGGGACAGGGGAGGAGGGTTGGTAAAAGTAAAAAAGGAACAAAGGAGGGTGGGTTGAAGATGGCGGCCCGTGAGGCAGCCTGCGGTTTCCATGGAACGCAGGCTGAGATTAGCGGTTTCAGCCCACGTTTCATGGAACCTGATTATCTGCTCCCCCTGCCCCGGGTGCTAATGATCTATACAACACATTTCCTCTGACAAAAATTTGAGTTTGTACCAAAAAAAAGTATTGTAGTCCTATAAAAAGATACGTTCAAATTCTATGTAGAAACCCCTTAAAACGCATGGTAACATGACAATTGGGGTTATATTACATGGTCAACAAAAATGTGTACATTATTGTAGAACCTCCATAATTGTTCGGTAGTCAATGGTAATATCGACCAACTATAAAAGGCAATTACTACCATATATTACAATATACTATCACCATATATTACTATGCATATGTTGGGGAGTTTTACGAAAGTCCACCTAGAGTAGGACTATAGAAGACTCCCCTTTTAGTATACAGTGCTCCACCTCTTGGTATAGGCCTGAACTACCTAAAAGGTTTGGTATCTATGGCGGAGCAGCCAGGCTTATTTTAGGAGGGAAAAGGGCTGTACTAGAGTACAAAGACCATTGAGCACATAAACCGACACTTGCACTCCGTGTGTGTGTGTGTGTGTGTGTGTGTGTGTGTGTGTGTGTGTATATATGTGTATATATATATATATATATATATATATATATTTCTGATGCTTGTTAATCTGCTTAGAATCACATGCTGTGCATATGGTCCGACATCCAGTGGTAACCGCGGAGTATTGCATCTTGTCTTTCGGGGACCGAAAGGGGACGTCGGCATAGGCGTGTCTGAAACACTATCCGTATCGTGACATGTGTAATACCCAAAATCCCTCACGTGCGGAGGTCCCTCAGATTGTTTTTACCGCCCAGATAACTGGTCGCCCTATAGCGGAGCTCTTCATGAGACATTGTTTATCTTACCGAATTGTCAGTTTTATTCCCCGTTAAGTCACTTTGCCCATCAAGAACATCTTCGACGAAGACTACGGGGGAAATCGTCTACGGCTGTGGGTTCCGGCGCCAAAGATTCGGCGTTCGGACTTCCACGTGGTCGGGCCTTCTGGCCGGCCTACACAGTAGGGAGAGTGGGCTCGGGGTTTACCATACTGTTATGTCTTTCCTCTTTTCCACTGCTTTCCTTTTTGGTCTGGTCACCCTTCCCTTCTGCTAATGAAAGGACTCCATTTAGATTCTGCCCTATGTGTAGGGTCAGATTGTTGTTTGTTGTTTGTTTATTTGGTATAGCGCAGAGAAACCAAACCCGCGAGGGTAACTGGGCGCAGGCAGTACAAGGATACTTGAGAACTTAGTTACAATACAAGAAAAGGTTGTACAGATGAGAGGAAAGCATATACAGGTAGTACAAAATACAGAAATGTAGATAGAGCAGGTAGTCTAGCGACCTGTAATCTGGTTATGCACATCCGCAGTCTCTGGGAAAAGTGGCGGTAAGGTGGACGGGCTAAGTGTCGAGGGATCGAATCCAGGTGAGGGCTTTACGCCTGAAGCTAGTGTAGGGTTGGTCTATTCTGAGGTCAAAGGGGAGTTTGTTCCAGGTTTGAGCAGCTATGACCGGGAAGCTGGAGCCGCCCGCTGTGCTCTTTTTATATCTGGGCACCACTAATGTGTAGGCATTCGTCATTCTGGTGGGTCGGTTTGAGATTCTCTTGTTGATTCTGTTTACCAGGTAGGGGGGGGCGCTATGTTGTTGAGGCATTTGGAGGTAAGGGATAAGGTCTTGAGCGCAATCCTGTCTTTGATTTTTAGCCAGTGAATATTTTTCCTAGCGGTGGAGATATGAACTCTGTTAGGAATGTTTAAGGCTGCTCTAATAGCGTTGTTTTGGAGCGTTTGGAGCTTGTCATGGATGTGTTTGTTAGAGCCAGTGTATAGGGCATTGCAGTAATCCAGCTTGGATATGATGAGTGCGTTCGCTAGGGTAATGCAACTAGCTTCCGTTAGGAATGGTCTGCATGCTCGGATCAGTTTACAGGTGTATGCAGTGGAGGATGCTAGTGAGTTAGTTTGTTTCTTGAAGTTGAGCGCTGAGTCAAGATAGACCCCGAGAGTCTTAACTGCAGGCATCACTTTAATGATATTATTGTCTATGTTAAATGAGGCATAATTAGGGTCCAATTTTTTGATGGCCAGCTCTGAGCCGAGGATCAATAGCTCAGTTTTGTCGTCGTTCAGGCAGAGGCCGTAAGTTGCCATCCATGCCTGAATGAGGAGATATATCTTGTTCACTAAGGCTGTGTCCGCCAAGAAGTTGCCTGAGAGAGGAATAAGGATCTGCGTGTCATCAGCGTAATTAGTGTAGATGACACCCAGTCTATCCAACTTGTCGAACAGAGGCTTAGTGAAGATGTTATACAACGTTGGAGATACACATGATCCTTGGGGGACACCGCATGAAACATGTGTGGGATCAGCAGCTGCTAGGGGGGAAAATACTCTTTGTCCGGTTTGCTAGGAAGGAATGTACCCAGGCTATGGCATCACTTGAAAAATGAGCGGCAGAACTGAGGTGATTGCATAAAACTGCATGATCTACCAAGTCGAAGGCCGCAGAGAGGTCAAGGAGGAGTAGCATAGCTGATTTGCCATTGTCCTTCAGCTCGTCAATTTGGGTCTTGAGGTCAATCAGGGCTGTCTCAGTTCCATGAAGGGGACGGAAGCCTGATTGCCGAGAGCCTAGTAAATTGTTGGCTTCTAAGTAATCCTGTATTTGCAGATACGCTGCTCTGTCAATGATTTTAAGCAAGAATGGGACGGTGGTGATGGGTCTGTAGTTTTTCGGTATAGCAGGGTCAAGTGTTTGTTTTTTTTAGGAGGGGGAGCACCCAGGAGTGTTTTAGGTTATTGGGCACTAGGTTTGACTTCAAGGATGCATTGATGAGTTTAGAGATGAAGGGGGCTAGGTCTCTAGCTGCATCTTTTATGATTTGGGGAGGGCAGTTGTCTCCTTTGCAATTGGATGGTTTTAAAGATAGTATGATTTTTTCTGTCTCTAGTGTGGTTACTTGTCTGAAGCTGAATGGGTGAGGGGTGTTAGGCTGGTTTAAGGGCGGCTCTGAGTGAGGTATGGGTTCGGTTTGCAGGAGCAGGGCAGCTTTTTTATTAGCGATTTTGGTTTGGAGCAGACTAATTTTGCCCGCGAGGGCATTTTGTATGTTAGTGCACCAGAGTTTATTTTTAGGGATGTTATCAGTCGGGGGTATGGGTGATTCCATTTCCCGAAGGATAGAGAATAGTTCCTTGGTATCTGATTTAGCCTTAGATATTCTGTTGTTAAAGGTGTTCCTTTTGGTGGTTATAATTTCCTTTTTGTACTGTTTGGCAAATGTGGCTAATTTGATTTTGTTCTCCACCGTGGGTGAGTGTTGCCAGATTGATTGTAGCTTTCTTTTTTGGATTCTGAGGTCTTTCAGCTGTGGTGTGAACCAGTTGTTCAGGTGACAGTTGTTTACTTTTGCGAGTTTTGGTGGGAGCAATCAAGTCTAGTGCCTTAGTCATCGTGTTGTTGTATACTTCCACAAGCAGAGTAGGGTCTGTAGTAATGTCTAGATTGTCGAGTGTGGGGAGAAGGTGAGGTAGGAGTCTTTCTGCTGTGATATCTTTTTTACTTCTGGTGGGGAGAGGCGGGGCCATGAGTATAGGTTTGGGTCGGATGAGGTCAAGAGAGGCGTTGAATACAATTAAGTAGTGGTCGGTCCAAGATTGTGGCAGAATGTTGATGATGCTAATGTTGCAGTTCCGATCAGCAACCCAGTCTAAGGTCCTACCTTTGACGTGAGTGGGGGAGCAGACTTTTTGAGTTAGGGCATAGTCATTCAAGATTGTAGCGACGGATAGGGCGTGTTTGTCGTTACAGTCATTGAAGCCCAAGTTAAAGTCTCCCAGTAGAAGGATTTGAGCATGGTCTTTAGTGTTATTGGTTAGGATACTGGTTAGGTCATCTTCAAAGGATCCTAGTGGTCCTGGGGGTCTAAAGATGACGTGCATGGTGAGGGTACGGTTGCACGAGAGGTGAAGTTTAGCGGTAAGGAGTTCACATGATTGAAATAGTACGTTAGTGGCTAATTTGATGGGTAGAGAGGATTTGTGGATAATGGCTAGGCCACCTCCTTTGGTGTGAGGTCTGTCAACTCTTAGGAGTTGGTAGCCGTCCGGTATTGCTAGCATGATGGCTGGGCCAGCCGCCTCATGGAGCCATGTTTCGGTTATGACTAGTAGGTCTAAGTTCTCATTCGTTAAGGTGTCAGAGATCTCTGTTGCATGGGCTACCATGGATCTAGCATTGACTAGTAAACCAGTAAGTGATAAGGTATTGGCTAGTGTAGTAGTAGGAGGTTGTTTATTTTGGTAAGGGTGTCACTTTGTGACGGTGTCTGGTTGGGTGTTATGAGAGGGGCAGATTTGGTATGTTGCGAGCGTTTGTTTGCTAGATTAATGTAACCTCTGTGGTTATGGTAGGATGATGGTTCGTGTAGGCTGGGGAGTCTTGCCCTCAGCCTCATGTTTCTGTCTTTAGGAGGGTGTGAGGCGGCAAGTGTAAGTGCCATGGTGGTGAGGAGGCTCAGTATAAGGTGAAGTGATTGGTGTGGGGAGGTTTTCATAGTGGTCATAGGCAGGGAGGAGTTGATGAGGCAACTTCGAGTTAGGGCTAAGGGTGTAGGCAGGTGGCGAGTGCAATCTAGTGAGGTAGTCTAGGTGGGGGTAGGATTGCTAAGACCTATGTGGGCAGGTGAGCTGGGCAGGCATAGGTGGTGGCAGGCTGGCAGTGCAAGTTAGTTGACGAGGCAGTATTTCGCCTAGATGCGAGAGTCACAACACAGCCAGAAATCACATTAGGAGCATAGTAAAAACCAGGGCAGTGTTTCACCTGGATGCGAGAGTCACAACACAGCCAGAAATCACATTAGGAGCATAGTAAAAACTAGGGCAGTGTTTCACCTAGATGCGAGAGTCGCAGCACAGCCAGAAATCACATTAGGAACATAGTAAAAACCAGGGCAGTGTTTCACCTGGATGCGAGAGTCACAACACAGCCAGAAATCACATTAGGGATCATACATCAACTGAGTATCTAGGTTGTTAGAGGTAAGTGTTGAGGAGGTGATTTGCTAGAGGGTATGTGTCATAATACTTGGGCTAGTGATTAAGAATCATTACATTCTCACGGCATGTAAGTCAACATCATATGTCCTCAGTGTCTGGTGGGTACATAGCTATATAGTGGTTGGGTTGGGCTGTCAAGTTTCACATGTGGCCCCAGAGGACAGATTAGCACTTGTCATAAGGTGATTGGTAGTGACAAGGTAATGCTGAAGATTAAGTACCTGTTTGTTGGTGGTTCTGCCAGGGATACCACGCTAGCCGGCAGTGATGCAGGGTGACTAGCCGACGACAGGACAGGCAGGGACAGGACTAAAGCCTTTGTGCACAGCCTGATAGGGAGCGTTCCGTGGGTGAGGCTTTATTTCTTAGGTGCAGATTATCTGAAGAGGGCCAGGGGGTCTTGCAAATGGCAGTCACGACACCGAAACAGGCACAAAGCAGGTGCTGGCCTTGCCTCTCGTGGGTAAGACAGAGGCTCATAAACAGTTGAGCGTGTGCGGGATGCAAATTTTCTGAAGGATTTCGCCGGAGCAAAAGCGCTTACCGAAAGGAGGTGCGCTCATGCCTGGAGACGGCTAATGAGGTCGTTGGTCCTCTGCTCCTGCAGGGACATGGTCCGGAGCTCCTGCTCCTCGGGTGGAAGTGGGGAGATGGTTTGTTGTCCTCGTGCTCTGGATCTTAGGGGGGTGGCCACGCCACGCTCTCCGGAGCGAACAGGAGCTGAACAGGCCTTTTCTCCGTGGCCTTCGCTCCCAGTAGCCGGCTTCCGCCTGCCGGTATGGCCCTCTGGGAGATGAAAGGCTGCCGTTGCCTAGCAGCCGAGGGACAGCCTCGCTATCGTGCCGAACTTTCCGTCGGCCATCTTCTGGTCAGGCAGCTGATCAGAACAGCTGATGGAAATGCGAGCGGCACGCAGCTGCAGCGGGGGGCTCTCCTCACCTCTGTAGGGGAGGGGAGGGGGATGCCGAATGTAGGCAGACTGGGCCTCGATGAGATGGGGTGGATGGAGGCAAATGGGGCTCCTCCTCAGCTGATGCAGGGATTCCGACGCCGATCAGAGCGCCGATGAGGATCCTCAGCTGGGGGAGGGGCTCCTGCCTGCTCCCGGGCTCCGACTCGAATGGGGGAAACAGGAGCTGAACAGGCCTTTTCTCCGTGGCCTTCGCTCCCAGTAGCCGGCTTCCGCCTGCCGGTATGGCCCTCTGGGAGATGAAAGGCTGCCGTTGCCTAGCAGCCGAGGGACAGCCTCGCTATCGTGATATCCGTGGAAAGACAAGCACACGTCGTGTAACGCTTGTCTCCCCCTAGAGCACGACGAAAAGCGGTGTTCGGCGTGTAAACTCCTTAAACCTAAAACCCTTAGGGAGCGCCGGTTGAAGCGGTGGGCCACGTACGGAATGTCACGCGTGGAGCCTCCCTCCCCTGCCGCGACACCAGCCGAAAGTGACGGGGGTACATCGGATGACCAAACGTCCAACGCGGACGTTATAGAACTTGAGGCGGACTATTCTAGGGCCGCCACGCCCGTCCCCGACCCTACCAGGCTCCACTCCGGTCTTGCTACAGGGACCACACCTGGTGACAGGGGTGTACAATCGCACCGCACAAAGCACACAACCCAAGCGCCCTCCTCAACGACTTCGTCGAAGAAGGCGAAAGCGCCAACGGGTCCGCCGGAAATTTCGGCGGTGCCCACGGATCGGTCTGATCCGGAGCCTTCCCCGCATCCGCAGCAGCGCATGACGACTGGGCATAGCAAACATAACAAGGGCGCTACTCCCCAAATTGCACGCGCCAAAGTTTCTGTACAAGGAACTTAGCCGGTTTCCAAGGCCCATACAGGCCCGAAGACTACGAGTAGGCCTCTACCCGAGAAGCTATCTGCAGGCCCTTCGGTAGCCGCAGAAGAAGTTTCCACTGCTGACACATCTTCAGAAGCTTTGTCTCCCGAAGATTCAGTGTCTATCCGCAAGAGTATCAATAGGATTGCTACGGCGGTGGGCCTAGTTCTCCAGCATGGGGTCTGGCATGGATTCACATGCTCATGAATATTCCCCGTCGTCAGGCTGGGAATCCTCGGTAAAGAAAAAACCAGTATCAGTTTCGTTTCTGATCTGTCTTTCGTAGCAATAACCAATCACTGGTCTCTGCGTCATACTGACCACAGCCAATGACTGCCCTCTACCTAAGCACCGCCTCTGGCAGCCATCTTCAGATTTTTACCGCACGTTCATGTGTTGGGATCCTCGTGCTATTGCTCTCGAGCGTTAGTGCTATTTTTTCGCGCTTTTTTCACAAAAACTTCGATTCTTCGGTCAAAGAGCCTCAAGCTCCACCGATACTACATCCGATCTACGGGGACCCGTGTCGGATTCATCTGTGCCCCTCAAGGGTGAAGATTTCGTCGAGCTACGCTTCGGAGGACTCCAGAAGCTTCTCAGGCCCGGTCTCGGAGATGGCCCAGGAGAAGGGAAGCTCGACGCCCGGAAAGCTGTTCAGGGTCTGCCCTGGATGCCAGCTGCAGAACGTCTTTAAGGAGGACGAACACTCTTTCTGCCTTTACTGCCTTCATGAGGACAAAACGCACGTGGAGAAGGACTGTGCGTTTTGCGGCGACATGTCGGAACGGACCATGAAGGACCGTCATCAACGTCTCGCCAACTGGCTGCAGGGTAAGAGCCCGTCTGGCGAGAAGAAGAAGAAATCCGAGCGGTCTTCTAAGACCTTTGAGGGCGCCCCGGCGACGGGGGCCCAACATAAGGCCAAGCACCGCGAGTCCGCTGGCACCGGGAGCGCCGAACGGTCGGGCTCTACGGGCGCCAGGCAGGGCGCACCCTCCCCGGCACCATCAACCACGAGCCAACGCTCTGGGTCGGGTAAGAGGAAGGCCGAGCACCCGGCGAAGCTCCTGGAGAGGCCCCGGTCGAGCTCGAAGGCAGAGGAGGAGCGTGGCAGTGCCCCCTCCCTCAAGGACAAGGCGGTGAGCGCACCTAGGGTGGTGAAGGCCTTGATCCATCCGACCAAGCCCTCTATCGAAACGGTCGCGGCGGCCCTGGCCCAGCCTGTGGAGGCTACTCCAGTGGTGGCGACCTCAGGGCCCAGAATCTCCCTGCCTCCTCGGAGGGAGTCTTCTTTTATGCCCATCGATAGGACCCCCGTGAAAACCTCCGTGGAGAAGAAGGGGGGGCAGGGCGTCGTCGTAGATTCGGCCTCAACCTCAGAAGAAGAGCTGGTCGAGGTCTTAAGCCACGGCCTAGGCGTGGAACAAGACCAGCCCGTCGGAATGGGTGCCGACGCAGGCGACGACGACGACATCGTCGAGGATGCCGACGGGGCCCCTGCTCGCCCGTCGGATTCCCCTCTGCCAGCGCCGCGAGACAACTCGGCGGCCATTTTGTTGGCCATACAGTCCTTATGCACTGAGATAAGGACGAGGCTACCGTTACCGACGGAGGAACCTCTCCCGTCGGGGGATCCAGAACCGGGACCTTCTGGTGTTCCCCCTGCCAAGAAAAGAAGGATCCATCCTCCACCTCCTTTTCAACCGTCGCGCCCCGTCCAGCCCTCCTCCCCGTCCACCCGAGGGGATGATACGGGGACTGACACGGCAGCGACGGGTACGGACGACGAGGCATACGACGAGGATTTTCCGTCGTCGCCCCCCACCAGGGCTTCTCCGCCCGACGAGATCGGATCCTTCCATTCCATGATCTCCAGGGCTTCCGAGCTTTTTCAACTCTGCCCCGAGGAGAAGAAAAAGGAAGGCTTCCTTTATCAGCGGCGCGAGGCCAAGAGGAAGACGGTCCTCGCAGTGCCTCTGTTGGACGACATTTGGGATGAGGGTCTTTCCCTCCTCAAGAACCCTTCCACGACGCCAGCTAGAAGAGACCGGTACGAGAAGAAGTACCGGGTCCCGGACACGGCCCCCCTATGCCTCCGGGCGCAGCCTACCCCGGACTCCGTCGTCTCCGCGGTGGCCAGGAAGAAAGCGGGGGGGGGGTGCGGCCTCCACATCGACTTCCCCGCCGGACGGCGAGGGAAAGAAATTGGATGCTATGGGACGTAGAGTCATCTCGTCGGCAGCGACGACGATTAAAGCGGCCAACGCCTTGGCTATCGTGGCCCGCTACGACAGGGAGCTCTGGTACAAGATGGCTCCCCTGCTGGATTTTCTGCCGGACGACAAGAGGGCTGAGGCCCTTGAGATCCTCCAGGAAGGTGAAGTGGCTTCGGACCACGCCATCACCGTGGCGACGGACATCGCCGACGCGGGGTTCCGCCAGCTAGGCAACGGCGTTTGCCTTCGACGTCGTGGATGGCTCAAAGCTACGGATTTTCGGCAGGACGTCCAGACCAGAGTCCTGGACATGCCCTTCGACGGGAACAACCTGTTTGGGAAGACGGTGGACGATTCCCTCCAGGCCATCAAGGCGGATACTGAGACGGCCCGGGCCCTGGGAGTCCTGCAGCAACGACGGACGCCCTTTCGGAGCGGCGGAGGCAAGGGCGCCTCCAAAGGTTCCGGTGGCGGTTTCGCTTCCTACCGTCAAGCGGCCCGCTCGTCGTCGCAAGAGGCCTACAGAGGACGAGGCAAGTCTAGCGGACCCCGCCGTCGTCGCCAAGGAGGTCAAGGCGGCAAGGCCGCGTCCAAGCAGGATTGAACCGGCCGTGGGGTCGGGCCCCCACCGAAGCACCCCGGTGGGAGGCCGGCTGGCGGGCTTCGTCAGCGTGTGGGAGTCCATCTCCACCGACCGTTGGGTGCTGGATGCCCTGGCCCGGGGCCACGCGCTCGAGTTTCAAAGAAGGTGCCCGCGCGTCCCCCCCGTGGCCAGGAGAGAACTTCACGTCCCTCAACTTCTCCTGGAGGTAAAGGCGATGCTCAGAAAGGGCGCCATCGAACTCGTCCCAAAGAGGCTTCGGGGCTCCGGAGTCTACTCGCGATACTTCCTCGTGAAGAAGAAGACGGGAGGATGGCGCCCCATCCTAGACCTGCGACGGCTGAACAAGTTCATCAAGGCGCAGAAGTTCAGGATGGTCACCTTACAGCACGTCCTGGGTCAACTGGAGGAAGGAGACTTCCTGTCGTCGTTGGATTTGGAGGATGCCTACTTCCACATTCCAATCCTAAAGGGGCACCGAAAATTCCTCAGGTTCGTGGTCCAAGGGCGGCATTACCAGTTCAAAGCCCTTCCCTTCGGACTGCGGTCGGCACCCAGGGTATTCACCAAGTGCCTCGCACCGGTGGCGGCGCAGCTGCGCCGCGAGGGGATTCACGTCTACCCCTACCTGGACGACTGGCTCATCCGCGCCAAGACGAAGGAGCTCGCCGTGGTCCACACGGCAAGGACCGTCCAACTCCTCACGGACCTGGGATTCTCCGTGAACTACACCAAATCCCACCTGGTGCCCGCGCAAGTCGCACTGTTTCTGGGAGCGAGGCTCGACACAGTGTCCCTTCTGGCCTCCCCGTCGGAGGAGAGGACCAGGACCATCTTGGGCAAGGTGCAACGGATGCTGGTGGCCGACGCGGCCAAAGTGAGATCCATCAAGTCCCTCCTCGGGATGATGTCTTCCTGCATCTACCTCATTCCCATGTGCAGGCTCCGGATGCGCCCGTTGCAAGAATTCCTGGATGCGCGCTGGATCCAGACGACGGGCAGCTTCGAGGAAAGGATCAAGCTCGACGAGAGTTTCCGGCGAGCGATACGGTGGTGGGGCACCCGCGCGCATCTGACGGCGGGCATGGACTTCCAGACCCCAGCCCACCAGGAGACTGTGACCACGGATGCCTCCCTGGAAGGGTGGGGAGCGCACACCGAAAATCTGCACGCGAGGGGACTCTGGCTCCCGACGGAGAAGTCCCTGCATATCAACGTCCTGGAGCTCCGTGCAGTGTTTTGGGCCCTCAGGTCCTTCCTTCCGTCCCTGAAGGGCAAGGTGGTGAGGATCTTCACCGACAACACCACCACCATGTTTTACATCAGGAAACAGGGCGGAACCAGGTCCCCAGCGCTGTCCAAGGAGGCGCAGGACCTGTGGCATTGGGCCGTCGCCCAAGGGATTTTTCTGGTGCCGTTTCATCTGGCAGGGATAAAAAACACCATCGCCGACTCACTCAGCAGGGAGCTGCGCTCGTGCCACGAGTGGGAACTACGGCAGGATCTAGTGGATCGCCTCTTCCGACGGTGGGGCACACCCCAGATCGACCTGTTCGCGACGGCGACGAACACCAAGTGCCGGAGGTTCGCCAGCAGGTTTCCCCAGACGAGGAGCATGGGCGATGCTTTCTCGTTCCCCTGGGAGGGCCTGTTCCTCTACGCGTTCCCTCCCTTGCCTCTGCTAATCCGGCTCGTCAACCAGCTCAAGAGGTCACGGTGCAGGATGATCCTCGTCGCACCTGCGTGGCCGAGGCAGATATGGTTCCCGGACCTTCTGGACTTGTCAGCGTCCCCGCCGATCAAGCTGCCGGCGGACGCAGACCTACTCTCCAGGGAAGGAGGCGCCATCCTCCACCACGACCCGAAGTCGCTGAACTTGCAGGCCTGGCTCCTGCAGCGCTAGAGTTTGGAGGATACGACATACCGGCCGATTGCAGAGAGGTTCTTGCAAAGGCCAGGGCGTCCTCGACTCTTAAATGCTACGGACACAAATGGAAGAGGTTCTCTGTCTGGTGCCACGCACAGAAGATTAACCCTCTACGGATTACGGCTCCCCAAGTACTGCCGTACCTGCTGACGCTGGCCAAAGCTGGACTGGCACACGCGTCCATCAAGATTCATCTTGCTGCGATCTCCCGATACACCAGAACCACGGGGCGGACGTCCTTGTGGTCTCATCGTCTGGTGAAAGAGTTCATGAAGGGACTATTCAGATCGTTCCCGCCGGTGAAGGCTCCGGCCCCGGCGTGGGAGCTCAACGTGGTGCTGACCAAGCTCATGGGACCTCCGTTCGAGCCTCTGCACTCGGCCCCGTTGAAGTTTCTATCGTGGAAGACAGCTTTTCTCGTGGCCATCACCTCCGCACGACGAGTGGGTGAGATCCAGGCCCTTCCCTGCAAGGCCCCGTACTTGACTTTCCACGACACGAGGGTAGTGCTCAGGACGCACCCCTCCTTCATGCCCAAGGTACCGTCGGACTTCCATCTCAACGAACCCTTGGTGTTACCTGTGTTCTTCCCGTCGCCTTCGTCGCCGGCTGAGAGGACTTTGCACTCGCTGGATGTAGCTAGAGCGCTGAAGTTCTACGTGGATCGCACGAAGGGTTTTCGGAAGACGTCACAACTCTTTGTGAACTTTGGACCTGTCAATCAGGGGAAGGCTCTCTCGAAGGCTTCCATCTCCAGATGGCTCTCCGGCTGTATCATGTACTGTCACCGGTTGGCAAACCGACCGCTGCCTGGCCGTCCGAGAGCCCATTCCACCAGAGCGATCGCAGCTACCACGGCGTTCCTATCTGGTGTGCCCCTGCTGGACATATGCAGGGCTGCTACGTGGAGGTCGACGCACACCTTCACGAAATTCTACTGCGTCGACCGGGATTCCAGGGAGGAGTCCAGGGTCGGCCAAGCAGTGCTGCGCAACCTGTTCGCCTGAGGTGAGCCTGGTGAGGAGGTAAGATGCTTAATGTTGAGTTGATGTGATGCTTAATGTTGAGCCTTTGCCACCTCCCGTGGTTGTGCATGTGTGTACTGCTATGTATTCTTTATTCATGAGCATGTGAATCCATGCCAGACCCCATGCTGGAGAAGGAACAAGTTACTTACCTGTAACTGTTGTTCTCCAGCATGGGTCTGGCATGGATTCACATGCGAACCCTCCCGCCTACCCCTCTGCGGCTCTTCACTTGGTCATACTGCCACTTCACGTGCTTCCAAATCTGAAGATGGCTGCCAGAGGCGGTGCTTAGGTAGAGGGCAGTCATTGGCTGTGGTCAGTATGACGCAGAGACCAGTGATTGGTTATTGCTACGAAAGACAGATCAGAAACGAAACTGATACTGGTTTTTTCTTTACCGAGGATTCCCAGCCTGACGACGGGGAATATTCATGAGCATGTGAATCCATGCCAGACCCATGCTGGAGAACAACAGTTACAGGTAAGTAACTTGTTCCTTCCGGTTCCGCCCAGTTATGGGCCAATCCACCGAAAAGTTTTCCACGGATTTGGAAGACGATCCTGAAGAATCTTACGAAGAAAGCCAGGTACCCCTCTCAAGCACCCTGAGGAGATCTGGTCCCTACTCCCTTAGGCCCATTTGGATTATCCAAGTGGACCATGGAACAATTCGAGGGGTGCATGGATCGGCTGGAGCAATTTTTCAGAGCTTCTGATCAACCTCTGCCAAAAAAGGCTCGGGTAGACCCTAACCCTCTAATACATGAAGCTATCCAACACCAAGTTGACTATCAAGAGGATGTCCAGATGGGCACATATAGGGTCATCTATACAGAAGAAGAGGAGTCCTCTTTTCTGGACAACTATGGGGAAGATCAAGGAGCAACTGACAACTGGGAGGACACCCAGCAGGACAATCATAACTCCGATATCGTTTGCCTTGACTCTTCCCCCATCCACCCCGATTCGACAAGCTTTCCCGGTGGATGATCAAATGGCTTTCAACAACATGTTGAAGAAAGCAGCAGAATTTTTTAAAATTGCCACGCTAAGAAGCCTTGGCCGAACAAGATTTTGCTGAGGGCATTATTAATGAAAAACCTTCCGGCAAGCCAGTCTATCCCTCTTTTGAGCTCTGTTAAAAGACGGCTGGCTCCTTCCTTACTCACACCCGCTCAGACTAGGGCTGTGAACCCGAGGGTCGAAAAACTTTTCCGACCCGCTATATATCAAAGGACACGCAATCCCAGACTTGCTGGTGGTGACCAACACTCGCAAAAGAGCAGGGGGTTCCCCTTGCCACGGGAGAGTCACCCCCCGGACAAGGAGTCTAAAAGGCTGTATGCCTTAGGCAAACGGGTTACGTCAGCAGTGGCCTATACCGTCCGGATTGCCAATAACACGACGTTACTGGCAAGCTACGTCGACGCCCAATGGAACCTACTCCAGGAAGGCCTTCAAGAGGTTCCGGAAACCAACCAGAGCCAAGCTTCTCGCCATTGTCTCGGAGGGCAAACTTGCCAATCAGAATGTGGTAAAGAATACCCTGGACACCGCAGAGACAGCAGGCAGGTATCTCGCACAGGTTACTCTCCTAAAGAGGCACGCGTGGCTACGCACGTCGGGCTTCAGGCCTGAGACCCAGGCATCCATTATCAACAAACCCATCGAAGAGGCCATCCTCTTCGGGAAGGCGGTAGACGATGTGTTGGAGACAGCCAAGAAGGAGCACGAGACTATTAAGTCGCTCCACCAAATTTCCCAGAAACCCTCTTCACAGAGGGGCAGTAATTCTCGGCGGTCCTTTCGAGGACAAGCCCGCGCCGCTCAAAACAATTTTGGCACGGGCAACTTCAACTCAAGTCAACCTGCTGCAAGCCCCACTTACTACCCCCAGAGGGGTCAGAAGCACAGAAAGAATAGAGGCAGAGGCTCCAATTCCAGAGGAGCGTCAACTTCGGGTCAGAAATGACCACCAAGTCCAGGTCCCCTCCCATGTCTCCCCGGTCGGGGGGGAGATTAACATCTTTCCTCAAGGCATGGGAGGGGATAACTTCAGACCAGTTGGTCTTAAAGAAGGTCGCCCACGGTTACTACGTGGAATTTGCCCGACCTCCACAGTTCAAACCGCCGAAACATCGACGCCTTTCACCGGAACATCTGCAGATCCTGATCCAAGAGGTGGAAGCGCTGCTGGGAAAGGACGCCATAGAAGCCGTCCCGATTCTTCAGGTAAACGAGGGTATCTATTCAGTGTACTTCCTTGTACCCAAAGAGGATCTCACCATGCATCCTGTTCTAGACCTGCGCCCAGCGAACAAGTTCATAAAGCCCCAGAAGTTTCGCATGGTAACACTGCAAGAGGTGATCCCATTGCTAAAACAGGGGGACTTCATGACAACATTGGACATGAAAGATGCATACTTTCATATTTCAATGCTGCCAGCGCACAGAAAATCCCTAAGGTTCGTGATTCAGGACAAACGCTACCAGTTCAAGGTACTCCCCTTTGGCATAGCCTCGGCGCCAAGGGTGTTTACCCAGGTCCTGGCAGTGGCAGCGGCACACCTGCGCAGACTTTCAGTTCCAGTTTACCCTTACCTCGACGATTGGCTCATCACGGGGGACTCGTTCGACGTTCGTTTTTCAAACACCCAAAAAACAGTAGACCCACTGTTCAGCCTGGGATTTTCTATCAACGAAAAGAAATCCAGCTTAGTCCCCAGACAAGTAAAACAGTTCCTGTGGGCTCTAATTCGTACAGAAGACGGTCTAGTCTTCCCTTCCAGCGAGAGGGTTCAGAACATGCTCTCTCAGGTTCCTCAGTATGTAGCCAGTCGAGAGGTGACGGTACACAAAGCTATGCGTTTGCTAGGGATGATGGCGTCATGCATATACTTTGTTTCCCATGTGCGGCTGCGCATGCGTCCCATGCAAGAGTGGCTCAACAGCTAGTGGTGTCAGGCCAGCGGACAATGGGAAGATCTGTTGTCTTGCTCTCTCTGCAGTGGTGGTCGAGGGAGAACCTCTTGAAGGGGAAAACCTTCACCACCCCGGCAGTGGAAGCCACTCTCACAACAGACGCATCGCTCACGGGGTGGGGGGCGCGCCTCACCTGCTTCAACAGACAGCGCACGGAGTGTGGTCCCCTCAGGTAGCGTCCAACCATATAAACCTACTGGAGCTACTAGCAGTGTTCAAAGCATTGAAAGCCTTTCAGGAGCAACTGCAAGGGAAGACAGTGCTGGTCCTAACCGACAGCACAACAGCAATGTATTACCTGAAGAAACAGGGGGGGGCACTCACTCTCCAGGGCTATCCAAGCTGTCCCAAAACATCTGGATATGGGCTCTCAAACACAAGATGTTCCTGATATCCCAACATGTTCCAGGGGAACTCAATCTTCTGGCAGACGTACTCAGCAGAGATTTTCCTCTGCCAGAAGAGTACGAATGGCGACTGCGCGAAGACATTGTATCCAACATCTTCGCAGAATGGGGGTTTCCAGAGATCGACCTGTTCGCTACTCAGAACGCCCAATGCCAAGATTACGCCTCCAGGTACCCCCAGAACCGATCCAAGGGGAACGGTCTCTGGATAACTTGGTCGGGGAAATGTGTCTACGCTCCCCCCCCCCCCCCCGACTCCCCTTCTGAACAAGATGGTACACAAGATGCACCAGGAACCAGTCACCATGATTCTGGTGGCTCCCATGTGGGCCTGCCAACTTTGGTTCACGCACCTGATGGAAATGTCCCTCTCCCCACCAGTCAAACTGCCCTGCCGTACAACATGTTGTCTCAGGACAGGGGGAAGACTCTGCACCCATGCCCACAAACTCTGAATTTAGCAGCCTGGCTCCTGAGGTCATAGAGTTTGGAGATCTGCAACTCCCTCAAAGATGCATGGACATTCTGAGGGAGGCAAGAAAGCCTACCACACGTTATTGCTATGCCAGCAAATGGAAACGTTTTGTCATCTGGTGCAGTTCCAAAGGTGTCAATCCCACCGATTGCTCGTCTTCACACATTGTGTGTTATCTAACCCATCTGTTGGACTCTGGGTTAGTCTTCAATTCCTTAAAGGTTCACCTAGCGGCGTTGTCAGCCTACTCCACGTCACAGCAGAAGGTGTTGTGGTGGAAAATACCTGTGATTAAAGCCTTTATGGAAGGGGTTAAAATAATGTATCCCCCCATCACTCACCCAGCCCCTGGGTGGGATCTAAATGTGGTTTTAACTAGGCTCATGGGACCCCCTTTTGAGCCTATGCATAAAGCTAGTCTGAAAGACCTATCTTACAAGACAGCCTTTCTAGTAGCTATCACTTCTATCAGAAGAGTTAGCGAACTACAGGCCCTCTCGGTTTTGGACCCCTTTGTTACAGTCCACAAAGATAAGGTAGTTCTGCGCACACATCCCAGATTTGCGTCGAAATTTATTTCGAGGTTCCATGTGAACCAGTCAATCAAACTACCCACGTTCTTCCAGAGACCTACTAACATGGCCGAAAGAAGCCTTCACACACTAGATGTGCGCAGGGCAGTCATGTTCTACATGGATAGAACTAAACCACTGAGGAAAACTAAACAATTCTTTGTTTCAGTGGCAGCTGGTAGAGAAGGGGACCCTGTCTCTAAATCGGCAATATCAAGGTGGATTGTCAAATGCATCACACTATGTTACACTCTTGCAAAGAGAGAACTGCCCTTCAAGCCTATTGCACATTCTACTCGAGGCACTGGGGCATCCATAGCATTAATTTCAAATGTTCCCCTAGAGGCCATTTGCAAAGCGGCAACCTGGAGTTCTGTACACACCTTTACAAAACACTATTGCCTAGACACTCATTCTAGGTCTGATTCTCAGGTGGGACAAGCAGTACTAAGACATCCTTTTTTCTACTGTTCCTTCTCACAACCCACCTCCAACTCCGGGTACTGCTCACTAGTCTATGCACAGCATGTGATTCTAAGCAGATTAACCAGCATCAGAAGACATGCATTACTTACCGTAAAAGCATTTCTGATGATTGTATCTGCTTAGATTCACATGCGCCCTCCCTGCCTCCCCGCTCGGGGCGGAAGGAACATAGACTTCTTACTCTCTTCATGTACTCACTCACTATAGCCTTGGGCTCCCTCATGGCAGAAAAAATACAATCGGAGGGACCTCGCCGCGTGAGGGATTTTGGGTACTACACACGTCACGATAGGGATAGTGTTTCAGACACGCCTATGCCAACGTCCCCTTTCGGTCCCCGAAAGACCAGATGCAATACTCCGCGGTTACCACTGGATGTCGGACCATATGCACAGCATGTGAATCTAAGCAGATACAATCATCAGAAATGCTTTTACGGTAAGTAATTCATGTCTTCTGAGGCTTGTGGAATCTTCTCAGATCACATGCTGTGCATAGGCTGACATTTATTGGAAGCTGCGGACTATTAGTTTATTTTTCGAAACTCAAAAAGGGGCGTCGACTAGGGCGTGCCAGTAATACTATCCCTAGTGACATCCACTGTACCCATGATCCCTCACACTTGTAGGACCCTCAGATTGTTTGTTTCCGCCATACTTGTCGGAAGCATAGTTCCCTGGCTTTTAGCCATTTATCATAAATTTAACAAAAAAACCCTGTTCCTCAAATCCCACGTCGAGATTCCGAAGATCGACGCCGGTACTGGAGAACGAACAGCCGTCAAGACTACACAACAGACTTTGGGCCTCAGAAGACCTCTGGCCTTGCCCTGCAAGTAGGAGAGTGGGGGGTGGACATGCTCACACTCGTTTATTTCCTACATACACTCGCCCGCTGCCAGATATTAACATATGGCGAGTACTCCATTTAAATTCTGCCCCAAGTGCAAATGTAAGTTCCCGTGGGTTGATAAGCATAACACCTGTAATCTGTGTCTTCCTAGGGATCACCCCAAAGCAAATTGCAGAGCTTGTAAGCTCTTCAAAGCAAAGACACTTAAGGACCACTCCACCAAATGTTGGGCCCACTACGCCAGGCAGCTCGAGGCCATGGATGCAGTGGGTTCCTTCAGTGATGGTAGCAACGCCGCAGTATTGGACAGCGAGGGCACAGGGGTGTCGTTAGGCACCCAAGCACAATCCCCTGACCTCTGAGGACTGTCCGGCGGGTCAGTTATGGGGACAACACTCGGCGGCAAGAGCGCTACCCACACACCTTCATCTAAGCACACTAACCCCACCCGAGACTCGACACGTGTGTCGAGTGATCGGCAGAAAAAGGCAGAGAGAGCGGTCCGCAGAATCGGTGTCCCCTGGGCGTTCCAGGTCACGGTCGCCTCATGACACACAGCAACTGTCTACGATTGCTAAGAGTGCCACATTACCTAAGGTCACAGAGGTATGGTTGTCAGACGAATCCGACCTCTATCCCCAAGCAGCACGTTCAAAGTCCACTCTGGCAGTTCATTCAACGCCTGCCTCCGAGTCTCGATGTCCCTCCTCTAAGACTCCAAAACCTTGTGAACCCAGCTCTGAATATCGATGCCAGGTGTCGAAAGATTCAGGGAAAGCCAGAGAGTCAGGGAAACATTCCCCTACACGTGGTAAAGGGGAGAAACAGAAAAAAGCTTCTGAACATCAGGTTCAGAAGGAGAGACACAAATCTTTAGAGAAACGCAAATCTTTAAAGTCCAAGACCCCTGACCCTGTAGCTAGGCCTAAAGTTGTCCCTCCCACTCCCCAGGATATGGGAATAGAAGAGGAAGTACAGCAGGAAAGGGTCATTCCCAGTTCCAGAGAATGGAGCACGGAAGACATAGTCATAGTGATGAGGAGAATGTCTTTTTTTTATGGCAAATTTTTACGAGAAAAACCCTGATTACTTCCAGAGCTATCCGAATACCCCTGCTACCTCTGCCCCTTCAGGATCCAAAGACCCTCAACCTCCAATTAAGAGACTCCGTACTGAGACTCCAGTTCAGGGGCTGATTTCAGACCCATTCACTATTGAACCTTACCAGCAGTATGCTGAAGATCCTGAGATACAAACACTGGACGACCAGGCAGGGGTCGACTATTATGGAGACGACGAGGAGGAGGAGGAGGAGGAGGAGGAAGACGAGGCAAAGGCCTATAGTCTCAACTCCCATATTCCCAAGGACCCACTGGTGAATGACTCGCCTGTGGATAATCAGCCATTACTGAACGAGGTCTTGGCTAAAGCTGCAGCCCACTTTCAGATAGACACTCGGGGGGCTCAAGAAGAGAGGGACTTTGCAGAGCAAATTATGGGGATAAAAAATCCATTGCCCAAGCCATACCAATTCTGAGGTCTATTCAATGCAGAATTGACCATTCTCTGCTCACCCCTAATCTTACCCGGGCAGTTAACCCAAGAATAGAGAAATTATTCAGGGCCGCCCCCTCCGACCCACTTTACATAAGGTGTCAGCCTAAACCCGACCCATTAGTGGTCACAACCACCAGGAAGAGGGCGGGGACATCCCTAGCATCTTCTGAAGCTCCCCCAGACAAGGAGAGCAAAAAGATATATGGGCTAGGAAGGAAGGTGGCTTCCACTTCCGCTTATCAGGCAAGAATTGCTACTACCACCACTCTGCTGGCAAGTTACAATTGTCACCAATGGGAACAAGTAGCTGCCCTCATTGCCTCCGCACCTGAACCTCTAAGGAGCCAGTTGGCCCAGATTGCGTCGGAAGGAAGGTCGGTGTGCGGATGCATTCTCAAAGCTACCTTTGACGCAGCAGACCATGCAGGCCAGGTTATCGCAGAGAGCACAGTAATTGAGACACGCTTGGCTCAGGCAGTCTGGTTTTAAAGCCGAGACCCAAGCCACCCTCATCGACATGCTGGTGGAACCAAATGTCTTGTTTGGAAAAGCAGTGGAGGAGGCGCTCAAAACAGCCAAGGACGAATATGACACCCATAAGTCCTTTGGACAACTAACTAATAAACCCACAAACCAACGAGGGAATAATAATTTTCGTCGCTCTCGCGGCCAAAATTCCCAGAGAGGGTCTAACTACTTTCAAGGCCATGGAGCATCGTGGGGAGGCAACCAACAGGCTACTGAGGGTTTCGCCAGAGGTCAAAAGAGGGGCCGTGGTAGAGGGAGAGGCAGCCCAGGTAGAGGCACTACGCCTCCCAACAAACAGTGACATTCTGCTCCGGGTCCCTTCCCATGCATCCCCCAGTAGGGGGCGCATTTCCACCTTCACCCACGCATGGGAAGGGATCACTTCGAACAGATGGGTGCTGTCCACAGTGTCTGCGGGATACTGTATTGAACTGTTGGAACGCCCCCGTGACCATCCTCCAAGACAGAAAATACTCCTTGGAGCACCAAAGCGTCCTCCTTGCAAATGACGCAATAGAACTCGTCCCGGGCAACCAGGTAAACAAGGGTATTTATTCAAATTACTTCCTTGTGCCAAAAAAGATCTAACCATGCGCCCAGTATTAGACTTGCGCCCTGCAAACCAGTATGTCAAGCCTCAAAATTTTGCATGACTATACTCCAAGAGGTAATCCCCCTACTAAAAAGAGGAGATTACATGGCAACATTGGACATGAAAGAGGCCTATTTTCATATTTCCATGTTCCCAGCGCACAGAAGGTGCGTTTCAAGGTAGACAGCCAGCACTACCAGTTCAAGGTGCTGCCCTCGGTATAGCCTCGGCTCCAAGGGTTTTCACCAAGGTACTGGTGGCGCTGTCAGCCTACACCACCTCCCATAACAAGGTGTCATGGTGGAAGGTGCCAGTTGTCAAAGCCTTTATGGAAGGGGTGAAGAGACTCCACCCTCCAATTTCTAACCCACCACCAGGGTGGGACCTTAATGTAGTGCTTGCTAAACTCATGGGACTCCCCTTTGAACCCATGCATAAAGCTAGTCTCAAACACCTGACTTATAAAACCGCCTTCTTAGTAGCCATTACATCCATAAGAAGGGTCGGTGAAATTCAGGGTCTGTCAGTGCAGGATCCTTTCTTTAGTATACATAAGGATATACTGGTTTTACAAACTCACCCTAGGTTCTCACCTAAGTTTATTTCCAAATTCCATGTTAACCAGTCCATTGAGCTACCAGCTTTTTTCCAAGAATCCAAAACCTCTGCTGAGGTGAAACTACACACACTCGATGTGAGAAGAGCGGTCCTCTACTACGTAGACAAGACCAGACCGCTAAGAAAAACAGATAAACTGTTTGTCTCCATAGCTACAGGCAGAGAAGGAGATTGCGTCTCTAAAGGCGCCATCTCTAAATGGATAGTTAAATGTATCCAGCTGTGCTACTCCCTTTCAGAAAAGACACTGCCTTTTACGCCAAGGGCCCCCTCCACTAGAGGTTCTGAGGCCACTCTGGCTTTCATTGCAAATGTACCCCTTGACACCATTTGCAAAGCAGCTACATCGAGCTCTATTCACACCACTACTGCATTGACACTCATTCCAAGACAGATACTCAAGTGGGACAAGCGTTTCTAAGACATTTGTTCGCTCATAACCCTTCTCACATCCCACCTCCTTCTAACACTGCTTGCTAATCTATGCACAGCATGTGATCTAAGCAGATTCCACAAGCCTCAGAAGGGATACATTACTCACCGTAATTGTATTTCTGATGCTTGTATCTGCTTAGATTCACATGCGCCCGCCCTTCCTCCCCTCTGAGAGAAGGTGCATAGATGCTTGTAGTCTTATCTATCTATCTGCTTGGAAACTCTGTACTCGCGCTACTCCTCATGCTACCTCATGTCAGAAAAAATACAATCTCAGGGTCCTACACGTGTGGGGGATCATGGGTGCAGTGGACGTCACACTAGGGATGGTATTACTGGCACGCCCTAGTTCGACGCCCCTTTTCGAGTTTTGAAAAACAAACTGTAATACTCTGCAGCTTCCACTAGATGTCGGCCTATGCACAACATGTGAATCTAAGCAGATACAAGAATCAGAAATACGATTACGGTGACTAATGTATTATATATATATATATATATATATATATATATATATATATATATATATTTTTTAATTAAACATACTAGGCAATGTTAAGTTCACTGCTCAATTCGGGTAAGAGAAACCTATAAATGCAGGTACGTGTAGGAGTTTCTTCAGGTTAGCAAAAGTATTCATGAACCAACAATCATAAAATGATAATACTGGTAAGTAAAATAACTTGTTACAGACTTGTAGAATAGTTCAATTAAAAGGAAAGCACTTGGCAAATAATGGTTCAAGGAAGAATGAATGAATGAATAAAAACTAACACAGAGCAGGTAAGCATTGCATAACATTCAGAAGCCTCAGGCTTTTTTTTTTGCCCATCCCTATTTTTATTTATTTAATTGGTTTATTATAACGCATCTAATACTGTACCTGAGTTTGGTTTCTAAGCGCGGATCTGGGATGCAAACCTCTATTGCTCTGTGTGGTCTTGCTTCCAAGACCAGTGCGTTGCCCCTGTGCTATCCTCCTATCTAGGTATGAGAGTCTGTCAGATTGGGGTGGGGGGCAAAATGAGTGAGGCACTGAATTGCAGAAGACTTGTAAGTATGATGTCTTTGTTGGGATTAAGAAGGGTTGGGGGCTTCGAAGAAAACTCCCTGTAAGCGCACGGGTGTTAGTCATGGGTGAACATGTATGGGCAAACTCCCAAACGTTCCAATTGGTAATCCAGCAATACAGGAGCCGCAAAGCAACTCTAGATAAGTTCTACCAAGAGTCTTACAGTACCTTAAGCATGAAGAAGAGGTTGCAGCACAAAACTTGAAGATGCAGAAGCAGCAGACCCAGTCACTGGATTTTTGGTCAGTCAGACTGAAAAAGGGACACTGGGTGTATCTTTGCAGCAGCAGTTGAGTGGAGAGGCTCTCTGCAAAGGATTCTTCACAGTTCTGTGGTCTTGGTGCCCCTTTTAAAGCACCAGTGAAGAACGGTTACAGCCCCATCAATTCAGCTTGCTTTCTCTACCCAACCTTCGGATGAGGTGACTTCAAGGAGCGAGATCTTGCCTTTGGAGGTCCGGAAGGAGTCCACCAAAGTTTCAGGAGGAGTCGATATTCGGGAGGTAATGGACTGCACACTGACCAGATGTCACAGGGTATCCGGATTGGAGCTTCCATGTTGCTTGGAAAAGAGGGCTGGAGCAGCCGTCACTCGGGTGGCTTCTTTCTTGAAGATGCTTGAAGGGGTAGTCTGTGCAGCTTCTTTGGCATTGCGATGATGTGGTTGAATTTTCATAGTACTGTGATGAGCTTTACCTGACTGATTTCAGTGGGGCGAGTGGCAGTGAGTAGGCAGTTGCCACTGTACAGGTGGGAGATGACCACGACTTGGAAAACTGTTCTGAAACTCAGGGCAAGGATGCGTGATTGGGCCATGGGTATTACCGTGTTGGTGTGGTGGGTAGACCCGGGGGCTGACCTTGCCATAAAGTAGGTGCCTTTCCAGAGCCAGACCTGCCCCAGAGGGAGTTTGGGAAGCCCATGTTTCTGGCTTCCCAGAATGTGTATATGTTGGTAGCCCTTTCCCTATCCTGGTAACTACCAGCCTCTTCCCTGGACTCTTCCTAATCTCTCATATAGTTCCCAGGAGGCAGCACCATCCAGAGAAAAAGGACTTACAATTACGACACTGCACCAGGGTCTGGTGGGCAGTGACCAAAACAGGAGGAAAGAAGTGGTTCATCTGGTACATTCATTCAGGAGCCAAATGGGAGATCCATCACATACCACACAACTCTGACACTGACTTCAGGGGAGCCGTAGAACAGCGGTGGAGGAGCTTGAACCATCAAGTGACCACTACATAGTACTAGGAGAGATTGGGAAATAGTCCCCAAACCTTTTTGGATGAGGTACTTCCTGAGTATAGGATGTAACAAAAAGACCAACTATGTGTGAGAAATCTCATGGTATTCTCCCACCTACTCCCCCAGGATCCTCCATTCAGGTGGCCAGTTAAGGGCCATCACTCTTTGATCCCGACCCTGGGGGTGGACAAGCGAGGGAGGATCACCTGGGTGGAGGGTCATGGGGATTGGGAGAATACCCAAGGGTGAGACATGGTATTTCCCAATTATGCACCAACCCACTCTCCCGCAATCTTAATGGGGTATTTCCCAGCACACCCCATCTCCAATAAGAACTGGGACAAAGAAGAGGCGATAAGTAGCAATGAGGATTACCTGTAGAAACAACATGGGACTATAATGTGAGGCTTGCCATGTTACATCTTTTGAATTGTCCCACTGATAGTCGGGCACTTTATTTTCATTATTCACACATGACTCTTTAAACCAGTATAAAAAGTGTGGTCCTGCCAAAGAGTATGAGTAAACTGTGGATACTGACTGGTCCAGGCGAGCCAAGGAGAAGCCTGGGGGAGAACGACATGCCAAATGCTGTCCCGATGCTTGTGAGGGGCTGCAGCGTGGCTATGGAGCCGTGTCTCCAGGGAGCCATACCAAGGCCGCCTGTATCCTGCTGGCGGTTGTTAAGGGAAGTGCTCATTCCCAAGGGTGCCTGAGGGGCAGGTGGTGAGACCCTGACCTCGACACAGTTCATCCAGGAAAGAATGCTCCCCAGCGCTACACTACCTGGTGAGTTTTGAACAAGTGAGAGAAACTCTGGAGCGGAAAGGGGGAGAGCGAAAGCATAAAAGCACAGAAGGCACAAAGTAAGAAAGAAGGAACAAGGAAAGTGCAAATAAGGAGAAGGCATGCTAGCTGCGCTGAAATAAAGCAAAGTCTGGAGTAAAAGCAAAAGGTGCAAGATTGCACGGCAAAGTGAAAAACTGATAAAAAGGGGGAAGCACCTGAAGATGAAAAGTTAAAAGGAAAACAAGTACAAGAAATTGAGAGGCGCGAAAGATTAGAATGGTTGCGCTTGGGCAGAGCAGAGAACCTGGCGTTTTTGAAAGTCTGATTCTACCAATGAAAGGATTGTATGTGAAAGAAACTGTATATAAGAGAAAGGTACATCCTGACAAGCTGAACTTGTGTTTGAAACTATTGTTTGTGTGTGAAGAGAGGCCTCGACTTTGGGAAGTGAACCCTGAGAGGCATAACAGAACTGTGTCGTCTTATTTGGAACTGAGAAGATTGAAGCTTGGGGAAGGGAACCACAAGAGACATTGCAAACTCCATTGATTTACTGCAAGAGCCCAACATGGAAGCTTCCAAAGGCAACCCTTTTGATTTGAACCATTTCGAGCTGTCAGAACTACACCTAGTGGCATGACTTTCTGAAACCAGCTGTGTTACACTTCCTTTTCTCTGAACCAGTATTTCTTTAAGAAGATTTCCTATCGCGTTTTGTTAAAGAGTGAGGGCAGGCATAGGTTTAGACACAGGCAGATTTTAGGTTTTTTGTACTTTGACATTGACGGCTCTTAGAAACATCACTTGAGGGAACAATCCCTTTAGTTTGGTATTAAACCAACCCCGCAACTGTATTAAATAAAGGTGTTGAAACTGTTAACTTTGAGTGTGTCTCTCTTGATAGCATGCCGGTCTTGCAAATGCCAAATATCTCCTAGCAGGATGTCCGCGGGGGGGGGGGGGGGGGGACCTGCAGCCCGACCTATGCTTCGGCAGCGGGATGACTGGCATCAGCGCAACTGCCTGTGCTCCAGACTCGCATTTCCAGGATTCCTCACACCCGAGTGTGTCCGCAGCACCGGCAACTACGTCTGCACACTTCCTGACATCTTGGTGGTCTGCTGCTTTCTACGCCGCTGTGCTCCTCAGCACTAACAATGGCATGAGTATTGTTGTGGATTCTGCTTCATTCCTTGGGTCATCAGCTTTCAGACCCAAACTGTTTTTTCTAAACCTCTTCTGGATTTCCCTCTTGTTTTGTCGTTGGCTGGATTTCTTGGCTTCAGGATTTGTGAGATTTTCGCTAGACTTTTATGTTGTTTGGTTCTTGTTAGTATTGCTTCTCTTTTGAAACTAAGGGGACCTCTGACACCTGCCTCTCTGACCTTTCAGAGCATCCAATTACCCCCAAACGCAGAGAGAGAGGGCGGGAAAGATGTGCAGAGAGAGAGAGGGGGCGGGAAAGATGTGCAGAGAGAGAGGGGGCGGGAAAGATGTGCAGAGAGAGAGAGGGGGCGGGAAAGATGTGCAGAGAGAGAGAGGGGGCGGGAAAGATGTGCAGAGAGAGAGAGGGGGCGGGAAAGATGTGCAGAGAGAGAGAGGGCGGGAAAGATGTGCAGAGAGAGAGGGGGGCGGGAAAGATGTGCAGAGAGAGAGGGGGCAGGAAAGATGTGCAGAGAGAGAGAGGGGGCGGGAATTATGTGCAGAGAGAGAGAGGGGGCGGGAAAGATGTGCAGAGAGAGAGGAGGCGGGAAAGATGTGCAGAGAGAGAGAGGGGGCGGGAAAGATGTGCAGAGAGAGAGAGGGGGCGGGAAAGATGTGCAGAGAGAGAGAGGGGGCGGGAAAGATGTGCAGAGAGAGAGAGGGGGCGGGAAAGATGTGCAGACAGAGGGGGGTGGGAAAGATGTGCAGACAGAGAGGGGGGTGGGAAAGATGTGCAGACAGAGAGGGGGGCGGGAAAGATGTGCAGAGAGAGAGAGGGGGCGGGAAAGATGTGCAGAGAGAGAGAGGGGGCGGGAAAGATGTGCAGAGAGAGAGAGGGGGCGGGAAAGATGTGCAGAGAGAGAGAGGGGGCGGGAAAGATGTGCAGAGAGAGAGGGGGCGGGAAAGATGTGCAGAGAGAGAGAGGGGGCGGGAAAGATGTGCAGAGAGAGAGAGGGGGCGGGAAAGATGTGCAGAGAGAGAGGGGGCGGGAAAGATGTGCAGACAGAGAGGGGTGGGAAAGATGTGCAGAGAGAGAGGGGGCGGGAAAGATGTGCAGAGAGAGAGGGGGCGGGAAAGATGTGCAGACAGAGAGGGGGCGGGAAAGATGTGCAGACAGAGAGGGGGCGGGAAAGATGTGCAGAGAGAGAGAGAGGGGGCGGGAAAGATGTGCAGATAGAAAGCTGCTCAGAGAGGGAGGGAAAGATTGATGCGCGGAGGGAGGGAAAGATTGATGCAGGGTGGGAGGTGATGAGGGAAAGAAGGATGCACAGAGGGAGGGGGAAGGGAGAGAGATATAGATACATGCACAGAGCGAGGTGCACACAAGTAGAGTGGGGCACAGAGACGTTTCCTTCACTCTTCACATTTCTAATACCGTTTATATCTGTCGCTTTCATGTTTCTAATGTATGAGAATCTTACCCTTCTCTCTCCTTTTGTGCAGCAAACTCTTTAATTCTTTTTTTTCTAATTACTGCTCTTCTCTTTCGACCAGTCTCTGCCTATCTTTGCTCAGCCTATAGTTCTTCTATTTGTGTCGTTTTTCGGTCTTTCTCCTCATAGTTCAATCAATGCTTTTCTTGCTTCCTAGCGTTTTTTTTCTAGTCTCGTTTTCTTTTCATTGTCTTTATCTGTATTCATGGATTTGCCCATCTCTACCTCTCCTCTCCTTTCCGTCTATAGACCACCTTGTTCTCCCAGATCCCAATCTTATTTTCCTTCTGACGCACCTAAACCACCTTATGCCTCGTCTCGTTTCTGCTTCTTTCTTTTGGCTCCCAATCATTGAACTATTTATTGCTTTCTCTTAGATCTGTTTCTTATATTGTCTGTCTGTGGCATAAGCAACACTTTTTCTTTCTCAACCTTATTGTAATTTTGATCAATACTTATTTTTGTATTGTTCATTATTATGCACAGTGCTTTGGCTCATAGATGTGGCAAGGAAATAATCGTAACCTGTAAACAAATAAATGGCTTGGGTTTTGCTGCTGGGCGTTGGAAAAAATATACAACCCGACTTAGCTCTTTTTGATAAGGTCATCGTCTTTCGTTTATCGTTTCCACTGTGGACATGTTTGATTTCTGCAAAAATTACTTATCAGCTAACTCTGCTTACCTGAGCACTCATTAAGATGACTTTTTCTTGAAGAATAAGGCAATGAGACATCATGTTGATCTATCTAATCGTTATCGTCCTTTCTAAAAATTGTCTCCTTGATGGGATTTGAAAGTTCAGGGTCCATGATGCTCATGTCATTCGTGCTTATGCCCTCCTACATCGTCTTTCTTGGAAGGCAATGCTACTAGTGGATATCCATTAAGTTAGCAGTATTGGAGCATTGCAAGCTTTTTATGGGTAAAATTCAAATGGTTCTAGGAAAGGCATCTCACTCCTCGACTTTGGTTTTTATATAATCTGGATGCAGCAAGGGCTTTTAAATACAGCACGTGAGGGCATCACTTCTCGCACCAAACACTAGAAAAAACTGCCTTTGTCCATAAGGTCACTCCTCCATCTCTTTCCGGTCTGAAGAACCATTTACTCTATCTACATAATTCTTATACGCAGCTTGCATTTCTTAATACATTTTATTGTACCCTATTTATCTTGTAAAATCACTTTGTAGTGAAAGTGCTTTATTAGTCAAAATACAAAAGCATTTTGTAAGTTACGTTATGCTTCCTTTGTTTTAAAAATGCAGTACAAAGTACCCTATCAAGATGGATCGTTTTATTTGTTTCTCAATCACCTGAACTTCATAGTTTTCCTATTCTTTCGAAGCTTCATGTTGACTCCACCAGCATGAAGAAACAATTCAAAGCTTTCTAAATGCTTGCCCCTTCAAGGTTTGATATGAAGGTTTGATTAGCAGGAGCTAAAACCAGCTTCTGGGCTTCTGGAATCGCATAGAAAGCAGGAGCTACCACTGGGGAACCAAGAGTGATTAATCGAACTGTAAAACTAACTTGCACATTAGTCTTTCACTTTAACTTTTTGCCCTTCTGTATCATCCATTATGTTTAAATGTGTCCTAATTCTTCTCTTAACATTCTCAAACAGTAGGTAATGTCATATATGCATGCTTGTAAGGCAAATGTTAGCATTACAAGCATACATATGCATGTGGTGTCAAAGGTAGCTGTTGGTTCCAAGACAAGTAGGCTCTCCAAGGGTAGAAGAAGCAGGGGCAAAATAGCTCCCAGCAATTTCACACCCTGCCCTTTCTGAAATCAGTAGGGCACCCAACATTTCTTTTGTGCGCATTATTCTTATTCTTTGGTGCCTCTTCAGAAAGGATGCATCTTTTGGCCATGAGGTTCAGTGGGGACCTTTTGCTTGAACCTGGATGTCCATTCGGTCTCCTCTTCCCAGGGCTTTCAGCTGTTCGTTTTCGTTCCCAGCCAGTGGAAGAGTGGGGAAAAGAATGCCAGAATAAGGGAAAAACTACCTTCATGGTGATTCTGGTACTCCTAATTCTTCTCCAGCATTGCAACGCCCACCATTCCATCCCTCCAAGCATACGCTGTACTTCAACCTTGGTGTAGTGGGAACAAATTGATGCCATAAGGAAGATTAGTTAGTAACGTCATATTTATGTAAGTGTTGCAAGATTGCGACGGTATGTAGCACATGAAGCTCTGTTGAAAGCTTTCAAAATTGAAGCAAACTTTTTTTCGTGAATTCCCATCCAGTGGAGGCAGAGGGAGAACAAGAACTAACAGTGCTAGAATTGCCATAAAAGTCATTTTTCTTGATATCTTGATGTGAATCAATGTAAGACCTTTGTGAATGGAGCAGTTATGGACATAATGATAGCATGGGGGCAATGGAGTCGAGAGACTGGTCGTGAATGATTCTCCCGACGAATAGTGCAAATTAGCGGATAGTCATGGCCACCTACTGGTCGTTTGGGATTCACATTCTGGCCTACAATATTTACTAGCATTGATTTAACTAAGTAATGACCTATTTTCAAAACATTTATCCGTATTCGCTATTATGTAGGAAATATCGTGTATGCTTGTGTCTTGTTTCCAGACCTCACTCGTCACCAAAAAAAATGTATCTCACAGCACATTTTAGGGGGATAGTGGCTTGGAGTCTCACGCCATAAAAGGATGAAGGAAAATGCCTCTCATCAGCAGCTAAATTATATGAAATTTCTTTTGTACCTCGGAGATGGAACCATTTCTTGAATAGTGATCTTTGATTCCTGGATACCTAAAAGTCGCAGGCCGATGGTGTGGCTCCAATTTTTTATTCCAGCTGTTATTTACATTTTTTTTTTAAAAAGAGACAAAAATAGCTAATTTGTCTGTACCACTTAAAAGGAAAATGGAGGTTTGGGGCTTGGTTTGCTTGAAAACGGTACAATGAAGAAAGTGAATCAATTATAGGCTGGCAAGGGTTTATTTTTAAGAAGTCACGTTTTTCTCTAGTTTTTCACCAATTGAAATTAAGGTTAGCAATGTTGCCTCGCTCTCTCTCCCTCTCTCCAGTGCCTGCTGATTCAATCACGCAGCCTTTTCATTTTTGTATTCTTGGTATTTCCTTATTTGTCAATTTCCTTGTGGCAACAAGATAATAAAAGGGCGGTTTCATTTAAAACAAAAGCACTGTTAAAATCAGTATTTGAAACTAATACAATAGGCAAATGTAAGACATTTTTTGTGCATCTAGTTAGCTGAACTGTGTGCACACATTACTCTTCATGAAATGAGATTCGTCCCAACAGATTGCATACATTGTAATAATGAGACATCATCCATTGCAGGAGTGTGAGAGATAGTAAAGCGTACAACAGTATTTGGCACAGTCTGCTCAGGAGAAACGGAGTACTAGAATAGCAGGGATGTTGGAGGTCAGGATTGATTTGAATTGGCAGAGCTGTGTGGGGAAGCTTGCACAACACGTGCCCACACATTGCTTAGCTGTAACCAGTCTCTTATTTTTGAGATAAATAAATACGACCATCTACTTCCATCAAATTATTATTAAAGGCATTTTTCTGTTTGATACTTTAGCAGCCATGCTAATGAAACATTTAAGCTGATGCAGGCTAGGCACTCATCATTATCTTGTCATAATGGGACATTGGGAAGAGGCAAAACAGCCATGGCAGTGAAGCATTTCCTGTTGTTGTCATCCACCTTAATACAATGTAGTAAAATAAATCTAAAAGTTGAACATGTGCCCAGCAAATCGGTAGTCCTAGTGTTTTACATCCAGTGGCAGTGGACTCTATGAATAATGTTATGTTATTTTGCATTTATATAGCGCCTTATATACCATTGGTATGGTCTGAAGGTGCTGGTAGGTTGAACGCCCTTGGGAACTGAAGTTCAAATCAGTAGAGGGAGTAGAGAGAGTCAAAAGGTGCATGTGAACACCGTGAATGTGTGCAGCTCGTGCGATATCCGTGTAGTTGCTGCTTCTTAGCGGAAGGTGTGGTGGTTGAGAGGTCAGGAGAATGTGTTCGTTCGGGCAGGTTTTATCCAGAACGGCTGCGGCTGCGTTAGGCCTGAGGAGAACGCCTGGCTGAGGGGGTGCGAGACCAGCAGTGTCAACTTAGAATGATGTGGGGTGAGCGGCAGATGTTGGTATGAGAACAGTTATACCGAATGCTGCCATAGTATCTCTGTGTTCTAGTTGAGTGGTGATGTAAAGGAGAGAGTAAGCATGGTGGTGTGATATGAGTTATATGCTCCTTCAAACGTTATTTGCATTCTAAATCATACTATATACGTCGCGCAATATTTATGCGTTCCAGTCCGTACCGTGAAGAGCTATCCATTCTATGCACCCCAGTCAGGTCCAAATGCACACTGGTCCACCCTGCGCGCTCTTGTCTGCTCCGCGCATGCGCTCTTGTCTGCTCCGCGCATGCGCTCTTGTCTGCCACACGACTGTCCATTTGTCTGCACCTCGCATGCCCTCTTGTCTGCCCCAGGCATGCACTCTTGACTGCCCCAGGCATGCACTCTTGACTGCCAAAATATGCTTTCCAAAAGGAAGCATCCAGTTGGCGTTTTTTCTAAATTCACATGAGCTATTACAAATTCCAATCTTTTTTTCTCCAGCAGTGTAGAAATCCTGATTTTAAGCTAATCTAAAGTACTACAGATTTAGTATGAAAAAGCACACATTTTAAGTAAATTTGCTACTCAACGTCTGTGGAACTGGATGAAAAGAACCTTTCCATACCTTATTTTAATTGAACAAACAGCCTGAGGTGCTTTTCAAGTGTACCCTTTTTATTGTTCTATATCGGTGTGCTGTGCAAGCCCCCACATGACCTCTTTAGCCCCCGCTCCACTTCATTTACCCACCAGGAAAAAAAAATTACTAGAACCTGTATCTTGTTAAGGATAAGAAAACCGTGGCCAGCACAGCACACAAATATTTCTAAAAATCCATGTCTTTGCTTAAGGCAAATAATAATGTAGTTGTCTTCCGATGACGAATCCTTGAAACTTCATTCAAATCAATTCCTTATTTTTGCTCTTGAATTTGTGAAACATGCATAACTCCAGAAGGAAATACAGAGACCTGCTTTAGCCTACCTTAAAATGGTACCTCTGGACTGTTTTGAGGCAACAAAAAATGCACAGTGAGAAGCCTGAAGCTCAAAGTCGGTGCTCCGAACTGGCAAAAAAGCGACCAAGGCTGCTGCGGTATGACTCGCAGAACATGAGTAGCCAATGCGTGACTCGACACCTTGCGCCAATACCCAGCAGCCGAGCCTGTGTGAGAATGGACAGTGACTCTTATCCCTTAATGCAGGTGTCCGGGTGATCCCAGATGGATCAAAGCCTGGAACCCGATGCTGGAGTCCCCCAAAAGCCCCTTATTCTGAAGGCGCTGAGGTGAGGCACACGGCAGCAGTGTGAGGCTACGTTGATGATGGAGTGAGCGGCTGCTGGGAGTGGATTATGTGTGAGCGGACTCGCGTGGTAGTCTAAGGGGGCCCGTTCTTGTGCCCAATGCGAGCACCTGCTTCACAGTGCCTTTTCATCAGTTCAGCCTGCATATCTGTTGTGGGGCCACAGATTAAGTGGCCTGCTCAGGAGTTCTACAGGCCACTAACACGGAACTGGCGCAAGGGATGTCCTGAGGCTTCCTACTTGAATCGAGTGTGTGAAGGTTATTCGGGGTGATCTGCTGGAGTGGGGTAACTGCACCATCCTGCTGGTTCCTACCTGAAAATGCAAATACCCTCACAAGAGGGGACTTGCCCACCTCTTCCCCAGAGATCACTTGCCCACAAACAAGAGGCCACACACCCTGCACCCATTGCCAAGCAGGCCGTGACCTCAAGGCGCTATTGTAGGGTGCAGACATGCCTAAGAAGCACCACGTTCGTGGCAGCTGCCCAGATCCACTGTCCAATGGCTCTGCACTCTGATTCTGAGGATTCCGCCCTCTCCCACACGTTTATCTGATGCCTGAAATTAAAAAGGGAATTAAGGACAGCGTGGTGACCTTCTCAAATAGCATCAGCATAAGCCGGTCAAGTGGCACAGCGAGTAGAGCGCTCGCTTTGACATCTGTGCAGAGCCTGCTGACGCAGGTTCGAATCCCTGCGGGGCCAAACTCAGCCTTTCATCCTTCCGAGGTCGATAAATGAGCACCACACACCGTGGGTAATAATAAGCAGCGCTCAGATACCTGAGGGTTCGTAGCGCTATATAAATCCTAAATTAATTAATCTGAGTTGAGTAGCATGTAGTTAACATCGAAAAGAGGGCAGTGGAGGTGGAATCCACCCTATCTGAAAATGGCTTTGAACAGGAGGAGACCGCCAAACAAATGGTCTAGTTGGAACGACAGCTGGATTGGGTAGTGAATAAGCAGGTGTAAGCAGAAAACTGGTCTATGCGCAATAACTTGCGGCTGCAGTGGATTCCTGAATCTGTCTCGAATGAGGACCTCAAGGCTTATGTGCGAGCGCTGTTCAGGCAGCTCAATGCCTCAGATGATTGAGATAATCAACCGCTTGCACTGAGTATATACAACATTTTAACAGAATAAAAACCTGCTCCTGGACATACTTAACAGGATCCACCTGTTTCAGACGAAGGAAAGCATCATGGGTACAACAAGACCTCAAGATGTGATCCAGTTTCGAGACGCGGCAAGGTAGTGTGCTATATCGGTTGACCTTCCCCTGCGGTTCGAATCTGGTGGGAAAGCCTATAATATTACCAAGGAAGAAGAAGCCACTGAACTAATGGGTGGGGAGGAGGAGCTCCCGCGTGGGAGATAAGTGTCAGAGGAGACTGGTGGAGGAAGTGACATGTCGATTCCTAGGAAGGAAGACTGGTGACCTGCTCGTCAGAGGGTGCTAATGTTGGTTTGGGGAATTTGGGGGCAATTCCGGGTTCTGTTGATGGTTCATTGTGGTATGTGGCAGACACTAACATGGTATAAGTGTCTTGCGCGCCTTTCACTGAGGGGTGATGGCGGATGTGGGGAGACTTGGAACTCTATATGGTTGATGTAACATTTTTTGAGTCTTAACGCTCAAAGCACAGGTCTATCTTGAGACAATTGTCCGAAATGAGTGCTTTGATTGTATTCCTTTAGGAAACGCACCTGTGAAATGCAGCTGATGAAAGAAGCATGAGGAATAGGCGGTTTTCCCAACAATTTTATGCATCTGCTGGATTGAAGGAAAAGGGGGTTGGAATCCTGTTTAGTGAAGGCGTGCATTTTGCGAAGCGCTTCTTATATAGGGATCCGGAGGGGGAAGTTCCTGATTTTGAAAGGTATGTTTGGGGACCAGTTATTCCCTTTTGTAGCGCTGTATGCTCCCAACAATAAACAATATCATTTTATTAAGGCATTAAGGGTGCGTCTGGGCAGCCGTATTGAGGGTCAGGTGATGGTGGGTGGTGACTTCGTTGACCCCCTGATGGATAAAACATTACCCCCCACAGCTAATGATCACAAGCATAGACTAGAATTGGCCGGGTTTTTGAGGGAACTGGGGCTTATTGAGACCTGGCGTTTTTTGCAGCAAACGAGCGTATACACTTCTCAGTGGTGCACAGGGGTATTTTAAGAATTGGTATGCAAATGGTTTTTGCAGCATTGATCCCAAAGGTGGATGCCATGGAAATATGGCTGCAGTATCTTTCGCATCATTACCCGGTGGTGGTACAAGTGGCATTTGGGAGGTGGGGGGGATATAGTGCCAATAGTAAGAACACCTTAGAGTCTAAACAAGCTAGTGTTGTGCGAAGGGAAGTAGCAATCAGACCACATGTAGCAGACGTTATATGGCACTACTTTCAGGACAATGAGGGGATGGATTGGCGGGTTGTGTGGGATGCTGAAAAGGTTGCGATTAGGTAAACGTTTATTTCTAAAATTGCTGTGTTCCCGCATGCACAGGTCTGAAGGTTGGCCTTGGAGATGGCTACGGCAGCAGGGGCCCACACGCGCGGCAACACTTTTGAAATCAATGCGGGAATGGCAGAGGAGTAGGGCGTGATTAAAGGCACATGTGGCAGATAGGACGACCCAAATATTGCTCCAAACGAGGCAGTCTTACTACTGTAAAGGCAATAAGGCCAGTGGTTTTCTCACAGCTAAATTGCATGTGCAACGGCCCAGGAATTGTATCAGTTACTGAGTGGGGTGATCTGCAATGGGGGTAGGGGCGGTTGGGGGTGGAGAGGAGAGGAGGAAGAAATTCAGCATAATGGAATCTTATCCGCGATTGGTGGAATTGGAGTGTCTAGATCCCGCGGACGAGGAGGCTTTCATACAGTGACGTACCAGCCTCGGGTAGCTGAAGAGGACAGGACGAGTTTAGAAGAGCTGATAACAGCAGAAGAGGTGGTGGAGGGCTATCGACTTTGAAGCCCAATAAGCCTCCCGGCCCTGATGGATTTGGAAACAGTTTTTATAAGTCATTCAAACCATGGTTGGTAGGGCCGCTGACCACACTTTTTAATCTCATCCGGGAAATGGGAATGATCTCTCGGGGATATGTGTATCTCCATCATGACGCAGATGCTTAAACCTAATCCACACAATTCGGTAGTTATTGCCCTGTAAATCTGCTGAATAACGACACAGATATATTCTAAAATATTGGCTAGACGTTTGATGGGGATTCTCCCAAACCTCATCCACCCTGATAAGGCCATATTCATATTGGGTTGTCGTAGGGAGGATGACGCTAGAAGAGCTGTAAACATATGGAACTAGGAAGGGACAGAGGTTTTCTCTCGCAGCCCTAGATGGCTCCCAGGCTTTTGACTGTATGGATTGGAGCTTCTTGCAGACGGTTCTGGAGGCATTCAGTTGTGGTCCAGCCTTTGGATGGTCCTCGTGAACTTTCAAGTTCTCTCGATGCGACTGCTAGTTTAAAGGGCGACTCTCGGCAGGGATCAGCATCATACAGGGCATGTGACAGGGGTTCCCCTCCTCTCGCTGCTTATCTTCGCCATTTCGATTGAGCCTTTGGCAGCTGTAATACGCAGCAAAGGGGATCTACGGGAGATGCAGGGGGAGAGCCGGTTGCACAAGCTTGCCTTCTATGCAGACCATGTGCTGCTCGTTCTACGCAACACCTTGCACTCATTATTTTAGGTTTTGGAGGACTTTGCAGTTGCGTCAGTCAGTAGGTAAACGTTTATTTCTAAAATTGCTGTGTTCCCGCATGCACAGGTCTGAAGGTTGGCCTTGGAGATGGCTACGGCAGCAGGGGCCCACACGCGCGGCAACACTTTTGAAATCAATGCGGGAATGGCAGAGGAGTAGGGCGTGATTAAAGGCACATGTGGCAGATAGGACGACCCAAATATTGCTCCAAACGAGGCAGTCTTACTACTGTAAAGGCAATAAGGCCAGTGGTTTTCTCACAGCTAAATTGCATGTGCAACGGCCCAGGAATTGTATCAGTTACTGAGTGGGGTGATCTGCAATGGGGGTAGGGGCGGTTGGGGGTGGAGAGGAGAGGAGGAAGAAATTCAGCATAATGGAATCTTATCCGCGATTGGTGGAATTGGAGTGTCTAGATCCCGCGGACGAGGAGGCTTTCATACAGTGACGTACCAGCCTCGGGTAGCTGAAGAGGACAGGACGAGTTTAGAAGAGCTGATAACAGCAGAAGAGGTGGTGGAGGGCTATCGACTTTGAAGCCCAATAAGCCTCCCGGCCCTGATGGATTTGGAAACAGTTTTTATAAGTCATTCAAACCATGGTTGGTAGGGCCGCTGACCACACTTTTTAATCTCATCCGGGAAATGGGAATGATCTCTCGGGGATATGTGTATCTCCATCATGACGCAGATGCTTAAACCTAATCCACACAATTCGGTAGTTATTGCCCTGTAAATCTGCTGAATAACGACACAGATATATTCTAAAATATTGGCTAGACGTTTGATGGGGATTCTCCCAAACCTCATCCACCCTGATAAGGCCATATTCATATTGGGTTGTCGTAGGGAGGATGACGCTAGAAGAGCTGTAAACATATGGAACTAGGAAGGGACAGAGGTTTTCTCTCGCAGCCCTAGATGGCTCCCAGGCTTTTGACTGTATGGATTGGAGCTTCTTGCAGACGGTTCTGGAGGCATTCAGTTGTGGTCCAGCCTTTGGATGGTCCTCGTGAACTTTCAAGTTCTCTCGATGCGACTGCTAGTTTAAAGGGCGACTCTCGGCAGGGATCAGCATCATACAGGGCATGTGACAGGGGTTCCCCTCCTCTCGCTGCTTATCTTCGCCATTTCGATTGAGCCTTTGGCAGCTGTAATACGCAGCAAAGGGGATCTACGGGAGATGCAGGGGGAGAGCCGGTTGCACAAGCTTGCCTTCTATGCAGACCATGTGCTGCTCGTTCTACGCAACACCTTGCACTCATTATTTTAGGTTTTGGAGGACTTTGCAGTTGCGTCAGTCTTCTGGATCAATTATGTGAAATCTAAGGTGCATACCGTTTCTGAATATCCCCATGCCCATTTCCTGCTGAAATGGACCGCAAGGGATATAGATTATCTAGGAATAAAGTTAACTGGGGATTACAGCAGCTTTATACAAGGCCAATAAAGTCCCACTGTGAGGCAAACTAATAGATGGCACACGCTGGACCTGACCTGGTTTGCCTGCATAGGAGCTCCCAAAATGACACTTCTGCCCGACCTTTTATATGTGGTGAATACATTACTGATTTTCATACTTGTGCCTATGGTGCGTTCACTACAAAAGGAGATCTTCACCTTTTTCATATGGCAAAAAAAGAAGCCCAGAGTCCCCCGTTGAGTACTGATGCGGTCCACATTTGTGGGAGGACTGGGAGTCCCAGACATTGAAAGATGCATCATGGTGGCGCAGCTTGGTTCCTTGCTGGAGTGGGCTGCAGGGAATTATAGGAAGCATTGGCATAGCCTGGAGTAGGGCGCAACTTCCATTCCACTTAGCGTAGTGCCGTTTCTGGGAACTCCGGCGCGCATGACTGGATGGGTCCCCCTAGAGGCCAGCAAGTTTGCGCTGCAGTACTGGAACCTGGCACTGCGCTGCAGATGCTTGACCTCTGGGTGCCCTTGTGTGCCTGTTAGGGAGAATTCTCTCTTTAGGCTGAATTTCCTAACCTAGTGAGTCCCCCAGCAGCTTTGCTGGATTTCTGGAGTTTGTTTTTCTTCTCCTGCCAAGAGTGAGACTCTTTTTTTTTTTTTTTTCTCCCACTCTTGGACATGATTTATGGTATTCCTTTGACTGTAATGTGTTTTATGGGCTATGGGGTCCTTTACTCCATAGGGTCTCATGTGTTTTTATTATGTGTTACACAGCACACTCCGTGCAGTAACACAGGGGTGTCATAGTGACCCCCCACCATAGACTCCATACCCTGGGACTGACTTCTGTCTCCCAGGGCATGTAAAGTCACCATTGGCTTTACTAGTCCCAAATTATTAACAGAAACCAGTACAAACCATCATATTGTGGACGTACTGGTCGGGCCAATTTGATTGCCCCGGGGTCTGTTAGTCGAGGGGGCACGTCTCCACCCCCCCTGATCGAGTTTTGGCTGGTGGCAGTGGAAAATACTTTTTATATTCGACTGCAAATATTTCACTATGGGATTTTCCCATTGTTCGAGGCTACCAACTTTAATTATTTAATTCTCATAGCCTCGAACATACCGCCGGTTTATTTAATTAATATTAATCTCCGGTTGGTATTTTTTGCCAAGACTCGATTCTAAAATGGCATTTGTGTTCTCTTCTGTGACTCCAACCCAAGTCGAGCCGTTTGTTCCACTTTTTGGCGGGCTTCTCCACAGAAGCCTCCAAAAGTGGTGCCACTCTGTCTGGGTACCACAGGGGTGTGGGAGGGGGTTAAGGACCCTGGACTGAGTTACCTTGGTAACTCAAGTCGCACTCTCGTGTGATTGGCCCAACCACTTAGCATGTTTGATTGACAGCTAGGCTGAGTGAATGGGGGTATGCTGCATAAAAGCAGGGCTTTGGGGACTGGAACTTCAGAAGTCGCCACAGGACCTGAGAATCCGACTAGGGAGAAGCTGTGCCGACCTACCACGACGACACCACCGGTGGAGCCCTGCGGAACCGACTCGCCACTTCCCGACGACAGAGAAGATCTCCCGGCTGGAGAGGCTTCTTCCCCTGACTGGTGGGCACAACCAGTTTACCTTTCTTTCTTCGCACCCCAGACCGGTTTGCAGGTCAAACTGCCCGTGCCAAGCACCCCGGCGGCCGGATAGCCACTCACCACTGAACCGCGAATCAACGGACCGCTCCTTGTACCTGAGAAACTCTGCGGCTGGTTTCTTCCCTGGCAGTGCAACGGACTCCTGTCTTCCTCCACGACGAGATCCTGTCTTGCCCCGGACGAAGCACCGACTTGCATCCGCTGCCAGGAACAACTGCCCCCGCTGGAGTGTTCTCACCACTTTAAGGTACCGTGTCCGCCAGGCCTCGCTTTCTAAAGATTGCTACAAGGTAATAATAACTCCTTAACCTTCTGGACTGGGCTGGCCGCCTTGACCCTCTAACTGGTCCCTTTCTTTGATCCAACTCCTTTTTGAACCATTACAAGACTTTTGTGCACTGCAACCGTGTGACCTTTGACCCATTTAGTTTCGATCCCCTTAAAGCGGATCCGGCCTCCTGACTCTGAATTCACGGTTTTGCTTTGCCTTCCTCTCTTGTTCTGTTCTTGTAAAAGTGTTGGGATCTGTCTCAATTTGTTCTCTGCTTTTCTCTCCCTTTTTAAAACAAACTATTAGAGTGCCATCTACGTTAAGTGCTCACCGCTGTCTGAGAATAAGTGGGGCTTTACTTAAGACTTGTCTAATATTCTTTTAAGGGAGTGTATATCTTTGTGACCGTGTTTTTGAATTGCTTACTATTAGTGCCTGTGTGTTTTTCTAGATGTGGTTTTAAATAAATAATTATATCTCTTTTACACCAAGCCCTGGTCAGTGTTTACTTGTTCTATTGTGTGCTCTTGACCTATTGTGAATACTCTGTATACTGCCTAGCTCTTCTTGAGGGAAGTCTGACTGCTCAGCCACAGCTACCAAGTGAATCTGTGTGGTACAGACTGCTACTAAGTGGGTTTACTGCCAAACGCCAGTAGTCTTAAATCTTTTGCAGTGGTCCCAGAGGGAACTGCACAGGTTTCTGCCAAACACCTTTATGGGATAATCCGGATTTCAGTCCCGGCTGCTCTGGTAGATTTTGGGAGGGTAGGTGTGAGTCCTCTACTCTGACACTGGCAGATCTGTATAGAGACCCCCTAGTGTATGAAAATAAATTCTGAGGGGCAGAGGTTCCACTATATGCAACTTCGGCATTGGATCTTGCACAAGGAGGTTAGAGCAGCGGGAGCTAGGCATTCGATAGGGCTGGAAATTTCCTTTAGGGAGCGAGTCGCACAAAAAAAGGGTAGCTAGAACTTAATGGTTATTAGATGCAGCGGTCCCGCAGGACAAACTGACATACATGGGGAAGTCGGAGAGGAACTTGGGAATGGAAATCCCTGCAGATGTGTGGGAACAAATCTGGAGGAGGGCCCATAAGGCATCAGTGTTCTACAATGAAAGGCAGCATATACATTGTGCGTTGGATGGTATCTGACGCCACAGAGGCTCCACAAAATGCACATTTAATATTCACCCCTATGCCGGAGGAACTGTGGGGAGGTTGGGGATCTGATCCAGATGCGATGGTCCTGCCCCAGGGCGAGAGTTTACTGGAAGGAAATCCTGTGGCACATCAGACATTGTGGGTGTGCAGTTGCCTCTCACCGGTGGTTATACTCCTGGGGGCTGTGGCGGAAGGAGCAGCTTGGATTACACACATGCTTAGGACAGCTCATATGGTACTGGCTAGTCAATGGAAGGCGGCCGAAGCTTGATGGTGGGTGAGGATATCTAATGTATTGGCAATAGAAAAGATATGTTCTATAGCATGTGGGTCATTCCAAAAATGTTTACAGGTGTAGAAGCCGTTTCACGAATGGGTGAGGAATAAGGATCCATGGACCTTCGTATTAAAACATTTCTCCAGCATTGGATCTTTAATGGATTCACATGCTGTGAATTTTTCCCGTCGTCGGGCTGGGAAACCTCAGTAAGTTTAACCTACCGTTTTCCTATGGAAAACTTGGACACCTTAGTGTCCTATCAATGCCCTTTTTGGGTTCTTTAGGCTACCCAATAGGACGTTTGGTATAAATAGCCCTGCCGCTGTGGCTTCCTTTCAGATTTCAACCATCTCCAAACAGTCGGGATCTCCTCGTGTCTACTCTTCGTGTTCTACACATGCTTTTTGTGCTATTGGCCAGTATGTCATCTGTGGGCCAGAAAAAAATCACTGTTTAGGCCTTGTGCTACCTGCGGCTTAATGAAGGTCTTCGAGGGGGGGTGGCCATGCAGGTTGCCTGTATTGCCTTTACCCCCAATCATTCGGCGGCTGCCTGCGAGATCTGTCATGGGTTTTCTCAGAAAGCGTTGAAAGACTGCAACCGCCAGCTGATTGCTTGGCTTAACGAGGGCACTTACCCGGGTTCAGAGGTTTCGTCCCGGGGAAGCAAGTCCTCGGCTCCAGCGGTGAAGATGTCTATGCAGCGGAGAGCGATGTCCGCGGAACCCCCACCAAGAAGCAACGCAAGGAGGTGCAGGCATCGGAGGTGTGGAAAGGTGGTTCCTCTGAATCCAAGTCGCATCGGTCTGGAGGTGCGGGTACTTCTTCGCTCTCCAGGTCGGCAAGACCGTACAAGTCCAAGGGGTCGAGTGATAGGCCAGACAAGTCGGCGAATAAGTCCGCTTCGGCGATGAAGGAGAAGGTCATGGAGTCTTCTTCGAAGCACTCGCCGTAGCACTCGTTGTCTAAGGACCGACATGGGTCCGCTTCGAGCCGGGACTCATCGAAGCACCATTCTGGCTCTTTCGGCTGGCGTTGCCGGAGAAGGCCAGGCCGGGGGAGGCATTGGTGTCGTCGACAGAGGTTCTGTCATCGATGATTGTGGTACAATCCTCGGTTCCTTCGACGACGGAGGTGTCATCAGCTCCGTCTACGGCCGTGACTGTCAGTGGTCCGCAATTGCTGTCGACGATGCAGCTGGAGGCGGATGGTGGTTTGTTGCTGACGGGAGATCCGTGCCAGTCTAGGGCCGGCTTTGGGCCTTTGCTCCAGGTGGACATTCTCCAACAGGATCTGGCTTCGTATTCAGTCTCCTCGGGTCTGGAGGAGCAGCATGAGCCAGGTTTCCATCCATGGGCGCAGGTTCTACGGGAGGCTGGTCTGTATGTCGAGGGGGGCTGGGGAGCCCCTGTACCCATTGGTGAATGCTCACTCTCTGCTGTCTATGCATGTGTTAAAGGAATGGTTCGCCCAAAAAATGTTATTGCAAAAAAAGATGGGCAACAATAAAAAAAAATCGATTGGCACTAAGTCCCTATGTAAAGGTTTGAGAAAATGAAGCTCAAAGGGAAGCACATGGGGGCATCCATTTTGTAAAATGGATGCCCGCCGCTGTGCTTGCTTTGGCTTTTGCGGCACTAATGAGGGAAAAGCCGGCCAGCTGTAGTAAAGAAAAGCTACCACTGGGTGGCTTTTCCTTCATTGGTGCCGTGACTCGGAGGATGGAGACCGGAGACTACAGGCAGAAAAGCTGCAGCTGCATCTCGGTAAGTGTTATTTTTTTAAATAAAAATAACACTAGCTGCCTTTTATTTTCTCGAAGTTTTCCGGGCTGGAGGAGCCCGGAAAACCTAGAAATAAAACCGCAGCTTTAAAAACGTTGTATTTATGTTTGCGGTAGCTTTTGAAGCTACCACACACATAAATACAATTTTATTGTGTTTGAAAACGCTGCGGTTTTTCTTTCCAAGTTTCTCAGAATGTGGAAAGAAAAACCGCAGCGTTTTTGAAACACAACCGCGTTGTGTTTCTGCTGCCGTGGCTATCACTTTGGGTCTCCGGTGCTCCCCCATGGGAGCACCGGAGACCCAAAGTGAAAGCCAAGGCAGCAGAAACACAACGCGGTTGTGTTTCCATGCCGCAGTGTTTCTGCCTAAATCGGTTTTCCCATTTAGGGCTCTCGGGAGCCCGAAAGCCCCAAATGGGAAAGCAGCTTTAGGCAGAAACACTGCAGCATTTAGCATTTCAGAAAACAACCGCGCTGTGTTTCTGCCTAAAGCTGCTTTCCCATTTGGGGCTCTTGGGCTCCCCACGGGGAGCCTGAAAGCCCCAAATGTGAAAGCAGCTTTTCTTTCCAAATTTCTCAGGCTCCTCCGAGCCGGAGGTGCCTGAGAAACTTGGAAAGAAAAACCACAGCGTTTTCAAACACAATAACATTGTATTTATGTTTGCGGTAGCTTCAAAAGCTACCGCAAACATAAATACGTTTTTAAAGCTGCGGTTTTATTTCTAAGTTTTCCGGGCTCCTCCAGCCCGGAAAACTTAGAAAATAAACCGCAGCTAGTGCTTATTTTAAAAAAAAATAAATAGCACTTACCGAGATGCAGCTGCAGCTTTTCTGCCTGTAGTCTCCGGTCTGCGTCCTCCGAGTCCCGGCACCAATGAAAGAAAAGCCATCCAGTGGTAGCTTTTGTTTACTACAGCTGGCTGGCTTTTCCTTCATTAGTGCCGCAAAAGCAAGCACAGGCGGGCATCCATTTCACAAAATGGATGACCCCATGTGCTTCCTTTTTAAATTTTTGAGCTTCATTTTCTAAAAATTTTACAAGGGGACTTAAAAAAAAAAAGTGGCAATCGATTTTTTTATTTTTTATTATTGCCCATCTTTTTTTGCAATAACATTTTTTGGGACGAACCATTCCTTTAAGTATGCTCCAGTCGCTGTTGGGACAATTGGATGCACAACTTCCAGCAGTTCAGAGCCCGGTGCCTCCAGTGGTGCATTATGTAATGTGCCTGTTGAGACCCTCTGCCCGAGTATCCCCAGGAAACCGCCTCTGATGCGGCTGACGCTGCTGTTACCGGTGGGGTTGGGTCTTCCCAGAAGTCGTCCAGAGGAAGGAGAGCTGGTTGATTCGGATCAGGAGAGCAGGCCTCGTGACACGTTGACTGTGTCCTCGTCGCCCAGGAGAGATGATACGTGGGGATACAGACCTGGAGGTGGAACTGCCTAGCATCCTTGCTCAGCCGTCTCCACCAGATGATATTGGGGCGTTTCACGCTATGATAGCGGAGGCATGCCACGAATTTGGCCTGGCTCCTGAGGAGGAGTGAAAAGACTGTTTTCTTTTCGACTATATGGGGAAGCGACGGAAGGCAGTCTTCTCAGTCCCCATTTCGTACCATGTGTGGCAGGAGGGCCTGCGCATGATGCGCCATACATTTTCAGAACCAACTGTGAAGGGTCGTCTGGAGAAGAAGTTTAAGGCACCTGATTCTACCCCTAAGTGCCTCATGTCTCTGCCTACGCCAGAGTCGGTGGTGAGTCAGAAGGCGAGGGGCAAACACAAGTGTTATGCCCCCAGACAGTGAGGCCAGAAAACAGGATGTCTTCGGGAAGAAAGTCCTCATGGCCCCACGACAGTGAAGGCAGCGAATTCCTTGGCCATTATGGCCATGTATGACAGGAAGATGTGGCACTGGTTGGCCCCGCTCTTGGAACATCTTCCAGAACAACAACGCAAGGAAGCTATGCTGCTGGTTCGAGAGGGGAGGAGGCTTCCAACCACAGCAGCAACATTGCAGTGGACTTGGCGGAGTCAGTCTTCAAACAAATAAATAACTGTGTTGTTCTCCCGAGGCAGGAATGGTTGCGCTTAACTGACTTTCGTCTGGAAGTCCAGAATAAAGTCGTGGATATGCCCTGTGAGAGGGAGCAGCTCTTTGTAGAGATCGATGAGGCGCTCAAGGACATGAGGGAAGACACAGACGGTGAAGTCCCTGGGAGCTCTGCAAACGGGCCATTCTTTTTGGCCCTTTCAGGCGTTTCGACAGGCTTCTGGTAATGGCAGATTTGCCGCTTCCCGCGACAGAGGCTACAGTCGCCCAGGCTACTCTTCCCAAGGTTTCAGGCGCTTGTTCCAAGCGGCGCAGAAAAGTAAAAAACTACCAGGCGCAGTGTGAGAAGGGTCTGGCCTCCTCAGCAGCCAAGGGACGGCAATCTAATTCTCACCAATGATTGCCATGCGGGCAGTCAACTAGGGGGCAGAGTGTCGCGCCATGTCGACGAGTGGAATCTTACTACGATGGACCGCTGGGTACTGGATACGGTCCGTCTTGGCCACTCGTTGGAGATTCGGCATCCTCACCTCCCTCTTCCACCTGTGCACATGGTGCAGCCGCATCTGCCTGTCTTGCGGGAGGAGGTCTAACTCATGCTGGCAAAGGGGCGATAGAGCCAGTCCCGGTGTCGGAACGGGGCCAGGGGGTGTACTCCCGGTATTTTGTCATCAAAAAGCCCAATGGAAAGTGGAGGCCTATTCTAGATCTTTGGCCGTTGAACAAGAATCTGCCACCCCTGAAGTTCAAGATGCTGATGCTGCAGGATGTGATCCGGGCGGTGCAGCAGGGGGAGTTCCTGGCGTCGTTTCATTTGGATGATGCTTACTTCTGCATCCCGATGAGGGCAAACCATCGCACGGTCCTGCGCTTTTTGGTCGGTGACAACCATTACCAGTTCCGTGTCTTCCTTTTTTGGCTGAAGCCTGCACCCAGAACATTCACAAAATGCCTGGCTCCAGTGGCTGCCTTCCTCCGCAGGCCGGGGCATCATGTGTACCTGTATCTGGATGACTGGTTGGTACGGGGGCTGTCGCCGGAAAGGGCGTTGGAGTCGCTCCAGGCGTCCATGCACCTGTTGCAACGGCTGAGCTTCGCAGTAAACTTTGCAAAATCCTTTCTTATGCCATCCAGGGAGTTGTTTTTTGTCAGGTTTCTCACACAGGACAATCTGGTGTAGCTGTTGGAAGAGAGAGTGGTGAATTTGCAGGCCAGGGTGGCCCAACGGGGCCGGAGAACGGTGGCCTCGGTCAACAGTTGCAGGTCACTACTGGGGTCCATGGCGTCCTGCATTTCCCTTATCCCGAACTGTCGCTTGTTCATGCAACCGGTACAGGAATTTCTCGCAGCCAGGAGGTCACAAAGCCAAGGGTTATGGTCGGACAAGGTGGTCGTCTCCAAAGGGCTGGTGGAAGCCCTGTGATGGTGGGCGTGCACAGGCATGCCCCTGCTGGAGCCGGATTTTCAGTTCACAATAGTGGCAGACGCTTCCCAGGTGGGTTGGGGGGTGGGGAGGGGCATCTCGACCAGTCGCAGGCCTTTGGTCTCGGGAGGAAGCAGGATTGCACCTCAATGTCCTGGAGTTGCAAGTGGTGCACTGGGCCCTGAAATCCTTTCTCCCTTGTATTCAAGGTGCAGTGGTTCGAGTGTTGACGGACAATACCACCACAATGTTCTAGTTGAGAAAGCAGGGGGGCACGTATTCTCGGCTCCTGTCGAGAAGCTAAGGAGGTGTGGCATTGGGCCATTGCTCTGGGAATTCGCATTACAGCTTACCATCTGCCGGGGGTCCAGAATGTGCAGGCAGACGCTCTCAGCAGAGGGGGAGAGGGGGGGGGGAGTTGCATGAGTGGACGCTGAAGAAGGGGCAGGTGACTAAGATCTTCAGGAAGTGGGGGTTCCCCCTCTCGTCTTGCTCGCCACGCCAGAGAACGAGCAGTGTCTCTTGTTTGCCAGCAGAGTGGCGCATCCAGGGTCAAAAGGGGGCGCGTTCTCATTCCCATGAACGGGCCTCTTCGGGTATGCGTTTCCGCTGCTTCGACGGACGATCCAGTGGGTGCGTAGATAGCCCTGCACAATAATCTTAGTCACCCCATTTTGGGCCAGACAGACGTGGTTCTTAGATCACCTTCATTTAGCGGTGGAAGAACTGTTTCGTCTGGGGGCAGAACAGGGTTTCTTATTGCAGGACGAAGGGAGTGTGTGGCATCATGATCCGGCATCACAGAGTCTGGCTGCCTGGCTCCTGACCACTCCGAGTTTGGTCACATTGGTATTTTTCATGAGTGCCATTGGATCCTGGAATCGGCAAGGGCACCCTCCACAAATGTCTCTTACAGTAGAAAATGGGTTTGATTCTGTGCCTGGTGTGAACAGCAGCCGGGAGTGCGGCCATTGGAGTTTACACCTGCCCAGGTTCTCCCATATGTGCTGCATCTGGTGCAGGGCGGCCTGGCATCTTCAGTCAAGGTGCATTTAGTGGCCATTTCGAGATTCACCAGATGGCGCCACGCTACTCGTCTGTTATGTGACAGATTGGTTAAGCATTTTCTGAAAAGACTTTATCGGACATTTCCCCTGGAGAAAGTTTGATCCGGTATGGAGTCTTAATGTGGTTCTCGCTGCTCTCATGAAATCTCGCTTGAGCCTTTGAAGTTCCTCTTGTGGAAAGTCTCGTTTCTAGTGGAAATCACATCTGCCAGGAGGATTTTGGCAAGCGCTGGTCATTGACCCACCGTATCTGCGATTCATGAGGGACAAGGTTCTCCTGTCTGCTAATCTGCACTTCATACCAAAAGTGCCGTTGGAGTTTCACAAACATGCTACAATTGCATTGCCCTCGTTCTTTGCTAAGGCGACCACGCCAGTGGAAAGAGCCCTGCATTCTCAGGACTTTAAGCGGGCGCTGAAGCTTTATCTAACCCGTACTCAGGACTTCAGGCAGTCGAACCAGCTATTTGTGGCCTTTGGTCCCTCCAGCAAGGAACAATCCATTTCCAAGCAAGGACTTTCCTGTTGGGTCTCCTCCACTATTTCATTTTGTCGCAAAAAGGCTGGCAAGCCCTTGAGGGGCACTCCTAAAGCCCCTTCTACAAGGTCCACGGCATCGTCTGGGGCGCTCTGGGCTGGAATCCCGCTCATTGACATTTGCCAGGCGGCTTCTTGGGCGGTGCCGCATACCTTCACCAAACACTATTGTCTGGGTCAGCAACATGTGGAAGATGTACAGGTGGGACTGGCGGTCCTTCAACGCCTGTTTCAATAAGCTAAGCCCCGCAGCTTTTTTACTCCATCACTTGCTGGTTCTGTTATCATGTATGAAGTTGGATGTTATTCATTATGTTCGTGGTTATGGCCTGGAGTCATGGGGTTGGTTTGCCTGTCATGCACCTCCAAGGGTTGTTCGTACTGCTGTGTAATCTATTCACAGCATGTGAATCCATGAAGGATCCAATGCTGGAGAAGGGAGTAGTTTCTTACCTGGAACTCCATTTCTCCAGCCTTGGTATCTTTCATGGATTCACATGCGCCCGCCGGCCTCCCCCTGCAGGCAAACCGTGATTCGGGTTTCCTCTACTTTGGTGGTTAAAATCTGAACAGAAGCTGCAGGGGCAGGGCTATTGATACTGAACGTCCAATTGGGTTTTCTAAAGCACCCAAAAAGGACGTTGATGGGACAATAAAGTGTCAGTTTTCCATAGGAAAACGCTAGGTTAGTTACTGAGGTTTCCCAGCCTGACGACGGGAAATATTCACAGCATGCAAATCCATGAAAGATACCAACGCTGGAGAAATGGAGTTACAGGTAAGAAACTACTCCCTTCTCGATAGTGTAGCGGATATTTCCCTAACTTGTGTTGAACATATTTTTGACTGCATGATAATAGCCCATGCCACAATGTATGTTTGTTCGGGGTTCTATCTTTTCTATTAAAGTAAATCTGGTGTGTATTCCCATTGGAGTTTTAAAGGCAAGACATTTGCATACTGATGACTAGTATTGATCAATTTTTGTTCTATATCAGAGCAACCACCAATAAAGAAAGTTTGCCACAAGAAATAAACTGTCCTCCTGTTCAACATTCATGGTGATAAATGGATAGTTGACCATGGATTTGTGTTGGGGAGGTGAAGGGGGGCTGTGTCCGGTTCTATGTTATTTAATTGCGGGACTTTTCATCGCAGGGTTTTTTTACCGCAAATTTTTTTTGAAAAAAAAAACATCAATTTTTCTTTTTTGGGGGGGGGGGGTTACCCCCCCAATCCCCGTGTTCACATTATTTTTTTTTTATTCCCGTATACACATTTTTTACATTTTGTAACCCCCCGCCCCCCCAAAAAAAACCGATTAGTTTTTTTCGAAAATAAATTTGCGGTAAAAAACCCCCGCGATGAAAAGTCCCGCGATCAAAGGACGGTATACCCTGTGTCCACTATGTTGCCCTATTGTGACCTTAAATTATAAAGCATTCTATGTAATCTAGAGGTTCAGGTTTAATCCATCCCTGTGTCTGAATTTAATTTACAAAGTAGAGTTGCCTCAGGGTTGGAAAGTTTGTACATCCATGGTTTTTCAATTTTATTTATTTTAAAGATGTATGTATTAAAATTTGTAGAACGCAAAAAAAAAACGGGCACGGACGCATCTGGGCATTAGCAAATCAACCGAAAGGCAATATCAGCAGCCCTAAAATAAAAGGTTTTTACGGCTTTGCGAAAGAGTTCCACAACTTTGGTGCGAAGATGGAAAAGGAGCATCCTCTGGACCTTGATATTTAGTTTATTCAATGGAAGGGATCAAGTGCTTGTGACCTCCTAGTCATTGGGTGATGGACATGCTCTTGATCATCTTTGCTGATGCGCTTAATCCTATTGCTAGGGGGGCACTGTTATTATCTTGTGTATTTTGTGCTGCTTTAGCGTTGGCCCTGTCGATGCTGAGCTGCAGAGAGGTCGATGCTTTGTAGGGCTTGACGTCTTGGGTGTGATGCCAAACGCTTTTACCCTTTCATTTCACAGCTCTGTCCACAACCGCTTCAACATTATGCGGCCCTGTGAATCTGGGGGCGTTGCACTTTCTGCAATAGTTGCATAGGAGGACACTGTCTCCTTCTTTGATGGGTAATGCTTTTGTTGGTTCCTGGTGATCGCTGGTTTCTTGTAGATCGTTCTCAGACCTCCCCTGTGTCCGTCGGATCTGTTGAGAGAGGAACGAGGCACTAGTAACCAGTGAAGTAACATATTCATGCATTTCACTTGATGGCCCTTTGTAGGTGGGGCTAATGGGAGGTGCATTTGGCGGCCACTCACCACCTCATGGGGCGTGAGGTGGTGGTCCGATGCATGTTTATTCCACAGCTCGAATAGAGCGAGTTCTTTTTAGTTGTATGTTGTGTTGTATGTTGTGTTTTTACTATTGTTTCCTTCAGGAGGCTGTTGAGGCGTTCGCAAACGCCATTAGCCTGTGGGTGGTATGCACAAGCAAACTTGTGCTTTATTCCTAGTAGTGTTATGATGTGCTGGAACAATTCATTGGCAAAGTGGGGTCCATTGTCCGATCGTAGGACCTCGCAGACCCCCACCTCGGAAACACTTCTCTAGCCAGGATCTTGGCTGCTCTTGTGCGTCAGCATGGGAGAACGGCCTGCTTCTATCCACCTTGAAAAGGGGCATACCACAATCATGTAGCAGTAGCCTTGACATACATTTCATCATATCGACGTAGTCGATATGGAGGTGTAGGAATGGGCCTTCGGGTCGGGGTATTACTCCCTGATTACCTTAAGCGTGTGGCCAGCAGTAAACTGCTGGCAGGTGAGGCAATTACTGATAAAATTTGACACATGAGTGTTTAATTCAGGGCAGAACCATGATTCCCCAGCATGGGGTCTGGCATGGATTAACATGCTCATGAATATTCCCTGTCGTTATGCTGGGAATCCTCGGTAAAGAAAAAATCAATATCGGTTTAGTTTCTGATCTGTCTTTCTTAGTAAACGATCACTGGTCTCTGGGTCATACTGCCCCCAGCCAATGACTGCCCTCTCCCTAAGCCCCACCCCTGGCAGCCATCCTCAGATTTTTACTGCACATTCAAGTGTTGGGAGCCCTCGTGCTATAGCTCTCGAACCTTTACTGCATTTTGCGTTTTTCAAGAGATTTAGCTTATTTTTTTTTTTTCGGTCAATCGAGCCTCAAGCTTCACCGTTTCTACTTCCGATCAACGGGGACCCGTTTCGGAATTTTCTACGCCCCTCAAGGGCGAAGTTTTTGTCGAGTTACGCTTCTCTGAGGATTCCAGAAGTTTCTGAGGCCTACCTCGTGGACATGGCCCAGGAGAAAAGAAGCTCGACACCCCGATCCAAGCTGTTTAGGAACTGCCCTGGATGCGGATTACAGAATGTGTTCAAGGAGGACGAGCATTGGAGATGCCTCTACTGCCTTCACGGAGACAAAACGCACATGGCGCCGGGCCCCCACCAGAGCACCTCGGTGGGAGGCCGGCTGACTAAGTTCGTCAGCGCGTGGGAGTCCATCTCCACCGACCGATAGGTGCTATACCTGGCCTGCGGGCACACTCTCGAATTTCTAAAGAAGTGTCCTCGCATTCATCCCGTGGCCAGGAAGGAAAACCACGTCCCTCAACTGCTGTTAGGGGTAAGGGCGATACTCCAGAAAGGAGCCATCAAGCTCGTCCCAAGGAGGCTCCGGGGCTCCGGAGTATACTCAAGATACTTCCTCATCAGAAAGAAGACAGGAGGATGGCGTCCCATCCTGGACCTGCGTCGACTAAACCAAATACATCAAGGCACAGAAGTTCCGGATGGTCACCCTCTAGCACGTCGGGCCCGTCGGGAAGCCCTCCTAACAAGAGGAGGGGAGTTCATCCACCCCCACCCTTCCAGCCCTCACGGCTTTCTCAGCCGTTGTCTCCTTCCCCCATCCCTAGGGATGACACGGGCAAAGACATGGCCACGACGGGGACGTATGACGAAGGTGGCGACAATGGGACGGACCTCCCACCACCACCTCCTCGGGCCTCCCCACCCAACGAAATTGGCTCCTTCCACGCCATGATTGCCAGGGCATCCGAGCTTTTCCAGCTCTGCCCCGAAGAACAAAAGAAGGAAGGATTCCTCTACCAACGGCGCAAGGTCAAAAGGAAGACGGTCCTCGCGGTGCCGTTGCTGGATGGCATCTGGGACGAGGGACTTGTCCTCCTGAAGAACCCGTCCACGACACCTGCCAAGAGGGACCGGCACAAGAAGTACCGGGTCCCCGAGGCCGGCCCCTTATGCCTTAGGGCACAACCGACCCCGGATTCGGTCGTCTCGCCGGCAGCCAAGAAGAAAGCGGGGGGGCGTCGGCCTCAACTTCTACTTCCCCACCGACGGCGAGGGAAAGAAACTGGACGCCATGGGACGGCGAATCATCTCGTCGCTGCGACGACGATTAAGGCGGCCAGCGCCCTAGCTATTGTGGCCCGCTACGACAGGGAGTTGTGGTACAAGATCGCCCCCCCCCCCCCCTGTTGGACTTCCTACCGGACGACAAGAGGGCAGAGGCCCTGGCGATCCTAGAGGAAGGTGAGGTGGCATCGGACCACGCCATAACGGTAGCCACGGACATTGCCGACACCGGGTTCCGCCAGTTGGGCAACGGCGTTTGCCTTCGATGGCGGGGGTGGTTCAAGGCGATGGATTTCCGCCAAGACGTGCAAGCCAAGGTTTTGGACATGCCCTTTGACTGGAACAACCTGTTTGGAAAGACAGTGGATGAGCCACTGCAGGCCATGAAGACCGACACAGAGACGGCTCGGGCTTTGGGAGTTCTGCAGCAACGACGGCCGCCCTTTCGGAATTCCGGAGGCAAGCAAGGTGCCTCCAGAGGATTCGGCGGCGGCTCCTCGACATACCGTCAGGCGGCCCGCTCCTCGTCGCAGGCGGCAAGGCCGCTTCCAAGCAACTGGTGGAAGGCGACTTCCTATTTAGAGGATGTGTACTTTCACATCCCCATTCTAAAAGGACACCGAAAGTTTCTCCGTTTCGTGGTCCAAGGACGGTACTACCAGTTCAAGGCCCTCCCATTCGGATTGAAGTCGGCGCCCAGGGTATTCACCAAGTGCCTAGCACTGGTGGCGGCGCGGCTGCGCCTGCAGGGGATTCCCGTCTACCCCTACCTGGACGACTGGCTCATCCGAGCAAGGACAAGGGAACTCGCCGTCGAACACACAGCAAAGACCGTCTGGCTGCTCACGGACCTGGGATTCTCCATCAACTTCCCTAAATCCCACCTGGTCCCGTCGCAGGTCGCACTGTTTCCGGGAGCCTAGTTCGACACAGTGGCGCGATTGGCCTCGCCGTCGGAGGAAAGGACGAAGGCCATCCTCGGCAAGGTGCAACGTCTGCTGGCCACAGACGTGGCCAGGGTGAGGTCCATCAAGTCCCTTCTCGGAATGATGTCCTCATGCATCTATCTGGTGCTCCTGTGCAGGCTTCGGATGCGCCCCCTACAGAAGTTCCTTGACTCCTGTTGGATGCAAGCGGCGGGCAGCTTCGAAGACCAGGTCTCGCTCAACAAGGTCTTCCGCCAGGCAATCCGGTGGTGGGGCACCCGCGAGTATCTCGCGGCGGGCATGGACTTTCAGACCCCAGCACACCAGGTGACGGTGACGACGGATGCCTCCCTAAAGGGGTGGGGAGTGCACACCGGAGATCTTCACGCTAGAGGCCTTTGGCTCCCGCAGGAAAGGCACCTCCACATCAACATACTGGAGCTCCGAGCAGTGTTCTGGGCCCTCGGGTCATTCCTCCCATCCCTCAAGGACAAGGTGGTGAGGATCTTCACTGACAATACCACCACGATGTTCTACATCCGGAAGCAGGGAGGAACCAGATCCCCAGCCCTATCCAAGGAAGCCCAGGATCTGTGGCATTGGGCCGTTACCCAGGGGATGTTTCTGGTGCCTTTTCATCTAGTAGGGATTAAAAAACACCATCGCCGACTCACTCAGCAGTGAGCTGCGCTCGTGCCACTAGTGGGAATTAAGCCAGGATCAAGTAGATCTACTCTTCCAGCGATCCGGCAAACCCCAGATTGATCTGTTCGCGACGGCGATGAACTCCAAGTGCCAGAGGTTCGCCAGCAGGTTTCCCCAGCCAAGGAGCATGGGCGATGCTTTCTCGTTCCCCTGGGACGGCCTGTTCCTGTATGCATTCCCTCCGTTGCTGTTGCTGCTCCGACTCCTCAACCAACTCAAGAGGTCCCGGTACAGGACGATCCTCGTCGCACCGGCGTGGCCGAGACAGATCTGGTTCCCGGACCTTCTGGACTTGTCAGCGTCCCCACCAGTCAAACTGTCGACGGACGCAGATCATCTCTCCAGAAAGGGAGGCGCCATCCTTCATCACGACCCGGAGTCGCTGAACTTGCAGGCCTGGCTCCTGCAGCACTAGAGTTTGGAGGGTACGATATCCCAGCGGACTGCAAGGAGGTTCTTGCAAAGGCCAGGGTGTCCTCAACTCTCAAGTGCTACGGACACAAGTGAAAGAGGTTCTCTGTCTGGTGCTGTGCACAGAAGATTAACCCTCTACGGATTACGGCCCCTCATGTGCTACCATACCTACTGTCGCTGGCCAACGCGGGACTAGCGCATGCTTCCATCAAGATATACCTGGCAGCGATTTCCCGATACACCAGAACTACAGGACGGCCACCCCTGTGGTCTCATCGCCTGGTGAAGGAATTTATTAAAGGACTGTTCCGTTCGTTCCCGCCGGTGAAGGCTCCGGCCCCGGCGTGGGAGCTCAACGTGGTGCTGACCAAGCTCATGGGGCCGCCATTCGAGCTTCTGCATTCGGCACCATGGAAGTTTCTGTTGTGGAAGACAGCATTTCGTGTGGCCATCACCTCCGCACGACGAGTGGGAGAGATCCAGGCCCTAGCCTGCAAGCCTCCATGCTTGACTTTTCACCAGACGAGGGTGGTGTTGAGGACGCACCCCTCCTTTATGCCCAAGGTGCCGTCGGACTTCCACCTCAACGAGCCCTTGGCGTTACCAGTTTTCTTCCTGTCGCCTTCGTCGCCGGCCGAGAGGACATTGCACTCGCTGGATGTCGCTAGAGCGCTGAAGTTCTACGTGGACCGCACAAAGAGTTTTCGGAAGACGTCACAGCTGTGTGTGAACTTTGGACCTGTGAACCAAGGGAAGGCCCTCTCGAAGGCTTCAATTTCCAGATGGTTCTCTGGCTGCATCATGTACTGTCACTGGTTGGCAAACCGACCATTGCCCGGCCGTCCGAGAGCCCATTCGACCAGAGCGATCGCAGTTACCACAGCGTTCTTGTCTGGTGTGCCCCTGCTGGACATCTGCAGGGCTGCTACGTGGAGGTCGACTCACACCTTCACAAGATTCTACTGCATTGACCGGGATTCCAGGGAGGAGTCCAGAGTCGGCCAAGCAGTGCTGCGCAACCTGTTTGCCTGAAAGTCGGTCTGGGGAGGAGGTAAGAGTTGCTTAATGTTGAGTTTATGTGATGCTTAATATTGAGCCTTTGCTACCTCCTGTAGTTGTGCATATGTGTACTGCTATCTATTCTTATATTCATGAGCATGTGAATCCGTGCCAGACCCCATGCTGGAGAAGGAACAAGTTACTTACCTGTAACTGTTGTTCTCCAGCCTGGGTCAGGCATGGATTCACATGCGAACCCTCCCTCCTACCCCTCTGCGGCTCTTCACTTGGTCATACTGCCACTTTACGTGCTACCAAATCTGAGGATGGCTGCCAGGGGTGGGGCTTGGGGAGAGGGCAGTTAATGGCTGGGAGCAGTATGACCCAGAGACCAGTGATTGGTTACTACTAAGAAAGACAGATCAGAAACGAAACTGATACTGATTTTTTCTTTGCTGAGGATTTCCAGCCTGACGACGGGGAATATTCATGAGCATGTGAATCCATGCCAGACCCATGCTGGAGAACAACCGTTACAGGTAAGTAACTTGTTCCTTCCTTAATGCGTGCTGCAATGACCTCTTTCCCGGTTTGTAATTGTGTTAATGCTATTTTTAATAGTGCAAGGGGCATAACTACTTTACTCGTGGTATTTTGTCTCCACAGGGCATCTGTAGGGGACATTGAGCACCCACTTTCTACCCAGAGTTCCTTTTCGGTCATTGGGGCTGCTGCCAGCAGCTCCATTACCTGTCTGTGGTAGATGGCTAGAACTTCCTTTCATTAGAATCTGTCTTGCCCCTCCCCTCTCTTTTTGTTTTTCTTGGAGGTCCCATAATTCCCCAAAATATGTGGCATGCTTTGCATAAACATCTGCTGCTTCATTTCCTTTTGAAATCTGGTCTTCTCCATTAGTATGTGCTTGGCACTTTACTTGCGAGTTCTGTTGGGTATGTTACAACCTCTCAGGAGGAGAGTGTGCGGTACTGGTGTGCCATCTGCCCAATCTAAAACCTCTTCTCAACCATCTTGCTAAGCCAGAATGTACTGTTGAGAAATCGGCGCTATCTGAATAGATAGTTACTAGTTTTCCTTTACTTTCCCTGAGGGCTAATATTAGTGCCACTAGTTCTGCTGCCTGGCCCGAATATTGGGGAGGCAATTTGACGCACTTTATTGCGTCCCCTGTCCAATCTTCTCTTAGACTTAACACTGCTGCCCCTGTTCTCCTAACCCCATCCCCTTGGTCAATTGTTGATGATCCGTCAATGTACCGTACTTCTCCCCCCTCAAGTGCATCTTCCGCTACCTTGCGCGTTTCCGAATAGTATTCTATTGCCTTAGTGCAATCGTGGACATATTCCCTTTCCTCTACTTCTGCTGCCAGGAATTGTGCTGGTTTGACATTTTTGCACCTCACTATTTTTAGCTCTGGTCGTGAGAGGATGATTTCATACCCCGTTACTCTTTGTGTAATCAGTGTGCTATTTGGCTTGTGCAGAATCGCGAAAAGGGAATGCTCCACATAAAGCGTTGTGGAACATCCCATTGTTATTGACGATGTTTTTTCTACAGCGAAAGCTGCAGCAGCCAAGTTTTGTTCGCACAGGAAATGCCTTGTCATTAGTGTGTCTAATTGGCCGCTGTAGTATGCAATTGGTTTGTGGCCCATGCTTGTTTCTTGTGCAAGTACTGCTTTTATTACCACCCCGTCAGTGTGTGAGAATATAAAAAACTCCTTCTTATAATTGGGGGTACCCAGTACTGGTGCTGCCGATATCGCTTCTTTTTTAAATTTATTTTTATTAGGTTTTGAAGAACGCAATGCACAACATTTACATTCCAGTTTAGACCTATCAAAATTGAAAACCTGTTTCCCACCCCTCCGAACACTTCAACATACACTTTATAATTGACAGTAATGTAGTTGTAATGAGAATGGCAACATTCCTTGAGACCTTTCAGGCGGTAACTCTTTCCACTATGATCCTTGCAGAGCATTTGTAAAAGTAAACATGAAGTTAGTCCGGCTGTCTTTCCACCTTCGATGGGTCACATGAATTGGTGACAATATGCTCATTCACAAAATCATTCCACATTGTTTCTTATTGTGCATCCTTCCCGTGAAGGGATGCCGTGATTCTCTCCATTACAGAAATACTTGTGGTGTCCGTGACCCATTCTTTCTTGTTTGGGATAATTCAGCTTTACACCTAATCGCCAAACAGGTCCTCGCCGCCAGAAGGAGCGGGACTGCTATTCCGGTTAACCTCCTCAGTTCTCCTTCACACTCCTCTAAGCCGAATAGGATCAAAAGGGGTGTTACCTCTTGGGAGACCCCATCAATCTGCTTAATCCAACCCAGCACCTCATCCCAGTACACTTTCACCCGTGGGCTCCCCCACCACATATGCCAGTAATTGGCCTTCTCCCCGCATTCTCGCCAGCACATGGGACTAGCCGATTGGAACATTTTGGATAACCTATTAGGGTCATATTGCCACCTGTGGAGGAGTTTGATGGCATGCAGTTTGTATTGAGGGGCTATAGAGATCTGTGAGGCCCCTCTACAGATCTTCGCTCAAGATTCAGGGTCTAATTCCATGTTCAAGTCCTGTTCCCACCTTTCTCTCAGTTGAGTTGTAGATCCCTTCCCAGCCTCTATCAATGCTCTGTACAAAGCAGAGATCATGTTTTTGGTTTCATTCGTTGAATCGAGTACTGTCTCAAAGGGTGTGAGATCTCTCTTTATTCTCTCCTTCCATTCATTACTCACCAGTACCCCCTTAAGCTGCAAGAAAGAAAAGACTGATAGTGGGCTTATTCCTAGAGACTCCTCAAGCTCATTGATTGTAAGGAAGCGTCCCCGGCTCCAAAGCTGTTCCACCCTTTCGAGACCTGCTTTGAACCATGCCTGGAACTGATCGAGGTTAGGGATCTCCTCACGGATTCCCAGAGCCCTTATGTGGCTCAGTGGGAATGGCCATGTGGTTATTCCTCGCATATCCACCCCTTCCATCCAGATCTCCCATAGCGTGCCAAGTATCGGGCGATTCCAAAGTCTTCTGATTGATTTCTCTCTCTGTACCCATAGCTACTCTGAGACAGTAGCCGGTGTCAGATTATGGTTATCGAGGTGTACCCACTGCAAGTCCGTTTGCCCCCTCAAATGGGGGACCATGACCCTTAACTGGACAGCTTGATAATATTTTTTGAGATCGGGGAGTTCCACTCCTCCCTTCTCCTTGGATAGGACAAGAGTATCGTAGGCTATCTTTGAATGGCCCTTTTGATTTCTCTGAAGAATGTCTCCGGGAGTCGCAGGGGAAGCATTTGAAACTGGTAAAGGAACCTTGGGAAGCACATCATCTTGACTGCATTGAGCTTTCCGATCCATGAGATCGTGAGGTTCTGCCACCTGTTTAAATCTGCATGACAGTTGGCTATGAGACTGAGGTAATTGGCTTGATATATTGTATTCAGATTCCGTGTCAGATTAATTCCTAGATATCGAAGGGTGGTGCCCCAATTTCAAGACCAAGAGCGGCTAATCTATTAGTGGCTTCACGGGTAGGATCTTGCAATGGAAATTGTATTGATTTGGATCTATGAATTTTAAAACCTGAAAGTGCTCCATTAGTTGTTTAGCCGTTGGTATCAATGTCATGGGATTCTTTATATGTAAGTGGATATCATCAGCATAAAGGGTGACCTTGTATTCCTTCCCCTTCACCTGCAGGCCCTCAACCTACTGATCCGTTCTAAGCACCTGAGCGAGGGGCTCCAGGAAAAGTGCAAACAATATCGCCAAAAGGGGGCAGCCCTGTCTTGTACCTCTTTCCATTCGAAACCACTTCCGAGTACTTGGCGTTGGCGACTACTGATGCTTTGGGAGATGTGTAAACCGCTTTGTCCCCTTTCCTAAATGTGGGCCCCAGCCCCACTTTTCCTAGCATTGCTTCTAAGAAGCCCCACTCCACCCTGTTGCATGCTTTTTCCGTGTCCAACGATAAGAGAGCGGGGTCCTCCACCATTTTCTCAGATTCATGGATTAAATGTAGCATCTTGCGTGTAGTGTCAGCTCCAACCTGGTCGGAGTGTATTAATCGGGGCATGTGAACCTCGAGTCTGGCTGCCAGCACTCGCGTATAGATTTTGGCGTTGATGTTCAAGAATGAGATTGGGTGATAGGACCCGCACTGATGAGAATTTCTACCTTCCTTGGGAATTACTCTGATGAGTGCCTCGGGAAAGTAGTCTGGGGCTCCTCCCGTTAGTAGGATGTCGTTAAATAAATCTACCATGAAGGGGAGGAGAGAAGGTGTATAAACGTCTTGTAAAAGCCGGTTGTATATCTGTCTTTCCCAGGCGCTTTCCCCTGCGGTAGTCTCTATCGCCGTTTCGATCTCTTAACCTGTAATTGGGGCATCTAATAATTCCATATCATCCCGGGAAAGCGGTGGCATGTCCACCCCCTTGTAAATTCTATTACCGTTTGTTCCTGTACCATTTCTGATTTGTATAAAGTCTCATAGAACTGTGCGAACACTTCTGGAATTTCCTTCGGGTCTGTTATTAATACACCCCTCTCACTCTCCTTGCTAGCAATCAATCGTTTTGCACGTTGGCTTCGTAATCTAGCAGCAAGTAGGGCGTCTGCCTTGTCTCCCTTTTCATAATTTTTTTGTTTAAGGAACTGCAGTTTGCGAATAACCTGGGCCTCCTCCAAGAGCCGGAGCTCCTCTCTTCTGTCTAGCCTCAGCTATCCTCTGCACGTTCCTCGCTGGAGTTGCGGGCGGCAGTGTCTAATTGTGTGATCCTTTCCCTTAACCCAGTCTCAATTAGCACCCTTTCCCGTTTTTTACTCGCGCCTTCCCAATTCGTATCCCCCTCCATGTCGCCTTACCAGCCTCCCACACCACCCTCTTGGGGACTTCCCCTGTTCCGTCGAGTTCAAAGTATTCCTTTATCCCATTCTTCATCTCCTCATGGAAGACATGATCTTTCCAGAGAGTTTCATTACAGCGCCATTTCACCCCCTTATGTGGCAGAGTTAGCAAGCTCACATCAACGGTGAACATATTGTGATCTGATCATGAGATTGGTACCATCTCAGAAGTAATCACTACTTGTCCCACCCCTTCGGAGAGGTATATATAGTCTATTCTGGTGAACGTGGAGTGGGGTGCAGAATAAAAGGTGTATCCCAGCTCATTAGGGTGAAACACTCGCCAAATGTCCTGTAGGCCATATGTCTTTTCATCCACCACCCCTGCTCGGCCACCGTATACAGGCTCGCGTGATTCAGGATTGCCGGACCTTCTGTCCAATACGGGGTCTGCCCATAAATTAAGGTCCCTCATAGTATTATGTAACCCGTGGCCTCCAACATTATCTTGGGAATTGTGCGCGGTAGGAATCTAGATTGCCCCACATTTGGAGCATAGAGCGTTGCAAATGTGCACATTCTATTGCATACCTTTCCCACCATGACTATAGCCCTTCTTTCTGTGTCTGACGACATCCTGATTTTTTTCCAACTTTAACCATTTCTTCACCAGTATTCCCACTCCAGCTTTTCCGAGAACCAGAAACCCAATATTCCGTTCCCAATATGGGAGGTAGGACCCTATGTTCCCTCTCCTTGTATATACTTGGTCTCTTGGAGAAAGAGCACATACAGTTGTGCCCTTTTGAACTCCCTACAGACCAGCGATTGCTTTGTAGGTGAGTTCAGGCCTTTTACATTGAGTGTACCTACCCTGAAAGGTCCTCCCCTCGAGAATTCAAGTGTTGTTGCCATTTCTTAGCTCCTGCGTGTACCATTCACAAACTAAATGCATGCCGCTGTCACCTCCGATGTTCCTCATTCCCCACAACCCACTTCGGAGGAGGCATGTTCCAGTTCCCTCCTCCCTCTGTAACTTCCCCCCCCCCCCCCCACCCCTCCCTATCGGCATCCGATCCAACGGGCTCATCAGTACCTGGCTGGTCTCGGACCACCAGTGGGTACCGTATTTCTTCCGGCCTCCTCTCTTAATGTTCAACTTAACCTTGAGCCCCAACTTTTTACCACCCCCCTCTTCAATAACCTCGCAACAAAACAAGTTTGTTACAAAATGCCTCACCCTCAGCCCTATGGATTGCGAGCTGGGCGGGTTCGCTTGTCTTTCAAGATCGCGACTCCTGAGCGTGCATCATTCGGACCGGACTCGTATCATTCGACCTAACCTTGGGCATCGGCAATTTCTCCCACCTTTTTTCCCCTCCCCTCCCTCCACATCAGAAAAGAAACCAGTTCAATCTGCAACCTTGGAGTATACCATGTCTGTTAGAAAAATCCTCACTGTCTGCTCAAAAGGTTACGGTACGAGCGTGCCCACTCCATCCTCGGCCTTACGTTCTCTTGAGGGAGTCGCCCAAATCTGTAAGTATCCGTTGTTCGCACTCACCCAGTTACAATGCAGACATTACGGGCGACCAGATGCACCTCATCCGGTGTCTCATGTCTGTGTCCCAGGGATCGTCTGGCGCTTTGCAAACATCAATCAGTGTGCATAGGTCCTTGCGCTTGGGGCGCTCACATTACCATAGTGTTCTCTTGAAGTCACTCTGTGTGTTCACTTCCAGTGTCGTCCTGCTTGTGCTGATCAGTGATTCAAAATGAGCGATCCTCCTGCTTGCCCGAGCGCCTAGCTCGGGAATGTAGTGGGGTATTGGTGATGTATTCAGTGCTCCATGTCCGGCAAAGAATTCATCCTCCTAAATGTCCTTGATCCAGGTATTCGCCTCCGCCTCGGGCCTTTAATACGCCATTCTCTGTCGTCCGCTCTTACTCCTTTGTTTGCGTCCTCTCCCTGAACACCCAGCAGATCTGACATGCAGCTCTGTATATCTCTCACCGACTTGAGTCTTACCGTATTCCCTTCCCATTCAAATGTTAGCGAGAAGGGATAGCCCCAGCAGTATCAAACTCCCTTCTCCTTTAACCATTTAGTCAGCGGGATACACTTTCTCCTCGTGGCCAATGTAAGAGTGGACAAGTCTTGGCAGATAAACACTCTTGCTGTTTCCAGGGGGATCAGTGCGCTACATTTGGCCTTCTCCAGGACCCCGTCTTTATCCGCATAATTGTGAAACCGCGCCAGAACCGTCTTTGGGCCACCTGCGGCTCCACCAGCTCTATGTATGCGATCAATTTTGGGCTCACCAATAGATTCGTCTTCAAACAAGAGTATGTAAGGTACTCTTTAGGTCTAGGCCGGTTTCCCCATCCTTTTCTGGAATGCCGAAGATGCATATGTTCCATCGTTCGCGAGGTCATCCATTTTTAGGTGGAATTCTTCTTCCCTGGCTTCAATGTCTGCGATTCTCTGGTCCATTTGAGATTCTAACGTACCAAGAGAGGACTAGTTATTCTCAACCTCAAGTCTTTCCTCCATTTTGTTTATCCTTTGTATCATCTTATTGACTTTTACGCCTATATCAGCTCTCATGCTCTTCATTTCGTTCAGGAGATCGACGATATCGGCCTTAGTGGCGGCTGCTTGCGCCCCTGGGGTTGCCATTTTGGAGCTTGAAGAGATACTAGTGTCGCTGTAGTACGGAGAGAATCTGTATGGTGCGAGTTTCTCCCTGTTGTCAATGCGTTTGCTATACATAATTCTTCAGTGGGCTTCGGGTGTTACGGTGTGGCTTTCCCACAGGGACCTCTTTGACGGGAGGACGAGATCCCTCTGGATGTAGAAAAGGGCACACGCCCCAAAAGTGGGGGCCCAACCTTCTCTATGGTGAGCAGGGGCCCAAGATAGTGGAGGAATCTGAACCTTCTAAGTGTTTCACCCTTGGAGGGAAAGCTGGTGTTGCAGTGGTCCAGATAGTCTTTCAGAGTAGACCCCCCCCCCACCCCTCGAGCGAGGGTGGTTCATCAACCTCGATGGTTCCTGAAGTGTTACTCCCTTGGAAAGGGATCAGCAGACTTGTGGATGGTACGATCGCGTGGACTTGAGGAGGGCACACACCCTGTTAGACAGGGGCCCAACCCTCTAACATCCTCCGGTGGTGGGTGCTGGATTAGGTGGAGCTTAATGTTGATGTCGCCCCTTCCTTCTGGAATTCAGTATTACTCTCCCTTATTGGTCCTGTGGCACTTCCGGTTCGCCTGTAGCCATAGGGACTGATCCGTACCTCACAGGGGTATTTGCTACGTAGATTTGCTTATTGTAGGTCTCTAATGCAGCCTCTTGTTCAGTGAGGTATCGAGGCGCAGAGCAGCCTTCCTTCAGTACTTTCCATTTTGTGCCTGTGTGTGCACCGGGGATTTTGAATGTCTGCTGCTTCGCATAACCACACTCTTGTACGCAAGGCAACTGATGCTTCAAAAAGGTAAGGCGTTGGTGCAGGCTCGACCTTGATCTCGGATGCCTTCCAAGGGATTCCAGGATGACTAGTTATATCAGACTGATTGCCACTTATAGGGGAATCCCACACTACTCATGGGCGCAGTGTAGGACTTTCACTGTGTATTGTTTATAAAGCTCTTCCTGCAGCTTGTATGCGTCCTCCAGTACGCAGTGTGCGTAGCGAGTGGTGCTGGCAGTATTGTGGGATAACCTGGGTTGAGAGGACCGTCCATGTTCACCACGGGCCAGGCTACTCAGCTTAAAACTGGAGATTTATGTTACCTGAGTAATTTCAGGGCCGGGGTCCAAGCCTCATTGCCACGTCTTTCAGTGAGTGAGCCGAGTGTGTGAATGTTAGTTCGTATCGGAGATCTCGCTCTTCAACGTGGGTGGCCGTGGGGACTTAACTCCCTTGATCTGTTCCTCTTCTCTTTGCCTCGCGTAAGACATTTGGTCTGTTTGACCTTCTGCTGTGTGCAGATGCGTGTTGTGAGTCTTGAGTGTCTATCAAGGGGAGCAGCCACTGGACCATGTGGCATCCGGAGCACGGAACTACAAAGGAGTACACATAGATACTGGGACCCTGTTCCCGTTACTGCAGTTCAGCAGGACTGCCTGCCTGGATTTCCGAGGCCCCGTAATGCTCCGCTATTATAAGACCATGTGGGAGAGACGCCCGCGTCACAAAGGGCCTTAGCATCAGGGCTTGGTCTGCAGTTAGGTGCTGACTCTAGCAGCGGGCGCAGGGGAACCCAGGGGCAGTGGACGCGACGTTGGCGGGGGGCTCGCCTTTCGGCGGGAGTCTGTACCTCGTCCTGTTGTTGGGTTGGGCGCCACTCTGCCTCTCACTCCTGATCTGGAGAGGGGGGGGGCCCACTCTCGCTCAAGCGACGAGCGGGGGCGATCACTCTCTGCAAGGGCACTGGTACAGCTGAGTAGTCCTCCTTGGCATTGTGGACTTCCCTGACTCCTCTGCTTAAACGCAGTCCTTGCCAAGTCCCGTGCCCACGGGCTCCTTGCCTGCTGCGTAGTCAGCAGCCAAACATTCAAAGGTAATTATCTCGGCGAATCCTCAGCCGATTCACGTTGGGTTTTTCCTCAGCTGGCGGGGGGAGGTCCACCTTCATATAATTAAATCACTAATTTTCTTTGGTGGGGGGCCAGTTGGCAGGGGCTCAAGCCGCTTTCCGTGCCCCAAGACGGGGCTCACACGGAGGAACCGTCCATCCGTGCGCCCCCTGGTGGCCAGTCCGATATCGCTTCTTTTAATTCGTTGAATGCCTGTCATTTCCTGTGTCCACCCCAGTTTCTTCTCTTCCCCTTTTGGCTTCCCTGAGGGCTGTGAGCAGTGGTCCTGTGTATGTGCTGTAATCAAACACCCATGCCCTAAAGTAGTTGCAGAGGCCGAGGAACTGTTGTAATTCTCGCACTGTCTGGGGCTGTAGTGTGTTTAGTACAGTCTGTGCCCACTGTGGTGCTATGTGCCTGCCCTTCCGAGATATCATTTGGCATATGTATAGAACCACCTCCTAGCAATATTGCAGTTTTGCCTTGTCTACCTTGTAGCCTTTTTCTGCTAGTATAGTGAGCATTTTAACCAAGTCCTCCCTGCACTCATCTTCTGTTGTACTGCAGATAAGGATGTCATCCACATATTGTAAGATCGTACTTTCTGTCTCGATGTTCCCTAGAGCCATCTGGATCACCCTGTTGAAAATTGATGTCAACTCGCAGTATCCTTGTGGCAGTCTTGTGTGCTTCCATTTTGTATTGCGCTAAGTCTTGGGAATCTGGGTGTAGTGGTATAATGAAAAAGGTGTTTTTGAGGTCAATCTCAGTGAACCGTGTAGCCTCTGCTGGAATGCCGCAAAGTATTGTTGCTGGGTTAGCTGCTACTGGGTATTCTGCTTCCACAAAGTAGTTTAGGGGTCTCAAATCTTGTATGAAGCGCCATGAACCCCCCTTTTGCCTTGCGGACGGGGTACACAGCAGTGTTGCAAGGTGATTCTGATGGGACCAGGATGCCTCTCGATGAGCGCGCTTATCGTCTCGTAAAGGCCCTCATCTGCTTCCTTCGACAGTGGGTATTGTCTAACTCTGGGCAGAATTGCTCCTTTCTTCAGTTTTATTTTTACTCCCCCTATGCTTTTGATGCACCTCAAATTGTAGGGGCTTGTTGTCCGTAATGAAGCTGGTACTTTTACTAAGTCCTCTTTGCAGAAGGGGGGTGGTGCTGGGAGGAGTGCTTCTAGTGCCGTGGGCATTTTCTGGGCCATCTCGCTGTGTGTTAACCGTATCCAAACGTATACACTCATTCCCAGCATCATCTCACTCGTCCCCTTTTCTTGCGAGAAGAGTTTCTTCATCAGACACTTGAGTCAATCTACACCCTTCTGCTAGCGCCATTACTGCCCTCCAGGCCTTCCCTTCATCGTCTAGGGCGTGTATTGCAACCCAATCTTCCTGTGCCACTATCCCTTCAATGTCTATTGACACGAACGTTCCTTCTTTCTCATCTGTGGGTGTTTCTGGCCTGAAAAGGTACTCGCCTGGTCTTCTCCATACCTTCCCTGCTATTCGTGGTAGCCAGGCCAATGCCATGTCCGTCCTGTACTGGAATACTTTGGTGTCTAACGGCTCCCCTCTCTGCACGCTTTTACCACAATATGCCTGAAGTATTTGCCTTGCTGTGTGCATGTGTATGCCTGGTGTGGAGCACACTATACTATTGTCTGTGAAAGAGATGGTCATGTTCAGTCTACTCATTATGTCACGTCCCAAAATATTTACGGGGCGCATGTTTAGAGTATAGTAAGGGTAGTGATAGGTCATGATCACCAATAGATAGGGAGATGTTATCAGTAAATGGAAACACTTCTCGTGCCCCAGAAAATCCTCGAGTGTTCATGGTATCGCCTGACAAGGTGTATTTCTCCTCCTGTACGCATGACCTTGTGGACCCCGTATCAACCAGAAAGAACGTCTTGTCACCTATCGCCACCTTTATGCGAGGTTCCTCCGCAGGGTTAGGTGTTAGCGGTAAGATGGGACACAGTAAGGTAGTTTGTGGGCTGTCCTATTGCGGGTACATGGATTGTCAGTTGCCAGTGTAAGGGTTGTGCCCCATTATTGTCACCCCTCCCATTCTTGTCACTGGCGCTGCTGCCGCTATGTCCATTGGCTGTTGTACATCATCCTGTAATTGACAGTTGTGGTACTGTCTGCATGTGTTGTGGTCGCTGTTGTTGTGGGTGCAATGTCCCTGGTACTGTTTCTGCCAGTGGTTGGGGCATGCCTTGCTGTTGCCCCGTGGGTGGTTGTCGTGCCTGTTGATAATACCCATTCTGACCCCCTTGGCTCCTTACCCCTGTTGTGCTGCTTGGTACCTACATGTGCGGGAGATGTGACCTACTAATCTGCATGTCCAACACTGGGATGGTTCTCGCGCCTGCCATGGAAATCCTCCTCCCTCCCCTAGGCCTTGCCACCCCTGCTGTGTATAACCCCGGAACCTGCCTCCTGGATAGTGTGCTTGTGGCCCGAATCCTCGCCCCCTAGTGCCCCTCCCCTCCCTCTAAAATGTTGTTGGTACCCACCCAAGCCCATGTATCCTCCACCCATTGGTGGTTGGCACCGCTGGTCTGTGTTGTATTGTGGCAGCTGCTGTGGCAGATGTTGTTGTAGTTGGGGTTGGGACACTGCTACCTGGGATGGTGGTGCAGGGCTTATTAGTGCTCCCTCTAGGGCGTATTCGGACAATTTCTTTTGCACTAATTTGGCCTTGTCCGCTTTTCTATCCTCCGCCTTCCGTTTAATCTTTTCCTGCCATAACCTACAATGGTGCACTATTGTTGGTTGTATTTCTGACTATGCTTTAGCCTCCATTCCCACTCATTTTTTCAGTTGTCTCTGTACAGGTTCTAGCAACCCATGTATTAATATGTGGTAGAAGATGGCTATCGCTTTGTCCCACAGCTCTCGAGTTTCGAGGCGCCAAAGCTCTTGGATCTCTTGAATGTAATTAACGGGATCTTCATTGTCGCGCATCTTGTGTGACGTAATTGCCCCTATGTCTGAAGTATTAGTGTATTGTGTCCTTAGTGCTTGCCATACCGCATGCATGCAATTTTCAAATGGGGGCCCATCATGCATTGTTTTTTGTGTTGTTACCCCTGGGAACCCTGCCCTCTTCCAGATGTCATCTGCTGCCTCACCCAGTATTGATACGAACATCCCCTTCACATCCCCCACTGCCAGCCTGTGCTCCGCTGTCTTTTTCCATTTCATATATCCACTTCCCTGCCCCTTAACGTTTTCTCTGTGTTTTTCCAGGGTATATACTGTGGCCTTGTAACCCCCCCCCCCATCTAATAATGGCATTTGCGAATATTCAGCCCTTTCTTCCGGTGACCATCTATACTGCCGTATCTGGATAGGTCCCCTCATCTTCCATCTCTGCTCTGATGTCTTTGATGTCTATATTGTGGGGCATCCTGTGTGCCCGCGCCTCTGATGTGTGTCCCTGGTTGTGTTACCGCTGCCCCATCCCTTCTGTGCCCGGGGAGGTCTCAGAGCCTATTTGTGTAGGGTGTATGTGGTGCTACTGCTGTTGCCGTGTCCTCAGTTGTTTTGCTAGTATGTGGACCTCCATTCTTGTCATCTTGTGTCCTACATTCCCACGACATCCCCGTGCCTGTCCATATAATGTAAAGCTTACTTAGCCCTTCCTTTCCTACATCATTGCTATCATCGTCGTCCTCGCTAAGAATCCGTCAGAGAATGTTAACTTACGCGGAAGTGGGTAACTCACTGTTACACTTTCAAGATCAATGTTTGTAAAATTAGCTGTATTCGCATCTCCTCTCCCTGTTGCGCTGTGTTGTACGGACTCTGTCTGATGCATCCCGGCCGTTCCCATGCTACTCCCTGTGTGCCCTGTCGGTACCCGTCGGGGCTGTTGCTCCTCCCTTTCGGCCTCATCTGCTCTTGTTCCGTCTATTTCTTCCATTATTTTTTTGCTTGCCTTCTGTAGCGCTTCTTCGTTTCTCTGTTTCTGCGCTTCCCCTATCAGTGCTAACCTTAACTCCTTTAGTCCGCTTTCCTCGTACTTACGGGTGCTTTCTAGCAGTATCTTTTGTCTACAAAATGCCACCTCTCGTTTAACTTCAACCCTTTCCTTGTGTTCTACGCCCTTTCGCTTCTGTACTCCCCTTGCTCCTTCCTCCCGTTCTTATCCTCCCTGTCCTCTTTCTGCTCCTTCTCCATCAATACCTCCCGTTCCCTACTTTCGCCTGCGTCTATATTTCTAGTTGCGCCTCCCGTTACGTTTGTTCTTTTGTTCTAGTTGTCTCACTAACGCATTCCTCTTCTCCTTCAGTTCTGTAATCCTTGCTTCTAGCTTTGCCGCTGCCGCCTCCTCCCGTAGCTGTTCCTCTTTCGTGTGGTTCATTTGCTGACCGAACGTTATGACAATGTGATACGACCCTCCACCCTACGCACACATCCCCCCCCACAATATGTTGTTGCTCGTTGTGCGCACCTTGCAGAGCTGACTTTACGAGCGATCTTGCTGGGGTCTCAGGAGCGCATCTCAGCAGTGCCTCCAACTTGTTCGGGTAAATTCTGGGGCCGGCAGAGCCGTACCTAGGGTCCGAGGACCTCCAGCTCACAGAAGGCCTTAACTCCTTCCAATGTCCCAAAGAAGTAGAGGTCCACACAAGGAGCAAAGGGTAACTGCCGATATATTATATGAACCGAGCAGGGACAACATACAAGGAGCCAAATCCAGTCCAAGCACATCACATCGATTTTTGGGGTTGCAGGCCCTTTTTGTACTCTTGTGACATCACAATTAGCGTCACTCACCAAAATCTGTCCCGAACCTAACGCCACTCTGGGTTGGCTCCCTGAGTGGTAGCTCCAGTATAGGGACATATAGGATGCTCGATTATTGGTGGCCACGAAGCCAGGTGGTGCACTTGGTTCATCCCTAAAAATTGCTACCTGAGAAAAGTTACATTAGAACCCCTTATGATTGGCTGGAGATTCCGGCCGCCAGCCCCTATTCCCCCAGTGTCACGATTGGTCAGGCTGCGGGCTCCCAAGCTTGGGAACTCCGTTGTTCCCAGGCCGCAAGACACCTGCTCTCGTACAGTGTGTAACAACAATGTGTGACTGTGTGTAATGATGAGGTCTTTGCTAATCCTATGACAGCAGTCCAGTCCCTGCGCATATTGTAGATGGATTGTTACAATTATGTTGTGAGGTTCAGCCCCAGATGTGAGATGGCTGCATCTTCCCAGTTTCCAGGCCTTGGCATCCTGTCAGGTCGGCCGGATCACGTGTGCAGAAACTGCTGCTGAAGCCGAATTACTTTGATTTGTATTTTAGCTGGAGGTATCCTCTCCTGTAGCTGGGCTCATTGTGGCACAGTGGGTGAGGAATGTCACTTGCAACATCGTGGCCTTGGAGGTGGCAGTCCATGCCAGGGCGATTATGCTTGCTCAGCAGCTTGCAGCTTTGGGCTCTTTATGAAATGAGTTTAGTGTGCTGGGTTGGTCTGAGGCCTACTTCGGTTCTGGTTATACTTCCAATATGATTTTTCATAGGTTAAAAGCATGTAATGAGTGGTCGGGTCCCTTGAATGCTCCTGTCCATCCATAAGGTTAATGGCGAGTAGCATCTGCAAGCATATACACAAGCTCTTCCGGCATCTTGCGTTTCGGCGGTGCTATAGAGAGCCTATATGGAAAATAACAAACGTGCAGACAGTATGTGTGTCGCTGTCATCTAGCTCATAGAACTGTACACGCAGGTTCTTAGTGTAGGTTGGTGTGTGAGTGTCCCGATTGTGCCGACTGCACGTGTGATTTCTGTCTAACGCAGCTTTGTCGTCATGGAGTCTCTAACGACCTGCAGCATGGCTTGCAGGGACGTCCATCGATTTGGTCCATATAATAATCTCCAGCTCTGCCTTCGTTATCGTTACTTGAATTGGATAGGGCCTGTGCCATCGCAGGATTGTATGGGTGGATGGCTGGATGACGTTCGTGATGCGAGCTTACGTAGGGAGCGGTGGGAGCAGGTGCAGTTTCATATAGTTGGTGATCATGTTGTCACGGACACATCTTCCAGTTGGGGGGTCCCATCTAGAGGGAAGGGACTCTCCGATGTTCCCTCTTCACTAACAAGTAGATCGAAGCCTGCGTGCTGTGAGCTTTGACCGAAGAACAACTGGGCCTACGGAGTGGACAGAGCTGTGTACAATACACAGGACCTTGAATTTGATCTGGCTTTCCACCAGAAGCTGGTGAAGACTGGCTTGCAGTGAGAGCCTGGGGGGCACTTGAGGACAGGCGAGCTGGTGAGTTTTGAAGAATCTGTAGTCTTTGGACCAGAGAATCGGGTAGCCCTAGATAAATGCTGTTGCAATAGTCCAGAGAGCCCATGACGGAGGCAGTGACTACCGTGGAACGATAGTTAAGTGGTAGAAGCGGTAGGATTTATCTTTGCAATCTCAGCCCGAGAAGACCGACATTACAGAGCGAGGCAATCTGCACCTCTGCATTTCGTGCAAACCAGTAGGAAGAAGCTTTATTTTTATGCTTTCCACGCAAGCGCTAGGGGCTGGCCAGGGGCAAAGAGAATCAAGCCAACAATCAGAGTTCCAATGGGTTGGGGGATTTATGGAGCCGACCACCAGGATCTCGGTCTTCTCCCCATTTAATTTCAGCCATTTTCCTGCCATCCAGCACCCAACCTCAGTAAGACCCTTCCTGAGTTTGGAGGGAGGATCCAAGGCAGAAAACTAGCGGCGTATCATCGGCATACGTGTAAAAACGGATGTCGTGGGACCAGACTAGGTCCGCAAGAGGGCGCAGATAAAGATTATAAAAGAAAGGCGACAGAGGACCCCTGAGTGACCCCGCAGGAAATGGAAGAAGGGGCAGAAGAGAACCTAAATAAACAGCCTTTTAGCGCTCCAAGAAAGAGGTAAACCGGGCCAAAGGAGCACCTGACATCCCAGTCTCCTTCAATCGCTGGAGAAGAATTGTATGTTCAATGGTATCACATGCCGCAGAGATGTCAAGGAAAATCAAAACTCTGGCATCACTGTGATCCTGCAATAGTGCAAGGTCATCAAGGATAGAAATCATGACAGATTCGGTACCCATGACTGGTCTAAAACCTGCTTGGAAATAATCTTGATGGCCTTGCGTCTCCCGAAATCTGGCGAGCTACGGGGTCACAATGGTTTCCATTAGTTTCATAAGAGCTGGAAGCAGCGAAATGGGGCGATTAATCCATTAGTGAACAAATGACTAGGAGCTGCAGCAAAGGGAGAAACAAAATCCAAAGGAAGAGATTGAATCAAGTGCAGGGGAATGGGATCGGAAGGCGATGCTGACTTAAGTTTGCAAATGGCAAGTTTATAAATGGCTTTAACAACAATCTCATTAGTAACAGTATTAAAGAGAAAGGCAAGTCCCCTGTTTCCAGTAGGGGTGTTAAGGAAGGAACACTGGGCCAGGCCAGGCCTCCACAGTCAAAATCCTAATCCTTGCAATTTTATCTTGGAAAAAGTATCTGATCACAGACTACTGTAAGGAATTTGTGGTGGCAACAGTAAAGACAGACACAAGTGATCACAGTTCAAGGGTGTTCATTAAACTCTATAAATGGGTGGGAAAAATGCCTAATCTAAGTTGGGAGCTAGATACAACCATCAAATAATAACAAGGAAGTCCTAGTGGAGTCTTGTCAAATAGAAAGGGCCTACACTAAAAACGCTCATTGCCAATCCTTACCGCTAAGTTACAAAATAGTGTGGGATAATGTTCACCAGAAAAGAAAGAAGTGTTCACAAAATAAGTCAGGATGGTATAGCTGGGGTCTCTCTTCACCATGTTTTTTAGCACGGGACAAGGCGGGACTCCTGAGCACAACACACAACTGGGCTTCTCCAGAACGAGGTGACAGTTCTTTTCAGCGTTATCAGGACCTTTGTGGCCAAGTCTTTCATACAAAGTCTCTTGCCTCCGAGGGCTGATGGGTCAACAATAACAAAAGTTCCTTTCCGTAATCTCTTATGTTGGGTGATGACTCATCACCCCGGGATCCCCCTCAATTGGGCTCCAATCCTTCTTTAATGTTAGCATCCCTAAGTCGGGTTCACTACGGCCAGATACACAGTTCACTTTGCTTTATCCCAAATGTGGGAGTCACTTCCCTCAGCTTTCCTCTTGGCTATGTCGATTGCACAAGGGGTTTTACTCGACTCTTGTATGACCATTTTGACCTCTTATGTTAGGCTCTCCTAGACCCTCCTGGTATTTGTAGTTTCAAAAAAAGTGGACCAGCCAGAGTCTTTCGAATGAGCACCCAAGTGGCGCTGGACCACTCTGCAGCTGCTATTTTCCTGGGCTTTAAAAGTTCAGCAACACGCACGTTCTTTGTTCATAAGTTCTTTCAATTCAAATGTCGCCGTTTGCAACGTTTGCTAATCGCACTCCGGTTTACTATCGGTTCTCCCTCCGACTCACCGGCTGTGCTGAACTCATTGGTGTTTTTTTGTCTCTGGAGTCAAGGACGGTGCCACGGTAGCAAGCATGTCTCCCCGCCTTGGTTATCATTGCTTGAGGGCCCTGTGCACTGTTGACATCTGTTACACCGCACTACAGCTGTAGTTCCTGGTCTTATGATTCCTTTCACAGAGGCTTTGCAGGTCTGAGTTGAAAAGGGCAAGGCCACTTACCTCGTCGTCCTTTCAAGTCTTGCTGCCTTTCTCCTCCTTTTGAACTGCCGTCCTGTAACTGCTGCTTCCTCATGCGTTTTGCCTTGCTCAAAGTATCCCTGTTGGGAATACATAGGGCTGTCCGGTTGTGTAGTTGTCAGTTGCCCGTCTCTGCCTGACCCTTGTGTTGGAACATGTCAGGGTAAGCGGGTCTGGTGTTAGTCCGTTGTCTTTCACGGTATAAGAAAGTGTTTGTGTCGGAAAGTGGGTTGGGGGGGATAGAGCTTGTAAATATCCTATGGGGTCGGATGGGGGAAAAGGTGTTATAAGGAAGCGGGTACCGCGACTCACCTGTTCCACTCCCTGAAGACCCCTACCCCATCCAGGTGATCCTCCCCCACTGGTCCACCCCCAGGAACTGGATCCAGTAGTTATGGTTGTATCCTGGCCACCTGGATGACAGATCTCTGGGGACTAGCGGGTGAGACACCTTCAGGTTTCTCACACTACCTGAGAACGAGCGGGGTCAATGAAAGGAGTAGGTGATGCCGAAAATTCTTTTGCCACAATAAAAAGTTCACGTTTTTGCTGAGAGAATACATTCAGCATAAAGATGAGATTTGGGAGTTTTTATGGCTTACTGAGTCTGCTTATAATTGGCCTTAGATTCCACGTCAAGGGTAAGGTGCCATTTGCGTTCGGCCTGCTGAGACGCTTGCTTCAACAGTCTCAATTGAGTTGAAAACCAGGGGGCAGATGGTTTTGTACGATGGATACCCAGCTTAACATGGGCCAAATGTATCGTCAGTGGTGACAATTTCTGTATTTAGAACTGTGCTAGGGTCAAGAGATCCTTCACTGGAGGTAGTAAGCCTCAGTATGTTATCTTCAAGACAACCAGCAACTTGATTTGAGGTGGACAGACACGCTGACGAATTTGGGTTTCCGGTTTAAATGTAGAAAAGAAGGGCGTGGGAGAAGGACAGGGAGGATGAGATGATCTGACCAAATGACCAGTACAGGTTTAAAGGTGGTCAGTAGCTCCTCTGCAGACAAGATGAGGTCTAGTATATTGCCTGTTATGCATGGGCAAGTAATTACGTGCATGTAGATTAAAGTGGCTCGGGCCAAATGTAAACTTGAAAGCCTGGGTGTCCTCAATGTCATTCACATGCACATTGAAATCCCCCATTAAAATAAGGTTTGTATGCAACTGAGTGAGATCTGCTACCGCCTGCATAAACCTACTTAGAAAATCCTGGGACAGAAATGAGAGGGTGCGATAGGCGAGTAGTAGATGAATGGTGTAATTGGGTGACACCTGAATTTGTGTAGGTAGAAGTTCACAGGGTAAGGTCTGAGTAAGGGGGATCGCAGTACATTCCAAGAGGGCAGAGTATATTAATGCCACGCCACCTCCTACTAAAGAGCGCGACCGTTCGAGATACTTTAGCATATAGCCTGGCGGCAGTAATTGGGCAAAGTCTGGGCTGGAGGAGTAATTAAACCAAGTATCAGTGAGACATAGGATGTCCGGCTGGTAATCGGATGCAATTTAATGAATATTGTCCTGGTGCGCCACTGCAGTGCGGGCATTAATTCAAAGGCCTGTCCAAGCGGAAGTGCGTTTCCAGGCAATCTTGCAGGGAATCACTGGTCTACCTATCATAGGTTAAGAGCTGTTTTGATTAATCATGGCAAGGTTTAGGGGTTAGGTGGGTAGCTTCAGGTGCTAGAGCAAGTAGCTCAGCCTTGGTGTACATGATTGCGTGGTTAGCAAAAGTATCAGTATTGGGACAGTTCTTACCAAAGGGAATGTTATTTTGCACATTTTTCCGATGAGTTTTGGGGAGAATTTTCAAAAATGTGCTAATTCCCTTCACCTTAGAGACCCCCAGCAACTTTGCTGGATTTTGACAACTTGATTTTTTTACCTGGAGAGAGTGTGACCCTTTTTCCCCACTCGTGTGTTTTGAAATGTGTTTTACTTTGTGTTTTCTTCGGTTATGAGTTTTAGACCACTCCATAGGCATCATAGTTTCATTTGTGTCACACAGCACCCTCAGTGCAGTGGCACAAGGAAACCTTTTCATGCTTTCCCAAGGTTTAAATACCTTCTCTGCCAGGCGGCCACCAGGGGGCGCACGGATGGAGACGTTCTCCGTGTGAGCTCCGCGCAAGGGTCCCAAAAAGTGGGTTGAGCCCCCACCACGAGACCCCCGCTGGCTAAAAGAACGTCGGAACCTGGTGTCGGAACCTCCCAGGCACCGTCTGGTTCCAACTCCGATCGAAATCGGACCTTGCATTCCGGAGAAACACTCTCCTGCGTCATACGGAAGGAGGACGCGCGAGGCCTGGAAGCTTCCAGCACACGCTGCGCTGACACGGCCCCAGGAAACTGGCGACTTCGTGGACCCTCGACTCGGCTGAATCCTGCGAGAAGGTGCGTGCAACTTGAAAGACGCACAGGCCTCACCTGATCGGCGTAAGACACGGTCCCAGACTTTAGGCCGCGCCCGGTGCGCGGGTCCCCGCCGGGGCGACAACGGAGGAAGGCCTTCTCTACGGGGATATACCGAACCCTCCCCCGAGCTCACAGTTCTTCTGGTGGGAAAAAATGCACTCCGGGGATATCGGCGCTTCCCTTTCCTCCGGGCTGCAGTGGGCTGAGGGTTGGGCCCCTGGACTCCAGGGCGTGTGCCCTCCTCGGCCCCCGTTGTCGGCCACTGCTCCTGCTGGTCCCATCGAACTGTCACTTCGCCTGGACGGGGACCTCCGGACACGGCCACAGGCCTCAACGACACGGAACCTATCCGGCCCGCAAGACACACCACCACATGCAGACGCTGTCCTGAGAGCACTCCATTGTGTGGTTGTGACCCCACTACCCAAGGACCCTATGGACAAACTGGCAAAATACAAGTTTACCCCATCGCAAGACGACCCCCGAGGCCCGGACGAGCAAATGATGGCCTCCCAAGGATCTGAGGCCGCAGCAACTAAAGGGGACGTTGCTGACCTACTCAAAGAAATGAGAAGCATGAGAGCAGACATAGGGAGTCGGATTGACAAGATTACGCAAAGGATGGATAAAATGGATGATAGAGTGGAACAGCTCGAACACAATCAAACCTCCTTAAATACGCTGGAAACGCAGATGGACCTTCGTATTGCGGAGTTAGAACATAGGGAAGAGGAAATAAAGCTGAAGGTGGACGATCTTGAAAATAGAGAACGCCGTAACAACATACGTGTGCATGGCATTCCCGAAAAAGAAGGGGAGACTGATCTTGATTTGAGGCAATCCATCCACAACATCCTGAAACTCCTCTTTAAGGACGATCTGGTAGACGAACCCAAAATCGACCGCGTCCACAGGGCAAGAGGCTGGGCAGGAGGTCCGCGTTCGGTCCTAGTCAGATTTCACAACTACGCTGACAGGGCCCGCATCTTGGAAAAAGCTAGAAATGCCCCACCACTCACCATGGGTGACGCGACTGTCTCTCTTTACCAGGATTTATCATCCCTCACGCTTGCTCTGAGAAGAAAATGTATCCCAATTACAAGGATGCTGAAAGACAAGGGAAGCAGATATCGATGGGGGTACCCGTTCTCACCTTCGAGTGGCAAGGCTCGACAATAAAGCTCGCCTCGGAGAAGGAAATTGCAGACTGCACAGCTGATCTCTTGGGCGATCACGCAGGGGAGCCCTCCCAGGGGGATCCAAATATAAAGGAAGCTGAATGGCGCATCAAGGGCCCCCGTCGGAGGCGTATCCAGGGCTCCAGGAAATTTCGGAGGATGGATGACTCGCGTGACATGGAGCACTAACTTGGACAGGGGTCGTGTGTGCTCAATTACTGGGGAAAAATGCCTTCCTCAGATGGGCGCCTTACCCCGATCGCTTCATTTGGGGCCCCGCCCGATGGGCCGAGGGGTCGACTGAGGTGTTATTTGCTCATTGAGGATCATGGATGCACACGCCTTCCTCGAGGCGCTCCTTGACTGAGATATATCAACCTACGTATGGAGCATTCGATTCTGTTTGCACGGTGAACTTGGTGATGGATATGAGGTAATATCCATGCAGTATAGACATTCTGGGGGGAGTCGATAGTACTGTTTCGAAGCTGCGGTTTACTCAGGTTTTTGTGTGATTTGTCTGTTGGGGGCTCACTGTTATGTTTGCTTGTAATGGGACGGGACTGCTTGTTCTTGCGGTCCCCGCTGATGGTCCGAATTCGACTGGGTGAGGTCAACCCAGCCGGGTCGGGCGCCGATCATAAAGGGGATGGGGGAGGGTGGGGAGGGTGGGGCGGATGGGCAACATTTAATCGACCACAACTTAGATTTGAAGGGAGAAATAGCACAATACCCACGTACGCGAGGGCTTTACACACGGAATTGGCGCTGTCGCAGGCACACTCGAGGTGCATACACACGTATATGACCTAAAATGACACACACACTTTCCACAGATACCATACGTATCTGCACGCTTAATGTTAAGGAGCTGAACACCCCCACCAAGAGATCTATGGTGGCCAGGGAATTTAAGAGATCGAAGATCGACATTCTCTTTCTTCAGGAAACGAGATATCGGAAGGGTGAGGAGAGAATGATTCCATCACGGGAGGTTGGGCCCACCTTTTGGAGCTCGGGCGCTCTGAAGAAAGCGGGGGTGGGAATCATAATCCGCAAGAGCCTGCGGAGCACTATTATGGAGACATGGACAGATCAGGAGGGGAGGGCCCTCATAGTCATTGCTAACATAAGGGGCACGATAGTCACCCTCGCCACACTCTATGCACCTAACCAGGGGCAGAACAGATTTCTGCATAAAATCAGTGAAAAGGTCTTTGGAATGGCCAAAGGACACACGGTCCTCGGCGGGGACTTTAATACGTGGATGGACAGCTCCTTAGATAGACAATCCAAAGCAGACGCAGCAGACCCACCCGGTATATCAAACGAGGCGAGCATCAAGCTGACCCTTGACCTCTTTGGCCTCACTGACTCCTGGCGTCACTTACACCCGTTGGAGAGAGGCTTCACCTTCCATTCCCTCCCCCATGACACGCTTACGCGCATTGATTACATTTTTCTCTCAGAACATCTCACGCGTATAATGCAGGCAGCTAGTATACATACCTCCGCCTGGACGGATCATGATATGGTGACGGTGGACATACCCTGGCACGATCTAGCCCCACGAAACTCCAAATGGAGATGCAACGACTCTCTATGGGCCGATTTGGTCTTCAGAGAAAACCTGGAAAATGAAATAAAAGTTTTTCCTTATAAATGATACAGGGGAGGTGGGGAAGTTACACGTCTGGGAGGCCGGCAAAGCGACGCTGAGGGGAATATTAATAAAAGAGGGAGCCGATTAAAAAAACGTGAACGTGCTCTGGTGGAGACGGATATAAGGGAAAGGCTTGGGAGGGCCCAGGCCATGGCACAGTCATCCCCATCTGAGAGGGCTGCACATATTGCCGAAGTCCGCCGTCTCAGGGAGGAGTTGAGGATACTCATCGCCGGTAAGACGGCACAGACCCTACAGTATCTCAAGCAGAAGTTCTATGAGAAGGGTGACAGGGCCGACGCTCTCTTGGCGGCCCGCCTTCGCGCGCAAAAAGCGGAGAGATGGGTTGAAACGATCGAGAGACTTGATGGCACTCTCACAGACACGGTAGTCACGGCCCCTGAGGACATACAGGAAGCATTTGCTTATTTTTATGAAGACCTATATACATGTGACCCGCCCTCCCCCGTAGGGAGTATAGATGCATATCTGAAGGAATTGCAGATCCCCACACTATCACCCACTGATGCGGATTCCTTAGACATGCCTGTTCTTGAAGAGGAAGTCATAGAGGCCATCAAGAGGTTGAAAACAGGCAAAGCCCCAGGGGACGATGGATTCACGCCTGGGTTCTATAAAACGTTCTCCCCCTTCATTGCTCCCTTTCTTACATCACTATTTAACCACATCTTTATCACAGGCCAGGCACCTCCATCTTTTTCGCAAGCCCTCCTCGCGGTCATCCCAAAAGAGGGCCGTGACCCCAGACACTGTAGCTCTTACCGCCCCATCTCCTTGCTTAATATCGATGCGAAGATTTACGCCAGAGTGATTGCAGCCCGGTTAGAGACATTCCTCCCTAGGCTGATAAACTCCGACCAAGTTGGCTTTGTCCTTGGCAGACAGGGCGCGGATACAATGAGAAAAACGCTGCACCTAATCCACGAAGCAAAGGAGATGGAGGGAGACCCGTCTCTCCTGTCTTTGGATGCCGAGAAGGCCTTTGACCGGGTCTCCTGGGAATTCCTGGAGAGGGTATTGAGTTCATACGGGCTGGGACCACAGCTCTCCCGTGCCATTAAAGCACTTTATAGCTCCCCTGTGACGTCCGTGGCGGTGAACGGGGGATACTCTCGTTGGTTTCCCCTTGAGAGAGGCACAAGGCAAGGCTGCCCACTGTCGGCGATCCTATTTGTGTTGTCTCTGGAACCGTTGGCACAAAAACTGAGAAATGACACCAGAGTTAAGGGTATCACGGTGGGCGACCGGGAATATAAATTGGGACTATACGCAGATGACATTTTGCTACATGTGACCGACCCTTTAAACTCGATCCCGGCAGCATTTAGTATTATTGAGGAGTATGGAGCGCTGGCAGGACTGAAAATCAACACGGGCAAGTCTGTCGTCCTTCCAATAGACACCCGCAGAGACGCGGATGTTGAGCGCTTCGCCCCCTTGGGCGTTAAGGTCAGCCTCACTACGCTCCGATACCTGGGCATTAACGTCACCCGAGACCTTGGATCCCTGTATGAGGCCAACTTCCCCCCAATGTCCCTTGCTCTCCAGAAAGATGTCCAAAGGTGGTCCAAACTTACCATCTCGTGGCTAGGGCGTCTGAATGCTGTAAAAATGGTCCTGCTCCCTAAAATATTGTACTTATTTCAAATGCTCCCTATTCAAATGCCCCCGGACTACTTTACAGACACAAGGAAATTGATACTAACCTTTTTATGGCAAGGCCAAAAGCCAAGAATCCCGAGACCCCTCCTTCAACTTAGAAAAGATAACGCTGGGGTGGGCCTCCCAGATATTGAGACATACTACAGAGCCACTCAGCTTAGGGTTCTTGTCCCACATTTCAGACAGCAGTCAGAACCCCAGTGGATAGCGCTTGATAATTACCACCTCCGTCCCTTTATCATGAGTGAATGGCTATGGGTGCCTGGACCACAACTACGTAACACTGTCAAATCCCATCCCATCATAGGCACGATATGGTCGATATGGAAACCAGGGAGGAAAATGGTGGGTGTCACAACGTGGCCCGCCCCACTGGGGCATCTCTGGTCACCAGGGATCCGCGATGCTATTCCGGAACCAGGGAGTTATGAAGCATGGTACCAGGCGGGGCTAGAAAGGGCAGGACAACTGCGCCGCAATGACTCCTTTATTACCATTCAGGAGTTGCAGGAAGCCCTCGGCATAGGTAACCTCTCGGTCTTCCTGTATCTTAGACTCAAGGGGGTAATGACCAGACCCATATGGAAGCAACAGTTACAAAGAGACCTCACGCCGTTTGAAGAGATGCTTGATTTGTGCACTAGCTCCAAAGGTCTGATCAGTGCTATGTACCTCGCACTCATTGAAATCGATATTAAACCCTCCTTGACACTTAAGAGCAAATGGGAAGCTGATATGGGCAGGCAAATCTCCCCAAAACTATGGTTACAAATGTGCAGAAGGACGGCGAAGTCCTCCCTTTCGTGCCAATATAAATTACATGCCACCAAATTACTATACAGATGGCAATACGACCCTGCCCGGCTGGCCAAGATGTACCAGGGAGTGAGCCCGAACTGTTGGAGGGGTTGTGGGAGGCGGGCCGATTATTGGCATATGTGGTGGGGATGCGCAAAGGTCCAACTCTATTGGTCAGAAGTCCTTAGCTGGATCAGGGACCTCGACGGGGAGGAAAGAGAGATGCATCCACTGCTCGTTTTGTTTTCTTTAACAGAGGAAGGGGATAGAATAGTGGTGGCATGCAAAATGGTGCAGGGTCTATTGATGGCTGCTCGAGCATGTCTTACTATGACATGGAAGAGACCCACGCTCCCCAGCAAGAGTGAATGGCGAGCAGTCGCACTGAGCATTTACAGAATGGAGTGCCTGACTGCGGCATTGCATGGGGATCGTTCCACGGTAGAGAACGCCTGGTCGGAGTTTCGCTCCATATATGCGTTGTAAAGTGTGTCTGACACACGCTATGTCCAAAGCTACGAAGGCCTAACGCTTGGATTGACTCGAGTACGTGTCTGTTAAATCAATGCGCGACTTTTATGCCCACTGCCATGACTGAAATGACGGTTAATTAATGTTGTTCAATGCTCTCTCTAAGTTCTGGTTTGATATCATGTGCGGGGGGTGGGAATTAGGGGTGGGATATGTTTGGATGCAATAGTTTGGGGTTTTCTTTTTCCTTTCTTTTTTCTCTTCCTTTTTCTCAGGTATGCGATATAACTGATTGTTATAATACTTACATGCTCGCTTTTTTTTTGTAACCAAGAGATGTAAGCTGCATTTATGCGACTGCCGAACTTTTCAAAATCAATAAAAGTGAAATTTAAAAAAAAAAATACCTTCTCTGGGATAACCTACTTTTTCCCAGAGTAAGTAAAGTGAAATTGACTTTACTAGTCTTCACATTCCTAGACCCAGCACAATCTATCTTACAATAGAGTGCTGGAGGGGTTACTTAGTATCCGCTGTGTCGAAATACTCATGTAGAAGTCTCGAAATGGCTGGTGGCAGTGGTTTTACAACAAACTACCATGATTTTTCCCGACCGCAAACACCGGTAGCGTTAAATCGCGGGAGCCATGTTTTTCAAGATGGTATCTGAGCCCCATCTGTAAAAACAGGTCCCAGGCTTCTTTTTTTGCTGTTTTTGTGGAAAGGTCCTTCTAGAGTTTTGCTCTGCGTGCCAAACAAACAAACAAACGTCCCTTTGTTCCATCACCTTTGGCGGGCTTCAGGACTGAAGACTGCCTCTGGCGCCCGAATGTCTGGGGTGGGAAGGAAGTGAGGGAGGTGCCCATAACTCCCTCTGCTTAGTCTCCTAGGAGACCCAAATGCACTCTGGCGTGGTTGGCTGGCTGACTGTCCGGCAAGGACAGCCACCCTGCTGGGTGAGTGGCAGCTAGGCTGGAATGAATGGGAGGAAACTGGATAAAAGGAGAGTCTCTTGGCTTGGAAGGCAGAGTCGACCACTGGAATGAAAGAATCAAAGATTAGCTTGAAGAGGACAGCTGCTGCAACTCCTGGACCGTTGATTTGCCCGGTGAAGCCCTGCTTCAGGTCCGAATTGCTAAGTTCATCTCGACAGAGAAGCCCTGCAAGGATGACTTCTCCCTTTTCAACTCGAACCGTAAGCCACCTGGATACTCACCTCGGAGCTGGTTGACTTTCCTCAGAGTGCTGCAGGAAACCGTAGAATCGGGAAGGGAGACACCAGTTTGTGTGCTTGACTACAGCTACTGGAAATGAAGATTTGGCAGTTGCCAGCTTTTTGACCAGTCCCAGTGCAGTGCAGGAGTCCCCCGACGTCCTCCCTCTTGTCAGGAACAGAAGTCACCAGCTGCATCCTTTTCTTCATTTGTAAAGGTACTGTAAAATCAGACTGAGAGTACTTCCCTCTCGCGGTGAAAGTGCTTGAAACGTTCCCAACACACAGGTCTAATCAGCTTGTGACTCAACTTATAATTCTTCTTGCTACAAACTACTCCTAAGAACTTGTGCCAAGACTTTTCCGTTTCACTACCAGAACTGCTTTACCCTATCCAAGACTTTAGCCCATTGACTTTTCGCTTAACCTATTGAATTGAATTGACTCTTCTGGTAAACTCCAAATATTTGCACTGTCCAAGAATAACTTGTAATCTTTCATGTTCTGAATAACCTATTCCTTTTTGCTCCTATAGTATATTTGTGTATGCTATTTACCTGCCTCCTTCTAGTGAATGTTTTATAACTGACTGTCGAATAAATTAATAAGTGTTTAACCAAGAAACTTTGAGTGTAAGAGTTTATTTGAACACCTGTGTTTGTAGACCTCTGTTTAACATCCTTACAGCTCACATTCCCTCTTGAGATAAGCCTGGCTGCTCAGCTTCGCTACCAAAAACTGTATAGTTCAGATTTATACCAAAGGTTGGTTTTGCTTACACCTGTAGTCCTAGTTGTGTGTAGTGGTCCCAAAGGGTACTGTATACAAACTCTGCTAACAATGAGGTAGCAGCCCACACCTCTACAGGGCCCGGACGGGCTTGCCTTAAGTGTGACTTTGGCATGCTGAGGGCTCGTCCGCTGCGTGATTGCTGCAGCCAGCACAAAAGTGCTGTGTCATGTGGCTTCAGGCCTGGGGCTGAACGAAAAGGAAGAAATACTTTCTGATCTGCCCACGCGGCTGAAGTAGTGCACGTAAGCAACAATGGAGATTAAAAGTGAAGCCATGTAGTTGGCGCAAAAGCAAGGTGAGGAAACTGCTATAATAAACTCCAGTTTAAAAGTACATAAATTAAAAACACATTACATTTAGAACCATCGTATTCATAATTAGCAGTGCCCCAACAAGGTATGTTAATGGCTTGCACAGTCGGGCAGTCTTGCTGGTCTAAACGCAAATGCAACCAAGTCTGCCATAGCGAATCTTCCGAGTCCTCCCATCTCTTACCCCAGCCTCCAGTTCTCTTGATCTGATTTAGTGTAATGACAATGGAAGGGATCATTACCTGGGGGACGACTTCTTCCCTTCCCTTCCCCTTTGCCCACAACAATGATCCTCACTGTTGGATAACGATATGGCATTTATAACGCGCCTATACACAAGTGTTTCAAGTGAGGCTCGAGCTTCTGAATGTTTATATCCCCATGTTGGAATGGGAATAGATCTTCGAGATCTTGTTTCCAAAAAAACACTGACAACCAACACATCAGTAGGTGACGAGCTGAAACCATGAATTCAAATAAAAACAGATGCGATTTTATTACAAAACAACTTCTAATAAAAACAATGCTCATATAATTTAGAAACACAATCTAAATAAAAGGCAGAAAAACAAAGTGTTGATGGCAGCTGGGATTTCTAGAGCTTACTCGACCCCCTTCTGGGTTTCTTGATATAGTGGATCACATACCAAAAAGGGTGCATACTAATTAATCTCTGTGGCCCCCAAATGCTCTTTTGGCACCTGCGCACAATGATACAGCTTTGTATCTTCCAGGGGACCTCCTCCAAAATAACTCCGCAGAATAAAAGTAATCCAAGAAACTGAGCATAAACCAAGCAAGAAGTAACACATTTATTGGACCCAAACAGCTGGGAAGCATTGTTCAGTCAGCCCAGTGTAACGGAACTGAACTGAATGAAGTGAGCTGTTGACACAACCCAGTGTGGCTGAACATTTAATATATATACTTTGCCAAATGACCAATATTTTAGTTACATTTTTAAGGCAAGTCACAGGAGCTGGTTGTGGGACTACATCAGTCCCCTATATACAAAGGTACGTTGAATGATCCTTATTGTGTAATACACTTTTTGGCCACACTTATATTGACACCACAAACCTTCCCACAACACCACTCAATAACGTGATTGTGCTGATTGGTCAAAAATACATGTTTGCCATTGGTTGGCAATGTCCAATGTACAAAATAGCTGGAGATGGCAAGGGGCGAGACATTTACTGATTCGGACCAGTGGTGTGCCCTGTCCACATCAGCAGGGACACTGTACAATGTTTTACTCTAGGTATACTGAAACCTCTCCCAGATGATTGATTGGCTTCTCGTCATGTGCCCCACAGCCCCAACCCCAATGCTCTGCTCACCCAGCTCCCTTCTCACTCCTTGCTGCTAAGTGTAGTCTGAAAAACAATACCACACCATGGCTGGAGTTTAATTACTGGTATATCATTTCCATTTCTCTGCCAATTGTCCTCCTGCATTTAGGTGCCTACCTCCTTGGCCTTGAAATTCTCGCCTGGTGTCCTCGCTGTGGCTGCATTTTCCTGGGAAACTTCTGCCGTGCAACATTTCAGCACAATGTTTCTGCTGAATGTTGAGGAAAGACATACTGCTTGTCACAAACGCCTGCAGCTCTTTTCTTATGAGCTGTTTGCGAGAAACGCTTCTCTAACGTGGACCTACAGACAAAAAAGGCTTCTCTGTTAACGTATTGCTCAAAAGCCCCTTATCATATGATAGGATATAAGTCATTTACAACGCACCTGTACTTAAGTGTTTCTAGACGTGACCACCCCCTACAACATCTTGGACCCCACAGTGTCCGCTCTATCCAACTGCCACCTACAATGCCCAAAGCACCCACCCCTCATTGAGTTCCAGCTTGGGACATCTTGCGCTGTGCCTGCTTTGGTGTCACTTTATGCAAGCAGCGCCACCTTCAATGACGTCCCCTCCCCTAATGTCACCCACCATGTTACTCTTGATGTCACCATGTTACTTGCGAAACTGGTATGTGTACCCCGTCACCCACCATCCCCCTGGTCAGTTACAACACATAGGATGTCCGGTGCTGCTTCAGTTGATGTTGGGCTGCCTTTTTTTTAAAGAGTTGTATACAGCAGCTTTTCCATTTGTATACAATGCCTGAGTCCCAGCAAGGTAGTCACTTGTCTCGGGCATCTCCATTTTGTCATCCTTGGGCAAAGTCATGGTTGAGACGGGGACAACCCAGGATTTATTTCTTGCAGCATGCTTTATTCATAATGTCTATTTGGAGAAAAGGACTCTGGTCAACACATCTGGCCCGGTTTGCCTTTACTATATTGAAAACTTGAATACACTCTGTGCGCGATCCAGGATCCTTTTTAAAATCCTATAGAGTTGGCAAATCAAGAAATTACATAATGCAGCCTGCTGTGGCCTAACATTGCCTAAGCAGCAATGTGGTGATATATTTTATTTATAGCGCGCCCATACACAAGTGTTTCGGGGCATGACGAGGCAAGGGAGGGGTACAAGGGAGGACAAAACAACGATCCTACTAGGCCCAGTGACCTCAAGAACGCGCAAGTGCAGGGGAGAGGGAAGGTGGAAAGTGCAAGGGGGCAGGGAAGGAGTGGAAAGTGCTGAACATGTGATCAAAACAGGTAGTGCATGAATTAAGCACAGACAACAGGGAGGGGGACTGTAGGGTTGCAGATACAGACCCAAGTACGAAGGTTGCCAGGAGGCAGTGCGGGTATGCAGCTGGCTGGGTGGGCAGGGATCTGGGCCTCAATTCAGAGGGTATTTAGGTGCCCAGTGCAGAACAGAGATCAGTAGTGGAGAGGAAGAGAGAAGGCAGAAGCAAAGAGGAAGGTCTTGAGGACAGGAAAGGAAGGTGCAGGAGTGCCGATGAGGAGGATCTCTTACTGAGTTGTTGGTGGCACATCACTCCTGGAATGCAGACAGTCAGAGATGAGAGAGTGAGAAGAGGTGGCAGAGGGGAGCCTGAAAACAAGCTGAGTGTCATCTGCATTGCACTGAATGTAGGAGCAGAGAGCAGCAATGCGGTGGGCGAGGGGTGCCAGGTATTGGTTGAAAAGCCAGGGAGAGGTTAGACCCCTGGGGAACACCACAAGTAGAGAGTGAGATGGGGGAAAGGAAGGACCCAATTTGGACCTGGGAGGGTCGGTTGGAGAGGAAAAAGGTCAGCCAGGCCAGGGCCTGATCAGTGATACCCATGTTATCACAGAGGCGGTTGAGCAGGATGGCATGGTTGACCGTGTCAAAGGCAGAAGAGAGGGTTCATAGTGACTGTTTCGACAGTCAGTCTCGAATGACAAAAGTTCCAACACAAAAGTGTCAGGGGGGTTGAGGAGGGGGGGGGGTTTCACATTTTTAAAAATCATTTTTTATAGGGGGATCCCCCAAACCCCTGTTTTGTTTTAAACACTTATTTTACTATAAAAACTTAAAATAAACCCTTTATTATAAAAAAATACATTTGAAACTTTTTTTTTCTCGAAACTTTTGTTCGGAACTTTTGACATTTGAAACAATTGTTTTGGAACTTTGACTGGACACTAGAAGAGAAATCAAGTAGGATTAGGACAGAGGGAAGATTAGAATCGAGGTTGGAGAGCAGGGCTTCACGGATGTTCAGGAGAGCAGTTTCTGTGCTTCTGGCTGCTCTGAAGCTAGACTGATGGTCATGGAGACAACCAACAGAATCTGTGTGGCGCTTAAGCTGGGAGATGGCCAGCTTTTCCAAGAGTTTGACCAGGAAAGGAGTGATGGAGATTGGGCAGGAGGGGTCGGCCGCGGGTTTCTTGAGTAGAGGGTGCACTAGAGTGTTTCAGGGGGGAAGGGGAAGGCTCCAGTGGCTAAGGAGTGGTTGCACAAGTCGGCCAGGGCAGCAGGGAGGGTGTCAATATGGTCCTTGATGGTTTTGGACGAACAAGGAAGAACCCGTTTTGACGAGACTTTCATAGATTAGACTTGTCTAGAAATCTCGTCAGGGGAGAACAGAGGAAAGGGAAAGAAAGGGGTAGGAGAGGCGGCTGTAGGGGGGACAGAGGTAGCAGAGAGAGAAGCCAGAGGAGGGGAAGAGGATGAGAGGGTGGACAGGATGTCCTGGGTTTTAGAGATGAAATGAGAAGCCAGGGCCGTGCAGAGGGCCTACGAAGGGACGGGAGAAGTAGAGACTGCAGCAGGATTGGCCAGCACCTTGCAGATTTTAAAGAGTTCGGCTGAGTTGTGACATGCCACAGGGACGCAGGCTTGAATGTTGTCTCTTCACGCGGACTGAGACCAGGTATTGCCTTTGGAGCTGGCGGCAGGCCAGTTTGTCAAAGGATGAACAAGATGCCTGCGATTTCCTCTTGGCCACCCTACCCTTGCTTTTAAGGGTGACGAGGTCAGAGTCGTACGAAGAGTTGCATTTGGCCTTGGCCTTCAAGCGGATCCTCATGACAGAGCCAAGAACATCGAGGGTATCAGATATAGCAGAGTGGAGCTTGGAAAGGGCTGTCGGGATGAGTCAGCCAGAGGTGGAGGAGGGGGAGAGAAAGTGGCAGCGAAAGCCTCAACTGACACACGCTTCATGGACCGGATGATTGAGAAGGTAGGTGGCCGTGCTGGAGCAGGCTTGGCCTGCGGGGTAGAGAGGAGGAGATGGGAGGAAAGGAGAAAGTGATCGCTCCAGGAGAGAGGAGTGATGAGGGTTAGAGAGCGGGTGCGATGAGAACATGCAGAGTGTGCCGAGTTCAGTCTTGCTTAGGGAAAAATATAGAGACACAGAGGTCGCGAAAGAGTCCAGAGGAGAGACTTTCCATTAGTTGCCATTTCTGTTTGTGAATTGTCCTTTAGGGAACTAGGCACACATTGGTTGCATGGATCCTGCTACACTGAAACAAAGTAAATAAGGAAGAAAACTATTAACACCCCTATTGAAGCCCCAGGGTGCACAAAGCCATCATCCGTGTTTGGTGGCAGACCGGGCCGGCAATCTCCTCAGCCCTCACCTAAGCCCTCTTTGCTCGGGCCTACTTTTAGGGTCTAGCTGGCTGGTCATTACTGTCCCTGGCTCTCCCTGAACTCGGTGGTGATAGGTTAAATCTTGGGTTTGGTGTGGTTGAATGATCTAGTCCACTCAGACTAAGCAAACTTGACATGTAGCGAAATTCCCTCCAAATCTTCCTTTTGCAGGTAGTTATTGTATGGTGACCACCAGATTTCCACTTGAGGGACATCTTGTTACGTTAAGGATGAAGTCTCAAAAATAATCTTGCATTATCCCTCTGAGTGATTTTGGCACATTTGGAAAACTGTTAAAAACGTATACTGTTTTTTTTTAAAGCCAATGAGCCTCTTCTACACCATTATGGCTATTCCGATTTATTCTTGGAGGCCTTGGCATTTCGGACTTTACAAAACTTCACATCAATTCACATTAAAGTATAGTCTGCTATAATTGGCATGCTCTGTTAATATGTAGGCTTTCACGTTCACCACAAAACAGTAATTGTCACTTGAGTGTGTGACAGAATGGCATTCCTCTCAAACGATTTTATTCTTTACACTGCACTTTCAAGATTAAAACCCTTCTTGTGTTCTAGGGATCCGCGTATACAATATAACTTTGCACAAGATGTTGTTTAAAGGGTAATATTTTGGAACTACTTGCAAGTGTCACTGTGCTAAACCGCTGCAATGTGCTGTTGTAACCATTACCACAAACGAGAACAATTTGACATATTTAGTTGATCTAGCAGTCCTCGACAGTCAGGGTTTTTCTTTTAGTGACCCTTATTTTAAAACTGTGTTTGGGCCTTAACTAGCAATTCTACTCGGAAGTAGCAGAAGCTATTCCATTTCATCAATGAACTTGCCAATTAGGCATCAAGTGCCTCCATCTGTGAACATGTTTTATCAGATGGGATAGTTGGACCGATTCCAGATCAGTATCATCAGTGGCACTTGGAAACCTTTCCCTTTGATAAGTATGCTTTTAAACATTGCACCATTTTAATATCATTGAACTATTACTTATTTTAATACTTTTGTACACCACGCTGTATGAAACAAAGCGATAATATTTATGAAGCCTGTGCCATTAACAAGACCTGAGTGACCAGCCAGTGATACAAATGTCCTGTTTTATCTTCTGCTACAGTGCTATTTTTATGATCTTTGAACACATGGTGTATTTTGAAATTGTCATTTGTTAGACATACATCTCATCATTCCAATATATTTGTGTTGTCAGTATTTGTGAACATGTTTTCTTGTGTGAACTAAAGTCACTCTGCCCCTTGCCCCTCACCCTTCCTTTCGCGGGGCCTTGTGTACAAGCCCTTTTCCTGTGCCATCATATCCCTACCGGCTGGTGTCAGGGTTTTCGTCCATTTGATGCGAGTCTTGAGGCATAGCTTTTTTTTTTTTTTTTGTAAGGGAAATCTTAAATTAGAAGAATGGACTATAGAAAGCACTTTGACAAAGGACATCTTAAAACTTCTCATATTTCTCTAAAGTGTTCAAATTGTTTTAGGTGATTTGCCTGAGGCCTTATTAACAATTTGTGTCCTTGTGTAGCACTTCATCCTGGATTCCTCCTGCTTCTTAGTGCACTAACTGGTGATGTTATCCCATGCTATGGTACTTCATTTATCAACACCAGAAGGATGAAAAGCTACATGGCTACTGCTGTGGCATTATAACTTGCAAAGTGCAGGCTTTCCTCCTGTCTGGGGCCCACGCTTTACTCGTGAGTGTCCATCCAGACAAAACCTAGCGATGTATGGATTCTTCAATGGTTGCTGAATGTTTCTTTTTGTTAGGGATAATTCCCAAAAATGTGCCAATTCCCCTCTACCTTAGAGACCCCCAGATCTTTTGCTGAACTTTGGGACTTTGTACTTTTAATTCTGTTAGTTTTCTGTGTTTTTGCTTTTGGTTATGGAGTCTAACAAACTCCATAGGCATCATCTTTTACAATTGTGTCACACAGCACCTTCAGTGCCGTGGCACAGGGAAGTCTTTCAGGTTTCCCAAGGTTTAAATACCTTCTCTGGGATAAACTACTGTTTCCCAGAGCAGTAGAGTGAAATAGACTCTACTTGGCATTGTACTGGCTAGACCCAGCACATCCTATCTTACAGTGGAGTGCTGGAGGGGTTACTTAGTATCCCCTGTGTCTAAATGCTCATGTAACGTCTTTCATGTTACCCTTTCCTCAATTGATTGGCTGGTGGCAGTGGTTTCGTTTTGAACTACCAAGGTTTGCATTTACTGTGATTGTTCGCAGACTCCGTAACATTAACCGTGGGAGCCATCTTTTTCAAAACGGCATCTAGCCATCGTTGTTAAAATGGTGCCCGGTCTTCTTTTTTCGCCAGGTCTTTGTGGAAAGGTCCTTCTAGAGTTTTTCTCTGCGCGCCAAACCAGGGTTCGTCTCTTTGTTCATTCGCCTTGGGCAGGCTTCAGGAGTGAAACCCGCCTCTGGTTCCACAGTGTCTGGGGTAGGCAGGAAGTGAGGGAGGTGCCCGAAACTCCCTGTGCTTAGTATCCTAGGAGACACAAATGCACTCTGTGACGATTGGCTGACTGTCCGGCAAGGACAGCCACCCTGCTGGGTGAGTGGCAGCTAGGCTAGGCTAGGCTGGGATGAATGGGAGAGAACTGAATAAAAGGCGAGTCTCTTGGCTTGGAAGGCAGAATCGACCACTGGGCGAAGGAACCGAAGAAGAGCTTGACGAGGACGGCTGCTGCAATTTTTGTACCGTTGGTTTGCCCGATGAAGCCCTGCTGCAAGTCTGAATCGCCAAGTTTGCATCGACAGAGAAGCCCTGCAAGGACGACTTCTCCCTTTTGAGTTGGTGGGACCAATCAACTCCCAAGTAAGCCACCTGGACACCCATCTCGGAGCTGGTTGAACTTCCTCAGAGTTGCTGAAGGAAACAGTACGCCAGGGAGTGGGACACCAGATTGTTTGCGTTGTTTGTAAGCTGGCCTAAAGCTTTTGGAAGATCCCCCGGATTACCATGCAGCAGGACTGACCCAGCCTGGCCCTCCTCAGTTGAGTGCAGGACCTCGGATGTGAGGAAAATCCACCTTGACAACTAGGAACCGCGCTTATTGCTATTTGCTTTACTGCAAGGAGCTGAAACGTGAAACAGCCACTGAAAGTAAAGTTTGCCGGTTGCCAGCTTTGATGGTGCCAGTACAGTGCAGGAGTCCCCCGACGTCCTCCCTCTTGTCCCCACGACTGAGGCCCAGGAACAGTGAGATCTGAAGTGCTGTACAAGTCTTCAGCTGCATATTTTTCTTCTTTACTAATCTACTGTAAAACTAGTCTAAGAGAACTTACCTCTTACTGTGGAAGTGCTTGTAACTTCTGCTACTCACAAGTCTAATCAGCTTGTGGCCCTATATTTGGTTCTTCTTTTTTATCAAAGACTCCTAAGAACTTGTGCAAAGATGTTTCCATTTACTTACCTTAAGTTCTGCATCCTATACAAAGGCTTTGGCCTATTGACTTTGGCTTAGCCTATTGAATTGAATGACTCTTCTAAGTACTATCTGAAAGTATTTGCCCTGATTATGAAAATGTGTAAATTGTGTTCTAATAACATTTGCCTTTTACTTACTTTTTAAAAGAGTATTCTGAATGTCAACAGTAAGCTATTTATGTCCCCAGCACACTTATTACTGAAGTCACCTGCGGGTGTAGGTTGTGTCTGTGGGCCATCCCAAAAGGGCTTTGTATGATTCCAGAAACTCAGTGTACAGTATTGAAGTATATTTGTGTGTTACCATTTTATTGCTCCCTTCTGGAAAGCTTTATAACTGACTGATCAAAAAATGTATGCAAGAAACCTTGGGTGTAAGTTTATTTGAATACCTGTAACTGTGAATCTTTGTAACTCCACTACAGTTCACATTTCCCCTCTTGAGATGAGCCTGGCTGCTCAACACGCTACCAAAACTGTGTAGTTCAAGCTTATACCAAAGGTTGGGTTGCCTATACCTGAAGTCATAGTTGTTTGTAGTGTTCCCAGAGGGTACTGTATTCAAACTTTGCCTAACACTTTTCCATCTACATGTTTTAAAACATCACATTTATTGAGTACAAGTCCAATGTCCCCTGAAATTGTGCTGCAAAATTAGCCTTTCGACACGCAGACCAATAACTAAACTGACATCTTTTAGAAACTTAATTTCATGAAATGGATTTTCATTGTTAATTTACATGTTTACTACGTTTACCTCCCCTTTTCTTTAGCAGGAATCAAGTTTCTTGAATATTCTGTAAGGTGGCATCAACGCCTGATTCCATATATTGGGATGAGATTTACATTGAAATTACAGGTCTTGGCTCTGGTCCAAGATTGACACCTCTACTCAATACCTGCACACCAACACGGAACCACTATACTGTTTTAGCACTTTTCTGTTGGAGTGCCCTTAGAACAGGGGTCTGCAAACTGTGGCTCTCCGAATACTTTCGTCTAGCACTGCTATGATCCCTTGTCATTGATTTTGTTGGATAGGGCGGATGGAGTTGTAGTCAAAACATCTGGAGATGCAAAGGCCTGCCTTTTAATTTGTGAATACACCCAAAAAAAGGGTTTAACTTTGCCACAAGGTGTGTTTTTGTATATAACGGTGTTGTAGTTTTATGTAGCCCGGATGTCAGTAAGCCCTCTACTGCCCCCTCAAGTGATTCATTTCACCCCTTTCTTTTTTTAACCCAGCATTATAGGCACCTTTGGTTGTGGGAGCTTGGGGTAGGGAGACTCAAAAATGAAGAGGCTTAGCTGGTCATTTCACAAGTGTACAGCAAGTTGTCTCCATCCCCACAGTAGGCATATCCTGGGCCAACCTTGGGATGAAAGAAATTCAAAAAAATGTATTAAAAGGGCTTGAACGGGTGAGACATCCCTTTTTAAATAGCGCCGTATCACTGGCCAAGGGGTGGGTGATGTTGGACACAAATCAGATCTTTATTATGGGGCTGATGAAAGAGCAGCTGTGTCACGGGCTGCAGGCATTCGCAGGCTGTCTGGCCTGCATGCTTCTGGCTGACCACTGTAAAACCTGATTATTATTATTTTTGTTCTTTTTTTTCTGCGCATTAGCAGGCTAAGTTAAAGCCCCTGTAGCATATACAAGCATTCAAAAGGAGCAGTGTTTTCTCTTGCTCTCTGTCTCTCTCTCTTGATTTGCTAACTTTTTAAATTAATTTTTGCAGAGCTATTATCAGAAGAAAATAGATCTTGTATAGTGTGCAATATTTGTTTTTGCGCATTCCATTTTCCACTCGTGTGCCCATTTAGTCTCAAACAGCTGTATTCTGGCTTCAAACATTTACAATTCAGAATTGTAAGGGTAGACCTAACTTTGTTGCTGCAGGTAGCACTACGAAAGAATGTTTTATTTAGTAGGGTGTGTAATACGCACTGCTGCCATTTGCAATGTAGTGAGACAAACCACATTGTTATGAAGCATTGTAAACATGAATTAATGCACACACCCAAATGCAGCTCAGCTTTTGTTGGTAAGTTGTCCATGAAATTGACAGTGACATTTTATGCGAACTCTCACCAAAAGTACAATCGTTTCATTAATGTGATCCGGGAAAATAGATCAATTTGCAAAATAAATACACGGGTGCCTAGCATTTGCCTCCACATGCCTTGGGAGGAAGAATCATATCGGGAATGCTATTGTGAGATGGTGTCCAGTATGCCCACAGCTGTTATGTTGGGGCTTCCTCTCAATTAAGCTTGGCCTGCGACAAGTGCTAAGAGCAGCTTTGTTTAGGCTAAACAAAGCTGCTCTTAGCACTTGTCGCAGGCCACTCCTAGTGAGCGTCAATGCAGGTGTGGAGGCGGGGGTCTACATGGAATAATGAAAAGGCCAATTTTCCATCACCACTCCGTTACCCCAAAAAGTAAATACAGTACTACACTAAGGCTCTGCCAGAGGAAATCTGTAGCTCCTTAACTTTTTAATATCTAGTGCAGACAGAGTGCACGCAAAATGTTCCAGTAGAAACGTGATTTTCCTTTTTCTGCACAACAAGTCGGGGGGGACAATCCAAAATATTTGCAAGCTGGTAATCGCAGTGAATTCCGAAAACTAGAATCCTTGATTGTACACTTTGAAAAGATGTCGATTGCTGTGTAAGCCCTTTATATTGGACGCAACAATTTAACATCCAGACACACGTGAACGTTTTTTTTGTTTGTATACACACCAGCAATGTGTATGAATAGTTGTCCCCCAACAACTAAGCAATTGCCTCCATTGTAGTAACTGCAGCCTTTACACATGCCATATCCATACTGCTGCGTGGCCTCTTGTGTGTCTCAAAACCTGTAAACTGGAGTGATAACCTGAATAATAGATATCCGCTTCGGATGCGTCTGGACCAAGCAAGAATAAAGCGGCATTCTGGGGTGACTCTGTTGAATAGTGTGAAGTAACTACTCAAAATATAGAATGAAATAAGTTCAGTATACAAATCTACAAAACAATCTTGACATTTGAAAATGCAGAATATACAAAACACATTAAAATATCCAGGCTAGACGATGAGAAAAGATTGGTGGAGCAGTTGGGTACAGATTGTTGAATAGGTGTTGGGTGGGTGCTTGTTAAGGTTGAAGTGGGATGGTAGATGGTGTTCCATGAGTGGTTTATACCTCTTCTTATTTTGTAATAAGAAATGTCTTTAGAAATGTTCTGAAAGGATGGATGTAAGTGGGGTTATGGGTAAGGAGAGCCTTTTTAAATACAAGTGTGAGCTTATTGTTGTATCTTGGAAAGGGGTAAATCCACCATAATGTTTTTGTCTTCTTTTCAGGTTCATCCAAATGCCCCTCTCCACAATCAGGCTGCAGCAACTGCCTGTGCTTCACCAAGTGGGATATATATATATATATATATATATATTTCTGAGGCTTGTGGAATCTGCTTAGATCACATGCTGTGCATAGGCCGACATCTAGTGGAAGCTGCGGAGTATTACAGTTTGTTTTTCGAAAATCGAAAATGGGCGTCGACACAGGGCGTGCCAGTAATACTATCCCTAGTGTGACGTCCACTGTACCCATGATCCCTCACGCGTCTATGATCCCCAGATTGTTTTTTTCCGCCATTCTGGTCGGAAGCACTTCATCGGAGTTCCCTGGCTTTGCCATATTTGCACTTAAAACAAATTCTAATTTGCCCCGTTTTGTCACCCTTACGTCGATCAGCATCTCGACGCCGAACCGGGGAGGAGATCAACGTCGAAACCCGACGGATTGGGCCTTGAGGCTTCCGCCTCGGCTCGGGCCTGGGCCGCTGGCCTCGGCCCTACAAGTAGGGAGAGTGGGGGGTGGTACACTTCCACACTCGGTTATAGACACCTTCTTACCTACACACACTTGCCCGCTGCCCACAGGCGCGTATGGAGGGTACGCCCTTTCAGTTTTGCCCCAAGTGTAATAAGAAATACCCTTGGGTAGATAAGCACGCTACGTGCAACCTTTGCCTGCCCAGAGACCACCCCGAGGCGGGTTGCAGGGCCTGTAGCAGGTTTAAGACCAAAACCCTTAAGGACCGCTCCACCAAGCGTTGGGCCCACCACGCCAAGCTAGCAGCTATGGAGGTGGAGGGTACCTTCAGCGACGGCAGCGACGCCGGACTTTCGGACGGCGAGGGCACCAAGGCGTCGAAAGACAGCCTAACGCACGTCCCCGGCCTCGGAAGGTCGTCCGTCCCGGCGACTATGGGGAAGTCCCCCGGCGACAAGAGCGTTACACATACACACGCTAAACACAAAAAAGCCACCCGAGATTCGACGTCGTCGAAACCTCGGAAAGAGGCACAGAAGGAGCGGTCCGAAAGGACGTCCTCTGGGCGGTCCCGGTCGAGGTCGCCGCACGACGTCAGGCAAGCCTCCACACTTGCACATAGTGCCTCGCCCATTAACATGACGGAAGATCACTCGTCCGGAGACGAACACGACTTCCATCCCCAGCCTGCACCCCAGGGAAAGGGTACATCACTTGGGAGTAAGGAGGGCCCAGTTTCGAAGCCTAGTTCGAAACACAGGGATTCCACCTCCGATCCTCGACGCCAGGCGTCGAAAGGTAAGGGAAATGGTAAACACACTTCCACCCACGGGGAAGGGGGTAAGCAACAAAGGAAACAACCCTTGCAATCCCCCACAACAATAGAACTGACTTCCCCGTCCAAGTCTTCTCAGGGACAGTCCATAGAGAGTTCCAGCAAGGTCACCCCAAGCTCAAAACTCTGGTCATGCGAGGACATTGACAGAGTAATGTCAAGGATGTCCTCCTTAGCAAATTTCTTCGAAAGACACCCTGACCAACTCCTAGCTTTAAACCCTAAGGAATCTTCTCCCTCAGGTTCAAGGGACCCTATCCCTTCAAATAAAAGGCCCCGGGTCGAGACACCATTAAAGGCTTCAGACCCCTTCGAGGTCCAACCCTATTCTTGCCTTTTCCCTACAGGCCAAGGAGACTCTTCCCTTATAGAGGGCCAGGATTTTGAGACACCAGAAGATCTCGCAGTGTCAGATTATTACGGGGAGGACGAAGACGAGGATGAGCCAGAAAATAGCCCAGATATTTTCAGAATGGACTCACCAGTCGAAAGGGAAGCCCCAGTGTCTGATTCCCCAATAGATAATCAGCCCCTCCTGAATGAACTGCTCTCTCGGGCAGCTAACCACTTCCACATAGACACACAAGGTGTCCAAGAAGAGAGGGACTTCACGGAGGAACTAATAGGGGAAAGGAAGACGGTAGCCCAGACCATTCCCATCCTGAAATCTATTCAACGCAGAATAGCACCATCCCTTGTCAACCCAAACCTGACAAGACCTGTAAACCCGAGAGTAGAGAAGCTGTTTAAAGCAGCCCAGTCGGACCCTCTATATATTAGAGGCCAACTTAAGCCAGACTCTCTAGTCGTAACTAACACCCGCAAGAGAGCTGGAACCCCATTATCTTCCTCGGAGGCCCCCCCCGACAAGGAAAGTAAGAAACTCTATGGTTTTGGTAGAAAAGTAGCTTCCACGGCAGCCTACCAAACCAGAATCGCGAATTCCACCACACTGTTGGCCAGCTACAACTGCCATCAGTGGGAAGAAGTTGCAGCACTAATAGATTCCGCTCCCGAACCCCTTAAGAGCCAGCTATCTCGCATTTGTGCAGAGGGAAGAAACGTCTCAGGCTGCATTTTAAAAGCAACTTTGGACGCCGCAGACAATGCGGGTAGAATTATAGCAGAGGGGACTGTCATCAAAAGACATGCTTGGTTGAGGCAGTCGGGATTCAGAGCAGAAACACAAGCTGCACTCTTAGACAAACCAGTGGAAAGTGATCTCCTGTTTGGAAAGGCAGTCGAGGACGCTCTAAAAAACGCTAAGGAGGAATTCGACACCCTCAAATCCCTTGGCCAATTAACTACAAAACCACCTAACCAAAGAGGGAACGGCAATTTTCGTCGCCCCCGCGGCCAAAATTCCAATAGAGGAAATAGCTATTCCCACACCCAGGGTACACAGTGGAACACCAACTCACAACAGTCTACCCAGGGGTATGGTAGGGCTAGTAGAAGAGGACGTGGTAGAGGCAGAGGCAGCCCCAGTAAAGGAGGCGGCACGCCTCCACCAAAGCAGTGACGCTCATTTCAGGGTCCCTTCCCATGCAACCCCAGTAGGGGGACGAATATCCAGCTTCACCCAGGCATGGGAAGGGATAACATCCGACAGATGGGTGCTGTCGACGGTATCCAAGGGGTACTGTATAGAACTACTGCAACGTCCCCGAAACCATCCTCCAAGACAAAAAGTCCACTCTTTAGAACATCAAAAGATCCTCCTCGAGGAAATCTACAATCTGCTCCTAAAGGACGCGATAGAACTCGTCCCAGGACACCAGGTAAACAAGGGTATCTATTCAACTTACTTCCTTGTGCCAAAGAAAGATTTAACAATGCGCCCAGTATTGGACTTACGGCCTGCCAACAAGTATGTCAAGCCCCAAAAATTCCGTATGACCACGCTACAAGAGGTAATCCCACTCCTAAAAAAGGGGGATTACATGGCAACCTTGGATATGAAAGATGCCTATTTTCATATTTCCATGCTCCCGGCGCACAGAAAATACTTGCGCTTCAAGGTGGACAGTCGCCACTACCAATTCAAGGTACTGCCCTTCGGGATAGCTTCAGCACCAAGGGTATTCACCAAGGTACTGGCGGTGGCAGCTGCACACCTACGCAGGGAGGCAATCCCAGTGTACCCTTATCTGGACGACTGGCTCATAACGGGGGAAACCCCAGGAATCTGCAGGTCAAACATTCAGAGGACTATCGACCTCCTCCACGAATTAGGTTTCTCTATCAACGAGAAAAAGTCAAGTCTGGTGCCAAGCACCTCAAAACAGTTTCTAGGAGCTATCCTAGATACTCAGAAAGAATTGACCTTCCCCTCGGAAGAGAGAATTTGGAATATACTTCTGCAAATTCCGCATTATCAGTCAGGTCAACAGATAACAGTACGCAAAGCTATGCGGTTACTGGGCATGATGGCGTCATGCATTTACCTGGTCCCCCACGCGCGTCTGCGCATGCGTCCCATGCAGGAATGGTTGGCGAAACATTGGTCTCAGGCAAGTGGTCAGTGGGACGATCTAGTGGTCGTTTCGCCAACACTCGTACAGAGCCTACACTGGTGGACAAGAGAGAATCTCGCAAAGGGGAAACCCTTTTACGATCCCGAAGTACAGGCAGTGGTGACTACAGATGCATGCCTGACTGGGTGGGGAGCTCACCATCTCCACCACACAGCTCAGGGTCTCTGGTCTCACTCAGTAGCCAAGAACCACATCAATCTGCTAGAGCTTCTGGCAGTATTCCGAGCGCTGCAGGCGTTCGAGCCCCATCTACTGAACTTGTCGGTGCAGATCAGGACGGACAGCACGACAGCCATGTTCTATCTGAACAAGCAAGGAGGGACTCGTTCGCCAAATCTGTCCAAGCTTGCCCAGAAAATATGGATATGGGCACTCAGACGGAACATCTTCCTGTCATCGCAACATGTTCCAGGGGAGCTCAATTCCCTAGCGGATGCTCTAAGCAGGGACTCCCTCCCAGAAGAACACGAATGGGTCCTTCACAGAGACGTAGTAGAAGATCTCTTCTCTCAGTGGGGTTTCCCCACTATAGACCTATTCGCCACAAGCGAAAACAAACAATGCCCAGGATTTGCATCCAGGTTCCCCCAAACGGACTCCCAGGGGAATGCCCTGTGGATGAACTGGTCAGGGATGTTTGCGTACGCTTTTCCACCAACTCCTCTCATCAGGAAGGTGGTGTACAAGATGAACAAGGAATCAATGACGCTCATCCTAGTTGCTCCCATGTGGGCGAGACAACCATGGTTTCCACACCTACGCAGGATGGCGGTGTGCGAGCCCATCAGACTCCCAGCCTGGTACAACCTTCTGTCCCAGCAACAAGGTCAAACAGTGCATCAGGAACCCAACTCTATGAACCTAGCAGCATGGCTCCTGAAGTCATAGAGTTTGGACATCTCAAATTACCACAGAGGTGTATGGACATTCTAAAAGAGTCCAGGAAACCAAATACAAGACACTGTTACTTTGACAAGTGGAAAAGATTTGTTATCTGGTGCCAGAATAAACAAATCAACCCGGTTGATTGCACTCCTTCCAACGTTGTAACATACATGCTCCACCTGCTGGATGCAGGGTTGGTTTTTAACTCTCTGAAAGTACACCTGGCAGCCCTCTCGGCTTACACCACATCCCATAACAGGGTCTCGTGGTGGAAAGTACCAGTGGTTAAAGCCTTCATGGAAGGAGTAAAGAGACTTCACCCTCCTATTTCGAACCCACCGCCAGGATGGGACCTCAACGTGGTGCTAGCTAAGCTCATGGGCCCCCCCTTCGAACCCATGCATAAAAGTAGTCTCAAACACCTGACTTATAAAACGGCCTTCTTAGTAGCCATTACCTCCATAAGAAGGGTCAGTGAAATTCAGGCTCTGTCAGTGCAAGATCCTTTCTTTACTATCCACAAGGACAAACTGGTTTTACGCACACACCCTAGGTTCTCACCAAAATTCATATCCAAGTTCCATGTAAACCAGTCCATCGAGCTTCCGGCTTTCTTCCAAAACCCACAAAGCTCGGCTGAGGTGAAACTACACACCCTAGATGTGCGTAGGGCGGTCTTATACTATGTAAATAAAACCAGACCGCTAAGGAAAACAGATCAACTGTTTGTCTCCGTAGCTACAGGCAGAGAGGGGGATCGCGTCTCTAAGGGCGGTATCTATAAGTGGATTATCAACTGTATACAGCTGTGTTACTCTCTTTCTGAAAAGACTCTGCCTTTTACGCCAAGGGCCCACTCTACTAGAGGCATTGGGGCCACTCTGGTTTTCATTGCAAATGTTCCCCTCGACACCATTTGCAAAGCAGCTACTTGGAGCTCTATTCACACTTTTACTCAGCATTACTGCATTGACACTCATTCCAAGACAGATACACAAGTGGGACAAGCGGTTCTAAGACATTTATTTGCTCATCGCTCTTCTCACATCTGACCTCCTCCTTCTAACACTGCTCGCTAATCTATGCACAGCATGTGATCTAAGCAGATTCCATAAGCCTCAGAAGGGATACATTACTCACCGTAATCGTATTGCTGATGCTTGTAACTGCTTAGATTCACATGCGACCCGCCCTTCCTCCCCTCTGAGAGAAGGCGCATGGATGCTTGTAATCTTATCTTTCTATCTATCTGCTTGGAAAATCTGTACTCGCGCTACTCCTCATGCTACCTCATGTCAGAAGAAATACAATCTGAGGGTCCTAGACGCGTGAGGGATCATGGGTACAGTGGACGCCATACTAGGGATGGTATTACTGGCACGCCCTGTGTCGATGCCCATTTTCGAGTTTCGAAAAACAAACTAATACTCCGCTGCTTCCACTAGATGTCGGCCTATGCACAGCATGTGAATCTAAGCAGATACAAGCATCAGAAATACGATTACGGTGAATAATGTAATATATATATATATATATATATATATATATATATATATATATATGGCCCGCTCTGAATTTTTTTTGCAAAGTTTGGTGAGGTTTCGTCCAGGGGGGCAAAGTTATAGGGGCGTCCCAAAATGTCTTTTTTTTTTCCATAGACTGAATGGAGAAAAAACTTTGCTCACGCTTACAGCCCAAACCGCTGGACGGATTTTCACCAAATTTGCTTAGCTTCCCTTAACTGGCAAATTTCTGGGGTTTTTCGGTTTTACTTGTAACCATAACGTCCTTTCTAATGTTTTTTCATTGTGTGTGTGTGTGTTTAAATATATATATCTCTGACATTCTAACATGTCATAATACAACAGACTTGCCAGGAGGCCCAGACTGAACCTAAACTAACAGCTTTGAATATATACAAATGCTTTAGTTGTTCAGTGACTGCTTTCAGCCACCATTTTAAAGATAAACATTTAAACATAATGTAGATACACATCGCCCTCCTTTTACTAACTGAGAGGAGTAACAGGGTTCAGCTCTTGCATGCAAACCCAAGCTTTATTGAACATTTTTACATCCTACAGAACGACAGCCCAATGCATCTTTTTTAACCACTACAGGTCCTTCATACCACCTTTCGCTCTTCTGCACAAAGCCACGCTTGCGGATCCAGACCCTGTCATCAGACGCCCTAACCAGCCTGGTCCTCTTCTGTACATCCTACCTTTTCATAAGTTCCTTTTTGCTCTCCACCCTTTCTTGTAAATCATCTTGGTCCCATTCTACAAAACTTGACCTTCCCAACCACAGTGGACAAACTGCACCAGGAGCTTTTCTCCTCCTCAGTACTTTGAACGGTACTAACCCCTTCGTGGCATGGTGAGCTAACCTGTAGGCATACACCCTTTTGGTAACCTCGTCGCCCCAAATGTTCCCTTCATTTACAACCATGCGGATGCCTTGCAGTGCTGTTGAGTCTCAACAGTAGCCGGCTCTCAGGAAAACACTATTGAGAAATGACACTACAGCCTAGGTGTCCGCCTTCTGTACAATGCATGTTTCTACACATTTGGAGAACACATCCATTAAAATTGATATATTTCCGCACTCCATTAGATTAGTATGTCAATGGCTACAAACTCCCAAGGCATCTCTGAAAATTAAGTCTCAATGGTTGGGTGCTACACCTTAGTTTTTTCACTCTCTACACATGAACATTTTCTATTAAGCTCTCCACCTGGTTGTCAAACTATGGCCACCAGTGATATGCCCTCAAACGCCCTTTCGTCTTGGACATGCCTAAATGACATTCATGGCCAATTTTCAAAGGTTTACGCCTGATTTCTTGAGGGGGAACCACTCTACTTGATCTGAGTAAAAGTCCGTCTTCACAACTAAGTTCATCTTTGACTTTATGGAACGCACTTAAACCATCCTCACATTTCCAATTACCATGCACAAATTACTTAACTTTGCTTAATTGCACATCTTTACTTTCCGCTTCTTTCCACATATCTTCTAAAATAGAAGGGCCACATGTCCAAAATACTTCTCCATCCAACTCCTTGTCAATGGTATTCTCTTCATCAACCTGACAACTCTCACATCTAGACAAGAAATCAGCCATGTCATTTTCTTGAAATAAGTTGTACCACAAATTGATGTCCCTGCAATGCAGTAACCCACCTGAAAATTCTTCGAGACACACCGTGTAAACCTCTGAAGTTGAAAATACTTGTTTGTGATCAGTATACACTGTGAAATTCCTGCCCCATAAAAAAGCTTTACTTTTTAATAGACCATATCACGCATAGAGCCTCTTTTTCTATGACAATGTATTTTTTCTCTGCGCCTTTTAAACATCTAGATGTAAATGCTACCTTCTTGTACCTGCAGTTAAACATCTCCCAGACCAGTATTACTGGCAACGGTGCATACCAAGGTTTCACATATGGTATCACAGTTGTGCAGTGCTAGGGCATTTGCAATACATTTTTTTGCTCTCAAATTCTTCCTGATAACAAAAGGGGTATGTTTCTTACACAGCCCCTTACATTTCTAGACTCTTCTGCAAATCCATTCACAAATTTTGCTTAATATTATACTAAACCAAGAAACTACATAACTCCTTGCTTGTCACAGGAGCTTACGTGCTCACAATGGTATTCACTAAACTTTCTTTTTGGGCAAACTCCTTGCCTATTGAGTTTGTGACATAAGTATTCAATTTCCTTGACTCTGAATTTACATTTGTTCTTTTGTAGTGTTAAAAAAACTTTGCCTAACATGTGTAACACCGTAAACAATCCCTGATCATCTTCTACTGGGGATCCTGTGATAAATATAAAATCCTGAAAGAACCACACTCCCCGAGCTTCACTAAATTGTTTATGCACCAGCCTTTGAAAATATGCTGCGGCTTACACCAGGCCAAAAGGCATTCTCTTGTATCTAAAGGGCCCTACTGCATGAGAAATAAAGTAAGATTCCTAGAGGATGGATGTAGATTGACCTGGTGGTAGGCTGACGTTGGGTCCTACGTGCTGAAGTATTTGGCACAAGCCATCATGCCCACCATATCCCCAATGTTGCGTAGGGGGAAACTTGTCAATGACAACACACTTATTTAAGGCATGCAAATTGACACACAGCATGACATTGCCATTCCCCTTTCTCACTGCCACAACTGGGAAAACCCACTCTGAAGTGTCTACTACTTCTATTAATCCTTGTGATGGCAACTTCTAATTTCCTTTGACACATTGTCTCTTAATGCTATGGGAACACATCAGGCTTTTGCTGTAACCGGCACAGAATTCCACTTGAGTGTAATCATGTGGGGAAAAAACCATTTACACACCCGATTTTCTCTTCAAACACTCCTGTGAACTTGTCTTCCGGCCTAAGAAAATCCATAGAAATGGCAGCTGTGTGCCCAGGCACACTTTGATTAATAATTCCGAAGTTCGCCTGTTCAAACCAGCCCAGTTGGTTGCCCCATCTCCTTGACATACGTCGGCACTTATTTTTTGGTTGCGCCAACACAACTTTGTCTTGAAATAACCTACAAATTCAATGGCTATACCTTCATATCCACTGACTTTAACTTGTGGTGACAGTAGAAGCATTCACTTGTAATACACGTTCCATACTTTGTGATCTATTCTGGAATAATCCGAACCAGAGTCTACTAGCATTTCTACCGGATTGTTACCAAATAAAATATTGGCATGTGGTTTTTGCCCTTTTTTGGTCTTGCTACCCACCTCACTCTCTGACCAGGTCACACCTTCATATAGCATTTCATCACATTCCTCGCTACTCTCACCCTCCTGATCTTCTTAAATTTCTTTAATCATACCCTCATTGCCATTTCAGCATCACCTGGCAAAATGGCGCTTCTTACTCCATTTTAGGCACACCACAGTATGGGCAGGGCAATCTACAGCATTAGCATGATGTGAAAAACATCCACACCTAAAACATTGCCTCCCTTTAGGTAAACTTGAATTCCCTTCCTTGGATTTGCCATGTTCGTTACCCTTGTTACCTTTGTTCTTAGTAACTGTGTTTGTTCTACTAGATTCATTCTGGTGGCCTTTAGTAACAGCATTAACATAATTTGTGGGTAGTTTCATATCAGGATATCAAGTTCTTTCATGCAGGCCATGGTATGCTCTATGCACTTAACAATGTTTAACGCTTCCTCCAGTGAGGGATCGCCCTAGGTCCACATCTTTTCTTCTTTTATTCTCCTTGAGCATGAATTGATGATGTGCCACATTTACAATCGCCAATTCGCATAGAGCAGTAATAAAAACCTCCATAGATTCTCCCTCTAATTGATCCCTGGTGGAAAAATGGTACCTCTGTAAAAGGATGCTCACTTTTTTCTCATGTTTGTCCATCTTTTTGATAATTGCATCTCTTCTTTTATTCTCCTTGAGCATGAATTGATGATGTGCCACATTTACAATCGCCAATTCACATAGAGCAGTAATAAAAACCTCCATAGATTCTCCCTCTAATTGATCCCTGGTGGAAAAATGGTACCTCTGTAATAGGATGCTCACTTTTTTCTCATGTTTGTCCATCTTTTTGATAATTGCATCAAAAGCATTTCGTATATCTGCTGATTCACCATCACCGGCAGCTGGGATATTAAAATATAAAACCAACTTGATTGGATCATTTCTAACTATCGATACCACTAAACTCGAGACACATCCCTGTATATGGTCCGACCACCATAAAATTGAGCTGAATTTCACCCCTAAAGAAAATATTCAAAAATTGAATAACGACCAAACCATCACCCTAAGCAGAAACTTTAAAAAGATTGCACCAGTCCATCTTGAGCTAGGTATCACTCGCATTGTAAATTCCACGAAGGAAGAGGATTCATGTGAAAACTAATAGCCACCTACAATGACCATTTCACAAAAATTCTCAACCAATACGCCCCCCTCAAACAAAAACTAGCAAGGCCCAAAAAAAAACATCGGCATTGGTTTAACACTGAAACCAATAGCCTTAAAAAAGCGAAGCGAAAAGCCGAGAGGAAATGGTCTAAAGACCCCTCGGTTAGTAACAAAGAAAACTGGAAAAAGTTAGATCAGGCATACAGAGAAAAACTGACGTTAGCAAAATAAGTTACCATAATGACCAAATTAACTCTGCAGCCAACTCAACAGGCAAACTTTTCAAAATCCTCAAATCAGTTGACAAATCTTCTACCCTGTCTCCACCATACCGGCCGTCTCAAGGAGACTGTGAAATGGTACAAACAGCGTTTCATAACAGTGTCATGAATGCCCGGGAGAAAATCCAAACATGTACCACATTGAAACAATTCCTAATTCAACCCAACCACGAAACCAAGACCATCCTTTCAGAATTGATTAAGTTCCAATTCACCTAAACCACAGTAACAGAAATAACTAAAGTCCTCGCATCCACTAAGTGCACCTCCTGTACTGAAAACATTATTGCTCCCAAAATGATTCTCGACAACACCAAGCTTTTTGCCCCATTTCTGTGCAGAATGGTTAACTCTTCCTTTAGAGACCGCAAGGTACCCTCATCCATCAAAACAGTAACCGTGACACCACTTGTGAAGAAACCCAGCTTGGACCAACGTGACCCAGTCAATCTTTGACCAATCACGAATTGCAACTTTCTCCTTAAAATTCTAGATAAGGTTGCAACAGGCCAGCTGAAAAAATATATCGACCAGAATAATCTTTTACATACCCAACAGTCAGGATTCAGAGAGGCCCATGGCACAGAATCGGCCCTACTGGACCTTAAGACCAAAATTCTGGGTATAATGGACAAGAGCAAACCAGGACTACTAATCCTGCTGGACCTCTCGGCAGCTTTTGATCTGCTAGATCACCAGAAGCTCTGAGAGGCCCTAGAGAAGTCGGGCAACTGTTCTCCAGATGCCATTGAATGGATAGCTTCTTTCCTGAGAAATGGGAGCTCCAGGATCCAATGGGGCGACCACACATCGGCCTCTCAGCAGGTAGATTGTGGAGCCCTCAAGGGGCCAGTTTTTCACCGCTTCTATTTAACCTCTATATGCGTTGTCTCTGCACCCTTCTGACCAACTTGGGCATATTCTTCACGAGCTTCGCAGGTGATACGCAATTGGTATTAGAACTAACTGGCTGCCATACCACGGACAATAATAGGCTCAATTCGATCTACAACTCCGTTGAGGCCTGGATGAAATCCAACTGGATGTGCCTCAATGGAGGAAAAAACAAACTCATGGTATTTGGATCCCCTCAAGCAAGAGTGAAACTAGATCCTGCTTATGCGACCGTTAACATTAAAGACTTACCAGTGAGGGTCTCATAAAAAGTGAAGACTCTTGGTGTATACCTGCAGGCCTCACTGGGAGCAGAAGCACAGGTGGAATACCTTTTTAAAAGGACATGTCAATACCAACAAAGACTGTTAAAACAAATAAATCCCCACCTGAGTCAACAAAATAGCTCCAATATTGCTAGAGCCATCATATTATCCAGACTAGATTATGAAAACTCCCTAATGCTAGGTGCCAACAAAAGTGCCTTAAGCAATGCCAAGTCATCCCAAATAATGCTATAAGAACAATCACTGGCAAATCTAAAAGAGACCACATCACTGAAGAAAGGAAAGCTCTCCACTGGCTCTCCATCGAGGACTGAATCTCCTTCAAGTCCATGTCTCTTGTCCACCATTGTCTCTATGGCTCCGCACCGGACTTCCTCAAAAATAAATCCAACCTTACGTACCCAACCGGACGTGAAGATCAGGAAATAAAGGGTTGATCAAAACTGGACAAGCAAATAAAACCAATGGCTTGGGCTGAGCTTTCCCCAGCCTAGCCACGATTAAATGGAACAGACTCCCTCTTGATCACCGACTTGAGCCCAACTATCTGATATTCAGAAAAAACCTGAAAACTCCACTGTTTAAGTAAACACCCCCACCTAGATCTATCCCACTAACTGACTGAACTGTCCCGCATGTCCTGTCCTCCTATGTTGTCCTGCGTCTCCTTGTTAGCGCCCTGATGCCAGTGGGCTGCAGCGCTCTATAAATACATAAATTAAATAAATAAAATCAGGTAGACTTTTTAAAATGTCTCTACTTTCAAAACCCAAGTAATGCATAAGTAAGGCAGTACGCCTTTCCATTCAAATATTCGGTCATGCACTGCCATGACGTTGTCCATAAAATCCTCTTTCCATGCAACCCACTTAATCAGGGTTTCCCTGGTTTAGGCAAGAATTGAATAGGGAGAGCACTAATTTCCACAATGCAGCAAATACAATAACTGTACCCCAAACAAAATTTAGAAGCACAGATAAGCCCAGGGGAGCAGATGCAGAGCAGGGATTATAGCACCATCCATAAATGGAGTGAAAAACCCCAATTCAGCAACCAGTATGAGGGGGGTGGTTGTACATTCTGTATTAAAATCACCCTCGGGGAGAGAATAAAAGGAATGTAGCATGGGGTGCCAAGACCTAAAATATATTTAACAGGTACACTTTGCCAGTCAAGAGTACAGTACCAGTGCACATGTGAGAAAAGTGGTAAATGGGAGCCACGGGGCTTCTGCTGCGGGGTTGCTGCTCCGTCGAAAACCTTGTCTGCTCCCTGATTGCAGCATGTCCTTTCAGGAGACACAACAAACTTCTCCGATTATCGCAGCAGACCAGACTTTGTACAACTGGACCGCACACCTATCCGGGACAAGAGGTGAACACTTCTGGTGCACGTCCTGCATCAGACTTGCGCGTCAGAGCCACAGAAGGTCCTTCACACTCCGCTCCAGCAGAATACATCGAACAGCAGCAGGACTCGTCTGGGAAAAGCGAGCCCCAGGCACGGCACAAGAGGAAGCCCGGCTGAGCCCGGCCCGAGCTTTTAGCAGTACCTATATGGGCGGTGTAGAGTTTGGGCACGCCTGGCACAAAGGGAAGTCCATGGTGTGCTCTGGGAGCTGGTGCACGAGGAAAACAGTCAGCAATGCCGCACCTAACATGCTAGAGGACTGCAAGGCAAAGGCAGCGTTCACACCAACCGTATGCCAATAGGTGTGTGCAGGAGATGCTGGAGAGGGGAAAAACTGCACAAAATTCCCAAACAGGAACTTGAAGATGGGGAGAGGGGCAAGCTCCAGCTCGTTGCCAAATTTATCCTGGAAAAAGATAAAGTCCACCACAATGTTGTTTAACTTCTTTATTCAGGTTCACCCAAATGCTCCTCTGCGAAGTCCGTCTACATCAACTGCCGGTGCTTCACTGAGTTGGCTCCATATATACATACCTGACATTCTAACGTGCATAATACAACAGACTGGGCAGAAGGCCCAGACTAAACATAAACAGCTTTTTATATATACAAATGCTTCAGTAGTGCAGTTGTTGCATGCAGCCACCATTTTAAAGATGAACATTTAAACATAATGTAAATGCACAATAGGACACTTCATGTAATAGTTTTTAAGCCATTCAATTTTACATTTGCTATTTGGTTGCCTGAGATGATGGTTACTGGGATGATGGTTACTGGGATCAGAAATGAGACTACAACCCAAATGATCTTGCTTTTATAATTGTATTGACTGTATATGAACTGGGTGGTCCTTGGTAGAGTTATAACTAAGGAGAGAATAGAGTAAACTTAAGGAAATTCTTGTCGTAATTATAAGATATCAAGGCTTACTCTTGTTAGTCTGGCTCGCTCTTGGGAACATGGGACCGTTTGAACAAGTCATTTTTTCCTATTGTCCCTATTAGTCCAGGTCCTTAACCAAAATTATTAGTTGTGGGCGAGCTCTCCGGGATCTCGCACTCCATGACTAACCAAACACAACCAAGTTTGACCTAGGTCCATACACCATCTACTGCACACCTTACCCAAGATTGAACCACCAGATCTCCACTGTTTCCTTCCTGGCTACTTTTTTAAAATGTATCTTTTTTACTTTATTGTGCGTTTGGTTAAAAGAAAAAAACAAACCTTAAGCACATTTAATGGGATCCTCTTTGCATACATGTATAAAAACACAAGAAGATAAAAGAAATACAATCAATAAAAGTGCAATGATGGAAGCAAGAAATATAAAAGATAATAGAGTACTAAAATCACTTCCCTTTAAAACAATTGCAATTAATCTATTTGATGTTTTACTCATTATATAATCGGCTTTTATCTCTGCATTTAAGCGACTACTACAAAAAGATGAAGTCAGTTAGTAATGTCATGATATTCATTTGCCCTCAGTCCGTTTCAATGCTGTAATTACCGTGGATTTTGCGCAGACTAAGGTGCTCTAAAATGGATCCAATTCAGTGGGAGCAATACAGCTGACCAGGTCTTTATAGCTCTTCCAATATTCGGTCTGTAGAGCAGGGCAAGCAGTCGATGAGTGGCGGCCTGTTTACTTGTTACTTGCAGACTATTGCCCTTCCTCCCCTGTTAGATCCCCACTCCCTTACTTCGAATGGATTGAGTCCTCCCACGTATTCTTCATCTTAGATATCTTGTCTCCCAGGTTTGCTGCTTCGGGAAAAAAAATTCACCAGAGGGCGCTGTTCTCGGAGCCGTAGTACCTCGAGGGCTGCCGTCGAACGTCAACTGCAGTATATTTCAAAAAAGGTAGCAGTCGCTCCTCCCCAGAAAGAACATGGCATCATAACCTGTTCTGAGATGAGAGTTTGCAGCACACGATTTTTGCTCACTGTAGCTTTCATAGATGGGAAATATCCATTTGCATATCAGTCTATGTCCCGCCCACATGGGCAGTCCAGCACCGAAATGCTATGGCAATTCCTCTCTGAACAAGAGTACCAACAGCAACCCCATACATGTGTTTCAGCCTTGTTGGGCCTCATCAGTGGTCATCTGCAGTATAAAGGTCTCGAGCTGCGCCCGTTAGCTCAGTTCCATTTTTCCAAGCACTGTTTTGTGTCACAAAACGGTGCATCAGTTTTTTTGACGAAATGTCCTCTTCATCGACTCCATCCACACCCAAGACGGGTTTTAAAAAATGTCAAAAGTGTGGGAAAAAGATGTCGATTACCGACCCCCATTGTAATTGCCTTTGATTTTTGCGCCCTGACCATCGGGTCGACTAATGTGGTTCCTGTCAGGTTACGTTCAGTAAGGCAAAGTACGGAAAGGTAAGCTGGCGGTGGGGGAGGAATATTAGAAGTCTTCCAAAAGACAAAGCGATTTGGGGGGTCCAGCAGAAAGTCTCAACACGAGTCGAGGAGATGGAGGTCTAAGAGTTGCTCAAGGAAATCCTCCTCCTCTTCTTCCAAAAAATCAAAGAAGCGACTGCATAGTTCTCCTCCTTCCTCTTCCTCCTAGTATGACGGAAGGGTCGTATCCTACCTTTCCAAGCACGATTCTTCTGAAAAATGGGAGGACTTAAGGGCTTCGATGCTAAACCTTTTCGAGAATGCGGCCCAGACCACCTCGAAAAAGCCACGTGAAGATCATACCGCCGCCCACTCCAAGAGTGACGGAGGGAGATCAAAGAACAGGCACGCTAGATCTGACAAAAAGTCAACGGTATCATCAGGAGAAAGCTCTCCGACACCTCGTAAAAAGAATGAAACCACTGGTGCATAAATCGGGGGTCACGGCTGACAAAATGGCATCCACATTGAGGTCCAAGTCAAATATCGGCTCGACGCAGCCTTCGACGACAACGTCGAGGTCGCCGCCGAAGATGGCGTCGATACCTCCCTCGACCATGTCAAAGCCTCCTTCGAATGCCAGCGTCTATATTATTGACTCCTTCGACACCTTTGTCGAGGCATTCTTTAATTCCGATGCCAAATAGACGCCTTTGTCAAAGCCTAGATCAATGCCACCCTATTCGCCACAGAAGATCTTCCATCAATAACCCAGGAAAGAATCTTTTAGATCTATTTACGAGGAGCATTCCTCTGAAGAGGATGTTGCTTCAGCTGGGGTTAGATTTGGAACTAAAGACGTTCCTGAGGAGTTCATGTTAGGCAGAAACCTGTGCAGTTCCCTCTGGGACCACTGCAAAAGATTTAGGACTACAGGTGTTTGGCAGTAAACCCACTTGGTAGCAGTTTGTACCACACAGATTCACTTGGTAGCTGTGGCTGAGCAGTCAGACTTCCCTCAAGAAGAGTTAGGCAGTATACAGAGTATTCACAATAGATCAAGAGCACACAATAGAACAAGTAAACACTGACCAGGGCTTGGTGTAAAAGAGATATAATGATTTATTTAAAACCACATCTAGAAAAACACACAGGCACTAATAGTAAGCAATTCAAAAACACGGTCACTAAAAGATATCCACTCCCTTAAAAGAATATTAGACAAGTCTTAAGTAAAGCCCCACTTATTCTCAGACAGCGGTGAACGCTTAACGTAGTTGGCACTCTAATAGTTTGTTTTTTAAAAAGGAAGAGAAAAGCAGAGAACAAATTGAAACAGATCCCAACACTTTTACAAGAACATAGCAAGAGAGGAAGGCAAAGTAAAACTGTGAATTCGGAGTCAGTAGGCCGGATCCGCTTTAAGAGGATCCAAATGAAATGTGTCCAAGGTCACACTGTTGCAGTGCACAAAAGTCTTGTAATGGTTCAAAAAGAAGTTGGATCAAAGAAAAGGGACCAGTTCGAGGGTCAAGGCGGCCAGCCCAGTCCAGAAGGTTAAGGAGTTATTATTACCTTGTTGCAATCTTTAGAAAGGGAGGCCTGGCGGACACGGTACCTTAAAGTGGTGAGAATGCTCCAGCGGGGGCAGTTGTTCATGGCAGCGGATGCAAGTCGGTGCTTCGGCCGGGCGAAGAGAGGATCTCGTCATGGAGGAAGACAGGGGCCCGTTGCACTGCCAGGGAAGAAACCAGCCGCAGAGTTTCTCAGGTACAAGGAGCGGTCTGTTGATTCGCGGTTCAGTGGTGAGTGGCTATCCAGCCGCCGGGGTGCTTGGCACGGGCAGTTCGACCACAAACCAGGCTGGGGTGCGAAGAAAGAAAGGTAAACTGGTTGTGCCCACCAGTCAGGGGAAGAAGCCTCTCCAGCCGGGAGATATTTTCTGTCGTCGGGAAGTGGTGAGACGGTTCCGCAGGGCTCCACCGGTGGTGTCGTCGTGGTAGCTCGGCTCAGCTTCTCCCTCGTCGGATTCTCAGGTCCTGTGGCGACTTCTGAAGTTCCAGTCCGCAAAGCCCTGCTTTTATGCAGAAAACCCCCATTCACTCAGCCTAGCTGTCACTCAAACATGCTAAGTGGTGAGCCGGCCGGCTCACCACTTGGGCCAATCACACAAGAGTGCGACTTGAGTTACCAGGGTAACTCAGTCCATGGTGCCTAAACCCCCTCCCACACCTCCTGTGGTACCCAGACATAGTGGCACCACTTTTGGAGGCTTCCGTGGAGAAGCCCGCCAAAAAGTGGAACAAAGGGCTCGACTTGAGTTGGAGTCACAGAAGAGAACACAAACACCATTTTAGAATCGAGTCTTGGCAAAAAATACCAACCGGAGAATTAATATTAATTAAATAAACCGGCGGTATGTTCGAGGCTATGAGAATTAAATAATTAAAGCTGGTAGCCTCGAACAATGGGAAAATCCCATAGGAAAATATTTGCGGTCGAATATAAAAAGTAGTTTCCACTGCCACCAGCCAAAACTCGATCAGGGGGGACGGAGACGTGCCGCCTCAACTAACAGACCCCGGGGCAATCGAATTGCCCTGACCAGTACGTCCACAATATGATGGTTTGTACTGGTTTCTGTTTATAATTTGGGACTAGTAAAGCCAATGGTGACTTTTCATGCCCTGGGAGACAGTAGTCAGTCCCAGGGTATGGAGTCTATGGTGGGGCGTCACTATGACACCCCTGTGTTACTGCACGGAGGGTGCTGTGTAACACACATAGGAAAAACACATGAGACCCTATGGAGTAAAGGACCCCATAGCCCATAAAACACATTACTAATCAGAGGAATACCATTAATCATGTCCAAGAGTGGGAGAAAGAGTCTCACTCTTGGCAGGAGGAAAAAAAACAAACTCAAGGAATCCAGCAAAGCTGCTGGGGGACTCGCTAGGTTAGGAAATTCAGCTTAAAGAGAGAATTCTCCCTAACCATTCATAGACCCAAACTCTAAGATGGCTGATCTTTTTGATTGCCTTCAAACAGCCAGTGGCCTTGATACTTCCCCTGAAGTAGAGTTTTAGCAGCCAGACCCTGCAGATCCTGGGTATAGAAACCTAATGGGAACAGTCATTGACTTCATGGGATGGAAAACTGCTTCCCCAAGGTTTGACCAGGACGATATGACAGACATCCTTGATGAGGGACCTCAAAGGGACTCTGTCCTCCCTTTCCATAAGGCATTGCAAAAAAGGGTGATGGCAACTTGGGATACCCCAGACTCTGGGCCTGCAATAAATAAGTTTATAGAGAAGTACAGACCATCCTCATCAGATCCTGAGTACCTGTCGAAGCATCCCTCGCCAGAAAGCTTGGTGGCACAAGCTGCAACCTCCACTAGACAGTCAGCATACCCTTCGATACCACCTGATGGGGATGACAAAAAAATGGATGCTTGGGCCCGGAAAGTCTCCTCTTCGGGCAGCATGGCCCTTAAATCTACAAATGTAACTTGCACTCTGGCAAGGTTTACATACACCCTGTGGGACTGTATGACATCAGCGGCTGAAAACATCCCGGAGGGTGAGGAACAGGATGGTTTCCTGGCAATAGTAAGAGATGGAAAGGAGGCTATGGAGGAATGCCTCCAGTCAGGATTGGACAATGCTGATAGTGTAAGCACGTCCATGGCATCTAGCACTGTCCTACACAGATTTGCATGGCTGAGGAAATCTGGTTTTGCACTGGACGTGCAATCCAGGTTATTCAATATGCCCTTTGACGACTTAAGGCTGTTCGGCAGCAAGGCAGGCGAGAGCTTGGAGAAGCTGCAGACCTCTAAAGCGGCAGCTAAATCACTCAGTGCTGCTATAAGGCAGCCTTAGCATCTCTCCTACGCAGGGTCCTCTTCCTGGAGGAGCCATCCCTTTCGTTTCTACTCCTCTTTTGGAAGAGCGAGGGGACAGGCCCGTCAGAGGACAACAGAGAAAACCCCCTCGTGGTGGAAGAGGGAAACATGTTAGATCAGCCCCAGCAGCGGCTACTACCTTCTCAGCCACTGCTGCAGCCGCTGCAAAGCCACTGAGGTCTTGACCCACAAGCCCCCGGTGGGAGGCAGGATCACTCTGTATCTGAACGAATGGTGGGGTATTACGTACAATGCCTGGGTACTGGAGATAATGACCCATGGTTACTGCCTTCCTTTTCGACAAAGACCTCAAGATCATCCACCGGGAACCAATTCTGTCAAAATGCCAGAGCCGCTCCTTGTGCAGGAGATTTTAGTCCTGCTAGAGAAGGGTGCAATAGAACATGTACCTGTAGCGGAGAGGGGTTGGTACTCCCCTTATTTTCTCATTCCCAAAATGGACGGAGGATTGAGACCCATCTTGGACTTTAGAAATTTGAACAAATTCCTCAGGAAAGACAAGTTCAAGATGGTCACCCTTTCTTAGATCCTTCAGGCTCTTCAACTTCAGGACTGGCTGGTTTCATTGGACCTTCAGGATGCTTACTTTCATGTGCCAATCCATCTCAAGCACAGAAAGTACCTAAGGTTTGTGGTTGGCGGGGTCTCACTATCAGTTTCGAGGACTGCCATTTGGGCTGACCTCTGCCCCAAGGGTTTTCACCAAGCTGATGGCTGTGGTGGCAGCGAGTCTCAGGAGGGAGGGGGGGGGGGTTCATGTCTACCCTTACTGGACGACTGGTTAAACAGGGCGAGTTCATCCAAACGAGCCCGGGAACATCTGTCCATGACTTGCCACTTCTTACACAAACTGGGCTTCTCCCTCAATTACAAGAAGTCACAAATGATTCCACGCCAAAGACTCCAATTCATCGGAGCAGTCCTGGATACTTCCTCGGGCAAAGCCTCGCCTCCAGAGGAGAGAGCTTACCACATTCTGCAGATGGTAACATGGTTTCAAAATGCCCAGCATCTGCCGGCCTTCGATTTTCTGGGTTGCGCGGCCTCATGGCATCCTGCATTTTTCTGGTGCCAGAAGCCAGATTGAGAAGGAGATCCCTTCAATGGGGCCTCAGGACTCCATGGTCCCAATTTTCAGGGGATATGTCAGATCGTCTGCTAGTCCCGGCCAGAGTGGCTCAAGATATTCTATGGTGGGCTTGCAAGGAAAATATCCTCAAGGGAGAATCTTTTTGGCCATTATGGCTGGAGATAACAGTAGTGAGGGACGCCTCACTAACGGGTGGGGAGCTCATACCAACGATCTGACAATCGGCAGTCGTTGGTTTCCATCGGAGTTCAAACTACACATAAACCTTTGGGAGCTGAGGGCAATCAAATTAGAGTTGAAGGCCTTTCTGCCCTCTGTACGGGGAAAGAATGTCTTGATAATGACGGACAACACAGTGGCCATGTACTCCCTCAACAAGAGAGGAGGCGTAGGGTCACTACCACTGTGCAGAGAGGCAATGCAGCTCTGGTTCTGGGCAATGCAAGAAGGAATCTCTCTGTTGGCAGTTCACCTAGCCGGAGAGTAGAACACAGCGGCGGACGCTCTGAACAGGCAGAGCACAGTTTCTCACGATTGGGAACTAGCTCAGGAAGTCCTTCAAGAGATTTTTGCCCTTTGGGGAACCCCTCAGGTGGATATGTTCGCGACTAGTGTCAACATGAAGTGCGAACTGTACTGCTCAAGGGAATTTCCTCCAAGGAGCTCTACGGGACGCGTTCGTTGTGGACTGGGAATTTGCACTCCTATACGCGTTTCCTATAGTCCCTGTGATTCCTCCTGTAATCAGGAGGTTGAGAAAGTTCAGGAAATCCAAGATCCTAATTGCCCCGGATTGGGCCAGGAGGACGTGGTACCCGGACCTTCTAGACATGTCCATCTGCCCTCCAATACGTTTTCCTCAAAGAGAGGATCTTCTCTCGCAAGAGGAAGGTCGGGTTCTCCATCCAAAGGTCAAGACACTCCACTTTCACGCATGGTTTCTGAAAGGCTGAGCTATAAGGATTGGGACCTCCTAGATTGACGTAATGGAGATTTTGCTTTTGGCCAGAAGGCCAGCAACACAATCCTTGTACCGGTGTCGTTGGAACAAGTTCAGTAACTGGTGCAAGAATAAGAATGTGGATCCATTCTTATGTAATACTCCTACAGTACTTTCTTTCCTTTTACACTTGGCCAATTTGGGGCTCCAAGTTGGTACGATAAAAAGATATTTAGCAGCGCCATCTATATTTAAGCGCTCCTCTGAAGAGGTTTCTCATTTTAAAATGCCTTTTAGTTACCCAGTTTCTAAAAGGACTAACATGTGTACCCTCCAACACCTTTTCGGGTGCCCATCTGGGATTTAAATTTAGTTTTACAATCTCTCTTGTGTGCACCCTTTGAGCCTTTACATCCTTGCCCGTTAAGGCTCCTCACTTTGAAAACAATCTTGCTAATGGCTATAACATCAGCCCACAGGGTAAGTGAGTTGCAGGCGCTCTCTTGTAAGCCTCCTCCACACCATTTTCGATAAGAACAAGGTCATTCTAAAGGTCAAACCATCATTCTTACTTAAAATAGCCTAATTCCACCTGTCACAGAAAATTACCTTACCCTCTTTTTACCCTCCTCCACACGCAAGTAAATGGAGATTGCACAGGCTGGACCCAAAAAGGGCTCTCAGTTTCTATATTTCTAGACTAGCGAATTTCCGACAAAGTGATCAACTGTTTGTTGGATATACTGGACACAAACTGGGCCTTGGAGTGTCTAAATAAACTCTATCAGATGGATAATTCTGGCAATTTCGGAGTGCTGCAAATTGGCTGGGAAGGAGCCTCTGAATGGGCTAAGGGCTCATTCAACCAGGGGCATGGCAACTTCCACGGCTCTTCAGAGGGGTATTCCGGTGCAGGATATTTGTGCGGCGGCCACCTGGTCGTCAATGCACACTTTCGTAAAACATTACTGCTTGGACTCTACATCTCATCAAAGAGGCCTCTTTGCAAAAGCCATCCTTCATTCAGTCCATGATTGAAATCTCTGGTACACCCTCCTTCAAATTCTTACTGCTTTAGGAGCCTATCTAAGATAAGGAATACGTGGGAGGACACAATTCATTTGAAGAACAAGTTACTTACCAACTGGAACGTTCTTTCGACTGGATTTTCCTCCCACGTATTCCTCATCAACCCACCCAACATACACCTCTGTACAGTTTACGCCAGTTGCAGTAGAACTTCCTTAAGAGCAGGAAGGACTTTAAAAGCCTGATCAACTGTTGCAGCCATAAATACTGTACAGAACTGAGCTAACGGGCGCGGCTCGAGCCCTTTATACTGTGGATAATGTCGACGCTTGACGACACCCCTCGAGGGACTATGACACCGCGGCTTCGAGCACAACACTCTCTGGTGAGAATTTTTTCCAAAGCAGCAAAGTTGGAAGACAAGATATCTAAGATGAGGAATAAGTGGGAGGAACATCCAGTCGAAAGAATGTTACAGTTGGTAAGTAACTTGTTCTACTGTGCTCGCTAAACTTATCCTTTCCCCTGTGATTGTAAAGCACTCCATTGCTTCCAGAAGCTAGGTCCACACTCAATAAATAACCTAATACTACTGTAGTAATAAAGGTCCACATCAGGCCTCTCAGTGCAGTGAGCAGTCGGCTTCCTTGGTCCGACGGACCATACAACACAATCTACACAAAACTGAACCACAGGGTTCCAGCAAAGTATCCAGAGAAGCTTTGCCCCATCTTCCCTCTGAAACCCCTTTCTCCCCCTCGTGTATTGCGGCTGGACCTCCCTTTATTGCCTCTACTTCTGTTATGATCTCCTTTGCTTTTTGTGTGGCAGCACTGTCTCGTGCATCCTCCCGTCTTCTGTGCCAGCCTAGATCACCTGGTCTGACTGTAATCTTCCTACACTGTCTGATCTCTTTTCTGTTTTCATGCTTTCATAGTATCCTCTTCTTCTTTCTTCAGGGTTTGCTCTTTGACTCCCTCTGACTTTCTCCCCTGCTGAAGGTCTGCGTTAAATCTCCTCACTTCCTCTTTCTCTCTGTGATGCTGGAAATGGATTGGATGTCCCTGTCCTTGTCCCTGTCCCTTTCCTGTACTCCTGTTTCATGTGTGTTCTCTTTAGCACAGGAGTCCATGTGAGTGGCGAACAGGCCCCTGGGATACCCTTATGGCACCCATGGGTGGGGGTACAACCATGTACCCCTAGTGTATGTTTTTGGGCACCTGTGTGTGTGTGTGTGTGTGTGGTTCACAGATCAGGGTATGGGCTGGTGGCTGTTCCATGCTGAATTTGACAGGTTCTCAGAGTATCCTCCATTTTGGGATACCCAGGCCCTGCCATTGGAATCAGTGATTCCTGATAGGAGACAAGATGGCCCCTGTGGCCTCTTAGTCTCTATTACCTGTCGCATTGTTTTCCCAAGTCCTTCGAAGCCCTGACTCTGTCCCTTGCCCTGACTGGCTGTTGTTGCAAGTTTCATATATGGTATTGTAGGGGAGGTCCAGGCAAGACTGGCTGGAGCCTTCCCAATAACTGCATGTTGTGGGTAAACCCTCGGGGTGGGACCTGGGTGAATGGTGTGTGTGACCAATCACATTTCATGTTATGGGTGTCTGGTTTCTGGTGTGTGACACAAAGAATGAGACAGCCCTGCCCGAAACTGGTATGAATGCAGTGTGGTGTGCTGAAAGGCTGGGTAATTGCCCCAATCCACATTCCTTGTTGTGAGTGTCTGGATGGAGAAGAATGGCCTGAATGCACTCCAAGCCTGACTGGCTGCCTGCCTGCCTGAATGCCCTTCTAAATGATTGGCTCCCTAAGCTTGGCTCAGCAGTGTGAATGAGACAGAACAGTACATCTGGGACCTCTCACTTACCAGAATTGTTCAGAAGCTGAAGTCGAAACTTGATGCTTACCTTCCCTAGAAGCCCAGCTAGAAGGTGGTTTTGCTGCTGCTTTCCTTAGACGCAATCCGAAAGCTGTTGTGTCTCCAAGAACTGATCCAAGAGAGGACCTGGCTAGGAGACCTCTTCCCGAGCTACGAGAGACCTTCATGCACAAGCTTACCTTCACCAAGGCTCCCTGGAAGTCAGTCCTCAAAAGGCTGCCGACCAGAGACGGGGACTGCCAAGGAATCTGAAGTAAAGCGCCAGGACGTCGAGGCCGTCGACGACCATCACCCTCGACCGAGGTACGGAGGACCACTGTAACCTTGTCAACCAGAGCCGCAACGCTCCATTGCCGAAGACACTTTGAAATCAAGGACTCCCTTGCTCATCACCGTGGTCACCGACGAACTGAGGAGAATCCACTGGTGGGTTTCCCACCACCCGATGTCCACAAAGGTGCTGCGGAAGATCCAAAAACCAGCCATGGTCGAGTCCCGATAGTCTATGCCGACGACCCGACGCCCTTGCTTGGCCTACGTTCTTCATTGACTTACTCTGCAGCAGCAAACTCTCGTCATCTAGGTGCACTGCACGCCTCTTCACAGGATGTCCACGACCGATCGTCGACGAGCACCGCAAAGGCCGAAGCAGCTGCCTCAACGACATTGTTCACCTTTCCTTGGAGGAATCTTGAAGACCTGTGGCTCCTGCCTTAAAGGGAGTTCACGAGTACTGAGAAGATTCACTGCAGCAACACGGTGAATAAACTGGGGCACAGCAATGAGGCAACAAAAGTTGCAATAACTTAATTTTAACACGCAAAGTCCTACTATAATGCTACTTAAATGTATCCAATAATTCAGATACCAAAATGTAGATTTACAATTTCTCCATTTATATGTCAACAAACCATCAGTATAAAAATTGTATTAACATTCACCACTTAAATTCATTCCACTGATTGTGTCAGATAAACAAAGATACAAACACTTCTAACACATTATTTGATTTACATGTGTGTTGAACTTCAACGTTCCTAAAACAAAACAATTTCATAATAGAATTTCACATCGTAAGTCCCAACATTGGAGTTGACATAAATTAGTCAGTGTTGATATGACTTTTGTCCCCTCTTCTCAACTACGCGTTTCGGGCGTACAAGGCCCTTCTTCAGGTTGTAAATATTGGGTACCGTACTTCCTATCTGCAATTAATATTAGAAAAAGAATTCGATCAATATAGTAGTTGTTAAATGTTCAAATAATATTATTTAGATGACTAGGCAGTCAAATAGGCACTAACCTTAATGGTGGACCAGGAGTGGGGTCCAAATGTCTACATGCTGATTAATTACGTAATCCCTGTAAAGTATAAATATATCAATGTCAAATCACAGTGATATATGAAGTGTGGCTCAGGGGGAGCAAGCGCCATAACATAGCGCTGGGTCCCCCTGTAGCCACACATATTCAAACAATGTATAATAACCAAGGGCCAGACTGGTGCTTACCTAAAAATACGTGTCAATAATCAATCTGTTCGCAGCTGTGGTAGATGCACAATGAGTTCACAGTTGGTACAATCGTATTCTAGATCGCTGACCTGTAATGTATATGGTATGTGTTATGTGGGGTAACTCACGTGATTCAATGCAAGAAGAAAGGAAAATATTTTTTGTTTCTGGAAAGGCAGCCTACCTGACTACTCGTCAGCGTGCCCCCAACTTTCCAGTTCCTAATACGAAACTGTTTGCTCGAATGGCTGAACTCGTAGATGTGTTTATCGAGAGATCACTGTGAATAATGGCCAAACAGGGTATCAAATTAAAACAACTCTGTTTTTACCTCCAAGTTATCAATTCAATAATATATGGCGCGAAAAAGCGTCTCTGTACCTCAGAATTATACTTCCGGAACATGGGCTCCCTCCCGAACGTCTTCACTGTCGGCTATCTGCTGCCGTCTCGGTGAACGCTTTTTCCCGTCGAAGGCAAAACCAGGTACATTGGGATAGTAGAATCTTTTTAGAAGGAACCAAGACTATGGACTTGGCCTGTTGATGCACTTTATTTACAGGTTGCCCAGGTTGGGGGGGTGGGGGGGAGAGATCCTCACACGGAACTGTCTAGTGGTAGGGACCCAGTATTCTGCCATCTGTTCAACTCTACTTGTCTTCCTTCTCATGTCTATCGTTGATTCACTTTACTGTTTGATTTGTATGCCATTGAGAGTGTCAGCAGTTGGTGCATTTTAAAGGGGTCAAACCACATAGACATTGTACATATTTATCATTTTAGTATTGCCAAAGCACAAAGCGTGTTTGTTATTGATTGTGTATATATTCGGAACCTTATTTATATAAAGAACTGTTTTATCACTAACATAGTGTGTGGACGTTCCTTTGTGGGTGCTTGGGGAACTACACTGTACTTAAGAACCAGCCTGCATCACCTCCAGAGAGATTAAGCCTTGATTGCCCTAAACCTCCATTACCATATAGAGAATCGTGGCTGGGGTGCTCTGCGCTTCTACTCTGCCATATAGAGGGCAGGAGTACAGAAACACCCCCCCCCCCCCTCGAGTCTTTACTCCCTCCTCTGGTTTTCCATTTTTCAACTCTCTCCCATCATTCCTTTTCTCCCATAAGGGCACACTTCTCTCTGTTCGCTGGTTCTCTCCTTTTGCCACCTTCTTCACCCCTTTGGGTATAACTGTTCACTCTCCACATCTTTCTTTCTGTCGTCTTCACTCTTTTTCGCCAAAACCTTCTCTACTCTCTGAATCTCACTACCTTCTTTGCCCCTTTGGACACAACTTTCTCCACTCTCCAGATGTGGAGTGATGCCTGCACCCCTTCCTCCAGGCACGGAAACTCCTGTCTCCAAATCTCCTGTTCACCAGTGGCGCACATCCGCAAATCTCTGGGTGACCACTGCACCCTATCCTCCAAAACACTTCTCCATGCCCCTCCACCTTGGACTTTTTTTTACCTTCCAATTCTTCTTCTCTCCAGATCTTATTTTATGTTTTTTTTTTTTAATGCAATCTCCTTCTCCAGTGGCACACACTTTCCAGCAACTTCAATGCTAGAATTAGCTGATAGGCTCCTATACTGTGGTCTCTACTCCCCAATTCTTTGGAACGTGTTTGCAGCAGAAGGGGTGCAGGGCTTTATATTGATGCCTTCCACCAGTTTAGAATACATTAGAGTGCAAAATGTGCACTTCCCACTAGCTATTGGCTAGTGATAATTGCCTTTTGGCGAGTAAGAAATGGTATGATGTTTGTATATGTACGATTGAGGTAGCAAGTTACTTTTTATGGCTGGCTAGTAGCTTGAAATTTGGACCCCTAAATTAGTCTTCCTTGCGTCCCTCCTTGATATTTCCTGATCTGCCTATACCAAGCTGGAGCTCCCCAAACATTGCTAAGTATGAAATCTCCTTTCTTTTTAAAAAAAATCCTTTTCGACAACGCAAAGATTGTACCCCCGGCGGATAAATTGTTATCGGGGAACAATGCTTCGAAGACTTTCCTTCCCACAGCTTTCTTTCTGTGTTGATAATTGTGCAGTGCTCCTCTTGTGTAGCATTAACTTTAATGAGAACAGACTTTGCTTTGAACCGCAATGTGGTTGCAATTGTGTCAACTGTTCTGTCCCTGCCATATGTCTAGAAATGATTTCCTTTAAAGGATAATGTCTTGTCTCCCTTTCTTGCCAAGTGTTTTTGGGTCTGACCTAAATGCATACCTAGGTCCCACAAAATCCAAGAAGAAAGGCCGTCCAGACATTCGGCTCTCACTTGGTCCTTTCCTTGCACACTCTTGTACGCCTCACCTTGATGTTCTGATTCCTCTCCAGGCGAGGGAGAGAGCCAGCGGGGAGGGTGAGGATAAAACCAGGTGTGGATATTCATGTGAAGCCAAGGGAGGAGGATGTCCAAGATACAAGCCGGGGAGGGGTCGTGCAGAGGAGCAGGCACAGGGGAGTGAGGGCGAATAGAGGGGAAAGCAGGGAATGTAGGTGAAGGAGTGAGAGGAAAGTGACTGAAGGACAAGCTGTGGGTTGAGTATAGTCTAATGGTGCGCATAGGAGTCTAGTAGTAGTGCCATAGAGAGGAGTGCCATAGTAGTGAAATAGAGAGGCACATAGTAGAGAGGGAGAGACAGTTTGAGGTAGAAGGGAAATTAGAGTAGTAGAAAGGGACGGGGAGAATAGAACATCAGGGCGAGGAGTAAAAGGGCGTGAAAGGGAAAGACTAGGTGGGTACAGAGTGCCTGTAAGCTGCCTATCCTTTGACACTATATTGGGGACCTAGGTGAGGGACCACCTAGATTTCTGCTAGAGGGAGATGGTTGGAAATGGAGTTTCCCCTTTGGCCATCACCACAGAAAGGCAAGTTTATTATAGTAGTGGTTACCGATCTTTAGAGACTATCCTAGGGTTGAGGGAAACTTGGGGTATGGAGGGAAAGGGGGAGAGGGGCACTCTTTAGGATTCTTCTAATAAAAAACATTGAACGGTCTTCGAGAGTTGGTGTGTCCTAGAGGCTACCTATGACACCTGCTTAATACCTCTGCACTTTCTTTTTCGTCCCCTTTCTTCTTAGTTGCCTTTTGGATACCGGGATGGAAAATCCACATTGAGCTGTTTAGAGCCGGTACGATGAAGGAATATGGCTGGAAGGCAAGGAACGCCCTTAGGATGTTTTTGTTTTCTGGGCCATCCAGACCTAGAATGAATGGTCTGTGATGAATTAAAATCTGCGGCCTGTTGAATAGGATTGAAGGCTGTGTATGGCCCAATTTTTTTGACAGATATACTAACTCCTCCACCGGATAGTTCTTTTCCCTGGGAAAGGTTTTCGGCTGATGAAGAACGGGTTCTTCTGCCCATTGTGCATCTGCAATAAGGCGGCTCCCAACCCCACATGCCTCGATCTGTAGCAATAATTCCTTGGAGAGGTCCGGCATGGTCAAGATTGGGCTCTTAAGGTGTTCTTTAATCTTATGAAGGCCAGGTGGGCTCAGTGATACTGCTGTGCAGGATTGAGATGTGCCTTGGTCAGTATGTCTGTTGTGGGAGCTGCAAGTTATGAAAAGTTGTAGCACCATTTTCGGTAATATCCACCAACCTCAGGAAGGCATGAAAATGTTTCTTGGCGATGAGCCACTTGAAACTTCGAACAGCATCAACCTTATCGGTTTGGGGCAACACCAATCCATTCTCCACTTCGAAACCTTTAATTCATGACTTTACCAGGTAAAGCTTCACTGGATTGGCCATGAGGTAATTCAGGCTGTCCCGCGTTTTCAGGTGATCTTCCATGTCCTGCTATATTCAATGTTGTTGAGAAAAACTTGTGCAGGAGGTCAGGATGCAGTCCATCAACTATTGAAATGTACAGGGGCCTCGACGGAGACCAAAAGCGAGGACTTGATTTAAAAAAGACCTTCATGTGTAGGAAAGGCTGTCTTTCACTTGGTATCTTCATCCAGGGTCACATGCAAATAACCCTTCCAAGTTTCAGCATTAAAGTGAACTTTGCCCCCCCCCCCCCCACCCATTCCCCGCATGAGGGGTTTCTACCAGTTTGTCTGGTCTTGAGGCTTGGGGTGCCCATAGAACTTGGCTCTAATGGATTCTTTTAAAGTATATACAATGCCTCCAACTGTTGGACTTTGGCACCAGCAGGATAGGAGTGTACCACTCACTGTAGAATCTTTCTATAACACCAAGGTCCAGCATTTTCTTCAGCTCCTCCTTGACAAACATCTTCTTGTCCTCCATCAGTTGGTTTGGTGTTAGTCCGATGACTCATCCCGGTGTCATTTGGATCCTCTGCAGCACCCCTCATACTTGTCCAGCTTGGTGCCGAAGACATCTGGTATCTTCCTAGAGATTACTCCAATTCCTTGTGGGTGGATGTGGGGAGAAAAGGTGTCTGGGTGACCCTGTGTACTTGAGTTAATGAGTCTCCCAGGTGGTGTTTTCATAGTGCTAGGAGCTCTGACTTGCTATTCTCGCGCTAATCATTTAGCTTATTAACATTGGCATGCTGGTCTTTTAAGGAGAGGTGGGACACTGTCCGGCCAATATCTTGTTTTGAGTTGTGGGAAGCAGGACAATGACTTTGCCCTCTACTTGAAAGGTCCATAACTTGGTGTTTTTATTGTATGCCTTCTCTTGGCTGGTCTTTGCTGCATGAAGGTGATCTTTGGCCAGGCTTTGCACCATCTCCATCTATTCCCTGGTGTTCTGTACCATTGGTTGATAGCTGGTCTGTCGACTCTCAGGCTCTTACCATATTTCTTATAATGTCCTGCACATCCGTTGGGGTTTTGGTCATGCACCATCTCAGAGGAGGAGAATCCGGTAGACGGTTGTGGCAACAGTCTTGGAGCAAAAAGGGCCCATAAGGCTCATCCCAGTTATTGCCTTCTTCAGCGACTAACCTCCTTAGGAGGGGCCTGTGTCTGATTATACTTTTCCACAAGCCCGTTGGCCTGAGGGAGATACACAGATGTTTCCAGGGTCTTTCATCTCCTGCATCAGTTCAGACTTGAAACTGCTGCCTTGGACAGTTGCTATTTGTGTTGGTAAATCAACTCAGGGTAAGATTGGTATGAGCTCCTTGGTTTTACTGGGGGCCATGGGTATGCCATCAGCTGAGGTTTCCTGGCAGGTGGTACATGTTGCGCAAACTGTTTGACCTGGGTGTGCAAACCAGGCCAGTAGAATCAGTCGAGGCCAGTTTTCTGCAACTTCCATAGGCCCAGGGGCCGTCCATCCAGTTGGAATGAGCCAACTCCATCACTGTCTTCTGGAATTGTTTAGGGGCAAGAGTTGGTAATAGTTGCATTCTGTCCCCCTTTGGGTGTACGTCCATTCAGTACAGGAACTCATCTGTTAATGAAATGGGTGAGGGGTCTTCAGAGTTCAGCTTTCAGCGTCGCAAACTGTAGTGTTACGCGCTTGTTCCAGAGGAGGGTCCATTCTCTATGCTTGAGAAAACTGAGGAATGTCCTGGAGCTCTTCGGGATCAGGAGTCTTCTCTGTTGCTTTTTTCTAAACCCAGCTTTGGCTCTGTCTTGTCAAGATCTTCCACTTCAATCTCCGGCACGAAGATCTCCTTAAACACCAGTTGGGCTATGGGTTGTATTACCTAGGCGAGATTCCTCAGGTTAAAGAGGACCACCTTCACTTCCCTTCGGTGGTCCCCATTGATGACATCATCAACCACATACACGCAATGTTTATAGACCACTTCTGATTTTGGCGCAATCCGCCCATTGTTCCCTTCAGGTACTTTCACTTTCAAACCAGTCTTGACTAGGCCCTTGCCCCTGATTGCATCTAGAACCTCCTCCTCCTCCTAAAAGTCATGTTCCCGAGCCCTAGATGTTGCTCTGGTTAGGACTTGGACAGTCTTGTTAAGTAGCACTATCCCAAACTCTTGTCTGTAGGCGACCTCTGTGTGGGTCTAGATGATCCCGCTCTGACACATGTGTCCCAGAGGCCCTGAAGAACTAGCTAACTCTCCAAGACAGTTAAAGGATTTTTATTGGAGTATTTGTATTTTATTGAATTTATGTAGCCCTTTAATCCAAAGTGCTTTAGTAATTCAGAACCCTCTTTAAGAGCCGTCCCTCTTTCTCTTGTCTTCCACTAATTTGGCAAATTTTAGCCGCCAGGGATGTGCGGGAGTTAGAGCTGCAGTTCAGTTATTCAACTCAATATTTGAATTTTGCTCACCGATCATCAAATAATATGCACACTTTTCCATGTCTTTATTGTCAGATTATGTAGTAAATCTCCTAGCTACCTGATTCCTGCCTCTGCAGTCCTTTGGGAAGACCAAAATACTGAAATAAGGGAGACTAGTTTTGTTCAATGTTTGACCACGTTTTGGCAATCCTTTTTAATTTGTATCTTTTTGAAGAATTTCATGGAGGCAAATTAATTCAGTATTATGGCAACATTGAGTTAACCCAAGTTGTAAAAGACCTCCCACCTTTTTGCCTCCCAGATGTCTTGCTTGAAGTAAGGTGGTTCTGTTTTTCCATTTTCTAACCCACTGGTATAATTGTGAAACTGGGAAACAGGGACGCTCTCCTTTTGGCTTCAGATCTGAACTTCCTCCACACAAATTTGGGGCTTTTTGGGGCCCCTACATATTAAGTTAACCTGACTGCAGACCACCGGTTAGATTTTTATCAATGTAAATAGCATTGGTTTCGAAATACAACCGGTTGGCAACCAAGAAAGAAAGCGAAACACAATCGTAAAATTGTACCCAAAAAAATGCTTTATTTGATATAGATGTAAATGTGAAGCCTTTGTCTTGTGTACTTGTATGATGCAAATACATGGAAATACATGAAATAGGTGTAAGAAAAATGTGAAATGTTTTTTTACGAAGTAAAATGTTGATCATTTGTGCTTCAATGCCATACTTGCTCATGTTATTGTATGTAAACCCCACATCCAGTGGAGAAACCTATATTAATTCCATTTCAGACTTCAAAATGTACCTTATTGGCCAGTTCCTCTAAATGATCACTTTAGGTAAGATCCTTGCAGGGGGGGACACTAGACTATCCGGAGGAGCATGTACAAATACACTGTAACCACATGCACCGATAACTATTGCTGCATGTGTAAGCTGAAACCTGCCGTTGGATATGAGATCTGCAGGGACACCAATAAGACTCCTGTATGGTCATGTGGGGCCTCCTTAGAACCTGAGGCCTGGTGCCCCACCAGCCACCTCTGCTGTAGCACCTTGGAGCATATTTTGCGCCAGATGGAATTACAATAATGGTCACAAACCCAAATAACCAGGATCAAGGAGATGAGCAAAGCACTTGCCAATAGAGGTCTTATCCTGGACTGGATTTCGGACCACAACTGTGCAGTTGACATCAGCTCTAACACACTTCGCCTATGTAATGACCACCACCTACTACACTTCTTCTTACCAGCTAAATTAGGAAGGAGCCCAAATCTACCCGCTCCAGCCACAATGGCTAGATCAAAAAAACTGCTCACTGCAGACAGGCTTATCCCTCTCCTAGAAATATCGGCGCTGGCTCATCCCACAGCCAACGACCCTACAACTCTAGTTGAAATCTACAACGCCACGCTCAAAGAGATTATAGATATTGTAGCCCCACTGGAAAAGAAAAAAGCGAAACAAAAACTCCATGCACTCCTGGTTCACCCAAGAACTCCAAGACACCCGAACCACCAAAAGAACAGCACTAACCTCCTGGCAGACAAATCCCTCCTCTACCACAAGCGACACTTACCTCATAGCTGCCAAACTATATAAAAAGCCATCGCTAGAGCTAAAGCGGCCACCTACAATAACAGAATTGAGAAAGCCAACTCTCAATCCAAAGAGCTATTTGCCATTTACAACGAGCTGACCATCCCACCTTCCTCAGCACAACCTTCCGAAAAAAATGCAACATGGTGTAACATGCAACATGCTATGCTAGACAAAATCAAAAAACTCCAGAACAAAATCAAATCCCAATTCGACAAACTTCCTAAAATCACTCCACCACCACTTCCTAAACCCTCCACCCTCATACTAAAGGATAACACCATACACAGTACAAACACACCTAAACCCTTCTCATTCAAGGAAGTCACAGTTCCTGAAGTCCTTCTAATCATGAAACAGACCAAACCATCTCTATGCAAAGGGGACATTTGCCCAGCCAACATAATCAAAGACTGTTCCACAGCTCTTTCCCCTTTTGTAACCACGTTCATCAATACCTCCTTCGCCACCAGCAATGTCCCACTCGCCCTTAAGGAAGCATGGGTAAGACCGCTGTTAAAAAAACCTACCTTCGATCCGGACCCCCCAAACAACTACCGTCCCATTACCACTGCCGTTTCTGCTCAAGATCCTGGATAAGGCTGCATACCTACAGATCCAAGCTTACCTGGAAACGCACAACATTCTTGGAAAAAGGCAATCTGGTTTCCGCCCGCGCCATAGCACAGAGTCAGCCCTACTCGACCTCAAGAACCAACTACTTGAAGCTATGGACAAAGGCAAGATCTCTCTACTCCTAGATCTCTCGGCGGCCTTTGATTTGGTCGACCATAAGATCCTGTGCAAACGCCTCACCAACACAGCACACTTCTCCCAAGAAACCACCGACTGGATCACCTCCTTTCTGGACGGTCGAGCAATGAGTCTTCTCAGACCAGGCATCCACCCAGCCATCACCCATCAGCTGCGGAGTCCCACACGGCTCATGCACCTCCCCCCACCCTCTACAACCTCTTCCCCCTCCCCTTATTCAGTGACCTAGAAGACTTCGGCATAGCCTTTACAAACTATACCGACGACACCCAAATTCTCCTAATTCTAACAGGTAACTATGAGCAAGACCTCAAGACACTCCAAGACACACACATGCACGTATCCAAGCTTGGATGGCGGCAAATGGTCTATGCCTAAATGGGGAAAAAAACAAAATACTGCTAGTAGGCCCCAAAGAAGCCTTAAAAAAACTAGACAACAACTATAGTTCTTTCAGCATCGAGGACACCATCATTAAAACCTCAGACACAGTCAAAACACTCGAGTTTATCTGGACTCCACCCTATCAATGGACAGGCAAGTCAACGCCATCTCATCAGCGGCTGCGCTCACATCAAAACCATACCTATCTCATAAAAATTGCCTCAACATCGCAAGGGCCACAACTTGAGCAAAACTTGACTACTGCAACATTCTACTTCTAGGCACCTCCAATAATAACAACAAATTACAAATCGCACAAAACAGGGCCCTCAGAGCCGCACTCAGTATACCCAAGAGAGAGCACATCTCCCAGGCACGGAAAGATGCCCAATGTCTCCCGGTCAAAGAACGCATAATATTCAAAGCCCTCACCATCACACACAGATGCATCGCCCAGTCTGCCCCAGCTTACCTATTGGAAAGAATACACCAATCAGCAGCCCACAGACTGAAACGTGACCAATATGCAACCCAACTCTCAGTCCCTGCATTCAACAGAGCTAAAGCAGGCGGCTTTAGCTTTGAGGTTCTAGCCCCTAAAGCTTGGAACTCACTCCCACTCACTCTAAGAAAAGAAGAATCTCCGACAACTTTTAGGAAAGCTCTAAAAACAAAGTTGTTCAACTAGCCCACCTTATGTCATGCATTGTCTCTAAAGCTTTCCCTCTGTAACCCGTAACACCTTCTCTACAATGTCATATACTGCTGAATTCATCTACTCCTGCAACAATGTTATAACCTGCACCAAATGTATACCCTGTATAGCCTGTATAACATGCACTAAGTGAATATCCTGTAACAGCGCCACGATGGCCCCGGGCCGCTGGGCGCTTTATAAATCCAAATAAATAAAGTAGTACTTTATTTCTCCAGCATGGGGTCTGGCATGGGTTCACATGCTCATGAATATTCCCCGTCGTCAGGCCGGGAATCCTCGGTATAGAAAAAATCAGTATCAGTTTTGTTTCTGATCTGTCTTTCTCAGTAGTAACCAATCGCTGGTCTCTGGGTCATACTGCCCCCAGCCAATGACTGCCCTCTCCCTAAGCCCCGCCCCTGGCAGCCATCCTCAGATTTTTACCGCACGTTCAAGTGTTGGGAGTCCTCGTGCTTAGCTCTCGAGCTTTTGCTGCGTTTTCGTGCTTTTTTTCAGGAGATTTTCTCATTTTTTCGCTTAAAAGAGCCTCAAGCTCCACCGTTGCTACTTCCGATCAACGGGGATCCGTTTCGGAGTTTTCTACGCCCCTCAAGGGTGAAGATTTCGTCGAGTTACGCTTTTGGAGGATTCCAGAAGTTCCGAGGCCTACCCCGGACATGGCCCAGGAGAAAGGGAGCTCGACGCCCGGGAAGCTATTCAGGACCTGCCCTGGATGCCAGCTTCAGAACGTTTTCAAGGAGGACGAGCATTCGTTATGCCTCTACTGTCTCCATGAGGACAAGACGCACAAGGAAAAGGACTGCGCGTTTTGTGGAAACATGTCGGAGTGGACCATGAAGGATTGCCACCTCCGTCTCGCCAACTGGCTGGAAGGTAAGAGCCCGCCAGGCGAGAAGAAGAAGTCCGAGTGGTCTTCTAAGTCCTGTGAGGGTGCTCCAGCGACGGGGGCCCAACAAAAGGCTAAGCACCGCGAGTCCGCGGGCACCGGGAGCGCCGAACGGTTGGGCTCCTTGGCTGCCAGGCAGGGCGCACCCTCCCCGGCGCCATCGACCACGAGCCAACGCTCTGGCTCGGATAAGAGGAAGTCCGAGAACCCGGCGAAGCTTCTGGAGAGGCCCCGGTCGATCTCGAAGACTCCGGCAGAAGGGGGGCGAGGCTCGGACCCTCCCCCGAAGGTGAAGGTCCCAGGGGTACAGAAGGTGACGTTGGCCGTGATTCACCCTGCTAGGACCTCGATTGAGGATGTCGCCGCGGCCCTGGCTCAGCCTGTGGAGGCTACACCAGTGGAGGCGCCCTCAGGTACCAGAGTCTCCCTGCCACCGCGGAGGGAGTCTTCTTTCAGGCCCATCGAGAAGACCCCCACGAAGTCCTCGTTGGAAAGGGGGGAAGGGGGTGGTGGCCGTCGTGGATACGGACACGACCTCTGAAGAGGAGCTCATCCAAGTCGTGGAGGAGACCCAGCCCATCGGGAGGGATCCCGACGAGGGCGACAGTGACGCAGATGAGGCTCCTCAAGAGCCCTCGCTCCCGTCGTTTCCGGCGCCGCAGGACACCTCGGCGGCCATTTTGTCAGCCATTCAGTCCTTATGCTCGGAGATAAGGACTGGGTTGCCCCTTCCCCCAACGGAGGAGCCTGAGCCAGACCCGATGGAGGATCCGGAGCCAGGACCTTCGGGGAGCCCACCGCTTAAGAGGACGACGACGCATCCTAGGCCTCCTCTCCCGCCTCTGCGGCCTTCTCTGCCTTCCCCCCGGTCCACTACCCACGGGGATGATACAGGCATGGACACGACTACGACGGGTACGGATGACGACGGAGGCGACGACGGGACGTGTCCCCCGTCGCCCCCTGCCCGGGCGTCCCGCCCAACGAGATTGGATCCTTCCATGCAATGATCTCCAGGGCATCCGAGCTCTTCCAGCTCTGCCCCGAGGAAAAGGAGGGGTTCCTTTACCAGCGGCGCGAGGCTAAAAGGAAGACGGTCCTCGCCGTACCGCTTCTTGATGACATCTGTTATGAGGGGCTCGCCCTCCTCAAGAACCCTGCCACGGCTCCTGCGAAGAGGGACCGGTATGAGAAGAAGTACCGGGTCCCCGACGCTGCCCCCTCGTGCCTTAGGGCGCAACCTACCCCGGACTCGGTCGTTTCGGCAGCGGCCAAGAAGAAAGCGGGGGGGCATCGGCCTCGACTTCAACCTCCCCTCCGGACGACGAGGGTAGGAAACTGGATGCGATGGGACGACGGGTCATCTCATCTGCAGCAACGACCATCAAGGCGGCCAACGCCCTGGCCATCGTAGCCCGCTACGACAGGGAGTTGTGGTTCAAGACCGCCCCTCTGTTGGACTTCCTTCCGGATGCCAAGAGGGCTGAGGCCCTGGAAATCTTGCAGGAAGGTGAGATTGCCTCGGACCACGCCATTACAGTGGCTACGGACATCACCGACACCGGTTTCCGTCAGTTGGGCAACAGCGTTTGCCTGAGACGACGAGGATGGCTCAGGGCGATGGATTTCCGCCAGGACGTTCAGGCCAAGGTTTTGGACATGCCCTTCGATGGGAACAACCTTTTTGGCAAGGCGGTTGATGAATCCCTTCAGGCGATCAAGACGGACACGGAGACGGCCAGTGCACTGGGTGTGCTCCAACAGTGACGGCCGTCCTTTCGGAGCTTCGGAGGCAGACAGGGTGCCTCCAAGGGAGCCGGCAGCAGCTTCTCTACTTACCGTCAAGCGGCAAGGTCTTCGTCGCAGGAGGCCTACAGGGGACGCGGCAAGTCAGGTGGATCCCGCCGTCGTCGCCAAGGTGGTCAAGGAGGCAAAGCGGCCTCCAAGCAAGATTGAACCGTCCGTCGGGTCGGGCCCCCGCCGAAGCACCCCAGTGGGAGGCCGGCTGACAAAGTTCGTCGGCGTGTGGGAGTCCATCTCCACCGACCGTTGGGTGCTGGACGCCCTGGCCCTGGGGCACGCCCTCGAGTTCCAGAAGAGGTGCCCCCGCATTCCTCCCGTGGCCAGGAAGGAAAATCACGTCCCTCAACTGTTGTTGGAAGTACGGGCGATGCTCAGAAAAGGTGCCATCGAGCTCGTCCCGAAGAGGCTTCGGGGCTCCGGAGTTTACTCAAGGTACTTCCTCGTGAGGAAGAAGACAGGAGGATGGCGTCCCATCCTGGACCTGCGACGACTAAACAAATATATCAAGGCACAGAAGTTCCGGATGGTCACCCTCCAGCACGTGCTGGGACAGCTGGAGGAGGGCGATTTCCTGTCGTCGTTGGACTTGGAGGATGCTTACTTCCACATCCCTATTCTAAAGAGGCACCGAAAGTTCCTCAGGTTCATGGTCAAAGGGCGGCACTACCAGTTCAAGGCCCTCCCGTTCGGATTAAAATCGGCGCCCAGGGTGTTCACCAAGTGCCTAGCACTGGTGGCGGCGCGTCTGTGCCTGCAGGGGATCCACGTCTACCCCTACCTGGACGACTGGCTCATACGGGCAAGAACAAGGGAGCTCGCCGTGGAACACACTGCGAAGTCCGTCCAGCTGCTCACAGACCTGGGTTTCTCCATCAACTTTTCAAAATCCCACCTGGTCCCGTCGCAAGTCGCCTGTTTCTGGGAGCACAGCTCGACACAGTGGCGCGGCGGGCCTCTCCGTCGGAGGAAAGGATAAGGGCCATCCTAGGAAAGGTGCAACGTCTACTGGCCACGGACGTGGCCAGAGTGAGATCGATCAAGTCCCTCCTCGGAATGATGTCCTCCTGCATTTACCTGGTGCCCCATTGCAGACTTCGGATGCGGCCCTTGCAAGAATTCCTCGACGCCCACTGGATCCAGACGACGGGCAGCTTCGAGGACAGGATCTCGCTCGACGAAACGTTCCGTCAGGCGATACGATGGTGGGTTGTCCGCGCTCATCTGACAGCGGGAACAGGCTTCCTAGCCCCGGCCCAGCAGGTGACGGTGACGACGGATGCCTCCCTGGAAGGTTGGGGAGCGCACACCGGGGGCCTCCACGCGAGAGGCCTTTGGTGCTCGGAGGAGAAGACTCTCCACATCAACATCTTGGAGCTCCGCGCAGTGTTCTGGGCCCTCAGGTCCTTCCTTCCGTCCCTCAAGGGCAAGGTGGTGAGGATCTTCACCGACCACACCACCACGATGTTTACATTCGGAAGCAGGGCGGAACCAGATCCCCTGCCCTGTCCAAGGAAGCCCAGGATCTGTGGCATTGGGCCATCGCCCAAGGGATGTTTCTGGTACCCTTTCATCTGGCAGGGATAAAAAACATCATCGCCGACTCACTCAGCAGGGCGCTGCGCTCGTGCCACGAGTGGGAACTGCGGCAGGATCAAGTGGACCGACTCTTCCGACGATGGGGCGAACCCCAGATCGATCTCTTCGCGACGGCGGCGAACTCCAAGTGCCGGAGGTTCGCCAGCAGGTTTCCCCAACCGAGGAGCATGGGCGATGCTTTCTCGTTCCCCTGGGACGGCCTGTTCCTTATGCATTCCCGCTGTTGCCGTTGCTACTCCGGCTCGTCAACCAGCTCAAGAGGTCCCGGTGCAGGATGATCCTCGTCGCACCGGCGTGGCCGAGGCAGATCTGGTTCCCGGACCTTCTGGACTTGTCAGCGTCCACACCAGTCAAGCTGCCGACGGACGCGGATCTTCTCTCCAGAGAAGGAGGCGCCATTCTTCATCGCGAACCAGAGTCGCTGAACTTGCAGGCCTGGCTCCTGCAGCACTAGAGTTTGGAGGATACAACATCCCGGCCGACTGCAGAGAGGTTCTTGCAAAGGCCAGGGCATCCTCAACTCTCAAGTGCTACGGACACAAATGGAAGAGGTTCTCTGTCTGGTGCTGGGCACAGAAGATTAACCCTCTGCGGATTACGGCCCCTCAAGTATTGCCGTACCTACGGTCTATGGCCAAGGCTGGCCTATCTCATGCTTCCATCAAGGTACATCTGGCTGCCGTCTCGCGTTACACCAGAACTACAGGAAGGGCGTCCTTGTGGTCTCATCGTCTGGTGAAGGAATTTATGAAAGGACTGTTCCGATCATTCCCGCCGGTGAAGGCCCCTGCCCCGGCGTGGGAGCTCAACGTGGTACTAACTAGGCTCATGGGGGCCCCATTCGAGCCTATGCATTCAGTGCCGTTGAAGTTTCTGTCGTGGAAGACAGCATTCCTCGAGGCCATCACCTCTGCACGACGAGTGGGAGAGATCCAGGCCCTGTCTTGCAAACCTCCATACTTGACTTTTCACGACACGAGGGTGGTGCTGAGGACGCACCCCTTCTTCATGCCCAAGGTGCCGTTGGACTTCCACCGCAACGAGCCCTTGGTGTTGCCAGTTTTCTTGCCGTCGCCGGCTGAGAGAACTCTGCACTCGCTAGATGTAGCGAGAGCGCTGAAGTTCTACGTGGACCGCACGAAGAGTTTCTGGAAGACGTCACAGCTGTTAGTGAACTTTGGACCTGTGAATCAAGGGAAGGCTCTCTCGAAGACTTCCATTTCCAGATGGCTCTCCAGCTGCATCATGCACTGTCCCCGGTTGGCAAACCGACCGCTGCCCGGCCGTCCGAGAGCCCATTCGACCAGAGCGATCGCTGCTACTACGGCGTTCCTGTCTGGTGTGCCCCTGCTCGACATCTGCAGGGCTGCTACGTGGAGGTCGACGCACACCTTCACGAGATTCTACTGCGTCGACCGGGATTCCAGGGAGGAGTACAGAGTCGGCCAGGCAGTGCTGCGCAACCTGTTCGCCTGAGGTGAGCCTGGTGAGGAGGTAAGAGTTGCTTAATGTTGAGTTGTTGTATTGCTTGATATTGAGCCTTTTGCCACCTCCCGTGGTTGTGCATGTGTATACTGCTATGTATTCTTAAATTCATGAGCATGTGAATCCATGCCAGACCCCATGCTGGAGAAGGAACAAGTTACTTACCTGTAACTGTTGTTCTCCAGCATGGGTCTGGCATGGATTCAAATGCGAACCCTCCCGCCTACCCCTCTGCGGCTCTTCACTTGGTCATACTGCCACTTCACGTGCTACCAAATCTGAGGATGGCTGCCAGGGGTGGGGCTTAGGGAAAGGGCAGTCATTGGCTGGGGGCAGTATGACCCAGTGACCAGTGATTGGTTACTACTGAGAAAGACAGATCAGAAACGAAACTGATACTGATTTTTTTCTATACCGAGGATGCCCGGCCTGACGACGGGGAATATTCATGAGCATGTGAATCCATGCCAGACCCATGCTGGAGAACAACAGTTACAGGTAAGTAACTTGTTCCTTTCAGTTTTAATAAAGCAGGGAGACCTGACAAACATTGGACTGATGCATCCACGCTCACCCCTAAGTTTGATTGCACGGCGGTCTTATAACCCAATGTGCGTTATCTATGATGTCATACTATGTGGCAAAATACAAAACATACCAAGGGGACGGATTGGTAAAAGGAACAGATCTACTTGTAGAACATATAAGTGCTAGTGCTTCATTGGTACCCCTTGTCTGTAGGGCACGCCTTGAACTAACTCTAAATGCATACAGTACTGATTATAGTGGACAAAACATCAGGGGATTGGCTCTTGCAACTTTATGTATTAGGTTGTCTCCCAACCCCACTGATTAGTTGGCATACTATCCCAACCTTGGATTTTCGGCTCCTTAGCAGCACATACGTGAAACGAAACCTGGATGTTTGAATCCCATCAGACTACTCCCCATTTTCCCAATTAGTCCATCTCTCATCAAGCCACAGGCCAAAGTCTCCCGTTTGTACTTTGACCTTGTTGCTGCTCACTTTCCTGGAACATTCAAGGGGGTGTGAGCACAGCACTAGTTTAGCTTGAGGCTCTAATGAATAGTCTTTTTTTTAACTTTTATTATGATTTTTTTTTTACTCCTGAGTCACATGTGAGTGGACCACGAATTTGTCCATTTCAGCCTTCCATTCACTATTTATTTATTTTGAATTCTTAATAAGGCGTTGCATGCCTGTGTGCCTCAGAGCGCACCAAAGCGACAGATCAATAGGGAAACTGTGGCCAGGGGGGATAAAAGAGCCGAGTGGAAGGAGAACAGTTAATCAGCCGAGTTAAAGAGTAGAGTTTTAATACTTCTCTTAAACATTGTCAAAGTTTGAGATGATTTGATAAAATGGGACAGGGCATGCCATTCATGTGGAGCATGGAATTCAAAGCTAGAATCACCAAATCATTTAAGGCGAAACCGGGGTTGGTTTAGCTGAAGGTTGTCAGTGGAGCGCAGTACTCGGACAGATGCTTCAAAGTAATCCTACTCTCTCAAAATGGGAGAAATTCCGCCCACTTTATTCCTCGAACTCCAAACCAGGAAACTTAATTCTTGAAATCCAAGATTCCCAGGTAATCCACAGTACTCGCAGTACACCTTAACCCAATGGACCCAAGAATGGCCCACCAGCCAGCCACTCTGCTTCCTCAAAGCCATTGCCACTGCACACAACAAAAATAACTCTTGCTGCCCAGTCTGTACACCACACCCACAAAACTAATAGTCCCCTTTCCATGCCTAGCATCCTTAAAATACCCAGGTTGAACATACTGTCCGCGGGCTAGCGCGTTGGCAGTGGACAGCATGACCAGTTGAAGGGGTGGTGGGTAAGTTTAAACTCAATTTAAAGCATTTATTTTACAATGGTGGCTCGAGCGTTTTGTGTCTTACACCTACTAAGAAATTCTTTAGTATACACTCCACATCTTCCCTTTTAACTTGTTCACATGAACTTTTTCAATGCTTTTGTAACATTCCAAAGAAAAATCTGATTGCCAACATCGGTTAAATGCACTCCATCACTCTGAAAAGTATTTACACTATCCAATTTGACATTCTCATTCTCAGAATATACCATCCCTAAACCATATTAAAACGCACATATACCTTTATTGACATGGTGCCTAGCTTCTTCCATGTGTGGATAAAACAAATGTGGACATCTCCATATTTGCCTTGGATTGATTTGAGAAAAAAAAATCTTTGTAGCTGGAAACAGTTCCATTAGGCCTATCGACGTATTCTTTATGGCAAGCTGCACAGATAAATAAATTGTATAGCCCAGACTGTTGCCGCCACAGTTCACAACAATAATATCTAGATGTTTAAAGTGAGCTATACTCTTATAGAATGGCAAAAGGGTCACCCAGTTTAACTCACAAACTGCATACCACAAAACCTCCACCACCCACACACTCTGATTCATCATGTTCATAGCTACAGACATCTTCACTGCACCCAACAAAGAAAACACCTGCAACCCTCTCTTCCTACAACCACAGAACCTGATTTGCTGATCCCCCTGATGTCCCCAGACATCCACGACTATTCGTGGTCAGCACAGTCCCCTTTTCGTGCCTCGTGTCCTTAAAGGACCCAAATGGCACGTGCGGACTACTATTGTGTCAGTGGACAAAATAGCACAAGGCAGACCGTCTGTCTACCTGTACTGGCCACAACCACCACAATAGAATTAAACCTGCACCACTTTTTTTCACCTACAAAAATGGCATCATCTTAACTTTTTTTCCCCACTCCCCAACCATGCCCAGGTCCTCTTTCAGCCACAAAATAACCCCAAATGTGTTTCCACAATTTTTTTCTCAACGTGCGGTCTGCGGTGGTGTCCGCAGACTAGCCACGACCTGCACACCTTTTTTCACCTAAAAATCAGATCCATATCAACTTTTCGGATGCCTTCTTTCGGCCACCAATAACCCCAAATTTATTTAACACACTTTTTGCTCACTGCAGCGTCCGCGGTCGGCAGCGGATGTCTGCAGATCTAACATGGTGAATGTTTCCAAAAATCGGCGCATGTCACTTTGGACCCAGATTGTTCCAGAGGCGTATGCGGTCTACGAATCAGGAAATGAGCCTGCAGACCGGACCCAGATTACATTTTTTTTTTAACCTACATTTTTGCCCATTTCTAAAAGAAATACTGGATGGATTTACACCGAATTTACAAAAGCATGCTTTTGGGACCAAGCTGCTGCTCCTGGCGAAAATCTGGTGAAAAGGTTTGGGCTGTAGGCGCGATGCAAATGATTTTTTCCAATGAGGAGTTCTACACATTTTGGGACCCCCCCCATAATTTTGCCCTCCCTTTCACGGAACCACACCAAACTTCACAAAATCATTCTGAGGGGGGGGGGGGGGCATTTAACTTTTTTTGCAGAGGATTCGTCCAGCAGGGGAAAAAGAGATGAGCCTCCCAAAAAGTGCTCTTTCTAATAATTGAGCAACTACCATAACTACGGGGCCACTACTGCAAGCCCTGTAATCCATGTGCTGAAAAGATGCACTTAAAGGACTTCTGTTTGCATGACAGCAGTGCTAATGTGCAGTTCAGATGTGGTGACGTGGGTGGTACTGCTTGAGAGTTCACCATTGCACAGATAAGTGCATTTCCTGCATTGCATTTTACTCCAGGGAGTCGTGTCTTTTTTTTCTCAAGTGCTGGAGTCTTTCTTTGGCCAGTGCACATACCACATATGACCGACATTAATGTCACAGCAATCACTCTGGCATGTGCTGTAATGCAGCCACTGAGAACTGACACGCTTCCTAGGAAGCAGGACTCGGGATGCCCATCACTTGGCTGGCTGTGGCTGTATTCATGTGGTCTGGAAACCGTGGCATGCCATTCACAAGTAGCGCTGCTGACTTCAGTCACATAGATAAGGAGTGTGCTGCTTTCCCAACATTTGTAAGATGGCTCAATGGTTTGAGCGGTCGCTGCTGCAGTGTGTGTGCGCGATCTGCATGTTGCAGGTTCAAATCCTGTCAAGGCCAACTCAGCCTTTCATCCTTCTGAGTTCGATAAGTACCAACTCAGGTTTGGTGATATTGTGTGTGTATATATATATATATATATATTTGTTCTATATATAGCGCTTTGGCGTAAGCAATATACAATAACACATCATTATCATTACCTCTTGTTAACCCACCACTTCTACCCAGCCACACATATTACGTCCTCCACATTTGTCCATTACTAATGACACTTTTTCACCCTTTCCCATTTTTGATCATTTTGTACTACGCATTTCTGCCATGAAATCTAAAGCTCCCTTGGACACTGATTTGTGGCTCGGAAAGTAAATCGGGTACGATGCCCTCCACCAAGGCATACAATGGGTATACATCAGGGCGGCACCCAACATAGTATGAAACCTCAGCAAGTATACGAATGTGAAGGTCGGTGGACACAGTGCCTTGCCAAGGATGGCAGGCACAAATGGTAATCATCCCCAGTCTGTCAGAGAAAGGGAGGGGCTATTTGAGTGCTGTTAAAATGTTTTCTCAGGTCACCATGGACAAAAGCCCAAGAACCAAGACTGAGTTATCAAAGTGACTTTTGCTTGCTGGAACAGCAGAAGGGCTGCCGCACTGCCCACCTTGTAATCTGTAGGATGATTCCCAAATGATTAATTACCAATGCTGTTGAGCCGGGGGAGCTAGAAGTGAGATGCTTGCCTGTCCTATTCGTTGGTAAGCTTTGAAATGCAAATTCTAGCTTTAGTGGCTAAGATCCTTATGTAAAGCTACCCTTTGTCCTTATGCATAATCATGAAGTAGCCCTATTAATTTGTGCACCATTTTTTAGTCTTCTCTCAAACACCCCAAAGTGTGTTTTATACTAGCAGCCACTATTTCAAGGTTGTTAAGTAAAGTTAAATAACCAGTTGTACATTTTTTAAGCATGAAGCATCACACAGAAAATAACATCTTGGATCATATCCCATCAAGCAAAAATGAATGGAAATTACAATTTCACTACTTGAACATCCAAACTCTTCTGGCAGAATGTACTAGTTTAAAAGAATGAGATGGCAAGAGGGTAATTCTCATTAATCTGTGAATTGTTTTGTTTAACAAAATAATTTTAAACCATGGGCCTTTACATAATTTATAATTCTGAGTATCATTTAAATGCTGTCAGTTGATGATGGAAAATTAAAATGGACATTGATTACCTATTTGTATAATCACCATAAAATGGGCTAGGTAACAGTCAATTCTGTTAACTTCTGTGTCAAATAGCATAAACATTGGAATATGTTGAACTGGTGTGTTGTAAATGGTTCAGGTTCTGTTATGGACGAATTTGTGAACTGTTAAATTTCTTTTTCACAGCCTTAACAAAGTGCAGTGTGGCGCGAAACAGCAGTGGCTGTTTTTAAGAGACGGCACCAATGGAAACATTTGGCGCCAATTTATAGGAATACCTCATGTTTATGCTCAAGGATCTCTTTCTACCAATTACAAGTTGATGTGCTTAGCCACTAAGGAGCGAGTAGTTGCCTTATCTCGGAGACTGTGGAGTAGCACTTCACAGGCCATCCTCCACCAGCATCCTGAGGCACCCCTCCCTGTACTGTTCCCCACCCCTTTCTCCCCAGCTTCCACAGCATTTAAAGAGGGGAGATGCACAGCATTCCCGCTGCATCCACTGGAACCATAAAGGTTTCCTCTGATAATGGGAAGAAAAATGATGATCACCAGTGACTGCCAGTTGGTGTGGCGGGGGCCGCTTTACTCATTGATATATGCTTTCCTTTCCTTGATGTGCACTTCCTCAGTTGCTGTAGATTAGCTTTTCTTTAATATATTTTAATTGGCATTTCATTACTCCCAAGCCACACACATATTACACAGTAATAATAATAATATCTTAACATCAGATGTTAATAAGTAACATCTGATACATCTTTAGTGTCCACTTACACTTTTCCAGTACAAATGTATTGAATGTTTTTGATTAAGGATGTTATTTTAGTAGCATTCCACTTGCAATATCCTCGCCCGACCTTTCTGGCTATGCCCAAATGTAGTTTTCTAAGCGCTCTAACTGCAAGCTTTCCCAGTTACATATGTCTCTAGTAGCCTTTCTTGTGGTAAGAGAGCACTGGGAGAGGTGGCACTCAAACTTTGACTAAGGTCCCCCAGACCCATCCTTATCCTTAAAATCGGACTCCTGAATACAGTGGTCACTCTCTTTGGAGCCATGATTTCTGCTCTTGGAGAAACACCTGCAAATCAACTTTGTCATGGTAAAGTTCCAGTTTCTTCCTTGAAGGCAGGGGTCAAAATTGCAAGTTACTAAATGCTAGGCAGACATAAAAAGTAACTTGCCGCCTCAATTCTACACATAGACACACAGCACACCGTGTTTTACTTGCTACAAGTCAATTATCACTAGTCAATGCTTAAGGCAAGTGCACGTTTTGCAACCTGGTTGAAGGTATTTCTTCTTCCAGTTTGCTTATTTTGTTTGTTTTTGTTTTTTAATTTATTTTTTATACTTGATTACTATGTTCGTAGCCTAAGGTTACCTTAGGCCACCACAGAAGAACCACCATGTTTTTAGGTTATTTAAAACAATGTACAGTGCACCACTGTAACAAATATGCTCACTGACTACCAGTAAATTATAATTATTATAATTAATTAGCATTGTTTTTTATAATGTGCTTAATACCGAAGGTGTTTCTAAGCGCGAACCCAGGATTGAACCTGTGTTGCTCTGTTTCGTCTTGCTTTCAAGACGAGCACGTTGCCACTGAGCTATAATACCTGTGCCAAAGAAACATCTAACTTTGTATCATGCTGGCTTTCTATCATTTCGAGTGTCTAAACTATCACATGTATGCTGTATCATGAAGCCATCGATCCTGACCAGGAGTGGGGAAACATAAAATCAACCCAGAACTGAGCCCTCTGTTTCTGAGGTCCTTGGATTCAGCTGTCCACGTACCAATTCACCAATCCGATCCTTAATGGGTTCCCTTGTCAACGTGAGCTCGGTGTCTAGCCCTTTTCTGTCTAGCAGTGATTTGTCTACCCTATGAACCATCCTCTCTGGACTTTAATGGAGTTCGCCCTCTGGATATTGTTGGGCCTTTTCTTGTTCATAAGGAAGAAATCTCTATCCAACTCCAGTAGTGACATTTTGTGGAGCAAGTTCAGTGATTACCTTTCTATGCTTAGTGGGACCAAATACATTTATTCCCAACCAGGAACTCCATGTGAATGCTCCCAGGAAGTAAAGGTTAGTATTCCATAGTATTCATTCCACTTGCTCATACATGCTCCCGTGGCTCTGGTTTAGTTGTTTATGTTCTCTTCAGTTCTGATGGGTCCACGGCTTCATAGTCTTCAGGTCAGATGTCTGCTGCTCATCTGCATGAAAAAACAGAGTTGGAAAATGGAGGTTGGGCACCCAGCAAGACCCTTGGCTTCCTTTAGGATTAGGGTGCTCAGTACTTTCCTCTCCTTTTTGGATCAAGGCTATCCTCACAGGCATTTCAAACAGTCACTCATTCTCTTGGACTTTATATGTTTGTTCTTTTTCTTGGCTAGTCATTTTGATTCTCCTTGACTCTGCTACTTTCACTGCTAACCAGCACCTTTCTTACATTGGAGGCGGCTTAGGAGTCATAAGCAGTACACTTACTTGGACTCACGGGTACTTTTTCTTATCTCCAGCTTAGCCTTGTGTCGTACTGTAACCCCCTGGCCATCCTTCATGTCTTGAAGGATTCCACTTCTTGGCCTCTTCCCATGTCCAATTGCCCTTCGCTCCTCCCTCAGCCCCAATGTTCCCTTCTCCAGTTAATGGTCCACCTCCTTTGTCTCTCCACCCCCTCATTTGTTGCTTACCCTCTTCACGCTCGCTTCTGTTTTTTCTCCTCACCTACCTCTCCTATTTAATGTTCCTCCACCACCTTCTCTGCTCGCCATGTGCCTCGCCTCCTCTGCTCCTTTCACCCTCCCTTTCGCCTTCTGTCCTTTCTTCACCTTGTGCTCTCCGACCTCTCTGCTTCGTCCTCTCCCCTGCACACCTGCTAACATTTTACAACGTCCACCCATCCCCCTCTGGCTCCTTCTATACCATTGCAGGGTTTGGGAATTATCTTGTAAGTGTGAGGTGCGCAGCAACTGTATGTTGTCCAGAGTGGGCTCTGTGATTGTTGCGGGCCTGGGTTGGCTGTTACCTAGGTGAGCTAGCTTGTGCAGCAGGTCTGGCCACCAAGATTATATCTGGGCCAGCCCCCATCTTGGAGTTGGACATTGCTTCAATCCTGTCCACCTGATTTTCGGATCCATTCGATGGCATTCGTTGCCCAGTTATTTCTGGGGTAATAAGTCTGGTTTCTCCCAAACCGCCGAGTCCTTCCATGGTTTGAGGTGCGATAGATATGGGGTGGCTCCCTTAAGCAACTCACCAAAGCTGTTCTCTATTAAAGCTGGTCTTGGGCTGACACGGCCCCATTCCATCATGGAACCCTAAGTTATAGGCCTGCGGTCCCAGTGGTGGAGCAGTGGTCGAGACAGCAGCAGTCAAAGTGAGGCGTTCTTGTAAAGAAATAAACTTACCTAGATACCCACTGCCACCTTGTGATTCTTTTCGTGTCTCCACATTCTCCTTGTCAAATCAACATGCGGATTGCAGTGTCTCACAATCGTGAGTCTGCAAGGAGCCCACACTCTGTGTTGCTCTGACTTCAGGGTTCAAAATCCTTCTTAACTTCTTGGGGCATGGATAGAGATTTGACTTATGAGGCTACGGGTGGGATGCAGTGTGGGTGGGGCCTGTCGGATCCCTTTGATCCCTTGTATGCCGTTTCCTATTGCTGTTATCACCCTATTCCTTCTGCACTAGCCTTCTGCATATGACCTTGTGAGACTCTAGACAGGACCTCTTTTAGCTGAAGGGATTGGCCAGAACTCAAGATATACTTTTGAGTGGTGCTAAGTGCTGAGGCAAGACACCTCGATGTATAAGGAATGTAGTTGGCTGCAACCCCCTGCGTATAAGATAAAGCAAGTACCATCAGATTTTCGTGACGTTCTGGGGGCTCAGACTGCTTAACTACCTCTACCATTTGTGCTTGTACCTCAGGGATGTGCAGTATGTTCGAGTGGCGGAACTTAATCCCAAAGTATTACTTATCGACTACAAATTGGTAGTTACAGCAGTTTGTTGGTTTTTCCTTTTATGTGGTTTATGGTTGGAAAAGCTCGTTATTTCTGGCAGTTCAAAATACAGTTCCTTTGTGCAGGTGTTTACGTTCCCGAATTGATGATCTTTCATTTTAACACTTGTAGATAAAAAAGTTTTTGCAAAAAAGTAAAGCTCCCTTTGAAATAGCAACCTAACAGATGCGTTGTTTAAACAAAAAAAAATCTGCTACTCGTCATGTCGTTTGACAGAAGTTTACCTAAAATGGCGAATGTCTTTTAAGTTACTACTCGTCTGTTTAGCGATTGGAAATGTGTTTTATATTTGAAAGAACAGTCATTTGATATTACATTGGCAAGAAACTGCTTTTTGTTTGGTGTGCTTTACTGTCTCATCCGTTGTCAGCATATTAAACTGGAAGCACGTCTTTTGCTTCACACTGTAGTGTAATGAATAGTTAATTTAAAACAAGTGTGTTTTTCTTTGTGCTTGGCCTATGAAATTATGTTCTGAAAGGGTTAAAGCAGCATGAAAGAATTCATTTCCACTTTAATGACCTAGCCTTGCTGGGCTAGGACGATGGGGAACATGCTTCTGACTTGTACTCCTATTGCCAATTAACACCTCCTAGAACAGGTTGCCTCAGCTAGTCATTGAACCAGATGCAGTCAGCGTAGTTTACATGCAGCTTGTTTTTCACACTAGTTTTTTAATGCTCAAAGAATTAAATTATTTAAAGCTTGCTTTTTGCTTTTCTGGGCAAGAAATAAACCGTGAATTGATGTATGTTTGTGAAAGGTTTTACGTTTGTTTTACGTTTGTTTTACTTTGGATTTTAAAGGGTTTGATGTTAAAAAGCTGTAACTTTTTTTTTTTTAATTGCATCGCATTTTACAGTCTAACAATGTGATATTCTTGGACACTTCGAAGTTAAGATATGTTCTGCATAACTCCGTGCCTCATTATCTTTGTATTCCTGATAATTGCCCAATTTGTAAACCTGTTTTGTGCTTCACAAAAAAACCTGCTATATTCTCGCTAAGACCTAGCAAATTATGCCGAAGCTACAAGACCAAATAAACACATTTGCTTGCAGCTGAGGTGTATTTTTTTAAGCAAAGCATACAGTTGTCGAGCGCACCAAAAAGATTATGTAATTCAATGAGTAATGTGTTACCACAAACGCTCACCTCGTGAAGGTTTTTTATTTTATGACCTGTAAAATAAAAAAAAACAGTTAACGGTGCTTTAAATTGTCACTTTAGCTCTTGTTTATTCAGGAGGTATTGTAATAACATTGTACAACTGACAGTGTAATTGATGTCAATTTGCTCTGCCAGAAATGTGGAGTATACGAACTAATCATGTTAATGGAAGTGTTTGAGGGCCTGAGTAGGTAACACGTTCAGCCATTTGCTGTTGTGGTAGTGCTAGGCACTGTCAACAAGTGTTGTAAACGTGCTGCAAAAGGATGGCTTTATTATGTTACACCTCTATTAATGTAACAGCCCTCGATATTTAAGCACGAAATCTGTACTTGCACTGGAATGCGACTGGTAGTTCACATTATGTTCTCGGGTCATAATGCTCCTTCCTTTCCTCGTACTGCAACAAGTAGGGGTGCAAACTCAAACCTTGAAAACCATTGATTGCATTTATTTAGTATTGAGTTCAGGCATAGTTTATTTTTATGTAACCTGCAAAGGTAAAAGAGGCATTGTCGCCCCAAATGGTCCCCATGATTGAAGCTGTAGAAAAACAGTTATGCTTTGTTTTTATTAAACATTTGTGACTGTTGTATTCACTATGCGCATGTGTTCTGGACTGAAAAGTAATCTGTAAAGCATTAGTTTTGATTTTGAACACTGAAATAATGTTATTTTACTGTATTTAATCAAAGAAAAAGTGGGGGGACATAGCAGAATTAAAACTTGTCATTAAATCACGTTTGTGTCGGTAGTTTCGCCAGCAACATTTCATTAACTTAAAAAAAAAATGCGAAAAACCCACAGAATTGATGTTGAAATATGAGGAACAGCTATTATGTTTTTGAAATTGGAAACAGATGGAATTCCTTAGCTACAACAAAATAAATGTAAGAAGCTAGAAAGATACAGACGTGTCGGTTTAAACTATTATTGGAAAGTACAGTTTTGTATTTTTTTCATTCTCTATTATACTATGGCAACAAAAATCCTCATGGCATTAAGTGTCATAAACTGCACCCAAGAAAATAATAAAATGCATGCAAATAGTAACTAAACTGCAAATTGATCTGAGATAACGACGACAGAAGATGGAGAATGATGGAGTACTAAAAACATAAAATCAGATTTACACTCCCAAATTCATTTTCAATTTAAAGTGTGATGGTGATATCCATAACTAATTTCTTCAATAGCAGTTGCATAAATTGAGAATGGCCATGGCTCACCCCTATGTTGCTAGAGAAGGGCCAAGTATTAGATTTGGACAGATTTACTAGAACTTTATTACCATCTTGTATGAAAGAACATAACATAGCAGAAATGTCATTTTCAGGTATGAAGTTAATTTTGGACAAACTCATACTTGGGTAGCAGTAAAACATCTAGTGACGCAGGTTACCCTGTTTTTTTCACTTCCAGTAGTTATCTGTCAATAGTTTTGTTTTATATACATCTTTTGGTTTGGGCCAGTATATATACCCTATTGAGTATAATTTGACATGCTCTTACCCCTTCCATCGCTAGTCAAGAGAGGCAAGTCTTATCTTCACACAGTATCTTGTTTGGGAATCCTTGTCTACACATTCACTCAGTGAAGCAGACCATTGAGCAATTAACATAGTTTGACATCTGCATCCTGTAGTGTATCAAGCAATTAGGCCCATCAGTAAATAAGCAGCAATCCAGCCCTCCTATCAGACAGTTTGGGAAAAGGATCGATTTCCCATCTTCAATTATGTGAGATATATTTTATTCCACAGAAACCAACGCAGGCAGACAATTTTCGTACCTTTTTTAACTTTAAAGGCAGTGTCTCAAAGAGTTGCTTAGATTTATGTATTGTTGCTGATCTATCCTTGTGTTGATTTGTAGTCGGCAGGCATTTTTTTTTTTTTTTTTAGTTTCCAGACACTGCTAAAATCATTGGCTTCTGTTTCAAGTATGACATCTGAGATTCCGCCCTGACCCTGGAATCTTTTTTTTTGTCATAATGTTGTGATGATGAGCTGTTGTATGAAACAATGGGCTTGTGGCAATGTGTTAAATGGCTTAGTGACCTTCCGTTTTTTATGTGTATAGCATAGCTTTATTTTTAGTTACTTAGAACTGCTGTATTCATACAAACCAACCGTGTTGGGTGGTGTTGAAATCAGTCACTTTTCCCTAAGATTGCAAAGTATGTGTTAGCAGGGAAAGGATGCGTTTATATCTTGATGTATTATTCATCTAAACATAGTTTACTTCACCCCACAGTGAAAACCAGGTGATGCCATCAACATTGACATTTCTTAAACTGAGCCAGGTCCACGTTGAGATGTATTATCTTTGGTGATATTCAAACACCCAGATAATTTACCTTGTGAGAGCAACATTTGAAGTCCCAATTTGCCATCAGGGTACAGCCAGCCATGAACTAAATTCTACACATAAACACAGCACACCATTTCTAACTCACCAAGAGTCAATTATCACTAGCCAGTGGCTATTGTCTGGTGCACATTTTGAGCCCTGTGTTGGGGTGTAGGTGGCAGTTTGGATACAAAATCAATTGGTCCAACTAGTGACTGTAAATGTAATTCCTCAGCCTGGCCAAAGAAACTGGGATCTATTTTTTTAGGATGTCAAAGGTGTTAGCGTGGAACAACCATTTCAGTTCAAGGCCTCCATAGTTCATAGCCTTGATGAAATTGGTTTGACATTGGTTCCATTGGTTTGACAAATTAACAATGAATCTGTTACCTTCCTTATCTTGTATCGCTTCTCGGTGGAAGAGGTTGGTAGGCAAACCCATTCATGTAAATAGGATGATGGAGAAGCATAGAGCAAGCCAATCATTTTTAGGAATACTGTACCAAAACCAATCTGCAGTATTTCTAAGGAACAGGTGTGACCATTGTAAAATGTCAATTGCACTCTCAGCATCCATTGATCAACACCAAAGGCTCCGACCCATTTACTGCCTTTTTGTTATTTTTAAAAGCAATTTTCTAACACCCGAACCAGAATTCTTCATTCCAAGTCCTGCTTGTTTCTCATGTGATGAATCCCATTATTCCTCCCCAAATGTAGTGTGTGGACATCTGCTAGTATTGTGCCTACTGTATTGATCAGTACACGTAGCAAAAGTGTGGGGGCAGAGGCGATTTTTCTCTTTTGAAATCCCAGGAGACCCAAATATGTCTTTTGCAGCTAAGCAGCAATTCGTTTCTGAAGATTACAGAAAAAGGTTGGAAAAGTCATCTTGACAGTGTATTCTGTAAATTCTACAGGGATACCATAACTTCCAGAGATTTTGACCGTGTTCATGCTCGAGCTAATACTCCCTATTTTGTTTCCTTAGGAATAACAAAAACCAGTGTCTACCCCTTTTTATACCATCTGCATTGCTCTGTTGATGTGATCAGCCCCATGGCACCCATACGTCTTAATTTATATGAATTACTCTATACTTTCTTTGGAAATGGATTACAATGAGAACATCTGCTTTTTAAATTATTAATGGATGTGTACTTCATTAAAGAAAATACACTTGCTGCTTCCAACTGATCTATAGTAGTTTCTTGCTCCAAACAGCCACAGCCTCTGACTAGCTGGTATTCAAGAGAAGTCAAGGAATTCAGAGATTGAACTTTGGTCTGTTTTCTGGATGTCTTGAGGCACTGAATTTGTGGTTCATCTGTCTCCATGGAAATGGCTGGATGCCTCTTCCCTAAATAAGTAGAGTTGCTTTTTCATTCGTTTCACTTTGTTTTTTTGGATTGCCTGTGACTCGTTTCTGCTCTGTTCAGTTACTTTCTTAGCACAAAGCCAATGCAAACAGATACTTGCACTAGCATTACTATTGATTTCATTCGTTACTTCTGTTTTATTAAAACATTTGTCGTATAATGTCAACAATGGAGCCCTACTAGTACAAGCCGGAGTATTCCGAGGAGGAAGTAATTGAAAGAGAAAGATGCGGAAACAGTGGGGAATCGAACGATACTTGGGAAGATGAATCACCGGAGCATGAGCCTGAGCCTAGTCGCATGAAAGACGTTTCTACCTGGTGTACCTGCAATCGCAGCAAGGTCATGCCAATCGAGGTGGAGAACTGCTGCTGCAAAGAAAACGCTGGATGCTCGGCCTACATATCCGAAGAAGAGACACCACCGCTATGTGTTACCGAGCTGCATGACTTCAGGGCAGCCTGCCTCACAAGGTCCTTGTTGAGGATTATGATGGTGCTTATGCACGAACTTTGCGCAACAGTTCGCCCTCGCAATCCAAGTAACGAGTAAGTGTACTCTAGGTGTGATGTCATTTTGATTACTGAGACGACTAACATTTCATGTTTGTGAAACAATATTTCTCTGTGGCCCAAACCTTTTTATGGATTGAATGGGTGTTCACTTTTGTAATGTGTCTGAAGCCCAAGTTCATTTATCCATAACGTAACTTTTGTAAGAGCAACTATGCCATATAATTCTGGATGCATTTTCAAGTAATGGTGAAACACTTATATGGTTAATTCAATTACAGTATGTATGTTTCTCTTCCAGAGGTGGTACAGGCTGGTGGCCTACCGTTCCTTTACATGGTGGCTGTATGGGAGGCTTGGATTCCGTGTTCGAGTAATACCCGCCTGTGTCGTTGGAGCCATTTGCACCAAATTCCCAATTAACAGCAGACAGTACAGGGGATTTTCACACACTGTGCTGCAACCTCAAGTATACAATTTGTAGTTTGTTTGTGCCATCAACATCACCAAACTAAATAAAATACAAATTAGCATATACAAATAGTTTCAATTTTTCAGTGAATCAAGAACATGCTCACTCGTTTGAGGGACATGAAAGAATGGTTGGTGCCCTTTTGCGCTCACCTCCTCTGCAACAATTCATCCCCCCTCCGTTCTACCCCACTCCAGTACTGGGTGGGTTGGAACAGCCAAGGTGCCAAACACCATGTACACTTCACAAGGGTGACCATTGTTATCATGGCCTCCCCAGCCCCAGAGTCGCCAGGCTCCCCTCTTCAAGACCACACCCTGGCGATCCACATAAGTGTCTGCCTTCAGCTGTGTTCCGGGGCTTTTGCGCTCGCCTCATGCCCCTCCAGTATCAATGGCATTTTGCACCTGTGGCCATGAGCTCACGAGGGGGCTGGGTGGGTGTGAACCGACAAGGTGCCAAACACCGTGTACACTTCAAAAGGGATCTTCTGCACAGTGACCATTTTTCTCATGGCCTCCCCAGACCGAGTGTCTCCAGGCTCCCTTCTGCAAGACCCCACAACAAACATGTCACACATTCACAATTACATACATTCCCAATTTTCTAATCCTTTATAAAAACCTCGACATTTTACAGGCAAACATCTCTGTGCTCTGTAAAGTATCTGTTTATCATGCAACTTGTTCCCCGGATACTTGCTCCCATGCTTGCTGAATCGGTTTGTTTGTTCGTTCAGGTAAGGGTGGAAGATCACCAAATTACTTCTCTATATTAATCGATTGCTGATCTCAATTTATTTTTTGATTTACACCTATTTTACCGAGCATTTTAATGTTCATTTAGCTCAATGACTGCACCATTGTCTAATGGTTCAAGTATTTTGATCTCGAAAAATAGCACATTCCATCAATGGCCATTGTAATAGAATAGAATCTTTCATGTTTCATGTTTGTAAGCACGTTTCCTTTTGATGCATGAAAGTACATTCAATGGACGAGTAACATGTTATGATTTGCAGTATACCAATCATTTCTGTAAGACATTTATTGCTGTGTTCATTCGACAAGGTTACACAGGTTTTCCTTCTTTGACTAAAACAAATATTGCATAGAGAGCTGAAACAACACATCAATCCCATGCATACAGTATTTTATTTTCATTATTTATATATTTGTATACAGATCTTACCTTATCAAGAATGCCTGCTTGTATGGTTCTCGGTTGCCCTTCTATGAGCCATGCAAAAAGTCTGAGCATGGTCCTGCATACCTTCCCGAAGGATATCGATTTAATAAGAAAATGGGTTAAATATTGTGGTTTTCCGTTGGACTAGATTGAAAGAGCCCAGGATGTCGTGAAGGACGTGAGGGCCAATCGATTCTGCAGCCAGCACTTTAGCGACGATATTTACGAACAATCGAAGTACACAAAAAAGCGTCGACTCAGAATTCCTCGTAAATTGCTTCCAAATGCAGTTTCAACCAAATTTATGCACACGCTGCCTCCGGTGAGTCCTGCATGATGAATTAGCTGTGTTTGTTATGTAGGACGATGGGCTGCATAAATAAGTACCATCTATGACCTCCTGATCTAAATTTGTAGTGTACTGAAATGGTAAATTCATGAACGGATTTGAGCTTTCGGTGTATATTTACTTCAAAATTGTCTTACTAAAGTTTCCATAGCTACCAGATTGTATTGAAGTTTTACTATACTACATTTCACTATACTATAGAGGGCCCCGCTTTCTTGAGCCTCTAATAAATCAAGCCATTATGACCATTATAAAACAGTTTTACAAAATGGGGTACCCCCATTTTTTGTTTTCGGGGGGGGGGGGGATCAATCTTGAGTGAAGGAGAATATTTAAACAATAGAACAAAAGCCTCAAGATTAATTAGCCCTCTCTAGTTTCCCCAGGTGTACAACAGGACAGACACGTGTATCTACTTATTGATTCTGTAGATTGAACAACTCTCACCAATATCTTTTTTTTTTGTATATCAATATTCACAATTTTATTAAATTTCCTTCCTAAAAACACATATATAAAAACATGTGATCACTCATGTTATATACATAAAACCTAAAACAAAAACCTTTATACAAAAGGGGGAACCCTTTCAGGGGTGCACAAAGTGACTTTCAAGCATGCCGCTGTTTTGTGAGTTGACTTCATGCAGGAGGAATGAGGTAAATCATATTCGAGAGGATTGGGTCCTCCGACGTATTCCATATCAATGACAGTAATCGCCACAGGTGTGCTGCTTCGGAAAATTTTCGGCATCCTGTGTGGATGATGTCTATACGCTGTCCTTGAGGGCCTCCATCGAGCCAATGTCACCGGATGTTATAAGTAGGACGCACAACGCCCGTAGCCTCAGTTCTGTTTTTTCCGCAAACTTGTTCGCTTCGGAGATCTCGGCGCGCCTCGGTTCTACTGAATCCTTTTCTTTCGGTTCTTCGAACCTGTTTCTTCCTTGCGATATTGTATGATGTCTTCGGCTTCTTCCACCCCGCGGTCCTGTTTTAAGAAGTGTCGGGTGTGCGGGTCCAAGATGTCGCTGATGGACACGCACAACGCTTGCCTCTGGTGCCTCGGGGAGGACCACGATACGGATAACTGTGTCGACTGCCAATCGCTCACATCGAAGGCCTTGCGGGAGCGTAAGAAGCTGTTGGTCGGTAAGGTGGCCAAGCCCCGGAAGTCGTGTTCCACTGGTCTTTCAACAGATGATTCGAGGGGCGACTATCCGCATCGTCGTCGTTAGATCGGGGGTTCTCGGTCTGGGAGTCGGTCCTGCCATTCCTCTGCCTCTTCGAGGCACTCCAGGAAGCGCAGTCACAAGTCGCCTCCCCCGTCCTCGTCAGAGGACTCCGCCTGTCGGCGGGTTGCTTGTCCCAACAAGCATTCCACTCCTAAGGAATGGGATTCCTTCCGAAAGGAGATGTTGGCGATTTTCCAATCGCAGGGCTCTGGTCCGTCCGCGCCATCGAAAGACGCCGGCCGTGACTGTTCTAGAGACGCTGCTCGTAGACCTTTGGGCTTGAGCGGTCGACATGCCCATTCCAGGTCCCGGTCCTAGACGCCCTCGAGACCGCGAGAACCTTTGAAGTCTTCGAAGAAGACATAGATGCCTGCGGCGCTGAGGTCGTCGACTGACTCTCGAGGCTCCGCCTCCGAGGAAGTCGTCGACGCCATCGGCAGCCAGGCTATCGAGAGACACGCTCGGGGCTCCGCCCTCGAGGCCTGTGTCGACGCCGTCGAAGCTGTCAACGCCGATTATCGAATCCTTTAGAGGCCACTTTGTCAGAGGTTCCCCGTGGCACGGTGGAACCCCCAGAAACGCTCTGGCCAAGGCTAAACATGTATTTGTTTTCCTTTTTCTGTACCCTCCTTCCGGCCTCTGGATTATATTTCTGAGGTGGATGAGGGGTCTGAGGAAGGTGAGGTTCCCGATGACCTCCTTTCTGGTCATAGCCAACTTGAGGACCTGCGTCAGTCGTTGCAGGTCGCCAGTGGTCTAGACACCTCTCCGGAGGTGGAGTTTGGTAGGCCTGAGCCTGGCACGCATGCTGAGTCCTCTTACCGGCGCCTGATGTCGAGGGTCACGTATTACCTGGGGTGGTCTGCCCCCCCTGGGGATTTTCAGCAGGATGACCTGACTGATATCCTCGACCAAGGTCCACCAACTGACCCAGTGCTGCCATTCCATATGGCCTTGCAGAGAAGGGTGGCTGCGGCTTGGACTTCTCCGGAGAGTCTCCCGGCAGTGAGCAAGTCCTTGCCGAAGAAATATCGCCCAGCCAGTGGCGACCCGTGCTACTTGACCACGCACCCTACTCCGAAGAGTTTGGTGGTGCAGGCGTCGTACCCTACCATCCCTCCTGATAGGGACGACAAACGTTTTGATGGCTGGGCGAAGGTGTTTTCTTCTGGGGGTATGGCCCTTCAGGCTGCCAACTCCGTTTGTGCCTTGTCTCGTTTCACGCACACTCTGTGAAACTGTATCTCCTTAGTGGCTGATCATATTCCCGAAGGGGAGGAACGGGATGGTTTTCTTGCTAGCATGCAGGATGGCAAGGATGCCATGTGTGAATCCGTTCAGTCGGGTCTGGACATGGTTGATTGCGTCAGCCGGTCCATGGCGGCGAGCACCATAATACGCAGGTTTGCGTGGTTGCGGAAGTCAGGGTTTGCTCCTGATGTGCAAGCCCGGCTCCTTAACATGCCCTTTGTCGGGGAACATCTTTTTGGCGGCAAGGTTGACGAGAGCCTTGAGATGTTGCAGACCTCCAAAGCTGCAGCGAAGTCATTGAGCGCTGCAGTTCGCCAACCTCTGCCTTTTCGTCCTAGCTGACAGCAATGGAGGGGAGGTTCCTTTCGATATTACTCATCCTTTAGTAAATCGAGAGGAGCTGCAAGTCAAAGGGGCCACCGTTGGAGTGCCAGAGGTGGAAAACAGGATACTCAAGGTGCCAAGGCCGCTCGGGCAGTTGCCTCTTTACCCTCAGGCAATGCTGCAGCCGCTTCAGCTCAGTCATGAGGCCAGGTCCCATGGTTCGCCGGTTGGGGGAAGGCTGGCGCAGCATCTTGTAGAATGGTGTGCCATTACTTCAGATGTGTGGGTTCTGGAGATCATAGCCCACGGCTACTGTCTTCCTTTCCGGCAGAGGCCTCGCGACAATCCACCAGGGAATCTCTCTTTGAAGAGTCCGGATCCGCTCCTTGCGCAGGAAATTCCATTCCTGCTGGAGAAAGGCACCATAGAACTGGTGCCTGTAGCGGAGAGGAACAAGGGATGGTATTCCCCTTATTTTTTGATTTCAAAGAAAGACTGGGGATTGAGACCCATCATGGACTTGCGCGGTTTGAACAAGCTCCTCAGGAAGGACAATTTCAAGATGGTTACTTTTTCTCAAGTCCTCCAGGCCCTTCAACTTCAGGACTGGTTGGTGTCTCTAGACCTCAAGGACGCTTATTTAAATATGCCGATCCATCCCAAGCAAAAGAAGTACCTGAGGTTCGCGGTTGGCCACTCGCACTTTCAGTTTCGGGTCCTGCCGTTCGGATTGACCTCCGACCCGAGGGTCTTCACCAAGGTCATGGTGGTGGTGTAGTGTATCTCAGGAAAGGGGGGGATTCACGTCTACCCCTACCTCGACGATTGGTTGATCAGGGCGCGCTCTCCCAAGCAAGTTCTGGATCATCTGTCCGTCACCTGCCACTCTCTTCACAAGCTGGGCTTCTCCCTCAACTTAAAGAAGCCCCACTTGACACCAACTCAGCGGCTCCAGTACATCGGAGCAGTGCTAGATACACCCCTGGGGCAGTGTTTTCCTCCTCAGGTGAGGGCTCATCGCATTCAGCAGATGGTGCACAAGTTTCAACATGCCCAGAGTCTCCCAGCATTCTAGTTCTTGAGGTTGCTCTGCCTCATGGCATCCTGCATTCTTCTCGTGCCAGATGCCAGGTTTCGGATGAGATCTCTGCAATGGGCTATTATGATGCAGTGGTCACAGTCCTCCGGCAGGATGTCGGACCCCGTTTGGGTGCCACCCTTGGTTGCCCAGGACCTTCTGTGGTGGGCCGTCGAAGGCAATCTGATGAGGGGGGCTCCATTTTGGCTACCCTGGCCGGAGGTGACGATCGTGATGGACGCACCCGTCATGGGATCGGGAGCTCATGCCAACGAGTTGACAGTCAGCGGTCGTTGGTCTCCGTCGGAGTCCAGACTCCATATCAATCTGTTGCCGCTGAGGGCCGTCAGGCTTGCCCTGAAGGCTTTTCTGCCGACTGTGCGAGGAAAGAATGTCCTGATTCTGACTGACAACACAGTGGCCATGCACTACCTCAACAAAAAGGGGGGGGGGGGCAGGGTCACTTCCTCTGTGCAGGGAGGCGATGCAGCTCTGGTTCTGGGCCATCCAGCAGGAAATTTCGATCTCGGCAGTTCATCTGGCCGGAGACGAAAACGAGACGGCGGACACTCTGAGCAGGCAGAGCGCGATCTCTCACGAGTGGGAGTTGGCTCAGGAGATTCTCCTGGAGATCTTCGCCCTTTGGGGGACCCCTCAAGTGGATCTCTTCGCCTCCAGTGTCAACCGGAAGTGCAAAAGGTTCTGCTCGCGGGAATTTCCTCTAAGAGGAGCCTTAGGAGACGTGTTCGTGGTGGAGTGGTCCTTCCCACTGCTCTGCGTGTTTCCTCCAGTCCCCGTCATCCCGCAAGTGCTGCAGAGGTTACTGAGGTTCGGTTCCCGGATGATCCTCATTGCTCCGGCATGGGCACGGAGGACGTGGTACCCAGAGCTTCTCGACTTGTCCATCTGCCCTCCAGGTGGTGTTCCCTACCGAGACGATCTGCTCTCACGGGAGGGGGGGTCAGGTTCTCCATCCAGAGGTCAGATCCCTCAACCTTCACGCTTGGCTTCTGAAAGGTTGAGGTATAGGGATTGGGACCTCCCTTAAGACGTGATGGAGGTGTTGCTTTCGGCCAGACGGCCGGCAACAAAGTCCCTGTACCGTTGCCATTGGAGAAAGTTCTGCGACTGGTGCAGGGTTAAGAATGTGGATCCTTTTTCATGTGACATTCCTGTGGTTGTCTTTTTTTGCTTTCGTTGGCCCACAAGGGCCTGCAAGTGGGTACCATTAAAAGGTTACCTGGCGGCGCTGTCTAAATTTAAGCGCTCGTCTGAGGAGTGTTGTTATTTAAAAATTCTGTTAATTTCTCAGTTTCTCAAAGGATTTACTAATGTGTTTCCGCCGTCACCTTTCCAGGTGCCTGGTTGGGATTTGAACATTGTTCTGAAATTCCTTATGGGTGCTCCGTTTGAGCCTTTTACATTCTTGTCCTTTGAGGCTATTAACCCTTAAAACTGTGTTTTTAGTTGCGGTCACTTCCGCTCGCAGAGTGAGTGAGTTGCAGGCACTTTCAGTTAAGCCCCCCTTCACTGTGTTTCATAAGGACAGGGTTGTCCTTAGAGTTCGTCCTTCCTTTCTTCCGAAGGTGGTGTTGGAATTTCATTTAAGCCAGAAGGTTGTTCTTCCGGCATTTTATCCTCCTCCACATCCTGGTAAGGAAGAGGAGAGGCTCCATAGGTTGGATCCTAGGAGAGCTTTAAGTTTCTACATTTCTCACATGTCCCGGGTCAGAGTGGAAGATCAGCTCTTTATTGGTTACGCTGGAAGGCGTTTGGGACAAGCTGTTACTAAGCAGACTTTGTCTAGATGGATTATCTTGGCAATTTCTGAATGTTACCGCTTGGCGGGTAAGGATCCTCCGGTTGGCTTTCAGGTCCATTCTACTAGGGGTATGGCTGCCTCTACTGTTCTGCAGAGGGGTGTTCCTATTCGTATTATCTCTGAGGCAGCCATTTGGGCTTCGGTCCATACTTTTGTACGACACCACTCCCTAGATTCTATCCATGGGCAGGATCTGGCCTTTGGCGAGACGGTCCTTTACTCTGTAATTTGATTGGGCATTCTAAATTTCTATATTCTAAATTATTTTTCCCTCCTCCATACGTTGGTACTGTTTGGGAGTCTGTCATTGATATAGAATACGTCGGAGGACCAAATCCCCTCGAAGAACAAGTTACTCTTACCTGGTAACGTTCTTTCGATGGGATGGTCCGACGTATTCCATATCGCTCCCTCCCTACCTGCCCAGCTACAAAATTACTTAAGCGATTGCAGCTTACGTTTCCGCAAGGCTTTCTGTGGTCATACTGGCAGAAGATTGGTGCCACACGTTCTGGGGGAAAAAACTACAACTGAGGCTACGGGCGTCGTGCGTCCTACTTATAACATCCGGTGACGTCGGCTCGACGGAGGCCCTCGAGGACAGTGTATCGACGTCATCGAGGCAGGATGCAGACGCCGAATATTTTCTGAAGCAGCACAGCTGTGGGGATTACTGTCATTGATATGGAATACGTCGTCGGACCATCCCATCAAAAGAACGTTACCAGGTAAGAGAGTAACTTGTTCTTCAATCCTATCCTCAATCTGCTTGGTACTCCTATTGTTTAGTAATAGTTACATGCCATACAGTTGGAGACAAGTATCACGGTGTTCCGCTCTAGGAAACAAGATGTTGTATGTTTCTGTTCAAGTCATTATAAAACAGTGCCATAGTGCCCTTTAAAAGTCACAATGTTTTCGTTATCAGTTGCTTGACATGTTCCTTTTTTGCATAGAGCACAGTGATGAAAGCACAGACCCTCACAAGTGATGAAACCACCGACACATCCAGTGTCTCAAGGGTGAGTCCTACCGACATGCACAACATGATCTTTTCAAGCGCTGGATCCGCCCTCATATCTAATACAACTTTAATTTTCCCTTGTACCACTTTATGACAATGCACGGAAAATGAAGCAGCACGATTCAGCATCAATTTCTTTTCCAGAGTCAACATCAAGTTCACTCGCCTATCAAGTAATTTGAATGTGCTTGTCCTTTACAAGAATGTGTTATGCTTGCAATTTGAAATAAAATGAAAATGTTTGTGTGCTATCGGTTAGTCACACTAAGTGGCATTTATGGGTTTCTCTCTATATGTACCATCATCTGCATCTGTTTGTCTCCGTTCCATTTCGCTGTTTTCATCCGTACTGAAACAAGTACTGTGTTAGAGGGGGAATGCTGGAACTTAGACTACAATCACTTCCTCCATAATCACTTCCTCCATTGCAACCGGTCCAGAGTATGAGGTATGCGTACTTACAGTTCCCTTGCAAGAATGAAAGTAAATCCTACAAAGGATATTATTGGAGAGTGAAATGCATGTGACCGTGCACTGTTTCAAATGTTTCTGATTTTGGTACTAAGGTTATACTTCCTCCATAATGCTGAATTCATTTTTAAAAAGTTTGAGGGCAACATTAGTCAGTATGTTTTCCACAGTGATCTTTGTTCAAGTACATGTGACATCTCGGATGGTTATCAGGTGAAATCTGAAATGTTTATTATGACTAAATAGCATACTGTATTCGAGGCTAAGGTGTAAGTAATCTGTGCGAAGAAAGATTATATAATCCAGTATGATAGACTTTTTATTTTTTTAATGAATATTTGATTCAAGGAATGTACACAAGTTGTTGAATTAGAAGAGGAGGCCCATGGACCAGAAGAGAATCCCACGGTTTCAAAGAAAATCAAGAAAACAAGGGTAACGAACAAACATGTTTGTTTTGTAGAAGTTTTTAGACTTACGTTTTATTCATGTTTGTTTTTAAAGTGGTATGTGCTGTTTGTGTGCTATACTTTGATCATGTTTTTCAACACATCTCTTAGAGGCCTAGAAGGAAGAGAAGTATAAAGCCACAGACAACAAATGAAACCAGAGATGTCGCTTGCCAAACAGATTTCACAATGAAGCAACTAATATTTGAGGCGCAGCGTGGTCCAGTCAATAAGCAGACTCGTGATGCTTATGCCCAATGGCTGGAAACTGAATGGAATGGAATGTGATGGGCGAACCCTGCAAAGTGTCCATGGACCATTGCTCCTGTGTGACAGCTCGACAAGATGAAACTGAATACAATGAAGCATTGTAATTCCTCGCAGACCCCTTGACACAATCTGCACCTGCCAAAAAATGTTCCATCCAAGAACCATTTGCTTTTAACTGTTTCTCCAATTAATGTGCAAATATCACAACCTGAAATGACGGACTGAAGCTTCAACGCAATTGACCGAGGAACTTGCTAAAGATCTCAACTCCAGTTTGCCTAGCATGGGCGATTTGTCCACTACTGTCGGGTCTCAAACCACATTCATGCCAGAGGATTGGCTATTAAAGGAGCAAAGATACATTGTGATCGACATCTGCCTGCTAGCGATTGTACAGATGCTGAAATGCGTCTATACATTAAGGGGGAACATGTGAGGAGCCAATGGCGAATGTCTCGTATATTACAAGGCACTAACCTGCAAACAAAAGCCAGCTGTGTCCACCTCCATAATACATTTTCATGTTCCGCTCAACCGATGCTGGGCAAAGTGCCAGCTGGAAATCTACTATGTTCATTAGCTTTACTTTTCTGCAGGGCTGCTTTCGGTAAGATTTCCAGTTTCTGTCGATTTGTTGGAGTTGAGTTCCTTGCTAAAACCCAGTACTACAAATATCAAAGAGAATTCTTATTCCCCACTATTAGTCAAGCCTGAAAAATTGAACGGATGTCAATCGAAAGCACATTCTCAGGCAAATTTTTCTGGCTAGCTGGCGACGGACAGTGTGACAGTCCTGAATTTTCAGCTAAGTACTGCACATACCACTTTCAAGAAGTGGAAATTAAACAAATTGTGAGTTCGGAAATAGTGCAGGTGTCCGAATGTACATATTCTGCGGCCATGGAGAAACATGGTTTCATCATATCCGTTGAACATCTTCAATCGAGGGGACTGCAGATATACCTGATAGCCACTGAAAGGCATGTTTCAATAGCCACGGCTATGCGAGAGCAGTTTCCATACATTCGTCATCAATTTCATGTATGGCACGTTGCCAAATCATTCAATAAGAAAATTAGAGCTGCTGCTAGAAAAAAGGGTTTGGAAAATATTTTAAAGTGGTGTCAGTCTATCGGCAACCATCTTTGGTGGAGCGCCAAAACTTGTGATGGGTCTGTAGAAAATCTACATGAAAAATGGCGTTCATTGATGCACCATTGTTCAAACGTACACTCGTGGACAGAAAACCAACATCGACCTTTATTGAAAGAGCAGGAATGCAAGAAGAAGTGGTTGGTGCCATGTTCACCTCCACACAAAGCTCTTGAGAAGATAGTGTATGATAAAATGCTTTCAAGAGACCTGAAGGGACTCACAGAATTCTGTCATACCGGACATTTGGAGGTGTTCCAAAATATGTGCCTAAAGTACAGGCCCAAAAGGTTGCGTTTCGGCATAGACGGTATGGAGGCCACAACAAGACTTGCTGCACTTGCGCACAATGAGAACGTTGGGAGGGAACAATTGAAAACTGCAGGTAACTTTGGGATGGCCTTTACAAGGCAAAAAATGGGCGGCCAAGCCAATATACCAGGAAATGGAATTCTAATTTGTGAAAGATTTGAATGTGTTGGCCATGCATACCCATGGAATCAATACTGATTTTTTGCTATGACATACACAGTGCCACAAAACATTGCAAGCAAGCCATGTCCACCAAAAGAGGAACTTGTAGAAAATGTGACTTCCCGATATAAGTAATTAGTAGGTGTCTTCATAGTCGGCTCACAAAAACACTTTCAATATTACATTGTACATCAACAATTGAATGCTATTACACTCCATTTAAATGCTATAAAAATTATTAAAGTATTTAATTATACATCTGTTACCTTCCCTTCATTGATATTGTTCCTCGATCGATAAGAGACATGTCTGTTGCTATTGGTGATATAGTTGAAAATAGAATTGCCCTAGCACATCGGTGCCCCACTGGCCATTTGGGTTGCTAAAATACTGATGGGCAAATGGATATTTTCCATCAGTCAATGGTACACTGAGGCTTGGTGTCTGTCAAACCCTCTTCTAGACCCAAACCACATATGCATTGCTTGGCACTGATATTGAAGGCCTGTGGTGGGTAAGATTTTCATTGCAATTGTCAATCGCCTCACCTGTGTCAACCCCATAACTTATTTTTTCAAACACCTCGGCAAGTGGGCACCTTCTTTTGATGTGTTTTTTTTTAGTTCTCCATAGCTCTACATAGCTCACCATAGCGTCCGAAATGTCATTTTCCAATATATCCTCTTTGTCAACTATTTGGCAATAAGTGCCTGTTGTTGCTAGGTTGCCATACAGTGTGACTCAGTGTTTTGCTTTGCATGCGTCTCTTCCTGTGTCCTTCCCCTGTGTATTTCCCCTCCAATACCATTCCTCTTTCCTCTCCATACCAACTCTATCGTATCATGCTCTGTCTCTCCTATCTTTTCGAAATGTTTCTCTATCGACTACCCTGCTCTCCTCACTGAATCTGGTAGGAAGAAGTTTAAGGAAGACCTCCTGGTCTCCATCCCTCTGGAGGACCGCACTAAAATCACGATGCTATACAACTTCGAGAATTGGATGGAGAGTAACTAGATGTACCTTAACAGCAAGAAGACGGAGATGATGGTATTTGGCACCCGTCAAGCGCGAGCCAAACTAGTGCACGATTGTGAGGCATTTGTCATTAAGGACACCCGCATACAGGTGTTAGGGCAGGTAAAAACACTTGAACTCGTCATAGAAGCCTCTTTGGGAGCAGATGCGCAGGTGCATTATCTACATAACATAACTCCTATCATCTCTGCCAACTTGGAGCCATTCAGCCTTTACTGAGTGGCAAGTTAAGTGATTGAAGGCCTTTGCTGTGAATGCCTGGGCTGGCCTCAGGAAGGGGTAAGTAGCCATTGAGTCTGATTTTAAACTTGCATTTAAATAAAGAAGACTGAGTGCGTGGTATTGGATGGGTAGCAGAACTATAAGAGGGTGATGTGCAATGGTCAATGTTCAAGCTGGATTAGGGGGATGCACAGTGGTTGAAATAAGGATTTGATTATCGGGAGCTAAAAGCAGCTTGTGGATATCGAACCTCACCCAGTAAACGGGTGGCATCTTTGTGGAACAAGGAGCTAGCACATAGCGAGTCACAAATCCACTTTCCACACTATAAATCATATTTTGTCCTATACAAAAGGTAAAGTATCCTACATGTGTCCTAACGGGAAACTGTGTTTGAAAATATATATGTCAGGCAGGCATTTCTCTCCATGCCAATACGTGGCATGCAGTGGAAAATAGCTCTTGGTGTCAAGCGAACCAGGGTCTAAGCTACAAGGAGGCGCTTATTAACTCCAAGCTCCTTCCAATTTCAAATCCCTGGATTCGAGAAAGAGGTCAAGGGAGTTGCCTTGAATATGGTTTGGTAGGCTGTGGAGGGACATCTGACAGTCCAGTTCAAGTTGGTGGATGCAGGAGATTTTATGAAAGGTTCAAGTCTCCCACAAGAGCAACTGGGGCCTCTGTAGAAAGCTAATCAAGTACAAGGTTTGAGTCAAAGAATAAGTGTTGGGACGGAGGGAACCAGTTGGTCTATAGGTCGGTGGGGAAAGTGAGGGGTTAGGAACAAGCAGCTAGGTGCCATTGTGCTGAGAAGAGCAGGTGAAGGTTTGTGGATGGGAGAGGCTAAGGGGAATCCCCTTATTAACCATTAGGCCAACCCCGCCACCTCGCTTGGATAGCCACAGGTGTAAAGGGAAGTAGGATAGCCAGTTTACATGGTAGCTATTGTGGAAAGGTCATGAAGGGACTATACACGTTTCAGTGATTCAAATGACTGCAAGCTGAGTTATTGTATATTGAGAATTCCTTATCCCAGGAACATGAGTGGTTGGGGGGTAGGGAGGATAGAGAAAGGTATGGGAGTGGAAACATGGGGTAGTTCAGATTGGAGCAAGAGTAACAACTAGAATGCCTTTTTTGTTGATGAAGGGATTGGGTTTATGATCGACGGGGAGAGGGAGGAGGTTTAGGGGGATGGTGGGAACGGAGTTAAGCTAGGATGTGAGTAGACTCCCTTTGTGAAAGGTTGAGACGGTGAGAGCAAGATGTGGGTGATAAGGGGCAGGGTTTCATCAGGAAGAGATGTAGTAGCAGTAGTGCACCAAGGTCACTACCAGTCACAGAGCAACAGGAGGGCAGTCACTAGCATCTAAATTCAAAAGGTGTTGGATAGTTTGTTTCTGCCCTGTGTGGAAGATGTTTCAGGCGACCATCTTGGAGGAGAGCAAGCCATGTACCTAGGCTTACTGGGTGTATACCCTTTCAACTACCTTTCACGAGTTTGTAGTGTGGTCTGAGTGTCCTGCTGTGGGGAAACTAGGAGTTTTTTTAAAATAGATTTTATCCAGAAGGTTTGCAATGGGTGACATCAAATTATAGGAACAGCAAACTAAGTCCAAGGCCAAGCCGTCCAGGAGACAACCATGAAGTACAATTGCACAATCAAAGCTTGCATATAAAATCACATTTTACCAACACCTCAATGTTGTCACAAATCTTGGCCATTAAGAGGACAACAAAAGAACAGGCCACGTGAAACAAAAAGGTAAGTAATAGCGTTAAGTCACAACAACCCTTCTGAATGTCCCCCCCCCTCCAAACAGTACCAGGGGAACAATCAAACAATGGACTTCAAAAAAGAAAAGGATAGAAACAATAAAATATTCAAATGCTTAAACAGGACCATTACCGTTGCATCCAATATCTATTCACAGTGACTGACCAGTTACTATTGAAACACCCAAATCTGACGGGGTCGTGTAGTGGATGTATACTGCTTGCACAATGAACAAGGGGAATCAACAATGCACTCTTTACAGCCTTGACAGTACTTTACTTGATCCTATGTGGACCCTGGCGAAGCTAATAAGAGTGCAGCCAATAACACGGTGGAACTTTTCAAAATCTGCAGGGAGCTATCCAACCCTTCCGCAGTCTCTTCCTCTTCTCTTCCTTCCCAGGCCCTCTGCAATACACTGGCCACACACTTTGCCACCAACATTTGACATCCTGAACACCCTTGTTACTTGCCCACCTAACCCATCCCACAGCCCCTTGCTTCCTTTGGCCTCTCCCCTTCCACCTTCACACCTGAAAAAGTTAGCAGACTTGTCCGCTCTATGAAGGCTTCTTCCAACAGGTTCCCCCCTGCTCGTCCAGAACTTTCAAGGACAACATTGGCTCCTTCACATCTACCCCCCCCCCGACCCTGAACTTGTCGGTCTCCAGGATTATCAATCTAGATTCCGAGCATCCAGAGGCACAAACTGCTTTTCTGAACACCCGTGAAGAACTGCTCGCATCTTTAGACTCCAACTCCCCAGCTGTCCTCATTCTACTTGATCTCTCTTCTGCTTCAACCATTCCATCCTCATATAAAGACTCCACAATAGACTTGGTGTCTCGTAACGGGCACTTCTTTACTAACAGACTGCTCTTCCCATGTCATCCAGGGAACCTTCTCCTCTTCTCTTCTACTTCCTTCTCCACCTGGGGTGTCCCTCAGGGAGTCTATCCTCTCCCCGTGGCTCTTTAACATCTATCTTGCACAGCTGGCACGCCTCATTTCCTCCTCCTCCCCCATCTTCCAGTGTTATGCAGACAACACAACTCCTTTTCATACTTCCTGCTGACTCACTCGCACGACTCACTCGCACCTTCCTTCATCGCTGACTGCCTGTCTGCAATCCTGGCCTGGTGCTCTTTCAGTATTCTCGTACTCACTGCCAGTAAAATTGAGATCATTCTGATTGGGACCCCTGCTTCCTCCTCCTTCTTCCCTTCTCTCTGGCCTCCCACCTTGGGCTCTCCCCTGCTCCTTCTGAAGCCAGAAACCTTGGCGTCGTCTTTGACTCCTGTATCCTTCCTCCCTCACACGCAGGACATTGCAAGAAGTCCTACTTCCAACTCTTCCTTCTCAAAGGAATTCTCCCATTTCTCATTTTTCCCCAGAAGCTCAATGTTTCCCGAGCACTGGTTCTCTCTAGGCTGGACTATTTTTTATTTATTGTATATGGTTTAAAAAAGAAACCTTTACAAATACATTGAGTAAGAAGAAAGAAAAAAACATCAATATCAAAGCATCAATATCAAAAGAGCATAAAAGAACATAAATTACAAATAGAATTTCATTAAAGATACATTACAGCCCAAGGATCCTTATTCTAAAATAGGAAACATTAAACGGACCATTAAAAATCAGTGCAGAAATAAAATTTGATACAGTATTTAAGAAAATATTAGAAAGTCAAACTTCCCTCTGCGTATAGACACATTTTAGTAAAATTTCAATAAAATTCCAAATTTTATATAGATACACAGTACAATCGATGCTATTGGAATTAAAATTCATCAAATAGGTTGATCATAAAGAAGGAACATACAAATCTAGTGATTTAATAAAACCCGCCACAGCAAGTCCATCTATGGTTTTAGAGATGGAGAGATACTGAGACCAGATGAGATGTTCTGCCCCAATGGTCCCAGAGTGTTGAATCTGCATAAGTAAGTGGCCCTAGGACCTTTCAGAGCAACACAATCTAAGAAAAAATGACGGGCAGATTCAATAACCCCAGGGTTGTGGCAGAAGCGACATGTAAGATCCAAGTCACTAATGGCCTTCCTTCTATATAGAACTTCCTTAGTAGGTAACAGGTTCCATCTAAGTTTCAGAAGAAGTGAACGGTAGTGGCGGTTGGGAAATTGTGTCAAAATAAAAGAAAAAGCAGCCTCTCTTCTTATGATCAAATTGTAGGTCGCAGAGAGATGGATAGGCATGCAGTTTTTCCAGCGTATTGCTCCAATCACAACAGTAAAGGCACTCTTTAAGTTTGTTAGGATTGGTCAACAGAGTATCCCCATCAGTAGAGAGATCTAGCAACGACTTATCACAAAGGCCCCTAAATTTTGAAAGATACAGGTTTCGGTCTCGGGATCCCTGTGAGAAGAGCGTCTTACCCGCATCAGCATAAAGAGTGTCCTGTTTAGGAGAGAGTAGGGCAGAAAAACGTGCAAGAGCCCTCCAAAGGATTCTTGCTTGCAGAGATACTAAACCCAGTTCATACCTTATGGCCGCTATTGGGACACAGTTAGGCAGTTTCATAACCTTTCTCCAGAAGATACCCTCAAGGGTGTCCCAAAAGGTCAAGAGAACTAAATAGTGTAGTTCCATTCCGTATATTAATTTTGGAGTCCCCTTTCCCTTGAAGAAATCTACAATTGGCTTAAACGAGAACCTGCCATATTAGTTATCTAACTTAATAGATTTTGAGATAAGCAGGAGAATTTTATGTCTGAGGGAACGTCTTAATTCAGCGACCGATGGTTGGGCCAGAATAAGGAATCCCAGATAGACGATTTTATGTGCTCTTACAATGCTTTCACCACCAATTTTGTAGGCGGGACTATTGTAACATCCTCCTCCTCAATCTACCTTCTTCCACTCTGTGACCCCTTCAGCTAATCCAGAATTGGGCCACAAGACTTATCCTTATTCTTGGCCTTAAGTCCAGGGACCTCCTCTCTCTGCTCTAAAAAGCCTCCATTGGCTCCTGGTTGCTGCACGGATCAAATTCAAATCTCTCTATATCGTCAACAAGGCTGTTTGGGGCCGGGGACCACTCAATCTGCAACTCCTCTCTTAACAAATACTCTCCTTCTAGACCTTTTCGCTCCTCTGGCACCAGCTCTGTGTGTAAAGCATTTTGCGAAACAAGACCCTCTTCTTTTCCTCCTCCTGCTAATCCCTCAGTTGCTGTGATTGGTGTCTTGGACCCTTATGCATCCTCTGGGCCTCTGACCTTTCACACCCAATCTCTCCAGCATCTGTCTTCCTTCAGCACTTGCCTTGGCACACCCTCCACACTGGAGATTCCCACTTTCCGACCAACGCGGCTCCTGGCCGCATAGCACTTGCCATACCTTGCATTGCATCTGCGGCTCACCCTCGAACACGGACACCACAACACCTACACCTATCCCACTGCCTTCTTCCTTCCTGCACTTGCACCTTATGAATATTCACAAGGCATAGTAGGTTTGGCCATCTCATCCCCCTGTTTTTTTTCTGTATTTAATTGTACTACCATCCCATGTTACCTCCCTGCTGCCCTGTGGGTGCTTTGAAACAATGTATTTCCTGCATAAGCACCTAACGAGTGAACAATAAATTAAAAAATATCTGTGCCATTTGTAATAAGTCAGGAAGGGCAACCACTCCATTTCCATATCTTTTGACCACCCGGATAAGGCTGCCGCAAGGCTCATGTCATAAATGTCATGAGCCTTCCGTAGCCAGTCCCCATGCGTGGGAGGATGGGCCCGCTTCCAAAATATCATTCCCCAAGCCCTGGCAGCTAAGACTAGAATGGATACCATATGTGATGGTCTAATATAAGTCTCACCATCGTCATTCTGCCCAAAAAGGAGCAATAATGGAGTCATAGGTCTTTTAATTCTGTTCACTTCCCTTACCCAAGCCAGTACCTCTTTCCAAAAAGCCTGGATTGCTGGGCAGTCCTAACAAAACAAGCCAGTCAGTGCCAACGTTGCACATCCCCTCCAACACATAGGGCTAGATCCTGGAAACATCTTGGAGAGCCTGTCCAGCGAGAACTGCCACTGCTGCAATAATCTAAAGCCATGCGTCTTATATTGCATTGCTGTTGAGGTCGACCATGAATGTCTGCGTATAAATGTCCAGGGATTTCTGCCCTCCAAAAAGGGGTTATCTCAAGCCCAGTGTTGTCTAGCCCTCTGCACGTTTTTATCGTTGGCCTGTAGTAAGACTGAATATAGCTTTGAAATCTGGCCCCTGGAACCCATATGTGACTCAAGAACCTGCTCAAAAGCTGTTAAGAGGCAACTCAGATATGTTTCTGGTACGGTCTGTGGGAACTCCTTTTAGTTGTTAATGGCGTGAAATTAGATATTGATCTCCCAATATCTCATCTAAAACCTATGAAGAAAGGAGCCATCTTTCCACAGCTGTCCTACTTATATTAAGTCTCTCGCATACCTTGACTGAAATCGAGTAGTTAGTGGATCTTCTCCCTTATCGGGGGAGCCCATAGACCCTAAAGGCAAAACCTCTGATTTCATATAATTTTAATTTAAAGCCGGAGCATACAGTGTATGCCTCTACTTCCGCAATCAGCCTTAGGAGAGTTGTTGAGTAAAGGAATCTGAGTGTGCCACTAAGGTTTGCTTTGTGTGGAAATGTTTTTTCATAATTGATAACCTGTTAAAATGTAAATGGTTTGCAGCTAAAATTAAAATACTAGCCCTGCTTGTACTTCCTTTTGACAAGCATCCGAGACAATCAACCACCCTCATCAATTCACAAAACTGTCAGACGCCCAACCAGGAGCAATAAATGGTAATCGTAGAAATCGACACAACTGGTCTTGGCCCCATTGTCATACAAATGGCGGATTCCCTTTACTTTCCTCAGTTTCTGCTATCAAGCCACTCAAAACTCATCCAATCCAAAAATACAGATTATCTATATTAAAAATGGTGAGGATTGACAGCAGATCGGCAATAACGACAACATCATCTACCAGATTATGACAGAGTTCTGTTTAGACGTATTGGTAATCACAGAACTTCACAGCAAACCTAGGTTCTAGCTACCAGCTAAAAATTACAACAAGCGAGTAGAGAAACCATGATTGATATAAACTCGCTCATAGTTTTTGAAAAATGATTTGCAAATGCTACCGCGGTTTAAGATTAATTCACCTCTTTTTGTTTTGCTTTGTCACCCCTAGTGGGACGGGTATGCCCGGACGTGGGTCCCTGTGCCTGCGGGGCCTAGAAACCCAAGATACTCATGGAGGACACCCAACTAGGCCAGAACATGTCTGGGGTTTCTTGTGGCCTTGTGCGGAAGGAATGTGACCTAGCAGTTCAGGCTGGACTGCTCCTTTGGGGCTGGGACCAGGCCTGATTTGCATATGCTCTTTTCCCTTTTCTGTAATGGCTTGGCAGGTGAACAATGGTGTGGAGGGTTGCTCCAGCGGTTTAAGATAATTCTAAACCTTCCAGCCATCGCCTATTTATTTTCCTACATCAACGATAACACTGCAGCAACTATCATTTTGGTGTACCACCAGGTGTTCCACATAAGAGTTTTAGGGTGTAAAGATGTAAGTTCAATTTCCAATGGGAGTATTTTATAAGCGTGTAGAAATGTTTTAACTGGAAAACGGAAATGTTTTTGTAATAATTTTTCACCCAGTTATTCATACAGCTTAAAATATTCTTCCGATCAGGCTATAACAGTAGTTTCATTTTGCAGTGCTATCTGCATTATTGATTTGAGCATATACTTACATAGCTGTGTGTGTGTGTCTTTTTCCCTATTTTTGTTGGGAATATTTGTACTCCCTATTTTTATTTTTGGGGAGTATTTGCCTATTTTTAGACGGTAAAAGTATCCGATACAACCCTTATCTGTAGGACTAGTAGCACCCACCAGGTACCAGCAGTTTTTTTTAACAGGAATAGCCACACTTGCTGGCAAGTATTGTAATCACTGCAATAAAACCTAATAATTGGAGACCTACACTGTGAACTTCTGGTGTGCGACAAACCAAGACCAGATTAAAAATTGCTTGTTGGAGACCAATGATTTATTTATTTGACCATTTCTCAGACCTTGATTTAGATTATCGTTGCCATATAATCCATCTTGGTGCATATCTGTCAACCTGTAACAAAAAAGTTATGGGTGGAAGGTTTTGAATCTATCTGAACTACTGGCATTGCTCTGGGAAACATTCCACACAACCGTTTTTAGCCTGTCTGTGCCATTGCAAAAGGGGTCCTGTCATATGCAAATCAGTCAGGTACTGCCACCAATGGTGGCAGCCAAGCCCGAACTGCTAGGCCAGGTCCCCTCTGCATGGAAAGATGAGCAACCCCAGACTTGTTTTTCGGCCTTATTGGGCTTTCTCAGTGAGGTGCAGCTTAGTTCCCTGTGGCACAGCGAACAAGGGACCCACGTCTGGGTATACCCTCTCTCACATGCTGAGACAAACTGCAACCAAAAAAGGTGGTTGTAGTATCTGTCAACCTGTGGCACCATGTAACGAAGAGAAAAAGGGCACAACAACCACTCTCTAACCATGCCTAGTCTTAAGGTATTAGGTGGTATGTTCACCCCACCTATCAGACGTCGATCATGCACCACATGATTCCTGTGATCAAAGGGTGCTCAGTCAATCAATATTTATTAGGGAAAACGGTGATTTCTAAATGAAATTTCTGTATATTGCCAAGTTATTTCAAAGAAATACCTGTCAACTGTGTTTGCTTAATAAAACCAAATGTGCCAGCCAGCACGTTTTCAAGCCTGTTGTCAATTGTGTGTAACAAATATAATTAAAAACTAACAACATTGATGAAAAAATTGCATAAATGAGAAAAAACAAGAAGCCATCACAATATACGTGACAGTGCTGAAAATTTGCTGAAGTAGGGAAAAGAAATCAAGTAAAAAGTATAAGTGAACATTGCTGATAAGACTTCAAAAAGTCAGGATACAATAGGTTACAATACCACCAGATGTGTATAAACCACTGAAACAAACTTATCCTAATGGTTTAAGACCATAGAAAAAGAACATGTTATTCCTTAATTCAAAAATTCAATTGCCAGTGTGAAAACAATGTTGAATTCACTTGTAAAGGCATAATGTTGAATTAAATTCATGTGAATGTCGCAGGAATCAAAAGGAGCCATAGGTCCATTTGGAAAATACCAACTTCAATCATGTTTCGAACCACTGCACACACAACCAAACCAAAAAGCAGATCTCAAAACATCAAATCGTAATTTCAACAAAAGAATAAGTAAACAAATCCTCAGTTATCGCCACACACCAACCTCCTCACTAATGCAAATTATCCCTCATCGGTGTTAAAAAATTTGAACTTCGAAATTAATTAAGACCTGAAACATCATTGGCCCGAAAAAGCTTAAAGGATTCACATCTAGGACCCACAAATAATAGCAAAAAGATTGGTTTGGAATTGGCATCCTTAAAAGCAATGGCAAGCAACCTAGAACACACATGGAGAAAATGCAAATCAACAACAAATTGGCTTGCTAAATTTATATCAGAAGTCTTCAAAGAACCATTGAAAGAGGTTTTTATTAAATTTATTTTTTACAAAAACGCTTTTAAAATGTTTAAGATGTACAATAAGCTCTGGTTTCATTTTCTTTCGCTGGTCGTGCTGGTATTTGCTGCACTGAGGTCACCTCCATGGTGGTCACAGGAAGCATCAGGTGGTTGTTGTACGGCCTAAGTGTTCCAGGTTGCTGCTTTATCTGTCTATACTTGGTTAACGGTTGCAGGAGTATATGAGGGATTGGTGTGGGCCGGGCTGTTTGTGAGGCTCTACCATCTTCACGCTGTTGCTCCGCTACCTCCCTGTTTGTGCCGATGGGAAAGGGGGTGAATTTGAGTTCTCTTTTTGAGGCTGTGCAGATCCCCATGCTGGGGGATTCTAGGATGGCTGTATAGGTGGTTTGATATCAGGTCGACTTGGTTGATGTTACATATAATGGGTTTCTGACTCTTCCCCTCTTTATCCTTTTATATCTTCTGGGGAGGCACTGACTCGATTGGGAGTGTAAATTGTAAAAGGGCTAGTATTGGTAGAGGGAGATGCTGGGAGTGGCAGTAGATACCTTATCGCCTCTGATGGACGCACAGGACAATGTTTTCTTTTTTGGGCATTCCATGGCTTTTAATCTAGCATCCCCCCTGGAAATCATGAATTATGATTTAGGATTATTACATGCAACGTTTAGGGTTTAAGGTCACCAATTAAGCGACAAAAGATCTTGTCACTTTTAAAGAGGTTGGGCGCTCAAAAGGTCCTATTACTGGAAACTCATCTTTCTAGGGAAGATTGTGTCAGGCTAAAGAAACAATGGGTGGGCCAAGTGGTAGCTTTGAATGCGGAAGGCTGCAAGGGTTGGGTGTCTATTTTAGTACACAAGTTGTCAGATGCAGATTATTGATAAGGAGGCTGGGGCACATGGTAGATGGCTAATAGCCAAAGGCAAGATAGGAAACAGGGATGTGGTGATGGTAAAGATTTACGGCCCTAATCATGCGGACCCCAGTTTTTGGGATGCGTTCAGTGGGTGGTTACAACAATTGAACTGTACCTCTGTGATTACAGGGACGGGGGATTGTAATCTTTCACTGGACACTACTTGACAGCAGGTCGCAAGTCCCCTTTCAGAGATCCGGTATGGACCATGCATTTGAGCGTTTGTTTCAGGTTAATAGCCTGGTTGATGAATGGAGAGCCTGTATACCTTTTTCTCCCTGCCACACTACTCCTATTCGAGGATTGATTATATATTTGAGTGGTGTGATGAATCCTGTGGAGTCATCACTAATCCCCAGCCTAAAGTCTCCTCCCATGTGGCCAGGGGAAGGCAGCCGCTACCTGATCCTGACATTGGGGGTGGTATTTTGAGGATGGATCACATGGGAGGCGATGGCTACCGGGGGAAAGTGGTGACACCAACAGAAGAGACGCAGTATTCATCTTTTTTCTGTGAAAAAGAAACCCAAATCCCAGAGTTTCTAATGGTCTATTTGTCATTTTTCAGAATCCTTTAATTGTAAGGTCTTAAAACCTACTTCTGTTAAACATCTTATGCAGAGCTTTATTCATCCTTCACTTGACATGAATGAAACAAGAAGTTGTCACGACCCTCGCCCAAAACCCCCTCTGGCAAACCCATTGGCCAGGTGGAGTCAGGACTCGGGCCTCTAGAGCCTGGCATCCTCTTCAAAAGCCCTCATGGGGCCAGTCCTGGCGCACCATGAACAACAATGTGCTTGGGAACTACTTTATTGTATTGTCAGCCCACATGGAGGCATCCACATAGCTTGGTTTCTAAGAACCAAGCTATGCGGTCTAGTATTTTGGGTGTGTCAGGCCTGGAACTACTTTCCCTGGTACTACTTTACCTGTCTATATAAACCACACCCTGACTGCAGAACATGCTTCATGTTACTTTGCAGCTTGTAACGTGACGCTCACTGTGTCCAGCTATTCCCTCGAACCTCGGAGAAGCAGAACGTGCAAGGTGACAAAAGGAACCTCATTTGAAGCAGCATTTTACCTGCGGTTTTCATCTTTAAACACTCGCAGCTACTGAAAACAGCTTCCTCGAATCTGCATGCCTCCCGGACAGAACGACCTGAAAGAGGAAGATGGAGGCAACATTAAAGAAAGCTGTAGAGACATTTACAAATTACGAACTGCTCAAAAGGCTTACCTGGCTGGTCGCCTCTCGGCTGGCACCACTCCGGACACTCCACTCATGCTGAAGAACCCCGCGACCTACAAGGAAGGAAAACACAGGTTAGCAAAGGCAAGACTTTGCATCGCATCATAGCACTCTTAATGCGCCATCATTTACCAGCGGGGCTCAACCAAGCCAGTTCGCCGCGCTGAAGCTCTGCATACCTAAGGGAGAAAAAAGAGACATTTTAAACAAAGGAAGGCATGCAGAATAGCAACAAAACTAAAGAACAGCAATAAGACCTAACTGAACAATATCAAACGGGCCGGCGTCAGTGAAGTAACTTGACCGCACTCGCCCATGAAAGACAACGCGCCCCTGCAAAGAAGGCAGGACGGAGAGCACGCCTAATTCTACCACAAGGTGAGGAGAGTGTGCCAGAGGGACTGAAAGCATACGGGGGTGGAGGGAGGATACTTACCCCAGTCGGTCAGTCTTGAACACAGTCCTCCTTTATTTTCAGGCAGAACATTCCCCGCAGACCACATCAGGGCAAAGCTGGGAACCATACCAGCGAGTAACCCAGCTGGGTGGCGTCCCTGTAGATACCAGGTGAGCGTAACAGAAGTACGTGATAAATATAGGAAACCGATGAAATAATTGGACATGACGAGAGGCCTGTGAGGCAAAAGGGGTTATCTTTTGGAAAGACACAATTGTCAGGGGTGAGTCAAATTGAACAGACTATTGGGATTTGGACAGTACTATAGAAAGAAAGGGAAGCCATTGATCAAGCTGGTGTTCCCATTATGAGAAGTAGGAACCGTAAAGACGTTTGCTCTCCCTTCTACATCTGCCCCGCCACTCTTGAATACATGATTTAAACTTATTTGAAAAGCTTTTTTTCTCTGCATTGCCGATTGTTTCCCCCCAGAGCCCTTGTTTTAAGTGGCTGGAACAAGCTTTTCTTTTCCACTTTTAATTATTCCCTTCTCCATTAAAACCATCTGATGGTCTGTCCATACTATTTGTAAAACAGACGTGCAATTGAGATGTTTACAGAGATGCTGCATACATTTAATAATCTTTGAATAACAGATCTTCTTTTCGTACATTCATATTTTATTGACATATATAAGAAAATGCTTCATATTGATTTAGATTCTTCAGCACCACTTTAACGCGGTCCACCTTCAACCTATGCTTCCTCTACACCATTAACAGGTTTCTCGAAGATAACCAGTTAGTCAGAATGACACGGTTCACCTTTTCTCGGTTCAGAATCTACAAACCAGAATGGGCTCTTTGCATATGTCATGACTGACTTGAAGGAATTTGTGAATTATTTACTATCCATTTGTTGTATGATGTATTTAAAATGCAGTATAACATGGAATAAGACTTTTTGCAAGGTACTAATGTTCCGAGTGGGTCTTAGTTTTAAGCAGGAAGTAAAATGGCAGCCATTCTCCGATTTTAAAACTACCATGTTCTGTTTTATTTATTTAATTTTTCTCCTTTTCTTTCCTTCTCTTTTTTTGTAGGCCGTGTTGCTTACTGAGATAGATGACATGTTTCTAATGCATTGCAAGCAATAGGTTGAAAGGGCCTTATTAATGATATCACAATTATTAAAGCTGGGTGATTGTGACAGTTAACACTTCTTTTCTGATTGCTTTGTGCATCATTTAATTTTCATTTGTGGAAAAAAAACATAAGGAGGCTCTGTAAAAAAACAATTATAGGAAATCAATATGAAGACGCATTGCTTTTATGTCTATGCTGGCATTGACTGGTTCGATAAGTGTGCTAATGTTTTAGTAACTGCTCTTAAGGTAATAGGCATGTTATCTATCTTAAAAGATGTTCTACCTAGGGATTTGTGATCCCTTTTCACACTCTACCTGGGCATCTGCGCAGTGCTCCCTTGCCCATTAGTAATGTTTAGCTCACGTCTTGCTAGTGTTTTAAGAAATAGTTGTTTGTATTTGTACCAGTTAATCGTGCTGACCCAGCACCATCTATATTCAATCAACTGAAAAACAAAGGTAAGTAACAAGGAGACAAAACATACTTTATTATTTGCAAGGCAATGCTTTAAAACCACCGTTCACAAAGTTTGGTGTAATCTGCACATGGTCAGTTTAAATAAAAAGTGAACACTATTGACCATTTGTGTAAATAAGCACAGACACGTGAAAGTGCTCATTTTTATGAAAGCATGTATTTTAGAGATATGAGGGAAATAGATATGAAAGATTCCATGTTCACCAAGTGCCACGTGATCAGAGAAAGGAGCTGTTTGTGATGCTGCCTCTCCAAAACTACAAAGCTTGTCTAAAGCCACAGTCCCTCACCCTTGGGAAAGGAATAGGCTTGCCTCAGGAGCCCTGACCCATTGTTTTCCAGCTAGGGAGAGTCCAGCTGTCAGTTCTTTTAAAGCAGGGGTCTGCAATATGTCTCTCCACATGTTTCGAGCTACAATGCCCATCAGCCCTAGCCAGCATAGTTGTAAGGAAATATTTTATTTGTGCAACTTTCCCACCATATTTTACTATGGAACCTCATTCTTTTTGCTTTGTTTTTGAGTGTCCTAATTTTTTTAAGGGAATTCGTCTTCATCTTCACATCCCTTTTGCTAATTTATTATTGTATTTTAGTCATTTATAATAGCGCCACTTTCCCATTTGTATGGCCTCAATGTGCTTTATGGTTGGAACGCCATCGGGGACCAAAGTCCGGTTATGGGACAGATCTAAGAGGCGGGTTAAGATGCATGTGCTTTTGGCCAAGATTAGGACCTAGGAGGGCTGGCTGGGCTCCTGTAAGCAACCCAAGAGATTGTGACGTGGGCGAGTGCTGTGGGAAGTCACAATGTAGCGCTAGTGCAGGAGACTGTATCTTGCTAGACCGAATTTCTTTGTAGGTTGTCGCTGTATTCTAATGACAGAGGTGTTGAGAGAAGTCTGGCTTTTCTGTGCGATACCGTTATGTGACCAGCTAGACCACATTTGTCCTAGTAGTAGCTGCATTCTAGAGTGCGTGGCTCGATAGCCGTGCCTCCGGCTAAATGTCCACCAAAGTGGTACGTTTACACATAACCTAAGCTCAGATGGAGCTTATCTTCGATGTTGCTGTCATCCAATCTTCTGTGGAGGAGAAGAACCAACTACCTTCGTAGACCTTTTGGGCATTATGGACAGGCTACAATGCTAGTTCACCAAATGCAATAGACTGGGATTCTTGGTGCTATAGACAGGTTACCTTTATGGTCTGACTACATATCTCCCATGTTCTACAAATGCTAACCAAGCAGTTTAATAAGCACAATGTCACGGATATCTGCTTGTAGTCTGTGTGATAAACTGGGAGACTAAATTAAGCAGTTATCGGTGCAATGGAGGGTTATCGACATGTATCTTTGGGCATCATGGGTATGCTAAACAAGGTAGGCAGAAATGCTTAAATTGTACCTCATGTGTTCACCTGCATGTGCTTTCTTTTAGTTACATGCATATCTATGTATATCCCTCATGGCTGTCCCCATATGTATTCTGAGGTAATATCAAACTAACTAGTCCAGTTCCAATGCCCTGGAGCAGTGGCGAGCTATATTGAAGCTCCCAAGCACAGAAGGGGCAATCCGAATACATCTTCGAACACATTTCCTACCCCCTATGGTCTATCCAAGTGCGACACATTTCCCAACCCCCAAATCCATCTAAGTGAATAAAGTTAATGGAGAGAGGCCTAGATTTGAGCTACTTGAGCAATGGGTGGAATGGCCCGATTTGAAACACAGCAGTAAATGGAAAACTACCTAAATGTGAGCTACTTGAGCAGTGGGAGAAATGCTTGAATTTGAAACGGCAGTAAATGGGAAAACTCCCTATGGGGGAAACCGATCAGTCATTCAGACTTTCAGTACTGGGAAATGATACATCTTTTGCACACCACACCTTACACTGCAGTGCAATGGGGATACTTTTGTATCACCCTAGCTTTTTACACATGGGATATTTGGCTAATTTTATATGTGCCTAAAGACAAGCTGGTGGCAGCTGTTACATTTTTACGGGTTTACATTCCTTTTAGTGTGCACATTCATGTTTACTGCATATGGCTACTAAAAGTGGCTTGTGCCCTAAATGGCTATCCCACAAGATGTTCTTCTTTTTCTTTTGCTAAATCTTAGTTTGACCACCTTTCCTGCCTTCTCCGGTGAAGAAATGCCTCATAAGGTCAAGCTGCTGCTTTCGCTGGGATGCGAGCCTTTGTTTGTTATGGTCCAGGAAGGGGGCTTGGTCCGTCTAATCCCAGCCCACATTACTGGTGCCAGAAAGTTTGCTACTTGGGCGTATGTGAAAACAGTAGTTTTTCCTGATTGTACAACTACTGGCTGATTGAATGGTGCAGATCCTTAACATTGGTGGGCTTGAACTTGCTTCCACCTTGGATTTTGGATAAGGGGATTCCTCATGCAGCCATTCTTCAGATCTCCGTTGAAGCCAAGAATGCTTCGAATAAGAGCAGCCCATTGATGACCTGAGGACAACTTCGGCAGTGTCCCCATGAAGCCCTGCTCCTCTTCCTGATCTACGTAGACCCTCATTGGTGCTTTAGCCCTTGGACTGCTGGGAGCATCTAGTGTTGGTGCTTTCGAAGGGATTGTGTCCTCCGATGTATTCCTCATCTTTGATAGATCATCTCCAGCTTGCTGGCCTCTGAATTTTCAGTAGAGGGCGCTGCGCGTCGACGTCCCTCGACAGCCTCCGTATCGGCGCCGACGTCATCACGCGTATAAATAGACTTGCGCAGCGTCTGTTGCTCAGTTCCGTTTGTCCGCGCTTTGTGGTGCCTCGGAATATCGTTGCTCAGTTCTTCAGTCAAATAATACTTCATTATTCCTCGAGAATACCGACTCGTACTCGATGGCTTCCTCATCCGAACCGACGACTCCACGGTCCGGCTTCAAAAAAATTTCGAGACTGTGGAAAGAAATTGTCGTTGACGGATCCTCACAGGATCTCTTTGTGGTGCCTGGGAGTCGAGCACCATTGTTCGGAGTGCGAGGACTGCATGTCCATGACGGCGAAAGCCTTTAAGGAGCGTAAGGGGAATCTTGAGATAGGTAAGGCAGTTAAAACTTCTTTGAAAGTTTCCTCGGTGGAGTCGAAACATTCGTCTCTTCGCCATCACAAAAGACATTCTCGTTCTAGGTCTCGAAGCAGTTCCCATCACTCTTCGAGATCTAAGCATTAAAAAAAGAGACGTCGAAGATCCCCTTCCTCGTCGTCTTCCGTTTCCCCGAAAAGGGTCTCCTGCCCCACAAAACATAGCTCTTAGGCTGAGTGGGAGGAATTCAGGAAAAAGATGCTTAGCGTCTTCGAGAAAGCGGCCTCGACCCCCTCGAAGACTGCTGAGGGTGATACCCTGGGTGAAAGACCCGAAAAATCAAAAAGCTGCGAGTCGCAGCACCCGATGAAAGAAGCTTCTCGAGAGCATCACAAATCCTCGAGTAAAGGCAAAGTCTCGTCTTCGACGCTGTCGTCGAAAATCCCTTTGACGCATAGATCTGCGTCTTCGACGCCATTATCAAAGGGTTCTTCGACGCACAGGTCAGTCGATTCGACGCCGACATCGACGCCGAGAAAGGACAAACCCACGGCTACCCCACAGCCAGTGGCCATACCCAGAGCCTCGATCACGATAATGTCGTTGACAACCTCGAGTAGAATTCCGATACTCTCGAGTTCCTCGAGGCCTCTACCAACTTTCTCGACGCCTTTTTCAATGGCTTCAAAGCCTTTAACGTCCGCGTCGACAACGCAACATTTTCTCAGCCAAATATGGCCCCTTCTGCTCTGGAAATGGGATGCATACCATTTCCAAGATCTGATCATTCCAGAGCCTTAGCATCTATTTATGAAGCAGGGGAGAATTTGGATCAGGAGAGACCTTTTGAGTTGCAGAGATCTGCAACTCCTGTACCAGAGGAATTTACCTCTGAGGAAAGTAGGTTTAAGGACCTCCAAGAAGCCTTACATGAAGCAAGTGGGTTGGACACTTCCCCAGAAGTGGAATTTGCCAAACCAGACCCAGGGGAACATGCCGAAACCCCTTATAGAACCTTGATGGCAAGGATAATGGAGTTTATGGGGTGGTCTACACCCTCACCTGCTTTTCAGCAAGACGACCTCACAGACATTTTGGTTAAAGGTCCACAGGAGGATCCTGTGGTGCCATTTCATGCGGCATTACAAAGGAAAATATTGGCAAACTGAGAAACCCCTGAGGTTATCCCAGCGGTTAACAAAAAATTATCAGCCAAGTATAGGGTGTCTACTGCTGACCCTGAATGTTTATCCAGACACCCAACTCCGGAGAGTCTGGTTGTGCAGGCAGCAACTTCATCAGGTAGTAAATCGGCTTACCCTACTGTTCCACAGGACAGGGATGACAAGAGATATGACTCTATGGCCAAAAAAGTATTTTCTGCATGTAGCATGGTTTTGAAATCCATCAATGCTACTTGTACGCTCGCAAGGTTCAGCCACACACTTTGGGAGTGTGCTTCATCAGCGGCTGACTGCCTCCCGGAGGGAGAAGAAAGGGAAGCGTTTCTAAACATCACTAAGGATGGTAAAGACGTAATGTGCGAATCCCTTCAAACTGGCATCGATTCTGCTGACCGCTTCAGCAGGGCCATGGCGGCAAGTACAACAACTGGGAGATTTGCTTGGTTGCGGAAGTCTGGTTTTGCTCCAGATGTGCAAAGCAGACTCTTGAATATGCCCTTTGACGGCTCTTCCTTGTTTGGTAAGAAGGCGGATGACAGTTTAGAAAAGCTTCAAACATCAAAGGCAGCAGCAAAATCCCTGGGAGCTGCAATCCGTCAGACACCATATCGCCCCTCAGGAACCTCTTGGAGAGGTAAGTCCTTTCGCTTCTATTCCGCATTCGGAAGAGGCAGAGGACAGCCGGTTCAAAGGGGTTAAGAAAAAATTCACCCGAGGTGGACGGGTTAAAAATACAAAAGCCGCAGCAGCAGCAGGTGCCTCTTTGCCCTCGGCATCTGCATCAGCTGCCTCCAAACCGTTCTGAGGACTCTCCTCACAGGACACCAGTAGGGGGCAGGTTAACTCAACATCTGACGGAATGGCAGGCTATTACGTCAGATGCTTGGGCATTGGAGACAGTTGCCCAAGGTTACTACCTGCCTTTTCTACGCATCCCTCAGAGTCTTCCACCGGGGAACAGCTCTCTGAAAGTTCCAGATCCGCTCCTCTTGCAGGAAATTGTGTAGACCTGCTAGAGAAAGGTGTCATAGAAACGGTACCTGTAGCGGAGAGGAACAAGGGCTGGTACTCCCCCCTACTTTCTCATACCGAAGAAAGATGGAGGACTGAGACCTGTCTTGGACTTACGAGAATTGCAGAAGTTTCTCAGGAAGGACAAGTTCAAGATGGTAACTCTCTCTCAGATCCTTCAGGCCCTCCAGCTCCAGGACTGGCTGGTATCTCTGGACCTCCAGGATGCTTATTTCCATGTGCCAATCCATCTCAAACACAGGAAATATCTGAGGTTCACGATTGGCGGCTCTCAATATCAATTTCGAGTTCTGCCATTTGGGCTGACCTCCGCCCGAGGGTCTTCACCAAGCTAATGTCGGTAGTGGCTGCAAGTCTAAGGATGCAAGGGATTTACGTCTACCCCTACCTGGACGATTGGCTGGTCAGAGCTGTATCTCCTGAACAAGCTCAGATTCAGCTAGATTATGTCTGCCACTTCCTTCACAACCTGGGCTTCTCCCACAATTTAAGGAAGTCACAGATGATGCCATTGCAGAGACTCCAGTTCATTGGAGCGGTCCTGGACACTTCCCTGGGAAAAGCCTTGCCACCAGAGGTGAGGGCTCAAGATATTCTGCAGATGGTTAAAAAGTTTCAAAATGCCCAACGTCTCCCAGCCTTGGACTTTTTGAGGTTGCTAGGCCTCATGGCATCCTGCATCTTCCTTGTGCCAGAGGCTCCCCTGAGAATGAGATATCTTCAGTGGGCACTGAGAACTCGGTGGTCGCAATTCTCAGGGAGAATGACAGACCTCCTTCAGGTTCCGGACAAGGTGGCTCGAGACCTTCAGTGGTGGGCCTGCCAGAAAAACATCTTGAAGGGAGAACTGTTTTGGCAACCATGGGCGGAGATAACTGTAGTGTCATGATGCCCGCTTCCGGGGATCCGGTTCAAGCCCGGCGTCCCCGAAAGCGGACATCCAGTCCCCAAGGAAGGACCCAGCAACCCCATATAGGGGCCCTTTGGACAGTGTCCTGGCGCCTTTGGCGCCAGGCTCATAAAAGACATCAGTACTGGCGCCATAGGCGCCAGGCTCATTATGGGAATGCTTCGGTGCACTTACCTGATGCAGACCATGCTGCAGGATCCCGGCCTCCTTGAGGCCTGAAAGGAACTACTTTACCTGTGGGACTAATTTATCATCCGGGCGTGGTCGGGGAAGGATACATACCTGATTGGAGGAAGGATACATACCTGGAACTTCTTCCAAGGCTATTTAAACCCCACCCGAACAGCCACACGTGCTTCGCGTTGTTCTGCATCTAGCAGCTGGACGCTCACCGTGTCTGCTCCTGCATCCTGACTTCTGCCACGCCTGCCAGCATCCTGGTTCACCTGCAAAGGAAGAGAAGAAGAGAACAGAAGAACGAAAAGTCCTTACCTGCTAAATCCGCATCCCGAAGACATCTCGCCGACAATCCTGAAAAGGAAGACTTTAATTTAAAAGCTCATCGCGTCGATCGCTGCAGCGCCGCATTCCAATCACCTTTACAGGGCGCCTCCATGTTCAGCAGCGATCATCCGGATTCGCAGTCACGCCCCAGCGCCTAGGGAGAAAAAGACCAGAACAAAAGATGAGAGAGAGAAGGGAATAAGGAAAGCTAAATCTCCATGTTAAGACTTACCTGTTGATTCATTCCCTCTTCATTTCGGGTCCGCGCCGCATCCTGGCATTTCCAGACCCCGGCCCCTAAGGGGAAAAAGAGACATCAGCGTTAATGAGCAAATGAAAGGACATTACCAAAAAACGCTCATTAAAGACTTACCTGATTTCTACAAGGATTTCACCGCTCATCTCGGGTCGGTGCCTGTTCCCCGGCATTCCGTACCCCGGCCCCTATGGGGAAAAAGACACTAGCCTTAGTACATTAATGCATGGACACAAGGGGAACCTCTTATCAAAAAACGTACCTGGAAGCCAAGCAAGTTTGGTTCTCACCAATCCGAAAATCCAGTGAAGTAACTGGATACCAACCCGCCCCTGCATCAGAAGCAGGATGTAGAGCTCGTCCTTCCAGATCCTAAGGTGAGCCGCTACGAGAAATCACAGAAGGGTTTCAAGGAGGGTGAGAGGGGAAAGTGGGAGGCCGATTGCATTACCCCGCAGACAGTTAATCCCCTTTTTTCGCCTACAGAAGGATACTTCTGCGAGCCAGACAAGCCAGATTTGGGGGCCTGGTCCAGTCCGTCTTCCGAACCCTGCGCATCACCTTAGAAGAGGTCACAGCAGCGCGAACCAGGCCAGCGCCTCCGTGGGAGTCAGGTGAGCGTAACAAGTAGTCACAGATGCCTCACTCACGGGGTGGGGAGCCCATACCAACGACTTGACCATCAGCGGTCTTTGGTCTCCATCGGAGTCCAGACTACATATCAACCTGTTAAAGCTGAGAGCAATCAGACTGGTGCTGAAGGCTTTTCTGCCATCTGTACAGGGGAAAAATGTCCTGATAATGACGGACAACACAGTGGCCATGCACTACCTCAACAAAAGAGGAGGCGTAGGATCACCGTCACTGTGCAGAGAGGCAATGCAGCTCTGGTTTTGGGCATTTCAAGAAGGAATCTCTCTATCGGCAGTTCACCTAGCCGGAGAGAAGAACTTGACGGCAGACGCTCTGAGCAGGCAGGGCACAGTCTCTCACGAGTGGGAACTAGCTCAGGAAGTCCTTCAGGATATCTTCACCCTTTGGTGAACCCCTCAGGTGGATCTGTTTGCCACCAGTACCAACAGGAATTGCAATCTGTTTTGTTCAAGGGAATTTCCCCCGAGAGGAGCTCTAGGGGACACATTTGTAGTGGACTGGGAGTTTCCACTCCTGTACGCGTTTCCACCAGTCCCCGTCATTCCTCAAATGATCAGGAGGTTGAGAAGATTCCGGAGGACCATGACCCTAATTGCCCCAGACTGGGCCAGGAGAACGTGGTACCCGAACCTTCTGGACATGTCCATCTGCCCTCCAATTCGTCTTCCACTCGAGGATAATCTTCACTCACAGAAAGGAGGTCAGGTTCTCCATCCAGACATCAGAACCTTCACGCCTGTCTTCTGAAAGGTTGAGCTACAAGGATTGGGACCTCCCTGATGACGCCATGGAGGTGTTGCTTTCGGCCAGAAGGCCAGCAACAAAGTCTTTATACCGCTGCCGTTGGAACAAATTTTGCAGCTGGTGTAGAGAAGAGAATATCGACCCCTTTTCATGTGGTACGCCAACAGTGTTATCCTTTCTACTCTACTTGGCAAATTCAGGCCTTCAAGTTGGCACTATAAAGGGCTATCTCGCAGCGCTATCGATCTTCAAGCGCACTGCAGAGGAGCCATCGTATTTCAAATTACCCTTAGTAATACAATTTCTAAAGGGATTAACTAATGTCTACTCTCCAAGGCCGTTCCAGGTTCCTTTATGGGACTTAAATTTAGTCTTACATTTCCTGATGGGTACTCCTTTCGAACCACTCCACTCTTGTTCGCTAAGATTTCTCACCCTTAAAACTGTCTTGTTAGTGGCATTAACATCTGCTAGAAGGGTGAGCGAATTACAAGCTCTATCTTGTAAACCCCCTCATACAATTTTTCTTAAAGACAAAGTTGTCCTACAGGTGAAGCCTAATTTCCTCCCAAAGGTGGTTTCTGAATTCCACATCACTCAGAAAATTACCTTACCTTCATTGTATACTCCTCCCCATCCGGGAAAAGGAAGAAAGGCTACATAGGCTGGACCCAAAGCGGGCTTTAAGCTTTTACATCAGCAGACTTGCTAGGATTAGGCAAGCAGACCAACTGTTCGTAGGTTACTCAGGGCACAAATTGGGACTACCGATAACAAAACCGACCATTTCCAGATGGATTATTTTGGCCATTCTGGAATGTTACAAACTAGCTGGGAAAGAGCCTCCTCAAAATCTTGGGGCTCATTCAACCAGGGGTATCACAGCCTCTTCGGCCCTCCAAAGAGGGGTTCCGGTTCGAGACATATGTGCAGCTGCCACATGGTCGTCCGCACATACATTCACAAGATTTTACAACCTGGATTTCTCCTCTAGTCAAGAGACTAGGTTTGGCAAAGCTGTATTACATTCTGTTCATTCCTAAAGGGAAACATGGTGTTTTTACTCCCACCTCCAATTACACACCACTGCTATGGGAGTCTATCAAAGATGAGGAATACGTCGGAGGACACAATCCCTTCGAAGAACAAGTTACTTCTTACCTGGTAACGTTCTTTCGATGGGATGTTCCTCCGACGTATTCCTTATCGCCCCTCCCATCCATCCCCGCGTAATAATTCCCTTCTGGTTGCAGTTTACGCTCCTTTAAGGTCAATAACCAATGAATGTAAAACAACTGTTAACGTTAAAATGGAACTGAGCAACGGACGTTGCGCAAGTCTATTTACACGCGTGATGATGTTGGCGCCGATACAGAGGCTGTCGAGGGACATCGGCTCGAGGGACGTCGACGCGCAGCGCCCTCTACTGAAAAATGTTTCCGAGGCCAGCAAGCTGGAGATGATCTATCAAAGATGAGGAATAAGTCGGAGGAACATCCCATCGAAAGAACGTTACCAGGTAAGAAGTAACTTGTTCTTCTTGAGGATCCAGCCCTAAGAGCTTTGAGTGTCCCGTGATTGCCCGGTGTACTGACCAGCTCCCTTGTGGGCTACCTCGCCAGAACGGTCATGTTCCGTGTTCAATCCTGGTACTTTGGTGGTCGCCAGCTTGTACCACAAGTTGCATTTTTCCCCCCTAATTCCAGCTTCCTATCTTCCAGGGAACCTGTCCTGGTGCAGGTTATGTGACCATGAATAGAAGGACGCCAGTCGTTGCCTGCAAACGGTGAAAATTGCTGGAACTTGCCTTCCTCCATCCTGTGAAGTGTCCAGAAGAGGTCTGCATCGTTGGAATCTGTATTTGTTCGACAGGGATTGCATTTTGCAGTTGCACCCAACCAGAAGAATGCTCAAACATGCAACCCTTGGGCACCCCTCACTGGAACAAAGAATGAAAGATCGCGCTTCCTCCCCCCTCTCCCAACAGTCAACCCCATTGTGGTCCCTGGGAAAATGAGCCTTGGGTGGGGGTGGTGGCTGCGGGGGTTGCATTGGGTTAAGTTAGCATACCTGTTACTGGGGGGAGAGAGATGGGCAAGGCGGCATACAACCCTAGTCATAGTAGTGGCTGGTAGGGGAGGTGGTAAGGGGCGCACAGTGTACCCAGAGACCCACTGGTCACTGAATGTGCCTGAGAGTAGTCAAACTGCCTAGGGGCAATCCGCTTTACTGAAGGACGATAATGCCATCCAAAGGTTTACAGGTATGTTTGTGGCATATGGTTAGGGAAAGTGGCCTGCTCCACAAGTCCCATGCTCCAGATCATTTGATTGCAGGACGGTGAGAGACATCAAAGGTTCCAGCATGAAAACATCAAAGTTTGACCACTGACAACATTTCCACAACATTCCAGAGTTTGACTCCCAAGCCACAATATCTTGACATTCAATAGTCAGTCGCTGGTGGTCTCCTCCTTCAACCATCACTCTCCTTCCCAGGCCGCTGTCGTACTATTCTTCCGTTTTACACTCCCACTCTTTTCACCTGTTCCCTTCTTCATCCTCCCACTTTGGTTCTCTCTGCATTCTCCCTTCGCCCCTACTCTCCTTTGACTAACTATTCTTCCTTTCATGTTCGCTCCCCTACACCATGCAGTCTATTCTTAGTTTAGTTTTAGTTTATTTAGTTGTACAGCACACCAGACCCTCGGGTAACTGGGCGCTTAGAGCTTATACAGAGGTTACAGCATTGTGGAGACATGGATTTACAGAGAATAGTCTGTGGTTGCAGATAGGTACATGCGATTTTTACAGAATTTACAGAGAAATACATAGGGGATTTTTTACAAGAGAACGGGTGAGTTAGGAAAAAGCAGATGATTTAATAGAAACAGTGATTATGCATGGGGAGAGAACGATAACAATATACAGTGAGGCACATGGATTATACAACGGGAGAGTACAGCTGGGGAGAGTGCAATGTGACCAGGAGTTGCAGTTTATGGTCGGTGAAGGGAGCCATGGGAGGCGGTGTCCGATAGGGAGGGCCCTATGGCGGTGCCCAGTGCTGAGCAGAAAGGGAGCTTCCTGAGGAGCCAGTCCTTGACTTTATCTCTGAAGGTCCAGAATGCGGATTCTGTCCTGAGGGAGAGGGCATTCCATTGATTGGCAGCTAGCACTGGGAAGCTTGCTCCTACAGCTCTTTTTAGGTGAAATCTTGGCACGGTTAGGCAGTGCGAGTAGATGGTACGGGTAGGACTAGTGGGGCGGTGTAGGTTGAATTTAACCGCTAAGTATTTGGGAGTGGTGTTTGATAAGCACTTGTGGGTGATTACCATTGAGCGAAGAGCGATTCTGTCCCGAACTGGGAGTCAGTGGGCGGCGTCCTGTCTGAAGCTGGAAATATTCACGGATCTTGGTATACTAAGGCTACTCTTAAGGCGTTAGAGTAAAGGACCTGGAGTTTGTTGAGGTTCCCTTCAGAGGTGCCTAGGTAGAGTGTTGCAGTAGTCGATCTTGGATAACACTAGGGCCCTGGCTAGTGTGATGCAACGACTAGGTGAGAGGAGTTGTTTGCAGGCATTAATTCATTTGTTAGTGTAGGCCATAGAGGATGTGGTTGCGTTCACCTGCTTCTTAAGGGACAGTGTGGAGTCTAAGTAGACTCCCAGGGTTTTGATCTCTTTGGCCACTTTGATCGGGTTCCCATCAATGTTGATGGATGCATAGCGGGGGTCTAGTTTGTTCAGGCGGTTTTGGGGTTTGATGATCAAAAGCTCTGTTTCGACGATCAAAAGCTCTGTTTCGAGGGGATTGGGTGCTCCGACGTATTCCATATCTGACAGTAATCACCACAGCTGTGCTGCTTCGGATAATTTTCTGCGTCGATGACGTCGATACGCTGTCCTTGAGGGCCTCCGTCGAGCCGACGTCACCAGATGTTAAGTAGAACGCACGGCGCCTGTAGCCTCAGTTCTGTTTTTTCCGCGAACGTGTTCGCTTCGGAGATCTCGGCACGCCTCGGTACTAATGAATCCTGTTCTTTCGGTTCTTCGAACCTGTTCGTTTGTGTATTAACATGTCTTCGGCTTCTTCCACCCTGCAGTAAGGTTTTTAAGAAGTGTCGGGTTTGCGGGTCCATGATGTCGTTGACGGACACGCACAACGCTTGCCTCTGGTGCCTCAGGGAGGACCACGATACGGATGACTGTGTCGACTGCCAGTCACTTATATCGAAGGCCTTACGGGAGCGTAAGAAGAAGCTGTCGGTGGGTAAGGTGGCCAAGCCCCGGAAGTCGCGATCCACTGGACTTTCGACGGATGATTCGAGGGGCTACTCTCGGCATCATCGTCGTGAGTCCGGGGTGTCTCGGTCCAGGAGTCTGTCTCGCCATTCCTCTGCCTCTTCGAGGCACTCACCGAAGCGCCATCACAGGTCGCCTTCCCCGTCCTCATCCGAGGAATCCGCCCATCGGCGGGTTGCTTGTCCCAACAAGCATTGCACTCCTGAGGAATGGGATTCGTTCCGGCAAGAGATGATGGCGATTTTTCAGTCGCAGGGCTCTGTTCCATCCGCGCCGTCGAAAGACGCCGGCCGTGAGTGTGCTAGAGACCCCACTTGTGTGCCTTCAGGCTCGAGAGGTCGTCGCGACCACCGGGCGCCTTTGAGGTCCCGGTCGGACAAGGCCGGTCGCTCTAGGCATGCCCGTTCCAGGTCCCGGTCCTCGACGTCCTCGAAACCGTCGGAGCCTGTGAAGTCTTCGAGGAAGACATCGACGCCTTTGGCGCTGAGGTCGTCGAGGGACTCTCTCGAGGCTCCGCCTCCAAGGAAGCCATCGGCGCCCAGGCTGTCGAAGGACACGCTCGGGGCTCCGCCCTCTACGCCTTTCGAGGCTACTTTGTCAGAGGTACCCCGTGGTTCGTTGGAACGCCATAGAAAGGCTCTGGCCAAGGCTAAAAATGTCTTTGTCCCTTTTTCTGTGCCCTCATTCCAGCCTCTGGATTATATTTCTGAGGTGGATGAAGGGTCCGAGGAAGGTTTGGTTCCTGAGGAGGTACCTGACGAGATTTTGTCTGGGCACAGACAGATTGAAGACCTGCGTCGTGCAATGACTGCTGCAAGTGGTCTGGGCACCTCTCCGAAGGTAGAGTTCTGTAGGCCTGAGCCTGGCACCCATGGCGAGTCCTCGTACGGGTGCCTTATGTCGAGGGTAACAGAATACTTAGGGTGGTCTACGCCACCAGGGGATTTTTTGAAGGATGACCTGACGGATATCCTCGACCAAGCTCCACCAACTGACCCAGTATTGCCATTCCATATGGCCTTACAAAGAAGGGTGTCGGCGGCTTGGACTGCCCCGGAGAGTCTCCCGGCAGTGAGCAAGTCTTTGCTGCGAAAATACCGTCCAGCCAGTAGCGACCCCAGCTACTTGACCACGCACCCCACTGCAGAGAGTTTGGTGGTGCAGGCGGCTACGGCCCCAGCAAAGCAGACGTTGTACCCTACCATCCATCCTGATAGGGACGACAAACGTTTTGATGGCTGGGCGAAGAAAGTGTTTTCTTCAGGCAGCCAACTCCGTGTGCCTTGTCACGTTTCACGCACACTCTGTGGAACTGTATTTCGTTAGCAGCTGATCATATTCCCGAAGGGGAGGAACGGGATGGTTTTCTTGCCATGGTGCAGGATGGCAAGGATGCCGTGTGAGTCTGTTCAGTCGGGTCTGGACATGGCGGATTGTGTCAGCCGGTCCATGGCGGCAAGCACCGTAATACACAGGTTTGCATGGTTGCGGAAGTCAGGGTTTGCTCCTGATGTGCAAGCCCGGCTCCTCAACATGCCCTTTAATGGTGAACATCTTTTTGGCAGTAAGGCTGACGAGAGCCTTGGGAGGTTGCAGACCTCCCAAGCTGCAGTGAAGTCGTTCAGCGCTGCAGTTCGCCAACCTCCGCCTTTTCGTCCTAGCGGACAGCAATGGGAGGTTCCTTTCGATATTACTCTTCCTTTTGTAGATCGAGAGGAACTACAAGTGAAAGGGGCCACCGTAGGAGTGCCCGAGGTAGAAAACAGGGTACTCAAGGTGCCAAGGCCGCTCGGGCAGTTGCCTCTTTACCCTCAGGCAATGCTGCAGCCGCTTCAGCTCAGTCATGTGGCCATGTCCCATGGTTCGCCGGTTGGGGGAAGGCTGGCGCAGCATCTTGTAGAATGACAGGCCATTACTTCAGATGTGTGGGTTCTGGAGATCATAGCCCACGACCACTGTCTTCCTTTCCGGCAGAGGCCTCACGACAAACCACCAGGGAATCTCTCTTTAAAGAGTCCGGATCCGCTCCTTGCGCAGGAAATGCAAGCTCTGCTGGAGAAAGGAACCATAGAACTGGTGCCTGTAGCGGAGAGGAACAAGGGATGGTATTCCCCTTATTTTTTTATTTCAAAGAAAGACTGGGGATTGAGACCCATCATGTACTTGCGCGGTTTGAACAAGCTCCTCAGGAAGGACAAGTTCAAGAAGGTTACTCTTTCTCAAGTCCTCCAGGCCCTTCAACTTCAGGACTGGTTGGTGTCTCTCGACCTCAAGGATGCTTACTTACATGTGCCGATCCATCCGAAGCACAAGAAGTACCTGAGGCTTGCGGTTGGTGACTCACACTTTCAGTTTCGGGTCCTGCCGTTCGGATTGACCTCCGCCCGAGGGTTTTCACCAAGCTCATGGTGGTGGTAGCACCGTATCTCAGGTAAGGGGGGGATTCATGTCTACCCCTACCTGGACGATTGGTTGATCAGGACACGCTCTCCCGAGCAAGTCCTGGATCATCTGTCCATCACCTGCCACTCCCTTCACAAGCTGGGCTTCTCCCTCAACTCAGCGGCTCCAGTACATCGGAGCAGTGCTTGACACATCCCTGGGGCAGTGTTTTCCTGCCCAGCTGAGGGCTCATCGCATTCGGCAGATGGAACACAAGTTTCAACATGCCCAGAGTCTCCCGGCGCTCGAGTTCTTGAGGTTGCTCGGCCTCATGGCATCCTGCATTCTTCTGGTGCCAGAGGCCAGGTTGCGGATGAGATCTCTGCAATGGGCTTTCAAGATCCAGAAGATCCAGTGGTCACAGTCCTCCGGCAGGATGTCGGACCCCGTTCAGGTGCTGCCCTCGGTCGCTCAGGACCTTCTGTGATCTGCCGACGAAGGCACTCTGATGAGGGGGGCTCCATTTTGTCTACCCTGGCCGGAGGTGACGATCGTGATGGACGCATCCCTCACGGGATGGGGAGCTCATGCCAACGAGTTGACAGTCAGCGGTCGTTGGTCTCTGTCGGAGTCCAGACTCCATATCAATCTGTTGGAGCTGAGGGCCATCAGGCTTGCTCTGAAGGCTTTTCTGCCGCCTGTGCGAGGAAAGAATGTCCTGATTCTGATGGACAACACAGTGGCCATGCACTACCTCAACAAAAAGGGGGGGGGCAGGGTCACTTCCTCTGCTGGGAGGCACTGCAGCTCTGGTTCTGGGCCATCCAGCAGGAAATTTCGATCTTGGCAGTTCATCTGGCCGGAGACAAAACGAGACGGCGGACGCTGTGAGCAGGCACAGCGCGATCTCTCACGAGTGGGAGCTGGCTCAGGAGATTCTCCTGGAGATCTTTGCCCTTTGGGGCACCCCTCAAGTGGATCTCTTCGCCTCCAGTGTCAACCGGAAGTGCAAATGGTTCTGCTTGCGGGAATTTCCTCCAAGAGGAGCTTTTGGAGACGCGTTTGTGGTGGAGTGGTCCTTCCCATTGCTGTACGCGTTTCCTCCAGTCCCCGTCATCCCGCAAGTGCTGCAGAGGTTATGGAGGTTCGGTTCCCGGATGATCCTCATTGCTCCGGCATGGGCCCAGAGGATGTGGTACCCGGACCTTCTCGACTTGTCCATCTGCCATCCACGTCGTCTTCCCTACCGAGACGATCTTCTCTCACGGGAGGGGCGTCGGGTTCTCCATCCAGAGGTCAGTTCCCTCAACCTTCACGCTTGGCTTCTGAAAGGCTGAGGTATAAGGATTGGGACCTCCCTGAAGACGTGATGGAGGTATTGCTTTCGGCCAGATGGCTGGCAATGAAGTCCCTTTACCGTTGCCGTTGGAGAAAGTTCTGCGACTGGTGTAGGGTTAAGAATGTGGATCCTTTTTTCATGTGACATTCCTGTGGTTCTGTCTTTTTTGCTTTCGTTGGCCCACAGAGGCCTGCAAGTGGGTACTGTTAAAGGTTACCTGTGTAAAGACTGGTAGGGGGTGTCTGTACTTCCGCTCTCTATATGGTAGAGGAGAGGCACAGAGGACCCCAGCCAAGATTCTCTATTATTGGTACGTGGTCGAGCAATCAAGCCCTAGCTTCTCAGGAGGTGATGCAGGCTGGTTCTTAAGTACAGTGTAGTCCCCGAACCCCCACAAAGGAATGTCCACACACTGTATTACTGAAAACAGTCTTTATATAATTAATATTCAAAGGTATGTACACCATCACAATAACGCACTGTGTACTCGGAAGTCAATAAGGATAAATATTTACAATTCTAAAGTGGTACCACTAATGTTATCAAATCTCATTAAAGTGCATCAACTGTACGGTTAAAATGTCACACAGATTAATAACGAGGAAACCAGCAATAGAGATAGGAAGGAACGCAAGATGGTTGAAACAATAGGCAGAATACTGACCCCTACCACTAGGCACAGTTCTGTGTGGAGATCCCCCCCACCTGGGCAACCTGTAAATAAGATATATAGCACAAACCCAGTCCATATGTTCAAATAGTCTCACTTCTTCCTATTAAGGTTTTTACCCCCCCAATCCTTCTTGAGTGCCTCGCTTTCAGGCGGGAGCCACGGATCGTCGAGAGGTGTCGGGGAACTTGGCGTTTGTTGTCGGGGAATCGATGGCCCTTCTTGAGTGCCCTCCCTTTAAGGCAGGAGTCGCGGGTCGTCGAACGTCCGACGGTGAACAGGGTGAACTACGGCAGGGAAGTGGCAGCTTCGTTCCTAGCAGTGCTCGTCGACAACAGAGCGTTGGCGTCCTGCAAGGAAGAGGTGTGCTGGGCACCTCAGTGACGATAGTTCTGGACCGCAAGAGATGATGAAGAACTGTGGCCCAGCAAGGGCGTTGAGTCGTCGCCGTCTCTGTGGTTCTTAGGTGGTGGGAAACCCACCGGTGGATGCTGCTCGGCGCGTCGACGGTCGGGCCTTCTCCTGCGGGAGACAAGCGGGTGACAATGCAGACGAGAGCGTCTGATGATCAATGGAAGTTCTTAGGCAAACGGGAGCACGGCGGCTCCGGTCGGCGACGGCGGTCGTCGACAGTGGCGGACAACAGTCAGAGTGCTTCTCCTTGGAGTTCCCCAGCAGTCCCCGTATCGGGTCGGCAGCCTGTCGAAGGTCTGTCTACCAGGGAGCGTTGGCAAAGATCAGCTGTGCACGATGGTCCCTCGTAGCTCGGGAAGAGGGCGCCTTACCAGGTTCTCGCTGGGTCAGTCCTTGGAAACACAGCAGCTTTCAGATTGCGAAGGAGAGCAACAGCAATTCTTCTCGTCCAGCAGGGTTTCAAGGTCAAGCGTCAGTTACTCCAGTTACTCGTCGTAGTGGACTTCAGCTTCTGAACACGATTCCTAGCAGTGAGAGTTCCCCAGATATACTGTTGATCTCCCATTCATTCCGCTGGGTCACACTCAAGCATCCAATCACGACTGCGGGCATCAATGCAGGCAGGCAGCCAGTCTGGCACACAAGGTATTCATGCCATTCACTTCTCTCCAGACACTCACAACAAGTTATGTGTATTGGGACAAGTACCGAGTCATTCAACACTCCAAGCTGCGTTCATACCGGTTTCGGTCTGTCATTGTGTCAACCACCAGATACTAGACACCCACAACACAGAATGCAAATTCGTCACACACTCTATTCACCCAGGTCCCACCCACAGGAGGTACCCACAACATGCATCACCTGGAAGGCTCCAGCTAGTCTGGACGAGCCTTCACAACAATACCATATATGGCATTTCCACCCAACAGCCAGTCAGGGGGAAGGGACAGAGTCAGGGCTTCCCAGGACTTTGGGAAAACAAGGTAATGGGTAATAGAAAGCAAGAGACCACCGGGGCCCCATCTTGTTTTCCATCAGGAATCAACTGATCCCAATGGCAGGGCCGGGGTATACCAAAATGGAGGATACTCTGCGCACCTGTCAAATTCAGCATGGAGCTGCCACCAGCCCATACCCTGCTCTGCGGGCCACCCAGAGGTGCTCAAAAACATACACTAGGGGCACAGGGTTGTACCCCCACCCATGGGTGCCATAAGGGTATCCCACGGGTCCGTTCACCAAACCAAAAGAAAGAGAGCTGCACCGCCAGGAGTTTCACATGAACTCCTGTGTGGAAAACACGACAGAAAACATGATAAAAAGCAGTAAAGGACAAGGATGCGGAGGCCCTGACCCTCCGATGCATTTCCAGCATCACAACCTGGCGGCGCTGCCTATATTTAAGCGCTCGTCTGAGGAGTGTTCCTATTTCAAAATTCCTTTAATTTCTAAGTTTCTCAAAGCACTCATTAATGTGTTTCCGCCGTCACCTTTCCAGGTGCCCGGTTGGGATTTGAACCTTGTTCTCAAGTTTTTAATGGGTGCTCCATTTGAGCCTTTACATTCTTGTCCTTTGAGACTGTTAACCCTTAAAACTGAATTTTTAGTTGCGGTCACTTCCGCTCGCAGAGTGAGTGAGTTACAGGCACTTTCAGTTAAGCCACCCTTCACTGTGTTTCATAAGGACAGGGTTGTCCTTAGTGTTCATCCTTCCTATCTTCCGAAAGTGGTGTCGGAATTTCATTTAAGCCAGAAGGTCATTCTTCCGGCATTTTATCCTCCTCCGCATCCTGGTAAGGAGGAGGAGAGGCTCCATAGGTTAGATCCTAGGAGAGCTTTAAGTTACTACATTGCATGCATGTCCCCGGTCAGAGTGGATGATCAGCTCTTTATAGGTTACGCTGGAAGGCGTTTGGGACAAGCTGTTACTAAGCAGACTTTGTCTAGATGGATTATCTTTGCAATTTCTGTTTGTTACTGCTTGGCTGGTAAGGACCCTCCGGTAGGCTTACGGGCCCATTCTACTAGGGGTATGGCTGCCTCTACTGCCCTGCAGAGGGCGGGGGGGGGTTCCTTTTGATGTAGTCACTTGGGCTTCGGTCCATACTTTTGTACGACACTACTCCCTAGATTCTATCCATGGGAAGGATCTGGCCTTTGGCAAGGCAGTCCTTTACTCTGCAATTTGATTGGGCATTCTAAATTTCTATATTCTAAATTGTTTCACCTCCTCCATACGTTGGTACTGCTTTGGGAGTCTGTCATAGATATGGAATACGTCGGAGGACGCAATCCCCTCGAAGAACAAGTTACTCTCTTACCTCATAACGTTCTTTTGATGGGATGGTCCGACGACGTATTCCATATCGCTCCCTCCCTACCTGCCCCGCTACAGAATTTCTTATGTGATTGCAGCTTACGTTTCCGCAAGGCTTTCTGTGGTCATACTGGCAGTGGTTTGGTGCCACACGTTCTGGGGAAAAAACTACAACTGAGGCTACAGGCGTCGTCCGTCCTACTTATAACATCCGGTGACGTCGGCATCGACGCAGGACGAAGACGCTGAAAATTTTCTAAAGCAGCACAGCTGTGGTGATTACTGTCATAGATATGGAATACGTCGTCGGACCATCCCATCGAAAGAACGTTACCAGGTAAGAGAGTAACTTGTTCTTCATCATTGTTGAGGCATATGCAGTGTTCTGCCATCCATGCCTGGATTTCCAGGTAGATCTCGTTGATTCTTTCACAATCATATTTATAGTCCCCGTGAGGGTGATGAGCACCTGAGTGTCATCAGCGTAATTGGTATATGTGACACCCAGGTTGTCAAGGCGATCAAATAGGAGCTTGGTGAAGATGTTGTAAAGCGTTGGGGAAACGCACCAGCCTTCTGGAACGCTGCAGTGGATGGGGATCGGACAGGAAGGAGTGTATCATGGTAGAGGCTTTGCTGGAGAAGGCAGCTGCTGAAGAGAGGTGATCAGTAAGGATTTTGTGATCGACCAGGTTGAATGCTGCCGACGGGTCCAACAGCAGAAGCATGGCAAGCTTGCCGTTGTCCTTAGCCTCGTCCATTTGGATTTTGAGATCCAGGAGGCCTGTTTCCGTTCCGTGTCTGGGCCTGAAGCCAGATTGTCTGAGTCCTAGTAGGGTTGTGATCCTCCAGGTGTTTCTGGATCTGGAGGTAGGCTACTCTATCTAGGATCTTTAGTAAGTAGGGGACAGTGCTGATGGGCCTGTAGCTAGTGGGGGTGTTAGGATCAAGATTGTTTTTTTTTAAGGAGGGGCATGACCCAAGCTTCCTTGAGGTTGTTGGGTACTGTGTTCGTTTTGAAGGATGAGTTGACTAGCGCTGAAATAAATGGGGCTAGTTCCTTAGCGCCTTCCTGGATGACTGTAGCCGGGCAGAGGTCACCTTGGCATTTCGAGGGTTTGAGACTTTTTATGATTTTCTCAACTTCTTTAGCCGAGGCTGGCGAGAAGGAGAAAGGTGGGCAGTCTGGTATGTTAAGCGGGGGGAGGGCGTTGGGGGAGGTGTTCTTGATCAGGTTGCTCTTTTTTTTTTTTTTTTTCAATTTTAGCTTCGAGTAGAGCGATTTTTGCCTGCAAGAGCTTTCTGGATGTTAGCACACCAGATTGCGTCTTTAGTGCAGGTTTCAGAGGGGGGCGCAGGTGACTCTAGCTCTCTGAGAATGCTGAAGAGCTCTTTAGTTATGGATTCGGCGTTGTGGATGTGGTCGTCATAGGTTTCCTTTTTTGCATTAAGGATGGCGGTTTTATAAGCTGTGGCTGCTGCAGTGAAGAGGGCTTTATTGTTTGGGCTGGGGGATTTTTTCCAGCATGTTTCTGCTGCTCTTTTGGCGTTTAACTGTTTCCCGACAAACTCCTTTCCCCCATTTTCCCTGTCCCACATTTCTCACTTTTCCCGTCATTACTCTTGCCTGGCCTTTCATCCATCTACCTGCTCCTCGACATCCACTTCCCCATGCAATGGACCCTCGGCCCATATTTTTGTTTCATCTTCCGCCACACATTCAGTACACTTGTTATGTTAAATTATTTATAGCGTGCAACCAAGGGCCCTGAGGCCTGAGGTTATGTAGCCAACAAACGCAACACGCACAAGCAGGGGGGGGCACACCACAAGACATTAGAAGAGGCAGCGAACATTACTGAAACATATGGGTCTTGAGCTTCTGTTTAAATAGGTCTTTACAATCAAAGCCCCTGAGTTCGGGAGGCAGAGAGTTCCTTGCAATGGGTGCAGTCGCAAGGAAAGCACCTTTGTGAACCATAACTAAATTAGTTATTGGAACCAGCAGCAGATTGCTGTCATTAGATTTCAGTAGTCTAGTGGTGATTTGTTTTTTTTTTTGTTTTTTGTGAAGGGTTTCTCAGAGATGGGTGGGACTTTTCCCAGCAATTCTGTCCTCTGAGGAGCCAGTGTAATTTTCGTCTGGCCTCATACACATGCGGTATTGAGACCAGATACTCTTCAATGGCACCCCTGCCTCCTTCTGCTCCCACCTCCACACGCACTACGGGCCAATTACCAGCCTTGTCTCCTGTCTTCTCTACCTTCTCCTTTTTCTATCTCTCGGGCACTCTCGCCGCTTGCGAGCAGGAGACTGATGTCCCATGTACCTCCCCCACCCCTCATAAGTCTCTCAAAAGTGGCAATTTGCTCAATGTTGCCACTCTGAGCACTCGCTCGGCTGTCAAGCACTCCTTTGATATCTGCCACCTCCTTGAACTCTTGGACCTTGATGTTCTTGCCATCACTGAGATTTGGTTCAAGAACAGCTCTGTCACAAGTTTTGACACACTTCTCCCTGAAGGCTACATTATCCTCTCTGAACCCAGGACTAACAGACCAGGAGGTGGAGTAGCCTTGATCTATCCAGAGTGCAACCCTGTGTCCATCATTCCCACTCAGGCCTATTCCCCCTTTGAATGGCTGGTATGCTGGCTCTCCCTCTCTCCAATCTCCTCTTACTCTGACCACCTTCTATAGGCTACCTGCACAGTCCACCCAGACCACTTCCTCTCTGGATGCGCTGACCTGGCCATCTCTCTCCTCTCCACCTCCTCGCAACTCCTCCTGCTCGGTGATCTAAACATCCATCTGGACTTTCCAGACTCTTCGGGACCTTTCCGCAAAGTCTGCAACTCTCTGTCCCTATACATTTTACCTTCTGGGTCGACTCACACTGCAGGCTACACCTTTGATGCCATCATCTCCACTGACATTCCTCTCGCCACCCCTCTTACTAGAGCACTCTCCTGGACCGACCACGCTCTTCTCTCTTCCCACCTCTGGCATTGGCACACTCCACGCTTCCTACCGTCTCCAAGGCAACCCGACCCATGAAGAGTGGCATTGACTGCCTTTGCCTCGTCCTAATCGCTGCGTCCTACCCTTGCGGCTGACTACCACCCTTACACGGCCCTCTCGACCTTTCATCTTTCCATTTGCAACACTCTTGACATCCTTGCCCGTGTCATTAGGGTGCGTATGAAGCCTCCCAAAAAGTGCAATTCCTGGTACGATTCTGAACTGGTTGCCCTCAAACGCAAGTGTAGAGCAGCAGAACGGAAATGGGTGGCTTTATGTGTACCCTCTGACAAACTGTCCTGTATCCTTCTTCAAAGGCAATATAGGCTATGCATCCGGTCCAAGAAAAGAGTCCATATTCAAGCATGCATCTCTGCGGCATCTAACACAACCAAACCTTTCAAAGTCTGCAAGGAATTGGCCAACCCTTTAGCAGCCTTATCTTCCACTGCACCCACCCAGGCTCTTTGCTCGGCATTGGCAACGCATTTCACCAACAAAACCTTAGACATCCTTTCCTCCCTCACTCCTTCACCCGCCCATGCAACAACATCCTCTGAGCCACCTTTGCCACACCACACTCTTCCCTCTCCTCATTTACCGGCTTTTTCCCCCTGTCACACCTGAGGCAAGTCTGGTCTGACACTTCCTCGAAACAGGTGGATCCATGCCCTTCCAAAATGATCAAGCACTACATTGGCACTCTAGCTACCGCCTTGGCAGACCTCTGCAACCTCTCCTTCACCTCTTGCAACCTCTCCTTCACCTCTGAAGGTTTCCCTTCCTCTCTCAAACACTCTCTGGAGCGCCCACTACTCAAAAAACCTTCGTCCGACCCCTATATCCTGGCAAACTATCACCAGATTTCTATCACTGCTTTCCTGGGCAAACTACTGCAGAAGTTGGCTATCTCTCAGCTTATTCCCCACACTGAATCTGTTGGTTGACCTCCATGATCATCCGTCTACCTTCAGAGCATCCAGAGGCACGGAAACTGCTTTCCAGAACACCTGTGAAGACCTGCTCTCAAATCTTGACACTAACTCTCCCTCTCCTTGACCTCTCTTCAGCATTCCAACGCAGTAAATCATAACTCCTTGATCGATCGTCTCTGTGATACCCTGAGCATTACTGATCAGGCCCCTGCATGGATAACCTCCTTTTTCTCCGACCAACCATTGCAGGTGGTACTAATTCCTTTTCTCTCTGCTATCACTCCCTCTACTTGCGGGGTCCCTCGGGGGGTTCATAGTGATAATATCGAATAAAAAAATCTCGAAAACAAAAATCTCAAACAAAAGGCCGAAAAAAAATATCGCTTTTTTTTTTTTTTTTTTTTTTTTCAAAATGGGGGGGTTTCCCCAACCCCCCTTTTTTCATTTTTTTTTATTTTACCCCCTTTTTTTACTTACCTGACCCCAAAAACATATATAAATAAATAAATAAAAAATTCGATATTTTTTTTTTCGAGATTTTTGTTTCGTGCTTTTTGTCATTCGAGATTTTGACTGACCACCCCCTCGGGGATCCAACCTGTCCCCTTGGTTTTTCAATATCTACATGGCCACCTTGGGCTACAGATCTCTTCCTTTACTTCCAACTTTGTGTTATGCGGATGACGCACATCTTTCAAGCTACCCTCAGCCTCTTCTTCCTCGCTCATTCATGACTGTTTGTCCGCAATTCAGTCTTGGTGTGCAGCTAACAATCTCTGCCTTAATGCCAGTAAGACAGATTGTTCTTATTGGGACTACTGTTTTCCCACTTTCACTCTGGCCGGCCTCCCTTGGCTCTGCGCCCACACCCACCAGTGAAGCAAAAAATATGGGGGTTGTCTTCGACTCCACTCTGTCCTTCTCCCCTCACATCTCGGACATATCCAAAAAAAATCTCTCTAACGGATACTCACCTCCTCTGAGGTATCCTACCGGTTCTCACTTGCACCAGAGTCTCACTGTCTCCAGAGCTCTGGTTCTCTGCTATAACAGTCTTTCTCAATCTCGCTACTTCTACACTCCGACCTTTACAACTCATCCAGAACAGAACCGCAAGACTTATCCTTGGCCTCAAGCCCATGGACCGCATCTCTATGGCACTGAAATCCCTTCAGTGGCTCCCCGTGGCTGCAAGGATCAAGTACAAGGCCCTCTGCATAGTGCACAAGGCTTTCTGGGGCAGGGGCCCACACTACCTACAGCACACTCTTCCAAAATACACTCCCCTCTAGTGCTCTCTGCTCGTCATCCAACTCTCTGAGAGAGAGCTGTTTTTCCAAACTTGAAACACTTGCCTATAGGCTCGTTATAAATGCCATAACATATACTTGGGGGTAGATCCTTCTCTTCTGCGGGAGCCACCCTCTGAAACAGTCTATCTCCGGCTCGAGCTGGATCTACTTAAATTCCGGAAACTCCTGAAGACCTTGCTCTTCTCCTCTGCCTTCTCTCTACCTCTCCTCTGCTAACCTCCGCTCTCTACCTGCTACTTCTTCCTTACAGGTCCCAGACACCCACACCAGACCCTGCACTTGCCTCCTGGCCCCCCAGTACTTCTTAATATGCTGCTCACTCCCCAATGAGATTACCCTCTGCACTTATCCCGGCCCTGCTGGACGAGGCATACTTGTCCTTTCCCCCTTTCCTCGCACTTCCTGTCTGCGGCACTCCACCTTTCTCCCCTTCCCTCTTAGCCCCACTGCTTGTCACGCACTTGCCTTCCCGTCAGTTATGTACCGCCCCTCTCCCCACACCCCCAGTCCTCTGCTTCCTCACTATCTGTTACCGCACTTGATTGAATTATCAGAAATGTCGTCAGGCCTAGCATGCTCTTATTACTGTATATAATTATGAATCTCCAAGGCCTGAATGATTGTATCCCATGTTCCCCTCCCGTCTGGGAGCGCTTTGAATCACTCATTTAGTGGACAAGCGCTTTATAAAAAACAATACCATACCAACTTGCCCAACAGTGCAAGCTTGGTGAGTCGCTTGCGCGACTCTGTTTCCTGCTGTACTTCCAGGGAGCCTGGCGCCTACAGCGGAAGTGACGTGGATTGTTGGGCTGGCAAAGGCTTTCAGCCTAATAGTGCAACCTTTTGTGGATGTTGTGTAAATACCTAGGTGAAATTAGTACAAATGCATTTGCACTTTGTACCATATTGAATGTTTGCCAATGAATTCACGGAATGGTATTGACTATTGTCCATCTATGCGTTTGTATTTTGCATCTCAGAATTGTCTGTTAATTGTTTTATATAATGTTGTGGTTATATTGGACTGTTTGCATACTGTTTATTGTAAAGGTTGAGGATTTTACCTGATTGAATCATGTGTATAGTTTTAAGGCAATGCCGAATAAGCTTAATTTGATAACTGAAAAAGAAAGTAGCACACCAATGTTAAAATAACAATAGTTAGTGATGTGACAATAGATTTTTAAATGGTTAACACTTAACTGTTATATAGTCAAAAGGGCAAATTAGGACAAACCTTTAAAAAGTATGTTTCAAATAAATTCATACATTTTACATAGTGTTGTCAATCCAGAGGCATTATGACACTGTTAACTTGCAGCCATAAAATAACATGACTTTGAAGCTGAAGTGGCATGAGACAATTACAAGGTGAGGCCTTTCATTAATTTGTTTTTCTTTACTCCTAATTATTGGTTTTATTGTAATTGGTCAAATTACTTTTTACAAATGTTAACACTACACATTTCCTTAGTTGAAATAACCCCAGATACACTGTGGTGTAGTAAAATTAGACGGCTAACATTTACACATACAAAAACATATATAACAAAACAAACTGATCTTCAACCAAACTGACAAAATAAACATAAACATTAACAGAATTCAAATGCATACTGGCGAAATATCTATATTAAAACATCGTAATGAGGAGTTAAAATAAACAAAATTCATGTGCACAATTAAGTTGACAGTACAGGCTCAGGTTACATCGCTTGCATGATTGACTATAGAGGGTGCCATTCAATTTTAAATCTCAACATCAAATGTTCTGACATCAGTATGAGTTAACCACAATAGAAAGGCGCTTCACAACCACATTCCAGACTTTTTTTTATTTTTTTAGCTTGAATTTTAATCAAAAAGAATCTTGACTTTTACAAGAATCATCGACTCAGAATGTTTGTGCTCTATGTGAATAGGAATAGGACTCTGACTGTCTCGGAGTCAATAAAGTACTTGAGGGTTGTTCGTACCTAGGGAGCCCATTGACTTTCGATCGCATTTCCCATCTCTGGGCCCCCTTGGTTGACCGCCACCTCTGTTGTCGACAGGTTGATCTTTTTGAAGGCTAGTTCTATTCGTTTAACCTTTGCCCGTGTCCATCTTGAAGATTCTCCTGATATTAACCTATTCCATATCACATCTGCGTCTACCGTAATGGCTCCTTGCAAGAGGGGCTGAAGGTAGGCAACTGTTTTGCTGTGTCTTTGGGCATACCAACACTAAGTGTTTCAGTGATTCTGTTTGCTCGTTGTTTTTGCATATGCGGCAGCCCTTGTTGGTTGAATGGGAACGAAACGCTAAGATTTTGTGGGTCATCAATACGTTGAGTCTAGCTTTCATGAACATGCATCACAGTTTTTTGTTCGGAAATTTTGCACAATAGTTCAGCAGGGCCTTGACTTTGTTAAATGCGGGAGGAAGATGAGCCAGCAGTTTATTTGTGGACGCTTTCTCAATTGTGCTGATCCAGTCCACGTATTCTATTTTTCATTTGACTCTTTCTGGGTTTTCTTTCAAATCCTTTTCGGAGCATGCTATTTGGTTCAGGATTTCTTTTTGCCTATCCGCCCATTTGTTCAGTGCCATGCATGTTCCATTGGCTAGTTCTTGTCACGATGCCTGCCCCCGGAAAGCCAGAGCAGGCCCAGCAACCCCGGAAGCAGGCATCATGCCACTTGAAGCATGCCCAAAAACCCCAGTTAGGGGCTCTTTGGCTACAGTCCTGGCGCCTATGGCACCAGGCTCATAAGAATAAAGTCAGTCTTGGCGCCATGGGCGCCAGGCTCATTACAGAAATCTTACCTGTTGCAGACCATGCTGCACGAAGCCACAAGCCAAATGAGGCTTAAAGGGACTACTTTACCTCAGGGACTCCTTTCCTCTCGGGTGGGGCTGTGGAAGAATACTTACCTGGGACTTCTTCCGAGGCTATTTAAGCCACACCCGGACAGCCACACTTGCTTCGCGTTATTCTGCTTGCTGCAGCGTAACGCTCACCGTGTCTTCAGCAGCTCCAGTCTTCAGCCACGCCCGCTTCAGCCCTGGAACACCTGGAACAAGAAAAGGAGAAGGAGAAGAGGTCAGAACAAAACCTTTACCTGAATCCTTGATCCAGCACACCGTCGATCTGGAAGAGAGAAGCCTTCTCAGGTGCATTGCCACGCACCTCGCAGAGCCACGCTGAACTCACCAACCGAGGCTGCATTCTTTTACTCCATCGCGAATCCAGCATCTGCGGGCCATTCTTCAACACCTGGGGGAGACCAGAACAGATGGGTGAGCAAGGGCAATACAAACCACCCCCAAAGATTTACCTGATTTACCACAGGGGGGTACTCACCTCATCTCGGGTCGGCGTAGTCTATTCTGCATCACTGCCGCACCCCGGCCCCTAAGGGGAAAAACAAGGACAATACAAATCACCCCCAAAGACTTACCTGATTTACCACAGGGGGGTACTCACCTCATTTCGGGTCGGCGCAGTTAATTCTGCATCATCGCTGTATCCCGGCCCCAAAGGGGAGAACCACAATAGACTTACCAGGATCTTACCAATTGCCACTTGGAACTCTTCTGGTGGTTTAAATCCGCAAACTGCAAGGAATCTGGCAGAGTGAAGATCAGACTTTTGAACTCTTACGAACAATTGGACTTAGAGTCAATACTGGAACTCACCAATTCCTCCACGCCAGTGAAGTAATTGGTCGTCTAGGCGCCCCTGCGCTCGACGCAGGATGGAGAGCTCATCTTTCCAAATCTTCAGGTGAGATTAAGAGGGAACTTCAGGAGTGTTCTGTGGGCAGACAAGGGGAGTGGAAGGCGGGTTAACGCTCAGATTACGGGAGGTCAATTACCTTTCTCCATTGCAGAAAGATAGTCGTACGAGTCCAACAAACGAAGCTAAGTGGGTCTGTCCAGTCTGTCATCTCGGCTCTACGTGTTACTCTGGAGGAAGAAACAGCGGGCCAGTCCAGATCGACGCCCCCGTGGGAATCAGGTGAGCGTAACAGTTCTTCTGCGATGATGTAGATCATGAGGCTGTCCACCATTAGTATTTTTCTGTACAGTCTCATTGTACTTTGATCTACCGCTGCTGCCAATGAGGCCAAACCTAGTTCTCGTCTTATTGCAGGCATAGATGTCGACTTCGGTAGACTCAGAACCGCTTTCCAGATGTGGCCTTCTAATTTCTGCCATATGGTGCATGGCATGTTCAATGTTGCTTCCATGCCATGGATGAGTGACGGAACCACTTTCGCCTTATAGACATTGATGGATGGCACGAGCGAGAATTTTCCAAATTTCTTATCAACCGCCCTTGTTTGGGCTGTTAGTCGTTTGACTTTATCCCAGAGTAGATCTTGCATTGCCTTTTCTCTTGCTGACCCATCGATGATCACTCCTAAGTATTTGAACTGTTTGACAATTTCAATTTTTTGTTTTGTCCAGGAACCATTTTGGCTGTTTAGAGGACTTCTTAGCTGTTTTGTTTAGGACCAGGATCTTCGTTTTCATTTTGTTGATTTCTAAGTTGTTATCATAAGTTGTTATCATCAATGTATCTCGCCAAGTTGGTTAATTTGGGTTGTAGACCTACTTGTGTTTGGTTTATTATGATGGCGTCATCTGCATATAGGAGTCGTGGTATAGCTGCTTTTCCTATTTTTGGTGGAAAGACCCTTATTTTTTCTTCATCGTACTGGTAATCTCCAAGAAAGGAAATGAAGAGGGCCGGGGCTAAAGGGCATCCTTGTTTCACGCTTCGCTGGACCGGTATCTCCGACAGAGTTCCTTGTTTGTTTAGTTTTACCCGGATCTTTGTATCTGCATGCAGTGCTTTTATTGGGTTCACGATTGACATAGGACATTTCCAGCCTTTTAATTTGGTCTAGAGTTTTTCTCGATCTATTTTGTCAAACGCTTTAGATAGATCTACAAACGCCAAATACACATTTGGCGCTCCTTTAACTTTTGCTTTTAGGATGTTTATCATCAGGATGTTTACCGCCGTACTGCCATTTTTGTGGAAACCTGTTTGGAAAATGTCTATGCACGGTGCCTTTTTGGCCCAGCTTCTGAAATAGTCCAGTAGTCGTGTAGCAAATATTTTGCCGATAATGTCCAGGAGAGCTATCGGCCTATAGTTCTCTGGATTTTCTCTACTTCCTTTTTTGTACACTGGGACGATTACGGCGTTCAGCCACGTTTCTGGAATCATTTTCGTTTTTTCGCAGTGAGTAAAGATTTTACTAATTACCACTGACCACTCCTTTGGAGATTGTTTCAGGTCCAGATTGGCGAGCCCGTCCGGGCCCAGAGCTCTCGAGGTTTTCAGTTTGCTGATGGCATTTTCAATGTCCTCTTCATTCGAAATCTCTACCCATGGTGATTTATCCGCCTCTTCTGCTCTTCGTACGCTGGTCTTTGGTGCTTCGAATTGAGCTGCTAGATACGTACACCATTTTTCTTCCGATACAGTATTCACAATCTCTTTAGTTGACGTTGTGTTTAACGTTTTGATTAATGACCAGAAGTCTCCAGGTTTTTTTGTGCTCATCTTTCTCAGCATTTGTTCGGAATCTTGTTGATGGAGGAGCAGTCTGTGGTGTTTTGGCCAGTTGCTATAGGCTTTTGTTTTCATTTGCGATCTTTCCCATGCTTCTTTCGTGTTTGTTTTTTTTGCTATTCTCCTGAGTTTTCTCACCACTTTTCTTTTCTCGACCACTGCTTTATTATAGGCGTGATTGGGTCGAGCAGCTTTCTTTTTCTGACCTGCTGCCGGGATTCTGTAAGCTAGTAGTAGAGGCAAGTAGTTTGGTAGCTCTTCCGCCCGAGTGTCTACCATCCGTTCATATTACGCGTGGATCTTCCCTATGTCTGCTGCTGTCAGGCGTAGCCTTGATTGTTGGTTGTTTGCCTCCACGTTGAAGTTGTAAATCTGTTTTTCTGGGTGCTTTCCCCGCCATGAACATATCAAAAAGATTGTGGTCGCTATGGGTAGGTCTTTGGACTTCGAAGGATAGAATACCAGGTAGGAAGCCTTGGGTTACAAAAATGTAGTCCAGCGTGGCTTTTGCATTTAAACGTGCCCAAGTCAGAATGTTGTTTTGCTCCGGGAACAAAGACGATATATTGTGCAGATTCCTGGATTCAATGATGGACTTCCAGGCCTTTCCACGATCCACTGTTGCACCCTGTGTCACGTGATCCTTGTCATCAGCCTGGTGTGTGTTACACTTTGCGTTCAAATCGCTGCAGACGATGATCTCAATCGTATCGTATTCCGCCAACATCCAATCAATTGTTTATCCCATTTTTGTGCAAAAGGCTATAGTAGTAGTCCGTTGGGGGTTCCAATATGTGTTTATTGTTACTAATTGCGTTGAGTTTCCCTTGGCCGGTGTTGCGGCTTGGTCAATCCATGTTGTCAGAGTAACCAGCATTTCATAGGATTCTTTCAACTTCCTCAGTGTGGTTAAGCCGGAGCCTATTTTAATAGCTGTCAATAGTCCCGAAGACGGGTGACCTAAGAGGCCCTTGCAATCTGGCGATATTTCCACCATAAATCTGTCTAAAGCTGGCTTGTCCGACAACCAGGTCTCTTGAAGACATAGAATATCGTATTAGCCTAGATTAACGTCTCCAACCGTTGTCAGATGTGTGTGACCTCTCGTGTTCAATGATCCCATGGTATATCTTTCGGTAGATGTTGCTTCCGTTGAGTTTTCGGATCCTTCAGGTCTGGAGATTGAGGTCGGATGTCGTTGCTATTTTTCTTTTTTCGTGTTCCATGCTGTTTTGAGCCATAACCACGGGCCTTTTGAGGTTGATGGCTCTCTTCTCTTGGGTGCGTAGCTACACCCTATTTTCGAGGGCCTTGAAGGGGACTGGTTGTGCCCATCCTTCAGTTTATCGTTTGTGATGCGTGGTCGTTGGCTGAGGTTGTATCTTTTTTGGTGTTCCTGATAGTATTCTCTTTCGTCCTCAAAGTTAAGCCGCCGGGGTCGATTTCGACCGGCTCCTTTTGGGGAGTTTTGGGTTTGGCGATGGTAACCTCCCTGCCTCTTCCCTATTCGGTGATCACGATATAACCCTTCTGTTTTTGAAGTATCGTGATCTTTGTGGACTTCCGCGCTTTTTGTTCGTGCCGCATATTCTTCTGTTACCTTGGGGTCCTTAATTTCTGTCCGTATGAAACCAAGATGCTCCATTTCTCTGAAGGCCGATGAACTAATTTGTTGAATTGTGGCCGCCTTGATGTGGAGGTATGCTTTTGCTATGTTTCCTCTGTGATAGGGTTCGACGAGTTTCATGTCTTCCGTCTTAATTCCTTTCAGTGAGGCCGTTTTGCTCGTTATTTTTAGGATTGTTTTTCTGTTCAAGATCATGTACGCTTCCATTTTTTTGGATTGCTCTACTTTGAATATGCGTTTTTCTTCATTTCCGTTGTAGCTTTTTCTATAGAGCCAGTTTGTTTTTTCCGATTCCCTTTTGCGCTCTGGAGTTTCGGCCACTTCTCGCTAGTGTTTTGTTTTTTACTTGATTGCTTAGACTGTTTTGCTTCTTGGTGCCCAGTGGTATTCCTTTGGTCCTTTAATGCTTGAGTTCTGCCAATTTCTAAGGTACCGTCATCCTTATCTTTCATTGATAGTGGGTTTGCTCCCTTTCTTTCGGTTTCTATGACAAACACCTCTTGGTCTGATTCATTTGGATTGTTTTTCTAATGTTCAGATAGGTTGATCAGATCTGACTCTATCATAAATTCCTCTGCTGATCTCGTGATCCGGTAGAATCTGTTACATTTTTATTTAGCAGTGATTTTTTGGAAGATTCTTCTTCTTGAGGTGTGTTTTTTACCCGTGACTTTGTTTGTTCTTGCGTAGTTATGGTATGTTTATGTGTTGATAGGTGGTCTGTCTCCCGGCTTGTAAACTTCAGGACCACCAGTGTTCTTGTGGCAGGTGTATTAAGTTTGGTAGCCACGGGTAATATCGGGCCCAGTCTTGGTTTTTCTCTAATCTTTTCTTTAACCTCCTGTCGGGGGTTCTAGATCATTCTGTTTGTTTCTAGTGATTGCAGTATCGTTTTCCTTCTCATTTTGGAGAGACTCTACCAACTTTTCCAGCACTTCCATTTTTTTTTCCCCAGCCTTTTTGGTGGTTGATGTTTCTTTCCTCTAAGGCGGTTATGTAGCCTTCTATGTAACTCATGTTCGTGCTCACGCTAGTGAGAACCGAAGTATTGTCCTGAACCCCGTCTTTGATCGCTTCGTAGAGTTTACAGAATGGCGCTAGGGCGATCATAATTGCTGACCTAATCGTTAGCATATCCGGTTTTTTATTCGGTGAATCTTTTTGAGTTGTTATTGAGATTTCGCTTAACCATCTGTTCTTCAGGGACAGTTGGGAGGGTGCCGTTCTTCTAGGAATCCTTTTCGATTCGAAAGTCATGTTGTCCGCTGAGACATTTCCTTCTTGTTCGTGCTCAGGGGTGGTCGCTGTTGACAGTCTCTTATTGGTATGTCCAGATTGGTTTGCAGGGTTCAGCTCCCCTTTTTTGCTGGGGGTATGTGCTTTCAGCCCTGTTGCGATATGGGATTTGGTCCATGCGTGTCGATTTTCCAACACTTGGGGCTCCTTGTTAAGGTCCCCCTGAATTGCCGGCGGGGTTGCCTTTCTTGGCATCGGGTCTGATTGTTTTTTCGCTTCTGTGGTCTCTGGGAGCTTAGAGGTGCCTTCCTTCTGCCACGGACAGTTTGGTTGCTGGTTTGCCTGCTTTGTGGGTCCTGCTCGCGGAAACCCTTGGTCCTTATCTGCTTGCGGCGTAGAGATCATAGCTGGAGAATTATCTCCAAGTTGCATTTGGTTCGTAATTGTTTTGTTTAGCTGGAAAGATGACACTAGTTTTTCTTTTGCGTGCAAATTTCGTTCCAAGACCTTGTTCTACATCCGTTTTGCGATGTTTGTTCAATGGGGACGCGTCTTGTACCGCTTAGAGTATCTCCGCATCTGACAATTCTGTATCAGTATCTAATTTTCGTTTTTGGTGCTTGGTGAAGAAAGCTTTTAAGGTGCCAGACATCAGATGGTTCTGTAGCAGTTTAGACTGCAATGTGCTTCTTTTTTGTGTTTTTGCGTACTTATTTACAGTTGTTTTGCCCTTTAATCCTTTTGTTCCTTTTGGATCAGGACACTCTTGTTTTTTTTGTATTCTTTTTGGTGCCGGCATTAGTTGTTTGGTTTATTCGTAATTACGTGCTTTTCTGTTTCTTTTTTCGTTTTTTTTCATTTTTAGAGAGGATTGGATTGCCTCTCCGTCTGACTCAGTTTTCTTCTTCGTTGAATCCCTCTGAGTCACTTTCAGTTTCTTCCTTGTCTCTCTCTTTGATTGATATTCTGGGGTCGGTGTCCCTACTTGAGTTCCGGGACTTTGGTTTGTTTACTTCTTGGTGATTGTCTTTGTCACTTGACCCTGGATCTTGGGAAACGGTAGGTACAGAATGCACCATTGCCGAGGTTCTTATTTTTTTACTGGTAGGTTCTAGTTCTATGTTTAAGTTTGTTACATCCCCAGAGTCTGGGAATGATTTAACAGCTCGCGTTGATAAATTCAGGTTCTGTTACACGCCCTGCCGCAGGCGCTGCTTCCGCTCCCAGTTCCCGCTCCCGTTCAGCTCTGCTCGTTGTATCTTGCGACTCCGCCTTCCACTCGGGCTCTCTCCCGCTCCGACTCCGGCTCGGGGAGCGCAATCCGTGTGCCCTTTGCCGATAGCGGGGGACCCGCCCTCACTCTCCGCTTCGCTGCAGAGCGCCCGCTCGGGGTCCAGCAGAGGCCGCCCTTCGACTGCCTCTGCAGGAACCGCACTCGCCATGCCGGCGGTAGGCGGGACGCTCGCGTTGCAGAGAGGTGAGCGGCTCGATTTCCTCCCGATTGCTTGTGTCTTGTGTTTCTTCACACGACTGTTCCGCTTGCATAGCTTGTCCTATGTTTTCGGCTGTGTTTTTGTTTGGATATATTCTTCGCTTACTGGGTGCTTATGTTTTTGGTTGTTTTTAGTACTTCTGAGGCGGCGGCGGGACTGATCTCTGCCTCCGTGTCTGTGACACAGCCTCATTTCGTTCCTTTCTCGCCACCTTCCTTTGTTTGGTTTAGAGGCCGTGGGGGTTTCATAGACAGTTCCATAAGCCCACCGGGCGCCGCGGAATCCCGCGGACTACTGCAGACTACTCCAACTCGCCTCACAACTCCGCTCACCGCTTCGCTCTGAAGTGGGGTATTTGCGTCCTCCCACACACAGAAGACACTAGAGAAAGGCTGTGGTGACTACTGCAGACTACTCCAACTCACCTCACCTAGAATAGACACCCTGTCCAGCTGAAGGACATGGACTGTTCCAATCACAAATAGCGGGAATCTTTCTGTATAGACAGTTCACTGGAAGCAGTTGATTACGAGTTTTAAGTTCACACTATGAACAGTGCCAAGTGGACTGAGTGTGTGGGGGAATTTAAGCAATATATCCAAAACTTGTTCGACTTAATAGAATCATAGTCGTGAACCATATTTTCATAAGTGCACATATACACATTGCTCGGACTGGAACACTCAGTGAATAGATGTTTCCAGCATCCCATTACACCTGCCTAAGTGACACACTCGTTGATCCACTGCTAGATTACTCTGGGCACCCAGAACTGATAATAAGAGCAACTGGTTAATACGTAAACATAACATCAGTGTATACACTTCTGGTCTAGTACTCAGTGTAATATATCGCTGACGTTTTTAATACCTAATGAGACCCCAGCTATACATTTTAGACTTTAGCGCAGAAATATGGCCGTAATTTCTGTTCCAGTTAGCAAGCTCAGATTTGATTTTAAATGAAGTTTTCAAAGTCGAGTACCCCCACCTCCCTATTTTCCCAGTTGGCATACCAGTTGGTAATTAAAAAGGTGTTCATTAACCTGCTTTCTTTGTCCACAATTGGCACCCAACATTTGCAAGATTGGACAAAGAGGCAACATTTTGGCCTTAAGATATAACTCTGCCCTTTTCCTTTCCACCTGGGAAGCCAATGATTAGACCCAGCTCCAGGCGCAAGGTTTCCATGGGGACTGAAGGTCTAAGTTTCAAAAGCTTCCTTCAAAATGTGCCCTCTCAGATGGATCTTTCATGGGCAATGCCTTGAGACCATATAAGAATGCTCGGCAAAAACACTGTAAAGTATTAATACCCTTTCCAGGGTTTAACCTGCCGTTTGATATGCAAAACGGCTAAACAAGTGGGTCAGCAACGCCACCATCCTCTTTTTAATGGACAATGTGAGGGTGGCTGCTTTCTGTGCTAATCTCCAGCCTGAGATAAGGATAGTGCTCAACATAATCTGTCCCCCCAAGCTGGTATCAACTTTCACCCTGTTCATTTTCTTTCCTGCCCCCAGCAATATTTCTTTTTAGCAAGGTTCACCATGAGATCATTCTCCCTGGCATACTCTGCCAGTTCCTCCAACATGGCTCTACATCCAAAGAGGGTATGATCGAAAATTACAAGATCGTCGGCGTAGAATATTCCGGCTATCTTCGTCCTTCCTATTGCTGGTGGATGGTTAAACAGCAGAGGAGCCAGAACAAATCCTTGCCTGACTCCCCTGCTGAGTACCACTGGTGCAGTCACTCCCCCCGCATTATCGAGACATACTCTAGCACTCATCTCCTCGTGCAACTTCCTCCGCAGGGCCAGGAGCCAACCCGGACAGCCCAACAGCTTTTACTTGTTCCAGAGCCTATCGCTGTTAACTAAGTCGAAGGCCGAACTAAAGTCTTTAAAGGCCACATAAAGCACAGCAGCGTCCCTCAGAGAGGCTTCTAGAATCAACCGGTCAAGCATATGAAAGTTATGCACAGTAAAGGAGCTTGACTTAAACCCCGTCTGCAGATCTTCAAAGATGTTCTCGGACCCAATCCTATAGTTCCTTTCATACCATCCCGAAAATAGCTTACAGGTGACGTCCAACATGGACAGCAGTCTGTAATTTCCTGGCTTGTTCCTGTCCCCCCTCTTATACACTGCGACAAGCAGACTGCCTCCAAGTGGACAGGATGGTTTGTTCATCACCCATTCCATCACAAAGTGCCTTCAAATAAGGAACCCACGCGGCACCACGTTGGCTAACCCATTAGGCCCTGGTGCTCTAGAGGATTTAAGGGTGTTTATGGCCACCAACAAGGTGTTAATTGATGCGTCAATCGGCCAACGTTCCCCAATCCTTGGATCACCAACGGTCGAGGTAGATGGTACAGGCTTTTGATTATCACGAAAGTGTTAGAAACAAGCAGCCTCACTGATGGGATTTAGAATATGCTGCTCTCTGGGTCCTTTGGCTGCAGTTAGTAGTTGCCAGATGGTTCTTGGATTTCTCCTATTCAGGGCACCTGTCAACTGCTGCCATTGCGTATTTAGAACAGTTTTTCCGATCTCGTACCCACCCGTGATAGCTATTTTTGACAGTTTCATCCGATGGCCAAATTCAGGGCCAGGACAAGCCCTCATTCTTAGCTCACGCAATTCGCTACGCATAACGCTCTTAGCATCTCGAGCTTGGGCATTGAATGGGTTACTGTCAGCTTTACCTATGATCGTGGGGTGAGACGTGTTTACGGATGCTAACTTTGTCATGTAAGTGCTTATCCAGCATTCCATAAATTCCACACGTAGAGAGGAGCATGTCAGGAAACTGGCCCTTCCCAAGCTACTTACCCAGCTTGTAGCCCTCTCCCTGCTCAGTGTACCACTGAATGCAGATCCCAGAGTGACTAGTGTAAGGAAGGAGGGGGTTGGTTTGCCCCCCCATACGTTCGACACGAAAGGGACCACCTGCTCTTGCAATAGTGGGGGGATGCCTTCCTTGCCCCCAGTGGATGGGTCCCTGGTACCTACAGAAGCGGGGCTACTGCAAGATATATTTGGACTCCATTTTGTGTACCCCAGACTCCATCTTTGGACTAGGCCGCATTCTGGTGTCTGTGTGAAGCCTTCTCTCCCCTATGCAGCGCTGCGCATAGCGAACACTGAAAGCCCCCACCTCCTCCCGCGCCTGTGCCACCCAAGCCCATTTCTCACTGATGCTCTGGTGCAAATTGTTGCAAGCAAACAGTGTATTCTTTTCATCCTTCCTCCGAGATCACTGCCCTGCGTGTGACCGGGCCGAATCATGACTTCAAACCTGCTCCAACTCCTCTCACCCCCACCACTGAAAAGTCCAACCCTGCAGCCCTCTAACCTTTCTTTGATGTAGCAGAATAATGACCCTTCCTTGCTGACCACCCTAGAGTGCCCCCAATATAACTAATCTCATGTTGTCATATATTATGGCTTAAACCAACACATCAATCTATCCCCTGCCGCTCTGAAGTGCCAGAACAGACAACGGTTATACCTCACCCCCCCCAGCAAGCCACCTGGAGGGCAAGACCCCCACACCCTTCACCTCTCTAACGATCTGAGGCGGGATAATGTAAATAAGTGTGTACAATTTATAGGCCTCTTAATACTAAAGGTATAGTTTATGGGTTATTATTTACTGCATGTCCTGTGGTAGCATGTAGATTATTTAGCCAGCAGCAGCAGCAGCCTCTCCCGGACCCGAACTGACCTTCACCTTGCACGGACCAGCCCAGCTGACCCACGTGATACCTACCAGCCCGCCAAGCTGCCAGCCAATCTTGTGGAGCCTGCCCCTATAGTGCCATACTAGGACCCAATCCCTCACCAATCCAAATGTAACTTGTTGACTGTATGGAAAACGTCATCTATGTTGCTGTAACCCTTTAAAAATGTACTGTTTTGTATTGTTTGCCAGAGCGCTCTCAAAGCAGAAGAGATCTCTGGATGCTGAATTTTACATAAACCTTTTTCTCTCACAACCAATCTCCTGGTCTCCTTCCCTACTGGGATGTGTCCTTTATTCTGAGTTTATTATTGTATTGTGGGAAGTGACCACCTTCTCTTGGTGACCCCTGGGACGTGATTGAGTGTGCACCGAGAGACACCCCTGTGTTGTGCGGCGAGTTCCGGGACGCGCCTAGCAAAACCATCACCACCTGCGGCTGACCAGTGAGTGTATGCATCAGAGAGGTTCCAAGGATCCCAGCCATTGCAAATACCCGACTGCTCACCGGGGCGGGTCATGGCTTGGTTGGTGGGCAGCCCCAATTGCGGATAGACATGAATGGAGGTTCTCGGATCACCCCGGACACGTGAGTATAGGTTGTGAGAACCTTAAAGGAGGGTGATTTGTAAAAGTGTAACAGTAAGGCAATAGTGGGGGAGTCAGATCTAGGATACAGGGCTTGTATGAGTGTTGACTGGTAGGCTTTTTTTTCTCTGTTTTTTTTAAATGGCCATTAGGTTGTGAATATAGAGGTAACGGAATACGGGTAGAGTACGGGAACCTAGCTCCGAAAGGGGGTGGAAGGCGACGCCGCATAGCATTGACTCGACCAGTGCAGGAAATAAGTGGAGATAAAATAGAAAAATGTAGTAGTCTTGTGTAATGAATAGACCCAGTGCCCAGGGAAGGGGGAACGAGAAGAGCGAGTGTGGGAAGAGAATATAACAGTGCAATTAAGGGAAGGGGGTGTAACCAGAAGGGTAACAGATCAGTGTTTTATGTTAATTGTCGTTAAAGTCAAACGTGTCAGTATGTCCCATTCTCTGAGGAAGGCCACCCATTTGCTCCCCAGAGAGTTTTCCCTCTGTCGAAGCAACCGAGACATTGGGTAGACCTTATCAAATGGGGGACAAAACTCTCTGCCTATTCGTATCATCTCCTTTCCACCATTGCTTCCCCAACCCAGACATATATCATCAATAAAAGCAAAGATATCATCCGTGTATTCACCGTCAGGAGGGTATTTTCACCAGTAAATTAAGCACTGCCACACAATTTAAATGTTTATAGTCACGACTTTGGACAAAGATATGTTCAGTATGAGCGGTCCAGGGCCTTCGACTCCTGCACAAAAGGATACTGGATATTACACAGGCTGATCGGATCAACGGTAGGTACCACAGTCTTTGCAACATCTCCAAGAATCTGTACACCGGAACCAGGTTGATTTAACGCTTGGTGCTTGCGAGTGTGGAGGACTCCCATTGCGGGGTATATCCAAACCCACCGTAGGTGCTTCTGAATCCTCCCTCACACACCAGCTTGTTAAAGTCCCCACACTTTTGCTTTGCCTTCTATTACGTTGTGACTGTTTTCCTTTGTTTCTTGGATTTAGTTTTTGATTTGGTAACCCATCCAACAGTTGTAGAATTCAGTGGACTGCCGCACATTTCGGGGCCAGTTTGAGTACTAGGGGTATTGTTTGCTGTAGTCCTCGCAGCGAGTTTAGAGCTGTGTAGTTCCTTATGGGTTTGATATCTCGGGGGGAGAAGCCTCCTCGGTGTAACTGGTCAGGCTTGGGCCTGGACAAAGGTCAATATCATTGATCACCACCGGCCCCTGCGCCACTTCTACCACCTCTTTGTTCTTACAGTGTTCAGATTTCATGTTCATTAGTACACTTGGCTTTCCGCCCCGTTTGGTCTTTTCAAAGTGTCCTGCCAGGCATTGAATCATAGCACCCTTTTGTTGCAGGTCCTCATGAATTCACCCACACAATTTTAGAAGAATCTACACGGCAAAATGCATAACGCCATCATTAAGATCGGCCACAGAGTTCCTAGCACTAGAATTCACAATAGACACATGGCCCATTGCAGTAAACTCATCTGGTGTCAATTCTGCCACAGTTTCTGGGATCAAATTGGGTGTCTGAGACATCACGGCTGCTCTACCCCCCCCCCCTGGGTGTTAGAAGGGGGGGCGTAATCGACCGGGACGCAAATAAGATGTCCCCTGCTTGTTGCGTCATAATGTTGCTCCCATACATTTGCTGACCCCTGAAGTGAGTAGCAAAGCACCAGCAAGCAGTCGTTCTATATAAGACCTGCTCTCCAACCTTGATTCTAATATCCCATCTGTCCTCATCCTACCCTTTCTTCTGCCTTTGACAAGGTCAACCATATCATCCTGCTGAATCGCCTCTGTGATAATCTGGGTATCACTGATCAGGCTCTGGCCTGGCTGACCTCCTTCCTCTCCAACTGACCCTCCCAGGTCCAATTCGGGTCCTTCCTTTCCTCTATCTCACTTTCTACCTCTTGTGTTACCCAGGGGTCTAGCCTCTCTCCCTGGCTTTTCAACCAATACCTGGCACTGCTCGCCCACTGATGCTGCTCTCTTCTCAAATTTTCTATGCTATGCTGATGACTCCCAACTTGTTTTCAGGCTCCCCTCTGCCATCTCTTCTCCCACCTCCGACTGCCTGTCTGCATTCCAGGAGTGGTCCGCCACCAACGATCTGTCCCTTAATGCCAGTAAGACCGAGAGCCTCCTCATCGGCACAACTGCACCTTCCTTTCCGGATTCGGCCAAAATGACAGAATCCAATTTACCTACCCAACCAAAAGACCGAACTTTTTGTGTTATGCATATTCGAACTACCAAAAGTTCGACTGTGGTATGTATATTGTGTTTTTTGGTGGGGTAGGTAAAAAAAAAAACACCAGGGCTGCGAGGGACTATATAGTATAGTGAGCTGACCCGCTCAAAAAGAGAAAAAATAAATGCTGCAGGTATGACCCGACCCGAGGGGAGAGGGAGAGAAAAAAAAGGACCCTGCGGTGCCGGTGCCCGATCACGGAAGTGAAAGGGAACCAGTGTTGCAGGGATACAGCGTGTTGCAATAAAGGTTATGTAGGGGGGTGGGTAGGGGTTAGTGGTGGTATGGATTTGAGGTTGTTTTACTACGGATGACCGCATGAGAAATGTATGAACATTTATGTATATCGTACATTTCTCATGCAGTAATTTCCGTTGCGGATATTTGTGCCATGGTAAAACTACCCCAATTCTCCTTTCTTGTCACTCTCTGGCCGGTCTCCCTTGGCCCTCTCCCAGCTCCCACTTGTGAGGCTAAGAACCTCGGGGGTCATCCTTGATTCCACACTTTCCTTTTCTCCTCACATCTCTGAAGTCTCAAAGTCCAACTACCAACTGCACCTCCTCAGAGGTATTGTTCCTTTCCTTCCCCCCAGAAGCTCACTGTCTCCAGAGCTCCGGTTCTCTTTAGCCTGGATTATTGCAACAGCCTCTTTCTAAATCTGCCTGCAACCACTCTCCTCCCTCTGCAGCTCATCCGTAACAGGACTGCAAGACTTGTCCTTGGGCTCAAGCCCTGGCATCGTATCTCTCCAGCCCTGAAATCTCTTCATTGGTTCCCAGTGGCTGAAGGGATTGAATTCAAGACACTGCATTGTCCACAAGGCTTTCTGGGGCCTGGGTCCACAATACCTTCATCTCTTCCTCCGTAAATACATTCCTACCCAAGCTCTTTGCTCCTTCACTTCCGACTCCTTCAGGGTCAGTCGCTTCTCCAAGTAACCCGTTGTGGGTAGAGCTATTTTTTTCGTCTGGGGCCTCCGTCCGGAACAGCATCCCTGCCTCTCTGAAACTTGAGAACCATCTTCGGTTCCGGAAGCAACTCAAGACCTTCCTCTTTGCTTATGCCTTCGATCATCCTCTCCCCTGCTAATCTGTCTGCTTTGGCACCAGGCACCTGGTTACCCTTGGATTTCAGGCCCAGAGCTCTGCCCCCCAGGCCACACACCCGCACCGCCTCCTGGCAACCCCTGCACTTGGTTCTGTATCTGCAACCCTACAGTCCCCTTCCAGCACTTATCACCTGCTGGCTGCACTACCTGTTGTTATAGCACGTGTTCAGCACTTTCCACTCCCCCCACTCCCCAAACCTCTTGCTCCTCGCTCTTCCCCCTCCCCTTGCATGTTCTCAATGTCACTGAGCCTATTAAAATCGTTGTTTTTGTCCTCCCTTGTTTCCCCTCCCTTGCTTCGTCTCACTCTGAAACACTTGTGTATGGGTTGTTAGTGCACACTCTTTGCACCCCATCAGTGTGCTGCATATTATCAGTTCCAAAATGATACCGCACAGATGGTGTGTCCAAGAACTCTGTGCTAGTAGCAAGTGTACGTGTGTTTACTTTTTTTATACAGCTTATCGTTTTAGAAATTGTATGCTTTGGACTGCACTGCAGTTTTACTTGGCATTTTTAAACAAACTAAATGCGTGCAGTGCATTAAATGGTTCTTTTATAGGTTCAGTTAAACCGTTCAATTATAGTTCAAGCGACTTTTAGTTCACATGTACCGCTGTTTTATATTTGTTCTAGGCACAGGAACCCTCAGCAGACCACCTCTACTCCACCACTCTGTGGTTTTAGAAGCCGCAACCGAAACGCAACATTCTTGGCCACATCTCATCTCTGACACTGAAAAAATCCTTGCAAAGCTTAGATGGCTTAGACGGCAGACCACCTCTGCTCCACCCTACTTAGTCCTTGCTGTATCGAGGTTAATGGTTTGAAAACCCTATCCTGCAACAATGTACTGTTGACCCAAAAAATGATCACATCATCAAAATCATTTAACAGTTGGATTTATCATTTAAACTATTGCAATATTTTCAAGTAACAGGGAACTCGCTTGACTCTTGAAAAGGATGGATGTTTGGTTCCCCAGGACTCGCTGTATCTGCCTAGCCTATGCTCTCCCACCACCACTTTGACAGAATAGGTGTGCTGGCAAAATAAATAATCCTTTCTGGGGCCTCAGAACGCAGGTATCTGCTAGTTCATTTGTGCAGTAGCATGACATTAAAAGTGGTAGAAAAGGGTGCTAAAAATGTTTAGCCAAATTCCTCCAACATTACCAATGCTTCTTCTCCCTCTCATCCTTTATGACCGTCCCCTACTCTCAGTTAGTCTTCAAGGATTCGATTGGCTATGGCTCGTCAGGCTTCTCCTGTTACCGATCAACTGTTATGCCAAGTCTGAAGTAAAGGTTTTAAAGAGCAGAAATTGAGAGTAGCTTCTGTTTTTGCTCGTACCAGAAGCTTTTTGGCCCAACCCAATAAATGTCTAATTTTCAAAGTCTTTGTTGCCTAATTTTGAATCGGATTCATAAGATATTAGCTATTCGATTATGTATCACTTGTAGCCAAACACAAGCCAAATGATCATGTGTTAGAAAGCTGTGGCTCCAATTTAAAAGTTTTCAGTTATTTTGGATATTTCTACAGCAAATGTATTGAATTCACACACATCAGATCTTTGAATATTGTTAATAATGTTAATGGAAGTCAGTAGTGGGTGTTTTATGGCCCTTGCAGAGTTGAAATGATGAATAGGCCCCCCTAGAATTTAGAAATATAACCTTGTGAAATAATTAGCAATCTTATTCAACTGGCCACTCGCATTGACCGTGCACGGCCACTAGGCTTGCTGTATAATAATAATTTGTTAATTATGTAGCACTTTTCGCCAAAGCGCTGTACATTGACATTTTACATACAATTATCACCCAACTAAAGTTGCTATTCATTTATCGAGCTGTGAAAGATAAAAGGCGGTGTTGGCTTTGCTGGACTTCAAACCTGCGACCTGCGGATCATTGACAGATTGCAGCATTTAGTGCTCAACCCCCTGAGTTAGTTTACCAGCATGTATGGATGACCTCTTGAAAACGAATCCGTGACTGAGCAAGGAATGAGGATTTTGTGTAATAAATTCATGTTTTTAATGTTGCCAAACCTTCACAATGGGCATTGTTGCCCCATTTGCTCCTTCAATCCCTTGCGCCTACCATGTGGTGCTTGGTTCTTCCCAGTCATTCAAAAGTTGCTGGAAACTGCTTCAATGTACACCACAGACGCAACATCCGCTTGTGCTTCCTGCACATTTTTCTCACTACTGTGCATGACATGGACAAATTGAGCTTTTCTTATACATACCAATGGTGGCACTTTTGTTCTGCGCCTTGCTCCAAATTAGACTTATGTGCATCTGCAAGCCCCTGAAACCTCCCCGCCATACTTCGAAAAATAAAACATTTGGTAGAAACGTTGTCTGTTTCTTTCACGCTTTGTCCATATTTTGGAAAACCGTGATCTTTTCTGCCCCTTCCTCTTGGTGTAGATCCCAAAATAGTCTATGCTTCATTCTCGTATTACCTCTTTCCCAGTGATATGCTAGTCTTCTACTTTCTCTCCTTCATCCCTGAGCTGTCCTCTCCCATTACTGCCCATCTGTTATCCACCATGGGATCAAGCTTGAGTCTCAACTGCTCTGAGACGGTATACTTGTTCTAATATGTCCATCTTTCCTCCACCAACACACTTATTGTCACCCTATTCCCCAGGTGGCTGGATTGCTGCTCCATCCTCCTTGTGGGAGTACCCCTGTTCACATCCCAACAGATAATGGACCTCTAACCAAACCCAATGCATCCTCCCATGATCCTTGCCCATTACTTGATGTGCCGGTGCTCCTAAGGCTGGCTGAATCTCTTTCCTGATACTCGCCAGTTTCCACTGTGCTCTCCCAAGCGATTCTCGGGCAATGTACCCCCTCCACTTATGTGCGGTCTTCCGCTTTCACACTTTAAAATAATTGTATACAGTCAACCACTTTTTAAAAAGCATTCCAATGCATTGTTAGTACTCTTTTCAGTCACATTATTGGTACAGGAGATAAACAGGGGATGGAAGAAGAGAAAATGGTGATGGAAGGAATCAAAGAATGTATGAACCTCAAAGCAGGAATGTAAAGATGGTAAATGTGGAAGTGATAAATGAATATGGGTGGGGGGATAACCAGGAGAAGCTGTGACTGATGGAGGGAGACGGGAGGTAGTATGTTAAGGAAAGTGGGACGTTGGGGATGAAGAGAATACAATTGATGCAAGGAAAGTACCAGTGTAATGGAAGACATAAATGTAAGGAAGGGATGGGGGGGAATGAGAGTAAGGGTCTTTATAACAGAGGATCTTGGCTCCTCTCCTGCCTTTCACACTTGATGTAAAACATACTGTTTGTTGTTCATAGTCTGAACACTCTGTAACCGCCTGAACACCAGTTTATTTTTAAGAACTGCATAATTATTCTTTTTGTTTATTTCTGAATTAGTTTCACCATATTATAAACGAGTACAATTAGTCATTTAAAAGTCGATTATTCAATTAAAAGCTTAACATAGAGTATCCATTTCTAACGCTGCCTTATCTCCAATTGTCAAGACAATGCATTCAATTCCAATGATACAATTATTTCATAAGTTCTAAAATGGACATGTAATAAGAGATGACCATTACAAATCATTAGTTATAATTTTCTTCCACAAAGTCAGCTTTAGGTCGTATTTAGGGAAATGATATACTAAACCATATAAAGACATTGTAATTACCTTTATTATTCATGGTGTTTAATGGTGTTTCAAAGTTACAATTATTACATGCGTTCTAAAATACGCATATAATAAAGTGGCCATTAAAATCAGTATAACATTTATCCAAGATGTCAGAATGTGTTCGTATTTGGAGAAATTACACACCAAACTATAAGATGTCATTTCCTGAGTGTTAATAAGTGCTTAGTGTTATTTTACAATAAACACTATTAAAATCAACGCGATGCTTACCTTCTGATTGCACACATTTTTATGAAACCTCACGCATAGCTTTTGCCATCTAATCTTAATCACCTTAATGTGTTGCAAAACGTTTAATACAGTTACTGTTGGAGAGATCTTGTTTCCACTCGAGAGCCTTGCCCAAAATGTGGAGTGGAGAACTAGGTCGGCCTACATTGTTAATTTGAAGATCGCCATGCTGTCTTTCATCCAGTTGGGTCAAATCAAGAAGGGTGATGATATTGATAAAATGTGTCCGTCTGATACAACACTTTGGACTTTGCCGGGTCATGCCGGTCAGCGATAGCTTCAGCCGCGGGGTGAAAATCTGTTCTCTTCATATATACCAGAGCATATTTTGGTGGAGCATGCACTAGGATGTGTGGTTAAAGAACTAGTGGTATATGCTATAGCCTTTGAGCTCGTAATTTCATTCAGTGCTGAGGGAGCTCAGCAAGGGTTAACCCAAGTACTGCATATTGCATGATAAAAATGTTACCAGAGCACAGAAATAAATGCTGGCACAGGATTGCATGTTTTCATTTGTTTCTCTAAATTTAACAAGACACAGATTTATGCTTACTGGCAAACCCGTAGGCAAGATATGGTAAACAGGAATTCCATTGTGCTGACCATGGTAAATTTGGGTGCTCGAAGAAATGAATAGTACAAATAAGAGAAGGCGGTTGGTCTTTCATCCGTCTCCAAGGGAAAGGTATGCAGAACGAATGTTGCTAGCATTCAAGTGGGCTGCTGTTAATTTCATTAAGATATGGCTTTGTGCGACTTACAAGAGCAGCTGCATTGGGACTGACTACTGGTCAAGTTAACACGTCTGTGTAGCCTGAAGGGACTTCCACTGTGTTGTGTTTTGGGCTACTGTTCCCATTTTCACTTTGGAGTTTCTACTGCTCCTGCACTCCCTCTACGGTACCTTTTTTCTTTTTCAGCTGTTTTTGAGGAGCAAAACTGTCTTCTAATTACTCCTACGTCCCGTCCCCTTTCCTCCATACTTAAGGAACATTCCTCCGTCCTGCGGGACGGGACAAGAGCGCTTTGTAAAAGCATCCCAAAAATGTTCAAACATTTTGTTGTCCTGCCTCTGTTTCTACGCAGGGCCAGGCACATGGCCGTAACCCCGCCCATCTCAGCTCCGCACCGCCCATCAGTCCTTTTCTCCGCTCTGTCGGGACTTGACGCACTTGCATCCGCGGAAGATCTTATTCCCTTTTTTTCCTCATCTCTGGCTCTCGCTAGCGATCGTGTACTAGTCTGTCGTTCAAACTTGACTTTCCAGATTGTTCGTGTCACCGACGCTTCGCGAGGGCGCATCCCCATCCTCTTTGCCTAGAGTGTTTGGGTCCGGACCACCGTTGGGACTCCTGTTTTTATTGCGATTCCCTTTCGGTCCGGGCACTTCAACGACGGTTGGAGCGGTGGGAGGAGGTGTTTCGACGTACTCCTTCGCATTTCCAAGCATTTATCGACGAAAAGAAGAAACGCCCGGTAAGTTCTTTACTTTTCAGAGCCCCCCGGCCCGGAGATACTTTTCAGGGCTCTTCCCGAGCCGGGAGGAACGTTGGCCGCTCTGTCACCGGGGATTACCCCGAGGTGCCTTCTGGACCTAATAATTGTACTGGCGGTTTCCCCGAGGGTCTCCGTAAGGGGCCTGTGGACACCGGAGTACGCTCCAAGGCCCCTCCTGTGGGGGCTGCTTGTAGACTCAGTTCTACTGAGTCGTGGGGTACCGGAGCTTGCTCCGAGGCCTTGTTATCGGCTTCCCTCAAAAGTACCGGGGTGCGCCCCGAGGCCTGGCTGGGCTTGGTGTTAACGAACGGATATTCGAGGCCCACGCTAGTAAGGCTGTTATCGGACCTGGGTCCGAGGACCCTCGTACAGAGGCTAAAGTAACCAACATTTCTGAGAGGCCTTGCAAGGCCTTATCGGTGAAAGTTGTTTCTCACCGTTCCTGCTCTTGTGGCGATGCCAGAACTGTTGAGGGGGCAAGGAGTGATTTACCGGCAGTGCCGAGGTCCTTCCTGTGAAGGCTAGTTTGGCTATTGGTATGTCACAAAAACATTCCAGGCCTCATAGTAACGGATCAGCCGAGGTTCCTTATGTAAAGGCTAAAATTAAGACCCCTGATGCTTTGACGCAGACCCATGCTTCACTTCCTCACGTGCCGCAGTTCCCCTCAGGTGATGGCAAAATGGCGGCCGTTCCCGCCTCGACCACAGCGGCCATTTTGGGTGCTTCTCCTACAACTACGCCATCGGCCTCAGGTGTAGGAGTTGGTTCTGTGGGTGAACATAAAATTCCTTGTGAGCATCTGTTTCGCCCGGTTTACGACTGGAACGCTCACATGCCCCTTCCGCACAATGTCTCGTTGCCTATGGGTTCGGCACCCTTGATTTTTGTGGATACATCGGGTGATGGGTCTGTGTGGCAACCCTCCCCTTTGCGTCCTTGGAATTATCCTCCTCATGAGAGGCCTCCTCCGGTAGCTCGAACCGTCTCCGGAGGATGCCTTTTTTGGCAAATTTCAGACCCTCATGCGTACCGACCTGATAGAGTATTTCAAGGGTCTTTTTAGGAAGATATGCCGGCCTCCGGCTCCACCCGCTCCTCCGGTGGCTCCGCCGGCGCCACCCTTGCCTGCGGTGCCTCCCCCGACCCTTCCACCCTTGCCTCTATTGTTCCCTGTGGACAAGGCAGTGCCTGACACAGTTCAGCAGGATCCTGACCTGTTGGATGATGCGCAGGGCGATCAGGACAGCGAAGACCAGCCCCACTCTATTAGAGCTTTTCATGACTGGTTACTGGACATGATGTGCCTATTGGATGTTCCGGTGCCCGAGGCACCCGCTCCGCAGGAGGGTGTGCTTTCGGGGGGGTTCTCCCTGTCTCTTTCGGAGTGTACCGGCCTGTTCTTGCAGAACGATGTTTTGGCCGAGGTCAGTAGGGTCTGGGATAAACCACACTCTGGACTCTTCATCAATAAGAAAATTGACACGCGATACAGGCTGCATTCTTCAGAAGAGATGGCCCTGTCATCTTGTCCGCCTCCCTCCTCCACAGTGGTGGCTGCGGCCACCTTACAGTCCAGGCCTGCAGCATCCTCTTCTACGATGGCTACTCAGGTTAGGGGGAAGGAAGAGTAAGATTTTCGCTAACTCTGCCTTGCAGCTCTGGCAGGCTAATGCGGCACTGGTGTTAGCGGGGGCGAATATGAAGATGTGGAAAGGTCTGTTGGAGTTCGAGGAGTTCATTCCGGTTGAGAAGCTCGAAGATTTTAAGGCGGGTTTATCGGTTGCCAGTGTCTTGGCCCAGGATCTGCTTGAGGCCACGGCTCATCACGTCGACACGTCGGCTCGGGGCCTTATGCTGGGAGTTGATACCTCTCGACAGGCGTGGTTGCATGCCACCAAGTTCTCAAAGGAGGTGCAGGACAAGGTGTTTGACCTGCCGTTTGACGGGAAGGAGATTTTCCATTCCACAACGAATGTGGAGCTCACCAAAATGAAGGACAGCACCCAGACAGCTAAGTCCAGACAGCTATGTCCTTGTCCGTCCTGGTTAAAACCCCTTTTAGGACCCAGAGACCGTTGTCTCAAAGCCGGCCCTCCTCTGGTTTCAGGGGATATCTAGACCGGAAATCCTGCAGACTGGATACTCCTTCGGGTAATAACTTCCAGAGGCAGCAACAGACTCAGTTTTTCTCCCGCTCCTTAGCCTCCTCCTCAGGTTCAGGTGGTAACACCACTGAAAAGTTTGCTAAATGAGGGTTCTCCGCGCTCGCACAAGACCCCGGTGGGAGGACGCATTGCGTCTTATTGGGAGGCGTGGCAGACCATCACCGAGGACAGGTGGGTCTTGCCAGTCGCTCGGGCGGGCTTCCGCTTACCCTTACCCCCGACCCCACCCTTCAACCCTCCTTTCCAGCAGTCGGGATCGCCCTCCCTAAAAGCTGAGGTGCAGAAACTGCTGGACCTCAGAGCTGTGGGGAGCGAGGGGAAGGCTTCTACTCCTGGCTGTTTACGGTGCCCAAACCCAACCAAGCTGGCCTGCGCACCATCCTAGACCTTTCCCAGTTCAATCTTTTCCTACCCCAAGAGAAATTCAAGATGATCTCGCCCGGCCAGATACGGTCCTCCTTGCAGATGAGCGATTGGCTCAGCGTGGTGGACCTTCAGGATGCGTACATGCATATTCTGATCTGGATTCCACACAGGAGATTTATGTTTCTCTGTGGGAGAGGAGCATTTTCAGTCTAGAGTGCTTCCATTTGGCCTTAGCTCGGCACTGCGTGTCTTTACGAAGAGGATGTTGGTGATCGCGGCCTATCTTCGTCTGCAGGGTATCCATGTGTATCTGTATTTGGACGACTGGTTCTTACGCAGCCCTTGCCCGTTGAAAGCCGTCTGCAATCTTCAGTCTCTCCTCCAGCTCCTGTTCCACCTCGGGCTGTCAGTGAACTGGCGGAAATCTTCCATGACGGTCTCTCAGGATTTGATTTTCCTGGGTTTTCGCTGGAACATGATCGACTGCAGAGTGTACCTGACCAGGGACAGAATGGCGGATCTGTTGGCCATGTGTCAAATGTTTGCCCAGTCGGAGAGCATGTCGGCCTGGTGTTTCCAGAGGCTGCTGGGGCTCATGGCCTTGTGCGTTTTGGCTCTTCCTCTTGTTCGTCTCAAGATAAGGCAGACTCGGATGGCTCTTCGGAGTTCTTCGTTTCAGGCTGTGGATCCGGACTCCAAGTTGATAACGATTCCGGCTTCCATGAGAGCGGACCTGGACTGGTGGTCGTCTCTCAGCAACCTGTCGTTGGGGGTGGGTTTTCATGACCCAGTCCGACGGTAACGGCCACAACGGACTCCTCCCTTCTGGGGTGGGGTGCGACATTGGAGCTTCTTCAGGTCTCTGATCTTGGTCACCTCAGGACAAGCTCCTCCACATAAGTCATCTGGAGCTTCTGGCGATCTTCCTAGCGTTCAAGGCATTCAGACCGATCATTGCCAACAAGGTGGTCCGTATTCGCACGGGCAATGTGGTGCCGATGTATTACATCAACAAGCAAGGGGGCTCCAAGTCTCCCCCTCTCGTGGACCTATCCATCCAGATTTGGGAATGGGCAGTTCCTCATGGTGTCTGGCTATTTGCAGTACACATCCCGGGCCAGCTGAATGTCACAGCAGATGCCCTCAGTCGGCGGACGATGGTCCGCTACGAGTGGGGGCTGAAGACGGAGGTCCTGTCATGGATTTTCCTGCGCTGGGGCATGCCGGAAGTGGACCTCTTTGCTACGTCGGCAAACAAGAAGCTTCCTCTCTATGCTTCCAGAAACGGACTGGGAGCCTCCTCTCTGGGGGATGCTCTCTAGATTCCATGGCACAACATGAGGGCTTATGCCTTCCCGCCTCTGCCTCTAGTTCATCGGACGATTTGCAAATTGAAGAACTCGGTGAACTGTTATCTTCTACTCGTAGCCCCGTGGTGCCCGGCCAGGTTTTGGTTCTCAGAACTTCAACACCTGTCGGTGTATCTGCCGATCAGGTTACCAGTGACCCATGATCTTCACCAGGGGGAACAACAATGGCACCCCTCCCCACAATCACTCAGCTTGGCGGCATGGTGCCGGAGTTCAGGTCTTTAGAACATCTTAGCTTGTCTGCCGATAACATGTGCATTATTCAGGCAGCCAGAAAACCCTTGACTAGGTCCCAGTACAGAAGCAAATGGCTCCGGTTCTGTCATTGGTGTTTAAACAAGCAGCTGGACCCAAGGGGGGGCTACAATTGACACAGTACTGTCCTTTGTTTCCCACTTACCAGAGTCGGGTGTTCACGCTCTGTCATGTCGAACTTATCTTTCAGCGGTTTCCACCTACCTATCTACGGACCAATGCTCTTACTCCCTGTCTAATCCAGTGGTTAAGAGACATTTTGCAGGCTTGACGCTCCTTTATCCTCCGATTCGTAGTCCGCACCCGGCGTGGGATCTAAATGTGGTCCTGACGGCATTGTGCCAAAAACCTTTAGAACCAATAGCCACGGTGGACCTCAAGCACCTCTCATGGAAGGAGTCCTTTTTGGTTGCCGTTACTTCAGCAAGGCGCGTGAGTGAGCTCCAGGCTTTGTCAGTGGTGCATCCCTTCTTGGTTTTTCACAAGGATAAGGTGGTCCTACGGACAAATCCTGCTTTCCTGCTGAAAGTGGTCTCTGGTTTCCATCTGAACCAGTCGATCTCCCTGCCAGTCTTTTTTCCGAACCCCGCTTCAGAGGCAGAAAGGGTTCTGAATTGCCTGGATGTTAGAAGGGCTCTTAAGTTCTATCTGGACAGAACATCCGAATTTAGTAGCTCTTCTCAACTGTTCGTGACCTTTGGTAATCCATAAGGTAAGCAGGCCTCTAATGCGACACTCTCCCGATGGATCGCTGCCTGCATTACGGAGTCTTACACCGTCCAAGGGCTGAAGCCTCCTAAAGGTATTCATGCACACCTAGTGCGGGGCAAGGCAGCTGCAGTTGCCTTTCAAAAATATGTCCCCTGGGAGACCATCACCATACTTGGCCCATACTTGGGCCTCCCCATCGGCTTTTTGTAAGCATTATTGTCTAGACCTGAGCTCAAGATCTGATGCTCAGTTTGGTCAGGCTGTGTTGCAGAACCTGTTTCAGTAAGGGGATTTTTCCATCCACCCATAGTTCCTGTAAGTGGTGCTTGGCAATCTCCCATAAGTATGGAGGAAAGGGAACGGGATGTAGGAGTATAACCAGGTTACTCACCATAGTGACCACCTTACTCCTAGTTCATAGTCCCCTTTCCGCCATACGCCCGCCGTCCCCTCTAATAAGGTTAGTTTGTTATTGCTAAAAGGTCTCTGACCTGGCGATAGAAAAGGACTGTTGGGCGATGCGCGGGGCGGAGCCGAGATGGGTGGGGTTACGGCCGCGTGCCAAGCCCTGTGTAGAAAGAGAGGAAGGACTAAAACAATGTTGAACTTTTTTTGGATGCTTTTAGAAAGCGCTCCGGTCCCGTCCCATAGGATGGAGGAATGTCCCATAAGTATGGAGGTAAGGGGACTTTGGTCTAGGAGTAAGGCGGTCACTACGGTGAGTAACCTGGTTAATTTCTACTTAAGAGGGCCTCCCCCCCCCCCCCCGGAAGCAAGGTTTGCCGTGTGGTGGATTTTGGTACTCCAGACTGATGTCCTTACTTGGTGTTATATCATGCAGTCCGAAGTGAGGGAGGTGGGCCCGTTGAGAGAGAACATGTTCACTCGGCGCTAATATTCCCCAGGATCTTTAGAATCTATACTCTCCTCTCCAGGACTTATGTTGATGGAGGAAGTGTTTTTTTGTTTAAATGGTTTTATTGTCCAACAAACCAACCAACATTAGACAAGGATTTGGCAGTTACTTAAGCATTGAGCCTGTCAAGGTTTTTGACCCATGTTGAATCCTTAGACTGGGTAGATGTGGGGATGAGCTGTCGCCACCCACATTCATGCCAGAATCCAGGAGAACTGCGTAGTTGGCACAAGACCACTCCAAAGATACAACCTTCTTGTGGGGGGTTCCACATCACCACTCTACTGTAAGGATGCCATCAAAACAATGTTAAGCAAGGGTCCTATACTATCGAGCAAAAGACCACTCTATTGAAATGCAGTCATTCAAGACAGATCCCAAAAATGGATGCAATACCGGTACTCACCACTATCAGAAAGCCGGCGTTTTAAAACCACCAGACTTTTGTGTAAAACTGGACAGATGAACCCAAACCAGGCCAAGGAAAGACTTGCTAAGAGGTGGATACAATGTAAAACTATATTCTGAAATGACTTGAAGGAAGTAATTATTGAATGTATATGTAAAAAGTATAAGTTTGATTTAAACTGGGAACTAAAGTGACATTTAGCTGAATTCTGCCTGACAACTACCCCCGACGGGAGAAACCTGCTCAGCCACTCTTCCCAGGCCTAGCTGCATCCTGCTTCCCCACCAAAAGGAGTTGACACCTCTCTGATTAGATTAGGGGAGGGGCACCGCTGGAGGTTGAACAAAGCCTTGTCCTGGACTCAGGCAAATGTTATATTGGGGGGGCGTAAAGTGGCTTGGAGAAGTGCCTCTGGGAGCCACCCGAGCTGGAGGCGGGGGCAGACAGAAGCTTCCCCCCATGTGCTTTGGAACCTAAACCACACCCATCTGGGCCACAGCATAATTTTAAAAAAGATGGATAATTCATAGTACGGACTTGTCAGAATTTTATAAGTAATATCATTATTCTTGTGATTTTTCTGTGCACGTTTTAAGAGGTGTTAGGACCCTGTGGTGTATGCTGCGGGGTTGCTAGCGGAAAATAGGGTCTTACTCCAAATGTCTGCATGTTAAAAATCTGACACTTCATCAATTAATGTCCATACTCCTTGCGCACATGTGTGTAATTTTTGGTAAATGTCCGATATTGGTAAACCAGTCAAAAAGCGCAAAATGTTGTCATTTTTGAATGCAAGCCCCCAGGAAGATCATAGGCGGACAAGCATGGACCATAAGGAATATATGTGTACATGTAATTTCAACAAATTGTGTATCTGGGAAATATGTATTTGAATCAAATATAGATTTGTGGGCAAATTGACCAGGGGTGGATCCTCTGACCCATAAACATACCTCATCGTGATGACAATCCATTTCCTTCCCCCAATCATGGGAGAGGGGAGAATTGGGCCAATGACAAGTAGAGAGGGGCAGGCTCAGTTATGCCACGCACACACACCCACTTCCAAAACACACAAAAAGAGACTGCTGGGACAGGTAGAGACATTCAATTCCATTTGCTGCGGGGCGTGCTGAACGATGACTTCACATCCAGAGATCCAATACTTAGACTTCCAAGCTAAACGGAGACTACAGAACTTTGAACCAAGAAGGCCCACTGCAAGCAAAAGTATTTGTCAGCAGGCCTCAAAATCTTTTGCAAACTATTCCACAGCCGGGCGAGCTGTCTGAATTCTTTGCCAAGAACATTTGCCAGTACCCAGAAAGCAGTGTTACATCCAGAATCACCTTGATCCGGACCGGAAAGCAGAGCAGTATCCAGAACCAGAGGCCGCTGTATCCAGAGAGGCTAGACCAGCAGAACAGAGCTGACCCAGACGCTGTGAGCAGAACCGCCCGAAGTCCAGTCAAGTTGACCAGATCTGTGACGAGGCCCATTCATTTTAAAATTAGGAGTGAGTATCCGCCAGAACTGTGCAGAACCCAATCTCTTAGTTAAAATAATCTAATCCAAACTATTTTAACCTAATTAGAACAGCCTCCTAGAAATCGTGTCATCTGTCATTTTTAAAGCTGCACAACTGTCACCTGTCAGTTCTGCAGCTGCAAGCTTTCACCTGTCATTTTGAGTTTACTTTAAATCCGAAAAACAACCTTTTATTAAATTGTCCGTATCTCTGGAACTGTTTGTCCTAGGAACAATATTTAACTTTCCTCTGAAAGCTTAAAATCTAAGCTTTCCAACAAGCATAGAACCGACTTGCTACTCCCTATACTTTTGCTGCAATCACGATTCACGCACTCGCAAATTTTACCGTGATTTGCGATTTGGCCCGATTTCTTCATCTGTAAAAATCAGCAGCTTTTTGCTTCTCTTTGCTAAAATTCGTTTGCAATCTGCTAATCAATCATAGAGCATTGCTAAAGTGAGCCTGAACTAATATAAAGTATTTCTCCCTCACCCTGAACCTCCTGCAGGGAATTAAAATCAATTTAGCATATTTTCACTTCATTGCCACCACATTTCAAAGTAATTCGCCTGTGTTTAAAACTCATACCTGTTTTCTCTAAGCTTGCTGGGGGAACTGGAACTGTGTATTGCATTATCAAGTGTGATTTGTTGGGATTCTTGAAGACTGTGTGCTCTCCTTTCCATCTCCTTATATTGTATAAAGGGGGGGGAGTGAGTTGCCAGAGAAAGGTGGTTACATTGTTGTTGGTTGAAATCATATCAGGTTTATTTGCTGTACTGCATTTTATTCCACCTTGCATTTCCTTGAAACCATCAAGCATTTTCAGCTACCTCATCCTCTGTACTACTTCTAAGTAACCCAAATCAGTTTACCAGTAGAACGTTATCCTTTGTTGATCAGTGTCATATTTTAAGTGTGATATCCAATATTAATTTATTATAAAAGTGTGATAGATATATATTGTTATATTTCTCAAATAAACCTTTTAAATTTGCAAAACAGACCTACTTCTTGGCTCAGTGGGGTCAGGGGGATTCTAAGAGAGGGGTGTTATATAAGGGTTGTCATCCAGAGTACATGAACTGGACCTAAAAATATATCAATAAGGGTTTCCCTCAGCATCCCAGACTAGGCATTGACTTAGCTGTAGTGTTGAAGTGAAGCCGCTTAACAAGCCCATGCGCCCACGTCTTTCTGAGAGTAAAAAAATCACATATCTCCTTTCTCTGTTTCCCAATGTAGTTTTTAGAAGTTTTTATTATTACAACAGTGCCCTCTGTGATAACACGTGTTTCGAAGGGTTCTCCGTCTTTCTCAAATCAGGGCTGCTTATTTTAGCAAGTTCACAAAGTTAAAAATATATTTATGTAATTTTCAAACAGTCATTACACAAACAAAAAAAATCCATTCCAAGAAAGTGACCATTGAGGGAGGGGAAAAGGGTAAGAGTGTTTAGGAATGGGAGAAAAAACATCCAAAAGCAAGGAAATGATTAAAGAAAAAAATGAAAAAAACGTATTAGTTACCTAGGTATGTATTTTGAATATTGTAGACATTCATCAATCAATCTTTTCTTATTTTACTAAGTTTGCATTTACTTGACCATTTTAATAATAAAAGATTTGTATGGTATTAGGGTTTAAAGGATAGTTCCGGGACTTTTTTTTTATTGTCCCTACGGGTCGGCCATGTGTTTGTAAGCATAAATCGGTAGATCGTAGGAAACTTTCCTATGGACCTTACCCGACTTTTCGCCCATTATCGCACTCGAAATCAGCCTCCATTTTGTGATAATCCTATCATTTCGCCCCATCGACCTGGCTCACCTGCCTTTGCGGCACTAAATCAAATCCCCCGCCCCTGAAACAGACTTTATCAAAACATTCATATTCCCCGCCTCTATCCGTGACGTGACTGAGCTGCGTAGGCAAACGCGCCCAGGCGTCTTCTACGCGACTCCACACAGACCCCGGAAATCAACACAGATCAGCTCACAATACAGCGCACCACAATTCGGAATATGAAACTGTACTTTGAAATCAAACCGCAAGATTGTAAATGTGGTAAAGTACATTTATTTGACATCAAATGTTTAGAGAATATTCAGCGATTTGCATTTTTATTTGCTCATGTTCCAAAAAGTTCGTATTGAGGAACGCGATGGTCCTTTGCTGTACACAGGGTCTTAGAGCATCTCACAATACAGCGCCACAATTCGCAATGTGAAACCGTGGTTTAAAAGCAAACGGTAAGATTGTACATTTGGCAAAGTACATTTATTGGACATCAAATGTTTAGAGAATATTCAGCGATTTGCATTTTTATTTGCTCATGTTCCAAAAAGTTTGTATTGAGGAACGCGATGGTCCTTTGCTGTACACAGGGTCTTAGAGCATCTCACAATACAGCGCCACAATTCGGAATGTGAAACCGTGGTTTAAAAGCAAACGGCAAGATTGTACATTTGGCAAAGTACATTTATTGGACATCAAATGTTTAGAGAATATTCAGCGATTTGCATTTTTCTTTGCTCTCGATCCAAATTAGTTCGTCTTGAGGGAAGCGATGTTCGTGTGCAGTACACAGGGTGTTGGTTTACGATAAAAATAAGCTCTTCGGTCGCACTGATAATCGCATGGCTGTTCCAACAACGAGGCACTAGGCCACCACAACGGTAGGTATGTTGCATCTAACCGTTAGTACCGCGTAAGGGCATACATGTACTTGGCGATCGTCCCATAAAATGGTCAGGGTGGTAACGTTGTTCACGCGGAGAAGCAACTGGCGGCTGTAGAAGCCGTCCGCCGGTGTCTGGTACTCGTGACACAGACAGTAGTGAATGATGTACCTAAAAACATAAAAAATGAAATTATTCTCACCATCAGATCCTTATTAAAATTATTCATTTCATAGCGAGGACAGCGCTACTGGGTGTACACAAGTGTTTAAAGGCGTGGCGAGGCATGGAGGGGGGGGAGTGGAGTATAAGGTAAGTAGCATAAAATAATAAATAAATAGGGCCAGCTGGTGGCAAGTGCAAGGTAAGTGCAGAACAAGTGCTGGGAAGGGGGGGCTGTAGGATACTGAGACAGTCCCCCAGTGCAGGGGTTGACAGGGAGGCAGTGCAGGTGGAGAGTGGAAGGGCCCAGGACCGAGGTCGCAGACAGTGGACCAGTTGTAGCAGGGGAGAGGGAGAGAGAAAGCAGAAGCAAAGAGGAAGGTTTTGAGGTACTTCAGTAAAAGCAGATGTTTCTCCTCAAGATAGTGCGCGGTAGAAAACAATATGCCACATAGAACGAACAAGTACAACTGAACCCGTCTTTAAAGCCACTGTATAGTAATGAAATTGCGGTATAAACTCATCAAAAGTTACTTACATTATATTTGCATTTTCCATTGTGTCTCTGTGTAGGGCAGACCCGAAACACCACTCCTTCTTTGCCGACGTTACTTCTTCTAATGAACGTGGCTCATCGTTTCGTTTCTGAAATTTTATTCATTATCTTTTCTTAGTCTTTCGGGATGGTCCCGGCCTGTCAAGGTCAAATCACAATAGAACCTTATACTGGGTCGTGGGCCGTTCCGCCACCCGAGCAAAACATCAAAGCAGCTGACCTTCACTTTGAGCGAGCACACATTTCTAGTTTGGGCCTGCAACATGAGGAGACTCGAGAGAACAGACAATCAAATTACAATCATTTAAACCGTGATGTGTATTTCTCAATGAGCTCTGCTTTAGGTGGACATGGAACAGAGGCAATGTTGGGTGGCAATGCAGTTGTCCCCTGCATAGGTTCGTTCACCACTCCATGTATGTGCCTATCGAGGACATCTACGATAAGTCTCTCAATAAACTCATATTGCATATCCTCAAACACTGGTTTGATCACCCATTGTTTACTTCTTTTAGTGAAGGCCTTATTGTAGCGAAGCGTCCCTAAAGTTCCGGTCGTCCTACTTTGTTGACGGCCAACATTATGGTTATGTGCCAAGACCGCTAGAAGAGTCCGATTTATCATGCCTTCCATGCCAAAATGCAATCTTTTGGGCCTGTACTTTAGGCACATATTGTGGAACACCTCCAAATCTCCTGTGTGGCAGAATTCCGTGAGTCCCCTCAAATCTCTTGTTATAGTTTTATCAAATACAATCTTTTCAATGGCCTTGTGAGTGGGTGATGAAGGAATCAACCACTTCTTCTTCCGTGCCTCCTCTGTGGACAAATGGCCATGTTCACATTTGTGGAAATGTTCATTTGTCGACCATCGATGTACGTTGCTACAGTGCAACATTACTGACCGCCATTTTTCCAGTAGAATTTCCAACGACCCTTCACATGTTTTTGAGCTCCACCAAAGATGGTTGCTGATTGACTTGGACCACTGTGAAATACCTTGCAATTCTTTTTTTTTACCTGCAGCCGACAATTTTTTATTGATTGATTTTGCAAGATGCCAAACGTCAAATTGGTGATTTATATTTTTGTTCTGTTCTCTCATTGTCTTGGCAATTGAAACGTGTCTGTCCGTGGCTATCAGGTCGATCACCATTCCCCGCGATTGTAGTTCTTGCAATGATGCTACAAAGCCAACTTTCTCCATGGCCACTGAGGATGTACTTTGTGACACCTGCACGACCACCAAACTCACAATTTTCTTACTTTCCATGTCCTGAAAGTGGTAGGTGCAGTACTTGGCTGAAAATCCTGGGCTGTCGCACTGTCCATCACCGGCTAGCCTGAAGCGTTTGCCCGCGAATGTACTTTCCATTGACATTTTTTCCATTCTCCAAGCTTCGCTGATGGCTGGAAATAGATAATCGGTTTGGTATTTGTAGAACTGAGTTTTCGCAATGAAATGGATTCCCACAAACTGAAAGAAATACTGTAACTTTTTAAAACTTGAACCACTAAAAAGTGCGGCCGCTGCACAAAGTAGATTGCCTGCTGGCAGTTGCCCCAGCATGGGTTGTGCAGACCATGCGAACGGATGATATTGTGTACAGGTGGCATGTATTTTAAGGTTAGTGCCTCGAATTGCACGAGTCACATTAATCAATGGCTCCCCACATACTTCCCCACCAACCCAATGGCCACATTTCATCATCATAATAATATCCATCAAACAGCTATCGAATACAATGAATTTGGCCTCTTTCCTTATACTGTCACTCTGCATCCCAGCTGGTTTGGCCTGTAACGTTGAGGACATGTCACTCGCATGAAAGGTACAATCTCTGATATCGTCTTCCGCTATGCTGAGTGATATTGATGGTGTTTCATTGTCGTCCATGTCATTCTCTTCCACTGCAACAACTGTTCCTTGTCCGGAGATGGGAGAAAAAAACAATGTCTTCAACTTTCGCGCGCTCTTATTTTTTGCGGGTGTGGATTCTGTGAATTGATCTCCGACTGCATCCAAACTACCAGGAGGACATTCACTATCAATGGCTGGTGGTGGTATAGCTCCGTTGTCAATCACTTCATATTCTTCCCATTGGCACGATGCATCTCCAGTCTCAAGTCCCTGCCAAAAGGTTTGACAAGCAACATCTCTCGTTCGCTTCACTGTCTGTGTAGATCTAGTTCTTACACCCACTCGCAACTAGAGGACAGATTAGAAAAGGGATGTTCAGTTTAAACACAACTTACAGTATTGAACTATTGACAGTGAAAGACAACATAATATAGTGAACAGGACACTAACCTTATTTTGCTTTCTTTTCTTTGAAACTTTCTTGCCTCGAACTTCAACATCTGGACGCTGTTGCTCCGACTCGTGTGTGCATGTCTCCACTTCCTCTCGCGCTGCAACGACTATATTTTCATGATAAGCACATCCATCACTCACTGAGGCTCCATCGACTCCCTGAAACATAGAACTTTCATTAGTATGTATAATAATATTGAAAACACAAAATGTACTTGGGGACCAATACCCATACGTACATCTCAATAGTAAAACACGAATGAACGCATTGTGTAGAACATTCAAACGACAATAGTTCACGCATTGTTGATCTAGTTAGATTGAACTGTCAAGATCCATACCTCGGGCTCCGCATAGACTTCCATTGATGATATTATTGAAGATGACGCTTCAGCAACTCCCTGAAACACAGTAATTGCATTAGTATGGTTTTCTATTTTGTTTAAAAGAACATAAACTTTCTGCAGGCGTCAACGGCTCATCTAAATAGACCTGCACAAATGATCAGTTGTCTAAAATAAATAATGGATATCTAAATATTATTCGATTTGCTCCATCGTTGGAAGTGTCACCACCCAGAGATCTGCATCAACTACTAGGGGTGATGTTCTTGTTGAAGAAGCTCCGTCAGCTCCCTGAAACATAGTACTTGCGTTAATAAAGAAGGAAGTATAGCGGATGTAATCACGTCATTTGATCTCGCATGATTGATCTGTCAGTATCCATACCTCGAAATGCATAAGAACATCAAGGGACGCTGTAACTGCGGTGCACACTTCTGCAAGCTGTTGCGCCGACCCGTAACTGCATGCTCCCCCTTCTTCTTGGACTAATGCTCCATCGACTCCCTGAAACATAGGACTTTCATTAGTAATGAACACAATATTGAAAAAAGAAGACACATAGGAGGGCGACGACAGAAGGACATACCAATGGCTAAAAACGAAAGAAACATTGTGTGTAACAATCACGCTACAAGAATGCAAGATCTGATGATCTCCATCGATGGAACTGTCCGGAAACGTACCTCGAGCATCTGAGTGACATCTACGGTTGTCGTCAATGCGTTGGACTCCTCAGCATCTCCCTGAAAGACAGTACTTGCATTATTTTGGATAACAATAATTATAACTGAAAACAAAGACTAGAGGACGAGTACTGTGGTGTACCATTAGGTAAAATAATTACACGATCAATTAAAACTATTGATTTACATGCCTAAAACAAGTCAGTGTCAGAATAGCTAAGTAAGATTACCCGATAGGCGCTTGAAGTGGCTGATGACTGCAATAACGACACGGATGGAGAATCTTCCGCCTTCATATTGAGTGGATACATAAATGGGGAAATTATTGTTAGCTAATGCTACACACTACCGCAAGGCCGAGAGATAAATACGTAAACTTGACTCACCAGTGGAGGGATGTGGACGAATAGAGTGGGAATAGCGTTTGAGAGCAATTTTCGCCTCGCTCGCGGTGTTTTCTTCTTTATTAGCAATGATGTGGAGTACATGTCTGGGCTAAAGTGCCTGCTGCAGATGCGGTATCGATCACCCCTCTTGTCCGCAAAGACTTCTAGGACTCTACTTTCTAGCTCAGAGGCTGGATATCCGCAATATCGGACCCATTCTCTTATCTGATCTATTGTCTTAGGGAAAACATGCATTATAGTACCTTCAGATTTGTTATGGGTCTTCGAAGGGCAACCACCAATGGAACAGGCAGGCATTATGGAAAGTTCTGAAAAGTAAAGATCAACAATTCTCTATGAATACCAATGTGTTAAAACATTAAATGACACATAAAAGGTTCAATGCAAGGTCCGTTTTGGTTCTTGGAACTATACACGTTATTCACATGCGGATAAGTATTTCAATAACTTTCAAAAAATAGAAAAAGTAATTTGACTAAACTCAGAACATGTGACTAGTTCCTTGCATGTACTGTCGTGAACGAAAAGAAAACATGGATGCAATTTGATGACTACTAGCAAATAGATATAAATTAAAAAATTGGACGCAAAATGATTATGGTACATGGACTTACCTTGACGAACAAACAGTTAGATGCAGGGATCAGAGTAGTTTCTTGTCGTAGAACAGGGAGCAGTTCACAGGTTGCAAACTGACGAGTTTGCTCAAAGTGGTCACGGAAGTTCACAGAGACGAAGAGCAGATAACCAGCACCTTCACGGGTTGACTAGCAAAGCGCAAAGAAGTTCTCATTAGAAATATGAAGTGGGTTATAAAGAATTCGAAACAGGGGTGTGTTTGTGAATGAATGACGTGTATATGTCGTGGCATTATGCGGATTGCAGGGGGGCGTCCAGCGTGAGGGGGGATGCTTGGCAGGAGACACGGGGTCTGGAGGTAGACATGGGAACAACAACCCATGCTCTATAGACCACTTTGAAGTGTACATGGTCTTTGGCACCTCTTGGCCTTTATCGCTCCCTGACAGCTCCACTTGCCAGCAGCGCAAGTACCCTGGTGCGAACTGCCTTTGATAGGGCGGGGGGTGGATCGGGGCGGTGGTCGTGCAGACAAGACACAGGAAGACTCGTGAATGGAGACACACTTATGTGGATTGCAGGGGGGCGTCCAGCGTGAGGGGGGATGCTTGGCAGGAGACACGGGGTCTGGAGGTAGACATGGGAACAACAACCCATGCTCTATAGACCACTTTGAAGTGTACATGGTCTTTGGCACCTCTTGGCCTTTATCGCTCCCTGACAGCTCCACTTGCCAGCAGCGCAAGTACCCTGGTGCGAACTGCCTTTGATAGGGCGGGGGGTGGATCGGGGCGGTGGTCGTGCAGACAAGACCCGTTTGCCGCAGGGCCTCACCAAGGAGAGGCCATCTAACTGAATGTAAGAGGATGGCTGCAGGATCTACTACATGGAAGGCAGGGGGGTGAGTTTATAAATACCTCACCCTCCCAGGAGAATATATGGGGGTCATCTCTGTACCCGGTGCCCAAAAAGAGGATTTATTATGATCAACCATATTTATTATTTACCTATAACCATGTTTTGTATCAATAAAATCCAACAGCTTTTTATTGCCAACGCTTGATGCCAACCCACAAAATAATATATGTATGACTGCTGCATATATGGGTTCAACGGTTATGTGGATTGAAGGTGTGCGGCCAGCGTGAGGGAGGATGCTGGCCGGAGACATGTGGTGTGACAAGACAAGGCACTGGAAGGCTATTCAACGGAGACACACTAGATTCATTTAAAAAATCAAAACAACCATTGTTAAAATATATGTTGGGCTTTATTTTAGATTTTAATTAAACATAAATAATAAACATTACACATTGTAAAGTTGAGGTTGCAGCACATCGAGGGAAAATCCGCGGTATTGTCCACTGTCACTGGGGAAATGTTGTCTAATGGCAAGTACCGCACAGGCAGGTATTACTCTCCGAACGCGGTGTCCGAGCCTCCCGTGAAGCCACCAAGTGAAGCAACGATAGGCCACCAGCCTGTACCACCTGTGAAAAAAAAAGATGCAAACTGTATTAAACTGACAAAACTTTCTTATCAATGTCGATTCAGGTAACACATGTCATTTTTCTTAGAAAAAAATTATATCTAGAAAATGCACTATATGGAACCAATTTACATGCGTTCGAATGATATGTAAATGTAATTTTATATGTGGGAGACGACCATGAAATAGTAGTGGCATCACTGACATCACAAACAGAGTATACTTACTCGTTACTCGGATTACGCGGACGAACAGTGCCACGAAGTTCGTGCATAAGCACCATCATCATCCTCAACACGGTCCGTGAGAGGCAGGCTTCCCTGAACTCTGGCAGCTCGGTGATGCATTGCGGACTTTGCTCGCCTTCCTGCAGACTTTGCTCGCTTTCCGAAATGTAGGCCAAGCACCCGGAATTTTCACGGCAGCAGCAGTTCTCCTCCTCAGTTGGCATTAGCTCGCACCGATTGCACGTGCACCAGGTGGAGACGCCGTCCATGCGACATGGTCCAGGCTCTTCATCCGTTGACTGGTCCTCCCAACTGCCGTCCGAATCCCCATCGTTTTCGCGTGCTTGCCTTTCCAGTAGTTCCTCCTCGGTGTACTCGGGCTCGTACATATACGGCATTATTGTGGCCATTGTGCGGTAAAGATAGTAAAATAATTTACAGAGATGGTACAGGTGTTCACACGGGCTACAAGCGGCGAAGGTAGCTGACCAGAGCACTGAAACGAGTCACAGAATACTCAAAGTAACACAGAGAGAGGAATGGAATCGAAAATCTGCTGCTGTGTGTTGTGAAACGGTCTGTTTATACTTATTGGGGAAAGAGGCGTCCTGCCATTTCCATGGCAACACGTCAATAGCTGAGGCGCAGCGATTGTTGACACGAGACGTGCTTGAAATGGGCAGTACGCGTCTGCTGATGTCAGGCTCAGGGGCGGGGGATTTGATTTAGTGCCGCAAAGGCAGGTGAGCCAGGTCGATGGGGCGAAATGATAGGATTATCACAAAATGGAGGCTGATTTCGAGTGCGATAATGGGCGAAAAGTCGGGTAAGGTCCATAGGAAAGTTTCCTACGATCTACCGATTTATGCTTACAAACACATGGCCGACCCGTAGGGACAATAAAAAAAAAGTCCCGGAACTATCCTTTAAGAGCTTACCCAATGTTACTTGTTCTCGTTTTAATCTCTGTCTTGTATTTCAAGTTATGGGTTAAATCCCAAGCTAATTGAGAAAATACATAAAAGTGATAAGTACAAGCATGTCCTGTTCGTGCACTAATCCCATTCTAACTTTTAATTCATCTTCCATTATAAACGATGTGCGCTAGAATCTGCAGATTTAGTTGGTTTACTCCTGGGAATCATATTTGGGTCCTTTAACAATTCCCTGTATTAAATTACATCCAGATTGATGTTGAGAAAAAACCCCAAAACACTTGCTACCTTTTTTGTAATGCTCCTACTCAGACGGCTCCCTGCGCCCTCCTTGGTTATTAGCGACAGTCTATGCGGGGTCATGTATGCTCTGCGGGTGACATATGATTGAGTGAGCTGGAATGTAGCATTTCTAGAGAAAGTAGTGTCTTTCCCCACTCTGCGTCTTCCAGTGCTCTCCCGATGTCTGTCTCCCATTTATGACGCACCTTGAGTTTCTCTTCCCCCTGTTCTGTTTAAGAACAACTCATAGAGCCTTGATCATGTGTCCCCCTTCGGATATGTCATACATGGTATCTAGTGTCACGTTGGGCTGAACTTAATCTTGTGGGCCTGACCATCTTCTCCTGATGCTTCTGATCATGCCTAAATGCAACACGAATTGACCTTTATGTATGCCTTGTTCTTTGATTAGGGTCAGGAAGGTTATCAACTCACTGTTTCTTAAGAGTTCCCCTATAGTAGCCACCGCTCTCTTGCCAATGTATCCTGTATTGCGCCAGTGCGCTCTGCTGTTTGCCTATTATTGCTGTCAATGGGACGTGTACCGAGAAGGAATCTGGGCTTCCCATGAGTTTCCAAGTTCGGCGCCATATATCCCTACCTAATTGCAATAACTAGGAGGGCTGCGCCGAAGGGAGCTGCTCCTACCCAAAGTACTTTCTTGTTGTTGTAGCAGGGTTTCTAGAGGTCTCGTCTCCTAGCCAATGCACCACATGTTGCAGCTGCCCTGCCAGGTAGTAGTTTTCGAAGTTGGGCACCTTCATCCCACCCTCAGCATAGTCTCTCTGCCATGTACTCAAGGCTATTCTATTTCTACCTCCTGCCCACAGGAATTCTCTAACACGCTTGCTCAATTTTCGAAAGAAAGGCTCTGGTATGTTGTATGGCACATTAGTAAATCAGTAGAAGAGCCAGGGGAAAGCGACCATTTTCAGCAGAGCCCCTCTCCCCGTGACTCCGAGGGGCAGTTTCTTCCAAAATTGCATGGAACTGAGTATGCCATCTGCGGCTTTCTGCATATTGCTCCTGTGTGAGGCTTCAGGGTCGTGTCTTACTGTTGGGCCCAGGTAACGAAAGGACTGACTTTGCCTTTTGACAAGGGCAGTATTCACTATTCAAGGGTTCTCAGCCCTGCGAGCAGGAATAGGCAAGAATTTTATCGGTTCACTTCGATCCCTGACACTTTGGCGAACTCTGACATCCAGCAAGTGTGGTAGATTCTGGCCTACTGACATACAATAGCATATCATCCGCGTATAAGGAGACCAGGTGTGTTCCGTTTACCGCTATTCCTGCCTCTCCGTAGTCCTTCCTGAGGAACACAGCCAGTGGTTCGATGGGCAGGATGTATAGCATTGGCGACAGTAGGCAACCCTGTCTCGTTGCTTTCTGCACCTCCCATGATTTAGAAATCTGCATGCTAGTTTTAACTCTAGCCATAGAAGCTTCGTAAATCAATTTGACCCATCTCAAGAAGGCCTCCCCTATGCCATAGTGCGCCAGGGCCTTCATCCGCCAGTCCCAATAGACTGAGTCAAAAGGTTAGACTGTGTCTAGTGATGCCACTGCATATTCATCTCACAGGTGATTGGTTCTATCTAGCATATGATGTAGTCTTGTCGAGTTCCATGTGGTGTTCCGCACTGGGACATACCCTGTTTGGTCTGTGTGTATCCAGTCTCCTACCACTCTTTTTTTATCCTGTGTGCTAGGATCGTCGTTAGGATTTTACAGTCCTCATTAACCATGGAGAAGGGCCAGTATGATCCACAATTCAGTGGCGCTTTGCCTGGTTTGACGATCAGTATGATGGTGGCTTCTCTTAGACTGGTGTGTAGTGTTCCTAAGTCATATGCCTCAGTGAAAACGCTTAACAGTCTGGGTGCTAGTGCGTCTACATACGTTTTGTAGAACTCGCCTGTGAGTCTGTCTGGTACTGGGTTTTGGAAGTGGGTAGCTCTTATTACTTCTCTTACTACTTCTGGTGTCATTGTTGCATTCAGCTCATTCGCCTGGGCCTTGCTGAGTCGAGGCACATCCATAATTGACAGGGCTTTATCTGTATACTTCCTGCCCTCTTTTGCCCTCTTTTGCAGCACCTGCATGCAAGGTTTCGTAAAAGTCTGAGGACTCTTCATTGATTTCTACCTGTGTCCTGACCAGGTTCCCCTGTGCGTCTGTAATTGCATAATCCCCTCCTTCTGCTCCTCCCGTTTGCATAGCCACACCACGGGGCACCCAGGCTTATCCCCTTCTGCATGTAACTTCTGAGTGTATCTGGCAAAGTCTAGGCGTCCCAGCCTTTCCCACTTCCCCATGTATTCTTGCCTCGGCTTTATCAGCCTCCCTGGTTTACTCAGTGTCTCTTCTTCAGCATCTTCCACTTCCGCTATTTTATGTTCAGTATCCTCGAAGGCCTTCAGTGTTTCCTTTCTGAAGCCACCCATCTTCCCAATAGCTTTAGCTCGCACTACCACTTTGAATGCGTCCCAGACCGTAACACTGTGCGTTACACTGGTTGTACAAATAGTAAAGAATTCCTCTATTTGGTCTCTCAGGTATTCACTGAACTTTCCTTCTTACAGTGCTTCCACTCTTAGTGCAGTTGAAGTTCCCTCCCCACACCCACATTAGCTCCCTGTACATGGACAGTCTAGTGTACAATGATCTGAAGAAAACTGTGGTGTCATGTTTTGGGGCCTAGGTGTTCACAAAGCCGACCTCCCTGTTTTCCCATGCACAGCAGCCATTCTACCCTCTTTGTCCTGCTTAAACTTCAACAACTGGAAAAGATTTGTCGTTGCAATCCATACTAGGACTCATCAGGCATACACAGAGAAGGGTGAGTCATACAGTTTACCCCCCCCCCCCACGCCCACATTTCTTAGCCAGTGTTGTCTGACATTGCTACTTGGATACCTTTGGCAGATGAGTAGGTGCGTATGCGCAACCTTTTTTGGCCCCTCACATTCCAAGTAACTATCTTGACCCCGTCAGATTTCGACATAATGGGTCATGTCCGGGCCCCTTGGTTCCGACTGCCCTGTTTGGCCTGCTGGGTACTGTTACATGCGTCCTTACTCTTCTCCATGATCTGCGCTGTGGCATACCCTTTTGATTGTCGCAGTATGTTCCAATTCCCAGTCTAGTATTCTCCCAACTGGCGGCACCATTTGTTTCTGTTTTTCCCATCCCTGTCCTCCAGGTCTGTTTTTCCATGCTTACAATTCTGCTTGCCCAGTAACCAAACAGTCTCTCTTGATACGCTGCCCCCTGTGTCCCACCCTCCGCCTTCCTCCCCTGTTCCTGTTTCGCTAATAACTGCCCAAACAATACCAAACCAAACAGTGGCCCAGTGCAAGTGTTCTCGCTCAGGCCTGGCTGCTTCTCTCTCTCCTGGCTGTCCTCCATCGTCCACGTGCGGCAGCTGGACTTCTTAAAACTGACGTCTGAAAAGTGTCAATTGGGGGTTTGCAGCCGCTTCCTGGGCTGCCTTCTGCGATTTCTGTTGTCACTGGTTTTCTCATTCTCACACTATTCTTTTCATGTGTCCCACCTTTATTTGTTTCGGGGTCCGCCGCTGGTTTTACTCTGAGTGCGCCTCCTATGGTGCATTGCCATTTCTGTGTGTGAGGTGCGGTATTCCTTGTGTGTCCATCCAAGCTTTTGCTTCTCCCATATCTTCGAAGAAATATGTTTTCTCATTGTGCAATATTTTGAGTTTAGCCGGGTATATTAGCATGCATCGTAAATTCGCCTTTCGAGTGGATTGTGTCCTCAAACGTATTCCTCATCTTCGATGTATTCCATCCAGCTTTAGCTGCTTCAGCACATTTTTTGGCAGAGGGCGTCGATGTCGAGTCGATGGTCCCTCGAAGGCCTCCGTCGAGGGCGACGTCATCGGGTATATAAGTAGCACGCGCAGCGCCCGTTGGGCTCAGTTCTGTTTTTCCACAGTACACTTTGCTTCGGAGATTCGGCACGCCTCAAGTTCAGTGACGCAGCAGTGAATTACACATAAAATAGCGATATGTCCTCATAATCGATGCCGACTACGACCCCGAGATCGGGTTTCAAAAAGTGCAAATCGTGCGGTTCAAAAAATGTCTATCACAGACTCGCACCGAGAGGATTTGTGGTGCCTCGGGGGAAGGCCACGACATGCAGGCCTGCACGAAGTGTCAGGCGATGACGGGTAAGGCCTTGCGAGAGAGGAGGGGAAAACTACAGGTAGGTCGTAAAGCCTCTAGCGTCGAGTCGAGGTCCCGTAAGGAGAAGTCTCCTCGACACAAAAGGCATCGGTCCAGGTCCCGAAGCGATTCCCATCACTTGTCGTCTTCGACAAAAAAATCGAAGAAAAGATGCCACAGGTCCCCCTCCACCTCATCCTCGGACGAATCCCCAAAAAGGATGAAATGCCCCACAAAACATTTGTCTTCCGAAGAGTGGGAAGCATTCAGTGTCAAAATGATGGAGGTGTTTGAGAAAGCGAAGCCTCGGTCCGTGCCTTCTTCGTAAGCCGGCCGGGCGCGTCAGCACTCCGAAACTCGTGCAACCTCGAGCCCGGGTGATCGAAAAAGGAAGGATAGAGCACCTTCTAGCAAGCCGCGTTAGCAAGACCGCTCGAGGTCACCGACGCTGTTCGAGACCCAATGCACCTCAAAGGGCAAATCTTCGAAGAGCGCCTCGACGCCCTGGAAGCCGCCTTTGCTGACTTCGACCCCGAAGCCCTCGGCGACAAAGGCTCCAACTTAGCCAGGCCGGCCAGAAAAAGGAAAGAGAAGGCTACAAGATCTGTAATGCCTTCAGGGCCCATTAATACACCTACTCCACTTCTCCCAGAAAAGGTTTTCAAACCTCTTCCTAGGAAGGAGTTTAAGTCCCTGACCTCAATTTTTGAGTAACAGGAAAGATCTGATGAGGAGAATGTACCCTTTGGGCTAGAATATGGCACCCCAAATGTCCCAGAATGCTTGATTTCAGAAGAAAGCAGGATGAGGGATTTGGTGGAATCATTACACAATGCAAGTGGCATTGATACATCTCCTGAAAATGACTTTGGCAGGCCAGAACCAGGAGAGCATGCCAGTCCATCATACTGTCAGCTAATGACGAAGGTGGTAGATTACTTAGGATGTGCTACACCACCAACCCAATTACTTAGGATGGGCTACACCACCAACCCAATTCATCCAGGATGATTTGACAGATATATTGGACCATGGTCCTACCGAAGACCCAATACTACCCTTTCACGTAGCCTTGCAAAATAGGGTGGCCAAGAATTGGGAGACTCCGGATTCTATTCCTCCAGTGACTAAATCCCTCACCTCAAAATACCGCCCTGCCAGTAGCGACCCCGGCTATCTGTCTAAACATCCCACTCCTAAGAGTTTGGTCATACAGGCAGCCACAGCTTCTAACAAACTAGCCTACCCTTCTATCCCTCCGGACAGGGACGATAAGTGTGTGGATGGCTGGGCACGAAAGATATTTTCAGCTGGGAGTATGGTGTTAAAATCAGCCAACTCCACATGTGCCTTGGCAAGGTTTTTGTACACACTGTGGGAGTGCATTGCAATGGAGTCATACCAGAAGGGGACGAAAGGGAAGGATTCCTAGCCATCGTTGGAGATGGAAAGGAGGCCATGCAGGAATCCCTTCAATCTGGACACTGCATATAGTGTGAGCAGGTCCATGGGCACTAGCACGGTAAAGCGCAGATTTGCGTGGTTACGGAAGTCTGGTTTCGCACCGGACGTACAGAACCGCCTTCCGAACGTGCCCTTTGACGGGGTCTCCCCTTTTTGGAAGTAAGGCTGACGAGAGCCTTGAGAGGTTGCAGACCTTAAAAGCAGCTGCCAAGTCTTTAGGAGCTGCTATTAGACAACCTCAGCCTTTTCGTGTGCCATGACAATCTTGGAGGGGATGATCCTATCGTTACTGCTCCTTATATGGAAAGGCGAGAGGAATGGCTAGTCAAAGGGGCCAGAGAAAGGCCACTCGCAGTGGACGAACAAAACGTGCAAAGCCAGCTCCAGCTGCAGCCTCTTTGCCATCAGCAGCCGCAGCAACTGCCACAAAACCACTTTGAGGACTTGCATCACAAAACACCTGTGGGTGGCAGGCTGTCACAGCATCTGCAAGAATGGCGAGCTATTACTTCAGATGTTTGGGCTCTAGAAATAATAGCCCACTGTTACTGCCTTCCTTTTCTAACGCAACCTCCAACAAATCCACCAGGGAGACACCCTTTGAAGTTTTGAGACCCGCTCCTACAGCAGGAAGTTCTAACCCTGCTTGAGAAATGCGCTATAGAGCGCCAGTACCTGTAGCGGAGAAGAACAAGGGATGGTACTCCCTGTATTTTTTGATTCCCAAAAAGGACGAAGGACCGAGGCCCATTTTGGTCTTGAGAAACTTGAACAAGTTCCTCAGGAAGGACAAGTTCAAGATGGTCACTCTTTCTCAGATCCTTCAGGCCCTTCAACTCCAGGATTGGTTGGTGCCATTGGACCTCCATGATGCTTATTTTCATGTGCCGATTCATCTCAAACACAGAAAATTCGTAGTTGGCGACTTACACTATCAGTTTCTAGTCCTGCCATTCGGATTGACCTCTGCCCCAAGGGTCTTCACCAAGCTAATGGTAGTGGTGGCAGCGCACCTCAGGAGAGGGGATTCACGTCTACCCCTACCTGGACAATTGGTTGATCAGGGCACGTTCTGCCGAACAAGCACTGGATCATCTGAAAGTCACCTGCCACTTCCTCCACAAGCTGGGCGCAGATGACACCTTCCCAACAGCTTAATACATAGGAGCTGTATTAGACGCATCCTTGGGAATGAGCTCCCAAGTCAAGGGCTCAAGACCTTCTTCATTTGGTTTCCAAATTCCAAAATGCCCAAAATCTCCAGGCCTACGACTTTTTAAGGTTACTCGGCCTCATGGCATCCTGCATCTTCCTGGTGCCAGAGGCATGTCTGAGGATGAGATCCCTTCAATGGGCTCTAAAGACTCAATGGTCCCAGTTCTCAGGTCAAATGACGGATCTTCTCCAAATTCCGAACAAGGTTCGGTAGGATCTTCTACGGTGGACTTGTACATAGAATATCCTGAAAGGAGAACATTTTTGGCAACCATGGCCGGAGATCACAGTGGTGATGGACGCCTCACTCATGGGGTGGGGAGCTCATGCCAACGATCTGACGATCAGCGGTCGTTGGTCTCCATCGGAGTCCAAACTACACATCAACCTTTTAGAGCTGAGAGCAATCAGACTAGCGCTGAAAGCTTTTCTACCATCTGTCAGAGGACAAAATGTCTTGATAATGACGGACAACACAGTGGCCATGCATTATCTAAACAAAACAGGGGGGTGTAGGGTCACTACCTCTGTGCAGAGAGGCAGTGCAGCTCTGGTATTGGGCAATTCAAGAAGGAATCTCCTTAACAGCAGTTCATCTAGCCGGGGAGGAGAATATGACGACAGATGCTCTGAGCAGGCAGAGCACAGTGTCCCACAAATGGGAACTGGCTCAGGAAGTCATTCAGGAGATCTTCGCCCTTTGGGGAACCCCTCAAGTAGAACTGTTGGCGACCGGAATCAACCGGAAGTGCGGAAGGTATTGCTCAAGGGAATTTCCCCCAAGAGGAGCCCTAGGGGACGCGTTTGTGGTGGAGTGGAATTTCCCACTATTGTACTCATTCTCTCTGATTCCCGTCATTCCTCAGGTCATCAGGAGACAGACTGCTCGGAAACTGCATGATCCTAATTGCCCCGTATTGGGCCAGGAGAACGTGGTACCTGGACCTTCTAGATCTGTCCATCTGTCCGCCGGTACGTCTTCCTCAGAGAGAGTACCTGCTCTCACAAATGGAGGGTCAGGTTCTCCACCCAGAGGTCAAAATTCTCAACCTTCACACTTGGTATCTGAGAGGCTGAGATACAAGGATTGGGACCTTCCAAATGACGTCATGGAGGTGTTGCTTTCAGCAAGAAGGCCAGCAACAAAGTCTCTATACTGTTGCCGTTGGATAAAGTTTTGCAACTGGTGCAGAGAAAAGAATGATCCTTTTCTATGCTCTATTCCGGAAGTACTGTCCTTCCTCTTGTCATTAGCACATAGAGCTTTAAATGTTGGAACCATTAAAGGTTATCGTGCAGCGCTTTCTATCTTCAAGCGCTCGTCGGAGGAATGCTCCTATTTCAAAATTCCTTAAGTAGTACAATTCTTAAAAGGACTCACCAACGTGTTTCCTCCTTACCCATTCCAGGTACCAATTTGGGATCTTAATCTGGTTCTAAAATTCTTAATGTGTGCCCCTTTTGAGCCTTTGCACACTTGCCCATTAAGATTGCTAACATGTTAAAGCAACTATGAAAGCAGTTTTCCATCAGCAAGAAGAGTGAGCGAAATTGCAGGCACTGTCTTTACTCCAACGTATTCCTCATCGCCCTCCCAGCCTACCCCTCTGTAGATTTTTCCGGGTTATTGCCACTTCAACTCTCGCAAGGCTGATATCTGTCTACCAGCACAATCTACACAGTACAAAATCAAAAGTGAAGAGGAAAAACAGAACTGAGGCCAACGGGAGCCGCGCATGCTACTTATATACCCGATGACGTCACCCTCGACAGAGGCCTTCCAGGGACCATCGACTCGACGACATCAAAGGATGGCACCCACTGCCGAAAATTGTTCCGAAGCAGCTAAAGCTGGATGGAATACATCTAAAATGAGGAATACGTTGGAGGAACATCCAATCGAAAGACCATTACCAGTTGGTAAGTAACTTGTTCTTCTCAGCCGCTCCTTGACTTGGACTAATCAAGCTCTTTGTTGTTGGATCAGGCTGGTGTAGTCTGGATATATCGCTAGGTTCGAGGCTCCTCTCCTGATGGTTCCCCCTTTCTTGGAGAAGGCCAGGATTTTTTCTCTGTCTTTGTAATGTAATATTTCCGTGATTATTGGCCTTGGAGGGGCACCCGGTGGGGGACTTTTCCTCAGCAATCTGTGTGCCAGGGCTCACCTCTTGTAGCAGCATCTTCTCCCCATACTCCGTGGGGTCTCTTCCTTCCTCTCCTTCAGGGAGTCCTACTATTCTTATGTTGTTCCTTCGGGCCCTCCCTTCCGCTCCTTTTCTCTCAGTTGGTTCATTTGGGTCGTTGTGCCAGCAATGGCCGTTGTGTTGTCTTGTACTTGCCGTTCTGCAGTGCCCAGTCGATCTGCAAGTGCTCTTGCATCCTGCTGCAGTAGGCCTAAATCCACGATGACTGAGTCTATTTTGTACTACAGCGCCGTCTTCAGCGTGGCTATGGCTGCTAGAATTGGGCCCTCCTCTTGCATGGTCACCTGCTGAGTTGGGGAAGGGCCTGGCTGTTCCTCCTGCCGCTCTGCATTTGCATTCCCCTTGTACGCGTAGGCCTCTATTAGTTTGCTTGCCTTTTCCTTTCTTGCCATTGTCGGGGATCAGGGCACTGTGTGCCTGCGGGGTCTTCCTGCTGTTGCAATGCGCTTAGTGTGGTAGCTGTGATCACCGTGGTTGGGTTCCGCTCTTGCTCAGTCTGCTCTGCTGTGTGGGTTTTGTGGTCCCCTTTTTCCTAGTCTGCGAGCATGTTGCCCCTTTTGTTTCTCTCTGGCAGTTGGCCTGTAGTGTCCACATGCGTGCCCGTTCACTGACTGTCTCTTTCTGTGCCTGCATTAGTGGGTTTGTGTGACCTCCGACTCCCGGATCTCTGCACTGGCCTCCGCAGGCCGCAATCCAGTTTTTGGCCTTCTTCCTTATACCGTTTGTCCCCTTTACCATGTGGTCAGGGTCACAGCTGCAAATTAAGTGGTGAGTATGAGGGTGTAGGACACTGCCTTCCTCCTGTGTACTCGCTCCAGCGCTTTCTGTGTCTGCTTACCCTGCACCCAGGTAGCTACCCTGACTGCCACAGTCATGAGCTCCTTTCAATTATATTTTGTTTCGCTGCATTCGACTCTATTTTTGTGGTTGAGGTCGGGGGCTGCCCATCGGTTATAGTTTAAGGTGGTGCAGTGGTACAGTTTGTGTCTTGCATTCTCCCCCTGGCGCATTTCGTGTCCCCCTATCTCTGCACTCCGCGGGTTCCTGCTCACTGCTGCAGTCTATGGGCTTCTTTTCCATTATGTTTGTCCTGTGGGATCGGGGCCTTCTAGTTCTTGCCCCGGTCCTCGCTGGCCGCTGTTCGCAATTTTAAAAACTTTATTTTTTAGTTTTTCCATTCAAACTGTTACATAACAACCACACCCACTTTAGGGTGCAACAACATAGCGCCATCCCAAATTCCCCCACCCTCTCAATCCCTCTACCAGTCATCTGGTTTCGTCAATGTATTGGCTCGTCCTCAGAACGTAACAGCAAGGGAGTCAGTCCTTGTGTTTGGGTGGGCTAGGGTTCATTGCACTGGGAACTTCGCCTTCCCGGCGAAGATGATGTGGATTCCTCTGCATCATTAATTAACCTACCAGTGGTCCCCATGAGAGGCGTGCATGTTGGGGTAATGTCTTGATGAAGTCCGACTCCACATCCTGGCAATAGAGAACGTCTTTACGCCAGTTTACCACTGTCGGGACTGGTCCCTGACCCCAGCACATGGCAACTCTCCTGCGAGCTAATGTCATCGGGACACCCGCTAGTTTCCCTATCGCCGGTGATAGTTGCTTAGTCATCCCGAGTAGTGCCACCAGCTGGATGGGTTGTAGCTCCTCGCCCACTATAGCTGATGCAATCTGCAGGATCTCTGTCCAAAAGGGGGTCCGCATGGGACAATCCCATGCAAGGTGGAAAAAGTCAGCTGCTGAGTTTCCGTGCTTGTGTTGAAAGGTACTTGCGGTTATTAAACATTTGTAGATGGATGAGACTAGTCTGCCCTCTCCCTCTGCCTGGATTACATTATGTAACAGTTCCCATGTTGGTGGTTGTTGTGGGAAAGTAGGGAAGAGTGCTTGGAGCGTATATCGGAGTCTGAAGTATAGCAACGTGTCTAGGGAAGTGTTGCTCCCTTTCTCAATTGCTTTTTGGGGTGTTATGGGGTGTTATAAAAGTTCCTTCGCTGAATAGATTCCCCAGAGTGATTATCTGGAGTTTCTCAACCCATTGATGAAAGACCCTTTCTGATGTCGGGGGAATCCCTGATATGAATTTGATTGGGAGGAGGGGTGAGAATCTAACTTGAACGTTGTATTTTTGAGCCATCCTCTTCCAGATCGCGTAGGTTGCGAGGACCACGTTCAGCGTGAAGTGGGGCACTGAGAGTTGACTGATAATGACTGCTCTTAAGAGATTGGGTGTCGCTAGGGCTCGTTCTATTTGAACGTGTGGTCTGACGAAGTGCGTGGAATACCAATAGTTGAGGAATTGGGCTTGGGCTGCCCAGTAATACCGTTCCAGATCGGGCCTCCGCTGGAGACCGGTAGTATTCGAGTCGAGTGAGCCACCCTCGCTGGTTTGCCCGCCCATAATAATTCAAGGACCAGACTTTTAATTCTCTTCAGGAAGGATTGTGATATTAAAATAGGTATGTTGGGAAATGAGTACAATAGTTTTGGGAGAATCTCCATTTTAACCAGCGAGGCCCTCCCCATAAGGTCAATGGGAGCGTCTTCCAATGGGTAACTTTCTCCTGTAGAGTCTTCACTACTGCCTCGTAATTGTCACGAAATATGTCCTGGTAATTTAGTGACATAATTATCCCCAGGTATCCTACATGGGGGTTCTCCAATGCAAAGTGATAGGCGTCTGCGAATTCCCTAGTGGCTGGGGTCAGCGAGAATATGATTGATTTAGTATGATTGATTTTCAAGCCAGAAACTGTGCCGAATTTAATTACTTACCCATGATTGGGTTTAGGGTTGTGAATGAATAACGCTACATCATCTGCATATAGGGATATTATTAGCCTGTGTGGACCAATGGTAAGACCTCTATGGAGTTGTTGGGAATGCAAATTCGACGCAAGGGGTTCCATTATTAGTGCAAATATTAGTGCTGACAGTGGGCAACCTTGCCTGGTGCCCCGTTGTAGATTAATAGGGGCAGACTTTGTTGATCCTAAAACGATGGTTGTTTGGGGGTTGGTGTATAATGAGGAGATTAGGTTGATGAAACGTGCTCCTAGGTCTAGTCGAGTAAGCACTGCGAAGAGGAAAGGCCTCTCGGCAGAGTCAAAGGCCTTCTCGGCGTCGAGTAGAACTGCAACGGCCTGTTGTGTAGGGTCTAGTGCTTCGATGATTCCGAGCAGCCTTCTAATGCCAAAGGTGGTGTTGCGTCCCGGCACAAATCCTGCCTGGTCTGCAAGCACCAAACCCGGCATCAGGGGAAGCAGCCTGTTAGCCAGAATTTTTGCCAGGATCTTATCGAGATTGAGTAGAGAAATGGGTCTGTACGATGTACATTCTTTGGGGGGTTTGTCTGTTTTATGTAGTAGGATTATATTGGCTTCACAAAGGGTCTGTGGAAGGGACCCTATTTTTAGCGCCTCACCGTAACCTCTACAAGGAGGGGAGCCACAGTACTTGCGAAGCCTTTGTAAAATTTCCCCGTTAGGCCGTCCGGCCCAGGGGCTTTGGTGTTTGGAAGAGTTTTGATGGCTTCTATGACCTCTTCAGTCGTGTTAGGTTCATTGAGGGGTTCACGCAATTCCCTCTCCACCCAAAAAAGTTCAGTGTCTTCCAGGTATCTGTGTAAGGAGTCAGAAGCGGAGTTATGTCGTGAGGTGTACAGTTCTTGGTAGAAACGTCTGAATTCCTCCACAATTTCTTCTTTTCTATGTACTATCGTGCCTCGTTTAGTGCGCACCCTTTTAACCATCGTCTGCTCCTGTCAGCGCTTATCAGTTTCGCGAGGAGGGCACCCGGTTTATGGCCTTCCCCATATTGACGGATCTGTCGCGCTCGACCTAAGAATTTTAGTTCACGTTCTGCCAAGGCTCTGAACGACAGTAGTTCTTCCTTGAGTGATGCTTGGGTACGTGGGTAGTTTGTGGTGGAGCACTGGTGCTCTAGACTTTTCAAACGCTCTTCACTAGTGCCTAGTTCCCGTCTAATCAGTTTAAGGATGCCATTCTCCTTAGCCAGACACACTTCCCTGACAAAGCACTTTAGTGTTTCCCAGAGTGTGCCCATCGAGGAGACTGTGCCCTGGTTTATTTCAATAAACGTTGCAATCTCGTCCCGCAGCTCGGATGCAAACACCTATTCTCGCAAAGAGCCCGGCTTAAATCGCCAATGTGGCCGGCTCGATTTGGTGAGGGACGGATTGCAGTTGAGGACTACAGCGGCGTGATCTGAAAGAGTTTTAGGGAGGATTTGGCAGGGTCCCCACAAGAAAGGACTTTTCGCAGAGACCAATAGGTAGTCAATTCGAGAGCTGGTGTTCACCCACTCCGACAATTCTAATATTTCTCCTGGAGCGGCCCTCTAAATCTTCACTCCGAGCATTAGCTGCTTTCATTTGGGAGTCCAGTTGTTCCACTCTGGCTGCCAGGGCCCCCGCGCCGTCGTCTAGATTGGACACGTAGTGTTCAACTTCATTCAGGCGTTCAGTATGTGTGTCTAGGCGATGTCGTAATAGGTCAACTTTGGAGGAGAGGCCATCCATCTTGTTATTCAGACTCCCTATGCCTGCCTTCAGGTCTAGCAGGAGTTCCTTAATGCCTGTGGACCATGCTCCCTCTTCGATCGGGTGTGCGCTGTCCATCGGGGGCTCTGGTTCCTCTAGCAATCTCGGTGTCTTGGGGGCTAATCTGGTTTCAAAGGTTAGCTTTCTCTGTAATCTGTGCCGGGGGAGGTGTCCCTGTATGGTGTTGGTGCCTGTAGGTAGTTGTTGTGACCCCAGCTGATTTTTAGGGAGTATGCGTAATATGGGTCCTGTACCGGCAGTTCGTGGTCAGGGTATGGCACTACGGAGAAATGATGAGGGTTGTGGCGACTAGTGTTAGTTTAAATCACGCAAGTATTCTGCCTGTTATGGCTTGCGAGCCCACTGGAGGATGGGGGAGGCGCATGGCCCGTGAGGCGGTGACACAAAATGTCAGGCTGTGGCTTAGGGATTAAAAATTGCCGATTCTTTCATTTTTTTTTATTTTTATTTTGATAATGGTGTGTTTTATCAGTGAGGTAGCAGGCTATAGGGGTCACGGGGCTTAACCTCAGGGGTTTCATAAACGGGCGCGTGGTGACTCCAGCTGCAGGGTGTAGTATTCCAACGCTTGCCCCGGCTGCGGCGTATGGCACCGGCAGCATGCGCCGTACGGCACCCGCAGCGTGCGCCGTACCCGTTCAGTGCCGCGGGACGTCTGGATACTGCCACGGGGCTTCGCCGGCCGCCCAGGGGTCCGCTCCTCCGGAGAGCCGCACGGGAGCCACTGCCCCCACTCCACGGGGCTCCCCGCACGGCCAGCCTCTCTCGCCTGGTACAGGGAAGGGGGGGCGCTGTCTGGCGCACCAGGCCGGGCGGCGCTGCTCCTCGTCGCTGGGGAGGGGGGGGGGGAGCCTGGATAAGGGAGATCTCTGAGGCCGGTGTGAGGCTTTCACTCCCCCGGCCGCGAAATCTGATCTAGCTGCTCTCCAGTGCGTGACATAATCGCCGGATGTCCGCATCCACCGTGGCCGCAGGTCTGCGCAGCAGATTAGCTGTGCCACACGGGGGGGGGGTCCCCGCTCCGGCTCTGGTTTCTGGCGCGCTGGTGCAGTTTCACCCACAAGAGGGCAGCCGCCTCCGGCTCGACCCCCGCTACGCCACCGCAGGGCTGGGTGGTCTGTGCCGCTTCCCCTAGCCTGGTCCTCGTACGGCCTTGAGGCAATCTTCTGGCGGTCAGCAGGCACCGGCTGCCCCGGGTCCAAGGATCGTGGGCTGATGTTTGTGGCCGCGGGCCCCTGATTTTGCCCCGAATTGTATCGATAAGCAGGGCAGCACCTTGCCAACGTGGATCGTTACAGGGTCAAGTCGGCAATATTCCGAAACGTGCAGGATTGATCAAGATTTATTCCAGGCCGCACGAGAGCTCGCCCAAATGCAGCCATCTTGGTTGGCTCTCTAGCACCCTCTCTTCGCAGTCAATAGCTGTCTTCCTTGTAATTTTGTCCCCTTTTGGTATGTGACTGGGGACAAGACCGCTCACCAGATCATAAGTATGGGGGTGGTGTAGTGGCCCGCTGCCTTTTTCTTCTGTTCCCACTCTGCATCTGATTTTTCTCTGCACCCTGGTTTCCCCAGTCACCAGTCTATTGGCTTTCCTGTTGCTTTTTCTGACTTGTAATGGGCAGAATTATGATTTACATTTGGCCCCTTTCCGTGGTTGGGGTTGAGGCTGCGTTTGTGGGTGGAGGGTGGCGCAACTGCGCTCTGCCTTTTCCCTTATCCGGTGTGCTCTTTGTCTGCTTTCCTGCCCTTGGGGGTCCCGCTACCGCCACTCCTCACCTGTTGTCTCCACGCTTCTCGCTGCAGTGTCTCCACCGGGGGAGTCCGGTCCTGGTCTTGTCCTTACGCTTCCCACTTGGCTCTCCCACGGGGGCCTTGGGGGTCTGGCAGTCCCTGGCTACTTCTCCGCTTGTCGGGGCTCTGTAGTCCAGTGGTCGCCACCCTCTTCCCACTTCTGCCGCTCCTGCTTCTCTCCTTGGAAGCCGTTCTGTACTTCGCACGCTGGGATTCCCAAAAAATGCTGCTGGTCCTCTGGGTTTCTTCCCTCCAAACCTCCTTGCCTCCATTGTCTTTCGGTCTTGCACGGGCAGCCTCCCCGTGTGTGGGTTGCTCACTACGCAGCTACGGCCTCCGGTGTCTTGTCCCTAATTCTGCGGGCGCCATTCTGGATGTTCGGCGTACTGGCAGGAGACAGCTTTATCGCCTCGCTTCAGACCTCCTGAGCTACGAAACTGCTGTGGTGGCTCTGATGGTTGTTCCGATCACCATTTCTTTAATTTATTGTCTCGGTGGATTTATGGCTTATCTTTTGTCATATCATGCGGGAGCTCTTAGCAGGCTCTCCCTCACTGCATGGCTGCTGGCCATGCCCCCTGATGGAGGAAGTGTTCTTTATTTATGTAAAGTTCCTTGACTAGAAGGAGGAAATGCTCCACTAAGTTTACTCGTGAACTATTTGATTGTGCCCTAACATGTTAAATCATTTCACCTAGAAGGCTAAAAGCCTCAATTTGCGACACCATGTAAGTAACTTAAAACCAGTTAATCCACACCATTTTGTGTTTGGCTGGCATGCTTTTTTTGCAAAAACATGTGCTTTCAACTGCTGTTGCATACACATGGTAAGAATTTCTGATGAGTAGGCATCTAATTTCTTTAATACCACCCCACAGTCTTAACATACTGTTATTCCATAACAATAGTAATTCCCTGTTCATGTACAGTACTGTGCACTGCAAAATGAGTGACTAGAACTACATTTCTGACAGTTAATAGTTTGCTGGTATACGCGTCTATGCATTTCAATATAAACCTGTCGGACCGATTGAGAAGTTGGGGTCCTTAGTATGCAAAGAAAAGCACTGGTACTCTGACTTCAACAGGACTGACCCACTTAAAATGCTTTCAAAATTTTGTTTTCGTTTAGGGACCACCAACAGATGCTCCAGCCGTTGATACAGCTGAACAAGTGTACATTTCATCCCTTGCTCTGCTTAAGGTAGGATACTCACTTCTTATTGTGGTAATGTTGGGGTATAATGCTCTAATGAAAATGTAATCAAATAATGTTTCTTAAAGAAATGTATTCATGGTGACAAATTGGGAGCAGCTTCGGCACAGTTCCACTGCTGATACAGTTAATTCCAACCTAAATAAGGGAAGAACCCAAGCAACTGGAAAATACTGCCGAAAGCACTCTACTATAGTTGTGCAGGACACCTTGATCCAGTTTCATGGTACCTCTGGGTGCTGAGAACAGGTATCACTGAGATTTTCAAGATGGTACTGGCTTGTTTTCCCCAACGCTGAGGTGCCACACTGCTGGATTCGTCGGCGCTCTGGAAGCAGGCATGTAGGACCACAAGAGTAGCTGTAGGAGGGGGAGGTTTAAGGTTGGGCATGGAATACTGAACTTGGTGGTAGGGTTTGGACTGAGTTTGATATGGCGACAGCAAGAGCAAAGGTAGGAGGAGTTGATGTGTGGCTCAAGAGTTCACGGACCAGGTTGTTGGAGACCTGTTGCCTTGTACATGAACACTAGAACAGGGGGAGGAGGTTGTGCCTCAAATACACATCCAGGCCTCTGACCCAGGTTGACTGCTTTGCAAGGCCAGAAATATTTGGGGCACATACACTGGACAGATGCGCGCACACACACAGAGGAAAGAGTCCAGCAGCCAAGGGCATGCAACACGCCCCTGCTGCACTGCCCAGCACCTCTTCCTTTGTTACAGCAACAGATGCCAACAGCTCCCTCAAAGCTTCCCCACCATGCAACAAGACAAGAGCTACCCAGACAAGACTTCTGTGCATCAGGCAGGAGCATGTTGTTCCAGAGATAGGCAATAACAGACAAATGTACACTTTACGGCAGGAAGATCAGAATTCTTGCTGATTATGCAGAGAGGAAAGGTGCAGGGCGGAGGGAATACACGCTGAGCAGAAAGCAGAGCAAAACTACAAAGATGGAAAACCTCACATCAGAAAATGTAAGCTGAGAATTCCGTTAGTGTCAACGTAATTAATGTTGATGCATGTGGGGTTAAGTAGACACTTTCTACTCCCCAAAATTCCTGTTGGATGCTGATAGGCATCTATGCACTGCCCTACCCCACTAGGGTTCATGGAGCAGACTGGACAGCCTGAGGGACTCTTGGGGTCAGGTCTTAACATTTAGGTATCTGGCCAGGGATTGGACTTTTATAATGTCCCTCTTAAGATGTTAAGTGGGTGCTAGGGACATTGTACCTCCTGTGGTATGCCAGATGTGTAATGGCAAAGTCACATCACTGCATGAGCAACAACACACTGGTCTATACCATGCATATGGATAGCATAAACAGTGTCTTAATTCAACCTTCCACGTCAGACAGTAAGTGATGCAACCAGTTTAAGTTTCTCTCATAGTTGGGGGTGCCCACTGTGAGAAACCTGAAGGTGTCACTTACTATTCCCCAGGGGGCTCTGTCATCCAGGTGGCCAGGACACGGCCATTGCTATTGGATCCAGTTCCTGGGGGTTGACCAGTGCGGCAGGATCACCAGGATGGTGGGTCTTCGGGGTGTGGAAGTGAGACACCAAAGGGTGAGACGCAATATTCCCTTTCTCATGACACCCATACCTCAACCTGCGCAGTAGGATACTTAAAGCTCTACCCTCACCCGCTTTTCCAACACAAACACTTTCTCACCCTGCAACCCCCCCTCCCCCCCAAGGAGAAAGGTGGCAAGAACTGAAAGGATGTCAAGGAGGGAGTTTCCCTTGCCCTTTTCAACCCAGACCAGCAAAGCCTCTGACAAAAGAAACAAGACCGGGTGTTGCAGCTGGTGAATGGTGTGACTGATGTCAGCGGTACATGGAACACTCCTGCACTGATAGCCAGGGCGAGAAGATGCGGTTGCCATCATGGTATCGTCCTTGACTCCAGCGGCAAAAGAAACACCAAAGAGTTCAACACAGCCGATGAATCGGAAGAACCTGATAGTGGGCCGGACTTAGTTGGACTCAAGGTTGCAGTGGCAACATTAAGAAGATGGAAACAGAGGCCCTTTGTGTACAAATTGGTACCAGAGATAGTGGTCCGGCACCACGTGGGCGCGTGTCCGAGATCTCTAACTGGTACCCCTCTGCTAAACAAACAGTATTGAGCCAAAAGGGGAAGGAAAATACCAAGAGGAAGAGGCCATAGGGAAGGCAGACGTGAGGTGTAAAGGTGGTCATACATGGGTCACACAAAACCCCTTGTACATTCATAAGTCCTTGACACGTGGCAAGTTTTACATTCGTGAAATTGTGAATCTGACTGCGGGAATTGCGAGTCAGGCGTTTGCGCCCGGCGTAGGGGAACGCTGTGCAAACTGGTTATTGTGAATAAACACGCCCTTGTCCTAAGGTAACAAAGTGACCCAGCGAGACGTGATCGCCCTTCGGAAGTCTTTAAGGATGACAAGTACTGTGGAAGGTCTGAGCCCGGATGAGGGGGGACCTAACAAAAAGGTGGTTGTTTAAAAAAACATTGAGACTCTTGAGTATTATAAATAAGGAAACTGTGATTAGAAGATAATAGTGAACCCGACTGAGGGACGTCAAGAGAAAAGTTGTCAAGAAGCTAAATGAATAACATTGTGACGACAAATATGAACCCGACTGAGGAGTGTCCACATTGAATGGTTGGTCTGAGCCCGATTGAGGAAGGTTAATCAATGAGAAAAGCATTGGAGCCCGCCTGAGGGGGAATCACAGAGTGACGAATAATCACCCTACGTGAAGGTTATCAGAAGGAACTTTTGTTTTGGCATATCGGGCTTCTTGGGTACAGAAGGCCCTGATTTTAGAGAAAAGGAACTGCGAGTCTGTGGCAGAGAAGCCCAGGAGCGTGCTGTGCTAAAGAGTCCCGCCTTGTCCCATGCTAAAAACGAGAGGAAGGGAGACCCCGGCCATAACATCCTGACTTATCATTTTGTGAACACTTCTTTTTATTTTCTTGTGAACATTATCTCACACTATTTCATAGCATAGCGGTAAGGTTTGGCAATATGTTTTCTCAGTATAGGCCCTTATATTTGACTAGACTCCACTGGGACTGTAATCTTATTAATTGGTTGTTGCTTGCTCCCATCTTAGATTTGGGTTTAGATTAGGCGTTTATCTTACCCACTTTACAGTTTAATAAACGCCCTTGCACTGTGATCACTTGTGTTTGTCTTGCTTTGATACCATGCCTTTCTTACACCACCTTAACAACTGCCCTAAAGACTACCTGGGGCCTTAATGAGGGCAACAACAGTTTCTACATCCCCTTGCCATCCACTAGAAAACAGCAGGAGTTGTTAAATAAGTGGCAGACTCCATCTTGCGAGGTGAGGAGATCATCAAGAATCTCTATTCCATCTACTGCGGCATTGTTGGATATTCTCAGTTAGGCAGGCATATTGTTCTCAAACCTCCCAGGTAAAAAGGTACACGCAGAATAGAGTATCATCAGTTAGGGCCCACCACCAACATATTTTCTACCACCCCTTATCGGGACCTGGAGGGGCGTCATGCGCTGGGGTGAACACTACATTAATAAAGTGGGGTCAGGTGAGCTATGGAGAAATGCAGTTGTAGGGACTCGTTGTGAGTCCCAGTTTCTAAAGTGACAAAATACCATCTATCTGAGAAACTCATTCAAGAATATAAAATCTTTTTTATTCAATAATAGAAAAGTAAAAAAAACATGCAATAATCGTACATGAATCAACAAAATACTCACAAATAATTAATCATGCATTTGCAGTACAAATCTACCTTTCTATAAAGTGCTAGCGCGACTGACTACCCTTATGATGGGAATGTCTGTATTAGATAACAGATCAGTTCCCAAAAATAGGGAACTACGTCCCCTGCACACTTTTACCAGCCAAAAAATCAGCCAAGTAATTAACATATAGTTTTCAAGGAAACACTCATGAATCTGTTTTGATCCACTCAATAGCTGCAATAACTTGGACAAATCCGGCAGATAAACTGTTTTTCAATAAAGTTTAGACATTTGCTCAAGAGATGTAAATACAAAAAAAATATTTTTATTAGTGTGACCCAACGCGTTTCAAGCTTTCAACTCTCCATCAGGGCTCTTGACTGGTTGATACTTCTTCAAACAGGAGAGATAATCTTATGTAGGTATAGTCCCAAATATTCCTTTCCACAATCAATATGGTATCACATTAAAAAAAACCTACACTTTATTATCATATATGTTGGCACATCTACCTTATGAATTCCATGATACCAATGTTCTGTAATGTGAAAACCACTCTAAAGGCTTCCTTTGCCAATCCCATCTTTTTATGCACTTTCCAAAGTAACTATGTACATTTGCCCCTATTACGATCTTTCAGTGTTATCGCCCATGCAACCAATCGATATCTGCCCAATCGTATCTGTATCAATGCCAAAACCCATCGGTGCATCACTTTATAATCGGGTTGCAAACTAAATAGCTGCCTTGTTAATATTCAAAGGGGCTTTATTAAAAATTGCAAAATGGAGGAGAATCTTGAAACCCCAAGACATGTATTTACTGAATGTGCTGCATTAAAATCACTCCATCAGCGTATCCTTGGGAAGTATGCGCCTGTATATGATGCAATTAAAACATTCGAATTTTGGGCGGTTTGCCTCAATGCGTAGACAGTGAGCTTACAGATCAACCTATATTGGCTATGGTGCTCTATTTTGAGGCGCACGTAGTGGATGAACCCTTGGGAAGAGAAAGCCGGTAGATCTGAGGACATGTGAACCAATTGTATATTATGAACTATAAAGATATAACGTTTTTTTTTTTATATGTGGGACGTCTGATTGATGTTTAATCGAAATATGTTAATTGATATGGAACGGAGATAAGAATATGTGGAACATTTTTTTTTATTGTGGTTTTAATGTATTTATATTATTTGAGAATCGTTTTTTCATTTTGTAAAGTTATTTTAGAACCAAAAATAAATGATGTGGGAAAGCAGGGGCTTGTCAGTTTGAATGAAGGGCAATCCATCCCGAATAACCTTAAACTCGAACAGTTTCAAGGAACCGCTAGAGTTTAAGGTTGCATAATTTGACTGGACACTCACAATTACTCTCTGCATACACTTTTTTATGATGGGAGAAGAACTCTGATTTACAAGTATGCTACAGTGAAGACTCTCACCTACTTTATTTTTCATTTTGTAAGACACTGTGTGCCTCTGGTTTTAAGGAAAGGTGAGACTTCCCTTTATTTCTATTCAAGCTTTTATGGATTACATTAATGAAATGTTTTGATTCTATAAGAGTCGGTCATTTCTGTTATAAGGGACGTATTGCTCATCATTCAAACGGACAAGCCCCTGCTTTTCCACATTATAGAACATTGGTACCATTTGGACCATCGAATCCATAAGGTAGATGTGTGCCCCGAGTCCATACAGATGAAATGTTCCTTTCTATAGGGAAGAGTAGGTTTACTTAGTCATGTCAAGAAATGCCAAGAGTATAAAAAGTCTCCAGTAGTACATTAGTGAGCATATAATGTGCAGCTGATTCTTTAGGAGGGCTTTCAGTCTTTAAGACTGACCTTTGCCCATGTTCTGTCCCTAGTTTTTATTTTCCAATGCCCTATTCTCAAGTTGCCCCTGTTCCACACTGTTTGAATGCACTCCTTTGTGGTCCTGCGAGGGAAAGGGGGGCTTGCCAGAGACCCTGAAGAGTGGTCCCGAATGGACTAAGGAGGCACTCAGCTTGTAAGCATCCAGCAAATTGGACTGTATCCAGTCTTTAGTACAGTAGCGAACATTGTCTCGTTATTAGTCCGCTGTCAATGTCCATGTTAATAAAGTGTTAAGTGGTGGACCACTTTCAGTTGAAATATGGAGGCTTATACGCTTGTCAGTTAGACTCTACAGACGAGGGTTGTAAGGTTGCCTTCACATGAAGTCTTCCAGTACCGATGAGAAATCCTTTTTAAGGGTCGGATCAGGCCTGCATGATCTTCTGTCTCGGCATCCGTGGCCTTGCCCCAGTAACCTGAGGCAGTCTGAAAATCTTTGGTCAGCCCACTTTTGTCACACGTGCCCAGTCCAGATTATGGCAACCAGCAATGCCTTGAACCAATGTGATTAGAGTGGGATTATAAACCCATTTGACAGTGCTTTAAGAGAAAATATTATACACTGCGGTTTGGGTTATGGGTCTGCGTACCTCCACATTTTCAACTAGCAGGTCTTCTCCATGGTCTGTTATTTGGTCCAACAGGCTCTTACTGAATGTCTATGCCAGGGTGGTCTTTTCCTCAGCGTGATCAGGGTTGGGGGAAATGTCTTCCTCCTCTGTTACAGGGTCCGAGCTTAGCAATTCCAATTAAACTCCAATCTCGCATATCTCTGTCCCAAGGATTGGTGCTGAGCGTTACCCAGGAATCCTTGGCTTCGGATGTCTTGTCGGTGTTCCCTTTTTGTAGACAGACCTCTGTGTTGGGAGACAATCTCACTTCTGACAGTATCACAGATGGCACAGTAATCATTCAATTTAAGAGGCAGTTCAAGGGTTTTTATTTTTTCTTTGTAACTAGCACCAGCCCTCTTAACCCTCCTCCCTAACCCAGGCACCCATAACCTTTGGTTAGTGCTACCGAATGTTGACCCATGCTTTCTCATTACTGATTTATATTATTGGTGTTTCCCTAAGTGTTGACCATCTAAACTCACTCAGGAACTTCCTAACTGTCCATAATCTATCCGAGGGTGTGTGTTCTAATGCCGAATAAGGATAGTGCCTTGCACTTACCCTGTTGGATTCATGCTAGTTCACTCATCCCACACTCGTCTCTTCTCTCCTACTCTTACTAACTCAACCTCCTTCAACTTACCCCCCCAACAGTCTTCTGTCCCTCTATTTTTTCACACCTCCACTGTTTGTTGCTACTTCTCCTTGTATTCCTATTCACCAGTCCACTTCTCTGCTACTGTTCTACTTCTCCACACTACTGCTCCCCCTTCCTCCTACTGTTCCCCCTCAACACTACTTACCTACTCGCCCCTACTCCTCTTCCCCAAACTACTGCTAAACACTACGCCTCCAAATTACTGCTACTCACCCCATCTATCCCCACTCCTATGCCCCTCCTGCAACACTACTGCTACTCCCCCACCAAACTATTCAAACATCCTCCTTTTACTCTCTACCATTTGCTTCAATCCCACTCTTTGCGCTAGCTTTTCTATGCTTTTGCCACACAAACATGCACACTCACTGCAGAACCGCTTTCCCTTCTAAGCCAATACCTGACTTGCTCCACAAATCTCCCCCACATGCTACTGCTCCCTCCTTTCTCCTGCTGTTCTCTTGGTCATCCTCCACCTCCGACCTCATCTGAAAAATACACTCTTCCTGTTTCCTGTCCCCTGCTTAAATCTCTCTCTCCCTCCCCCTGACCCATTTTGCATGGTCTTCCTCACTCTGGGGGTGTATGTGCAGGAGAAAGTCAAAGTCTTGAAAAGGGGACCTTTTCTGCGTGGGTCTCATGTTCCAAGGATGGTGGTGTTGGCAGTCCAGTGTTCCAGTTTGTGTTTGGCTCCCTGTGCGGTGTGTGTGACTGGTAAATATCTCTAGGTTGGGTAGCTTCCGCTCCCTTTCTGTTCCCTGTTGGTCCAGGGGACCTTTGTATGATAGGTTATTTATAACGCGCCCAGAGGTTTCTAAGCGTCGACCCCGGCATCGAACCAGTGGTGCTCCGCGTCGTCTTGCTTCCAAGGCGAGCGTTTTGCCCCTGAGCTATTCTCCCGAGATATGCCTGTGCAGGCACATCGGCATGCTCCAGCAACTCTGCAAGACCTTTCATTTGGTCGCATAGCTTACCGGCTCCTTGCTACCTCTTGCTTCTGTTCCCATGGTGTCTTTCTTGCGTTTTTTGCAGCACATTGTCCCGTTCATAGCGCTGATTTCTCTTCAGTTGGGGCTGAGTCCGTGACCTCAGGTCAGGTTTTAAAAAATACACTGGTGTGTGTATTTCGAAAACTAAGGCTGGAAATAAGCATCTGCAAGGAAGTATGCTGGCAAAATGGGTAAAGGGACTGTGTTTGGGGCCCTCAACAGGGCTTTCCTTAAAAGGAAAAACTGGTTCTGGGATTCTCCCTGCACCTTCCACCATCCTCTGAGGGGCTTTCACCCCTTTCTAACAAGGTCAGGGACTTGACCTTGTCACAAAACCAAGAGATTGTCAGCGACACTGGGTAGAGAGCCAGAGAGAATGTTTTTGAGATGCATTTGCTCGGTTTCTTAATAAAAAAGGGTTTGTTGTGCAGCATCAAGACTGATCGAATGTTCTTGGCAAGGCATACTTTCAAAATAGGCAGATTTTTTTTTTCTTTTCATTTACCCATTTGTACTGAGGAAACACCATTCTGACAGACTTCGGCAATAGTTAAATAATCATCTATGATTCACCTTTCAAGTTTCCCATCGGTCAGATAATGGCTTCAATGGCTTCAATGGGATCTTCGTGGATGCTCGCAGAAATAACTTGCACAAAAAATGTTTTGCAAAATTGGAAAGGACTATACAAAAACATGTTGCCAACAGTGAAAGTAGTGTGCCGGTACCCCCCTGGGGTATTGGATGTAATTTGGTTCTTACTCTTTTTACTTGCATGTTTCTACTTTGTGCTTCAAGTCCTAAAACTGTTAAAAAACAAATATTGCAAATCACTTATATCTAAACAATACCGAGCTTCCTATTAAAACTTAAATTGGAACATATGGAATTAGGGTGAGCAATATACAGTAAGGAAAGTGTCCTGTGTTGAAAGGGCATGGTGTTTCAAGAATATTGGGTTTAGAAGTGATCTATTGGAATCACTGAATGATGCATCACTTAAATCGCACCAATAGTTTTATATCCACCCCCCACCCCCTCCCGGCCCTTCCCCCCGACTTCTGCTCATAAGGACAGTTGATTCAAGTTCATCCCTGAAATTGAATTTTACTCTTAGCTTCAGCACAGTTGTCCCTATTACTCATTATTGGAAAGAGGTAGTCTGGGTGGTTGTGGAAGCTCTGTATTGCAAGTGGAAGAGATGTCAAGGCTGTCGGACTGCCTGTTCGTTTAGACATGGAAGATGTGCTTAACTGTATGCTGAAGTCTCAAATTGTCTGTTCAGTATACCTTAACTGCATTTCTACCAAGGAGGGAAAATCTTTTGTCATCCGGCCAGCCCTACAGATAAGGGGTGTATCAGCCACTTTTACTTCCCCAAAAATGGGCAAATACTCCAAAAAAAATATACAAATAGAAAGTAGAAATACGCCCAACAAAAAAGAAAGACATGTAGAATCTTGCAACTCTGTTTTCACCCTCAAAGCTCCATGGATATGTTTGGAACTAGTACGAGGTACCACAGGAAGAAATTGCTTGCCCGATTGGAAGAAGTAAAAGTGTATATTTTTAATGTGCGTGAATAACCAGGTGCAAAGAAATAAATATTACAAAAACATTTCCGCTTTTCAGTTAAAACATATTTTACTCTTCTAAAATAATCTCATTTGAAATTGGAACTTATATTTTTACTCCCTAAAAAAAAAAAAAATCATTTTACTCCCAACTTAAAAAAATGAATAAAATACTCCCACTTATCTGGAGCACTGCATCTGGCTCTAGATCATGGGAAGGCTTTTTTAGGAGATTTGTAACTGAAAAGATCTACCAAGGAGACAGTCAGCAGATGGGGAAGATGGATAGGTTTGTGGGCTGTCCCAGTCTACATAGTCCTTCTGCTGAGGACAGAGTGCTTGGCTAAAGCTAAGAATTACTCCAAGATTGGTAGAAATGTGGCTAGAAGTCCAGGATACCTGTATTATCAGATATGATATGCCTGTGTTAATTGCTGGCACTGTTTGGGATTTTAAAAGATGGGTATGGAACTTTAGGATGAAACCTGCAGCATAAAGCGGTTTTCAATGCTATGTTAGTAACATTTTGGGGTGTGCTCTTGCAGAAGTTTCATGGTATGTTGAATTTGAAGTAAGGGAGTGACACATATGCATTTATGTTTTGGTGGCAGAGCTTAGTTCATTTTTTTTTCTTTTTTTCATTTTATTTAAGTAGTGTGTTCGGTTTGAGTTTTGTTTCCTTCTATTTGCGGACATGATTATCTGTGCTAAAGCTATCGAGTGTTTTCTGCTGATAGAAACAGATGAAGATCAAAGCCCAAATGGGGATTTAGTAACACACAACCATCCTTATAAAAATAACTATAATACATACAGATATGAATGTCATGTGGTGATATGCTCAACAAACTCCACTATTGTAGCCAGTTATCAAAGTACTTCACTGCTCAAAGTAAAATCTTGATTTTATGGAAATGCTCAGTGATGAATACTTATTTTTGAGGTTGGCCCAATAAAAGCAAATCCTCATCGTCTAGAGGCAGAGTTTAAACAGGAGTTACTATAAACATGGCTTTACCAGGCAAACACCACAAATCTTAGTAAAGTTTTGCAGGTGTTAGGGAGAATTCTCTGTTGAGGCTAATTTCCCAAACCTAGTGAGTCCCCCAGTAGCTTTGCTGGATTTTTGGGGTTTATTTCTTTCTCCTGCTAAGAGTGAGACTCTTTATCTCCCACTCATAGACATGATTTGAGATATCCTTTGACTTTGTAATGTGTTTTATGGGCTATGGGGTCTTTTACTCCATAGGGCTTCATGTGTTTTTGGTATGTGTGTTACACAGCACCCTTCGTGCCATAACACAGGGGTGTCATAGTGACCCTCAAACATAGACTCCGTACCCTGGCACTGACTACTGTCTCCCAGGGCATGTAAAGTCACCATTGGCTTTACTAGTCCTAAATTGTGAACAGAACCAGTACAAACCATCATATTGTGGGCGTACTGGTAGGGGCAATTCGATTGCCCCTGGGTCTGTTGTTCGAGGGGGCACTGTCCAGTCGACCCTGAGCGAGTTTTGGCTGGTGGCAGTGGATACTACTTTATCTTTATATTTATTAAATATATTCCTATGGGATTTTCCCATTGTTCGAGGCTAATACTTTTTAACATAGCCTCAAACATACCGCCGGTTTATTTATTTAATATTAATTCACTGGTTGGTATTTTTTGCCAGAACTCTGTTCCAAAATGGCGTTTGTGTTCGCTTCTGTGACTCCAACCCAAGTCGAGCCCTTTGTTCCACTTTTTGGCGGGCTTCTCCACAGAAGCCTCCAAAAGTGGTGCCACTCTGTCTCGGTACCACAGTGGGTGTGGGAGGGGGTTTAGGCACCCTGGACTGAGTTGCCTCGGCAACTCAAGTCGCACTCTTGTGTGATTGGCCCAGTGGTGAGCCGCTCGGCTCACCACTTAGCATTTTTGAGTGACAGCTAGGACTGATGAATGGGGGTTTTCTGCATAAAAGCAGGGCTTTGGGGACTGGGTCTTCAGATGTTGCCACAGGACCAAAGAATACGAAGAGGGAGAAGCTGAGCCGACCTGCAACGATGACACCACCAGTGGAGCCCTGCTGAACCGACTCACCACTTCTTCCACTGACAGAGGAGATCTTCATCCCGAAGAGTCTTATTCCTTTGACTGGTGGGGATAACCAGTTTGCCCGTCTTTTTGCCTTCCCGGATCATCTCGTGCCCGCCTTGCCTGTGCCAAGCACCCCGGCAACCGGAATACCACGTTTTTCCTCTACCGCGAATAAAAGGGTAGTACCTTTTTACCGGAGAACTCCGCGGCTGGTTTCTTCCCTGGCAGTGCAACGACCTTCAGCTTTCCTCCACGTCGAGATCATCTCTTCCTCTGGACAACGCCGCGACTTGCACCCGCTGCCAGGAACAACTGCCCCCGCTGGAGGATCCTCTCCACTTTAAAAGTACTGTGTCCGCCTGGCCTCCCTCGCAACGGTCTGTGTGGGGTGACTCTTAAAGCCTCAAACTTACCACTTGGGTTGGCCCTAGGCTGGCTAACTGAACTTTTCTAAACGGAACTAATTCCTTTCAGAACTCTCTGCAAGACTTTCCAAGCCTTTTAAACTGTGATATCTTGGGCACATTGGTGTTCTACTCTCTCCAAGAGGGAGCCTGGCCTATGAACTTTTTGCTCACAAGAAGACTGACTTTCCTGCCTTGCTGAGTGCTTCTAAAGGATTGTGTTGTGTGCTGTTCCTAAATTCTGCCTTTTCCCTACCTTTTTCTTAAACTTATGGAGTGCCATCTTTAGTTAAGCGCTCACCTCTGTCTGGAAATAAGTGGTGTTAACTAAGACTTGTCCAATAAGGAATAAGGGATGCATATATAATAATAGTGACACTGTTTTTGAACTTACTTATAATAATAGTGCTAGAGTGTTTCTAAGTGTGTCTTTAAATAAATAATTATATACTTGATACCAAAGCTCTGGTCAGTGTTTGCTTGTGCTACTGTATTTTGGTACCTATCTTGTATACTCTTTCTCCAGCATGGGGTCTGGCATGGATTCACATGCTCATGAATATTCCCCGTCGTCAGGCTGGGAATCCTCGGTAAAGAAAAAACCAGTATCAGTTTCGTTTCTGATCTGTCTTTCGTAGTAATAACCAATCACTGGTCTCTGCGTCATACTGACCACAGCCAATGACTGCCCTCTACCTAAGCACCGCCTCTGGCAGCCATCTTCAGATTTTTACCGCACGTTCATGTGTTGGGATCCTCGTGCTATTGCTCTCGAGCGTTAGTGCTATTTTTTTCGCGCTTTTTTCACAAAAACTTCGATTCTTTCGGTCAAAAGAGCCTCAAGCTCCACCGATCCTACATCCGATCAACGGGGACCCGTGTCGGATTCGTCTGCGCCCCTCAAGGGTGAAGATTTCGTCGAGCTACACTTCGGAGGACTCCAGAAGCTTCTCAGGCCCGGTCTCGGAGATGGCCCAGGAGAAGGGAAGCTCGACGCCCGGAAAGCTGTTCAGGGTCTGCCCTGGATGCCAGCTGCAGAACGTCTTTAAGGAGGACGAACACTCTTTCTGCCTTTACTGCCTTCATGAGGACAAGACGCACGTGGAGAAGGACTGTGCGTTTTGCGGCAACATGTCGGAACGGACCATGAAGGACCGCCATCGTCTCGCCAACTGGCTGGAGGGTAAGAGCCCGTCTGGCGAGAAGAAGAAGAAATCCGAGCGGTCTTCTAAGACCTTTGAGGGCGCCCCGGCGACGGGGGCCCAACATAAGGCCAAGCACCGCGAGTCCGCTGGCACCGGGAGCGCCGAACGGTCGGGCTCTACGGGCGCCAGGCAGGGCGCACCCTCCCCGGCACCATCAACCACGAGCCAACGCTCTGGGTCGGGTAAGAGGAAGGCCGAGCACCCGGCGAAGCTCCTGGAGAGGCCCCGGTCGAGCTGTAAGGCAGAGGAGGAGCGTGGCAGTGCCCCCTCCCTCAAGGATAAGGCGGTGAGCGCACCTAAGGTGGTGAAGGCCTTGATCCATCCGACCAAGCCCTCTATCGAAACGGTCGCGGCGGCCCTGGCTCAGCCTGTGGAGGCTGCACCAGTGGTGGCGACCTCAGGGCCCAGAATCTCCCTGCCTCCTCGGAGGGAGTCTTCTTTTGTGCCCATCGATAGGACCCCCGTGAAACCCTCCGTGGGGAAGAAGGGGGGGGCAGGGCGTCGTCGTAGATTCGGCCTCAACCTCAGAAGAGGAGCTGATCGAGGTCTTAAGCCACGGCCTAGGCGTGGTAGAAGGCCAGCCCGTCGGAATGGACCCCGACGCAGGTGACGACGACGACATCGTCGAGGATACCGACGGGGCCCCTGCTCGCCCGTCGGATTCCCCTCTGCCAGCGCCGCAAGACAACTCGGCGGCCATTTTGTTGGCCATACAGTCCTTATGCTCCGAGATAAGGACGAGGCTACCGTTACCGACGGAGGAACCTCTCCCGTCGGGGGATCCAGAACCGGGACCTTCTGGTGTTCCCCCTACCAAGAAAAGAAGGATCCATCCACCACCTCCTTTTCAACCGTCGCGCCCCGTCCAGCCCTCCTCCCCGTCCACCCGAGGGGATGATACGGGGACTGACACGGCAGCGACGGGTACGGACGACGAGGCATACGACGAGGATATTCCGTCGTCGCCTCCCACCAGGGCTTCTCCGCCCGACGAGATCGGATCTTTCCACTCCATGATCTCCAGGGCTTCCGAGCTTTTCCAACTCTGCCCTGAGGAGAAGAAAAAGGAAGGCTTCCTTTATCAGCGGCGCGAGGCCAAGAGGAAGACGGTCCTCGCAGTGCCTCTGTTGGACGACATTTGGGATGAGGGCCTTTCCCTCCTCAAGAACCCTTCCACGACGCCAGCTAGAAGAGACCGGTACGAGAAAAAGTACCGGGTCCCGGACACGGCCCCCCTATGCCTCCGGGCGCAGCCTACCCCGGATTCCGTCGTCTTCGCGGCAGCCAGGAAGAAAGCGGGGGGGGGGGGTGCGGCCTCCACATCGACTTCCCCGCCGGACGGCGAGGGAAAGAAATTGGATGCTATGGGACGTAGAGTCATCTCGTCGGCAGCGACGACGATTAAAGCGGCCAACGCCTTGGCTATCGTGGCTCGCTACGACAGGGAGCTGTGGTACAAGATAGCTCCCCTGCTGGATTTTCTGCCGGACGACAAGAGGGCGGAGGCCCTGGAGATCCTGCAGGAAGGTGAGGTGGCCTCGGACCACGCCATCACCGTGGCGACGGACATCGCCGACACTGGGTTCCGCCAGCTGGGCAACGGCGTTTGCCTTCGACGTCGTGGATGGCTCAAAGCTACGGACTTCCGGCAGGACGTCCAGACCAGAGTCCTGGACATGCCCTTCGACGGGAACAACCTGTTTGGGAAGACAGTGGACGATTCCCTTCAGGCCATCAAGGCGGATACTGAGACGGCCCGGGCCCTTGGAGTTCTGCAGCAACGACGGACGCCCTTTCGGAGCGGCGGAGGCAAGGGCGCCTCCAAAGGTTCCGGCGGCGGTTTCGCTTCCTACCGTCAAGCGGCCCGCTCGTCGTCGCAAGAGGCCTACAGAGGACGAGGCAAGTCTAGCGGACCCCGCCGTCGTCGCCAAGGAGGTCAAGGCGGCAAGGCCGCGTCCAAGCAGGATTGAACCGGCCGTGGGGTCGGGCCCCCACCGAAGCACCCCGGTGGGAGGCCGGCTGGCGGGCTTAGTCAGCGTGTGGGAGTCCATCTCCACCGACCGTTGGGTGCTGGACGCCCTAGCCCGGGGCCACGCGCTCGAGTTTCAAAGAAGGTCCCCGCGCGTCCCCCCCGTGGCCAGGAAAGAACTTCACGTCCCTCAACTTCTCCTGGAGGTAAAGGCGATGCTCAGAAAGGGCGCCATCGAACTCGTCCCAAAGAGGCTTCGGGGCTCCGGAGTCTACTCGAGATACTTCCTCGTGAAGTAGAAGACGGGAGGATGGCGCCCCATCCTAGACCTGCGACGTCTGAACAAGTTCATCAAGGCGCAGAAGTTCCGGATGGTCACCCTCCAGCACGTCCTGGGTCAGCTGGAGGAAGGAGACTTCCTATCGTCGTTGGATTTGGAGGATGCCTACTTCCACATTCCCATCCTAAAGGGGCACCGAAAATTCCTCAGGTTCGTGGTCCAGGGGCGTCATTACCAGTTCAAAGCCCTTCCCTTCGGACTACGGTCGGCACCCAGGGTATTCACCAAGTGCCTCGCACCGGTGGCGGCGCAGCTGCGCCGCGAGGGGATTCACGTCTACCCCTACCTGGACGACTGGCTCATCCGCGCCAAGACGAGGGAGCTCGCCGTGGTCCACACGGCAAGGACCGTCCAACTCCTCACGGACCTGGGATTCTCCGTGAACTACGCCAAATCCCACCTGGTGCCCGCGCAAGTCGCACTGTTTCTGGGAGCGAGGCTCGACACAGTGTCCCTTCTGGCCTCCCCGTCGGAGGAGAGGACCAGGACCATCTTGGGCAAGGTGCAACGGATGTTGGTGGCCGACGCGGCCAAAGTGAGGTCCATCAAGTCCCTCCTCGGGATGATGTCTTCCTGCATCTACCTCATTCCCATGTGCAGGCTCCGGATGCGCCCGTTGCAAGAATTCCTGGATGCGCGCTGGATCCAGACGACGGGCAGCTTCGAGGAAAGGATCAAGCTCGACGAGAGTTTCCGACGAGCAATACGGTGGTGGGGCACCCGCGCGCATCTGACGGCGGGCATGGACTTCCAGACCCCAGCCCACCAGGAGACCGTGACCACGGATGCCTCCCTGGAAGGGTGGGGAGCGCACACCGAAAATCTGCACGCAAGGGGACTCTGGCTCCCGACGGAGAAGTCCCTGCATATCAACGTCCTGGAGCTCCGTGCAGTGTTTTGGGCCCTCAGGTCCTTCCTTCCGTCCCTCAAGGGCAAGGTGGTGAGGATCTTCACCGACAACACCACCACCATGTTTTACATCAGGAAACAGGGCGGAACCAGGTCCCCAGCGCTGTCCAAGGAGGCGCAGGACCTGTGGCATTGGGCCGTCGCCCAAGGGATTTTTCTGGTGCCGTTTCATCTGGCAGGGATAAAAAACACCATCGCCGACTCACTCAGCAGGGAGCTGCGCTCGTGCCACGAGTGGGAACTACGGCAGGATCTGGTGGATCGCCTCTTCCGACGGTGGGGCACACCCCAGATCGACCTGTTGGCGACGAACACCAAGTGCCGGAGGTTCGCCAGCAGGTTTCCCCAGACGAGGAGCATGGGCGATGCTTTCTCGTTCCCCTGGGAGGGCCTGTTCCTCTACGCGTTCCCTCCCTTGCCTCTGCTAATCCGGCTCGTCAACCAGCTCAAGAGGTCACGGTGCAGGATGATCCTCGTCGCACCTGCGTGGCCGAGGCAGATATGGTTCCCGGACTTGCTGGACTTGTCAGCGTCCCCGCCGATCAAGCTGCCGGCGGACGCGGATCTACTCTCCAGGGAAGGAGGCGCCATCCTCCACCACGACCCGAAGTCGCTGAACTTGCAGGCCTGGCTCCTGCAGCGCTAGAGTTTGGAGGATACGACATACCGGCCGATTGCAGAGAGGTTCTTGCAAAGGCCAGGGCGTCCTCGACTCTTAAATGCTACGGACACAAATGGAAGAGGTTCTCTGTCTGGTGCCACGCACAGAAGATTAACCCTCTACGGATTACGGCTCCCCAAGTACTGCCGTACCTGCTGACGCTGGCCAAAGCTGGTCTGGCACACGCGTCCATCAAGATTCATCTTGCTGCGATCTCCCGATACACCAGAACCACGGGGCGGACGTCCTTGTGGTCTCATCGTCTGGTGAAAGAGTTCATGAAGGGACTGTTCAGATCGTTCCCGCCGGTGAAGGCTCCGGCCCCGGCGTGGGAGCTCAACGTGGTGCTGACCAAGCTCATGGGACCTCCGTTCGAGCCTCTGCACTCGGCCCCGTTGAAGTTTCTATCGTGGAAAACAGCTTTTCTTGTGGCCATCACCTCCGCACGACGAGTGGGAGAGATCCAGGCCCTTTCCTGCAAGGCCCCGTACTTGACTTTTCACGACACGAGGGTAGTGCTCAGGACGCACCCCTCCTTCATGCCCAAGGTACCGTCGGACTTCCATCTCAACGAACCCTTGGTGTTGCCTGTGTTCTTCCCGTCGCCTTTGTCGCCGGCTGAGAGGACTTTGCACTCGCTGGATGTGGCTAGAGCGCTGAAGTTCTACGTGGACCGCACGAAGTGTTTTCGGAAGACGTCACAACTCTTTGTGAACTTTGGACCTGTCAATCAGGGGAAGGCTCTCTCGAAGGCTTCCATTTCCAGATGGCTCTCCGGCTGTATCATGTACTGTCATCGGTTGGCAAACCGACCGCTGCCTGGCCGTCCGAGAGCCCATTCCACCAGAGCGATCGCAGCTACCACGGCGTTCCTTTCTGGTGTGCCCCTGCTGGACATATGCAGGGCTGCTACGTGGAGGTCGACGCACACCTTCACGAAATTCTACTGCGTCGACCGGGATTCCAGGGAGGAGTCCAGGGTCGGCCAAGCAGTGCTGCGCAACCTGTTCGCCTGAGGTGAGCCTGGTGAGGAGGTAAGATGCTTAATGTTGAGTTTGATGTAATGCTTAATGTTGAGCCTTTGCCACCTCCCGTGGTTGTGCATGTGTGTACTGCTATGTATTCTTTATTCATGAGCATGTGAATCCATGCCAGACCCCATGCTGGAGAAGGAACAAGTTACTTACCTGTAACTGTTGTTCTCCAGCATGGGTCTGGCATGGATTCACATGCGATGCCTCCCGCCTACCCCTCTGCGGCTCTTCACTTGGTCATACTGCCACTTTACGTGCTTCCAAATCTGAAGATGGCTGCCAGAGGCGGTGCTTAGGTAGAGGGCAGTCATTGGCTGTGGTCAGTATGACGCAGAGACCAGTGATTGGTTATTACTACGAAAGACAGATCAGAAACGAAACTGATACTGGTTTTTTCTTTACCGAGGATTCCCAGCCTGACGACGGGGAATATTCATGAGCATGTGAATCCATGCCAGACCCATGCTGGAGAACAACAGTTACAGGTAAGTAACTTGTTCCATACTGTCTAACTCTTCTTGAGAGAAGTCTCAGCCACAGCTACCAGGTAAATCTGGGTGGTACAGACTGCTACCAATTGGGTTTACTGCCAACACCTGTAGTCTTAAGCCTTTTGCAGTGGTCCCTAAGGGAACTGCACAGGTTTCTGCTTAACAGCAGCTACACACTCTGGCGGGAACAGATACGTACACACGCAGTGGAAATTTCGACCATATGTTTGTTAAAGAATAAAAAGGCCTAACTTTCCCTGCTGCTATGGGGTGTTCCCTACCTACTTCGTCGGCCATGAATAAATGTCCAAAGGAATCAGTCTGCTGTCCAAAACTAACCTAACTGACCCTACCACTTTTATGATCCACTAAGGCCAGGAGAATGACTCTCTTCTCCCAGTGGCTGTGCTGTTGCACTGCACTGGTGTTCTCCCATTTCAGAATTCTGCTCAATATATCATTCGTAAATAGTCTCTCGTTATCCTTTGTATTAACCTCTGAAGAGGATTGGCAGTCTCCTCTTTTGTCTCTGGGGCTCTTCTTGCTCTTGTTAGGTAACTGTGTTCTTATATAGTGTCTTTCGAATGGATTGTGTCCTCCAACGTATTCCTCATCTTAGATTTATCCCATCCAGCTTTAGCTGCTTCGGAAATATTTTCTCGGCAGAGGGTGCCATGCGTCGATGTCATCAAGTCGAAGACCCTTGAAGGCCTCCGTCGAGGGTGACTTAATCGGGTATAAAAGTAGCACGCGCGGCGCCCGTTGGCCTCAGTTCTCTTTTTCCGTAGTACATGTTGCTTCAGCGACTCGGCGCGCCATGAGTAGTTCTGTGATGCAGTTATTGTGAAGCGATTTTCGAGATGCCGACTATCCCGCGTTCCGGGTTCAAAAAGTCTAAATCCTATGGTTCCAAAATGTCCATCATGGATCTGCACCGAGAATGTCTGTGGTGCCTTGGTGAAGGCCACAACATGGAGGCCTGTACGAAGTGTCAGGCAATGATGGGGGAGGCCTTGTGAGAGAGGAAGGGAAAACTACATGTAGCTCAAAAACACGACCGAAAAGCCTCAAGCGTCGAGTCGAGGTGCCATGAGGAGAAATCTCCTCAACGTGAAAGGCAAAAAGCATCGGTCTAGGTCCCGAAGTGGTTCACACCACTCTTTGTCTTTGACGAAAAAGTCCAAAAATAAAAGACACCACTGGTCCCCTTCCACCTCGTCCTCGGACGAATCCCCCAAGAGAATGAAATGCCCTACAAAACATTCTTCCTCCGACGAATGGGAAGCATTTAGAATTAAAATGAGGGAGGTTTTTGAAAAGGCTAAGCCTCGGTCCGCGCCTTCCTCGGAAGCTGGCCGGGAGCGTTACCGTTCCGACACTCGCGCGCCCTCGAGCACGGGTGATCGAAGGAGAAAAGATTGGGAACCCTCCAGGACACCGAGCGAAAAAGATCGCTCGAGTCGACCGCTCGAGGTCACCGCTGTCCGGAGCTGAACACACCTCAAAGGGCGAGCCTTCGAAGAGCGCCTCAACGCCCTCGAAACTAGCTCCGTCGATGACTATTATTTCGTCGGCTCCATCAACGCCCTTGTCGACCCCGAAGCCCTCGGCGCTGAATGTTTCAAAGGCTCCAATTCAGCTAGAAACTGTCAAAATAGCAGCAAAAGAAAAAGCTGCAAAGACTGTAAAGCCTTCAGTCTCTACTGCAACACCACCTCCAGAAGAAATATATAAACCTCTACCAAGGAAAGAATATTTGAAATCCTTAACTTACATTTTTGAAGAACAAGCGAGGTCTGAGGAGGAGGGGGGGATGTTCCTTTTGGCCTAGAGTATGGCACCCCGAATGTCCCAGAATGCCTGATTTCTGAGGAAAGCAGAATGAGAGATTTGGTGGAAACCTTGCATAATGCAAGTGGAATTGACACTTCACCTGAGACAGATTTTGGCAGGCCAGAACCAGGGGAACATGCCAGTCCCTCATACAGACAGCTGAGGACCAAGGTGGTTGATTATTTAGGATGGGCTATACCACCAACTCAGTTCATCCAGGATCATCTGACTGATATATTGGATCATGGCCCCACAGAAGATCTGATTTTACCCTTCCATGTAGCCTTCCAAAATAGGGTGGCCAATAATTAGGAGAACCCAGACTCAATTCCTCTTGTGAATAAATCCCTCACTTCAAAATACCGCTCTTCCAGTAGCGACCCCGGCTATCTCTCCTGAGAGTCTGGTGGTCCAGGCAGCCACAGCTTCAAATAAGGTGGCGTACGCTTGCATCCCTCCGGATAGGGACGAAAAGTGTGTAGTGGTTGGGCACGCAAGGTATTTTCAGCTGGGAGTATGGCGTTAAAATCGGCCAACTCCCCATGTGCTTCGGCAAAATATTCGTACACTCAGTGGGAGTGCATTGCAATGGCGGGGAAGAAAGGGCAGGATTCCTAGCCATTGTTATAGATGAAAAGGAGGCCATGCAGGAATCCCTTCAGTCTGGATTGGACACAGCAGATAGTATGAGCAGGTCCATGGTCACTAGCACGGTAATGCGCAGATATGGTGGTTGCGAAAGTCGGGTTTCGCACCAGACCTGCAAATCCGTCTTTTGAACATGCCCTTTCACGGGTCTCCCCTTTTTGGCAACAAGGCTGACGAGAGCCTTGAGAGGTTGCAGACCTCAAAAGCTGCTGCCAAATCTTTAGAAGCTGCTATTAGGCAACTTCAGCCTTTTCGTGCATCAGGACAATCTTGGAGGGGACGATCCTCTCGTTACTACTCCTCATATGGAAAGGCGAGAGGAATGGCCAGTCAGGAGGCCAGAAAAAAGCCACTCGTGTTGGAAGAGGAAAACATGCAACGCCAGCCCTAGCTGCAGCCTCTTAACCATCAGCGGGCGCAGCAACCGCCACAAAACCACTTTGAGGACTTGCATCACAAGACACCTGTGGGAGGCAGGCTGTCGCAGCATCTGCAAGAATGGCGATCCATTACTTCAGATGTTTGGGCTCTAGAAATAATAGCCCAAGGTTACTGCCTCCCTTTTCTAATGCAACCTCAAAGCAATCCACCAGGGCGACACTCTTTGAAGTTTCCAGACCTGCTCCTACAACAGGAAGTCTTAACCCTGCTGGAGAAAGGTGCTATAGAACCAGTACCTGTAGCGGAGAGGAACAAGGGAAGGTACTCCCCATACCTTTTGATTCCCAAAAAGGACGGAGGACTGAGACCCATCTTGGACTTAAGAGGCTTTAACAAGCTCCTCAGGAAGGACAAGTTCAAGATGGTCACTCTTTCTCAGATCCTTCAGGCCCTTCAACTTCAGGATTGGTTGGTGTCATTGGACCTCCAGGATGCTTATTTTCATGTGCCAATCCATCTGAAGCACAGAAAATACCTGAGGTTTGTAGTTGGCGACTCGCACTATCAGTTTTGAGTCCTGCCATTAGTGTTGACCTCTGCCCCGAAGGTCTTCACCAAGTTAATGGTAGTGGTGGCAGCGCACCTCAGGAGAGGGGGGGGGGATTCACATCTATCCCTACCTGGACGATTGGTTGATCAGGGCATGTTCTGCCGAACAAGCCCGGATCATCTGAAAGTCACCTGCCACTTCTTCCACAGACTGGGCTTCTCCCTCAATTTCAAGAAGTCACAAATGACACCTTCCCAACAGTTCCACTACATAGGGGCTGTATTAAACAGATCCTTGGGAAAGAGCTCGCCTCCCAAGTCGAGGGCTCAAGACATTCTTCAGATGGTTTCCAAAATGCCCAAAATCTCTAGGCTTACGACTTCTTGAGGTTGATTGGCCTCATGGCATCCTGCATTTTCCTAGTGCCAGAAGCATGCCTGAGAATGAGATCCCTTCAATGGGCTCTAAAGACTCAATGGTCCCAGGTCAAATGAATGATCACCTTCAGATTCCGAACAAGGTTTGGCAGGATCTTCTGTGGTGGACTTGCACAGAGAGCATCCTATAAGGAAACGATTTTTGGCAACCATGGCCGGAGATTACAGTTGTGACGGACGCCTCACTCATGGGGTGGGGAGCTCATGCCAACGATCTGACAATAAGCGGTCGTTGGTCTCCATCGGTTGGGCAATTCAAGAAGGAATCTCCTTAACAGCAGTTCATCTAGCCGGGTAGGAGAATATGACGGTGGACGCTATGGGAGGCGGAGTACGGTGTCCCACGAGTGGGAACTGGCTCAGGAAGTCCTTCAGGAGATCTTCACCCTTTGGGGAACCCCTCAAGTAGACTTGTTTGCGACTGGAATAAACCGGAAGTGCGAAAAGTATTGCTCAAGGGAATTTCCCCCCGAGAGGAGCCATAGGGGATGCTTTTGTGGTGGAGTGGAACTTCCCACTGCTATACGCGTTCCCTCCAATTCCCGTCATTCCTCAAGTCATCAGGAGATTGAGACGGTTCGGAAACCGCATGATCCTAATTGCCCAGGATTGGGCCAGGAGAACGTGGTACACGGACCTTCTAGACATGTCCATCTTCCCTCTGTTACGTCTTCCTCAGCGAGAGGACCTTCTCTCTCAAATGGAGCGCCAGGTTCTCCATCCAGAGGTCAGGACTCTCAACCTTCATGCTTGGTATCTGAAATGCTGAGATACAAGGATTGGGACCTTCCAGATGACGTCATGGAGGTGTTGCTTTCAGGAAGAAGGCCAGCAACAAAATCTCTGTACTGTTGCCGCTGGAAGATGTTTTGCAACTGGTGCAGGGAAAAGAATGTTGATCCTTTTCTGTGTTCTATCCCAGGAGTGTTGTCTTTCCTCTTGTCCCTGGCACATAGAGGCCTCAATGTTGGGACCATTAAAGGTTATCTTGCAGCGCTTTCCATTTTCAAGGGCTCTTCAGAAGAATGTTCCTACTTTAAAATTCCTTTGATAATACAATTCTTATAGGGGCTCGCCAATGTGTTCCCTCCTTCTTTCCAAGTCCCAGTTTGGGTCCTTAATCTGGTTCTAAAATCTTTAATGTGCCCCTTTTGAATCTTTGCACATTTGTCCATTAAGATTACTAACGTTGAAAACCGTTTTCTTGGTTGCTTTAACATCGGCACGAAGAGTGAACGAATTGCAGGCACTGTCTTCTGGGCCACACTATAAATTGTTCCACAGGGACAGAGTTCTATTGAGGGTTAAACCCTCATTCTTACCTAAAGTTGTCCGATTTCCATTTAAATCAGAAAATTATCCTGCCCACGTTCTATCCTCCACCTCATCCCAGTAAGGAGGAGGAAAAATTGCACGGTCTAGACCCGAGAAGAGCTCGAAGCTTTTACATTTCTAGGCTCTCCAAGCTTGGAGTGGATAATCAACTTTTCATTGGCTACACCGGAAGGAAATTGGGTCAATCTGTGTTAAAACAAACCCTATCACATTGGATTGTGCTTTGCATTTCAGAATGCTACTGATTGGCAGGCAAAGATCCACCAGAAGGCTTGAGGGCCCATTCTACCAGAGGCATAGCCTCTTCGACAACCCTTCAAAGAGGTGTTTCAATAAAATCTGTGTGTGAAGCAGCAACTTGGTCATTGCTGCACACTTTCTCTAAATTGTATAGTTTGGATGCTTCCCACTCTAAAGAGCTTGCTTTTGATAAAGCAGTGTTATATTCAGCTAAATAATATTAAAAATCTGCTCCCTCCAGAGAGCTTTCTACAGTGCTTTGGGAGTCTATCTAAGGAGGAATACGTTGGAGGACACAATCCATTTGAAGAACAAGTTATTTACCAACTGGTAACATTTTTTCGACTGGATGTTCCTCCAACGTATTCCTAATCGCCCTCCCATCCTACCCCTCTGTAGATTTTCCAGTGTTATTACCACTTCAACTCTCGCAAGGCTGACACCTGGCTACCTACACTATCTATACAGCAGAACAAGAGGGGAAAAACGGAACTGAGGCCAAAGGGCGCTGCGCATGCTACTTGTATACCCGATGACGTCACCCTCGACGGTGGCCTTCGAGGGACTTCGACTTGACGACATCGATGCACGGCGCCCTCTGCCGAAAAACCATTTCTGAAGCAGCTAAAGCTGGATGGAATATATCTAAGATGAGGAATACGTTGGAAGAAAATCCAGTCGAAAGAACATTACCAGTTGGTAAGTAACTTGTTCTTCTCTGGACCTTTGTTGTCTAAATTGTTATATTTCGCCTCTTCCTGTGGTACTCTATCTTATATCAAATGGATCCTTGGGACCCCTCTGGCTTTTACTACACAAGTTTCTCTCTTAAATTCGACTCCTTGTTTCTTGTAATTGGGGTAATTTTCCCCTTGTCCCAGGGTAATAATGTAAGGAAGGCATGGTATTGAACAGTAAGACACACAACTTAACCCAGTTCAAGGGTGTTTATTGAACTTCAATTAGGTTTGAAAAAATGCCCAGCTAATTCTAAATCTAAAGATGGGAGCAAGCTACGAACATCACATAATGCAGTCGGTTATAGGTCAAAGGTTCGAATCAAAAGGTTCGAATTACAATAGGTTCGAATCAAAAGGACCGAAAACAATAGGTTCGAGGGGAAAAAAAAACCCAACCCCTGTTTTTGTGGTAAAACCCACTTTATTTTTTTTTACCTACACGGAAACCCAAAAAAAATATATATATATAATTAAAAATGAAAATTCTAACCTTTGGATTTCGATCCTATTGACTCTCACCTTTTGCATTCAAACCTTTTGTAATCGATCCTTTAACTGGACACCAATGCAGTCCTAGTGGTGTCAGGGCCTATACTAATACATCTATTGCCAATCCTGATTTCTAAATACAAATGGTGTGGGAAACAATGTTATGCAACAAAATGTTCAAGAAATTATGTGTCGGGATATTCAAGCCGTTTGCTTCCCTTCCCACATTTTCAGCACGAGACAAGGCAGCACACTCGAGCTTTGTACATTCTCGGGCGTCTCTAGCACTAGGATGCAGTTCAAATCTCAGTATCAGGGTCTTCTGTACCAAAGTCTCTGTCATTAAAAGTCTCTTCACTTCAGAGGGCCTGACACGACAAACATTCAAAAGTTCCTTTCTCCTCAGGATTCTCATGTACAACTTCTTGGGTGATTTATGGATTCACTCCGGGCTCAGACCCACTTTAACACAAAATCTTCAATTGGTCTCCCACTGCCGTGCTCCGACAAGATTCGTGTATTTTCGCAAATGTTCTCTATTCCATCAAAATCAATGACCTTCGACTGTACGCAGGAGTTTGCTTGACATGTCGCAGGACCACTTCGATTCACATTTATTTGTTCACTTTCAAATGATCGTCCTTCGCTGGACTTGGATCAAATGTACCTACTTTTATTACGCCTCAGCTGGATACCTTGCAGAGACCTTCGATTGAGCACCCACGCAGTGGCGGACCACTCTGTCAAAGGTACTGTAGCTTGCTTTAAAGTTCACTCATCAGCAGTTTACTTCACCCGCGTCTCTTATCACACGTGTTTTTAACAATGTTCGTTCCAGAGCTCGCCATATGATGTTGCTGCTTGCAACCTAGTCTTCAACACAAACCGGTCTTGTATCGGTCTCCCCAACTCATCGGCTGTTTTCACCGAAGCGGCTTTGTTGTTGGAACCAAGGACAGAACCACAGTGGATGGTTATTCTGCCCGCCTTGATTCTTGGTGCAGGAGGTCCCCGGGTATCTCCGACACGCAATGCTGGATTCTTTAGCATGGTTTCCTGGTCTTAGGACTCATGAAAGCAACGGTTCCTTGTGAAAAAGGTCAAGGGAACTTCCCTCCTCGTGACCCCTTTCTATTTCCCCGTCTTTCTACTCTTGTTAAGCTGCCATCTTGGAACTGCTGTTTCCTTGTGTGCCTTGCCTCGCTCATTGTGTGATCTCGTGCTCTGCCTTTTATCCGTGTGGGGAAGTGTAATCTAAGTCGGGTGTGAGTGATGTCAGTAATTCCCTGACCGTTATATTGGGACACTTCAGGTATACGGCTCGGGTGTTAGCACGCTCTAAGGGAAAACAGTCTGTCAGTGAGAAAAGTGTTTGTGTTGTAAAAAGGGGCGGCGGGGGTAGAGTGGCTAAATATCCTACCTGGTAGGATGGGGTAAAGGTGTTACAAGGAAGGAGCTACCATGTCTCACCATCCAGTATCCCACTCCCACAAGACCCCTCACCCAGGTGATCCTCCCGCACTGGTCCGCCCCCAGGACCTAGATCCAAAAGCGATGGCCGTGTCCTGGTCTCATGGATGACTTATTCCCAGGGACTAGGAGGTGAGACACATTCTGGTTTCTCCCAAGTAGTGATCCAATTCTGCTCCTCTCGCTCTCTGTATTATATCTGCGTCCCTTATTGCATTAAGACAGTTCATAGGTATCCACTTGCTTTCCACACTTTAACGGTACTGGGATGAATTTCTCCAAGCCTACAACGGGTCTCCTTTGGCTTCCCAATATTCACTTTCTCCCTGTTTGTGTTGTAGGGCAACATCTCTGGTGCATGTGGGCATTGGAAACATTCTTCTTCCTTCGTTTTGTTTCTTGCTTCACTTTCCGCGTCGTCTGCTTCAGACACTTTTCTTCTCTGCTTCTCAATACTGCCACGGGTATCTGATTAGGGACTTTCTTTCTCCCTGTGATGGTGTCTGCATAGTTGAAAGGGCACCCTGCCCACCTCTAGCTCTCCATGGTTACTCCACCATCGAGCTCTGCAGTCCAACCTTCCCAGCTCATAGCCGTCCTGAATTTTGCGGGCTCTGTGGTCTGTTGGCTTTGCCTCTTCCATTTGATTTACGCACAGGGGGCTTCCCCGGTCTCTCTCTGCCTTCAGCTCACATTCGCTCTTTGGTGTGTCATTTTCTTTTCAACCATCTTTGCTTGGTCTATTGAAGAGGATTATTTAAAGGGAGTTGCACCGTCTCGTTTGGTATGGCATACCTTCACTGCAGTCATGGAACTTCGGATGTAAGTGTATTGGCTAGTTCCATATAGGCTATCGCATGGAGGGCATTGGGGAGTTCCTCATTGGAACGGGAGTTCCTGTCCTCTAAGTGGGGAGTCTCCCCATTGAGGTCCCACTTGCCTCGACCCTTTATGGAGCATGCTCACCTCCCTAGCCTCAAGGGGGTAGACAAGGGAGGAATTCCCTCAATTCATCACAATCAACATTTCACCCTGTTTGATGCTTTTTGGTGCACTCGTTAATATGCTTTATGAATGATGCTCAAGTGGTGTGATGGCCAAAACACATCCGCAACCACATAAGTCTGTTTGTACAAAACAGTGTTTGTACAATGCACAGTGCATTAAAGGATATATAAACAGGTCTGAGATGGATACATGACATCTGAGAGTAGGTATAAACTGTTGGGTGGTTACCGATGTCTTTTGGCCAAGAGAAAATACTGAAGTACTGAGTGAATAGTGTACATGGCCAGAGGAAAGGCATTTAGGTGACCAGTCCAGACCGACAACTGTGATATAAGAAAAGTGAATTTGTTGTTAGAAGTACAGTTTGTCATGAGCATAATATCTGTTTTGAGCTTTTATGAGTCACTTTTACTAACTCCATCACTCATTTTTGTGATAGTCCTCCGAGAGTGGACTGGAGATTATTTGGTGCTATTGTTTTTAAAAACATTTTACATAATAAAACCATTTATTTTTGAATGGAGTATGACTGAGCTAGAGAGATGATGATCGATGTTTGGTTGGAGTCACGATAAACACATGCGTCTCCCACAGGTGTTCATTCTTATAGCTCCTTATTCAAACCAGATTTATGCGTGCGCAGACGATGTATCCAAGTCTGCTCTAGCCTGAGCAGCCTGTTTGTCATGGTGTAATTATGGCAGTCAGGTTTGAATTGTTCAATGATGAGCCATGTTATGTCATCTGTACTTCGGTTGGCTTACAGATTACAGAAAAATGCTGGCCCATGGGGGCTGACGCAGTAGTTTGAATTTGTGAGCGATGCTCACTGATTCTTGTACCGGCCTTCCGTGTGTTCATGCTTATGTACACCAAATGGCAAGGACATTTGATAACATGCTCTGCATTTGTAGAGTTGCAGATAGTAAGGTGGCTCAAATTCCATCTGAAAGAGTTGTGCACAAATTCAGTGGTATTCACTGTAAATCTGCAGATGCTGCAGTCACCACATGGGTGATGCCCTGTCGCCATGGCCAACCCACATGCCCATGATGCTTCCAATGTGGCCTGGACTGGAGCAGCCATGCAAAAATCTAGAATGGACCAAACAATCTTGCAAGTTTTTGCCTCTATTCAAGGAAAATAATGGTGGACTGATAGCACATACAGTGCTGGTCACCAAATGCCAGTCTTTTTTGATAAAATGTTTTGATCCATGTTGTATGGTTAGAAAAATGTCACACATAATAGTTGGTTCTGATGATTCTGTTTGACGCGAGGTGTCAACAGTGTCTCTCTAGTCAAACATTCGGCGATGAGAGCATGGTTCACAAATAATGTACGTCGATAGCCACTTTCCAAGAGTTTATCTGCTAATTGCTGGACTTGGTATTCAAAATCCTCATTAAATGTACAGTGGTTTCTTCTTTGAAAAAATTGCCCATAAGGGAGATTCTCTCTAAGCTCTTGGATGTTTTTCTAAACCTAGGGCACGTATTAAAAAAGCTGATCAAAAAAGCACTGCCATCTGCTGACCAGCACTGCGACTTTGGGTTTCGCCTTCTGGCAGTGGGCTGATCGGTGCTCGTGTGGTCGCTGGGTGAGGTGATAGAATAACATTGACATGTGTCCCATGCGGATTTGCATCAACGTTGGCATTCATGCTTTAGTTTTCTTCTTTTTTTGGGTCAATTTTCCTATGTCAGACATTGAGTGATTTTTTTCACCAACAGTGTATTCATTTAGACCCTCTCCATTTGCGAGCTGCATTTTAGATGACCAGATGCTCTCCCTTGTGGTCTGAATATTTTCTGTCCTGAAGAAGGCTGGGCAGAAACTGGAGTTGGCAAGAAATTCACGCTGATATGATCTAGTTTCTAATATAGTTCATGGCTGCAGTAAATACAAATAAAATGCAGATGGCCTGCTGAAGAAAATAATTAAGTGGCCTGGTTTTTATTGTGATGGGCATTGGGATGATTTAATTGTCCTTTCTTTTGGTTCATTTGTCTTAATGGTCTAGTTATTGGGTTGCAACGATTGGGTTTTGTGTGCCCTTGTTACACCTAGGGAGTATGCACTAGCTCTTTAATACTATGTGATCATGTATTTTGTCATATTATGTAAACTATTGGTTGTGTATATATACTTCGAATGTATTGCGTCCTCCCACGTATTCCTCATTTTATATATCTGTATCGAAAAAATGTTTCCACACCAGAGGGCGCTGTGCTCGATGTGGTGGCGTCGACGTCCCTCGAGGGCTGCCGTAGAGTCGACGTCATCTGCAGTATAAATGGCTCGAGCCGTGCCCGCTGGCTTCAGTTCTGTTTTTCCGAAAGCTTTTGCTTTGTGTGTACGAAAACGGCGCTTCAGTCTTTCGAGATGTCTTCATCTAACCCTTCTACCCCTAAAACTGGCTTTAAAAAGTGCCAGAATTGCGGGAAGAAAATGTCTATAACGGACCCCCATCGAGTTTGTCTCTAGTGACTCGGTCTGGACCATCGAGTTGACGAGAGCGGTACCTGTCGGCCTATGACGAATAAAGCTCTCAAGGAACGAAGAGGTAAATTGGCGGTGGGGGAGGAATCTTCGAAGGCCTCTTTGAAGAAAAATAAGGACTCAGCGGAGTCCAGGGAAAAGTCCCAACGGTGAATCGAAGAAATCTAGGTCGAGGAGTCGGTCAGAAAAACTTCATCGAAGAAGAGGCGCCACCCATCTCCCTCTTCCTGGTCGTCCTCTGATATAGGGGTTATCACCAGTCCATCAAAACATGATTCCCCTAGTAAATGGGAGGCTTTTAGAGCCTCGATGATGTGAATCTTCAAGACCACGGCCCAGACCCCCTCGAAGAAATCGCGTGAAGACCATGCTCCGGCTCATTCTTTTGGGGTAAAATATGGTACAAGGGACGTCCCAGAAGAATTAATTGACCCTCAGTCCAAAATGTCTGACCTCTATGACTGTCTACAAACAGCTAGTGGTATAGACACGTCACCCGAGTTGGAATTCGACAAGCCTGACCCTGCTGATCATGCAGACTCTGCATATAGAAATATTATGAATAGGGTGGTGGAGTTCATGGGTGGAACAGAATTTCACCCACTTACAAACAGGATGACATGATGGACATTATCAGTCAAGGTTCTCAAAAGGATCCTGTTCTTCCCTTTCGCACAGCACTTCAGAGGAAGGTTATGGCTGCATGGGAAACCCCAGAATCTGGACCAGCAGTGAACAAACATTTCGCTAGGAAATGCAGACCACCTTCTGACCCTGACTATTTAATTAAGCATCCTACATCTGAGAGCTTAGTAGTCCAGGCAGCTACATCCACTAGACAATCTGCATACCCTTCTCTTCCCCCAGATAGGGATGATAAAAGAATTGATGCCTGATCTCATAATATTTTTTCTTCGAGCAGTATGGCTTTAAAGTAAAAAAATGTGACCAGCACCCTTGCAAGATTCACATACACCCTGTGGGATTGTATTAGTGCAGCGGATGAACACATTCCTGAGGGCGAGGAGCGGGACGGCTTCCTTGCGATTGTGAATGATGGGAAGGAGGCTATACGGGAATGCCTTCAATCAGGACTGGACACTGCTGACGGCATCAGCAGGTCCATGGAGTCTAGCACAGTGCTACGCAGGTTTGCGTGGCTGAGAAAGTCTGGCTTTGCACTGGATGTGCAGGTCAGACTTCTTAATATGCCAATTGACGACTTGAGGTTGTTCGGCAGCAAGGCGGAGGAAAGTTTGCAGAAGCTGCAGACCTCCAAGGCGGCAGCTAAGTCACTTAGCGCCTCCATACAACCTCAACAACACTCCTAATCAGGCTCATCTTCCTGGAGGGGGCCATACTTTTCATTTATATTCCTCATTTGGAAGAGGAAAAGGACAGGCTAGTCAGAGGGCAAAGAAAATTTCCTCGGGGTGGACGAGGAAAGGGTGCTAGATCAGCCCCAGCAGTGGCATCTGGCCCCTCAGCTGCTGCTGCAGCCGTCGCAAAGCCACTATGAGGGCTTGACCCACAAGACTCCGGTGGGAGGCAGGATCTCAGCATCTGATCGAATGGCGGGGGCGTTATGTCAGATGCTTAGACACTGGAAACAGTGGCTCAAGGTTACTGCCTTCCTTTTCAGAAAAGCCTCAAGAGCATCCACCGGGATACAACTCTGTCAAAATTCCAGATCTGCTCCTGTTGCAGGAAATGTTAACCCTGCTAGACAAAGGTACAATAGAGCATATATCTGTAGGGGAGAGGAACAAGGGTTGGTATTCCCCATACTTACTCATCCCAAAGAAGGATGGAGGATTGAGAACCATCTTGGACTTAAGAAACTTTAAAGTTCCTCAGGAAGGACACATTCAAGATGGTAACCCTTTCTCAGATCCTTCAGGCTCTCCAACTCCAGGACTGGTTGGTATCATTGGACCTTCAGGATGCTTACTTTAATGTGCCAATCCATCCCAAGCACAGAGTACCTGAGGTTCGCGATTGGAAGTTCATTATCAGTTTCGAGTGCTGCCATTCGGGTTGACCTCTGCCCCAAGGGTTTTCACAAAGTTGATGGCAGTAGTGGCAGCGAGTCCTAGGAGAGGTGGGATTCTTGTCTACCCTTACCTGGACGATTGGGTAATCTGGGCACGTTGACCTGAACAGGCCCAGGAACATCTGAGCTTGACCTGCCACTTCTTACACAGACTGGGCTTCTCTCTCAATTACATGAAGTCAAATAGGATACCATTCCAAAGACTCCAATTCATTGGAGCAGTCCTGGATACTTCATCGGGCAAAGCCTCTCCTCCCGAGGTGAGCTCATCGCATTCTGCAAATGGTAACAAAGTTCCAGAATGGCCAGCATCTGCCAGCCTTCAATTTTCTGAGGTTGTTCGGCCTCATGGCATCCTGCATTTGTCTGGTGCCAGATGGAGAATGAGTTCCCTTCAATGGGCCCTCAGGACTTGATGGTCCCAATTTTCAGGTAATATGTCATATCTTTTGCAAGTTCCGGCCAGAGTGGCTCAGGATCTGCTATGGTGGGCTTGCGACAATATTCTCAAGGGAGAATCTTTTTGGCAACCATGGCCGGAGATAACAGTAGTGATGGTCGCATCACTCACAGGGTGGGGTGTTCATACCAACAATCTGACAATCCATGGTTTTTGGTCTCCATCGGAGACCAAACTACATATCAACCTTTTGGAGCTGAGGGCAATCAGACTAGCGCTCAAGGCCTTTCTGCCCTCTGTACGGGTAAAGAATGTCCTGATAATGACAGACAACACAGTTGCCATGTACTACCTCAACAAGAGAGGAAGCGTATGGTCACTACCACTGTGCAGAGAGGCAATGCAGCTCTGGTTCTGGGCAATAAAAGAAGGAATCTCTCTGTTGGCAGTTTACCTAGCCGAAGAGCAGAACACGGCGGCAGATGCTCTGAGCAGGAGGAGTACAGTATCCCACAAGTGGGAACTAGCTCAGGAAGTCCATCTAGAGATCTTCACCCTTTGGGGAACCCCACAAGGGGATCTGTTTGCGACCAGTATCAACAGGAAGTGCGAACTGCACTGCTCAAGGGAATTTCCTCCAAGAGGAGCATTAGGAGACGCGTTAGTAATGGACTGGGAATTTCCACTCCTGTAGGCATTTCCTCCAGTCCCTGCAATTCCTCACGTAATCAGGAGGTTGAGAAAGTTCAGGAAAACCATGATCCTAATTGCCCTGGATTGGGCCAGGAGGACATGGTACCTGGACCTTCTGGACATGTCCATGTGCCCTCCAATACGTTTTCCACTAAGAGAGGATCTTCTCTAGCAAGAGGAAGGTCGGGTTCTCCATCCAGAGGTCAAGAGACTCCGCATTCAGGCATGGTTTGTGAGAGGCTAAGATGAAATGATTGGGACCTCCCGGACGACCTAATGGAGATTTTGCTTTCGGCCAGAAGGCCAGCAACAAAATCTTTGTACCAGTGTCGTTGGAACAAGTTCAGTAACTCGTGCAAAGATAAGAATGTGGATCCATTTCTATGTGGTACACCTATGGTACTTTCTTTACTACTACATTTGGCCAATCGAGGCTTCCAAATTGGTACAATAAAAGGATACTTGGCTGCGCTTTCTATTTTTAAGCGCACCTCAGAAGAGGCATCTTACTTTAAAATTCAATTGATTGTGCAATTCTTAAAGGGTCTCACTAACGTATACCCTCCAGTCCCTTTTTGAAGTCCCTGTATGGGAAGTAAATTTAGTACTAAAATTCCTTGCATGCATTCCTTTCAAGCCTTTGCATTCTTGTCCGCTAAGGCTTCTCACTTTGAAGACCATCCTACTAGTGGCTATCACATCAGCCCGCAGGCTGCGTGAGTTACAGGATCTTTTGTAAGCAGGCCTCCAGATAAGGTGCGTACTAGGCCTTTTTACGCATGAAAATCTTGTAAATACGACAGCTGTATTTTCCTGTGTACATTTACACACAGGTTTAGAGCAGACGGCAGTGCAAAGGTCAGGTTACTTGGCAGAAACCAGAAAGCTTCTTTTGATTTTTATCTACATGGATGTAATTACAAGCCACCTCTGAAACGGAAGGTATTTCTCTGAAGCCTTTCAAAAAAAGAAACTACACACTGTGATGAAAGGAATTTTCTTCCATTCAGTTTCAGAAGCACTGTGCATAATGTCCTACAATTTTAGGATGGTATCATTAATAAGATGGAAAACTAAGTTGCAATTGAGAATTAATATTTTGTAACATACTTTTTGAAAGCAAACCAGTATTGCGCAATTGTATTTTTCAGAGTTCTGGTGCTGTGTGCATAATCATGCCCACAGGCTGGACTCAAAAAGGGCTCTCGGCTTTTACATTTCTAGACTGGCAAAATTTTGGCAAAGTGACCAACTTTTCATTGGATACACCGCCCACAAATTGGGCCTGGCAGTAATGAAACAGACCTTATCCAGATGGATAGTTCTAACAATTGGAGAGTGTTGCAGACTGGCAGGTAAATAACCCCCAGATGGGCTAAGGGCTCATTCTACTAGGGGCATGGCGACTTGACGGCTCTTCAAAGGGGTGTCCCGGGGCAAGTAATTTGTGCAGCAGTCACCTGGTCGTCAATGCACACTTTTGTGGAACACTATTGTTTAGATTCCACCTCATCCGAATGGGGTCTTTTTGCTAAGGCTGTTCTACATACGGTCCATGAGTAAAATTAATTGGTACTCCCCCCCCCCCTGGAAGGACACAATTCATTCGAAGAACAAGTTACTTACCAACTGTAACGTTCTTTCGATTGGATGTTCCTCCCACGTATTCCTCATCGACCCTACCCCTCCGTACAGTTTACGTATTTTACACATCGTGTTCCTTGAGAGCATACAGTCAAAGGAGACGCCTTGTCAACTCATCAGTTAAGAATATTGAAAAAACGGAACTGAAGACAACTGGCGCATCTCGAGCCATTTATACTACGGATGACGTTGACACTCTACGGCAGCCCTCGAAGGACGTTGAAGCCACAACATCAAGCACAGCACCCTCTAGTGTGAAAATCTTTTTTCCGAAGCAGCAGAGCTGACGATACGAATATCTAAGATGAGGAATACTTGGGAGAAACATCCAATCGAAAGAATGTTACAGTTGGTAAGTAACTTGTTCTTCTGTGACTGTGCTTTTTTTATATCCGATATTGAAGGGTTGCATTACTTTTTCAACTAAATCAATTAAAAAATTCAGATTTTCTACTTGGCTAATTCTAATACAATCATTATGTAAAAAAAGTTCCTCTATTTTAATGCTGTTTGTATAGAAATTAGCTTCCACTTGAAATCTGTGTAAGATCGCCTTTGCTTTTTGTTTTATAGTCCGCCACTGGTCCTTTACTTTGAATCATTTTGTGGCTAGACCCCAGGTTTGTGAGTTTGGCTCTGGCCAACAATGACCAGTGCACCTATCCAGTGATAATGCTGCTGGGGAAATGGCCGCCAGGTGGCAACATTTCCCTAAAAATGCACCCTTCAGTAAATCACTTTTCTCAAATATTCTAGGATTGGAGGTAATAATATATAATTATAGCCTTCCTAGAATATTTGAGGAAAGAATTTTAAGGGGTCGGGGGTCCGAGGCCTACCTGGCAACTTTTCCCCGGTGACATCACATGGAACCCCAGTGCATGACCATACTGTAGTCTTACTGAAGTATCATGAAAGAGATTTTAGTTTCATGTATTTAAATGGCAGGTTCTGCTCTATGAAAGACCACTTTACACTACATATGTCTCATTTGCTTATTTACAGATGTTGAAACACGGACGTGCTGGTGTTCCCATGGAAGTTATGGGGTTGATGCTTGGAGAATTTGTTGATGATTACACAGTCAGAGTGATTGATGTATTTGCTATGCCACAGTCTGGAACGGTGAGTAAAAGCAATTTACGCTGCCATTTAAATACTTATTGCATACTTTTGCTTTGCCATGTAAGAGATTCATCCCTTTAAGGCTACGCAAGCCAATGTACACATAGAAATGGTCTCTTATAGCAAAAAAGTTGATCTTCAAAGGTTTTGTCTGCAAACCCCACAGTAAGGAATTATTCCCGGACATACCATCTTTGAATCGCATTGTTGTGCTATTTGCTGCATCCATTTCTCTACCCGGCTTGGAACTATCGCCAATCGTCGCCATACAAACCTCCTTTAATGTTTCGCTGCATTTCTCTTTTGATTTTTGCACATTGTTTTTGTGCTGTACTTATGTTTATTAAAATCTTTGGTAAACCACTCTTATTTAGAGATCTCTTTTTGATGGTGTTTGTTAATTTAAAAAAAATATTTGTTGTCATGGTCACGTGCATCATGTAACACACCAGGGCCTAAATAGTCTTGGAATACTTTTTAGTATTTCAATCTGCCAATATTGGTAGCTTGTTAACCTGGATCTCATTTTTTCCTACACAAAGTGCATATGCTCAACTATGATGCATATTATAATTACCTTTTGTCTGATTTTTCAAAATGTATTTTTACTCAGTCCTAAAATATAACGGCTCTTGTTGGTTCCAGTGTACTGCTTTGAATATCCGTAAAGCATGTTGTTTTAAAAATGTCCAACCAATAACCAGCCAATGTTTTAAAGACCTGATCCAGATTACACTGGTTGCTTTAAAGAGTGTCAGTCATCTTAATATTTCACTTGGTGATAAAGCAGCCATTTTAAGTATCAGTTTATCAATAATTAAAATACAATATTTTTATTCAACCATCATACTATGTGCAAATATGTGGTGCAACTCTCCTCAAACTGACACCACTTTCTTCCTCAAATCCCGTCCTGTCACCCACTAAGACGGATACACGACGATGGCATAATTGTCAGAATGCGATTTGTGATTAGTTGATCTGTTTCCCCATCTGCTGTATGGCTCGAGATTGGCCTGGTTTAAATGGTTCCACCTCCTCTCCATCTCTATGGCAGGATTGACAAGGATCCTTGTCTGATTTTATCCCTTCTCCTGTGCTATGCAGATTTACACATGGAGTCTCGGTACTGCCAAGTCCAAGAATGTTCATTTGAAATGGATTGTGTCCTGCAACGTATTCCTCATCTTTGATATTCGATATCCAGCTTCAGCTGCTATGGAAAAATGTGTCCAGAGGGCGATGTGCATTGATGCAGTTGACTCAATGTTCCTTGAGGGCCTCCGTTTCGCGGATGTCATCATGGAAGGCATGTTGGCTTCAGTTCTGTTTTTCCGCGAATGCTATTGCTTCGAGAAATACGGCGTGCTTCATTACTTCATACGCGAGTATGTCTTCTTCGTCGACACAGACTACCCCGAAGACCTGGTTTAAGAAATATCGAGATTGTGATTCGAAAATGTCATTGACCGATCCACACCGTATAGGTCTGTGGTGTCTCTGGGTGCAACATAAGACCTCGGCCTGCTCCAAGTCGATTATCGGAAAGGCCCTGAAGGAGCGAAAGGGGAAATTGGCAGTAGGTCGAAAACCCAAATCATCTACCCTGCCCAAAAAACCTTCGACCGACGAGTCGAGAGGTGACTCTCCTCTGAGGAAGAAAGTTAAAAGGTTGAGATCGAGGAGTGGCTCCCACCACTCCTCATCGTTGCTGAAGTCCAAAAAGAGGTACCATAGGTCGCCTTCTTGGATTTCATTGGCGGACACCTCCCCATACAGGGATTCTTGTCCCCACCAAAAAATCCACTCCTGCCAAATGGGAAGTTTTTAGAGCCGAAATGCGAAAAAATATTTGAAAAGCAGAAACCCACGGCAAGCCATGCTTCTACTGCGCCTTCAAAAGAAGCAAGTAAGGAAAGGGCTCCACCTAAATCCGGTGTGCCCTGCACCCCGGGACGAAGGTATGATCCTCAATGAGAGCTGGCGACGCCTCAATGCGATGACGTGTCATCAAAGTATTAGTCGCCAAAAACATAAGCATAGGTCGAGGTCGTCAACACCATCGATGCTGACTGAGCCTTCGACGCCAGCCAAGCCCTCGACATCGGCTTCACCTTCGCTGACGCAAGCTGCGCCATCAATGCCTGCTGCGCCATCGACTTTCGACATCAAGCACCCCATCTAATCCTATTGTGGCATTAAAAATAAAGTTTTTTTTTTTTTTACATCTCCTCCAGCTTCAAATCCACTATATAGCAACCCATTGATGCATGAAAAAACTTATATGCCTTTACCAGAGAGATACTATTTTAAGTACCTTACCTCAGTATATGAGGGGAAATGAACCCTCCGACAACGATGCACCCTTTGGCCTCCAATTTGGCACGCCAAATGTGCCTGAAAGTTTCATTTCTGAGGAATCCTGTTTGAAAGACCTTTATGATAATCTGCAGACGGCCAATGGGGTCGACACCTCGCCTGAGCTAGATTTTGGAAGACCAAAGGCTGGGGAGCATGTTGATGCGTCATATAGATAGCTAATGTCCAAGTTAGTGGAATATATGGGTTAGTGTAGGACTCTGTTACCATTTGAGCAGGAGGATCTGACAGACATCGTAGATAAGGGTCCTCAGACAGATCCTATATTACCTTTCCATATAGCTCTCCAAAAAAGGGTGGCTGCGAATTGGGAGACTCCAGAAACCAATCCGGCTGTGAATAAAAATTTGACCAAGAAATACTGCCCTTCCAGTAGTGACCTCGACTATCTGTCTAAACACCCCACTCCATATTTGCGTGGTTGAGAAAGTCTGGTTTTGCACCTGATTTGCAATCCAGACTCCTCAACATGACCTTTGACGGGTCTCACAAGTTACTTACCCCTCAGTGCTCTAGATAGGATTTTGGCATGAGAGTACTGTACTCAGTTTTTAGATTTGGAGAGTAAATCCAATTTCAAGAGTAAAAATGAATCAAAAGGTGTCTGGTAACTCTCCAATTTATGTGTAAAAGATTAAAACTGTGTTCGAAAGGTATCGGGTAATAAAATCACGGTAAAAATATCGCTGGTAAAAAAAATCATGGCAAAAATGCAGTGGTTTGACCCGGTAAAGGTGTACCCCATTATACCATTTAAGTGGAGCAGTGGTTGTGGGGGTGTCCGCGCTCCCCTTAAATGGTATAATGGGTCTGGGGGTTGCGGGGGTATCCCCTGCATCCATTACATGATTGTGGTGGCAAAACCACTGCATTTTTGCCGCAATATTTTGTATTCCCAGCCATTTTTGCCGCGATTTTGAGACATGGAACCGTTCGAAAACATTACTGGCAAAGAACTTGTCGATGCATACTACCCAGCTTCATCTTCATTATACCTGGACACGAAAACTCTTTTGAGAGCTACTGCAGATGCCAGCTAGTTACATCATAAATCAAGTCCCTCACTCTACCCGCATCAATTATCTGCCTCTTGGGTTTACTGTTGCTGCCTGGCAATACCTGCTTGACAACCACATGCTTTTGCTCCATCTATCCTTCCCTTTGCTACTCCGTTTCCCCGTCTCTCACTTTCTGATGATCTGCCTCTCGCTCTTAAGTGTTGCTATGCCACGTTTTGAGGTTGGTTGCTCTCACTCTTCCTCTCCCATCTCTGCATTGTATTATTACTGTTTCCCTCCTACATTGTGCTGTATTGGTTGAAATAAGTCCCCTTCCTCTCTCATGTCATTACTACATCTGTTTGGTCATGTTCTCTGTTGTGGTTGCTACTCCTTTTCGTTATCTTTCTTGCACTGCCTCTTATGTTATTGGCCAGCCTTTCTCTAATCTGGATTTTCTATTTCCAGATATCCCTGACTGCTATTGATCTGTGGTTTCTTATTTTACTGTCTGTCGCTTTTGCTCTGCTTCTATCCCTCACTCCTATTGTGTGTGTCCTATTATTTACCTCTGTTTCCCTTGTCACTTTCTTTGTTGCTCTCTTATGTAGCTAATTGATCTTGCTCTTTCTGTTGCTCAAATGCCTGTTTTGGGTTGTCTAATACGTTCTTTGTTCTTGCTGCCCCCCTACCCCTGACTTTGTTAACTTTCTCTCTTTTTTGTCTTCTGACATGGCACCAATAAATATTAAAAAAGCTAAAAATGCCTTTTCCATTTACAAATCCAGTGCAGCTTTACCATTGGGTGCTCCTTTTTTAGATGTGTGCAAACCTTCTTTTTGCCATTAGGTTGTGAATTATAGATTTAGTTGTCTCACCAGATGCAGTACTTCCTTGAATGCAGATGCTTTACTAGCACTGTATGCCATCACAAGTATAAGAGACCAGATGAGAAGTGCGTTCTGAGCCATTACAACTATAGAAGCCCTCATGGGATATGCTGCTTCCGAGCCATTACATGTATAGCAGGCCAGATGAGCGGGAATATATGTGATCACTGTGCCGTTTTTACTGCAACTATCTAAAATGCTGTTTTAAAAAAAAAAAAAATTCAACACCCTTTTCACCACACATATAGGCAGTGGGAGACCCCACGCACCCTCCTGCTACCCCCTACATTCATTGTATACTGTACCCATCATATATATATATTTTCGAAATAAACATATTTTAGAGGTGTGTTCTAAATCAGTGAACATTTAGTAGTCCTTTTGATAAGTCAAAAGCTAAGTCGGCTCTGTTACAGTCTGTTACCTACATCTTAAACGCATACCTCTGATGCAGACGCAATAACCCACTTATCAACAGGATTTGAAGTAAAGGTTACACAATGATCTCTGCAGCAGGGTTATTGACCCACTGAGCAAACTTTCCCAACAGGCTGTTGACTTGGAAAGGCACATAGCCATAGGCTGGTTTCATATAACTGGCTTGTCAAAATCTCTCAGCCTGTTTGGACTATGCTACATGAGTCAATAGATTCATAATGTTCTAGATTTTTGGTAGTGGGACTCAGTAATGTGACATTGGAAAAGCAGAAGTTTTGAAAAGCGCAAGGCTGAGTAGGAGGGATGAACTATATGACAGCATTGCCATCTTCTCAGACTGTCCACCACTGTGCATCACACCAGCTCAGGAGGGTGGTGGGAAGGATCTACGTGAAAATACCACATTTTTTACTGTGAGGTCAAAAATCCTGCATGTAAAATAAAATTTCTGTATTTTGAATGCAGGGAGAGAGCTCACAGCGCGCCCCATCCACATACACTCACTTTATTAAATTCCCCTACCCATCTATTCTTTGGGAGACATTTTTGTTTTGTTTTCCATGCAAGGTTTTCTACAGCACAGTAATGGGTATTGGGAATTTTGTAGTGAAACTGGTGCGACGAGCTCACACTGTTCTTGCTTAGTACTTTAGCTTGCTGCAGAAAATGCAAACACATGTTCGTGCTTTGTCATTACAGCAGCTCTTTTAAGAAATTCAGGTACTGTCCCAAAACATAGTCCTGCTAAGAAATGTGGGCATGATGCAATCAGCCCTGTTGTGAATAATTAGCCCTGTGCCATGACATGCGCATACTAGCTCTGCTGATAAATTAGGCTACTCTGACTGAATATATAGCGATCTTGTTCAGAGCTACCTGTACAATCTGCGCCACTGAATAAATAAGCTGCACTGCTTCTACCTGCATCCATTATTACCTGCTTGTGGTGGGCGGGTGGTCCGAAAGGGAGTTAAGGTAAAGTTCAGACTACATGTCCAGCTATTCCTTGCTCTCTAAGACAACGAACTATGTACAGCGCCCTTTCATGAATGCACATGCACACAGATGCATACAATGTTAAGACTACAAAAATATCTTCATATAGCACACAAAGCTTTTCCCGCTCACAAATACCAAACGACTGCTTGCCTGGAGGCTTTTCAAAACTTTGAGACATCAAATGCAAATGATGTGCTTCGGTGGTGAAAAGAAAACCGATTATGCTGCAACTGCGCTGCCTCTATTAAAGCTGATAAAAACAGAGGAGAATGAAGCAGAAATGCAGCTCTAGTTTAAGATAATTTTCATTTTACACAATACTACCTGTGTCCTAAAGCAATGTGAAAAGCATGATCATGATTCAAAATGCTTCAATAACAATGTAGCCTACAAAATGCAGGCAGTTGAACAAAGCGGACAAAATACACATTCCCTTCTACATTACTCAAAGTATTATCTTGTTAGAATTATTAAGTGTTAAAAAAAAAAGTAGACCAGGACACATCCCAGTTGGTTCATTCAAGGAAATGTGTGAACTACTAAAGTAAATAGGGTTTGCAAGCTGCTGCTGGACAGCTTGAGCCTGTCACCAGTGACCTCCAAGATTTATGGGGGTGCTGCTATAAATAGCCTGTGGAAGCTGTACGCAAGGAAGAATGAAAAGGGCTGTATTGACAAGAATTCTGTGCGTAAAAAGGCCCATATGCGCCTTATCTGGAGGGCTGTTACCCCAGGTATCATTCTTTCGACTGGATGTTCCTCCCACGTATTCCTCATCGCCCTCGCAACCTATCCCACAGTAGAATTTCCCATGCTGTTACAGCTTTTACTCCTTCATATTTGAGTAGTGTTGTTCCCGTGGTTGTGCGAGTATTTCTATTGTAGGAAAAAACAGAACTGCCCGTGGTATATTTGCCTTCGATGATGACCTCGAGACGGGGGACCTCGGGGTATATTAATTCGACTACATGGACGCACAGCGCCCTCTGCCGAATTGTTTTTTTCCGAAGCAGCTGAAGCTGGATACCGAATATCAAAGATGAAGAATGCGTGGGAGGAACATCTAGTCAAAAGAACGTTACCAGGGGTAAGTAACTTGTTCTTCTGTGTGCTACCAGGCTCCTATTTGAGCAACCTCGGGTAGATGCCGGACTTCCTCAGTCCGGTTCTTTTTTTCTTTACCTTTCAGTGGTTTAGTCCTTTGCTTAGCCCCGGTTTGGCACTAGGCGGCTCTGGCACCGTTGATTGATGGGTTTCGTTCATCCCATCCTGGTTGGCCCCTCGCAGGCTGCAGGTTTTTCTGGCCTTTTCATTGGCAACACTCCAGGCATTGGCATATGCGTTTCAGGACGCTGGCACCTCTTTCAGTGGTAGTGGCACTTACTCCAGCGTGCTCTGTCTCCAGGTTTCACCCACGTATTCTTCCTATGTAGGGCCTCCTTTGCACGGCTCCGCTGGCCTTCGTTCCTCACTCTAGGGCAGATGTTCTACCCCTCTTCAGATGTTCGGCAGCCAGTTTCTCCCTGGAACGGTGATTGGTGCTGGCTTCCACAAGAAGGTGATGACAAATATAGACCAGAAACCGGGACTTCCACATTAAAGGGGCCTTGCACATAATTGCCCTCTTCGCTTCCCATGTAACCCTTCAATATGTCAGACTTATGGTAAAGGGGGAAGGTTGGGTGTTATCCTCCTTTGACCATTCTTTGGCTCCAAGAAGGGTAGGTGGGGCTCTCCTTTAGTAGGATCCCAACTTGCCTTGTCTCCAATGGAGGCTGTTTAGCAGGCTCACCTCCCTAATCTCAGAGGGGGTGACTCCCTCTTGGCGGGGGCGGGGGCGGGTCAGGGGCATAGGGGACTCCTTATTTGGATTCATCACAGGGGACACGCACATTTTGTGGGTAATTTCTGGATTCTTGACCGCCCATGGCCATGAATCCCCATGACCATTCATGATGCAGGTATGGCTGTTAGCATTGTACTTTTAGTAAACTGTTCTTTTATTCAGCTAATTTCCTTTCAGCTGGCTTAGTGAGCAGGCAGGTGACTGGACACCACATTTATTCTTTTGTTTATTATTTGCTTTCATTTTATTTTTGTGGGCATTTCTTTCTTTCCCTTTAGACCACTCCTCGGTCTGGAAGCTGCCTGGCTTCCTGGTTACGTCTCCCCCGGGACAAGACACGCTTTAGCGGTCTGTCTTTGCTCTCTGAGCATTGGGTGGGGTGAGGCTAGGCTGATGACATGTGTAGGCATATTTCTGATGTTTGTTAATCTGCTTAGAATCACATGCTGTGCATAGGTCCGACATCCAGTGGTCACTGCGGAGTATTGCATTTTGTTTTTCGTAGTCGAAAAGGGGACGTCGACAAGGCGTGTCTGAAACACTATCCCTATAGTGACGTGCGTTGTACCCACAATCCCTCACGCGTCGAGGTCCCTCAGATTGTTTTTTTCCGCCCAGCTTCTGGTCGCCTTCACGCGGAGCTCCTTGAGATACCATTGCAACCCTCGACCTTTGGTCGTTTCTTCTCATAAAATTTATACACACTCCCTCGACGCAGTTGTAGCTGTTCTCCGCCGAGAAAAATCGTCGACGGAGGGTCGAGCGGAGGAAATCTTCGGCGCTGCCGAACACGTGGCCTGGTCTCGCTGGCCATATACAGTAGGGAGAGTGGGGTCGTGGGACATCTCTGGGTCTTTCTGAGAATGCCTTTCCCTTTCCCCTTCCTTTCCCTTGGGGTGTTTATCGCAATTTATTGCCTCGGCTATGGAGAGGACACCGTTTAGGTTTTGCCCACTTTGTAAAGGCAAATTCACTTGGAAGGACAAGCACTCACGGTGTAACCGCTGCTTGCCCCTCGATCACAAGGAGGAAGGGTGCGCGGCTTGTCGGCTTCTTAAGCCTAAAACTCTAAAAGACCGAAGGGTTAAAAGGTGGGCGGCCTACGCGATGTCGAAGGCCGAAGGTTCACCCGCCGCTGCTACCACCGACAGTGACGAGGAACGCGATAACACGACCTCCGCTACGGAAGTCGAAACCCCCTCTAAGGAGCGCTTACGCGCTTCGTCGTCTGTCCCCGGCCCCGACGGGCTCGGCTCACGCCCTGCTTATGGGGATGAACACCCCAGCGACACAGACGCACACAAAGATCCACATAAACACACAATCCACGGCTCTTCTTCGACGAAGTCGAAAAGAGCTTCGCCGCCCAAGGAGACGCAGGTTCCACCGGCGGCCTCCTCGGACCGTTCGGGTTCGAAGCCCCTCTCGCAACCGCCGCCGCGACCTGCGACTGGGCTTTCGGCAAACAAGGGCGCTGCCACCAAACCATCGGCCGGTGCGCATCAACAGAAAGCGCAGACCGCCGTAGAGCGTTCGATACCCATAGCGTCGAAAACTCAAGCTTCCGCCGACAAACAAGTCGCCGACAAGCGAGTCGCCGATAGCTTAGCGAGGATCGCTGTAGCCGACGCCCAAAAGCGTACGCCGAAGATTACGTCGAGCGTTACGCATAAGTTAAAGGATACGCCGAAAAAGCCCGAAGGAAAGCAGGGACTACCCCCTTCAGTCAGGGAGTCACCCGACACACCTGAAGGTTTTTCGGAGGGCGACGGGACACTTTCCTCGACGCTTTGGGAGAGGTCGAGCCATTTCGAGTTAGATAACCCTATGTTTCCCCCGCCAGACAGCTCTGGGGTACCCCATGAAACAATGGAAAGACTCCACCTCTGTATGGAGAGGATGGAAAGGTTCATGAGCACCCAGGCCTCTCAAACTCACAAGAGGACTAGAGAAGGGCCTCAGGAGGACCCCAGGGCCAAAAATCCGAGGCTAGTCGATCCCCAGCAGGACACAGCCTCAGACTTCCAAGATGTATATGACCTCACTGGGGAGGAACAGTACTTCGAGGAAGAAGATGATTTCATGGACAATGAAGGACAGAACCAGGAGGAATGTCTGGAAGACAGAACAGACATTATAGAAGAAGGCTTCGGGGTTAACCCAGAAGAGGGACCTTCACACCCCTGGCAATCACCATCAGTGTATTCCGACACTGATGTCCTAAACCTAACTCCTCCGGACAATTCTCCAGTTAGGAACACGTCTCCAATTGACGATCAGCCCACTTTCAATGCACTGTTGCGCAGAGCAGCAGCGCATTTCGAACTCGACACCGGGGAACTCTCTCCAGAATTGGACTTTGTAGAAAGAGTGATTAAAGAAAAACCCCCGGTCAGCCAGACCATTCCCCTCCTCGCTTCAGTGAAGAGAAGGATCATACCTTCGCTGTCCACTCCCGCAATGATCAGAGGGGTCAATCCACGGATTGAAAAACTTTTCACTCCTTCACCCTCAAACCCCCTCTACATTAGGGGACATTCCATTCCGGATTCCCTAGTGGTATCTAATACTAGAAAGAGGGCAGGGGTACCACTTTCCACCAGTGAGGCACCCCCTGACAAGGAGGGCAAGAGGCTATATGCCCTTGCAAAAAGAGTTACTTCCTCGGCTGCCTTCTCAGCAAGAATTGCCAACAACAATTCCTTGCTTGCAAGCTACGCAGACGCGCAGTGGGCCAAACTGCGAAAAGACGCCGAGGAAGCACCGGAGCCTTTACGTACGCGCCTACTGTCAACTATTGGCGAAGGAACCCAAGTGAACCAGAGCATTGTTAAAAACTCTCTGGACGCGGCAGAAACAGCAGGACGTTCCCTGGTACAAGGAATACTCCTAAAGCGCCATGTATGGCTGCGCAACTCAGGCTTTAAACCAGAGACACAGGCGTCTTTGATAAATAAACCTGTCGAGGACGCTAACCTCTTCGGAAAAGCGGTAGATGAAGCCCTAGAGATGGCTAAAAAAGAGTTCGACACTATCAAGACTCTTGACCAAATCTCTAAGCCCACTACCAGGCGCGGCTATGGCAACAAACGCTTTTTTCGTGGCCAACGCCAACACCAACAACAAAGTCAACATCAGCAATACCCTGCCACCAATTACCAAACCAATAGTGGGCAGTACAGCCAAAGAGGCCAACGCCGGGGCAAAGGGAGGGGTCGGGGATCCACCCCCAGAGGCTCCCAAGCCCCCAACAACTCCAAGTGACGCGAACATTCGCGTCCCCTCCCATGCAACACCGGTCGGGGGCCGGATAACATCCTTTCTTCCTGCATGGGAGGAGATAACGTCAGACCGTTGGGTACTTTCCACCGTAGCCCACGGTTACTGTATCGAATTCAACAGTTCCCCATCCTACAGACCCCCGAGGGGACGTCGCATGACGCCGGAACATCTTGCCATCCTTCTGCAAGAAGTACAACAACTTCTGGAAAAAGGAGCCATAGAGGTCGTGCCTCTATCTCAGGTAACGGAAGGTATTTATTCAGTGTACTTCCTTGTACCCAAAAAGGATCTAACCATGCGCCCTGTATTAGATCTGCGCCCAGCGAACAGATTTATCAAACCCCAAAAGTTTCGTATGGTAACCTTACAGGAAGTGATCCCACTGCTTTCCCAGGGAGATTACATGACAACATTGGACATGAAAGATGCATACTTTCATATTTCAATGTTGCCAGCGCACAGAAAATACCTAAGGTTCATGATAAAGGGCAAACACTACCAGTTCAAAGTGCTACCCTTCGGTATAGCATCAGCACCAAGGGTATTCACGAAGGTGCTGGCAGTGGCAGCGGCCCACCTGCGCAGGTTGTCCATCCCAGTTTACCCTTACCTCGACGACTGGCTCATAACAGGGGATTCTTACGAAACATGTTTCGCAAATACCCAGAAGACGGTAGACCTTTTGTTCCAGCTAGGCTTCTCCATCAACGAAAAGAAGTCCAGTTTAAACCCCAGTCAAATCAAACAATTCCTAGGGGCTCTAATTCAAACAAGGGACGGCCTCGTCTTCCCCTCCAAAGAGAGGGTCCAAAACATGCTGTTTCAGATCCCCCAATATGTAAACGGCCAAGAGGTGACGGTACGCAAAGCAATGCGCTTGCTAGGAATGATGGCGTCGTGTATTTATTTGGTACCTCACGCGCGCCTGCGCATGCGCCCAATGCAAGAGTGGCTCAACAGCCAGTGGTGTCAGGCCAGCGGACTATGGGAGGATCTAGTGGTGGTCTCGCAGGCCTTGGTTCTCTCGCTACAGTGGTGGACAAAGGGAAACATGGAAAAAGGGAAACCCTTTGCCACACCCGCGGCGGAAGCCACTCTAACCACAGACGCATCCCTTACAGGATGGGGGGCTCACCTATCCCATCAGACTGCTCACGGAGTGTGGACTCCGAACGTAGCATCCAAACACATCAATCTACTGGAGCTACTGGCGGTATTCAAGGCAATAAAAGCCTTCCAAGAACACCTACAAGGCAAGACTGTAATGGTCCTCACGGACAGCACTACAGCCATGTACTACATCAACAAGCAGGGGGGCACCCACTCTCCAGGCCTATCCAAACTGGCCCAAAATATATGGAAGTGGGCTCTCAAACGGGACATGTTCCTACTATCACTACATGTACCCGGGGAACTCAATCTGCTGGCAGACAGACTCAGCAGAGATTTCCCCCTGCCCGAAGAGTACGAATGGCGCCTGCACGAAGACATCGTCTTCGACGTCTTCACACAATGGGGTTTCCCAGAGATAGACCTGTTCGCAACCCTGGAGAACTCTCAATGCCTAAGTTACGCCTCCAGGTACCCCCAGAACCAATCAAAGGGGAACGGTCTGTCGATGCAATGGTCAGGGAAATTTGTTTACGCTTTTCCCCCGACTCCCCTTCTCAACAAGGTGGTGCACAAGATGCACCAGGAACAAGTGACATGATACTAGTGGCCCCTATGTGGGCACGACAACCATGGTTCGCTCACTTGATGGAGATGTCTCTATCTCCCCCAGTAAAACTCCCCTGCCCGTACAACATGCTGTCTCAGGACAAGGGCAGGACCCTGCACCCATGCCCCCAGAACATGAACTTAGCAGCTTGGCTCCTGAGATCATAGAGTTCGGACATCTACAACTCCCGCAAAGATGCATGGACATCCTCAGGGAAGCCAGAAAACCGAACACTCGCCACTGCTATTCTAGCAAGTGGAAAAGATTTGTCATCTGGTGCAGGAGTAAAGGCATCAACCCTATTGACTGCTCTCCCACACATGTGGTACTATACCTAACCCACCTTTTGGATTCAGGTCTAGTATTCAACTCCATTAAAGTCCACCTAGCGGCACTTTCTGCATACACCACTTCCCAACTCAAAGTGTCGTGGTGGAAGTTCCCTGTTATAAAGGCCTTCATGGAGGGAGTAAAAAGAATACACCCCCCGATAGCTGACCCAGCTCCCGGATGGGACCTTAATGTGGTACTTACAAGACTCATGGGCTCTCCATTCGAACCCATGCACAAAGCATCTCTTAAACACCTCACTCTTAAGACTGCTTTTTTAATAGCTATCACCTCCATCAGGAGAGTAAGTGAACTTCAGGCTCTTTCTATTCTAGACCCCTTCGTTACAGTTCACAGAGATAAAGTGGTTCTACGCACTCACCCTAGGTTTGCTCCAAAATTTATTTCTAAATTCCACGTAAACCAATCTATAGAACTACCAACGTTCTTTCAAAATCCTTCCAATTTGGGAGAAAGGACTCTGCACACACTTGATGTACGCAGGGCGGTCATGTTCTACATGGAAAGAACCAAACCATTGAGGAAGACTAATCAGTTCTTCGTCTCGGTGGCAGCAGGAAGAGAAGGAGATGCGGTTTCAAAATCCACTATTTCTAGATGGATTGTTCAATGCATCACTCTCTGCTATACTCTTGCTAAGAGAGAACTGCCCTTTAAGCCAAGAGCACACTCTACTCGAGGCACGGGGGCATCCATAGCATTCATTGCAAATGTTCCCCTTGAGTCCATCTGCAAAGCGGCTACCTGGAGTTCTGTGCACACCTTTACAAAACACTACTGTCTAGATACACACTCTAGATCTGACTCCCAGGTGGGACAGGCAGTATTACGACACCTTTTCTCTACTGTTCCTTCTCATAACCCACCGCCAACTCCGGGTACTGCTCGCTAGTCTATGCACAGCATGTGATTCTAAGCAGATTAACAAACATCAGAAGAGAATGCATTACTTACCGTAAAAGCATTTCTGATGGTTGTATCTGCTTAGATTCACATGCGCCCACCCTTCCTCCCCGCTCGGATGGAAGGAACATAGACTTCCTTTATATATATATATATCTCTCTCTCTCTCTCTTTTCTGTACTCACTCACGTCTAGAAGGCTCCCTCAGGGCAGAAAAAATACAAAAAGAGGGACCTCGACGCGTGAGGGATTGTGGGTACAACGCACGTCACTATAGGGATAGTGTTTCAGACACGCCTTGTCGACGTCCCCTTTTCGACTACGAAAAACAAAATGCAATACTCCGCAGTGACCACTGGATGTCGGACCTATGCACAGCATGTGAATCTAAGCAGATACAACCATCAGAAATGCTTTTACGGTAAGTAATGCATTCTCATCTTCCACCGCACGGATGCGCAGCGGACGAGGGCCTTGCGCACCAAAGTCAAGCTTGTCTGTGATCGTCCGGGCTGCGGGAGGGCTCTGGAGGGGAGGTACTGTCGCATTGGACCACAAAGCCTCTACTATCATGCGGTCAGCTCATTGACCTTGTTCCTGGAGATGCAGGGTGGCCAGTGGGGTTCTCTAAGGTTCATCCCTGGGAGGTTACACAGCACCGCCCAGACACTTGTGTCTATTGCTGAACAGTAGATTGCTGGTCGCTCACACCCAGGCTTGTCATGACCTGTTGAGTGACCATGCTCTGGACTCAGCATGTTTCACAGAAATGTGGCTATGCGATTGTTCCGGCCCGCTCTTGTGCAGGCACTTCCCGAGAACTATTGAGTTCTTTGGCCCCTCTGAGAATGTAGGGGGGGGTTGCTGTGATCTACAAATCTCATCTTCTGGTGAGCATGGTTCCTTGTGACATGAGGCTTAAATGGAGGCTTTGCTTGTCCATGTGCAGATTACTCCCAAATTCTCCTGTTATGTATTGCTGGTTTACCACCCCCCTCATATGATGACGCTTTTTGTGATACCTTGATATGATATGGCATTTGTAATGCGCCTATACACAAGTTTCAAGGCGCGATGAGGCAGGGAGGGGGGAACAAAGGGAAGACCGACAACGATCCTACTAGGCCAGGTGTCATTCAGATCGCGCAAGTGCATGAGTGGAGTGGAGGGAAGGGAAAAGTGCAAGGGGAAAGGGAGGGGGGAAAAGTGCAGTACAGGGAAGTAGAGTAACAAATAAATAGGGCTTGCTGGTGGCACGTGGAAGGTTAATGCAGACAAGTGCTGGGAAGGGGTGGCTGTAGGGATACAGAGACAGTCCCGCAGTGCAGTGGTTGCCAGGGAGGCAGTGCAAGTGGAGAGTGGCTGGGCAAAGGACCGAAATCGGTGAGAGTGGCCCAGTTGCAGATTCAGTGTAGTTTCAGTCAAGAATTTAGCAGGGGAGAGGGGGAGAGAAGGCAGAAGCAAAGAGGAATGTTTTGAGGTGCTTCCAGAACCGGAGATGGTTCTCTTCAAGTTTCAGGGAGGCAGGAAGGCTGTTCCAGAGGGAGGCCCCTGCCGAGGAGAGAGATCTACCCCCAACTCGTTGCTTGGAGAAGCAGCTGACCCTGAGGGAGTTGGAGACGGATGAGCGAAGAGCTCGAGAAGGAAGATATTTGGGAAGAGAGAGTTGAAGGTATTTAGGCCCCAGGCCCCAGAAGGCCTTGTGAACAATGCAGAGGGTTTTGAGCTTCCTCGCAGCCACTGGGAGCCTATGTAGAGATTTCAGTCCTGGAGAGGTACGGTCCCTGGGCTTGAGGCCAAGGACAAGTCTTGCAGTCATGTTCTGGATAAGTTGCAGAGGGTGGAGAGTAGAGGCAGGCAGATTTAGATAGAGGCTGTTACAGTAGTCCAGCTTCGAGAGAACCAGGGCTCGGGAGACAGTAAGCTTCTGGGGGAAGGAGAGGAAAGGAAGAATGCCTCGGAGGAGGTGCAGCTGGTAGTGTGACTTCTTAGAGACGTCAGATATGAGAGGAGAGAAGGTGAGTGTGGAGTCGAAGATGACCCCGAGGTTTTTTGCCTTTCAGGTAGGAGCAGGAAGAGGGCCAAGAGAGGCCGGCCAGAGAGTTGCAGGGAAGGAAGGAGTGGGTGTGCCGGTGAGTAGAATCTCAGTCTTACTGGCATTAAGGCAGAGCTCATTGGCGGCACACCATTCCTGAATAGCAGACACAGTCCGAGATGAGAGGAGGAGGCCGAGGGTAGCCTGAAAATGAGCTGGGTATCATCCGCATAGCACTGAAAGTTGGGGCAGAGAGCGGCGATGTGGTGGGCAAGGAGTGCCAGATACTGGTTGAACAGCCAGGGAGAGAGGTTAGATCCCTGGGGGACACCACAGGTAGAGAAAAAGATGTCGGAGAGGAAGGACCCCAGTTGGATCTGGGAGGGTCGATTGGAGAGGAAAGAGGTCAGCCACGCCAGAGCCTGACCAGTGATACCCAGGTTATCACTGAGACGGTTGAGCAGGATGGCATGGTTGACAGTATCAAAGGCAGAAGAGAGATTGAGCAAAATGAGAACACATGGAGTGTTGGAATCAAGGTTCGAGAGCAGGTCCTCACGGATGTTCATGAGAGCAGTTTCGGTGCTTCTGGCAGCTCTGAAGCCAGACTAATGGTTGTGAAGCCTACCAACAGATTCAGCATGGAGATTAAGCTGGGAGATGGCCAGTTTCTCTAGGAGCTTGCCCAGGAAGGGAGTGATGGAGATGAGCCGGGCAGGAGGGGTCGGAAGAGGGTTTCTTAAGAAGAGGGTGCACAAGGGAGTGCTTAAGGGGGGATGGGAAGACTCCAGAGGCGAAGGAGTGGTTGCAAAAGTCAACCAGGGCAGGAGCCAGGGAGTCGATGTGGTCCTTGATAGTTTTGGAGGAACAGGGGTGAACCTGTTTTGACGAGACTTTGATAGATCGGACTTGTCTGGAAACCTTGTCAGCGGAGAAAAGGGGAAAGGTAGAGAAGGAGGGAGGGGGTGGCTGCAGAAGGGCCAGAGGAAGAGCAGGGAATAGAGGGAGGGAGGTGATAGGAGGAGAGTGAGGACAGGATGACCTGAGTTTTAGAGATGAAGTGAGAGGCCAGTGCCGTGCAGAGGGCCTGGGAGGGGCCAGGAGAGGTAGAGACTGCAGCAGGGTTTGCCAGCTCCTTGCAGATTTTAAAGAGTTCGGCCGAATTTTTAGATGCCGCTGAGATGCGGGCTTGGATAAGGGCTCTCTTCTTGGTGAGAACGGAGAGCCGGTATTGCCTTTGGAGCAGGCGGCAGGCCAGTTTGTCAGAGGATGAACATGAAGCACGCCATTTCCTCTCTGCCACCCTGCACTTGCGTTTTAGGGTGATGAGATCCGAGTCATACCAGGAGTTACATTTGGCTTTGGGCTTCAGGCGATTCTCATGACAGGGGCAAGGATATCAAGAGTACGAGATATAGCGGAGTGGAGCGTGGAGAGGGCTGTGTCAGGGTGGGAGTCATCCGAAGGGGGTCGGGGGGAGGGCAAGAAGGTGGCAGCGAAAGCCTCAACTGACACGCGCTTCATGGGTCGGATGACCGAGAAGGAGCGTGGCAGTGATGAGGGTGGCTTTGCCTGTGGGGTAGGGAAGGTGAGGTGGGAGGATAGGAGAAAGTGATCACTCCAGGAGAGAGGAGTGGAGAGAGGGATGGAGAGGGGAAGGTCAGAAGAGATCAGAGCATCAAGGGTGTGCCCTGCTGAATGAGTCTGCCCAGACGGGAGAATAGAGTGAGAGAGAGTCGCAGAGGTCACAAAAGAGTCCAGAGGGGGGGACAGGAGGCGTCCAGGTGGATGTTGAAGTCTCCAAGAAAGAGGAGTTGAGTGGTTGAGGACAGGAGTGAGGAGGAGAGGTACACCCATTCGGAGAGGAAGGAGGAAATTTGACCAGGTGGCCGATAGATAGTAGCCACGGTAAGGGAATGGCGAGGACAGAGAGAGAGAGTCGGCAGACGAGGCATTCAAAAGAGGAGTAGGTGTGCGTAGGAGTGACAGTGGCAGGAATCCACTCAGGGAAGATAAGGGCCACAACCCCCCCCTGCCCTCCCCAAGCACGGTTGGGCCTGGGCACGGAGAGGATCTTGTAACCGTCAGGTAGGAGTATGTCAAAGCTGGTGACAGAGCTGGCCGTGAACCAGGTCTCAGTGAGACCGAGGACATCCAGGTCCAGTTCCTCAAGAAGGCGACAGATATCAGAGGAATGTTTGATGGCAGAGCGAGAGTTAAGAGTGGCAATGTGGAGAAGGTTGCCAACCTTGAAGGACTTCCGGGGAGGGGTACAGATCAGAGGTACACCCTGCGGAGGTGAAGGAGCACTAGAGGGTGCAGGGAGGGTGTGTGGTGGCAAGCCATCCGAGGACAGAGGGGGGCAGCAGGAGAGGAAGGGAAGTTGATGAGGCGTGGGAAGCGTCTATCGAAGAGGTGAAGGTTGGCCTGAGGGCCTTGGACCAAGACGGTCCCATTAACGTAGACATTAATGATGGCCTTAGGGGAGTGGAAGGGGGCAAGAGGACATCCCAACGGGTGCCACCATTAATGGGAGAAGAGGAGAAAGAGAGCACGAGAGACCATACGAAGGGTCCATAGGTCAGGCGAAGGCACGAAAAAGAGGATGTCAGTGAAAGTTTCCTTGGAGGAGGCACTGGTGTAGGTGTCAGCGATAGGGAGGCCTGGGTTGGAGACCAGGATGTCATTTTTAAACTTTTTCCTACCAGATTTAGTGAGGAGAGCAGGATAGTCAATGGAGAAGCAGTTAGAGAAGATAGGCGAGATAGAGAGCACCATGGAATAGGAGGGAGTGGGGGGGAAGACAGACGAGAGCAAGCGGACAGGAAGTGAGCGGCAAGCTCTAGATTTCCATAATTCAGAAAACAGTAACTCTTTCCTGAGTGAGGAGAGCAGGATAGTCAATGGAGAAGCAGTTAGAGAAGATAGGCGAGATAGAGAGCAAGTTTAGTGACCAATCTGAGGCTGCAATACAATCATCTAGTTATTGTTGGGGACTTTAACCTGAAGGTTAATTGTGTTGCCAATCAGTCCATCTCTCACTATCCATCAGGGATGGAAGACCTGGACCTACCTCGGCTTATGGTTGGTCCAACTCACTGCTGTGGCAATACTCTTAACCTCATGTTTGCTCCTTCCTTCCTTTTGGACGGTTTGTCCCATCACTCGGCTCGACTGGACCAATCATTTTATGCTCCCCTTTAGCCTTATTATTAGTGCCCCCGTGGGTGATAGACCATCAGTATTGAAGCGCTGTTGGAGATCTGTTGATACGGCTTTGGTTAGCCAGGAGATGGTAAAAAGATGCCTTTGTGTTTCGGAGCTTAGCCTGGTAAAACTCCCTGGAATCTTTACCAACACAGCAGATCTCCTCAAACCTACTAAATGGGTAAAGCGGCGGTCTCGACCTTCTGAACCCTGGTTTGATGCTACTCTGAAACTACTAGGCCTGGTAAAGAGACTGGCAGAGCGTAAATGGAGGAATGGCTATAGCAAACCTGACCGTATACTGCGGTGTTGGCAACACTTGCCTTTCATAAAGCCATGGTGGCTGCTAAATGCAAATATTTTTCTGGGACAGTAGAGACGGCCCTTAACCAGCCGAAAGAACTCTTAGGTCTGGTGCAGTTGCTGTCTTCCCCTGTAGCCGCACACACTGATGTCACATCATCTCAGGAGCTATGCGACTCCCTATCGAAATACTTTGTAGAAAGAATTACTACTATCCAGAATGCTAGCTCACTTTTAACTCTGGGTACGACTGCGGCATCTCTTGCCGCTGTGGTACCCTGAGAACAGTGGGCTCGGTTTCCGCTGTTTACGATCCCAGACATCGGTAATTCCACTCTTGGCTGAAGTCTGCTTCTGCATTAGACCCCATCCCTCTAACTGCCCTGCAGGAGGTTCTGCTGGATATTGCCCCTTTTCTTACTCTGGCAGCTAACCATTCGTGCCAATCTGGTACTATTCCTGCTCACCTGAAACATTCCTTTGGTGACACTGTTAACATTTAGTTTTTTAAAAAGCCCTCACTAGATCCATGCTGTCTGTCTAACTTTCGCCCTATTTCACTTCTTCCTTTCTTGTTGAAACTTTTGGAATCCCTATTATCACCTCTGTTGGCTCTTTTTTTTTTTAAAAACCCTTTACATTTCAGTTTCCGCCATAGCCAGGGTACCGAGAGCGTGCTGGTTTCTGTGGTCGATGACCTGGCTCGTATCTCGGATCAGGGTGTGTCGGGAGTGCTGGTGTTAGATCTCTTGGCTGCTTTTGACACAGTCGATCATTCCACCCTGCTGGCTCGGCTGAAGCAGGGATTACTGGTCAGGTGCTTTCCTGGTTCTCTTCTTTTCTTGAGGGGCGTACAAATTCTCTTCCACCTTTTCGTTCGGTTTCTGTCTCTTTTTTGTGGGGTTCCTCAGGGCTCGGCCCTGTACCCAATTCTGTGTAATGTCTACATCCAGCCGCTGGTTAGGCTCATCCACTCCCACGACCTTAGGTGCTACTCCTAAGCTGATACGCAAATCTTGGTCTTAATCGTTCAGATGCCACCCAGATCCTGCTTCTCAGCTGAGGGAGTGCCTTGAGGATGTGTGGAGCTGGATGGGCCACAACTGGCTTAAACTTAATGGGGACAAAACTGAGATTCTGGTGGTGGGTTCCTCAGCGTCTGCTATATGGACCCCTTTTTGGCCCAGCTCCTTTGGGGTCGGTCCCAGTCAAGCGCTGGTTGTTAAAGATCTGGGGGTGAAAATGTCCTCCTCTCTATAACTAGAAGGGCAAGTTTCAGCAGTCTGTATGTCAGGTCACTTAAAACTGAGGATTCTGCAGAGGGTCTTGCCTTTTATTCCCCCACAGTTCCACCTGCTGGTGGTGGCAGCACTGGTTCTGAGCACTATTTGCTACTGTAACTACTGTAACTCCCTCCATCTGGCTCAGCCTCTGTATTTAATCCAGCATCTGCAGAACTTGCAGAACGCAGCAGCGGGGCTTGTGGTCCGTGTCTCTAATCGCACTGCTATGTCTCCCATATTGTGCCAGCTTCACTGGTTGCCAGTGATCAAAAGGGCCCAGTTTAAAGCTCTGTGTATTGTCCACCGGGCCTTCTGTGTCTCCGGCCCGGAATATCTTAGGGATACGTTTTACCCTTATGTCCCGAATCGGACCTTAAGATCTCTGGGGTTCCACGGGTGTGCCTCTCTTGAGTTGAGGGGTGGGCTTTTTCAGTGACTGCTGCGGAATTATGGAATGGGCTGCCACTCTCTCTCGAGTTCTTTGAATTACTTTTCCTTCCGTAGGCAATTGAAGACTTATCTGTTTCAATAAGATATATGATTATTATTTTTTTTAAGTTGCATGACCGATGGTGGCTTCTGCATCAGCGCCATGATGCCTTTTGGCCAACGAGCGCTTTATAAATTAATCATCCTCATCGTTCTCAACTACTACCTGCCCCATACCATCTAAAACCTCTTTTACACAGGATCTCTTAAGGGGAAGACTAGATTATTTAGGCTTTATAAGCAGTCTTTTGGAAGGTAATGGCTGTGTTTGCAACTATCAACCGGGCTCCACGTGCAATGAAAATGTCTTAACCAAGTGTGCCTTCAGACACCTGATGTATAATTTGTGTGTGTGGTGATTTGCTTCTGCAATGGTGACACAGCCCAAGCTTTTTTACATTTTGAATTTAGTAATGAAATGAACGGGTTATCTGCTGATCAGTCCCCTTTTATAAACTCCTTGGCAAAAGCAGTGCACATCTGCGCCCTGCTGCATCCGCATCCTGATTTGCTGCGCCAGCTCTTGCACAGAGCAGTCTTGCAGTTCACAGTTGCCCAATTGCCAGCTGCAGTGACAGACCAGTCTTTGCAGCGCAGTGATGCCCCCTGTACCAAAACAATGATGATCCTAAGTAGCCCATGATGGTGACGGGTTACACTTTAAAATAAAGCTATGCCTGAGTAAGGCGTGTTGCATGCCACTTCTTATAGTCATTGCTACCACATTGAATTTGATATCGCACATGCATCATCCCTCTGGGCCCTGTTCAGCTGTGAAAGGGTTGTGTATTCATTCCAGACAAGGCTCCCCACCCCACTCCCCCCGCCCACTGGCAGGACTCAAGCCATGGGAGATTTCCTCTTTGTTCCTTTGTATGGGCAGGTAACACCTGTTGATGGTGAATTTTATAATCTTCATTTAATTTTATTAAATGTATAAAGCGCTTTATAAAATTTATGAAATGAAGATTTAAAAAATCAATTTTTGAGAGGTTAGTCAAAACCCAACCAAGGTAGCAGAGAGCAGTCAAGGCTATTCTCAGAAGTGTGTGAGTGGGGTCAGGGGTCCACAACAAGTCCACACAGTGAAGCACACAATTAAATGTAGACAGGTAAGTAAAAAAATCTTTACTCTAGGCCCAAACACACACTAGGAAATGAAACAAGTTGGTGATATTACACAACACTCGATTTATAAACATATACAGTCACCTTTATGGTCTTGGGAATTATGATGAATTGTGGGAATTCTTCCCTTCTTCCCAAGAGGGAGCCCCCTCACCCCCCTCCCTTTGGGTACAAGGACTCCCATTCTGATGAGCAACTCTCCAAAAGCCATCTCAACAGTACCTCTGAGAACAATTCTTATGGAAATGTGTTTGCCGAAGAAACCAGTATCTGCTACTGTCACTCAAACTGTAAATATCTCTTCCAACTGGGACTAAGAGGATGATATATGGAGGGAGAGAGATGCCATGCAAGAGAGGAAGACCCAGACATACTCTGGGGAAGCCCAAAGCATACATCACGCAGGAGGAAGGAGACTGGCTGCTACTTGCTCCAGGGAGAGAGTTGGATGTGCAGTGTCCTGTGACCAGAAATTAAGGTGCAACTGAATCGGACGAGCAGCGTCTTACCTGGAGGAGAGCGAGATAAGTAGTTGGACGCAGAGCGTCCTGGGTGGTTGGGGAGTGGGGAAGGGAGAGACCCGGAAATCATTGTGAGACCAATAATACTCATCCCAGTCACAATTAAGAGACTGTGATACTTAAACCCAGAGGACTGAATGAGAATAGTTAGGTACCCTCGACAAATATTGGTCTCATGAGTAGGGCGCTGGTCCCTCACAGGCAATGTATGGCTTATTGCCAAATATTTTGGCAAGAAAATATTAAAGTTGAGTGTACAAAAAGTGCCTTTTAAGGTGTGCCCTTTTGTTGACCTGTGTTTCGACCAAAATAAGGTCTTATATTTCGAATGTATTGTGTCCTCCAACGTATTCCTCATCTTTAACATGTAATGTCCAGCTTCGGCTGCTTCGGAAATTTTTCATCAGAGGGCGCCCTGCGTCGATGTCCCTCGAAGGCCTGCGTCGAGGGTGACACCATCCAATGTTATAAGTAGCACGCACGGCACCCGTTGGCCTCAATTCTGTTTTTCCGCAAACGTGTTTGCTTCGTGAAACTCTGCGCACCTTGTACTTCTGAAGTACTGTTATCTCTAGTTACTACGATGTCTTCCTCTTAGCCCCTGACAACTCCTGGTTCCGGGTTTAAGAAATGTAAGGAGTGCAACTCCAAGATGTTTACGGATCTGCATCGGGTATGTCTGTGGTGCCTGGGCGAGGGCCACGAGACGGATACCTGCTCAAAGTGTCAGTCCATGACGGGTAAGGCCTTGCGAGAATGACAGGGGAAGTTGAAGGTAGGCAAGGTAGGCAAGGTATCCAAACCCTGAAAACCCTGACCAGCTGGCCTTTCGGCCTACAACTCGAGGGGCGACTCTCCTAGTCAGAAGAAAGCCAAGCACTCATAGTCCCGTAGTGGTTCCTGCCACTCCTTGTCGAGGCATTCGAAACGGAGGCACCGCCGGTCGCTTTTCTCGTTGTCTTCGCCAAGAACTACCCCCGAGAGGGTGACATGCCCGACCAAAACGTCGACACCGGCAGAGTGGGAAGCTTCCTGGTTGGAGATGCTTAAGCTTTCTGAAAATCAGGGCAGGGCTCCGTCCGCGCCTTCTGAGAAAGCCGGCAAGGAGCGGTCTCAGCCTGATACTCGTGTGCCCTCGAGCCCGGGTTCACGGTGTGATCCACATTGAGAGCCCTCAAGGCCTCATGAGAAAGTGTCGAAGGATCACTCGAGGCGGAGAGCGAGGTCACTGTCTCCGGCATCATCGAGGTCTATGAAGCCCTTGACATCTTCGAAGTCGTAAACACTGTTGTTGGTGCCCATTGGGTCTTCGCCAGTCAAACCATCGGTGCTGTTGTCGACGGCGAAACCATTGATGCCCCTGGAGCCTAGTTTACCGGCTTTGCCTTCAGGTCCAGTAGACCCGCCAAGGAAGGCTCTGACTAAGTATAAGTCTGTATCTTCGATGCCTCCTAAACCAGTGGGCTCAATGCCAGAAAAGTCTTTTGTCCCCCTTCCTAAAAATTATTTTTTTAGACTTCAATATTTGTGGAAGAGAAACTTTCAGAGGGGGAGAATGCCCCGTTTGGGCTCCAGTATGAGACGCCAAATGTACCGGAGTGCCTCATTTCAGAGGAGAGCAGGATGCAGGACCTGTTTGACACTTTACATAACGCAAGTGGTATTGATATATCTCCGGAGTAGAGTTCGGCAAGCTGGAACCTGGGGAGCAGGCCAACTCTTCATATAGGCACCTTATGTTTAAGGTGGTGGAGTACTTGGGCTGGACCAGGCCTCCGCTGCATTTTGAAGATGATCTCGCAGATATTCTGGGCAGGGGTCTGCCTACGGATCCTGTATTATCGGTCCATGTTGCTCTTCAAAAGTGAGTGGCCAAGAATTGGGAGACCCTAGAGACCAATCCGGCAGTGAACAAGTCTCTTACACGAAAATACCGCCCCTCCAGTAGCGTCCCTGGCTATCTGTCATAATGCCCCACTCTCGAGAGTCTGGTGGTCCAGGCAACTACGGCTACCTCGAAGCAGGCCGCGTACCCGACCATCCCTCCTTATGGGGACGATAAGCGCGTAGATGGAAGGGCGTGGAAGGTATTTTCGGCGGGGAGTATGCTGTTAAAATCAGCTAACTCCACCTGTGTGCTTGCTAAATTTTCATACACACTGTGGGAGTGCATCTCCATGGCGATGGAGCATTTTCCAGAAGGGGGTGAGAGGGACGATTTTCTGGCTATTCAGGACGGCAAGGAAGCCATGTGAGACCCTCCAGTCTGGATTGCATTCTGCAGATAGTATCAGCAGATCCATGGCTACGAGCACAGTGATACGCAGGTTTGCATGGTTGTGGAAGTCAGATTTTCCTCCTGATGTGCAGGCTCGTCTTCTAAACATGCCTTTTGACAGGTCTCATCTTTTTGACAGCAAGTCTGACGAGAGCTTTGAGAAGTTGCAGACCTCCAAGGCGGCTGCGAAATCTTTAGGTGCCGCTGTTGGGCATCCTCAGCCTTTTCATCCCAGCAGACAACCATGGAGGGGTAGATCTTTTCTCTACTACTCATTTGGAAGGGCGAGAAGAATGGTCAGTCAGAGGCCAGTAAATGTTTCCTCGTGGTAGACGAGATAGAGGATCCAAGTCTGCTTTAGGAGCAGCCTCTTAGCCATCGGCAGCTGCAGCAGCCGCTTCAAAACCACGCTGAAGGCTTCAGTCATAGTTCTCCAGTGGGGGACAGATTGTCTCAGCATCTCGAAGAAAGGCGAGTCATTATTTCAGATGCGTAGGCTCTGGAAACAGTAGCCCACGGCTACTGCCTTACCTTTCTAAGGAAGCCTCAGACCAATCCACCGGGGAAACACTGAGGATTCCGGATCTGCTCCTTGTGCAGGAGATTTTAACCCTGCTAGAGAAAGGCGCTATAGAACCAGTGCCTTTGGCGGAGAGGAACAAGGGTTTGTATTTCCCATATTTTTTTATTCCCAAAAAGGACGGGTGACTGAGACCCATCTTGGATTTCAGGCCCTCCAACTTCAGGATTGGTTGGTGTCATTGGACCTTCGGGATGCTTATTTTCATGTGCCGAACCATCTCAAGCACAGGAAATACCTGAGGTTCGCTGTTGACGGCTTGCACTCTCAATTTCGAGTCCTGCCATTCGGGTTGACCTCCGCCCGAGGGTATTCACCAAACTGATGGTGGTGGTGGCAGCGCATCTCAGGAGAGGGGGGGCTCATGTCTACCTCTCCCCGGACAATTGGCTGATCAGGGCGTGTTCTACCGAACAAGCCTTGGATCACCTCAACGTTACCTGTCACTCCCTTCACATACTGGGCTTCTCCCTCAATTTCAAGAAGTCCCATAAGACACCTTCCCAACAGCTCCAGTACATCAGGGCTGTTTTGGACACTTTCTTGGAAAAGTACTCGCCAGCCAAGGTGAGGGCTCAAGACATTCTCCAGATGGTAACGAAATCCCAGACTGTCCACAATCTCCCGGCCTTCGAGTTCTTGAGGTTGCTCAGACTCATGGCATCCTGCATTTTTTTCTGGCGCCGAAGGCCCGCTTGCGCATGAGATCCCTTCAATGGGCTCTCCGCTCGCAATGTCCCAGTTCTTGGGCCGGATGTTGAACTGCCTTCACCTTCCGCCCAGAGTCATACAGGATCTTCTGTGGTGGGCCTGCGAGAAGAATGTTCTGAAAAGTACTGTCGTAAATCTCCCCCCGTCTCACCTGGGATCACTTCTTGCTCTGTTCCGCGGGAGGATTCCTCTTGTGGACGGATCGGGTCTTGTATAGGCTCGCTCGAGTCTCGTCCGGCCACAGAGCGCGTTCAGAGTTCCAGGAAAGCCGCTGTTCCAGGATGTCCAGGAAAGGTAGCGGTCGGTAAGAATGGGGATTCCAGGAGCAGATTAGAGGGAAGGGGTGAAGGGAAGGAAGGAAGGAAGGAAGGAAGAAGGAACCAGGATCTAGGAATAGTGGATTCGCCGAACCGCACACACACACACGTCAAGTCACTACCTAATGATAGTGTTGAGACGCGCGGGGCCGCAGGGGCGTGGCCAATTTATAGAACGTGCCGTGTGCATCGTGAAGGCTGGTGCGTGGCAAGTCGCTTTGCGCGGCCATGTTGGAAGTAACAAAGAATACAAGCCTCGTCACAATAAGGACCAGGAAGTCCAGAATGGGCAAGTTCTATGGGTCATGACAGGTAAACACTTTTAGCAACCATGGCCGCAGATCACTGTAGTGACGGATGCCTCTCATGGGGAGGGGGTGGGGGAGCTCACACCAACAAGTTGACTGTCAGCGGTCGTTGGTCTCCGTCTGAGTCCAAGAAACCTTTTGGAGCTGCGAGCGAGCGCTGAAGGCTTTTCTGACTTCTGTACGTGGAAAGAACATCCTGATAATGACGGACAACACGGTGGCCATGCACTACCTCAACAAGTGGGAGGTTTAGGGTCACTACCACTGATCAGAGAGGCAATGCAGCTCTGGTATTGGGCTATTCGAGACGTAATCTCCCTCTCAGCGGTTCACCTGGTCGGGGAGGAGAACACAGCAGCGGACCCTCTGAGCAGGCAGAGCACAGTCTCCCACGAGTGGGATCTAGCTCAGGAAGTCCTTAAAGAGAGCTTTGCCCTTTGGGAACCCTTCAGGTGGATCCGGGACCGGTATCAACCAGAAGTGTGAACTCTACAGCTCAACGGAATTTCCTCCGACAGGAGCTCTAGGCGACGCTTCGTGGTGGATTGTGACTTCCCACTGCTGTACGCATTTCCTCCTGTCCCTGTCATTCCTCAAGTCATCAAGAGGTTGAGGAGGTTCGGGACCCGCATGATCCTCATTGCCCCGGATTGGGCCAGGAGGACGTGGGCTCTGAAAGGTTGAGGTACAAGGATTGGGACCTCCCAGATGACGTGATGGATGTGTTGCTTTCGGCCAGACAACCAACAACAAAGTTTCTGTACTGTTGCCGTTGGAATATATTTTGTGACTGGTGCAGAGACAAGAATGTTGATCCTTTTCAGTGTGAAACACTGGATGTTCTATTTCTTTTTCTCTCGTTGGCACACAAAGGTCTTGAGGTTGGTATCATTAAGGGCTAACTGGCTGTGCTTTCCTTTTTCAAGGGCTCTTCAGAGGAATGTTCCTATTGTAAGATCCCTCTAGTAAATCAGTTTCTAAAGGGGCTCACAAATGTGTTCCGGCCGTCTACATTTCAGGTTCCGGTGTGGGACCATAAACTGGTTTTGAAATATCTAATGGGTTAAACCCCTGCACTCATGTCCATTGAGGTTGTTGTCCTTCAAGACTATACTGTTAGTTGCTCTTATATCTGCAAGAAGAGTGAGCGAGTTGCAAGCGCTTTCTTCCAAGCCACCCTTTACTATATTCCACAAGGACAGGGTTGTTTTGAGGGTTAAACCCTCCTTCCAATGGATTGTGTCCTCCCACGTATTCTTCATCTTAGATATTCGTATCGTCAGCTTTTCTGCTTCAGAAAAAGAAATTCCACACCAGAGGACACTGTGCTCGATGTTGTGGCGTTGATGACGCACTACGGCAGACCTCGAGGGACGGGACGTCATCCGTAGTACAAATGGCACGAGCCACGCCCGTTGGCTTCAGTTCTGTTTTTCCGATTTGTGTGTACTTAAAAGGCGCTTCAGTCTTTCGAGATGTCTTCTTCATCTAATCCTTCAACCCCAAAAACTGGCTTAAAAAAATGCCTGAATTGCGGGAAGAACATTTCCATAACTGATCCTCATCGAGTTTGCCTGTGGTGCCTTGGTCCCGATCCATCGAGTTGACTACTGCGGTTCCTGTCAAGCTATGACGGGTCAAGCTCACAAGGAATGATGAGGTAAATTGGAAGTGGGGGAGGAATTTTCGAAGGCCTCTTTGAAGAAAAATAAAGGCTCAGCGGAGTCTAGGGAAGAGTCCCGGCGTAAGTCTAAGTCCAGGTCGAGGAGTCGGTCAAGAAAATCTTAGTCTTCTTCGAAGAAGAGGCGTCACTGACCACCTTCTTTGAGGGGATTGTGTCCTCTGACGTATTTCACATCTGATGGGTAATGTCCACAGCTGTGCTGCTTCGGAAAATTTTCGGCAGAGGGTGTCCTGCGTCGATGGCGTTGATCCGTTGTCCCTCGAGGGCCTCCGTCGAGGGTCGAGGTCACCATATGTTAAATATAGGACGCACGGCGCCCGTAGCCTCAGTTCTGTTATTTTCCACAAACGTGTTTGCTTCGGAATCTCGGCACGCTCGATTCTTTCTTCGTGTACAATGTCTTAATCATCTTCTACTACACCGAAGTTGGGCTTTAAAAAATGTCGGGACTGCGGTTTGAAGATGTCCATCACGAACCCGCACAACATCTGCCTCTGGTGCCTCGGCGAAAGCCATGCCACCGACGACTGCGAGGAATGGCCAGTCCCCGACGTCCAAGGCCTTGCGGGAACGTAAGGGGACATTGAAGTTAGGTAGGGTGTCTAAGCCCCGTAAATCGAAGTCCGCTGGGCTTTCAACCGATGACTCGAGGGGCGACTCTCGGCGTCAGCAAAAATCCATGGGCTCTAAGAGTGGTTCCCGTCATTCCTCTGCCTCGTCGAGGCATTCAAGGGAGCGCCATCACCGGTCGCCTTCCCCGTCCTCGTCGGAGGAGGACTCCGCCAGACGGTTGACTTGTCCCACCAAGTCTTCATCGCCGGCCAAATGGGATGCATTCTGCCAGCAAATGATAGCGATTTTTCGAGTCGCAAGGCACAGTTCCAGCCGCGCCTTCCAAAGGAGCCGGCGGGGAACGGGCTCGGTCCACCACTTGCACGCCTTCGGACTCGGGCGGTCGGCGCGAACATCGAGAGCCGTCGATGTCCTGCTCGGACAAGGGAGATCGCCATAGCTGTGCCAGATCCAGGTCCCTTTTGTCTGGGCATAGTCAGATGGAGGAACTCCGTCAGTCATTGCATGACGCTAGTGGCCTTGACACCTCTCCGGAGGTGGAATTTGACCAACCTGAGCCTGAGGCGCATGCAGATTCCTCCTATCGGTGTCTCATGTCAAGGGTGACAGAATACTTGGGGTGGTCTGCTTCACCTGTTTTTGCTCAGGATGATTTGACGGACATCCTGGCTCAAGGTCCGCCCACTGACCTGGTGTTGCCGTTTCACATGGCTTTGCAAAGGAGGGTGGCGGCGGCTTGGACTGCTTCAGAGAGTCTACCGGCAGTTAGTAAGTCGCTTTCGAAGAAATACCGCCTATCCAGTAGTGACCCTGCTACGTATGGACGCACCCTACTCTGGAGAGTTTGGTGGTGCAGGTGGCTACGGCCTCCTCGAAGCAGGCTGCGTACCCTACCATCCCTCCTGATAGGGACGATAAGCGCTTTGATGGTTGGGCAAAGAAGGTATTTTCGGCTGCAGGTATGGCATTGAAGTCTGTCAACTCCACTTGTGCCTTAGCGAGATTCACACACACTCTGTGGAACTGTGCGCCTTTGGTGGCTGAGCATATTCCTGAAGGGGAAGAAAGTGATGGTTTTCTAGCCCTAGTGCAAGACGTCAAGGGCGCCATGTGTGAAACCCTTCAGTCGGGTTTGGACACAGCAGACTGGCTATGGCTGCGAGCACTGTGATACGCAGGTTTGCATGGTTGCGGAAGTCGGGGTTTGCTCCTGATGTGCAAGCCCGTCTTCTGAACATGCCCTTTGATGGTGTTCATCTGTTTGGCAGCAAGGCTGACAAGAGCCTTGAGAGGTTGCAGACCTCCAAAGCTGCAGCGAAGTCTTTGAGCGCTACAGTATGTCAACCTCCGCCTTTTTGTCCTAGGGGACAGCAATGGAGGGGGAGGTTCCTTTCGGTACTACTCTTCCTTTGGTAGATCGAGAGGAGCTGCCAGTCAAATGGGCCATCGTTGGAGTACCAGGGGTGGAAAGCAAGGTACTCGGGGTGCCAAAGCCACTCGGGCAGTTACCTCTTTGCCCTCAGGCACTGCCACAGTCACGTCCGCTCAGTCATGAGGCCATGTCCCATGGTTCGCCTGTTGGGAGTAGACTTGCACAGCTTCTTGGAGAATGGAGGGCCATTTCTTCAGATGTGTGGGTTCTGGAGATCATAGCCCATGGCTGCTGTCTTCCCTTCCGGCAGAGGCCTCACGACAATCCACCGGGGAAGCTCTCTTTGAAGTGTCCAGATCCGCTCCTTGTGCAGGAAATCCTATCCCTGCTGTAGAAAGGCGCCATAGAACTGGTGCCTGTAGCAGAGAGGAACAAAGGATGGTGTCCCCCCCCTTTTTTTTTTTTGATCCCAAAAAAAAAGACAGGGGATTGAGACCCATCATGGACTTGCGTTGGTTGAACAAGCTCCTCAGAAAGGACAAGTTCAAGATGGTAACTCTTTCTCAAGTCCTCCAGGCCCTTCAACTCCAGGATTGGTTGTTGTCTCTAGACCTCAAGGATGCTTACTTTCATGTGCCGATTCATCCCAAGCACAGGAAGTACCTGAGGTTCGCGGTTTCCGACTCGCATTTTCAATTTCGGGTCCTGCCGTTCGGATTGACCTCCGCCCCAAGGGTCTTCACCAAGCTGATGATGGTGGTGGTGGAAGCGTATCTCCGCAAAGGGGGGATTCACATTTACCCCTACCTGGACGATTGGTTGATAAGGGCGCGCTCTCCCGAGCAAGCCCTGGATCATCTGTCCCTCACCTGCCACTCCCTTCACAAGCTGGGCTTCTCCCTCAATTTAAAGAACTCTCATTTGACACCTACCCAGTAGCTCCAATACATCGGAGCAGTGCTCGACACATCCCTGGGGCAGTGTTTGCCTCCCCAGGTGAGGGCTCATCACATTCTGCAGATGGTGGACAAGTTTCAACGTGCCCAGAGTCTCCCGGCGTTCGAATTCTTGAGGTTGCTCGGCCTCATGGCCTCCTGCATTTTCCTGGTGCCAGAGGCCAGGCTGCGGATGAGATCCCTGCATTGGGCTCTCAAGATGCAGTGGTCGAAGTTCTCCGGCAGGATGTCCGATCCCGTTCAGATTCAGACCTCGGTCGCCCAGAATCTTCTATGGTGGGCCGACGAAGACAATCTGATGAAGGGAGCACCATTTTGGCAACCATGGCCGGAGGTGACGTTCGTGACGGACGCTTCCCTCACAGGTTGGGGCGCTCATGCCAACCAGTTGACAGCCAGCGAACGTTGGTCTCCGTCGAAGTCCAGACTCCACATCAATCTGTTAGAGCTGTGAGCCATCAGGCTAACCCTGAAGGCTTTTCTGCCGTCTGTGCGGGGGAAGAATGTCCTGATTATGACGGACAATACAGTGGCCATGCATACCTCAACAAAAAAGGGGGGGGCAGGGTCACTCCTGTTGTGCAGAGAGGCGATGCCGCTCTGGTTCTGGGCCATCCAGCAGGAAATTTCGATCTCGGCAGTTCATCTGGCCGGAGACGAAGACTCGGCAGGTGGATGCTCTGAGCAGGCAGAGCAAAGTCTCTCACTAGTGGGAGCTGGCTCAGGAAGTTCTTTTGTAGATCTTCTCCCTTTGGGCAACCTCACAAGTGGATCTCCTCACCACCAGTGTCATGCGGAAGTGCAAGAGATTCTGCTTGTGGGAATTTGCCCCAAGAGGAGTCTTGGGGGATGCGTTCGTAGTGGAGTGGTCCTTCCCACTGTTTTACACGTTTCCTCTAGTCCCCGTCATACTGCAAGTGTTGCGGAGGTTACGGAGGTTCGGTTCCCGAATGATCCTTATTGCTCCGGCTTGGGCCAGGAGAGCGTGGTACCCGGATCTTCTACACATGTCATCTGCCCTCCATGCCGTCTTCTCTACCGAGACAATTTGCTCTCACGGGAGGGGGGTCGGGTTCTCCATCCAGAGGTCAAGTCTCTCAGCCTTCATGCTTGGTATCTGAAAGGTTGAGGTATAAGGATAGGGACCACCCCAAAGACCTGCTGGAGGTGTTGCTTTCGGCCAGAAGGCCCGCAACAAAATCCCTGTCCCGTTGCCAATTTAGAAAGTTTTGTGACTGGTGCAGGGTTCAGAATGTGGATCATTTCCAATGTTCCATTCCTTTGGTTTTGTCTTTTTTGCTTTCTTTAGCCCACAAGGGCCTGCAAGTGGGTACCATTAAGGGTTACCTGGCGGCGCTGTCCATATTTAAGCGCTCCTCTGAGGAATGTTCTTATTTTAAGATTCCTTTTGATTTCCCAGTTTCTAAAATGGTGTTTCCACCATCGCCTTTCCAGGTGCCGGGATGGGATTTGAATTTGGTTTTAAAGTTCCTAATGGTAGCTCCGATTGAGCCCTTACATTCTTGTCCGTTGCGACTGTTGTCCTTTAAAACTGTGTTTTTAGTTGCCTTTACTTCCGCACGCAGCATGAGTGAGTTGCAGGCACTTTCTGCCAAGCCACCCTTTACAGTTTTCCATAAGGACAGGGTTGTCCTGCGGCCTTCCTTTCTTCCGAAGGTTGTGTCGGAATGCCATTTGAGCCAGAAGGTGATTCTTCCGGCATTTTATCCTCCTCCACATCCTGTTAAGGAAGAGGAGAGGCTCCATTGGTTGGATCCTAGGAGAGCTTTGAGTTTCTATCTCTCACGGATGTCCCGGGTCAGAGTGGACGATCAGCTCTTTGTTGGTTATGCTGGAAGGCGCTTGGGTCAGACTGTTTCCAAGCAGATCTTGTCCAGATGGATTATTTTGACGATCTCTGGATGTTACCGCTTGGCGGGAAAGGACCCTCCAATAGGTTTACTGGCTCACTCTGCTAGGGGTGTGGCTGCCTCCACTGCTCTACAGAGGGGCGTTCCTATTCGCAATATGTGCGAAGCAGCCAAATGGGCCTCTGTTCATACTTTTGTGAGACACTATTCCTTGGACTCCATCCATGTGCAGGATTTGGCCTTTGGTAAGGCAGTCCTTTATTCAGCCATTTGATTGGGCATTCTAAAATTCTATATTGTAAATTCTTTTCCCACCTCCATAAATTGGTACTGCTTTGGGAGTCTGTCATAGATGTGGAATACGTCGGAGGACACAATCCCCTCGAAGAACAAGTTACTTACCATATCTGGTAACGTTCTTTCGATGGGATGTTCCTCTGACATATTCCACATCGGCCTGCCAGCCTGCCCCTTTACTGAATTTCCTATGTGATTGCAGCTTACGTTTCTGCAAGGCTATCTGCAGTCATACTGGCAGGAGATTGGTGCCACACGTTCTGGGAAAAAACTACAACTGAGGCTACGGGCACCGTGCGTCCTATATATAACATCCAGTGACTTCGACCCTCGACGGAGGCCCTTGAGGGACAACGGATCGACGCAGGACGACCTCTGCCGAAAATTTTTCGAAGCAAGACAGCTGTGGACATTACCTGTCAGAGATGTGGAATACGTCAGAGGAACATCCCATCGAAAGAACGTTACCAGATATGGTAAGCAACTTGTTCATCTGCTGCATCCTCTGATACAGTGGTTATCACTTGTCCAGCTAAGTACGATTCCCCTAGAAAATGGGAGGTTTATAGAGCCTCAATTATGCAAATCTTTGAGAAAGTGACCCCGAGCCCCCTCGAAGAAATCGCGTGAGGACCATGCCCCAGCTCAGTCTAAGGATGACAGAGGAAGGTCGGAGACTAGACGCTCAAAATCCAGAGAGAAATCGCCGAGGGTATTGGCGAGAGAAACCTCTCCGATATCTCATAAAAAGAGCAAGACAGGCCTATCGGTGCATAAACCGAAGGCAACACCAGACAAAATGGCATCAGGTTCCAAACTGTCACTGAAACTTGTGTTGAAGGTTTCCTCGATGCCTCTGTCGAAGACTTACTCAAACAGTGTTGAAGTCTCCGTCGACACCTTCCTCGCTGGCGCCTCTATCTAAAGCTCCTTCAACCTTATCGAAGGCAGCGTGGACAACATCAACACCTTTGTCAAGGACAACATTGATTCCGGCACCATTATCGACACCTCTGGCAAAACTAAGGTAGATGCCCTCACAAACCACTGGTACAATTTCTCACCCTGTACCAACAAAAGACTTTCAAGTCTATGGCCTCTATTTATGAGGAAGAACAATCCTCCGAGGACGATACTTCCCCATTTGGGGTGAGATATGGTACAAAGAATGTTCCTGAGGAACTAATTGACCCTCAGTTCAAAATGTCTGACCTCTATGACTGTCTCCAAACAGCTAGTGGTATAGACACGTCACCTGAATTGGAATTCGACAAACCTGACCCAGCTGATTATGCTGACTCAGCATATAGAAATATTATGAATAGGGTGGTGGAGTTAATGAGGTGGAACAGAAATTCACCCACCTACGAACAAGATGACATGACGGACATTCTCGGTCAAGGTCCTCAAAAGGATCCTGTTCTTCTTTACACACAGCACTTCAGAGGAAGGTTATAGTCGCATGGGACACCCCAGATTCTGGACTGGCGGTAAACAAAAATTTTGCTAGAAAATATAGACCCTCATCCTCTGACCCTGACTATTTAACTAAGCATCCTACACCTGAGAGCTTAGTGGTCCAAGCAGCTACATACATCAGACAATCTGCATACCCCTCTCTCTGTTCCCCTAGATAGGTATGATAAAAACAATCGATGCCTGGTTTCGCAAGATATTTTCTACGAGCAGTATGGCTTTAAAATCAAGTAATGTAATTTGCACCCTTGCAAGGTTCACATAAACCCTGTAGGATTGTATTAGTGCAGTGGCTGAACACATTCCTGAGGGCGAGGAACGAGATGGCTTCCTTGCCATTGTAAAAGATGGAAAGGAGGCTATGGGGGAATGCCTCCAGTCAGGACTGAACACTGCCGACAGCATCAGCAGGTCCGTGGCTTCTAGCACAGTGCTACGCAGGTTTGCGTGGCTGAGAAAATCTGGCTTTGCACCGGATGTGCAGGCCAGACTTGTCAATATGCCATTTGACGGCTTGAGGTTGTTCGGCAGCAAGGCAGATGAAAGTTTGGAGAAGCTGCAGACCATTAAGGCGGCGGCTAAGTCACTTAGCGCCGCCATACGTCAACCTCAGCAACACTCCTACTAGGGCTCATCTGCCTGGAGCAGGTATTCTTTTCGTTTTTATTCCTCATTTGGAAGGGGAAGAGGACAGGCTAGTCAGAGGACAAAGAAAAATTCGTCGTCGTGGACGAGGATAAGGTGCTAGACCAGCACCAGCAGCGGCAACTGTCCCCTTAGCTGCTGCTGCAGCTGCCTCTAAGCCACTCTGAGGCCTTAACCCACAAGACCCCGGTGGGAGGCAGGATCTTTCAGCATCTGAAAGAATGGCGGGGCATTACTTTAGATGCTTGGGCACTGGAAACAGTGGCTCAAGGTTACTGCCTTCCTTTTCAGAAAAGGCCTCAAGAGCATCCACCGGGATACATCTCTGTCAAAATTCCAGATCCGCTCCTGTTGCAGGACATTTTAACCCTGCTAGAGAAAGGTGCAATAGAACATCTACCTATAGCAGAGAGGGTTGGTATTCCCCATACTTTCTCATCCCAAAGGAGGACGGAGGATTGAGACCCATCTTGGACTTAAGAAACTTTAACAAGTTCCTCAGGAAGGACACGTTCAAGATGGTAACCCTTTCTCATAGCCTTCAGGCTCTCCAACTCCAAGACTGGTTGGTATCATTGGACCTTCAGGATGTTTACTTTCATGTGCCAATCCATCTCAAGCACAGGGAGTACCTGAGGTTTGCGGTTGGCAGTTCTCACTATCAGTTTCGAGTTCTGCCATTCGAGTTGACCTCCGCCCCAAGGGTTTTCACCAAGCTGATGGCGGTAGTGGAAGATAGTCTCAGGAGAGTGGGGGATTCATGTCTACCCTTACCTGGACGATTGATTAATCGGGGCATGTTCACCTGAACCGGCCCAGGAACATCTGAGCATGACCTGCCACACAGACTGGGCTTCTCCCTCAATTACAAGAAGTCAAATATGATACCATTCCAAAGACTCCAATTCATCGGTGCAGTCCTGGATACTTCCTCTGGGAAAGCCTTGCCTCCCGAGGTGAGAGCTCATCATATTCTGCAGATGGTAACAAAGTTCCAGAATGCCCAGCATCTACCAGCCTTCGATTTTCTGAGGTTGCTCGGCCTCATGGCATTCTGCATTTTTCTGGTGCTAGAGGCCAGATTGAGAATGAGATCCCTTCAATTGGCCCTCCGGTCTCAATGGTTACAATTTTCGGGGAATATGTCGGACCTCTTGCAAGTTACGGCCAGGGTGGCTCAAGATCTTCTATGGTGGGCTTGCAAGGACAATATTCTCATGGGAGAATCTTTTTGGCAACCATGGCCGGAGATAACAGTAGTGACGGACGCCTCACTCGCAGGGTGGGGAGCTCACACCAACGATCTGACAATCGGCGGTCGTTGGTCTCCATTGGAGTCCAAACTACACATCAATCTTTTGGAGCTGAGGGTAATCAGACTAGTGCTGAAGGCCTTTCTGCCCTCTGTACGGGGAAAGAATGTCCTGATAATGACGGACAACACAGTGGCCATGTACTACCTCAACAAGAGAGGAGACGTAGGGTCGCTACCACTATGCAGAGAGGCAATGCAGCTTTGGTTCTGGGCAATACAAGAGGGAATCTCTGTTGGCAGTTCACCTAGCCGGAGAGTAGAACACGGTGGCGGACGCTCTGAGCAGGCAGAGCACACTATCTCACGAGTGGGAACTAACTCAGGAAGTCCCTCAAGAGATCTTCACCCTTTGGGGAACCCCACAGGTGGATCTGTTCACGACCAGTGTCAACAGGAAGTGCAAACTGTACTGCTCAAGGGAATTTCCTCCAAGAGGAGCTCTAGGGGACACATTCGTAGTGGACTGGGAATTTCCACTCCTATAAGAGTTTCCTCCAGTCCCCGTGATTCCTCACGTAATCGTGAGGTTGAGAAAGTTCAGGAAAACCATGATCCTAATTGCCCTAGATTGGGCTAGCAGGACATGGTACCTGAACCTTCTGGACATGTCCATCTGCCCTCCAATACATCTTCCACTAATAGAGGATCTTTTCTTGCAAGAGGAAGGTCTGGTTCTCCATCCAGAGGTCAAGACACTCATCCTTCAGGTCTGGTTTCTTAGAGGCTGAGGTACAAGGATTGGAACCTCCCGGACGATGTAATGGAGATTTTACTTTCGGCCAGAATGCCAGCATCAAAATCCTTGTACCAGTGTCGTTTGAACAAGTTCAGTAACTTGTGCAAAGATAAGAATGTGGATCCATTTCTATGTGGTACACCTATGGTACTTTCTTTCCCATTATATTTGGCCAATCGGGGCTTCCAGATTGGTACAATAAAAGGATACCTAGCTGCGTTTTCTATTTTTAAGCTCTCCTTGGAAGAGGTGTCTTACTTAAAAGTCTCATTTCAAGTCCCTGTTTGGGATCTAAATTTAGTATTAAAATTCCTTTCATGCATTCCTTTCGAGCCTTTGCATTTTTGTCCGCTTAGGCTTCTCACTTTGAAGACAATCCTACTAGTGGCCATTACATCAGCCCGCAGGGTGAGTTACAGGCTCTCTCTTGTAAGCCTCCTCGCACCATCTTCATAAAGACTGTTCTACTTAAAGTCAAACCTTCATTTCCCCCAAAAATAGTCTGACTTTCACTTGTCTCAAAAAAAATCACATTGCCATCTTTCTATCCTTCCCCTCATGCAATTAAGGAGGAAGAAAGGCTCCACAGGCTGGACCCAAAAAAGGGCTCTCAGCTTTTACATTTCTATACTGGCAACATTTTGGCAAAGTGACCAACTTTTCATTGGATATACCGGCCACAAATTGGGCCTGGCAGTAACAAAACACTTTATCCAGATGGATAATTTTAGCAATTGGAGAATGTTACAGACTGGCAGGTAAAGAACCTCCAGATGGTCTAAGGGCTCATTCTACTAGGGGCATGGCAACTTCGACGGCTCTTCAGAGGGGTGTCCCGGTGCAAGATCTTTGTGCAGCGGCCCCCTGGTCGTCAATGCGCACTTTTGTGAAACACTATTGTTTAGATTCCACCTCATCCCAGAGAGGTCTTTTTGCTAAGGGCGGTCTACATACGGTCCATGAGTAGAATTAATTGGTATTCCCTCCTCCGAATTTTTCACTGCTTTGGGAGTCTATCGGAGATGAGGAATACTTGGGAGGACAGTCCATTCGAAGAACAAGTTACTTACCAGCTGTAATGTACTTTCGATTGAATGTTCCTCCCACATATTCCTCATCGACACTCCCAACCTACCACTCCGTACAGTTTACGTATTTTACACGCAATGTTCCTTGAGAGCTTGCGGTCTAACGGTACGCCTTATCAACTCCTCAGTTGAGGATATCAAAAAAACAACTGAAGCCAACGGGCGCGGCTCGAGCCATCTATGCTACGGATGACGTTGACCCTCTACGGCAGCCCTCGAGGGACGTCAACGCCACAACATCGAGCACAGCAAAGCTGATGATGGGAATATCTAAGATGAGGAATACTTGGGAGGAACATCCAATCGAAAGAATGTTACATTTGGAAGTAACGTGTAAGGTGGTTTCGGATTTTCACCTACGGTAGAAAAGCGTGCTACCGGCATTCTACCCTTCTCTGCATCTTGGCAAAGAGGAGGAAAGGCTACATTGGTTGGACCCCAGGAGAGCGCTGAGCCTTACATTTCCAGGATATCCAGATTGAGAGTGGATGACCAGCTCTTTGTGGGGTACACCGGACACAGACTGGGCCAGGCTGTCTCCAAGCAGACCTTGGCCAGGTGGATCATCCTCACGATTTCTGAATGCTACAGACTGGCAGGCAAGGACCCTCCTGAAGGTTTGCGTGCCCATTCCACCAGGGGCATGGCCACCTCGATTGCCCTGCAGAGGGGTTCCTATTAAGAACATCTGTGATACTGCAACGTGGTCATCTATTCACACGTTTGCTAGGCAATATTCTCTGGATACTTCCCACGCTCAGGATGTTGGTTTCGGGAAGGCAGTCCTTTATTCTGCCCTCTGAAAAATACGGCATGTCTAAATTCTTCTGCCTCCTCTTATCGTGGATACTGCTTTGGGAGTCTGTCAAAGATGAGGAATACGTGGGAGGACACAATCCATTCTTTTGACTGGATGTTCTTCCAACGTATTCCTCATCGTCCTCCCAACCTACCCCTCTGTAGAATTTCCCAAATGCGATAACAGCTCTTGTTCTCGCAAGGCTGAGTACTGTCCTGCCTGTGTTGCTGGGTGTTTCTAATGCACTTGGAGGGAAAACAGAACTGAGGTCAACAGGCGCCGTGCGTGCTACTTAGAACATTGGACGATACCCTCCTCGACAGAGGCCTTCGAGGGACATCGACTTGACGCCACCGACGCAGGGCGCCCTCTGACAAAAAAATTCTGAAGCAGCCGAAGCTGGACATTACATGTCAAAGATGAGGAATACGTTGGAGGAACATCCAGTCGACGGAACGTTACCAGGGGTAAGTAACTTGTTCTTCTGGAGCTTGTGGATCTGCATAGATCAAATGCTCTGCATAGTCTGTCCTTTAGTGGAAGTCGCAGAGTATTACAAGATTTGTTTTCGAAACTCAAACTGACTTAGACAGGGCGTGATTAGTAATACTATACCTAGTGTGACATGTACTGTACCCATAGGCCTTCACGCGTCGAGGTCCTGACTCCGATGGCAGAAAAAAACAGAGTTCTCTTCTAGGCTGATGCCTTCGATTTATTAAAGTTATATTGGTACAAAAGTTATATTGGTAGAATGTCTTCATTTCCTTTTTATTGTTCGCCTCGCCGCAGGACTGCTCAGCCACTTGATGGCTCCTGACGAACACCCGTGGCGTTGACAACTGATCGATCGACGCCCAGACGCGGCCTTAGGGGCAGTACAGTAGGGAAAGAGGGGAGGTGGGTTCTATATACTAATTTCTTTTACAGAATGTTTATCCTATTAGCGCCTCTCTTCTCTTTTCACTCAACTGCCTTGTTTATACATAATGCACTAAACCCCATTTAAATTCTGTCCCTGTCATCGTGAATTTCCGTGGAAAGACACACATCGCGTGTACAACCACTGTCTCCCGAGGGATCACGCCGAAAAGCAGTGTCAGTCTTGCCAGCTTTTCCAGCCAAAAACCGTAAAAGATAGACGGACGAAACACTGAGCCACTCAGCACTATGCAGGCCGAGGCTTCCGTAGACGTGGCGGAAGACTCCAGCGAGCGCAGTTACGGAGTCATGAGTGATGACAAGGGTGATCGGAATCCGTCTGGACCCCAAGTGCAGCCCCCTGACTCAGAAACAGGGCAGCAGTCCTGTGATGAAGACACCTGGTGGCCACAGCACACATGAGCATAAACCCGCTAAAGACATACCCCACAGCCGACTCTCGAAGACACCGGCCAGGCCCATGCAGTGACCGGGGATAAAGCCTCAGTTTCCTCACTGTCCTCTGGGCCATCGGCACGCTTTAGCCGATTGACAGTTTCCGAAAGAGGAAATGGTTCGGACACGGTACATAGAAAGTCCCTCCTCTTGCACGCTGAAAAACAGACTTCGGAAGGCACCTTGGCGTCTCCTAAAAAGGCACCGAAAATAAAAGCGCCAATTCAAAAACAAGTTGGCGCCTCTCTCTGAAAGGCAAGATCGCTGATAAAACACAATTTCGATGCCATTAACTCCTGAAGCCACCCAGACAGATTCTTCCACTCCCTTAGACACCCTCTATGGGGCTATGCCATAAAGACAGCCTTACCACAAAAACCACCCCTACTAAAAATCTCATCCCTTCCCAGGGCCCTGTCAATTCGAGCTTCCCAACGAGTGTCGTTTTACACCAGAACAATTTAACAAGATATTAGGGTGAATTTCCAGATCAGTTAACCGTACTCAGAGATGCCTCGCAGCCTGGGGCATCAGCAGAGCCACCCCCTGCCAAGAAATCCCTCCTTGAGCTACAGCCCAGTACCTCTACTCTAGGCACTCCTGCCTCGGCACCCCAAGACAGCTCTCAATATAAAAGACCAATATTAAAGCAGGGTCGCAGGGGGATCTTTATAACCAGTATCAAGACCAGTACTACGATGATGACATTTATGTAGTACAGTCACCCATCAGGACCAGCTGGTGACAGACTCGCCAGTTGACAACCAACTACAGTATAACGAATTGTTACTGAAGGCTGCGCAACATTGAACATAGTCACTCAAGAGACACAAGTTGATAAGGACTTTGTGGAAAACATCCTGGGTGACAAAAAGGCAGCCACACAATTTCTACCTCTTGCAATCAGTACAGAGACTCATTCAACCATCCTACTTAACACCCAGTCTTACAAGACCGGTCAACACAAGAATAGAAAAGGTTGTCAGGCCTGCACCCACTGACCCGCGCCCACCCCGCCCCCCCCGCACATTAGGGGCAAGCTCAAACCAGATTCTCCGTTAGTTACTAACACCAGAAAGAGGGCAGGCACTCCATCGGCAGAGGCCCCGCCAGACAGGGAGAGTAAAAAGATGTTTACTTTTGGGAGAAAAGTAGCTTCCTCTAAAGCGTACCAAACAAGAATTTGTTAGCTAGTGACGGCTGCCACAAATGGGACAAGCTTTAACAACTACAGGCAGTCCCAGAACCACTGAGGCCCCAGCTACTTAAAACTGTTTCAGAACGCAAGCAAGTCTCAAGCTGCAGCCTGAAGATCAACCTTGATGCTCCGGACAACGCGGGATGGATCATAGCCGAAAATTACCCTCATTAAGTGGCATGCCTGGCTTAGGCAGTCGGGGTTTAAGCTGGAGACCCAAGCAACCCTCCTGAACTTGCGAGTAGAACCAAACGTTCTATTTGATAAGGCCGTAGAGTACGCCCTGAAGCGTGCTAAGAACGAGTACAACACTCTTAAGTCCCTTGGGCAACTGACTAACAGACCTTATTCGCAATGGGTTCCCCAAATTCAAAAACATTTCGGAGACAGAGTGGTCAAAGTTCTTCGGGCTACTCTCAGGGAGGACAGTCCTCATCTTGGAACCAGTCTCAAGGCCAGGGTTCCTCGACCAACTTGAGGGAATAAGAGGCAGAGGTAGAGGCAGAACCTCACCTGGGAGATGCTCAGCCCCTCCCAAATATTGACTCGCTGTTTCAGGTCCCCACCCATGCAACTCTAATAGGAGGCTGAATCTCTCAATTCACCCACGCATGAGAGGGAATAACATCAGACAAATGGGTGTTGTCCACCGTAGCAGGCGGATACTGCATTAAGTTGATTCAGAAACCACCTTACCGTCCGCCAAGATAGAAGAAACTAAAAGCCATACTGCTGGAGGAAATAAAGCCGCTGCTCGAAATGGACGCAATAGAAATCGTCCCGGCGAACCAGGTAAACAAGGGTATCGATTCAACGTACTTCCTTATGCCAAATAAAGACCTTACCATGCGCCTTGTACTAGACCTGCGTCCTGCAAACAAATGTCAAACCACAGAAGTTTTGCATGTCCACGCTTCAGGAGGTGATTCCACTCCTGAAACGGGGACTACATGGCGACATTGGACATGAAAGATGCATACTTTCATATTTCAATGCACCTTGCGCACAGAAAATACCTGCGTTTCAAGATGGGCGGAGTACACTACCAGTTCAAAGTACTCCCATTCGACATCGCCTCAGCAGCAAGAGTGTTTACCAAGGTGCTCGCAGTAGTGGCAGCACACCTGCGCAGAAAGTCCATCCCGGTATACCCTTATCTGGACGACTGGCTGATCACCAGGGAATTTCCTCAAATTTGCAAACTAAATACGCAAAAAACTGTAGACCTTTTCAATTTGAGTTTCTCCATCAATGAGAAGAAATGTCTAATCCAAACAATTTCTGGGGGCTATTCTAGACTCAAGAGGAGCTAGCATTCCCCTCAAGCAAGAGTACAAAATGTACTGCTGCATGTACCTCAATACAAGGTTGGCCGCCAGATAACGGTACGCAAAGCAGTGCGCTTGCTAGGGATGATGGCCTTTTGCATTTATTTAGTCCCTCACGTGCGCCTGCATCCAATGCAGGAATGGTTAGCGAAACGGTGGTCTCGGGCAAGCAGACAGTCTGACGAACTACTGATTGTTTTGCTAACCCTGGTTCAGGCTCTTCGCTGGTGGTCCAAGGACAACTTGTTAAAACCAAGGAAAACCTTTTTGTGCTCCACCAGCTGAAGCGATCCAAACTACAAATGCATCACTCACAGGTTGGGGGGGGGCACACTACCCCCACCACCCACGGCCCACAGACAGTGGACACTCGCTACTGCCCAAAGACTTATCAACTTCCTTGAGCTCTTGGCAGTCCTCAAAGCCCTTCAAGCTTTTGAACAACATCTCCAGGGTCCGACAGTGCAGGTCCCCACAGATCGCACCACGGCCATGTTCTATCTAGACGAGCAGGGAGGTACACACTGTCTGTCCAAACTAGACGATATGGAGGTGAGCACTCAAGCGGAGCATGTTTCTAACACCCAAACCTGTTCCAGCGGAACTCAATTCTCTTTCAGACATGTTAAGCAGACACCCTCTGCCAGCAGAACATGAGTGGCAACTCAACAGAGCTATCTTGGACTGAAAATTCTCACTATGCGACCCCCCCGCAACCCCCACTAGACTTGTTCGCCACAAAGCTAAAAACTCAATGCCCAGACTTCGCAGCCAGGTTTTCCTTGCCAGGGTACAAGGGGCACGCACTGTGGAGGAACTGGTCAGGGACATTTACTAACGTTTTCACCCCGACATCACTCCTGAGCAGGATAGTGTACAAGATGCACCAGGAAAAAGTAACTCTAACCCTGGTTGCTCATAAGTGGGTGAGACCGCCTTGGTTTCCACATCTGCTCAAACTGGCGATGTGCCACCTGATCAAGCTCCTGTGCCCGTTCAACAAGTTGACATAACACAAGGGAGCATCCCTCCACCCATGCCCACAATCAATGAACTTGGCAGCTTGGCTCTCGAAGTCATAGTTTGGCCACTTAAACCTTCCACAAAAGTGTATGGATATCTTCAGAGGCAAACCCAACACCAGGCACTGTTATTTTAATAAGTGGAAGCGATTTGTGATATGGTGCACATCACAATCACTAAACCCATCAGAATGTTCTCCAACTAACGTTCTACACTACATGCTTAACTTACTAAACTCTGGCTTAGTTTTCAATTCCTTAAAGGTACAACGGGCGGCCCTATCTGCTTACACCATTTCACAGATCAAGGTGTCCTGGTGGAAAGTGCCTGTAATCAAGGTATTCTTGGAAGGGGTAAAGAGGCTATACCCCCAATTTCCAACCCTCCCCCGTGTTGGGATCTCAATTTTGTGCTCTCCAAGCTCATGCAGCCACCCTTCCAGTCTATGCACAAGGCCAGCATCAACCATTTTACCTATAAAACTGCATTCCTGGTAGCTATCACCTCCATTAGACGAGTCTGTGAGCTACAGGCTTTATTGTTACAAGACCCCTATTTCATCATACGCAATGACAAGGTAGTCCTCTGAACACATCCTAGGTTTTCACCTATATTCATTTCAAAGTTCCATTTAAACCAGTCCATAGAAGTTCCCTCTTTCTTTCAGAATCCTTCAAACTCTGCAGAAAGAAGCCTCCACGCGCTTAATGTACAAAGTGCAGTCTTTTACTACTTGAACAAAACAAAACGCCTAAGGAAAATATACCAACTGTTTTCATAGCGCCTGGTAGAGAAGGCGATCACATATCAAAGGGAACCATCACCAGATGGATAGTCAAATGCATACAATTCTGCTATTCCCTATCCAAAAAGGTTTTGCCTTTTTACACCAAAGGCACACTCTACCAGAGGTACAGAGGGGGCTACCTTAGCTTTCATTGCAAACGTCCCTCTAGACGCCATATACAAAACTGCTACATGGAGTTTCATCCATACATTCACACAACATTACTGCATTGACGCACGTTCTAAAGCAGATTCACAGGTGGGACAAGCGGTCCTAAAACTTCCCACCTAGTTTATATATCCCTGTTAGTTTCTTGTAGTGGTATTTTCTTATACTTTTTTATATTATTGGATGTTTTTTTAAAAATCCAAATTGGATATTTTTCCCCAATGATTAATATGTTCAAAGAGAACAGTGTTGTATGCACAAATGTTGTATCTTATGTAGTGCATGTGATGCACAGCATACAGGAAATGAGGATCATAAAAAATTTGTGAATTGTTTTTCAATTGATGTTTTTTTCTTTGGAAGGATATATATTTATTTGTAAAGATAGATGATTAACCGTGGCTACAGTGTAGTCCAATAGGCTGTTGGATTTTGGAGGTGCTTGTAACGGGAGCAACGACAGGGGGGTTTGGGGGATGGTCTTAGCCGCGGGTTCTATGACCTATACCCAGGCTATAGCTGTAATGCACATAAAAGTGCAATCTTTACATGTACTCTTTACCGTCTCTTTTGTTATTAATATATATATTTTTTTCTTTTTTTTATTAGCACAATTCTATAGCCACGGCTACAATACATGGGGCGTCATTGGATTTTTGTGTAACCACGGCTATACATTTAAAAAAAATATTAAATGTGGAATATTTTTTAAAGATGTATTAAGTGTAAACAATTATTGCAAAATTTTAAATACTTTGTATTCATATAATACATATAACTGTACATATTTGAAAAAGTTAAATATGCAAACAAAGTTTTTTGAAAACCGGTTTATTTAGGTGGGATTGTGGGTTTTAGTTTAATTTTAGCTGGAGCACAGGATACATATTGTTCTGTAGCCCAATTATATGAATTTTTACTGTCCATGATTTGTCTTTTCTATCTCATTTTTCATAGATTGTACACCTTTTTGAATCTTAATTGTTTTAAGTTTGTTAAGGAATCCATAATTAGATTTGTGGGTACTTGTTGTGGTGCTTCTTGTTTGAATCTTCTTAAGACTTGAAACACTTCTTTATCAGTTTGTAAATATTTGTAAACAATTGAAGATATAATAAATACACTATAATATTTGTGTTGGTTGTATAAACATTTGATATTGGGTAGATAAATGATGTGTTTGACTGATATGTGTTCTTTTAAATATAATTGTTAGTCTCATTTTACATTAATATATAGAATGTAATTACAAAATCCTGATTGGTGCATTTTCTTATGGTGCGTTATCTTGAGTGTCTACTTTTTAAAAATTTCTTCCTCTGTAGGATAATTGTATTGCATGTACTGTTCCATTTTAGAAGTGGTAAAAGGAAGACTGCTTGTGAGTTCAGAGTTAGAATTAGGAATGGAGGAAGATTAATGAGGAGAGAAGGTGGAATGTTTGTATTTGCTTTGTGATTGGTTGTTCATTGTTTGGGTGGTGGGAGGCTGCCAATAGGATTTCAAGTATTGTAGAACCTATAAGAGAAAGTATTTTTTGAGTGTTTTTATATGCCAACACAACTGTATATTCTATTGTATCACTGTATTAAGAGTGTTTCTACATAGTACATTTTTATTGCTTGAGTGAAGTGTAGTTTTAGGAGATTGTGTTATTTTTGGGTTATATGTATTGTTTGGATATTGCAAACATGCAATTTCAGAAGTAGAGTATTGCGATTAGAGGACTGTGGAGAATTTGAGAATTTTGGGGATGGGGTTCATAGTGATGTTGAGGACATAGGTGATGGGGTGTCAAAGCATTGGCTTGCAAAGTTTTTTTTGGTTCTAGAATATTGTAGATGGAGTGTTTGAAATGAGAGGTTTATGCTGCAATTGAGGAGAAAAATGTTGACGGGGAGTACAGGTTTTTTTCTCTTCAGGAAAGTAACATTTATCATCTAAAGAGAGAGCACAGAGAAATGTTCCAAGATTATTCTTTTTTGTAATAGAGGTGAAGAGTATTTCTCTGATTTGAAAATGTTTTGAAAGAACCCAAATGCTCTTAAGAGCCACCCAGAGACCTTATGTATATTGGAAAAGGAAAATACCTTTGCCTTTCTTTTAAAATGGCTATGGTTACAACACGTTGTGCCCCGTCAGATGGAATATAGCCGCGGGTAACACCAAGCCAATGAGACGTTGTGTATTTTTCGCCACAGGTAAGACCAGTCCAATTTCTGTGCATTGATCATGTTGTTCCATTGATTTTACACTATACAATTTCACATGTTTTTCTGATTCTATGTCCTGGCGTACCTCTGTTTAAATTCGTACAAATATAGGCAGGTTTTCGTTGTGTAACCAGCGTTTTAGCTACAGTTATCTAATTTGGCAAAGTAAGAAAAAAACATGTTTTTTTAATATAGTGTGCAACTGTTCTATAAAGTATTCTTTGGAAGGATTGTGTAGGGGTTTGATTGCTAGAGGTCGTAAAAAAATGTGCTGGGCATTTTTACTTGTTTGCTTTCGACAGTCCTCTTTTTGTGCTATTGATTTCTGAAAGCTATGAAAGTAACCTTTTTGAGTACTTTTGACCTTCTGATCCCAGAACTTGTGTGTACATGTTCTGTGTTTGACTATGACTATTGTGAAGATCTATTCATTAATTGGAGCAGCTCAAGGTGAGTGATTGTGGGTTTTGCTATATTTTATGTACATTATGAATTGTTGTATTGCTAAGATAAATTATGTGTAGGTGTCTGATTTAGTCAAGTTTATAAGTAGGGTTTTCCATATTTTTAGTCGGGGTTTTTAGGAGAGTGATGAAGCAGTATGACATGTTATGGTTATGTGTGAAAGCATATATTCAAGCAATATGACCCGAGCGGCGGGGGCATTACCGACTCGGGTAATGCCCCTGGGCCCATAGGTATAGGCCCCGAGCGAAGCGAGGGCCTTACCGAAGGCCCCGGGGCATTGCCTGAGTCGGTAATGCCCCCGCCGCTCGGGTCATATTGCTATTAGTACCCCACCCTGCATTATGTGTGAGACCGGGGCACTAAAAGCATTTTTTTCTGTCCCGAAACTCTGCAGCGATTTGGGACAGAAAAAAAAAAGAAACAACCAAGAAAATGGCCGCCGCCATGGAAAGGTAATTAAAAAAAAAAAAAGAAAAACACTTACCCGAGTCCCCGGCGGGGGGCGAAGGCAGCCTCTCAGCCACGGGGAGCCTCGGAGCGGGGATGGCCCCGCTTCGAACCTCCTCATTGGCTGAGCGGTTGCCACGCCCCTCACCGGGGACAAAGGCTGTGGAATCCTGACGGAGGGATTCCCGGCCTGGTAATGACTCGGCGAGGGCCAATCAGAATGGCTCTTGCATTCTGATTGCGCCCTGGCCGGGTACTAATTCCAAATAAAGGTTGTTTCTCACGGACATTGGAAGATGTGTTATGAATGTGGGTGCATAAAAAACCCTAATGTGAACCAAGCAGCATAACTCTACTCTTGACAAATATTGCAGCTCTGTGTGTGCTTTGTAGTTGGATATTAAGCTGTTTCTATCTGACCCTATATTGGTGATGTTGTACTGTTAAAGTTGTGGAAGTGTTTGAAATAGGCTTTAAATTTGGGAAGTTTTATGAGGCAGTGCACCTGGTGAGTGTGAACTTGTTTATGAAGTTTGAAAATGTTAGTTTGCTTATTTGTGATATTTGGATTCTGCTAGCTTACTGGGAAAGTTAATTTGAATTGGTAAATTTGGAAATAATATTTTTCGCTTTAAGTGGTTTGGGAATTGTACTGTGAAGTTATGGCTAGGGTATGCCACAAATTATGAGTCTTTTGGTCTTTTACGGAAAATACACCAGGTAAATAGTTTGTGATAAATTATGAAGCAAAGTGAAGCAGGTGAATTCATAGTGGCTAAGTTGATATGGTCCGATAGATGTGTATGCTTTATCATGAATTGTTAGGTTATGTAGGAAATGGGTACTGTGGTGTATAAGATTAGCTCATTCATTTAGGCCTATAGTTAAAAAATGTACTGTCCCCACCACAGATATATCACAAATCGCCAAACGTAATGCCCACCTAGTGAAACTCTACTTTTCTCATCTTATGTACGCTATGTGAGCGTTCAATAGTATCCCACATAACTCGAGCACTTGGAGGAGAGGTGTAGATGGGTAATTTTTCTTATACTGCAGTATTTCCACTCTCATGTAATTGTTGGTAGTACTTTAGAAATAATAATCGGCAACCATATTTGGTAGTTTCAAATTTTTCTTGGAAATGGTGTGCTTTGGAAGGGCAGGAATCTATTAGGGTTTCATGCTATGTAATGTAATATGTTATTCAATGCACTGACACAAGGAACTGTAAAATGAATAGGGGTGCATAGTTGGAATGTCGAAACTGTATTATTGATGAGGTTTGCTAAGGTAGCTTTCGAGGGGATTGTTTCCTCCGACGTATTCCACATCTATGACAGGTAATGGGCACAGCTGTGCAGCTTGGGAACATTTTCGGCAGAGGGCGTCCTGCGTCAATGGCGTCGATCCGTTGTCCCTCGAGGGTCGATGTCACCGGATGTTATATATAGGACGCACAGCGCCCGTAGCCTCAGTTCTGCTTTTTCCACAAACGTGTTTGCTTTGGAATCTCGGCGCTCTCAATTCCTCTCTTCGAAAGCGATGCCTTCGTCGTATTCTATTATCCCGAAGTCGGGCTATAAAAAATGTCGGGACTGCGGTTTGAAGATGTCCATCACGGACCCGCACAATATCTGCCTCTGGTGCCTCGGCCAAAGCCACGCCACCGACAACTGCGAGGATTGCCAGTCCCTGATGTCTAAGGCCTTGCAGGAACATAAGAAGAAATTTAAGGTAGGTAGGGTGTCTAAGCCCCATAAATCGAAATCCGCTGGGCTTTCGACCGATGACTCGAGGGGCGACTCTCTACGTCAGCAAAAATCCAGGGGTCTCGGTCTCGGAGTGGTTCCTGCCATTCCTCTGCCTCATCGAGGCATTCTAGCAAGCGCCGTGACCGGTCGCCTTCCTCGTCGGAGGAGGACTCCGCAAAACGGTTGACTTGTCCCTCCAAGTCTTCGTCGCCGGCCGAATGGAAATCTTTCCGCTGGCAGATGTTAGAGATTCTCGAGTCGCAAGGCACAGGTCGTCCGCGCCTTCGAAAGGCAAGCAATGGGCTCGGTCCACCACTTGCACGCCTTCGGGCTCGGGCGGTCGACACGATCATCGGGAGCCGTCGAGGTCCCGTTTGGACAAGGGAGATTGCCATAGCCGTGCCAGATCCAAGCCCCGATCCTCGACCCCTTTGAGACTGTCTGAACCTGTGAAGCCTTTGTAGAATGCGTCAACACTGTGTACGTCGAGGGGCTCTCTCGAGGCTGCGGCCTCAAAGAAGTTGTCGATGCCGTTGGCGCCTCGGTCAATGCCAATTCACTCGGTGCCCTCAACGCCGTTTGTTGAGGATTTGCCTGAGGTGTCCCGGAGGGCTGTGGAACCTCAGAGGAAGGCTCTCCGTAAGTCTGTGAAGCCTGTTTTTGAGCCCTATTCTGTTCCTACTCCTAGATTGGAGTTTTTCCAGCCTTTGCAAGACATTTCAGAGGTTGAGGAACTGTCTGATGAGGAGATGATTGTGTCTCTTGATGTCCCTGATGATCTTTCATCTGGGCATAGTCAGATGGAGGAACTCTCAGTCATTGCATGACGCTAGTGGCCATGACACCTCTCCGGAGGTGGAGTTCGGCCGACCTGAGCCTGGGGCGCATGCGGATTCCTCCTAACATGGTCTCATGTCAAGGGTAACAGAATACTTGGGATGGTCTGCTCCTCCTGTTGATTTTGCTCAGGATGATTTGACAGACATCCTGGATCAAGGTCCACCAACTGACCCGGTGTTGCCGTTTCACATGGCTTTGCAGAGGAGGGCGGCGGCGGCTTGGACTGCTCCGGAGAGTCTACCGGTAGTTAATAAGTCGCTTCCGAGTCTGGACACGGCAGACTGTCTCAGCCGGTCCATTGCGGCGAGCACCGTGATGCACAGATTTGCGTGGTTGCGGAAGTCAGGGTTTGCTCCCGACTACAAGCCCGGCTTCTCAACATGCCCTTTGATGGTGTACATCTTTTTGGCAGCAAGGCTGACGAGAGCCTTGAGAGGTTGCAGACCTCCAAAGCTGCAGCGAAGTAATTGAGCGCTGCAGTCCGCCAACCTCTGCCTTTTTGTCCTAGGGGACAGCAATGGAGGGGAGGTTCCTTTCGATACTACTTGTCTTTTGGTAGATCGAGGGGAGCGGCCAGTCAAAGGGGCCAACGTAGGAGTACCAGAGGTGGAAAACAAGGTACTCGAGGTGCCAAAGCCGCTCGGCAGTTGCCTCTTTGCCCTCAGGCACTGCCGCAGCCGCTTCAGCTCAGTCATGAGGCCATGTCCCATGGTTCGCCGGTTGGGGGAAGGCTGGCGCAGCATCTTGTAGAATGGCGTGCCATTATTTCAGATGTATGGGTTCTGGAGATCATAGCCCACGGCTACTGTCTTCCTTTCCGGCAGAGGCCTCACAACAATCCACCAGGGAATTTCTCTTTGAAGAGTCCGGATCCGCTCCTTGCACAGGAAATCAAATCCCTGCTGGCGAAAGGCGCCATAGAATTGGTGCCTGTAGTGGAGAGGAACAAGGGATGGTATTCCCCATATTTTTCCCAAAAAAAGACAGGGGATTGAGACCCATCATGGACTTGCGTGGTTTGAACAAGCTCCTCAGGAAGGACAAGTTCAAGATGGTTACTCTTTCTCAAGTTCTCCAGGCCCTTCAACTTCAGAACTGGTTGGTGTCTCTCGCCCTCAAGGACTCTTACTTTCATGTGCCGATTCATCCCAAGCACAAGAAGTATCTGAGCTTCGCGGTTGGCGACTCGCATTTTCAGTTTCGGGTCCTGCCGTTCGGAATGACCTCTGCTCCGAGGGTCTTCACCAAACTGATGGTGGTGGTGGCGGCGGCAGCATATCTCAGGAATGGGGGACTCACGTCTACCCCTACCTGGACGATTGGTTGATCAGGGCCACTCCCTTCACAAGCTGGGCTTCTCCCTCAATTTAAAGAAGTCCCATTTCACACCTACCAAGCGGCTCCAGTACATCGGAGCAGTGCTTGACACATCCCTGGGGCAACATCCCTGGAGCAGTGTTCGCCTCCCCAGGTGAGGGCTCATCACATTCTGCAGATGGTCGACAAATGTCAGCGTGCCCAGGGTGTCCAGCCGTTTGAATTCTTGATGTTGCTCAGCCTCATGGCACCCTGCATTTTTCTGCTGCCAGAGGCCAGGCTGCGGATGAGATCTCTGCAGTGGGCTCTCAAGTTGCAGTGGTCGCAGTTCTCCGGCAGGATGTTGGATCCCATTCAGATTCCGACCTCGGTCACCCAGGATCTTCTATGGTGGGCCGACGAAGACAATCTGATGAAGGGAGCACCATTTTGGCAGCCATGGCCGGAGGTGACGATTGTGACGGACGCATCCCTCACAGGTTGGGGAGCTCATGCCAACGAGTGGACAGCCAACGGACGTTGGTCTCCGTCGGAGTCCAGACGCCACATCAATCTGTTAGAGCGGAGGGCCGTCAGGCTAGCCCTGAAGGCTTTTCTGCAGTCTGTGCGGGGGAAGAATGTCCTGATTATGACGGACAATACAGTGACCATGCACTACCTCAACAAAAAAGGGGGGGGGGCAGTGTCACTGCCGTTGTGCAGCGAGGCAATGCAGCTCTGGTTCTGGGCCATCCAGCAGGAAATTTCGATCTCGGCAGTTCATCTGGCCGGAGATGAAAAAGCGGCGGCAGACATTCTGAGCAGGCAGAGCACAGTCTCTTGGAAGTGGGAGCTGGCTCAGGAAGCTCTTTTGGAGATCTTCGCCCTTTGGGGAACCCCACAAGTGGATCTCTTCGCCACCAGTGTCAACCGGAAGTGCAAAAGATTCTGCTCACGGGAATTTCCTCCGAGAGGAGCCTTAGGGGACCCGTTCATAGCGGAGTGGTCCTTCCCACTGCTGTACGCGTTTCCTCCAGTCCCCGTCATTCTGCAAGTGTTGCGGAGGTTACGAAGGTTCGGGTATGAATGATCCTCATTGCTCCGGCATGAGCCAGGAGAGCGTGGTACCTGGACCTTTCGACATGTCCATCTGCCCTCCACACTCTTCCCTACCGAGACGATCTGCTCTCACGGGAGGGGGGGGTTGGGTTCTCCATCCAGAGATCAAGTCTCTCAGCCTTCATGCTTGGTATCTGAAAGGTTAAGGTATAAGGATTGGGACCTCCCCGAAGACGTGATGGAAGTGGTGCTTTCGGCCAGAAGGCCCGCAACGAAGTCCCTGTACTGTTGCCGTTGGAGAAAGTTCTGTGACTGGTGCAGGGTACAGAATGTGGATCCTTTCTAATGTTCCATTCCTTTGGTTTCGTCTTTTTTGCTTTCTTTAGCCCACAAGGGCCTGCAAGTGCGTACCATTAAGGGTTAGCTGGCGGCGCTGTCCATATTTAAGCGCTCGTCTGAGGAATGTTCTTATTCTAAGATCCCTTTGATTGCTCCGTTTCTAAAAGGGCTAACTAATGTGTTTCCACCGTCGCCTTTCCGGGATGGGATTTGAATTTGGTTTTAAAGTTCCTAATGGGAGCTCCGTTTGAGCCCTTACATGCTTGTCCGTTGCGACTGTTGTCCTATAAAACTGTATTTTTAGTTGCGGTTACTTCCGCACGCAGCGTCAGTGAGTTGCAGGCACTTTCCGCCAAGCCACCCTTTACTGTGTTCCATAAGGACAGGGTTGTCCTGCGGGTGCGGCCTCCTTTTCTTCCGAAGGTTGTGTCGGAATTCCATTTGAGCCAGAAGGTGATTCTTCCGGGATTTTATCCTTCTCCACATCCTGGTAAGGAAGAGGAGAGGCTCCATAGGTTGGATCCTAGAAGAGCTTTGAGTTTCTATCTCTCAAGGATGTCCTGGGGCAGAGTGGACGATCAGCTCTTTGTTGGTTATGCTGGAAGGTGCTTGGGCCAGGCTGTTTCCAAATAGACCTTGTCTAGATGGATCATTTTGACGATCCGAGTGTTACCGTTTGGCGGGAAAGGACCCTGTTGTAGTCTTACGCGCTCACTCTACTAGGGGTGTGGCTGCCTCCACTGCTCTACAGAGGGGTGTTCCGATTCGCAATATGTGCGAAGCAGCCAAATGGGCCTCTGTCCATACTTTTATGAGACACTATTCCTTGGACTCCATCCATGGGCAGGATTTGGCCTTTGGTAAGGCAGTCCTTTATTCAGCAATTTGATTGGGCATTCTAAAATTCTAAATTTTTAATTCTTTTCCCACCTCCATAAGTTGGTACTGCTTTGGGAGTCTGTCATAGATGTGGAATACGTCGGAGGACACAATCCCCTCAAAGAACAAGTTAGTTACCATATCTGGTAACGTTCTTTCGATGGGATGTTCCCCCGACGTATTCCACATCACCCTCCCAGCCTGCCCCTCTACTGAATTTTCTATGCTATTGCAGCTTACATTTCTGCAAGGCTTTCTGCAGTCATACTGGCAGGAGATTGATGCCACATGTTCTGGGAAAAACTATAACTGAGGCTACGGGCGCCGTGCGTCCTATATATAACGTCCGGTGACTTCGACCCTCGACGGAGGCCCTCGAGGGAAAACGGATCGACGCCATTGACGCAGGAAGCCCTCTGCCGAAAATGTTCCGAAGCAGCACATCTGTCGACATTACTTGTTATAGATGTGGAATATGTCGGAGGAACATCCCATCGAAAGAACGTTACCAGATATGGTAAGTAACTTGTTCTTCTGGGGCTGCACGGGGCACTTGGCCATTCAAACCCTGGTGGAGTGGAGACAGACAGTGATGGGAGGACATGCATGCTGATATATTTTCTTGTGTAGTAGTATGGTGTTTAGTTTGTAGGTGAAATGCAGGATAGTGGGTCAGGCCATTGGCCTTATGATGGTTGAATAGGTGGAAACGGGCGAGGTGCTTGACTTTGCATGCTCTTTGATGTGGATGACAAAGAAGGACTAAATAAATGGGTGGTGGGAGGAAGAAGGGTGTGACCAGGCCCAGTTATGTGAGTAGCCCTAGACTGAATGCTGTCTGTCTGGAGTTGGCTTACAGTTCTGACGCATGGTGGCTTGTAAGGTGTGAAAACTGGAGCTAGTTGGAGGAACTAAGTGGCGATGCATCATCTTGCAGCTCTTTTCTCTTATTACCCTTCTCATGAATTGAGGATACACCAGAGATGCATGAATGATTAGTTGATACATCATAGCAAAGATGTGTTGGAATGTATTTTCTTTAGAAGTTGTTAAGGAATTGTACTCTGAAGTTATGGTTACACTATGTGAGTTATTATTGCTGAAATGTATAGTGGGATGGGGGCAATCGTATGATGACTTTAGCTAGGGTAGCTTTGTAGGGCTGCCCAGGGCACTTGGCCGTTAAAACCCTAGTAAGAGTCTGGATGGGCAGTGGAGGGAGGACATACACGCCGATATGTTTTGTTGAGTAGCAGTAATAGTGATTAGTTTCTAGGTGAAAGGCAGCATAGTGGGTCAGGCAGTTGGTTTATGATGCTTAAATAGATGGGAACAGTTGAGGTGGTTCACTTTCCATGTTTGATTGGGACGGCTAAGGAAGACTGATTAAATATCTGGTGGGAGAAGCAACGGTGTGGCAGGGGCCCGTTATGGGAGCAGCAGTATACTTATTGGTGTGTGCGTGGAAATGGCCTATAATTGTCAAGTAGAGGCTACTAAGGCGTGAAACTGGAACTGGGTGGAGCAGCTAAGTGGCAGTGCGTTTTCTTGCTGCTCTGTTCTATTATTACTGTACTGTAATTGAGGACACACCAGCGATGCATGAATGGTCGGTCGGTACATGAAAGCAAAGTAATAGATTATCTTGCAACACCTTTATGAATGTTTAGTAAGAAATGATGGGAATGTATGCCATGTTTGTGTTTAGGCCTAAAACGCCCACGTTGCAACATTAGTTTGTAGTGATCAACTAATGTAGAGAGAGAGAACATGTACCCTTTTTTCAAATATCTGATGAAGGAATGTCTTTTGTTTAGTAGGCTGGCGTACCTTTTGTAGATTAGCCTCATATGATTGGAGAAAGTGTGTGAAGGATTGCATGTAGTGTAAATAAGATGAGCACATTCTAGTTTGAATTGGTGGTAATTGAGTTTCTCAGTTTGTGATGCAGTTGTGTTTTGTATAGTACATTTTCAAGATGCTAGGTTTGAATGAAACCTCAGCTAATTGTGTAGATTACAGTGAGCATTTGTTTTAAGCGTAAGAATTCATGATAAAGGATGCATATATGAAGTGAAGGATATGCACCTACCTTATCTCCAGAGCCAGCATACCGTTCCAATCATACGGTGTATGCTTTCATACGTCTTCTGGCAAAACTGCTGCCATTACTACCAGCTGATAGTTACTCCAGTACAGTTGGAGACTCTTTACACTCTGTTCCCTACAATGTCCATTCCTACTTCACTACCATTATGGATGAAGCCAACTAAATTCCTTCATCGCCTCAAGTATTGCCTCCAGTCCACATCCATTAAGCCTACGACCTTCCTACCCGAGTTAAAACTACTAAGCAAGCACTATAACATAGATGCTGCCACCACTACAGGCTCAGAAGGTACCTTACCCCCTAACCAAGAGCATAAAAGCCTAGTCACCCGACCAGCACCTAACATACCATGCACCATCAAAGCTAGAAATGTCGGGCTGCGCTCTAGATTTACTAAAAACCGACTGTCCACAGGCTTGCCTGTTTACTAAACCTAGACCTGTGTTTGACAACCCTCCACTAAGACCAAAAATTTTAAAAAACGAGTCTGAGAAACCCTGCCACTAACCATCCTAATACGGACACTGCGACGATCAAAGGTGCCCTAATTAACACGAGATCCCTGGCAGCGCATGCCTTGGACATAGTTGATCTGATCACTGCTGATAAACTAGACTTCCTGGCTATTACAGAGACCTGGCACCCCTCTCCTACTTCCGATACCTGAAGACTATACTATCCTGGGAGTAGATAGAGAAGCTTCCAGAGGGGGTGGCATTGCGTTTATTGCCAAGTCGAACCTAGGCCGGAGAGTGTCCTTGTCACCCTTTGTCCAGTCTTGAGAACTGCTCTCTGTGAAACTCCCCTTAACAGAGTCACGTACTGTAAAACAGACCATCAGAGTGGACAGGCTAATGCCATACCTGCTGCTAATCTTAAAGCTGATGCTGGCGACTTCTGACCCAGCCACCTTAGTGGAATGATAGAACTCCACTATCACACAAGCTCTAGACATTATTGCCCCGCTCAAACTGCGCAAGAGTAAACCTAGAGCCCACTTGAACTCATGGTTTACATCACAACTTAAAGCTCTTGGAGCAGAAAAAAGGAAAATGGAAGTCCAGTGGAAAAACCTCCCGACGAAGGATAATATATGTAAATTTGCTGAAAATTGCAGCTAAATACAAAGCCGAGATACTACTAACTAAACAAGAAACCTAAAACGATAGGATCAGTAAAGCTAGTTCAAGTACTAAGGAACTCTTTACTATCCCTAAAGAATTGGAAGCCCCCCGTGCTCCAGATCAGAATTTGAGGTGGGAGTATTTTACTCCCTATTTTTAAACTTTGCGAGTAAATGTGATTTTAAGAGTAAAAGTGACTTTTCTCCTTTGCAAGAGTAAAATGTATGAGACATCCAGCCGACGTGTGCAAAAACTATGGAAATCATTACTATGCAGCAGCTTTCTGATTGCAGAATTGTCCTAATTTCCTGGAACAATTACTACCAAATGGTATGCCAATGTTCAGTGCATAGCGGGAAGGAGCCATTAAATTCTATACCTAATCTCATGGTCTAATGGTTATTTCTGATGCTTGTTAATCTGCTTAGAATCACATGCTGTGCATATGGTCTGACATCCAGTGGTTACTAGGGGTATTGTATCTTGTCTTTCGGGGACCGAAAGAGGACGTCGGCATAGGCGTGTCTGTAACACTATCCCTATCGTGACGTGTAGTGTACCCAAAATCCCTCACGCGCCGAGGTCCCTCGATTGTTTTTTTCCACCCAGATAACTGGTTGCCCCATTGCAGAGCTCTTAATAAGAGACATTGGGCCTCATTACGAGTCCGGCGGTAGCCGTGCCGGGAAAACCGGCAGACTGCCGCCGGACCTGAAATGCCATTGTGCCTCTGTGATTGCCGGAATCACCGGGGCATTAAAACCCTGGTGACCTGGTAATTCCGGGGGCAGAATTCCGTATATCTCCTTCTCCAGCATTGGATCTTTCATGGATTCACATGCTTAGAATATTCCCCGTCGTCAGGCTGGGAGACCTCAGTACCTTTATAAAGACGTTTTCCATAGGAAAAGTTTCGATACTTCTGTGTCCTATCTATGTCGTTTTTGGGCCGCTTACACATGCCCCAATAGGACGTAGCGGTATAAATGCCCCGCCCCCGCGGCTCCCATCAGATTTCAACTGTCTTCCAAGTAGTGGGATCACCTCGCGTCATCAACTAATTTTGCTAGGTTGTTTTCGTCGTTTTTTCCTGATGTCTGGAAAAGCTCTTTTTCGTCTGTGTGCTACATGCGGATTAAAGAAAGTGTATGAAGGAGATGGCCATATGGACTGTATATATTGTCTCCACCCTCACCATTGGGCAGACAATTGTGACATCTGTAAGGGCTTCTCCCAGAAGACTCTCAAAGACCGGAATCGGCGGTTGGTGGCTTGGTTGAAGGACAGAGCGGGTGCGTACCCCCCTTTGGAGGTAGGCTCCACGCATAGCGTGGCCTCGACAACTAAATCTTTAGGGGCCCCCCGCCGTTCAGCATCAGCTGAACCTCCGGTGAAGAAAGCGTGTCCGATGGAGAAAGGCTCATCGGAAAAACATTCCACGAGAGAATCTTCGCTAAAAGCGAAAACCTCAGCGTCCTCGTCTAAGAAGGAGAAGAAAGAACAGTCAAGATCCTCCTCAGGTGATCATCATAGATCATCCTCGAGTCGAGACTCTGCAAAACACAGATCAAGTTCAAAAAAGGCGGGAACGCCTCAAGGATCTGTGCAGCTACCAGCGTCGACGACGGGAGGACGATCGTCGACGCTCTCACTGCCAGTGACGCAGATCATCTCCTTAGGTGTTCTGTCGCAGGTGACGGCGACGATGGCAGTGCAGAATTTAACCTCATTGACTGAGACTCCACAGGAGGCCTGGAGACCGGAGGTATATGACCCGGTTTTACTGGAAACCTTGTTGCAGCAGGAGACGGCCTTGTCCATATCCTCTGTGGATGATGAGCGTGAGCAGGTGGCTGGACCTGCAGAACTTAGGTTACAAGGGGTTAGCAAGCTGACTCTTTCGAGTGGGACAAGTATCCTGTTCACAACCCTGTTACTTAACCCTCAAGCTATTTTATCTCTGGAAGTTCTATCTACATTGCAGACCTTGTTGAAGAAATTGGATGAGAAGTTACCTCAGGTCACAGCTCCGGCGAGACCAGTCGTCGACGAGCCAGGTCCTTCCCATCGACCAACTCCGATGGCGTCGATGGCGGTGCCGCCCCGTGAAAGCCTTCCACGTGCACGCCCGGAGGAAGGAGAGCTGCTGGAATCCGAGTCAGAGAGAGAGTCTATATCGGATATATCATTATCCCCCTCTAGGGACCCAACCTGGGAGTCGGAAGCAGAGATGGAAGCTCCCAGAAGCCCAGCCCAGCCGTCACCCCCGGATGACATTGGTTATTTCCATGCGATGATGAGTAAGGCTTGTACCGAATTTGGACTGGCCTAAGAGGAGGAGAAAAAAGACTGGTTTTTGTTCGATCATATGGGAAAGAGAAGGAAGTCAGTGTTTTCGGTCCCATTTTAGATCATTTATGGCAAAAAGGACTACAAACGATGCGTCATCCCTTCTCGGAGCCGGCAATAAAAGGTAGACTGGAAAAGAAATGTAAGGCTCCTGAGTCCACTCCGAAATGTTTGTCCTCTCAACCGGCCCCAGAGTCAGTGGTATCAGCGGCTGCGTCGAGAAAGGCAAGATCTCAGCACAAATGCATGACTCCTCCGGAGAACGAGACCTGAAGACAAGATGCCTTTGGCAAGAAGGTGTTGTCGGTGGGTGCAACAACAGTGAAGGTGGCCAATTCTCTGGCTCTTATGGCCAGGTATGACGGAGGTGGCATCGTTTAGCACCCATACTAGAACATCGCCCAGACGAACACAGAAAGGCGGCAATGTTACTCGTCCGAGAGGGGGAAGAGGCCTCTAATCACTCTATCAACATCGCTGTGGGCCTGGCAGAATCAGGTTTTAAGCAGGTTAACAGCGTGGTTCTGAGGAGACAAGCATGGCTAAAGTGCACCAACTTTCGACCTGAAGTGCAATATAAGGTGTTGGATATGCCCTTTGAGGGAAACCTTCTTTTTGGTGAAAAGGTGGACGAGGCCTTGAAAGGCATGAAAGACTGACACGGCACGTTCTCTGGGAGCCCTCCAGAGTGGTAGAAGTTTTCGTTCATTTCGCCCCTTTAGAGGAGCGTCAGGAAACTCGCGGTTCTCGTCATCAAGGGACCGTACTTTCAATAGACCGTCGTACTCCTCTCAGGGCTACAGGCGGGTTCTCAGACCGCAAAAAGACGTCAGGACTATCAGGCCTCTAGGAAGAGGGGAGGTTACTCCTCGTCGTCGAAAGACAAACAATCAAAAGACCAGCAATGACGGGTTTCAGAATGTCCTGGGAGGCAGGGTGTCTCACTGTGTCGATGAGTGGGAAAAGATAACCTCGGGCCGGTGGGTATTGGACACTGTGAAGTTCGTTCATTCCTTACAATTCAAAAGCAAGCTGTCGCACATTCCACCAGTGTTTTCGGCTCAACCCCACCTGAACATGTTAAAACAAGAGGTAGTGCTTATGCTACAAAAAGGGGCTATAGAATTGGTACCTGTGTCGCAGAGGGGTCAAGGAGTGTATTCCCGATACTTTGTGGTGAAAAAGCCCAACGGCAAATGGCGTCCCATTCTCGACCTTGGAGACCTCAACAAAACTTTAAAAAATCTAAAATTCAAAATGCTCACACTTCAGGAAGTGATCCGGTCGATTCTACAGGGGGATTTTCTGGCGTTGTTTGATCTCCAGGACGCGTACTTTCATATACCGATGCGTCGACGACACAGAGTTCCTAAGGTTTATAGTCTGGCGGACCCACTACCAGTTCACAGTGCTCCCCTTTGGACTGAAATCGTCTCCCAGGACGTTCACGAAATGCCTAGCCCCGGTTGCAGCATGGTTAAGAAAACAGGGGAATCATGTTTACCCGTATCTAGACGACTGGTTAGTGAGGGGATTGTCCCCTATGGCAACTCAAGCAAGTCTAGAGGCAACCATGCAACTTCTGCATTGACTAGGATTTGCGGTAAACTTTGAAAAGTGCTCATTGACTCCATCAAGAAGCTTAGTGTTCTTGGGTGCACAGTTCGAAACTCAGTCAGGATTAGTGAGACCATCCGTGGAGAGGATCCACAGACTCAATCAGCTGGCAAGGCAATGGAGAGTCAACACCAAAGTGTCGGTAAGGAGATATATGTCGATATTGGGCGCCATGGCTTCATGCATCCCTTTTGTTCACCACCACAACTGCCGCCTCTTCATGAGGCCATTTCAAGAATTCCTGGCAGACTGATGGACCCAGAGCCAGGGACTTTGGTCGGACAAACTGACCGTCTACAACGAGCTCCTGCGAGCACTTCGATGGTGGCAAGTCTTCGAAAACCTATCCAGAGGGGTTCCCCTGCAGGAACCGGAGTTTCACATGACCATAGTGACGGACGCGTCGCTGACTGGATGGGGGGGCACATCTGGGCGCTCTCCAAACGCAAGGCCGGTGGTCGTCGGAAGAGTCGCTCCTTCATATCAATGTGCTGGTGTTGAGGGCAGTGCGTTGGGCCCTGAAAGCTTTTCTACCGCACATAAAAGGGTCAGTGGTGAGAATACTGACAGACAATACAACAACGTTTTACTTGAGAAAACAAGGAGGTACTCGCTCCAGAACTCTTTCCACCGAGGCTCAGGAAGTATGGCAGTGGGCTCTACAACAAAATATAACCATGGTGGCCCACCATCTTCCGGGAGTAAAGAACGTGCAAGCGGATTCCCTCAGCAGGGAAATGGATCAGATACACGAATGGGAACTGGACGAACTTCAGTTGTCGAAGATTTTCAGAAAGTGGTGACAGCCTTCTCTGGATCTCTTTGCGACGAGGGAGAACAAGAAGTGCGAACAGTACACCAGCAGATGGCCACAGATCGATTCACTGGGGGAAGCGTTCTCCTTCCCGTGGACAGACAAGTTTCTGTACGACTTTCCCCCGTTTCCACTCATAAGACGGAACCTGCAGTGGATTCACAGGTACCGATGTCGAGTGATCTTGGTGGCTCCTTATTGGCCGAGACAGGCGTTGTTCTCTGACCTGCTACAGCTTTCAATAGCGTGGCCAGTAACGTTTCAGAAAGTCCCGAACCGCCTGACCCGGGACAAGGGAACAGTGTGGCACCACGACCTGGACAGTCTCAACCTGACAGCATGGCTCCTCACTTCTCAGAGTTTGGTACCCTGACTATTTCATCGGATTGCCGTCGAATTCTACAAGCCGCGCGGGCTTCGTCCACCAACACTTCGTATGCATGCAAGTGGAGGAGATTCTGCGTGTGGTGTCAAAATCAGCCGGGGTTGCAGCCCCTGAATGTAACTCCGGAACAGCTTCTGCCATATTTGCTGCATTTAGCGGAGAGTGGGTTATCTTTTTCATCGATAAAAGTACACCTGGCAGCCATTTCAAGGTTCACGCGGAGAAGGCAGTTGTCACCATTGTTTAGTGATAGGCTGATAAAGCACTTCATGAAAGGTTTATTTCGTACATTTCCACCGATTAAAAACTTTACTCCGATCTGGAGTCTTAACCTAGTGTTGGCAGAACTAATGAAAGCTCTCTTTGAACCCATGGCTTCCTCATCTATGGAATTCTTATCGTGGAAGTTGGCTTTTTTGTTGGCTATCACTTCAGCATGACTCTCAGGAGATACAAGCATTGGTCATAGATCCTCCGTATTTGAGATTCTTTAAAGAAAAGGTGGTGCTGGCAACCAACCCTCATTTTATTCCGAAAGTTCCTACTCTTTCATGAACATTTGTCGATTGTACTACCTACATTTTTTGCGACTCCATCGGTTGTGGAAAAAGCTCTCTATACATTGGACGTGAAAAGAGCTCTAAAGTTTTATCTTCATCGGACTCAGCAGTTTAGAAGTACACAACAACTGTTTGTGGTTTATGGTCCGTTGACGAAAGGAAAGGCAATCTCAAAACAAGGACTATTGCCTTTTGTCACTCGAAGGCGGGGAAACCGCTGGAAAGGCGTCCGAGAGCCCATTCCACGAGATCAACTTCATCTTCGGTGGCGTTGTGGGCAGGAATTCCGCTGGGAGACATCTGTCAGGCGGCATCCTGGTCGGTGCTACATACATTTACCCACCATTATTGCCTCGAACGGCAGCATGCCGATGATGTACAGATGGGAAGAGCAGTCCTGCGTCATCTGTTTCAGTGAGGTAATCCCTGTTTAAGGGAATTTCCTTTACTCTGTGTGTGTGTGTGTGTGTGTGTGTGTGTGTGTGTGTGTGTGTGTGTGTGTGTGTGTGTGTATATATATATATATATCGTAATATGTTATAGTTGCTGGTATTCTTTGAAGTTAGCGTGTAACCGCTGAAGTTATAAGGGAGAGAGGATTTGTTTGAGTTGTTATGGGTTTGCATTCACACCTCCAGAAATCAAGAGTTCCGCTATACAATCTATTCTAAGCATGTGAATCCATGAAAGATCCAATGCTGGAGAAGGGATTAGTTTATTACCTGTGACTCCATTTCTCCAGCATTGGTATCTTTCATGGATTAAAATGCGCCCGCCGGGCTCCCCTACATGCAAACAATATATACCCCTTCCTACTTAGGGGGGTTAAAATCTGATGGGAGGGGCGGGGCATTTATACCGCTGCGTCCTATTGGGGCATGCGTAAGCGGCCCAAAAACGACATAGATGGGACACAGAAGTGTCAACATTTTTCCTATGGAAAACATCTTTATAAAGGTACCGAGGGTTCCCAGCCTGACTAGGAATATTCTAAGGATGTGAATCCATGAAAGATCCAATGCTGGAGAAGGGGATTTATGGAATTCCGCCTCCGGAATTACCAGGTCACAGGGGTTTTAATGCCCCAGTGATTCCGGCAATCACGGAGGCGCAATGGCATTTCAGGTCTGGTGGCAGTCTGCCGGTTTTTCTGGCACTGCTACCGCTGGACTGTCTCTTATTAAGAGCTCCGCAATGGGGCAACCAGTTATCTGGGTGGAAAAAAACAATCCGAGGGACTTCGGCGCGTGAGGGATTTTGGGTACACTACATGTCACGATAGGGATAGTGTTACAACACGCCTATGCCGACGTCCTCTTTCGGTCCCCGAAAGACAAGATACAATACCCCTGGTAACCACTGGATGTCGGACCATATGCACAGCATGTAATTCTAAGCAGATTAACAAGCATCAGAAATAACCATTAGACCATGAGATTAGGTATAGAATTTAATGGATTCCTTCCCACTATGCACTAAACATTGGCATGCCATTTGGTAGTAATTGTTCCAGGAAATTAGGACAATTCTGCTATCAGAAAGCTGCTGCATAGTAATGATTTCCATAGTTTTTGCACACGTCGGCTGGATGTCTCATACATTTTACTCTCTTGCAAAGGAGAAAAGTAATTTTTACTCTTAAAATCACATTTACTCGCAAAGTTTAAAAATAGGGAGTAAAATGCTCCCACCTCAACTTCTCATCTGGTCCACCGGGGCTTCCAATTCTTTAGGGATAGTAAAGAGTTCCTTAGTATTAGCTTTACTGATCCTATCGTTTTAGGTTTCTCGTTTAGTTAGTAGTATTTCGGCTTTGTATTTAGCAGCAATTTTCAGCAAATTTACATACATTATCCTTCGGGAGGTTTTTCCACTGGACTTCCATTTTCCTTTTTTCGGTCCAGAAACAACGGTAGCGGCGGATTTACTGCCACTGTTCTTTCCGGACCGTCGGGGTCATAATGAGGCCTATTGTTTATCCTTGTTTAATGACTTTGTCAGTTATTTCCCCTAAGTCTCTTCAACAGTGCTTCAAATACTATGACGAAGACTGCAGGAACTTTCGACGGCGGCGGACCTCAACGCCTAAGATCCGGCAGCAGAGTCAACCACTTGGCTGGCCCCTCTGGCTGGTCTACACAGTAGGGAGAGTGGGGTTGGGGTGGTCATATCTTTCGCTATGTCTCTCCAACCCCCCGCACCCCTCTTACCCTCTAGGTCTGGACATCATTTTCATTACCTTTCGCTATGGAAAGGACACCATTAAGGTTTTTCCCCTCTTGCAGGGTCAGATACCCGTGGAAGGATGAGCACGAGAAGTGCAAAAGTTGTGTGTCCCTTGACCACGACGAAGCGCAGTGCGAGGCTTGTAGATTCCTTCGACCTAAAACACTTAAGGAGCGTCGCATGAAGCGGTGAGCCACCTACGGCATGTCGCGGGCAGAATCTACTTCCCGCCGAAAGTGACGGGGCACTATTGATGACCATGCATCCGTATCGGATGCCATCGACCTTACGACGGACACTTCAAGGTTCTCCACGCCCGACCCCTCCAGGCCTGACGCAAGTCACGCTACGGGGACAACACCCGGCAACAGGGGAATACAAAAAACCCACACTAAACACACAACCCTTTCCCCGGTTTCGACGGTTTCGTTGAAACGGGTGAAAGCCCCTACAGGACTGCCGAAAATTTCAACGGAATCCTCTGATCTTGAAGATCAACAGCCTTCCCTGCATCCGCAGCAGCGGCTTGCGACTGGGCCTTTGAAAATTAAGGGCGCTACTTTAAAATCGCAATTGGCCGACGAAGCGTGCTCAGCTGGCGCCCCCTAAGGCCTCGGTAGGTGAAAAATCTACCACTAGGCCTCCTAGTCGCACAGCACGCCCCAATTCGCCGGGCATCGCAAGGATTACTTCGGCAGTGGGGCTGATGCCTAAGGAGTCGACGAAACGCAAGGAGCGTGCCCGGACAAGTCTAAAGACGCGCCACAGCACCACGAGGCTCGCAAAGACTATGAAGACAGTCAGGAGCCTTTGTCTAGCACTATTAGTAATACATTTCGGCGCCAAAGATAAGAAAATGAAGATTTTCCACCTTTTGCACCTTCTGGTTCGTCTAAATGGAGCAGGTAAAGATTTGAAGGGTGCATGGACCGCTTGGAAAGGATTGTCTTGCTTTCAGAGCACCCTACACCCAATAGACCTCGGGAGGATCCTCTTTCTGTGTCAACCTTAAATGTTCCTGAGAAGGTTCTAAATTTCAAGGAAATCTTAACTTCTATCCACCCTGATGATGAAATTCAAATGGACACAGATCAAGACATTTACGATGAGGAAGAAGATACTACCTTCCTACAGGACTACACTGCAGATGACCAGGTGGATGCCACGGACAACTGGGAGGACACTCATCAAGTTGAGAGAGCCATGGGCGCTCCCTACTCACAATCAGGACACAGATGTACTGTTTGGACTCCCCTCCTTCCACCACGGCCCGCCAGGCTTCACCAGTAGACGATCAGATGGTCTTTAATGCCATCTTAAGGAAGGCAGCTGATTACTTTCAGATCGCCACCCAAGAGGCCATACCTGAATAACATTTCGTGAAGGACATTCTTAAAGAACCCCCCCCCCCCCGCCAGTCAAGCCATTCCTCTCCTAAACTCCATTAAAAGGAGATTGGCTCTTTCTGCTGTTACGCCAGCCCAGACCAGGGCAGTAAATCCAAGGGTGGAGAAATTATTTCTGCCATCGCCTACTGACCCTCAATATATTAAAAGCCACGCCACCCCCGATTTCCTAGTGGTTACCACCACCCGGAAACGGGCGGCGGAGTATCCCTTGCTACGGGAGAGGCACCTCCCGATAAGGAGTCAAAAAGATTGTATGCTTTGGGTAAACGTATTACCACGGCAGCTGCTTTTAACACACGCATAGCAAACACCACGTTGCTTGCCAGCTATGCCGATGCGCAATGGAACCTTATACAAGAAGGTCTCCAGGAGGTACCTAAACCCGCAAAAACTAAATTACCCGCCATCGTGGCCGAGGGCAGGCAAGTCAACCAAAATGTATTAAACACTCTGGATACTGCAGAGACGGCAGGAAGATCCCTGGCTCAGGGCACACTGCTTAAACGCCTCGCTTGGCTCTGAAACTCGGGCTTCAAGCCGGAGACCCAAGCAGCTCTTATTAACAAACCTATCGAAGAGACTGCCAAAAAAGAGCATGAGACTCTTAAGTCGCTGCAACAAATCACACAAGAACCCCTCCGCCCCCCCCCAAAAGGGGAAGCGCGTCCCGCCGATCCTCTCGAGGCCAATCCCGTTCCGCACAAAACATGTACAATACGGGAAACAACTGGTACTCAGGACAAGCATCCAGCACCCCGCCAACTCTCCACCTAGGAGTCAGCGGCACGGCAAAGGCCCCAACTCCAGGTTAACCACAGCCTCCGGTCAGAAATGACCTACGGATCCAGGTCCCCTCCCCTCCCATGTCAGCCCACTCGGGGGGCACTTAACATCTTTCCTTTCGGCATGGATGGGAATTACATCAGACCAGTGGGTTTGAAAAATGGTTGCCCACGGATACTGTGTGGAATTCGCCTGATTTCCCACCCCCCCCCCACAATCCAGACCGCCCAAAGCACGACGCCTGACGCCAGACCATCTGTAAATCCTAATACAAGAAGCAGAGGCACTTCTGGAAAAGGACGCCATAGAAGCCGTCTCTATCAGTGTACTTCCTTTTACCCAAAAAGGGCCTCACCATGCACCCTGTGTTAGACTTGCGCCCAGTGAACACATTTTTCAAACCTCAAATGTTTCATATGGTAACCCTGCAGGAAGTAACCCCACTGACACAGGGGGATTGCATGGCAACTTGGACATTAAAGATGCATAATTCCATATTTCAATGTTGCCAGCGCACAGAAAATATCTAAGGTTAATGATAGAGGACAGGCACCATCAATTCGGCATTGCCTCGCCGGCAAGGGTGTTTACGAAGGTCCTGGCAGTAGCAGCAGCACACCTGCACAGACTATCCGTCCCTGTTTACCCTTACCTCGATGACTGGCTAATAACAGGGGACTCTTACGAAACATGTGTAAGGAATGCTCAGAAGGCAATAGACCTGTTCAATCTGGGATTCTCCAACGAGAAGAAATCCAGCTTAGAGCCCAGCCAAGTCAAACAATTTCTAAGGGCCCTAATTTAGACAAAGGAAGGCCTCGTCTTCCCCTCCAATGAGAGGGTCCAGCATATGCTTTCTCAGATCCCTCAATATGTAGCCAGTTGGGAAGTGACGGTACGCAAGGCCATGCGCTTGCTAGATATGATGGCGTCATGCATTTACTTAGTTCCCCACGCGTGGCTGTGCATGCATCTCATGCAACAGTGGCCCAACAGCCAGTGGTGTCAGGCCAACGGACAATGGGAAGATCTGGTAGTTGTCTCGCCAGCCCTCATTCTCTCTCTGCAGTGGTGGTCGAGGGAAAACCCCTTGAAGGGGAACACCTTCACCACTCCCGCTGTGGAAGACACTCACGACAGACTCATCTCACGGGGGGGGGGGGCTCACCTACTTCAGCAGACAGCGCATGGAGTGTAGTCCCCACAGTTAGCATCCAACCATATAAATCTGTTAGAGCTATTAGCGGTGTTCAAAGAACTGAAGGCCTTTCAGACACAGCTACAAGGCAAAACAGTTCTGGTCCTGACAGACAGCACTACAGCCATGGATTACCTAAGCAAACAGGGGGGCACACTCTCTCCAGGGCTAGACAAGCTGTCCCAAAACATTTGGATGTGAGCTCTCAATCACAAGATGTTCCTGTTGTCCCAACACGTTCTAGGGGAACTCTATCTTCTAGCGGACGTGCTCAGCAGAGATTTCCCACTGTCTATAGAATACGAATGGCATCTACACGAAGACATAGTCTTCAACATCTTCGCAGAATGGGGCTTCCCAGAGATCGACCTGTTCGCAACTCAGGAGCATGTCCAATTGCCCAATGCCAAGACTACGCTTACAGGTATCCCCAGAACCGCTCCAAGGGGAACATTAAATGTGCTTTTCAATCTGATTTGGAAAGGCTGCAGTAAGCAAGTGCTGCGCAGTCTTGGCCTTGCACTGTTGGATGTGCAGTCTGCAAAGTAGTTTCATTTGGAGCAGTTTTGAATCCCATTCCATAAACCACACGTGCCTGACACAAAATCAATATGTTAGCAATAGGAAGAATAAATACAGTGCCAAGAAGGAAAAGGGTTTACTTTGGGTTGGCGGTTTTGGGGTTTATATATTTATAATGGATGTTTGCTAAACATATGACAATGGAGGATTTCCCTGGTTCTATCATTGAATTTACATATAATAAGTCACACTGCGAAATTCACTCATCTCTGTGGGTATTCCCTGCTGCCATACCAAAGGGTAACATGTCCGTAAGATTACTGAACACCTTTTGGCTCGTTAGTAAACTAAAGGCTGTAACAGAAAGAGAGTGTGTGTGCGTGTGTATGTGTATGCGCACAAGCGTATACTACCATCAGCCTCCATTGATCTGTGGCATGCAGGTTATCAAGATGGCAACATGTTCATCTTCACCAGTAGCCAGTGGGGGAGCTTAAAGCCTAAATGACCACTTAAGAAAAGCTATTCAGTTTGCTTTGCCAATTGCAGCAGGGCCCCCCCTCCTCTTCTCCACACATGTGTTTGTGTTTGGTGGAAGCAAGGGGTGACATTTCAGTCAAAAGTATGTTGAAAAGCCCAATTCTGGACCTGGGTGCCTGGTTTCGTTTGTGATGATAAATCTGACAATTTATGACCTTTTAGAAAATATTTAAGATTAGTTAACTCCACCTGCTATACTGCGATAACCATGGTATACCGTCATTTGGCAAGAAGGTTATCGTACCGTCATAAAACTAATACCATGACACCCCTAATGTGCGCAGGGCAGTCATGTTTTCCCTGGAAAGAACAAAACCACTGAGGAAGACAAACCAGTTTTTCGTTTCATTGGCAGCTGATAGCTGATTTAGAGACAGGATCCCCTTCTCTATCTCAAGGTGGATTGTCAAATGCATCACACTGTTATACTCTTGCTAAGAGAGAACTGCCGTTGGAGCCTAGAGCACACTCTAGTCGGGGCACTGGGGCTTCCATAGCATTCATTGCAAATGTTCCCCTTGAGTCCATTTGCAAAGCGGCAACCTGGAGTTCTGTACACAACTTTACAAAACACTATTCCCTAGACACTCGTTCTAGATCTGATTCTCAGGTGGGACAAGCAGTATTAAGACGTTTTTTCACTACTGTTCCTTCTCACAACCCACCTCCAACTCTGGGTACTGCTCGCTAGTCTATGCACAGCATGTGATTCTAAGTAGATTAACAAGCATCAGAAGACATGCATTACTCACCGTAATAGCATTTCTGATGATTGTATCTGCTTAGATTCACATGCGCTCACCCTACCTCCCCGCTCGAGGAGAAAGAACATAGACGTCTTACCACTTTCTCTCTTCATGTAGTCACTCAGAATAGCCTTGGGCTCCCTCATGGCAGAAAAAATACAATCGGAGGGACCTCGACACGTGAGGCATTTTGGGTACACTACACTACACGTCACGGTAGGGATAGTGTTACAGACATGCCTATGCCGATGTCCCCTTTCGGTCCCCGAAAGACAAGCTGTAATACTCTGCGGCAACGACTGGATGTCGGACCATATGCACAGCATGTGAATCTAAGCAGATATAATGATCAGAAATGCTATTACGGTGAGTAATGCATGTCTTATATAGCGCTGAACATGGAACATATTTATCACCAAACCAAAGTCGGTACTCCCTTTATTGACCTCGAAGGGATGAAAGGCTGAGTTGGCCTTGCCAGGATTCGAACCTGCAACCTACCGATCACGCAGAGATTGCAGCAATGAGTGCTCAACCGGCTGAGCCATTTTATTGGCTAACGTCCTTCAGAGGTTGGTTAACTGAGTATCGACTGAGGTATAATAATCACAGTACCCAGATGTTGGACGAACCATGTATGAGCGCTAGATGAATTTAAATACCTATCTGGATTATCACAGGGACAGGTTTTGCTGAGTTTCTATTTCAATTACCAATGTAACTTTCATTTGTTTGTTTTTGACCAGCGCTTGCACTTCCTGGAGTCAAGTTTTTGATGTTTTAATTGTAGTCTTGAAGATTTGAGAGGCTAGAACACCTGGGATTGGTGTAATGACAATCACTCACCCTTGATAGTAATGTACCCCATTGACTGCAAGGTTGAGTGGATGTAAACTAGAATGTGCATAGCATGTGCATAGTCCTCATTTTACACACTGTTTTTATAAAGTGTAAATTACATTAAGTGTAAAAATGATGTGCCTCTGCATGATTATGCACAGAGGACTTTGAAAAATACAAATGTGCAATACTGGTTTGCTTTCACTGCAAAAAAGCATAATTTGTTACAAAATATTAATTAGTTTTCCATCTTATTAATTATACAATCCTAAGATTATAGGAAAATAAATATGCACAGTGATTCTGTTTGCTCCATGAGCTACAACATAGCAGAAGCTGAATGGAAGGAAACAATTCCTTTTATCACAGTGTGCCATTTCTTTTTTTGAAAGGCTTCAGTGAAATACATTTCAAAGGTGGCTTGCAGTGACATCCATGTAGATAAAAAATAAAAAGAAGTATTCTGGTTTCTGTCAAGTAACCTGACCTTTGCACTGCCTTCTGCTCTAAACCTGTTTGTAAAGGTACACATGAAAATAATAAAGCTGTTGTATTTACAAGATTTTCAAGGCCTGGTACGCACCTTATCTGGATGCCTGGAAGCCCCTATTCCTCCTGTGGACACGTGCATTAAAGATCAAGTATGGTGTACCAACATCGAGGAAGGCACTATCCAACAATACTTCCCTCCTCCAAAGAAAAATCTCTGAAAAAAATGTGAACCTATCCACAACAGATTCCTATCAAAGAATCCGAGATCATATCCTAAAACCTTTTCCGCGCTTCAAATTTGCACATGTCCCTACCCTTGAGGTGGTAAATATCTTTGCATCACTTAAACCATCAAGGTGTCAGGGCTATGCTTGCCCAGCCCAGATTATCAAAGAAGTGGCTAGAGAGCTGGCTCCCTTCATTACCAAACTAATGTGTCATTTCTATCCTGCAAAGTCCCCACCAACTTGAAGGATGTCTGCGTCATGCCACTCTTAAGAATACCAGTCTTGGACCAGTCTATCCCAACGAATTACAGACTGATCAGGACAGTCACATTTTTACTCAAAATAATAGACAAGGCAGCCAACGTCCAGATACAAGCTTACTTGGCGTTAAAAAACCTCCTAGGGCTTCGACAATCCGGTTTCAGACCTCTACATGGCACAGAAACAGCTCTGATAGATTTGAAGACCCAAATTGACTTAATCAAAGACAACAGGAAACTTGCCCTCCTACTCTTATTGGACTTATCTACCGTTTTCTATTTGGTGGACCTCAAAGGGCTTTGCAAACACCTGTCTACAGTAGCCTGGATCTATTCATTTCTTAATAATAGGTCAATGAGAGTGTTCTCACCCTCAGAAGATCCTACACCTATAATATGTGGGGTACTTCAAGGCTCCTGTGTTTCACCTACTATGTATAATGTCTTCACCAAACCACTGTTTGATGACCTTGATCATCTGGGTGTCACCTACACAAACTATGCAAATGACACCCAGATCCAGATACCACTCACTGGAGACTGATACCGACTTGGCACTGGTGACCAAAATCTATCTAATCATTCAGGCATGGATGGCCACACACGACCTATGCATGAATGATGATGATGAAATGGAGCTCCTAATTCTAGGAGCAACCTCAACAAACTCCCTAGCAAATTCTCAGCCTTCAACATTGATGGCATCAACATTAATGTGGCTAAGGAGGTTAAAACCTTAGGTTTCTACCTAGATTCAACTCTCAGCCTAGGCAAACAAGTGAAGGCTACTGCCTCAGCAACAGCGTACACTTGTAAGTTGGTACAGGCCTGTAAACCATTCCTCTCTACAGAAAGCTGCATCATGCTAGCGAGAGCCTTAATTTTTTCCAAACTGGAATATTCGAATGCCCTATATTTAGGGGCAAGTAAATACATTATCAAACTCCAAATACTCCAAAACAATGCCCTTAGAACTACTGCCCTTAGTATACCTAGGAGACAACATATTTCAGAGGCCAGACAGAATACTAATTGGCTCTCTATCAATGACAGAATTCAGTTCAAAACTGTCTTGCTTACCTAAAAATGCCTCAATAACTCATCCCGCGCTATTTAATGGAAAACATTAACAAAACATTTACGCGCCCAACTTTGTCAGCCAACTCTTTCTGCCTCAGCGTGCCAAGATTTAACCTGAAAAAAGCAGGAGGCAGCAGCTTTCCTGTCATGGCCGCTAAACTTTGGCACTCACTCCCCACTGCTCTGAGAACTGACCAATGATTCTACAGTTTTTGGAAAAACTCCAAAAACTGGCTCCTTACCAAGGACTTATGAAATTCTGTTGGACACCTTAGGATGCACAGATCTGTCTACTGTTTTGTAAATTATTGATGTTATACAAACTATGTATATATTAGAATTTGCATATATTATCTGCAATACTCTTATCTGAAAGTTAATAACTGATGTGTGTGTATATAATGACTGTAACTTTCTATGCAACTGAAACTTTGAATCTTACCTGTAATGCGCCCAGATACCTAAGGGTTCGGTGCGCTTTATAAATTAATAAACTATGGGATTTGTCAAGGCATATTCATAGAAAAAGAAGGAAGGACATTTTAGTAACGTCTTTTATGTCACATTTGTGGAAGTGTTTGAATGTAGCTTTAAATTTGACAAGTGTTCTATTGGAATGCTGCTGATGAATCCTAGTTTGGTTATCATGTTGGGAATTTTTTGTTATTTGTACTAGTAATTTTGCAGTGAACATTTGTTCTTTTGAGTAGTGGTTTGGGAATTGTATTCTGAATGTATGGGTACAGTATGCTAGGTATTACGAAGGAAATGTTTTTGGGGGGGTGGAGGGGTACGCACGGTCAATATTGATGAGGTTTGCTGCTGTAGCATTGTGAGACTGTTCAGCGCACTTGGCCTTTCAAAGTAGGTGGTGGGATGAGTAGCTGAGGGGCAGGCTGCAGTCAGGTGAGCAGCAGCCTACTCGATGCTGCGTACGAGGAGTTGACCTACAGTCTTTAAGTAGAGGTTTGTAAGGTGTGAAAACTGGAGCTTGGTGGAGCAAATGAGTAGCAGTGCTTTACCTTCCAGGTCTTCCATCTCATCACCTTCCTCATGAACTGAGAATGCTGCAGGGATTAATTAATGGCGGGTTGCTACAATAGTCAAAATATGTAATGGAGTATCTTGCCACACCTTCATGGAAATTAACAAGTTATGGTAATATATACATTTATTGAGTTCAGGAGTAAGATGCGCACCTTGAATGTTTCATTTTAAGTGATAAATGAATGTAAAGGGAGAAGACCATGTTTCCTTCCTTCAAATTGCTGGTGAAGGAATGCCTTTTGGCCAATATGCTGATTATATATATTCTATAAACTAGCATTCCATGATTGGAGAAAGTGTGTGAAGGATTGCATTTAGTGTAAATAAGAGTTTGAATGGATTTGTGGTTGGAACAGTACATTTTTAAGATGGTAAGATTGCATGAAACCTGAGATCATTTTATAGATGATAGTGACGATTTGTTTTACAGCCTCAATTTTTGTTTGATACGGGAAGTGCATATGAAATGAAAGATATGCAGCAACTAAGAGAATTGGCAGGTTATACGGATCGCAAAAGGACGACATTTGAAAAGGGAAATCTATATTTTTATATATAACTAGCATAATATGTACTACTTCTTGAATGCTCTTTATGTAATTACATATGGAAAACACTACTTTACAAGTAATAACCTAAAATATATTAAATTACAAAACTAAATACACTGAATAGATTTTATATAAAGAACAATTTATATTTGCACCCAGGGAAGGGTGTTCAGCCAGTCGGGTGGCTGGAAGAGTGGGCGCGATTACATAATTGCATAATTCCTGGCAGCTGTCCCAGCCACCCAAAGCCATTCCCCTGGTGGCACTTTGTCCTTTTTTTTTTCTTTCTCAATATGGGGAGGCAAGACAGAGGCTCTCCCTGTTGTCAACCCCATGTGTTTGAAAAATGTAATTCACCCCTCACCGGCAATTCACCTGCAGAAGGGGCATCGGGGACTGGAGCGCAAAGTTCCGGTCTCCGATGCTCCTCTAGCGTGGCCTCTGCAATCAAAATCAAAAAATGGACTAGGTCTCTGTTCGAATCATGGTTGCCATTTTGGAACAGGTTTTCCATGGCTGCAGTCATCTGAAAAGGGACCTAGTCCCTTTTCGATGTCCATGGTGTTGGCCATTTTTCTAACACTTTTTTTTTGGGACTGAAGATGTGCTCGCATGGAACACATGTCCCATAGGGAATAAAAAAAAAAGAAGTGTATATGCACCCCAGGCAAACCCTGTGCTGCGAAGAACTTTCACGCCTGGGTTTGGCAGGCGGACACAGGGTTTTACTTCCGAAGCCTGTACTGAGGCCCTGGCTTCGCATGGCCTACAGAGCCCAGGCTGGCTGGGCCGTTAAACCCTGTCTATGCCCATCGGCCTGGCCGTGAAGTTATATTACATATTGAAAATATAAAGAAATGCAATGAGTGACCTTCACCATCCAAATTTTATTTTTCATTCAGCTTTTTTGTAAGATGACATCAAGAAAACAACCATGTGTAATAAGAAAGGATCGTCTGTAGAGAAGTGAAGTTGTATAATGTAATATTTTTAAAAGTAGTGTTAAATCTGTAGATACAAATAATGCAGATAATAAAACAATACCTGTATTCGATAATCCTTTTGAAAATCTGCAATTTCAAATGGATGTCAACTGAACAAATTGATAGAACCAAGAATGTTTTTATTGAAAGTAAGAAAAGTAAGAAAAAAATGCATCAAATGTGTTAATAGCAACATTTTTAGGAGAAAAGGTAGCAAATGTGCTATCAATCTGAAACAGAGGAATAAAGATATAGATAGGAAAATGTATCACTCTCGAGTTTATACAAATCTTTGCTGAATTGTGAAACCAAAATCTAGATATGTGGTAAAGCATTTTTTGCAAAAGGAAAAAGTAGAAGTAACAATTAAAAGCTTTTGATATGAAAATAAATTTCATAAACTTAAGAAATTACTTAAGGTGACTACACCATTCTATGCAAATATAGGAAGAGTTCATGTACTTGAACGTGACAACTTTTGTGATGTTTGGAGTGTGGATACAGACTTCTCATACAGAAAATACTTTTTAATGAGGAGAGTTACATTCAAGGAAAGAATGTTCCTCTTGCTATTAATGAGTGGACGTAGCTATGAAGTCCGAAATGGTGTGATTTCTAAAAAATAAATTGTAAGGTGTGCTAATACAGAAATTGAAAGTTTACGTCAGTCTGGAATAACACCAACGAAGCATAGTGAGGTATGGACGTGCAATTTCTTGTGCAATATTTTTGCAAGTTTTGCAGAAACATGATGATGATCAAAGACAGATCAAGATGTTACAATAAATGTTTTAGAGGGTAAACTTATGAATATTCTTGCTGCATTGAGAAGAACTAAAGAATATTGGTATATGAGGTACTCCAAGGTTAGATGCATGATCAGAAACTTGGGCTCTCCGACTTGGTTTGTAATTAAGTTGCGCGGAGTATGGTTGAGATGATCTTGCTCAGTGGATTTGTAAAACTAATGCAGAGAAAGAAAGCATAGAACACATAACTGGAGAATTGTGTTCCATGTACCCTGTAACTGTATCGCGGTTCTTTCATTACAGATTTTTACCCATGTTACACTTTATATGCAATAAAAAAAATGGTCCATTGGACACTGTGGTACATTTCTTTTGGAGGAAAGAGTACCAGGCACGTGGGGCTCCACAGATTCATATGCTGTTGTGGATTACAGATGCTCCTCAGTTTGATAACGAAAGTGATACGTGTGATGGAGTTCTTCGAAGAATTTTACCTTTTTCCATTCCTGCTCAGCATGTGTATGCTGGTCTATGGAACAAGGTGGAAAGGTCTCAAAGGAACTCATGTGGAAAGCACTGTCGGAGAAACTACAAAAGTGAAGACGAGTACTAAACTCCGTGCAAATGTGGCTTTCCAAGGCCTGACACCAGTTGGTCGAGTGAATAGTTTGATGTCATCTGTTCAACACCATGTTATGGGTTAGTCACCAAGAAATACATATCATTTAAAAATAAATAAGGCATGCCAATTCATTCATGATTACAATCCTGTCGTTGCTCAGCTTGGGAATGCTGTTGCTCGTTATGTTACAGCATACATCGCAAAAGCTGAAAAGAGCAATGAAACTAAAGTATGGGCAGATTGATCAGCAGATAAGTCTTAGTCAGAAACTTCTAAGCTTTGGTCTGAAGATGCTTTCACATAGTGTGGTAGCTATGAAGCCGCAGATCGGCTAATTAGTTTGCCTCTGTATGGATGTAGCATTAATTTATTTTACTTTTTGTACTGCGCCGCATGCCCGTAGGCCTCAGGGCACACATAAAACTAGGCAAGACGCACAAACAAGCAGTAAGATCGGACCGGGGAAGCAAAGAGCACAGAGAACTCAGTTAGGGCTGAGATTGAAAAGTTGAGTCTTAATGGCCTTTTTAAAGCAAGACTAGTTGTCATTAAGGCGTATGGAAACAGTAAGGAAGTTCCAAAGAAGTGGAGCTTAGACTTCGAAGCTTGTGCCACCAAAGCGAACCAATTTGAATCTTGGCTGAACCAGTGTGGGTGCAGCAGATGAACGAAGATTTGGAATGGACGTCTTTCTCTTAGTACGATCCGATGTGTATACAGGGCATGAAAAAGATGGGCACTTGTGAGCTAAGGTGAGAACCTTGTGTGAAGTTATCTGCCTAACGGGGAGCCAATGTAGAGTTTTCCCTAATATGGAAATCTGTGTACGACAATAAAGTTTGAAGATGGTATGTACAGCATTATTCTGTGTGACTTTAAGGGCACTGGTAAGAGCGGTGGTACTGGCCAACAGACTATTGCAGTAGTCGAGCCTAGAGTTAATTAACGCTGTGGACAGCAATGTAATGTACTTTGGTTAAGTCTTGGACCAGCTAGTACTAGAAATCGGGTACTGAAGCCTTTGAGTATAATTGAGCAGTTAGCTTAAGTAGTACTTAACAGTACATAGATTCTGAAAACCAACTTGATTGATGCATATTATCGATTTGATGGGTTGGAGGCTCTTTGTTTATATGAAGTAGCACAATGCTACTCATATCAAAATATTGATGCAAGCAGTGACCAGGGATGGTTTAAGGTACGTGGATGTACTGGTTGTCTAGTGAGATGTGAGAAGGCAAGTCTCATTAACCACATGAAACGGTCTTGCCAAACTGCAGAGAAAAAGGAATTATTTTATCGGTGTCTTTTTCAGTTGTTCTGCACACGGCGTGGAGAGAGATTTGCTTGGAAGTTTTGAAACTTTTGAAGAATTCTTTGGTTAACAAAAAAAAAGCTTAACTACATATCCAAAATGTTAGCAGTACTTGGAGTTACTGGATACAGAACTACATCAAGAAGAACTTTTGGCAGCTGAATTGGCAAGAGAGACTCCTAAGGGAAGTCAAGATTCTGCAGCAGGAAGTCAAAATGTGCTTGGCTAGCCAATTATTCAAACTGATGTTGAGCTTGCGATGGAGGAAGTAAAATGTGCAATGCGACAAAGTAAAGTTTCAAGTGCGAATTGTGATGAAATAGTAAACTTAATGTAGAGCAAAAAGAGTTTTATTATAAAATTAAAGTTTTTACATGGTTTACAGCATGCAAGCGTGAATGGTCATGTGTGGAATACAAACCTGTATTGTTGTATGTTAGTGGATAAGCAGGAACAGGTAAATCATTTATTTCGTGCCTTTAGAGCTATGATCCAAAATGTAATGGATTGCTTTGTCATGTGTTGTAACTGCTCCAAAAGGTTTAGCAGCATTTAATGTAGGAGGTATTACTTTACATCGCCTGTTGATGCTACTAGTGGAGCATGACAACAAATTAGAGTATCGAAAACTTGGATCAAGTGCAGCACCAGACGTAGGAAAAGTTGTAGATGAAGTATGGCGTCTAATTTGATTTTCGCTTTCATTCACTTGTGATTGCAAGAGGTTTTGAAGACTGACTACAACGTTTTGTTTGGAGGTAAACATCTACTTTTGGAGACTTTATATAATTAACTCCTGTGAAAGGTCAACCAGTTTTCAAAATGATGCAAGCTAAGGATAGTCAAAGTATAGGAAGTATTGGTCATTTTAACCTTTGGAATAGTTTTGAATTCCAAGAACTTACCATTAATATGACAAAATCTGCAGACTTGGAGTATACAGAAATTCTTAATGAGATTCGTATAGATGTTCTTGAGGAGAATGTGATTGCAGTTTTAAAGGGAAGATTGATTTCTAACATGATTCATGCAAATTATCATCTGTCTGATGTCATGTTGCCTCTTAAGGGAAGAAACATTTCTTGTGTTGCTTTGATGTGCACACTTGCATAGTGTAACATGTTTAACTCTACAATGCTACTGTCAGAGAAGCAAAATATTGTGGATATAAAATTGTGAGATGTTTTAGATGGTCATACGATGCCTTTAGAGTTGGATAAGAGCAAAGGTGCGATTAGGTCAACTAGAGAGTTCAATTTCTAAAACAGCAGGTAGAAGCAGTTTTAAAACTGCATAAATGCACGAGTATTGTGAAGAGGAATTTGAATGTAGAAATTGGTCTAGTCAATGGAGCAATGGAAAGAGTGAGTGCATTTCACACTTTTCCTCACAGTACAAATATTGAACATGTTGAAGTCAAGTTTGATCATGTAGAAGGAAGTCATTTGATTTGTCGGACCTCTGCACGTTTCATGCTTTTTAAGGATACCTTTGTGACTAGACCGCAGTTTACATTGTGCTCTGCTTATGCAAGAACTATTCATAAATCACAAGGGTTAACTTTAGAAGTGCCACTTATTGATGTTGGTCATACAGTGATTAAAGAAGGAATGTCGTATGTAGCTTTGTCACTTGTGAAAAATATAGGTTTATTTTTAATGTTTGATGAAAGAAAAGTGACAGCTGACATGTCTTGCATTGGAGAATGTAATAGATTGTGTAATGTATGCTCCTCGCCTGAACCTTATACCTGTACCTGTTTAGCACTTCTCAGGGAAAAATGAGTTTGTGAAAGTACATTCAAATGAAATCAGTCCTTGTATAAAAAACACCAGAATTTAATAGAGTTGGAGAAGTGTTTAACCATAACATACACTCATTGCAGATTTAGTAATGAAACAGGAGTTCAATGCTATTGTAATGCAGCTTTCTGTATGTTTCAAATTACTCCATTGATGCAAGAAATCGCTTCCATAGCAGAGAAGCAGTGAAAGTTCATTCCTTAAAATATCTGTAGATGAAAAACTACACAGTATATATTCGGTAGTGTCAATCCAAAATGTAGCAGCTGTTGCGAGTGGAAATCAGCAATTTTCTCAAAATACAAAGGAAGATAGTCAAGAATTTTTAATGACGGTCTTCGATTTATTAATGCAGGAAACTGTTAGTGTAGATAGGGATGTAGGAATTGGCTACTAGTGGAATCATATGTGTCCACAACGTAAGATTATTCTACTTGGGTCTTTTGTGAAAGTGAAGATGGATGGGCAATATCACCCCCTCCTATGAAGTATATGATGCGGAGAAAGAACAGAAGATATTGTGATCGTCCATACTATTTTGGACCGATTCTCAGCGCTCCAATGATTGACCATTATGTCGAGAGGTACCCACTCAGCCAGCTCTACTAAGAGCAGTACAACCCATGCCCAGAGTGGACGAAGAACCTCAGGCTGCGACTAAGGAGATGTCATGATGCCTACCCCCGGGGAACCAGACCAGGTCCAGCAACCCCGGAAGCAGGCATCAAGTTATTTTGAGCAAGCCCAAAAACCCCTGCTAGGGGCTGTTTGGGTGCGGTCCTGGCGCCATGGGCGCCAGGCTCATAGAGTAGACTTACCTGATGCAGACCATGCTGCATGCTTACCTGATGCAGACCATGCTGCAGAACTCCAAGCCAAATGAGGCTTGGAAGGGACTATTTTACCTAGGGACTATTTTTTACTCGAGTGGGGCTGGGGAGGAATACTTACCTGGGACTACTTTGGAGGCTATTTAAACCATGCCCAAAGAGCAGCACATGCTTTGTGTTGTTCTGCATCCAGCAGCGTAACGCTCACCGTGTCTGCAAGCCTGCATCCAGTCTTCTGCCACGCCCGCCTCGAGTCTGCATTTCCTAGAAAAAGGGAGGAACAGAAGGAGAAAAGGTTAGAATAAGAGTAAAAAACCTTCGATCCTTACCTGAATTCCGGATCCTCCGCGCTTTCGAGCTGGACGAAAGAAGCATTTTACGCGCGCCACCTCGCCTGCTGCAGCGCCGTGCTGAACTCACCGGCCTTAGCAGCATCCTCACGATCCACCGCATCCTTCTGCACGTTGCCGCCGCACTCTGGCACCTAAGGGGAACACAAGAACAGCAAAGCTGAGCCGAGGCAATAGTGACTACCCCATAGACTTACCTGATTACTGCCGGGGGTACTATTCCTCTTCACGGGTCGGCGCAGTCTCCATTGCATCCTCGCCGTACCCCGGCCCCTAAGGGGAACAAAAGGGAACTTCATATTTTCTCTCCACACCTGAATAAAGGGAGCAAGCAACAGGTTACATTCTGGCCTTATTTTATTGAACTGTGTAGGATAAGCCAAATCCTTACCTGAACTTCGTCAGCTACCACGAGGAACCCTTCGCTGGGGTCAAGCTGCAAACTGCAAGGAATCGGACAAGAGTGAAAGTCAGACATGTGAACTCTTACGAACTACATACGTTTCGGAGTCAATATTGTTCTGGAACTCACCAATTTCTTCGAGCCAGTGAAGCAACTGGTTATCAACGCGCCCCTGCGCTCAATGCAGGATGGAGAGCTCATCTTTTCAAGCCATCAGGTGAGACTAAGAGGGGACATCAAAGGTGATCTGTGGGGAGAACAGCGGGGGTGGGGGGATTTACGCTCAACTCCACGGGTGGTTAATTCCCTTTCTCAATTTGCAGAAGAAAGTTCCTACGGGCCAAGCAAATGAAGCTAGGTGGGCCAGTCCAGTCCGTCATCTCGGCCCTAAGCGTCACATTGGTGGAGACCGCAGCTGTCCAGTTAAGATCGACGCCTCTGTGGGAGCCAGGTGAGTGCAACAGGAGACCTCAATTGATGATAGATTAAAGCGCCAAGAAGCCACTTTACTGGCGTCGTTAGAGACACCACGACATAGCAGCGTTAGACAGAAAGCACACGTGCCTTCCGCACATCGGGACACACACACCCAAATACATGAACACATGTGAAACAGTTCTGTGAAGTGCGCCCATGTGAAGTGCCCTGGAAGTGCACGCCAGAGCACACTTCCTGATCAGGTCTACTAGCTCTCCGTTGACGACACCAAAACAACTTGCAACGGTGTGGCTTCAAGTAAAGTTGACTTTTATATTGACTATTAGCTCTTTACACCATCTACAGCTAATTATATTACTTATGTAGCATATTAACACGCATCATTTCATCTCTTATTGCAGGCCACACCCCCCTTGTAAACCCTGTTCTACTAAAAGGCTTCTGCGCGCGCCCATGTGAAGTGCCCTGGAAGTGCCTGAAACGCCTGATGGGCATGAGGGGCCAGGTGTGTGGACTTGCTTCAAAGTACTCTGACATGAAGCGGTAGATGCGACATGTCCAAAATCAATGCAGTACTAAGTTAACTGTGCGTCTTGATTTCTCTTGAAAGCCGTAAGAGACTTTAAATTGTTCAGTACGCAAATGGCTGTTTTACCAAGGTATCTTGTGAGTCATTCAAAGTGAATTGCTAGTGCTCGCTTCTAGCCCTAGTACACCTTCAGTGAAGAGCTTACAACATCATTGTAGTTCAATCATTCCAAGATAAACAAACGCCAATGTAGCAAGCTGCAGTCCGTGTTACTCTTTAGTTGCATATGACGCGCTAAAGTAGCTCTTGCTGCTGGGAAAACTGGTTGGTGTTTATGCTCCCTTTTTTGTACTGGAGCCACTTGGAAGTTGTAGCCCTTATATACTTCAAATTGTGGGTGAATGTAAGGCTTGCGTTTACTCGAGGGCTTTCTGCAGTCAAGTATTCACGTATATTGTCTCTCATACTCAATTGAGCATTGGGTGTGCAATACAGACTGCGGTCTTAACTTTAGATCATGGTGGGGGGGGCTACGTAGTAGGAAAAGTCTGCATAAATCCCAGAGCTCCTCACAAATGGCCATGTGCAACCTTATACAGCTTCATGACTCTAATGATACTATTGAACCAAATTCCTTTCGTCAATCAGTACTGTATAAATCAGTTCTGTATGAATGCTTGTCGGAATCTGATTTACTACCACGTAAACACTGTTCTGTAATGGAGACACCTAGCAGCTTTGTAATCTCAAAGATTCCTGAGATCGCGCAGATTCATGCACCACTAGTGACGGCGGTCCTAGCATCCAATCTACTCACTCAAGTGGTTGAGGGGGCTCACAAAATATAGCTCCTGGTTACCATTTTATGGTCAACAAATGTGAAAAACCTACTTTGCCTAAAACTCACATAGAACACTTTGATAACCTTATCTCGGATGTTTCAATTTGGGTTCCAGCCCTGAAGGTGGAGTGGGGCAGGCATAGTTGAGTGTTGCTTGGACCGTCTTCGCCTGCCTCATTCCTACCTTCAGAGGTGGAAGAGGTATGTCTGCACAACCTCTCCAAAGAGAACTATGACTCACCCGGGTCGTTGGATGCTGCATATTGCCAGCATATGCTTTTCCCAACTAACTCTCAAACTCTATTCAGAGACAAACCTTCTGCTAATACATTTGCTAACACACGTAAATACGTAAATGGCATACACAACAACACATTCTCAGACTCTCAACAAATTCGGTCAGTACCAAAAGTGCCACTATTGCAGAACTTCAGTACCCAGTCACACGAAACAAATTAACCTGACAATTTCACTTTTCCAGTGTTAACTCGTATTTTAAATCTCCTTGATGAGGGTCACAAGTTAATTCATCATCTAGCTGTGCAAAAAAGATTTATGCAATATGGTGAAATCCAGTGTACTCGGAGTTCTGGAAAAGGAACCTCCATGGAAATGCCGTTGCAGGATCCCAACAGTCCTACTCCTTTAACTGACATTATTGAAATGTATGTTACGCTATGTTAAAGGTATTTATATAGTGCACCGTCACCAATGGAATTGGTCCCTAGGCGCTCTGGCAGATCTGTAAACAGGAAGGGAGGGTGGGTAAGGTTAGTCGGGAGGTCGGGAGGTGGGGAGTGGGAGAGTGGTGCTGTTGGCAGCTTCAGCTCGGTATACACCAAGTGCTGGGCTTTGGTGCAGGTATCGGATTGGGCAAGCCCTTGTGTGCTGTGGGTGCTGTTTGTGTTTTTTCTGTGGTGTGGTAAAGTGCGTGCAGATTGGTGGGAGAGAAATGGTTGTGACTCTTTTGTGTGGGTTAAGTATGCAGAAAGTGGAGGGTTGGGTTAGTGGGGTCTGTATCCTGATGTCAGGTTTGTTGTCAGGTACTTCTGGTTCCGTTTGGGCTGTATCCCTGTACGTGGGGTTGTTGCTGTTTCCTTATGGGCCGTCTCGCTGTGGTGGTGCTGCGTTGATCCAGCTTTATCGTAGGGAGTATTGTATGGGAGTGCCTACCGTCTCCTACCATGGAGCGATAGGTGTGTCTGAACCTTTTCTTCGGGTGTGGAACTGGGTTGGTACTATCCTCTGTGTCCCTGGTCGGTTGAGGCTTTGAATGGTTCAGGGTCGGAGTGCTGTTGATGGGGCGTCCTAGTGTATCTGTCTAGGTCAGCCTGTGTATTCAGTCGTTTGTTTCCTCCTGCCATGACTATCTTTAAGTTGATTCTTTGGTTTCCGTGGGGTGATTTCCTTGGGCTATTGTTTAGTTGTAGTTACTGTGTGGTGGTGCATTGTGCTTCCCGCTGTATTTTGGTGGACATTGTGGAGTGTGGGTGCTTATTCTGTTTCTCACCCTCTGGATTGGTGCTAATGCTATAGGGTTTCCTGTTCCCTTGCTATCTGCCTGTCATGATGCCTACCCCCGGGCATCCGGATCGAGTCCGTCAGCCCCGGGAGCAGGCATCCAGATACTCATTAAAACCCCAACAGCCCCGGCTGGGGGCTGTTTGGATTCAGTCCTGGCACCTCAGGCGCCAGGCTCATCATAGAAATCAGTCCTGGCGCCGTAGGTGCCAGGCTCATAGACTTTACTTACCTTATGCAGACCATGCTGCAAATGAGTCCAAGCCAACATGAGGCCTGGATGGGACTATTATTCACTCGGGTGTGGTTCTGGGGAACTTCTTACCTGGGACTACTTTGCATGCTATTTAAACCACGCCCGAACAGCAGCCCATGCTTTGCGTTATTCTGCATCCAGCAGTGTGACGCTCACCGTGTCTGCAAGTCAGCATCCAGTCTTCTGCCACGCCCGCCTCGAATCCGGAGCTCCTAGACAAAAGGCATATAAAGGAGAAGAGGTTAGATCACGGACATTATTTGATTCCTTACCTGATTCCGGACCCAGCACATCTCCGAGCCTGGAAAGGACATTCAGCACGCGTCGCTTCACCAGAAGCAGCGCCGCGTTATACTCCCCAGTCCACCGCATCTTTTGACTCGGCGCTGCCTCCATCATTTTCTTCGTCGAAACCCAGCACCTGGGGGGAAAACAAAAGGAATAACAAGGTGAGCCGAGAAAACCAACAAGGACAATCTCTTTGCCACCATAGGCTTACCTGCTTTACCACCGGAGGTGGTATTCTTTAATTCGCTGCATCTTCCTATGCCGCACCTATAAAGGGAGAGAAAACAGCAAGTTAAACTCATGCAACTTTTACCGGACAGTGTTTGGTAATACAGACTCTTACCTGAACGCCATCAGCTGCCTCCAGGCAAAATTCTTTTGGACCCAGCTGCAACCTAACGAGGGAATGGAACAAGAGTGAACATCGGACATATTGAACTCTTTGAACTTTATAGACACTGGAGTCAATATTCCTCCGGAACTCCTCCAGTACCTTCAACCCAGTGAAGCAACTGGTATCTACGCGCCCCTGCATGCCATGCAGGATGGAGAGCTCATCATTTAAAAACATAAGGTAAGGTTACCAAAAGGGAATATCGGAGGTGATTAGTGGGGAGAACGAGAACTGTTGGGGGGCCATCACTAAAGTTCACGGGTGGCTAAATCCCTTTCTCCACTTGCAGGAGAATACTTCCACGAGTCCAGCAGACAAGATTAGGCGGGCCAGTCCAGACTGTCATCTCTTCACTACGCATCATGTTGGTGGAGACCGCAGCTGTCCAGGTCCGATCGACGCCCCTGTGGGAACCAGGTGAGCGTAACACTGCCGTGATTAGGTCTGTTGTGGGTGGTTATACTTTAGGGTCATGGTCCTATTGATGAGTCGTCCGGGTGTTTCTGTCCTTCGTCTTGCTATGTAGTCTGTCTTTGGTCTTATTACGGCTGTCTCCTGTTAAGTCGTTTGGTATGTCATGGGATATTTTCCTCAAGGTTTTTACATTGGTTGCTTGGCATGGATCAGGGTCTGTCTCTTCGTTTATCAATGTTTTAGTTGTGCTTGTGCCCCTGTGGCCGGGCTTTCTAGCTATGACGTGTAGAGCCAAGTGTTGAGTAGTTTCCTGGATAGTAGGTGGTTTCTTGTGTTACCGATGTACTTTGGGTTCTCGTTCCTGGTTTTTGGTGAGAGAAGGAGGATCCTCAAGTTTTCTTTTGTTGTAGGGTTTCGGTTCCAGGCGGATGTCGATGCTTGATCTGAACGTTCTTGTTGGTTGGTGTAGATGCAGTTTGTCTCCCAGGAACTCAGCGCCTTGATTGTGTATTGCTCTATGCGTGATGAACATTTGTTTTGAATTTTATTCGTTGTTTTATTGGTAGCCAGTGTAGTGTTTTCAGCACTGGTGTGGTGTGTTCTCTTCGGGGTAGTTTAGAAGCAGTCTGGCTGCTGCATTTTGTATGCGTTGTAGTTTTTTTAAGTCGTTCAGGCATGTCTAAGTATAGGCTGTTGGAGCAGTCTACTCTGGACATGACGAGGGCAATGATTATGATGGTGGTTGTTTTGTTGGTGAACGGTAAGATCCTCTTTGCCGCTCGCAGGAGGAAGAAGCATTTCTTGAGGAGAACATCAGAACCCCCAGGTTTTGTACAATCGGCGTGGGTGCTGGGGTTGTCCCGAGTTCCCTTGGCCAAGGAATTAAGTGGTTTTCTCCTCCATTTCTTGTGACGTTCATTATTTCTGTTTTGCCTGGGTTGATTTTGAGGCAGTTGGAGTTCCTCCAGTTTAATATATCGCAGAGGCAGTTTTCTAGTGTTTATTTCTAGGTTGTCTTGTATATTGAAGATTTGTGTATCATTGGCGTAGTTGTAGCAGGAGAGGCCGTGGCTTTTGATGATTCTGATAAGTAGATATAGGTAGATGTTGAATAGTAGGGGGGAGAAGGATGATCCTTGTGGTACTCCGCAGGTGCAATCACTCTGGATGGATTTGAAGGTTTTCATCCATACGGAGAGCTGATTCCGTTCCTCTCATTGGTCTGAAGCCAACTTGTGCCTGGTCCAGTAGGCTGTGCTCTTCTATGAATTCTTGGGTCTTTTTGTATATGTACGTTTCAAGCAGCTTGGCTGTGTACGGGATGTTGGAGATGGGTCTGTAGAAAGGTCCTCTACGGTTCCCGCTGTATCCTTCAGTGGCCTGATGTATGCAGTTTTGAAGGCTTGTGGCACTTTCCCAGTTGCGATTGAAACGTTGACGACGTTCCTGTGATATTCCATGGGCGCTCCTTGTTTAAGAATTTATTTGTATATGTCTGAAGGGGTAAGGGTCTTCGGGAGACCCTTAGTTATTGCTTTCATTCACCAGTTGGACGAATGTCTCCACTGTTATTTCTGGAAAGCTTCGTAGTTTGTTTGGGTGTTCTTCCTGAATGTAGGTGGGGATCGTGGTCAGATCAGATGGTCTGCTTTGTATGGTTTGTTGGATGCTGGTGATTTTGTTTTTTTTTAAGTGGTCTGCAAGGTCATTACATAGTTTCGTGGACTGAGTTGGTGTGTTACATCCCGGGGGATTTTAAAGTTTCATTTGATTTTGAAGATCTCTTTTTGGGTGTTTGGTGCTTCAAAGGTTCGGTTGTCGTAGTGTTTCCGCTTCACTTTTTATATTTCTTTTTTTAAAAATTATTTTGAATTAATGAAAAACAAACAACTCACGTAGCAGATTTCTTGGGATGTTCAGGGAATAATGATTCAACTGATTCTTCCATTCAAATATTCTCTCGTCGAATGAGACATGCACAAGCAAGAGCACAAAAACGAAAAATAAAGAAAAAAAGAAAGCGAGAAATGCAGGATAAAAAAACAAGAATCAGTCGGGTTACAAGATAAATGGGCACAACTCCAACATAAGAAATATCTGCAATCTATTAAAGGACTATGAGATTCTTGACCTAAATCCTCTAAATGAAGAATCCAAGTTGCTCCTTAACCTAGGTAAACAAACAATAAGTGGCAAACAAAATGATGTATCTGTAGGGATCAACAAATCTACAAAAATAATCGCCAAAGTCCACTAACCATTCCGATAGTACCAGCAGTTGCTTATTAGGTGTTAGTAAATCTATTGATTCTCAGAAATACCATTACGATGAGTAATGTATCCCATATAATTATTGCTGAATATTTTAAATAACTGAAGCATTTTTTTCTCTTCAACAAGAAGTTGTTTTAATGAATCCACCCTGTTATTGGTCAGCCAGTCAGTTGCTGGATACTGCTTGCGCGGCTATGTCGAGCAACGACTGGAGTACTTTTATTTGCATCTAAAATGCTCCTATGTTGACATTGTAACGGCGGTTACAAACAGTTGGGGGATTCTAAGTACTCAAACTGCATAAAATAAATTCCAATAGATATTGTAATATATATTTGCAGTCTATGTTCAATTTTTTATCTATTTTTGTAACTTAATAAAAGGGAAGTTTTGGGGCAAGGAAAGAGGGGGGTGGAACAGGGGATAAAAACACATAAGGATGAAACGTGTAACAACCGTAATTGAAATAAACAAAAAAAGGCAGGGGAGGGGAATTGCCACTTTAAAAAAAATAATACAGTTGTGATCGGATATTAATTTCTTCCAATCCTCAAATGTGGCAACTCCCATGGCTACCCATGCGAAGCATCGTTTACAGAAGATTCATCACTGAGAGATCGAAAGTCCGTAAAAGAGTAGTGTGCAGTTGACACCACTGCTGAAGTTGAGGCAAGATTTGCTGTTGGTGTTGTAGTTGCACTGATGGATGGAGGTGGTGCAGATCTGTCTACGAAAATGTTGTGATGTTCGTGCAATTTCCGATAGTAATCGTCAATGTCATCCCAGTGAATTCCAACTAGAGGGTTGATCACAATAGATGTTCCTGGGCTTTGAGACACAACATTTGAAGGGCCACGTGAGAGATTTGTTGCACAATATGCAAAGTACCTCCTCCGCCTCTTTTCTAGAACAGTGGTCTTTTACTTTGAAGTAGCGCCAACTGCCTGCGGTGGCATTCATTCCAGTTGGTTTCTTCCTGGGTGGCGATGGATTGGGAACCCAAATGACGTCATCACTGCTGCTAAACTCGAGGTCGGACATGTTCGAATGTCCAACTGAGGAGGAATATGTAAAAGAGTAAGAATGACCACACGATAAAGACAATGCCTCAAAAAATGAAAAGGTAAAAAAAAAGCAAAACAAAAAATAGAGAAACTAAAATTGTAAGACAAAGGAAAATAGGACATGGAGAAAAGTGGGTAAAAAGAGAGTTTAAGGGGTAAAGGGCCAAAGGTTCTTGTAGTTACTCAGATAACCTTTCAGAGGCCAGCACAGATGGCAGTGGTGAATGTAAACTTCTTTTTTGTGGGTGCGTTGATTATTCGTGGCTAAAGACTGCCGCACGCGCTGATTGAACAGTCTCATACGTGCGGATGTAGTCATTTGGCGTGGGTTTAGCCGTGTTAATACATCAGAACGTTCGATTGGACGGTCCGTAGACGCGGATAACAATGACACGTTGGTGCAAAGCCGCAGAGCGTGGTGATTGGCGGGGGAATGAGGAACGGGAATGCGTAGCTGCGTCAATGTAATTCGACGTTCTACTGGATGATTTTGCACATGTGGATGTCGTCTATCGGCATGGGCGTAGTTGCGTCAATTCATCATGGTGTGCCATTGGCGGTGCATTCCTTGACGTGGCTAGAAAGATGGGAGCCCACAATGCAATTGGCCAGTGAGAACGGGCCCGAAGCTGCGTAGCCGCATCAAATGAACTTTCGAACTAGTTGTGCCTTCATAGTCACGAGTAACCCACTTCTGCCGTTGCTGTATTTAGCCATGTATGGACGCCTCGAGGTGAGTGCAGCGCAGTCAAGACCCTTCTGGGCCCTGATTTTAGCTCCATCCGGCCCCTGCATAGGCCCCCTGCACCTGCGTGCACCGTCGCTTGTCCCGGCCCTCGCGCTCTCTCTTCCCTTTCCCGACCCTCCTCCCGCCTCCCAGCCCGCCCCCTCCCCTAATAGGCCACTTGCATTCCTGTGTAGGAAGTAGGCCCCTGCAACTCACCTCGAGCGCCACTTTCCACCTGGACGCCTCGAGGTGAGTGCAGCGCAGTCAAGACCCTTCTGGGCCCTGATTTTAGCTCCATCCGGCCCCTGCATAAGCCCCCTGCACCTGCGTGCACCGTCGCTTGTCCCGGCCCTCGCGCTCTCTCTTCCCCTTCCCGACCCTCCTCCCGCCTCCCAGCCCGCCCCCTCCCCTGATAGGCCACTTGCATTCCTGTGTAGGAAGTAGGCCCCTGCAACTCACCTCGAGCGCCACTTTCCACCTGGACGCCTCGAGGTGAGTGCAGCGCAGTCAAGACCCTTCTGGGCCCTGATTTTAGCTCCATCCGGCCCCTGCATAGGCCCCCTGCACCTGCGTGCACCGTCGCTTGTCCCGGCCCTCGCGCTCTCTCTTCCCCTTCCCGACCCTCCTCCCGCCTCCCAGCCCGCCCCCTCCCCTGATAGGCCACTTGCATTCCTGTGTAGGAAGTAGGCCCCTGCAACTCACCTCGAGCGCCACTTTCCACCTGGACGCCTCGAGGTGAGTGCAGCGCAGTCAAGACCCTTCTGGGCCCTGATTTTAGCTCCATCCGGCCCCTGCATAGGCCCCCTGCACCTGCGTGCACCGTCGCTTGTCCCGGCCCTCGCGCTCTCTCTTCCCCTTCCCGACCCTCCTCCCGCCTCCCAGCCCGCCCCCTCCCCTGATAGGCCACTTGCATTCCTGTGTAGGAAGTAGGCCCCTGCAACTCACCTCGAGCGCCACTTTCCACCTGGACGCCTCGAGGTGAGTGCAGCGCAGTCAAGACCCTTCTGGGCCCTGATTTTAGCTCCATCCGGCCCCTGCATAGGCCCCCTGCACCTGCGTGCACCGTCGCTTGTCCCGGCCCTCGCGCTCTCTCTTCCCCTTCCCGACCCTCCTCCCGCCTCCCAGCCCGCCCCCTCCCCTGATAGGCCACTTGCATTCCTGTGTAGGAAGTAGGCCCCTGCAACTCACCTCGAGCGCCACTTTCCACCTGGACGCCTCGAGGTGAGTGCAGCGCAGTCAAGACCCTTCTGGGCCCTGATTTTAGCTCCATCCGGCCCCTGCATAGGCCCCCTGCACCTGCGTACACCGTCGCTTGTCCCGGCCCTCGCGCTCTCTCTTCCCCTTCCCGACCCTCCTCCCGCCTCCCAGCCCGCCCCCTCCCCTGATAGGCCACTTGCATTCCTGTGTAGGAAGTAGGCCCCTGCAACTCACCTCGAGCGCCACTTTCCACCTGGACGCCTCGAGGTGAGTGCAGCGCAGTCAAGACCCTTCTGGGCCCTGATTTTAGCTCCATCCGGCCCCTGCATAGGCCCCCTGCACCTGCGTGCACCGTCGCTTGTCCCGGCCCTCGCGCTCTCTTCCCCTTCCCGACCCTCCTCCCGCCTCCCAGCCCGCTTTACAAACCCTCGGAGCGCGGTGAGTGTGCCCCCAGCAGCACCCTCCTGGTGTTTTTTCCCCCCAGCCCTATGACTGGTAGGCCCGTGCCCAGTAGCTGGCCTTTGCATCCCTCCCTCCCCGCACCCGCTCATGGTTCCCCAGCCCGCCTCCCGACCCGCCCTCCCTCCCTCCCTCCCATTGGTGCATCCACACTTCATCACCGTTCCTCCCAGGGCAGCCCTCTGCCCGGCAGCCCCCAGCGGCTAAGGGCCCCGAGGCCAAGGGCGACTCCAACAGAGGCGACTCCAGGAAGTGTCCGCAGGTGTCAGCAGGAGAAGCCAAGGAAGCCAGCAACCAACAGACACCAACAAAAACCGTGAGTGTGGCATGGGTGGGGAATAGAGCAATCACTCTACTCCAGAAAACCCCTGCCACTCTATCTTACCTATCAATAACATAAAGTGCAATAATACTTGCATGTCCACTCTTTTAGAACTGTGAATGTTAGCATGTCCACTCTTAGATAGAAGCGCCAAATCTAGACAGAAATGTGATTGTTAGCATGTGCCACACTTGCATGGAATTCTCAAGCTTAGCCCGCGTCGCATCTAGATGGAAATATTACGGTTTGCATGTGCCACACCTAAATGAAATTTCTCAAGTTTAGTCTGCGCCAAATCTAGACAGAAATATGACTGTTAGCATGTGCCACGCTTAGATGGAATTGCAGAAATGTGACTGCTAGCATATACCACACTTAGAGGTAACTACAGAAACGTGATTGTTAGCATGTGCCACACTTAATGGAATTTCTCAAGTTTAGTCTGCGCCAAATCTAGACAGAAATATGACTGTTAGCATGTGCCACGCTTAGATGGAATTGCAGAAATGTGACTGCTAGCATATACCACACTTAGAGGTAACTACAGAAACGTGATTGTTAGCATGTGCCACACTTAATGGAATTTCTCAAGTTTAGTCTGCGCCAAATCTAGACAGAAATATGACTGTTAGCATGTGCCACGCTTAAATGGAATTGCAGAAATGTGACTGCTAGCATATACCACATTTAGAGGTAACTACAGAAACGTGATTGTTAGCATGTGCCACACTTAATGGAATTTCTCAAGTTTAGTCTGCGCCTAATCTAGACAGAAATATGACTGTTAGCATGTGCCACGCTTAGATGGAATTGCAGAAATGTGACTACTAGCATATACCACACTTAGAGGTAACTACAGAAACGTGATTGTTAGCATGTGCCACACTTAATGGAATTTCTCAAGTTTAGTCTGCGCCAAATCTAGACAGAAATATGACTGTTAGCATGTGCCACGCTTAGATGGAATTGCAGAAATGTGACTGCTAGCATATACCACACTTAGAGGTAACTACAGAAACGTGATTGTTAGCATGTGCCACACTTAATGGAATTTCTCAAGTTTAGTCTGCGCCAAATCTAGACAGAAATATGAATGTTAGCAGATATCACACTTAGATGGAATTTCAGAAATATGATGGTCAGCATGTGCCACACTCAGATGGAATTCCCAAGCTTAGTCCGCGTCGCATCCAGATAGAAATATGATGGTCAGCATGTGCCACACTCAGATGGAATTCCCAAGCTTAGTCCGCGTCGCATCTAGATAGAAATATGATGGTTAACATATGCCACACTCAGATGGAATTCCCAAGCTTAGCCCGCGTCGCATCTAGATAGAAATATGATGGTTAGCATATGCCACACTCGGATGGAATTTCAGGAATGGGACCATTAGCATATGTGACTCTTAGCATGCACCACACTTAGAATTATGAACCCTAGCTTGCGTCGCATCTAGATAGAAATGTGACTGTTAGCATGTACCGGACCTAGATGGAATCCCACAATTGCAAGGACAGCAATGCCAACTAACCAACCAACTAACAACTCCATCCCTCTGCAGACACCTCTCAAACTATAACCAAACACAACCACAAGCCTTAAACGCAGCAATCCGCACAAACTTCACAACAATGCAACAACAAAACAAACCACACATAGCCTTGCACAACAGCACACGACGACTACGGACCATAAAACACCCCAAGCCCGGCCGACGGAACCACCGGGCTGAGGCTGCCAACAGCACATCACTGCTCTCTTGCACTTTTCCAGCTTATTCCTACTAACCCACCCCCTCTCCTCCCCTTTTCAGAGCCGCCAGGGGACCACTTCGGTGGTGATAGTGCGCGGTACAAATGACCTTTAACATTAACATGTATCTTTGGTAAATGTGGCTATAACACTGTTTTAAAAAATAAATTAAAAAATGTACATATATATTTATGTGAACAGTAGGTATTGTAAAGGTTTATTTTAAGATGTTTTGAGTGTAATCTTTGCACACAGTTACTTTAACACTTGAATAATGTTCTATTCATCAACAGTACACATACATGTAAACACTTAGGTTAAATATGGAAACAAAGCTTGTTAAAAACAGGGTTATTCGGGAGGGAATGTTGCTTTTCATTTTACTTTCGACACATGATACATTGTTTTGATTAGCCCAATTGGCTGTATCATTGTCAATTATATATGGAATAACAAACCCCTTGAAATTCAAAGATGAAACTTTAGTTGCAGGGATGTTAAGGTGAGAACTAAACGCAACAAAACCCCTGAAATTCAGCTAGAGCCACCTTAACTTCACGCCCCCTGTTGTGCAGCCTATGGCCACAATGATCACATCACAGATGACATCACTAATTACTTGTTGTATGAGAACACTGATGACATTACAAATCACATCACTGCTGGCATCATTGGTGACAACACTAATTACATTGTGTATAACTGATTACATCAATAATAGAATCGGACATAAACTTTATAAGTTGGATAACGAAAAGTTTGATACCTTTTAGAACAGTCTAGGCCGTGGACTTGGCCATGACAACAGCTGAGGTCACTGACTAGCACCAAATGCCATAGCTAGTGGTCGGTTAGTGTTAAAAAATACCAGTGTGCATGGTTAAAAGCCATGCCTAGTGGCCCTCCACTGTTTCAAAATATGCAGTGGACAGTGTTGTACTCGGTGGCCATGGCTAAATGCTAGTGCCCTTTAATATGTTAGAATATACTGTCGGCACAGCCAAAGGCTGTGGCCACTGGTTAGTATTGTGTTGGAGACCATAGCTAGTGGCTGCTTAGTGTTGTATAATAATCAGTGGGCACAGCCGAAGTCCATCGCTTATTGCATTTTATTATTTTCAAATATATAGGGGACATGGCCAAAACATGTAGAAACTGCTCAAGGTTCAAAGCCAAGGGTAGTGGCCCATTTATATGTTGGAATATATAGTGGACACAGACAAAGATTGTGGCCACTGGCCATTATTGTGCCTAAGTCCATGGCTAGTGTCTGATTAGTGTATATAATATGATTAGTGTATATAATATACAGTGGACACGGTTGAAGACTGTATTCACTGGTAAAGCCCAAAATCTATGATTGGTAGCCTGTTAGTGTTTTACAATATTCAGTGCACATGGGTGAAGATTGACTTGTACCTGTTCATGTGTTAAAATATATTTGGTCATGCACATTGACCATGGGTGAAGACCATCCTTAATGGTGGTCACTGTTGTAATGTAATTAGTGATATCAGTGACTTGATCCATTAAGTTCTCACCTTAACATCCGTGCAACTAGATTTTTTTCCTTGAATATATGGTCAAATCCCTGTGTAGCGTATAGTATGGGGTCCCCGTTTTACGGCGTGATCACGGCACCTAATGGCATGCAATTGTTAAGTCAAGAAATTCGATATGACTTAAGTCTTTTGCAAGTAAAGTTGATGTTATAATCATTGGTATTTAAATAAGCAACAAAGGTCAAGAGGTCTTCACAAGTACCTTTCTATATTATGAGAATGTCAGTCATGTTGCTACATGGTAGATATGGGGTCTTGGTATACAAGTTGATCCTCCAACATGTCCATGAATACGTTCGCCAGGGCTGGTGCATATTTAGCACCCATGGCTGCTCCTTGGGTTTGATGGTACTGTTGTGATCTAGTGTCACCTGTAGCATCTCTTTGAGCATCACTACATGTCTGTAATATGAGGCAGAGCTGTATTTAAATGTGTAATCGATGGTTTAAATAGCCAAATCATGTTTTGACATGTAGAGAGCTTTGACGTCCAATATGATGAGAAAGATGTCCGGAACCCACTGTATTTGTTTCAATATATTAAGTACTTGAGGGATATCTTTGAGATAGGAAGGTAATTTGAGCATAAATGGATGTCAAGCTATTCTGAAATTCTTTGTCACCACATAATGGGTCCACATTCTATACAGGAATCTGGAGTATGCATATGTTTATATATTCTATTTTACACGGCCTGCAGTAGCGGCCGTGTAGTTATGGTTAAGTTGCTCAACTCATAGGAAGAGCCCTTTTTAGGCGGCTTATAACGTTGCTCTCCGTGGACAAATCCTCACCAAACTTTGCAAAAAAAAGTATATGGCCAAGTTTGGTGAGGTTTCATCAAGGGGTGGGCAAAGTTTTAGGGGGGTTCCCAATTTTTTTTTTTCATAGACCTAATGGGGAAAAAACTTTGCTCACGCCTACAGCCCAACCGCTGGATGGATTTTAACCAAATTTGCGACAGGAGCAGCGGCTTGGGCCTTGCGGGCGGAGCAGTGGCTTGGTCCCGGAAGCATGCTTTTGTTAATTTGGTGTAAATCCATCCAGTAGTGTTTCTTTTTTTTTTTTTTTGTAATTTATTTTTAACAACCGAAAAGTAAGTCAAAACAATTTGTGATATGTGTGTCCAGTCCACGGACACATTTCCCTGTTCAGTTTAGAAGGCAACGTGGTGTCCGCGGACATTGAGCGTGCCCACTCATTGGATGGTGAAAAGCATAAAGTGCGTCAGATTTTTGGAAACGCCCGGCATTTTGGATTCGCGGACAGCACGGGAAAAACATATTAAACACAACATTGCACTTATCAAACTTACCAAATGTTCTCTGTGGAAGAGAGGGGTGATGAGGATGGGATGGGATATGGCTGCAAGAAGCAAAAAAAAGGTGTTTTTCACTGTAAAAGTCAGCCAACAGTCCGGATGTTCGCGAACAGTCCTGTGAAGTTCGCGGACACACGTTTGCAAAAAGATTTTAGATCTAGTTATACATGTTTTTGTAAAGACTGAATGGATTGTGTCAAGTGGGGGCTAGGTTATATGACTATTGTATGTGGATGCATTTGACACTTTTGAAAAAATAAAACATGGGTGGGTGGATTTCCAGCAAACTTGTGTAGGGAACATTGGCAAGCACCTTAAAGCATGCTTTTGCAAATGTGCCTGTGTTTTATTTTTTTACAAGTGTCACAATGTAAGAAAAAGAAAATAGTGCTATACTTTTGGTGACTGAGGTGTAGCTTTTGGCCATGGTCAGTGGCCACATTGTCTGGGTCATGTAATAAGGTCATGATCCGGATAATCTGGCTACTGGCCATGACCACGAGGGACAACACATGGGGTTTAAGTGGCCAAGTCCACCTGGGGCCGACTTGGTGGTAAAGTTATTCAAAAGTGGGATAGCTTTGAAAGGGAAGAAAAATGTATGGTCATAGGGTTCTCTATTCGCCTTCTGAAGGCTGTCATGGAAAGCTAAGAGGGGCCCTCTATGGAACCCCGCCTTCCCTTTCCAAGGGTGGCCATCTTGGAAAAGTATTTTTTCCTTCCTACTTCGCAGTGTAGGAAAGACTTTTTTAATTTTTTTTTTATTTTTTTTTAGCACCCCGGGTTCTCGCTTTGGGAACCTGGGGTGCTAATGGCCTTCATCCCCCATTGCAGGGGCTGGAATTGGGTTTGGGGGAAATGGTCCAGAGGCCTCGTTATTCACCCTCGCTTCGCTTGGGCTGATAACTTGGGCTGCCGGGCTGGTATCCACTGTTCCAGTCCCTGGAACGGGTGATGAACGCCACAATATTCCCATTAGCATAACACAAAATGCTAATGGAAATGTTGGAAAATCTTATTGAGTCTATGGACTTTACTGAGAAAGGTAAAGTAGATGAGTCTATATGTTTTTTTAGTTCGATTTTATAACTTTGAAAGGTGGTTCCTAAAGGAACATTTCTTTTGTTGTTTTTTGATGCATTTATTTTTTGTGGCAGGAGAGCTTAGAACGAAATGTGGGGAGGGAAAAGAGGGAAGGGGCACCAAGCACTAATATGGAGGGGCAGGTGGACAGGGGAAGATGTTCCACATGTGTTACTTCTAAGGTAGGGGGCAGTGTTTCTCATGCTCCTTGATTACAGCTTCAAAAGCACTTCGAAATTGCTTCCCTCTGCAGAATGTTGTGTTGTAGTATATACAGAGGACTGTTGTCTTAAAAAATATATGGACCAACGGCCTCTTTTATTTCTTGCGAGGTAGCTGGTGGGATTGTGTCTCACAGAAGTAGGCTGTGTGGTTACAGTATTGCTTGAGGAAGATGAGGTGGAAGACAGCCTCCTACATGCTAAGAAAGGAACAACCTTTCTGAGAGCATTGCAGTCATTGGATTTGGTGTGGCAGCACATGGAGGTGGTCCCGTAGGATTACTGTCTGGGGTGTCTGTGACTGAATACAAAGTTGCACTCCGTGCATTTCACTTTGGTAGGTTCAGCCTTTGGTACATTCCCAACAGTGGTAAAGAACTGCCACACCCATGATTCTCTTTGGGTGCTAGAGGAAGGCACTTCCTCTACCGCATCTTTTTGGACCTCTTCATTGTCTAGGAAGTACTGTGCTTTTTTGTTGTGAAGGTCCTCCAGCTGGAGGTGGCGGCGGCGGCGGCTCTTGGGGAGGAGGGATGGCATTAGCTGATGCAATTTTTCTTTTTTTTTTTGTTATCAACTTTATTTAAGTTTTTAGAGCATCATAGACATGCATACATTTGATAACAGATCAGTAGCATATATGTAATACTTCTTACATGTCGCTTCCTCTTTGCCCCTACCCAGGGTTTCAGTATATTTCAATGCCAATGCTCATTTATAATAACATAGGAGAAAGAAAAAAGAAAAGAAAATGTAAATGTTAAACTTTCCCTCCTTCCCCAAACAACCCTCCCCCCAATTTAAGGTGAAGAAGTGACTTGATCCTGTCTTGTTATGTCCGATGGATCCCTTCAAGTCTAGTATTCAGTTTTATCAGATAACAGGTATTGCACGGAGAAATCTGGGTTTATAATACATCTGCTCTCTGTCATCTGTGAACTCGTGCAACGGTAGCCAAGTATTTAGAATAAGAGCTGTGGGCCAAAGCAATCACCTTCTCCATGGCCATCACCCCCCCATAGCCGTATCCACCACATGGCTACCACTGGTCCATCTTTAGATTTCCATGCCTGGGCAATTGTGATTCTGGCTGAACTCAACATATGCGTAATTAAGGTGGCCGTTGGCCCTGAGTTTGCATAGCAACCCTCTACTGCTTCTCCCAAGAGCACTACCAGCGGATCAAAGGGGAACTCTACGCCAGTTATGTCTTTAATGTGACTTAAAATCTCTTTCCAGTAGGTTTCCGCTAGTGGGCAGGACCACCACATATGGATAAAATCCCCAAGTTGTCCACAGTTCCTCCAGCACTCAGGCGGGTATTCTGGATTAATGGCATGCATGCGTGTGGGTGTCATGTACCATCGAAGACAGAGTTTATATGCTGCTTCCTTAATCAGAGTGCATTTAGAACTTTTTGCGGCTCTATGCCAAATGCGGCCCCATGTGTCCCAATCAATTGATCTTCCCAGATCAGCCTCCCATTTCTGCATATAAGCGAGCCTTTCCTCTGGGTCTCCCTCCCCCAACAGGCGATATAATCTAGTTATTCCCTTATCTGAATGACCTTCCTGTATAGTTAACTCCACTCCTGTGGGATTCCTGATTGCCCCTTCCTTTACCCTCGCGTTTGAGACCCAGTGCCTGAGTTGAACATAGTGGAATTGTTCTTGTACCACCGGGATGGTGAAACTGGTTTTGTATTCTTCAAATGTTAGGGGTGTCTCATTTGCATAGAGATCTCTTAGGACCGTGTTGTTTTCCCTACCACCCCAGTTAGTCCAAAAGTTAGCATGTGTTCCAGGGGTAAATTCTGGGTTATTAGCTATAGGCATAAGAGGCCCTCCCCCTCCTTTGATCTTCTTGTTTCTCAGGACCCTGTCCCAGTACCATAGAGTAGCTCTGGTTGATTCCAACAGTTGACCCCCTTTTTCCCTATGTCGCGTGGCGAGGAATCCCAGCCCCCCCAGGGCCATCTTGGTTGCCACACGTTTGAGTGCCATTTTTAAGATAAATAGCAGTTTTGCTAAAATTCTTCCAAGGATAATGAGTAGGAATAGGTGTAGGAGCTGTGCAAGGGAAATTGTGTAGTTAAAGGTTCCTATATTGGTAGAAAATGCAATTCCGAACTGGCCGCAAAGCACAGATCTTATTGCGAAGTGCAGACGGGTTCTCGAACACGTCATCAGGCCGCGCGCCAGCATATGGTCATGTTTAGTTTAGTTTAGTTTATTATTTATAATGCGCAGTTATACCCAGGGGTATCAGGGTGCAGCATGTACAAGAATATGCGAAACTTGGTTACAAGGTGTAAAAGTACGAGTTGGCGTAGGGCGAATGTACAGAATAGCAGAGAAAGCAAGCAATATATACAATATATACAAGCAATATATACAATATATACACAATAGAGGTGGCATGCATACTAGTACGGATCACATGAGGAAAAAACCTTGGCATTTAAATGTCTGGGAGGTCCTTCAGTTTCAGCCAAGAGATGACCTTAGAGCGGAAATTCAGGTAGGGCATGTCTGCTCTAAGGTTAGGGGGCAAAGAGTTCCAGAGTTTGGCTGCTTTTACCGGGAAGCTGTTACCTCCTATGGTGGCGAGTTTGTAATTTGGGACAGAGAGGCAGTCTTTGTGAGCCGTTCTGAGGGGTCTCGTGGAAACTTGTCTATGGAACCTGTTAATCAGGTAGATCGGGGCGGCATTGTTGAGGGATTTGTAGGTGAGTGAAGCCGTTTTTAGGAGAATTTTATCTCTGGTGGAGAGCCAATTGTTCTGTTGACTGAGTCCTGATATATGCTCTCTTCTGGGGATCCCTAGGGCTGCTCTCGGCGTTATTCTGGAGAGTTTGTATCTTGCTAGTGGTAGCCTTGGAGGATCCTAGGTAAAGGGCATTGCAGTAGTCAAGGCGGGATAGTATAAGGGCTCTGGCGATTGTAAGACAGCTGGTATCTGACAGAAATGGTTTAGCTGAGCGGATAAGTTTGCACGTGTATGCAGATGAGGATGCCAGTGAACTCAGTTGTCTTTTGAAGGAGAGGTTAGAGTCTAAGTAGAAACCCAGCGTTTTAACCTCCTGTCCAACTTTAATGTTGTTCCCATCTATCTTGAAAGAGTTGTAGGCCGGGCTAAGTTTCCTTAGACTGTGTGTTGTGCCCATGATTATAAGCTCTGTTTTCTCATCATTCAGGCATAGTCCGTGAGTGGCCATCCATGCCTGGATGATGATGTACACCCTATTTAGCAAGGCCAAATCCTTTCCATAATCTCCAGAAAGCGGAAGGAGGATCTGAGTATCATCTGCATAATTAGTGTAGGTGATACCAAGATGATCCAGATCATCGAAAAGGGGCTTGGTAAATATGTTGTACAGTGTAGGGGAGACGCAGGAGCCCTGTGGTACACCACAAGTGATGGGTATGGGATCTGCTGCAGCTGTGGGCGAGAAGACCCTCATAGTTCTACCGTTAAGGAATGAGGTGATCCAAGAGATGGCCTCAGGCGAGAAGTGTGCTGCTGTGTGGAGATGTGAGCATAGGACAGAGTGGTCGACCAGATCGAAAGCAGCAGAAAGGTCAAGGAGGAGGAGCAAGGCAACTTGTCCTTTGTCCCTAAGTTTGTCAATCTGAGCTTTCAGGTCGATGAGTGCAGTCTCAGTCCCATGTTGAGGGCGGAATCCTGATTGTCTGGATCCTAGGAGGTGGTGTTCTTCCAGGTGCCTCTGTATTTGAGCGTAGGCGACCTTGTCTAGGATTTTTTGTAAAAAGGGAACAGTTGTTATAGGTCGGTAATTGGTAGGTATGGCTGGGTCAAGAGTAGGTTTTTTTAGTAATGGAAGTACCCAGGATTGTTTTAGATTCGTGGGGATGGAGCCAGTGGTGAAAGAGGCGTTGATCAGTTTCGTAATGAAGGGTGAAAGATCGCGAGCAGCGTCTTTGATAAGCTGTGCTGGGCAGAGGTCTCCCTGGCAGTTAGAGGGTTTCAAGGACAAGATAATTTTTTCTACGTCAAGAGTATTGACTTTTGAAAATTTGAAACGGGTGGGGTCTGTGGTTACGCACTTGTCAGGTCTTCTGGAGGGGGGCAAGTCTTTTAAGGTCGCTTTTTTGCTAGAGATTTTAGTTTGGAGGGTCTTGATCTTATTGGCCAGGGCATTCTGAATTTCTGAGCACCAGTTTTTATCTTTGGTGCAGGTGTCAAGGGGTACTATGGGGGTTTCAACTTCTTTGAGAATGGAAAAGAGTTCTTTCATATTGGACTTGGCAGATGATATGCGAGAGTCAAAGGAAGTTCGTTTGGCCATGTATATTTCTTTTTTGTAGAGTGCAGTTATTTTAGAAAGATTGAGTTTGTTAGCAGCTGAGGGACATTTTTTCCATGTAGTCTCGCAATTTCTCTTTTGTTGCCTCAAATTTTTGAGGCATGGTGTATACCATTTGTTGAGGTGTGATTTCTGTTTGCTGGGTCTGAGTTTGAGAGGGGCGATGAGGTCCAGTGCTGTGGCCATGGCTTTATTATATTCCTCAACTAGGATCTCTGGGTCTGTGTTGTCCGGAAGTGAATCAAGAATGGGGAGAAGGTTCGGGATGAGTCTTTCTGCCGTAATGTTTTTCTTGTTTCTGGTGAGAATAGGTGGGGCTGTTGTGATAGGCGTGGGTGTCGGTCTATCGGTAGTTAGCCAGAACGAGACTAGGTGATGGTCGGACCAGATTAACGGTGAGATATTGGTGATGTTTGCTACACAGTTGTAATCGGCCACCCAATCAAGTATTCTACCTTTTGAGTGAGTGGGGGCCATGCTTCTTTGCGCGAAGCCTAGTTCAGCAAGGGTGGTGGCAATAGAATTAGATATAGGGTCTGCTGGGTCGTTGTAGCCAAGGTTGAAGTCCCCCAAGGTGAGGACTTGAGATGAGGTTTTAAGATTACTAGTTAGGATGGCGTTAAGGTCTTCATCGAAGGTACTGATGGGTCCTGGCGGACTGTAGATTAGGTGTATGGTAAGTGTTTGGGTGTTGTTGAGTGGGACTTTGACTGACAGGTTTTCGCAGGATTGGACAGTGTTGGGTGTAGCAAGTCTCATGGGTAGGCTGAGTTTATGTATAATAGCGACACCCCCTCCTCTGGAATTAGGGCGATCTTGCCTCAGGATGGTGTACTTATCTGGGACTGCTAGCATGATCATGGGGCCTGCTGCAGGGTGTAACCAGGTCTCGGTGATAGCCAGGAAGTCTAGGTCGTCTTTGAGGATCAAGTCTGCTATTTCTATAGCATGTGCTACTAAGGATCTAGCATTGATCAAGGCTCCTTTGATTTTAGGGCTGACTGTATTTGTAATGGTAGTTGTGTTCTCAATAGTACTTGTGTGTCGTTTATCTTGAGTTGGTCCAGGTGTACTCTGGCAGGGGTGTATGAGTATGGGGCTGGAGGTGAGGTTGTGATGTAAGTTAGCAGTTTTAATATTGGGGCTGAGTTGGGGCGACTGCTTTGAGGATTTATGTAAGGTAGGCAGCGATCGGGCCAGTGGCTCGTAAATTTTGGCTAGTCTAGCTCTAAGTGTTAGGTTTCTGTCTACGGTAGTACGGGGGAGACTAGGTAGTAGCTGAAAGTTGGCTGGCTCTGTAAGGGGTGGAGTCTGGTTGGTGAGGCTAGAAGGAGGGGGCAACGTGGACGATTGTGGTGCCATTTTACAATAAGTAGCGAGGTTCAGGAGGATGAGGACGGATGCGTGTAAACTTATGGTAGGTAGACGCATTCTAAATAGAGTTGGAGGTGAGGTCTTAACTGAATAGGTGCTGGTAAGGCAACGTGTGTAAGCCCTTTGAGCTTGGGAGAGAGGCTGCACAATGAATTAGGCACAAGGTTGATAACTAAGGTCACTTCGTGCTAGCAGGCTGAGTGCTTCTCTGTTTGACAAGGCAGTAGGTCTAAGTATCTCAGAGTTAGAGATAGCGCAAGTTGGCTGAATACATCTTGTATAAATCTTTGAACAGTATGTCTAAATATGACTAGATTCGAGAGCTGGCAACATATCTAGATACATATAAATTCGAGATATCAGATGCTATTCGAGCGATGCGACAATTGGTGTAAATATGACTGGATAGCAAGAGAACATAGTGAAGCTCTAATACAGATTCAGTACTCATGCAGGAACAGATTAGCAGCATGTCATATCTGGCACATGTTAGGCATATGATGTAAATTTGGTAGATATTGTACATTGATTAGGGCGAGGCTTTGCAGTTGTTGTATTTGCATGTGGCACTGTCCGGAAGGTCTGCAATGAAGTCAGATGTTCGTGGATGTCTATGGATGTAAAATCAGTTGAAATAGTTGCAAAAAGTGTATAGAAGTGTTAAAAATGATTCTAGAAAGGGGGAAATGGCAGGGTTTTAAGGTAACACTTTGGGAATTGGACACAAACATTGCTATATTGGGTCAGTATGATATTAGTAAGTTGTAGGAAAATAGCATGCACTGGTAAAAACCCATGAGATTCACTGAAAAAACTTTTTTAAAGGGATGTTATGGTTACAAGTAAAACCGAAAAATGCCAGAGATTCGCCAGTTATGGTAAGCTAAGCAAAAATAACACTCGCCACCACCGTGCACTGCTAAGACTAACACCCAGGACATCAACAATGACATCACAAATGTCATTGATGACATCACCTGTGAAATTCAATTTGATGAAAAGTCCCTACAAGGGGTTGTGTTTATATTGTTGGTAACAAGATGTCAGGTGTGAGAGACCTATCATGAACTACTTAATCTATTAAAGAATGTACTCATCTAAAATCATTGTATTGGAGTGTTGTTAATACATAACACTAATCATATATAAACATGGGTTATGACTGCAGCATGCACCATGGAAGTTCAATATTTATAGTCTTGTAATTTTGAATAGTACAATAATGAATGTTATCTTATCAGAGCTTTGAGTAATTTTAAACATGTAATAACTAGCTAAAAATTCAAGACCTACAACACTTGTGCTAGTACAAACAATACAAATAAAGAACCACAATGCATACAAATCAGGCACCTACAGGGAAACTAAAGTAAGGAAGAAAGAAGCAGTATATCAGAAAATATTAATAACATTAAAGTTTATCTTTATACACATGAATTGTAGAGAGAGGAGAGAGAGGGGGGAGAGGAAAGAGAGATATGTATAGGCAGACATCAAGTGGTAGCAGCAGAGTATTAGTTTTGTTTTCAAAACTCGAAAAAGGATGTTGAAAGGGCATGCCAGTAAATACTATCCCTAGTGTGATGTCCACTGCATCCATGGTCGTTAATGCGCCGAGGTCCCTCAGATTGTTTTTTTCCACCATCATAGTCGGGTGCATATTGCGGAGTTCCTTCTTGGCTGATGCCATTATTTAGGGAAAGATTAACTCTAGTATTTCTTTCTGTCCTTTCGATATCCGTTTCCCGCAAGATCTTCGGCGACCGCTTCAAGGACAAGTTTCAATAGTCGACGACAGCAACACTGTGTCGACGGTCCTTTGTCTACGGCTGAAGGCCCCTCTGGGCCTCGGCCTTGCACAGTAGGGCGAGCAGGGGGAGGTTCATATTCTAGTGTCATTAAGAGAATGTATATTCCCCTTTACTCCCATCTATTTTGCCAGGCTGCCATGCCCATACATCATGGAAATACCCCTTTTTGAATGTTGCCCTTCCTTTAATAGGAAGTGCCCCTGGAAAGACTTGTACCGAGTGTGCAATCGTTGTCTCCCCAGGGATCACGCAGAGGGACAGTGCAAGTCTTGCAAACTGTTCAGGCCTAAAACCCTAAAGGACTGCAAGACCAAACGCGGGGCCCACCACGCCATGCAGGCCGAGGCTGCCATGGACGTTGAGTGAGCCTCCAGTGACTGCAGCATAAACGTCTTAAGTGACGGTGAGGGCTATCGGGATCCGTCTGATTCCCGCACGCGAGCCCCTGACCACGACAGGCAGGGTGGTGGTTCTGCTACGGGGACGACACACAGCGGCTCAAACACTACCAAGTCTCATCACACAAAGCACAACTGCCACGACTGAAAGTCGACCACGCCGCCGACCGATGGGCCACATGTGACGTCGAGGGGGAGGGCCGTTTCCCTGTCCTTTGGGCCATCGCAGTCACGATCACCACACGACAGGCCCCCAAAGCAGACACTGCATCTTAACCTACAAAGTCCTCAGGTGCTGACAACCGGTTGTCGAAATAGGCGTCAATGGCCTCCCAAAAAAGCACTAAAAGCTCGAAGATGAGCAAATTAATCCAAAAGCACGTTCCTGACCCCATGTTACAAGGGCTGCATGTGAAAAAACCTTAGGTTTTCGACATCCCAGGGGGAAAGTCCAAGCTACTCAAAGCAGGTATTTCTTTACACCGGAGGGACCTTCTTACGGGGCTGTGCACCATCAGAAAAGCCCTGCGCCAGAGCCCACACCCACTATTCCTGCTCCCTCTGTACAGGCAAGCTCCTCACAATGGACAATGGAGCAATTTGATGAAGTTATGAGGAGGATGTCCGGTTTCATTAATTGCTTTGATGACCACTGTGAGGTCCTCTAAAGTCTTTGGGGAATACCACAGAGCGAAGCAGCAGTCACTCAGCTAACCACCAAAAGATCCTGCCTAGACTCGACAGTCTTCCCCCCTCACATCCGGATCTAGGGCAGGACACTTACAACTATACCACACAAGGCTCCCAGGACACTTGCTCATACACCGATGACAAAGGGGACACGGTTGACGTGGCCCAATATGACGACAATGAGGACGTATATGTCATCCAGTCCCCAGATCATGTAGACCCACCGGTACAGTTACAATATAATAACCTGCTCCTAAAGGCTGCAGAGCACTTCACGATCGACCAATAAGAAGCCCAAGTGGAGACTGACTTTGTGGAAGACATCCTCTGGGATAAAAAGTCAGCAACCCAATTTATCCCCCTGTTGCAATCGGTGCAGAGATGTACCCCACCCTCTCTGCTCACACCCAATTTAACACGGAGCAGTCAACCCGCGCATCGAGAAGATGTTCAGACCAGCCCCCTTGCATCCCTTATACATTAGGGGGCAGTTGAAGCCCGACTCTTTAATACTTATTACTACAAGAAAGAGGGCAGAACCTCTCTGGCCTCTGCCAAAGCCCCCCCTGAAAAGGAGAGTAAGAAAATCTAGACCCTGGGCAGGAAGGTAGCTTCCTTGGCAGCCTACCAAACTAGAACTGATAACACAACACTATTAGCCAATTCCAACTGTCACAAGTGGGATGAAATAGCTCAACAGATCGTCTGTTCCAGAGCCCCTCAAAACACAGCTCGCTCTCGCCATCGCAGAGGGGAAACAAGTAGCCAACTACATCCTCAAAAACAACTTGGACGCAGCAGACAATGCAGGGAGAATCTTGGCAAAATGCACAATGATTGTGATAGCCGTGCATGGCGTTAATCAGGTTTCAAACGTGAAACCCAGGCAACCCTCCTAAAAATGCCTATTGAACCTAACGCTTTGATTGGCAAGCAATGACCACCCGCTACAGGGTCCCTTCCTTGCCACTCCAGTATCAGGTCTTATTTCACACTTTACCCACACATGGGAGGGGATCAATTCTGACAAGTGTGTACTTTCCACCGTGGTGGGGGAATATTGCATAGAACTGATCCAAATGCCAGCCAAGACAAATGCAGTCTTCACAGGAAGAACGTATTCTGTTGGAAGAGGTGAAGGCGCTGCTTCTAAAGAGCGCCATAGAAATCGTCCCGGCAAATCAGGTAAACAAGGGTGTTTGGTCAATGTACTTCCTTGTGCCAAAAAAAAGACTTTAACAATGCGCCCTGTCCTAGACCTGTGCCCTGCAAACAACTATGTCAAGCCACAGAAAATCTGCATGACAACTCTACAGGAGGTAATCCCACTGCTAAAGCAGGGGGACTACATGGCAACCTTGGATATGAAAGATGCATACTTTCATATTTCAATGTTCCCAGCGCACAGAAGGTTCTTGTATTTCGAAATACCGAACCAACACTAACAAAGCAAGGTGATGCCCTTCGGCGTAGCCATGCTCCAAGGGCATTCACCTATGTACTAGCGGTAGTGGCAGCGCATCTACACAGGGAATCAATCCTAGTTTGCCCTTATCTGGACAAATGGCTGATAACGGGGGAATCCCCTCCACCCCCAAATTTTCAAGCAAAACACCTAGAAAACAATAAATCGCTGAGTTCCAATTGGGATTCTTAATCAATGAGAAAAGTCTTGTTCCAAGCAAGACCAAACAGTTCTTCGGGACCGTCATAAAAGCAGACGAGGGTCTAGTCTTTTTGTCAAACAAGAGTTCAAACCATATTGCTGCAAATAACTCCTTATCTGGCCGGTCGCCAAATAACTGTACGCAAAGCAATGTGCTTGCCTCGGGATGATGGCATCATGCATTTACCTGGTTCCGCATGCACGGCTGCTCATTTGTCCAATGTACGAGTGGTTAGCAAAGCTGTGGTCTCAGGCAATCGGTCAGTGGGACTATCTAGTGATGGTTTCGCTAACCCTAGTTCAAGCTATACACTGGTGGACAAAGGAGAACCTGTTAAAAGGAAAACCTTTTCACAACCTGACGGTACAAACAGTTGTTGCAACAGACATGTCACTCACCGGGTGGGGAGCCCATTACCTTCCCCACACAGCGCATGGCGTGTGGACACAAATCACAGCCCAAAATCGCATAAATCTTTTGAAACTACTAGCAGTGCTCAAAGCACAGCAAGCTTTCCAAGTGCACCTGTCAGGTCAGACGGTAGAAGTCCTAATGGACAGCACCACTGCTATGTTTTACATAAACAAGCGGGGGGTGGGGGCATGCACTCTCCAAGTCTGTCCAGGATAGCACAAATAATGTGGATGGTGGGCACTCATGTTCCTAACATCGCAACATGTTCCAGGGGAACTCTCTGGCAGACTCATTAAGCAGAGATCCTTTACCCGAAGAGCATGAGTGGCAACTCGACAAATCCTAAACCGTATCTTCTCCCTATGGGGTTAGCCCCCTTTAGACTTGTTCGCCACAAGCCAAAACACCCAATGCTCAGACTTCGCATCCAGGTTTCCCCAACATGGGTGCACGGGGAACACCCTGTGGATGAAATAGTCAGGGAAATGTGCCTATGTTTTTCCCCCCGACCCTGCTACTGAGTAGGTTGGTGAAAGGAACAAGTGACGCTAATCCTAGTTGCTACAATGTGGGCGAGACAACCTTGGTTTCCATATCTGCGCAAACTGGCGATGTGCGATCCAATCAAACTCCCGTGCCCCAACAACATGCTCACACAACACTGGGAACAACGTTCCACCCACAACGTCAGTCTATGAACAGCAGCTTGGCTCCTGAAGTAATTGAATTTGGCCTTTTAAAACAACCTCAAAGGTGTATGAATATCCTCAAGGAGGCGCGCAAAACAAACACACTGTTGTTTCAACAAATGGAAACCATTTGCAATATGGTGCTAGTCAGAGTATAAACCCTATAGAATGTACTCATCACATATTCTCCACTACATGCTCCACTTACTAGACTCTGGGCTAGTATTTAACTCCATTAAGGTTCTTCTGGCGGCTCTATCTGCCTAGACCACTTCTCAAAGCAAAGTGTCCTGGTGGAAGGTCCCGGTCATCAAGGCATTCATGGAAGGAGTAAAGAATCTCTACCCTCCCATTTCAAACCCGCCTCCAGGGTGGGACCTAAATGTGGTACTTTAAATACTCATGGGACCCCCCCCCCTTTAAGCCTGTGCATAAATCCAGCCTTAAACACCTTACATATAAGACAGCTTTTCTGGTGACGAGCTTGGTCACTGCAAGACCCTTTCTTTGTTATCCACAAAGACAAGTTGGTACTATGAACAACACCCTAGGTTCTCGCCCAAGTTCATATCAAAGTTCCATGTCAACCACTGCATCAAACTACCAGCTTTCTTTCAAAGCCCTTCAAGCTCAGCTGAGAAAAAACTCCATACACTAGATGTAAGGAGGGTGGTCCTTTACTATGTAAACAAGACAAGATTGCTAAGAAAAACAGGTCCAACTGTTTGTCTCCATAGAGCCTGGCAGGGAAGGTGATTGTGTCTCAAAAAACGCCATCTCCAAATGGATAGTGAAATGCATACAGCTCTGTTACTCGCTATCAAATAAAACTCTGCTTTTGACATCATGATCTCACTCTACCAGGGGTACAAGAGCTTCCTTGGCCTTTTTTGCAAACGTCCCTCTAGACGCCATTTGCAAAGCAGCTAGATGGAGCGCTATTCATACATTTGCTCGGCGCTACTGCATTGACGCACATTCTAAAGCAGATTTACAGGTGGGACAAGCAGTGCTAAAATGTCTATTTGCCTCTGTACCGTCTCACATCCCACCACCTTTTCCAGACATTGCTCGCTAATGTATGCATAGCATGTGATCTAAGCAGATTCCATGAGCCTCAGAAGGGATACATTACTCGGCATAATTGTATTTCTGATGCTCTTTTCTGCTTGGATTCACATGTGCCCACCCTTCCTCCCCTGTGGAGTAGAAGGTGCATAGATGTTTCTCTGGCTTGATCTGCAGTCATTTGATTTATTACACCTGTACTCACTCGTGCTACACTTCATGTCATGTCAGAACCAAAACAATCTGAGGGACCTCAATACGTGAAGGACCATGGGTACAGTAGACATCACACTAGGGATAGTATTACTGGCACGCCCTGTCAACGACCATTTTCGAGTTTCGAAAACAAAAACTGTAATACTCGACACCTACAACTAGATACATACAGCATGTGAATGTAAGCAGATACAAACATCAGAAATACGATTGCATCCGAAATACAATTACGGTGAGCAATGTATCATATATTCAGTGAAAGTACTTTGTTAAAGGGACGTTATGGATAAGTTGCACTAGTAAAACTATGAAATTCAGTGAAAGTACTTTGTTAAAGGGATGTTATAGTTGCAAGTAAAACTGAAAAACCTCAAATTCGCCAGTTATGGTAAAATAAGCACCCATAACTCGCGCCACCACTGTGCACTGCTAAGACTAAAACATAGGACATCAAAAATGACATCACAAATGTCAGTGATAACAATGCATCTAAAATTAATTTTGCTGAAGTCCTTACAAGGGGTTGTTTATAATGTTGATAACAAGATGTCAGGGGTGATTGGGAGACCGATCATGAACTAATCTTTTAAAAAATGTACTCATCTAAACAACATTGTATTGGAGTGTTGCTGTTAATACAGGAACCTAAACCTACATAAACCTATGCAGTGGCTGCACATTTGAAATACAATATTTATAATCTCGTAATTTTGTATAAAAAATTATGAATGCTGCCTTATCAGAGTTTTGAGTAATGTTAGACATGTTATAACTAGCTAACAATTCAAGAGTTGCTACACATTTGTGCTAGTACACACAATACATATGAAGACCCCACAATGCATTCAAATCAGAGGCACATACAGGGAAACTAAAGTAAGGAGGAAAGAAACTGCATCCCCAGAAAATGATAATAACATTGAAGTTTATCTTCATGTATACAAATGAATTGCGTGTTTGAGGCCTGCATATTGCCCCATGTATGTGCACCATCAGCTGAGACAAACCCTAAGGAAAGTACTTTAAGAACATACGACAAAGTAAACGTGTAGATTTATACAACCTTTTGAATTTTTATATTATGACTGTCAGTGAACAAAACCACCTGGCCTAGATGGTGAACAAAAAGAAGGGCCCAGATATGTGATGTCATCAGTGATGTCGTCAATGACATTTGCGATGCCATCTTTGATGTCATGGGTGTTAGTCTTAGCAGTGCACAAGTTATGGTTGCTCAGCTTGCCATAACTGGCGAATTTCTGAGGTTTTTTAGTTTTACTTGTAAGCATAACATCCTTTTAACAAAGTCTTTTAACTGAATTAGATAGATTTTTACCAGGATACCCTTAATTTTTGTACATGTCCGACCTCATACCACCCCCCCCCTTTTGCCCATCGTAATAGCTACAGAGTCTGCAGACTGCAACTGTTTGGGGACTTCGGACAGCATTCACTCTGCCCAAAAGCACAGGGGTTACGTTGCCTACATTGCTCTATCCTGCAACGGGTAAACACATGTACATGAAACAATAATGGATATATGTACCACATCCAAAAATAGATATACAGAGAAATTCTGTAATTGAGAAACCAGAAGTATGTTACAAAGGTTACACAACATAATGGAAAATGCACCAAGCACAAAGGTCAACTGTACACCTAACAGTATGATCTCAATGTAACCTTCATTACACACTAAGAAGCAGCTGGCAGGTATTTCAGAAGAAACCCTTTGAAAAATAGTAAGTGCACTATTTCTTTCTGTACCATTAGTTTGTTATGTATACACAACTTGTAAGAAATAGCAGTATCGAAATGGCAAGCACACTGGAGTGGTTGGAGGAACATTTCCCCCACGACGAAATGAATACAATTTTTAAACCAGAAAAAGTGATGTAATTTGTTGACCTGTCACTAAAGCATGGTTTTCTTTTTAATGGTACATAGTGCGAATGAAGAAAGTGGCCCTGAATTGCTATTGATTGACACAGAAGATGGCCACACACCGTCCCTAACTCCAAATGCAGAAAATGAACTACTAAACATATCTGCAAAAAATGGCTGAATTGAACAATCATTTTTTACAGTTGATGACATTTGTTAGAAATTATGTCATAGAAAATATCCGATGCCACTGCCCAACTTGTACCTGTGCCCATTCACCCTGTCCCAACCAATCATCGCCATCAGATTCCCTAAATCAAAGATGGTACGATGAAACCTCAATCCTTTCCTCCCCTCATGAACAGTAGAAAACCCCAATGCCTCCATGTTTTCCATTCTACTACCCCATCTCTTTCCTAATTGATTGATTGTATTTCTTTGTTTTAATAAATATGTATGCGTGTACTGTTGGTGCCTGTAAATATTTTTTTGTTAAAGCCCAATTTGGAGTCCACAGACTGCGCGACTGTCCGGGCTGTCTGTTACCAAAATGGAGGTGCCCCCGGACATCGCGCCTGTGCGGAGATGTTCGCCAGGTTGTGTTGCACTTTTAATTAGTTCGGGGACTCCGTTCCTGTCCTGCGACACCTGGATGCATGTGTACCTGATCTCGCTGTGCTCCTGTACGCCTGCACGTGTCACACTTTTAATTATTTTGGGGACTCCACCGCTGTCCTACGGGCACTGGCACGCATGTGTGCACCATCTCACGTGCAATAGGTGTCCGCAGGACAGCCGTCCTAACCGCTGTCGTCCGGGGATGTCATGTGACCGCACCCGCACTGTGCGTCGAGAGGTTCCGCGGACACTGTCCGTACCCCTGGACAGTTAAAAACTGCATTTTTGGACACTTCAGTGATTTAAGATGAAACTTCACCCTTATAGAAGTCCTAGACTATGTCTTAGTTTATCGAGCAACTTATTTTCACTTTTGGTATCCCATCTGTGGATCGAACTGTCCGCAGACAGTCGCCCGGTCCGCAGACAGCCCCTCTAAAAGGACCCACCCACTGCTGCTGCTCATTGTTTTTCTGGCTGTCCAGGAGAGAGCACCTGCGGCTGATTTGGGATATTTCTGTTTCTGCTTTCATGCTTCTATACAGAATCATCCATGGCTACTGCAGCTGCCCCACCACCACCACCATTTGTAAGGCCTCTAGAGGGGAACAGGCATGGTGATACAGAGGTGGATCAAGAGGAGTATGTGGATGAGGTAGTGGAAATGCCTCTCACCGGCTCACAGCGTGAATCGTGGGAGTGGAAGCTTTTTACCACTGTTGGGGGGGGGGGGGGGGGCAAGGGGGGTATGAGGTTACCTGGCTTGTGCCAAAAAGGTTGGATGCAAGGTTGTCCTCAGTCACAGAAAACCGGGTCTGTATAGCTATGGGACCACTTCATGCCGCTCCACCTCAGGTTGAATCACAAGGGAGCAGTGTGAAAGGTCATACCTTTTGAAGGGGCGATTAGGTTGTCATCCACTATCACACCCTCTGCATCTGCTACCACAAGAGACACTCCTGTGGGGCAGAGGATCCCTGCGGAAGCCTCGCAGGCCAGACATTACGGTCAACCCTTACCTTTCGAGGGTGATGGTGGTCTGTATGTACTGTGACACACATCTCTGTAGGGGGGAGCAGTTATGAAGTGCTTTCGAGGCTGCGGTTAGGAAGCATGAGAAACACTGTCCCCTTCCTAATTAAGGCCCACCCAACATCTTCCTCTCTCCACCTGCCCCTTTGTCCCTGTGGTTGGTGCCCCTTCCCTTCCTTCACCTCCCTCCCTTCTCTCTCCTGTGAATAAAAGCCCCAAAAATATGAAACACAAAAAATAGAAAAAGTTCTTTGTATAGCAACCGTTCACAGTTAAAAAAAAATAGAAATGCCAAAAAAAGTTACAGGCCCTTACGCAGCCTGCGAAGTCAGCGGACACCCAAAAAATGTGGGTGGTGGTAGCCTCAAAACATTCAACTCTTTGGCACGGGGAAGTGGTGGCTCTGCAAAGAGCCTTTTTTGGTATTTTTTGTTTTTAAAAGTTTTTTTCAAGTTTTAAAGTAAACTAAGCAACGTTCTAGTGAACTAAACATTTTCTTTCAACTTCAAAATGGTAGGCATTCTGTTTTCATTGTGCTTCCATGCTATTTTTTCAACTACTGGAAAATTCTTTCTATAGTCACAAAGTGCTTCAAAGCATTTTGAATATTTTCCAAAAAAAGCTGATTATCAGCATCAGTCTCCATCTATGCAGAAAATATTGCCAGTGTCAAACTTAATATTTTTATTATGGAGAGTCGTCATGCCAACATCTCCTAAAAACGCACACAGCCTTGTTGACATTGCGCCTCACTTTCTCCATTTGCAGACCAAATGACCTAGCGCGCATCCACATCTGTCTCTGGGCAATGCGAGAAAAAATTAGCCGAGAGTTTGAGAACATTTCCTTCATTTTGCCAAATGCCTCCTTCATTGCAAACTGCAATGAAATTCCAGTTAAATACCCTAAACTGTTCCCTCCACAATGAACAATGATAATGTCCGGATGTTGCAGTGTGCGCAAATTGACACAAAATGGAGCAAGTCCACCCACTTCATGCCACACACTCCATTTCAAGGGGATTGGGTCCTCCGACGTATTCCATATCTATGACAGGTAATGTCCACAGCTGTGCTGCTTCGGAAAATCTTTGGCGCCTGCGTCGATGAGCCATCCCCGAGGACCTCCTCCGACGGCCGACGTCACCCTATGTGATAAGTAGGACGCACCACGCCCATAGCCTCAGTTCCGTTTTTTCCGCGAACGTGTTCGCTTCGTGAATCTCAGTACGCCTCGACTCGTTGGAGTTGCTGTTTTCTTTCTTGGTTCGTTGAACCTGTTCGGTTGGTGTGAAGACCTGTTTGTGGCGATGTCTTTCTCATCTTCGACCCCGCGTACAGGCTTCAAGAACTGCGGGGACTGTGGGTCCAAGATGTCGGTCACGGACTCGCACAACGCCTGCCTCTGGTGCCTCGGGGAGGCCCACGATACGGACGACTGTTTTGACTGCCAGTCGCTCACTGCGAAGGTCTTGCGAGAACGCAAGAAGAAACTGTCGGTAGGTCGGGTGTCTAAGCCCCGGAAGTCGAGGTCTGCGGGGCTTTTGACCGATGACTTGAGGGGTGACTCTCCGCGTCGCCGTCGGAAGTCCGGTGGGTCTCCTTCCAGGAGTCGGTCTCGCCACTCCTCCGCCTCTTCTAGGCATTCCAGGAAGCGTTGGCATAGGTCGCCTTCCCCGTCCTCTTCCGAGGACTCCGCCCGTCGGCGGGTCGCTTATCCCTCCATGCAAGCGACACTGGAGGAATGGGCTTCCTTCGGGAAGCAGATGCTAGCGATTCTGGAATCGCAGGGCACCGGTCCGTCTGCGCCTCCGAGTGGGGTCGGTCGGCACCGGTCGAGAGACACTGCCCGTACGCCTTCGGGCTCGGGTGGTCGGCACGGCTCGCGGGAGAGGTCCCGCTCGGACAAGGGTAGCCGTTCTCGCCATGCCCGTTCCAGGTCCCGATCCTCGACGCGCTCGAGACCGCGTGATCCTGTGCCGTCTTCGAAGAAGACGTCGACGCCTCTGGCGCCGAGGTCATCGACGATTTCTCTGGAGGTTCCGTCTTCGATGGGGTCGCCGACGCCGTCGGCGCCCAGGTTGTCGAGAGACACGCTCGGAGCTCCGGCTTCGAGGACTGTGTCGACACCGCAGATGCTGGAGGCGATGCAGCTGACGTCGACGCTGATTCGCTCGACGCCGACACCTTTTCTGTCGACGCCGGCGCCGACTCGAGGCGGTGGTGTCGGAGGGGCCCCGTGGCACGGGGTTTGTCCCTAAAAAGGCTATGGCTAAGGTCCGGCACTGCTTTGGTCCGCAGAGGTCTTCCTCTCATTTCAGAGGGTGATGAAGGCTCTGATGGCGGCCTGGTTCCGGATGACCTCGGGCCATAGTCAGTTTGATGACCTGAGGCAGTCCCTGCATGATGCCAGTGGACTGGACACCTCTCCGGAGGTGGAGTTTTGTCGGCCGAAGCCTGGCACTCATGCTGATTCGTCATACTGCGCCTTATGTCTCGGGTTACCGAGTACTTGGGTTGGTCAGCTCCCCCAGGGGAGTTCGTTCAGGATGATCTCACAGACATCCTTGATCTCGGTCCACCCACTGACCCGGTTTTGCCTTTTCATATGGCTTTGCAGAGAAGGGTGGTGGCGGCTTGGACTGCTCCGGAGAGTCTCCCAGCAATGGGCAAGTCTTTGTCGCGAAAATACCGTCCAGCCAGTAGCGACCCCTGCTACTTGTCTAGGCACCCCACCGCGGAGAGTTTGGTGGTGCAGGCGGCTATGGCCCCGGCAAAGCAGGCGTCGTATCCTACCATCCCTCTGGATAGGGACGACAAACGTTTTGACGGCTGGGCGAAGAAAGTGTTTTCTTCTGGGGGTATGGCGCTTCAGGCGGCCAACTCAATATGTGCCTTGTCTCGTTTCACACACACACTGTGGAATTGTGTTGCATTAGCGGCTGAGCATATTCCCGAAGGGGACGAACGGGATGGTTTCCTTGCTATGGTTTAGGATGGCAAGGATGCCATGTGTGAGGCCGTTCAGTCGGGTTTGGACTTGGCGGATTGTGTCAGCTGGTCCATGGTGGCGAGCACCGTAATGCGCAGGTTTGCGTGGTTGAGGAAGTCTGGGTTCGCTCCTGATGTGCAGTCCCGGCTCCTCAACATGCCCTTTGACGGTGAACACCTTTTTGGCAGCACGGCTGACGAGAGCCTTGAGAGGTTGCAGACCTCCAAAGCTGCAGCGAATTCGTTGGGCGTTCCAGTTCGCCAACCTCCGACTTTTCATCCTAGGGGACAGCAATGGAGGGGAGGTTCCTTTCGCTATTACTCGTCCTTCAGTAAAGCGAGAGGAGCTAGCAGTCAAAGAGGCCATCGTAAGAGTGCCAGAGGTGGAAACAAAGGTACTCGAGGTGCCAAGGCCGCTCGGGCAGTTGCCTCTTTGCCCTCAGGCAACGCCGCAGCCACTACCACTCAGTCATGAGGCCAGGTCCCATGGTTCGCCGGTTGGCGGAAGGCTGGCGCAGCATCTTGTAGAGTGGCAAGCCATTACTTCGGATGTGTGGGTTCTGGAGATCATAACCCACGGCTACTGTCTTCCTTTTCGGCAGAGGCCTCACGACAATCCACTAGGGAGCCTCTCTTTGAAGAGTCCGGATCCGCTCCTTGCGCAGGAAATTCAAGCCCTGCTGGAGAAAGGCGCCATAGAACTGGTACCTGTAGTGGAGAGGAACAAGGGATGGTATTCCCCTTATTTTTTGATTTCAAAGAAAGACGGGGGATTGAGACCCATCATGGACTTGCGCGGTTTGAACAAACTCCTCAGGAAGGACAAGTTCAAGATGGTGACTCTTTCTCGAGTCCTTCAGGCCCTTCAACTTCAGGACTGGTTGGTGTCTCTCGACCTCAAGGATGCTTACTTCCATGTGCCGATCCATCCCAAGCACAAGAAGTACCTGAGGTTCGCGGTTGGCGACTCGCACTATCAGTTTCGGGTCCTGCCGTTCGGATTGACCTCCGCCCGAGGGTTTTCACCAAGCTCATGGTGGTGGTGGCAGCGCATCTCAGGAAAGGGGGGCTTCACGTCTACCCCTACTTGGACTATTGGTTGATCAGGGGGAGCTCTCCCGAGCAAGTCCTGGATCATCTGTTCGTCACCTGCCACTCCCTTCACAGGCTGGGCTTCTCCCTCAATTTAAAGAAGTCCCTTTTGACACCAAAGCAGCGGCTCCAGTACATCGGAGCAGTGCTCGACACGTCCCTGGGGCAGTGTTTTCCTCCTCAGGTGAGGGCTCTTCACATTCAGCAGATGGTGCACAAGTTTCAGTTTGCCCAGACTCTCCCTGCGTCCGAGTTCTTGAGACTGCTCGGCCTCATGGCATCCTGCATTCTTCTGGTGGCAGAGGCTCGTCTGCGGATGAGATCTTTGCAGTGGGCGCTCAAGCTCCAGTGGTCTCAGTCCTCCGGCAGGCTGTCGGACCCTGTTCAGGTGCCGCCCTCGGTAGCCAGGGACCTTCTGTGGTGGGCCGTCGAGGGCAATCTGATGAAGGGTGCCCCATTTTGGTTGCTCTGGCCGGAGGTGACGATTGTGACGGACGCATCCCTCACGGGATGGGGAGCTAATGCCAACGAGCTGACAGTCAGCGGTCTTTGGTCTCCGTCGGAGTCCAGACTCCATATCAATCAGTTGGAGCTGAGGGCCGTCAGGCTAGCCCTGAAGGCTTTTCTGCCGACTGCGCGCGGGAAGAGTGTCCTGATTCTGTCGGACAACACGGTGGCCATGCACTACCTCTACAAAAAGGGGGGGCAGGGTCACTTCCGCTGTGCAGGGAGGCGATGCAGCTCGAGTTCTGGGCCATCCAGCAGGAAGTTTCGATCTCGGCAGTTCATCTGGCCGGAGACGACAACGAGACGGCGGACGCTCTGAGCAGGCAGAGCACGATCTCTCACGAGTGGGAGCTGGCTCAGGAGATTCTCCTGGAGATCTTTGCCCTTTGGGGGACCCCTCAAGTGGATCTCTTCGCCTCCAGTGTCAACCGGAAGTGCGAAAGGTTTTGCTCGCGGGAATTTCCTCCAAAAGTGGCCTTAGGAGACGCGTTCGTGGTGGAGTGGTCATTCCCACTGCTGTACGCGTTTCCTCCAGTTCCCGTCATCCCGCAAGTGTTGCGGAGGTTACGGAGGTTCGGTTCCCGGATGATCCTCATTGTTCCGGCGTGGGCCCGGAGGACGTGGTACCCGGACCTTCTAGACTTGTCCATCTGCCCTCCATGTCGTCTTCCCTACTGAGACGATCTGCTCTCACGGGAGGGGGGGGCCAGGTTCTCCATCCAGAGGTCAGATCCCACAATCTTCACGCTTGGCTTCTGAAAGGTTGAGGTATAAGGATTGGGACCTCCCTGAAGACGGGATGGAGGTGTTGCTCTCGGCCAGGCGGCCGGCAACTAAGTCTCTGTACCGTTGCCGTTGGAGAAAGTTCTGCGACTGGTGCAGAGTTCAGAATGTGGATCCTTTTGAATGCGACATTCCCATGGTTTTGTCTTTTTTGCTTTCTTTGGCCCACAGGGGCTTGCAAGTGGGGACCATTAAAGGTTACCTGGCGGCGCTGTCCATATTTAAGCGCTTGTCTGAAGAGTGTTCCTATTTTAAGATTCCTTTAATTTCGCAGTTTTTGAAAGGGCTTACTAATGTGTTTCCTCCGTCACCTTTTTTGGTGCCAGGTTGGGATTTGAACCTTGTTCTTAAGTTTCTTATGTGTGCTCCGTTTGAGCCTTTACATTCTTGCTGTTAACTCTGAAAACTGTGTTTTTAGTTGCGGTTACTTCCGCTCGCAGAGTGAGTGAGTTACAGGCACTTTCAGTTAAGCCACCCTTCACTGTGTTTCACAAGGACAGGGTTGTCCTTAGAGTTCGTCCTTCTTTTCTTCCGAAGGTGGTTTCGGAATTTCTTTTGAGCCAGAAGGTTGTTCTTCCGGCGTTCTATCCTCCTCCACATCCTGGTAAGGAAGAGGAGAGGCTCCATAGGCTTGATCCTAGGAGAGCGTTGAGCTTTTATCTCGCGCATGTCCCGGCTCAGAGTGGACGATCAACTTTTCATTGGTTACGCTGGAAAGCGTTTGGGACAAGCTGTGACGAAACAGACTTTGTCTCGTTGGATTATTTTAGCTAACTCTGAGTGTTACCTCTTGGCGGGTAAGGACCCTCCGGCTGGCTTGTGGGCCCATTCTACCAGAGGAGTGGCTGCGTCTACTGCCCTGCAGAGGGGAGTTCCTATTCGTCACATCTGTGATGCAGCCACCTGGGCTTCAGTACATACTTTTGTATCAGTTCTCTATTCCGCAATTTGATTGGGCATGCTAAATTTGTATTCTAAATTCTTTCCCACCTACTGCTTTGGGAGTCTGTCATAGATCTGGAATCCAACGGAGGACCCAATCCCCTCGAAGAACAAGTTACTTTCTTACCTGGTAACGTTCTTTCGATGGGATGGTCCGACGACGTATTCCATATCGCTCCCTCCCTGCCTTCCCCGCTGCAGAATTTCTTTTGCGATTGCAGCTTGCGTTCCGCAAGTCCTTGTGTGTGTAACTGGCAGAAAACTGGTGGCACACGTTCTGAAAAAAAACTATAACTGAGGCTATGGGCGTCGTGCGTCCTACTTATCACATCGGGTGACGCCGGCCGTCGGAGGAGGTCCTCGGGGACGGCGCATCGACGTCATCGACGCAGGACGCAGACGCCAAAGATTTTCCAAAGCAGCACAGCTGTGGACATTACCTGTCATAGATATGGAATACGTCGTCGGCCCATCCCATCGAAAGAACGTTACCAGGTAAGAAAGTAATTTGTTCTTCTCCAGCATGGGGGTCTGGCATGGATTCACATGCTCATGAATATTCCCCGTCGTCAGGCTAGGAATCCTCGGTAAAGAAAACATCAGTATCAGTTTCGTTTCTGATCTGTCTTTCCTACTAGTAACCAATCGCTGGTCTCTGGGTCATACTGCCCCCAGCCATTGACTGCCCTCTCGCTAAGGCCCGCCCCTGGCAGCCATCCTCAGATTTTTACCGCACGTGCAAGTGTTGGGAGTCCTTGTGGTATAGCTCTCGAGCTTTACTGCGTTTTGCGCTTTTTGAAAGATTTATCTCATTTTTTCGGTTTAATCGAGCCTCAAGCTCCACCGTTTCTACTACCGATCAACGGGGACCCGTCTCGGATTTTTCTAGGCCCCTCAAGGGTGAAGTTTTCGTCGAGTTACGCTTCTTGGAGGATTCCCGAAGTTTCTGAGGCCTACCTCGCGTACGAGAGAGGATCATGGCCCAGGAGAAGGGAAGCTCGACCCCTGGCAAACTGTTCAGGATCTGCCCTGGATGCAACCTACAGAATGTGTTCAAGGAGGACAAGCATTCGAAATGCCTATACTGCCCCCATGAGGACAGAAGGCACGTGGAGAAGGACTGTGCGTTTTGCATGAACATGTCGGATCGGACTATGACGGATCGTCGGACCCGACTCCAACTGGCTGGAAGGCAAGAGCCCAGCAGGTAAGAAGAAGAAGAAGTCAGAGCAGTCTTCTAAGTCCTGTGAGGGAGCCCTGGCGACGGGGGCCCAACAGAAGGCAAAGCACTGCGAGTCTGCGGGGCAGGGCGCACCTTCACCGACGCCATCAACCACGAGCCAACACTCTGGCTCGGGGGAAGAGAACATCTGAGAACCTGGCTAAGCTTCTGGAGAGGCCCTGGTCGATCTCGAAGGAACCGGCCGAAGGGGAGCGAGGCGGTGACCCTCTCCCCAAGGTGAAGGCCTCAAGCCGCCCAAGCTGGTGAAGGCCTAGATTCCGGCCAAGGCCTCGATTGAGGGAGTCGCTGCGGCCCTGGTGAAGCCTGTGGAGGCTACCCCAGTGGAGGCGACCGCGGGGCCCAGAGTTTCCCTGCCTCCGCAGAGGGAATCCTCTTTTAAGCCCATCGAGAAGACCCCCGTGAAGACCCTGGTGGAAAAAGAGTGGGGGGGGGGGCGGTGGCCGACACGGACACAACCTCAGAGGAGGAACTAACTGAGAATTTGGAAGAGGCCCGGTCCCACGGGAGGAATCCCGACGAGGGGGACGATGAGAGCGAGGGTGGCGACGACTAGGTTCCCGTGGAGGAGCAGCAACCGTCGCGCCTGTCGCAGCCCGAGCCGCAGGACAACTCGGCAGCCATTTTGACAGCAATCCAAGCCTTATGCACGGAGATGAGGACGAGACTGCCCCTACCCCCCGACGGACGACCCAGCTGAACCGGGTCCGTCGGGAAGCCCTCCAAACAAGAGGAGGAGAATTCATCCAGTGCCCTCACAGCCTTCTCAGCCTTTGTCGCCTTCCCCGGTCCCGAGGGATGACACGGGAGCAGACACGGCCACGGCGGGGATGTATGACCTCCCGTCTCAAATTCCTCGGGCGTCCCCTCCCACGCCATGATTGCCAGGGCGTCCGAGCTTTTTCAGCTTTGTCCCGAAGAGAAGAAGGAAGGCTTCCTCTACCAACGGCACGAGGCCAAGAGGAAGACGGTCCTCGCGGTGCCGTTGCTGGATGGCATCTGGGACGAGGGACTTGTCCTCCTGAAGAACCCGTCCACGACGCCTGCCAAGAGGGACCGGTACGAGAAGAAGTACCGGGTCGCCCCGTTGTGCCTTAGGGCACAGCCGACTCCGGATTCGGTCGTCTCGGCAGCGGCCAAGAAAAAAGCGGGGGGGGGCATCTGCTTCATCTTCAACTTCCCCACCGGACAGCGAGGGAAAGAAACTGGACTCCATGGGACGAGTCATCTCGTCGGCGGCGACGCTGATCAAGGTGGCCAATGCCCTAGCAATTATGGCCCGCTACGACAGGGAATTGTGGTACAAAATCACCCCCCCCCTGTTGGATTTCCTACCGGACAAGAGGGCAGAGGCCCTGGCGATCCTACAGGAAGGTGAGGTGGCGTCGGACCACGCTATAATGGTAGCCACGCCATTGCCGACACCGGTTTCCGCCAGTTGGGCTGCGGCGTTTGCCTTAGACGGCAGGGGTGGCTCAAGGCGACGGATTTCCGCCAAGACGTACAGGCCAAGGTTTTGGACGTGCCCTTCGACGGGAACAATCTGTTTGGAAAAACAGTCGATGAGTCACTGCAGGCCATCAAGACCGACACAGAGACGGCTGGAGCCTTGGGAGTTCTGCAGCAACGGCGGCCACCCTTTCGGAACTCCGGAGGCAAGCAAGGTACCTCCAAATGATTCGGCGGCGGCTCCTCGAAGTACCGTCAGTCGGCCCGCTCCTCGACGCAAGAAGCTTACAAGGGACGAGGCAAGTCGGGTGGATCTCGCTGTCGTCGCCAGGGAGGGCAAGGCTACTTCCAAGCAAGACTGAACCGGCCGTTGCGTCGTGCCCCCACCGAAGCAACCCGGTGTGAGGCCGGCTGACAAAGTTCGTCAGCGTGTGGGAGTCCATCTCCACCGACCGTTGGGTGCTGGATGCCCTGGCCCACGGGCACACTCTGGAATTTCTCAAGAAGTGCCCCCGAAATCCTCCCGTTGCCAGGAAGGAAAACCACGTCCCTCAACTGCTGTTAGAGGTAAGGGTGATGCTCAAGAATGGAGGCATCGAGCTCGTCCCAAGGCGGCTCTGGGGCTCCGGAGTTTACTCCAGACACTTCCTCGTCAGAAAGCAGACAGGAGGATGGCGTCCCATCCTGGACCTGCGTCTACTAAACAGATACATCAAGGCACAGAAGTTCTGGATGGTCACCCTCCAGCACGTGCTGGGCCAGCTGGAGGAAGGCGACTTCCTATCGTTGGATTTGGAAAATGCGTACTTTCACATCCCCATACTAAAAGGACACCAAATGTTTCTCAGGATCGTGGTCCAGGGACGGCACTACCAGTTCAAGGCCCTCCTATTCGGATTGAAGTTGGTGCCCAGGGTATTCACCAAGTGCCTAGCGCTGGTGGCAGCGCGGCTGCGCCTGCAGGGGTTCCACTTCTACCCCTACCTGGACGATTGGCTCATCCGAGCAAGAACAAGGGAACTCGCCGTTGAAAACACAGCTTAGACCGTCCGGCTACTCGCGGACCTGCGATTCTCAATCAACTTCCCAAAATCCCACCTGGCTCCATCGCAGGTCGCACTGTTTCTGGGAGCCAGGTTGGATACAGTAGCGCGATTGGCCTTGCCGTCGGAGGAAAGGACGAAGGCCATCCTGGGCAAGGTGCAGCGTCTGCTGGCCACGGACGTGGCCAGGGTGAGGTCCATGAAGTCCCTCCTCGGGATGATGTCCTTGTGCATCTACCTTGTGCGACTGTGCAGGCTTCGAATGCGCCCTCTACAGGAGTTCCTCGACGCCCGTTGGATGCAAGCGACCGGCAGCTTCCAGGACAAGATCTCGCTCAACGATGTATTCCGCCAAGCTATTCGGTGGTGGGGCACCCGCGCGCATCTCGCGGCGGGCACGGACTTTCAGACCCCAGCACACCAGGTGACGACGGATGCCTCCCTGGAGGGGTGGGGAGCGCACACCGGAGATCTTCACGCGAGAGGCCTCTGGCTCCCGGAGGAGAGGACACTCCACATCAACATACTGGAGCTCCATGCAGTGTTCTGGGCCCTCAGGTCCTTTCTCCCGTCCCTCAAGGGCAAGGTGGTGAGGATCTTCACCGACACCACCACCACGATGTTCTACATCCGGAAGCGGGAAGGAACAAAATCCCCAGCCCTGTCCAAGGAAGCTCACGATCTGTGGCACTGGGCCGTTGCCCGGGGATGTTTCTGGTACCCTTTCATCTGGCAGGGACAAACGACACAATCGCCGACTCGCTCAGCAGGGAGCTGCGCTCGTGCCACTAGTGGCAGCTGCGTCAGGATCAAGTGCATCGACTCATTTAACGATGGGGCAAACCCCAGATCGACCTGTTAGCGACGGCAACGAACTCCAAGTGCCAGAGGTTCGCCAGCAGGTTTCCCCAGCCAAGGAGCATGGGCGATGCTGGGCGTCCCCTGAGACGGCCTGTTCCTGTATGCGTTCCTGCCGTTGCTACTGCGACTTGTCAACCTGCTCAAGAGGTCCCGGTGCAGGATGATCCTCGTCGCACCGGCATGGCCGAGGCAGATCTGGTTCCCAGACCTTCTGGACTTGTCAGCGTCCCCACCAGTCAAACTGTCGATGGATGCAGATCTTCTCTCCAGAGAAGGAGGCGCCATCCTTTTTTTTTATTTTTTTTTTTAATTTCTTTATTGGCATTTCAAACAACTACATAAACAGCATTTCACTAAGCCCCTCCCCCCACCCCCTAGTACGCGTTTGAGAGTAACTTTAGTGAGTCCAGAGGATTAGGTAAGCTATATATATTTTAAAAAAAATAAAAATAAAAAATAAATAAAATAAAACTATTGTTTCGTGAATGACCCATCCAGTTTGATCTCCTCGCCTGTGGAGGTATAACAGTCTCATTGTCCAGCCTCCATTTCTAATTTCTGAAATCAGGCAGAAGGCCCTTCCCGGGGTCCAGTTACGTAGGGGATCCTTGCACATTAGAGGATGCAGAGACAGTCCTTTCCGGCTGGTTGAGAAGGTACACCGTGTATGCATCCCATATCCGACTGTCTCGTTGATGCCCTGCCCGCAGCACGCCCCAACGTGCCTCCTTATTACAATACAGTATGTCTCGCGACCATTGCTCAACCGTTGGGCTCCGTTTTTGACCCCACCTCATAGCCATGCGGCGTTTCGCCAAGATCAAGAGGAGGCCCACCAATTGCCTAGTCTCCTTAGGTATCTGCTTTGTATATCCCAACAGGGCCATCATTGGATCTGGTGGGAACCGCTGCCCCACAATATCCCCAATGACCCCAAACACCCGTTGCCAAAAATACTCTGGCTCCATGCATCCCCATGCCACATGCAAAAAATCTGCCATCTCTTGGTGACATCGGAGGCATGCCCCGGATCTCTGAGGGAAATAGCTCTTTAACTGAGCTGGGGAATAATAATTCCATTTTAAATCTTTACATCAGATCAGCTTATAATTAGAGTTGACCGCCCCTTTCTTGGTCATCTTGCAACAGTATTCCCATACATCATCCTGAATCTCCCGCCCTAGGGACCTCTCCCACAACCCTTTCGAAGATAACCCCATGCTAGTCCTGTCCCTCATCGCCAATCCATACAATTCGGAAAGTATGCGCCTCCCTATATCCCCCCAAGTACCCTATCCAACAGCGCGGCAGCCCCAGGTGGTTCAGGAAAAGAAGGAAACAGCCGTTGGAGCGTCACCCTCAATCTATAATACAAAAACATATCCAGTGCCGACAGGTCTCCCTTTTCCCTCATTCGATCAACAGAAAGGGGTTCTGGTGAGCCCAGCGATCAGCTCCAAGTCCTTTCACTTTATCACGGCTTCCCCCCCTTACAGGTCAGCCGGTGCGCTCGGTAGATCAATCCTCCAGGATTTGCACGTCGGTGCGGGCTGCCTCCGCAGCAACCACCGCCCGCTCCCTTCCAAAGAGCCAGCTACCTGCGGCCCTCAACACCGGGTTCGCAGCCTCTCCTCCAAGGGGCACGGGGCTGTCATCAGGGAGAGAACCAAGCCGCCAACCGACTCCCCCACTCTCTCCCGGTCGCTGCAACAGCCGCCGCCTCAGCTATCCCCGTTGCGTGGCCGCAGCGCTGCTGCTGTACTGTGGTGCCGCAATTCACCGCCGACCCTCTCCGTCAGGCCCAATCCGGTTAGCTCCTCTCATCACCCCCGCTTGGGCCTCCCTCCGAGAGAACGCTCTCAGCGGCTCCACTCACCAAACCACTGGTGCTCCGACAAGGGAGCGGCACCACGCCTCTCCCGTTACTTTCCGTAGAATGCTCCTGAGCGGAAACAGCGGAGAGCCGCCCCAACGCGCATCCACTGGCCTCCTCCTCTTCCACTCCCCGGAGCGGACGCTGGGGTCGGCGCACTCCTACGCCACCCGCATCTTCGGTCGAGGGACGCTCTGGGCAGCTCTCCTCCCTGCACCACTAGCATCGGGCAGGAGAGGGAACCCCACTTCTTCCGTCTCCCCCAGTCAAGTCCTTCCAGGCAGGGTCCGAAGCCACTCCGCACTCCCAGAGGGCCGCACCTCTGTCACTCCTCCCTGGAGCGGGCAACCGCGGCCGCCTCACAGCATCCGTATCACGTCTTCTCGGCTGCAATCCCCCAACAAAGATCGCAGTGGGAGCCACACACATTGCAAATGCCGACGTCGTTAAAAAAAGCAGGAATCCCTTCGCAGAGACGCCGGATTTCGTACCGGATTGAAAAGGTGCTGGAGAGCGTTACGGGCCTGCAGCCATCTTGGTCAGGCTCACTAGCGCCCCCCCAAGGAGGCGCCATCCTTCATTACGACCCAGAGTCGCTGAACTTGCCGGCCTGGCTCCTGCAGCACTAGAGTTTGGAGGGTACGATATCCCGGCGGACTGCAGAGAGGTTCTTGCAAAGGCCAGGGCGTCCTCAACTCTCAAGTGCTACGGACACAAGTGGAAGAGGATCTTTGTCTGGTGCTGTGCACAGAAGATTAACCCTCTACGGATTACAGCCCCTCAAGTGCTACCGTACTTGCTGTCGCTGGCCAAAGCTGGACTAGCTCATGCTTCCATCAAGATACATCTGCCAGCGATTTCCCAATACACCAGAACTGCAGTACAGTCATCCCTGTGGTCTCATCGCCTGGTGAAGGAGTTTATGAAAGGACTGTTTTGGTCGTTCCCGCCGGTGAAGGCGCCAGCCCCGGCATGGGAGCTCAACGTGGCGCTGACCAGGCTCATGGGCCCGCCATTTGAGCCTTTGCATTCGTGTAACTTGTTCCACCCCTTCACATGAACATGATGTAATCCAAGATGTTCAGCCACTCCACACTGCTCTGCATACACCTGCAACCAATGGATACACCAGTCCCCCGAAATCCACACACTGCCTCCTGAAAGCCATAGCCATAGCTATGTGCACTCCTCTCAGCAAACGGACCTTCTTCCACACTCTCTCCTTATATACCACACCCAGGAAACCTAATTGGCTAATCCCCTGGACTGCACAGTCCCATTTCCATGCCTGGCATCCTCAAAAACCTGATGTGGCACATGCCATCTGCGGACTACCGCGCTGGCGCTGGACGTGGCTAGATCGTCCAATTCAAGGTGTGGGGGACAGAAGTTAAATGCAAGGTAAGTTATGTACTCTTTAGTGTTGTCTCTGAAGAGGGGCATGTAAACAAAGTTTTTTTTTTTTTTTTGTTGCTTTTATCTTGTTTTTTGTTTGCAGAGACAATAAAGTCACAAACCCCTAACTGTCCCCTTCACAATGGATAATCACAATATCTGGACTTTTAAAATATGCCATACTCTTGCAGAAAGAAAGCAAGATTACCCCGTTTGAGCCACAAACTGCATGCCAGGAAACTCCCACTTCTGGCAACTCTATATCTCCAAGAATGCCATGATTCTTAGCATGTACCTTCAATGAGTGAATTGAAGAGTTCTCCCAGAATCCACACACTCTGCCTTCTGAAAGACATAGCCATCTGTACTCCTCTCAGCAAACACACCTTCTCCTTGCATATCACACCCAGAAACCTTATTGGCCAATCCCTTGCGCTGAACAGTCCTGTTTCCATGCTTGGTACCCTCAAAAGACTAGGATGTGGCACGTGCCATCTGCGGACTACCACGGTGTCCGTGGACAGATCGTCCAATTGAAGGGTATGGGGACAGAAATTAAACCCAATGTGAGTTATTTACTCTTTAGTAGTGCCTCTGAAAAAACTTTTTTTTCCAGGTCTTTTAAAAAAAAAATGTCCTACACTTACTAACATGCACTCTGTCATTTTCACAAGAACTTTATGAGTACATTCTGAATATTGGCAAGAAAGATTGCATTGACACAAATTGTAAAAGTGATGCCATCACTAAACAAAGAACGTCTACCATCCTCCAGAATGTTCTCATTTGGGAAGGATGACATCCCAACACTGTACATAAATGTACACACCCCTTTGTTGACAAGGTGCCTTCCTACGTCTTTTTTAGAATTAAAGATATTGGGGCATCTCCACAGAGCCCTAGGAGGTATATGTGAAAATATTACCTTTCCACATGGAAACAGCTGCATTAGTGCCTTGAGAAATTCTTTCAACATACTCTGCAAACTTATTGCACTAATATACCCCAAACTCTGTCCTCCACAATGCACCACAATGACATATGTTTACAAAGTGCAAATAAACCCTTCAATTTTTGCCTAGGCACACCACAGAGCCTCCACTCCCTCCGATCCAAGGTTAGCAGAAATGCCACCTATTTCTGTGTACCGTTGCAAATTAACCATGTAACAATTTCTCACCATCCACACACTAAGCCTTTTCATCGCTGCAACCACAGCCATCTTCCCTATACACAGCAGTGAAAATAAGTATTACCCTCTTCCTATAAAGCCCAACCAGAACATCTGATTGGCTAATCCCCACAGTCCCCTTTCCATGCCAGACATCTTGAAATCACCTGGATGTGGCACACCCTGTCTGCGGACTACCATGTTGTCCACGGACCCTGTAACGCAGGGCACCCCTTCACTTTCCGCTTCAATCTTTGCAGTACTTCCTCATTGGCTACTGTCAAGCAGTCACACACCCATCCACCAAACGCATCCAAAAACTCTGCATCTAACTCTGTCCTCTCAGTTCAACACTTCGGATGTTCTGTTGAACACTCAGTATTCCCAAGCACCTGCAAAAAAAAACTACTAGAAACATCTCCAAGATTTCTATTTGCAGATTCAACCACATATGCATCCACAAAGTACAGGTATGCATATATTTTGAAAAAGTAAATTTCCAATCTTTTACAAATGCATGTAAACATGGTTCCTGCCACTTACCTGCATATCCTACTCAATAATACTCTCGTTTGTCCCATCGCCTGACATCAAGTGCTTGGAAAGTTTTCTTTTAATGAACCTTTTAATAACCGCTTCAAAACACACGTTTTCAATTTCAGTCGCACGGTTTGTCTTTTGTGAAAGAAAAGAAAACCACATTTAAAACATTTCCACAGCATGTTAAAGTGCCATATCCTGTGTGAAAGTTCAATATATTACCAGGACATGCATACTTGCCTATATCACCTATTATCATGTACAACCTGTTATTTTCTGCTTTCATTCTGTCACTTTTAACACCACTTCTCCCACTAATAAAGTTGCACTAAAATTCCCTCAATGCAAACTAAAAACGAAAACTGTATGCATGTTACTTAAGCATGACATATACATAGAATGAAAAATGGCAAAATGCAATGCATATAAAACTATTCATTTCAGCACCATTTCAAGTAAAACAATTAAATGCATGTATACATTTACAACAGCGCTGTGTGTACTTTATAATGAAAGAAAATGGTAATTTCTCCAGCATATTGCAATAACACGCGGTGCGTCCAATTTCATTAAGTTTCCCACACATGCATAATTGCTAACAATCTCCTTTCTAATCTGTACATGCTTATGGCCTTTTTGATTTTTCTCTGCATTCTGGGACTTGCACTTCACCTTTTCTAATGCAAATAGTGAAACCACAACTCCACAAAACAAACAAAAGAACCATCATTTAATAAGCAAGTACAAAATACAATACATCCCATTCGCAAGTATGCATGTACTGACAAAATCAACCTTCACACAAGTACCACTTAAAAGTGTACAAATATTTTCAATATCCATTTCTTTTTTTTTTTTTTTAGAAAGAATTCACGCACAGTGCTGCTATAAATCCACAAAACCACTTTTTACCTTTTAATGTCCAGCCTCCCAAAAATGATAGCTTTTTAAACACTCTGCATTTTCAATTGTATAAATGTCACACTTTATTGCTACGGCCCTGTGGGGCATACTTATCATGGAACCACCAGCCCTATTAGCAACATTGCCAGTGCTCCTGTGTCCCCATTCCCATACAGTGCTGTGGAACTCCACAGAAATAGGGACTAACATTTTCCACCACCTGACTTTCCAGGCCAACATGACCTGTAATGTCCTGGTGCCACTGGGAAGCTAGCTGCCAAACCATTATGAATCTGGTGGCAACCCATCTACAGCAACGGCCGGGTTACCACCATACACGTAATCACGTCCAATGTTACTAACTCTTCTTCCCAACAGCTCCTCCTACATTTCAAAATAATGTATTTTTTGTTCTAAAATTACTTCACCATTACCATACATACCCACACATTTTCTTATTTGCCAATTGCAGTGAAGAACAACCTCCTGGAAGACAACAATGTATCTCCTAGAATACGACAACCTGAATAAAACTATTATTCACATCCTACAAAGTAAGTGTACTACTGTAGTAGTATTCTGTTACTCATACAGTACAGTGTAGCCGCATACTAGCCTTCAAAATCCTTTGAAACCAACAGCATTTACTTCACTCTTATTCATTGTACCTCACCAGGTACATCCTTTGTATTCTCATCCCAACACCATTATCGTAACACCCATTATTATCATGAAAACATTCTAATGTCCTTACTTATTCATGTACACTAGCACTCTTATGCACTAACCGAATCCCTTCACACACAGCTACTTTTACAAACTTCCCAACCAGAACTAGCAGCCCATTGCACAATCACACAGCCCTCTGTCTCCCCTCCTATTCACACTCATTCACAGTGCATGCAAATATATTCCACAACTTTCAAACCCACACTTTCCTTTTTTCTCCAACAGAGAGAACAGAATGCCTACTAAAAAGCAACTCTGTAGAAAACAAAATAAAAAATAGCAGATAAAAACAAAAGCATGCAAAATACTCATCCACCAGTAGCAGAATTTATAGCAAATGTTCAAACAAAACTTCTAATACAGTCAATGAAACTGAACCAGCTAGCACTAAAACGAAGGCCCATCTTCCAAAAAGTACAAATAAAAACAAATGTATAAAGAAGAATGAAACTTCTAATAACGCTACCACTATATCTACCAATGTTAACGTAGGCACAGTTAAGCATTCCCAAAAATTCATTTCATAAAAATGTTCCACCGTAGAGTACCTCAGAATCTTATAAAAACAGCAGAAAAGTCACTCGACCCTTAAAAATTACCACAGAAGACTAATCCTGGAAGCTCTCATTGACAGCGCAATGCCCCTCAAATGAAAATTGTTTCTATTTTAACCAGAATGAAACCACTAACAAAATTAATCAGTAAACTTCAAAAAGTACCTCTAAACATCTGCAATGTCAACATAGATGCCTTTTGCGAACTTCTGTGCAGGTGAATGGATTCAAACAAGCAATACAAAACCATATTATAATGAAGAGGCTTATAAACAAAACAGAAAACCCAATTGCCACACATAGTAGTGGCCGAGACTATGAAATGCTAGACAACACCACTATGGCGCAAGAAACCATTGTTGAAAAAATATCCCCAACAAACTTGCAATCATCTATTCCTTCCACCCAACCAATCCGTCCAGTCTACAAATGGCCATGCACCTCAATGTGTACCATACGGAAACTATCCTTCAAATCTTTGACAATTCCTCAATCACTACGTAAAAGACAAAATTAGAATAAAAACTTTGCAAACCATGGACTCCTCTCCAGTGCGCAATTACACTGTACTGCGAGGACATTCATTTTCCTGCATTTCGGGACCTGCATTTCGGGACCTGCTTGCAAAAGCACTTTCCACCACATCAAAATGTTACCAACACACCATTCCACTATACAGAATCTTCTCCAGAGACTGTACTATGCAAAAAGTCCTGTTTTACAACTGCAACATTTTAATAACATTCTCCTACATGGGACAGACAAAGAACTCCTTCAGCAAATAGACCACACCCAAAGTAAATATTTTGGAAATGAAGCTCTCTTACAAAATTCAGAAACTTTAGAGAAGATTAGTGAAAACCTTACAAATGCCAATCTTGTACAAAAATCAAATAGCAAAGTTTGAAGGCACATCTGCAGAAGTACCAAACCAAGTATGTTTGTTGTTGCAGAACTTTTTTATAAAAAAACACAAAAACTATAGATATGATATACAAAATAGAAGACAATGAGGAATCCCAATGGTTCCAATTAGTTCTATATCTTCTAACAGAAAACTAATACAAAGTAACTGACCCCTTAGTACGTTGCACATATTGCAATACATAGCTTGATAATAACCAAATGCCTTCACGTGCTATCACTACTAACTTGGAAATATTCCCACTTCCCAAACCCCTCCAGCAGCTTAATTTATACGAGAGCATTCTAATCCAAACTGTACATCCCTTTCAAGCTATAATACACCTTCAACCCAAAACAGCCAAATTGCCTCCTTCTGAATTACTAAAAGGCGTTTGTGGCAAAGTAGTTTATTTGCCATTGGATCTTAAAGAAAATGTAGAAACTCCTAGGAGTGCAACGGCCATTAGATCAATCTTTGATTGTCCTAGTTAATGGTGTACCAACGAAAGACACATTTGGCAATAACTAGTACACTTAAAGTTAGAAAAGCCCTACAATATCTAAAAGAAAACAATGACTACTACAAAGATATAAACATTGAACAGAACTTAAGGGAAACAACCCAAATAATTTGGGATTCCTCACCAACTGGCCAATTTGAACTTGTGGATCCTATTACGGCATCCAATAATTTAGATCGTATACAATTCACCTACTGCACTCTAAAGACACCATAGACGATGCATTGGAGACCTATTAAATGTGTCAAGCCAAAGGATCTCCAATCAGCATGTGGGAGAAAAGTGTAAAAGCATGTGCCTTTCCTCTACTCTTTCCTACAGGAAAAGGGGGAAGATATGACGAGAGATCTTCACAAATAACAGCATCAGAATACTGCTTTTTACAAATGTATTCTGAAGACCCCATATTCACACAATGTTGAATATATATTCTACCTTCTGTTCCAAAGTGAAGTAGCAACTCTGTTACAGAGTCGCACACAAATTGAAAACCAGCTCCACTTTTTTAAACCTGTCTGCTACTAAACTTCTTCAAAAGATAAAATACAAAGATTAAGTTTTGCAGTCAAGTATCAAAAATCTCTTGGCAAATGTGTGGTACGAAAGAATACTGGTTCCAACGTCACACGGATGGTAATGCAAGACTAATCTTTGCTTTTCTGTGAAAAAAATATAGCATAATATGTTGGATAGGATAGTTCACAATGTCGAATTGCATTCAATCTCACATTGATGTATTTTTTAGACCCTCATAATTAGTACATTCCAAGTACTATGTTTCAAACGGTGTATGCTAAGGAACCTTGGCAAACCCACATGGTTTGTCACTTTTAAGTTCTGCAGAATATGCATGTAATGACTTGCATGACTTCCTATGGATAGCAAGCCAAAACAAAGAAGAGATGGACATAAAAACACTAGAACTCTGCTCTCTTGACCTTGTAAATGTATCCAGATGCTTTCGCCACCACTTTATTGCCATGCTGCGCTTCATCTGTAATAAAAGTATCTCTCCCCTCAGAGAAGTGGAACACTTCTTTTGAAGAAAAGAATATCAATCCAGAGGAGCGCCACACATCCACATGCTTTTGTGGGTAAACGATGCTCCTAAATTTGGTCATGACACTGATACCACTGTTTTGCACTTTATTCACAAATACATAACCTACGACATCCCTTCAGAAACCAAACAGTGACCTACATAAACAAATGGTACGCTTCCAAAAACTTAAGTGGTGCAAATACTGCCCACACAGATATACTACAGCAAATGCTGCTTAGGTTTCCCTAGACCAGTTTTAGAAAAAGGACTAGTAAACAGCTTCAAGGCAAATCGCCTAAAAACACATACTGCATTAAAAGAAACAAAACTTAAAAGTACATCAATGGTTACAATGCAATCATTGCCCTCTTATGGAATGCAAACATAGATATACAATATATTGCAGACAATGGTCACAGCCTACCTAACCAAAGCTGATAAAACAGAGCTAAAAGACCTCTGGGATGAAACATCTGACAAACCACTGTCACAAAAATTGTACAACATTGGCATATAAATGCTCTCCCATAGAGAATGTGGATGCTACGAAGCTGTAGACTGCTTAACAGGCTCATCCTTGTATGGCAAATCTGAACACATCGTCTGGCTAAGCCTTGGTCCAGCTGCATCTAGAAAGAGTGCTGAAATCCTACCAAGACATAGAAACATTAGCCAAAAATGTTACCAACAACCCGGACATTTTGAAAAACAATGTATTAGACACACATACTACCCAAACAGAAGTACTGCTTGGAAAGCATGTGCCTGTAGCACATAGCCCAAAATGTCTCTTACAAGAATGTTAAACCAGATGAAAAATGTAGAAAATACGGGGTCTCAGCTTGTGAAGGGCTCCTCGTCAAACCAAACCCAGACTAATTAATCATATGACGTCATTTAAAACTCCTCAACATAGAGAACATTACTACATCGCCCTACTGCAACTGTTTAAACCATGGAGAAACGATGATTTATTAGGATCCCATGAATCATTTGAAGCTGCATTCAATGCAAATTAAAGCAGTATATAACACATGTCAATTTCAAGCAATGCAAAAAAATGTTGGACAATGAACGTCAACAAGAGGAAGTTCAAGCACAATTAAATGAAGACACTGCTGAGGACAGTCAACCTTCTGTTAAAGGAAGCCAAGAACCACTCGGAGAGCCAATAAATGAAGCAGAATTAGCATTGGCTGAAGTAGAGCACACCATGTATCAATAGGAGGAATCTGAAGAAAACTTGGCACTGCTGAAATCGCAACTAAATGATGAACAACTTAGCATTTTCCTAGAAGTGACAAAAGAAATTGAACATGGTTTTGCAGCATGAAAGTTAAACTTGTAGCTGTCAAAATTATAAACCTGTACTCCTCTGTGGTGAAGCTAGTTCTGGAACAACATTCTTTAAAAAAAAAGGAAATTCCTGAAAAAGTTAACAATCTTTCAGCTGTTGTAACAGCCCCCACAGGTTTAGCTGCCTACAACATAGGTGTTAATTTACACAGACCACTGCTCCCTCCAGTAGAACACCAAAACAAATTGGAGTAATACAAACCATCAAAAGAAGCTGCTGCTGAAGTATGCAGAATTCTGAAACAAATGCAAATGCTTCTAATAGATGAGGTAAGCATGGTCTCCAACCTAATGTTGGCTTTAATTCACCTAGGATTAAAAGAAGTCCTTAAAATGGACTAAGTACAACTCTTTGTAGGAAAACATGTTTTATTGTTTTTGGAGATCTCCTACAATTAACACCAGTGAAAGGCAAACCTATTTTTCTCCAGCATGGGGTCTGGCATGGATTCACATGCTCATGAATATTCCCCGTCGTCAGGCTGGGAATCCTCGGTAAAGAAAAAACCAGTATCAGTTTCGTTTCTGATCTGTCTTTCGTAGTAGTAACCAATCACTGGTCTCTGCGTCATACTGACCACAGCCAATGACTGCCCTCTACCTAAGCCCCGCCTCTGGCAGCCATCTTCAGATTTTTACCGCACGTTCATGTGTTGGGATCCTCGTGCTATTGCTCTCGAGCGTTAGTGCTATTTTTTCACGTTTTTTCTCAAAACTTTGTTTTTTTCGGTCAAAAGAGCCTCAAGCTCCACCGACTCTCCATCCGATCAACGGGGACCCGTGTCGGATTGGTCTACGCCCCTCAAGGGTGAAGATTCGTCGAGCTACGCTTTTGGAGGACTCCAGAAGTTTCTCAGGCCAATCTCGGTCATGGCCCAGGAGAAGGGAAGCTCGACGCCCGGAAAGCTGTTCAGGGTCTGCCCTGGATGCCAGCTGCAGAATGTCTTTAAGGAAGACGAACACTCCTTTTGTCTTTACTGCCTAAAGACGCACGTGGAGAAGGACTGTGCGTTTTGCGGCAACATGTCGGAGCGGACCATGAAGGACCGCCATCAACGTCTCGCCAACTGGCTGGAAGGGAAGAGCCGTCCGGCGAGAAGAAGAAGAAGCAATCCGAGCGGTCTTCTAAGACCTTTGAGGACGCCCCGGCGACGGGGGTCCAACATAAGGCCAAGCACCGCGAGTCCGCTGGCACCGGGAGCGCCGAACGGTCGGGCTCTACGGGCACCAGGCAGGGCGCACCCTCCCCGGCACCATCAACCACGAGCCAACGCTCTGGGTCGGGTAAGAGGAAGGCCGAGCACCCGGCGAAGCTCCTGGAGAGGCCCCGGTCGAGCTCGAAGGCGGAGGGGGAGCGAGGCAGTGTCCCCCCCCTCAAGGAGAAGGCGGTGAGCGCACCAAGGGTGGTGAAAGCCTTAATCCATCCGGCCAAGGCCTCTATCGAGACAGTCGCGGCGGCCCTGGCTCAGCCTGTGGAGGCTACGCCGGTGGTGGCGACCTCGGGGCTCAGAGTCTCCCTGCCACCGCGGAGGGAGTCCTCTTTTATGCCCATCGACAGGACCCCCGTGAAACCTCCGACGGAGAAGAAAAAGGGGGGGCAGGAGGTCGCCGTGGATTCGGCCTCAACCTCTGAGGAAGAACTGATCGAGGTCTTAAGCCACGGCGTTGGCGTGGAAGAAGACCAGCCCGTCGGGAGGGATCCTGACGCAGGAGACGACGACATTGTCGAGGGTACCGACGGGGCCCCTGACCGCCCGTCGGATTCCCCTCTGCCAGTGCCGCAAGACAACTCGGCGGCCATTTTGTTGGCTATACAGTCCTTATGCTCGGAGATAAGGACGAGACTGCCATTACCAGTGGAGGAACCACTCCCGTCGGGGGACCCGGAACCAGGCCCTTCGGGCAGCCCCCCTCCTAAGAAAAGAAGGATTCACCCTCCACCTCCTTTTCAGCCGTCGCGCCCCGTTCAGCCCTCCTCCCCGTCCACGACTCGAGGGGATGATACGGGGACTGACACGGCCGCAACGGGTACGGACGACGAGGATCTGCCGTCGTCTCCTCCCACCCGGGCTTCCCCGCCTGACGAGATTGGATCTTTTCACTCCATGATCGCCAGGGCATCCAAGCTCTTCCAGCTCTGCCCTGAGGAGAAGAAGAAGGAAGGTTTCCTTTATCAGCAGCGCAAGGCCAAGAGGAAGACGGTCCTCGCGGTACCTCTACTGGACGATATTTGGGATGAGGGCCTCGCCCTCCTCAAGAACCCATCCACGACGCCGGCTAGAAGAGACCGGTACGAGAAGAAGTACCGGGTCCCGGACGCGGCCCCCTTGTGCCTCTGGGCGCAGCCTACCCCGGACTCCGTCGTCTCCGCGGCGGCCAGGAAGAAAGCGGAGGGGGGGTCGCGGCCTCCACGTCGACTTCCCCGCCGGACGGCGAGGGAAAGAAATTGGACACGATGGGGCGCAGGGTCATCTCGTCTGCAGCGACGACGATTAAGGCGGCTAACGCCTTGGCTATCGTAGCCCGGTACGACAGGGAGCTGTGGTACAAGCTGGCTCCCCTGCTGGACTTCCTACCGGACGACAAGAGGGCGGATGCCCTGGAGATCTTGCAGGAAGGTGAGGTGGCGTCGGACCACGCCATCACTATTGCGACGGACATCGCCGACACTGGATTTCTCCAGTTGGGCAACGGCGTGTGCCTTAGGCGGCGTGGATGGCTCAAGGCTACTGACTTCCGTCAAGAGGTACAGACCAGAGTCCTGGACATGCCGTTCGATGGGAACAACCTGTTTGGGAAAACAGTGGAGGATTCCCTTCAAGCCATTAAAGCGGACACGGAGACAGCCCGGGCTCTCGGGGTTCTTCAGCAACGGCGGCCGCCCTTTCGAAGCGGCGGAGGCAAGGGCGCCTCCAAAGGTTCCGGCGGCGGATTTTCCACCTACCGTCAAGCGGCCCGTTCGTCGTCTCAGGAAGCTTACAGGGGACGAGGCAAGTCAGGCGGACCCCGCCGTCGTCGCCAAGGAGGTCAAGGCGGCAAAGCCTCGTCTAAGCAGGATTGAACCGGCCGTGGGGTCGGGCCCCCACCGAAGCACCCCGGTGGGAGGCCGGCTGGCGAGCTTCGTCAGCGTGTGGGAGTCCATCTCCACCGACCGTTGGGTGCTGGACGCCCTAGCCCAGGGCCACGCGCTCGAGTTTCAAAGAAGGTGCCCGCGCGTCCCCCCTGTGGCCAGGAAAGAGCTTCACGTCCCTCAGCTTCTCCGGGAGGTAAGGGCGATGCTAAGGAAGGGCGCCATCGAACTCGTCCCAAGGAGGCTTCGGGGCTCCGGAGTTTACTCAAGATACTTCCTCGTGAAGAAGAAGACGGGAGGATGGCGCCCCATCCTAGACCTACGACGGCTGAACAAGTTCATCAAGGCTCAGAAGTTCCGGATGGTCACCCTCCAGCACGTCCTGGGTCAGCTGGAGGAGGGCGACTTCCTGTCGTCGTTGGATTTGGAGGATGCCTACTTCCATATTCCCATCCTAAAGGGGCACCGAAAATTCCTCATGTTCGTGGTCCAAGGGCGTCACTACCAGTTCAGAGCCCTTCCCTTCGGTCTACGGTCGTCACCCAGGGTATTCACCAAGTGCCTTGCACCAGTGGCGGCGCAGCTGCGCCGAGAGGGGTTCCACGTCTACCCCTACCTGGACGACTGGCTCATCCGAGCCAAGACGAGGGAGCTTGCCGTGGAGCACACGGCAAAGACCGTCCAACTTCTCACGGACCTGGGATTCTCCGTGAACTACGCCAAGTCCCACCTGGTACCCGCGCAAAACGCACTGTTTCTGGGAGCGAAGCTCGACACAGTGTCCCTTCTGGCCTCCCCGTCGGAGGAAAGGACCAGGTCCATCCTGGGCAAGGTACAGCGGATGTTGGTTTCCGACGCGGCCAAGGTGAGGTCCATCAAGTCCCTCCTCGGAATGATGTCTTCTTGCATCTACCTCATTCCCATGTGCAGGCTCCGGATGCGCCTGTTGCAGGAGTTCCTGGACGCGCGCTGGATCCAAACGACGGGCGGCTTCGAGGAGAGGATCACACTCGACGAGAGTTTCCGCTGAGCGATCCGGTGGTGGGGCACCCGCGCATCTGACGGCGGGCATGGACTTCCAGACCCCAGACCACCAGGAGACAGTGACCACGGATGCCTCCCTGGAAGGGTGGGGAGCGCACACCGAAAATCTGCACGCGAGAGGCCTTTGGCTCCCGACGGAGAAGTCCCTCCATATCAACGTCCTGGAGCTCCGTGCAGTGTTCTGGGCCCTCAGGTCCTTCCTTCCGTCCCTCAAGGGCAAGGTGGTGAGGATCTTCACCGACAACACCACCACCATGTTTTACATCAGGAAACAGGGCGGAACCAGGTCCCCAGCACTGTCCAAGGAGGCGCAGGACCTGTGGCATTGGGCCGTCGCCCAAAGGATGTTTCTGGTGCCGTTTCATCTGGCAGGGATAAAAAACACCATCGCCGACTCACTCAGCAGGGAGCTGCGCTCGTGCCACGAGTGGGAACTACGGCAGGATCTAGTGGATCGCCTCTTCCGACGGTGGGGCACACCCCAGATCGACCTGTTCGCGACGGCGACGAACTCCAAGTGCCGGAGGTTCGCCAGCAGGTTTCCCCAGCCGAGGAGCATGGGCGATGCTTTCTCGTTCCCCTGGGCGGGCCTGTTCCTATACGCGTTCCCTCCATTGCCACTACTGATCCGGCTCATCAACCAGCTCAAGAGGTCACGGTGCAGGATGATCCTCGTCGCACCTGCGTGGCCGAGGCAGATATGGTTCCCGGACCTTCTGGACTTGTCAGCGTCCCCGTCAATCAAGCTGCCAGTGGACGCGGACCTGCTCCCCAGGGAAGGAGGCGCCATCCTCCACCACGACCCGAAGTCGCTGAACTTGCAGGCCTGGCTCCTGCAGCGCTAGAGTTTGGAGGATACGACATACCGGCCGACTGCAGAGAGGTTCTTGCAAAGGCCAGGGCGTCCTCGACTCTTAAATGCTACGGACACAAATGGAAGAGGTTCTCTGTCTGGTGCCACGCACAGAAGATTAACCCTCTAAGGATTACGGCTCCCCAAGTACTGCCGTACCTGTTGACGCTGGCCAAAGCTGGACTGGCACACGCGTCCATCAAGATTCATCTTGCTGCGATCTCCCGATACACTAGAACCACGGGGCGGACGTCCTTGTGGTCTCATCGTCTGGTGAAAGAGTTCATGAAGGGACTGTTCAGATCGTTCCCGCCGGTGAAGGCTCCGGCCCCGGCGTGGGAGCTCAACGTGGTGCTGACCAAGCTCATGGGACCTCCGTTCGAGCCTCGGCACTCGGCCCCGTTGAAGTTCCTGTCGTGGAAAACAGCATTTCTTGTGGCCATCACCTCCGCACGACGGGTGGGAGAGATCCAGGCCCTTTCCTGCAAGGCCCCGTACTTGACTTTTCACGACACGAGGGTGGTGCTCAGGACGCACCCCTCCTTCATGCCCAAGGTGCCGTCGGACTTCCATCTCAACGAACTCTTGGTGTTGCCTGTGTTTTTCCCGTCGCCGTCTGAGAGGACTTTGCACTCGCTGGATGTGGCTAGAGCGCTGAAGTTCTACGTGGATCGCACAAAGTGTTTTCGGAAGACGTCACAACTCTTTGTGAACTTTGGACCTGTCAATCAGGGGAAGGCTCTCTCGAAGGCTTCCATTTCCAGATGGCTCTCCGGCTGTATCATGTACTGTCACCGGTTGGCAAACCGACCGCTGCCTGGCCGTCCGAGAGCACATTCCACCAGAGCGATCGCAGCTACCACGGCGTTCCTATCTGGTGTGCCCCTGCTGGACATTTGCAGGGCTGCTACGTGGAGGTCGACTCACACCTTCACGAAATTCTACTGCGTCGATCGGGATTCCAGGGAGGAGTCCAGGGTCGGCCAAGCAGTGCTGCGCAACCTGTTCGCCTGAGGTGAGCCTGGTGAGGAGGTAAGATTGCTTAATGTTGAGTTTGATGTGATGCTTAATGTTGAGCCTTTGCCACCTCCCGTGGTTGTGCATGTGGGTACTGCTATGTATTCTTTATTCATGAGCATGTGAATCCATGCCAGACCCCATGCTGGAGAAGGAACAAGTTACTTACCTGTAACTGTTGTTCTCCAGCATGGGTCTGGCATGGATTCACATGCGAACCCTCCCGCCTACCCCTCTGCGGCTCTTCACTTGGTCATACTGCCACTTCACGTGCTTCCAAATCTGAAGATGGCTGCCAGAGGCGGGGCTTAGGTAGAGGGCAGTCATTGGCTGTGGTCAGTATGACGCAGAGACCAGTGATTGGTTACTACTACGAAAGACAGATCAGAAGCGAAACTGATACTGGTTTTTTCTTTACCGAGGATTCCCAGCCTGACGACGGGGAATATTCATGAGCATGTGAATCCATGCCAGACCCATGCTGGAGAACAACAGTTACAGGTAAGTAACTTGTTCCTTAAAACCTTAGGACTCAAACAGTGCCCCGACACACTTGGCAGCATAGGAAATGTACATCTCTGTTAACATTTACAATGCAGAAAACAAACTCAAAACATGGGTCAGTCTGCAGACCTCACGTATACTAACATTTTAAAAAGAGTCTTTCTAAAGATGCACAATCTTATCTTAAATAGTAGACTCATCTATGAGCTATATGGGCATAAGACGTCTGCTCCTGGTGTCATGTAATATTTAGCACCAAAAAATGTAAAATGTATGTGCTTATTGACAACCCTAGCAAGCTGGTCACAATTCAGTGAGATTATGTTAAGAAAGGAAATGCAGCCAATAGTGCATATTAGCTCCACAGACAAACTGGAAGTGCACAGCGTGACACTCCCTGTGTGTCAACAAGCAACAGCATGACTAAACTTAGAAAAATGTATCTCCAACACAGCTGGTTTGGAGAAAATGTTAACTTGTTTCAACTGCAGAGTAACTCTGAAATATAACCTTGACTTGGAGCAAGGTTTAGTCAATTGAGCAATTGGTACAGTTGTTGGCTTCCAGACATATCCACATGACACCAACATTCAGTTTATCAACATCCACTTATGTTCCACTTGCATATGCAGTCACTATTCACAAATCACAAGGTTGACATTGGCAGCCCAGTCTTTAAGGGAGGTTTGATTTATATAGCATTGTCACGTCTACTCGAAGGACTATTTCTAGTCAATTTTGATGCAAACAAAGTAAAGGCTGACATTCCTTGCATCGTACAGTATAACAGACTATGTGCACTCTACACAACCCATCTCGATATGTACCCTGTCCCTGAAAAAGGCAAACTTTCTAAAAGAAAATTAATGCAAACAGAAATAAGAGATCTCTCAACAATACCACCAAAGAAAGTAAAAACAACTGCTACACCTAGTAGTACAACCACTAAACTATCTAGTGCAAACGCAAGTGCAGATCCATCAGCACAAAAAAGAGAAATGTTTTCTAAAGAAACAAATGGAGGTCCAGCAGATGACACAGAACATTTCAATTTTCCAACATAACTGGTGTAAATTGCTATGCAAATCTAGCAATCAACTTTCTGTTCCAATTGTTCAAAACATTTTCTTGAACGGCTCAGACCAGTTGTTTGCAAATGCTCGTCCTTCATAGAATTCCAACATATAATCCTGACAACACTTAGTGTGTCAGAAATAAGGCATGAATTGGACTACTGTGCAGGAATGGTAAAATTCACCATAAATGCACAGGAAGATCCACAAGAGTTTCTAATGTACTTCCTGCAAGTACTGGAAAGCAAAAATATACCTTTAAATGAAATCTTCCAGATTGCTTGCATACAAGTGGAAGTATACATGCACCCTCTGCAACTAAGTTGCACAGGATCCGGTCCCTAATGAACAATTTTTGTATGCATCTATACCTAATTGTGAATCAATTCCATTTCATCAGCTGGTGCAAAATGCAAATCGTGCGATATTATGCACAGTGTGCAATTCAGACAATTGTTCCAGCTTACACATAAACCCACATAGCCAATATGTAATACTAATGCTTTTAAGGTACAACATAGATGGTACCAAAAACTGCAAGCTTATTACCTTCACACATGGGCACCTATCTCTTGGCAAGCAAACCTTCACAACAGTAGGCATAATATACCACACTGGTGCCACAACCACTGCAGTTCACTATACTGCATACATTAAAAAAGATGTGGTTCAACTTGAATTCAATGACACTTCCATTACTCTTAAACATAGATTACCAGCAAATCTGACAAATGCCTACTTAAACCTAAATCTAGTCACTGACCTGTGATCGTGAGTTAGTGCACTTTAGAGATTCCCTTAAGTACTGCACAATTCAAACATAGTGTGAAAGTTAAATTCACATAAATGTACTACATTTTTTTGTAATGCTGTATAGTTTTTTTTCCCCCCAATGATTATGCAAACAGAAACAACTCCAAAACGCACAGTAATGTTGTTTCAACCATAGTACTTGGAACGTACTGATTATGAGGGTCTACAAACTGTAGTCACTGACCTGTAGAACTATCAACAGTTAGAATACACCAACTGGTATATAACTACATTTATAGTACTGCTATGTTTCTTTCAAATAAAAAACTGTTTGAATATGCCAACAGTTATCTACATACTTCAAAAATTCCTTTAAAAAAAAGTCCACCAGCACTTTCAAAAAGCAAAACACTGCATTACAATTCTTCCTACTGCAACACGGCTTGTAACAACAAATACACTTATCGGTGCACCTTAAATATTCCTCTAAATACTGCACTTTTCAAACAAACCTAGTGTGTCACGTAACGTCAAATAAATGTAGTTTTTTTTTCAATCCTATATGGATCTTTTTTCCCAATGATTATGCAAATAAAAACAGCAACTGTGCCAAGCGCATAGTAATGTTGGTTGAAACCTAGTACTTGGAATGTATTAATTATGAGGGTCTAAAAAGTACATGAATGTGAGATTGAATGCAATTCGACATTGTGAACTATCCTACCTAACATATTATGCTATATTTATTTCACAGAAAAAAAGCAAAGATTTGTCCTGCATTACCATGTAGAACAAAGTAAACCTGTACACCCAATGGTACATAAATCCTAAGTACTGTTTGCACTTCAATAGTATGGTAGCCCATGTTACAGATAGACAGTAGTGCCTGATGACTAAATGTTACAGGTAAGTTGGCATGCATATTAATACAATTAAGTGCATGGAAATGTCGCCATCGGTTACAGTTAGGGCGACAGTGCAGGAAGGAAAAACATAGATGCAGGATGAGATCTGATTAGGTAAATAGGTTTCAGCAGAAGATGCAACACATAGGATTCAGCAGAGGACAGTCGTAGGTGAGCCTGGAGACTGTTAATGTGTCTTGTCTGTAAGTCAGTTATTTACTTTGGCTCTGAAGGACCAGAAGGACTGTTCAGATCTGATCGTGAGAGGTAGAGAATTCCAACATTTGGTGGCCAGAACTGGGAAGCTGGCTCCTGCAGCTGTTTTTAGATTGTACCTGGGGATGCTGAGGCAGTGTGAGTAGAAGGATCTAATCGGTCTGGCTGGTTAGTTTCTAGATAATTTGTTAGAGGTATTTAGGGGTGGTGTTTGCACGCTTGTTATGCATAAATGTTTGTCAGAGTGAAATCTGTCGCATACTGGGAGCCAGTGGGCATTGCGTCTGAAGCTTGATATGTGGTTGGTCCTAGGGATACTGAACTCTGATCTTAAGGCATTTTTCTGTAGGACCTGTAGTCTATTGAGGCTTTGTTCTGAGCAGCCTAGGAAGAGAGTATTACAATAGTCTAACTTTGATAAGACTAGGGCCCTGGATAGCGTGATGCAGCAAGCAATTGTGGAACAGGTAGGATTTGCACGCATTGATCAACTTATTGGTACACGCAGTTGTGGAGGCTCTGGTGCTCACTTGTGTCTTGAGAGACAGAGTGGAATCTAAATATTCTCCCAGAGTTTTGACCTCCCTTGCAACCTTGATGGTGTTACCGTCCATGTTGAACGACATATAGAGAGGGTCGAGTTTAAGCCGAGCTTGTGATGCAATGATCCGGATCAGCGTCTTGTCATCCTTGAGACGCAAGCTATGGGCCGCTATCCATGCCTGAATTTCTAGGTAGATTTTATCAGGTTGGAATCATTTTCATAGCATCTAGTCAGCGAAATGAGAACCTGGTTGTCATCTGCATAATTCGTATAGGTGACACCCATGTTGTCAAGACGATCAAAGATAAGTTTTGTGAAGATGTTGTAGAGCGTCGGAGAGACGCAGGAGCCCTGAGGTACTCCGCAGTTCGTGGGGATTGGATCAGCATGAAGCTGAGGGTGCGAAAACCCTAGTAGTTCGGTTGGATAGGAAGGATTGGATCCATTTCGAGGTGTTGGTGGAGAAGGCAGCAGCTGTAGTTAGGTTATCTGTGAGAATCTGGTGATCGACAAGATCAAATGCTGCAGAGAGGTCTAACAGCAGGAGGATGGCCAGCTTGCCTTTATCTTTGGCTTCATCCATTTGGATTTCTAGGTCCAAGTGGGCCGTTTCAGTACCGTGTCTCGGTCTGAAGCCAGATTGATGGAGACCAAGTAGATTATTATCCTCCAGATGTTTTTGAATCCAATATTTTTAAGAGGAACGGGACAGTGGTGATGGACCTGTAATTGGTCGGAATAATGACTGGGGCAGGGCAAATATCACTGGGGCACCTTGACGGTTTTCGGCCAATGATAATATTTTCCACTTCCTTAGGAGTGACTGGGGAGAAAAAGGGACGGGAGGCGGGGGTGGGGGGGTGGAGGGGAAGAGGATCCGGAGGGTTGTTTGTGTTAGAGCTATTGGCCAGACTGTTTTTTTTGGTCTCTATTTTAGTTTGTAGCATAGTGATACTCTCCCGTCCCCTTTCCTCCATACTGCATGGGCGTCCCTTGTGAGGGACGGAACCTTTTTCACCCAAAAAAACGTCTTCCCCTTTTAAATTAAAGGCGTGCGGGGGTGCGGTCCTGGGAGCATGCGCTGCCCTGACTCAACCCTCCGGCGCAACACCCCAGTCCCCTTTTCCACGTCGACGGGAACGGGCCGAATTCATCAGCGCTCCTGGGTTTGGCTTTGGCCATGTAATTCCACGTGTGGATACTTCTTCTTTGTTGTCTTTTTATCATTCAGGTACTCGGTCCTCAGGCGTCGTGCTCCTCTCTGGCGCATGTTGACTTCTACAGGGTTCAGCAGGTGTCCATCCTGCGATGGGCTCTGCCTACGGTGCCTTGGCCCCGACCACGGCTGGCAAGCTTGTACCGCGTGCAACGCACTTTCCTCGAGGTCTCTGAAGAACAGACTGGCCAGGTGGAGGGAGCTCTTCCACAGATCGCCTCCAGAGGACCTGAAGGACTTCGTCTATCACCAAGGTAGGGCAGCTCTTTTCCAGTGCACCCTGCAAGGGAGACGCCTTCCCAAGGACTTGCCTGAGCGGGAGGGACTGCCTTGGTCCTGGTACTGGTACCAAGGCTAAATCAGCTACCGGCCGCCAGGCCGAGGGCTCAGTAGATCCTCCCGGTGACAGTGCTGAGGGACCGGAAGGTTCTTTTACCGGGTCTTCACCAGAGGGGCTACGCCCTAGTACCAGCATCATGTCCGAGAGGGTGCCTTTATGCAGTTCTACCGGCAGATCCTCAGAGGGCGAAACGCCTACCAGGCCTCAGCCTGAGGAACAGGGTAGGCCCCATGATCCACACTTAGAGCCCTGGATGGGCCGGGCCCAGTGAGCCGAGCAACACAACGCAGGCACGTGGAAGGCAGCTCGACAAAATGGCTGCTGCGCTAGAAAATCCAGACCTCCAGCCGATGCCCCTCCAGGGAAGGCAGGTGGAGGACTGTGTGTAGAGGTGGGACTGGTGTCAACCAGGTATGTGACCTACAGCTTACCCTTCCTTCGTGCAAGGCAGGTTCCCGCTGCGTCCATACGGGCAGGGCACGCAACGGCTCCAGCAGCCGCTGCTATCCCGTCAGTACCCCCTACCACCAACCCAGCCTGCGAAGATAGGTTCTTTGAAAAGTTCCTCGGGCTCATGAAGTCTCCTCAGATGGGGGTCATCATCAGGGAAGCCATCAGGGACTTACTCCCTCCAATGGCTCTGGCGCGACTTGCCCCAGTACAGGCCGCTCTGGTCCCTGTTCAGCCTCAGCAGCCCGCTCTGGCCCACCAACCGATTGGGCAGGCGGTTCCATATCTGCCCCTGCTGCAGCCTCCGGCTCCGGTCCCCGCAGCTCCTAGTACCCAACGGCGCAAACACCAAGAGGAGGGGGGGGCGTTGAGGGCTTTTTCCAGTCCCCCTCCTCCGCAACAGCCTCAGAGGGAAAGAAGGCATGACGCAACCCTTCGGGTTCACGTGTCTCCAGTGGGGGGCAGGCTTGCTCTTTATGCACATTTCTAGCGCCAGAATTTCACGGACCCCTGGATCCTCTCTGTAGTCTCCACGGGGTACCGCCTCCCTATCCCAGCCTCTCCACCCCCTCCCACAGGTTCGGACAGGTACTCTTTTGGCAGAGATTCGGTCGCTCGCCGCGAGCCAGGCAGTTGAGGAAGTCCCAGCCTCCCAGCGAGGCTTGGGCTTTTACTCCAGGATTTTCGCCATTCAGAAGAACCAGGCGGGCCTGAGAGTTGTGCTGAACCTTTCCACCCTCAACCTCTCCCTACCTCTACATAAATTTAAGATGGTTACGCCAGCTTTGATAGCAGAGACATTGTGCAAGGGAAACTGGATGTGTTCCCTGGAACTGAAGGACCCGTACCTACAGGTCCTGATCTGGCAGCCGCATCGTTCCTTTCTACGATTCGGGATCATGGGCTGTCATTTCCAATGCAAGGTGCTTCCTTTCTGCCTCAACTCTACCCCCAGGGTCTTTACCAGGCTGATGAACTCTGTCCCGGCCCTCCGCAGGTCACAGGGCCACCACATGTACCCGTATCTCGACGACTGGTGCGTCAGGGCTACATCTCCTGAAGCAGTGCACCATACTTCCCACGCTCTTATGAACACACTGCACAAGCTGGGTTTTTCACTCAACCTCAAGAAGTCACAGCTGCAGCCCACGCAGAGACTGACCTTCTTGGGCCTCATTTGGGACACATGCTCCGAGAATGCTTTTCCCTTGGAGGACAAGATCACAGCCATCAAGAGGGCCACAGTGCACTTCCTCAGCAGAGAAGTGACCTCGGCTTGGTGGTACCAACACCTACTGGGATGGCAGCAGTCCTCTTGGCCGTTCCCCACGCGAAACTCAGGATGAGGAGGATACAGCTGCACTTTGCCAGGAACGGGGCCATCAGTCAGAGATGATCAATGTTCCTCCGTCGCTTCACCCAGACCATGGTTGTCCAGGGACTGCAACCTGCGGATGGGCAAGCCTTTCCGGCAACCTATAGCAAAGGTCACCATCACCACAGACTCTTCTCTTGAGGTTTGGGGGGGGGGGGTCACCCTGTGGGGGCAAGGTCGTCCTCATTCAGACAGTCAACTCGACTAGCATGTTCTATGTCAACAAGCAGGGAGGTAGCAGATCCCCTCCACTTTGCAGGCTGGCAGTGAGCATGTGGGAGTGGGCCCAGGAGAACATCTACCTCGGGCGGTCCACCTGCTGGGGGAATCCAACCTGAAGGCAGACAGGCTCAGCAGACTGGGAGCAGACTACTACGAGTGGCAGTTGAATGACCTAGTGCTGCAGAAGATCTTTCACGCATGGGGTCACCCTTAGGTGGACCTCTTTGCCTCCCAAGGCAACAAGAAGTGCCAACTGTTCGCCTCCTGGCAGGGTCAGGGCCCGGGCGATGCCTTTCACATGGGACGGAATGACATTATACGCCTTTTCGCCCACTTGCCTGATTCACTGGGTTATTTGCAAGATCAAGGAGTCTCGCCGCCTCAGCATCATCTTAATAGCTCCATGGTGGCCAGCCAGGTCATGGTTTTCGGAGCTGCTCAGCCTCTGAGAGACCGCCCATTTGCCTCCCGACGGGCCCAGAACAGGGGGGCAGGGTCATCCACCCTGCCCCATAAAAAAATTAGCCCTCACAGCGTGGTTCCTGAACAGATTATGCTAAGACATCTCAGCCTCTCTTAGGCAAATCTTCCAGGGCCCAGTATAAAAGCAGACTCAAAGGGCTTTGACCCTCTGACATGTTCCCTGGACGACGTGCTCTCCTTTTCGGGTACATCTCGCCAATTCAGGTGTGCAGGTGGACACTTGCCGCACCGGGCAGCCATTGGGGCATACAGAAACTCGGAGGAGGAGAGATTTTCCTGTTCCAACCCAATTGTTCAGAGACAATTTGTACCAATGCCGTACACCGACATCAGTCTTGTCACCATTAAGACGCACTTGTTAGTTGGCCTCACCTCGGCTCGCAGAATCGGTGAAATCCAGGCGCTGGTCGCCTCGCAGCCATACACTACATTTCACAAGGACAATTTAGTCCTATGGGCGCACCCTGCATTCCTACCTAAGGTGCCGTCCGCATTCCATCTGAACGAAGAGATTGTGTTTCCCACGTTTTTTGCTGAGCCCAAAGACAAGGCACAGAGTTCTACACTGCCTTGATGTCAGGTGTGCCCTGTAATTCTACGTGGACAGTACTAAGGGCTTCCGCAAGTCAGACGCTTTTTGTGTCACCTTTGGAGGATCAAGACCCGGGTATCATTCCTCATGGCCCCCATAACCTGTTGGATGCTCTCGGCCATCAAAGAAGTCTACGATGGACAGCACAAGCCACTGCCGGCCAACATGCACGCCTGCGCGGTCAGAGCCTAGACAACAGCCATCGCGTTCCAGCGGCATGTTCCCTGGCAAGTGATGAGCAGGGCGGCCACATGGGCCACCCCTTTTGGCTTTCTGCAACCACTACTGTTTGGATGCCCGGCTCTAGAGCAGACGCGGCTTTCGGACAGCCAGTTCTTAGAAACCTGTTTGCTTAAGGAGGGTCTCCTCTCCACCCTGGGGTTACACTCAGTTGTAATCACCCATGCAGTATGGAGGAAAGGGGACGGGACGTAACAGTAATAAGTTGCTCACTGTAGTGACTAACTTACTCTTAGTCCAATCCCTTTGACTCCATACGTCCCTCCAAACCCCCCTCCCAATAAAACTGGTGTCATTAGGCAATGTTAAATCTATTGTCGATGCGTCTATGGGGACTGAGATGTTGCGCCTCTAAATTTAAAGGGGAGGAATGTTTTTTTCTGGTGAAAGGTTCCATCTCCCGCCCCTCGCAAGGTATGCCCATGCAGTATGGAGGAAAGGGGACGAAGTCACTACGGTGAGTAACTTATCATTTTTGTCAGATAGGGCCTTCTGAATATTGGCACACCAAGCCGCATCCTTGACGCCTGCTTCTGTTGGTGCAGCAGGAGAATCCAGTTTCCCCTCAGGATGCTGAAAAGTTCCTTGGTACCGGATTTAGCATTTAGTATTCTGTTATTATAAGTCTCTTTTTTGGTACTGCAGCTGTGGTGAACACAGACTTGTTATGAGAGGTAGGTGATTTTCTCCACAAGGCTCCTGCAACTCTTTTGTCGTTGCAGAGAGTTTTCAGTTAAGACGTGAACCATTTATTAAGGTGGGCTACTGGTTTAGCTTTTTTTAGTTTGATAGGGGCGACAGTGTTTATGGCTAGTTTTAAGGTATCATTGTAGAGGCCAACCATTTTATCTGAGTCTAGGTCCTTGTAGTTGGGCAGGTCCAGGATAGTTTTGTTGCGTGATGTTCCATTTGTTTCTGGCTAAAGTTTGATGGGCGATGGTGGAACTAGGATTGGTGGGTATGTTCTGCTGAATGGAGAAAGAGATACAGTGATGGTCTGATCATGCAGTGGGCTCATTCTGGAGGATTGTGGCAGAGCAGTACCAGTCCAGTGTTATGCCCTTATTGTGCGTGGGCCCCAGGATACAGTGTTTAAAGCCCAACTGGGATATGGAATTTTCCAGAGAGGTAGCGTTAGTGTCGTTGGGGCTGTGCAGGCCTAAGTTGAAATCTCCAGCCAGGATAATTTGGGAGCCTGGCTTGGTATTGTGAGCAAGTAGGTCTGTGGTGTTTTCCTCAAATGATGAGATGGTGCCCAGAGGGCGATAGATTAGATGCAATAGGAGCGTTCGGGTTGCTGATATGGGGAGTTAAACTGACCGGAGTTCTGCCGAGTGGAGGCCGATATAGGACACAGATCTGAGACCAAAGTGGGTTTTGGCAATGAATGCTACTCCCCCTGTATTGCCAGGGTCTCTGTCTGACCTGATGATGGTGTACCCCTCAGGGAGCGCTAGAGATATGCAGAGACTGCTGCCTGGTGCGGCCAAGTTTTGGTGATCGCAAGGATGTCGAGGCAGTTGGAGATTAGATCTGCAATGTCAAGTGCATGCGCGACCAGCAACCGTGCATTAATGAGGGCTCCTTTGATGGTAGGGTGCGAAAGACTGGAGTTTTTATTAGGCTCTGTAGTCTCGACCAGGGTGGCGGTGGGTAGTGTAGGAGTGGTTTTGGTTGAGGGAAGCTGTCCGGTGGGCCTAGTGGAGGTTTTGTAGTTTCGGAAGTGGGATCCTAGTCTCTTGTTTCTGGAGCTCACTGGGCAGGGTAGCAATGGGGTAGGTGGCAAGGCAAAATGAAGGATCCATTCTTCTGAGCTGAAGGGATGTCAGTGTTGTTCATGAGATAGATAGAAGCGGCTTTTTTATGTGATGTGTGAGAAAGGAATGGGGGAAGAAAGTTTGTGAGTGCGATGGACTCAAATAGCGGGAGGATCGTGGCCATAGTAAGCTTGACTCTACGTAGGGAGGCCATGGGGGCTAGTAGCGGAGGTGGAGAGTAGCACAATAGTAGATATCACAGCTAAATAACAATACTGGAATTCACAGAGGGGTGTAACAACACAGAAGCCCTGCTAAACAACGCAACTGAATGACACAGCTGGATTTCAGAGTTTCACGAAATAAGTGTACCAGTTAAATAGCACTGCTAGGTAACAGCCGGATGTCGCAGCTGAGTAACACTGTTCACAGATAAGTGTCTCTCCTAGGTAACCCTGCCAGGTAAGATAGTCGCAGCTAGATACCACAGGTTAGTGCCACCTAGGCGAGTACATTTCGCAGTAGGCTATTTTCATGGTTTAACGCTGTGATCCCATTGGGCTGCGTTCCACTTTAGGTTACCCTAATATAGTGATGGGATAAGGTGTGGCCAAGGGACACAGTGGTATTGGATTGCAAGGTCTGCCTCCGTAGGCAAAGTATCACAGTGAAATAGTTTCAGAGGCACGTATGGTAGGCAGTTAAGCCGCTGAAGGCAGATTCCGAAGAGAGGGTCTGGTAAGTAAGGAGTAGCTATAAAAATAGCTATAAAAAGTTCATGTCCCTCCCCCCCAACCCCCAGTGCCCCAGTGATGTGAGTTGATGTCCCACCTCCCCCCTAGTGCCTCTGTGATGTGAGTTGATGTGCCCCACCCCTCCTTTGCCACTGTGATGTGAGTTGATGTCCCCCTCTACCAGTGCCCCTGTGATGTGAGTTGATGTCCCCCACCCCCCTGTGCCCCTGTGATGTGAGTTGATGTCCCCAACCTCCCAGTGCCCCTGTGATGAGTTGATGTACTCCTCCCCAGCGATGTGAGTTGATGTCCCCCACACCACCCCCCCGTTGTAGTTGTGATGGGAGTTGCTCATTCCATCTCCTCCCTCTTACTTTTTTTCTATGCACTTACTCTATCTGAATGACCCCTGGCTGGACCAAGTATGATAGTTCTTTGTTCACCCCCCTCCAGCATTATGTGAAATGTCATCAGGCCTAGTACGATGGCCGCTTGTTTTGTTCCTCCTTCCTCCCACCCCCCCCCTCCCTCTCCTTTTGTAATTCTCTGGCTCTACTGGAAATGTCGTCGGGCCTAGTACGGTAGTTGCCTGTCTGCTTCCCATTCCTTCCTATTTGTGTCTTAGCACTTGCACTATCTGAAATGTCGCTAGGCCGAGTATGATAGTTATTCTCACATTCTTGCTGTTCATGGCCTGTAAGATGGTTTTGTATTCTCCCCTGTCAGGAAGCGCTTTAAAACACATGGTTTATTTATATAGTGCCTATACACAATCATATCCTCATATTGCCTCTTCTGTTGATAGTGGCAGATGAGAAGGATATGATCTGGAGTAGCAATAATCCCTCTTTACTTTCCACGGTGCCGCAGTGGTCAGTTCTAATTCAGGACGCTGCATATGCGCATCCCTCATGACAACTTTGTCTCTTCAGAAATCTGCAACAGTTCTTTTCAAGTCACCATTGTTTGAATTACAGCATTCTTTATTTGTTGCGTGGTCCGAGTTTTCCTGTTCTTCTTTTTCTTAGGCCTCTATTTCAAGGGATACAAAAGTGTAATCATGAAGGGCTAAGTGTTGATGGTAAACGTCCAAAGATGACGATGTGAAGTCTTTGAGAGCACATCTTAGATTCCATTATAGAAAGAGAATGTGAAGGACCACTTTATATTTTAATCAATTCTGTATACTCCCTGTTTTCGATGCAATGGGCAACTGTAACTGATCCTGTAATCGGCGTCAGTTTCATGCTATTATACCCCCATGAAAGTAAGGAAAATTAGACAAGCGGTGTATGTATAGATGAATCGCAATTTTAAATTTGTGATATTTTATATCCTTTTTTATTTTAAATGTTTTCATGATCAACTGCAAATTAACAATTTTTGCATATTATTGTGAACAGATGAGCTTAAAAATGCAAATAAATTTAAGCATGTGGCACCTGTGCTCTTTCTGTGGTATCTTGTGGTATTGAATCGATACTCGCCATCCCATTCTCATCCTGATGTAAAAGGAATTACCTTGCACTTTAATATACAGGAAGAATAAAAATACAGGTAGAGGGCATGACTCTATACATTAAAATTGATATACATAGAAAACATGACGTCAAACTCAAACCTCCGATAAAGTTCTTCCTGAAAATCAATACAACTTGTAGACCTGTTATCCTTTAGTGTTATGTGGTACAGCCCTAAGAATCTGCCATAAGTTAGACCCCTTCGGAACAAGAAAAGATCAGATAAGTGAAAAAGGGGATATTATTGATACAGGGAAAAGGCGTTGTAATATGCAGATAGCGCAATGCTGCACACCTGTGATATGGTGGCGTTCAACATGCTATACACCCTATGCATGAATATGCACAAATGCTACCACCATACCAGTTATCCTTGCGTGTAGTCATGTATTCTGTATAGAAAACTGCTTACCACAGTATCCTCCTTCAGGACACGAAGTAAAGAGATAAGTGAACCAAATTAAAAGTATGTACAATTGCTTGATGCCATACATCAAAAATGAAGTATGTAGAAAAAAGGAACGTGGGCCATTGACAGTGTTGGTATCTCCATTTTGAGAACGCTCACCATTAAAGCAATACACATATCAAATGCCTGTTTCTCTTCAGTAGGGTCATAGGGTCTGATCATAAATGGAAGCCTGTGTATCCTGTGGGATAAAAATGAACATTGATGATGCGAAATAATATTCACAAATGGAAAGTGCTTGTTGCTATTCTTTGATTGTTTGAGAGAGTCAAAACAAGTCAATTTCTGAAATGCATGATGATGTCATTAACACAAAAGTAAAACTCTAATAAAGAGCAAGTTTGATTGTACTCACATTTCCGCTAGTAATAATAGTGGCAAAGATATTATTAGTGTTCAACGGGAATTTGGCAGAAGGCCTATTTGGCTTCGAATTAAGAACATTATCACCCAAAGGAGTAAGCATCTTACTAAGACCGTTATGCTTGCCGAATAGTGGAGACAGGTAATTGAGAGCCCCATAAGTGGTCACAAGCAGATGGAGTTAGCTTCATGCTAGATGACATTTGTATCCTTTCATGGAACATTGCTGGCTTGAGGAAAAATGTGCATGATCAGGATTGGTGTAATTTTATTACATTGCACCACATTTTTTTGCAGGAGACCTTGACCATAGTGGATTGTCCCATGCAGGATGTGTGCAGTGTATGAAGAGCTTGCTAGCAAGGGGCCTGAAGGGAGGCCAAGTGGCAGTCTTTTAATTTGGGTTGATCCCTCAATTGCTGATTTTATCTCTGAGATAGATTGTGATACCGTAGAGCTGCAACAACTTCACATTAAATTATGTGATTGCGGCAACCTGCTATTTAATTTATACAATAGGCTGGTGATGGAAAACGGCACAAACTATTCCGCTGAGAGATACCCAGATCAGTACTTGGGAAATTCACCACCCAATTAAATAAACTGTTTGTAGTGGGAGATCAGAATGTGCTATTTGTACCCTTAAGTATTACAGATGGTTTGTTAGAAGATGGGGACCAGGTATGTGGCATACCAAACCTGATTGGGTAATATCCAAAGCGGCAGAATAAGTATGTCCTTGAGATTGCACGTATATGGTTTAACCTCACTCGCCGGGCCTGCAATGGGTGGAGTCCGGTTACATACCAGCTAAACCCATCTTCGTGGTAAAGGACCGAGCAACTAGCGTTCATTATGTTATGATTAATATTCAGGCTTGAGCCAAGGTGTGAACATGTGAAGTAATTTCTAGAACTGAAAGCGACCATTGACCTGTGATGCTACTATTAACAAGCAGAAGGGTTATATACCTCCAGAGTGAAGTCCCAATAAGTAATGTGCAATTTAAATAGTGGGACAATCGAGGAAGTCTGTGAGGTGGGAAAATCTTAATTTGGGGCTTGTTCTACTCCACCTATATGATAAACTGCTGCAACCCTTGGGACGGGTGCTTGGTAATCGCGGTACAGGAGAACTATGAAGTCTTTGAACCATTTTACCAGATAATTGCTCTTGTAAAAGGTTATGTGACTGTTCCAAATAAGATTTAGAGAAACATTCATTAAACTCATCCTTTGGTGCGATAAGGACTGCAGGGAAGTGAAAAATACCTGGATTGAATGTGTTAAAAATGTGAACACCATAGGGAAAAGTGAGCTTAGTCAAGCTAGGCTTGCATATAAGAAGGTTATAGCTATGAAAAAGAAAGAATATGAAGGGAATCAGTGGGAGGAAATATTATGGCATCGCAGAGTAAAAACACATCTAGGTTCTGGAGGCTTATCGAATGCCAGATGGCTCCAGATAATCATTTTCATGGGAGCATTAGTGCTACATGCTGGGAAGAACATTTTAGCGATCTCTATAGAGTCACGAGGATTAGCCTCCTCCATTATTGTGGTGAAAGACCTTCAGGTACAATCTCCATTAACTTTCACTCTTATGGACATCAGGGATGCAATTTTGGCACAGAAATCGAACAAAGCACCCAGACTTGACAAGATACCAGGAGATCTGTTAAAATTTGATGCACAGATTTGGGCCCCAGAGCTGTTATTATTCTTTTAATGCAGTGACTAGAGAGCATTTAGTATCCAAGTCTTAGACTAGTGCCAAAATGATTCCCCTGTATTAAAAGGGAGAATGTGGTTCACCATGCAATTATCGTCCAATTTCCCATCTTGATTCAACTGGGGAAGTGTATGCAAAGGTAGTCTATGACCACTTAAATACATGGGTTTCTGCTGTTCTAGACGTTATTGACCACTGCCAAGCGGGATTCATAGAAGTTATTAGCCTGATAGATCAATGCTTCAGACTAATGCTAATACTAGAAAAAATGTAGCGTTTAAAAAGCAAATATTTTCAGTGTTGCTTTACGTACTAAATTAGTCTCTCGTACCAAGCTCTAGGAAGTCCTGCAAGCTTATGGTTTACCAGCCCCTTTGTTGTCGGCTATACTGTTGTATGTGGGTAATGAAGCTGTGATCAGATGTGGTTTGGGGGGTGTGTGAAACCACGAATCCCATCCAAGTGCAAAAGGTTGTCTGCTAGGGGTGTGGGCACCAAACCCTTTTTTGTTCTATATTAATGGTAAACTGTTGAATGTTTCAACTGACACCACCTCTCTAGGTGTCGATACATTTCTAGTTTTATTGTTTGTGGACAATGCTATTTTAATTTCCCATAACCCATCTGGATTGAAATAAACAGCTCCAATTATTTTCAGATTTTTTTATGAAACTGGGCTAACAATAAATATTAAGACTAAATCGATGACCTTTACAAAAGAAAAGGACAAAACCTCTAAGCTGGTCCTGGATGGTGAGCAAATAGAGCAAGTAAACGTTTATGATTACTTGGGAGTACTATTCACTGCATCCTGTAGATGGGACCAATATATGGCTAGAGCTGAAGGTTCACTGTAGACAAGGTGGGGCATCAGCAAGTTTTCCTATGGTTATGGTGTGATGGCTCCACTATTGCAGGCCCAATGAAGGCAGGCTACAATCTTGTATTGGAGAAGACTATGGAGCAGAGCTACACAAATTTAGAGAGGCCTTTAGAGTTGTTTTGAGGCAGCCAGGGGTACTGTTCTTAAGGTGGATCTCGCATGTGAAAAGTATTACTTAATAATTGTTCTTTTATAACGTGCTTGATACCGGAGAACCAGTTTCTAAGAGCGAGACCGGGATTCGAACCTATGTTGCTGTGCGTTGTCTTGCTTCCAAGACAAACGTGTTATCGCTGTGCTATCCTTCCTCTCATGATAGGACATGGTGATCTTTGGATGCTTCCTTATAATATTGTGGGTAATACCAAACAAACTATTAAAGCAAATTACTGGCAGAAAAAAAGACCTGGACTTACGGAAAATTGTATCTTCTTTGCCTGCTTTGCTAAGATATTGGAAGAATAAGTGGAATAGGGAGTACAAATTATACCTGTATGTCAAGAATCCCAGGCAATTGCGTTTGCTATATGTTAAATTGAGGTTTAGTATTCTGGCAGTAGCTGCAATACGGAATAAATAGAATGTTGCAGAGTCAAATAAATGTCCGTATTGTGGGAATAGGATCGAATCACTCTTAAAGTCCAACCCTAAGATGGTTTTGGGCCTATAAAGCATTCACTCTTTGGGTATTTTTATATAGATTTTTAGTGCTGGTGGCTATGATTAATAGTCACAAAGTTGGATAAACATTCAAGTAAAGTTCAGATTAGGACTACACTCAATTTAACACACTAGGGTTGGCCTAGGGAGGGATCCTTAACCCAGGTTCCACCACCAAAGGTCCGGTAAGAGTGAGTTAGGGTCGGGACTTTACACCCTTATTACCCTATGGGCAGGGGCGCAACAGGTATGTTGACTTGCTCCCCTGGCTCAGAGTTCTCCAGATACCACTTATGGAGATTCCTGACTTATGCTTGTTCTTTTGTCTTTGTTCCTTTTGCGGGGGTCGTTCTACACCATCGCAGACACCTATGTCAGTGCAACCTCCAGAGGTCTTCATGGATATCCTTTTCTCTGTCCCCTCTCCAGATCTATGGACTCATCTCTACTCTCTTCCCTTTGACTTCCTCTCCCATTAATGGTGGCACCACGTGGGAAGTCGTCCTGGCTGGTTTTTCATCCTTGCATTGCATTGTTAATGTCTACCACACTGGCACTATCCTGGTACAGGGTCCTCAACCCAACCTCCTTCTTTTTGACCGGATCCAGCATTCTGTCATTAAATTCCTTTCTTCTGCTGCCTCTCCCCCCACCACTCTCACTGCCCCTTCCACTCGGGCCAGAGTACCACGCCCCTGTACTCCCCCCTCAGAAATCCTTTAAAGGCAGAGACCTCCTCCACCTGGTGACTCTTAACACCCGCTCAACCAACAAACACTCTGCTGACATCTTCTTGAAAACACTGACCTAGACATTCTTGCTCTCACCGAGGCTTGGCTCAATGCCAGCTCATTCACTGCTTTTGGCTCCCTCCTCCCTGATGGTTTCAAGATCATCTCCAAGCCGCAACCTCATTGTGCTGGTGGTGGGGTTGCCTTTATCCTGAGTGGGTTACTTCTTCCAAAGTACCCACCCACCTCTATTCTTCCTTTGAGAGCCTGGTTTGCAAGTTGGTAATCTCTCCCTCCTCCACTTGGATCATTGCTACCTTTTCCCGGCCTCCAAGCTCTACCACGCTGTTCCTCTCTAAATGGGCTGATTTCTGCTCCGCCTTACTTTCAACCACCTTCAACCTCCTTCTCTTGGGTGACTTCAGCATCCAATTGGACTCCCCGGCCTCATCATCCACTTTTTTTTATTGACATCTGTGCCTCCATTTCCCTCTCTATTCTTTCCTCTGGTACAACCCACAAGGCTGGACACACCCTGGATGCCATCATCCACTCAAACCTCTCTCCTCCCACTTGGATCCTGCCAGTCCTGAAAGCCCTGCCATCCTCATTCTCAAACATCTGCATGATGAAACGATTGTCAGTTGCTGTCTTTTCTTCTACCTTTTTCCCCCTGATCCCTCACCTCCGATGCTTCCACAGACTCTACTCTCAGCAACCTTCACTTAGCCATCACCAATACTCTTGACATCCTTCCCCCAGTCATGAGGATCTGCCTGAAACCTGCCTCTAAGCATAACACCTGGTATGACTCTGAGCTTGCAGCCCTGAACGAAAGTGCAGAGCAGCGGAACAGAAGTTGCAAACCTCAGGTTCACCCTCTGACAAACTGGCCTGCGGCCTGCTTCAAAGGCAATACAGACTTTCCATCCATGCCAAGAAAAGGGCCCACATTCAAGCATTGGTATCTGGTGCATTCAATAACACGGCTGATTTTTTTTCAAAATCTGCAGGGCATTAGCCATCCCTTAGGCAGTCTCATCCTCACCTCTTCCTTCCCAGGCTTTCCGCAACGCACTGGCCACAAACTTTGCCACCAAAACACAGGACATCCTGAACACCCTGGTCACTCACCTGCCAAACCCATCCCACACCCCCTTGCCTCCCTTGGCCTCTCACCCTCCTCCTTCCGCCTTCTCCTCCTTCACCCCTGTCACACCTGAAGTTACGAGAGTTGTCAGCTCTATTCTTACAAACAGGTTCCCCCCCTGCTTGTACTGAACCATCAAGGACAGCATTAGCGCTCTTGACCCGCACTCGCCGATTTCTGCAACCACTCTTTTGCTGCCGCTGGTTATTTTCCCTCCTCCCTCAAGCACTCCCTTGTGCGCCCGCTCCTGAAAAAAAACTTCCACTGATCCTACCTGTCCCTCCAACTACTGCCCTATTTCAATCAGCCCCCTCTCCTGCTGGAGAAGCTGGCTTTCCCCAACTCACTCGCACACTGAACTTCTTGGTGGTCTCCACGATCATCAATCTGGATTCAGAGCATCCAGAGGCATGGAAACTGCTCTTTTGAACACCCGTGAAGAACTGCTTGCATCCCTGGATTCCAACTCCCTTGCGGTTGTCATCCTACTTGATCACTCCTCTGCTTTTGACACGGTCAACCATTCCATCCTCATACAAAGCCTCCACGATACCCTTGGCATCTCTGAGCGGGCACTGGAATGGCTGACCTCTTTTCCAACTGACCGCTCTTCCCAAGTCATCTTCGGCACCTTCTTCTCTCCTACTTCCTTCTCCACCAGTGGTGTCCCCCAGGGATATATCCTCTCCCCCTGGCCCTTTAACATCTACCTTGCTCAGCAGCACTCCTCATATCCTTCTTCTCCCCCAACTTTCAGTTTCATGCAGACGACACAACTCTTTTTCAGACTTCCTGCTGACTCACTTGCTCCTTCTTTCATCCCCGACTGCCAACCTGCCATCCAGACCTGGTGAACATCCAACGATCTCTGCCTCAATGCCAGCAAAACTGAAATCCTTCTGATTGGGACGCCTGCTCCTTCCTTCCTTCCATACTCTGGCCTTCCTCTATGGACTCTCCCCCGCTCTCATTTGAAGCCAGAAACCTTGGAGTCATCTTCCGACTCCTCTATCTCCTTCCTCCCTCACACGCATGACATTGCCAAGAAGTCCCACTTTCAACTCTTCCTTCGCAAAGGAATTCTCCCTTTTCTCACTTTCCCCCATAAGCTCAATGTTACCACAGCCCGGTTCTTTCTAGGCTTGACTATTGCAATAGCCTCCTCCTGAATCTACCTTCCTTCACTCTGCGACCCCTTTCAGCTAATCCAGAATAGAGAAGCGATACCTTAAACCCAGGTATCGCATCTCTCCTGCCCTACAAAATCTCCACTGGCTCCGGTTGCTGCAAGTATCAAATGCAAATCCCTCTGCATCATCCACAAACTGCCTGGGGCCGGGGACCACTCTAGCCTGAAATTTCCTATAACATACTTTCCTTCTTGATCTCTGGCACCAACTCCCTGTGTGTAAAGTGTTTTGCTAAACAGAGAGCAGGAGGTTGTTAACTTTCCTCCGTTGTATCCCTCCTATGGAACAGCTTGCCTCTCTATCTGCGTCTTGAACAGGGCCATCTTAAGTTCCAAAAGCACCTCAAGACTTTCCTCTTTTCCTCCTCCTTTCCTTCTTCCCTCCACTGCTAATCTAGTCACTGTGATTGGGTGTGAGGATGCATAAGGGTCCAATACACCAATCTCCCCAGCTGCTGTCTACCTATAGTACTTGCCTCGGCGCACCCTCTGCACCGGAGACTCGCACTTCTACATCCAATGCTGCTGGCCGCATAGCACTTATCATACCTTGCACTTCATCTGTGGCTCACCCTTGAGCACGAACAATCCAGCACCTACCGCACTGCCCTCTTCCTTGCTGCACTTGCATGTTCTGAATACTCACAAGGCATAGTAGTTTCGGCCGACTTTCCCTCTCTGTATTTTTTGTATATCTAATTGTACTGCAATCCCATGTCCCTCCCTTTTGCCCTGTGGGCGCTTTGAAACAGAATGTATTTACTGTATAAGTGCCTAACAAGCAAACAATAAAAAGAAACTTTGTTTCACAGGATTTAGATTTGGTCGGCCGCAGTGCTTAAGAATAGTTACCAGACAGCTTCCAGTTAAAGGCCCAAACTAAGCCAGACAAACCTTTGAAGATCAGATCCCCATTGGACATCTTACGCAGACAAAGACCAGTTAATGGAGGTCACCAAGGTCCGGCGTGACAGGCGATCGCCCAGCAGCGAACACTGGATCCGTCCCAGCACAGCTTCCCTTGTAATGAGGCAGCTGAAAATGCATGAGCGGGCAACTTGTGGCAAAAGCAGCAGATACAAAGATCCAAGGTTCTGCTCAGAACAGTGACAGTACTGCGAGGTAGGCCAAGCGAGAGCCGGTAACTCCACTGGTTGGTCCAGGGACAATGTTTCGGTTTAATGCATACCTCCAAAAGAGAATGTAGAGGCAGATTTCCTGTCCAGGGACAGCAAGCATGTGCAGAATGAATTACCTGGGAAAGAGGGATATAAAAGGTTGTATGGAAAGTTAAAAAATAAAGAAAAGAACAATGAAACCAAAATCGCCTGCCCAAGAATGGGCTGGGCAGGGATAAAAAGGAATCCCAAAAGGATTTGAAGAAAAACAAAACTGTAAACAAGACAGTTGAGAAAATGAGAAGGAAGAATGAAGAGCCAAGAGGGGAGAACAGAAAGAGAACTCAGAGGGGATGGTGCAGGGGGGGGTGTGTGTGAGTAGAGGGGATGGTGCAGGGGGGTGTGTGTGAGTGTAGTGGACACTGCCTTGAGCATCCCCCAGGGGCTAAGGACCTCAACTGTGGTGGGCCCTGTGAGGGGAACAAAAAGATATATCCTTTGCCTAAGAGTTGGAGACGGACATATTATACAAAATACGAAAAAATACATTGAATAATAAAGGATAACATGATAATTTGTCCATATATATATTTCTGAGGCTTGTGGAATCTGCTTAGATCACATGCTGTGCATAGGCCGACATCTAGTGGAAGCTGCGGAGTATTACAGTTTGTTTTTCGAAAGTCGAAAATGGGCGTCGACACAGGCGTGCCAGTAATACTATCCCTAGTGTGACGTCCACTGTACCCAAGATCCCTCACGCGTGTAGGATCCTCAGATTGTTTTTTTCCGCCATACTGGTCGGAAGCATCTTGCGGAGTTCCCTGGCCTTAGCCATACTTTTGCTGTTATTATAATTTTAATTCTTATTCATTCCCTTCCCCACCCCAACGTCGACCCTCAACCTCGACGACGGCTGGAGAAGTCATCGACCGTCGACTGCTGCACGACGGATCTGGGCCTCGGTAGGCCGCTGGCCTCGGCCCGGGCCTAGTAGGCCGCTGGCCTCGGCCCTTACAAGTAGGGAGAGTGGGGGGTGGTACATACTCTTCACTCTTGATATATAGTTACATTTATATATATTCCTACACTTAGCAGCCCGCTGCCTTAAGGTGCGTATGGAGGGTACCCCTTTTCAATTCTGCCCCAAGTGCAATCGCAAATACCCTTGGGTCGACAGGCACGCCACGTGCAATCTCTGCTTGCCGAGGGATCACCCCGAAGCGAACTGCAGAGCGTGTAGTAGGTTTAAACCTAAGACACTTAAGGACCGTTCGACAAAGCGTTGGGCCCACCACGCCAGGCAGGAGGCCATGGCAGCGGAGGGCGCCTTCAGCGATGGCAGCGACGCCGTACTTTCGGACGGCGAGGGCATTACGGCGTCGAAAGACAGCCGACGAGCGCAGGTCCCCGACCTCGGAAGGTCGTCCGGCAAGGCGGCTATGGGGAAGACCCCCGGCGACGCAAGCGCTACACACCTAACACACACTAAACACACTAAGACCAACCGGACCTCGACGACGTCGACTTCCCGGAAAGAGGCACAAAAAGAACGGTCCGACTCGGTGTCCTCTGGGCGCTCTCGATCGAGATCGCCTCACGACGCAAGGCAATCATCCACTCTTGCCAAGAGTGCCTCGCTACACACACTAACGGAAGTTCGATCGTCGGGAGACGAAGACGACTTCCACCCCCAGGCCGCGCTCCAAGATACCGAGACCGCGGTTAACACCAGTGAGGCCCCACGCCCGAAGCACACAGATACCTTTCCAGACCCTCGACGCCAGGCGTCGAAAGTCTCTGGGGCCCCCAAGGGACAGGGAAAACATTTTTCCACGCACGGAGAAGGGGGGAAACAGCGGAAAGCACAGCCTTACACCCCTGTAAAGCCTAAGCAGACAAGCAAACACAAGTCTACCCTTGAAAATAAATCACCTGCTAAAGTAATACCCTGTTCCAGGGAATGGTCCAGTGAAGACATAGACAGGGTTATGTCTAGGATGTCTTCCTTGGCTGATTTTTATGATAAGAACCCAAAACACTTTCTTTCATATAACCCTCAAGGGGCCACACCCTCAGGCTCCTCCGATCCTATCCCGCTAAGTAAAAAGCCCCGGGTCGAAAGACCTGAACCCTTCGAGGTTCAGCCTTACTCCACTCCATATTCTACTCCACTCCCCAGTTATCAGGGACAAGTTTTCCCTGAAGAGGACCAGGAGTTTGCAATTATGGAAGAACAAACCGGGACAGATTACTATGCAGAGGATGAGGACCTGGAGGAGGGAGAAGATGAGCAGGAAATTTACAGAGTAGATTCCCCAGTACAAAGCGAAGCCCCAGTTACTGACTCTCCAGTTGATAACCAGCCCCTCCTTAACGAGGTTCTCGCTCGAGCAGCGGAACACTTCCACATCGACACCCACGGTGTACAGGAGGAAAGGGACTTCGCGGAGGAGTTTGTAGGAGAGAGAAGACCGGTCGCTCAGACCATCCCTATCCTCAAATCCATCCAACGAAGAATAGATCCTTCCCTGGTGAATCCTAACCTCACCAGAGCTGTCAACCCCAGAATTGAAAAAATTTTCCGGGCAGCCCAGTCTGACCCTCTGTATATAAAGGGACATCTTAAACCAGATTCCCTAGTGGTGACCAACACTAGAAAGAGGGCTGGCACGCCCTTATCTTCATCAGAAGCTCCTCCCGACAAGGAGAGCAAAAAACTTTACGGGTTTGGCAGAAAGGTAGCCTCAACGTCCGCCTACCAAGCAAGGATTGCGAATTCCACCACCCTGTTGGCTAGTTACAATTGCCATCAATGGGAAGAAGTCGCGGCGCTCATTGCCTCTGCTCCAGAACCGTTAAAGGGCCAGCTGGCTCGGATCTCGGCAGAGGGGAGAGCCGTGTCTGGTTGCATTTTAAAAGCAACTTTCGACGCCGCTGACAACGCAGGGAGATTGATAGCAGAAGGTACTGTTATCAAGAGACATGCGTGGTTACGGCAGTCGGGATTCAAGACAGAAACCCAGGCTTCTTTAATAGACAAGCCAGTGGAACCCGACCTATTGTTTGGGAAAGCGGTCGAAGACGCACTTAAAAATGCCAAAGATGAATATGAGACTCTCAAATCCCTTGGCCAGCTTACCAACAAACCCCCTAACCAGAGGGGGAACAATAATTTTCGTCGCCCACGCGGCCAAAATTCACAAAAAGGCAACTATGCCCAGGGACAAGGTACACAATGGAATAACAACCAGCAGTCTACCCAGAGTTACGGCAGGGGTAACAAGAGAGGTCGTGGAAGAGGCAGAGGCAGCCCCAACAAGGGCGGTGGCACGCCTCCACCAAAACAGTGACGCTCAGTTCAGGGTCCCTTGCCACGCAACCCCAGTAGGGGGACGCATTTCCACCTTCACCCAGGCTTGGGAAGGGATCACCTCAGACAGATGGGTGCTGTCAACAGTATCCGCAGGATATTGTATAGAACTACTGCAGCGTCCCCGGAATCATCCTCCACGACAAAGAGTGCACTCCCTAGAGCATCAAAGGATCCTTCTCGAGGAGATCGCCATTCTGCTAGAAAAGGACGCGATAGAACTCGTCCCAGGACACCAGGTAAACAAGGGTATCTATTCAACTTACTTCCTTGTGCCAAAGAAAGATTTGACAATGCGCCCAGTATTGGACTTACGGCCTGCCAACAAATATGTCAAGCCCCAAAAATTCCGTATGACCACGCTACAAGAGGTAATCCCCCTCCTAAAAAAGGGGGATTACATGGCAACCTTGGATATGAAAGATGCTTATTTTCATATTTCCATGCTCCCAGCGCACAAAAAGTACTTGCGCTTCAAGGTGGACAGTCGCCACTACCAATTCAAGGTACTGCCCTTCGGGATAGCTTCAGCACCAAGGGTATTCACCAAGGTACTGGCGGTGGCGGCTGCACACCTACGCAGGGAAGCAATCCCGGTGTACCCTTATCTGGACGACTGGCTCATAACGGGGGAAACCCCAGGAAATTGCAGGTCAAACATTCAGAGGACTATCGACCTCCTCCACGAATTAGGCTTCTCCATCAACGAGAAAAAGTCAAGTCTGGTGCCAAGCACCTCAAAACAGTTTCTAGGAGCTATCCTAGATACTCAGAAAGGATTGACCTTCCCTTCGGAAGAGAGAATTCGGAATATACTTCTGCAAATTCCGCATTATCAGTCAGGTCAACAGATAACAGTACGCAAAGCTATGCGGTTACTGGGCATGATGGCGTCATGCATTTACCTGGTCCCCCACGCGCGTCTGCGCATGCGTCCCATGCAGGAATGGTTGGCGAAACAGTGGTCTCAGGCAAGTGGTCATTGGGACGATCTAGTGGTCGTTTCGCCAACACTCGTACAGAGCCTACACTGGTGGACAAGAGAGAATCTCGCAAAGGGGAAACCCTTTTACGATCCCGAAGTACAAGCCGTGGTGACTACAGATGCATGCCTGACTGGGTGGGGAGCTCACCATCTCCACCACACAGCTCAGGGTCTCTGGTCTCACTCAGTAGCCAAGAACCACATCAATCTGCTAGAGCTTCTGGCAGTATTCCGAGCGCTAAGGGCGTTCGAGCCCCATCTACTAAACTTGTCGGTGCAGATCAGGACGGACAGCACGACAGCCATGTTCTATCTGAACAAGCAAGGGGGGACTCGTTCGCCAAATCTGTCCAAGCTTGCCCAGAAAATATGGATATGGGCACTCAGACGGAACATCTTCCTGTCATCGCAACATGTTCCAGGGGAGCTCAATTCCCTAGCGGATGCTCTAAGCAGAGACTCCCTCCCAGAAGAACACGAATGGGTCCTTCACAGAGACGTAGTAAGAAATCTCTTCTCTCAGTGGGGTTTCCCCACTATAGACCTATTCGCCACAAGCGAAAACAAACAATGCCCAGGATTTGCATCCAGGTTCCCCCAGCCGGACTCCCAAGGGAATGCCCTGTGGATGAACTGGTCAGGGATGTTTGCGTACGCTTTTCCACCAACTCCTCTCATCAGGAAGGTGGTGTACAAGATGAACAAGGAATCTATGACGCTCATCCTAGTTGCTCCCATGTGGGCGAGACAACCATGGTTTCCACACCTACGCAGGATGGCGGTGTGCGAACCCATCAGACTCCCAGCCTGGTACAACCTACTGTCCCAGCAACAGGGTCAAACAGTGCATCAGGAACCCAACTCTATGAACCTAGCAGCATGGCTCCTGAAGTCATAGAGTTTGGACATCTCAAATTACCACAGAGGTGTATGGACATTCTAAAGGAGTCCAGGAAACCAAATACAAGGCACTGTTACTTTGATAAGTGGAAAAGATTCGTTATCTGGTGCCAGAATAAACAAATCAACCCGGTTGATTGCACTCCTTCCAACGTTGTGACATACATGCTCCACCTGCTGGATGCAGGGTTGGTTTTTAACTCGCTGAAAGTACACCTGGCAGCCCTCTCGGCTTACACCACATCCCATAACAAGGTCTCGTGGTGGAAAGTACCAGTGGTTAAAGCCTTCATGGAAGGAGTAAAGAGACTTCACCCTCCTATTTCGAACCCACCGCCAGGATGGGACCTCAACGTGGTGCTAGCTAAGCTCATGGGACCCCCATTCGAACCCATGCATAAAAGTAGTCTCAAACACCTGACTTATAAAACAGCCTTCTTAGTAGCCATTACCTCCATAAGAAGAGTCAGTGAAATTCAGGCTCTGTCAGTGCAGGATCCTTTCTTTACTATCCACAAGGACAAACTGGTTTTACGCACACACCCTAGGTTCTCACCTAAATTCATATCCAAGTTCCATGTAAACCAGTCCATCGAGCTTCCGGCTTTCTTCCAGAACCCGCAAAGCTCGGCTGAGGTGAAACTACACACCCTAGATGTGCGTAGGGCGGTCCTATACTATGTAAATAAAACCAGACCGCTAAGGAAAACAGATCAACTGTTTGTCTCCGTAGCTACAGGCAGAGAGGGGGATCGCGTCTCTAAGGGCGCTATCTCGAAGTGGATTATCAACTGTATACAGCTGTGTTACTCTCTTTCTGACAAGACTCTGCCTTTTACGCCAAGGGCCCACTCTACTAGAGGCATTGGTGCCACTCTGGCTTTCATTGCAAATGTTCCCCTCGACACCATTTGCAAAGCGGCTACTTGGAGCTCTATTCACACTTTTACTCAGCATTACTGCATTGACACTCATTCCAAGACAGATACACAAGTGGGACAAGCGGTTCTAAGACACCTGTTTGCTCATGACCCTTCTCACATCCCACCTCCTTCTTCTGGTACTGCTCGCTAATCTATGCACAGCATGTGATCTAAGCAGATTCCACAAGCCTCAGAAGGGATACATTACTCACCGTAATCGTATTTCTGATGCTTGTATCTGCTTAGATTCACATGCGACCCACCCTTCCTCCCCTCCGAGAGAAGGCGCATGATTGCTTGTAGTCTTACCTTTTCTGTCTATCTGCTTGGATTATCTGTACTCACGCTACTCCTCATGCTTCCTCATGTCAGAAAAAATACAATCTGAGGATCCTACACGCGTGAGGGATCTTGGGTACAGTGGACGTCACACTAGGGATAGTATTACTGGCACGCCTGTGTCGACGCCCATTTTCGACTTTCGAAAAACAAACTGTAATACTCCGCAGCTTCCACTAGATGTCGGCCTATGCACAGCATGTGAATCTAAGCAGATACAAGCATCAGAAATACGATTACGGTGAGTAATGTATCCCATATATATATATATATATATATATATATATATTCAGACAAAGTGATAGAGAAACAGAGAGACATAATGAATCATTAACATGATCTAAAAAACAAAAAAGATGACTTGAACAGATGCATACAAATGTTAACATGGTGATCTCTTTGGATATTTGAAAAGATTGACAGAAGGGAATTTCAGTACCAAAAAAGAATCCACTCTGACCTGGGACATGCGTGAAATATAGAAACTTAAAGCTCTCCTAGGATCCAACCTATGGAGCCTCTCCTCTTCCTTACCAGGATGCGAAGGAGGATAAAATGCCGAAAGAATGACCTCCTGGCTTAAATGAAATTCCGACACCACTTTCGAAAGAAAGGTAGGACGAACCCTAAGGACAACCCTGTCCTTATGAAACAGTGTGAAGGGTGGCTTAACTGAAAGTGCTTGTAACTCACTCACTCTGCGAGCGGAAGTAACCGCAACTAAAAATACAGTTTTAAGGGTTAAAAGTCTCAAAGGACAAGAATGTAAGGGCTCAAATGGAGCACCCATAAGGAATTTTAGAACAATGTTCAAATCCCAAACGGGCACCTGGAAAGATGATGGTGGAAACACATTAGTGAGCCCTTTCAGAAACAGAGAAATTAAAGGAAATTTGAAATGAGAACACTCCTCAGACGAGCGCTTAAATATGGACAGCACCACCAGGTAACCTTTAATGGTACCCACTTGCAGGCCCTTGTGGGCTAAAGAAAGCAAAAAAGACAGAACCACAGGAATGTCACATGAACAAGGATCCACATTCTTAACCCTGCACCAGTCGCAGAACTTTCTCCAACGGCAACGGTACAGGGACTTTGTTGCAGGCCGTCTGGCTAAAAGCAACACCTCCATCACGTCTTCAGGGAGGTCCCAATCCTTATACTTCAACCTTTCAGAAGCCAAGCGTCAAGGTTGAGGGATCTGACCTCTGGATGGAGAACCAGAACCCCCTCCCGTGAGAGCAGATAGTCTTGGTAGAGAAGACAGCGTGGAGGACAGGTGGACAAGTCGAGAAGGTGCCGGTACCACGTTCTCCCGGCCCATGCCGGAGCAATGAGGATCATCCAGGAACCGAACCTCCGTAACCTCCGCAGCACTTGCGGGATGACGGGGACTGGAGGAAATGCGTACAGTAGTGGGAAGGACCACTCCACCACGAACGCGTTCCCCAAGGCTCCTCTTGGAGGAAATTCCCGCAAGCAAAACCTTTTGCACTTCCGTTCCGGTTGACACTGGAGGCGAAGAGATCCACTTATGGGGTCCCCCAAAGGTCAAAGATCTCCAGGAGAATCTCCAGAGCCAGCTCCCACTCGTGAGAGATCGCTCACTGCCTGCTCAGAGCGTCCGCCGTCTCCGGCCAGATGAACTGCCGAGATCGAAATTTCTGAAGAATGCAGGATGCCATGAGGCCGAGCAACCTCAAGAACTCGAACGCCGGGAGACTCTGGGCATGTTGAAACTTGTGCACCATCTGCAGAATGTGATGAGCCCTCACCTGGGGAGGGAAACACTGCCCCAGGGATGTGTCGAGCACTGCTCCGATGTACTGGAGGCGCTGAGTTGGCGTCAAGTGGGACTTCTTTAAGTTGAGGGAGAAGCCCAGCCTGTGAAGGGAGTGGCAGGTGACTGACAGATGATCCAGGACTTGCTTGGGAGAGCGCGCCCTTATCAACCAATTGTCCAGATAGGGGTAGACGTGAATCCCCCCTTTCCTGAGATACGTTGCCATCACCACTATGAGCTTGGTGAAAACCCTCGGGGTGGAGGTCAATTCGAACGGCAGGACCCGAAACTGAAAGTGCGAGTCGCCAACCGCGAACCTCAGGTACTTCTTGTGCTTGGGATGGATCGGCAGATGAAAGTAAGCATCCTTGAGGTCGTGAGACACCAACCAGTCCTGAAGTTGAAGGGCCTGGAGGACTTGAGAGAGAGTAACCATCTTGAACTTGTCCTTCCTGAGGAGCTTGTTCAAACCACGCAAGTCCATGATGGATCTCAATCTCCCGTCTTTCTTCGGAAAAAAAATTAATACCATCCCTTGTTCCTCTCTGCTACAGGCACCAGTTCTATGGTGCCTTTCTCCAGCAGGGATTTGATTTCCTGCGCAAGGAGCGGATCCGGACTCTTCAAAGAGAGATTCCTTGGTGGATTGTCGTGAGGCCTCTGGCAGAAGGGAAGACGGTAGCCGTGGGCTATGATCTCCAGAACCCACACATCTGAAGTAATGGTACGCCATTCTACAAGATGCTGCGCCAGCCTTCCCCCAACCTGCGAACCATGGGACATGGCCTCATGACTGAACTGAAGCAGCTGCGGCAGTGCCTGAGGGTAAAGAGGCAACTGCCCGACCAGCTCTGGCACCTCGAGTACCTTGTTTTCCACCTCTGGCACTCCTACGGTGGCCCCTTTGACTTGCAATCCCTCTCGATCTACCAAAGGAAGAGTAGTACCGAAAGGAACATCCCTTCCATTGCTGTCCCCTAGGACGAAAAGGCAGAGGTTGGCGAACTGCAGCTTTGGAGGTCTGCAACCTCTCAAGGCTCTCGTCAGCCTTGCTGCCAAAAAGATGTTCACCATCAAAGGGCATGTTGAGAAGCCGGGCTTGCACATCAGGAGCAAACCCTGACTTCCGCAACCACGCAAATCTGCGCATAATGGTGCTCGCCGCCATGGACCGGCTGACACAATCTGCCACGTCCAGACCCGACTCAACGGATTCACACATGGCATCCTTGGCATCCTGAACAAGAGGAAGAAAGCCATCCCATTCCTCCCCTTCGGGAATATGATCAGCCGCCAAAGAGACACAATTCCACAGAGTATGAGTGAAACGTGCTAAGGCGCACACTGAGTTGGCTGCCTGTAAAGCCATACCCCCTGAAGAAAACACTTTCTTCGCCAATCCATCAAAACTTGTCGTCCCTATCAGGAGGGATGGTAGGGTACAACGCCTGTTTTGCCGGGGCCGCAGCCGCCTGCACCACCAAACTCTCCGGAGTGGGGTGCGTAGTCAAGTAGCTGGGGTCGCTACTGGACGGTATTTTTTCGGCAAAGACTTGCCCACTGCCAGGAGACTCTCCGGAGCAGTACAAGCTGCAGGCACCCTTCTTTGGAAGGCCATATGGAATGGCAGTACTGGGTCAGTTGGTGGACCTTGGTCCAAGATGTCCGTCAGGTCATCCTGCAGAAAATCTGCTGGTGGCGTAGACCACCCCAAGTATTCTGTGACTCTCGACATGAGGTGTCCAGACCACTGGCATCGTGCAAAGACTGACACAGGTCTTCTAACTGGCTATGACCAGATAATAGGTCATCAGGAACCTCCTCAGGAACCATACCATCATCAGACCCTTCATCCACCTCAGAAATATAGTCAAGAGGCTGGAATAAATCCCTGGATGAGGGCACGTGTTTGGGCTTGGCCAGAACCTTCCTCACGGTTTCCACCGGTTTCCGGGGCACCTCCGAGAAATCCTCCTCGAAAGGTGTCGACGGAATAGGCGTCGATGTCGAGTGTGGCACCGATGGTTTCGACACAGGCCTTGAGGGCAGAGCCCCGAGTGTGTCCTTTCGAGACAGCCTCTGCTCCGAAGGCGTCGACCTCATCGAAGACCTCACAGGCTCTGACAGTCTTGATGGCGTTGAGGACCGGGACCTGGAGCGTGCATGGCTAGAACGATCCACCTTGTCCGACCGAGACCTTGAAGGTTCCCGGTGATCGTGACGACCGCTCGAGCCCAAAGGTGTGCAAACTTTTTCTTTAGCACGCTCCCTGCCGGCATCTTTCGACAGTGCCGACGGAACAGAGCCCTGCGACTGAAAAATCGCCATCATCTCCTTACGGAATTAATCCCATTCCGCAGGAGTGGAATGCTTGGTGGGACAAGCAACCCGCCGACAGGGTGGAGTCCTCGGACGTGGACGGGGAAGGCGACCGATGACGGTGCTTCCGTGAGTGCCTAGAAGAGGCAGAGGAATGGCAGGACCCACTCCGGGATCGAGACCCCCTGGCCGACGATGCAGAGAGTCGTCCTCGACTCGTCAGTCGAAAGCCCAGTGGATTTCGACTTGCGGGGCTTGGACACCTTACCGACAGAAAGCTTCTTCTTACGCTCCCGCAAGGCCTTCGAAGTTAACGACTGGCAATCGTCACAATCGTCCGTGGCGTGGTCCTCACCAAGGCACCAGAGGCAGGCGTTGTGCGGGTCCGTCAGCGACATCTTGGAACCGCAGTCCCGACACTTATTGAAACCCGGCCGCGGGGTAGAAGACGACGAAGACATCATGAAAATCTTCACAAACAAACTGGTTCGAAGAACCAATAGAACAACTCAGAAGAACCGAGGTGCGCCGAGATCTCTGAAGCGAACACGTTTGCGGAAAAAACGGAACAGAGGCTACGTGCGTCGCGCGTCCTACTTATAACATCCGGTGACGTCGGCTCGACGGAGGCCCTCGAGGACAGCGTATCGAAGTCATCGATGCAGGACGCAGACGCCGAAAATTTTCCAAAGCAGCACAGCTTTGGTGATTACCTGTCATAGATATGGAATACGTCGGAGCACCCAATCCCCTCGAACTAAGATTTATTTATAAATTTATTGAAACACTGTAGCCATGGGTGTGAACAGGAAATACTGAAACATTGATTTTGTAACATTAATTCACACATTTTAAGGGATACAAATTCATAAAGGAATTTGTTGAAAAAAATATCATATACATGTATATAAAGAGAAAGGGGGACAAAGTGAAACGCACAATTGACTCAATTACAAAAATAAGTTTATCAGAAAACAACATTGACGTAATTAAACAATTATGAATCAAATCTTAGAATGTTTTTGTATTCAATTTACTTTTTTTATAAGTGCATGTATTTTTATGAATATTAGATCTAAAAAATAAAACTTTTTACAGAAAGACGAAAAACTTAACTTGATTTTTGTTGCCAATTTTGCCACAATGTCACTTTGGGGGATGAACCACATTTGCAATGTTCTTTAGCATAGAGAGTGCCCCATGCAACATATTATGTTGTCAGTCTGTGCGTCAGTCAGCTCCTTTCCCCTCTTCACTGGAACTTGCTTCTACTGTCCCTTCGCTCTATTACATCTTACCCTCTATTCCGTTCCTCCTTAAAAACTCACCTGCTTCAGTACCCTGATTGTTACCGCCTCTACCTGATCCATGTCTGCTCCACTGTTCTTATGTACTGTTGATCTCCTATGTAATCCATGTTACCCGTACCTGATCCATGATTTAAGGATTTCAATCAGGCGATACACTCTGCACTCGGCCTAGTGTACAGTGCAATGGAAATACTTATATATAGATTCAATTATTTGAAAGATGTACCACTCGTATCACACCCCTTACTTTAAAAATACCTCGGGTCACGTTGGACTAGGAATCAGGCTGGTTTGTAAAAGGTATTTATTTATATAAGATCAAAATCACAATATATATTTTAATAGGTAAACAACAATCACCAGTGGGGTGACAGAACACAGAATAATATCTTTAATACACTAGAAATAAGTAATGAGCAAAACAAATGCTGCACAGAAAATACTTTTCTTGTTGGTTCAGATCAGATAGCACTATGGGTAAAGGTTCCCCCTGCAACACCCCTCAACCCCCCAATAGGCAATGCAAAGAGATGGCAGGAGAGAGCAGGTATTCAGGATAAGTACAGATCAAACAGTGTCTCTCTTCCCCCTGCCTCCCCTTACACAGAAAGAGAAAAACGAAGTGGCCTTTTCAATTGTCAGAATGATTTTTAAAGTGGCTGAGCAAGAACTCTAAATGTGTGGAAAAATGCTTAAATTATTCTAAATTCTTATGGGAGCCGCTTTGAACAGGTGCACACAATCACAAGCAATGATTTAGTCCAAAGAAAACATTTGAAATCTTAAAGTCCAGGTCGGAAACAAAGGAAGCTATTTCACACGTGTAAAAATTTCTCAAAATGGGAATTCGCATCAAACTTTTCAGTGTGCAATATTCGCAATAACGGGAGAATCACACTCTTTTGAAATGCTGAGGGAGTTATAGAGGTTTTAGTAAAGGTTGCTTTTCAAAAATATAGGCGCGAGAATGGAAAGAGGCTTCAGTTTTAAAATCAGATATTAACTATGGACTATAGAATCCAAGCTAAGCCACCAGGACGGCACAGGTAAGAGTCAGGAGTGATTCGCGACTCAGTCCTGGTTCCTTGCTGTCCACCCTGGAGCGCTAGGCTGGTTACTCAAATTAAATTAATAGATCAAAGTTGACAAAGATGACTAGGAAAAAGGATGCTTTTACAGATAGACAGAATAAGATTTCACTATGGATTCAGACAATGTTACTGATTATGGAAGTATGGATAGTTCAGAGGTTGGGAGGGGACAAGATAATGCACGGGAATCAAGTTTCTAGCTTCCTGTTAATACTCGCAAGACAAAATGGATTTAAGATTTTGGACCATCAGGATTCTGGACCATCACAATTCTGGACCATTGAATCGGATCTATCAGGGACGGACAGCTGGGCACATCAGACTGGACAAGGTCAGCAAGGCTCTCTGGTCACAGCACGGCACAGGACTAGATGGAATCTGCCCTGCTTGGTTCTGAGGATATTTCAATTCAGCAGACAAGCATTAACAGCATGCCCAGCTGTAGTATGATGCTTCCCCTAGGCTTTTGGGGTTCTGTTCTAGAGTTTAGGGCCTAGCTGAGAATGGTTCAGCTATGCATGGGCCTTTGCTTTGTCAAGTTTCTGGAGTCTGCAACAAGGAAGATGTAGATTTCAGCAGCAGGGCACTCCGCCAGCATCAGGAAAGTGAGTGGATCTGTCTGTCTGTCTTAATGTGCTGTCAGCTGTCTCTATTTATGCTCTAAAATGACATCATAAAAGGGGTGTGTGGGCTGGCTTAGCTAAGCTTGCCCCTTTGAGCTGGGATAGGGTCTACACTTCATCTCTGCCTTGCATTTGGGGTGATTGGATCAAAGTCGGCTGATGTCACATTTTATGATTTGCTTTACAGTCCTCAGAGACTTCCCTTCAGCCACTGGTCTCAAAATCAGATTTTACACTAAAAACATTTCTACATTAGTCACCTTTATATAGATGCCATATTTTGTGTAGCATCTTTTCATCAAAATCTCGCAGCTGTAGGATCTTGTTTTAACTTTCTACAGACTTTTGTCCTTTTCGCTATGCACACAGTTTCCAAATGTTATGCAACTTTCCACAAATGTGCATGTTTAACATAGGGATAGGTGTGTACATTTTCACAATTCTTACAGTAATACATTTTGCATAAAATTACATATCTTGCCATTCCTGTCCAGAACATGTCGCACAGTTCTGCCGCCTCTTCACACGTGCAGCCAGAAATTAAATTAACAACTGTCGTTTTAATGTTTTTCACCATTTTGAATAGCAAGTTATAAGTCTTTTAAAATGTGTTCTTTGTTCATGTTTAGCAACAGATGGTCGCTTGGCTCCGCCTCTTTTTGTCTCCCTGCAGTCCAAGGCATCCCCCCTCCTGGCTTGTTCCTTACAGAGGCCATTTACGACCCCTTTTTTCACACTTCCAATTTCCTGGGCTGCAAGTTTGTCATTCTTCCTTTGCCTTCTGTAGACATGATTCTGCTCTAACCTGCAATTAACACCTCCCCGTGAGTTTCTGCTGAGAGGAAGGCCCCCCTTCTGGGAGAAAAACCTGCTTTTCCAGCTTTTTGCAGCTTCAGCCAAGCTGATTAACTTTTAAACCTAGCAAAAGCCACATTTGTTGCATCACATACAAATACATTTCTTTCTTGGCCTTAAAATCTGTGGAATCAAAAAACAACTAAAATCTGTATTCCTTTTTGGCAACAATCTTTTTTCTGTTTGCTAATCCAGCAGGCTTTTGATTTCTAGCTCACTTTTAAAGTTTCATCAGTCTCCTCTGACAGCTGTCATTCAGGCAGCCCCGGGTACTGCACCCAGATTTTTGCATAGAGGCGGTCAGTTTTCAGACTTTGTATGTTTCACCATGTTTCAATTAACACATGAATTTTAGAACCAGGCAATATTGTCAATGTTGAAAGTTTTGTGTTATAGGCATTTTGGAGTTTTTGGCAACAAAGCAAATGTCATTTGTAGGCACATTTTTGGGTTTGGGTTTCATTTGGAAAGTGCTGCCTCTCTCTCTGCACTCTGTTTGCTAGTTATGGAACCCACTGGCACATTTTTGGGAGTGTGCTCCATTCCACTGCACATGCACCATGGGTGGCAGGTTGTGCATCCCTCTTTTTGTGTGCTGAAGCACACGGCTTTGGTAGGTTTTTGGCGCGCACAAGGGTTTTGCCACCATTGTTGCTGTTTCTTTCCCCATAACTGGCAGGGTGATGCCGCATAGCACAGCGGAGTGGGTCAATTCATCCCACAGTTTGCTTAACTGATCTGATGTACTGTTGATATCTTATGTAAAGCACTTTGGATAAAGGCGCTATATAAAGAAAAATAACAATACAAATACAAAATAGCTTGTAGTTTAGTAGAGGGATTTGTAGCAGAGTGCCTCTGTTTGTTAAACATCCCACAATGTCCATCTATTTAATTCCCAAATTGCATAAAAAGTATACTAGATTTCCAGAATGCTATCCTATAATTGATATAGGTTCGCTTGCAGAACCAGCATCAGAATATATAGATGTTGTTCTCCAGCATGGGGTCTGGCATGGATTCACATGCTCATGAATATTCCCCGTCGTCGGGCCGGGAATCCTCTGTAAAGCAAAAATCAGTATCAGTTTCGTTTCTGATCTGTCTTTCTCAGTAGTAACCAATCACTGGTCTATGGGTCATACTGCCCCCACCCAATGACTGCCCTCTCCCTAAGCCCCGCCTCTGGCAGCCATCTTCAGATTTTTACCGCACGCTCAAGTGTTGGGAGTCCTCGTGTTTAGCTCTCGAGCTTTTGCTGCGTTTTTGCGCTTTTTCAAAGAGAATTTCAAATTTTTCGGTCAAATAGAGCCTCAAGCTCCACCGTCTCTACATCCGATTAACGGGGATCCGTGTCGGATTTTTCTACGCCCCTCAAGGGTGAAGATTTCATCGAGTTACGCTGCTCGGAGAGTTCCAGAAGTTTCTGCGGCCTACCCGAACATGGCCCAGGAGAAAGGAAGCTCGACGCCCGGAAAGCTGTTCAGGGTTTGTCCTGAATGCCAGCTGCAGAATGTGTTAAAGGAGGACGAGCACTCAAAATGTCTCTACTGCCTTCATGAGGACAAAACGCACGTGGAGAAGGACTGTGCGTTTTGCAGGAACATGTCGGAGCGGACCATCAGGGACCGACACCTTTGTCTCGCCAACCGGCTGCTGGCAGGAAAGAGCCCGTCAGTTGAGAAGAAGTCGTCTGAGTGGTCTTCTAAGTCCTGTGAGGGTGGCCCGGCGACGTGGGGCCCAACAGAAGGCAAAGCACCGCGAGTCCGCGGGCACCGGGAGCGCCGAACGCTTTCAGACCCCTTGAAAAGACCCCTGTGAAGACCCCGGTGGAAAAAGAGGGGGGGGCCCGGTGGCCATTGTGGACACGGACACGTCGAAGAGGCCCGTCCCCACGGGAGGGATCCCGACGAAGGTGACGACGAGAGTGACAGCGGCACCGGCGAGGTTCCTAGTCACCCGTCGCTTCCGCAGCCACAGGATAACTCAGCAGCCATTTTGTTGGCAATACAATCCTTCTGTTCGGAGATAAGGACAAGATTGCCTTTACCACTGACGGAGGATCCGGAACCAAGCTCGACGGAGGAGCCAGAGCCAGAACCAGAACCAGGCCCGGCGGGAAGCCCCCCGAACAAGAGAAGACAGATCCATCCAGCCCCGCCTTTTCAGCCCTCGCGGCCTGCTCAGCCTTTACCACGTCCCCCGTCCCTGGGGATGACATGGGAACGGACACGGCCATGACTGGTACTGACGAAGGTGACGACGGGACAGAGCTCCCATTGCCCCCAGCCCGGGCCTCCCCACCCGACAAGATCTGATCTTTCAATGCAATGATCGCCATGGCATCCAAGCTTTTTCAGCTGTGCCCCGAAGAGAAGGAAGGAAGGTTTCCTTTACCAACGACACGAGGCCAAGAGGAAGACAGTCCTCGCTGTGCCTCTGCTGGATGACATCTGGGACGGGGGTCTCACCCTTCTCAAGAACCCGTCTACGACGCCTGCCAAGAGGGATCGGTACGAGAAGAAGTACCGTGTCCCCGACACGGCCCCTTTGTGCCTTAGGGCACAACCGACCCCTTACTCGGTCGTCTCAGCGGTGGCCAAGAAGAAAGCGGCGGGAGGGGGGGTGGCGGCATCGGCTTCAACGTCAACTTCCCTGCTGGACAGCGAAGGAAAGAAGCTGAAGCAATGGGACGACTAGTTATCTCGTCGGCGGCAACAACGATTAAGGCGGCCAACGCCCTCGCGATCGTGGCCCGCTACGACTGGGAGTTATGGTACAAGGTCGCCCCCCTGTTGGACTTGCTACCGGATGACGAGAGGGCCAAGGCCCTGGAGATCTTGCAAGAAGGCGAAGTGGCTTCGGATCACGCCATTACGGTGGCAACGGACATTGCCGACACCGGTTTCCGCCATGTAGGCAACGGCGTTTGCCTTAGATGACGAGGGTGGCTCAAGGCGACGGATTTCCGCCAGGGCATTCAAGCCAAGGTTTTGGACATGCCGTTCGACGGGAACAATCTGTTTGGGAAAACAGTGGATGAGTCCCTCCAAGCCATCAAGGTGGACACGGAGACAGCTAAGGCCCTAGGCGTTCTACGGCAACGAAGGCCGTCCTTTCGGAGCACCGGAGGCAAGCAAGGTGTCTCCAAGGGATTCGGCGGTGGCTTCTCTACGTACCGCCTCGTCTCAGGAAGCCTATAGAGGACGAGGCAAGTCGGGTGGACCCCGTCGCCAGGGAGGCCAAGGCGGCAAGGCGTCCTCCAAGCAAGATTGAACCGACAGCACTGTCGGACCCTCACCGAAGCACCCCGGTAGGAGGCCGGCTGGCGAAGTTCGTCAGCGTGTGGGAGTCCATCTCCACCGACCGTTGGGTGCTGGACGCCCTGGCCCCGGGGCACGCCCTCGAATTTCAAAAAAAAAAAGTGCCCCCGCATTCTGCCTGTGGCCAGGAAAGAAAATCACGTCCCTGAACTGCTTTTGGAGGTAAGGGCGATGCTCAAAAAAGGTGCCATCGAGCTCGTCCCGAAGAGGCTCCAGAGTATACGCAAGGTACTTCCTCGTGAAAAAGAAGACAAGAGGATGGCGCCCCATCCTGGACCTGCGATGACTGAACAAGTACATCAAGGCACAGAAGTTCCGGATGGTCACCCTCCAGCACGTGCTGGGACACCTGGAGGAGGGCGATTTCCTGTCGTCATTGGATTTGGAGGATGCATACTCTCAGGTTCGTGGTCCAAGGACGGCACTACCAGTCAAGGCCCTCCCGTTCGGATTGAAGTCGGCACCCAGGGTGTTCACCAAGTGCCTCGCACCGGTGGCGGCGCGGCTGCGCCTGCAGGGGATCCACATCTACCCCTACCTGGACGACTGGCTTATTCGAGCAAGGACAAGGGAGCTCACCGTAGATCACACAGTGAAGACCGTCCAGCTGCTCACGACCTGGGATTCTCCATTAACTTTCCCAAATCCCACCTTGTCCTGTCGCAAGTCACACTGTTTCTGGGAGCCAAGCTCGACACAGTGGCGCGTCTGGCCTCACCGTCGGAGGAAAGGACGAAGGCCATCCTGGGCAAGGTGCAGCGTCTGCTGGCCAGGGTGAGGTCTATCAAGTCCCTCCTCGGGATGAGGTCCTCCTGCATATATCTCGTGCGCCTGTGCAGGCTTCGGATGCGCCCTCTGCAAGAGTTCCTCGACGCCCGCTGGATCCAAGCGACGGACAGCTTCGAGGACAGGATCCCGCTCAAAGAGACCTTCCGACGAGCGATCCGGTGGTGGGGCACCGCGCTCATCTGGCGGCGGGCACAGACTTTCAGACCCCATCCCACCAGATAACGGTGACGACCAATGCCTCCCTGGAAGGGTGGGGAGCGCACACCGGATAACTTCACGCGAAAGGCCTTTGGCTCCCGGAGGAGAAACCGCTTCACATCAACATCCTGGAGCTCCGTGCAGTATTCTGGGCCCTCAGGTCCTTTCTCCTGTCCCTCAAGGGCAAGGTGGTGAGAATCTTCACTGACAACACCACCACGATGTTCTACATCCGGAAGCAGGGAGGAACCAGATCCCCAGCCCTCTCCAAGGAAGCCCAGGATCTGTGGCATTGGGCCGTCACCCAAGGGATGTTTCTAGTGCCCTTTCATCTTGCAGGGATAAAGAACACCATCGCTGACTCACTCAGCAGGGAGCTGCGCTCGTGCCACGAGTGGGGAACTACGTCAGGATCAAGTGGATCGACTCTTCCGACGATGGGGAAACCTGCAGATCGACCTGTTCGCGACGGCGACGAACTCCAAGTGCCAGAGGTTCGCCAGCAGGTTTCCCCAGCCGAGGAGCATGGGTGATGCTGTCTTGTTCCCCTGGGACGGCCTGTTCCTATATGCGTTCCCTCCGTTGCCAATGCTGCTCCGACTTGTCAACCAGCTCAAGAGGTCCCGGTGCAGGATGATCCTCGTCGCGCCGGCGTGGCCGAGGCAGATCTGCTTCCCGGAACTTCTGGACTTGTCAGCGTCCCCACCAGTCAAGCTGCCGACGGACGTGGATCTTCTCTCCAGAGAAGGAGGCGCCATACTTCATCACGACCCGGAGTCGCTGAACTTGCAGGCCTGGCTCCTGCGGCACTAGAGTTTGGAGAGTACGATATCCCGGCTGACTGCAGAGAGGTCCTTGCAAAGGCCAGGGCGTCCTCAACTCTCAAGTGCTACGGACGTAGGTCGAAGAGGTTCTCTGTCTGGTGCCGTGCACAGATGATTAACCCTCTACGGATTACGGCCTCTAAGTGCTGCCGTACCTACTGTCGCTGGCCAAGGCTGGACTGGCTCACGCCTCCATCAAGATACATCTGGCTGTGATCTCCCGATACACCAGAACCACAGGACGGGCGTCCATGTGGTCCCATCGCCTGGTGAAGGAATTTATGAAGGGACTGTTCCGATCGTTCCCGCCGGTGAAGGCCCCTGCCCCGGTGTGGGAGCTCAACGTGGTGCTGACCAGGCTCATGGGGGCGCCATTCGAGCCCCTGCATTCGGCACCGTTGAAGTTCCTGTCGTGGAAGACTGCGTTTCTTGTGGCCATCACCTCCGCACGACGAGTGGGAGAGATCCAGGCCCTATCCTGCAAGCCTCCATACTTGACTTTTCACGACACAAGGGTGATGCTGAGGACACATCCTTCCTTTATGCCCAAGGTGCCGTCGGACTTCCAACTCAACAAGCCCTTGGTGTTACCTGTTTTCTTCCCGTCACCTTCGTCACCGGCCGAGAGGACTTTGCACTCGCTGGATGTGGCTAGAGCGCTGAAGTTCTACGTGGACCGCACAAAGAGTTTTCGGAAGACATCACAGCTATTTGTGAACTTTGGAGCTGTGAACCAAGAGAAGGCTCTTCCGAAGGCTTCCATTTCCAGATGGCTCTCTGGCTGCATCATGCACTGTCATCGGTTGGCAAACCGACCGTTGCCTGGCCGTCTGAGAGCCCATTCGACCAGAGCTATCGCTGCTACCCCGGCGTTCTTGTCTGGTGTGCCCCTGCTGGACATCTGCAGGGCTGCTACGTGGAGGTCGACGCACACCTTCACGAGATTCTACTGCATCGACCGGGATTCCAGAGAGGAATTCAGGGTCGGCCAAGCGGTGCTGCGCAATCTGTTCGCCTAAGGTGAGCCTGGTGAGGAGGTAAGAATTGCTTAATGTTGAGTTTTTGATATAATGCTTAATGTTGAGCCTTTGCCACCTCCCGTTGGTTGTGCATGTGTGTACTGCTATGTATTCTTATATTCATGAGCATGAGAATCCATGCCAGACCCCATGCTGGAGAAGGAACAAGTTACTTACCTGTAACCGTTGTTCTCCAGCATGGGTCTGGCATGGATTCACATGCGAACCCTCCCTCCTACCCCTATGCGGCTCTTCACTTGGTCATACTGCCACTTTCCGTGCTACCAAATCTGAAGATGGCTGCCAGAGGCGGGGCTTAGGGAGAGGGCAGTCTTTGGCTGGGGGCAGTATGACCCAGAGACCAGTGATTGGTTACTACTGAGAAAGACAGATCAGAAACGAAACTGATACTGATTTTTTATTTACCGAGGATTCCCGGCCTGACGACGGGGAATATTCATGAGCATGTGAATCCATGCCAGACCCATGCTGGAGAACAACAGTTACAGGTAAGTAACTTGTTCCATCTCAACCCTCTTGCACAATCTTTAGCATCCTATATACAGGACACCAAGGATTTTATTCCACAACCTGAAGACATCTGGCAAGAGAACTATCGATTAGTGATCCTTTTCTTTTTTGCCGACACATTAGGTGGTAAGTATGCATGAGAGGTGGTGGGATGAGGGTCTTGGAGAGTGTGAAGGAGGACTAGAGGAGGTACAGTGTGTGTGACACTAGGGCCAGATTCTAGGAGGGGTTTCATGGGGAGGACAGAGGAAGGAGGGGTGTGCAAGGTGGAGGTGGAAGGAGGATCAAGGGTAAGAAGAGTGGATAATGAAGAGGGGTGTTTCTAGGAGGTGGTGTGGGAGTAGATTCTGGGTATGGTCTACGGCTGGGAGGGAGTGGGCTAGAGTTGACAGACGAGTTAGAGGGTAGTGGTGGTAAGAGAAGAGTGAGTGGATGAAGAGGAAGGAGGAGGGGGTTGTTCTAGGAGTTTGGATGGAGGGGCCGAGCTTGGAGAGTTTGCATTAGAGGAGGGGGAGGTCGTCAAGGTATAGGAGAGAGTGGGTGAAATGTGTCTTGGGTTAGGAGAATAGTCAAGGCGGCTTGAGCTGTGCTTAAGGATACAAAGGGGGAGGTGGGGTCAGGGGAATGGAGGTTTTTTGGGAGTGAGCGGGGGGTGGGAAGGTTAGGGGAGATGGATATGAAGGGGGTGCTTGTTGTGGGACTACGGGGATGGCACAGCTGAAGGTGGTCTGACAGAGCCCTGATTGTGAAGGGCGGGGGGGGGAGTTAGAATGGAGGCACAGCAGGGAGCAGCGGTGGTCTGGTTTCTGGTACACCATAGAGCACCTCGGAGATGTTGGGCATTGAGTTGGGGGGGGTTGAGTCTGTGTTGGGAGTGGATGGGATGCACCTGGGGGCTGGTGGCTCGGTCAGTCTTTTCGGTCATGGTGAGGGGTAGGGTTAGAATGTGGGCTGGCAGAGTGGGGGGGAGTGGTGTAGGTAGGTGGGTGCTAAAATGACAAGGTTGCAGCTGAATTCAAGCCAACTGCAATGCTCAGATAGTGGTTTGGTTAGGGAACACAAGCTAAGCGTATGCTGTTGGTTGCTTCGAAACATTCACTATTCCCAAAGTCCAGCAAGTGTCCGATCATTCACAGTGTTAAAATGCACCAGGATTCGGAACATTTGCAGTGTTAAAATGCTCCATAATTCAAAACATGTAGTACTCTTAAGAGGAAACTGGATTGGTAACAACAAGTGTGTCTAAAGGGCAACTGGACCCTGGATAATTTACAAACGAAGTGCGACTTGGATAAATATTTTGCTACAGCTAGGTATGAGGATCAGCTAGGTATGAGGATCAGTTGTGTATGCTGGCGCAGTCTGGTAAGAACCGAAGAGGGCTATAATCGATTACCAGGGAGAGGTGTGGTGGCGGGAGCTACTTTAGAGGGTGGGGGGGTCTAGTATGTGAAGGGGGCTGTCTTCTGCAGGTGAACATTTTAGCCTGTGACAAGTAAGACTGTGATGTGCTTCTGTCTAGCATGGGTACTAACGGGGAAGAGGCATGAATATCGGGGTGAAAGGCTTATAAATAGGATCCGTACTAACGAAGTTCAGTGAAGTTACACAAGAGTGTAAAAGCATGAGCCACTACTGCAGGGCTATAAAGGTGGCGGTCGTATCTTACTTTTTTGTTGCTGTAGCATATGTTGTCCTGGCAAGGGCTCAATGGGTGAACATGGGCAAACTGGGTACGGGAGCTCCTATTTGCTGTAGCCCTTTGCTGGCTGCCCAGGCCTAACATCATACACTCTGCCTATAGAAAGGTTCTTACCAAACAACGTCAAAACCAATGAAGAAAAAGATAAACGCACAAAAGGAAGTATTAATCACTGTGATCCTCAAAAAATCATATGTTGGATTCCCAAGATGGTGGTGGAGAGGGGAAGATGTGCCTGAGCGCGGCTCCGTCCCCCCTCCAGGGCCGTAATAATAAAGAAAAACAATAACGTGGATTCCTCGCTCATAAGCAACAAGAAAGTGATTGGAGGTCTAGTGGACCTGCAGCGCTCCCGTCCGAGCAGGTTGGAGCTTCAGAGAAAGAAGGCTACAGGGCGGAACGGCTACGGACGCCTGAGCTCCCGAGGCTGGGTGGTCAACAAGGAGACCCAGGCGAAGGAACCGAACAGCAGCCGATCTGGCATCTTGAAGAGGTCTAGGCAGTGGCCACACGATTCGAAGCCGCGGAAGATGTGAAGCACTGAGGGGAGCTTTTGGCCTGAGTTGGACCCACACAAGGAGCATCGACCCTGTGGGAGCCGGAAGGCATACTCGAGCATCAAGGAGACGAGAGGGCCAAAGCCCTCGAGCACCGGAGGAAGGAAGGGTGACGCACCCAGGATCCGGACCACACAATGTACGCCAGCCCGCGGTGGGGCCCGCGCGGGAAGACGAGGCGGGCGTGAGGCTAGGCACCCAGTAGGGGAGGAAGAACCCCCAGACCGGCCCGGGAGACACCAGCATTACACAAGAGGCCCTTACTGGGACTACCCATCGCCCTCACGGGCAGAAGAGGAAGTGGGACATGCAGAGGCGGGGCACCGGGTTTGAACCTCCCCCTCCTCCCCACCCTAGTCACATGGGCTGGAGGCAAACCGCGGCAGAGAAGTTGTTCCTCCCCCTCCCCCCTGGACGTGGAAGCACGGGCTCCCTTGAATTAAGGTTATAAACTGCGGCGGAGCGCTTTCCCGCCTTGCCACCCACATTTTAATCCCTCTGGCCACGGGGTGAATGAGTGGAGAGCAGGTGGCGAAAAAAAGGACAGCGGAGTCACATCGTGAAGCAGCGTAGGGAAGTCTCCCCTGCCTCGGCTCCCAGGCAGGTGTTGCGATCGGGACACCCGTACTTGCCAACTACATTTGGTGAAGGCCGGGTGCACGGTAAGGCTGTAGCAAAGGCGTGTACCCGGGTGGGGGACCCGCCGCATGCCTCTGTGAAGAGCAGACAGTGCGCCACCGGACCACAGGTGGTCAGAAGATCCAGCAAACATATAAATAAATAACGGTGAAAAACAAGCATTCCGCTATCAAGGCTCCGCTCTCCGGCTACATGTGCAGACTGCACAGTAGTACAATCTGGAACTAAAAAGGGCACAACGAGCCGGGGGAGCGGAGGACGGATTGAGGTTCAGAGGAACTGGTATCACCGGTACACATTAAGGTACGGCTCCCCCGGCATTGTAGTTGTTGTGGACGCGTGGAAAGAGAGGATCATTTGGGGAGTAATCCAATACCAAGTGTGGGAGTATCAGGAAAGCAGAAGTCGGAACTCAGCCGGACAGGCAAAGCAGTCAGGCAAAGGGCAATACAGCCACCGGGGAGGAGGACTCCATTGGAGAGACCAGAGATGATCGGTGAATCAATGGCAAGTAAGGTCAGCTCCCCCATCAGGTGTCACCTAAGCATCAAGTGGGGGCCACCTACCCAATTCCTAGACTGTGGATACTCCAGCCTCAGACACACGCTTTGGCAAGCACTCGGGACCCGATTAAAGGCTGAGGTGAACCCAAAACGCAGGGGGAGCGGGGCAGCACCAGGGGAAGCTACCATCACAAGTCCACTCAGAGGAGGGTGACCTATAATGCAAGCCCCCATCAAACGTGCCAACTACGGCAGAAGCACTTGATTTGGGTGCAATCTAGCTCAGAAGGTCATAGGAGTACAGACAACTACGCAACACAGATGGCACAAGAACTGGAGGGTCGCTGCAGGAGAAGGGTAAGGCAACAGAGAACCTCATCAACTATGGCACTGCATAGCCCTCCATTCGCAGCCCCATCCGACGAGGAGGCCAAAGGGACCTGGAAGGCAGAAGATCCTTGACTGCAACTGACTCGAAGTTCGCACTCCCACAAACAAGCCAGGGAGAGGCCCCCACCATAACATGGAAGCACACTACTAGAGCACAGCTAGCCGGGGAAGGCCTGATTGACAATCTCTCAATCGGACAGACGTACAACTGCACTTATGTCAAAATTCTGGGGAGACGAACACAATCTTCCCAACAGACACCCCTTGTAAAGCAAGACCAGAACTTTCCACAACTCTGGGGGGCAGACCCCACTGCACAGTTAAGAAGGAAGACTCAAGAAGACCAATCCACTAAGCCAGAATCGGATACAACCAGAATAGAGATGGCGACAAGAGAAGATATGAAAGCGTGGTTTGGAGAATTTCAAGCACAGTTCATGACCTTGATGCAGACTCAATTTGAGTCCATGAAAAGCAAAATAAAAACTGCGGTACAAGAACTAAGAGCGGAGGTGACAAACCTGGGTGAGAAAACAGACACCTCAGAGAAAGTAATGCAAAACTTGAAGGAAGAAGCCCAACAAGGTGCAGAGACCCAGGAGCACCTAGTACGTCTGACACACAATCTCGAATTGCAATGCAAGGACTTAGAAAATTGATCCAGTAGATCGAACATAAGGATATACGCATGAATGGGGAGGACATCCAAATATACCAAGATTTGGCACAGTCAACCCTACACAAATGCTGGGAGATGGGCCCAGTGGTAAGAGCATTAGCAGCCAAACAAATAAGGTATAAATGGACATTCCCATTCGGATTGCTATTCTCGTGGGAAGGGAAGCAACGAAGAATAACGACCTGTGAAGAAGGGATACAGATAATGGGGATACAGGATCGAGAAGGAAACCACCAAGAAATAAACAGAGGAAGACCGGCTTGGAGGAGTACACCATGGGAATGGACAGCGACCGATAGAAGGGCGCAGCTTCCTTCGAAAAAGAAATAGAACAGGCGCAATGGAATAAGACACTCTGAAGTAGGTAACTCGTGCTGGCTGGAGCCACTGCCCCGAACATTAGAGGACACTGGGAGCAAGCTTTCCATACTGTATCAGCGGCCAGGAAGGGGGGAGGGAGAGGCCAGGGGGATGGCTATTGGAACCCAGAGGGTTTAGGACATCCTACAAGTTATCCCTGAGGTTACAGAGGGCATGGCGCATAGGGCCTTACGCCTGAGTGATCATAGGAACCAGAGTCGTTCTCATGGCAGTTTAGGGGGAGGGCAGGTGGGAACACTCGCAGGTTGTGGGATGCAGAGTTGGGGGCGGGAGGGGGGGGTAACCGGAAAGAAACTCACACACGCAACATTAAAACAAGGATTTCATAGAGGTATTCAACCACCCGTGACAGGGTGGGGATAAAAATGTTAACATATAATGTCCGAGGATTGAATTCCCTGTAAAAAGGAAGAAAGTGGATAACTTCTTAGGAGAGGGTAAATTTGCTATTATAATGTTCCAGGAAACCCACATTAAAGGGCAGGATAGCAGGAAAGTGCGGCTGAAAGGGTACAACCTAATACTCCAGGCTAATGCACAAGAGAAAAGAGCGGGTGTGCTGATTGCATTCCAGGACTCCCTAAATGCACAGATACTTAACACAGAAGTAGACAAGCAGGGGAGAGATCTCTTTGTGAATGCGAATTTCGAAGGGTATCCCCTTACATTAGCTGCACTATACGCCCCTAACACTGGACAAGAGGGATTCCTCAAGGATACACTAGACAAATTACAACACTTTGCCACAGGGGAGGTGGTCCTGGGCGGGGATTTTAACATAGCATGGGACCCTAGAGTATACAGATCTAGACCGAGACAGCAGGGCCAGGGAACCCCATCAAAAACCCTACGACAGAAATTAAGTAACTTAGCTCTGGAAGATGCCTGGCGAAACATACACAGACGAGAGTATGCTTCACTTATTTTTCACACGTCCACAATACCATTTCAAGAATAGATTACCTCTGGGTTTTGTTAGGCTCCTGGGGAAGATTCAACAATCCAAGATGAGCTCAATCTCGCTCTCAGACCATGCACCACTGTGGGCAGACTTCTCACTAGCACACGGCCATTCAGGGCTATGGAGGTGGAGACTCCCATCGGAAATTATCCGGGACCCGGTCTGGGTAATACTCTCAGGGAACATATAACAGAATATTTTGCCTGCAATAACCATCCAGAGATTTCCATGAAAACACTACGGGAAGCCTTCAAGGCAGTGGCAAGGGGACACCTCATAGCGCTTAAAACAGAAGGGGAGAAACAGATCTGCCAATGGGGAAAAAGAGCTAGAGGTGAAAATAAGCGCGATCCAAGCCGAAATCATACAGAAACCATCCTCTAAATTACAAAAAGCATTAAGACACGTCCAAGGGCAGCTAAGCTCTCTTCGCACCAAGAAAGCAGAGAGAGACCTTATATATATGAAAAAGTGGTACTACATGAAGGCGAATAGAACTGACAAACTCTTCTCTTAGAAATTGAAAGAAAAAAAAGGTAGAAATGGGCAGTAAAGGCACCGACAGATGACAAAGGGGAAACAAAGACACTAACGTCTGATATTGAGGACCTATTTAAGCAATTTTTCCAGAACTTCTACTCCTCGGATCACCCCAATGAGGAAATGCAAAAGACCGATCTCGACGGGGTCCTCCTCCCAGTAATGTCAGAAGAGGGAAGCAACAACCAGACAGGGATATCACGGTAGAAGAGGTGAATGGGGCGATACGGGACCTCCCTAGGAACAAAGCTCGAGGCTCGGATGGCTACACTGCACAATTTTATAAGACGTATAAGGACATACTAGCCCCAGTCCTTTCAGAATTGTTTTATAAACTTAAAGGCAAGGGTAATATTGCCCACTCTATGAACCAGGCAAAAGTGTTGGTCTTCCACAAGGATCTGCAGCTTCCAAGTTCATATCGCTTGATGGTGCTAATTAATCTAGACGCAAAGTTGTACACCAAAATTCTAGCAAATACTCCCACAAATTCTCCCGAAGGTGATCCACCAGGACCAATCCGGGTTTGTTCCGAACAGACAAACTCACGATAACATCAGGAGAGTAATTCATCTGGTGGAAAAAACAGGGATAACACAATCCCCGGCCATAATACTGGCGCTGGACGCGGAGAAAGCGTTTGACCGCGTCGAGTGGTTGCTTCTCTTCCATATACTGCGAAAAATGGGCATGGGGAAGCCTTCATAGATGTGATCCGAGCCAACTATAAATCCCAAACAATACGTGTAGCAGTCAACAGGGAGTTATCCAAGAAAGTACAGATTGAGAGAGGGACCAAACAAGGATGCCCGCTGTCACCTCTTCTATATGCAATATTTTTGGAGCCCCTACTGGCACGAATAAGAGACATGCCAGAAATAAAAGGCATAGATATGGCTGGGCATACTCATAAAATCACTGCATATGCGGACGACATGTTGGTCACCCATGGAGACACATAAGTCGCTCCCGTTCCTCATGCAGGAGATAGAGACATACGGATCACTTTGGGGGTTAAAAATCAAAAGACAAAAATCAGACATTTTGATACTAACGGGGAATAGTATTGAAGGTAGCGAAAAGTGGGGTCAAATATTTGGGGATCACTCTGACAGGGAGGATAGACTAACTATATTCCCAAAATGATCCCCAACTCCTAGATACAATCAAACGGGATGTAACGAGATGGATCCCGTTATCAATATCATGGTGGGGCCGGATAATGGCGGTAAAGATGACCATCTTACCTAGACTCATGTATCTGTTCCAGGCTTTACCGATAAGAATCCCTTCTTCCTTTTTCAAATCCCTGATTAAAATAATCACAGCAAACATATGGCAGAAAAAAAAACAGAGTATCCAGTGCGGTTCTCACTGCACAGAGAAAGGACTGACGCTGCGCCCTGCCGCACTTCAAGAAATATTATGAAGCTGCCCAATTATGGGTGCTGAAAGAATGGATACCGGATAGGACACAGAAAATATGGGCATCACAAGACAGAGCGGTAGCGATAACACCCACCTGACCCCTCCTCTGTCTAGGAAATCAAGATAGACACCCTAATGTTCAAATCAGTGAGATTATGAAAGCAACGTTTAGTATCAGGGATAAAGCCATTCGGAAAGAAACACTAACCAAAAACCCAGCCCTCTTTTTGTGCCATTATTTAAAAACCCAGAATTTCCACAAGGAATGGAGAAAAGGGCATTCCAAAGTGTATAAAGGCGGGATGTAAAATGGTCGGGGATATGTGTCAGGTGCACCAGATAAAATTCTTTGAGGAATGCACTACACAGCTCGGCCTGAAGGCCAACGACAGATACAAATACGAACAACTACACCACTGGCTGAGTACCCCACGGATCAAAAACGTGGCGACAAGGGAGCTGAACCCATTTGAAATGTATATCATGACACAAAGGTACAAAAATGTTTCTCGAACACATGTTTATAAACGCCCAAGTTGAAGAAGTTAAATGGAAATAAATAAAAAGATGGGAGACTTAAAGGCACACTCCCAAAGGAGCGCTGGGAATACATCTGGGGGGCGCTACCCAAGCTCACGAGAGCCATACAAACTAGAGAAATGTGGATGAAAGTAGTCATACAATGGCACTATACACCAGAAAGACTCCACATGATGTACAGAAACTCACCAAATAAATGCTCGAGGGACTACAGAGGGATGGGAGACTGGAGGCACATCTGGTGGGATTGCCCTGCCCTCCATCAATATTGGGCAGAAGTTAAAACTCAAATGCAAACAATGTTGTCAAACATCGGGAACTTGGGGGAAGAAGTGTGGTTATGCAGGCTCTGGGATCCCCAGGATAAACATCCAACCATGACACAAATGCAACTTTATGGGATTATTGATAGGGGCATGGTTGGAAATAGCTCAAAGATGGAAACAGAAACACCTACCCTTGGCAATCGACTGGATACGAAGAGTCTGGTCACATAGTGCCATGGAACACACAACGTATAATATCCAAGATATACATAAAACATTTGGAGCAGACTGGGGTATGGCCATGGACTTTCTTCAAAACGACTCCATGGAACAATGGTGCCCACATAAAATAAGGATAGTGGACTTGTTCAATTAGAGGAAAGAAGGAGATCTCAACTTGCAGCGACACCTACGGTGATCTTTCCAGTAGGGGTTGGGGGGGGGGTTAAGGGAATGTTTATGTTGGTTAAGGACACAATTTTATGTGGTATTGAAATCAATAAAAAATATTGTTTAAAAAAAATCAAATATTGGCCAAAATGCTTAGAAAACATTGGCACATTTTACATCTTGATATGGATTTACTACAGTATTTAACAGACAAATCCTCAATTGTTTATCGAAAAGCACCATCGATCAAGAATAAAATGAGCCCAAGTTGTATACCAGACTCTGAATACATTTCTTTTTAAAATGTGGCCAAAGGGCCACTTAATCCAGCAAAAGGCAATTACTAATGTGGATCCTGTCTCACTTGCCAATTTATGAAGGACAAAAATATACTTTTACGAAATGGCGGAAAATATACTATTAACAACTTACTAAGCTGCAACACTAAATGTGTAGTTTACGCAATCAAATGTATCTGCAATAAATGGTACATAGATCCATAAGCTGAAATCAAGAATTCAAGAACATATAAGAGCAATTGGGACTAAAAATACCCCCTTGCTGTACTGGATGGAAACTCGCCTAATGAATCTCATTGATGGAATCAAATGTACAGGAATAGTGGTTATCAGAATGCCACTGAGGGGTGGTAATGAGCAATTGAAATTACGGCGGGGGTATCGAAATAGATTAACATAGTGCATGCATGCTGTATATTCCTCTGAAAAGACGAATATAGATGATACATCAGAAAAATCAATCAACCCTCTCCATGCATGAGTATAATACAATATTTTTCATAACACCCTGAAACCAACTACACAAATTTACATGCAACCATACAGAAACGCCACCATTCATTAGCACCTAATCCTAAAAAAAGAACATGTGATTCATGAATTGGGCTCATTATTAATAAAACAAAACCGTAGCACATTACTTGCATAGTTCTGTATTTAGAAATGTTCACCTATACTTGTGCATTTGTTTTAAACCAATAAGCATATGAACAATGATCATATCAATCTGATACTACTCTCTATTTAATATCTCTTGCATATGTCAATTTCAGGCCTTATCCAATTTGTTTTTAAAGTCCATAGTTTTTAGAAAATGGCTTTTTACAGGAAATAAAAAGGCAATGGGAAATGGAAATACAGTGCTTTCAGATTCCACAGGGTGGTTAATTCCGCTGCACTACCCATGGTGTAGTCCGGTTCTTGCACCTTGTTGTCGATCAATTCGAAGATACCTGTGTGAATTCCGTCTGATATATCCAGAATTTCAAACTGTATTGGGGAAACGGGGAACATTGAATGTTGGTTTGGCAGCAATACTTTCAATCGCATAGATTGTGTGAGAGATCTGCAATTAACGATGAAGCATCTTCTGCGGTGTCTGTCAATTCCAGTGGACATTGTGTGCTGTAACAATGATGCATTGTTAGTTTTCATGGCACAATGGTGATATTGAATTCAAATTTGAGCCACTGCACATTGGCATCCCGATTCTGAACGTTGGGACGAGCATTAGCAACATCACAGACTAGTTGCTCCCAAGTCACATGGGTTTGACAAGCAAGATCAATTGTTAGTGTTATCGCCCTGGTCTTCCTGTTCTTCGTCCTCTCAATAGATTTGTTTGAAAAAAAAAAAGTATTACATTTTGTAAATGGGAAATAATTAAGAATTTACACCCTAGAATTTCATTCCTCCTAACAAATTTTCAAATGGCCACTTTGAAAAAAATTTTTAGAATACTAATTCGTTTTGACCCTAGTTCTATTGTGTTTTGAAAAAGTCAATCTTGATGTGCTGAGTTCATCCCCCATCTGTAAGAGAACAGTCACATTAAGTTGTGAACGACAATTTAACCTTTTAGTACCTTAAGACGTAAACTGGATGAGTTGTTAAATCCTTTTACATCACAATGCATGAAAAAAATGGAATGTGAAAGTATTTATGTGTAATAGTCTTTGTAGCATTTATGTTTAAAATATTACTTATGGAAATGCTCTATTACTCATATTGGGAGCATTCTGGATCTATCCATCAAAACCATGGACACCTCCAAAATGTGCTATTTATCCTTTTACTCCTGTGGGTTATGTATGGATATGTAAACTTCAATTTGCTTTACAAATCACAATAAAAAAGTAGAATACATTAATAAATTGGTTATGAAGCAATAATGTTAGACTTCCTCAGTATACAAATCCGACAACGGTTTTCACTAGAAAAGATACTTACTGATTCAACTTTCACTAGTTTTGCCTTTGATGATAAAATGTATTACAAAAAATATAAAATGTATTACAAAAAATATAATTACATACCTGTTGCACATCACGAGTCATGGGGAATGGAGGGAACAGATTGCACTAATGTATCCTTCGAATGATAAAGGAAAAGAGATCTGTTAACTATAGATATAGATAATAAGAAATCAAAACATAGTGGCTGAATGGGCTTCAAGTATTCCCTACTTGAAAAAGTAAAGTCCTCATTGCCAACAAACATGAAATAACATTTTACAATTGCACTATTTCACTTGGATGAACACTTTGCACATTGAAAGGTAAATTAAAGTACAATGCATAATAAATGATAACTGTCACTATTGTTTTTGAACCTGTGGTCCTTGTCTCTTCCATCTCCACTGCATCAGTATTAGACTCCTTATAAAGCATAAGTGAAAAAAGCATTCACATAAATGTGTAGTATGAAGATTTTATATTGCATTTCTTTTTGGATAATAGTTATCTGAATGTTAAAGGTTTATGATCTCAAACAAATAAAGAAAAGTGGACTTTTAGGCATAAGTATTTCCCCTACAAGTGATGAGACCAAAGATAACAAATGATATTAAAGATGCACAGTGTTGTCATTCATCAAAATATTTATTTTTAATAAAGAGAAAGTAAATGATTATAATCTAAAATTTGTGAAAAAAGATTACTTGTATAATATACCTGTTGAACCTCGCTTGTGTCATATGGAATTTACCTTAAAGTTGGCAAAATACTCTCCTCCTTCAAATCAAAGTCGAAATAACACCAACATTATATAGTATTAGAAAGTTAGTTTACTTTTCTTGCTGTCCAGTTCGTAAGTATAAATAAAAAAATACAATGAGTATTTTGAGGATAATCTAAACAATGAAATTGATCTTAACTCTTACTTTGATTTAGGCATTACAGTCACTGTTGCATGATGGTAGGTGCATGACACAAAATTAAAGATTGCATGCATTCATATTTTTCTGAAAGGCAATTCGTTGGAAATGCATATAGAACAGTCCATTCCAAAATCCAATTCAAATTTCATCACAATTTAATTTTAATGGAAAATTGAAATTTCACTCATTAAATGTCGATATATCACATGTCATAGCTTCTCCGCCTGAGCAGATCCAAATTAAGAGCTGTATGTTGCTGAGGTACCGGCATAGTTATTTGTAATTATAATATATGAAGAGAAAGATGGCAATATAACCCAACTTACCAACAAAAGCAAAAATGTTGAAAAACGAAATTCTAAATTTTGGCAAAAAAAAAAAAATACCATGAATATTGTTGAGTAAAAAGTTGCACTGGACATTAAACCTGTATAGTATACTTGCAGACAAAGTAAGCATTAGAGCACTTGTAAGGCAATTGCGTTTTTTTGTTGTTCTCAAGATAAGTGGTCAACGATGAAGGTTGATCCTTTATATAATTGATATTTTCATGAACAGTCAAATAAAAAGAATATTATTTTCTAAAACATGGACAATCTAATACACTATTTCAATATCTGTGTATGTCATTAGGGTTCACTGTTTGGTTAGTAGAAGAGGCTGTGTTTTTTTCTGAGGTAACAGGCTGCACTTCCATTAGTGTAGTTACGTAATTAAAGACATTTAAATCCATACATTATATAAAAATAACACTGCAGATAATACAATTACAGGGTAACAAAGGGCAATTTGCTATGAATTTTCTTCCAAAAATTCAGTACATAAGCATGCACAAAGTATAACATTTAAAGAATTGTGGCTATTCGAAAATTGAATAAATGGCAATCTTAATTTCTTTTGCATGCTATCTCAGTATAAATTGGGACACATTTTATACAGATAGTGGCGTGTGTGTGTGTGTGTGTGTGTGTGTGTGTGTGTATATATACATTTACGTTTCTGAGGCTTGTGGAATTTGCTTAGATCACATGCTATGCATAGGCCGACATCTAGTGGTAGCTGCAAAGTATTTGTTTTTGTTTTCGAAACTCGAAAAGGGATGTCGACAGGGCGCGCCAGTAATACTATCCATAGTGTGACGCCTACTGTACCCATGGTGCTTCATGCATCAAGGTCCCTCATTTTATTTCCGCCATCATAGTCGGACGCACATCAGAGTTCCTTCTAGGCTGTCGCCATTTTTTTAGAAAAAGTTAACTATAGTATTTCTTTCTGTCCTTTTGATCTGTCTACCGCGAGATTTTCGGCAACGGCTTTGAGGACAAATTATCGTCGACTACAACAGCCCGCCTCGATGATCCTTTGTCACGGCCTTGGAAGGCCTCAACGGGCCACAGCCCTCACATTAGGGAGAGTGGGGGGGAGCTTCATACTTTAGTCTTGTTAAGAGAATGTATATTCCCATTAACTTCCACATATTTCGCCAGGCTACCACCCCCATACATAATGGAAAATGCACGTTTTAAGTTTTGCCCTTCTTGTAATAGAAAATTCCCCTGGAAATACTTGCACTGGGTGTGCAATCTGTCTCCCCAGGAATCACGCCGAGGTACAGTGCAAACGGTTCAGGCCCAAACACTTAAGGACCGCAAAACCAAACACTGGGCCCGCCATGCAGGCCGAGGCCACCGTGGATGTCGAGGGAGCCTCCAGCATCGACCTCTACAGTGACGGCGAGGGCGATCGTGTTCTTTCGGATGCCCGCATGGAAGCCCTTTACCCCAACAGGCAGGCTGGCAGTTCTGCTACGGGGACGCCACCCGGCAGCACTAGCATGACCAAGTCTCACCCCTCAAAGCACATCTCCCATGGCCGAAAGTCGACCACGCTGCCGACTGAACGGCCACACACAGTGTTGAGGGAAACGTCTGAAATGTCCCTGTCCTCTGGACCATCGCGGTTGCGATCACCACCCGACAGGCCCCCGAAACAGACGGTAAAGTCAGTTTACGATACCATGTCTAAACCCTAGAACTCTTCTGGCGCCAACGACCGGGTGTCAATAGACCTGTTGACTGCCTCCAAGAAAGGCACACAGAGCTTGAAAATGAGCACGTTAATAAAAAACACGTGCCTTATATCCCGTTAAAGGGCAGTACGTCGAAAGACCACAAGACTTCAACGCCACACAGGGGAAAATCCCAAACTCCAGAAAGCAGGCTTCTCAGTACAACAGAGGGCACTCTGTCAGGGGTTATGCACCATAAAAGAAACCCTGCCCCATAGCCACCAACTGCACCCACTACTCCTACTCTTGGCCCCTCTCCTCTGCCAAGCTCCTCCCAATGGACGGCAGAGCAACTTAATAAGGTTATGAGGTGAATGTCCTGTTGTATTTTCTTTGACCATCACGAGGTCCTACAAAACCTTCAGGGAACACCACAAACTACTGAGTGGGCCAGCAGCCACCTAGCCTACTGCCAAAAAAGCCTGCCTCGACTCAACGCAGGCTTCCACCTCACATCAGGGCCTAAAGCAAGGTACTTACTATCATACCACGCAGGACCCCGGCACTTATACAGACACAGACGACCAAGGGGACACAGTAGACGTTAGACCAGTACGACGACGATGAGGATGTTTACATCATCCAGTCACCAGATCGCACAGACTCGCCAGTGGCAGAGCAATTACAATATAATGACCTGCTTTTGAAGGCTGCAGAGCACTTGAAAATAGACACACGAGAAACCCAGGTCGACAAGAAGTTTGTTGAAGAAATCCTCGGGTATAAAAAAATCAGCAACCCAATTTATCCCCCTATTGCAATCAGTGCAGAGACACACCCAACCCTCTCTGCTCACACCAAATTTAACGCGGGCAGTCAACCCGCACATCGAGAAAATGTTGAGACCAGCCCTCACAGACCCCTTCTACATTAGCGGGCAGTTAAAACCCGACTCTTTCGTGGTGACGTCTACAAGGAAAAGAGCCTCTTCCGAAGCCCCTGTGGATAAGGAGACTAAAAACATTTAAACCTTTGGCAGGAAGGTCGATTCAGCGGCAGTTTATCAATCTAGAATTGCTAATAACACAACAACAATAAGTTACAAATGTCACAAGTGGGAGGAGATTGCCGAACAAATCGAATCGGTCCCAGAGCCCTCAAAACACAACTGCCACTGACCTTCGCAAGGGGGGGAAACAAGTATCCAACTTCATCCTCAATAACAACTTGAATGCAGCAGACAATGCAGGAAGAATCTTGGCAGAAGACACACCGATTAAATGCCATGCGTAGCTACGACAATCTGGCTTCAAGCTTGAAACACAGGCAACCCTCCTTAACATACACATTGAACTCAACGCTTTGTTTGGTAAAGCGGTGGAGGATGCTCTTTAAAGCGCAAAGGAGGAATATGACACCCTCAAATCATTAGGGCAGCTCACCAACAAATCATACAAAGAGGGTATAACACTCGCTGATTTAGAGGGCAAAACTCAACGGGTTTCCAATTATAGTGAAAGTGGCCAAAACTCTTCCTGGCGTTCGTCACGAGGGGCAATCCTCACAACAAGGGTTTCAAAGAGGCCAAAGAAGGTCTCAAAGTAGGGGCATGTCCTCCTCCTCTAGAGGCGGCTCAACCCCCTCCCCCCATCCCAAACAATGACCACCCGCTACATGTTGCCTTCCATGTCACTCCAGTAGGTCGTATTTCACACTTTACCCATGCATGGGAGGGGATCACTTCGGACAAGTGGGTACTTTTCCACTGTGGCAGGTGGTTATTGTATAGAGCTGATCCAACAACCATCCAGCCACCAAGACAGACACGTCCTAGGAAGAATAATGTGTACTGTTGGAAGAGGTGAAGGCGCTGCTACTAAGGGACGCCATAGAAATCGTCCCGGAAAACCAGGTAAACAAGGGTATTTATTCGATGTACTTCCTTGTGCCTAAGAAAGACCAAACAATGCGCCCTGTCCTAGATCTGCGCCCGGCGAACACCTCTGTCCACCCTAAACAATTCTGCATGACAGTGCTACAAGAGGTAATCCCACTGCTGAAGCAGGGGGGCTACATGGCAACCTTGGATATGAAAGATGCATACTTTCATATTTCAATGTTCCCAGCGCACAGAAGGTTCTAGCATTTCAAATTAGCGAATCAACACTACCAGTTAAAGTTAGTATCCTTCGACATAGCCCCCGCTCAAAGGGTGTTTACCAAGCTACTAGCGGTAGTGGCAGCGCACCTACGCAGGGAATCAATCCCAGTGTACCCTTATCTGGACGACTGGCTGATAACGGGGGAACCTCCCCCCCCCCCAAATTTGCAAGCAAAATACCCAGAGAACAATCAATCTCTTGTTCAAATTGGGGTTCTCGATCAACGAGAAGAAATCAAGTCTTGTTCCAAACAGGACCAAACCGGTCTTGGGAGGGGTCATAAAAACAGATGATTGTCTATACTCCTACGTCCCGTCTTCTTTCCTCCATACTTATGGGACATTCCTCCATCCTTTGGGACGGGACTGGAGCACTTTGTAAAAGCATCAAAATTTTGCAAAAATGTTAGTCCTTCCTCTCTTTTACGCAGGGTACTGGACACGGCCGTAACCCCACCCTTCTTAGCTCCGCCCAGCGCATCGCCCATAAGGCCTTTTCGAGGGGATTGGGTCCTCCGACGTATTCCATATCTATGACATGTAATCACCACAGCTGTGCTGCTTCGGAAACTTTTTCGGCGTCTGCGTCCTGCGTCGATGACGTCGATGCGCCGTCGTCGAGGACCTCCTCCGATGTCCGACGTCATCCGATGTGATAAGTAGGACGCACAACGCCCATAGCCTCAGTTCCGTTTTTTCCGCGAACGTGTTGCTTCGTGTTTCTCGCCTCGACTCTTTGGAGTTCTGTTCTTTCTGGTTCTTCGAACCTGTTCATTTGTGAATTTCCTTCGGCGATGTCTTCCACTTCGTCTTCAACCCCGCGTCCGGGCTTTAAGAACTGCGGGGAGTGTGGGTCCAAGATGTCGGTGACTGACTCGCACGACGCCTGGGGAGGCCCACGACACGGATGACTGTATCGACTGCCAGTCGCTCACGTCCAAAGCCTTACGCGAACGTAAGAAGAAGTTGTCGGTAGGTCGGGTGTCCAAGCCCCGGAAGTCGAAGTCGGCGGGGCTTTCGACGGATGATTCGAGGGGTGACTCTCCGCGTCATCGTCGGAAGTCTCGTCGGTCTTCTTCTAGGAGTGGGTCTCGCCACTCCTCGGCCTCTTCGAGGCATTCTCGGAAGCGCCGTCACCGGTCGCCTTCCAGGTCCTCTTCCGAGGATTCTGCACGGCACGTCGGTTACCCCACCAGCCGTGCGATGCCGGAGGAATGGGCTTCCTTCGGGAAGAAAATGTTGGCGATTCTTGAGTCGCAGGGTACTCAGCCGTCCGCGCCCCCGAGTGGGGTCGGCCGTGTGAGGTCGAGAGACGCCGCTCGCAAGAGTGGTCGGCACGAGTCACGGGAGCGGTCCCGTTCGGACAAGGAGGCTCGTTCTCGCCGTACCCGTTCCAGGTCCCGGTCCTCGACGCGTTCGAGACCGTGTGCTCCTGTGAAGTATTCGAGGAAGACATCGACGTCTGAGGCGTCGAGGGCGTCGACAGGCTTTCTCGAGGCTCCGGCTTCGAGGACCTCGTCGAAGCCGTCGACGATCAGGTCGTCGAGGGACACGCTCGGGGCTCCGGCTTCGAGGGCTGTGTCGACGCCGCCGATACTGGAGGCGCTGCATCTGACGTCGACGCCGATTTCGTCGACGCCGATCCTCTCGGCGCCGTTGCCGGTTTTCTCGGCGTCTGCGCCGATTCGCTCGACGCCATCGACGCCTTTCGTGTCGGAGGAGCCCCGTGTCACGGGTGTACCCCCTAGGAAGGCTCTGGTTAAGAGCAAGCACTCTCGGGTGCCTTTTCGCCACCTGGAATATATTTCGGAGGCGGATGAGGATTCTGATGGCCTGGTTCCTAGTCAGGTGCCAGATGAAATTGTCTCGGGCCATAGTCAGTTTGACGATTTGAGGCAGTCACTGCATGATGCCAGTGGACTGGACACCTCTCCGGAGGTGGAATTTTGTAGGCCTGAGCCTGGCTCCCATGCCGATTCCTCGTACCGGCGCCTTATGGCTAGGGTGTCTGAGTATCTGGGATGGTCTGCTCCCCCAGGGGAGTTTGTGCAGGATGATCTGACGGACATCCTTGATGTTGGTCCCCCAACTGACCCGGTACTGCCGTTCCATATGGCTTTACAGAGAAGGGTGGCGGCGGCTTGGACTGCTCCGGAGAGTCTCCCGGCGGTGGGCAGATCCTTGTCGCGTAAATACCGTCCAGCCAGTAGCGACCCCTGCTACTTGACCAGGCACCCCACTCCGGAAAGTTTGGTGGTGCAGGCGGCCACGGCCCCGGCAAAGCAGGCGTCGTACCCTACCATCCCTCCTGATAGGGACGACAAACGTTTTGATGGCTGGGCGAAGAAAGTGTTTTCTTCTGGTGGTATGGCGCTTCAGGCGGCCAACTCCATTTGTGCCTTGTCACGTTTCACGCACACTCTGTGGAACTGTGTTGCGTTAGCGGCTGAACATATTCCCGAAGGGGTTGAACGGGATGGTTTCCTTGCTATGGTCCAGGATGGTAAGGATGCCATGTGTGAGTCCGTTCAGTCGGGTCTGGACTTGGCTGAATGCGTCAGTAGGTCCATGGCGGCGAGCACCGTGATACGCAGGTTTGCGTGGTTGCGGAAGTCGGGGTTTGCTCCTGATGTGCAGTCCCGGCTCCTCAACATGCCCTTTGATGGTGAACACCTTTTTGGCAGCAAGGCTGACGAGAGCCTTGAGAGGTTGCAGACCTCAAAAGCTGCAGCGAAGTCGTTGGGCGCTGCAGTTCGCCAACCTCCGCCTTTTCGTCCTAGGGGACAGCAGTGGAGGGGTGGTTCCTTTCGCTATTACTCATCCTTCAGTAAAGCGAGAGGAGCTGGCAGTCAAAGAGGCCAACGCAGGGGTACCAGAGGTGGACGACAGGGTACCCGTGGTGCCAAGGCCGCTCGGGCAGTTGCCTCTTTGCCCTCAGGTAACGCCGCAGCCGCTCCCACTCAGTCGTGAGGCCATGTCCCATGGTTCGCCGGTTGGGGGAAGGCTGGCGCAGCATCTTGTAGAGTGGCAAGCCATTACTTCAGATGTGTGGGTTCTGGAGATCATAACCCACGGCTACTGTCTTCCTTTTCGGCACAGGCCTCGCGACAATCCACCGGGGAACCTCTCTTTGCAGAGTCCGGATCCGCTCCTTGCGCAGGAAATTCAAGCCCTGCTGGAGAAAGGCGCCATAGAACTGGTGCCTGTAGCGGAGAGGAACGAGGGATGGTATTCCCCTTATTTTTTGGTTTCGAAGAAAGACGGGGGATTGAGACCCATCATGGACTTGCGCGATTTGAACAAACTCCTCAGGAAGGACAAGTTCAAGATGGTTACTCTCTCTCAAGTCCTCCAGGCCCTTCAGCTTCAGGACTGGTTGGTGTCACTCGACCTCAAGGATGCTTACTTCCATGTGCCGATCCATCCCAAGCACAAGAAGTACCTGAGGTTCGCGGTTGGCGACTCGCACTTTCAGTTTCGGGTCCTGCCGTTCGGATTGACCTCCGCCCCGAGGGTTTTCACCAAGCTCATGGTGGTGGTGGCAGCGCATCTCAGGCAAGGGGGGATTCACGTCTACCCCTACCTGGACGATTGGTTGATCAGGGGGAGCTCTCCCGAGCAAGTCCTGGATCATCTATCGATCACCTGTCGCTCCCTTCACAGGCTGGGCTTCTCCCTCAATTTAAAGAAGTCCCATTTGACGCCAACACAGCGGCTCCAGTGCATCAGAGCAGTGCTCGACACTTCCCTGGGGCAGTGTTTTCCTCCCCAGGTGAGGGCTCTTCACATTCAGCAGATGGTGCACAAGTTTCAGCATGCCCAGACGCTCCCAGCGTTCGAGTTCTTGAGGTTGCTCGGCCTCATGGCATCCTGCATTCTTCTGGTGCCAGAGGCTCGCCTGCGGATGAGATCTTTGCAGTGGGCACTCAAGACGCAATGGTCGCAGTCCTCCGGCAGGATGTCGGACTCGATTCAGGTGCCGTCCTCGGTCGCCCGGGACCTTCTGTGGTGGGCCGTCGAAGGCAACTTGATGAAGGGGGCTCCATTTTGGCTTCCCTGGCCGGAGGTGACGATCGTGACGGATGCATCCCTCACAGGATGGGGAGCTCATGCCAACGGGCTGACAGTCAGCGGTCGTTGGTCTCCGTCGGAGTCCAGACTCCATATCAATCTGTTGGAGCTGAGGGCCGTCAGGCTAGCCCTGAAGGCTTTTCTGCCGTCTGTGCGAGGGAAGAATGTCCTGATCCTGACGGACAACACAGTGGCCATGCACTACCTCAACAAAAAGGGGGGGGCAGGGTCACTTCCTCTGTGCAGAGAGGCGATGCAGCTCGAGTTCTGGGCCATCCAGCAGGAAGTTTCGATCTCGGCAGTTCATCTGGCCGGAGCCGAAAACGTGACGGCGGACGCTCTGAGCAGGCAGAGCGCGATCTCTCACGAGTGGGAGTTGGCTCAGGAGATTCTCCTGGAGATCTTCGCCCTTTGGGGGACCCCTCAAGTGGATCTCTTCGCCTCCAGTGTCAACCGGAAGTGCGAAAGGTTTTGCTCGCGGGAATTTCCTCCAGAAGGAGCCTTTGGAGACGCGTTCGTGGTGGAGTGGTCATTCCCGCTGCTGTACGCGTTTCCTCCAGTCCCCGTCATCCCGCAAGTGCTGCGGAGGTTACGGAAGTTCGGTTCCCGGATGATCCTCATTGCCCCGGCGTGGGCTCGGAGGACGTGGTACCCGGACCTTCTCGACTTATCCATCTGCCCTCCACGTCGTCTTCCCTACCGAGACGATCTGCTCTCACGGGAGGGGGGTCAGGTTCTCCATCCAGAGGTCAGATCCCTCAACCTTCACGCTTGGCTTCTGAAAGGTTGAGGTATAAGGATTGGGACCTCCCTGAGGACGTGATGGAGGTGTTGCTTTCGGCCCGAAGGCCGGCAACAAAGTCTCTGTACCGTTGCCGTTGGCGTAAGTTCTGCGACTGGTGCAGAGTTCAGAATGTGGATCCTTTTGCATGTGACATCCCCATGGTTCTGTCCTTTTTACTTTCTTTGGCCCACAGGGGCTTGCAAGTGGGTACCGTTAAGGGTTACCTGGCGGCGCTGTCCATCTTTAAGCGCTCGTCTGAAGAGTGTTCTTACTTTAAAATCCCTTTGATTTCACAGTTCCTGAAAGGGCTCACTAATGTGTTCCCTCCGTCACCTTTCCTGGTGCCCGGTTGGGATTTAAACCTGGTTCTTAAGTTTCTTATGGGTGCTCCGTTTGAGCCTTTACATTCTTGCCCTTTGAGGCTGTTAACTCTGAAAACTGTGTTTTTAGTTGCGGTTACTTCCGCTCGCAGAGTGAGTGAGTTACAGGCACTTTCAGTTAAGCCTCCCTTCACTGTATTTCACAAGGACAGGGTTGTCCTTAGAGTTCGTCCTTCTTTTCTTCCGAAGGTAGTGACGGAATTTCATTTGGCCCAGAAGGTTGTTCTTCCGGCATTCTATCCTCCTCCGCATCCTGGTAAGGAAGAGGAGAGGCTCCATAGGCTTGATCCTAGGAGAGCTTTAAGCTTTTATGTTTCACGCATGTCCCGGGTCAGAGTGGATGATCAACTCTTTATTGGTTACGCTGGAAAGCGTTTGGGGCAAGCTGTGACGAAACAGACTTTGTCTCGCTGGATTATTTTGGCCATCTCGGAGTGCTACCGTTTGGCGGGTAAGGACCCGCCGGCTGGCTTGCGGGCCCATTCTACCAGGGGTATGGCTGCGTCTACTGCCCTGCAGAGGGGTGTTCCTATTCGCAACATCTGTGATGCAGCCACCTGGGCTTCAGTACATACATTTGTACGTCACTATTTCCTTGATTCCATCCGAGCACAGGATCTGGCCTTTGGCAAGGCGGTCCTTTGCTCTGCTATTTGATTGGCTATTCTACATTTTGATTCTAAATTCTTTCTTTCCTCCTTGCTTTGGTACTGCTTTGGGAGTCTGTCATAGATATGAAATACGTCGGAGGACCCAATCCCCTCGAAGAACAAGTTACTTTCTTACCTGGTAACGTTCTTTCGATGGGATGGTCCAACGACGTATTCCATATCGCTCCCGCCCGGCCTTCCCCGCTGCAGAATTTCTTTTGCGATTGCAGCTTACGTTCCGCAAGGCTTTGTGTCTGACTGGCAGTTGACTTATGTCACACGTTCTGGGGAAAAAACTACAACTGAGGCTATGGGCGTCGTGCGTCCTACTTATCACATCGGATGACGTCGGACGTCGGAGGAGGTCCTCGACGACGGCTCATCGACGCAGGACGCAGACGCCGAAAAAGTTTCCGAAGCAGCACAGCTGTGGTGATTACATGTCATAGATATGGAATACGTCGTCGGACCATCCCATCGAAAGAACGTTACCAGGTAAGAAAGTAACTTGTTCTTCTCCGCTCGTTCGGGACTGGATGCACTTGCATCTGTGGAAGGTTTTTCTTCCAATTTCCTCCTCTCTGGCTCTCGCTTGCGATCGCGTGATAGTTTCGTCTATGCCGTTTCAGCTAGACTTCCCGAATTGTTCTTCCTGTCAGCAACGCTTCGCGAGGGCGGATCCCCATCCTCTTTGTTTAGAGTGTTTGGGTCGTGACCACCGGTGGGACTCGTGTTTTTACTGCGATTCCCTTTTGGTCCGGCCGCTTCAACGTCGGTTAGAGCGGTGGGAGGAGGTGTTTCAGCGCAGTCCCCCCACACATTTCCAATCCTTCATCGACGAGAAGAAGAAACGCCCGGTAAGTTCCTTACTTTTTAGGGCACCCCGGCCGGGGGACTCCTTCCTGGGGTCTTCCTGGTCTGGGAGGAGCGTCAAGGGCTCCGTTACTGGGGCTTGCCCTGAGGTGCCGTCTGGGCCTGAAAAGTGTACCGGAGTTTTCTCCGAGGGTCTCCGTAAGGGGCCTGTTAACACCGGATTACATTCCGAGGCCCCTCCTGTGGGGGCTGTTTGTAGACCCTGTTCTGAGTCGTGGGGTACCGGAGCTCGCTCCGAGATCTGCTTGATTGGAGCTTCCCTCAAAAGTACCGGGGTACGCCCCGAGGCCTCAGTTGGGGTTGTTGATACCAAGTGGAAGTTCGAGGCCCGGCGTGAAGAGGCTTCTACCGGACTCGGGTCCGAGGTCCCTCGTTTAGAGGCTAAGGTGACCAACAGTTCTGAGAGGCCTGTTAAGGCATTGTTGGTGAAAGGTGTTCCTCATCGTTCCCGCTCTTGCGGTGACTCCAGAACTGTTGAGGGGGCAAGGAGTGAGGTTTTGAACCGTAATTCCTCCTTTACCGGCAGTGCCGAGGTCCTTCCTGCGAAGGCTAGTTTGGCTATTAGCATGTCACAAAAACATCCTAGGCCACACAGTACCGGCTCGGACAAGGTTCCTTGTGTTAAGGCTAAAATGAAGACCCCTGACCCACCTGTGGGGACTCCTGCCTCACTTCCACACGTGTCGCAGTTCTCCTCAGGTGCTGACAAAATGGCGGCCGTTCCTGCCAAGAACACGGTGTTAGGGAGAATTCTCTGTTAAGGCTAATTTCCCAAACCGAGTGAGTCCCCCAGCAGCTTTGCTGGATTTTTGGGGTTTATTCTTTTCTCCTGCTAAGAGTGAGACTCTCTTTCTCCCACTCTTAGACATGATTTGAGGTGTTCCTTTGACTTTGTATGTGTTTTATGGGCTATGGGGTCCTTTACCCCATAGGGCTTCATGGTTTTTGGTATGTGGGTTACACAGCACCCTCCGTGCAGTAACCCAGGGGTGTCGTAACCCAGGGGTGTGTCGTAGCGACCCCCAAACCTAGACTCCATACCCTGGGACTGACTACTGTCTCCCAGGGCATGTACAGTCACCATTGGTTTTACTAGTCTTAAATTGTGAACAGAACCAGTACAAACCATCATATTGTGGACGTACTGGTCGGGGCAATTCGATTGCCCCGGGGTCTGTTGTTCGAGGGGGCACTGTCCAGTCCCCCCCCGACCGAGTTTTGGCTGGTGGCAGTGGATACTACTTTGTATATTCGACTGCAAATATATTCCTATGGGATTTTCCCATTGTTCGAGGCTACCACTTTTTAATATAGCCTCGAACATACCGCCGGTTTATTAAATTAATATAAATTCACCGGTTGGTATTTTTTGCCGAAACTCTGTTCCAAAATGGCGTTTATATTTGCTTCTGTCACTCCAACCCAAGTCGAACCTTTTGTTCCACTTTCTGGCAGGCTTCTCCACAGAAGCCTCCAAAAGTGGTGCCACTGTCTGGGTACCACAGGGGATGTGGGAGGGGGTTTAGGCACCCTGGACTGAGTTGCCTCGGCAACTCAAGTCACACTCTTGTGTGATTGGCCCAGTGGCTCACCACTTAGCATGTTTGAGTGACAGCTAGGACTGATGAATGGGGGTTTTCTGCCTAAAAGCAGGGCTTTGGGGACTGGGACTTCAGACGTCGCCACAGGACCAAAGAATCCGAAGAGGGAGAAGCTGAGCCGACCTGCAACGACGACACCACCGGTGGAGCCCTGCTGAACCGTCTCACCACTTTTCCCGACGACAGAGATCTTCATTCCGAAGAGTCTTCTTCCTTTGACTGGTGGGGATAACCAGTTTGCCCGCCTTTTCGCCTTCCCGGATCATCTCGTGGCCGTCTTGCCTGTGCCAAGCACCCCGGCAACCGGGATACCACGTTTTCTCCACTACTGCGAATAAAAGGGTAGTACCTTTTAACTGGAGAACTCCGCGGCTGGTTTCTTCCCTGGTAGTGCAACGACCTTCAGCCTTCCTCCACGTCGATATCATCTCTTCCTCTGGACGACGCCGTGATTTGCACCCTCTGCCAGGAACAACTGCCCCCGCTGGAGGATCCTCTCCACTTTAAAGGTACTGTGTCTGCCTGGGCTCCCTCGCAACTGTCTGTGTGGGGTGACTCTTAAAGCCTCAGTTTACCACTTGGGTTGGCCCTAGGCTGGCTAACTGAACTTTTCTAAACTGAACTGATTCCTTCCTGAACTCTCTGCAAGACTTTCCAAGCCTTTTAAACTGTGCGATCTTGGGCGCATTGGTGTTCTACTCTCTCCAAGAGGGAGCCTGGCCTCTGAACTTTTTTGCTCACAAGTAGACTTTGACTTTCCTGCCTTGCTGAGTGCTTCTAAAGGATTGTGTTGTGTGCTGTTCTTAATTTCTGCCTTTTCCCTCCCTTTTTCTTAAACTTATTGGAGTGCCATCTTTAGTTAAGCGCTCACCTCTGTCTGGAAATAAGTGGTGTTAACTAAGACTTGTCTAATAAGGAACACGGGATGTATATATAATAATAGTGACTGTGTTTTTGAACTTACTTATAATATTAGTGCTAGAGTGTTTCTAAGTGTGTCTTTAAATAAATAATTATATACTTGATACCAAAGCTCTGGTCAGTGTTTGCTTGTGCTACTGTATTTTGGTACCTATCTTGTATACTCTATATACTGTCTAACTCTTGAGAGAAGTATGGCTGCTCAGCCACAGCTACCAGGTAAATCTGGGTGGTACAGACTGCTACCAATTGGGTTTACTGCCAACACCGGTAGTCTTAAGCCTTTTGCAGTGGTCCCTAAGGGAACTGCACAGGTTTCTGCCTAACACACGGCAGCCATTTTGGATACATCCCTCCGCCATCGGCTTTAGGTGTGGGGGTTGGTTCTGTAGGTGAACATCGGTTTCCTTGTGCACATCCGTTTCGTCCAGTTTATGACTGGGATGCCCCATCCGCCCAATGTCTCGCTGCCTGCGGCATCGCGCCCGTGCCCTTGAGTTATGTGGACACCTCTAGGAATGGGCCTTCTTGGCAACCCCCTCCCCTGCGTCCCTGGAATTACTCCCCTCATGAGACCTCCTCCGGCCGCCCTGAAATCGTCGGCAGAGGACGCCTTTTTCGGCAAGTTTCAAAAACGTATGCGTTCCGACCCCATGAAGTAGTACTTTCGAGGCTTGTTTAGGGAGATATGCCCGCCTGCGCTGTCGGTTCCACCTGCGTCTCCAGTGGTTCCGCCAACGCCGCTTTTGCCTGCGGGGCCTCCCCCTACTCTTCCACCCTTGCCTCTGTTGTCCCCAGTGGACAAGGTTGTTGTGGTGCCCGATGTTGTTCAGCCTGATTCGGACCTGTCGGACGACGCAGAGGGCGATCAGGACAGCGAAGACCAGCCCCGCTCCATCAGGGTCTTTCACGACAGGGTGCTGAACATGTCTGTTGGATGTTCCAGTACCCGAGGCATCCTCTCTGCAGGACGGCATGCTTTCGGGGGCGTTCACCTTGTCTCCTTCGGAGTGTACCGGCTTGTTCTTGCATAAGGACGTTTTGGCTGAGGTCCGTAGAGTCTGGGAGAAACCACACTGGATTTATCAACAAGAAAATTGACGTGTGCTACAGGCTTCATTCTTCGGAAGAGGTGGCCTTAGCGTCATGTCCGCCCCACTTCCTCCACGGTAGTGGCTGTGGCCACTTTGCAATCCAGGCCTGCAGCATCCTTTTCTACGACGGCTACGCAGGTCTTCATGACTCCCTTGGGAGGAAGATTTTTGCTAACTCAGCCCTGCAATTGCGTCAAGCCAATGCAGAACTGGTGTTAGCGGGGGCGAATATGAAAATGTGGAAAGGTCTGTCGGAGTTTGAGGAGTTCATCCCCGCTGAAAAGCTTGAGGACATCAAGGCGGGATTGTCGGATGCCAGGGTCCTGACTCAGGATCTGCTGGAGTCTGCGGCGCATCATGTCTACACTTCGGCCCGGGGCCTTATGCTTGGAGTGGATACTTCTCGCCAGGCTTGGCTGCACACCACCAAGTTCTCTAAGGAGGTGCAGGACAAGGTTTTGGACCTGCCGTTTGACAGCAAGGAGCTCTTTCGTTCCTCAACAGATGTGGAGCTGACCAAACCGAAGGATAGCACCCAGACCGCCAAGTCCTCGTCTGTCCTGGTAAAACCACCTTTTAGGACACAGAGACCGTTTTCACAGCCCCAGCCCTCCTCTGGTTTCAGGGATTTTCTAGATCGAAAATCCCATAGAGTCGATACCCCTTTGGGAAATTACTGCCGGAGGCAGCAACAGAGTCGGTTTTTCTCTCGCTCCTCAGCCTCCTCCTCCGGTTCAGGTGGTGCCGCCACTGAAAAACCAGCTAAATGAGGGTTCTCTGCGCTCGCACGAGACCCCGGTTGGAGGATGCATTGCGTCTCATTGGGAGGTGTGGCAGACTATCACCAAGGACCGTGTATCAGTCGCTCGGGTGGGCTTCCGCTTCCCCCTTCCCCCTACCCCACCCATCAATCCTCCTTTCCAGCAGTCGAGGTCGCCCTCCCTCAGGGCCGAGATTCAGAAGTTACTGGATCTTAGGGCAGTGGAACCCGTTCCCCTAGGGGAACGAGGGGAGGGCTTCTACTCTCGACTGTTTATGGTGCCTATATCCAACCAGGCTGGCTTGCGCACCATTCTAGACCTTTCCCAGTTCAATCTTTTCCTACCCCAAGAGAAATTCAAGATGATCACGCCTGGTCAGATAAAAGTACTCTTTACAGAAGGGCGATTGGCTCAGCGTGGTGAACCTTCAGGATGCGCATATGCATATTCTGATCTGGAATTCACACCGGAGATACCTGCGTGTCTTTGTGGGAGAGGAGCATTTCCAGTTCCGAGTGCTTCCTTTTGGCCTCAGCTCGGTACTGCATGTCTTTACGAAGATGATGTTGGTGATTGCAGCTTATCTTCGTCTGCAGGGTATCCATGTGTATCTGTATTTGGACGATTGGCTGTTACACAGCCCTTGCCCGCTGAAAGCCGCCTGCAATCTTCAGTCTCTCCTCCAGCTCCTGTTCCACCTTGGGCTGTCGGTGAACTGGCGGAAATCTTCCATGACGGTCTCTCAGGACTTGATTTTCCTAGGTTTTCACTGGAACACTATCGACTGCAGAGTTTACCTGACCGGGGACAGAATGGCGGATCTGTTGGCCACATGTCAGATGTTTGCGCAGTCGGAGAGCCTGCCGGCCTGGTGGTTCCAGAGGCTTCTGGGCCTCGTGCTCATTGGCTCTTCCTCTTGCTCGACTCAAGATGAGGCGGACGCAAATGGCTCTTCGGAGTTCTTGGCGTCAGGCTGTAGATCCGGACTCCAGGATGATATTGATTCTGGCTTCCATGAGAGCGGACCTGGTGTGGTGGTCGTCTCTCAGCAACCTGTCAGTGGGTGCGGGGTTTCAAGACCCCGCTCCGATGGCGACGGTCATGACGGACTCCTCCTTTCTGGGGTGGGGTGCGACGTTGGATCTTCTTCAGGTCTCGGACCTTTGGTCACCCCAAGACAAGCTCCTTCACATAAATCATCTGGAGCTTCTGGCGATTTTCAAAGCGCTCAAGGCGTTCAGGCCGGTCATTGCCAACAAAGTGGTCCGTGTCCGCACAGACAATGTGTTGTCAATGTATTACATCAACAAGCAGGGGGGCACCAAGTCTCCTCCTCTTGTGGATCTGACCATCCAGATTTGGGAGTGGGCGGTTCTTCATGGTGTCTACACATCCCGGGCCATCTGAACGTCACGGCAGATGCCCTCAGTCGGCAGACAATGGTCAGCTACGAGTGGAATTGAAGGCGGAGATCCTCTCACGGATATTCCTGTGTTAGGGCACTCAGGAAGTGGACCTCTCCGTAACATCGGCAAACAAGAAACTTCCTCTGTAATGGTCTGGGAGCCTCCTCTCTGGGGGACGCTCTCGAGATTCCTTGGCACAACATGATGGCCTATGCTTTCCCGCCTCAGCCTCTGATTCATCGGACGATTTGCAAGCTGAGGACCACAGTGAACTGTTCTCTTCTGCTCATAGCCCCGTGGTTAGGCAGAATCCAGTCCCTTAGGGAGCACTACACCAGATTGGGACTACAGGTGAGAGCAATAAATCCCCTTTGGTATCAGTCTGTACCACAAAGATTTAGTTGGTAGCTGTGGCTGAGCAGTCAGACTTATCTCAAGAGGGAGATGAGCAGTATTCAGGGTTTACACAATAGGTCTACTGTACCATGGTACAAGGAAACACTGACCAAAGCTTGGTATTAAAAAGTAGTTATATATTTATTTTATACACTTCTAATAAAACACATATATCACAGTCATCAAGCAAGTTAAATTAAGTCAAAGGAAAAATATACACACTCACAAGTTGAATTGTAGACCAAGTGAACCAAAGTGAAAACTGAGCAAAACGGCACAGTGAAAACTACACACAAGGGATCCTCCAACAATTCCTCACAAGGGAGGGAAAACACAAGTTATCTAGAAATAGTTTATCATACACCCTAGCAGCACTTCCCATCAGTTTGTGAATCAGTAAAGGCAATACTTAAAATGAAAACTGAGCAAAATGGCATTTCACAATGTTTATTATTTGTTTTATTTGATTTGTCTCAATGAGCCTTTACAAAAAATAAGAGCCAGGTAAAACAAACAAATTTTAAAATTTCTTTACACATAAACAACATTTTTATCTAAAAAAAAAATAAATGACATTGTTTTCTCTTTTTGCCAACCCTGCCACCTTCCTAGGCATTTATTCTTTTCGGTTTTATTCTTTTCCACATTCCATCTGCGTACATGATGTTTTGGCAGACTATATTCCTTGTTTATACAGATTAAATGGTTATTTCACAGTTGGTGAATAGCTGCTGACGTCAGCGCGGCGTTAGTACCAGATATGTCTGTCCCACAGAAAATCTGATATAATGTCCTCCTCGCTGCGCACAAAGTTCCTGAATAGTCTTGACCGATGTGTCCATGAACCTTGACAGTCCATTAATAAATGCCTTAGTGTTTGTTTGGCAGGGTTTATGCAAATCAGTTTTTTTGCCTTGTCACCTTGATTTAGCTTTTCCAAGACTACCCCACAATGGACAAGATTTAATCTCATTCTGAGGAAGTTTGAGCGCAACTTTCTGTTTGGGAATTTCATTAGCTAACGCGAAAGACACCCAAGTTTTTATCCCCCCTCAAAAACGCACTTTGGACTGGATCTGATCTAACCTTCTCTATTGTTTCGATCCAGTCTAAAAGTTCCAGTTTCTTTGTGATTTTGAGTGGTTTTGAGACCAGAGTTTCCTCATCAAGGTCTATTTTTATGAGTGCCTTCGATGCCATTTACCCTAGTGAGGTCAAAAGTGATGATTTGCCCTGCAGTTTCTGAGACCTAAGGTCTCCATATAGGGAGGTCTCTTTACCTATAATTATTTCTCGATACAGGGAAATCAACTTCCAGTCTGCCATACACTTCAATGATTTTAGGCCTAGTTCGAATCTCAGACTTCTTATAGATGTACAGCTTGGAAGTCCCAAGACCCTTTTCCACAGTCGACCCACGAAGCTTTCCCAGTTTGCAGACCAAATCCCCGGTTTGGCTTCCAGGCCATATAGTATCACTGGGACCACTTTTGCTAGATAGTACTTCACTAGCGGAAGAATAGAAAATGCACAAAATTTAAAATTCAATTTAATCATTTGTGATGCAGCTTGTGTTACCTTGTCCATAACCTCAGACTCTGCCTTATATTGTGCTGGATGGGCGTGTATATTATAACCCAGATATTTTATGGTTTCTACAACTCTTATACATTCCCCCCCCCAGCTTCCAGTTATTGTATTTAGTTTTTGACAGTGGATGTTTGAAAATGAGGATGTTTGATTTAGCAGGGTTGACTGTTAGTTTGTTTATACCAACATACCCGTTCAGTCTCGTTAGCAGACGTTGTAGACCGATTGGTGTTCTATTGAAGAGTACAATATCGTCTGCATAGGCCAGCCAACAGATCTTTCTCCCATTAATAGTGGGACTGGCCAATGCAGCCGATTCTAGGAAAGGACCCATGTTGTGCCAAGAAGAGATTGAAAAAGAGAGGCACTCCTAGGCACCCTTGTCTGACCCCCTGTTAACCTATATTAGTTTTGAGAGGTGGCCCATTGCATCAAGCCGAACTCTTTAAGTTTGTAGCTCTGTGCAGTTCCACCAAGATGGACAATAGTGATTCTGGCATTCCCCACCTTCGCAGTTTTTGCCAGAGTAGTGCTCTTTTTACTTGATCGAATGCTTTCGATAAGTCGATCCAAGATCCATACAATGGGGCCGATTTTTTTTTTTTTGCTTTGTTTGTTCATTCAAGAGATTTAAGATCAGACCATCGACAGATGTCGAATGTCCCTTCCGGAAACCCGTTTGGAAGCGTGAAAGGATATCAGTCTTCTACCCATTTTGAGACATGGTTTAATAAGAGTTTCATAAATATTTTGCTTTCGATGTCAAGCAGCGCTATTGGTCTATAATTTGCTGCTGCCCGACCATCCCCTTTTTTAAAGAAGGGTATTACTAATGCCGTTTTCCAAGAAGTTAAATGCCCGTTTTTTGAGAAGTTCCTCAAAGAGACCGGATAGCAATTTCGACCATAGTTCCGGTTCACTTTTGAGTGTCTGATAAATCAGGCCATTCAGTCCTGAAGCTTTAGAAGTCGAAGTTAGTTATGATTTCGTAGATTTCCTCCTCGTTAAAGTTAAGTTGCCAGGGTATATCTGGTTTAATCGTGAAATAACAGGTACTGACACTCTTGTAGGTCTCTGTTAGATATTCGATCCAGCCATCTTCGGACACTAGGTTACACAGAGAATTTCCTGTTTCCCCTGAAAGTGGTTCATTGTGTCCCAGAAACGTTTATTATTATTCGTTCTTAGTCTGTTAAGTACATGTTCCCCATCCATTTGCATCCGGATTCCTCTTTGTGAGATTGACCAGGATTTGCAATTTGTTTTCTCTTTTTATTCTTATTTTCAGTTCTTCTACCGGATATCCCATTTTCTTAATTTCTCGCAGGGCTTTCCTATGCTCTCTTTTTCTCCTTTGTGTTGTTTCATCAAAGGCGTGAAGATGTTTTTGTTTATCCCTCCCCGCTAAATCTCTGGGTGCGAATGTTGCCCAGAGAAATTTGGTAAACCTCTGCGGGTCGCATTCTAGTTTCCAGATATGTTCTGGAATCTCCTTTAACCGCTCATTGAGCTTAAATCCCCCATCCTTGTATTTCACGACTCTGATTTCCCCTTTTTTCCCCTCTAAATTCTGAGTTTCTCTTTCTATTTTTGTTCCTAGAATGTTTTGGAACGAAAGCTCGAGTCTGCTATGATCACTGCCTCCTTCCCATTTTTGAACAAGAACGGATGGTGATGCATGCAGATTCTTGGAAACAAAGATAAAGTCTAAAGCAGAGGATGATTTCCCTCTATGCCATGTCGTGTATGTTCCTTGAGCTCTCTCTTGTGGGGTATTGACCATTCTGAGGTCCCATCGTTCTATGAATTCCTGCCAGATTCTTTCACAATGTTGAAGCATGGGAAGGAAAGGGTAGTTAAAAGAAATGGGTGCATCAACACAGTTCTCAGTGAGAATCAATTTAAAGAAAGCAGATCTAACAAATGTGACCAGAGTCAGTAGGCCTGTGCCAGAGTCAGTGGTACAGGGCAAGGTCTTTGGTTAACGAATTTGAAAAGGTGGTGGCAGAAGTTGAAAAGACAATGTTAAGAGAGGGGGGGCAGCCAAACCAACAGGTAGGTAAAGGATTTAAAACACCTTTAGCACTACCGCGAAGAAAGGGCGGCCTGGCGGAACAATGTACCTTAAAATGAAGAGGTGGCTCCTGCGGTGGCGGTTGTTCCTGGTAGTTCCTGCAGTTCGGGTGATCCAGCAGAGGAAGAGCGGCTCTCGCCGTGGGTTTGAGTTACTGCACTACCCAGGGATGAAGCCAGCCACGGTGCTGCCTGACGAATAAAAGGTACGCTCCTTTAAATTGTGGTCCAGGTGGACTGGTGCCTGGCTATCCGGCCTCAGAGTACAGGGTACAGGAGATTCGACCAAGGCAGGTCCGGGAAGGCGATTGGCAAACTGGTTGGCCCCACCAGCTCAAGGGAAGAAGGCTCTTGCAGATGAAGATCTTCTCTTGTCGTGTGGAGAAAAGTGGTGGGACGCTGCAGCAGGGCTTCACCGGTGGTTCAGTCGTTGCAGATGTCTTTGGCTTCTCTCCTCTTCGTCTTCTTAGTTCCAGTGGCGACGTCTTGCTCTTCCAGTCCTCAGGACCCTGCCTTTATGCAAAAAGATCCCCATTTATACAGCCTAGCTTTCACTCACACAGTGGAGTGGTCATCTTGGCGGGAGATCCTCCAGTCTATCAGGATAGAGTACGACATGGGTTGCTGAGGCAACCCTGTCCAGGGGTCCTACTACCCCTCCCACACAATGCACCCACCCCAGACTCAGTGGCGCTGAAAGGAGGGCTTCTCAGTAGAAGCCCGCCAAAAGGACGAACAGAGGATCCCTGACCTGGGTTAGGAGTTTAGAGAAAGACACGAGAAAGAAGTTATATTAAACTTCTGGCAAATAAAACCTACTGGAGCAAAGTTAATATTAAAATGCACCAGCGGTATGTTAGAGGCTGTCAGAAAATGTGGTAGCCTCGAACAATGGGAAAATCCCATAGGGAAATATTTGCGGTCCAATATTTATGGTAGTGACCACTGCCACCAGCCAGAAACTTTTGAGAGGGAGACTGTAGGGTACCCTCTCGAAAATGAACACGGGGGGAAAAACTATTAACCCCTTCCAGTACCTCCATAGTAAGATGGGTTGTACTGGTTTAGTTCAAAGGATTGGACTAGTAAAGTCAATGGGGACTTTACATGGCCTGGGGGACAGTAGTCAGTCCCAGGGTATGGAGTCTGTTTGGGGGTCGCTACGACACCCCTGTGTCACTGCACTGAGAGCACCTCAATCTGTCTGCTGACAACATGGCCATTATCCAGGCAGCCAGGAAGCCCTTAACAAGGTTCCAGTATAGAAGCAAATGGCTTTGGTTCTGTCATTGGTGCTTAGACAAAGAGCTGGTCCCCTGGGTGGCTACGATTGACACGGTGCTGTCCTTCGTTTCTCACCTAGCAGAGTCGGGCATTCATGTTCTGTCATGCAGAACTTACCTTTTCGGCTGTTGCCGCCTATCTATCCACGGACCAGTGCTCTTATTCACTGTCAAATCCAGTGATTAAGAGACACTTTGTGGGTTTGACGCGTCTTTACCCTCCGGTTCGAAAGCCGCACCCGACGTGGGATCTGAATGTGGTCCTTACGGCGCTGTGCCATAAGCCGTTCGAACCAATGGCCACGGTGGACCTTAAGCACCTTTCATGGAAGGTGTCTTTTTTGGTTGCCGCTACTTCGGCAAGGCGTGTGAGTGAGCTCCAAGCTCTGTCGGTGGAGCATCCTTTCTTGGTTTTCCACAAGAATAAGGTGGTCCTACGGACAAATCCTTCTTTCTTGCCAAAGGTGGTCTCTGATTTCCATCTGAATCAGTCAATCTCCCTGCCTGTCTTCTTTCCAAACCCAGCTTCAGAAGCGGAAAGGGTTTTGTATTGTTTGGATGTTAGAAGGGCTCTTAAGTTCTATCTGGACAGAACATTCAAATTTAGGAGCTCCTTTCAACTATTGGTGACCTTTGGCAATCCACAAGGTAGACGGGCCTCTAAGGCGACTATCTCCAGATGGATCGCTGCCTGTATTATTACGGAGTCTTACACTGTCCAAGGTCTTCAGCCTCCTAAAGGAATTCATGCACACCTGTTGCGGGGCAAGGCAGCTGCGGTTGCCTTTCAGAAATATGTTTCCGGGGAGACCATCGCAAAAGCGGCTACATAGGCCTCCCCATCGGCTTTTTGTAAACACTATTGTCTGGACCTGAGCTCCAGATCCGGCGCACAGTTTGGCCAGGCTGTGCTGAAGAACCTTTTTCAGTAAGGGGTTTCCAGCCACCCGTAGTTCCTGTGAGGAGTGCTTGGGAATCTCCCATAAGTATGGAGGAAAGGGGACAGGACGTAGGAGTATTACCAGGTTACTCACCGTAATGACCGCCTTACTCCTAGTCCATAGTCCCCTTTCCTCCATACGCCCGCCCGCCATCCCCTCTAATAAGGTTCCTCTATTATTGCTTAAAGGTCTCTGACCTGGAGATAGAAAAGGACTGATGGGTGATGCGCTGGGGGGAGCTAAGAAGGGTGGGGTTACGGCTGAGTGCAGTACCCCACGTAAAAGAGGAAGGACTAAAATATTTGGAAAATGTTGATGCTTTTACAAAGTGCTCCGGTCCCGTCCCACAGGATGGAGGAATGTCCCATAAGTATGGAGGAAAGGGGACTATGGACTAGGAGTAAGGTGGTTACTACAGTGAGTAACCTGGTTAGTCTGGTCATCAAACGAAAGGGTGAAAAACATACTGATGCAAATACCTCAGTATCTAGCTGTTCACCAAATAACCATATGCAAAGCGCTTGCTCAGGATGATGGCGTCATGCATTAACCTGGTCCCACACGCACGACTGTGCATGCTTCCAATGCAAGAATGGTTAGTGAAACAGTGGTCTCGGGCAAGTTGTCAGTGGGACGATCTAGTGGTAGTTTCGCTAAAGCTAGCACAAGCTCTACTCTGGTGGACAAAGGAGAACATGTAAAAGGGAAAACCTTTTCACAATCCTTCAGTACAGGCAGTTGTCACTACACACATATTGCTCACCAGGTGGGGAGCTCATTACCTTCACCACACAGCGCATGGCTTGTGGACGCAGATCACATCACAGAACCACATAAATATTTTGGAACTACTAGCAGTCCTCAAAGCCCTACAAGCTTTCCAAGTGCACCCGGCAGGTCAGACAGTTCAAGCCCTCATGGACAGCACCACCACCATGTTTTACATACACAAGCAGGGGGGTACACACTCTCCAAGTCTGTCCAGGTTAGCACAAAAAAATGTGTAAGTGGGCACTCAAGCGGGGCACGTTTCTAACCTTGCAACATGTTCGAGGGGAGCTCCATTCTCTGGCAGACTCACTAAGCAGCGATCCTCTACCAGAAGAGCTTGAGTTGCAGCTCAACAAAGATATTGTAAACCAATTTTTCGCACTATGGGGGCACGACGCCCGTAGCCTCAGTTCCGTTTTTTCCGCGAACGTGTTCGCCTTGGAGATCTCGGCGCGCCTCGGTTCTTCTGTGTTACTGTTCTTTCGGTTCTTCGAACCTGTTGGTTTGTGAAGATTTCATGATGTCTTTGTCTTCTTCCACCCCGCTGCCGGGTTTTAAGAAGTGTCGGGTCTGCGGGTCCAAGATGTCGTTGACGGACTCGCATGACGCCTGCCCCTGGTGCCTCGGTGAGGACCACGACACGGATGATTGTGTAGACTGCCAGTCACTTACGTCAAAGGCCTTGCAGGAACGTAAGAAGAAGCTTTCAGTTGGTAAGGTGACCAAGCCTCGTAAGCCAAGGTCCTCTGGGCTTTCGACTGACGATTCGAGGGGCGACTGCACCGTTGTCGTCGGTCCGGGAGGTCTCGGTCCCAGAGTAGGTCCCGCCATTCCTCTGCCTCTTCGAGGCATTCACGGAAGCGCCGTCATCGGTCGCCTTCCCGGTCCTCGTCTGAGGACGGCGCCCATCGACGGGTTGCTTGTCCCACCGAGCATTCGACTTCTGAGGAATGGGCTGCCTTCCGTAAGGAGATGTTGGCGATTTTTGAATCGCAGGGCTCTGGTCCGTCCGTGCCTCCGAGAGGAGCCGGCCGTGACCGTACTAGAGACACCACTCGAACGCCTTCGGGCTCGGGTGGTCGGCACGATTCGTGGGAGAGGTCCCGCTCGGACAAGGGGAATCGTTCTAGTCATGCCCGTTCCAGGACCCGGTCCTCGACACCCTCGAGACTGTAGGAGCCTGTGAAGTCTTCAAAGAAGACATTGACACCTTTGGCGCCAAGGTCGTTGAGGGACTCTCCCGAGGCTCCGCCTCCGAGGAAGTCGTCGACGCCATTGGCACCCAGACTGTCGAAGGACACGCTCGGGGCTCCGCCCTCGAGGACTGTGTCGAGGCTGTCAGCGCCAAGCTCGACGTCGACGACAATTCCATCGACGCTGTTCGAGGCTGTTTTGTCGGAGGTACCCTGTGGCACGGTGGAACCCCCTAGAAAGGCTCTGGCCAAGGTTAAAAATGTCTTTATCCCTTATTCTGTGCCCAAATTCCAGCCTCTTGGTTATATTTCTGTGGTGGATGAGGGATCTGAGGAAGGGTTGGTTCCTGATATGGTACCAGACGAGATTTTCTCTGGTCATAGCCAGATGGAAGACCTGCGTCAGTCATTGCACGACGCCAGTGGTATGGACACCTCTCCGGAGGTGGAGTTCTGTAGGCCTGAGCCTGGCACCTATGCCGAGTCCTCATACCGGCGCCTTATGTAGAGGGTCACGGAATACTTGGGGTGGTCTGCACCACCAGTGGACTTTCTGCAGGATGACCTGACGGATATCCTCGACCAAGGTCCACCAAATGACCCGGTACTGCCATTCCATATGGCCTTGCACAGAAGGGTGGCAGCGGCTTGGACTGCCCGGCAGAGTCTCCCTTATGTAAGCAAGTCTTTGCCGTGAAAATACCGTCCAGCCAGTAGCGACCTCTGCTACTTGACCACGCACCCCACTCCAGAGAGTTTGGTGGTGCAGGCGGCTACGGCCCAGCGAAGCAGGCGTAGTATCCTACCATCCCTCCTGATAGGGGCGACAAGCGTTTTGATGGCTGGGCGAAGAAAGTGTTTTCTTCAGGGGGTATGGCTTTACAGGCAGCCAACTCTGTGTGTGCCTTGTCACGTTTCGGGCACTCTGTAGAATTGTATTTCGTTAGCGGCTGATCATATTCCCGAAGGGAAGGAGCGGGATGGTTTCCTTGCTATGGTGCAGGATGGCAATGATGCCATGTGAGAGTCTGTTCAGTCGGGTCTGGACATGGCGGATTGTGTCAGCCGGTCCATGGCGGCGAGCACCGTAATACGCAGGTTTGCCTGGTTGCGGAAGTGGCGGTTTGCTCCTGATGTGCAGGCCCGGCTCCTCAACATGTCCTTTGATGGTGAACATCTTTTTGGCAGCAAGGCGAACGAGAGCCTTGAGAGGTTGCAGACCTCAAAAGCTGCAGTGAAGTCGTTGAGCGCTGCAGTTCGCCAACCTCCGCGTTTTTCGTCTTAGGGTACAGCAATGGAGGGGAGGTTCCTTTCGATGTTACTCATCCTTTAGTAGATCGAGAGGAGCTGCAAGTCAAAGGGGCCACCGTAGGAGTGACAGAGGTGGAAAACAAGGTACTCTAGGTGCCAAGGCCGCTCGGGCAGTTGCCTCTTTACCCTCAGGCAATGCCGCAGCCGCTTCAGCTCAGTCATGAGGCCATGTCCCATGGTACGCCGGTTGGGGGAAGGCTGGCGCAGCATCTTGTAGAATGGCGTGCCATTACTTCAGATGTGTGGGTTCTGGAGATCATAGCCCACGGCTGCTGTCTTCCTTTCCGGCAGAGGCCTCACGACAATCCACCAGGGAATCTCTCTTAACAGAGTCTGGATCTGCTCCTTGCGCAGGAAATACAAGCCCTGCTGGAGAAAGGCGCCATAGAACTGGTGCCTGTAGCGGAGAGTAACACGGGATGAATTCCCCTTATTTTCTGCTTTCGAAAAAAGACAGAGGATTGAGACCCATCATGGACTTGCGCGGTTTGAACAAGCTCCTCAGGAAGGACAAGTTCAAGATGGTTACTCTTTCTCAAGTCCTCCAGGCCCTTCAACTTCAGGACTGGTTGGTGTCTCTCGACCTCAAGGGCGCTTTATTTCATGTGCCGATCCATCCCAAGCACAAGAAGTACCTGAGGTTTGCGGTTGGCAACTCGCACTTTCAGTTTCGGGTCCTGCCTTTCAGATTGACCTCCGCCCGAGGGTTTTCACCAAGCTCATGGTGGTGGTGGCAGCGTATCTCAGGCAAGGGGGGGATTCACGTCTACCCCTACCTGTACGATTGGTTGATCAGGGCGGTCTCTCCTGAGCAAGTCCTGGATCATCTGTCCGTCACCTGCCACTCCCTTCACAAGCTGGACTTCTCCCACAACTTAAAGAAGTCCCACTTGACGCCAACTCAGCGGTTCCAGCACATCGGAGTAGTGCTCGACACATCCCTGGGGCAGTGTTTTCCTCCCCAGGTGAGGGCTCATCACATTCAGCAGATGGTACACAAGTTTCAACATGCCCAGAGTCTCCCGGCGTTCGAGTTCTTGAGGTTGCTCAGCCTCATGGCATCCTGCATTCTTCTGATGCCAGAGGCTCAACTGCGGATGAGATCTTTGCAGTGGGCTCTCAAGATGCAGTGGTCACAGTGCTAACGGCAGGATGTCGGACCCTGTTCAGGTGCCGCCCTCGATCGCCCAGGACCTTCTGTGGTGGCGGTCGAAGGCAATCTGATGAAGGGGGCTCCATTTTGGCTTCCCTGGCCGGAGGTGACGATCGTGACGGAGGCATCCCTCACGGGATGGGGAGCTCATGCCAACGAGCTGACAGTCGGACTCCAAATCAATTTGTTGGAGCTGATGGACAACACAGTGTCCATGCACTTCTCCAGCATGGGGTCTGGCATGGATTCACATGCTCATGAATATTCCCCGTCGTCAGGCTGGGAATCCTCGGTAAAGAAAAAATCAGTATCAGTATCAGTTTCGTTTCTGATCTGTCTTTCTTAGTAGTAACCAATCACTGATCTCTGGGTCATACTGCCCCCAGCCAATGACTGCCCTCTCCCTAAGCCCTGCCTCTGGCAGCCATCTTCAGATTTTTACCGCACGCTCAAGTGTTGGGAGTCCTCGTGCTTTAGCTTTGAGTTTTTGCAGCGTTTTCGCGCTTTTTCAAGAGATTTTCTCTTTTTTTTGGTTTAATCGAGCCTCAAGCTCCACCGTTTCTACTTCCGATAACGGGGACCCGTTTTGGAATTCTTCTATGCCCCTCAAGAGTGAAGTTTTCGTCGAGTTTACGCTTCTTTGAGGAATCCGGAAGATCTGCGGCCTACCTCAACGGACATGGCCCAGGACAGGGGAAGCTCGACGCCCGGATCCAAGCTGTTCAGGTGCTGCCCTGATTGCGGATTACAAAACGTTTTCAAGGAGGACGAGCATTCACAATGTCTCTACTGCCTTCATGAGGACAAGACTCACGTGGAAGAACCTTTCGGAACGGACCAAACAAGATCGTCGTTCCCGCCTCTCCGCCTAGCTGGAGAAGGGCACAGCAGGTGAGAATGCGAAGAAAAAGTCTGAGCGGGCTTCTAAGTCCTGTGAGGGTGCCCCGGCGACGGGGGCCCAACAGAAGGCCAAGCACCGCGAGTCCGCGGGCACTGGGAGCACCGAAAGGTCGGGCTCTTCGGCTGCCAGGCAGGGTGCGACTTCCCCGGCACGTTCAACCACGAGCCAGCGCTTTGGTTCGGGGAAGAGGAAGTCTGAGAACCCGGGTAAGCTGCTGGAGCGGCCCCGGTCGATCTCGAAGGAGGAGCGAGGCGCTGACCCTCCCCCCAAGACGAAGGCCCAGGACGCACCTAAGGTGGTGAGGGCTTTGATCCAGCCGGCAAAAGCCTCTATCGAAGTGGTCACTGCAACCCTGGCGAAGCCGGCTGAGACTACACCAGTGGAAACGGCCTCTGGGCCCAGAGTATCCCTGCCTCCGCGGAGGGAATCCTCTTTCCAGCCCATCGTTAAGACCCCCGTGAAGTCCCCGGCGGAAAAAGGGGGGGAGCGGTGGCCATTACAGACTCGGAATCAGCCTCTGAGGAGCTGGTGGAAACCGTGAAGGGCCTCAAGGAGAGGTTCATAGGCCTCAACAAGAGGTTCGAGAAGGTTCGATCCCAGGGGACGATTCCCGCTGATGTGATCGAAGATAGCAATGATGATGATGAAGAAGAGGGCCCAGTGGAGCGGCCACCCCGTCCGTCGCAGCCATGACCCTAGCCCCAGGATAGCTCGGCGGCCATTTTTTTGGCGATCCAATCCTTATGCACCGAGATAAGGACGAGATTACCACGGACCCCGACGGAGGATCCAGAACCAGGCCCGTCGGGAAACCCTCCGAACAAGCGGAGGAGAGTCCACCCCTCTCCGCCCTTCGTGCCCGTGAGGCCTGTGGACTCCTCATCCCCCTCGCCGGACCCTAGAGAGGATACGGCGGCGGATACAGCGACGGGGACGAACAACGGCGGCGATGACACAGTGGACATCCCGTCACCGTCCCCCCCCCCCCCCCCCCGCGGGCTTCTCCAGCCGACGAAATTGGCTCCTTTCATGCCACGATAACCAGGGCATCCGAGCTCTTCCAGCTCTGCCCTGAAGAACAAAAAAAGGAAGGGTTTCTTTACCAATGACGAGAGGCCAAGAGGAAGACTGTCCTCGCGGTGCCTTTGTTAGACATCTGGGACGAGGGGCTTGCTGTCCTCAAGAACCCTTCCACGACACCTGCCAAGAGGGACAGGTACGAGAAGAAGTACGGAGTCCCCGATGCCGCCCCCTTGTGCCTCAGGGCCCAGCCCACGCCGGACTCCCGTCTCGGCAGCGGCTAAGAAGAAAGCAGCAGGTGCGGCGGCTTCAACTTCCACTTCCCCGCCAGACAGCGAGGGCAAGAAGTTGGACTCCATGGGACTAGTCATCTCGTTGGCGACGACGATGATTAAGGCGGCCAATGCTTTAGCGATCGTGGCCCGCTACGACAGGGAGCTCTGCTTCAAGATAGCTCCCCTGCTAGACTTTCTACCTGACAAGAGGGCAGAGGCCCTAAAATTCTGCAGGAAGGCAAGGTGGCGTTGGGTCACGCCATAACGATGGCAACGGACATTGCCGATACCGGATTTCGCCAACTTAGCAATGGAGTTTGCCTCCGGCGACGAGGATGGCTCAAGGCGACAGACTTTCGCCAGGACGTCCAGACCAGAGTGTTGGATATGCCGTTCGACGGCAACAACCTCTTTGGTAAGGCGGTGGACGAGTCTCTCCAGTCCATCAAGACCGACTCGGAGACGGCCCGGGCCTTAGGGGTACTTCAACAAAGACGGCCCTTTCGGAGCTCCGGAGGCAGACAGGGTGCCTCCAAAGGAACCAGCGGTGGCTCTTCCACATACCGCCAGGCGGCTCGCTCCTCTTCCCAGGAAGCCTACAGAGGTCGCGGCAAGCAAGGGGTATCCCGCCGTCGTCGCCAAGGAGGCCAAGGCGGCAAGGCCGCCTCCAAGCAAGACTGACCCGGCCGTGTCGTCGGGCCCCCACCGAAGCACCCCGGTGGTAGGCCGGCTGACGAAGTTCGTCAGCGTGTGGGAGTCCATCTCCACCGACCGTTGGGTGCTGGACACCCTGGCCAACGGGCACTCGCTGGAATTCCAAAAGAAGTGCCCTTGCATTCCTCCCGTGGCCAGGAAGGAGAATCACGTCCCTCAACTGCTGTTGGAGGTAAGGGCAATGCTCAAGAAAGGTGCCATCGAGCTCATCCCCAGGAGGCTCCGGGGCTCCGGAGTGTACTCGAGGTACTACCTTGTCAGGAAGAAGGCAGGCAGTTGGCGCCCCATCTTGGACCTGCGTCGGTTAAACAAATACATCAAGGTGCAGAAATTAGGATGGTCACCCTCCAACACGTGCTGGGACAGCTGGAGGAGGGTGACTTCCTGTCGTCGTTGGACCTGGAGGAGGCTTACTTCCACATCCCCATTCTAAAAGGGCACAGGAAGTTTCTCAGGTTCGTGGTTCAGGGACGCCACTACCAATTCAGAGCCCTACCGTTTGGATTAAAGTCGGCACCCAGGGTATTCACCAAGTGCCTGGCACCAGCGGCGGCGCAGCTGCGCCTGCAGGGGATCCACGTCTACCCCTACCTGGACGACTGGCTAATCGGGGCAAGGACAAGAGAACTCACCGTCAAACTCACGGCGAGGACCGTCCGGCTGCTCACGGAACTGGGGTTCGCCATCAACTACCCCAAATCCCACCTGGTTCTGTCGCAAGTAGCACTGTTTCTGGGAGCGAAGCTCGATACAGTGGGGCAATTGGCCTCTGCGTCGGAGGAGAGGACGAAGACCATCTTGGGCAAGGTACGGTGCCTGCTAGCCACAGACCTGGCCAGAGTGAGGTCCATCAAGTCCCTCCTTGGGATGATGTCCTCATGCATCTATCTTGTACCCCTTTGCAGACTTCGAATGCGTCCGCTACAGGAGTTCCTCGACGCCCGCTGGTTTCAGGCGACGGGCTGCTTCGAGGACAGGATCCCTCTCGACGACGAGTTCCGTCGGGCGATCCGATGGTGGGGTACCCGTGCTCACCTCACTACTGGCACGGACTTTCAAACCCCGGCGTTTCAGGAGACGGTGACGACGGACGCCTCTCTGGAGGGTTGGGGGGCCCACACCGGAGACCTCCACGCAAGAGGCCTTTGGCTCCCGGAGGAGAGGTCTCTCCACATCAACATTCTGTAGCTCCGAGCAGTGTTCTGGGCGCTCAAGTCGTTCCTGCCGTCCCTCAAGGACAAAGTGGTGAGGATCTTCACCGACAACACCACCACGATGTTCTACATACGGAAGCAAGGGAGCACCAGATCCTCAGCCCAATCCAAGGAGGCCCAGGATCTGTGGCACTGGGCCGTCGCCCAGGGGATGTTTCTGGTTCCCTTCCACTTCGCAGGAATAAAAAACACCATCGCCGACTTACTCAGCAGGGAGCTGTGCTCGTGCCACGAGTGGGAACTACGTCAGGACCAGGTGGATCGGCTCTTTCGACGATGGGGCAAACCCCGGATCGGCCTTTTTTGCGACGGCGACGAACTCCAAGTGCCAGAGGTTTGCCAGCAGGTTCCCGCAACCGAGGAGCATGGGCGATGCTTTCTCGTTCCCCTGGGACGGCCTGTTCCTATACGCGTTCCCTCCGTTGCCGTTGTTGCTCTGCCTCATCAACCAGCACAAGAAGTCCAGGTGCAGAATGATCCTCGTCGCACCGACGTGGCCGAGGCAGATCTGGTTCCCGGACCTTCTGGACTTGTCAACGTCCCCACCAGTCAAGCTGCTGGCGGGCGCGGATCTTCTCTCCAGAGAATGAGGCGCCATTCTCCATCACGACCCACAGTCGCTGAACTTGCAGGATTCGCTCCTGCAGCACTAGAGTTTGGAGAATACGATATCCCGGCTGACTGCAGAGAGGTTCTTGCAAAAGCCAGGGCGTCCTCAACTCTTAAGTGTTACGGTCATAAGTGGAAGAGGTTCTCTGTCTGGTGCCGTGCACAGAAGATTAACCCTCTGCGGATTACGGCCCCTCAAGTACTGCCGTACCTTCTGTCACTGGCCAAAGCTGGACTGGCTCACGCCTCCATCAAAATACATCTGGCTGCCATCTCCCGATATACCAGGACTGCGGGACGGGCGTCCTTGTGGTCTCAGTGCCTGGTGAAGGAATTTATGAAGGGACCTTTTCGATCGTTCCCGCCGGTGAAGGCTCCTGCCCCGGCATAGGAGCTTAATGTGGTGCTGACCAGGCTCATGGGGGGCCCCATTCGAGCCTATGCATTCGGCGCCTTTGAAGTTCCTGTTATGGAAGACAGCGTTCCTCGTGCCCATCATCTTCGCACGACGAGTGGGAGAGATCCAGGCCCTATCTTGTGAGCCTCCATACTTAACTTTTCATGACACGAGGGCGGTGCTGAGGACGCACCCCTCCTTCATGCCCAAGGTGCCATCGGACTTCCACCTCAACGAGCCCTTGGTGTTACCAGTTTTCTTCCTGTCGCCTTCGACGCCGGCCGAGAGGACTTTGCACTCGCTGGATGTAGCTAGAGCGCTAAAGTTCTACGTGGACCGCACAAAGAGTTTTCGGAAGACGTCAAAACTGTTTGTGAACTTAGGGCCTGTGAATCAAGGGAAGGCTCTCTCGAAGACTTCCATTTCCAGATGGCTCTCCGGCTGCATCATGTACTGTCACCGGTTGGCAAACCAACCGCTGCCCGGCCATCCGAGAGCCCATTCGACTAGAGCGATCGCTGCTACCACTGTGTTCCTGTCTGGTGTGCCCCTGCTGGACATCTGCAGGGCTGCTACGTGGAGGTCGACGCACACCTTCACAAGATTCTACTGTTTCGATCGGGACTCCAGGGAAGAGTCCAGGGTCAGCCAAGCAGTGCTGCGCAACCTCTTCGCCTAGGGTGTGCCTGGTGAGGAGGTAAGAATTGCTTAATGTTGAGTTTTGGGTGTGCTGCTTAATGTTGAGCCTTTGCCACCTCCCGTGGTTGTGCATGTGTATACTGCTATGTATTCATTTATTCATGAGCATGTGAATCCATGCCAGACCCCATGCTGGAGAAGCAACAAGTTACTTACCTGTAACTGTTGTTCTCCAGCATGGGACTGGCATGGATTCACATGCGAACCCTCCCTCCTTCCCCTCTGCGGCTCTTCACTTGGTCATACTGCCACTTTGCGTGCTACCAAATCTGAGGATGGCTGCCAGAGGCGGGGCTTAGGGAGAGGGCAGTCATTGGCTGGGGGCAGTATGATCCAGAGATCAGTGATTGGTTACTACTAAGAAAGACAGACCAGAAACGAAACTGATACTGATTTTTTCTTTACCAAGGATTCCCAGCCTGACGACGGGGAATATTCATGAGCATGTGAATCCATGCCAGACCCATGCTGGACAACAACAGTTACAGGTAGGTAACTTGTTCCTACCTCAACAAAAGGGGGGGGCAGGGTCACTCCCTCTGTGCAGAGAGGCGATGCAGCTCTGGTTCTGGGCCATCCAGCAGGAAATTTCGATCTCGGCAGTTCATCTGGCCGGAGACGAAAACGAGACGGATGCTCTGAGCAGGCAGAGCGCAATCTCTCACGAGTGGGAGCTGGCTCAGGAGATTCTCCTGGAGATCTTCGACCTTTGGGGGACCCCACAAGTGGATCTCTTCGCCATCAGTGTCAACTGGAAGTGCGAAAGGTTCTGCTCGTGGGAATTTCCTCCAAGAGGAGCCTTAGGGGACGCGTTCGTAGTGGAGTGGTCCTTCCCACTGCTGTACGTGTTTCCTCCAGTCCCCGTCATTCCGCAAGTGTTGCGGAGGCTACGAAGGTTCGGTTCCCGGGTGATCCTCATTGCTCCGGTTTGGGCCCAGAGGACGTGGTACCCGGACCTTCTCGACTTGTCCATCTGCCCACCACGCCGTCTTCCCTACCGAGACGATCTGCTCTCATTGGGGGGGGGGGGGTCAGGTTCTCCATCCAGAGGTCAAATCCCTCAACCTTCATGCTAGGCTTCTGAACGGTTGAGGTATAAGGATTGAGACCTTCCTGAAGACGTGATGGAGGTTTTGCTTTCGGCCAGGCGGCCTGCAACAAAGTCCCTGTACCGTTGACGCTGGAGAAAGTTCTGCGGCTGGTGCAGGGTAAAGAATGTGGACCCTTTTTCATGTGACATTCCCGTGGTTGTCTTTTTTTGCTTTCCTTGGTCCACTAGAGCCTGCAAGTGGGTACCATTAAAGGTTACCTGACGGCGCTGTATATCTTTAAGCGCTCGTCTGACGAGTGTTCTTACTTTAAAATTCCTTTAATTTTCTCAGTTTCTGAAAGGGCTCACTAATGTGTTCCCACCGTCACCGTTCCAGGTGCCTGGTTGGGATTTGAACATGGTTCTTAAATTCCTCATGGGTGCTCCATTTGAGCTTTTGCACTCTTGTACTTTGAGACTGTTAACTCTTAAAACTGTATTTTTAGTTGCGGTCACTTCCGCTCGCAGAGTGAGTGAGTTGCAGGCACTTTCTGTTAAGCCATCCTTCACTGTATTTCATAAGGACAGGGTTGTCCTTAGAGTCCATCCTTCTTTTCTTCCGAAAGTTGGTTCGGAATTTCATTTAAGCCAGAAGGTCGTTCTTCCGGCGTTCTATCCTCCTCCACATCCTGGTAAAGACTAGGAGAGGCTCCATAGGTTGGATCCTAGGAGAGCTTTAAATTTCTACATTTCATGCATGTCCCGGGTCAGAGTGGACGATCAACTGTTTGTTACGCTGGAAGGCGTTTGGGATAAGCTGCTACTAAGCAGACTTTGTCTAGATGGATTACCTTGGCAATTTCTGAATGTTACTGCTTGGCGGGTAAGGACCCTTCGGTAGGCTTACAGGCCCATTCTACTAGGGGTATGGCTGCCTCTACTGCCCTGTAGAGGGGTGTTCCTATTCGTAACATCTGTGAAGCAGCCACTTGGGCTTCGGTCCATACTTTTGTACGTCACTACTCCCTAGATTCTATCCATGGGCAGGATTTGGCCTTTGGCAAGGCGATCCTTTACTGTGCAATTTGATTGGGCACTCTTAAATTCTATTTTCTAAATTCTTTTCCCTCCTCCATACGTTGGTACTGCTTTGGGAGACTGTCATACATATGGAATACGTCGGAGGACCCAATCCCCTCGAAGAACAAGTTACTCTCTTACTTGGTAACGTTCTTTCGATGGGATGGTCCGACGACGTATTCCATATCGCTCCCTCCCTGCCTGCCCCGCTACAGAATTTCTTATGCTATTGCAGCTTACGTTCCGCAGGGCTTTCTGTGGTCATACTGGCAGAAGATTAGTGCCACACCGTTCTGGGAAAAAACTACAACTGAGGCTACAGGCGTCGTGCATCCTACTTCTAACATCCGTTGATGTCAGCTCGACGGAGGCCCTCGAGAAAAGCGTATCGACGTCATCGACGCAGGACGCAGACGCCGAAAATTTTCCGAAGCAGCACAGCTGTGGTGATTACTGTCATAAATATGGAATACGTCGTCGGACCATCCCATCGAAAGAACGTTACCAGGTAAGAGGGTAACTTGTTCTTCTGGTGGCTATCACCTCCATAAGAAGAGTCGGTTAACTACATGCTTTCAGTCCAAAACCTTTCTTTCTCATACACAAAGACAAACTGCTATTAAGAACACACCCTAGGTTTTCACCTAAGTTCATCTTTAAGTTCCATTTCAATCAGTCCATCAAACTACCAGCTTTCTTTCAAAATCCATCAAGCTCAGTTGAGAAACACCACACAATAGATGTAAGGAGGGCGATCCTTTCTCCCGCATGGGGTCTGGCATGAATTCACATGCTCATGAATATTCCCTGTCGTCAGGCTGGGAATCTTCAGTAAAGAAAATAAATCGGTTTCAGTTTAATTTCTGAACTGTCTTTCTCCTAACAACCAATCACTGGTCTATGGCCCCCATCAATCCACTTTCCGATTAATGGGGACCAGTTTTTTGGATTTCTTCAGCGCCCCTCAAGGGCGGATTTCATTGAGTTTCTTTGTGTAGGCTTCCTGAAGATTCTCAGGCCTATGCCACGTGGACCATGTTGGAGGAAAAGGATTCAACTCCCCTGTTCAGGATCTGCACCAGCTGCAGCTTGCAGAATGTCTTTTTGGACGACAAGCTTTCTGAGTGCCTCTACTGCCTGTACATGGCGCACAACAATGAGGATTATGCTTTTTGCCAAGAGATAGCCCAGTGCACGATGAGGGATCGGCACAGGCAGCTGAACGAGTGGCTACAGGCCAAGGCCCCTGCTCTGGGTGGGTCCCAGCAGCATGCCTCTCCAAGTTCCAAGAAGGCTGAGCGCGCTTTTAAGTCCTTTGAGGGTGCCCCTCCCGCAGGGGTCCATCAGAAGGCTAAGCACCGCGAGTCCACTGCCACCGGGAGCGCCATTGCGACGGGGTCCTCGGTGGTGAGGGCGCGTTCAACATCTCCAGCCTCCGTCACCAGTCAACGCTCAGGATCTTCAGCCAAGAGAAAGTCGGACCATCCAGGCAAGCTCAAGGAGAGGCCCAAATCTGTCCTACCGCAGAAGCCCAAGGGGGAGCGGGTCTCGGACCCTCCCCTAAGCAGATGGCCAAGGACAAGGCTCCAACCCTGACCATGAAGGCTCAGGTGCACCCACCGAAGGCCCAGCCTTCCATCGAAGGGGTGGCGGTGTCTCTGGCGAAGGCCGCAGAGACGGACCCGCAGGATGCGACACCCTAAGGCCACGATGTCACTTCCTTGCAGGAGGAAGGTACATTCCGGCCCATAGAGAAGACCCCGAAGAAGAAGAGGTTTATCTCCCCGAGACCTTCACCGCTGGAAACCAAGAGGGGGGGTTGTGGTGGCCCTCCAGGGTATGGCTATCTCCTCTGAGGAGGAGTTCACCGGTCTGCAAACCATTCAGGAGGAGGGAAACGTAGGAAGCAGGCCCTACGACGAGCGCGCCGACGAAGGCGATGACTAGGGTGATGATGAAGGCGAGGACACAGTCGAGGAAGAGCAGCTAGGCACGACGATGGTCTGGGCTCCCAGCCGGGGCACCAGCGGCTGATTCCACCTGCACCTCAGCTGCCACCCCTACCTCAGGCATTTCCTAGAGGCCTTTCAGTGGACATCCTTTCGGCACTGCATATGCTGGTATCGGAGATCCAGACGAGGATGTCTATTGTGCCAGCGGCCCCGCCTGCGGCACCAGCAACGGCTGGCACCCCCACAGGGGAACCCCCGGCCAAGTAGAAGAGGATGCACCCTCCACCTCCTCACCACCCTTCGCCCCTCTGTCCCCCCCAGGGATGAGACGGATCTGGATGACGGTGGCGGTTTAGGGGACCTCCTGTCACCGCCGCTCCGATCTTTACTGCCGGACGAGATTGGCTGGTTCCACTCGATCTCCAGAGCGTCGGTACCGTTTCAGCTCGCTCCGTAGGAGAAGGATGAGGGCTTCTTATATTAGCGCAGAGAGGTGAAAAGGAAGACCATCCTCTCGGTCCCACTCCTGGATGACATTTGGGACAAGGGTTTGGCCCTCATGAAGAACCCGTCCACAGCTCCGGCGAAGAGGGATCGCTTCGAGAAGTACAGGGTAGCGGACTTCGCACCCAAGTGCTTATGGGCCCAGCCTTCCCGGGATTCGGTAGTGTCCGTGGCAGCCAGAAGTCCTCAGGTGGTTCGGCCTCGACGGCAGCCACCCCACCGATAGCGAGGGCAAAAAGTTAGATGCCATGGGACGAGTCATCTATTCAGCAGCGACTACCATTGAGGCCGCCAAAGCCCTCGCGGCTCGTTACGACCAGGAGTTGTGGTTCAAGATCGCTCCCATTCTGGACTTCCTTCCTGACAAGAGGTCGGAAGCGTTGGAGATTCTGCAGGAAGACGAAGTGGCGTCGGACTATGCCATCACAGTGGCCACGGACATCGCTGAGGCAGGGTTCCGCCAGATGGTCAACAGCGTTTGCCTCCGTCGTCTTGGCTGGCTCAAGGCCACCAACTTTCGATAGGACGTTCAGTCGAAGGTGGTTGACTTGCCCTTCTATGTAGACAACTTGTTCGGGAAGGCTGTGGATGAGTCTCTCCAAGCCATAAAGGCGGACATGGAGACAGCGTGTGTTTTGGGCTCTCTTCAGCCACGGAAGCTGTCCTTTCAGAGGTGGCACATCAAGAAATAGACGCAGAGGTGTCTTTGTCAGACACCACTAGTTCTGACTCTTCAACAGATGACCAACTTCAACCCAGAGGGAGACACACTAACTTTGGACAATTCCAATCATTCCAGCAACCACCTAGGGTGCCCTTTTTAGGCCAAGGGGGGCCCAGAGGAGGGTACTGCCCCAACCCCCGCCCCCCTCACCCCCCAACAGCCCCAATTCCCTTTCTTCAACTACTCCCAGTGGAGACAGCCGAACAGATGTCGCAGAAACAACTGGAGGCATTAGAGATGACTCCTATTTTCAATCTGTCGGGTATGCCACTTACGAAGGATGAGGCATCATTACTAGCCAAGGGACTGTCCTTTGTTCCTATTAACCATACAGATTGGTTTCAACTGCACATTGAACTGTTTAACCTCTTCCGCACCATTAGAAGGAAGGCCTTCTTTTTTGAAAAAGACCTCTCACCAGAAGACACAGGTCTCCAACCTAAATATGACTTCAACCCGAGGGACACTGAAACACCGTCTTCCATCTTATCTTTTGAAAAATACATCCGACAAGAGCTCCTTAAACTTCAGTCTACGCTTGAACAGCTCAGACAGAATTTGACAATAGGAGAAAGGAAAGCCCTTGGTGACAACAAATCATTAATGATCAAAACAGCTGATAAAGACGGAGGTATTGTGGTACAAATTTCCACACAATACCATGAAATGGTGATGGCCCTCCTCAATGAAGAGGGTAACTATAAAAAACTAAAAAAAGATCCCACACTGTATATTAAAATCAAGATCCAAAAAGCCACCAGATATGCTTTAGAACAGACCCATAGTCTCTGGTTGTGGTTCCATCCTGGAACCCATAGGGAAATTTATAGATCATTTCCTCAAACCACTGAGTCAACACATGCCTACCTACCTCAGACACCATGGACACGATTTCAACGTTTGAAAACTAGCCATTTAACCAATCGGAAGATCTTATGGTCACACTGGACATCAAGAGCTTGTATACCAGCATCCCTCAACAAAGTGCAGTGGAATGCATAAGAAGCCACCTTGCCCTGCACAGGACGCAACAAAGGGTTCCAATCAACTTCATATTTGAGTTGCTTGAATTAACACTCACTAATAATTGTTTTGTATTTAATGACACTTTCTATTTGCAAACATGTGGCACAGGGGGCTGTCTTCGTACCCAGCATGGCCCTCACTTTTATGGCCGAGTACGAATTTGCACATGTACTGAATATTTCTAATCCATTTCTCGACTATGTCACACTGTGGTTCAGATACATAGACAATATTATTTTCATTTGGAAAGGAGACAGTAGTACACTTGACTGGTTCTTTGAATGTCTCAATACATGTATACAGGATATCCAATTTACCATTAGCAAAAGCGAAGCTCAGAAAATCAATTTACTGGACCTGACCATTACACCTAAGGACAACAAATTGGAATGCTCCATTTACAAAAAAGCAACGGACAGGAATGCAGTGTTGCATTACAGCAGTCGCCATCCAAAAGGTTTATGGGATAACCTTCCATACGGACAGTTTCTCAGAATACTCCGCAACTGCTCCTAGCTCGAAGAATTCCAGAAACACTCCAGTACCCTGCAGCTTAAATTGACATCTAGCGGCTATCTGAAAAAACGTATCAAAAATACCCAGAGAAGAGCCCGCTTCACACCAAGGGAGACACTCCTGGTACCTAAACAACATAACACGGCAGACAACATCATGGCTTGTGTCTCCACATTCGGCCCAACTACTTCCAAACTTAAGACACTCATCAGGAAGTTTTCGCCATTAGTCCAATTGAGTTTGCCCGCCAAACCCAGACCGAGAATGGCCCTTAAAATGTCTAAAAACCTTTAAAGAGCTTTTGACCCAAACTAGAATCAGTAAAAACACCACATGCTCCACTCTATGGAATATGAGGGAGATCCGCGGCCACCATCGATGCAGCTCATGCACTGCTTGCAGGCAGACACACAATCAACTCCTTCCCCATTGATGGCAAAGATTGGCAATTAGAGCACTTTTCAAATTGCAAATCGGCCAATGTGATTTACCTGATCCAATGCCCCTGCGGCCTACGGTATGTACCCATTCATAAACGTATAGGAGAGCACAGATCAAGAATATGATGTAAAAACCATACTGCTCCCCTGGGCAACCACTTTGAGTCCCAACATGGGCCCGACTCCTTCTTCTGGTGGGTGGTCGATAAAGTGCAAGACAAATTCAACACTGTGAGTGTGTTGAACTTTAAAGAAGCATGGTGGATGTTTAAACTCGGATCCACCACCAAAGGTCTCAATGAAGCACAACCAGGACACTTCGACACATAATGGCTCCATTGGACCTCGGGGTCTTTCCTTCATCCAGTCCACTTCTTTACTGATATTGTAGTGCTTTCTTTGGCCCTCGGGTAGGGCCCCCCGTGGAAATTGTGCCCACAGGTGCACCTCACCTCCACCGGCTTCACTGTTGACCCCCCTGCACTTCTCACCATTTCTCCTGGCCCTCTACTTCAACCAGGTACTCAGATCCATCCCGCAGCATCAGTTACTGCTCACCACATAACTTCCTGTTATGCCGTCTGGATCCCTGGGCCCTCCATTGCCTGCTGCCCACACACCTCCAGTGGCTACGCTTTGTGTCTCTCTTGTCTCTGGGTCAGTCCTGAGATTGATGCAATGGGGAAACCACTTCTAGTGAGCATGGCCTCTAACTGGATAGGGTCTGTCCATTGCCCTACATGTATTGGATGCATTAGCAGAGCTCATTGATGTAGAAATGCATTCACTTATGTGACTGTACTGTCTATATCCACATGGCCCAGGAACCGTCTTGATGTACATTTATACTAACCCCTTATCCCGTGGGAGCCTGATGTCATGCTGTTTTACTACTATATAGGAGTCCGTCCGCTCATCTGGTTCACTGCCATAACTGTATGTGATTCGGTTTGGGCTCACTTACATCTGTTGCTATTAGTTTTTATGGTCAGCGGCATCTGTCTTGCAGTTAAACTGTTTACTTGCTTTTTTGTTAATACTGTATGGGACTGCTTCGAGGGGATTGGGTCCTCCGACGTATTCCATATCTATGACATGTAATCACCACAGCTGTGCTGCTTCGGAAACTTTTTCGGCGTCTGCGTCCTGCGTCGATGCGCCGCCGTCGAGGACCTCCTCCGACGTCCGACGTCATCCGATGTGATAAGTAGGACGCACGACGCCAGTAGCCTCAGTTCCGTTTTTTCCGCGAACGTGTTGCTTCGTGCTTCTTGGTTCTAGCCTCGACTCATTGGAGTTCTGTTCTTTCTGGTTCTTTGAACCTGTTCGTTTGTGAATATTCCTTCGACGATGTCTTCCACTTCGTCTTCAACCCCGCGTCCGGGCTTCAAGAAGTGCGGGGAGTGTGGGTCCAAGATGTCGGTGACTGACTCGCACGATGCCTGCCTCTGGTGCCTCGGGGAGGCCCACGACACGGATGACTGTGTCGACTGCCTGTCGCTCACGTCCAAGGCCTTACGCGAACGTAAGAAGAAATTGTCGGTAGGTCGGGTGTCCAAGCCCCGGAAGTCGAAGTCGGCGGGGCTTTCGACGGATGATTCGAGGGGTGACTCTCCGCGTCATCATCGGAAGTCTCGTCGGTCTTCTTCTAGGAGTCGGTCTCGCCACTCCTCAGCCTCTTCGAGGCATTCTCGGAAGCGCCGACATCGGTCGCCTTCCAGGTCCTCTTCAGAGGACTCTGCCCGGCACGTTGGTTACCCCACCAGCCGTGCGACGCCGGAGGAATGGGCTTCCTTCGGGAAGAAGATGTTGGCGATTCTTGAGTCGCAGGGTACTCAACCGTCCGCGCCCCCGAGTGGGGTCGGCCGTGTGAGGTCGAGAGCCACCGCTCGCAAGAGTGGTCGGCGCGAGTCACGGGAGAGGTCCCGTTCGGACAAGGGGGCTCGTTCTCGCCGTACCCGTTCCAGGTCCCGGTCCTCGACGCGATCGAGACCGTGTGCACCTGTGATGTCTTCGAGGAAGACATCGACGTCTGAGGCGTCGAGGGCGTCGACAGGCTTTCTCGAGGCTCCGGCTCCGAGGAAGTCGTCGAAGCCGTCGACGGTCAGGTCGTCGAGGGACACGCTCGGGGCTCCGGCTTCGAGGGCTGTGTCGACGCCGCCGATACTGGAGGCGCTGCATCTGACGTCGACGCCGATTTCCTCGACGTCGACGCCGATCCTCTCGGCGCCGTTGCCGGTTTTCTCGACGTCGGCGCCGATGCGCTCGACGCCATCGACGCCTTTCGTGTCGGAGGTGCCCCGTGTCTCGGGTGTTCCCCCTAGGAAGGCTCTGGTTAAGAGCAGGCACTCTCGGGTGCCTTTCCACCACTTGGATTATATTTCAGAGGCGGATGAGGATTCGGATGGCCTGGTTCCTAGTCAGGTGCCGGATGACATTGTCTCGGGCCATAGTCAATTTGACGATTTGAGGCAGTCGCTGCATGATGCCAGTGGACTGGACACCTCTCCGGAGGTGGAATTTGGTCGGCCTGAGCCTGGCTCCCATGCCGATTCCTCATACCGGCGCCTTATGGCTAGGGTGTCTGAGTATCTGGGATGGTCTGCTCCCCCAGGGGAGTTTGTGCAGGATGATCTGACGGACATCCTTGATGTTGGTCCCCCAACTGACCCGGTACTGCCGTTCCATATGGCTTTACAGCGTAGGGTGGCGGCGGCTTGGACTGCTCCGGAGAGTCTCCCGGCAGTGGGCAGATCCTTGTCGCGAAAATACCGTCCAGCCAGTGGCGACCCCTGCTACTTGACCAGGCACCCCACTCCGGAAAGTTTGGTGGTGCAGGCGGCCACGGCCCCGGCAAAGCAGGCGTCGTACCCTACCATCCCTCCTGATAGGGACGACAAACGTTTTGATGGCTGGGCGAAGAAGGTGTTTTCTTCTGGTGGTATGGCGCTTCAGGCGGCCAACTCCGTTTGTGCCTTGTCGCGTTTCACGCACACTCTGTGGAACTGTGTTGCGTTAGCGGCTGAACATATTCCCGAAGGGGACGAACGGGTTGGTTTCCTTGCTATGGTCCAGGATGGTAAGGATGCCATGTGTGAGTCCGTTCAGTCGGGTTTGGACTTAGCTGAATGCGTCAGTAGGTCCATGGCGGCGAGCACCGTGATACGCAGGTTTGCGTGGTTGCGGAAGTCGGGGTTTGCTCCTGATGTGCAGTCCCGGCTCCTCAACATGCCCTTTGATGGTGAACATCTTTTTGGCAGCAAGGCTGACGAGAGCCTTGAGAGGTTGCAGACCTCAAAAGCTGCAGCGAAGTCGTTGGGCGCTGCAGTTCGCCAACCTCCGCTTTTTCGTCCTAGGGGACAGCAGTGGAGGGGTGGCTCCTTTCGCTATTACTCGTCCTTTGGTAAAGCGAGAGGAGCTGGCAGTCAAAGGGGCCAACGCAGGGGTACCAGAGGTGGACGACAAGGTACCCGTGGTGCCAAGGCCGCTCGGGCAGTTGCCTCTTTGCCCTCAGGTAACGCCGCAGCCGCTCCTACTCAGTCATGAGGCCATGTACCATGGTTCGCCGGTTGGGGGAAGGCTGGCGCAGCATCTTGTAGAGTGGCGTGCCATTACTTCAGATGTGTGGGTTCTGGAGATCATAACCCACGGCTACTGTCTTCCCTTTCGGCACAGGCCTCGCGACAATCCACCGGGGAACCTCTCTTTGAAGTGTCCGGATCCGCTCCTTGCGCAGGAAATTCAAGCCCTGCTGGAGAAAGGCGCCATAGAACTGGTGCCTGTAGCGGAGAGGAACAAGGGATGGTATTCCCCTTATTTTTTGATTTCGAAGAAAGACGGGGGATTGAGACCCATCATGGACTTGCGCGGTTTGAACAAACTCCTCAGGAAGGACAAGTTCAAGATGGTTACTCTCTCTCAAGTCCTCCAGGCCCTTCAGCTTCAGGACTGGTTGGTGTCACTCGACCTCAAGGATGCTTACTTCCATGTGCCGATCCATCCCAAGCACAAGAAGTACCTGAGGTTCGCGGTTGGCGACTCGCACTTTCAGTTTCGGGTCCTGCCGTTCGGTTTGACCTCCGCCCCGAGGGTTTTCACCAAGCTCATGGTGGTGGTGGCAGCGCATCTCAGGCAAGGGGGGATTCACGTCTACCCCTACCTGGACGATTGGTTGATCAGGGGGAGCTCTCCCGAGCAAGTCCTGGATCATCTGTCCGTCGCCTGCCACTCCCTTCACAGGCTGGGCTTCTCCCTCAATTTAAAGAAGTCCCATTTGACGCCAACACGGAGGCTCCAGTACATCGGAGCAGTGCTCGACACTTCCCTGGGGCGGTGTTTTCCTCCCCAGGTGAGGGCTCTTCACATTCAGCAGATGGTGCACAAGTTTCAGCATGCCCAGACGCTCCCGGCGTTCGAGTTCTTGAGGTTGCTCGGCCTCATGGCATCCTGCGTTCTTCTGGTGCCAGTGGCTCGCCTGCGGATGAGATCTTTGCAGTGGGCACTCAAGACGCAATGGTCGCAGTCCTCCGGCAGGATGTCGGACCCGGTTCAGGTGCCGCCCTCGGTCGCCCGGGACCTTCTGTGGTGGGCCGTCGAAGGCATCTTGATGAAGGGGGCTCCATTTTAGCTGCCCTGGCCGGAGGTGACGATCGTGACGGATGCATCCCTCACGGGATGGGGAGCTCATGCCAACGGGCTGACAGTCAGCGGTCGTTGGTCTCCGTCGGAGTCCAGACTCCATATCAATCTGTTGGAGCTGAGGGCCGTCAGGCTAGCCCTGAAGGCTTTTCTGCCGACTGTGCGAGGAAAGGCTGTCCTGATCATGACGGACAACACTGTGGCCATGCACTACCTCAACAAAAAGGGGGGGGGGCAGGGTCACTTCCTCTGTGCAGGGAGGCGATGCAGCTCGAGTTCTGGGCCTTCCGGCAGGGAGTTTCGATCTCGGCAGTTCATCTGGCCGGAGACGAAAACGTGACGGCGGACGCTCTGAGCAGGCTGAGCGCGATCTCTCACGAGTGGGAGTTGGCTCAGGAGATTCTCCTGGAGATCTTCGCCCTTTGGGGGACCCCTCAAGTGGATCTCTTCGCCTCCAGTGTCAACCGGAAGTGCGAGAGGTTTTGCTCGCGGGAATTTCCTCCGAAAGGAGCCTTAGGCGACGCGTTTGTGGTGGAATGGTCATTCCCGCTGCTGTACGCGTTTCCTCCAGTCCCCGTCATCCCGCAAGTGCTGCGGAGGTTACGGAAGTTCGGTTCCCGGATGATCCTCATTGCTCCGGCGTGGGCTCGGAGGACGTGGTACCCGGACCTTCTCGACTTGTCCATCTGCCCTCCACGTCGTCTTCCCTACCGAGACGATCTGCTCTCACGGGAGGGGGGTCAGGTTCTCCATCCAGAGGTCGGATCCCTCAACCTTCACGCTTGGCTTCTGAAAGGTTGAGGTATAAGGATTGGGACCTCCCTGAAGACGTGATGGAGGTGTTGCTTTCGGCCCGAAGGCCCGCAACTAAGTCTCTGTACCGTTGCCGTTGGCGTAAGTTCTGCGACTGGTGCAGAGTTCAGAATGTGGATCCTTTTGCATGTGACATCCCCATGGTTCTGTCCTTTTTGCTTTCTTTGGCCCACAGGGGCTTGCAAGTGGGTACCATTAAAGGTTACCTGGCGGCGCTGTCCATCTTTAAGCGCTCATCTGAAGAATGTTCTTACTTTAAAATCCCTTTAATTTCACAGTTTCTGAAAGGGCTCACTAATGTGTTCCCTCCGTCGCCTTTCCTGGTGCCCGGTTGGGATTTAAACCTTGTTCTTAGGTTTCTTATGGGTGCTCCGTTTGAGCCTTTACATTCTTGCCCTTTGAGGCTGTTGACTTTGAAAACTGCGTTTTTAGTTGCGGTTACTTCCGCTCGCAGAGTGAGTGAGTTACAGGCACTTTCTGTTAAGCCACCCTTCACTGTATTTCACAAGGACAGGGTTGTCCTTCGAGTTCGTCCTTCTTTTCTTCCAAAGGTAGTGACGGAATTTCATTTGGCCCAGAAGATTGTTCTTCCGGCATTCTATCCTCCTCCGCATCCTGGTAAGGAAGAGGAGAGGCTCCATAGGCTTGATCCTAGGAGAGCTTTGAGCTTTTATGTTTCTCGCATGTCCCGGGTCAGAGTGGACGATCAACTCTTTATTGGTTACGCTGGTAAGCGCTTGGGGCAAGCTGTGACGAAACAGACTTTGTCACGCTGGATTATTTTGGCCATCTCGGAGTGTTACCGCTTGGCGGGTAAGGACCCACCGGCTGGCTTGCGGGCCCATTCTACCAGGGGCGTGGCTGCATCTACTGCCCTGCAGAGGGGTGTTCCTATTCGCAACATCTGTGATGCTGCCACCTGGGCTTCAGTACATACATTTGTACGGCATTATTCCCTCGATTCCATCAGAGGGCAGGATCTGGCCTTTGGCAAGGCGGTCCTTTGCTCTGCTATTTGATTGGCTATTCTAAATTTTGTTTCTAAATTCTTTCCCTCCTCCTTGATTTGGTACTGCTTTGGGAGTCTGTCATAGATATGGAATACGTCGGAGGACCCAATCCCCTCGAAGAACAAGTTACTTTCTTACCTGGTAACGTTCTTTCGATGGGATGGTCCGACGACGTATTCCATATCGCTCCCACCCTGCCTTCCCCGCTGCAGAATTTCTGTTGCGATTGCTGCTTACGTTCCGCAAGGCTTTGTGTCGGACTGGCAGTTGACTAATGTCACACGTTCTGGGGGAAAAAACTACAACTGAGGCTACTGGCGTCGTGCGTCCTACTTATCACATCGGATGACGTCGGACGTCGGAGGAGGTCCTCGACGGCGGCGCATCGACGTCATCGACGCAGGACGCAGACGCCGAAAAAGTTTCCGAAGCAGCACAGCTGTGGTGATTACATGTCATAGATATGGAATATGTCGTCGGACCATCCCATCGAAAGAACGTTACCAGGTAAGAAAGTAACTTGTTCTTCTCCACTTATATGTATGTGTTGCAACAACAGTCTATACTACTAATGGCATGTATTGTTACATTTACACATGCAGTGCCACTCAACGCCAAAATAACATGAGCAGATTCTGTTGCCTTCACTTTGGTTGCCACTTCAATGTCCATATGCCATGCTCTGGACGAATGCGCCCCCTGCACTGACCTTTCCCTGTTGAGCTCCCAATCCCTTGTGGTCATACTCAGTAGATGCACGCATGCGCCTTGCATGCAGACACTATCCCTAGGTGCAAGCGCACTCCTTCAATTTACACTGCTCGCCTTTCTCCTTACGGCAGAGCCAGCACAGGTTCCCGCCGAGGACTGTTACCTCTGCACTCAGCGCCCGAACTCCTAAGGTAACACGCATACCCCTCAGCCCGTCCGTTCGTCCACACGGGGGTGCTCTTACTGACTATACTGACCTGCCCTTTCCTGTGCCCACAGGTCGCTCTTTCACTGCTCCAGACCTCTACTTTGCCTGCTCCACCGCATGGATTCTCCATCCCAAGGTCAGGACTGCCTTCCGTACATCCATCCCACTTCCCAAGGTAGTGCCTGTGCTTTGTCTGCATATGCTCTGGTACCACCCAATAACATACCCCCCATATTGGTCACAGTATTTATTCTATTCCATTTTTTACACAGGGAGCCTTATCCTGCCTTCATGATTGTTTTACCTATATTGGGGTGATCCCGAGGATATCTGCCCTCTTAGGGCCGCACCAAGTGGTTGCCTCGACATCTACTTTACTACCTGCTGCGCTTCTACCTTTTCAGAGCCAGCCTAGTGTGGAGCTCCCAGCTAGGTGAATCCCTTTTGGTTACTGGAAAAACACAGGCCGTTATGCGTATTGTATATGCTTACCTTTTACCCTTTCTCTTTTATCACTTTTGCGCCTTTTTAATACATGGTCATTCTTTTGCTTGTCCCTCACACAGAGACACCTGACTTTTATGGCCCTAAAAGAAGGCTCCTCCCACCTATGAGCCGAAACGTCCGTAGCCACCGTGCCCACCACTCTGGGTGACGATCAAGTCTGCACTTACATTTCTAACCTAAGACCTAGATGTCGACCGATCATGAGGTCATACCTCTGCTGGGCATAGGTCCACCTCGACCGAGGGCTCCTTATCAGAGTACTAACTCAGACTCTGGAACCAATGCATCAGTTTGTTTCTTTCATCACTTGTCATTTAACAAATGTGAACTTATTGATGAGTTGTAAGCCTTATAACGCTTGCTGACTGTTTTGCCTTTAGATTGGAGGCCACACTAAGCTGTGGCCTTTTTCCCTATTCGTGGGCTTTCTGCTGTAAATGTACCACAGTGTTATGTTCATTTCAATGCTCAAGAACCTTTGTTTCAGTATCATATTATGGGCACAATTGTTTGAATGACATTATGCTTTAAATAAGCAAAATAACAGCTAAATAATAAAAAGCTGTGATAATACAACAGAATGATTACATGTATTTCCAGTTTGCTTATCAATGGGACAAATGTTCTAGTGCCCCATTGATGTTTTTTCACAAGGGTTTGAATATATCTGCACTAAATCATTGCATAGATTTGAATTCTAGAGGGAAGGACGCCCCCTGTTTCAGTCCTTTCGGACCTCAGAATTCTAGAGGGAAGGACGCCCCCTGTTTCAGTCCTTTCGGACCTCAGGCAGCAAGTCCCATGGATCCTCCAAGGGGTTTGGCGGGGGTTCCTCTACTTACCCCCAACTATCCCACTCTTCGGCCCAGGAGACCAACAGGGGCCGCTCCAAGACCTTCGGAGGAGGACGTCATCGCTAAGGTCCCTCACCCATGGACACACCCTAGAATTTCAACGGAAGTGTCCCCGAATGCCACCGGTGGTTCGGCAGGAAAACCATGTCCTTCAGCTGTTGCTGGAGGTGCGTGCCATGTTAAGGAAAGGCGCGATATAGCTCGTCCCAAAGAGGCTCTGGGGCTCTGGAGTGTACTCGGAGTACTTTCTCGTCAGGAAGAAGACCGGGGCTGGAGGCCCAGTCTGAACCTTTGTCGACTGAAGAAATGCATCAAGTGCCAAAATTTCAAGATGGTAACTCTTCAGCATGTGCTCGGACAGCTGGAAAAGGGGGACTTCCTGTTGTCATTGGACTTGGAGGATGCGTACTTCCACATCCCCATTAACAAAGGACACCACAAGTTCCTGCGTTTCGTGGTGCAAGGGAAGCGCTACCAATTCAAGGCCCTTCCCTTCGGATTGAAGTCGGTGCCAAGGGTCTTCACCAAGTGCCTGGCGCCAGTGGCGGCGCAGATGCGGCTACGAGGGATTCACATCTACCCTCATCTGGACGACTGGCTTATCCGGGCTAGCTCGAAGGAGTTTGCTGTCGACTACACGGCAGAGACCGTGAGCCTGCTGACTGAGCTGGGATTCTCTGTGAACTATGCAAAGTCCTGCTTCCATCGCAGGACGTGCTGTTTCTGGGATCCCGACTCGATACTGTCATGCCTGGCGTCTCCGTCAGAGGAGAGGATAGCGGCCATCTTGGGCAAAGTACGACGACTGTTGACCCTGAAGATTGCAAGGGTGAGGTCCATCAAGTCTCTGCTCAGCATGTCGTCGTGCATATACCTTATACGGCTGTGCATGCTGCGCATGCGTCCGCTACAGGAGTTCTTCGACACTCGTTGGCTACAAGTGTCGGGGAGTTTCAAGGACAAGATCACACTCAACGAGAGTTTCCATCGAGCGATACGGTGGTGGGGGTTTCGCGCACATCTGTCCGGAGGTGTGGATTTCCAGATCCCACTGCACCAGGAGACAGTCAGGACGGACGCTTCCCTGGAAGGATGGGGAGCTCACACAGGCAGTCTTCACGCAAGAGGCCTGTGGCTACCAGAGGAGAAGACGTTGCACATCGTGTTGGAACTGTGAGCAGCGTTTTGGGCCCTCAAGTCTTTCCTTCTGTCCCTCAAGGGAAAGGTGCTGCTTGTCTTCATGGAAATACTACTACCACCACCACCACCACCATGTTTTACATCAGGAAGCAGGGGGGCACCAGATCCCCGGCCCTCTCCAAAGAAGTGCAGGACCTTTGGCACTGGGCTATCACCCAGGGGATGTTGCTCATCCCGTTTCATCTGGCAGGAGTGAAGAACACATTTGCCTACTCACTCAGCAGGGAGCTGCACTCTGGTCACGAGTGGGAGCTTTGGCAGAACCAAGTGGAGTCCCCTGTTCCGCAGATGGGGCAATCCCCAGATCGATCTATTTGTGACAGCAACAAACGCCAAGTGCGGGAGGTTCGCCAGCAGGTTTCCCCAGTCGAGGAGCATGGGGGACGCATTCTCATTACCCTGGGACGGCCTGTTTCTGTATGCGTTGCCTCCGTTGCTTCTTCGACTAGTCAATCAACTCAGACGGTCCTGGTGCAGGATGATCCTCGTCGCACCAGCGTGGCCGAGACAGATCTGGTACCAGGACCTTCTCGACATGTCAGCGGGCCCCTCCAGTCAAGCTTCCGGTGGTCGCAGATCTTCTCGCCAGGGAAGGAGGCGCAATTCTGCACCACGATCTAGGATCGCTGAACCTGCAGGCCTTGCTGCTGCAGTGTTAGAAGTCGGGGCTATGATCGCCCAGCGGACTGCAAGGAACTGCTTGCCATGGCCAGAGCATCGTCTACTCTTAAATGCTACGTACATAAATGGAAGAGGTTTGCCGTTTGGTGCCGTGCATAGAAGATAGAGCCTTTACGAGTCACGGCTCAGCATGTACTACCATATTTGCTGTCATTGGCTAAGGCTGGACTGGCCCATGCCTCCATCAAAGTTCATCTGGCGGCTATTTCCTGCTACACCAGATCTCCAGGACGGTCATCATTGTGGTCCCACCATCTGGTTAAGGAGTTCGTCAAAGGACTGTTCCGTTCGTTCCCGCCGGTGAAGGCTCCAGCCTCGACTTGGGAACTCAATGTGGTGCTGACTAGGCTCATGGGTCCCCCGTTCGAACCTATGCATTCGCGGCCATTTTTTGATGTGGAAAACAGTTCTTTTTGTGACCAACACTCCGCACGACGAGTGGGAGAGATCCAGGCCCTCTCATGTAAACCACCTTACTTGACATTCCACGAGACGAGGTTAGTGCTACAGACTTATCCCTCCTTCATGCCTAAGGTGCCGTCGGACTTTCATCTAAACAAGCCCTTGGTGTTGCCTGTATTCTTCCGACGCCTTGGTCGCCGGCTGAGAGGACTTTGCACTTGCTGGATGTAGCTAGAGCGCTGAAGTTCTATGCGGACCGCACAAAGAGTTTCCGGAAGACGTCGCAACTGTTTGTGAACTTTGCCCCTGCTAACCATGGGAAGTCCCTCTCCAAGGCTTCCATTTCCAGGTGGCTCTCCGGCTGCATCACCCATTGTCACCGGTTGGCAAACCGACCGTTGCCTGGCTGTCCGAGAGCCCATTCGACCAGAGATCGCTACAACTACGGCGTTCCTGTCTGGTGTGCCCCTGCTGGACATCTGCAGGGCTGCTATGTGGAGGTCGGCGCACACCTTCACTAGATTCTAGTGCGTCGACCGGGATTCCGGGGAGGAGTCAAGAGCCGGCCACGCATTGCTGCGCACCCTGTTCGATTGAAGATGAGCCTGATGAGGTAAGAGATGCTTTTGTTGAGCCTTTGTGTACTGCTATGTATTCTTTATTCATGAGCATGTGACTCCATGCCAGACCCCATGCTGGAGAAGGAGCAAGTTAACTACCTGTAACTGTTCTTCTCCCGCATGGGTCTGGCATGGATTCACAGGTGAACCCTCCCGCCTACCCCTCTACGGCTCTTCTCTTGATCCTACTGCTACTTTATGTGCTACCAAATCTGAAGATGGCTGCCAGAGGTTGGGCTTAGGTAGATGGCAGTCATTGGCTGGGGGCAGTATGACCCAGAGACCAGTGATTGGTTGTTAGGAGAAAGACAGTTAATGAAACGGACTGATTTTTTTTCTTTACCGAGGATTCCCAGCCTGATGACGGGGAATATTCATGAGCGTGTGAATCCATGCCAGGCCTATGCTGAAGAACAGTTACATGTAAGTAACTTGTTCCTTACTACGTGAACAAGACAAGGCCGCTTAGGAAAACAGACCAACTGTTTGCGTCCATGGCTCACAAAAGGGGAGGAGACCATGTTTCCAAAAACGCCATTTCCAGATGGATAGTCGGATGCATTCAGCTGTGCTACTCTGTCAAATAAAACTGACTTTCATGCCAAGAGCTCACTCTACCAGGGGTACAGCAGCTACTTTGGCCTTTATCGCAAATGTCCCGCTAGATGCCATTTGCAAAGCATCTACATAGTGCTCTATCCATACTTTCACTCAGCACTTCTGCATTGACACACATTCTAAAGCAGCTTCCCAGTTGGGACAAGCGGTGCTGAAACATATATTCACCGCCGCACCTTCTCACAACCCACCACCTTCTCCAAACACTGCTCGCTAATCTATGCATAGCATGTGATCTAAGCAGATTCCACATCCTCAGAAGGGATACATTACTCACCGTAATCGTATTTCTGATGCTTGTATCTGCTTAGATTCACATGCGCCCACCCTTTCTCCCCTGTGGACTAGAAGGTGCATAGATGTTTCCGGGCTTCATCCGTTATAAATCTGCTTTCCTACACCTGTACTCGCGCTACACTTCGTGCAAACTCATGTCAGAAACAAAACAATCTGAGGGACCTTGACGCTTGAAGCACCATGGGTACAGTGGACGTCGTGTGTGTGTGTGTGTGTGTGTGTGTGTGTGTATATATGTGTATATATATATATATATATATATATATATATATATATATATGCATTAAAGATGAAAATTGATAAATAATGGAGATGTATGAAAAGATGGTGGGAAATTGGGTCAAAACACACTATAAATGCACTTAGCCATTAATGAGAAAAGTGTAATAAACAAGACTTCTGTGGTTTTCAAAATCTACTAGGAGATTCTGCAACAAACACAATTAACTTGCATTGATAATGTCCTTGGTAGTCTGCAGAGATGTTTTATTGGTAAGGATTTGAAGTAGTTTATAAATACTTTTATATGTGGGTGTGGTGGCGGACCAGAAGAAGCACCTGGAACAGAAGATATTGTGTTCAATTATATTTATTAACATCAAATAAAAGAGATGCCTTTCTATCCCTATTGCTAAAGAAAGATTCCCTGCATACAAAATTGTACTAAGGTGCTTGCCAAAACAAGGTATTCTGTCCAAACACATCTGCTACCTGACCCTACCACTGAAGGAAACTCAACTTAAAATAAGCAGGATAACACGCTTCTATTGTTTGCGTATTCGCATTCTGTTTCAGGCCCATTGCATTCCCCATCGTTGCATCTATGGGCAAGGTCCAGAGTATTTGGCTAAACATCTCATTGGGCTTGCAGCCCGTAGAACTCTCTGGTCTAACACTTGCCTGCTGGTTACCCCAAGCCCTAAATTGTCCTGTGTTGCTCGTGGGTCTTTTCCACATGCAGCCACGGTACTGTGGATTGGCCTTCCTCCTGATCTGCAGGTATGTGCATCGCGACCTGAAAACCAGACTCTTTTGTCGACCTATATCACATGCTCTGATTTCCATGGTCTTTGACTCCAATTATTTGTTTGTTTTGTGTGTTTGGCATGTTTCAAGTGCCCCAATGCCTCCTGGGTTTTCGTATTGCGCTATCAATATTAAATTAAATAGATACATATTGACCTATCCTCGGTCTGTGAGATTTCTTCTTGCTGTTACTAAATGTCTTCATCCAAAAGAAGTTCACAAAACAAAATAGGGTTTTCCAAACACCCACAAAGTCTCAGGTTCCAGAAAATATTGAAGTTTTGATATGGTGTAAACTAAGGGATAGCTCCTTAATCCCTTTCCACCATCTGGTTTGGTGTCTCTTCCTACGGTTCACTTTTAGCTTGTCTGGCTTTCTCCTTGACTTGTTCAAAACGCATCTCTTTGTAATCTTCAGGTTTGACTGGTTCCTTCAATCTTGCACTCTTCTTTATCTTCCCGGGATGTTGATAACCCCCCTTTAGATACACTTCTCTTGGTTTGCCGTAATGTCTATATTCCGTCTGATTCATTATTATAACTTGGTCTTCTGCCCTTTCACAATGGTTCTCTTTAAAAAAATGTTCCTTTTCCTTAGTGCCTGTGGCCTGGTGTTGCGGGCAGTCCTTTCCATTTTCCTTGTTCCTCTCTGGTCTCTTTCCACTTTCCTTGTTCCCCTCTGGTCTCTTTCCCCCTCTGACTGGGGGCTTACTCCGGTGAGGCGGTTTCCACTTGCTCGACTTCTCGCCTTCTTCCACTCTCTGGCGTCCTCTGGAGGGTTACCCAGCGTTTCCTTTCTCACCTGCCCCTTTACTGTTGCAAGTGGAGGAGTCTTCCTCCCTTGCAGGCTGGGCTCAGCATTGTTGCTTGGGCTCCCTGCCCACCACGTCTTCTGTGTGGTCATGCCTCCAGCTGGGACCGGGGTTTCCCTGTGCTGATCTCGCTGCAGTATTGTGGTACATTGCTTGTCTCGGTGGCGTCTCTTGTCACGAGTGCTGCTCTCTGTAATAGCTGGTTCCGGTGAGCAGTGTAGCCACACCCTCCGTCTGACGGGCGTTCGTCAGAGGCTCGCCTCAGTGGATCTCTTCTCCTCCATTCAAGGAAGACTCCCTTCTTATCTGTATCCAGTGATGAAGAGGGAGCGTGTTGGACAGGATCAGCTGCACGTTGTCCTGTTAAAGGGGTAGTTCGGACAGAAATGTTATTGGCCCAAACCAGGAACATAAATGGAAACATCCACAACAGACGTAAGACCTTTGTTTCTTTTCACAGAAATTATAAAAAAGTTTCTGAAGAAAACCACAATGGCTGAGAGCGTAGCAAATAATTTTAAATTTAACATAATGCTGAAAAGAGGTAATTAAGTCCACAAAAACATGGCTAACTTTATACAATCAAACATTTCACGGTTCTCATGTTTTGTGAAGTGTGAACAGTATATTATAATGCTAATTCTGTTCATTAATCTATTAATCCGAGTCTTAGCATTCTTCACAAAGTTTTCTTCCATTGCCGATTTCTGATCGGCTCACATGGCGTTACATTGCAGAGAAGCAATGATTGGTTTAATTTCTCATGCAATACTTTCACACCTGCATGTTTTCAGAAGCTATAGGCTGCCATGTTGCTCCTTATAACTGCAGCCATAAAAGGACAGATTGGTGTCTTGTCATCGTCCCAGATAATGGTTATCACAGATGTTTGGTTGATGATTATTATCCAATTGTGGTTGAAGCCGTAGACTGGTAAACTGTACCCATGACAGGTGCACCTCAGTATAATATAGCTATGTTAAAACTGAGAATGCAAAAATATATTTCAATACCCAAATTTATAATTGGATATACACAGTACATATTTATGTTGACTATCAATTTAAGCTACAATTAACACGTATGTTTATTTTTTGCGTCAAATTGAACATTGATCCATCACAACGTTAATCATGTGGCATACAGCACACTTGCCATCCTCGCTTGCATAAATATTATTTAAAACTTGGCTTACATTGTCTTGTTTCCATTCTCCCTATGTGACTGATGACCAACCACTTCGAAAGACTGATCTCATTAATAGAAACGTAACATTCCTTCGTAAGCTTTCAATATAGTGAATCTTATCACTTTCTTTGAGGATATTAAACGATTTTTGGCCTTCAAATTGTTATTGAAGTGGATTCAAGGACACAACGATGCGACTCTTCATCTAGCATTCACAGCGTGTCGGAGGGAGTTTCGTTTTTGGCAACACATGCCTTAAAATGGAACAATATTAATGGCAAGCTGTGCAGTGAAAAATAACTAAATATTTCAGGTATCCCACGTATGAAAATATTTACTTCCATTTGAATGGTATCAATGCACCTGGTCCCACAACATTTAGTATTCTTTCCAAGATGACCCTAGGCGAGGTGCAGATGGGCTCGGATTTCTCTATACTTCAGTAGGGGAATGCTCGCCCACACCCCTAAAAAAATAAAAAATGTAGGGCAGTTTTTGGGGGCCAAGTGAGCCACTTCTTTTCTAAAATAAACAGAATTTGAATACAAAAGCGATGGGTTATTATATGGAGACCTGACAGTCTGGGGAGGGGGGCGATTTAGCACCAGGCTGGGTAGCCTCTGTTGCACCCAGGGCAACAAGTGCAATGAGCAACAATAAAAAGAAAAAAGGTTTCTAAAATTCCAGCACACCTCGAATAAGTGCCGTTTTGAAAGGCTTACTAACTTCTGTGTATATCTATTATAGCAATAATATTGATTTCTGCATCGATTGATTGTCCTCCACATGTGGGCCTCCACAGTGAAATGTAATTGTGCAAAGGCCATAGGCGCATGTTCATAGTGCACATTGGCAAGCCATATTCCTTCGATCGTTGTTTCAATTTCGGCTAACACTGTGGCACGTACACCTTTTGGTCTGTTGCTTTATGCAGCCACTTACCATGATTTCTACTTTCCAGTGAGGTTAGACTTAATTTATTTTATTTATCGGTTATTTGTAAAGCGCCTTTACAAAACATGGTGTTTCAAGGCACCACGAGACAAAAAGGGAGGCGGTGGGGCAAGTGAAGAAAAAAACCAGTAAGTCCTTCTAGGCCTTGTCATTCGGATCATGCAAGAGCAGTACCAAGAAGTGCAGGGGGTGGGGGAGGAGGTGTAGGTCAGGCTGAAGTGGAAATGCTAGGGTGGAGGAAGGTGTGGTGCAAGAGGAGGTATAAAAGTACAGGGTGGGAGGAGGAAAAGGGGACCGGGAAGAAGGCCTATGGGGCTAGGTAAGTGCTAAGGGGAAGGCCAGGTGGGAAAGTGCCCTGGGAACAGGGAGTGAGGACCACATGCGAAGCACGAGGACATGGGTGACCAGGCTCAGTAGGGATGCACACCCCGCCAGGTTTGTCAGGGGGCCCAGAAGGGCAAATGCAGTTTGTGCGGTGCAGGGGGAGGGTCGATGGAAGACTGGGTGCTGGGGTAGGCTGGTCGAGGAGGGCCTACTGCCCTGTGGAGCTCAGAAGGGACCAGGTAGCCAGTAAATGCGACAGAGGGTGGCCTCACCAGCGGGGGGAATGAAGAAGAGACCAGGTGGGTCTTGAGAAACTTCTGCAATTTAAGGAGATCGGGCAGAAGACTGAGAGGGCCAGGGAGGCTATTACAGAGGGATGCTCCTGCCGAAGGAAAGAGATCTACCTCACACTCTGCTTGGAATAGCGTCTGATCTGCAGAGAATTGCAGCTAGATGACCAAAGGTCTCTTAAGAGGGAGATATTTCGGGAAAGAGTCGAATGTAGTGTGGTCCCTGGCCCCAGAAAGCTTTGTGGATGCTTCAGAGGGTCTTGAACTTTATCCTCACAGCCACCGGGAGCCAGTGGAGCTACTTTTGGGCTTAAGCGATATGGTCTCTGGGCTTGAGGCCAAGGATAAATCTTGCAGTCCCATTCTGTATTATTTGAAGGGAGCGAAGGGAGAATTTTGGCAGATTGAGGAAGAGTCAGTTGCAGTGGTCCGCCCTGGAGAGGACCAGAACTCTGGAGACATTGAGTTTCTGTAGGTCTGCTGCTCCAATTTTTTTCTTAGATTCCTGAACTATTGTGAGTTCATTACAAACCGGCTTAGAAATTCAGATTGAATAAGAATTAATTACAAGCAGTGCCTGGGTATCCAGCAGTAAGCGGTCACCAGGAGCTACCACTAAAACAAGGAGATAGTTTATAGAATTACATTAGTTGGACCGGAGAGCCAAAAGTAGCTCCTGTTAACTGTTGGTTTTAAGCTCACCAGTCTTTAATTTTGATTTGAGTCACGTACTTGAAATAATCAGACTGACATTTAATGTTTTAATATAAATCAATTATATTGATGGTAATAAATACAAAAACATATAGTGTGAGGGATAGAAGTAGCCTTTGACACTGGACGGTGCTATTTACTTTGACATACATTCTGACAGACCATTTTGGTATCAGTTTTGAGGCAGGGAAACCCCTCTTAGCAGTTAGGGATAGTGAGGACCACTTTTCCATTTACAAAACAAGTCTATAACCAAAATCATGCCACCTTTGTGTCCGTCTCCTTCAACATCCTTGCATTACTTAACTGTTGACTAGCAGCAAAGGTAGAGGAGAAGCAGTCAACCGGATGTGACATGTGAAGAGGCAAAAGCATGCATTGTTTGATTTAAAAGATCTGAAAACTATTCAAGAGCATCCTTTTTGTACTGTTTTTTTTTTTTTACTTCTTGGGGGGTGTTTTCTAGTAAGTTTTGTGCGGCTGCTGCAGAGTTGTACAGAAGTTAGGCTCTCCTGTCTTGATATAGAATTTTTACCTGCAATTAAAATGTCATATCTAAATAGTCACTGACATTCAGTGGCAATTATTACTGAGCCTTTTGGAAATCCATTGCCTAATTTTATGGATGGTTGTTAGGGAGAATTCTCAGAAATGTGCCAATTCCCTTCTACCTTCGAAACCCCCAGCTCTTTTATTGGACTTTAGGACTTTTCACTTTCATCTTTAAGAGAGTGAGACCTTTTTCCGACTCTTTTTTTATTTGATTTGAACTCTTGTGTTTCTTGTGGTTTTGTAGTCTGATAAACTCTATAGGCATCGTCTTTTTACATTGTGACACCCAGCACCTTCAGTGCAGTATCACAGAGAAATCCTTTGGATTTCTGCTAAGGTTTAAATACCTTCTCCAGCATTAGATCTATCATGGATTCGCATGCTGTGAATATTTCCCTTCGTCAGGCTGGGACACCTCAGTAACTTTAACTTAGCATTTTCCTATGGAAAACTTTGACACTTTAGTGTCCTATTGACGTTCTTTTTGGGTGCTTTAGGCCACGCCAATAGGACGTCTGCTATAAATAGCCCGCCCCTGCGGCTTCCCTTAAGATTTCAACCGTCTCCAAACTGTTGGGATCACCTTGTGTTTCTTCGTGTTTGCACATGCTTTTTGTATTGGCCAGAATGTCATCTGTGGGCCATAAAAAATCTCTTTCGGCCTTGTGCTACCTGCGGCCCTAAGAAGGTATTCGGCGGAGATGGCCATACGGACTGTCGCTACTGTCTCTACCCCCATCACTCGGCGGATGCCTGCGAGATATGCCAGGGGTTTGACAGAAGACTTTGAAAGACTGAAACCGACGGCTCATATGTGGCTGAACGAGGGCACTTACCCGGCTTCGGAGGTGGGTTCTGCCCGGGGGGAGCCAGTCTTGAGGGAGAGTGGAGAAGGCCTCTGAGCACCACCGAGCAGCGTCGGCGGAACCCCCCACTAAAAAGCAACGGACAAAGTTGCCTACGTCTGAGGTGGGGAGAGGTAGCAAGTCATCTACGTCCAGGTCGCATCATTCAAAGGGGGCGAGTGGCTCCTCGCTTTCTAAGTCAAATCGGCCTGACAAGTCCAAGGGGTCTGGTGGTAGACCCGAGAAGTCAAAGGTGTCAGACAAAGGACAGTTAAAGCTGAGGGAGTCTTCCTCGAAGCACTCGTCCAGAGATCATCATAAGTCTTTGTCCAGCCGGGAGTCTTCAAAGTACGGTTCTGGTTCATCTTCCAAGAAATCCAGGTCTCCGGTGAAGGCTAAAACCGTGGAAGCCATGGTTCTGACGAGATCGATGGTTATTCCCTCGTCGACAGTGGCAGTACAGTCTGCGGTTCCATCATCGGTGGTGTCGTCAGTGCCGTCCACGACTCTGATGGACAGTGGGCCACTGCTGTTGTCGTAGATACAGATCGAGTCAGAAGACTTGTTGCCGACGGGTGGGCCGTGGCAGTCGCCGGCTTTGGCCCCATGCTTACTGTGGACATTTTGCAGTAAGATCCAGCTGCGTATTCGGTTTCCTCCGAGATGGAGGAGGAACAAGAGCCGCTTTATGATCCGTTGGCTCTGGGTCTGCAGAGTGCAAAGCCGTCGACATCGAGTGTGGTGGGGGCTGGGCTGCCCCTTTACCCGTTGGCTAATCGGCAATCTCTGCTGTCCTTATAAGTATTAAATACTCTCCAGTCTTTGTTGGGGCAACTGGACGCGAGGCTGCCACCGCTTCAGAGTCCGGCGGTTCCGGTGATCAGTAGTTTGCCTGGTGAGTCCGCTAGGTAGCTGCATCTGGCATAGTTGCCATTGCCGTTGCTGATGGACTTGAGGCGTCCACGGAGTCATCCTGAGGAGGGGGGAATTACCTGAATCAGACCCGGAGAGTGCTCGGCGTGAAACCCTATCAACGGTGTCTTTGTCGCCGATGAGGGACGATGCCTGGGACATGGACCCTGAGGTGGAGCAGCCCAGTAGTCCGGCACAACCATCTCTGCTGGATGATATTGAGGCATTCCACGCCATGATGGCAAAGGCGTGTCAGGAGTTTTGACTGGCGCCTGAAGAGGAGTGCAAGGATTGTTGTCTTTTCGACCATATCGGAAATCGACGGAAGGTGGTCTTTTCGGTTCCGATTCTCGACCACGTGTGGCAGGAGGGCCTGCGCATAATGCGCCACCAGTTTTCTGAGCCTGTGGTGAAGGGTCGCCTGGAAAAGAAATTCAAGGCTCCTGAGTCGATCCCTAGACGTCTCGTGCCGCAGCCCGCGCCAGTCCGTGGTTTCAGCGGCAGCCAGGCATAAGGCCAGAAGCCAACACAAATGTGTTACTCCCACGGACAGTGAGGCCAGGGACCAGGACAAGTTTGGGAAGAAGGCCCTGAAGGTGTCGGCTATGACTGTGAAGGCTGCAAATTCTTTGGTGATTATGGCCAGATACGATCGGGAAATGTGGCACAGGCTAGCTCCGATTCTTGACCATCTTCCGGAACAATACCGGAAGGAGACAGTGCTGTTGGTTTGAGAGGGGGCGGAGGCCTCCATCCACAGCATCAATATTGCAGTGGACCTGGCGGAGTCGGGTTTCAACAAATTAATAATGGAGTGCTGCTCCTGCGGCAGGCCTGGTTGAAGTGTAAGGATTTTCGCCCAGAAGTCCAGTATAAGGTCGTCATTATGTCCTGTGAGGATTAACACTTGTTCAGCGAAAAGATTTTTAAGGCTAGACGGCAAAGTCTTTGGGTTCCCTTGAAGGTGGTTGCTATTTCCGCTCCTTTCAAGCTTTTCGTGGAGCCTCGGGTAATGCACGGTGTGCCTCCTCAGAGATCGAAGTTACGGGCACTCCAGCTACTCTTCTCAAGGCTATCGGCGATCAGTCCAGTCGGCTCGAAGAGCAGGGACATTCAAGCTCAGTGAAAGAAAGGTTCACAGGCCTCGGCTGCTAAAGGAAGGCAGTCAAAAGCTGAACAATGGCTGCCATATGGACAATCTGCTGTGGGGCAGGGTGGCGATCCATGTTGACGAGTGGCAACGGATAACATCAGATCGCTGGGTGATCGACACAGTACGTCTGGACCACTCGTTATGTCCTGTGGTCCCTATTCCGCCATTGTATGTGGTGCAGTTGCATCTTCCAATCTTGCGGCAGGAGGTGGTGCTCATGCTAGAGAAAGGGGTGATAGAACCAGGTCTGGTCACAGAGCCAGGCCAGGGGGTGTACTCCTGGTACTTCGTTGTGAAAAAACCCTATGGAAAATGGAGGCCTATTCTAGATCTCCGGGCATTGAACAAGAATCTGCAACGCCTGAATTTCAAGATGCTCACCCTTAAAGAGGTCATCCGTTCGGTGCAACCAGACGAGTTCCTAGCGTCCTTAGATCTGCAGGATGCCTATTTTCATATCCTGATGAGGGGGAAAAAACACAGCAAGTTCCTGCGTTTCGTGGTCGGAGAGGATCACTATCAGTTCCGGGTCCTCCCGTTTGGCCTGAAGTCATCCCCAGGACGTTAACAAAATGTCTTGCTCCGGTGGCTGCCTTCCTCTGCAGGGAGGGCCATCATGTGTACTCCTACCTGGACGATTGGTTGGTAAGGGGTTTGTCGCAGGAACGGGCAACAGTCTCTCATAGCGACCATAGGCATTTTGCAACGGCTGTGATTTGCCGTCCACGTCGACAAATCGTATTTGACGCCACCCAGGGAATCAGTGTTTCTCGTGGCGCAGTTTGAGTAGACAAGTTGCGTTCCAAGGCAGGAAAGTGGAGAAGGGGTACAGTGGTCACGGTCCGAGGTTGCATGTCTCTGTTGGGGGCCATCGCGACGTTTATCCCTCTCCTTTCCAATTGCCGTCTGTTCATGAGCGGTGCAGGAGTTCCTTGCAGACAGGTGGTCGCAGAGTCGAGGATTGTGGTCAGACAAAGCTGGTGGTCGACGATGGCTTGGTGGACGCCCTTCGGTGGTGGACTTGCACGCCCAATCCCCTAAGGGGCATGCCCTTGCTGGAGCCGGAGTTTCAATTCGCGATCGTGGCAGATGCTTCCCAGATAGGGGGGGGGGGCACACCTCGACGAGTCACAGGTACTGGGCTTTTGGTCTCGGGAGGAGATTTCATTGCATATCAATGTGCTCAAGTTGAGGGCGGTGCACTGGGCCCTGAGGTTGTTTCTTCCACGCATCTGTGGAGCGGTGGTGAGGGTGTTGATGGACAATACCACCACAATGTTTTATTTAAGGAAGCAGGGAGGCACAGGACGTTTTGCATTGGCCTCTAGCTCAAGGGATCAGTATTGTTGCTTTCCATCTGCCGGGGGTTCTGAATGTTCAAACAGATGCGCTCAGCAGGGACGCCAGTCAGCTGCACGAGTGGAGGCTGAAAGCGTAGCAGGTGGCAAGAATCTTCCGGCGATGGGTGTCTTCCCAGATAGACTTGTTCGCTACGATGGAAAACAGTGTCCAGAGTTTGACGGGCCTCTTCGCGTATGCGTTTCCACTGATTCGAGGACGATCCAGTGGGTGCGGAAGTACCGGTGCAGGGTGATTTTGGTGGCCCTGTTCTGGCCCAGGCAGACATGGTTTTCAGATCTCCTTCATCTAGTGGTGGAAGAGCAGTTTTGTTTAGGAGCGGATCCGGATCTCCCGTCTCAGGATGACGGCAGGGTGGAGCATCACAATCCAGCTTCTCTCAGCCTGGCCGTGTGGCTCCTGACCACTCAGAGTTCAGTCATCTAGGGCTCTCCCGGGAGTGTTGCCGGATCTCGGAGGCGGCGAGGGCCCCTGCTACCAATGTCTCGTATGGTCATAAATGGACGAGATTCTGTGCCTGGCGTGACGGTCGCCCTGAGATATAGCCGTTGGATGTCTCCCCAGCTCAGGTTCTCCTGTACTTGTTATACCTTGCGAAAGGGGGCCTGGCATTATCCTCCATCAAGGTGCATTTGGCGGCGATTTCTAGGTTCACGAGACAGCGACATGCTGCTCCTCTGTTTAGTGATATTCCTGAAAGGACTATTTCGGACATTTCTGCCAGAGAAACGGTTTGCACCAGTGTGGAGCCTCAATGTAGTTCTTTCGGCTTTGATGAAACCTCCATTTGACCCCATGTCAACGGCTTCTTTGAAGTTCCTCTCGTGGAAGTTGGCGTTTCTGGTGGCAATTACCTCAGCCAGACGGGTGTCCGAATTGCAGGCCCTGGTCATTGACCCGCCTTAGCTGAGGTTCTGGAAGGACAAGATTCTCCTGGCTACTAAACCGCACTTTATCCCACAAGTGCCATCAGCACATCACAAACTTGCCTCTATTGCCTTACCCTCGTTCTTTGCTAATGCATCCATGCCAGCAGGGAAGGCTCTTCATTCTCTGGACGTTAAGAGGGCACTCAAATTTTATCTGAACCGTACGCAGGACTTCAGGAAGTCGAAGCAGCGGTTTGTGGCATTTGGGCCCTCCAACAAGCGGCAGTCTATTTCCAAACGGGGACTTTCCCGGTGGGTTTTATCTACAATTTCGTTTTGTCACACAAGTCTGGGATACCGCTGGTGGACATTTGCCAGGCGGATTCCTGGGCGGTGCCGCATACCTTCATCAAGCATTACTGTCTGGGGCAGCAACATGTGCAGGTGGGATGGGTGGTCCTCCAATGCCTGTGTCAGTAATGTAGGCTCCGCGGGTTCGTGGGTTGTTCTATTTTACTCTGTCACTTGCTGGGTTTGTTGTCTCATGTATGTGATGAGATGCTGTTGGTGGGTTTGCCTGTGACACACCTCCACACATTGGTTGTACTGCTTTGTAATCTGTTCACAGCATGTGAATCCATGAAAGATCCAATGCTGGAGAAGTTAGTAGTTTCTTAACTGTACCATTTCTCCAGCGTTGGTATCGTTCATGGATTCACATGCGCCCGCCAGACGCCCCTGCAGGCAAACCTGGGTTCGGGTTCCCTCTACTTTGGAGGTTAAAATCTGAAAGGAAGCCGCAGGGGTAGGTCTATTTATAGCAGACGTCCTATTGGTGTGGCCTAAAGCACCCAAAAAGAATGTTGATAGGACACTAAAGTGTCGAAGTTTTCCATAGGAAAACGCTAAGTTAAAGTTACTGAGGTTTCCCAGCCTGACAACAGGAAATATTCACAGCGTGTGAATCCATGAAAGATACCAACGCTGGAGAAATGGAGTTACGGGTAAGAAACTACTCCCCTCTCTTGGATAACTACTGTTTCCAAGAGTAGTAAAGTGAAATTGACTTTACTTACATTTTACTCTTTATAGACCCAGCACACACTTACTATAGGGTTCTGAAAGTGTTAGTATCCCTTTTGTCTAACTTCTTATGTAACAATTGTATGTTGCCCTTTCTACAATTAATGGCTGGTGGCAGTGGTTTACTGTTTCCTACCATTGTGTGTTTTTGCCGCGGGCTGTGTTCGCAGCTGCAGTATGGCACCCATGGGTGCCCATTTTGTCAAAATGGCCCCCGTCTTTATTTTTCACCATTTCTTGTTGGAAAGGCCCTTTTTGAGATTTGCTCTGCGCGCCAAACCAGGTTTGGTCTCTTTGTTCATTTTGTCTTTGGCGGGCTTCACTGTTGATTCCCCCATCTGGCTACAGCGTGTCTGGCAGGGCAGGAAGCGGGGGAGGTTCCCGAAACTCCCTGTGCTTAGTCTCCTTGGTTACAGGAATGCACCCAACGGTAATTGGCCGGCTGTCTGTCCTGGGAACACAGCCACCCTGCTGTGTGAGTGACAGCTAGGCCTCGAATGAATGGGAGAAACTTGCATAAAAGGTGTGGTCTTTTGCAAGGAAGGCAGAGTCGACCTCTGGACGAAGGAACCGAAGAAAGAAACTGGAAGAGACGCTTGCTGCAGCTCCTGGACCATTGGTTTTCCTGGTGAAGCCCTGCTGCAGAGCTGAAGCTCCTATTTCGACATCGATTAGAGCAGCCTGGAAAGGATGACTGTTCCACTGGGGTTGGTGGGACCAATCGACCCCAAGACTAAATCGACTGAAACCCCCCTCACTCGGCGGGCTGTACTTCCATTGCTGCTGCAGTAACCGAGTGGCAGGACACAAACACCAGTATCGAGTCGGGCTCCTGGAAGATCCTCCGGACTCCCTCAAAGCAGGGCTGACCAAGCCACCTCAACAGAGTGCTGGACCCCAGAAGCAAGGAAAGTCCACAAGGTGTCCAAGAACTGTAGTGGTGCTATTAGCGAGAAGCTAAAAACGGAAGTGCCGCTGATCTGATCTGTGCCCATTGATGCCGCCGATCTTCGAATCGTAGTGCAGGAGTCCCCAGACGTCCTCCCTCTTGTCCCCATGACTGAGGCCCAGGAACAACAGGACCTGCAGGAACTACAACAGGAACAAAAGCCGGCTGTAACCATTTCTTCAGACCTAAGGTACTGTGAAACTCTTGTTTGTGTAGCTTGCTTGCTCTCAGTGGAGACTTGCATTTGCTGCCTTTTGCAGAGTTGCTTGCAGCTTTGCCTTTCACAAGCCTCCCAGTTTATGGCCCAACAGTGATTTCTTTTTCAACAAAACTCTCTATAACATTGTGCAAGACTTTTACCTACCCTCAAGAAGTGCCTCAGTTCGTCTAGACTTTACTCAATTGACATTGGCTGTCCTGGCCCCTGAAGACTCTTCTAACCTTTGACTTTGTGTTTAAATGTCCCTCTAAAAAGTCATACATACTTTACTTGTATAGCTCTGAAAGGGTTAGTCTACATTGCTTTGGGGGGCGGAGGGGTTCAAAGTGCTTACCTGTTTGAGAAACTTGTTAACCATTGTTTCCTTCTTTAACCTTTTCCTTTTTGCCACAACTTCAGTATTACCATTTAAGTGTGAAAAGTGATATATCAATGTCCAGAGTCCTAACTATTGAAGTCACCTCATAGTGTAGGAAATCTGTGTGCCATCCCAAAAGGGTATCTACTTACTTTATTGAACTGAAGGAGTTTATTTTGAAGTGTATTTATATTGTTGCCAATTGCTCCCTTCTAAAGGATTATTTGAACACGGACTATTAAATTAATAAATAATTATTTATTAAGGAAAACTTGAGTGTAAGTGTTATTTGGATACTTGTCACTGTGAAACTCTGTTGCAACCCTACAGCTCACATTGACCCCTCTTGAGATGAGACTGGCTGCTCATTCACACTACTAACGTGTAGTACAGACCTATACTGAAGGTTGGGTTACCTATTGCCAAGAGGACAAGGCTGGTGTAGTCTCCCATAGGGTTACTACATACAATCTTGCCTATCAATGGTCTAGTATTTAGATACTGCATATTTAACTTTCTTTGAGGGCAGGATTTCAAAATTGAAAACATGAGCAACCACTTCATGCTGCCCTTTCTATTATTTGCCTTGTTGAAGTTATTTGCACATTGCAGATTTTCTGTATTTATTTCCCTTCACTCAACGTGAATACATGTCTCTTTTGTCTTACTGCAGGGTGTCAGTGTGGAGGCAGTTGATCCTGTATTTCAAGCAAAAATGTTGGATATGCTTAAACAAACAGGAAGGTGAGCAACTCTTGTGTAGGCCGTACACGTCCATCCAATGAGAATGTACCTGAATATCAATTGTTACAAAATGATAAATTGGGTGCTGATAAACGCTTACGGCTGATTCAACTGACAGGCCAAATAAATCCTTAATCATACTTATTCTGGATTCATCTGCCACCGAAAATATGAACTGAAATATAAAAATCTACTTCGAAGGGATTGTGTCCTCCGACGTATTCCTCATCTTAGATATCTGCTTCCAGCTCTGCTGGCCTCGGAAAATTTTTCTCTCTAGAGGGCGCTGCGCGTCGATGTCCTCCGAGTCGATGTCCCTCGACAGCCGCCGTGTCGACGTCATCCTGCCTATAAAGGCCGCGCGCAGCGTCCGTTGCTCAGTTCCGTTTTTCCGCGCTTACTCAGTGCCTCGGAATACCGTTGCTCAGTTTTTGTCAGATTATATCTATTTACCTCGAGTTATTCGATCCGTACTCCATGGCTTCTTCGTCGGAACCGACAACTCCTCGATCCGGCTTAAAAAAATGCCGAGATTGTGGGGAAAAGATGTCGCTGACTGACCCTCACAGAGTTTGTCTGTGGTGTTTGGGAGCTGAACACCATTGTTCGGAGTGCGAGGACTGTATGTCCATGACAGCTAAGGCCCTGAAGGAGCGTAGGGGGAAGCTGGAGAAAGGTAAGACTTTTAAATCTTCTTCTTCGTCGACGAAGTCGAGACATTCGTCTCCTCGTCACCATTCGCGCTCCAGGTCTCGGAGTGGGTCCCATCACTCCTCGAGATCGAAGCACTCGAAGAGGAGACGTCGAAGATCCCCTTCTCCGTCTTCCTCTTCCTCTGTTTCGCCTAAAAGAATCCCTTGCCCCTCGAAACATAGTTCCCGGGCTGAATGGGAGGAATTCCGTAAAAATATGATGAGCGTCTTCGAGAAAGCGGCCTCGACCCCCTCAAAGACTGCCGAGAGCGATGCTATGGTCGAAAGACCCGAAGGTCAAAAACGCCGCGAGTCGCAGTACCCGGCGAAGGAAACCTCTCGAGCGCGTCTCGAACCCTCGAGTAGGACTATGACCTCCAAACCTTCCTCGAAGGTTCCGTCGACGCCGTTGACGAAGGTTCCATCGACGCCGGTGTCTTCGACGCCGTTGTCAAAGGGACCTTCGACACACGGGTCTGTCGACTCGACACCGGCGTCGACGCCAAGAAAAGTCACGGTCACGACAGACCCAGTGACTATCCCCAGGTCCTCGATGACGATGGCTTTGAGATTGTCGAGTAGAATCCCAATTCTGTCGAGGTCATCGAGGCCTCCGCCTTTGTTTTCGACGCCATGCTCGAAGCCTTCGACGATTATGACAAGAGCGCCACCCTCTGCCTTGGAAATGGGATTTACACCCTTTATGAGTTCAGAACAATTGAGAACTATGTCCTCAATTATGGAAGAGGGTGAATTGTCTGAACAAGAAGACACATTTGAGTTGCAAGGACCTGTAACCCCAATTAGAGAGGAATTTTCCTCTGAAGAACGCAGATTAAAGGATCTTCATGATTCCTTACATGAGGCAAGTGGGTTAGACACTTCCCCTGAGGTGGAGTTTGCTAGGCCAGACCCGGGGGAGCATGCTGAAACCCCCTATAGAGCCTTAATGGCCAGGATCACAGAGTTTATGGGGTGGTCTGCACCTTCACAATCTTTCCAACAAGATGACCTCACGGATATTCTTGACAAAGGCCCACAGGAGGATCCTGTGGTGCCTTTTCATAAAGCTCTTCAGAGGAAGATTATGACGAACTGGGAAACCCCAGATGTCGTCCCGGCAGTAAATAAAAAACTGTCTACAAAGTATAGGGTATCCTCTACAGACCCAGAGTTTTTGTCAAAACACCCATCCCCAGAAAGTCTGGTGGTACAGGCAGCATCTTCTACCGATGTCAAGACGGCTTATCCTACCGTCCCACAGGACAGGGACGATAAAAAAATATGATGCTATGGCAAAGAAAGTTTTTTCGGCATGTAGCATGGCGTTAAAATCTGTTAATGCTACTTGCACCCTTGCTAGATTCAGCCATACACTTTGGGAGTGTGCTTCTACAGCGGCTGACTGCATCCCGGAGGGTGAAGAAAGGGAGGCGTTCCTGAATATCATACAGGACGGTAAAGACGCTATGTGCGAATCCCTCCAGACGGGCATTGAAAGTCTGGTTTTGCCCCTGATGTGCAAGCCAGGCTCTTGAACATGCCATTCGATGGCTCTTCTTTGTTCGGAAAAAAGGCGGATGACAGTTTAGAGAAACTGCAAACTTCAAAAGCAGCAGCAGCAAAATCCCTAGGCGCTGCAATCCGTCAGACACCTTTTCGTCCCACAGGAACCTCTGCGAGGGGCAAGTCCTTTCGCTTCTACTCCGCATTCGGAAGAGGTAGAGGACGTCCGGCTCAAAGGGGACAAAGAACTACCCGAGGTGGACGGGGTAGATATTCAAAAGCCGCAGCAACAGCAGGTGCCTCTTTACCATCAGCATCCGCATCAGCCGCCCCAAAACCACTCTGAGGACTTCCCTCACAGGACACCTGTAGGAGGCAAGTTAACTCAACATCTGGCGGAACGGCAGGCTATCACGTCAGATGCTTGGGCATTGGAAACAGTTGCCCCAGGTTACTGCCTGCCTCTCCTACGCATACCTCAGAGTCATCCACCGGGGATCAACTCTCAGAAAGCTCCAGATCCGCTCCTCTTGCAGGAAATTTTAGACCTGCTAGAGAAAGGTGCCATATCCCTCCAGTGGGCACTGAGAACTCAGTGGTCACAATTCTCAGGGAGAATGACAGATCTTCTTCAGGTTCCCGACAGGGTGGCTCGAGACCTTCAGTGGTGGGCCTGTCAGGAGAACATTCTGAAAGGAGAACAGTCACGGATGCCTCCCTCAAGGGGTGGGGAGCCAACGACTTGACCATCAGCGGTCGTTGGTCTCCATCGGAGTCCAGACTACATATCAACCTGTTAGAGCTGAGAGCCATCAGACTTGCGCTGAAGGCGTTCCTGCCAGCTGTACAAGGGAAAAACGTCCTGATAATGACGGACAACACAGTGGCCATGCATTACCTCAACAAAAGAGGAGGCGTAGGATCACTAGCCCTGTGCAGAGAGGCGATGCAGCTCTGGTTTTGGGCAATCCAAGAAGGAATCTCTCTATCGGCAGTTCACCTAGCCGGAGAGAAGAACTTGACAGCGGACGCTCTGAGCAGGCAGAGCACAGTCTCCCACGAGTGGGAACTAGCTCAGGAAGTCCTTCAAGAGATCTTCGCCCTTTGGGGAACCCCTCAGGTGGATCTGTTCGCCACCAGCGTCAACAGGAAATGCGATCTGTTCTGCTCAAGGGAATTTCCCCCGAGAGGAGCTCTGGGAGACGCGTTCATAGTGGACTGGGAGTTTCCGCTTCTGTACGCGTTCCCACCGGTCCCCGTCATTCCTCAAATGATCAGGAGGTTGAGAAGATTCCGGAGAACCATGATCCTAATTGCCCCGGATTGGGCCAGGAGAATGTGGTACCCGGACCTTCTAGACTTGTCCATCTGCCCTCCAATTCGTCTTCCACTCAGAGAGAACCTACTCTCACAGAAGGGAGGTCAGGTTCTCCATCCAGACATCAAAACCCTCAACCTTCACGCTTGGCTTCTGAAAGGTTGAGGTACAAGGATTGGGACTTCCCTGATGATGTTATGGAGGTGTTGCTTTCGGCAAGGAGGCCAGCAACAAAGTCTTTATACCGCTGCCGTTGGAACAGATTTTGCAGCTGGTGTAGAGAACAGAATATCAACCCTTTTTCATGTGGTACACCAATGGTTTTGGCCTTCCTTCTATATTTGGCAAATTCAGGCCTTCAAGTTGGCACCATTAAGGGCTATCTCGCAGCGCTATCCATCTTTAAGCGCACTGCGGAAGAACCATCCTATTTCAAGTTACCCTTGGTAATACAGTTTCTAAAGGGGTTAACCAATGTTTATCCCCCAAGACCATTCCAAGTTCCCCTATGGGATTTAAACTTAGTACTAACTTTCCTGATGGGCACACCTTTCGAACCACTCCATTCTTGTTCGTTAAGATTCCTTATCCTTAAAACAGTTTTATTAATAGCACTTACATCTGCTAGAAGGGTGAGCGAATTACAAGCTCTTTCTTGTAAACCCCCTCACACAATATTTCACAAAGACAAAGTTGTCCTGCAAGTGAACCCTAATTTCCTCCCAACGGTGGTTTCTGAATTCCATATCACTCAGAAGATTACCCTACCATCTTTCTATCCTCCTCCTCATCCGGGGAAAGAGGAAGAGAGGTTACACAGGCTAGACCCTAGAAGAGCTTTAAGTTTTTACATCAGTAGACTAGCCAGGATAAGACAGGCAGACCCGCTGTTTGTAGGTTACACAGGTCACAAGCTGGGGTTACCAGTAACTAAGCAGACCATTTCCAGATGGATCATTCTAGCCATTCTGGAATGTTATAAACTGGCAGGGAAAGAGCCCCCTCAAAACCTTAGGGCTCATTCGACCAGAGGTATTGCAGCTTCATCGGCCCTCAAAAGAGGCGTGCCGGTTAAAGACATCGGTGCGGCCGCTACATGGTCGTCTGTCCATACCTTTACACGATTTTACAATTTGGATTCCTCCTCCAGTCAAGAGACTAGGTTTGGAAGGGCTGTACTGCATTCTATTCATCAATAGAAGACAGCGTGAAGTCAGTACTCCCTCCTCCAATAATAGAATACTGCTATGGGAGCCTATCTAAGATGAGGAATACGTCGGAGGACACAATCCCTTCGAAGATCAAGTTACTTCTTATCTTGTAACGTTCTTTCGACGGGATGTTCCTCCGACGTATTCCTCATCGACCCTCCCATCCATCCCCGCAGTTCTACTTCCCTTGTTGTTGCAGCTTACGCTCCTTCAGGGTGATTAGTTTAGTCCAGAAAGTATTATTGTGGGCTACAAAATGGAACTGAGCAACGGACGCTGCGCGCAGCCTTTATAGGCAGGATGACGTCGACACGGCGGCTGTCGAGGGACATCGACTCGGAGGACGTCGGCGCACAGCGCCTTCTAGAGAGAAAAATTTTCGGAGACCAGCAGAGCTGGAAGGAGATATCTAAGATGAGGAATACGTCGGAGGAACATCCCGTCGAAAGAACGTTACAAGGTAAGAAGTAACTTGTTCTTCTCAGTCAAGTTCTTCATTAATATTCATAGACACTGAATATCTCTTCCTGAATGCACTGCCTCAAACCCTTTTAATAATCTGGAGAACACACTTTCTTAACTAACATTAGTTATATAATACATACAAATCTACACACAAATTGTCTATCTGGCTAACTGTTTTGTTGTCCTTCAAAAAAAGCATATCTTTCTTTTTAAGACCTTTCTTAGCAAAAAGGAAAAAAAGCGGAGAGCAAGCATTTAAATCTTGAAGATCGATGCTGTCACTTTAATGTGGCAGGGTTTTGTGGCTGCCAGAATGCATTTTGCTGATATTTGATAACATTTTAATTTCACCTATGTTGGATAAGGGTTCAATGTGTTGGCAGCATTTTGTCTTTTAATGTTGCTCATGACCACCGATCTTGTGGAAATGTTTTTGGGTGGAGGAAAGGTGTTGTACCTTTTCCCCCCACAGCTTGTCTCCCTTTTTGCCGCTAGTTCCTTTTTTGACAAATTTGCGTCCTGCTCTGGGAAAGTCTAAGAAGGTCTCCCTGACAACTGCACTGTATAAATATACAATTTGGATTAAAAGTGTCATTTCATCATGGTAAATGATAGATTATCACACTTGTGGGAAGGCTGGGGCCATTGCTTTGGAGATAAACAGTCTTTCGAGCTTATCTTGGATCAATACCTCAGCTGTTCATACAGCCCAGATTGGAGAAGACTAAATCCTCTGGCGAACCTTCTCTGCAATTCCTTGGGCGACCCTGTGAGTAGAACAGATTTATTCCAAGTGTTTCGGAGTCAAAGCCACCTCTTGCAACTTCGCATGACGTTCAATGTCAAAAACCTACTTTCTAATCTAAAAAGTTTGCATCTGCGTCTCTGGCATTTTCAGGAGAGTACCATCAAGACCACCTTTCCTTCCTGGATGTTCCAATGAGCCTGCACTAAAACCTGCCAAACCATCGGCACAAGCCCATCTCAATGTCTGACAGCACCACGGAGGAATGCAACATCTCACAAGCATTTTTCAACACAAATACAGAGTTACTACACATAATCATTTGACTACTTCCTACAATGTTTAAGAAGGGTGGGCCCTAGTGTGGATCACTCCCAGCGCTTCGCTCTGATATATAGTGAGTTGGTTGTTTTAGCAGCAAGGTCACGGGTCGTTGGAGGTGATGCCCACACCTCCTTTTGTAAAGAGTAATAGGCAGATTCCCGGATCCCATGCGCTTCTTTAGGAAGGATGAATATCCACACAATTGATTGGGTGAAAAACCATTTAGGTTTTATTATTGTAAATCAGACGTGTAGTCTTGTGTGGTCAGCCGACACGTGTTTCGACCTCTATGGTCCTTTTTAGGCCGGCTCAACGATTGGCAGCATACGCTCAGCCCATCAGGACGCAATATCAGCCCAGACCTAGAGAGGGCGGTATTACCCAAATTGACCTTTTACAATTTACCCCTTGCACAATTGACATAATTATAGTGGTACCAATTGACCTTCTGCACAATTGACCTTTATATGTTATTTTATATAAGTACTGGGTTGGTTTTGGATTATAAATATAAGGGGATTGGGTGGGGGGTTGCAGGGGGTTTTGGATTGGTTGAGGGGTTGCGGGGGGGTTTCCCCCCGCATATATGTCCTAATTGACCTTCTAAATTAGGTCAATTCTCCCGAGGTCAATTGTGAAAAGGTCAATTAGTATACAACCCAGAGGGCAACTTTAAACGACTACTGCGGCCTATACAGGACTGGACAGCCCAGGACCCTTTGGGCACCAACCATAATACACTAGCCTTGAAAAGGACTCTAAAGGTTGAAACGCATGTCGGCTGACCACACAAGACCACATGTCTGATTTACAATAATAAAACCTAAATGTTTTTTTACCCAATCAATTGTGTTGATATTCATCCTATCTAAAGAAGCGCATGGGATCTGGGACTCTGCCTCTTACTTCCTACAGTGTTTGTCCACCGTTCCGGCAAGCATTTTGCAAAGTGAGCTTCATACTTTCTGAGCTACATAGTTGAGCATCTCTGAAGTGAAACATTTCTATCTTTTTTTATTTGTATTTATTTGTTACGCGCTGCATCCCGTAGGCATCAGGGCGCACATAGAGGACATGACTCAACGAAAACCAAACAATTCAAAGACCCAAGAAACACGGGCAATTTCAGTAGTTAAATAAATGTTTTACATTTTTGACGAAAGGTCAGGAGACACGTCTCGGTGCGTAAGTTGACCGGCAATTCATTCCAAGCATGTGAAGCCTGGACAGTGAAGGAACAACCTTTCCCTCTTGGTCTCTTGAATCTTGGGCGTATACACCGATGCATGTCCGAGGATCTTGTTAATCTGCAGAACTGTTGGAGTGAAAGTCTTTCCTTCAGGTATAAAGGTGCCGATCTGTACAGGCATTTGTATATCAGGGAAAGGATTTTACAAAGGATCCTTGAGGCCACTGGTAACCAATTAAGTTCTCCCCTTACCGGGGTAATGTATAGTCTCTTTTAGCAACATTCTTAATGATGCGTACAGTGTCAGTTTGTAATGTTTATGGATGTTGCTTTTGTTGACTCCATTCAGGAGCACATTGCAATAGTTTAGCCAGGGCATTATAATGGTCCGCACTAGAATTTTGCGATTTTTACTTGTGACATAGGGTTTCACAAGCCTGGGCAACCTTAGATGGTACTGGGACTTCAAGACCACACTATTCGCCTGGTCATCAAACCCCAATGAGTAGTGGAATACTACACCCAGGGTTTTAACCTTCTCTTTCACTGGAATACAATAACCCTCAATTGAAAAGCTGAAAAGCGTGTGTCTAATTTTGATTTTGATTTGGATTGGGGTCATCCAAATAGTAACAGCTCAGATTTACTGCTGTTCAAACATAGGCAATTGACTGTCATCCTATGTGTTACTAACCTGTAGATGTCTTGGAGTTTTTGGGGAATCCTTCGCATAACCGCTGCTTAATTCCAGCAGCAACTGTATTGTCAGCGTAGTTAGTGAATGTTATCCCCATCTTATCCAAGGGGCAGAGGTAGATGTTGTTAAGTGCTGGAAACAGGCACGACCCCTGAAGTGCATGTTTCATAGGTGGACAAAGTCTGTCCCCAGCATACTCTTTCTCCAGCATTGGATCTTTCATGGATTCACATCCTTAGAATATTCCCCGTCGTCAGACTGGGACCCCTCGGTACACATATATAGCCTTTTCCAATAGGAAAACTTCCGACACTTTTGTGTCCTATCTACGTCCTTTTAGGACCCGCCTACGCATGCTCCGTAGGCCGTCCCCGTATAAGAGGCCCGCCCCCGCGGTTCCCCTTCAGATTTCAACCGTCTCCAAAGTAGTGGGATCTCCTCGTGTTGTCCTACTGTTTTGTACTAGGTTGCGTCATTGGATTTCAAGTAATAATGTCCTCTGTGCCAGGTAAAGCGCTGTTCCGTCCATGCGCGACATGCGGCTTAAAAAAGGTTTACGAGGGGGACGGACATATGGACTGCATATATTGCCTCCACCCTCACCATTCGGCGGATACCTGCGACATATGCAAGGGCTTTTCTCAAAAATCCCTCAAAGAGCGGAACCGACGCCTGGTGGCATGGCTGAATGATGGAGCGTGGGCATACCCCCCCTCGGAGGTGGGCTCCACACAGTCGGCGAAAACATCACGCCGCGCTGCCTCGTCGGAACCACCGCCGAAGAAATCTAGACCGTCGGAAAAAGAGTCGTCTGGAAGTCACTCCACTAGAGACTCCTCAGCAAAGAAATCATCCTCATCAAAAAAGCATGAGAAGGAAAGGAAACCCTCCTCTGGCGATCATCACAGATCGACCACGAGTCGAGAGTCCAGTAAAAGCGGGCACAGTGTGGAGAAGGCGGGACCGCCGAAACCACCTGCGAAGTCTTCGTCATCGACGGCGGTCCAGTCATCGGCCGCCTCCCTGCCACTGGCACAGGGGGCATCCACCGTCCCGTCGACAATGGCGTCGACGAGGGCCTCGTCGACGGGGTTCCTACAGGAGGCCTGGAGGCCTGAAGTCTTTGACCCGACCCCCCCGGAGCCTTTGCTTCAAGAACAAGCTATGTTGCTGTCCTCGGAGGACGAGAACGAGAGAGTTGCCGGCCCAGCAGACCTAGGGCTACGAGCGGCTGACAAGTCGTCGACGAGGGCATCCGTTACACCGGTGTCTGCCCCTCTCCTCAATCCTCAATCGGTTCTGTCGTTGGATATTCTGTCCACGCTTCAGTCCTTGTTGCAGTCGTTGGACCAGCGACTACCCCAGGCAAGCCTGCCACAGTCACTCGTCGACGAGCCGGGACCGTCCCGTCAACCGACGCACCCACGCACGCCAGTCTCAGCACTGGCACAGGAGGAAGGTGAGCTACCAGATTCTGAGTCTGACAGGGGAGCCATGTCGGATATCTCATTATCCCCCTCCAGGGATCCTACCTGGGAGTCAGAGGAGGAGTTGGAAAACCCCAGAAGCCCAGCTCACCCGTCCCCTCCGGACGACATTGCGTCATTCCATTCTATGATGGAGAAGGCATGCAAAGAATTTGGTCTGTCCCAAGAAGAACAGAAAAAGGATTGTTTTTTGTTCGACCACATGGGCAAGAGAAGGTCGGTGTTCTCAATACCAATACTAGACCATGTATGGAAAGAGGGGTTGCAGACAATGAGACACCCATTCTCAGAACCAGCAGTGAAAGGACGCCTAGAAAAGAAGTTTAAGGCTCCAGAGTCGACCCCCAAGTGTTTATCCTCCCAACCAACACCGGACTCGGTGGTGTCGGCGGCAGCAGCGAGGAAGGCAAAGGCACAGCACAAGTGCACGACTCCTCCTGAGAACGAGGCGAGACGCCAAGATGCCTTTGGCAAGAAAGTGCTCTCCGTGGGAGCGACCACAGTAAAGGCCGCAAACTCTCTGGCAATTGTGGCCAGATACGATAGGGAGATGTGGCACAGACTAGCTCCGCTGCTTGACCATCTTCCAGAAGAACAGAGAAAGGCGGCGATGCTACTGGTCCGAGAGGGTGAGGAAGCCTCAAATCACGCAATAAACATCGCGGTGGATCTCGCTGAGTCAGGCTTCAAGCAAGTCAACAATGGGGTGGTATTGCGTCGACAGTCATGGCTTAAGTGCACCTACTTCAGGCCAGAAGTGCAATACAAGGTCTTAGATATGCCCTTTGAGGGAGACCTTCTTTTCGGTGAAAAGGTGGACGAGGCCCTAAAAGGGATGAAAGAAGATTCGGACACGGCACGTTCATTGGGTGCCCTCCAGAGTGGCAGAAGTTACAAGTCTTTTCGTCCCTTTAGAGGGGCTTCAGGTAATTCAAGATTCTCTTCTGGAGACAGATCCTTTGCCAGATCGGCTTACCCCTCCCAGGGATACCGACGTGCCTCACAATCGGCTAACCGTCGACGAAACTTCCAGTCTTCCACAAAACGACCATCATACCCGTCGTCGTCGAGAGACAAGCAGAATAAAGATCAGCAGTGACATACCACACACCGTTCTGGGGGGGAAGAGTTTCAGCATATGTCGACGAATGGGAAAGGATAACGACGGACCAATGGGTGCTAGACACCATAAGAAACGGACACTCTCTGCAATTCAAACACAACCCTCCGCAAATTCCACCTGCGTTCACCGCTCAGTCCCATATGAAGGTACTGCACCAAGAGGTTACACTCATGTTAGCGAAGGGCGTGATAGAATTAGTTCCAACATCAAATAGAGGTCAAGGAGTCTACTCAAGATACTTCGTCGTAGAAAAGCCGAACGGCAAATGGCGTCCCATTCTAGACTTACGCGATCTCAATAAGTCCTTAAAGAGCCTGAAATTCAAGATGCTCACTCTGCAGGAGGTGATCCGCGCAGTTCAAAAGGGAGATTTCCTGGCGTCCCTGGATTTGCAGGACGCGTATTTCCATATTCCAATGTGTCGGAAACACAGGAAATTCCTACGCTTTGTAATAGGGCGAACTCACTACCAATTCACGGTTCTTCCTTTCGGGCTCAAGACCTCCCCCAGAACGTTCACAAAATGCCTGGCTCCAGTGGCTGCCTGGCTAAGGAAGCAAAGCACCACATATACCCATACCTCGACGACTGGCTGGTAAGGGGATCCTCCCCAGCGTCGACCAACACAAATCTGCAAGCCACCATGCAGCTTCTACAACGGCTAGGATTCGCCATGAACTTCGAGAAATCCTCTCTGCGGCCATCGAGAACGCTGGTATTCTTGGGGGCACAGTTCAAGACTCAGTTAGGGCTGGTGAAACCTTCCCTCGACAGGACCTCAAGACTCATTCAACAAGCGGCCAGCTACGGCGAAACACCAGGATCTCAGTGAGAAAGTATGTTTCGGTCCTAGGGGCCATGGCATCCTGCATCCATCTGGTGAGAAACTGTCGACTATTCATGAGGCCAGTCCAAGAATTCCTCGCGGACCGATGGACACAGGCTCAGGGATCGTGGTCGGACAGGATAACCGTCGACGACGACAAGCTACGTCGGACCCTTCAGTGGTGGCAGAGTTCCCACAATCTGAACAGCGGTGTGCCCCTACAGGAGCCGGAGTTTCAGAGCACCATAGTTACGGATGCGTCACTAACCGGATGGGGAGCGCACATGGGTGCTCTCCAAACGCAAGGTCGCTGGTCTCCAACGGAGTCACTCCTACACATAAACGTACTGGAACTCAGAGCGGTACGATGGGCTTTGAAGGCGTTCCTACCACACATCAAGAGTTCGCGAGTGCGAATACTGACCGACAATACAACAGCCATGTTTTATCTGAGGAAACAAGGAGGGACACGATCAAGGACTCTTTCCATAGAAGCCCAGAAAACATGGCATTGGGCAGCGAAGCACGGAATTTTCCTCGTGGCTCATCACCTTCCAGGAGTGAGGAACGGCCAAGCCGACTCCCTCAGCAGAAGCATGGCCCAGATACACGAGTGGGAAGTGGACACGGGTCACTTAAGGAAAGTGTTCGAGAAATGGGGTCTACCCCCTCTGGACGCCTTCGCGACCAAAGACAACAAGAAATGCAAGCAATTTGCAAGCAGATGGCCCCAAGAGGGGTCGGTGGGGGAGGCGTTCTCCTTCCCATGGACGGACATGTTCCTCTATGCTTTCCCCCCGTTTCCCCTCATACGGAATACAATACAGTGGATACGCAGATACAATTGCCGGGTGATTCTAGTGACACCATACTGGCCGAGGCAACCGTGGTTCTCAGACCTCCTCCATCTGTCGCTGGAACATCCCATAGCGTTTCCGAAAGTCCTGTACCTTCTATCCCGGGACAGAGGCACGGTGTGGCATCACGACCCGGACAGTCTCAACCTTACGTCCTGGCTCCTGACTTCTCGGAGTTCGGCGCCTTAGACATTTCAGAGGATTGCCAAAAAATTCTACAGGCGGCTAGAGCCCCTTCTACAAACAAATCCTACTCCTATAAGTGGCGGAGGTTCTGTGAATGGTGTAAGGGGCAACAGGGCCTACAACCGTTGTCGGTGACGCCGGAACAAGTTCTACCTTACCTGCTCCTCTTAGCGGAGAGGGGATTATCCTTCACATCGATAAAGGTGCACCTGGCGGCCATCTCGAGGTTCACAAGGAAAAGGCAGTCGTCTCCTCTATTTAGCGACAGACTTGTAAAACACTTCATGAGGGGTTTATTTCGAGCTTTTCCCCCGGAAAAACGTTTCCCCCCGACTTGGAGTCTCAACACAGTGTTGGCAGGCTTAATGAAACCGCCTTTTGAGCCTATGGCCACGTCCGACATAAAATTCATTTCGTGGAAGTTGGCATTCTTGATTGCTATCACATCGGCTAGAAGAATCTCGGAACTGCAAGCGCTGGTCGTAGACCCGCCATACCTAAGATTCTTTAAGGACAAAGTAGTCCTGGCAACTAATCCTATGTTCATCCCAAAAGTTCCGACAGTGTATCACAAACACTCGTCCATTGTTCTCCCTACTTTCTTCGCCACACCATCATCAGCAGCAGAAAAAGCTCTTCATACCCTGGACGTTAAGAGGGCTCTGAAATTTTACCTACATCGTACACAGGAATTCAGTCTACTAGACAACTGTTCGTCGCGTATGGTCCGTCGACGAGAGGAAAAGCAATCTCTAAACAAGGATTGGCTCGATGGGTCTCATCGACGATTGCGTTTTGTCACTCTAAGGCCGGAAGGCCACTGCAAGGACATCCTAGAGCCCATTCTACAAGATCGATGTCCTCCTCAACAGCTTTGTGGGCAGGAATTCCGTTGACGGACATATGCCAAGCTGCGGCATGGTCAGTGCCCCAGACGTTTACCCGCCACTACTGCCTTGCTAGGCAGCATGCGGACGAGGTGCAGATGGGAAGAGCTGTCCTGCGCCATCTGTTTCAGTAAGGTAAGCTCCACGCTGTGGAGAATCTGTTGTCTACCTTTTTAATTACAGTTCATTTTATGTGGGTAAGGTTATATGAGGTAACTTATTCCTACTGTACATATGCATTGTGTAGTATGTTGAGGGTATGTTACATTACATTCTCACCACCGTCTCAAATGTTACTGCTATACAATGTATTCTAAGCATGTGAATCCATGAAAGATCCAATGCTGGAGAAGGGAATAGTTTCTTACCTGTAACTCCATTTCTCCAGCATTGGTATCTTTCATGGATTCACATGCGCCCGCCAACCTCCCCGGAATGTAATGTATTTAATGGATAAAATTAACCCTTCCTACTTTGGAGGGGCCGAAATCTGAAGGAGAACCGCGGGGGCGGGCCTCTTATACGGGGACGGCCTACGGAGCATGCGTAGGCGGGTCCTAAAAGGACGTAGATAGGACAAAAAAGTGTCGGAAGTTTTCCTATTGGAAAAGGCTATATATGTGTACCGAGGGGTCCCAGTCTGACGACGGGGAATATTCTAAGCATGTGAATCCATGAAAGATACCAATGCTGGAGAAATGGAGTTACAGGTAAGAAACTATTCCCTTATCTCGTATTGCAAATAAAAGCCTCAATCCATTCAATAGATGCAGTAGAGCATTGCCCTACTGATGATAGGGACCTCAGAAGCTTTCGATGATCCAAGAGGTCAAAAGCTGCTGAAAGATCAGACTTGTTTTACTTGTGATTGGAGATCAAGTAGTGCACTCCCAGGATCCCCATTGGTAATTTGCATATTTAATTAACTTTGGGTCTCACCCTAAGTTACTAGGGGAATCCAGACGTGGACCCCTTGCTCACTATTCTTAGAGAGGCACAGCTCCTCCCTACAGATGAGGTCCAACCAGACCGAAACACGTGTCTGGGGATGCTGTTGGTATTCTTGTTCAGAGGAGAATTGACTAGCATTTCGGTGCTGGACTGCCCCAGGGCAGGACAAAGACTGATATGTTTGGGATATTTCTTCTCTGTGAAAGATGGTGAGCTAAAGACTCTGGGTAAGTCTCTCATAACCAGGACTAATGTCTGGCAGAGGGACTCCCAGGACCCCCATTGGTAATGTGCACTTTCAGTTCCATGGTTTGCTCTAAATCCAGATCGTTTTGTGTGCAAAATGTCAATAGACTTCAGATGGTCTTGTAGCTACATGGTGGCCACTTTATGATTTTTAAGAGAAATAGAACATTTGTGATCAGTCTGAAGTTACTGACATCTTTGGCATCTAATTCTGCTTTTTTTAAGAGAAATAGAACATTTGTGATCAGTCTGAAGTTACTGACATCTTTGGCATCTAATTCTGCTTTTTTTAAAATAGTGGAGTAACAGCTACTTTCTTAATGCACTCTGGGATTGCTCTGTGAAAGAAGGTACCGTTGGTGAAGCATGTTGGCAAAGGAGCGAAAATGCTTATATTAAAATTATTTTTGAAGCGATAATGTCGTCTGGACAGGATTCCTCTCTTTGCACCCAGAGGGGAATTTTCATTACTTTTAATCATTCAGCAGGAAGATACTTGATGAGTCTTAACCAATTGGTCCCCAGATTGCTCCAACTAATTGCGGAACGTTTACTGCCTCCCAGAGCAGCGGCTTACAATCAGAATTGGGATCGTTTTTTTTTTTGTGTCCCAGCGTGAACCTCTGACCTCTATGGGCCTTCTTAGATATTGCTGCCTCGTTTCCCCGTCTCCTTTGCTTCCTCTTCCCCCTCCATCTGCCTGCCTCCGAGCTCTCCCTCCACCCGTGATTGGTTAGTTTTCTGGTCTTAACGGACCCTCCCACGGCAGCCTCTGCGGCTAAGGGCCCCAAAGCAAAGGGTGCCTCTAACGGAGGTGGCTCAGGGTGTATCTGCAGGTGTCAGCAGGGGAAGCCAGTAAACAGCAGCGACGAAGAAGGTAGAAGTGGCCAGGGTGGGGAATAGACCAATCGCTCTACTCTAGAAGCCCTGCCACATAACAAGCCTACTTACATTGCAATAGTACTGTGATTGTTAGCTTATGTCCTCTAGGATAGTACTGTGATTATTCGCTTGTGACCTCTAGGATTGTACTGGGATTATTAGCTTGTGACCTCTAGGATAGTACTGTGATTATTAGCTTGCACCTCCTAGGGATAGTATTGCGATTATTGGCTTACACCTTCTAGGATAATACTGTGATGGTTAGACTGCGCCCTCCAATTCAGTATTTTGATGATTAGTTTATAACCTCTAAAATAGTATTTTATTAGCTGGCGCCTCCTAGAATAGTGCTGTGATTATTAGACTGCGCTCTACCCTTAGAGATTAGCACAAATTGACCTGATTCACATCTAGAAAGCACCACTATAGAATAGTACTGTGATTATTGGCGTGTGACCACTAGGATAGTACTGGGATTATTGGCTTGTGACCTCTTAAATAGTATTGTGATTATTAGCTTGCACCTCCTAGAATAGTACTGTGATTATTAGCTTGGGACCTCTAGGATAGCACTGTGATTATTAGCTTGCACCTCCTAGAATAGTACTGTTATTATTAGCTTGGGACCTCTAGGATAGCACTGTGATTATTAGCTTGCACCTCCTAGGGATAGTATTGCGATTATTGGCTTACACCTTCTAGGATAATACTGTGATGGTTAGACTGCGCCTTAACCTTAGAGATTAGCACCACTATAGAATAGTACTGTGCCTGTTGGCTTGTGCCCCCTAGGATATACTGTGATTATCAACTTGCGCCTTCTAGGATAGTACTGTGTATATTGCCCTGCTCCGAGATGGTGCTGTGAACTGTACCCTCCTTCTCACCACAAAGATTTGTTTATTGCTGTAAGTCTCGTCCAGGGAGAGCCACATTAGGGACAGCCATTGGAATACCCTAGCAATATAACCCTAGTGGACAATGTTCCCTCTAATTATTTTTCTCTATATGCATAACCGGTTGACTGTTGTGCGCACATTATTTTCCATGTGCGCAACTGACTAATGAGGTAAGCCACTTTGTGAGCTACAGTTGCAGAAGAGATTTTGGAAAGGAATTTCCTCTTCCCAGCCACTGCAATTCTTTAAAAATCTTACACTTTTTCCAAACACACAGGCTAAAATAAAATACGTCATATGTTATTATACAGAAAATGCATCAACCAGTCCAAGACTTCAATATCTGCCACAGTACCTTGCAAACGTACTTCTGCGCAGAGAAAAACGTCGGCCTCATTACAAGTTCGTCGGTAAGCGATAAAGTTGGTGGTAACTCCATTACCGCCAACTTTACAAGTAGGCCAAATTGCGATTTCGGTCCTGGAGTGGTGGATTTGCCTCAAGGAAAACCCTGGCGGTAAATCCTCCTACTCGAACGCCGAAATAGAATTTCCACTGCAGTAATTCTGCCAAAAAAGCCACATTGAATCCAATTGAGTCCAATGGACTCAATATGAATGGGGAATTACACCGCCACCACCAGTTGTAATCCGGCGGAAATTCCTCCGGACCAAGTGGCGCTAACAGTTATTTGTTTGGACGGTATTCTGGCGGCTTTACGCCGAGATAACGCCCCAAGTCGTAATGAGGCCCATGTTTCATGCCACTGGAAAATCACTCATTTGTATTACAAAACACAAATCTCTCTTGTCATAACTGATGTGGCTGTCAAGAAACTCATACATTTGCCGATGGATTAATGGGAATTAAAAGCAAAGTGTCAAAAACATGCTGAAAGGAGTTTAAGTGCCACTTTAATGAATTAATTCAAGGGCCAGGAGAACATGCTTTTAATAATTTGTGTAAGGATGATAATTGCACCTTAGAATATGATTATCCAAAATTCATGTCCTCTGCTTACTATCCACATTACCTTCTCCTGTGGGTAGCCTTAGAGCTAAAAGACATATGCACCATGCCTTTTTGCTCCTTAAAAAGGAAAATATGCCTAACAAAAACGAGAAACAATGAACATCATTGCTTCAACCCACAAAGCTCCACTGATAATTTTTCTAATTAGTGACCAGTAGAGCAGTGGCATAGGAAGGAAGGAACTCCAATATTAATGCCCGATCTCAAAAGGAATTTTATGGGGAAAGAACATCTTTTAATAAGCAGAACGTATCCCCTTGGGAAAAGCCAATTACTTTTATACTCCCAGAAAAATCATTTTACTTCAAGTATGGAGCAAAATCTGATTAGAGGCCTGCTTGTACCCCTGACGTAGCGAGTGAAATGACAGGGAACGTAATAAAGTGTATAGTTTTGCCCACCCTTCCGCACCACAGCCTAGAGTCGAGGTTGTCCGATAGTATCTTAATGTACTCTGGGCAGAAGTTAGAGTCGTAAGGTAAAAGTGTGGTAGAGTCAGGTTTAGGAGTCATGGGTGGGGAGGGAACATTTTTGGTTAATGTGTGCATGCATATCTTGGTTAGATTCTTCTGTTCATGGAGGTAGTTTTTCACATTAGTTTTTAACCTCTCGAGTTGTATTTTGCTGTTAGGGATTTTAGGTGCATAGTAGTGTAATGCAAATCAGCAGAATATCAAGACTAGTTGCTTATTTTAAGAGAAAGAAATTTCAGTTAATTGCTGTGGCTTGTGCCTTATTAAATCGTTTTGAATAGGTGAGAATTGTCTGTGTGCGCTGCTAAAAATCTTCTGAGCGGCACCCAGAAGGAAGCTGGGCAAGCGCACATGCGCACAGCTTAGAGGGAACCTTGCTAATAGACCTCCCCAAACGGATAACCTAAACTCGAGACACCAGCCGAAATTCCCCAGCAATATCACCTGACGAGACCACCCCAACAGATAGAACCCAAGCTTTTATTGGACAACCCCCACACCCAGTCCAACACCACAAAACAGCTGGACCAAAAACACAAAGACCAACTCTGCAACAACGAACAGAAAAAAAAAAAACCAAAAAAAGGCTCAAAATGCTGTGCAAACGAATTGGACCAAAGAAAAGACAAAGAGCAAAAAGAACAAACCCAACTGAACATCACCGAAGACTCACATCTGCAGCAAACACACCCACAGACAAGGACGACAACAGAACCAGCATCGAGAGATGAGTGAAATACCTTTACCCTACTCCATAGCTTGCAAATAACCACTCGCCGGAACGAGCCGACCTAACGTACAAATCAAGAACGACCAACAACCTAACACAACCACGCAGTAGAACGACGGACAGAGCTAGAAACAACAAGAACATAATCAACACCCTAACTCCTTACATCACCAAAACCAAAGGACCCTCTGCTCAACAGCCACAACATTTAGAGGAGGTGCCTGATGAAAACAAAAAGCCAAGACTGAACTTAGAAGAGCTTTTTGATGACACACAACTGTACCAACACCTCAACTAGAAATTAATCCAGAAGGAAACCTTAACCCCAGTCAGTAGAGAACACCGACAATAAAGCACAAACCAAACTACACCTTTAAAATCGTCTGCAACTTAATAAACGCAAGATCCATGTCAAAACACTCAACAGATCTTCAACCTTCTCTGCGGCATTGGATCAACATCCTATTCATCACAGAAATATGGCTGGATGACAACTACAAAGTCGCACTCCAAAGCTACCTCCCCACCAATTTCAAATGCCTTCAGTTAAACAGGAAAAATAAAAGGCCTCGCAATAGCATTGAAAGAACACCTCAAAGTAAAAACAGACAAATCTCTTTAACATCAACTACGAAACCATGGCGAAACCGATCGGCGAACCCGAAAACAAACATCAAATTCATACTGGTTTACAGACCACTGACATGCGATGTAACCTTCTTCGACAGCTTCATAGAAGCAATCGCCAACATAGCCATCGAACACGGGGACTTCAACATTTGGTTCTAAGAAAAACAAGCCAACTCTCAAAACTCACTAATTGGATAGCTAAAAACCATGAAACTACAACAGTTGGTAAAAGGGGCAACACACTTGGCAGGACACACCCTTGATGCAATCTTCGCCAAGAAATAACTTATCACCACGGCACCACCGTTACAAATACTTTGGAGCGACCATCTCATAATTCCTTTTGTGATCACAATACCAACTCAAATCAGCATCCAGCCCCTCATTATCCCAACCACCACAAAAAGAAACTGGAAAACCATCAAAGCAAGCAAGCTAATAGAACTGGAGACGGCCGAATCTTCAACAGCAGAACTGGAGAAGGCAGACCTAGATGGGAAAGTGGAGCTACTCCACTATTGGATTACTGATGCAATTGAAAACATCGCCCCGGAAAAACAGTTTACCCGCTCAAGAAAAAGAGCAATAGCATTATGACGACCGAATCACCGATGCCACCAACACACAAAAAGAAATGTTGAACATCATGAAATGAGAAACCCATCAGGTTGCGACAACAATCCAGCCCGCTCAGAGAAACTATGCAACGACTTGGCAGACCATTTAAAAAAGAAGATAAATGACATCCGACAAAACATACAAAACCAACCCTAACACTAAACCAACTGGACCTGACGAGGAGCCACAGCACAAACTTCAAAACTTCCCGGAAATTTCAGTAGAGACATTCGTCAAGCTGGTGAAACACAGCAAGATAGCAGGATCATCCATGGATCCCTGCCCCCCTGACATCTACAAATCAATACTCGCACAAGGAACGCCATCAGAATATTACAGAAACCTCTTAAATCTGTCGCTCACAACAGGAACTGTACCACGATCCTTCAAATCAGCATGCATTAAGCCACTTTTAAAAAACACAAGTGGCGACGTGGAAGACCTCCAACTATAGACCGATCTCAAACGTTCCCTACCCAGCAAAACTTCCAGAAACGTACATATACAAATTAACCCAAGAACATGTAGAAAAACACCACTTGCTAGACCAAGCACAAGTCGGCTTCAGCCTCGCAAGAGGAATAGAATCGGCACTAGTATCCATCTTGGACGACCTAACAACAAACAGACTCCAACATAACCTCGTCTCCGCTTATGCTTGCCCTCTCCGCAGCCTTCGACACAGTAAGCCACGACACCCTAATCAAAAGACTGGAAGATATAGCTATAACAGACATGGCACTACTCTGGATTAAATCATTCCTAGCAGACAGGACAGAATCTGTATGGATAAAACCATTCAAATCTACTCCACGAGTTAACGATTTTAGAGTACCACAAGGATCCTCACTATCACCACTATACTTCAACATCTACCAAACTCCAGTAATCGGATCTTCAAAAAATACAACATTAGAAGCTACAACTACGCTGACGACACTCAAATCTACACAATCGAAGACACTCAAGCCGACTGCTCAATCCTAATAGAATTTCTAAAAGAAATCTTTGACTGGATGAATGCCAACAACTTAGAAATCAACCCAGGAAAGACCGAAATCGTGATTCTATCCAAAAACCAAGAGAACATCACCTACATTCCCTGGCCGACGGAAATGGGAACCGCGCCCACACCATCTAAGGTAGTAAAAAGCCTGGGAGTCCTAATGGACCCTTACCTTAGAACCACAAGTAAACGCAATAATTAAGCGCTTCTTCTTCCTTCACACAACAAGAATCATCCTACCTTTCCTCTCCTTCACCCAAAAAACACTGACAATCGTCGCCCTCATCATGTCAAGAATTGACTATGCAAACAGCCTCTACCTCCTGAAGAAATTACAGCGCAGCAGCTAGACTCCTAAAACTATCCAGAAGAGACCACATCACTCCAGCATTAAAAATACTACATTGGCTCCCAATCGAACATTGCATCACCTTCAAAACAATGTGCATAACACACAGGGCAATCGGCGGATAGGGAGCAGAATTCCTACAAAAGAAAATAATCTACAAGCCAAGGAGAATCCTCAGATCAAGCAATGAAATCCACCTGGAACCAAAACTATACATCAAGAAAAAACTAGGGGGCTCCTCTTTCTCCTACCTGCCCGCAAAAACCTGGAACATCATCCTGAAAGAACTAAGAAACCCCACAGACCACCTAAAAATTAGAAAACTTCTAAAAACCTGGCTCTTCAACACCTCGGAACCAAATTGAAACAAATATAAAACAATCAAACAGGAAACACAAAGAACAGATTGACAGAATATATGATGGCACAGACAACACCCAGAACCGACTAAGGGAACCTCCTACAAGAACAATAGGGACGACGCTAATTGGCATAGAACACAAATGACAACTCCATGAGGACAGAAATTAGCATACATGCCCAACACTACCAACAACCTTGCCCACTCAGAAAAGACGTAGAATACTGGCATAGCTCGCAAGTAAATCAATCCATAAAACTAGGTTACAGCAAAGACAAACTGGGACAAAAGAGCTGACCGAATACAAAGATGGAAACCCAAAACTAGCTAACTTAGCACATTGACAGAGATGAGAAGGCCTTGCCATGCTGAAACTCAAATCACCAAAAGGAAACCACCTTCTCTAAACCATAAAGGAGACGCAATAGAAATATGCATCTCTCCCAAAAAGGATACTAGCAAACCCAAAAAGAAAAAAAACATACTATAAACCTCATCATTCCTCACACACCTCCCACTGTAACCAAACGCAACCATACCTTTTTTAAAGCCCCAGCAACCCGTACGCACTTCACCACACCGCAACAACAACCACACCACACAGACCCCCAAACAGCACACAACGGACTCTGAACCGAATAACTCGCCAATATGCTCGACGAACAGTGTTAACCGAACTGAAGCTGCCAACAGTACTTCACAGCTCCCTTGCTCTTCTCCATACTTTGTCCTATTAACACGCCTAACCTACCCCCCTTTTTTTCAGATCCGCCAGAGCGCCAGGGGACCACTCCGGTTGTGATAGTGCGCGGTACAAATATCCTTTAACATTAACATAAGAAATATAAAGCACCTGACTCTGACCCTCTTTTTCTGTGCAAGGACTCGCTTCCAGATTGTTTGTTTTAGCCGCTGGAAAGAGATGCCAGTCTTCATATTCTACACCAGGTCTCTGCAACTTTCTGCTCTATATAGGTTTTGGACTACAACTTCAGTCAACCCTAGCCAGGATAGTCATTAGGAGGAGTCATGGGATTCCTAGCTCATGCTGTTGTTTAAGGGTCTGGTTAAAGTGTTCTCTTTGGTGATGATTGGTAAAGGGACACAATGTCTTCATCTTTACCAGGTTTTTGATTTTTATCATAAACTTAGTCATGCAACTAGAGCCCTGTCTTTCCTTTGGTAAACCCACTGTTGAAAAATAGGTGTCCTAAGTAGGGAAGTCAAGAACACACAAGCATATAAAGGGATCTTACCAGGTTTATTCCTACATCTCTGTTCTCCCTTTTCAAACTTCGGAATAAACGCAAACCAAGGTCTTCTGTATGCATGCACATGATACCCAATTTATCCTGCCAGTGCATGGTATCTGTCACGATCCATCATCTGGCCAACTTCTTGAGGTACTTGTGCTACACTTTTGACATCTGTTCGTAATTTCCAGCGTTTGCCTTGACTTAGATTTCACCTTATCACAAACTTACGAGCAGTTCTGATTTCACCTTTCCAGCAAGAATCCAACTCATGAATGCTCTAATCTCAAATTGTGTACATTATTGCTACACTATATATCTTGGCTTATCTAAGAAAAATATCTAAAACTGCAATTAATTTGGAATGCTGCCGGCAGACTTCTATTTCTTCTGAATAGGTAGACTCATATCGTCCTCCCTGAAGTCTTGCATTGACTACCTGTGTATTACCCAGAAGTCTCAACGCAGTAGAGCAGCCAGACTCAAGAGCCATCCCTTGGGAGTAGTAAGAGTTTGTATTCAATTTTTAATGATTTCCTTAACTCGAGTGATGCCCTGCCAGGTTATTAGATGGGGTCGGAAAGAGGAGACCACTCCAAGTAAAACAGTGACTGGAAGGAGGAATAACAAAGGTTCTTTTGAAGGGCCAAAGCTAAAGTACAGGAGATCTGGCAAATTCTTTAGTCTGAAATTAAAACAAAACTCCCAGAAGTTCTGACAGGACACTTTTCAGCAGGACACTCATCCTCTGGGTGTTTAGAATGTTGCAGCACACTCCTTACATAATGGTGTCCTTGCTGGGGGGCGGGGGGCGTGGCTATGAGGGCCATGTAGGAGGACGTGGTCTGGAGGAGCTCCTGTGATCCTGAAAAGATCCTGGCAAATAGTGCATTACTAGATGCTTGCGATTGTTAAAAATTGACATGCTGATGTCTGAACGGGATGGACGTGCCCGCTGAACTTTGGGAGCGCATAAGAGGAGCCGTGACGGAGTGCTGAACATCATAAGATTATGAGAGCCGGGGAAGAAGGACGATGTAAAATGGCCGACTGACAGCCAGAACAAAGGAAGCAGCCGGCCGCGAGACGGCGAGGCGACAGTAGCGTACTGTGTGCAAATTCGCAGGGCGCAGTGAACAGAGTCTCCCCGTGATGAGACGCGGGCTCAGATGAGCCCGAACGTCCGGAGTGCAGAGGATGGAGACGTGGGGGGAGCCTGGCACATATGAGAGAGAGCCCCTGGCATAGCGCAGCAGAGGCTCGCGGGCCGCTGAGCAGCTGCGGACCACAGCGGCGGCATCCGCTCTCACGAGCCAGGAGGTGGCGAGGGCTGCCTGAGAGCGCGACTGCAGCTGTAATATTTATGAAGCACCGGGAGAGCAACAAAGTTTCCAATGGGCCCGTAGCCCAAGGAAACAAAACTAAGTTGCGAGGTCCGTGACCACGAGGACACAGGATTGAAGCTGGAGACCCAAACAAAGGCTGTGAGGAGGAGCTGCGGCAAAGGACAGCGGATAGTGGAACAAGTGCAGATGCCAGCGGTGACAAAAGCGATTTCTGCAGTTACGCAGCAGCAGCGCAGGAATGAATGCGAGGAGGGAAGCTGGTGAATTGGGCCCCCGAGGGAGTGCTTATCGTAACGGGAAGCAGAAGTACAATAGGGAGCATGGGCCGCTCGAACGTGCAAGAGGTAAGACGCGTAGGGAAGCCGAGGCGCAGGAAGGGCAGCAGCCCCGGAGCTGACGGCAGGAGCATCGGTCCTCAGTCAGCTGATGCGGATGTTCGGCGGCGGCCCCAGGCAAGAAGTGAAGCGCCCGGGTCGCGCCACAACACAATAAAAGCAACGGAACACTGTGGACTGGATGCTTGGCATGGGAACTTAACACCATTCTGCACCGTATCACAACACTTCCTGGCACAAACACAGGCACACTCAATGGTGCAAATGCTTTGACCAGATGTATAACCATCACTGGCATCTTGGTACTGCCCTAACAGCAGAGAAGAAGGGAGAGAGCGGACTGGCAGGCCACTGCAGGCCACCCACGACAGGTCGTGAGGGAGGCTGGATGAGCCTCTGAGGTACTGGCGCCCTTGTGCCTGGGTGGCGCTGGCGATATTGGGACTAAGTGTGCGCCCCCACCCAGAGGTGAAGCTGAAGAGGGGGTTCATAGGGTTACGTGGGAGAGCCCAATCCATTGCGACGAACAAGGGCCAGGCTTGAAACACCTCTGAGGCGGCCCCCTTGAGCGCGAGAGACTACAGCGGGTTGCTGCCGCTGGAACTGCAGACCACAAGTGGTAGGGCTGACCTACGACCTATAGCTGTAGCGCCATGTGCAACAAGCTTCCAAGACTGAAGGGGATGCAGCCTACGCTGGACGAATACGCCAGGACGACCCGGCCCGGAAAGTGCCAGGAACAAGGACAGGCCCCCCGCTGGTAGCATGGCTGTCACGGGCACGAACCAGGAGGTCCTAGCTGCGATTGCAGACCTTAAGGTGGCTTGGGAGGCCAAGCTTGAACTGGTTGTAACTGAACTGAAAACAGCGCTGGACCGCAAGCTCAGAGAGGTGCAGGAAGAAGTGAATCTTCTCCGGCAGGATGTCAGGTCACTGGCGGAGCGCACTGAGAACCTCGAGAAAGAGGGGAGCCCTAACACAGCGGACTGTGCTTCACAGAAGTCGGAACTACACGCTCTGGTGCAGCAGGTGGGCAATCTGGAAAATAGGGCAGAGGAAGCGGAAGGACGCGCCCGGAGAAATAACATCTGCATTGTGGGCTTGCCGGAGGGAGCAGAAGGCCACAACCCCAGAGTTTATCGAATCCATGGTGCTGCAGGAGATACCTGGAGGAGCTCCGTCTCAGGGGTTTGTGGTGGAAAGGGCGCATAGGGCTCTAACGAGGAAGCCGCCGCCAGGTAATCCACCTAGGCCAGTGATCGCCAAGATCCTGAACTACCGGGATCGGGAAAAGATACTGGAACACTTCCGCAAAGGTGGAACAATTCAAAGAGGGGCAGCTAACATAACGGCCTACCCGGACTATACCCTGATGGTGCAGCGGAGTCGAATGAACTTTGGGGCTGTCAAGAGGAGATTGAGGGAAGCGGGCCATAAGTATATGTTGCTTTACCCGGCAAAGTTGAAAGTCTTTCACAAAAACAGAACTTTGTTTTTTGAAACTCCGGAGGATGCCATGGGATGGCTCGACACGCAGGGCTGCCCCCAGGAGTCGGACATCCAGACGAGAGGAGGAGATGAGTAATGTGAAGTGGGGGCACCTGAAGGTGGTGCGGCTTAGGACTATGGGACTTGACTATAGTCATTGATGCGGCCCGTGGGCCGGTTGTACCAGATTGGAATGTAAAATAAACCGCAAGCACTGTGCCTATTGCTTCATTAAGGAGCCTTGCAGAGCTAGTCTTTACACCCCCATCTAGAGATTAGTTAGGTCACCAATAGTTTGGTGGCACCCTACTGGGGTCTTGGCCTGGGGTTCCAGGGTAGGTCCAAACGCGGGGGAGCCTGAGATCCAGGGCTGGAGCTGGGCATTTCTTGGGGTAGGGTGAGGAGGGGGAGGGAAGGGGTTGTGTGCAGTGGTTTGTTGTAGTTGAGAAAAGGGAGGCGGGAAGGAGAGGGGAAGGGGAGTTTGGGGTGTGTGTAGTTATAGGAAGTTTGAATTGGGGAACAAGCCTAGGTAGACTGAGACGGAAGTGGGATCTGGACTGCACTGGTGGGAGAAGGGGAACTCTCATAGACCATGGGGATCTTAAAATAATCACGTGGAATGTCAGGGGACTTAAGTTATCTGAAAAGGAACAAGGTCATGTTATACCTGCGCAGGCAAAAGATAGATATTGCACTGTTGCAGGAGACTCACCTGTCACGGGAAAAGATGGAAATGATTGCGAAGAAATGGAAAGGGGTTGTGGGGGGCTCAACATAATCTGCTTACGCTAGAGGGGTACTCATCTGGGTGGCACCGCATGTCCCGTTTCAACTGTTGCAGGAGGTGGCCGTAATGGATGGGAGGATGGTAATATTGCGGGGACTATTGGAGAATAAGGAGATAAGTATTGTAAATACATATACCCCCAATCAGAATATGGCAGCGTTTTTCAGAACTCTATGTAACAACCTTAGCATGTGCATGGGTGGTGCGGTGATTTGGGGAGGGGATTTTAACTGTGTACTAAACCCCAGGGTAGACGGATCGGATGGCAACTTTGATAGACCTGCCCCAGCGGCAAAAGCACTGCAGACACTGCTAGAGGACTTTGATCTGGCAGATGTATGGAGAACGAAACATCCCCTAGAAAGGCAATATTCACATTACTCCGCCCCACAGCAGTTACATACGAGGCTGGACTATGTCTTTGCCACGGTGGAGGTGATGACGGAGATTACTCAGGCAGAATATAAAGCGAGGGTCCTCTCGGACGACTCGCCCTTGGTTCTCGGGTGGCAATATTGCCCTCTGAGAGCAAGGATTCCGACATGGCACCTCCGGGCAGAGGCGCTTAAGGATCCTGTTTTTAGGGAGGATATAAGGGAGGAGATTATTAATTACTTTGAGATTAATACAGGTAACGTTGACTCGGCGAGTACACTATGGGAAGCCTTCAAGGTAGTGATGCGAGGGGTAGCCATAGCTAAATCAAAAGGCCTGCAGGGTGGGATTGTGGCTGACCTACAAGAAACAGAAAGGGAACTAGAAAGGGCATTAAATAAAGGGGGCGAAGACACAGAGCTGATACTCCAACTGCAACAGAAATGTGCAGAACAATGGGAAAGACTGTGCAAAATCAACTATAAAAAATATATAGAGCGACAGCATGCGGGAGGGGATAAAACAGGAAGGCTTTTGGCATGGTTATACAAGAGTGAAACTCCCAGACCCACGATCAGAACAATAATTAGAGAAGATGGTAGTGTAGCGGACACCCAAGAGGGAGATAACCTGGAGTTCGCAGATTATTATAAATTGTTATGACGATGAGGGGGGAAGTAGTCATGGGGAAATAATGGAAACACTAGAAGACATAGGACTGCCTAGGATAAGTGTTGAGGAAAGAGAAGAGCTGGATGCACCGATTACTTTGGAAGAGTTAGAAGAAGTGGTGAGGCAGCTGCCTACAAGTAAGACTCCGGGGGCGGACGGGTTCCATAGCGAATGCTACAAAGTTTATAGGGAGGAAGTGGTCCCCCCAATGTTAGAAATGTTAAATGAGGCGTTTGAGGTGGGACAATTGCCGGAGTCACTTAGGGAAGCGATCATAATACCGCTTCCCAAACCCAACAAGCCGGGACATAGCTGTGGCTCTTACAGACCGTTGTCGATGTTGAACCAGGACAGCACGATATTGACGGCTGTCTTGGCAAACAGACTGAGGAGAGTTATTGACAAACTTATACAACCCGATCAGACGGGCTATGTCCCGAACAGATATATAACACATAACAATAGACGACTCCATCAGGTTGTCGAATGGGGATATAAGCATGAAGGCGAAATGGCGATCGTGTCCCTAGACGCGGTTAAGGCTTTTGATTCGGTCAAGTGGCCATGGCTGCTGGCAGCCCTGGCGGTTTACGGAATGGGGCCTGGATACGTAAGGTGGGCGAAGATGCTATATAGTGAACCGCTGGCTAGAGTTAGAACAGGATCAGTGATATCCGAAAGATGGCAACTCAGCAGAGGCACCAGACAGGGGTGCCCATGGTCGCCAATGCTCTATATACTAGCCCTAGAGCCCCTAGCAATATACCTTAGACCGCAATACGACACTATAGGTATTGAGGTAGGAGGCGAACGACACTTGATCTTCTTATATGCGGATGACTTGTTGCTGTACTTGAGGTACCCTAAGGAAAATCTCCACTATATCCTGGAGGTGATGAAGAGATACGCTGGGCTGTCTGGGAAAGCAGTGAACCCCCAAAAATCTAGTATTTTCCCGTTAGGCAGTTATAAGGGGACTCCTGGGGGGCGGCTGCCGGTGTTACAAATACCATGGGCGCTGAGTACCTTTCGGTACCTTGGGATAGACGTGTACCATATGGTTGAGGAAGAACATAGGCACAATACTGAGGTAGCCATTGTGAAAATCGAGAAGTGTATGAAATTCTGGGTGAAGTTGCCTCTAGCAATAATGGGACGAGGGGAAATGCTGAAGATGATGGTCCTACCTAGGCTCCTGCATTATTTTGGTAACATTCCATACCTGATACCCAAGAAGTTTTTCACTAAACTAAACGGCATGTGTAGGGATTTCCTGTGGCACAGTACCCGGAATAGGGTGGCACTATGGAAGTTGCACAACTTCTACGAGAATAAAACTGCCTAATTACGAGGTTTATTATGTAGCGAGCCAGTTTCGACATGATTGTGCCCCGTTTTATTTAAAAGAAATGATCTGGCTGCCCGAGACTGAAATGGGAGAGCGTCCTAAGATGATGAGGCTTGGGTGGAAGATGTGGCACCGGGCATGCCGGATGATGGAGAACACATTCCCATGCTCCCCGCAGATACCGCTAGCTACACTGGCAGGGGGAGATGAGCAATTAAGGATGATAATAAGGACCCATTGGGAATCGGTGGGGTTGGTAACGATGGGAGATATCTGGCGAGAGGGGACTATCATGGATTTTGAAGTGCTAGGGGAGGAGACGGGGTTACATACAGGCCAGTATATCACATATCACAGAATGGTGCAGAGAATTAGAAAAACATGGCCCGAAACAGTACTGGAAGAAGAACCAGATGCTATAATAGACGTAATATATGATATAACGGAAGGGGGACATGAGATTTCTAGACTGTAAGAGATGCTGATGTGTAAGGTCGGGAAAGAATGAACACAACTGAGACTAGACTTGGAAGCGGAAGTAGGGGCCTCGATAGAGGATAAGATGTGGGAGCGTGCCCTGGGATACCACAAGAAGGTGTCCAGGAACGCCAGACTGAAACAGATACAACTGTATATTACGCATAGGGCATATATGACACCTCAGAAAATATCTAGGCTTGATAACGCTGGACGACAGGCATGTCCCAAATGTGATGAGGAAAATGCTGACCTGATACACATGTTTTGGTCATGCACAGTGATAGAGCGTTTCTGGGGTGAAGTAGCACAGAAACTAGCCGAAAAAGGGGTCACTATCATCATAGATACGGGCTGGGCCTGCTTGCTAGGGGGGGGTTCCCCAGGGCACAGAAACTTAAGCATGTTAGTAAACTGAAGCATCTATCATATGTGCTCGCAAAAAGGAGGCTTGCCATGGGATGGAAGACATGTCACAGGCCACGGGTGGAGGTGTGGTCGAAAGAGTTGCAGAAATGGGCGGAGGCAGAAACCATGGTATGGCAAGAGGCAAGCAATGTAGAAGGAGCGGAGGAGGCGGGAACCCTGATGGCATGGAAATCATTAATAGCGGAATTGTTTGGAACACCACAAGATCTGACTGAATCCACGGAAAGTGAGACCCCACCACGCGAGGCAGACACAGAGTGTTTGGAATAAACAGGCTCGTAAAGGGGGGTGGGATAGGGGGAGCAGTGACCGGAATTAAACGATGAACAATTCAACTGTTGATATATGCACTGCGTGTTTGGTTTGTACTGTTGTTGGTTTGAATAAATTAATAAAAAATGGTGTCCTTGCTGGGTCTTGGGGCCTTTGTCTTGTCTGTGGTCTCTCTTTACTGGGTCCTGATTCTTTTAGTGGTCTGGGTCAGTGCCTTGGTCCTGGATTGAAGAATGAGGTGATTGCCCCAAAACAGCTAACTTGTTATGAACTTAAGGGACTCCCACCAGGGTATGGATTAAATTTGTAAGAGCAAGATTTATTTTCTTGCGCTGGTGGCCTCCTCACAACTCTGACTGGGTCTAGACTGTAGCTCACAGATAGCTTTACTCTGTGCTTCTGGGACCATGGGGTATTGTCTCACACCAGTTTTAGGGGCTGTGTGATAAGGCCCTTCTGCCTAGCCAGTCCCTCCAAGCTGACTTTTTCTAAGCTTTTGCTCCTCTTCTCTTCCGGCTTAGCCATCCCTGCCCACCTTTTTTTTAAATTCTAAACTCCAACTTTGTTTAACCCTCTTGGCTTGGCAGCTAAGGTTGAGCTCCTCAAATCTCCCCCCCCCCCAACTCCCCTCCTTGCTTTAGTGTCACAACTTGCCTCCTTAGCTTGGTCAACACAATTTCTACTATCCTGCTTCTCCTTCTCTAGCTCTCCTCATTATAGCAACACACTCCCTCCAGGATTGTCATCCTATCAGGAGGTTTCTACCGCCTTTTATGCCATAACTGGTACGGATTTACTAAATGAGGCCTTTGATTCACTGTTCCATTTCCCAATTAGCCTTGTGTCATGGTTTGTCCTGGCCTAACGGGTAGACTGCCTCACTTTTATGACTACTGATTGGGCTGTCCTGTTGGTGTGGCTCATTTCTGTTTTAATGAGTATCTACAAATGCCCCTGTAACCTAAAGTTAAAAATACTCCCGACAGCCATGCTGGACTCGGGCAGTGTGAACATGGCCACCCATGTACCAAGAGCTGCAGCTTCGCTGTGTCCCTGTGAGTCTTCCATCGCTGTGCAGTGGCGCTGCATTAAGCCTGAACAGTCACTGTAAGATTTCTGTTTGACTCTGTGCCAGGATCTATGCTTTAGCTCGTACACTTGGCACACGCTGATAATTCACTCTTGTTCTGAGCATTGACTCTGCAGTCTAGCTGTGGAAAAGGTGAAGCATTGGTTGCTGTTGTATATGAAGTATCTCAGCTGGATTTTCTCTGGCTTTTTATTCTTTTTGGAGGCCAACAGTTGGGCTTTTGGATTAAAGATGTAACCTTGGTTCTCTCAACCATAACACATCCATCTTTTACTTCCCAGCGGTCTATTCTCAACTCTTGGCACCAGTTGTGCATTAATGTTACCTATGATGTTTTAAATATTTTAAGGATGTTCTCCACCTTGAGCTCAAACAAGAATGGTTTGAGTTCTGAGGATCCTTCTTAAACTGCCTTGAAAGGGTCACATCACAGAGCAGGCGGCTCCCCCAGACCTCCATGTTCTCAGGCTCCTCTCCTTGGGTAACAAAAAGGTGGCTCATCACATAGAGCACCAGATGGTTTGGGATTTCGTAGTTGCCCTATGTCGCAAAGCTGATGGAGGTTTAAGTTTCATCTTGACTCCAGACATTTGCTGAATAAAATGACTAGTGCCCTGAAGCACAAGCCAGCATCTGTTCCGTTCCTAACACGAAATCAGTAATTACGACAGCCTTTGATTTAAGAGGGTGGATTGACACAGGAGGAACAGGGATGCTGATTATGTTGTTTTGTCTGCACTCTTTGATACCGTGGACCATGACAGCCTTTTAATTCCTGCCACAGATCTATCACCTGTGGATTACCCCAGGATTCTGCACTGAGTCAACATCTCTTTAATCCATATTTGAAACCTTTGGCGGACCTTATCCTTACTTCAAAGATGTGCTTCTGTATGCATGCAGATCATACCCAACTTGCATGAGATCTATCACGATACATCTGAACAACTTTTTTTGGGTCCTTGGCCTACACTTGTAACATCTGTTCGTAATCTGGGGTGTTTTACTTGACTTGCATCTCGCCTTAACAACAAATTTACGAGCAGTTCCTTTTTCCAACTGAAATCTGTGAAAAGGTTTCTTGATTATTTCACCTTTCCAGCAAGAATCCAGCTCATGAAGGCTTTCATCTCGAATTGTGTAAATTATTGCAACACTATGTATATCAGTGTATCTAAGAAAAATATCTAAAACTGCAATTGATTTGAAATGCTGCTGCCAGACTTCTTCTGAACATGTAGGCTCCTATCTTCCACCCAACCGTCTTGCATTGGCTGCCTGTGACCCAAAGGATTGACTTCAAGGTGACCTGTATGGTGCACAAAGCTCTTTACCATAAATGGCTGGCCTTTCTTCGTAATTGCTGGGTGTAATATATCGCTGGCAGAAAATTAAGATCTGCGTCTGCCTATCTGTTGAAAGTGTCAAAGTTTAAATACCAGCATTGGGGAGGCTGATCATTTAGTGTCTTGGCACCTAAGCTTTGGAATAACCTCATCTTATCTTCAGACCATTTAGAATGCAGATGTAATCTGAAGACTTTGTTTTTACCAAGTTGAACCGCTAGTCTAGCTTGGGAGGCACAGGTTTCTGATGTGGTAGCGGCTTGATGCCTCCTTTGAGGAGAGTAGTGCGTTCTACAAATGCATTGACGGTCTACCCTTTGCTTGGTGGTAAAAGATTGTTAGGTTATATTGCTGTATACCGTGAATCACTGCCATTTGTACAGTCTCCAGGTGCTCTTATAAAGGAGAGGACAGTTTAACAGGTGGCAGATTCCACAATGACCGGCATGGATTTATTTCCAGCCCAGGATGGTTCTAGCGGCCCTATTTTGTGCAAAGTGATTTGAGAAAAAAAGACCTATAGGAATGAGAAAATCTTGTAAAGGAACTCGGGTTGTATTAGCAGCGGTGGAGTAATACCCAAGGAGTAATACTACTGTTGTGTATGGCAGCCATTGGAATTCATTAGCAATTATTTCCCTTCCTGAATGCTGTATCCTCTTGCTGTGACTCATGGCTGAGGATTAATTATGAAATTCATAATGGACTGTTGTGACATGGAAAGAGGGTGAATTTTATTGTCCAAGTGGGTTTTATATTTTTGTGGCTGCGAGTGGGGACCCGTTTGATTTTCATGGTTGCCTTCTGCCTCCTGTGGAAGTCAGTGGAGTTTGTTTACGTTGGGTCCATGGGAGTACATAAGCCTTAGATATTGCAGAACAGCAATCATTTTGGCAATCACATAAGAGCCACAGCCATGCTAAGGTATGGTGGTGCAGACCAAATACTGATTGGTTGGCAAGCGCACAGGTTTCCAAGTCTGTGCCAGGATGAAATAAGCTACCGGCCAAGGCTCAGGCGCATCTACTTGCATGCCCCGAATTAGATCATAACAGCAGGCTTAACTGCCTGAGGATAACTTCCACGTGACTGCACAGTCTGCAATTTTGGTACAATAAGATGCATTGAAAAGCTCCCATAAAGGAAGTGGTCTGTGACACATGGATGGGCAGAGCAATGTTACGTAGAGTTCTGATGGTCCTGTAAAGCCATGCCCCAAAGATGTATGGTTAGGCAGTGTGAGGTGTTAGAAATGAAAGGCGGACACAAAGTTGTCATTTTTTTATTTTTTATTATTGGACATTTGTATGGCGCCTATACACAAGTGTTTCCAGGTTACACAAGGCAAGGGGGCGTGGGGACATTGGAATCACGAAAGTAGAACAAAAACAGTTATATTGACCCTGTGACAATCCTACCGTGCAAGTGTGGCGCGATAAACATCGGGAACCATCGAGGTCCCGTTCAGACAAGGTTCCAGTTGATCGCCAGAGAATTGCTAGGTCCAGGTCTTGGTCTTCGTCCCTGGCAAAACCGCAGAAGTCTGGTAAGAGCTCGAGGTTGACTCCGTCGGCGCCGTGTCTGTCGGATACGGAGGTCGATGCTTTGCCTTCACTCCAGCCCTCAGTGCCGTCGGGGCCATTTGGCCAGAATTTGCTGATGGAGGCCCCTGGTACTGTGGATCCTCCAAGGAAGGCTAAATCCAAGTTGGTGAAGCCTGTTGGGGACTCCAGACCCACTTCTCTACCTAGGCAGGAGTTCTTTCTTCCTCTGGATATCTGAGGATGAGGAGGTATCTGATTTAGAGTTTGACCCCGTTGAGCAGGATGTGGTTCCTATCAGTTGGATGCGTTACGTAAATCATTACATGATGCCAGTGGCTTAGACACATCTCCTGAGGTGGAGTTTGGCCGGCCTGAGCCTACGGCTCATGCGGAATCTTCTTATAGGAAACTGATGTCTAGGGTTGCTGAGTATCTTGTTTGGTCTAGTCATCCAGAGGCATTTTTTAAGGATGACTTGACTGATTTTTTTTGGATCAAGGTCTGTCTCTGACCTAGTGTTGCCTTTTCATTTGACTTTGCAAAAAAGGGTGGCAGCTACTTGGCAGACCCCAGAGTCTCTTCTGGCGGTTAACAAGCAGTTAACAAAAAAATACCGCCCTTCCAGTAGCAACCCCAGCTACCTTGCCACTCACCCCACTCCCGAGAGTTTGGTGGTCCAGGCGGCTTCGGCCACCTCGAGGCAGGCGGCGTACCCTACCATCCCTCCTGATGGGGACGACCAGCGCTTCGATGGTTGGGCACGCAAGGTGTTTTCTCTGGAGTATGGCGCTGAAGTCCGCCAACTCCACTTGTGTCTTGGCAAGATTTTCACACACTCTGGAATTGCTTCTCTCTAGTGGCTGAGCATATTCCCGAGGTGAAAGAAAGGGATGCGTCCCTTGCACTCGTGCAGGATGGCGAGGATGCCATGTGGGAATCCCTTCAGTCTGGGTTGGACACGGCCGACAGTGTTAGCCGGTCCACAGCTGCGAAAACGGTTATACCCAGGTTTGCATGGTTGATGAAGTCTGGATTTGCACCAGATGTACAGGCCGTCTTCTGAACATGCCCTTTGATGGCTCTCATTTGTTTGGCAGCAAGGCTGAAGAGAGCCTTGAGAGGTTGCAGACCTCCAAAAATGTCTGCTAAATCTTTGAACGCAGCAGAGCTTTAACCTCTGTCTTTTTGTCCTAGGGGGCAACAATGGAGGGGGGGGGGTTCCTTTTGTTACTACTCCTGTTTTGGTAGGACGTGAGGAGCCGCCAATCAAAGTGGTCAACGAAAAAGTACCCATGGTGGTCGGGGAAATAGAGGTGCCAAAGCCGCTCAAGCAGCTGCCTCTTTGCCTTCAGGCGCTGCAACAGCTGCTCCAAAACCGCTATGAGGCCATGTTCCATTGTTCGCTGGTTGGGGGCAGACTGTCTCAGCATCTCGAAGAATGGCAAGCTATTACTTTGTATGCGTGGGTTCTGGATACAATAACCCACGGCTACGGTCTTCCCTTCCTAAAGCGGCCTCACAACAATCCACCGGGGAGTCTCTCTTTGAAGCTTCCTGATCCACTCCTTGTGCAGGAAATCTTGACCCTGCTGGAGAAAGGCGCTATAGAACTAGTGCCTTTAGCGGAGAGGAACAAGGGATGGTATTCCCCATATTTGGATTCCAAAGAAAGAAGGGGGACTGAGACCCATCTTGGACTTGCGTTGGTTGAACAAGTTCCTCAGGAAGGACAAGTTCAAGATGGTCACTGTTCTCAGGTCCTTCAGGCCCTTCGACTTTAAGATTGGTTGGTGTCTCTGCACCTACAGGATGCTTACTTTCATGTGCCGAGTAACCCAAAGTACAGAAAGTACCTGAGGTTTGCGGCTGGCAGCTCGCACTTTGTTTCGGGTCCTGCCATTCGGATTGACCTCCGCCCTGCGGATCTTGACCAAGCTAATGGTGGTGGTGGCAGCGTATCTCAGGCAAGGGGGGATTGACGTCTACCCCAACCTGGACGACTGGCTGATCAGTGCACGTTTTCCTGAGCAAGCTCTGGATCATCTCAGCCTCACTTGCCGCTCCCTCCACAACTGGGCTTCTCCCTCAATTTCAAGAAGTCCCATATGACACCTTCTCAACAGCTCCAGTACATCGGGGCTGTGTTGGACACGTCCTTGGGAAAGTGCTCGCCTCCCAAGGTAAGTGATCATCACATTGTCCAGATGGTGGACAAATTTCAACATGCCCAGAGTCTTACGGCTTTTGTATTTTTAAGGTTGCTCGGCTTCATGGCATCCTGCATTTTTCTGGTGCCAGAGGCCAGACTGCGGATGAGATCCCTGCAATGGATTCTCAAGATGCAGTGGTCCCAATTCTCAGGCAAGATGTCGGATCCAGTTCAGGTTCCACTCTCGATCTCGCAGGATCTCCTGTGGTGGGCCAACGAAAGGAATCTGATGAAGGTGGAGCCATTTTGGCACCCTGGCCCGTAGGTGATTGTGGTGACGATGCCTCCCTCACAGGATGGGGGGGGGGAAGCTCATGCCAACGATCTGACTGCCGGCAGTCGTTGGTCTCCGTCGGAGTCCAAACTCCACATCAACCTGTTCGAGCAGAGAGCCATCTGGCTGGCCCTGAAGAATTTTCTGCCACTGTGCGGGGGAAGAGTGTCCTGATAATGACGGACAACTGTGGCCATGCATTACCTCAACAAAAAAGGGAGGCAGTGTCACTCCCATTGTGCAGAGAGGCAATGCAGCTCTAGTTCTGGGCAATCCAGCTAGGAATTTCACTCTCTGCAGTTCATCAAGCTGGAGAGGAGAATGCGGTGGTGGACGCTCTGAGCAGGCAGAGCACGATCTCTCACGAGTGGGAGTTGGCTCAGGAAGTCCTTCTGGAGATCTTCACCCTTTGGGGAACCCCCCCAAGTGGATCTGTTTGCGACTAGTGCCAACCGGAAATGCGAGAGATTCTGCACGAGAGAATTTCCTCCGAGAGGAGCCTTAGGGGACGCGTTTGTCGTGGATTGTTCATTCCCACTTCTGTACGCGTTTCCTCCGGTCCCTGTCATTCCTCAGGTGCTCAGGAGTTGCAGAGTTTGGGATCCCACATGATTGCTCCGGAATTGGGCCAGGAGAGCGTGGTACCTGGACCTTCTAGAAATGTCCATCTGCCCTCCACACCGTCTTCCCTACCGAGAGGATATTCTCTCGTTAGAGGGGGGTCGGGTTCTCCATCCAGAGGTCAAGACTCTCAACCTTCACGCTTGGTTTCTGAAAGATTGCGATTTAAGGATTGGGACCTCCCGGATGACGTGATGGAGGTGTTGCTTTCAGCCAGGCGGCCGGCAACCAAATCCCTGTGCCGTTGGCGTAAGTTTTGCGACTGGTGCAGAGGACATGATGTCGATCCTTTTCAGTGTTCCATTCCCATGGTTCTGTCTTACTTGCTTTCTTTGGCCCACAGGGGTCTTCAAGTAGGTACCATTAAAGGTTACCTGGCGGCGCTGTCTATCTTCAAGCGCTAGTCTGAAGAATGTTATTATTTTAAGATTCCTTTGATTTCCCAATTTCTAAAAGGACTCGCTATTGAGTTCCTGCTGTCCTAGTTTCAGGTGCCGGTATGGGATCTGAATTTGGTCTTGAAATTCCGGATGGGTGCTCCGTTTGAACCTTTGCACTCATGTCCTTTGAGACTGTTTGCTTTCAAGACGGTTTTCTTGGTTGCGGTTACATCCGCTCGTAGAGTGAGTGAATTACAGGCACATTGATTTAAGCCACCCTTTACTGTTTTCCACAAGGATAGGGTTGTACTGAGGGTACGTCCATCCGTTCTACCTAAGGTAGTGCGAGTTTCATTTAAGCCAGAAAGTGGTACTTCCTACTTTTTTAGACCCTCCTCATCCTGGTAAGGAAGAGGAGCGACTCCGTAGGTTGGACCCTAGGAGAGCTCTGAGCTTTTATATTTCTAGGAAGTCCAGGGTCAGAGTGAACGATCAACTCTTTGTGGGGTACGCTGGACAACGATTGGGCCAGGCTGTTACCGATTATTATCTTCAATATTACTGAATGTTACAGACCCTCCTGAGGGGTTGCGAGCGCGCTCCACTAGGGGCGTGGCTACTTCCACAGCCCTGCAACGGGGAGTTCCTATTAGGAATATTTGTGACGCATTGACATGGGCTTCTATCCACACCTTTGTCAAACACTACTCCCTGGATACGCTCCATGGTCAAGATATGGCCTTTGATGAAGCGGTTCTTTATTCTGCCATCTGATTGGGTATTCTAAATTCTTCTCCCTCCTCCATTTTCTGGCACTGCTTCGGGAGTCTGTCAAAGATATGGAATAAGTTGGAGGACACAATCCATTCGAAGAACAAGTACTTACCAACTGGTAACATTCTTTTGACTGGATGCTCCTCCAACGTATTCCACATCGCCCTCCCAGTCTGCCCCTCTGAGAATTTCCTATGCTATAGCAGCTTACGCTCCTTCAAGGCTATGTGCAGTCAAGCAGGCATTGTGTACGAGCAGGTCACACGTTATGGAGGAAAAAACATAAACTGAGGCTACAGACGCAGTGTGTCCTATTTATAACATCTGGTGACATTGCCCTCGACAGAGGCCTTCGAGGGACATCGACCCATCGACGCAGGACGCCCTCTGCCGAAAGATTCCCGAAGTAGCACAGCTGTGGACATTACATGTCAAAGATGTGGAATATGTTGGAGGAACATCCAGTCGAAAAAACATTACCAGTTGGTAAGTAATTGGTTTTTCTCATACTGCCTTTTCTGTGTGAGGATCGTTCTGCTTGGGGGCCACATTTTTGGGACCGGGTTAATATTTTGGATTTCCAACCCATTTCTGCACATCTGTATGGCGTTCAATCACGTCTTTGCTTCATGTCTCCCTTTTGTATTATTTGGTGATGGGCTGTAGGCTTCAATCCCTTTTCCACCTCATGCAATGCTGATCTACAGGGTTACCATGAAAGGTAGAAAAGGGACGCAGAATGGATATACACAAAATAAAATTATGGATGGGTAGCTTTCAGCTACAATGTGCATTCCCCCTGTTTGTTCTGAGTGACATTCTACACAGCTCTTGTTTGCTTTAGTCACTCAATCACTTCAATTTTTTCTTCTGCATAATTCATACGTTCCATTAAGCAACACAATAAAAACATCAGTTTTACAGAAGAAGTAAGCAGTATAACCCAAAATATGGGTTGGGGGGGGGGTCATTATCGGTCAACTAATGCCCTGGGTCATACATTAGGAGCCCGAGCGTGGCATGGAGCATTACTGGACCAGTAATGCTCCCCCCTCTACTAGGGTTATATTGCACCGGGCTACTAATAGTGTATTTGTCTCAAGTTGAGAAATGGTGTGTAAATAGTTTCTCAAATCGAGAAAAAAATATGGCTACATTGAATTGTGGAAAAGGAAACTACACATAGTCTCCTATACCTTTCCATGGAGACTAGCCACTACTGTTCCTGGCGAGGGACAAGGCAGCGGATAATAAGTGGGGTGGTGAAGGAAGGGCTAAATATGTGGAAGTGAGGGATGGGGATGCAGGGGCACAGGGGAGCAATTAGCGCACACATTGCGGGGGAAAATGGTGGACTCCAGCTCTGAGGAGGCGCGGAGCGGGGGCTTTATCATGTGGGAAAACCCTTGTTCAGAGCCTCCTCATTGGCTGCCAGGCCGAAACCACCCCTCCCCCCCGGTACTAATACAGTAAATACATGTCTATTTAATAGGACATTTCGTAAATCCCTTAAAGTAAGTGCCTGAATTGCCATGTTAACAATTGAACACATCTGCTCTTCACAAAGAGGTTACAAGGTGTACAATATGTAACGTATAAATGCAATTCTATGTTGTAATCAAGATAACGATTACAGACTAAAGCTGTGTGGAATAAACTATTAGTATGTCTGGTCATCCCTACTTAGTTGTACTAAAACTACCAGTCAGCGAAAAATGATGATTACAAAGTTGCTATACAATGTGAGTGATGTAGTGTATCTTTTGTTCGCATTACATTGCCGATCTGTGTTCTCTTTACCTCCGTAATTTCTCATGTGCCTTTTTTTGTTTTGCATCTTCTATTCAGAACTTTAACAAGAAAACAATCCATAACAGGCAAGAAATATATCTGGCAACTATAACACGTCAATTAACACAGACCTGCATTGACAACATTCCTCCTTTCAAAATGCGACACACAACAGTCTTTATATATGGGACAAAATAGTGTAATTAATGTCATGTGTCTACGATTGCTCACCAGTGAGAAATAATTCATTGGCACATATGCTGGTGTCATAGGCTGGTATGCTGAAACTGATGGCCTATTCACCATTTGATCCTCCAGCTTTTATGCCAAATAGTAAAAATAAACAGGTTTATTTTTGTGTGCGCTTTAAGGTTAGCTACTAGTAGCTTATGTTTAAGTTTAATAAAATGTAACCAAGGCACTCGATATAGCCTTGTGACCAAGGGTGACCATGTGTTCAACCATTTGTTGAAATTGTGGGGAAAATCTAAAATGTTTCCTTTTGGCCTGAGCCATTCATATAGCCTGCCTATTAATGAGGTCTTCCCATGTCATTTTATTACTAAGCTACATGCTCAAATAGTCATATTGCCTGTTTCTCCAGCATGGGGTCTGGCATGGATTCACATGCTCATGAATATTCACCGTCGTCAGGCTGGGAATCCTCGGTAAAGAAAAAATAATTTTCAGTTTTGTTTCTGAACTTACTTTCTCCTAATAACCAATCACTGGTCTCTGGGTCATACTGCCCCAGCCAATGACTGCCCTCTACCTAAGCCCCTCCTCTGGCAGCCATATTCAGATTTTTACCACACGTTCAAGTGTTGGGAGTCCTCGTGCTATAGCTCTCGAGCTTTTACTCCGTTTTGTGATTTTTCAAAGAGTTTACACTCATTTTTTTGGTCATTCGAGCCTCAAGCTCCACCGTTTCTACTTCCGATCAACGGGGACCCGTTTTGGATTTTTCTTACGCCCCTCAAGGGCGAGCTTTCGTCGAGTTTCACTTCTTCAAGGATTCCAGAAGATCTTTGAGGCCCAACCCGCGTGGACATGGCCCAGGACAAAGGAAACGCGACACCCCGATCCAAGCTTTTCAGGAGCTGCCATGGATGCGGATTACAAAATGTTTTCAAAGAAGATGAGCACTCTCGGTGCCTCTACTGCCTTCACAACATCAAATCACAAGTGGAAAAGGACTGTGCAATTTTGTAAGAATATGCCCGAACAGACAATGAGAGCTCGTCGTACTCGACTCAATAACTGGCTGGAGTGAAAGAGCCCAGCTGCAGTTGAGAAGAAGTCCGAGCGGTCTTCTAAGACCTTTCAGGGCGCACTGGCAACGGGAGCCCAACAGAAGGCAAAGCACCGCGCGTTTGTGGGCACTAGGAGCGCCGATGGGTCAGGCTCTTTGGCTGCCAGGCAGGGCGTGATGTTACAGACGCAATCAACCACGAACCAACGCTCTGGCTCGGAGAACCCGGGTAAGCTTCGGGAGAAGCCCCGGTCAATCTTGACAGCAGCAGCCGAGGGGGAGTGAGGCAGCAGCCCTCCCCCCCCAAGGTGAAGGCCTCAGGCGCGCCCAAAGTCACGTAGGCCCTGATTCACCCGGCTAAGACCTCCATCGAGGGAGTCGTGGCGGCCCTGGCGAAGCCTTCGGAGGCTATCCCAGTGGAGACGACCTCCGGGCCTAGAGTTTCCCTGCCACCACGGAGGGAATCTTCTTTTCAACCTATCAATAAGACCCTTGCGAAACCCCGGGCGGAGAAAGAGGGAGGGGGCACGGTAGACATTATGGACATAGATACCACCTCTGAAGATGAGCTGGCTGGCGTTGCAAAGATCCTGGACAAGAAGTTTGAGGAGCTCCGGTCCTAGGGGAGGGATCCCGACGAGGTGGACGAAGAAAGAGACGGTGGTGCCGACGAGGAGCCGCGGACTGTGGAGGAGACGGAGGATCCTTCTCCCCAACCGTCGCTCCCGTCGCAACTGGTGCCTATGACACAAGACAACTCAGGAGCTATCTTGATGGCTATTCAGGCCTTGTATAGGGAGATGAGGACAAGGTTGCCCTTATCCCCAGCGGACGACCCAGCGGAGCCTGGACCGTCGGGAAGCCCACCGAGCAAGCGGAGGCGAACCCATCCCCTTCCTCCCTTCCAGCCTTCACCTCCACCGAGGGATGAGATGGGAACGGAGACGGGGATGATGGGGACGGGTGACGACGGTGGTTATGATGAGATGTACCTCCATTCACCACCTCTGCAGGCCTCCCCCTCCCCCCCCGACGAGATTTGCTCGTTCCACGCCATGATCGCCAGGGCATCTGAGCTCTTCGAGCTCTGCCCCGAAGAAGAAAAGAAGGAAGGTTTCCTCTACCAACGGCAGGAGGCCAAGTGGAAGACTGTCCTCTCAGTCCCGTTACTGGATGACATCTGGGACGAGGGGCTGGCGCTCCTGAAGAACCAGTCCACGGCTCCTGCTAAGAGAGACTGGTACGAGAAATTCCGTATTCTGCCCCTATGTGCCTTAGGGCACAGTCGTCCCCGGATTCAGTGGTCTCCACAGCGGCTAATAAGAAAGCGGGGGGGACGACGGCTTCAACTTCAACATCCCCGCCGGACGGCAAGGGGAAGAAGCTGGACGCCGTGGGGCGACGGGTCATTTCGTCTGCGGCAGCGACTATTAAAGCGGCCAATGCCCTCACGATCGTGGCACGCTACGACAGGGAGCTGTGGTTCAAGATTGCTCCCCTGCTGCACTTCCTCCCGGACGACAAGAGGGCTGAGGCCCTAGAAATCCTACAGGAAGGCGGGATAGCTTCGGACTACGCCATTACGGTGGACACGGACATCGCCGACACCGGCTTTCGTCAGATGGGCAACAGCGTTTGCCTTCGCCGGCGCGGTTGGCTCAAGGCCACCGACTTCCGCCAGGATGTGCAGACCACGGTTATGGACATGCCCTTCGACAGAAACAACCTGTTCAGCAAGACAGTGGACGAGTCACTGCAGCCCATCAAGGCAGACACCGAGACGGCTCGGGGCTTGGGTGTTCTTCAACGACGATGGCCGTCCTTTCGGAACTCCAGAGGCAAGCAAGGTGCCTCCAAAGGATTTGGTGGCGGTTCCTCGTACCGCCAAGCGGCCTGCTCTTTGTCGCAGGAAGCCTACAGAGGACGCGGCAAGACAGGAGGATCGCGTCGTCGCCAAGGAGGCCAAGGTGGCAAGGCCGCGACAAAACAGGACTGAACCGGCTGTGGCGTCGGGCCCCCACCCGAGCACCCCGGTGGGAGGCCGGCTGACGAAATTTGGCAGCGTGTGGGAGTCCATCTCCACCGACCGTTGGGTGCTTGATGCCCAGGTCCACGGGCACACCCTGGAATTTCAGAGAAGGTGCCCCCGCATACTTCCCGTGGCCAGGAAGGAAAACCACATCCCACAACTACTTCTGGAGGTACAAGTGATGCTAAGAAAGGGAGCCATAGAACTCATGCCAAAAAGGCTCCGGGGCTCCGGAGTGTATTCGTGGTACTTCCTCGTCCGGAAGAAGACTGGCTGTTGGCGGCACGGCTCGCGGGAGAGGTCCCGCTCGGACAAGGGTAGCCGTTCTCGCCATGCCGTTCCAGGTCCCTGCCCTTGACGCGCTCGAGACCGCGTGATCCTGTGCCGTCTTCAAAGAAGACGTCGACGCCTGTGGCGCCAAGGTCGTCGGCGATTTCTCTCGAGGCTCTGCCTCCGAGGGGGTCGTCGACGCCTAGGTCGTCGAGAGACACGCTCGGAGCTCTGGCTTCGAGGCCTGTGTCGACGCCGCCAATGCTGGCGGCACTGCAGCTGACGTCGACGCCTTTTCTGTCGACACCGGCACTGACTCGTTCGGCGCCCTCGATGCCTTTCGAGGTTGTGGTGTCGGAGGGGCCCCGTGGCACGGGGTTTGCACCTAGAAAGGCTCTGGCTAAGGTCAGGCGCTGCGCTTTGGTCCCCAGAGGTCTTCCTCTCCCCGTCTGGAGTACATTTCAGAGGGTGATGAAGGCTCTGATGGCGGCTTGGTTCCGGTTACGGTTTCCGATGAACTTATCTCGGGCCATAGCCAGTTTGATGACCTGCGACAGTCGCTGCATGATGCCAGTGGACTGGACACCTCTCCGGAGGTGGAGTTTTGTAGGCCGGAGCCTGGCACTCATGCCGATTCTTCATATCGGCGCCTTATGTCTCGGGTCACCGAGTACTTGGGTTGGTCGGCTCCCCCAGGGGAGTTCGTTCAGGATGATCTCACGGACATCCTTGATCTCGGTCCCCCCACTGACCTGGTTTTGCCTTTTCATATGGCTCTGCAGAGAAGGGTGGCGGCGGCTTGGACTGCTCCGGAGAATCTCCCGGCAGGGGGCAAGTCTTTGTCGCGAAAATACCATCCAGCCAGTAGCGACCCCTGTTCAGGTGCCGCCCTCGGTAGCCCGGGACCTTCTGTGGTGGGCCGTCGAGGGCAATCTGATGAAGGGGGCCCCATTTTGGCTGCCCTGGCCGGAGGTGACGATCGTGACGGACGCATCCCTCACGGGATGGGGAGCTCATGCCAACGAGTTGACAGTCAGCGGTCGTTGGTCTCCGTCGGAATCCAGACTCCATATCAATTTGTTGGAGCTGAGGGCCGTCAGGCTAGCCCTGAAGGCTTTTCTGCCGACTGTGCGCGGAAGGAATGTCCTGATTCTAACGGACAACACGGTGGCCATGCACTACCTCAACAAAAAGTGGGGGGGCAGGGTCACTTCCGCTGTGCAGGGAGGCGATGCAGCTCGAATTCTGGGCCATCCAGCAGAAAGTTTTGATCTCGGCTGTTCATCTGGCCGGAGACGACAACGAGACGGCGGACGCTCTGAGCAGGCAGAGCTCGATCTCTCACGAGAGGGAGCTGGCTCAGGAGATTCTCCTGGAGATCTTCGCCCTTTGGGGGACCCGTCAAGTGGATCTCTTCGCCTCCAGTGTTAACCGGAAGTGCGAAAGGTTTTGCTCGTGGGAATTTCCTCCAAAACGAGCCTTAGGAGACGCGTTCTTGTTGGAGTGGTCATTCCCACTGCTGTACGCGTTTCCTCCAGTCCCCGTCATCCCGCAAGTGCTGCGGAGGTTCGGTTCCCGGATGATCCTCATTGCTCCGGCGTGGGCCCGGAGGACGTGGTACCCGGACCTTCTAGACTTGTCCATCTGCCCTCCACGTAGTCTTCCCTACCGAGACGATCTGCTCTCACGAGAGGGGGGTCAGGTTCTCTCCATCCAGAGGTCAGATCCCTCAATCTTCACGCTTGGCTTCTGAAAGGTTGAGGTATAAGGATTGGGACCTGCCTGAAGACGTGATGGAGGTGTTGCTCTCGGCCAGGCGGCCATCAACTAAGTCTCTGTACCGTTGCCGTTGGAGAAAGTTCTGCGACTGGTGCAGAGTTCAGAATGTGGATCCTTTTGAATGTGACATTCCCATGGTTCTGTCTTTTTTGCTTTCTTTGGCCCACAGGGGCTTGCAAGTGGGGACCATTAAAGGTTACCTGGCGGCGCTGTCCATATTTAAGCGCTCGTCTGAAGAGTGTTCCTATTTTATTTAATTCCTTTAATTTCGCAGTTTTTGAAAGGGCTCACTAATGTGTTCCCTCCGTCACCTTTTCTGGTGCCAGGTTGGGATTTGAACCTTGTTCTTAAGTTTCTTATGGGTGCTCCGTTTGAGCCTTTACATTCTTTCCCTTTGAGGCTGTTAACTCTGAAAACTGCGTTTTTGGTTGTGGTTACTTCCGCTCGCATTCTATCCTCCTCCACATCCTGGTAAGGAAGAGGAGAGGCTCCATAGGCTTGATCCTAGGAGAGCGTTGAGCTTTTATATTTCGCGCATGTCCCTTTATATTTCGCGCATGTCCCGGGTCAGAGTGGACGATCAACTTTTCATTGGTTACGCTGGAAAGCGTTTGGGACAAGCTGTGACGAAACAGACTTTGTCTCGGATTATTTTAGCTATCTCCGAGTGTTACCGCTTGGCGGGTAAGGATCCTCCGGCTGGCTTGCGGGCCTATTCTACCAGGGGAGTGGCTGCGTCTACTGCTCTGCAGAGGGGAGTTCCTATTCGTCAGATCTGTGATGCAGCCACCTGGGCTTCAGTACATACTTTTGTACGTCACTACTTCCTCGATTGCATCAGAGAGCAAGATCTGGCCTTTGGCAAGGCAGTTCTCTATTCCGCTATTTGATTGGGCACGCTAAATTTGTATTCTAAATTCTTTCCCACCTCCTTGCTTGGTACTGCTTTGGAAGTCTGTCATAGATATGGAATACGTCGGAGGACCCAATCCCCTCGAAGAACAAGTTACTTTCTTACCTGGTAACGTTCTTTCGATGGGATGGTCCGACGACGTATTCCATATCGCTCCCTCCCTGTCTTCCCCGCTGTAGAATTTCTTTTGCAATTGCAGCTTGCGTTCCGCAAGGCCTTGTGTCTGACTGGCAGAAAACTGGTGGCACATGTTCTGGGGAAAAAACTATAACTGAGGTTATGGGCGTCGTGCGTCCTACTTATCACATCGGGTGACGTCGGCCGTCGGAGGAGGCCCTCGGGGACGGCGCATCGACGCAGACGCCAAAGATTTTCTGAAGCAGCACAGCTGTGGACATTACCTGTCATAGATATGGAGTAAGTCGTCGGACCATCCCATCGAAAGAACGTTACCAGGTAAGAAAGTAACTTGTTCTTCTCTCCTCCGCCTCCTAAGCCGCCACCTATACTTCTTCCTCCAATAAGCAGGCCAGGTGACTTGGAATGAAGCAACTTGCACTCCTCATGGCTGTGTTGGAGGGTGGCAGTGTATCACTCTACCCATAGCGTCTTGGATGACCATTACATCTGACCCATGGGTGCTTTCAGTGGTTATTCATTTTGACAAATCCATTTCTTTATCCTCTTCTTCCCTGACCCTTCCTCTCCATTGCCATCTTGACAAAAGTGAGTATTTTAGGAGCTCGAGCAGCCTTTGGTGAATTGTGCTGCAATTGTCACTGGTTTTTCTGATTCTAAACCGCTACGTGGAAAGTGTTGTGTTTAAAATTGGGTTACCAGAAATTCAAAAAGTACACTTTTAGGAAGATCCCAGAACCCATTCCACTAGGGGATTGGTGGATACTGCTGCTCTTCTAAGAAATATAATTTTTGCAGTAACGGGCAAATTACTTAAAGACCTTGCATACTGTCGCATTGCACTATGCTTTGTATTCTAATAGAAGCACAGATGCTTGCATCGGGCAAGGGTCTTTGTTTAGTTGAAGAGTATATGGATAGATTTTGTCCCATTTGACAGTTTGTATTTTTTTTCTCCTTTTTTTTTTATTGGTTTACCTTATCCTTGTGTAATGAATGACCTTGCGTTTCTGTTCAGTGTTCATGAATATCATATGATGGTGAAGAAAGTTGTAATTAGCACCCTGACGGGGGGAGCCTGCCAATCAGATGGCTAAGAACGTGGGCTTAAACCGCCGGTGCAAGCCGGCATTCCATGCTGCCATCTCCCCCCCCCCCTTATACTCTGTCCCCTTATTTTGATTTTTCACCGTCCTACTTACCTTCGCCGCATCCGATCCTTCCAGAGGCCGCTATGGAAAAGGTAAGAGGTGCTCTGTATGAAGCCTGCCTTCCCTTGCCATGGCGGTCTTGTTTGTAAAGGATTTTTTTCATAAAACAGGATACACTGGCGCATCCCGTTCAACAAAGGAAATTCCTTTTTCAGCACCACAGGTTACCGTGAGCTGAGTGTTCCCAAACAGCCCTTTAAGATGAGTAGCGGTACCCTGGAGATATATGGGGATGCAGATTGTATTGATATATCAATAATCAAGACGACACAAATAGTTTGGCAAAGTTAGTCTGTTTTAATGTCAAGTATCTAAAACAGGGAGTACAACGAACATCAGCAATCGCTTGATATTCTGACCCTACTTACTTCATAAAAAAGCTGGGCTTTTGTACCCAAAATTGGTCATCCCCGACGTTTTGACCTGCCTCCTTAACGACGTCATCCTACGTGGCAAACTACAAAAACCTAACGGGAGGTGGGATTGATTCTAAGTGAATAACTAAGCATAGGTTCCATATCTGTATAGAGTAACGGATAATTGGATAGTTAACATCAGGTGGGGCAACTAAGCCCTCCCTTCAAAATGGCCACTATGAACATCACAAAATGTCCGATGTCCCATTGGCTACACAAGCTATAGAACCCCCAACTATAACTATGTGGTCCCCTACAATTGGTTGGCTTCTAACCCCTGTCAGTACTTTCCCACCTATGTTAGCAGCACACAGACTGAGCAACCAGGTGCAGGTGAGCTTGTCTTAGCACCAGCTTCCAACCAATTAGCATATCCTCCATCATCACCTCAGTGGTCCAGTGTCAATTAGTGCTTAGAAGATGGCCTTGAGTTTGTATTATTCTCTTAGAATTTTTAAGGAGTATGGGCACCAGCCGGCCTCCGTGTGTAGGTGTGATAATCTCGCTCGTCCATCTTCCTTCTATCACGTGACTGGACACCATGAAATTGAGCCTTTTAGTGTATTTGATTTTATTCTTCAATAGTCCTCTGGCGTCTTTTTTTGTTTTTGCTTTACCTCTTTGAACAGGAGCTTCTGTTCTTTCACATTCATTGTATCCAATTTCAGCCAGTTCCAGTTTGATAAGACGTTGGCTTTCTTGGCTCAGTGAACTCCTTAGCTGAACTTTTATTCTGTTTAATTCAATTGCTTTTCTTAACTGCAACACTAAAATGAGGCCTTGCTTTGTCCAGTACTGCTTATATGCATAGTGGAAACATCCATCCTTTACTTGTCCATATGTTTCTATAGAGGTATATATGTATATATATTTGGCGCTTGGCACGGTCTAATCTATTTAAAAGCAAGTTGATTTTACAGCCACACTGGCTCCTGTTCACTGTTACAGTCGAGACGCTGTTTCACGCGATTACGCTTTCAATTGACCTTGCACCTGCATCTTAAGTGGAGCCCACAATCCTTCTATTTTTTGTTGTTTACCACACACATTGTGTTATTAATAAAGACTTCCCACTACTCAGCCTCAGTAGAAGAGCAAGTGCTCGAAACACGTGTCAGGCTACCTTTTTGCTGCTTGCGTTTCATTGCATCTGTACACGTTTAAACTAAGTATCTTCATCAGGTTTGTGGCATAAGTCTCTTCATCTTGATCCCAAGATGTAACTTATCCTTGGTACTTCTTTGCTTTATAAATCGCCTACCTCTCTGGTCCGGTTATCCTTCTATATGGGTGTTGATTCAACTTTGTATGACGTCACCATTCATCTTTTCCATTTAGTTTCTCTGCTTCTTCAGGAATCTCGTTCAAATGGCCATCATATTGTCTTGTATGCTCGTATGGTTTCCTCAAAGGGTACTTTACCTCCCATATTCTTTTAGGTATAGGTATTCTTATGGGTACTGCAGAGTCCGTGCTCTTCTCTTTGCTGGTTTAACTGTTCAGTATTCGTCACATACTTTGGTTCATACTTTTCAGGTAATGTAGGCGGGGTAGTTGGAGTGGGGGTACTTGGCTTCTCCTCTACACTCCCCCCTCTGGGTGATTTATCGACCACTCTCACATCTTCTACATCTAGACATCCTGGTCTGAAGAAATGCTTCTTAGGAATCCATATTTTTGACTCCCTTCAAGCATCCAGCTGTTTTCACATGCTCATCCTTGTTCCATGTCATGAGCATGCACTGTCCACTTTGACTGCAATAAATCCATCTTCCCCACATACTTCTTATGGTCATTTGGGTACAGGAGCTTTGTTCCCTCAGGTGAATGGATACTGGCCTTCACAAAGTCTCGGATTTCTTCATCATTCAGATCTTTAGGCTTCCATACTGGTTTAACATCAATCATAATCTTCATCCCTATGGCTTTCTTAGCTGTCTTCTTGCACTGTAAGATTATCTTGCTCACACAGAATCCAAGCAACACTAATATGAACAAAGCTCCAAGAAATGTGAACATATCTGCCATCCATTGTGGAACCCACTAGAAGAGTGATCCAAACCAGCTGTCATCAGCAATATCTTCGACCTCTTCTATCATCTGGCCATGGAGTTTCGTCAGCATGTCTACGGTCTCTGTCAAGGTTCCATTCTCGTCATCATTAGAAGGTATAAATGTGCAACATGATTCTCCGATTTTGGCACAAACACCTCCATCCATTGCTGTGATAATGTCCAGGACGTACCTGTTCTGGAGTCATCAAGTCGTATGGCTCTCATCTCCTCTCTGATTGCATTGAATCCCTTTATGGTAGTGTTAATCATCTGTAACAATTCCCATCTGGTGACCTGAAGCCACTTGGTATTTGCTCCAACCTGGATCCTTGGCATGAAGATCAAGGTGAACACTGAAGAAGTCGGGCTGAACAGTCTATGTTCATGTACAATAAAGTCAAAAGCTGTTATTGATTTGGCAGAGAAGTAGTTCTCCCTCTTCATTAGATTTTTCAGCACCACAGATCTCTTCTTGCTCAGATGAGCATCTGCTTTTGGGAAACTATTAATGTTCATGTCACTTTTAGGAATTCCCAATGCAGGGACATGGACATTCACCAATGTGGAGATTCCTCACCAATATTTAGGCAGTCTGATGTCGGTCTTGGCTCCACAAGCCCAGTAATGATCCATGATTAATGCTGTTCCAATATTCATTCCTGATGCATTGAAGATTCGTTCACAGTTTTGATTCTCTCCCGTTTTTCTTGTACCATTGTTTTCGAAGCACAATTTAGAACTTTCCATTGGTACTATCTGCAGGGGTCCTCCTCTGTCTTCAACCCATGTCAGTAGTGGTTTACACAACATTTGTGCATTCTCAATTGTTGGTTGGTAGTGACCCATTATTACCCAGTCTCTGCAGATTACTGGTCCTCCTTCCCAGCCATCTGGTGATGGAACACTTCCCCAAATCTGCATCTGGCCTCTGTTTTTCCATCTTCGGATGTCTTATGTAGATTGTCCTGGAACTTTCCGTTTTTGATTTAATTCTCTTCTTATTCCAGTTCCTTTTACTTCAGGTTTCTCCTATCTGATGACAGTATTCTTTGTCTTGGCATTGTTTCTTGTCTTTATAGCTTGAACATAGTCATCTTCATTTGGATCTGACTATTCAGTTGCCCATTTGAGAGAGGCTGTTCGACCCATGAATTGGCCTCTTGTAGAAAGCTAGGCACACTATGCAGTGTGTAGTTAGGACATCTATTTCAATAGCTATGAAGATCTTCGACTTCCCCATGCTGTATGGCAGGAGTGCACATACAAAGCATTCTTCATCTGACGTCCTCCTTCCAACTTCTTTAATGTGTTGGTACCATATGTTGTTTCCCAAGTGTGCTGTGCTGTCCAGATAAGCATTCAGTTCATAAATATCTTCTTTGATGCTTCTTTTGCTTCTCAAACTCTTCATGTAGTTTTCTATTTATTTTAAAATGTGTTTATTTGCATTTGTTAAACACAACTTTGCAGCTTCAGTGCTATTTGTACAAACAGTTCACAGTACTTGTAATGGTGCATTGGTAACTACAACATATGACAAAACAAGTAACTTTCTTCACTTGTACTACCTAGTTTCACGTTCAGATTATAGGCGTGCCTGACGGAGTAGCAGGATACATTAGTTCGCTGTCCTGGGGGGTTTCGGAGTGGTGGGATAGGATACAGCAATGTTTCAAAAGAGTCCAGGCCAATTACTAATTAATGCAATTGTCACACTTCAGGGGGGTTTGTCATCTGACGGGTTGAACATATCTCTGATCAGCGCTTTCCAAGCCTCACATTTATCACTCCCGTCCGGTCCTGCCCCTCCGTCCATATCCTACTTTCTGCTTCAGCCCAATGTTCAAACTCATTGCACCATCTCGTGTAATGCGGGCCTCTTGCAGATTTCCAGGCGATCGCTATGGTTCTTTTGGCTAGAATGCAGGCCATGTCCATAAACTTCAGGACGTCTTTGCTAATTTTAGGGTTTGTGCCTAGGAAGCACTATTTCAGTGACCATTCATACCTAGCTATGGCCGCCTTCTTGCAAGATTGTTCAATTTTTGTCCAGAAACTCTGTACTTGGGCACACATCCAGAACATATGTGTTAAATCAGCCCCCCCCCCCCCGCACCTGGGGCATATCGGTTGCACATTCCTATTTAATGTGGCTATCCTGCACAGTGTCATGTTTGTGCGGTACAGAACATTCAGTTGTATCAATTTAAAGCAGGGATTCCTGGATACTTCTTTAGGGTAACTCAGTGGCCTTTCCCATTCCTTCTCCGGTATGGCCATGCCCAGGTCTTTTTCCCACAGTTCCTTGAACGCTGTACTTTTGGGATTGGGGATATCTGGGTGTGCTATATAATCTAGAGACCGGGCGCCAGCCATCACTTGGGTTATACATTAAGGTTAGTAAAGCGTTGGCTGCCGGTTCCGCGGGCCAGCCATCCCATTTTTCTACAGCGGTTTTCCTTAGCTTTTGGTATCCGCGGAACTGCCCAGCCGGCACCCCTTCTGTTTCTTGCAGTAGCCTAAATTCTCGGAAAACCTCTTCTTTGTACAGATCACCCCAAGTGTATATGCCCCATTCCTTCAACCGTTGCGCTGTTGCAAAGTCAGCTTTGACTCTGCAGGTGTCAGCAACAAGCGGCACCTCAGGTGAGTAGGGATTACTAAGTTTCAGTATAGACATTGTTCTCCTCCATATCTTCCTTCCCAGTACCACCACCATGTGAGAGTGTCCCAGGAAATCTAGCGGCACCCATAGTATTTCCTTTAGCTTAGCAGGGGCCACTAGTCATTGCAGTAGTTCCGTCTCAGAGGTGCGCTCATCAGCTAACCATTTGACTACATGGCTAAGTTGGGCTGCCAAATAGTATTTTTCTAGATTCAGCATTTGTACCCCGCCCTCTGTGTAGGGTAGACCTAATGTGGCGAGTGAGAATTCGTGACGTGCCGCTCCCCACAAAAATTCACGAAGTAGTGCTTCCAGTAGGCGGAAGAATTAGGCTTTTATGTAAAAGTGTACATTCTTAAAGTAGTCTTGGGAGGATAATCATTTTGGTGATAGCCACCCTGCCCATTAAAGATAGTGGTAGCTTGGACCAGAATTTCATGGAACCCCTCAAGCCCTTCACTACTGCTGCCATGTTGCTTTCGTGCATTTGTTCTGGTGTATATCGCATATTTACCCCAGGTATCTAAACGATTCAAGCTCCCAGCGAATTCCGACCTCTGGTAACTCCCCGTTGTCTTTCCCTCTTAAACCAGCTATCGGGAATATGCAGGACTTTGTCCTGTTGAATTTAATTCCAGACACTCTTGCATAGTTCAGTATGTCTGGAACCACTGGGACGTTCAGGTGTGGGTCCCTCGGGTACAGAAGCACATTGTCTTTCATGTAGTTTTCTATGACCAAGTCTCTAAATGTATCCACATAGCTTTTTCTGGCTTGTTTGTTTGCAGGAACCTCTGTCCTGGTTCCCTGTGTAGAAGAAAGTTCAACAAGTCTGTCTCTCTCCGTCTGTCTTTTTCTGGCAGCAGCTAAGGACAGCCATAATGTTTCTACTATAATCTCTACGTATGACTTTTCTTTGGGACTTGTGCTTGGGCCTCTTGTCACTGGACCAGGTGTGTCTCCATGCATTCTCTGTGTAGGCCCAACCTTTATTAACTCCTTACCTTGCCTGATCCGCCGACCCTGCCTCTGGCCTTTAAAAGCATTTTCTAAAACAAGTGCTGTGATTGATTACTAACAACATCCATTCCAAGCTCTGGTATCTTCCCCTCTTTTCTTGGGACAGGAATAACTATGTAGGGTCTAGGCTGCCTTGTAGTTGCCACGCTCACCTTTTCCTTCTGCTCAAAAACCTATACAGGAGTCTTGGCCCCATATGCTCCTATATAAAATGCAGTTCCCCCTGTCAGTGAAAGCAATATTAGTATGAATATAATACATGTGTAGATTATACAGTGGTATGTGATTTTGCAGCATCTAATTCTTGGACAATCTGTGTGTCTGTTCTCATGGCGCAACACAATGTTGCTATTGAAATTCCCCATCTCGATCATTTGATGCTAAGGAAGGAAAAACAAACTTTAATGGCTCTTCATTTTTAGATTGCTTTCTGGAAGCTGTTGTCTTCATTTAGCATTTGTCCTCGATCAACTATCTGCTTTCTGGATGCTAAGAAATTACTTCATCCTTCTTTCTGGAACCAGTTTTTCACCAGTCGGGATGCAAATGTTCCTTTATCGTGAAGAAAAATGACCTCCGAGTTCTGCTTCATATATCTGTTCCCAATCGATGCCTCGAATTTGCTTCAGTCCAGATGACCTGTTGCTTCCCTGACAGCATAAACAAAAGGTTTTGTCTTTTATTCACTTCTTCGATCTGTCCCTCGGAGGAAAGTTTTCTACACTGCTCTGTGATTTCTTTCAGAATAGATGCTCACCTGGATGATTCTACCTTCCAGGATTACATTCAAGTTTGCAGTGTTCCTTGGATCTCTCCGAAAAGTTAGCACATCCGTGTGTCTTCCAACAAGGTGCAGATATTTTTCAATTAAACGAAAGAACACCACACTGACCAGTCTATGTGCTGCGTCGGCTGATAAGGGCATTTGTGTTTTCTTCACTGTACTCTGGCAACTTCAAGAATTCTTCAGTGATGATTATAAGCAATCTTCTTATGAGTTTCTCATTGTCGGGTCTTGAATCAAAACTGGAATGCGGCAAGTTCTCCCCACCAGTGAAGGATAAGAACGTAACACCAACTCAAAATATGTAAGTATGTTCCTGGAAAGGTCATCACTGGGTAACGCCATGATTAGAACCAAACAAAAACTCTGTGTGGAAAGAATCTGGGTATTGTACTCTCTTCCAATTGCTGTATCCATGATCAGAATCTGGCATACTCTTATTCTTATCAAGGCTTAAGCATGCCTCAGTCCAAAGTCAATAAGCTACTGTGGCTTTAAGGATGCAGATCTTCCCTTAACCCTGCAACGGTGTTCAGTTAAAGAATCGAATACAAAAGGATCGAATGCAAAAGGTGAGAGTCAATAAGATCGAAAACCAAAGGTTTGACTTTTTTTTTTAATTATATATATTTGTGGGGGTTTTCGTTTAGGTAAAAAAAAGGGTTTTTTACCACAAAAACAGGGTTGGGAGGGGACCCCCCCAAAAAAAGAAATGTAAAAAAAAAATTCCAACCTTTTGATTCGAGCCTTTTGTCATTCGATCCTTTTGATTCGATACTTTGACCTATAACCCCCTGCAACTAAGATACAAAGAGTGTTCGAACGTGTCCTTTTACCCTTTTATTTATAGCTAAAAAGGGAGTGTCCAATATCAAGCCACAGTCCAACTTAAGGGTTCTTCACACTTTCCACTTGCAGGTTATGCGTCCTTCTTCCTCGTCATAGATCTCGTCTGCATGTGCTGTGGTTCTTCCCCGATGATTGTTGCTTCTTCGCGGAGGGGTGTAGGCAGAGGGGTTTCTCCAGAGTATATTTTTATATCTCCCAAGAAGATCCAAGCGCGCCGACCCTGCAATTTGACAGCAGATGGCGTTACGTCCTCAACGACAAAAGGATCGTTGAACCTGGGCTCGTCCCTTCTTTTCCTTGTGTGGTTACGAACTAGGACTGCATCTCCAGGGTAAAGTTTGGGAAGTTGAAATTCCAGAGGTTGGGTTGTTAGCATCTCCTTCTGTGTTCTGTACTGCCATACACCCTTGTCTCCTACTGTCCTGAAATTACAGAAAAACTGGAAGTCATACAGTTCAAATAGTTTTGCAACTTCAATCATAAAACCTCTGTCGACTGAGCATCACTTGTAACTCGGGATGGAGGCATTAAGGGTGTTCTCATTCGCCTTCCTGTCACGATTTTGTGAGCGAAAGATGGTGGTCAGAACCTGTTTATTTCCTCAATGCATATAATGCCAGTGGTAGGCAATTCAACCACCCTTTCTTCAGAGTAAGCTTCAATTTGGCTATTCTTTCTTTTAACAGGCCTTTGAGATTTTCACAGATCCCATTTTCTTGCAGATGATAAGCCAAAGAAAACTTGGGCTTTATATCAAGCAACGAGCTGATCTGTTCGAAAACTGTATTAACAAAGTGAGGTCCATTATCCGATCTCATTACCTCGCATACTACCCATCTAGGAAACATTTCTCACACTAAAAACTTAGCTGCACAGGTAGAGTCTGGGTGTGTGCATGGACCTGCCTCTCTCCATCTAGGAAAAGGACAAACTACAACAAGCAAGTATCTATATCCATTCGACATCGTCGATATGCAAGTGCTGAAAAGGGCCGTTGGGTCTTGGAATGACTCCCCTCACTATGCGCAGTGTATGCCCAGCTGTGAATTGTTGGCAAACAATACAATTTACCATATAAAATGCAACATGTTCCATCAGGTTCAGTACAAACCAATCCTCAGCAATAGTTAAAGCAAGATTCTCCCTAGTTGGATGCACTGGGTAGTGAAGCTGTTCCAGCGCCACCCTTAATAAGGCTATAGGCATCACTTGTTTACCAGTACTGTCTTGTCGCCACAATGCTTCAGAGGGGTTTAAAGAACACCCTCTTTGCTTCCACAAATTCTTTTCCTCTTGCGGTGCCTCCCCTTGGAGCACCATAATCTGTGTTTTGGGCATATGATTATATCCCTCACCCACAATCATAATCACATTCATCCTTACATTCACATCAATGGTCTCAATATTCCTCATCCCTATATCTGTATTTGCTATGCGCTTGGCTTCAGCGTCTGCTGCTTGACTTCCGCACGAGATCAAATCTGTCCCCTTTGTTTGAGCTGCACATTTAACGACGGATATGCCCACTGGGAGTTGTAGTGCCTTAATAAGCCTGTCCAATAAGGCTGCGTGCTGCCCTGGCGTGTCGTCCGCTCGGTGGTAGCCCCTCCTTTTCCAGCATGCTAATCCTGCGTGCACTGTTGAGGTCACATAGGCAGAGTCGCTGTACACTGTTACTTCCTGGTCTGCGTGATTCTCAATCGCGAGTATCGACGCCAATTATTATGCAGAATAATGGGATGGCAATCGAGTACTCACGAGCACTCGAAATTCTCCATTTTCCAGATGTTTCACCACAGCAGCACCTGTACATCTTTGTCCATCATTTTGATCGATTCTCGAAGACCCGTCAATGAAAACAATTTCTCCCCCTGCGAGTGCATTCTCCTTTAGTATAGGGAGCGCATCACAGAACTCTTCATAGTTTGCGCTATCGTGCATGGGCTCTCCTGTGATTGGCTCAGCTATAAACCTAGCTGGATTCACTATTTTACATTAAACTATTTTAATCGCTGGATTTGATATGACTACCTCATAGGCAGAAGCCCTTTGAGAAGTCAGCGTGCCTTTCGGTTTTTCCAAAATAGCAAATAGTGCGTGTTCAATAAATAACGTCCTAGACGATCCCATCACTTTGCTTGTAGCTTTTTCTATGGCGAACGCGGCAGCTGCCAAACTTTGTTTGCATGGAAAGTGACCTTTAATTACTGGGTCCAAAATTCCACTGTAATATGCAATGTGGTTTTCTGTGTGAGTACTGCTGTCATTAAAGTACCATCAGTATGCCAGAATAAAAATAATTTCTCTGCATAATTGGGGATCCCTAGAACTGGGGCTGTGCAGATTGCTTTTTTCAATTCATCAAACCTCTTCTTCCATTGCCTCAGTCCACATGATTTTTTCTTGCATTGCCTGTGCTTTCTTCAAGGCCTGTAAGAGAGGCCGTGTATACGAACTGTAGTCAAAGACCCATGCCCCGACATAATTACATAGACCCAGAAAACTCTGCATCTGTTATTGTGTCTGGCTTGGCGGTTTTCAAAATGGCCTGAGCTCTTTCAGGGGTGACCTTCTTTGCCACATGTGAAATTAACTGCCCTATGTACAACACCTCTTGTTGACAATATTGTAATTTTTCTTTGTCAACCTTATATCCTTTGTCAGCAAGTATAATCATCAGCTGAACATAATCGCGTCTGCACTCTTCCTATGTGGTGCTGCAAACTAAAATGTCATCTACATATTGCAGCACAAAGCTTTCTAAAGCAATATTGCTCAAGTACATCTGGAGGACTCTATGAAAATTGATGGAGACTCACAATACCCCTGGGGCAGCCTCATGCTTTTTAATTGCATTTGTCTAAAGGTAAACAATGTCAAATCTTGTGTGTCGTTGCGCAGAGGGATTGAGAAAAATGCATTTTTCAAGTCAATCACTGTGAAATATGCATCAACAGGTATATTACATAGAATTGTAGACGGGTTCGGGACTAAAGGGAACTCGGCCTCTACAATTTGGTCTATTGGTCTAAAATCTTGTATTAGTCTCCAAGACGCCCCCTTACTTTTTCACGGGGTACACTGATGTTTTAATGGTGACTCTGACGTCACTAAGACACCCTGCTCCATCATGGCGGAAATCGTCTTGAAAATGCCTTCATCTGCCTCTCGAGACATGGGATATTGTCGTGCTCGAGGTAAAATTGCTCCTGGTTTCAATTTAATCTTTACTTCCCCAACCCCTTTCAGTAAGCCTACGCCATAGGTGCCAGTGGTCCATAATGAAACTGGCACTTTTGCCATATCTTCATCAAAATATTCAGGACGCTTCTGTGCTAGCATCATTTTCTGCGGAACTTCTCTCTTGGTCGCCTTTACCCAATAGGTAATGCACATTTCAAATATTACAAAATCATCAGATGGGTAATCTCCAAACAATTCTTCATCTGTGACGTCAGTCACTCTGCAGCCTTCTTTGATGGCAATTATTGTGCTCCGTCGTCTACCCCGATCAGTTGCATCAAGTAAAGCCATATTTTCCTTGGACTATAGCTCCTTTATGTCTAAGGGAAACATTTGCCCCTCCTCTTCATCCATGGGTATCTGAGGCCTAAATAGAAATTCATCTGGTATCCTCATGGTTCTACCTACTAAACCAGGTAGCCGTGTTAACAGAATACGTATCCCATAATGGAACACCTCGCGTTCAAGCGGTATTGCTCTATGCGCCATTTGCCCTGCGAATGCCATGATCATTTCACACACTTTTAAATGATGCATGCCCGTTGTTGAGCATACTATGCCTTCGTCTGTAAACGAAATGGTCGTATTCAATTTTGTCATTTATTTATTTATTCCCATTTGTTGAGCGCACAGCAGACCGAAGGCATCGTGGCGCTTGTTACAGTGTTGCTTATACTTAGTTACGTACAATTCAGGTCCGTCGGTGTTACATTGGACAAGATTATTCTTTTTTTTTTTTTTTTTACATGCATACATTGAGAGGCAGGTAACTGGGAGCGCATCGTTAGTTGAAGAGGGCAGTTTAAAGTTTTTTGTGGACAGAGAAGAGAGATGTTTCAGCTCTGACGTCAGTGGGGAGGGAATTCCAAAGCTTAGGTGCAAGGAAGGGGAAGCCTATACTTCCTGCCTTAGTCCTATTGATGCGAGGTATCGTTAATTGATTGGTATATTGTAGTCCTGTTGGTCTGGTGGATTGAGATCTGTATAAGGTGTCTGATGGGTATGAGGATGCTGAGAGGTTGATACATTTAAGTGGTTGTGAGAATTTTGAAGGAAATGCGGTCCTTGACTGGGAGCCAGTGAGCTGTCTTCCTGGCTTGTGTGATGTGGTCTCTTTTCGGTATGCTGAGGGCTGCTCTAAGAGCATTGTTTTGAGTTGTTTGGAGCCTAGATAAGTTTTATTGGGAGGTGCCGGCTAAGAGCGCATTACAGTAATCTAGTTTGGCTCCTATGGGTGCTCTAGATTGGAAAGGCAGTTATCCTTAGTTAGGAATGGTTTTATTGCATTGATGAGTTTAGTACTCAGTGCGGAGGCCGAGACTATGGCGCTGACTTGTTTGTCCATAGATAGGGTAGCATCTATGTGAACCCCCAATGTTTTGACTGAAGATAATACTGGGATGATGTAGTTATCTATGTTGAAATTGAGGTACAGCGGGTTGAGGTTGGAGAGTGTGGATTTCTGGCCTAGAATGAGGATTTCGGTCTTGGCCCCGTTCAGGCAGAGAACGTTAGTAGCCATCCACGCTTGTATGGTGGAGTAGATTTGCTGTAGGGTAGTGGCGTCTTGATAATGCCCCGTCAGGGGAAGCTGTGTCATCAGCGTAATTTGTGTATGTGATCCCAAGTTCGTCAGTTTATCGAAGAGAGGCTTGGTAAAAAGATTATAGAGCGTGGGGGCAGTACATGATCCTTGTGGGACACCACAGTGGGTGATGGAGGGTGCTGCATGAGCTGTGTTTGAGAACACTTTAATAGCCCTGCCCTCTAGAAAAGAGGTCCACCATGAGGCTGCGTCCTTAGAGAAGGGCGCTGCATGCGTAAGATGACTGTTAAGTGTGATATGATCTACCAGATCAAACGCTGCTGAAAGGTCGAGGAGGAGGAGAGTGGGCTTGTCTTTGTCCAGGATGTTAGTGATTTTGTTTTTTAGGTCTAGAAGGGCAGTTTCGGTTCCATGCCCCTTGCGGAACCCAGATTGTCTTTTTCTTAGGATTGCATTCGATTCAAGGTATAGTTGAATCTTTTTGTGGGCGGCCTTGTCTAGTATTTTCAGGAGGAATGGAACTGTTATGGGTCAGTAGTTATTGGGGTTAGCGGGATCTAGCGTTTTTTTTTTTTTTTTAAAAGGGCGCACCCAGGCCTCTTTAAGGCTGTCTGGGACTATGCCCATTTTGAATGAAGCATTGATGAATGCCGCGAGAAGAGGGGCGAGTGGTTCTGCGCAGTCTTTGATGATTTTTGGGGGGCACACATAACCCTTACATTGTGAAAGTTTGAGTTGTCTGAGGATGTCAATGACATTGGTTTCGGAGATTTCGGTGAATGAGAATTTGGGCATGTTGCTTGTTTTTACATTAGGTTGTGTCTGTACATAAGGGCTTTGCTTGGGTAAGGTTTTGTAGTGGTGAGATAACTTGTTTTGGAGGAGGTTTATTTTTGCAAGCATGGCTGATTGATTGTATGCCTGTGCACCATGCTTCGTCTTTGATGATCTCATCAGGGCATGTGGGTGTTAAAGTTAATTCTTTAAAGATACTGAGGAGTTCTTTAGAGTGGGAGTTGGCAGCGGAGATATGGTGGTTGTAGGCTTCAGATTTAGCAATGAAGATGGCGTCTGTATTTTTTGGCTATGGATTTGAAGTTATCTTTTGTGTTGTCACAAGGATTGCACTGCCAGTTTTTGAGCGCCTGGCGTTTGTCTTTCCGCAGAGTCTGGAGTTCCTCTGTGAACCAGGAATTGGAATTCATCAAATCTTGTCCTAATGTGTTGACAGGTGTTTGCCTTGAATAAAGCAGTGGCACCTTCATATTTTGCATTCTCCTACTGATAATTCTTCTGTGAAAGGAACTAGACTTGTTGCTCCTGTAAAGCCCTGAGTATTCATCGCATTGCTAGACATTAAAAATGTGCCCTCACGTATACATGAGCGCGTTGCACCCATGTCCACTAAGAAGGAAAAAGCTTTGCCGCCTATATTTAAGTCTATCCTCTGTTCCTCATGAGGATTCGGCATTATAGATAGGACTGAACACATCGGGTCTCCCAGTGAACTGTCCTATTGTGGGTACAGTCTCACTCCATCACTCGTGAATGGATTTCCTCCATCAACAGTGACGCCTCCTATTCTACGAGTCATTGGCGGTTCTGTGTTTGGGCTCTGCTGAAGTTGCATAGGAGATTGCTGCGACTGTCCTTGCGGTTGGTTACCTGCCATTTGCTGCGACTGCAAGCCTTGCTACACTCTCAGCGCTTGCTGCTGCACTGTTTGATTTTGCGCAAATCCATTTCCGCACTGCTGCGAATATGCACGTGGATTTGGCATTCCCCCCCCTCTCAAACTGGTCATTCTGCACCATCCCTTGGCTTCTACACATATGAGCCATGTGCCCTGTCATTCCACATGTCCAACATATAGGCGGAGGTATTCCCATTTGCCCATATTGCATATTCTGATTACCGTTTTACATATTCTGAAAACCACCCTGATTATTCTGCCAATTCCCTTGATTACATTGCCAACCTCTTCTTAGATAGCCCCTTCCTCGTGGAGCATATCCATTATTTATCTGATCAAACAGTCTTTGGTTATTTACTTGTGGCATGTTCACTGCCTGCTGCGAATTTGATCCGCCTACGCCAGTTAACATTACCCCTTCAATGGCGTACTTGGACAGTTTTTTTCTGAACCAATTTTGCTTCCTCAACTTTTCGCGTATCATCTTTTTTTGCATTTCTTTTCCTGCAGGAGTCTGCAATAATGTGCAATGGTTAACTGGATTTCCGACCACGGTTTGGCTTCTATACCCACTAATTTCTTTAGCTGCTTCTGTACTTGCTCTGGCAGCCCTTGGCATGATATATGATAAAATACAGGTATAGATTTCCCCCAACCCTCCCTAGTCCCGAGCGTCCAGGCGTCTTCGAAATTTTGAATGTAAACTAACCGATCGTCTCCTTCCTTCATCTTTTTTGTCATAATAGCTCCCATATCGGGCGTATCCAGATATAGTACTCATAGCGCTTTCCAAATTGCTGCTTTGCAGTTATTAAATGGCGCTCCATCATGTGCAGTGTTGACTGTAGTCACACCAGGGTAACCTGCCGTGTTCATACGTTATCCGCTCTCTCACCAAGATGGCGATTAGAAGACCTTTAATATCCCCTATAGCTAATGTATTCCCTCCTGTCATTTTTTTCTATCTCATGTATCCATTTTCCAGGGCCAGGAGTTTGCATTTTAAATGATCTCTGTCCATCTGGGGGCCACGGTATATAGTGCGGCCTGGCCCCTCCATTTTCTAACAAGGGGAATTGTGATGCTACAAACTCATTCTCATCATTTGTCATCCACCACCGGGGTAATGTTCCCACATCGCAGTCTACCTGGCAATGATCTTTACCTGCTTATGTGAGGTGGGCACTCAGCACCCCCCCACCCACTCCCCCTCTGACCATGGAGTTGCCCTTTATGTCAGTATGACTGTGTCAATGGCTCTGATGTCTTAGACATGGGTATTTCTAAATCTGACCATCTTACTCCCTTATCCATAGGCGAATATCCCTCTGGATCACATACATCACTTCTCTCTTCCCTCTGGAAGGTTTCCCTTTCTTCGTCTGATACTTCCTGTGCCAAACTCGTGCGACTACTCTCATCATCATCTCTATTTAATGTTAGTCTGTCCAAAGACAGCTCCTTGTGTCCCGCACTACAGGAGGCTTCCTCCGTGTCATACAACTGAGTGCTTTGGAGGCGATAATTGTTTCCCTTCCTGTGCTTGCATTTCGTGGTATACTTTGTCGATCGTTTCCCCAATACTCTGCGAGTGAAACTCGTCTTCTAGATCTACTCTAGACGTGCCTGGTAATGACTCGGATTCGGGGAAAAAATTCCCCCGTCTTCCCATGCTGCCAGTGGATTGGGATTTTTCACTTCCCTTTCCAAATAATCGAGATCACGTGCTCTCTGCCTTCTTTTATGTTCCATGTCGTCATCGACTTCTCTGCGCTTTCTCGCTTCCTCTCTTACTGACTTCCGCTTTCTTATTCGTATCCCTTCGTTCATATGCCCTTCGTATTTCCTCATCCCTTCGCCTCTGTATTCTTTTCTCTTATCCTTTCCTGTTCGTCGTCTTCTATTCTTTTTCTGTTGTCAGGTTTTCATAGCTTTTCTGCCCTCTCCTGTTTTTTTTAACTTGCTCATCTTGGTAAAACTGTTCTCGTCTTTGTCTCTTTTCTTTTCGCTCCTTCATCTTTCAATCGTTCCTCCCTTTCTTTGTATTTTCTGTCTTCTTCGTCTTGGTCTCCCCTTTGTCTTAAATCCTCGATGCCTTTACCATCAAGTTTAAGTAAAATCTGACCTCCCATCCATTCGTTCTGTAAAAGTGATATCTCATCAGTTTTATCCTTGTCTCCTTTCCTTCTCTTTATTTCTCCCCTTGTGTCTAGAGATGTACTTACTTGATCACTTCTCTCCTTATCGCGTGTCTCCTTGTCCCTCAGGACTTTGAAGGTTATATCTTTCTCGGTATCTTTCTCTGGGTCCTCGTCACTACTTTGCGTCGGTGACTCATATGATGGATTACTGTATCCCGTTGCTGCTTTAAGTTCCCTAAATGGGTATAACCCTTCGTCCTTCTTAGTTTCGTCTTTTATTTCAGATGGGGCGGGTGGAGCAGAAGGCTCTTCACCCCCTCTTTGCATACATTGAGTATCCAATCTAAAGCAGGCTCCTCCTCCTTTTCGTGTTCATACATTTTCCAACGTTCTAGACTCGCTAGGTGCTTTTCTAACTTTTTTCCTGTGTACGTGGCATGCAAATATGGCATCATATGCTGCAGAACTGCTTTTGATAACGATCCGCCTTGTGGCCTTGGCATAAACATTTTATCTGAGGTTCCTTTAACCCATTCTGCACTGTATTGTTTAACTTTTAAGCATGTGCTTCGGTAGCTTTTTGCAGAGATGCACTAATGGAGTAACTTCTTCCATTTCTAACCTTCACTTTCTCTTTGTGACCCCTCCCTTATGCTTTAGTTACAGTTTCCAAATTATGTCTCGATCGAAATAACAACCAACAAAGTTGAATTTTAAAAAAATCAATTTTCGTGTCTCACCTTCACTCTTCTCTATTACATAAACTTTTTTTATTTCAACTCTGACGTCATCACACCTTTCAGTCACATAAAACAGACAAACTTGACCGGCCACATGTACTGTTCACAAGCTTCTTCGTAAGACTCGTCTTGCTCTCTAAGATTGCTCCGATTGGAACTTAAACCTATCTCTTTCTGGATCATCTTAAATCGATCCCGCCTCCTACGTCATCCACATTAAGGGACTCTAGATAAGGGCGTATTCTCTTAATGTGGCTTCACTCACGACTATTCCTCTATATATAGCTCGGCCACACTCAATATCTCATTTCTGATATACATATATATTACACTCTTGCGTTATATTTTATCCCGCATCCCTCTGTTACTCTCCGTTATTTACTATGCATGCATCCCTTTGCCACGCTCTTTGGTCTATTTACTCACAGTTTGCATGGTTTTCGTCTTTCGACCCTCTGGATCACTGCCTTCATTACCGCCTCTTCGATCCGCTTTTCGATCCATTTTTCGATCCGCTTCACGTAGATGTGGGAGGAGTTTCATCGGAAAATAGGGGTCCCGTCAAACGGTCCCTTGCAAGGAGTTGTCTATTCTAACCACTTCCACGGGGAGCTTCAAGTCCTGTCAGCCGAATGGCAAAGGTCGTGCGATATTGCCAAGACTCTAAAGTTACTTATCTTGACGGCTGATGGTTATCTTATCTAACCATCCTCTGCTACCAAGTGAGCTGGGTGTTCCCAAACAGCCCTTTATGAGTAGCGGTACCCTGGAGATAGATGGGGGATTCAGATTTTATTCATACACAAATAATCAAGACGACCCAAATAGTTTGGCAAAGTTCGTCTGTTTCAATGTCAAGTATCTAAAACAGGGAGTACAACGAACATCAGCAATCGCTCGATATTCTGACTCTACTTACTTTGTTAAAAAGCTGGGCTTTTGTACCCAAAATTGGTCATCACCGATGTTTTGACCTGCGTCATTACCAATGTCATCCTACATGGCAAACTTCAAACGGGAGGTGGGATTGGTTCCAAGTGAATAACTTAGCATAGGTTCCATATCTGTGTAGAGTAACAGAGAGAAATAATTGGATAGGCAACTAAGCCCTCCCTTCAAAATGGCCACTATGAAAGTCACTAAATGTACGACATCCCATTGGCTACACAAGCTATAGGACCCCAACTTCGTGGTCCCCTACAATTGGTTGGCTTCTAACCCAAGTCAGTACTTTTCCACCTACATTAGCAGCATGCAGACTGAACAACCAGGTGCGGGTAAGCTCGTTTTAGCACCAGCTTTCCACCAATTAGCATAACATCCATCACCTCCTCAATGGTCCAGTGTCAATTAGTGCTTAGAAGTTGGCCTTGAGTTTGTACGGTTCTCTGAGAATTTTTAAGGAGTATGGGCACTAGCCGGCCTCCGTGCATAGGTTTTATCTCGCTCGTCCAACTTCCTTCTATCACGTGGACACCATGAAATTGAACCTTTTCGTGTATTTGATTTCATTCTTCAATATTCCCGACATGTTTTTGTTTTTGCTTGACCTCTCTTGACTGTTCTTTCACATTAATTGTATCTAATGTCAGCCAATTCCAGTTTGATGAGACTTTGGCTTTCTTGGCTCAGTGAACTCCTTAGATTAACGTTTATTCTGTTTAATTCAATTGCTTTTCTTAACTGTAACGCTAAAATGAGGCCTTCTTTCTTTGTTCAGTAATGCTTATATGCGTAGTGGAAACCTCTATCCTTTCCTTGTCCATATGGTTCTATAGAGGTATATGTGTATATATTTGGCACTTGCCCTGGTCTAATCTATTTAAAAGCATGTGGCTAGCTTCAGGATTGCTTTGCTGCTTGCGTTTCGTTGCATCTGTACACGTTTAAACGAAGTATCTTCATCAGGCTTGTGGTATAAGTCTCTTCATCTTGATCCCAAGATATCACTTATCCTTGGAACTTTTTTGCTTTATAAATAGTCTGCCTCTCTGGTCCGGTTATCCTTTTTTTTAATTTTTTTTTTTATTTAATTGTATAACAATTTTTACAAAAAAGAAGAGAGAAAGTCATTATGACCTTGAGTTCATATCCTAATTTAGTTCATTTACTTGACTTGTCCTCAGTCCCGACTCTCAGATGAAGAAGAGACTTCGACATGTTGTAAATTTAGCATGTCTTTGGGCTTCCCTTCGCTTGCTCGTTCTGTTACAAGTTCAGAGCTTTAAAGAACAGATTCACTCCGATGACACAGCGCCCGTTATTCCCGCCGGACAACATTACCCATAGATCTTCCAGATCTAAGATAGAGTAGTTCTTCAGTGGGTCCGCAAGGAACCAATGTCTTTCTGTCACCAGACCTGTGCATTCGAGAATCAAGTGTTTCGTGGTTTCTATTTTGTTCTTGGTTTTGCAGAAGCGACAGATATTCGTTTCAGCTTGCTTGCGTATGGCCAGGATTTCATTTGTTTTCAATTGGTTTAGTTTGAACCGCAGGAACAGTCGGCTTAACCTCTCATCTGGGAATTTCTGAATCTCATTGGAACACTTGGAATATTTGCTGTCAGAGAATAAGTGTTGGCTACTTCTTGAGTATTGATCCAGTGCGCTTCGAACATTTTTTTTCGATACTTTGTTGGGGTTTTGGATCAGTATCTCCACATTGAGGTCCAGTTCCTTTAGAATGGTCAGGTTTAGTTGTTCCCTGCTGGAGAGCGTCCAGTTACCACCATTCTGGATTTCCTTTCTGATAAGGTCCAAGACTTTTGCTTCAGGCGCGTTGATTACTTTCCGGTACAGCATGAGGCTTGCTCTCATTTTTGTTACTAAGAGAGATGGTAGACACAGTTCTCTTCTTATTAAGGCGATTGGGGTGGAGTTCGCCAGACCTAGGACTGACCGCCAAAAATAGCTTTCATATTTCTCCCAGATAAAGTCTGGGGCCAATGGCATTGCGTCCATGCCGTAAATCAAGGCCGGAACCACCTTGGCCTTGAAGAATCTCAAGATTGGAACGATCGAAAAGCAACCATACTTTCTATCCGCAGCCTTTGCTTGCGCGGTGAGGCTCTTCAGTTTTGACCATAGTGTTTCTTTGATAGTTTTTTTCCTCTTTGTCATTTCTTATCATAATTCCCAGATACTTGAATGCTTGTACTGTTTCCAGGTTTTGACCTTCACAATGCCATGTGAATTTTTGTTTTCTTTTTGCAGACTGTCCAAGAATGAGTATTTTCGTTTTGTCTTTGTTTAGCCTTAAATTGTTCTTTGCCATGAATGTTACCAGATTATCTAGTTGGCGCTGTAAGCCAATAGGCGTCAGGTCCATCAGAATGATATCGTCGGCATACAGTAATCGCTCTATTTAAGAGCCTCCTAATGATGGTGGAAAGTGCCTGATCGTTGCACTTGATTCGCCGTAATCTGCAATGTAGGAATTTACAGCGACGGCGCCAGAGGGCAGCCCTGCTTTACGCCTCTTGAAGTCTCGATTTCTTCTGATAGGCGCCCCTCAGCGCTGAGACGTACTCCGATGGAGGTTCCATGATGTAGTGCTTTTATTGTTTCGAGAATTGAATACGGGCAATCTTTGGCTTCTAGTTTTGTCCAAAGACGTTGTCTATTGACCTAGTCAAAAGCTTGCACCAGGTCAATAAAGACAACGTAGATGGGAAGGCCACCTTGTAAGACTTTGGCTTTCAAAGCGCTCAGTAGCAAGATGTTGGTAGTGGTTCCTGAATTCCTTATGAAGCCATTCTGAAAAGGGTCCGCGAGATGGTTGAAGTGAATCCAGGTTTGAAATGAGTCTAGTACAAGGGATGCATAGACCTTCCCCATCACGTCCAAGAGGGCAATTGGTCTATACTGGTTAGGATCATCAGTAGCGCCTCTCTTGAATATTGGAACGATGTTGGCTTTCTTCCAGGTTGGTGGAACTTCTTTGATAAGGTTGCAATTTGAGAAAACTTTACTCATTATGCTGGCCCACAACTCCGGATGTTTTTTTAGTTCTAGATACTTATACCATCTGGCCCAGGTGCTCTTGAGTTATTCAGTTTCCTTAATTTAATGAGGATTGATTTCTTGTCTGGAATTTCCCAGGGGGTTTTGTCTTTGTCTCGGCCTGTTGTCCAATTGATTTATGTTCGATGGTGGGATCGGTGCAAACAGTACCGAGAAGTGGTTTATCCAACGGTCCTCTCCTACATTATTTTGTCTGTTGTCATTGGTTTTGTTTACGGAACCTTTAATTAGTTCCAAAAGTCCTTCGGCTTATTTCCACAGATGGCGGACATCAACTCCTATAGTTCTGGACTGCCTTTGTCCAGTTCGCCAAAGTTTCGTTGGAAGGTGACTTTTGATAGATTTTTTTCAGTCTCCTGTGGAGTCGTCTTTTTTTCTACCAGATCTTTATTATATGAATGTGGATGACCTTTCTGTGGTTTGGTTGATTTGGCTGAAGACATCTGGAACTTGGTTAAGAGTGGAGTGTAGTCTAGGCCCTCCCTGTTCTTTTTGACAGATACCTTGTTCTTGTGATCAATTCGAGTATATCGTGCTTCAATTTCACGAAGGCCTTTTTCAGAGATGTTTACTCGTTTTCCTCTCTTCGACGTCTCGAGTGGTGTGGAGCACTTTAAAGGTTGAACAATGGACGCTAAACCTTCTGTGACTAAAAGGTTATGGTCGCTGAACGCTGTTTGTACTATCTTAAAGGAGTGAATTTCAGGGAGGAGATCTCTTGAGACGAATGTGTGGTCTATCGTCCCTTGTTGCTCCCCTCTTTGCCATGGTGGGATCTCAAGGTTAGTCTCTTTACGGTACCAATGGAGGTTGTACATGTCTCTGGCTTCCATTAGCTCATCAAGGAGTTTTCCTCTTTTTCTCACAAAGGTGTTTTGGTCTGTAGGCTTTTGGTAATTTCCGATCCCTTCACACTTAGCGTTAAAATCGCCATTTATGATTGTACTGTGATCCGGGTTTTTTCCATATGCCTCTCCCAGCAGGTTCTGGAGGACTAAGGTGAATTCATCACTTCTCATCTCAGGGTTCCAGTAAACGTTTATCAAGAGGATTATACCCTCTTTTGATGCAGTGGAAAGTGTCTTAAGTTTTAAGATTGATGCCTGGATCCAGTGTGGTGGTGAAAGAGTTTCCAGAACATCAACTCCAGAGCCCGCTCCGACCATGGTCAAGAGTCCTGCATAAGGGCGTCCTGCTGCACCTTTCTTTGCAGCCGTAAAGATGATTTCGTATCCATCCAGCTGCGGTTTGGTGGTCAACCATGTTTCTTGAAGGCACATAATGTCGAAATGGCCTAGGTTAACGTCAGTTGCTTTGGTTAGATGCCAAAAGCCCCTCGTGTTCCAACAGCCTAATTTTAGAAGCTTCTTTGGAGATGTTTTCCCATCAGTGGGTTCTTCGTGGATTGACAGATGATAGGTCACGTCAACCACTGATCGTGGCTACTGATTACGACGCGGGGTCCTGTTAGAGTTGGACCAGGACCAAGGCACTGTTTGGTTAGCCCCTGTTGCACCATGCTTGTTTGGTACTTGTTCATTTCGTGGCAAACAGGGATGCCTTTCGTTTCGTGTTTGTTGCTGTTCCATCCGTCCTTCACCTTCATGTGCTTTATCAAATCTTTTTCTTTCCCCCTGGTTAGATTTTTGTGTTCTGTACATGTCCGTTTTTTGCTCATTATGAACCGGACGGACATGATCCATCCTGCTGATGTAATGAACACGAGTATCTCTTTTCTGTGGTTTAGAAGTGTTGGGGTTAGGTGTTACCCTGTCCGCTTCTCTTAGAGAGTCCGCTTGTTTATTCAAACATTTGATTTCCGCTAGTTCATAGCCCAACAGCAGGAGAGTTTCGGGTTCCTTCAATAATTGAGATTCAATGATCTTGGAATTGAGATGTATATAGGAATAATCAAGTCTTCCTGATGTGCTTGGCTCCACCATTCAGAGGTCCTGATTTTGAATGTGTCTTAAGCTTGGGATTTGCATTAAAATTTTTAAGATGTTAGTTCTGTTCAAAGTCACTCTGCCCAGCTTTGAATTTGTTTTTCAATCTTAGAATACAGTTGCTTACTATTTTCTTAGTTTCCATTTTTGGGGGTCTTTCAGGTTCCGCAATTTTTGGCTTTTTTGGGTTTTCCCTGAAGACTTCGGGGATGATGCCGAGTGGTCATGTATTTGGACTTTGGTCGGGGGTTCAGTGTTAGGAGTATCTTTTGCCACTTCCGCCACTTTTCTCTTTAGGGTTTTCCTGGTGTTTTCGTACCCAATCTCATCGATGGTTATCGTGCTCCAGTCTGACTGGTCATCCACCGTGAGAACTGGGTGTGTTTTCTTTTCCTGGCTATTGCGTACTTCAGTGACGTGAATCTGGCATACAGAAGTCCCCTCCTTTGGTTGAGGCATAGGAACTACCCTTCTTGCAGCCGTCTTTGTCCATCTCCATGGAGTTTGTAGGCTAGAGGCCACAGCTGGCATGTTCTTGCCTTTCTTGGAAGTAGGATGGACAATCGACTTTTGCTGAGAAAATATGCCGTAGGAAAAGACCTTGGTGTTTTCCCAGAAACCGTTCAGACCTGCTCACCCCTTCACCTGACTTTGTATAGGAGAAGGGGTTAGGTGCTTGTTTAGTGGGTCCTTCCGTGACCTCGCTTGAGCGATAAGCCTGGGAGACTTCCTCCTCTTCCTCTATTATTGCTATTATCTCGTCTAGAGGATCCTTCGGTTGCACCAATGTTGATACACCTTTTCTTGTTTTTTGTTGAACTGCTGTGAAGTCTGTCTCAGGATTGACAGTCGACATTATTGTCGGATTTCTTTCAGTAAGGTCTGACCCTCCATTGGCGTTTTCTCCATCCGGTGTATGTAGCTCTAGAGGGGGCTGCAGTACTCTAGGATCAGCCCAGATGGGCGGTCCGTCTGCCCTAGGTATCAAGGTGCGCCCAGCCCCAACAATGTACCCTTCCATATAGTTTGGTTTCGACTGCATGGAGGCCAGCATTGACATCTGATCGCGGAGAGTATCATTTAGACTCTCATACAGTTTACTGAAAGGTGCCAACGCTATTGTTACAGTAGACATAATGGTCATTATGTCAACCTTTTGTTGGGAAGGGTCTTGCAACGATGGTTGTTGTATTTCACTCAATCTGCGCATGCGTATAGGAGTATACGACAGCGTCAGAATTTTTGCTGACTTTGTAGCACTGGTCCGCAGACGATCATCATGTTGAGCTCGGCTGATGGCGTTAGGCTTCCTGTCCTCGGTGGTGAGCGTGGTGTCGCGAGAAGATCCGGCCCCTGTGGACTTCTGATCTTCTCGTTTCCTCGCTGAAATGGTGTCAGGTGATGGTTAGGTAAATTGTTGACAGAGCTCTGCAATCGTTGATGAATTGGTTGTATTTCGACTGAACTTGTGCTTTCAGCTCCAGGTTTTACAGGGGTTGTACAGTCAGTTTGGTCGGCCATTGTGTGTAGATTAGGTGCGCTCGAAGTCCCTGGTTCACAGCAAAGGTCAACTCCATCCTGTGGTTTACGGGAGACAGAAGCGTGCAAAGGATGATCAGTCTTGGAGTTTTTCAGCACTAGGATAATTCCAGTGTGTCCATTGGTGATGTCTGTTAATTGGGCATCCTTAACAGTGGTTGGGACCTCAGTTGGACTCTCCAGGACCTTGCACACCTGCACATTGTGGACTACAACGGTGCATAATGTTTCGGTTGAAATATGCGCTGCATTTGTCAATCTGTCTTTTTCACCTTTATCTGGGATCTTTGGAGTCGCAGTTTGCTGCATGAAGCACACCAAGTTGCTGGCCCCAGTCAGGCTCGTAGCAGTATAATTTTCGATTGCTTGGTTACTGGGGGTGTTATTTTCCAAACTAGGAGTTTCGTTCAAAGTTCGTCTCTCTAAAGCTATTAAATTACTCGAAAGCCCCGCCCCCGCCTCCACGAGGGAGGTAGACACGAGTTGCCAGTTTTGCTCGGCTTGATCTAAAAAAGCCGACTTCGTGGGCGCGGGCTCCAGCTGGTTTTGTTGAATCTCTAGAGATGACTGCGAACCGGATAAAGCCTCAGACGGGCTGGCTAAGAGAGACTCGTTGCATCTCGACAGGTTCATCTTCGCTGTCTTCGCCGGGAAATCCAGCGAGGAGTCAGGCGGGTCTGACGAGATTGTCCGCTTCGGCACCCGCTTTGGAACCGAAGACTTCTCGCCCCTCCTCTTAAAGTTCGGTTTCAAAACACTTGCTTCCTTCGGTGCTTCCTTCGGTGGCCTCGGGAGCGGGCGGGCAGGTAAGACTGGGAACTGGGAGGGCTAGGGGGAAGGCTAGCAAGGGAAACGGGGGACCGGACAGGAGGGGAGCAGGGGAAGATTCCACATCCAGGGGAGGGGAAGGGGAAGGAAGGAAGGAAGGGAGGGGGAACATGCGGGAGAGGACGTCATACCTGCCCAAATTTGCTGAGTCCTGATCCTTGCGATAGAGATTTGCTCAGGGATGTCCGCCATCACGGCGGCAAAGGTGGTCGAGCGAAATCACAAATCGCACAGAAAGGAGGCTCTCTGCGCGGGCTGGCAGGCAAGGCTCCTCCACTCCCTGCCAAAGTCTGCAGTCACTCAGCAGCTCACTCCTTCTATATGGGTGTTGATTGAACTTTGTATGACATCACCATTCATCTTTGCCATTTAGTTCCTCTGCTTCTTCAGGAATATCATTCAAATGGCCATCATATTGTCTTGTATGCACGTATGGTTTTTTTAATGGGTACTTTACCTCCCATATTCTCTTAGGTATAGGTATTCTTATGGGTACTGCACAGAGTCTGCGCTCTTCTCTTTGCTGGTTTAACTGTTCAGTATTCGTCACATACTTTGGTTCATACTTTTCAGGTAATGTAGGCGGGGCAGTTGGAGTGTGGATACTTGGCTTCTCCTCTACAATCGCTTTGGTAGCCTGGGTGCCAATGGCCTTAAGCACCCGTTCCAAGTGCAGGAATGGGAGCAACGGCCAGGAGCACTCGTTAATTGTCCTTGCTTCGCTTGGGTCGATAACTTTGGCTGCCGGGCCGTTACATAACCCCCTCCAACAATCCCCCCCGTTCCAGCCCTTGAAACAGGGGCTTTAACACCACATTCTAGTTCACCATCATGGTTCTCCAGCATGGGGTCTGGCATGAATTCACATGCTCATGAATATTCCCCTTCGTCAGGCTGGGAATCAGTATCAGTTTCGTTTCTGATCTGTCTTTCTTAGTAGTAACCAATCACTGGTCTCTGGGTCATACCGCCCCCAGTCAATGACTGCCCTCTCCCTAAACCCCGCCCCTGGCAGCCATCCTCAGATTTTTACCGCACGTTCTAGTGTTGGGAGTCCTCGTGCTATAGCTCTCAAGCTTTTTTGTGTTTTCGCGCTTTTTCAAAGAGATTTATCTCATTTTTCGGTTAAATCGGTCTTCTAAGTCCTGTGAGGGCGCCCTGGCGACGGGGGCCCAACAGAAGGCAAAGCACCGCGAGTCTGCGGGCACTGGGAGCGCTGAACATTCGGGCTCCTCGGCTGCCAGGCAGGGCGCACCTTCACCGACGCCATCAATCACGAGCCAACGCTCTGGCTCGGGGAAGAGAAAATCTGAGAACCCGGCTAAGCTTCTGGAGAGGCCCCGGTCGATCTCGAAGGAACCGGCCGAAGGGGAGCGAGGCGGTGACCCTCCCCCTAAGGTGAAGGCCTCAAGCGCACCCAAGGTGGTGAAGCCCTTGATATACCAGGCCAAGGCCTCTATTGAGGGAGTCGCTGCGTCCCTGGCAAAGCCTGTGGAGGCGACCTCGGGGCCCAGAGTTTCCCTGCCTCTGCGGAGGGAATCCTCTTTTAGGCCCATCGAGAAGAACCCCGTGAAGACCCCGGTGGAAAAAGGGGGGGGGGGGGTGGCCATCACGGACACGGACACAGCCTCCGAGGAAGAGCTGGTCGAAGTCGAAGAGGGACTCGACAAGAATTTGGAAGAGGCTCGTTCCCACAGGAGGGATCCCGATGAGGGGGACGACGAGAGCGAGGGTGGCGACGACAAGGCTCCCGTGGAGGAGCAGCAACCGTCGCAGCCCGAGCCACAGGACAACTCGGCGGCCATTTGACGGCAATCCAAGCCTTATGCACGAGATAAGGACGAGATTGCCCCTACCCCCGACAGACAACCCAACTGAGCTGGGTCCGTCGGTAAGCCCTCCAAACAAGAGGAGGAGGATTCATCCAACCCCACCTTTTCAGCCCTCACGGCCCTCTCAGCCTTTGTCTCCTTCCCCGATCCCGAGGGATGACACGGGAGCAGATAGGGCCACGATGGGGACGGATGACGACGGCGGTGACGATGGGACTGACCTCCCATAGCCGTTTCCTCGGGCATCCCCGCCCGATGAAATCGGCTCGTTTCACACCATGATTGCCAGGGCGTCCGAGCTTTTCCAGCTCTGCCCCGAAGAGAAGAAGGAAGGCTTCCTCTACCAAAGGCGCGAGGCCAAGAGGAAGACGGTCCTCGCGGTGCCGTTGCTGGATGACATATGGGACGAGGGACTTGCTCTCCTGAAGAACCCGTCCATGACGCCTGCCAAGAGGGACCCGTACGAGAAGTAGTACCAGGTCCCCGACGCCGCCCCTTTGTGCCTTCGAGCGCACCGACCCCGGATTCGATCGTCTCGGCAGCAGCCAAGAAGAAAGCAGGGGGGGTGGGCATCGGCTTCGACTTCTACTTCCCCGCCGGACGGCGAGGGAAAGAAACTAGATACCATGGGACGACGAGTCATCTCTTCTGCGGCGACTATTAAGGCGGCCAACGTCCTAGCGATTGTGGCCCGCTACAACAGGGAGTTGTGGTACAAGATCGCCCTCCTGGACGACAAGAGGACAGAGGCCCTGCCGATCCGGCAGGAGGGTGAGGTGGCATCAGACCACGTGATAACGGTGGCCACGGACATTGCCGACACCGGTTTCTGCGAATTGGGCAACAGCGTTTGCCTTCGACGGCTGGGGTGGCTCAAGGTGACGGATTTCCGCCAAGACGTACAAGCCAAAGTTTTGGACATGCCCTTCGACGGGAACAACCTGTTTGGGAAGACGGTGGATGAGTCCCTTCAGGCCCTCAAGACCGACACAGAGACGGCTCACGCTTTGGGAGTTCTGCAGCAACGACGGCCGCCCTTTCGGAACTCCGGAGGGAAGCAAGGTGCCTCCAAGGGATTTGGCGGCGGCTCCTCGACGTACCGTCAAGTGGCCTGTTCCTCGTTGCAAGAAGCCTACAGGGGACGAGGCAAGTCAGGTGGATCTCGGTGTCGTCGCCAAGGCAGCAAGGCGGCTGCCAAGCAAGACTGAACCAGCCGTTGCGTCGGGCTCCCACTGAAGCACCCCGGTGGGAGGCCGGCTGACGAGGTTCGTCAGCGCATGGGAGTCCATCTCCACCGACCGTTGGGTGTTAGATGTCCTGGCCCAGGGGCACACACTCGAATTTCTAAAGAAGTGCCCCCGCATTCCTCCCGTGGCCAGGAAGGAGAACCATGTCCCTCAACTGCTGTTGGAGGTAAATGCGATGCTCAAAAAGGGTGCCATCAAGCTCGTCCCAAAGAGGCTCAGAGCTATACTCAAGATACTTCCTCGTCAGAAAGAAGACAGGCGGATGGCGTCCCATCCTGGAACTGCGTCGATTAAACAAGTACAATCGAGGCACAGAAGTTCCGGATGGTCACCCTCCAGCATGTGCTGGGACAGCTGAAGGATTGCGACTTCCTATCGTCGTTGGATTTGGAGGATGCATACTTTCACATCCCCATTCTAAAAGGACATTGCAAGTTCCTCAGGTTCGTGGTCCAAGGACGGCACTACCAGTTCAAAACCCTCCCATTCGGATTGAAGTTGGCGCCCAGGGTGTTAACCAAGTGCCTGGCACTGGTGGTGGTGCGGCTGCGCCTACAGGGGATCCACGTCTACCCCTACCTGGACGATTGGCTCATCCGGGCAAGAACAAGGGATCTCGCCGTCGAACACACAACAAAGACCGTCCAACTGCTCACGGACCTGGGACTCCATCAACTTCCCCGAATCCCACCTGGTCCCGTCGCAGGTCGCACTGTTGCTGGGAGCAACTCTCGATACAGTTGCGCGTCTAGCTACGCCGTCGGAGGAAAGGACAAAGGCCAACTTGGGCAAGGTGCAGCGTCTGCTGGCCTCGGACGTGGCCAGGGTGAGGTCCATCAAGTCCCTTCTCGGGATGATGTCCTCGTGCATATATCTAGTGCGCGTGTGCAGGCTTCGGATGCGTCCTCTACAGGAGTTCCTCGACGCCCGTTGGATGCAAGCGACGGGCAGCTTCGAAGACAGGATCTCTCAACGAGACATTACGCCAGGTGATCCGGTGGTGGGGCGCCCGCGAGCATCTTGCGGTGGGCACGGACTTTCAGACCCCATCTCACCAGGTGACGGTGACCACAGATACCTCCCTGGAGGGTTGGGGAGCGCACACGGAAGATCTACATGTAAGAGGCCTTTGGCTCCCGTAGGAGAAGCAGATCCACATCAACATCCTGGAGCTCCGAGCGGTCTTCTGGGCCCTCAAGTCTCTTCTCCCGTCCCTCAAGGGCAAGGTGGTAAGGATATTCACTGACACCATCATGATGTTCTACATCCGGAAGCAGGGAGGAACCAGATCCTCAGCCCTATCCAAGGAAGCACAGGACCTGTGGCATTGGGCCGTTGCCCAGGGGATGTTTCTGGTACCCTTTCATCTGGCAGGGATAAAAAAACGCCATCGCCGACTCACTCAGCAGGGAGCTGTGCTCGTGCCACGAGTGTGAACTACGCCAGGGTCAAGTGGATCAACTCTTCCGGCGATGGGACAAGCCCCAAGTCGATTTGTTTACGACGGAGACGAACTCCAAGTGCCAGAGGTTAGCCAGCAGGTTCCCCCAGCCGAGGAGCATAGGCAATGCTTTCTCGTTCCCCTGGGACGGCCTGTTCCTTTATGCATTCTCACCGTTGTCGTTGCTGCTCAGGCTCTTCAACCAACTCAAGAGGTCCCGGTGCAGGATGATCCTCGTCGCACCGAGGTGGCCGAGACAGATCTGGTTCCCGGACCTTCTGGATTTGTCAGCGTCCCCACCAGTCAAACTGTCGACGGACGCAGATCTTCTCTCCAGAGAAGGAGGCACCATCCTTCATCACGACCCTGAGTCGCTGAACTTGCAGGCCTGGCTCCTGCAGCACTAGAGTTTGGAGGGTACGATATCCCGGCTGACTGCAGAGAGGTTCTTGCAAAGGCCAGGGCCTCCAACTCTCAAGTGCTACGGACACAAGTGGAAGAGGTTCTCTGTCTGGTGCCGTGCACAGAAGATTAACCCTTTACGGATTACAGCCCCTCAAGTGCTACCGTACTTACTGTCGCTGGCCAAAGCTGGACTAGCTCACGCTTCCATCAAGATACATCTGGCAGCGATTTCCCGATACACCAGAACTGCAGGACGGTCGTCCCTGTGGTCTCATCACCTGGTGAAGGAGTTTATGAAAAGACTGTTCCGATCGTTCCTGCTGGTGAAGGCTCCAGCCCCGGCGTGGGAGCTCAACGTGGTGCTGACCAGGCTCATGGACCCGCCATTCGAGCCTTTGCATTCGGCTCCGTTCAAGTTCCTGTCGTGGAAGACAGCGTTCCTTGTGGCCATCACCTCTGCACGATGCGTGGGAGAGATTCAGGCCCTTACCTGCAAGCCTCCGTACTTGACTTTCCACGAGATGAAGGTGGTGCTGAGGACGCACCCCTCCTTCATGCCCAAGGTGCCGTCGCACTTCCATCTTAATGAGCCCTTGGTGTTAACAGTCTTTTTTCCGTCGCCTTCGTCGCCGGCCGAGAGGACTTTGCACTCGCTGGATGTAGCTAGAGCGCTGAAGTTCTACGTGGACCAAACAAAAAGTTTTCGGAAGACATCACAGCTGTTTGTGAACTTTGGACCTGTGAACCAAGGGAAGGCTCTCTCGAAGGCTTCCATTTCCAGATGGCTCTCCGGCTGCATCATGCACTGTCATCGGTTGGCAAACCGACAGTTGCCCGGCCGTCCGAGAGCCCATTCGACCAGAGCGAACGCTGCTACCACAGCGTTCTTGTCTGGTGTGCTCCTGCTGGACATCTGCAGGGCGGCTACGTGGAGTTCGACGCACACCTTCGAGATTCTACTGCGTCGACCGGGTTTCCAGGGAGGAGTCCAGAGTCAGCCAGGCAGTGCTGCGCAACCTGTTCGCTTAAGGTGAGCCTGGTCAGGAGGTAAGAGATGCTTAATGTTAAGTTTTATGTAATGCTTAATGTTGAGCCTTGCCACCTCCCGTGGTTGTGGTGCATGTGTGTACTGCTTTGTATTCTTATATTCATGAGCATGTGAATCCATGCCAGACCCCATGCTGGAGAAGGAACAAGTTACTTACCTGTAACTGTTGTTCTCCAGCATGGGTCTGGCATGGATTCACTTGCGAACCCTCCCTCCTTCCCCTCTGCGGCTCTTCACTTGGTCATACTGCCACTTTACATGCTACCAAATCTGAGGATGGCTGCCAGGGGCGGGGCCTAGGGAGAGGGCAGTCATTGGCTGGGGGCAGTATGACCCAGAGATCAGTGATTGGTTACTACTAAGAAAGACAGATCAGAAACGAAACTGATACTGATTTTTTTCTTTACCGAGGATTCCCAGCCTGACGGGGAATATTCATGAGCATGTGAATCCATGCCAGACCCATGCTGGAGAACAACAGTTACAGGTAAGTAACTTGTTCCTTATTTACAATTCATTCATAAACGACCCTCTAACCAATCTATGCAATTCAGAATTGCAATTCCGGGTCAGCTAGTTAGAACCAAAAACAGGTAAAAAAGAATTAACCAACTGTCAGTACAGTACATTATGGAGCCAGCAGTACTGTAAAATGACAGTGCGTGGTTTTTCATGAGTGTAATGCTTGTCCATTTTTTTCCTGCTGTTATACGTGTATTAAACAGATTTCAAAATGAACTGATCATTTTTTTGAGGGAAAATTGAACAAAAGACAAAGTGTATATTTATGCACTTATTCTGATAGTGATTTAATGTATAAGGATTGGCCACTACCCATTTAATGATTAACATTTAACAAGGTTCCGTTCTATTTTCAAACAAATAAATAGGCCCATACTCTCTTGTGACATTGGACCTAGACTATACACTTTGTTCATGCCTAGCGAAATGACATGTTCATAGATAGTTACTATGTTTTCTAGCAGAACGTACCTAACCCTTGTTGTGTTTTTGTCTGTTTAACCTCATCACAATGTATGTAATACTGGATGTATTGAAGTTCACCAATGTTCTACAAAAACTGCAGAAATAATGAATTGCTGTATTTTTTGTTTTGTTTTTTTTGTTTTAATATCAGGAAGTGACTGTCTCATACTTGGAGCAATGTCCTGTCTAATCCAGTACTACTAGCCACTCCTATTCTAGGACTTCTGCCTAGTTTTTGTTGTGGTTTCCCATGGATATAAATATTGTTTCCATCTTTTGCCAATGTATTCATTGTGACATTGAGTATTTTTAGTTATTTCTACACCATGTTAATTTGACTCCTACCTACAATACATGTAAATAAACACATGTCCCCTTATATATGGGATATATATTCTGTGATTTATTTCAGAAACAGTCCTGTTACCTTTGTGCGTGTGAGCATGACTCATATTTCTTGCATGCCGGATCTGGGTGATTAGTTCCATCACCATTGCAGAAAATCTGCTTTGCAAACAAAATAACATTCTACACTTTAGAAATGTTTCAACTTGAGTGGTGGCTACCACACCCCTAGTTATACAGTTATACGTGTATTAAACAGATTTCAAAATTAACTGATCATTTTTTTGAGGGAAAATTGAACAAAAGACAAAGTGTATATTTTTGTACTTATTCTGATAGTGATTTAATGTTATTTAAGAAAGGGCGTTCTCGCTATTATTAAAAGGTGTGCTAAGGTCCTACAAATGGCCTAATACATTTTGTGTTTATGAATTAAAAGAAGGTCCTCATGATGGTGAACTAGGACTGCAAACATTCAACTTTTATTTTCTTTAACCTTCCTCATCTCGCTTTCATGCCTAAACGAGTAGGACTGAAATGATAGATTAAGAACACAAGACGAGTCCCGGTTAAGGCCGTTTACTAATGAGTAGCCATTCAGAATCTTTTACATAAATCCTGTACCATCCAGTGTCTCATGTTCAAAGCTCTCTTTTTGAAGCATGTGTGCTCTACTTGTTTGCACCTGCTTACCTTAAAGATAATAACTTCTAGTAGTGATCGAATTTCCAAGATTACATTTTTCCTTTAGTTCATCTGTTTGGTAAAAATGCAAATCTTGCAAACATCAGTATACATTGCCAAAATAGACCAACAGACCCTTCCCAGCTTATTCAGACAACTGCCACAAATGTTTCCCACCTTAACATTTTGATATTCACGCAAAGAAGAGAATGCCTTAAAATTACTATTGTGCTCTCCACCTGCCTGTGAGGGACAGGAAGAGAACTTGCACATAAATATCTTGAGAAATATGCCTTGCAGTTCCCGGGTATCTTCTCTTTGCCAATGGGTGCAATATCTGCCCATGCTGCCAGACATTTCTATGTCTTACCCTCTGCTGAACAGACATCAGTAGATGCAAAATGTTTGTTTATTTATGACTTGAAGCATTGTGGGGCATGACAGTGGCAGTTCCCCTCCCCCACCACCCTCAAAAGTTCTTCTGCGTTGGCCAGAAGGTCCTGCCACCTTGCTAGCGACCTTTTTCTCAGGACAAGAAAAATAAATCTCTTCTGCTAAAAGGATATATAGTGGATGCCACCCTTACATTTTAATTCTGTGCCTTGCTTCATTCTGCACCACCTGAATAGTGCCTCGTTCGCCCACTACACTCTTCTGAATCTTTTCTATCAGTCCGTAACACCTTATATACCCTAAATGGGGCCATCCATCTGCTCCTGAACCCCTTCAATGCTAAGGGCATCTAGGTTCATCTGGAAGTCCCATACAGAGTCATTGTAGGTTCTGCCCATTCCCGCACTTGGGACCACCGATGTAAAAGTCCACAACAGTTTCTGCAAATTGTTTCCAGCCTGTAATTGTTTCCTGATGTGCAACAATTAAAGTCTTGGCCTCTATTCAGGACTCTTAATCCAGAGATCTACAGGCTCTGTTCTGCCCTTCACCAGTTGAAATTTGTCATCTAACAGTCATAGCTGAGTCTGCATCCAGATCACTATTCATGGGAACAGGAGGCGAGACTTAATTCTTCCGTTTCAGACTATTGTACTTTGCCTCTGTTGGCCTGACCCTTGGAATTGGCATATATGAGAAGGGCAAATACTTTAGTTAGTGCCACCATGCACCCTATGACCTAGTTAGACTGCTCTAGGTCCACCTGCCTATCTTAGTTGAATTAGTCTTACTAACATGGCCCTGTTTCTTTTCATTCATATTTGGACTGCACTTCCTGCTCTTACTTCCTCCACCTGTAGCTCTTTCCATGATGTGGTGGGTCAGCAAAGGGCAGCCACATGGACTCGCCAAATGGTAGCAGGTGCAGGCAACCAGGAAGTAGAGTCTATTAAGTGACTAGATTTTGGTGTGGCTTTCAACAACCAATACTTAAAAATGTTTCTTGCATCAGAGAGTGGACTGCTCAGTTGGAACTCATCCTATCTGCATTGAAGGTCACCCAGGGGCCCAAAAAATCAATTCTCTTGCCTGTATACCTCTTATACCGAAACTGATTAGCGAACTAAATATCGATTTGCCCAGGGCACAGAATGCCAAAGGTGCATTTTGAGGAATTGTACTCTTCTTCATAACCTTCATCTCTGTAGGAAGCCTTCCTTTGTTGTCTTTTGTGCTTTAGATTGAGTCTTCAATTGTGTGCACGTTTTGAATCTGCTTTTGAAGGATCCTTGTAGTTTGTAGCTGTTTTACGAGCTCACAGTTGATTGTGTTATTTGTAAATAAATCCAATAAAGCTCATGCACCACATTGTTAAGCAGAAAACTGCATTATTTTATCTTCTACCTCTCAACAGTTGTCATCTACTTGCTAAAATTCTTTTACTGTGAAAAAAATTCAAAATTAATGTTAGCAAAAGGCTCAGCAGCTGAGCAGAAGAGTGCAAATTGCTTTCTGACAGAGTTCCTAGTTCTACTGCTGGTTTAATTGATATTTAAAGAGTGGATATTTACTCAAGTGCTGAAAGGGTAAAAAATGGCTCCAGGAAGGTGTGGTAACAGGATGAAAAATTGAAAGCACGATCTACTATTGCTAATGTGTATCCCTTAATGATAACACTCTTTTGTCGCGCTTCTTCCTTTGTGTTTTCACAATCCTATGGTGGCTGCCTCTAATGGTGCTTTTTTTTTCACTGAAGAGTTGCCTGTCTAAAATGTATACACAGTTGGAATGGTATTTATCATAATATAAATTGTGAATGCTTGCTTTCTGAAAGGTCTTCTTATTTCAGGCCCGAGATGGTTGTCGGTTGGTATCACAGTCACCCTGGCTTTGGCTGTTGGCTCTCTGGCGTTGATATCAATACTCAGCAGAGCTTTGAAGCGTTATCGGAAAGAGCTGTCGCAGTTGTAGTGGATCCTATTCAGAGCGTTAAGGGCAAGGTACAGTGTAAACGTTGTATTTGGGGCTTTCCTTCTGTTGCAGCTTTTGGTAAAAATATATATTTACAGTGTCACCAAAGTAAATTCTGCCAATGTTATATAAACATTTACGGTTTTTAGTAAACTAAGAATTTACAATACTAATTTTAATTTTGCACCCTTCTTGTGTTTCATTGGGAATAGTATAAAAGATGTGTACCGATTTTTTTTTTGACGCTTTTGTAATTTCGAAGTCGCCTTTTGTAGAACGAGATATTTTTCAATATTTCATGCCAAGCTTTTTTTTTAATGTTTTCATATTTCATTGCACAGTAAAGGCCATAATAAAGCACATGTTTTTCGTCATACGTATTTATCGTTTTCATTCTGCACCCTGTTTGAATCTTTCAATGTCCAGGTTTTCATGCTTGCAGTTGCTGAGCTTTATGGCACATTTTGTGAGCGACTCTTGATTTTGATGTTCATGTGAGATTTTGTAGGCAACTAATATTTCTCTGAAGTTTCACATTTTTCCGTGACAAAACAGATGAGTGATTATGTATGTTAAATGACTAAAAAGAGATTAACTTGCAGAGCATATTGGGTTCTAGTTCTTTGTTGAAATCTTTTGTTCTTGTTTAGTTCCCTTTTTATTATTTCTTTCTAGCCCCATATGCCATTTTCCTATTTCCTGCCTCATGACAGCAGGGTGCAGCTCTATTATCACCTTCACAGAGCTGTCTGCAAATGTGAGAGGCAATTCGATTTTGCTCAACCACAGGGAGAGTGGATTAGAAAAACTACAGAATATACAGAAATTGACTAGACTGTTTTCTGCTTTAAAATACTGCTGAGGTGTCTTGTTTGAGCATGTACTTCCATTGTAATGTAGAATAAAACGATAATAAAGCATGATTTATGGGAGTTTTATTATTTTTATACAGTCAGAGTAGCAATTGTATTTCTTCCTAAAATGCATATTTATTTTTTGTACGTGAAGGCCCCTTGCGCAAGTCATGCAACAGAATATTCAAAATGTTCTTGTAATATCAAGCCAGTTTTATATTGCTGTCACTTTGATTCATTCACAAATCAAATATTATGGCCGAACCGTTCTTGACACCCGAACCTTATCTACCTAATTCGGGGCTTTCTCTTAACCATATTTCCATCATGTTCTCAACTGCAGGGATGAGAGCAGGTTTGGAGATTGTTAATAGGAGAAATGGACTGCTTGTATGATACACTTGTCAGTTGTAGAGGTTAGGAATGTGCCTCTCTGATTTTCTGATTTCCATAATGTTATGCACATTTAATTATGTCTGTTTTCAGTTAGTGTAAATGCTAGCTTATTTTCCCCATGGTCACAAAAAACACACAACAAACAGAACGTGTGTAGTGTTGTCCAAATTGTAATGTTTTCATTTATAAACCATGCTGAGCATTTTTTTCTGCCAACAATTGGGGGGGGGGGGGTTGGGGTATATTTTTGGGCGTTTCCTTCAAACTCATTTTGGTTGTGACAGATCTGTTCTGCAACGTTTATTGTAAGCATATATTATGCTCTCAGAAAAAGCATCCAAGGCTTTTCTTGACTCCCACCTCTGAACGTAAAGGTTCAGCTCATGCCATAGAGTGGAAGAGACTTCTGTACTACTGAATTGCTGCGAAAACCTAGTTGTTGAGGAGGTAAGGGCATTAGCTTGGATTGGCTGAATGTGCTCTTGATACTCAACGATATCTGTAAGAGGCTACCTGTTTATTTTTTCTGAATGAAGTAGAAGATTACATAAACTGTTTAGAATTAATAATGCTAACCTGAACAGAATTGATTTGTGAACCCATAGATTTTGCAAACAATGTTTTATGTGCTGAAATCCACTTGCTTCAGAGTCCTGCAACCGCGACTCAGATCTGTTTAGGTGGTGCATATACACGTTTCGAATGGATTGTGTCCTCCAACGTATTCCACATCTCAGCCATGTAATGTCCACAGCTGTGCTGCTTTGGAAATTTTTCGGCAGAGGGTGTCGTGCGTCGATGACGTCGGCTTGATGCCAATCGAAGGCCTCCGTCGAGGGTGACATCCTCAGATGTTATAAGTAGGATGCACGGCGCCGTAGCCTCATTTCCATTTTTTCCACAAATGTGTTTGCTTCCAGAACTTGGTGCGCCTCGTGTTATCTACTTCGATAATGTCTTCTTCTACCTCTCCGACCCCGCTGTTGGGCTTTAATAAATGCAGGGACTGTATGTCCAAGATGTCCATCACGGACCCATACCGTATCTGCTTATGGTGTCTGGGTGAGAGCCACGACACCGATGACTGCTTGAAGTGCCAGTCGTTGACTACCAAGGCCTTGCGGGAGCATAAGGGAAAGTTGCAGGTAGGTCGGTTATCCAAACCCCATAAATCCAAGAAGTCTACTTATCTTTCCACCAATGACTCGAGGAGTGACTCTCCCTGTCAGAGGGAGTCCAGGGGATCTCTATCCTGGAGTGTTTCTCACCACTCCTCGTCGAGGCACTCCCGAAAGCAGCGTCATTGGTTGCCTTCCCAGTCCTCGTCGGATGATGTCTCTGCGAGGAAAGTGGCTAGCCCCATTTAAGTCCTCTACTCCGGAGGAGTGGGAGGTATTCAGGGAGAAAATGTTGAAGATTTTTCAATCTTGGTGCACTGCCCCGTTCACGCCTTCGGTTGAAGCCGGCGCGGAACGGTCTCAGTTCAGCGTTTGCACGACTTTGGGCCCGGGCGGTCGGTGCGATAAACATCGGGAACCTTTGAGGTTCTGTTCGGACAAAGCTCCGGTAGATCAGTAGATCGCCAGAGACGTGCCAGATCCAGGTCGAGGTCTGTGTCCCTGGCGAGACCGTCGAAGTCTAGGAAGGTGTTGACCCCCCTCTGCGCTGTGCCCATCGAGTGCGGGTGTTGGGGCTTTGCCCTCGGCCAGGCCCTCTAAACCTTCAGCGCCATTGTCGATGCCGAAGCAGTCGGCGCCATCGGGGCCTACAGGTCTAAATATGCTGGTGGAGGCCCCTAGAGCTGTGGAACCTCAGAGAAAGGCTCTAAGACTGTGAGGTCCCCTCTTGGCTCCAGGTCTACTCCTGTACCTAGGAGGTAGTTCTTGAACTCTCTACAAGATGGCTATAAGGATGAGGAGAGGTCTGATGTGGAGTTGGAGCCTTTTGATGCTCTTGGTGACGCTCCCGACATGGTTTTCTCTGAGGACAGTCAATTGGAGGATCTGCGTCAGTCTTTACATGACGCCAGTGGCCGGGAGACATCTCCTGAGATGGTGTTTGGCAGGCCAGAGCCTGGGGCTCATGCCGAGTCCTCCTATAGGAGGTTGATGTCAAGGGTTACGGAGTACCTGTGGTGGTCCGGCCCTCCAGTTGAATTTGATCAGGATGACTTGACAGACATTTTAGATCAGGATCTGCCCACTGATCCAGTGTTGCCTTTTCATGTGGCGTTACAGAAAAGGGTGGCTGCTGCTTGGAACACCCCAGAGTCTCTTCCGGCGGTCAACAAGTCGTTGATTAAGATATACCACCCATCCTGTAGCGACCCCAGCTACCTATCCACTCACCCTACTCCTGAGAGTTTGGTGGTTCAGGCAACCACGGCCACCTAGAGGCAGGCGGCATACCCTACCATCCCTCCAAATAGGGACGACAAGCGCTTCGATGGATGGGCAAGCAAGGTATTTTCGGCTGGGAGTATGGCCCTTAAATTGGCCAACTCCACATGTGCCTTGGCCAAATTTTCGCACACTCTGTGGAATTGTCTCTCTGGCGGCTGAGCATATTCCCGAAGGGGAAGAAAGGGATGGGTTCCTTGCTATTGTGCAGGATGGCAAGGATGTCATGTGTGAATCCCTTCAGTCTGGGTTGGACACAGCAGACCGTATCAGCCGGTCCATGGCTGCGAGCACCGTGATTCGCAGGTTTGCGTGGTTGCGGAAGTCGGGATTTGCACCAGACGTGCAGGCCTGTCTTCTCAACATGCCCTTAGACGGCTCTCATTTGTTTGGCAGCAAGGCTGACGGGAGCCTTGAGAGGTTGCAGACCTCCAAAGCAGCTGCTAAATCTTTGGGCGCAGCTGTGCGTCAACCTCCGACTTTCCGTCCTAGGGGACAGCAGTGGAGGGGCTCATTTAGTTACTACTCCTCTTTTGGTAGAGCGAGAGCAGCAGCCAGTCAAAGGGGCAACCATAAGGTTTTTCGTGGTGGACAGGGACGAGGTGCCAAAGCCGCTCAAGCAGCTGCCTCTTTGCCTTCAGGCGCTGCCGCAGCTGCTCTGACACTGCTATGAGGCCAGGTCTCATTGTTCGCCGGTTGAGGGCATACTGTCTCATCATCTAGAAGAGTGGCGAGTCATTAGTTCAGATGCGTGGGTTCTGGAAACAATAGCCCACAGCTACTGCCTTCCTGAATCGGCCTCACGACAATCCACCAGGGAAACTCTTTGAAGGTTCTGGATCCGCTCCTTGTGCAGGAAATCTTAACCCTGCTGGAGAAAGGCGCTATATAACTAGTGCCTGTGGCTGAGAAGAACAAGGGCTGGTATTCCCCATATTTTTTGATTCCCAAGAAAAACGGATGACTGAGACCCATCTTGGACTTGCGTCGCTTGAAAAAGTTCCTCAGGTAGGACAAGTTCAAGATGGTCACTCTTTCTCAGGTCCTTCAGGCCCTTAGACTTCAGGATTGGTTGGTGTGATTGGACCTACAGGATGCTTATTTTCATGTGCCAATCCATCCAAAGCACAGAAAATACCTCAGGTTCGCCGTTGGCAGCTCTGGTCCTGCCATTCAGGTTGAAGTTCATGGTGGTGGTGGCAGCATATCTCAGGAGAGGGGGTGGGGGGGGTTACGTCTACCCCTACCTGGACGACTGGCTGATCCGAGAGCGTTCTCCCGACCAGGCCTTGGATCATCTCAGCCTCACCTGCCACTCCTTTCACAAGCTGGGCTTCTCCTCAATTTCAAGAAGTCGCATACGACACCTTCCAAACAGCTCCAGTACATCGGGGCCGTGTTGGACACATCCTTGGAAGTGCTCGCCTCCCAAGGTGAGGGCTCATCACATTGTCCAGATGGTTGACCCGTTTCAACATGTCCAGAGTCTCCCGGCTTTCAAATTCTTAAGGTTGCTTGGCCTCATGGCATCCTGCATTTTTCTGGTGCCAGAGGCCAGACTGCGAATGAGATCCTTCCAATGAGCTCTCAGGACGCAGTGGTCCAAATTCTCAGGCAAGATGTCGGATCTTCTGCAGATTCTGCTCAAGGTCTCACAGGATCTTCTGTGGTGGGCCAGCGACGTGAATCTGATGAAGGGAGAGGCGTTTTTGCAACCGTGGCCGGAGGTGACAATGGTGACTGATGCTTCCCTCACAGGATGGGGAGCTCACACCAATGAGCTGACCACCAGCTGTCGTTGGTCTCCGTCGGAGTCCAGACTTAACATAAATCTTTTGGAGCTGAGGGCCATCAGGCTAGCCCCGAAGGCTTTTCTGCTGTTTGTACGCGGGAAGAGTGTCCTGATCATGACAGACAACACAGTGCCCATGCATTACCTCAACAAAAAGAGGGCTATACGGTCGCTCTCACTGTGCAGAGAGGCGATGCAGCTCAGCTCTGGGCAATACAGCAAAGAATCTCACTCTCTGCAGTTTCTCTGGCCAGAGAGGAGAATGCGGCGGCGGATGCTCTGAGCAGGCAAAGCACTGTCTCCCACGAGTGGGAGTTACCTCAGGAAGTCCTTCAAGAGATCTTTGCCCTTTGCAAACCCCTCAAGTGGATCTGTTCGTGACAGGTGCCAACCGGAGGTGCGAGGCATATTGCTCAGAGGAATTTCCCTAGAGGGGAGCGCTAGGGGATGCGTTCGTCGTGGATTGGTCATTCCCACTTCTGTACGCGTTTCTGCCGGTTCCCGTCATTCCTCAGGTTGTAAAGCGGTTCCGGAGGTTCAGGTCCCACAAGAGCCTAATTGACTACCCCTAGGGAGGGTATTGTGGAGCAGGCTCCCTTACCCACCCTCCCAGGGCGCTTCCCCTTGGGGAGAAGGGACAAATTCTCTCGATTTGCCATAATTCGAATTCTCTTTGCTCTGTGATTGGTTTTTGTAACGCTCACCTGATTCCCACGGAGGCGCAGGTCTGGCTTCGAGTGCTGATGCTTCTTCAATGGTGAAGCGCAGGACTCTGAAGATGGACAGGAAGGGCCCTCTACTCTTGCTTCTCCGGCTCGCAGGAATATTCACCTGTGCGTGAAAAGGGAGTATTACCTACTGATCGAGTTATGCTCAAGCCTCCCACCCTCTTCCAACCCTCCACGATTCCCCGTGAAGTCTCATTTTAGGGTCAGGAAGGATGAGCTCTCCATCCTGCTTCTGATGCAGGGGCGCGTTGAAACCCAGTTACTTCACTGGATTGAGGATTGATGGGAGTTCAGGTAAGCTTGACTATTCAGGTAAGGCTCCGTAAAAGTTCTGTTGCAAGTTCAAAAGTCCAAGCTTAATAATAATGTTCATTGTCTTTTTGCAGCAAGCGCTAATGCTTATGTCTTTTTTCCCCTTAGGGGCCGGGGTTCGGAATGCCGGAGATATGGCGCCGACCCGAAGTGAAACGTGCAGTTCCAGTTCCAGTAAATGGCAGGTAGTTCTGGATGAGCGCTCGGGAACTGTCTTTGCATATGCTCATTCAATGTCTGTCTTTTTTCCCCATAGAGGCCGGGGTCCGGAAAATGCCTGGAAGCGGCAAGACCCGAAATGAAATGGGAATGACCCAACAGGTAAGTCTTCTTCCCTTCCTTCTCTCACCTCTTATTCTTGTCTTTTTCTCTAGGCTCTGGGAAGTGGCTGTGTATCCGGATGATCGCTGCTGAAGATGGAGGAACCCAGGAAAGGTGAGTGAAATGTAGCGCTGCAGCGATCATAACGAAATGCTTTTAAAAATGTCTTCCCTTTCAGGATCGTCGGTGATGTCTCCGTGGTGCAGATTTAGCTGGTAAGGTCTCTTGTCTCCCTTTGCAGGTGACCCAGGATGCTGACAGGCGTGGCTGAAGTCCAGATGCAGGAGCTGACACGGTGAGGGTCCAGCTGCGAGGAGCAGAACAACGCGAAGCGTGAGTTGCTGATCGGGTGTGGTTTAAATAGCTTTGGAAGAAGTTCCAAGTGTGTATCCTTCCTCCGATCAGGTATGTATCCTTCCCCGACCACACCCGGGTGGAAAGTAATCCCCACAGGTAAAGTAGTTCCATTCAGGCCTCAAGAGGGCCTGGATGTGGCCGCATGGTCTGCATCAGGTAAGTGCACATTAAAACACTTGAACACATGTCTAGCTTTATGAGCCTGGCACCTAAGGCGCCAGGACAGGGGTCCAACATGAGACTGGCGCCTAAGGCGCCAGGACTGCGTCCAAAGGGCCCCAGCTTGGGCCCGCTGGCACTCCCCTGGGGGAAATGATGCCTGCCTCTGGGGTTGCTGGGTCGGACCTGGCTCCTTGGAGGTAGGCATCATGACAGTACCCACCCCCTCAAGGCCCCTCCCAAGGTTCTTCCCTCCGGGGGTTTTGGCTTGTTCGGAAATCTCCGGTGAAACCTTTGTACTAATCGAGGTGCGTGGACATGGTTACTAGGCTCCCACGATCTCTCCTGAGGTCCATATCCATTCCAGTCAACAAGATAGAAGAGTTTCGACTTTAACACCTTGGAGTCTAAAATGTCTTTAACTTCGAATTCTAATTCCCCTTCAATTTGAACTGGATCTGGAGGCTTGGACAATCGGGTTCCTGGTTGTACGGGCTTCAAAAGTGATGCATGAAAAACTGGATGTATACGCATGTTGGACGGTAGATCCAGTTTAAAGGCCACTGGGTTGATTATAGCCTTGATGGGATAAGGTCCTATGAATCTGGGATTGAAGGTTCGCGGGCCCTTGAGGGATAAGTGTTTAGTTGTTAGCCATACCTGGGCTCCTACTTGGTAAGGCGGAGTTTTACTCCGGTGCAAATCTGCGTTTTCTTTATACTTTTTCTTGGCTTGCTGTAAATGAGTTGCAGCTTCTTTGAAGGCTCGGGTTATTGTGGAATGCAGATGATTTACTGCAGGCATTTCCAGGGTCAGAGGTGGATCTAGGTCAGAGGTCCGAGGATGGTGACCATACAAAGTATAAAAGGGGGTTTGTCCGGTTCCAGAATGCACTGAATTGTTGTATGCATATTCTGCGATCCAAAAGATGTCTTTCCAATTTAACTCGGATTGGTGTAACATGCACCGAAGATATTGCTCGAGAGTCTGATTGGTTCTCTCGGTTTGTCCGTCGGTCTGGAGGTGGTGGCTGGTGGATAACCGCACATCTATTTGTGCTAGTTGGCAACACTTCTTCCAAAAATGGGAGATAAATTGACTTCCACGATCCGAGACTAATATGGAAGGGAAACCATGTATGCGAACTACATTCTCCAGGAATTCCTTGGCCAAGGTGGAAGCAGAAGGCAAACCCTTTAAAGGGATAAAGTGGGCCATTTTGGTGAATAGGTCCACAATTACAAGGATTGTGTTGTAACCAGCACAAGGAGGCAGGTCGGTTATAAAGTCAATTGACAGGGTGTGCCATGGCGCCGGTGGAATATCCAAGGGTTGAAGTAGGCCGGCTGGCCTTTTCTTTTGAGCCTTGTTTTGGGCGCAAATTCCGCAAGACAGAACAAAAGACTTTGTCTTTTCTCCAAGAAGGCCAACAGAAGTGACGTTTAATTTTTTCCTCTGTTTTAGCGATACCAGGATGTCCTTCCATTAAAGATTCATGATGATGGGCAATAACAAGTTCTTGCAATTCTTTACTTGGCAGAAACAACCGCTCCTGGAAGTAGGGTAAGTCATCCTTAACGGTGTAATGAGGACCCTTCTGACTCCATTCCAGTAAGGTTGAAGAGTCTAGAAGTTGTTTTACTTGCGTTTGGATGTCCTCAATAGTGTGCAATGAGGTTAAGCCTAAGATTCTTTGCTCAGGTATGATGGGCATAGGTTCTAAGCTCGAATTAGGTACTTCGATGCCAATCCGGGATAAGGCGTCCGCTTTTCCATTCTTGCAGCCAGGGCGATAGGTAATTACAAAATCAAATTCCGCAAAGAATAGAGCCCAGCGGAGTTGTCGTGAAGATTGAGCTTTGGCCGTTTTTAAATACTGTAAGTTTCTGTGGTCCGCAATTACGGTGATGGTGTGTCTTGCCCCGAGAAGGTAGTGACGCCAAGCCTTGAAAGCAGATTTGATGGCCAGTAACTCTTTATCGGTAATTGCGTAGTTGATTTCAGGAGGAGAACATTTTCTGGACCAAAAGGCCACTGGGTGTAGTTGGTTAGTTTTTGGGTCTCTTTGCGACAGGACAGCTCCCATGGCCGAACTGGATGCATCGGTTTCCACTATGTACGGGAGATCTGGGTGCGGGTGCTTCAATACAGGTGCAGAGGTGAATTTGGTTTTCAGGTCCTGGAAGGCTTGTTCGGCCTCAAGAGTCCATTCGAAGTGTTTGTTTTTCTTTAGGAGAGCGGTGATGGGTTGGACTATTCGGGAAAATTCCGGGATGAATCTTCGATAGAAATTGGCAAAGCCGAGCATGCTCTGAACTCCCTTCACCGAGCTTGGAGATGGCCATTTGAGGATGGCGTCCACCTTTCGCGAGTCCATTCGGACTCCTTGAGGTGTCAGGATGAATCCGAGAAACTCAACTTCTGTGGTATGAAAAACGCATTTTTTGAGTTTTGCAAATAGTCTGTGCTGGCGCAGTTTCTCAAGAACTGCCCTAACATGTTTTCTGTGATCAGATTCTGAAGAAGAGTACACCAGGATGTCGTCAATGTAAACAATGACACAGACATCGATAAGTTCCCGAAGAACATCATTCATAAAGTACTGAAAGGCGGCAGGTGCATTGCACAAACCGAAGGGCATCACCTGATATTCGAAGAGCCCAAACTTGGTGCTGAATGCAGTCTTCCATTCGTCGCCTTCTTTTATGCGCACCAGGTGATAAGCTCCTCCGAGATCTAACTTGGTGTACACACAAGCGTCTTTCACCTGGTCGATAAGCTCAGGGATCAAGGGCAGAGGATAACGATTCTTAATCGTTATTTGATTTAGGGCGCGATAGTCTATACACGTTCTAAGGTCGCCTTCTTTTTTCGGCACGAAGAACAGAGCTGAAGAGACAGGACACTTGGACGGGCGAATAAAACCATTGGCTAGGTACTGATCTAAATACTGACGCAAATGCAGGTTCTCAGGTTCCGTAAGAGCATAAATCCTATTACAAGGTAGTTGAGCATTGGGTACCAGATCGATTTGGCAATCATAAGACCGATGGGGAGGTAACGCGTTAGCCTGTTCTTTCTGAAAAAACGTCTTGGAATTCTTGGTATTCTGACGGTAGCTGTACAGGGGTGGAAGTTGCTGAGGCTAGACCCATAGCTGGATTTCTTGGATAACAAGTTGGTTCACAATCAGGAAGGCTCATCTTCTTTGCTCGCAAGTCAATTCTGGGATTATGTGTTTCTAACCAAGGAATTCCAAGAATTACTTGAAATTGTGGGGCCTTGATCACATCAAACACGATTGCTTCCCGATGTCCATCCTGACCCACCAGTGTCACTTCAACAGTGGAATGCGTTACAGGCCCTGAGGCTATTTCGGTTCCATCTACTGTAGTAATGACATCTTGGGTTACTTTCGGGCGGAGAGGAAGCTTAATCCTGGAAGCCAATTCACGGTCTATGTAATTTCCAATAGCTCCACTGTCGATGTATGCTTTTATAGCATGCAACTGCTGAGGCTTTGGGTCCATGAGCACCATTGGCATGACAAAATGCGAGGTCAAAGAGTTAGTTTTCAAGCTCAGCAAGCGGACCCCTACGCTTGCCGGGCTAGGTCGTTTCCCGAATCAGGTGTCACTAATTCGTTATCAGTAGCTCCAACCACCTTCTTAAGTGGTTTATAACTGGACAATTTCGAAGAAAGTAACCGGAAGTCCCGCAATACAGACAGTTGCATTTGCCGCCTTCTCTCTCGTTCTTTCTGCGTTAATGGTCCTTTAACACCACCGATTTGCATAGGTTCAGATACGTCGGTACTCTTGGAGTTAGCGTGGGTTTTGATCGGTGCTCGGTTTTCATACTTGAACCAATCTGCTTTTCTATTTTGAAGTCTGTGATCAAGTTGAACCACCAAGTCAATGTAGTCTGCACAGACCTGGGGTGGGTTTACTATCTGAGCTAGAACATCCTTAAGCTCTCCGCGCAGGCCTCGATGAAACAATGTGATCCTTTTGCTTTCTGGCCATCCAGTTTCCACAACCAGTCTGTTAAAGGTGGCTATGTAGGACAGACGATCCTGATTACCTTGTCGTAAGGATAGCAGTTCGTTATCAAGGGCCTTTCCTTGAGAGTGTCGAGCGAACAATCTTTCCATGCTGGCCTAGAAGCCCTGAAAATTCTGGAGAATGGGATCATCCTGATTTACCAATGGAATAGACCAATCAGCAGCACTGCCACTGAGGTACGATAGTATAAAGGCTACCTTGGTCTGGTCGTTAGGGAAGGCTCCGGGTCTGCATAGAAAGTGTAAACGACATTGGTTCATAAAGACGGCATATTTCTTGGGATCCCCCGCAAAACGTTCAGGCGGGGCCAAAGGCATGTGTCCAGGTAGATTAATTTGTACCGGGTTACTCAAATCCATTGATGTGGAAATGTCTCCGGAATTAGGTAAAGGAGTGTGCCCTGCCTGGGCCTGTAATAACCTTTTGGCTAGGTCATCTGTTCTTTCCTTGGATAAGATCAGTTCTCTTTTGAGAGCGATAGTCTCCTGGCGGGCTGAGTGCACCTCCGCCCGTAATTCCCCCAAAAGCTGGGCCAGCTGGTCAGTCTCGGAAGTCTCCATAGCCCCCGGGTGGGAAATTGTGGGTAGTCTTCGCGTTCTGTAACGCTCACCTGATTCCCACGGAGGCGCAGGTCTGGCTTCGAGTGCTGATGCTTCTTCAATGGTGAAGCGCAGGACTCTGAAGATGGACAGGAAGGGCCCTCTACTCTGGCTTCTCCGGCTCGCAGGAATATTTCCCTGTGCGTGAAAAGGGAGTATTACCTACTGACTGAGTTATGCTCAAGCCTCCCACTCTCTTCCAACCCTCCACGATACCCTTCCACGATTCCCTGTGCAGTCTCACCTTAGGGTCAGGAAGGATGAGCTCTCCATCCTGCTTCTGATGCAGGGGCGCGTTGAAACCCAGTTACTTCACTGGATTGAGGATTGATGGGAGTTCAGGTAAGCTTGACTATTCAGGTAAGGCTCTGTAAAAGTTCTGTTGCAAGTTCAAAAGTCCAAGCTTAATAATAATGTTCATTGTCTTTTTGCAGCAAGCGCTAATGCTTATGTCTTTTTTCCCCTTAGGGGCCGGGGTTCGGAATGCCGGAGATATGGCGCCGACCCAAAGTGAAACGTGCAGTTCCAGTAAATGGCAGGTAGTTCTGGATGAGCGCTCGGGAACTGTCTTTGCATATGCTCATTCAATGTCTTTGTCTTTTTTCCCCATAGGGGCCGGGGTCCGGAAAATGCCTGGAAGCGGCAAGACCCGAAATGAAATGGGAATGACCCAACAGGTAAGTCTTATTCCCTTCCTTCTCTCACCTCTTATTCTTGTCTTTTTCTCTAGGCTCTGGGAAGTGGCTGTGTATCCGGATGATCGCTGCTGAAGATGGAGGAACCCAGGAAAGGTGAGTGAAATGTAGCGCTGCAGCGATCGTAACGAAATGCTTTTAAAAATAATGTCTTCCCTTTCAGGATCGTCGGTGATGTCTCCGCGGTGCAGATTTAGCTGGTTAAGGTCTCTTGTCTCCCTTTGCAGGTGACCCAGGATGCTGACAGGCGTGGCTGAAGTCCAGATGCAGGAGCTGACACGGTGAGCGTCCAGCTGCGAGGAGCAGAACAACGCGAAGCGTGAGTTGCTGATCGGGTGTGGTTTAAATAGCTTTGGAAGAAGTTCCAAGTGTGTATGCTTCCTCCGATCAGGTATGTATCCTTCCCCGACCACACCCGGGTGGAAAGTAATACCCACAGGTAAAGTAGTTCCATTCAGGCCTCAAGAGGGCCTGGATGTGGCAGCATATTCTGCATCAGGTAAGTGCACATTAAAACACTTGAACACATGTCTAGCTTTATGAGCCTGGCGCCTAAGGCGCCAGGACAGGGGTCCAACATGAGCCTGGTGCCTAAGGCGCCAGGACTGCGTCCAAAGGGCCCCAGCTTGGGCCCGCTGGCACTCCCCTGGGGAAAATGATGCCTGCCTCTGGGGTTGCTGGGTCGGACCTGGCTCCTTGGAGGTAGGCATCATGACAGTTTTGTGTTAATGGTGTGCAGTCAAAAAGTTGAAACAAAGTCGAATATCGAAAAAAAAGTCAGAAAAAAAGTCGAATGTCTTATTTTTTTTATTTATATGTATTTATTTGGGTTTAGTAAGTAAAAAAAAGGGGTAAAATAAACGGGGTTTGGGGGGGAACCCCCCCATTTCGAAAAAAAAGTAATAAACAAATTCGACTTTTTTTTTCGACATTATTTTTTCTATATTTTGACTTTCAACATTATTGCTTTCGATTTAATGACTATAAACCCTCTTAAATGCCATCTTTGAATTGCTCTGGATGGTGGAATTCACAGGTCCGTACTCTGAATGCCTCTCCGGGTGGGATCAGAGGTCACCTGAGATGTGGTTTACAGAGCGCTAGATTTACCAGCCCCTCGCCAGTTAACGTTCTAGAATCTGCTGCGTGTGTTCCACAGATAAAGTGGGTTTTTCGATTTTGTTTTGGTCTTTCAAGCACTTCTTCTTTCACTTCGAAAACCATTGCGAGGTTGCGGTTTGGAATGAAGGTGAAGAGCTCCCTGTGTCTCGGCTCTGCTGTGTCCCTCGTCTCCTAGGAACAATTATAGTTTATGGCCCTCATTACAAGTCAGGCGGTGGACCATGGTGCTATTAGCACCATGGTCCATGCCGGATTCCGCCATGGTGGATGGCAGAATTACCGCCCCATTCCAAGGTGAGTGGGGCGGTAATTCCCCATTCACCATTTTTGCCCCATAGGGCATAATGGGGATGGGGAAGGCGCTAATTACGGCACCGTAAGTTACGGTGCCGTAATTAGCACCAAGGTCGCTTAGCGCCTTGGACTTTAACGCCTGCAAAAAGCAGGCGTTAAAGTGTGAATCAGGCGTTAAGGGTTAACAGCGCCGTTAAACCCTTAACGCCTGACTTGTAATGAGGGCCTATGAATCCTTGCAGCACCTTTCGTTGGTCTAATCTTTCTTTCATAGTCTTTGATGCATTCTAGGATTCGTTCACCTAAACCTTCTCTGCCTCTGTATTATCGAATCGATGAGTGCTGCGTCCCATGTAGAGTAGTGATAATATGGGAACCCACCTAGTCCACCCTCAGGAATGCACATCAAGTAGGGCGGGGCCAACCCTGTCCTAAGCAGCCCTTCTACCCTTGCATGTAAGGACAAGGAGTTCTGGCAACACAAATTCATGCCTATACATTTAAAATGTTATGAACTGCAGAAGCCAAAACTATTGACTTTTAAATGCTTGTTTATTATCCTGAGTGCAGTATTCATCATGATGAGCTTGGCTAATGTAAAATCAAGATAGTCGGCAAGATTTCTTTTTTTAAAAAGGACTGCCTCTTTATTTTGATGTCTATTCAGTAAGATGGAAAACATTAGTTTTTTGCTCTTAACTCATTGACCGTTTTTTTCCTCTTTATTTAGTTTTATTTCGTGAACATCATAATCATTACATGAGTACGAAAAAAAAATATACACATTCTCCCATCACCTATTAACTGTATAAGCCATAAGTATAGACCAACCCACCCACCCTTGAGCCCCCATAGTAAGACACCACAAACAGACCCTCACAAGACAGAACAACCAGACCCCTCTCTTCCCTCGACCCCACGATCAATTCTCAGTAATACCTACAATACCACAACCTGGACCTTATCCATACATTTCATTAAATGTCCCCCATCTTTCCACATATTCCGTCTAATTGACAGTTTAGATAAATTGGTAGTGGAATACAGAGAATAAATGTTGATGGTGCAATAGCTCAGTAGTCTTTGTATCCAACTTATCGAACAAAGTGCAAACTGTTGGATATGCCCTTAATGTGATTTGTTAAATGTTTATAATTGGTTTGGACATTAAAAAGTAGGTTTAAACACATAGTTGGTTATTGACTGTGACAAAAGCCATTCAATAAGGTGCAACAATGAATGTTAGTAAGTATGTAGGTTGGGCTTTATCGTTTTAGTAGAAAAACATAAATGCGTCCGAGCTCATGATGCAGAAAATACAGATTTTCAAGCTTGCATTGAAAGCGTGATGGTTCTCGGAGACTGCTGTGCACATGGTTGACTCAGAGGGAGGGCAAGTGGGTGCAAAAATTCAAGTTGCAATCTTCTAAGCAGCCATAAGTCACTCTGCATCACAAAACTGTGTACATTGCACATCAATTCTTACTTGCCAAAAGTAAAATATCAATAGCCACTAGCTAGGGGCGAGCGTACATTTTTCACCCATCTAGACTGTTCCAGGGGGCAGGTGCTATCATCAAGGCTCTGCATCCTATCCTTGCACAAAACGATTAAACTAAAAAACAATGATTCCATGTTTGTACTTGCAGGACACAATTATCAAATCTGAATTTGTAATCGAGGACTTGAAATGGCACATAGAGGGCCGTAACCTGGATTATAAATTTCACTGGCACGTTGTAAAAAGTGCAGCTAATGTGTAAACTTGGTAGCATGCAGATAAAGACCAGTGATGAAACCAAAATCAACCTTTTAAACTACCTGCAAACAATGCGCCAAGTTGCCATGATCCATCAACATGTTGATGGTATTTGGTAGCTTACAGAAGTAGTTGAGATGTAAAGATCTTTTTTCGAGACCTGCAGAGGGTGACCAGAGTATGCCAACCTTCATTTACCCCAATTGAGCGGATTTATAGGAGGAGTTTTTAATGAGAGCTTGGCAATGACTTTGGAAATTACCCTTTTAGTAGCTCTGCCTGTGTTTTAATTAAGGAATTCGCTTTAAACTACCAGGTCCATACCTCTTCATAGTGTATGCCACCTGCATTTAAACCACAACTTCTTCCTCCACGTGTACACAGAGCTGATTGAGCACAGACGCAGGCCAGTCGTCTATTGGACTGTGTCTTAAATTGATTAATGCTGGATTACTTTTAACCCCAGTATATGGAGATGTTACCTTCTGGAGATTTTTATGCTAATATTGAGGTTGGGAAGCGATAAACAGAGGGCGAGAGGCGTTTCAGGGACAGTGCTATATAAATTCAAATGCTCTTATTCTCCAGCATGGGATCCTTCATGGATTCACATGCACATGAATATTCCCCATCCTGCTGGGACTCCTCTAAAATTAAAGCAGTTTAGCTTTAAAACTTAAACTGCTCATCACTTAAGCCTAGTGCTGTCACTTTGGGTCATACTGCCTCAGCCAATGGCACCAGTCCTCCTTGCTCCACCCCTGGTGGCCATCTTTGGATTTTTTAAAGCACGTTTCATGTTGGGAGTGCTTGCGTTTCGCTGCTCGAATTATCAACTTTTTCATCTGTTTTTTGGTATATCTTCAACCATCATCGGTCCCATCTGGGACAGCCGGTAGTGAGGATCCATTGCCGTGGAAGATCTGGACATCAGAAGATACTCTAGCCGAGAGAGGCCTTCTACTCGACTGTGAGGTCTCCTCCACACCAACATGACGGGCACCAGCAAGAAGAGCTTTTTCAGGACCTGCTTGAAGTGTTGCCTCAAGAATATTTTTGTGGACGATCGACAAAAAAAATGTATATATTGCCTGCACCCAGACCACGATGTGGACGCCTGCTCCATTTGCCAATGTTTCTCCACAAAGACATAGAAGTTTCGCCATAGAAGGTTGGTGACTTGGCTAGAGAAGGGTGCCAGGGCCTCTGACTCAACCTCAGTGCAAAGTCATTCCTGTCGGGGTCGGCCCATCTATGGAAAAAACTTCCTCTCGTGAGGACACTTCCCTGGGGAAGAAACCAAAAAAGGGACATGGGCTTAAGTCGCCCACCTTGACTGCCCTGCCATCGATGGCTGCCAGGACCCCTGTGTTTGTGTTGTCGATGGCTTTGTCCACAATACCAGGGCCCATTCGCACCACAGCCACAACTGTATTGTCACCCTCTTGAAAACTGCATCCGTTGACAGCCACATCGACAACAACATGGTCGATGTCACCCTCGACGAGTCACAATCAAAAATCGTTTCAATCTACCATGACGGTGCTGTCTATGATTAAATCGTTGACCACCTCGTCCACAGTTATGACCATCGTGTCCAGGGTTGCGTTGACTCCCAGGCCATCGCCCACAGCAACAACACAAGCTCCTGTGATCGGTTCTTTTGCGAAGAGTGCTACTAAGGAGCCGGAGGTGCTGCCAGCACTCTTTTTGCCCCGACAATCAAAGGCAAAACCAATATGTTCTGTGGTGCCTATGGCCACTGCTACACCACCTGTCCAAATGCTACAGGAGGATAGCATGTCGGAAGAGGAGCAGCTGGAGGCTTTATTTTTGGATCTGGAGGAGATAGAGGAGTAACCTGATCTTTTTCTACAAGCACCATGGCAATCCGTGCCATATCCAGCGCCTCATCAACCGGTGCATCCATCATGTCCATCTTCTGCACCCGCTGCTGTGCCTACAGGTCCCATGGCAACACCAGTGGCACCTAGAGATTTGTTGTTGGACATTGTTGGACACCTTGTCCACTTTGCAAACCTTGTGATGGAACTGCAACAGCACTAACCTCCTTCGGCCCCTCAAGGTGCCCCTAGTCGGAGCCCTCCAGCAGTGATTTCACTGGATGATAGAATTCATCAGCCCCTCCTTGACCAGCGTCTAGGTTGCTAGGCCCAGTGTCTGCTCTCACAGACACAGATACCAGTCCCGATACAGGCACGTCTCAGGGCACTGTGAGAAACCTGAAGGTGTCTCACCCGCTAGTCCCTGGGGATCTGTCATCCAGTTGGCCAGGACACGGCCATCGCTTTTGGATCCAGTTCCTGGGGGTGGACCAGTGGGGGGGGGGGGGAGATCACCTAGATGAGGGGTCTTCGGGGAGTGGAAGTGGGACACCAGAGGGTGAGAAGCGGTATCCCCTTGTAACACCTTGTCCCATCCTACCAGGTAGGATACCTAGGAACTGAACGCCCCCAAACCCCCTTTTCCAGACACACAAACTTTCTCAACACAAACACTTTCATCGCGCTTCCCCACACATATTAAAGGCGGAGCACAAAAGCTTACTGAGCGATGCAAAACATACAAGGAAACAGTACCAAAATTACAGTTTAATACAAGGAGAAAGACGGCGGGCCGGAGAGGGCTCCAAGGAGGGAAGCACCCTTGACCTATAAAGACTGTTACTTTCATGAACCTTGGAAAGTAAGAAACCGAAGACCAGGAACTAAGGCTGACCATACCTGCACAGTGTATTGAAGGTACCTGGGGCTCTCCCACGTCGATTGCCAAGGCAGGGAGGAGCGATTATTACCGCTGTGATGCTGTCCATGGCTCCTACAACAAAGCAGTGTCTGAAAAGCACCGCCGGTGAGTCGGAGAGACCGATACCAAACCAGCTTGTTTTTTGAACCAAGGTTGCAAGTGGCAACATTGTATAAAGAGAACCGTGTGTGAAGTGTTTGGGATAAGCGGCACAAATACAATAGAAAGCCAAAAGAAATAGTGGAACTTTGTAACTGAACTTTGGGAAACCAGGAAAAGATACCATACACAGAGTGGTCCGGCACCACGTGGGTGCGCCTTTGAAAGTCTTTGTTAGGGCGAGTGTGAGAAATATTGAGATCGAAGTGGTCATGCAACGGGGTCAAGCTAAATCCAGTGCACATTCGAAGGTCTTCGATAGTTCAAAGTAAATCAAAATTGGTCTGAGCCGGCTGAGGGAGGCTAATTGAACCTCGTTAGAAAATGATCTGAGCCGGGCAGAGGGGGATCCAGGGTGAACACCCAAGTTGAACATTAAATACAATGTTTGTGGTGTTTCTGTTACAGCAGGCCTTCTGCGTGAAGAGACTTGCTAGAAGTAAAGAGACTAGGACACAGGTCTTGAACTGGGAAAATCAAACTGTATCCTTGTGCCGCAGAAGCCAGTGCATGTGCTTTGCTCGAGTGACCTGCCTTGCCCCGTGCTGAAAACGTGGGGAAGGGAGGCAAACGGTAAGCATTGGCAATCGTGTTTTTTTGTTTTTGTATAGGCCCTTATATTTGACTAGACTCCACTCGGGCTGCATTATTATTTTTTGATGGTCGTAGCTTTCTACCATCTATAGATTTAGGTTTCGATTAGGCATGTATCACACCTTAACAAAAGTTCAATGAACACCCTTAAACTGTGGTCACTTGTGTCCGTCTTACTATTGCCACCATGCCTTCCTTACAGCATGCATGCTACTACTGCTGATGGATGACCTGGCACCAGTGGATGGGTAATCTCCTGAAGTACCTACCAAAAGTTCTCCACTAGACTAAATCGGTTCCTTCCACGCACTGTTGACACTAGCAGTGAAACTATTCAACTAGCAGTGAAACTATTCAACCTTGTCCCATAAGAACAGAAAAAGAAATGTTTCTTTTTCCAGATGCTTGAAGCCTCCAGCAAATCAGTGGTGGCTATCCCTGTGCTAGTTGACATCTGGGACAATGGTTTATTGGTCATGAGAAAACCCTTTTCGGGGCCATCAAAGGAGAATCGTCTGGACAAGAAATATAAATACTCCTACGTCCTGTCCCCTTTCCTCCATACTTATGGGACAATCCTCCATCCTGTGGGATGGGACCAGAGCACTTTGTAAAAAGCATCTAAAAAATTTTGCACAACTTTTTGTCCTTCCTCTCTTTCCACGCGGGGCCCGGCACGCGGCCGTAACCCTGCCCATCTCGGCGCCCCCCCCGCGCATTGCCCATTAGTCCTTTTCTCCGCTCGTTCGGGACTGGACGCACTTGCATCCGCGGAAGATCTTCCCTTTTTTCCTCTCTCTGGCTCTCGCTAGCGATTGTGTGCTAGTCTGTCGTTCAAACTAGATTTTCCAGATTGTTCATCGTGTCATCGACGCTTCGCGAGGGCGGAGCCCCATCCTCTTTGCCTAGAGTGTTTGGGTCCGGACCACCGTTGGGACTCCTGTTTTTATTGCGACTCCCTTTCCGTCCGGGCACTTCAACGTTGGTTGGAGCGGTGGGAGGTGGTGTTTCGACGTACTCCTCCTTTGCACTTTCAATCTTTTATCAACGAAAAGAAGAAACGCCCGGTAAGTCCTTTATTTTTCAGAGCACCCCGGCTGGGAGACACCTTTCCGGGTTCTTTCCGAGCCGGGAGGAGCGACAACCGGGATTGCCCAGAGGTGCCTTCTGGGCCTAATAATTGTACCAGAGTTTTCTCCGAGGGTCTCCGTAAGGGGCCTGTGGATACCGGAGTACGCTCCATGGCCCCTCCTGTGGGGGCTGCTTGTAGACCCAGTTCTACTGAGTCGTGGGGTACCGGAGCTTGCTCAGAAGCCTCTTTATCGGCTTCCCTCAAAAATACTGGGGTGCGCCCCGAGAACTTGGTTGGGCTTGGTGTTACCGAACAGATGTTCGAGGCCTGCACTAGTAAGGCTGTTACCGGACCTGGGTCCGAGGTCCCTCGTACAGAGGCTAAAGTAACGAACATTTTTGAGCGGCCCGGCAAGGCCTTATCGGTGAAAGTTGTTTCTCATCGTTCCCGCTTTTGTAGCAACGCCAGAACTGTTGAGGGGGCAAGGAGTGAAAGTTCCTCCTTCACCGACAGTGCCGAGGTCCTTCCTGTGAAGGCTAGTTTGCTATTGGTATGTCGCAGAAGCATTCCAGGCCTCATAGTACCGGCTCAGCCGAGGTTCCTTATGTAAAGGCTAAAATTAAGACCCCCATATCCACCGACGGAGACCCCTGCCTCACTTCCTCACGTGCCGCAGTTCCCCTCAGGTGATGGCAAAATGGAGGCCGTTCCCGCCACGACCACCGCAGCCATTTTGGGAGCTTCCCCTACAATGACGCCATCGGCCTCAGGTGTAGGAGTTGGTCCTTCGGGTGAAAATAAAATTCCTTGTGCGCATCCGTTTCGGCCAGTTTACGACTGGAACGCTTGGATGCCCCTTCCGCATAAATTCTCGTTGCCTGTGGGTTCGGCACCCTTGATTTTTGTGGACACTTCGGGGGATGAGCCTGTGTGGCAACCCTCCCCTTTGCGTCCCTGGAATTATCCTCCTCATAAGAGGCCTCCTCCGGTAGCTCCAAAACCATCTCCGGAGGATGCCTTTTTCAGCAAATTTCAGACTCTCATGTGTACCGACCCCATGAGAGAGTATTTCAAGGGTCTTTTTAGGGAGATATGCCCGTCTGCGCCTCCGGCTCCACCCACTCCTCCGGTGGCTCTGCCAGCGCCGCCCTTGCTTACGGTGCCTCCTCCCACCCTTCTGCCCTTGCCTCCATTGACCCCCGTGGACAAGACCGTGCCTGACACGGTTCAGCAGGATCCTGACCTGTCGGATGATCTGCAGGGCGATTAGGACAGCGAAGACCAGTCCCGCTCTATTAGAGCTTTTCATGACCGGGTACTGGACATGATGTGTCTATTGGATGTTCCAGTGTCTGAGGCACCCGCTCCGCAGGAGGGTGTGCTTTCGGGGGCGTTCACCCAGTCTCCTTTGGAGCGTACCGGCCTGTTCTTGCAGAAGGACATTTTGGCCGAGGTCCGCAGGGTCTGGGAAATGCCACACTCTGGACTTTTCATCAATAAGAAACACGCGATACAGGCTACATTCCTCGGAAGAGGTGGCCCTGTCCTTTCTGCCCCCCTCCTCCACAGTGGTGGCTGCTGCCACTTTACAGTCCAGGCCTGCAGGATCCTCTTCTACGACGGCTACTCAGGTTCTGAGGAAGGAGGACAAGCTCCTCGACTCCTTGGGAGGAAGATTTTCGCTAACTTGACCTTGCAGCTCTGGCAGGCTAATGCAGAACTGGTGTTAGCGGGGGCGAATATAAAGATGTGGAAAGGTCTGTCGGAGTTCATCCCAGTCGAGAAGCTGGGAGACTTTAAGGCGGGTCAATTCGATGCCAGTGTCTTGGCCCAGGATCTGCTCGAGGCCACAGCTCAGCACGTCGACACTTTGGCTTGGGGCCTTATGCTGGGAGTCGATACCTCTCGACAGGCGTGGTTGCATGCAACCAAGTTCTCAAAGGAGATGCAGTACAAGGTGTTGGACCTGCCGTTTGACGGTAAGGAGCTTTTCCATTCCACGACGGATGTGGAGCTCACCAAAACGAAGGACAGAACTCGGACAGCTAAGCCCTTGTCCGTCCTAGTTAAAACTCCTTATAGGACCCAGAGACCCTTCGGGTAATTCCCGCCGGAGGCAACAGCGGACTCTTTTTCTCCAGCTCCTCAGCCTCCTCCTCAGGTTCAGGTGGTAACACCACCGAAAAGCCTGCCAAATGAGGGTTCTCCACGCTCGCACGAGACCCCGGTGGGAGGACGCATTGCGTCTCATTGGGAGGCGTGGCAGACCATCACCGAGGACAGGTGGGTCTTGTCAGTTGCTCAGGCGGGGTTCCGCTTACCCTTACCCCACCCTTCAACCCTCCTGTCCAGCAGTCGGGGTCGTCCTCCCTGAAAGCCGAGGTTCAGAAGTTTCTTGACATCAGAGCTGTGGAACCTGTACCCCTTGGGGAACAAGAGGAGGGCTTATACTCCCGGCTGTTTATGGTGCCCAAATCCAACTAGCCTGGCCTGCGCACCATCCTAGCCCTTTCCCAGTTCAATCTTTTCCTACCCCAAGAGAAATTCAAGATGATCACGCCCAGCCAGATTCGGTCCTCCTTGCAGATGGACGATTGGCTCAGCGTGGTGGACCTTCAGGATGCGTACATGCATATTCTGATTTGGAATCCACACAGGAGATATCTGTTTCTCTGTGGGAGAGAAGCACTTCCAGTTTCAAGTGTTTCCTTTTGGCCTCAGCTCGACGCCGCGTGTCTTCGCGAAGATGATTGCGGTGATCGTGGCCTATCTTCGTCTGCAGGGTATCCATGTTTATCCGTATTTGGACGACTGGCTCTTACGCAGCCCTTGCCCGTTGAAAGCCGCCTGCAATCTTCAGTGTCTCTTCCAGCTCCTGTTCCACCTCGGGCTGTCGGTGAACTGGCAGAAATCTTCCACGACGGTCTCTCAGGACATGATTTTCCCAGGTTTTCGCTGGAACAAGATCGACTGCAGAGTGTACCTGACCAGGGACAGAATGGCATATCTGTTGGCCACGTGTCGGATGTTTGCGCAGTCAGAGAGCATGTCGGCCTGGTGGTTCCAGAGGCTTCTGGGCCTCATGACCTCATGCATGTTGGCTCTTCCTCTTGCTCGTCTCAAGATGAGGCGGACTCGGTTGGCTCTTCGGAGTTCTTGGCTTCAGGCTGTGTATCTGGACTCTAAGCTGATAATGATTCTGACTTGCATGAGAGGGGACCTGGATTGGCGGTAGTCTCTCAGCAACCTGTCGGTGGGGGCGGGTTTTCAAGACCCTGCCCCGATGGTAACTGTCACGACGGACTCCTCCCTTCAGGGGTGGGGTGCAACGTTGGTCACACCCTAGAATTTCTGGACAAATGCCTTTCTATTCCACCAATACACAAAAAGGAACAGCATCTGCCCCTCCTTTTACAGGAAGTTTCGTCCCTGCTTGAAAAAAAGGGTGCTCCAGAAACCGTACCATTGCACCGCCGGGGCTTCAGTGATGTCTGGTGGGTGGAGACCCATTCTCGACTTCCGGCAGCTTCACAAGTTCCTAAAATCTAAAAAGTTCCACATGGTGACTCTACAACATATTCTCGTCCAGCTGGAAAAGGAATACTTACCCTACTCTCTAGTGTTGGAGGATGCCTACTTACACATTCCCATACACTGCAAGCACAGATGCTTCCTTTCTTTCGTGGAGCAGGGCAAGCATTACCAGTTCCAAGCTCTACCTTTGGCCTAAAATCGGCTCCAAAAGTTTTCACCAAATGCCTAGATCCAGCGGCTGCCTATCTCCACCATGCAGGCATGTACATCTACCCGTACCTAGAAGATTGGATAACACGCCCCCTCGCAGACCCTAGCCCTGCAGCACATCAAAGAGACCATCTGATGCCTGGTGTCTCTGGGAGTCTTCATTAATGTTCCAAAGTCATGCTGCTGTCTCACACGCTCTCTGCCTGGGCTCACAGCTAGACGCACTGCAATGTCTGGCAACTCCCTCGGAGGTGAGAGTTCATGCCATTCTCCATAAGATCCAGCAGCTGTCCTCTCTCCAGCTAACAATGGTTCGCTCCGTCAAGTTTCTACTGTGGATGTCTTCCTGCATCCCTCTGGTATCTCACTGCAGGTTGCATATGCATATGCATGAGTTCATGGACGCCAGGTGAAACTGGTGTCAGTCTCTTGGAATGACGAGACCAAGTTCAGCCTGGCGTTCTGCCAAACTATGCAATGATGGAGTCATCGAAAACACCCAACACAGGGTGCTCCATTTCCCCTGCCGACACATCAAGCAACGGTGACGACCAATGCCTCCTTGTAGGGTTGGTGAGCACACACAGGAAACCTCCATTCCAGAGGACTATCAGCCAGAGGATAAGTGGCTTCACATCAATGTGTTGGAGCTCGGGGTGGTGCTCTGGGACCTCAAGTCATTCAGATCCCAGTTACCTGACAAGGTTGTTCGCAGTTTGACCAACAGCACATCTCCCTTCAGAGCCACGCAGCGACGACTACGACGACAGTTGAAGCTGCTATCATGCCGGTAAGCACATAGGCAACGGTTCATAGCCTGTGCATTCCGTGCTTTACTACTGAAGCTGCAATCATTCACCCCAGAATTTCACAGCGTTTCACTTGGATCACGCTAGTTACTACGAAGGCCCATTTTAAAATGGCGCCTTACTAAAACTTTCTCTGCTGCTATGCAAACTTCACTTCCACTCGAACTCGCCACCGGAAGGCGAGAGCCTGTGCACCCTGAAGGGCCAGCCACCATAAGGGCGACATCCTGTCTGCGCATGTCCGTGCATGAACACGCAAACAAGAGAGCGTTCACGATCCTGTACCGTAAGTATGCCTGCAAAGACTCCCTGATAAATTCTTGCAACAAGTGTCCGCATCAGAAACAACCAGATTGCAGCGATCACAAAACAAGCCTCCTACAGATTCTCTGACCCCAAATGAGTCACCGCTGCAGGCAAACCCCATATGTGTGCCACTAACTCTATACATAATCACATATTAACATGCAGTAGCGCCTCAGGCAATTCAGCCCATCTGCGCTATCATGTATGATCTGAATGTGACTAACTCCCTATCTCAAGTAGCCCAATTTAACTGTGCACTGATTACCACGAGCTGCGCAATCGAATAAGCCTATCTTTGTAATTTGTATTTAAAATGAGGTTTACTACCTCCTTATCTGTAATAGCCTATCTCCAATTGTGAAATGTTGATAGTAGTTCTCTAGACAAACCAGCCTACTATCTTTGCAACTGTGTATCTATATCTTACCGAAGCGACCTAACACCAACACTACGGCATCGCCGCTTGCTTGTTAGTAACTTACTTTGTCTGCTCACACATTGTTTATCGCAAGATTTGTATTTGTGCACCGTATCTCTAAAGCCGGTGCAGTTACATTTTCTTCTCCCGGCAACTGCTCCACCTCCACACTCGTGGTCCCCCCGTCTTGTATTGCATCTATCCATCACTCTGAGCCTAGACTGAATATAGCCTACTCTGCCTACGCTGAATCTAGCCCATTGCAGACCACTGTGCTCATGCTGAACTTAACTTACTGTGCCTATATTGTTGATTGTAGCCCAATGTGCCCATATTGAACTTGGCCTAATCTGCCTATGCTGAATCTAGCCCATAGCAAACCAGTGTGCCCAGGATGAACTTAGCCAACTGTGCCTAGATTGAACATAGACTATCGCAGTCTACCACACGTACTCTGAATTTAGCCGGACCTAGCCCACGCCAACTAGGTATTAACTTTAGCCTATCTGATCTAGCTTACTGTAGCCTGTACTAACTGCCTTAGTATGTATGTCAGCAAAACTCTGCTGTTATCCCTACCACCGGTGCTCATACAAATAATCTTGATAACCATGGATCAAATTAAATACGCACTTTGCCTTACACTAAACAGAAACATGAGGCTTCGAGCTAGACTCTGTTCCCTCTATGAACCTAAAATGACCAGCAACACCTATTTAAACCGCTGTACCAATCCTAAACTTAACACTATGCATACGGCGCAAGCCCACATGCAAACTACTTCGGATACTAAAACGAAAGAACACATACCAGTAATTTCGAAACTCCAGAGATCACCTAGTACAACTACGATAGCTGGAGCACTGATTAATGCAAGATCTATTGTCGCTCACGCCTGTGAAATAGCCGATATTCTAACATCTGACAACCTTGAGCTCCTAGCGGTCACACTAGACAACATCCTACCTCTCCTCCTTCCTGTGATTAATGCCCTGCCAAGTAACTCTGGTCCAGATACTCTGGTGGATTCCTATAATGACACTATGGCTAAGGTCCTAGACACTATTGCCCCACTTAAGGCATGTAAGAGTAAACACTCACCTTAATACCTGCTTCACCCCCACCTCAAAGAACTTAGATTGGAAAAAAGAAAACTAGAAACCTTATGGCAACACTCCCCGACGGAAGAAAATAAATTAAAACTAAAACTTTGTGCCAGCAACTACAAGAAAGAAATTATCCAAACAAAAAAGAAGTCTTCAATGAAAGAATCTCAAAAGCATGTTCCAATACCAAGGAACTGTTTGTGATCCTTCGGGAATTAGAATCGCCCATACCTCCACCGGATAACGTACCCAAAGACAAGCAATGGTGCACTAGCATTCAAAATGCCCTAGCAAATAAAATAAAAACAATGCATACCAAAATTGCAGCTAAAAAAGCCTCTCCCCTTTGCCGAAATACCAACGAACACCACTCCTAATGACAAGCCTGACTTAGCTCAATTTAAATTCTCTAAAGTCTCCATTTAGGAAACTGAAAAAATCATTGCATCCCTAAAACCGTCAAACTGTAAAGGTGACAACTGTCCGGCCCAAATAATTAAGGATGCGGCCAGAGACTTAACCCCCTTTATCTCTAAACTCATTAATGCCTCCTTTTCATCCAACACTGTCCCAAGTTGCTTAAAAGAATCCTGGGTTCTACCCCTGCTCAAAAAACAAACTCTAGACCCCTCCATCCCAACAAACTACAGGCCTATCACAACTGTCCCATTCCTCCTCAAGATAATAGAGTGGCTTATCTTCAAATTCAGAATTGCCTTGAGACCAACCAACTTCTAGGTTCCTGCCAATCGTGTTTCAGACCTCAGCATGGGACGGAGACAGCATTAATAGACCATAAAGCACAAATTGACGAGCTCAACGACAAAGGAAACACAGCTATGCTGCTCCTCCTTGATTTGTCGGCAGCGATGGACTTGGTGGACCATGTAGTGTTATGCAAACACCTGGCATCGGCTGCCCACTTTTCCAGTCGAGCCATAGCTTGGGTCCAGTCCTTTCTAGACAACAGAAATATGCGAGTCTTCTCAATCTCAGCATCTGCAGACCCAATTCAAACAACATGTGGGGTCCCCCAGGGCTCCCGTGTCTCACCAACCATGTATAATATCTTTACTAAGCCTTTATTTGACAAATTGGATAGACTGGGGGTCACCTATACATATTTTGCGGATGCCACCCAGATTCTCATTCCCCTTTCGGGTAATTTCACTTCAGATACAGCCTTAGTAAACGAAATATGCATCATCATTCAGGCATGGATGGCAACCCATGGCCTCTGCCTTAATGACGATAAAACAGATCCTGATCCTTGGCTCGGCTAATAACCTAAAAAAACTTGACACTAACTATAGCGCCTTCAAGATTGATGGCAATATAATTACAGTCGCCAAAGAAGTGAAGACACTTGGCTTCTACCTGGACTCCACACTAACTTTAAAAAAAAGCAGGTAAACTCCTTGGCCTCATCCAAAGCTTACACTGGCAAACTCATTAGAGCATGTAGACCCTTCCTCTCACTCGCAAGCTGCATTATCTTAGTTAATGCTCTCATTTTAGCAAAATTGGATTACTGTAATGCACTATACCTAGGAGCCAACAAATATATCGACAAACTACAGACATTGCAAAATAATACGCTCAGAACGGCCCTGAACCTCCCCACAAGAGAGCATATATCCAATGCTAGGAGAAACCACCACTGGTTGAAAATTAATGATAGGATCCTCCTTAAAAATGTGTCATTAACCTTCAAATGTATTGACAACGCAGCCCCCTCCATACCTGAAGGAAAGAATAATCTGAAAAACATCTGTACAACCCTCTAGGACAACCAACTTCCACTGCCATCAAATACCCAGAAAAACAGGAGGCAACAGCTTCCCAGTAAAAGCGGCCCAGCATTGGAATGCACTACCAGTGGGGCTCAGAAGGGATCAGTCCTACTCTAGTTTCAGATGCAACACCCTCACCTGGTTACACCTCAACGACCATTAAGACTAATAATTGCAATTGTATGTATACGTGTATGCTTCCTACCTGTACCTCTTTACATTTGTAACTAAGCTTCAAAGTACTCCTTGTAGCTTTCTGTATCTGTAACTAAGCTTTAAGTATTCTTGTTATGCTGTGCGCCCAGTTACCTAAGGGTTTGGCGCGCCCTACAAATAAACACAACCACCATGTTCTACATCAGGAAGCAGAGACGAACCAGCTCTCCCATTCTCTCCAAGGAATCGCAAATGCTGTGGAAACGTGCATTCTCGCACAATATGTTCCTCATTCAGTTTCATCTGGCTGGGGTTCACAACACCATTTCAGAGTCCCTCAGTAGGGAACTGCGATCCTGCCATGAATGGTAACTCTCAAGACCAGGTTCTTCATCTTTTCTCCACACGGTGCCAGACGCAGATTTACCTATTTGCCACAGCGGCTAACTTAAGTGCACGCAGTTTGCGAACAGGTACCCTCAAGCGAGGAGTCTGGGGATGCCTTCGCCATGCCATGGGAGGGCCTGTTGGTCTATGCATTCCCTCCAACCCTGCTCCTCCTAAGAGTGTTCAAAGCACCTTGTGCTGGTGCAGGATGATCCTTATTGCTCCGGCTTGGCCACGTCAAATTTGGTACTCGGACCTTCATCGGTCGGTTGTGCCTTCATCAACCTGCCTCTTTTTCCAAACCTGCTCTCCAGAGAAGGAGGATTCATGCTGCACCACAACCCAGTGTCACTCATATTGAAGGCTTGGCTCTTGCAGCCCTAGAGTTTGGACATTTCACACTGCCTCTGGATTGCCGTGCCATCCTGGCTGAGACTAGGTCTCCAACTAATCTATCATGCTACAGGCACAAGTGGAGGTGTTTTACAATATGGTGGCTTTCGCAACATCTCAACCCTCTTTGAATCAAGACCTCTCTGATTCTGCCATATCTTCTATCTTTAGTAAAAGCGGGCTTGGCACATGCATCCATTAAAGTCCACTAAGCTGCTACCCTGCGTTACACTCGCACGACCGACAAGCCGCCTTTGTTCTTATCGACTAGTTAAAGAATTCATCAATGGCCTGTTTAAAGCTTACCCTCTGGCTTAAGGCTCATGCCTCAGTATGGGAGCTGAATGTTGTCCTTTCCCAGTTGATGGGTCTGCCCTTCAAACCTCAGCACTGGGCTCCTCTGAACCTCCTGTCCTCCTAGATCCCTCAGTTTTTTTCTGCCATCATAGTCGGGCGCAGGTTGCAGAGTGCCTTTCTTTCTGGCTAACGCCACTGATTATACAAGTTTTTAAAATGTAGATTTCTTCCTATCCTTTCGATGGCCATACCACCGTAAGATCTTCGGCGATGGCTTGCGCGGACACATTCTTCGACTACTACTTTGTCCGTCTTGACAAACTTTGACTGCGGCCTACTTGGGCCTCAAAGGCCTCGGCCATTCACTCTAGGGAGGGTGGGGGAGGTCATAATCTTCTTTCCTTTAAGGTATGCCTATTTCCCTATTCTTCCTTTTCCATCGCCAAGCTGCTATCTTTCCATACTATGGAAAACACACCATTTAAATGTTGCCCTTCCTGTAACAGGAAGTTTCCTTGGATGGATCCACACAGGTTGTAACCTCTGCCTCCCCAGGGACCATACCAAAAAGCATTGCAAGTTCTGCTAACTTTTTCGGGCCAAGACACTAAAGGACCATAACACTAAGCGCTGTGCACATGACGTCATGCAGACAGAGGCTGCTATGGATGTGGAGGGAGCCTCCAGCAATGGCAGCGTCTACATCCTAAGTGGCGCAGAGGGCGATCGAGACCCTATTGTTTCCGGAGCCCCCAATCCATCAGGCAGGCCCTTCTGTTACGGATACAACACCCTCAAGCACCCACACTGCACACCACACAAAACGCACACCCCATGGCCGACAGGCAAACCACTTTGTTGACCAATAAGCCACATGCAGTATCGAAGGGAAGGTCTGAAAAATCCCTGTCCTCTGGGCCATTGCGATAACATTTGCAACATTACAGGCCCACAAAACAGACGCTGAAGTAGATTCCCGACAAGGCAAACAAAACGGACAAATCCTCCGATACCAGCGAACGTACGTCGAAAGAAGCTTCGACAACCCTTTCAAATAATTCCAAAATGAGGGAACGCATTAAAAATGTCCTAAATGTCAAAAAACACAAAATCTTTGACACCCCTACTCACTAAATCCCCTATTTCAAAGGCTTAAGAACCCTCAGTACCTAGTGACACCCTTTCAAGGTCAATGCACCACAAACAACACTCCACATCAGAGAGTATCTCTACCGCCTGTTCCCAAAGGTTTGCCAAGCTCCACCCAATGGACCATTGAACAATTAGACCGAGTAATGAGGAGAATGTCGTGCTTTGTTGACTTTTTTGATGAACACCCTGATGAACTGTCCAACCTCCAAGGGCCCTCACAAAACCAGCCTGCCTCCAAAAGACCACGACTTGACACTGCCCAGCCTAGTACTTTTCAGAACAAGCCTGAAGACCTATAATAAATGTACACATCCTGCTCCCAAGACCCTGGTTCAATAGCAGACCAAGGGGACCTAGATGACACAGACCAGCATTATGATGATATCTGCATCATACAATCTCTGGACCATCATGACCAACCCGTGGCTGGGTTCCCCTGTGGATAATCAGCTGCAGTATAATGAGCTCCTCTTAAAGTCTGCCGAAAATTTTAAGATCGATACCCAAGAGGCACAAGTCGACGAGGACTTTGTAGAGGAGATCCTTGGGGATAAGGGGTCTGCAGCACAGTTTATACCACTCCTGCAGTCCATCCAGAGGCACATTGAGACTTCATTACTTATCCCCAACCCCCTTAGGGTAGTGAACTCCATATTGAAAAGATGTTCAGACCAGCCCCCTCCGACCCATTATACATCAGGGTCAATTAACACCTGAGTGTCTCGTAGCTACCACAAGAAAGAGAGTGGGCACGCCCTTAGCCTCTGCTGAAGCTCCTCTTGACAAGGAGAGCAAAAAAATATGTAGACTGCGCCGGAAAATAGCTTTCTCGGCTGTATACCAACTAAGGATAGCTAATAACACCACGCTCTTGGAAAGTTACAATTGCCACAAATGGGACGAGATCTCACAAAAAATACTCTGTCCCAGAGTCCCTTAAAACACAGCTTTTGAAAACGGTGCCTGAGGGTATACAGGTGGAAAATTGCATCCTGAAGAATAATCTAGATGCAGCAGATGATGCAGGCCGTATAGTAGCTGAGGGTACTCTCATTAAGCGCCATGCATGGCTAAGACAATCTGGTTTTAAGCTGGGAACTCAAGCCACACTGCTTGATATGCTGCTCAAACCAAGTGCCTTATTTGGGAAAGCAGTTGAGGACTCACTGAAGAGTACTAAAGAAGAGTAGGACACCCTGAAGTCCCTGGGACAGCTTACCAACAAACCTTTTGTGCAGAGGGGCACGTTTAATATGTGCTGTTTTCGAGGACATAACTCCCTACGGGCCTCTAACTATATTCAGGGTGGACAAACTTCATCATTGGGTTCATCGCAGGGGAAGTACTCCCAACAAAATGTTCAAAGGGGGTACAGAAGGTCTAGGAGTAGAGACCGGGCCTCCTCCACCAGAGGCTCAACCCCCCCCCCCTCACCCCAAAAGCAATGACCACCCACTCCAGGTCCCCTTCCAGGAAGAGGTTGCATTTGTCATTTTACACACGCATGGGAGTGGAATCACGTAAGACAAGTGAGTACTTTTCACCGTAGCGGGAGGCTATTGTATAGAACTCATATACAAAGACCACCCAACCACCTGCCAAGACAAAGACAGACAATGCAGTAGGAACATCGCATTCTGCTGGAAGAGGTCAAAGAACAGCTGAAAAGGGATGGCTATGGAGATCGTCCCAGCAATACAGGTAAACGAGGGTATCTATTCAATGTACTTCCTTGTGCCAAAGAAAGACCTTACAAGGCGCTCTGTCCTAGACCTGCGCCCTGCAAACACATGTCAAGCCACAAAGGTTTTGCATGACAAGGTTACAAGAAGTAATTCCACTGCTAAAACATGGGGACTACATGGCAACATTGGACATGAAAGAAGCATAGTTTCATATTTCAATTTTCCCAGCACACAGAAAATTCCTGCGCTTCAAGATAGAAATCAGCACTACCAATTCACGGTGATACCCTTCGGCATAGCCTCAGCTCCAACGGTATTCACCAAGGTTTTGGTGGCACACTTACACAGGCAGACAATCCCAGTTTACCCTTATCTGGACGACTGGGTGACACGGGAATCCACACAAATTTGCAAGAAAAATGCCAAAAGAACAATCAACTTTCTGTTCCAATTGGGATTTTCAATCAATGAGAAAAAATCATGCCTCGTTCCAAGCAGTTCTCAGGAGCTATCATAAAGACCAAGGAGGGGCTAGTCTTCCCCTCAAACGAAAGAGTTCAAAACATACTGCTGCAGTAACCTCATTATCTGACCATTCGCCAAATAACTGCACTCAAGGCAATGCGCCTGCTCGGGATGATGGCTTCATGCATTAATCTAGTTCCACACGCACGGTTGTGCATGAGCACAATGCAGGGGTGGTTAGCGAAACAGTGGTCTTAGGCAAGCAGTCAGGGAGACTATCTAATGGTTGTTTCGCTAACCCTAGTACATGCACTTCACTGGTGGTCAAAGGAAAATCTGTTAAAAGTGAAAACCTTTCACAATCCTCCAATATAAACGTTAATTACAACAGACGCCTCACTCTCCTGATGGGGAGCCCATTACATTCACCACAGGGCGCATGGCCTGTGGACACAGATCACAGCCCCAAACCGCATCAACCTTCTAGAACTGCCAGGGGTACTCAAAGCCCTGCAAGCTTTCCAACTGCATCTAACAGGCCAAATGGTGCAAGTCCTCACAGACGGCACCACTGCCATGCTCTACATAAACAAGCAGGGAGGCACGCACTCTCCTAAGTCTGTCGAAGCTATCCCAGAAAATGTGCAAGTGGGCACTCAAGCAGAACATGTTCCTAGTGTCAACATGTTCCAGGGGAACTCAATTCTCTAGCAGACTCCCTAAGCAGAGATCCTCTACCCGAGGAACACGAGTGGCAGCTCCACAGAGGAATCTAGACTATGTCTTCTCCCTCTAGGGTTATCCTCCTTTAGAAAACAAATAATGTAGTACTCTGCGACTGCCAGTAGATGTCGACCTATGCATAGCATGCCAATCGAAGCAGATAAAAGCATCAGAAATACGATTACGGTAAGCTCATCGAATGGATTGTCCTCCAACGTATTCCACATCTTTGACATGTAATGTCCACAGCTGTGCTGGTTCGGAATTTTTTTGGCACAGGGCGCCCTGCGTCGATGGTGTCGGGTCGATGTCCTTCGAAGGCCTCTGTTGAGGGTGACATCATTAGATGTTATAAGTAGGACGCACGGCGCCCGTAGCCTCAGTTACGTTTTTTCTGCTCGAGAACTCGGCACCTCGTGTTATCTTCGTAATGTCTTCTTCAACTCCACTGACTCCGTGGTCGGGCTTTAAGAAGTGCAGGGACTGTAAGTCCAAGATGTCCATCACGGACCCGCACCGTATCCGCTTATGGTGTCTGGGCGGGAGCCACGACACCGACGACTGTTCGAAATGCCAGTCACTGACTGCCAAGGCCTTGCAGGAGCGTAAGGGGAAGTTGCATGTAGGTCGGGTGTCCAAACCCTGTAAATCTAAAAAATATTCAGGTCTGTCCATTGACGACTCGAGGGGTGGCTCTCCCAGTGAGCAGGAGTCTAGGGGATCTCGGTCCCGGAGTGGTTCATGCCACTCGTCATCCTTGTCGAGGCACACCCGAAAGCGACGTCACCGGTCGCCTTCCCCGTCCTCGTCGGATGATGGCTCAGTGAGGAAGGTGGCTTGCCCCACTAAATCTTCGACCCCGGAGGAGTGGGAAACCTTCAGGGAGAAAATGTTGGAGATTTTTTAATCTCAAGACACTGCCCCGTCCGAACCTTCATTTGAAGCCGGCGGGAATCTGTCTCGGTCAGACGCTCGTGCGCATTCGGGCCCGGGCGGTCAGCGCGATAAACATCAGGAACCATCGAGGTCCTGTTCGGCCAAGGCTCTGGGTGATCACAAGAGACGGGCCAGGTCCAGGTCGTAGTCTTCGTCCCCGACGAAACTGTCGAAATCTGGAAAGGTTTCGACGAAGGTGTTGACGCCATCGAGCGACGGGCCCACGGTGCCATTGTCGACGTCAACGCCAAAGCAGTCTGCGCTCTCGATGCCATCAGGGCCTACAGGTCTAAATTTGCCTGTGGAGACCCCTAGAGCTGTGGATCCTCAGAGAAAGGCTCTGTCCAAGTCTGTGAGGCCTCCTCTTGAATCCAGGTAGACTCCTGTTCCACAGAGGGAGTTTTATCATTCTCTGCAAGATATCTGAGGATGAGGAATGGGCTGATGTTGAGTTGAGCCTTTTTGATGCTCCTGGCATTGGGTCGATGTCCCTCGAAGGCCTCTGTTGAGGGTGACATCATCGGATGTTATAAGTAGGACGCACAGCACCCGTAGTCTCGGTTCATGTTCTTTCCGCTCCACAACGTGTGCAATAACCGCACACCAAGCCACCTTGACTGCACATAGCCTTGTGGGAAGGCAAGCTGCAATAGCATAGGAAATTATTTAGCGAGGTAGGCTGGGAGGGCGACGTGGAATACATTGGAGGAACATCCAGTCGAAATAACGTTACCAGTTGGTAAGTAACTTGTTCTTCGAATGGATTGTGTCCTCCAACGTATTCCACATCTTTGACAGACTCCCAAAGCAGTATTAGTGAGTGGAGGAGGGAGAAGAATTTGGATATTCCCAATCAGATGGCAGAATAGAGCACTGCTTTACCAAAGGCCATATCTTGACCATGGAAAGTATCCAGGGAGTAATGCTTGACAAAGGTGTGGATGGAAGACCACATCGCAGCATCACAAATGTTTTTAACAGGAACTCCCAGTTGCAGGGCCGTGGATGTAGCTACACCCCGGGTGGAGTGAGCTCGCAAAACCCTCAGGCGGGTCATTGCCAGCCAATCTAACATTCAGAAATGGTGAGGCTAAGTGAGTCAAAGTACCACCTTCTGACTCAAATGAAACTCAGACACTACCTTAAGTAGGAAGGAAGGTAGGAAGGAAGGACGGACAGACGGACTCTCACTACAACCCTGTCCCGGTGGAACACATTAAAGGGTGGCTTAGACAAAAGTGCCTGCAATTCGCTCACTCTGCCAGCGAATGTAACAGCAATCAAGAAAACAGTCTTGAAGGTCAACAGTGTCAACGGACCAGAGTGCAAAGGTTCAAACGGAGCACCTATCAAGAATTTCAAGACCAGATTCAGATCCCAAACCGGCACCTGAAAAGGGGACGGCAGAAACATTTGTGAGCCCTTTTAGAAAATGGGTAGCCAAAGGAATCTTAAAATAAGAACACTTCAGACAAGCGCTTGAAAATATAAAGCGCCGATAGGTAACCTTTAATGGTACCGACTTGAAGACGCTTGCAGGCCAAAGAAATCAAGAAAGAAAGAACCAGCGGAATGGAACACTGAAAAGGATTGACATTGTTTCCTCTGCATCAGTCACAAAACTTACACCAACGGTACAGGGATTTTGCTGCTGGATGCCAGGCCGAAAGCAACACCTCCAGCACGTCATCCGCGAGGTCCCAATCCTTATATCTCAACCTTTCAGAAACCAAGCGTGAAAGTTGAGAGTCTTGACCTCTGGATGGAGAACCCGACCCCCCCCCCCCTCTCACGAGAGGAGATCCTCTCTGTCGGGAAGGCTGCGTGGAGGACAGATGGACATTTATAGAAGTTCCGGCTACCACGCTCTCCTGGCCCACTCTGGAGCAATTAGGATCATGTGAGACCCAAACCTCCGCAACCTACCTAGAACCTGAGGCATGACAGGGATTGGAGGAAATGCGAACATAAGTGGGAATGACCAATCCCTGACGAACGCGTCCCCTAAAGCTCCTCTTGAAGGACATTCCCTTGAGCAATACCTCTCGCACTTCGGGTTGGCACCGGTCTTGAACAGATCACTTGAGGGGTTCCCGAAAGTGCAGAGATCTCCTGAAGGGCTTCCTGAGCCAACATCCACTCATGGGAGACTGCGCTCTGCCTGCTCAGAGCGTCCACCACCGCATTCTCCTCTCCGGCCAAATGAACCGCAGAGAGAGAGAGATTCCTTGTTGTATTGCCCAGAACCAGAGCTGCATCGCGCCTCTGCACAGCGGGAGTAACCCTACACCCCCTTCTTGTTGAGGTAATGCACGGCCACTGTGGTGTCCGTCATGATCAGGACACTCTTCCCGCGCACAGAAAGGCGGCAGAAAAGCCTTCAGAGCCAGCCTGATGGCCCTCAGCTCCACAAGATTTATTTGAAGTTTGGATTCCACCAACGACCGCTGGGGGTCAGCCCGTTGGCGCGAGCTCCCCATCCTGTGAGGTAGGCATCCGTCACTACCGTCACCCCGGCCATGGTTGCCACAACGGCTCTTCCTTCATCAGATTCCCTTCGCTGGCTCACCACAGAAGATCCGGTGAGACCTTGAGAGGGATCGAAGCAGATCCGACATCTTGCCTGAGAATTGAGACCACTGCGTTCTGAGAGCCCACTGAAGAGATCTCATCCGCAGTTTGGCCTCTGGCACCAGAAAGATGCAGGATGCCATGAGGCCGAGCAACCTCAAGAATCCGAAAGCCGGGAGACAGTGGGCATTTTGAAATTTGTCGACCATCTGGACAATGTGATGAGCCCTCACCTTGAGTGGCCAGCACTGTCCAACACAGCCCCGATGTGCTGGGGCTGTTGAGGTGTCATGCGCAACTTCTTGAAATTGAGGTAGAAGACCAGCATGTGAAGGGAGTGGCAGGTGAGGCTGAGATGATCCAAGACCTGTTTAGGAGAACGCGCCCTGATTAGCCAATCGTCAAGGTAGGGGTAGACGTGAATCCCCCCCCTCTTCTGAGATACGCCGCCACCACCACCACCACCATGAGGCTTGGTGAAGACCCTCGGGTGGAGATCAACCCGAATGGCAGGACCCGAAACTGAAAGTGCGAGTTGCCAACCGCAAACCTCAGGTATTTTCTGTGCTTTTGATGGATCGGCACATGAAAATAAACATCCTGTAGGTCCAATGACACCAACCAGACTTTCCTGAAGGACCTGAGAGAGTGAGCATCTTGAACTTGTCCTTCTTGAGGAACTTGTTCAAGCGATACACATCTAAGATGGGTTTCAGTCCTCTGTCTTTCTTGGGAATCAAAAAATATGGGCAATACCAGCCCTTGTTCCTCTCCACCACAGGCACTAATTCTGTAGCGCCTTTCTCCAGCAGGGTCACGATTTCCTGCACAAGGAATCTTAAGAGTTTCCCCGGTGGATTGTCATGAGGCCGATTTAGGAAAGGTTGGCAGTAGCCGTGGGCAATTGTTTCCAGAACCCACGCATCTGAAGTAAAGGCTCGCCACTCTTCTAGATGCTGAAACAGTCTGCCCCCAACCGGCGAACGAGTCTTGGCATCATAGCTGTTTTGGAGCAGCTGTGGCAGCGCCTGAAAGCAAAGAGGCAGAGTCCAGAGCGGCTTTGGCACCACGTCCCCGTCCACCGAGAGAACCCTTATGGAAGCCCTTCTGACTGGCTGCTCCCCTCGCTCTACCAAAAGAGGAGTAGTAACGAAAGGAACCCCTCTACTGTCGTCCCCTAGGACGAAAAGGCAGTGGTTGACGCACAGCTGCACCCAAAGATTTTGCAGCTGCTTTGAAGGTCTGCAACCTCGCAAGGCTCTTGTCAGCCTTGCTGCCAAAAAAATGAGAGCCGTTAAAGGGCATGTTGAGAAGACTGTTCTGCACATCTGGTGCAAAACTAGACTTCCGCAACCATGCAAACCTGCGTATCACGATGCTTGCAGCCATGGACCGGCTAACACTATCTGCTGTGTCCAACCTAGACTGAAGGGATTCACACATGGCATATTTGCCATCCGCAACAATATTAAGGAACCCCCTCCCTTTCTTCCCCCTTGGGAATATGCTCAGCCGCTAAAGAGACAATTCCACAGTGTGCGCGAAAACTTGGCCAAGGTGGAGTTGGCCGATTTAAGGGCCATACTCCCAGCCGAGAATACCTTGCGTGCACATCAATTGAAGCGCTTGTCGTCCCTATCTGGAGGGATGTCAGGGTACACCGCCTGCCTTGAGGTGGCCATGGCCGCCTCAACCACCAAATTCTCAGGAGTTGGGTGAGTGCATAGGTAGCTGGGGTCGCTATTAGATGGGTGGTATTTCCTAGTCAACCACTTGTTGCCCGCCGGAAGAGACTCCGGGGTGATCCAAGCAGCAGCCACCCTCTTCTGTAACGCCATGTGAAAAGGCAACACTGGATGAGTGGACAGACCCCGATCCAAAATGTCAGTCAAGTCATCCTGATCGAATTCAACTGGAAGCCCGGACCAACCCAGGTACTCCGTAACCCTCAACATCAACCTCCTATAGGAGTATTCGGCATGAGCCCCAGGCTCTGGCCTGCCAAACTCCATCTCAGGAGACGTGTCCCGGCCACTGGCATCATGTAAGGACTGACGCAGATCTTCCAGCTGACTGTCCTCCGGAAAGACCAGGTCCAGAGATTCAGGAGTGTCCTCTGCCAAAATATTTCCAAAGCAGCACAGCTGTGGACATTACATGTCAAAGATGTGGAATACATTGGAGGAACATCCAGTCGAAAGAATGTTACCAGTTGTTAAGTATCTTGTTCTTCTAAGGCTTGTGGAAACTGCTTAGATCACATGCTGTGCATAGGCCGACATCTAGCGGAAGCTGCAGATTATTACAGTTGTTGTTTTCGAAACTCGAAAAGGGACGTCGACCGGGCGAGCCAGTAATACTATCCCTAGTGTGACGTCCACTGTACCCATGATACCTCATGTGTCGAGATCCCTCAGATTGTATTTTTTCCACCATTCTAGATGGACGCTTATAGCGGAGTTCCTCGTTCGGCTGATAGCCATTTACTAATTCATAATTACGGTTAGTTTATTCTTTCCATCCTTTATACCACCGACTATCGAAACATGACGCCGGTGATGATCAGAATAACGCCTGTCGGAGGATTGCCGCGACGGATCCGTTTCGGCCTTGGAAGGCCGCCCCGGGTTTCGGCCCACACAGTAGGGAGAGGGGGGGGGGTAGTTCATTTTAGAATGTATATGCCCCTTTTCTTGCACTAGATTTGCCTTGCTGCCATATCCTTTCATTATGGACAATTCTGCCTCAAGTGCAGTAGCAAATTACCGTGGGTCGATAAACACCCACAGTCAGTAACCTGTGTCTCCCGAGCGACCACGTTGAGGGTTCTTGTCGGGCATGTGGGCTCTTCAAGCCCAAGACTTTGATGGACCGATCTACCAAATGCTGGGCCCACTACGCCAGACACCTCGAGGCCATGGAAGTAGAAGGCACTTTCAGTGACTGCAGCAACACTGCGGTTTCTGACGTCGTAGGCGACGGGGTGACTTCGGTAATCCAAGCGCAGACCCCCAACCACGGAAGACAGGCCTGCGGCCTTTTTATGGGGACACCACCCAGCAGCGGAAGCGCTGTCACTCAACCACCGCTAAGCAGACAAAAAGGCTGAGACTCGACACACGTGTCGAACGGATGCAAACGCACGAAGTCTAGGGAAAGGTCTGTGGAATCTCTGTCCTCTCTCGTTCGAGATCGCTGCATGACAGGTTCTGACCGTCGGTGGACGGTACAGACGTCGAGCAAATGACTCCCACCGAGGCCCGATCTTCCACAGATGAGGCTCCTGTCAGCCCGCACCCGGAATTTGCTGCTCTGCGTCAAATCGGGCCCACTTCAGGGGGCCAGGGTAGGGACAAAGAGTCCACAAAGAAGCCAGAGAAGACCCCTCCTAGGGAGAAGACCCGAAATCTCAGGAGGCTAGGCCCAAGGAGAAATCTCAAGAGGTCCGGCCCAAATAACCTGCATTACTTCCTCCAACACATGAAGACTTAGGGCTCCCTTCCCAACCCTTGCTTCCTTCTCAACCGTTGGTCATCCCTACTTCGGCACAGTGGTCGGCTGAGGATATAGACCGGGTCATGAGGAGGATGTCCTTCATGGGCAATTTTTATGAAAAGGACCCTGCCTATTTCCAAAGTTTCCACTCCACTGCCCCCACCACAGCACCCTCTGGGTCGCAGATCCCTGCTAAAAGGTCTTGCCCAGGGAATCCAGTGCAAGGCAGTTTCATTGATCTCTATGACCCTGACTCCGACCACGAAGACCTCTCAATTTAAGAGGCAGCAGATCCTTACTACGGGGATGACAGAGCAGGCCCTTATTACGGGGATGATGAATACCCTGAGGTTGACCCAGAGGCAGATATGTATTCCATGGACTCTCCTGTTAATCTGGATCCCCCGGTCATGGACCCATCCATTGACAACTAACCCCTTTAAATGAAATGCTCATTAAGGCGGCAGAGCATTTTGAAATAGAAACTGAAGAAGTACAGCAAGATAAGGATTTTGTAGAAGTAATACTAGGAGACAAGATGACTGTCACGCAGTTTATCCATCTCCTCGTCCATTCAGCGAAAAATACAGTCATCGCTGGAAACCCCTAATCTTACGTGGGCAGCGAACCGCCGCATAGAGAAACTATTTAGACCTGCCCCTTCTGACCCGCTGTATATCAGAGTGCAACTGAAGCCTGATTCACTAGTTGTCACTACAACATAGAAGAGGGCTGGTACTCCCCTAGCTTCCTCTGGGGCCCTGCCTGACAAGGAAAGCAAAATACTTTATACGATGGGCAGAAAAGTGGCATCCTCTGCGGCATTCCAGACTAGGATTGCCAACAATTTGACCCTGTTGGCCAGTTACAACTGCCACAAATGGGATGAGGTCTCTTCCTTACTATCTTCGACCCCAGAACCACTTGGGTCTCAGCTTGCCCAGGTAGCCGCAGAAGGCAGAACAGTGTCAAGCTGCTTATTAAAAACCAATTTCGATGCCGCGGACAACGCGTGCAGGATAATGGCAGAGGGGACTATTCTCAAGCATCACGCTTGGTTGCGCCAGTCCGGTTCTAAACCAGAGACGCAAGCTACCCGTATCAACATGCCCGTTGAGCCCAATGTGCTTTTTGGCAAGGCTGTCGAGGAAGCCTTAAAGACGGCCAATGAAGAATACGATACTCAAGTCATTAAGCCAATTTACCAATAGACCTACCAGCCAAAGGGGAAACCGGAATTTTCATCTTTCACATGGCCAAAATTCAGAGGGGTTCCACTTATACCCAGAGTCAAGGTACTACCTGGCGAAACAATCCGAGTCAGTCCTCCCAGAATTACCCAAGAGGGGCACGCAGATCCTGCGGACGCGGTACAGGCAACTCCTCCCAAGGTGGCACGCCACCTCAATAGCAGTGACTATCCGCTCCAGGTGCCCTCCCATGTCTCTCCCAGTAGGAGGGCGCATATCCACCTTCACCCACGCATGGGAGGCAATCGCCACAGACGGATGGGTGCTGTCCACTGTAACAGGTGGATATTGCATAGAGCTCCTCAAGCAACCCGGAACCACCCCCACGACAAAAGAACCATTCCAAGGAACATCAGCGTATATTCCTTGAGGAATTCGCCACACTTCTACTAAAGGACAAAGTCGTCCCAGCCAATCAGGTAAACCAGGGTATTTATTCAACTTACTTCCTTGTGCCAAAGAAAGATCTAACAGTGCGCCCAGTATTAGATTTTGCTCCCTGCAAACAAATATGTCAAGCCACTAATGTTCTGCATGACAATGCTACAAGAGGTAATCTCTCTACTAAAAAAGGGGGATTACATGACAACATTGGATATGAAAGACGCCCATTTTCATATTTCAATGTTGCCAGCGCACAGAAGATTCTTGCGTTTTCAAGATAGCGAACCAGCATTACCAATTCAAAGTGCTACCCTTTGGAATAGCATCTGCTCCAAGGGTATTCACAAAGGTACTGGCGGTGGTGGCAGCACTCCTGCGCAGGGTGGCAATCCCAGTGTACCCTTACCTGGACGACTGGCTGATTACAGGGGAGTCCCCCTAATTTGCAGGCAAAACATTCAGAGAACTATCAACCTACTCTTCCAATTGGGCTTTTCCATCAATGAGAAAAAAATCAAGCCTTTTGCCAAGCACAACCAAACAGTTCCTAGGAGCTGTCTCAAACACACAAGAGGGGTTGGTCTTTCCATCAGAGGAAAGAGTCCAGAATATGTTACTGCAAATACCAAATTTTCAGGCCAGCCGCCAGATAAGGGTGCGCAAAGCAATGAGTTTGCTAGGCATGATGGCATCTTGCATTTACCTGGTTCCTCACGCGCGACTGTGCATGCAACCCATGCAGGAGTGGTTGGCGAAACAGTGGTCTCAAGCAAGTGGTCAGTGGGACGATCTAGTGGTCGTTTTGCCAACACTAGTACAGAATCTTCGCTGGTGGACTATAGAAAATCTGCTGAAGGGGAAACCCTTCTACGATCCGGAAGAACAAGCAATTGTCACGACAGACTCATCACTCGCTGGGGTCTGTGGTCTCACACGGCAGCACAGAACCACATCAATCTTCTAGTACTACTTGCAGTGTTCAAGGCCCTTCAGGCATTCAAACCTCACCTAGCGAACCAAATTGTGCAGATCCTGACAAACAGCATTACAGCAATGTTTTACGTCAACAAACAGGGGGGTACACGGTCTCCAAATCGGTCAAGGCTTGCACAAAATAATTTGGAAATGGGCACTCAAACAGAAAATATTCCTATCATCGCAGCACCTTCCAGGGGAACTCGACTCTCTGGCAGACTCATTGAGCAGAGATCCCCAACCAGAAGAACACAAGTGACAACTACACGCAGGGGTAGCATAACACCTCTTCTCAATGGGGTTTCCCCACAATAGAATTGTTCGCTACGAGCGAAAACAATCAATACCCAGACTTCGCGTCCAGGTTCCCCCAGCCAGGCTCCAAGGGGGAACGCCCTATGGATGAACTGGTCAGGGAAATTTGCTTACGCTTTTCCCCCAGCACCTCCAATGAGGAAGGTGGTGAACAAGATCCACAAGGAACAGGTGACGCTCATCCTAGTTGATCCTATGTGGGCAAGACAACTCTGGTATCCACATCTGCACAAACTAGCGATGTGCGATCCCATCAAACTCCTGTGCCGGTACAATCTGCTCACTCAGCACGGTGGACTAACAGTGCACCCTGAACCTCACTCAATTAACTTGTATGGATATCTTCAAGGAATCAAGAAAGCCTAACACTAGGCACTGTTGTTTTGACAAGTGGAGGAGATTTGTAGTTTGGTGCCAGTCTAAACAAATTGACCCCATAGAATGTACTCCTTTCCACATTTTAACTTGTATGCTCCACTTGCTAAATGTAGGGTTAGTATTCTACACCTTAAAGGTCCACCTGGTGGCTTTGTCAGCCTATACCACTTCCCACAATAAGGTCTCATAGTGTAAGGTACCTGTCATCAAAGCATTCATGGAGCGAGTAAAGAGACTCCACCCTCCAATTTCGAACCCACCGCCAGGATGGGATCTCAATGTTGTCCTCGCTAAGCTCATGGGGCCCCCTGTCGAGCCGATGCAAAAGTCTAGTCTCAAACACCTGACTTATAAAAACTACCTTCTTAGTGGCCATTACTTCCATAAGAAGAGTTAGTGAAATACAGGCATTGTCAGTGCAGGATCCTTTCTTTGTTCTACACACAGACAAGCTGGTTTTTACGTATTCACCCTAGGTTGTCCCCTAAATTAATCTCTAAATTTCACATAAACCAGTCCATTGAGCTACCGGCTTTCTTCCAGGAACCCACCAGCTCAGCTGAGGCAAAACTCAACACACTAGATGTGAGGAGAGCGGTGCTCTACTATGTAGACAAGACCAGACTGCTAAGAAAAACAGATCAACTGTTTGTCTCCATGGCGCCAGGCAGAAAGGAGACCGTATTTCAAAGAATGCCATCTCTAGGTGTATAGTCAGATGTATACAATTATGATATTCCCTAACAGACAAGACACTGCCTTTTACGCACAGAACTCACTCCACAAGGACCACAGGAGCCACTCTGGCTTTCATTGCAAATGTCCCTCTAGACAGTATTTGCAAAGCAGCTACATGGAGTTCAATACAAACTTTCACTCAGCACTACGGTATTGACACACATTGCAAGACAGATGCACAAGTGGGTCAAGCGGTTCTAAACCATTTGTTCACCTATGAACCTTCTCACAACCCACCACCTTCTTCTAACACTGCTCGCTAATCTATGCACAGCATGTGATCTAAGCAGATTCAACAAGCCCATGAAGGGATACATTACTCACCGTAATCTGCTTAGATTCACATGCGTCCACCCTTCCTCCCTTCGGAAAAGTCGCATGGATGCTTATGAGCTTGTCTGAACGTATCTGCTTGGATACAATGTACTCACGCTATACCTCATATCAGAAAAATAACAATCTGAGGGACCTCGACGCGTGAGGTGGACGTCACAGTAGGGGTAGTATTACTGGCACGCCCTGCCGATGTCCCTTTCAATGTTCGAAAACAAAGTAATACTCCGCAGCTTCCACTAGAAGTCAGCCTATGCACAGCATGTGAATCTAAGCAGATAGACGCATCAGAAATAAGATTACGGTGAGACATATATCGACATCCAGTGGAAGCTGCAGAGTATTTTATTTATTTTTTTCGAAAGAAAAGGGACGTCGACAGTGCATGCCAGTAATACTATCCCTAGTGTGACGTCCTCTCTACCCATGGTCCTTCACGTGTCAAGGTCCCTCAGATTGTTTTTTTCCATAATCATTGTCGGACGCTGCAAGCAGAGTTCCTTCTCACTGACGCCATTTATTGTACAAAAATTAGAACTAGTTTCTCTTTCTGTCCTGTCTTAGCCGCCCCCCTACAAATACTTCGGCGACAGCTTCGAAGAATACCTTCGCCGGTGCAGAACGTGCCTCAACCACCTTCCACACGGCATCGGAAGGCCGCTCCGGGCCTCGGCCCTCCAGTAGGGAGAGTGGGAGTGGCACATATCTTAAACTAAGAGAATGCATGTTTCCCCTTCTTTCCACTTTATTCACCATGCTGCCCTTCCCATCCGAAATGGAAAATACACCTTTTTAAATGTTGCCCTACATGCAATGAACATTTCCCTGTAACGACTTGCACCGGGTGTGCAACCTTTGTCTTCCAAGGTACCATAACGAGGGCCACTGCAAAGCACGCAAGCTCTTTAAGCCCAAAACGTTAAAGGACTGCAAAACCAAGCGCTGGGCCCACCAAGCCATGCAGGCCGAATCCGATGTGGAGGGTGCCTCCAGCGACGGCAGCATCCGCGTCTTCAGTGACGACGATGATGAAAGGGATCACCGTGCACCTGGCCATCCTCTGTCTTTTGGGCCCAGGTACCTGCTCATCCTGTCACCCTCCCGCACTGCCTCCGGGCCACCTCTTGCACTGGGGTCTGTATCTATACCCATACAGCCCCCCCTTTTTCTTCCTGCACTTATCGGACCTACCCTGTCTGCTACCTTAAACCTAGCACTTGCAAATTGCTGGCTGTATTACCACTGTTTGTTGCCTTTATTATTTATTTTTTGTTATTTATCCGTTTCTCCTCTGCTTCGCACTTTCCACTTCTCCCCCTTCCATGCACTTTTCCCCTCCCCCCGCTCCCATGCACTCGCGCGTTCTCAATATCACTGGGCCTAGTAAGATCGCTGTTTTGTTCTCCCCTGTTCCCCTCCCTTGCCTTGTTGCGCTCTGAAACACTTGTGTACGAGCACGATAGAAATAAAATATCAATCAATCAATAGGTCAACGTCAACACCGACTACAAGGGCAAGGTCCACCAGTTCCCTGTCCTCTGGGCAATCGCGATTGCATTCGCCTCACGACAGGCCCCTAAAGTCGAAAGAAAAGTCAGATTCAGACACTGTGTCCAAAACTACCACCGAAAACCCAACGTCGAAAGACATGGCGCCGCCCGTTCACACGCAGATAAGCGACAGTCGACAGATGCGTCGAAATCGGCAAAATCCCCATAGACTTCAAAATTCTCATCTCGTAAAAAAACATGTCCCGCAAAAACTTCTGAAGGGGCGGACTTCGAAACACCACACATCAAAGACCCACAAATCCACTAGGTAGGAGACTGTTGCCCAAGGGGAGGGAATAATGTCAGATCCTATGAGGCACAAGAGGCAGCCTACACCTGAACTGCCTCACACACCTTCACCTATACCAAGTTCATCGCAGTGGTCTGCTGAAGAAATAGACAGGGTCATGCGGCGCATGTCCTTTCTGGACAACTTTTTCGTCAGCCACCCACAAGCTAGAAAACCTCCAGAGCATGCCACCAGCTAGTGGGGCGACACTGTCACAGCCCCTTGCCAAAAGAGCCTGGGCAGACACCCTATAAGCAGCCACCCCTCAGCAAGACCCAGGCCAGCTTGAACACTGGCTCCAACCAAAGCTTCCAGGAGACTGGAGCATATTCGGATTTCGAGGATCAGGGGGACACGGGGGAGGTGGACCACTATTATGATGACAGACGTTTACATCATACGGTCACCAGACCATGCAGACTCGCCTGTGGCAGACTCACCGGTAGATAAACCGTTCCAGTTCAAATACATGCTTTTAAAGGCAGCTGAACACTTCCAAATAGAGAAACAAGAAACACAAGTAGACTAAGGTTTTGCCAAAAACATATTGGGAGAGCAGCGACCCAATTCATTCCGTTATTACAGTCTGTGCAAAGGCAAATTCAACCCTCTCTGGTAACCCCTAACCTAACACAGGCAGTAAACCCCTGCATTAAAAAAAAAAATTCCGACCAGCCCCCTCAGACCCACTCTACATCAGGGGTCAATTAAAACCAAACGCCTTTGTCATTACCACTGCAAGGAAAAGGGCGGGAACACCTCTTGCATCATCAGAGGCACCCCCCTGCAAGGAAAGCAAAAATCTCTACCCTTTCAGTAGGAAAGTAGCCACCTCTGCAGCATATCGGGTGAGAATTGCCAATGCCACCACCTTGCTGGACAGCTACAACTGCTACAAGTGGGACGAAATAGCTGCAATAATGGCCTCAGCTCCTGCACCATTGAAATCCCAACACTCCCTCGCCAAGACAGAAGGCAAAGCTGTTTCCAGCTGCATTCTGAAGAATAATTTAGATGCCGCTGATAATGCAGGGAGAATTATTGCTGAAGGCACGCTTACCAAGCGCCACGCATGCCTGTCGGGCCTTAAGCTAGAAACGCAAGTGACTCTTCTTAACATGCCGATAGAGCCAAATGTTCTGTTCGGCAAGGCAGTAGAGGATGTACTCAAAAGTGCAAAAGAAGAGTACTCTAAAGTCACTGGGCCAGCTTACCAACAAACCCTCAGGTCAAAGGAGAGGCTATAATTTTCATCGCTTCAGGGGACAAAATTCTCAAAGGGGGTCTGGATACAATCAGGGTCAGAGTTCGTCCTGGGGTTCAACACAAGGCCAATCCTCAAAAGGCTTTCAGAGAGGTCACAGAAGATTTTGCGGCGGGGGGCAGATCCTCCTCTTCAGAGGTGGAGCCACACACGCAAAACAATGACAACCCATGTCAGGTCCCCTCCCATGTCACTCCAGTAGGAGGATGCATAACACACTTCACCCACACATGGGAGGGAAATCACCTGAGACAAGTGCGTGCTTTCATTCGTGGCCGGCGGTTATTGTATAGAACTGCTACAACGGAGCTCCTATCATCCTGCGAGATAAAGAACCACCGCAAAGGAAGAACCGCGCGCTGCTGTTCAAGGACGCTGTCGAAATCGTCCCGGCGAACCAGGTAAACAAGGGTATCTATTCAACGTACTTCCTTGTTCCCAAAAAAGATCTAACCCTGCGGCCTGCAACCACCTATGGCAAGCCAAACAAATTCTGCATGACAACGCTACAGGAAGTAATCCCACTGCTAAAGCGCGGGGACTAAATGACAACCTTGGATATGAAAGATGTCTATTTTCATATTTCAATATTCCCAGCGCACAGAAAGTTCTTGATGGCAAACCAGCAGTACCAATTCAAGCTGCTACCCTTAGGCATAGCATCGGCTCCAAGGATATTCACCAAGGTACTGGCGGTGGTGGCAGCGCACCTGGGCGCACGTAAGCAATCCCAGTGTACCCTTACCTGGACGGCTGGCTGATCAAGGGGGAGACACCCCAAATTTGCAAACAAAATACCCAAAGAACAATCAATCTTTTCCAATTGGGTTTCTCGATCAAGGAGAAAAAGTCCAGACTTTTACCAAACAAGACCAAACAGTTCTTAGGAGCTGTCATAAAAACAGAGGAAGGTCTAGTCTTTCCATCAAAGGAAAGGATACAAAACATAATGCTGCAAATACCTCAGTATCAAGCCAGTCACCAGATGACCATACACAAAGCTGTGCTCGGCATGATGGCTTCTTCCCACATGCACGTCTGTGCATGCGCCCGATGCAGGAGTGGTTGGCGAAACAGTGGCCTCAGTCAAGCGGTCAGTGAGATGATCTAGTGGTCCTTTCGCCAACACTAGTACAAACTCTACGCTAGTGGACAAAACAGCACATTGTCTGTGGACTCAATTCACAGCACAGAACCACATCAGCTTGCTGGAACTTCTGACAATATTCAAAGTGCTCCAAGCCTGCGAAGCACACCTGACAAATCAGTCAGTACAAATTCTCACAGACAGCACCACTGCAATGTTCTATATCAACAAGCAGGGGGGCACACATTCTCCAAATTTATCCAGGCTAGCACAGAAAAAAAATGGGCACTCAAACGGGGGATGTTCTGAGCAGAGATCCTCTACCAGAAGACCACGAGTGCCAACTGAACAGAAATGTTGTAGATCACATTTTCTCACATTGGGGCAACCCCATGCTAGACTTGTTCGCTACAAGAGAAAACAAGCAATGGCCAGACTTGGCGTCCAGGTTTCCCCAACCAGACTCCAAGGGGGAACGCCCTACGGATGAGTTGGTCAGGGAAATTTGCCTCTGCTTTTTCCCCCCCCAATTCCACTAATGAGCAGAGTGGTAAACAAGATTCACAGGGAACAGATGATGTTAATCCTAGTTGCTCCCATGTGGGCGAGACAGCCTTGATATCCACATCTGTGCAAACTGGCGATGTGTGATCCGATCAAGCACCCGTGCCCGGCCAACTTGCTTTCCCAGCACGAGGGGACAACTCTACACCCTCATCCTCACTCACTGAATTTAGCATGGCTCCTGAGGACCTAGAGTTTGGACATCTTAATTTACCTCTAAGGTGTATCCTCATGGATATCCTCAAGGAGGCACATAAACCAAACACCAGACACTGTTATTTTGACAAGTGGAGAAGATTTGTAATTTGGTGCCAGTCAAAACAAACCTGATCGAATGTACTCCAACTCACATTCTGGCACATGCTCTGACAAACTGGCCTTCAGCCTGCTCCAAAGGCAATACCGGCTCTCTGTCCTCACCAAGAAGAGAGCTCACATCCAAGCCTGTGTCTCTCCGGCATCTAAAAACTCAGCTTAACTCTTTAAAATCTGCAAGGAACTGGCCAATCCTGCAGCAGTGTCTACCTCTCCTGTCCCCTCCCAGGCCCTCTGCACGGCGCTGGCCTCATTTCATCTCTAAAACTCAGCACATCCTGTCCTTTCTCCTCGTCTCCCCTTCCTCCATCTACTCCCTGCTCTTCCTCTCGCCCTTCTTCGGCCACCTCTCCTCCCTCCTTCTCTTCCTTTCCCCTGTTCTCCCCAGACTAGGTTTCTAGACAAGTCCGATCTATGAAAGTCTCATCAAAACAGGTTCATCCCGGGGGGCGCTGTTGAGCAGCCGACAAAATGGCTGCCTAGTTTCTCAGCTCTGCGCACTGCCGCCTAATATCCTCTAACATCTGCGGTTTGCCACGCTGCTACGGCTTCACACTTGGCCCCTACCTTGCTCTCAGCCAGGGTTATCCGCTTGTGAAATTTGGTCCTGAATCGGACCTCCTGGACCAGCATCTGGCCGATTTGCGCTGTCCTTGTGCTGCGCTGGGCCGGCCCTGATACTCTGGGTGGGTTGCGGCGCCCAACGAGGCCTCCTGTGTCCTGGACCCCGCGATCTCCGGATATCCTCCTCCCGCCGCCCTGTCTCTTCTGCTGCAGCCACCGTTGCTTACTGCCTGGAGGCTGGGGCCGAGCCGGTGTGCTCGAGCCGACTGCAGGACCCGTGCTGTGGAGCGCGACTCCTGAAGACCTGTGGCCGCCTTGTCGTCGCGGTCTGCGGCGCTCCCTGGCACTCCTGTGCCGCTCCTGTCATCCTGCTGCGTCCTGCTTGGAGGGGCTCCCCGCTGTGGCCGGCGGCCGGGCGGCTCGCTGCAACGCTGCCTGCGGCCCCGGGGGGGGTCAGATTTCGTGCTCCCCTCCCTGCTGGCCTGCCCCCCGGTGCGCATCCTGTGGGGCCCCGCGGGCCTGTCGGGGATCCGTGGATTGGATGCTTGTCTCTGGCCAAGCTACAGGTGAGGAGCGGGGGGGGCTGATGTGTGCGGGACTGCCTGCTGCTCCTCTGGCCTTACTGTTTCTCCCACCCCTACCCCCACCCCCCGGCTCCCTCACGGTGGCTGCTCTCCCTCATGGTCATGAATTCCCTTGTTCTGGCCCCATTATGCACCGATTCCCACTCCGGACCTTTGGGTGATCATTGAGGCGGGCTCCCTCAGCGATCCCTCGTTTGCCTCCCTGGGCATTGACCCCCCTGACTCTTGGCTCCAGGCATTCACAGCTCCTACCTGCCAACTCTGAACTGTGTAGCCATACTTTTACCAAGAAAGCCCTAATCTTGATACCTGCGCCTGGGCCCATTATGCACTGATCACCACTCCGGACCTTTGTGTGATCATTGAGGCGGGCTCCCTCAGCGATCCCTCGTTCGCCTCCCTGGGCATTGACCCCCTGACTCTTGGCTCCAGGCATTCACAGCTCCTGCCTGCCAACCCTGAACTGTGTAGCCATACCTTTTTAGGCTTACCACTCATAAAAGCTATATACAGCACTACGGTTATCCAGAAGTCATACTACGTCATGCCCAATAAACCCAGGAATACTAATAAGCCTGGCGCCATGGACAAATTTGCTAGAGCCACCCCGAGATCTGACTCAGCCCATGCATCGGGTGACCAGGCGGTCTCGCTGCCGCCCACTGAGGCGCCTGCTACAGACCTAACAGCCATGATGGAATCAATGGCCAGGCATTTTGCTGCCTTTCACGAAAAACTAGATGACATTAATGCAAAGCTAAATTAGACCAGCATGGGTCGAGAATTACAGAGACCGAAAACAGGATAAGTGCCAACGAGGACAATATATCCACGCTACAGAGCACGGTATGCACTCTGGTCGCAGACATGAAGACGGTCAAGGCCAAATGTGACTATTTAGAATCCAGATCGCGAAGGAACAATAAACGTATTGTCGGGGTTCCGGAAAATGCGCTGAAGGGCCGACTCGAGCTAGCAGTTGAAAATCTCTTGGAAGATCTCTTGGGTAACCCCGACATGTCTCCCTTCTTCACCGTTGAGAGAGCTCATAGGGCGCTATCACCGCGCCCCAAGCCTGGAGACTTCCCGAGACCCATCATTGCAAAAATCCTCAGCTTTAAAGACCGTGACCAGATTATCCGGCTTGCGCGCAAGAAAGGAGAGCTCAGAATGGAATCGCAGGTGATCCGGATTTTCCCTGAATTCTCGATTAGTGTCCAGGAGCGTCGACAATTTCTTGGTGTTAAGAAACTGCTCAGGGAGAGAAATATCCCTTATGCCATATTATTCCCTGCGCGACTGAAGTTCACATTCAACAACAAACTCTATTTCTTCACGGTCCCTTCGGAAGCGGTGAAATTTATAGAGGCACATGTGCCTCCTCGTCCTCCTGCTGATGACATCATGGACAATGACTGAACTTGGCTTAAGGCTTGCACCCTCTAATTATCCTGTTTGTATGTGTATCGAGAGATTTCTTGGTCGTCAACCCTATCAATAGTTCACCTGGGTAAGTCATGTGTCCAGATATATGGATCCGGCTCCTTACATGTATGCTAGCTTCTACTTATTGCTAGATAAATGCACTATTGACCTGTTCACCTTGAGTATCCCCATTGGTTATAAGAGTTCAAATTGCAATGCTTCAAGGCCCTGAATGTAGGCCCCTGTTGCTGGTTAGATGGATGGTTTAGTACCATAAGACCGCAAAAACTGCTTGTTTTGCAACTGACCCCTTTCCAAGCGTGCCAGTGCACGGCAATGGCGCACCCCACTGTGATTGCAATGTTCCTTACACCACTGTTGCTGGTTAGCCCCGGTTGGGCTTTTGGACAGCTTGGGCCAAGTTGGGGACGGTCCAGCCGTTTACAGTTAAAGGAGGGTAACGATCACACTGCTGCTCCTGGCGTGGCGGTGAGGGAGGTGGGTGGGAACGGGGTGTTATTTAAAAAGGGCACACGAGGTTGCACGGCACACACATTGTCTGGCTATGACCACACTTTTAGCTTCACAATTGGGAGTCCATACTATTGCTGGATTTGGGAGGTTCATTAACTGCGCATTACAGGAGGAGATATCCGTTACTGAAATGACCACTCTCATAATGTCCTGGAACATCAGGGGATTGAGCAATCACACTAAGGCCCGTAAGATTATGGACTATGCTAATAGGCATGCGTGTAAGATATTGCTTCTACAGGAGACACACTCTGGGGGCCACATGCTGAGGATCATAGCCCCGACATGGGGCCCCGCTAGATTCTTCACCTCCTATTCTACCCAATCCAGGGGCGTTCTCACGATGATCCATAAATCAATTAAGTTCATACTGCATAAAAGTTACATTGATGCGGAAGGATGCTATGTTATATTATACTGTACACTGGTAAACAGTGAATACCTGCTTGTTAATACCTATTGCCCTAATGTTGACTCTCCTGGATTCTTTGACACTATAACCGCCATATTGCTGGGCTATGTTGGTTTTCAGATAATATGGGGAGGAGATCTGAATCTTATCCTGGACACTGTTTTGGACAGAACTGGTACGGCTGCCCGAGCCCTGTCCAGGGCTGCACGTAGACTACAAGACCACATTGGGATACTCGATATTTGTGACGCCTGGAGGACGCTACACCCCCAGCGGAGGGACTACACTTATTATTCGTCTGTGCACAGCAGCTTGTCCAGGATAGACCTGTTCTTTGTGTCGAGTGAAACGATAGGCAGAGTGGAGAGCTCCCGAATTGTACTCCGCACGCTCTTAGACCATGCCCCAATTGTATTATCTGTGGGGCTTGGGATCCCAATTTCGACGGTTCCCACCTGGTGCTTTAAATCTGAGGCCCTCAGGGATATTGTGTTCAGGGCTGAAATACTGGTGGATATTGAATCTTACTTTGAGCACAACTCCCTTCAGGATACCTCGGCTGCCGTTAGGTGGGACGCCTTCAAAGTATATTTCGAAGGGATTGTGTCCTCCGACGTATTCCTTATCTTAGATATAAATCCTTCAGCTTTGCTGGCCTCGGAAAATTTTTTCGCCAGAGGGCGCTGCGCGTCGATGATCGCCGAGTCGATGACCCTCGACGGCCTCCGTGCCGACGTCGACGTCATCCTGCCTATAAAGGCCGCGCGCAGCGTCCGTTGCTCAGTTCCGTTTTTCCGCGCTTCGTTGTGCCTCGGAACACCGTTGCTCAGTTCTCGTCAAGATAACGTATATAATAACTACTATTTACCTCGATATCGATGGCATCCTCCTCCGACCCGACGACCCCTCGGTCCGGTTTCAAAAAGTGCCGAGACTGCGGGAAGAAAATGTCGTTGACGGACCCTCACAGGGTCTGTTTGTGGTGTCTGGGAATCACGCACCAGAGTTCGGAGTGTGAGGAATGCCTTTCCATGACGGCGAAAGCCTTGAAGGAGCGTAGGGGGAAGCTCGAGAGAGGTAGGTCAACTTTAACTTCCTCGAAAGCTTCTTCGGTAGAGTCGAGACGTTCGTCTCCTCACCATAAAAAACACTCTCGATCTAGATCACGAAGTGGCTCCCACCACTCGTCGACATCGAGACACTCGAAGAAGAGACGTAGGAGATCCCCTTCGTCATCTTCGTCGAGTTCTCCTGAGAGAGTTCATTGCCCCACAAAACGCAGCTCGCAAGCTGAGTGGGAGGAATTCAGGAAAAAGATGCTAAGCGTCTTCGAGAAAGCGGCCTCGTCCCCCTCGAAGACAGCTGAGGGTGATACCCCGGGTAAAAAACCCAAAAAATCTAAACGCCGCGAGTCGCAGTACCCGGCGGAAAAGTCAACCCGAAAGCGCCTCGAGCCATCGGGAGATAAAGCATCATCGACGCCATCGTCGAAAACTCCTTCGAAACAGAGGTCGGCGCCATCGACGCCGTTGTCGAAGGATTCATCGGCGCATCAGTCGATCGAGTCGACGCCGACGTCGACGCCGATATCGACGCCGGTGAAGGAAAGAACCACGGCTACTCCACAGCCAACGGTTAGACAAAAGACCTCCGACTCGACGCCGAGAACGTCGACGTCGTTCTCGAGCAAGACTCCGATCCTTTCGAGTTCTTCGAGGCCTAGTACACATTTCTCGACGCTTTTCACGGCGCCTTCGAGTACTTTCACGTCGGTGTCGACGACATCGACGTTTTCAAGGCCTGTGATGATGGCTCCTTCTGCATTGGAAATGGGGTTTATACCATTCCAAAAACCAATGTATCCCCCTTTAACCTCGATTTTTGAGGAAAGGGAGGATTCAGACCAAGATATTGATTTACAGAGGACCACATCACCAGAGCCAGAGACTTTCGCCTCTGAGGAAGGAAGATTAAAAAATCTTCAGGATGCACTTCAGGAAGCTAGTGGCTTGGACACTTCTCCTGAAGCAGAATTTATCAAACCAGACCCAGGAGAACATGCGGAGACTCCATATAGAGCTCTGATGTCTAGAATCATAGAATTTATGGGTTGGTCTGCACCTTCTCCTGCCTTTCAGCAGGATGATCTCACTGACATACTGGACAAGGGCCCACAGGAGGATCCTGTGGTTCCATTTCACTCTGCTCTACAGAGAAGGATTTTGACAAACTGGGAAACGCCAGAAATTATCCCGGCAGTAAATAAAAAACTGTCAACAAAATACAGGGTGGCTAGTTCTGACCCTGAATATTTGTCAAAACACCCTACTCCTGAGAGCTTGGTTGTACAGGCTGCAACCTCATCAGGCAGCACATCTGCATACCCCACTGCTCCGCAGGATAGGGATGACAAAAAATATGATGCCATGGCTAAGAAGGTTTTTTCTGCCTGTAGCATGGCGTTAAAGTCTATTAACGCGACCTGTACGCTCGCTAGGTTCAGCCACACCCTTTGGGAGTGCGCTTCATCAGCGGCTGACTGCCTCCAAGAAGGAGAGGAAAGGGACGCATTTTTAAACATCATCAGGGATGGTAAAGATGCGATGTGCGAGACCCTACAAACTGGCCTAGATTCTGCTGACAGTATCAGCAGGGCCATGGCGGCAAGTACCACAATCCGCAGGCATGCGTGGTTGAGGAAGTCTGGTTTTGCCTCTGACGTGCAGACCAGGCTTTTGAATATGCCCTTTGACGGTTCTACCCTCTTTGGAAAGAAGGCGGATGACAGTTTGGAGAAACTGCAAACGTCCAAGGCAGCAGCCAAGTCATTGGGAGCTGCTATCCGTCAGAATACCTTTCGTCCTTCGGGATCATCGTGGAGAGGACGGTCCTTTCGTTACTATTCCTCATATGGAAGGGGCAGGGGACGACCGGCTCAAAGAGGCCAAGGAAGATTTACCCGTGGTGGACGGGGTAGGGGAAAGAAAGCCGCACCCGCAGGAGCAGGAGCCACTTTACCTTCGGCAACTGCATCAGCCGCTTCAAAACCACTCTGAGGTCTCCCCTCACAGAACACCAGTAGGGGGCAGGTTAACTCACCATCTGACGGAATGGCAGGCTATTACGTCAGATGCTTGGGCTCTGGAGACAGTAGCCCAAGGTTACTGCCTGCCCTTCCTACATATCCCTCAGAGTCATCCACCGGGGAACAACCCTTTGAAGCTTCCAGATCCGCTCCTCTTGCAGGAGGTTTTAGACCTGCTAGAGAAAGGTGCCATAGAACTGGTACCTGTAGCGGAAAGGAACAAGGGTTGGTACTCCCCCTACTTCATAATACCGAAGAAGGACGGAGGACTGAGACCCATCTTAGACTTACGGGAATTGAACAAATTCCTCCGAAAGGACAAGTTCAAGATGGTGACTCTCTCTCAGATCCTTCAGGCCCTCCAGCTTCAGGACTGGTTGGTATCTCTAGACCTCCAGGACGCTTATTTCCATGTGCCGATCCATCCCAGGCACAGGAGATACCTGAGGTTCGCAATTGGCAGCTCTCATTATCAATTTCGAGTTCTGCCATTTGGGCTAACCTCCGCCCCGAGGGTCTTTACCAAGCTAATGTCGGTTGTGGCTGCAAGTCTAAGGAGGGAAGGGATTCATGTCTACCCTTACCTAGACGATTGGTTGATCAGAGCTGTATCTTCGGAACAGGCTCAGAGACAACTAGATTATGTTTGCCACTTCCTTCACAAGCTGGGCTTCTCCCTCAATTTAAAGAAGTCACAGATGATACCATCACAGAGACTCCAATTCATTGGAGCAGTCCTGGACACTTCCCTGGGAAAAGCCTTGCCACCAGAGGTGAGGGCTCGAGATATTCTGCAGATGGTCATCAGATTTCAGAATGCCCAATATCTCCCAGCCTACGACTTTCTGAGGTTGCTAGGCCTCATGGCATCCTGCATATTCCTCGTGCCGGAGGCTCGCCTGAGAATGAGATCCCTCCAGTGGGCACTGAGAACTCAGTGGTCACAGTTCTCAGGAAGGATGACAGATCTCCTTCGGATCCCGGTCAAAGTAGCCCGAGACCTTCAGTGGTGGGCCTGTCGGGAGAACATCCTGAAAGGAGAAATGTTTTGGCAACCATGGCCGGAGATAACAGTAGTCACGGATGCCTCACTCACGGGGTGGGGAGCTCACGCCAACGACTTGACCATCAGCGGTCGTTGGTCTCCATCGGAGTCCAGACTACATATCAACCTGTTGGAGCTGAGAGCCATCAGACTAGCGCTGAAGGCTTTTCTGCCGTCTGTACGGGGAAGAAACGTCCTAATAATGACGGACAATACAGTGGCCATGCACTACCTCAACAAAAGAGGAGGCGTAGGCTCACTACCACTGTGCAGAGAGGCGATGCAGCTCTGGTTTTGGGCAATTCAGGAAGGAATCTCTCTATCGGCAATTCACCTAGCCGGAGAGAAGAACTTGACAGCGGACGCTCTGAGCAGGCAGAGCACAGTCTCTCACGAGTGGGAGATAGCTCAGGAAGTCCTTCAAGAGATCTTCGCCCTTTGGGGAACCCCTCAAGTGGATCTGTTCGCCACCAGTATCAACAGGAAGTGCGACAGATTTTGCTCAAGGGAATTTCCCCCGAGAGGAGCTCTAGGAGATGCGTTCGTAGTGGACTGGGAGTTCCCACTTCTGTACGCGTTCCCTCCGGTCCCTGTCATTCCTCAAATGATCAGGAGGTTGAGAAGGTTTCGGAAGACCATGATCCTAATTGCCCCGGATTGGGCCAGGAGAACGTGGTACCCGGACCTTCTAGACATGTCCATCTGCCCTCCAATTCGACTGCCATACAGAGAGGATCTTCTCTCGCAGAAGGAAGGTCAGGTTCTCCATCCAGCCATCAAGACCCTCAACCTTCACGCTTGGTGTCTGAAAGGTTGAGGTACAAGGATTGGGACCTTCCGGATGATGTTATGGAGGTGTTGCTTTCGGCCAGAAGGCCGGCAACTAAAACTCTATACCGCTGCCGTTGGAACAAATTTTGCAGCTGGTGCAGAGAAAAGAATATTGAACCCTTTTCTTGTGGTACACCTATGGTGTTGTCATTCTTACTTTACCTGGCTAATTCAGGCCTACAGGTTGGCACAATTAAGGGCTATCTCGCAGCGCTATCAATCTTTAAGCGCACTGCAGAGGAGCCTTCATACTTCAAAATTCCATTGGTAATACAATACCTAAAAGGATTAACTAATGTTTATCCCCCGAAACCTTTTCAAGTTCCCTTATGGGATTTAAACCTAATTTTAAACTTCCTAAAGGGTGCCCCTTTTGAACCACTACACTCTTGTTCATTGAAGCTTCTCACCCTCAAAACTGTTTTGCTAATAGCATTGACATCTGCTAGAAGGGTTAGCGAGTTGCAAGCCTTATCGTGTAAACCTCCACATACAATCTTTTACAAGGACAAAGTTGTTCTTCAGGTGAAGCCTAACTTCCTCCCGAAGGTAGTCTCGGAGTTTCACATCACTCAGAAGATTATATTACCTTCTTTCTACCCTCCTCCTCATCCGGGGAAGGAGGAAGAGAGACTACACAGGCTGGACCCTAAGCGAGCCTTGAGCTTCTATATCAGCAGATTGGCTAAGATCAGACAAGCAGACCAACTCTTTGTAGGTTATGCAGGACATAAGTTGGGCCTTCCAATAACAAAACAAACCATCTCCAGATGGATTATTTTAGCCATTCTGGAATGCTACAAATTGGCAGGAAAGGAGCCTCCTCAAAATCTAAGGGCTCATTCTACCAGGGGTATCGCAACATCCTCAGCCCTTCAAAGAGGGGTGCCAATTCGAGATATATGTGCGGCTGCCACATGGTCGTCCGCACATACATTTACCAAATTCTATAGCCTGGATTCCTCCTCTAGTCAAGAAACTAGATTCGGCAAGGCTGTGTTACACTCTGTCCATTCTGGAAGGGTAACATAACTTTTATTACTCCCGCCTCCAGTCACAATACCACTGCTATGGGAGTCTATCTAAGATAAGGAATACGTCGGAGGACACAATCCCTTCGAAGAACTAGTTACTCTTACCTTGTAACGTTCTTTCGATGGGATGTTCCTCCGACGTATTCCTTATCGACCCTCCCATCCATCCCCGCAGTATGACTTCCTGTGGGTTTGCAGCCTATGCTCCTTCAAGGTGATTAGTCTAATCCAAAAACATTACTGGGGACTACAAAACGGAACTGAGCAACGGACGCTGCGCGCGGCCTTTATAGGCAGGATGACGTCGACGTCGGCACGGAGGCCGTCGAGGGTCATCGACTCGGCGATCATCGACGCGCAGCGCCCTCTGGCGAAAAAATTTTCCGAGGCCAGCAAAGCTGAAGGATTTATATCTAAGATAAGGAATACGTCGGAGGAACATCCCATCGAAAGAACGTTACAAGGTAAGAGTAACTAGTTCATTAGGGGTATGTCTATCTCTCGGGAGGTGGAGGTATTGAAGTCGATCAGGGCCGCCCTTCGTCGCTCCGAAACCAAACTGAAGCAACTGGAACTGCGATGCTCCACAGGGGCGGATCCCACTATCCTCGCTCAAATCAGTGAGGAGCTCCGTACATACAATGCACTTGCCACCAACGAGGTCCAGTACTTTAGTCGCCCAAAGGCCGCCGGGAAATATGGCGAAGGGGACAGACCGGGGAGAACGTTAGCTACACTCGTGAGGAGAGAGTCTGGCCAGGCTCAGATTACCTCTGTCATGATGCCCGCTCCCGGGGAGCCGGTTCAAGCCCTGCGTCCCCGAAAGCGGACATCCAGTTCCCAAGGAAGGACCCAGCAACCCCATTTAGGGGCCCTTTGGACAGTGTCCTGGCGCTTATGGCGCCAGGCTCATAAAAGACATCAGTCCTGGCGCCATAGGCGCCAGGCTCATTATGGAAATGCTTGGGTGCACTTACCTGATGCAGACCATGCTGCAGGATCTCGGCCTCCTTGAGGCCTCAAAGGAACTACTTTACCTGTGGGACTAATTTACCATCCGGGCGTGGTCGGGGAAGGATACATACCTGATTGGAGGAAGGATACATACCTGGAACTTCTTCCAAGGCTATTTAAACCCCACCCGAACAGCCACACGTGCTTCGCATTGTTCTGCATCTAGCAGCTGGACGCTCACCGTGTCTGCTCCTGCATCCTGACTTCTGCCACGCCTGCCAGCATCCTGGATCACCTGCAAAGGAAGAGAAGAAGAGAACAGAAGAAGGAAAAGTCCTTACCTGCTAAAATCCGCATCCCGGAGACATCTCCCCGACAATCCTGAAAAGGAAGACTTTTATTTAAAAGCTCATCGCGTCGATCGCTGCAGCGCCGCATTCCACTCACCTTTACAGGGCACCTCCATGTTCAGCAGCGATCATCTGGATTCGCAGTCACGCCCCAGCGCCTAGGGAGAAAAAGACCAGAACAAAAGGTGAGAGAGAGAAGGGAATAAGGAAAGCTAAATCTCCATGTTAAGACTTGCCTGTTGATTCATTCCCTCTTCATTTCGGGTCCGCGCCGCATCCTGGCATTTCCGGACCCCGGCCCCTAAGGGGAAAAAGAGACATCAGCGTTAATGAGCGAATGAAAAGACATTACCAAAAAACGCTCATTAAAGACTTACCTGATTTCTACAAGGATTTCACCTCTCATCTCGGGTCGGTGCCTGTTCCCCGGCATTCCGTACCCCGGCCCCTATGGGGAAAAAGACACTAGCATTAGTACATTAATGCATGGACACAAGGGGAACCTCTTATCAAAAAATTTACCTGGAAGCCAAGCAAGTTTGGTTCTCACCAATCCGAAAATCCAGTGAAGTAACTGGATACCAACGCGCCCCTGCATCAGAAGCAGGATGGAGAGCTCGTCCTTCCAGACCCTAAGGTGAGACGCTACGAGGAATCACAGAAGGGTTTCGAGGAGGGTGAGAGGGGAAAGTTGGAGGCTGATTGCATTACCCCGCAGACAGTTAATCCCCTATTTTCGCCTACAGAAGGATACTTCTGCGAGCCAGACAAGCCAGATTTGGGGGCCCGGTCCAGTCCATCTTCCGAACCCTGCGCATCACCTTAGAAGAGGTCACAGCAGCGCGAACCAGGCCAGCGCCTCCGTGGGAGTCAGGTGAGCGTTACAACCTCCTTCACGCCCAAAAAGTCTCCCTAAATTTTCGGTATCGTGCCATGCAATAAAAGCTTCTAAACAGACTATACTATACTCCACATCGAACCTCGAGGTTCGCCCATGCCACTGTGCACTCTTGCCCCCACTGTGGGGTGGAAAAAGCTGACCATTCACATATGTTCTGGTCCTGTGATAAGATTGTCAGAATTTTGGAAGCGCATCTTATAAACACTTGCTGTAATTACTGACACGGTGATTGACCCTGATCCTTTAGCAGTCTTGTTCGGGGTTTGGGGGGGAGGGGGAGGGTTCTGCAACGGGAGCTCGGCTAAATTCTTGAATATAGGCTGTATGGTAGCAAAAACATTTATACTCCAGGGCTGGAGGAGCTCCTCTCCCCCGGTCTTTCAGAATTGGCTGCCCCTGCTCACCTGGTCACGAACCTGCAAAGAGGAATACCTGACCATGCTTCCCGCCCACTCTCGCCCCAAAAACATCTAGGTTGAATTTGATACGTACCTCAACAGCCAAAGTAACAGCGCGCCAGGGTCGGACTTGTCCCCTGCTACATCAAGGACTACTCCTGTACTATGAACTTCTTCTCTCATTTCCTTCATGTGAAGCTCTGTTGTTACCACTGTGATTAGCGTAATCTTTATATCGATTCATAATTCACCTGTACTGTTCATCTGTTGAATTGATGTGTGTGCCTAATGTATTCCTCTGCCGCCCAAAATAAAAGTAAAAAAAAGAAAGTTCATCCCTGTTACTCCAAAACCATCAAGGACCACATTGACTCTCTGGCTGACTTCAGCAACCATTCCTTCTCCCCTGGAGTCTTCTCCTCCCCCCTAAAGCACTACCTTGAGCATACTCTTCTTAAACCCTCTGCCGACCCATCCTGCCCGGCTCACTATCGCCAAATCTCCATCACTCCTTTCCTGGGCAAACTCTTGAAAAAGTTGGCCATGTCCTAGCTTAATCTCTACACTGTAGCTGTTGGTTGTCTTCATGATCAGCAGTCTGGCTTCAGAGCTGCCAGAAGCACGGAAACTGCTCTCCTGAACATCCGTGAAGACCTGCTCTCCAACCTCGATTCCAATACCCCTTGTGTCCTCATCTTACTTGATCTCTCCTCTGCCTTTGACACGGTCAACCATGCCATCCTGCTCAACCGTCTCCGTGATAACCTGGGTATCACCGGTCAGGTCCTGGTGTGGCTGACTTCTTTCCTCTAATCGACCCTCCCAGGTTCAATTTGGGTCCTTCCTCTCCTCTGTCTCTCTACCTGTGGTGTTCCCGAGGGGTCTAACCTCTCTCCTTGGCTGTTCAACCAATACCTGGCACTTCTTGCCCACCGCATTGCTGCGCTCTGCCCCAACTTCCAGTGCTATGTGGATGACCCCCAGCTCATTTTCAGGCTACCCTCTACTCCCTCTCTCATCTCAGACTGTCTGTCTGCCATCTAGGAGTGGTGTGCCGCAAATGATTTCTGCCTTAACTCCAGTAAGACAGAGATTCTCCTCATTGGCACGCCCACTCCCACCTTTCCTGTCACTCTCTGGCCGGCCTCTCTTGGCCCTCTCCCTGCTCCCACCTGTGAGGCTAACAACCTCCAGGTCATCTTCGACTCCACACTCTCCTTCTCTGCTCACATCTGACATCTCTAAGAAGTCACACTACCAGCTGCACCTCCTCCGAGGTATTCTTACTTTCCTCTCCGTCCCCCAGAAGCCCACTGTCTCCAGAGCTCTGGTTCTCTCTAGGCTGGACTATTGCAACAGCCTCCTTCTAAATCCGCCTGCTTCTACTCTCCGCAACTCATCCAGAACAGGACGGCAAGACTTGTCCTTGGCCTCAAGCCCAGGGATCGTATCTCTCCAGGACTGAACTGAAATCTCTGCACTGGCTCCCAGTGGCTGCGAGGATAAAGTTCAAAACTCTCTGCATCGTCCACAAGGCCTGCTGGGGCCTAGGCCTCAATACCTTCAACTCTCTTCCTAAATATCTTCGCTCATCCGCCTCCAACTCCCTCAGGGTCAGTCATGGTCAGTCACTTCTGCAATCAACGAGTTGGTGGTAGATCTCATTCTCAGGCTGGCGCCTCCCTCTGGAACAGCCTCCCTCCCCCCCTGAAACTTGAGGAGAATCATCTCTGGTTCCGGAAGCACCTCAAAACATTTCTCTTTGCTTCTACTTTTTCTCCTCCTCTCCCCTGCTGACTTCCTGGCTGAAACTGAATCTGCACTGGTTACCTGGCCACCCTCTGTTCTCAGGCCAAGGTCCCCTCCCCCACCAGTCACACACCTGCACTGCCTTCCTGGCAACCCCCGCACTTGGGACTGTTTTCCTACAGTCCCAATAGCAGCACTTACAACCTGATGTCTGCACTCACCCTTTACTTGCCACCTGATGTCCGCGTTATAAATGTCATATGTCATATATCATATATCATTCTTCATTACATGCTCCACTTATTAGACTCAGGGTTAGTCTTTAACTCTGTAAAGGTTCACCTGGCGGCTCTATCCGCATACACCACCTCTCACAGTAAATTATCATGGTGGAAGGTTCCTGTCATTAAGGCATTCATGGAGGTAGTAAAAAGACTCCACCCTCCTATATCAAACCCACCGCCAGACTGGGACCTCAATGTAGTACTTGCAAAACTCATGGGGACCCCCCCTTTAAGCCTATGAATAAGTCAAGCCTTAAACACCTTGCATATAAAACTGCTTTTTGGTGGCTATTGCCTCCATAAGGAGACTAACTGAACTTCAAGCATTGTCAGTGCAAGACCCTTTCTTTGTGATCCACAAAGACAAATTGGTATTAAGCACATACCCTATGCTTTCTTCCAAGTTCATTTCAAAATTCCACGTAAACCAATCCATTGAGCTACCTGCCTTCTTTCAGAACCCAACAAGCTCCACTTAGAAGAAACTCCATACACTAGCTGTAAGGAGGATGTCATTTACTATGTAACCAAGACCAGACCGCTCAGAAAAACAGACCAACTGTTTCTTTGTAGCACGAGGCAGAGAAAGAGACTGCATTTCCAAAAATGCCTTTTCCAGATGGCTATTCAGATGAATACAGCTCTGCTACTCTTTACCAAGCAAACCACTGCCTTTCACACCAAGAGCTCCCTCCACAAGGGGTACAGGAGCTACTCTGTCTTTTATCGCAAACGTCCCGCTGGATGCCATTTGCAAAGAAGCTACATGGAGCTTAGTACACACTTTCACTCAGCTGTACCACCTCCACCTTCTCCGAACACTGCTTGCTAATCTATGCATAGCATGTGATCTAAGCAGATTCCACAAGCCACAGAAGGGATACATTACTCACGTAATCATGTTTCTGATGCATGTATCTGCTTAGATTCACATGCGCCCACCCTTCCTCCCATTGGAGTAGAAGGTGCATAGATGTTTTCTCTGGGCTATATCTGATACATATCTGCTTTACTACACCTGTAATCGCGCTACACATGCAACCTCGTATCAGAAACAAAACAATCTGAGGGACCTTGACGCGTGAAGGACCATGGCTACAGTGGACGTCACACTAGGGATAATGTTATTAGAACGCCCTGTCGACGTCCCTTTTCGAGTTTCAAAAACAATTAATACTCTGCAGCTTCCACTAGATGTCGGCCTATGCATAGCATGTGAATCTAAGCAGATACAAGCATCGGAAATACAATTACGGTGAGTAATGTATCATATATATATTTAGCTGTGTATTCATATTCATGAGCATGTGAATCCATGAAAGATCCCATGCAGGAGAAGGAACAAGTTACCTGTAACTCACGTTTTCCATAATGGGTATCTTTCATGAATTCACATGCAACCCTCCCTCCCACCCCTCTATGGCTCTTCTTGGTTCCTACTGCCACATTACGTGCGCTTCCAAATTCTGAGAGGGCCAGCAGGGGTGAAGCTAAGGAGGACTGATGCCATTGCCTGGGGCCGTCTGACCGAAAGTGTCAGCAATAGGCTATATAAGTGACGAGCAGTTTTTTAAGCTTTAAATCTAAAGTGATTTAATATTACTGAGGATTCTCAGCCTGACTGGGAATATTCATGAGCATGTGAATACATGAAAGATACTCATTCTGGAGAACAGGAGTTACAGGTAAGTAATGTGTTCCTTAGGCTTGGGAGCATTTTATAGCAATATACCTTTTGTGTAGTGAAGTTAGATGCATTGTATGGTGATATGTACAGAATTGTTTTGTAGCAGTTTATTTACAGTACGAAGTGCTCATGTATGTAAGACTATCCTCCATGGTATATGGCCTGTATTAAAACAAACCAGGGCCCTCATAATGAGTGCCCTGGTCCAGCAGAAAGTGCTGGTAAAATTGATTACCGGCACCTTTTCCGGACCGGGTCACTCTGAGTCTGCCTGTAGGGGCTGTAAACTATGAGCAGGCCTGACCTGCTGGTAGTTCAGGCCCCTACTGGCAGATAAATCACGGAAGCACCTTTTTAACAGTGCCGGTACTTCAGTGTTCCCATTCCCGTGGAATCCTCCTTTGGAATGTGAACTTACCGTTCCTCCGCCACCTGTAATATCTCGGTATTACTGTAATATCAGGAGGCGGAAACAGTAAGTTGAGGTTGCCGACCGGCAACCTCATAAAGAGGGCCATGGTCAGTTTTCCTCAGCCTATAAATGTAATGTTCTGCTACCAGTTTTCACTGGATTCCAAGCACACCTATTCCTACTAGTATTTGCCTTGTTATTGATAACCCTCCTCGAACTTCCTTCATTTGTGCAATCGTTGCAATGTCATTTGGAAAAATGTGCACCAGTTCTTTTAAAGTTATTTGATTGGGCTGGAGTTAGTCCCATGAACCAATAGAGATCATCCGAAACCCCATTGCCATCTTCTGTCATCACTATCTATTGTATCCGTCCCTTCTCCGACAGACTGCAGGATTTAAATGTGTGGCTGCCATAGAGCATTACAATGATCTGCCCAGGGTTTTAAGAGTTCATTGGGTGTATCACTTTTAGATGACACATAGTATACACCTGAAGGTAAAAGGCTACTTACCAACCAATCAAGCCTCAATTTAACATGGATGGGCTTGCCTTAAACGGGGCCGAGTGCTGCAACCTAGGAGTAATAAGTAGATCACTGAGTTATGCCAACATACTGAAATAAAATCACTGGTTCACGACACTGGCAGATAATACCAAGATGCTTACAGGAAGGAATAGTGAGAACACATTCAATAAATAGGACCCTAAAAACATAAAAACATAAGGGAAGCCCACACAAAAGTGAAAATGGGCGAGGTGCAGTCATAAATAAAATATGAACACAGATTTTAACGTCACTAAATCTGATGGCAACAGTCACATGGGAAACGAGGGGCTAAATGGATCGGAGACGCCCAATGTTAAGTGGCGAATTCCCCTGGGTGTCTATGCACTTCCCAAAGTATTGTATGCCCTAGTAACAGGAGTGAATGCTGCCCATACTAGTTTTACTATTTGAGGAGGAGTGTTGGCACAGGGTTGCGCTCGACTGATTTAAATGGAACACATGGCCCCACTTTCCGGAAACTTAAGGCAGGTACACACAACACCAGTCAGCATGGAAAACAAACACACCCTGACATCTCCCTTGCTTGCCTATGTTATTCCCAACCCCCTCACTCAGCCAGAAATGCACAGTGTAAAACCTCCACTCAGTCAGCAACGGGGCTTGCATTCCATATACAAAACGCTGCTGTGGCCCTAAAATCACCCTGGAAACCGTGACACAAACTTGAAATTCAAAAGGAAAGGGCAAGTAAGCAGACCCTATAAATTACGACTTCCTAGGAGATAACCCCTTAACCGTCAAAGGATGCAACAAACCAGGGAGAGGGAAAAGGGCTGCTCAGCAAACACCCAAAGCACATTTCATGAATTTGAAATGGTTAGAAGTCGGTTTAAAGCCCTTCCGATAGGTTCTAAAATACAAAGCCTTACTACTTATAAGATAGCTGCAGGGAAAGACCAATCCATTCCAGCTAATCGAGTGTAAGCACTTGTCCCATACAGACTAAAGGAAGCTCCGTTTCATGTGTCGGGGAGCTGGGAAGCGGGAGTTCTTTTGGGAGCTAGCTGAAGGAGACTGAAGACTCATGGTGCAAGGCTCAAAGGTTCTGGCAGAGACCAATACACCATAAACTTACATGGAGAGAAGGACACACTTTGACTTGTAGAGTGAGAAAACTGTTAAAAAAAATTGATTCCGGGGGATACTCTGGCCCAGGGAGAGGGTAGAATCACTCCGATGTGTTTAGAAGATCTGGACCTTGGAGATTGAGACTGGCCCAATGGGAGAACTAGACCCTGGAAGAGAGATCAGCCTAGGGAGAGAACCTGTCCCTGAGAAGAGACCAGTTGCTAAGTGAGAACAGATGAACCCTTGACCCAGGAGGTGGAGATCCTAGGCTGGTGAGTTAAAATAGCAGTCTGACAGCTACCATATGCAAGGGTTCAGAAATACTTACTGATTCGAGGGCGTCAAAGGCGTCCCCAAGTAGCCAATGAAGGGGGCCTGTGGCTAGAATTTGATATCTGAGCCAGGACTGCACCCTATTGCGAGGGGTAGGGAGGAATGTTTGCTGATGAGCGTATTGGGAAACAAGCAAGGCACTTTATCGCCATAGGATGCAAAGAGAGCACAGTATTAAATAAACTGGAAGAAGATTCTCGAGAAGAAAGCAGGGTGCTATAGCCGTAGTTTGCCAAAAGCGTACTAGACTCTTTATCCCTGGGATTGTAAGTTTGACCAAGAAGACAGTTGGGCACTAAAACCTTCAGACTGTTTTAGATTAGGGAATCCTGAAAGGATTGCTGTTCCTTTACGTAAGCCCTTGCATCATTTGATGAATAGATTCCCCTGCAGTTGTAGCCAGATTCCTAGGCCACATAGTTATGTTCTACCTGTTGTGTTTAAATAAAGTTAATCGTACATCTCAACTCATGTTGCATGTGTAACTCCAAAGATGTACACAAAAGGATTACACCACATAGTTGGGTCACTCATACAGTGGAAATTGAAGCCGGCATTAAATTAGCGATTACTGAAACAATTGTTAAAAGAACATATATGCTTTCTTTGTACTGATCCTGAGAAGAAAGTATATAGTAGAAATGTTTTGTATCTAAGACTGTGTTTGCTGCTGATGTATTTGGAGTCTGAGCTTCTCTTTCTTAGAGGTTGAGACAGGGTGGTGTTAGGGTGGAGGGTAGGGATGGCCATGCATTAAGCCCAATATACGAAATTGTGTAACTGTAATTTCTCCAGCATGGGGTCTGGCATGGATTCACATGCTCATGAATATTCCCCGTCGTCAGGCTGGGAATCCTCGGTAAAGAAAAAACCAGTATCAGTTTCGTTTCTGATCTGTCTTTCGTAGTAATAACCAATCACTGGTCTCTGCGTCATACTGACCACAGCCAATGACTGCCCTCTACCTAAGCACCGCCTCTGGCAGCCATCTTCAGATTTTTACCGCACGTTCATGTGTTGGGATCCTCGTGCTATTGCTCTCGAGCGTTAGTGCTATTTTTTCACGTTTTTTCACAAAAACTTCGTTTTTTTCGGTCAAAAGAGCCTCAAGCTCCACCGACTATCCATCCGATCAACTGGGACCCGTGTCGGATTCGTCTGCGCCCCTCAAGGGTGAAGATTTCGTCGAGCTACGCTTTTGGAGGACTCCAGAAGTTTCTCAGGCCCGGACATGGCCCAGGAGAAGGGAAGCTCGACGCCCGGAAAGCTGTTCAGGATCTGCCCTGGATGCCAGCTGCAGAACGTCTTTAAGGAGGACGAACACTCCTTTTGTCTCTACTGCTTACATGAGGACAAGACGCACGTGGAGAAGGACTGTGCGTTTTGCGGCAACATGTCGGAGCGGACCATGAAGGACCGCCATCAACGTCTCGCCAACTGGCTGGAAGGGAAGAGCCCGTCAGGCGAGAAGAAGAGGAAGAAATCCGAGCGGTCTTCTAAGACCTTTGAGGACGCCCCGGCGACGGGGGTCCAACACAAGGCCAAGCACCGCGAGTCCGCTGGCACCGGGAGCGCCGAACGGTCGGGCTCTACGGGCGCCAGGCAGGGCGCACCCTCCCCGGCACCTTCAGCCACGAGCCAACGCTCTGGGTCGGGTAAGAGGAAGGGCGAGCACCCGGCGAAGCTCCTGGAGAGGCCCCGGTCGAGCTCGAAGGCCCCATCGGAGGGGGAGCGAGGCAGTGTCCCCCCCCTCAAGGATAAGGCGGTGAGCGCACCTAAGGTGGTGAAGGCCTTAATCCATCCGGCCAAGCCCTCTATCGATACTGTCGCGGCGGCCCTGGCTCAGCCTGTGGGAGGCTACACCAGTGGTGGCGACCTCGGGGCTCAGAGTCTCCCTGCCACCTCGGAGGGAGTCCTCTTTTGTGCCCATCGATAGGACCCCCGTGAAATCCCCGGCGGGGAAGTAAAAGGGGGGGCAGGGCGTCGTCGTAGATTCGGCCTCAACCTCGGAGGAGGAGCTGATTGAGGTCTTAAGCCACGGCCTTGGCGTGGAAGAAGACCGGCCCGTCGGGATGGATCCCGACGCAGGCGACGATGACATCGTCGAGGGTGCCGACGGGGCCCCTGATCGCCCGTCGGATTCCCCTCTGCCAGCGCCGCAAGACAACTCGGCGGCCATTTTGTTGGCTATACAGTCCTTATGTTCAGAGATAAGGACGAGACTACCGTTGCCGACGGAGGAACCTCTCCCGTCAGGGGATCCGGGACCTTCTGGTGTTCCCCCGCCCAAGAAAAGAAGGATTCACCCTCCACCTCCTTTTCAGCCGTCGTGCCCCGTCCAGCCCTCCTCCCCGTCCACCCGAGGGGATGATACGGGGACTGACACGGCAGCGACGGGTACGGACGACGAGGTATACGACGAGGATCTACCGTCGTCACCTCCCACCAGGGCTTCTCCGCCCGACGAGATTGGATCGTTCCACTCCATGATCGCCAGGGCATCCGAGCTTTTCCAACTCTGCCCTGAGGAGAAGAAAAAGGAAGGATTCCTTTATCAACGGCGCGAGGCCAAGAGGAAGACTGTCCTCGCGGTGCCTCTACTGGACGACATTTGGGATGAGGGCCTCGCCCTCCTCAAGAACCCTTCCACGACGCCAGCTAGAAGAGACCGGTACGAGAAGAAGTACCGGATCCCCCGGACGCGGCCCCCCTGTGCCTCCGGGCGCAGCCTACCCCGGACTCCGTCGTCTCCGCGGCGGCCAGGAAGAAAGCGGGGGGGGGTGCGGCCTCCACATCGACTTCCCCACCGGACGGCGAGGGAAAGAAATTGGACGCTATGGGACGCAGGGTCATCTCGTCTGCAGCGACGACGATTAAAGCGGCCAACGCCTTGGCTATCGTGGCCCGCTACGACAGGGAGCTATGGTACAAACTGGCTCCCCTGCTGGACTTCCTACCGGACGACAAGAGGGCGGATGCCCTAGAGATCCTACAGGAAGGTGAGGTGGCGTCGGACCACGCCATCACTATTGCGACGGACATCGCCGACACTGGGTTTCGCCAGTTGGGCAACGGCGTGTGCCTTAGGCGGCGTGGATGGCTCAAGGCTACGGACTTCCGTCAAGACGTACAGACCAGAGTCCTGGACATGCTGTTCGATGGGAACAACCTGTTTGGGAAAACAGTGGACGATTCCCTTCAGGCCATTAAAGCGGACACTGAGACGGCCCGGGCCCTTGGGGTTCTGCAGCAACGACGGACGCCCTTTCGGAGCAGCGGAGGCAAGGGCGCCTCCAAAGGTTCCGGCGGCGGTTTCTCCACCTACCGTCAAGCGGCCCGCTCGTCGTCTCAGGAGGCCTACAGAGGACGAGGCAAGTCTGGCGGACCCCGCCGTCGTCGCCAAGAAGGTCAAGGCGGCAAAGCCTCGTCGAAACAGGATTGAACCGGCCGTGGGGTCCGGCCCCCACCGAAGCACCCCGGTGGGAGGCCGGCTGGCGAGCTTCGTCAGCGTGTGGGAGTCCATCTCCACCGACCGTTGGGTGCTGGACGCCTTAGCCCGGGGCCACGCGCTCGAGTTTCAAAGAAGGTGCCCACGCGTCCCCCCCGTGGCCAGGAAAGAGCTTCACGTCCCTCAGCTTCTCCTGGAGGTAAAGGCGATGCTCAGGAAGGGCGCCATCGAACTCGTCCCAAAGAGGCTTTGGGGCTCCGGAGTTTACTCGAGATACTTCCTCGTGAAGAAGACGACGGGAGGATGGCGCCCCATCCTAGACCTGCGACGTCTGAACAAGTTCATCAAGGCGCAGAAGTTCCGGATGGTCACACTCCAGCACGTCCTGGGTCAGCTGGAGGAAGGAGACTTCCTGTCGTCGTTGGATTTGGAGGATGCCTACTTCCATATTCCCATCCTAAAGGGGCACCGAAAATTCCTCAGGTTTGTGGTCCAAGGGCGTCACTACCAGTTCAAAGCCCTCCCCTTCGGACTACGGTCGGCACCCAGGGTATTCACCAAGTGCCTTGCACCGGTGGCGGCGCAGCTGCGCCGCGAGGGGATCCACGTCTACCCCTACCTGGACGACTGGCTCATCCGAGCCAAGACGAAGGAGCTCGCCGTTGAGCACACGGCAAGGACCGTCCAACTTCTCACGGACCTGGGATTCTCCGTGAACTACGCCAAGTCCCACCTGGTACCCGCGCAAAACGCACTGTTTCTGGGAGCGAAGCTCGACACAGTGTCCCTTCTGGCCTCCCCGTCGGAGGAAAGGACCAGGTCCATCCTGGGCAAGGTACAGCGGATGTTGGTTTCCGACGCGGCCAAGGTGGGGTCCATCAAGTCCCTCCTCGGAATGATGTCTTCCTGCATCTACCTCATTCCCATGTGCAGGCTCCGGATGCGCCCGTTGCAGGAGTTCCTGGACGCGCGCTGGATCCAAACGACGGGCAGCTTCGAGGAGAGGATCACACTCGACGAGAGTTTCCGCCGAGCGGTCCGGTGGTGGGGCAACCGCGCGCATCTGACGGCGGGCATGGACTTCCAGACCCCAGACCACCAGGAGACAGTGACCACGGATGCCTCCCTTGAAGGGTGGGGAGCGCACACCGAAAATCTGCACGCGAGAGGCCTTTGGCTCCCGACGGAGAAGTCCCTCCATATCAACGTCCTGGAGCTCCGTGCAGTGTTCTGGGCCCTCAGGTCCTTCCTTCCGTCCCTCAAGGGCAAGGTGGTGAGGATCTTCACCGACAACACCACCACCATGTTTTACATCAGGAAACAGGGCGGAACCAGGTCCCCAGCGCTGTCCAAGGAGGCGCAGGACCTGTGGCATTGGGCCGTCGCCCAAAGGATGTTTCTGGTGCCGTTTCATCTGGCAGGGATAAAAAACACCATTGCCGGCTCACTCAGCAGGGAGCTGCGCTCGTGCCACGAGTGGGAACTACGGCAGGATCTAGTGGGTCGCCTCTTCCGACGGTGGGGCACACCCCAGATCGACCTGTTCGCGACGGCGACGACCTCCAAGTGCCAGAGGTTCGCCAGCAGGTTTCCCCAGGCGAGGAGCATGGGCGATGCTTTCTCGTTCCCCTGGGAGGGCCTGTTCCTCTACGCGTTCCCTCCTTTGCCACTGCTAATCCGGCTCGTCAACCAGCTCAAGAGGTCACGGTGCAGGATGATCCTCGTCGCACCTGCGTGGCCGAGGCAGATATGGTTCCCGGACCTTCTGGACTTGTCAGCGTCCCCGCCAATCAAGCTGCCGGTGGACGCGGATCTACTCTCCAGGGAAGGAGGCGCCATCCTCCACCACGACCCGAAATCGCTGAACTTGCAGGCCTGGCTCCTGCAGCGCTAGAGTTTGGAGGATACGACATACCGGCCGACTGCAGAGAGGTTCTTGCAAAGGGCAGGGCGTCCTCGACTCTTAAATGCTACGGACACAAATGGAAGAGGTTCTCTGTCTGGTGCCACGCACAGAAGATTAACCCTCTACGGATTACGGCTCCCCAGGTACTGCCGTACCTGCTGACGCTGGCCAAAGCTGGACTGGCACACGCGTCCATCAAGATTCATCTTGCTGCGATCTCCCGATACACCAGAACCACGGGCCGGACATCCTTGTGGTCTCATCGTCTGGTGAAAGAGTTCATGAAGGGACTTTTCAGATCGTTCCCGCCGGTGAAGGCTCCGGCCCCGGCGTGGGAGCTCAACGTGGTGCTGACCAAGCTCATGGGACCTCCGTTCGAGCCTCTGCACTCGGCCCCGTTGAAGTTCCTGTCGTGGAAAACAGCGTTTCTTGTGGCCATCACCTCCGCACGACGGGTGGGAGAGATCCAGGCCCTTTCATGCAAGGCCCCGTACTTGACTTTTCACGACACGAGGGTAGTGCTCAGGACGCACCCCTCCTTCATGCCCAAGGTACCGTCGGACTTCCATCTCAACGAACCCTTGGTGTTGCCTGTGTTCTTCCCGTCGCCTTCGTCGCCGGCTGAGAGGACTTTGCACTCGCTGGATGTGGCTAGAGCGCTGAAGTTCTACGTGGACCGCACGAAGTGTTTTCGGAAGACGTCACAACTCTTTGTGAACTTTGGACCTGTCAATCAGGGGAAGGCTCTCTCGAAGGCTTCCATTTCCAGATGGCTCTCCGGCTGTATCATGTACTGTCATCGGTTGGCAAACCGACCGCTGCCTGGCCGTCCGAGAGCCCATTCCACCAGAGCGATCGCAGCTACCACGGCGTTCCTTTCTGGTGTGCCCCTGCTGGACATATGCAGGGCTGCTACGTGGAGGTCGACGCACACCTTCACGAAATTCTACTGCGTCGATCGGGATTCCAGGGAGGAGTCCAGGGTCGGCCAAGCAGTGCTGCGCAACCTGTTCGCCTGAGGTGAACCTGGTGAGGAGGTAAGATGCTTAATGTTGAGCCTTTGCCACCTCCCGTGGTTGTGCATGTGTGTACTGCTATGTATTCTTTATTCATGAGCATGTGAATCCATGCCAGACCCCATGCTGGAGAAGGAACAAGTTACTTACCTGTAACTGTTGTTCTCCAGCATGGGTCTGGCATGGATTCACATGCGAACCCTCCCGCCTACCCCTCTGCGGCTCTTCACTTGGTCATACTGCCACTTCACGTGCTTCCAAATCTGAAGATGGCTGCCAGAGGCGGTGCTTAGGTAGAGGGCAGTCATTGGCTGTGGTCAGTATGACGCAGAGACCAGTGATTGGTTATTACTACGAAAGACAGATCAGAAACGAAACTGATACTGGTTTTTTCTTTACCGAGGATTCCCAGCATGACGACGGGGAATATTCATGAGCATGTGAATCCATGCCAGACCCATGCTGGAGAACAACAGTTACAGGTAAGTAATTTGTTCCTTATAATTTGTTGGAAAATATATTTTTGTACTTTTGTAAATGGCATCTGGTACGGTTCATTCATAAACTTGAGCTATTATAAACTGGGGACAGATTGGCATGCCTGGATAATATGGAGTCAAAATTAGATGACATACACAATAAGAAAGTCTTAGATTGGGAGAATAACTTCGACTGTGGGACAAGGATTCTGCTGGCCTTTTCACAAATGGGAGAATTAAAGAGGTAGGGCTCTCCTATGATACTCCTATTAAAATTCAGTATCCTGCATGCATCTCTTGATTCCTTGCACTTGTCTCTGTAAAGGTGCTTCTTGGTGTTTCCACCACATAAATATAGCGTGATTCAGTCAGTATGTTGTACTGTTGTCTTTGATAGTATTCATCTCGATTGAGCTTAGCTGTATTTACCTTCTATTCATCTATTGACTTCACAAACTAGGATGATTCACAAACTAGGATGATTCTATTTCATACGTGGTCCCGCTCCTTTCTCCAACACTTTAGATTTGAATTATGAAAATATTATTGCTGGCCATTGCTCTGTGAGTACTAACCTTTAGTACCCAGATTCCTATAAAATTATTTTTGCTCATTTCAGGATTTTCTACTGAAGGTGTTTGCCGTTAGTGCTTTCCTTGATAACTGTGCTATTGCCTAGACATATGAAGGAACAGAACTGATTCATTGTTGCTTAGCAAGATGGATTTGCACCAACGCCCATGATTTCCTTAATGCAGTTTCGGCATTTCATAACTGTTGGAGCATTATCTTGTAATTTTGTTTTTTAAGCCACACAGTGAATAATACAGAAAATCTTGGTTGCATCGATGTCCAGATGATCTGTGTGACCCAAATTCTTGGGTGATTGCTCTGTGATATCTGCCTTAACAATTATTCATTAAAAAAGCCTTCAGGCTTTTTATGTCAAATTGCACTTTCACTCCAAATCTTTTTCTTAACGTTGTTCCCCTGTAGAAATGCACCTGCATCTAGGTTGCCCCTCACTTCTGTCATGCTCTCCTAGTTAGAGCACGTTCTTGACCTTGTTAGTTCATGTTACTGGTCATCTGTTGCTTTTAGTTAGGCTTTTGTAGACCTGCAGTGCCTTTGGTTTCAAGCTCACCACAGTGTTATATTGTAACATGCTATTTTTCCAACATGTGGGAGGCAACAGTTAAGTGGCATGGCTCACCTGTGTCATGTTTTGTATATATAGTTAAATCCTGTTTGCATTCTGTGTTCAATATTCTATTGGAATGTGGGGAGAGGGAATGCAATGAGAAAACCAGTAGATGTGAAGGAGCCACTTGCAGAAGGGAGAGGAGTGAGCAGGAAGTGGTGCAGCTGAAACCTGTACAACAAGACCATAAATGTCCATCATACCTGTAGTCATCGCGTGTAGTGTACCTTGTAACACACACACGACTTTAAGCCTATGACTGTATTTTTCTTAATGTTAATTGTCCTTTTCTAAGCCTCAAGGTGTTATTTTGTTTGATATTTTGGGCCTACAAACATGCAAGAGTGTCTCTGCTTGCAAATATACCTGTTGTATGGATGTTGTGTTGACAACTGACTTCATAAGAACATTTCTTCTCCCTCTGGCCTTGAAAATAGTGAGAGGGATGAGTCAGTTTAGGTTATTTCTTGTTTTCTTTTTAATTTGAAGTTTCCATTTAAGTGCTTTTGCATATCATGTTGCTTGGTTTTATATCAGTGAGTGTCAATTGACCTCATTAATAACTCCTGACTGAAAATCATTTAGAAATCCTATCTTTCGCAAACACCTGCAGTCCAGTGATTTCCAAGTTTGTTCTCCCAGACTTACAGAGCTAGTATAAAAACAGGCACACTGTTTTTCTTACCCCTTAAAGAGACTTTGATAACCTGTTCTCATTTCACTCTTGGTCAGACCACCCTGGCTTGCCCTTATTGAGCCAGGTTCCACCTGCATCAGGTCCTGGAATAAAAATACCAATTGATTCTTGAACAATTGTTTCGGTCTATAACCCTGAATCTCAGCCACCTTCTCCATGACTTTGGGCATATTGTCGAATGAGATGACATCAACAACTCTATCAGACTTTTCCCTAACACAAAAGCTTTCCACGCAATCATTAAATCATCCCCTTGCTGAATGGGCCATTCTGTAGATCCTGTAGAAGCTTGAACTCTGCTCACTTAAAATAAAATGGTTGTGCTCCTATTGTCCCAATTCATATTGCAAACCTAACCTACCCGCTGACCTGCAGCAGGCAATTAATAAAAAGAAATGCTAGCATTCCAAATAGCTTTGAAATGAACACCAAACATCCAAAGGCTGCTTCCTTCTTCGTAGGTAAACTATCAGCCCAGCAAATTCCCTATTCTGTACGCCCACCTTCATCACTTTTTGTAAAAATATTATACAACCGTTTGTGCCATTATGTTGCATTGGAGAACCTGCTCTTTGCCTCACCTCCACCCTCAACAAACATAACACCTTTAATTAGTCCTCAACTCAATTGTTAGTCCCATTCCTCCCCCATCTTTGACATGGTGATCAAAGCCCTCCTAACCATCAACCAAACCGCAGATTTGCCCTGGACCCATGTCTTGTGGTGCTATTCAATCGAAGATGTTGTCCCTATTCTTGTTTACACCACCTCAACTAATTTATTTTGGACCTACCACACTGAAGTTTAAACAAGTGGTTGCTTGCTACTTAGGAAGCACTCTATCAATTGTGTGTCCCAATTCATAACTTCCCTTTTCCAGCCAAACTCCTGGAATCTATTGCAGCCTGCCAATGTTCTTTTGCTAAGCGCAAGCTTCTTAACCAGGCTGGTTTCTGCCCAATGTTATGCATGTAATCTGTCCTAGCTAACATTAGAAGGAGTAGATCCTCCTATTATCCATGATCTTCCGGCAGCCTTCAACATATCTGACTCTCCCAAATTTCATTGTGTTATAGAAGGCTCTGTTTTTTCCTTGATCACCTTTTAATAATTTAGCATTTATATAGCGCTATGAACCCTCAGGCATCTGAGCGTTGCTTATTATTACCCATGGTGTGTGGTGCTCATTTATCGACCTCACCAAGTCAAAACATTGCCTGCTCTTCCTTCTACTTTAAACCATAAAATGTAGAATGTCCTATGCTTCAGTTTCTCACTACTTCTCCTTCTGTTCATCATATGTCTCTGCCCCTAGCACATCTCATCCGCTTATTTGTTCTGTTTTATAGCTGGATCCTTGAAACAATGGACATAAAACTGACTGTACAACCGACATCTCATGTACAGCTCAAGAGAGCCCAGTATTCTGCAACCTGACAGTTACTACACCTTATATGAGGAAACCACATCTCTTTCACACTCTTCTCTTCATTGGTTACAAGTCAAATGCCTTTATTTCAAATCCTGAAATATGACCTGCCTTGAATTCTGCGAGCACCACTCATCGTCCTATCAAAATTCGAACTATTTCCCCACTAGATGTCTGTGCTCTTCATTCTGAAACCTCATTTTAAGGTGAGTGCACCCCCACCTGAAACTGATGGCCAAAGGTATACGATCGGTCCATAAATCTGTTAGAGCTCCAGGCTATATGATGGGCCCTCAAGTCTTTCCTGATTGTAATCAAGGCATGTGGCCTGACTGTGCAACCGAAAACGCTTTGCCAACAAACCGGGGAGAAAGGGACACAGGATCAACCAAAATCTGGACATTTGCAATCCAGCAGAAGATTTGGATTCAAGCCCTCCTGCTAGGAATGGACAATCTCCTAGCAGACGGCCTAGGCAGGTAGTCAACCTTGTCCCACAAGTATGAGATGAACGACGCATAACCTCATGAACTCTTCAGTCTTTGGGGCAACGCAGACCTATACCTGTTTTCAGCAAGTAATACCCACTTTTTGCAAGTTGGTTCCGGAAGAATGACTCTACGCAATTCCTTTACCTTTCCTTGAACAGCGACTTTTATACATGCCTTTTTTCTGTTACCGTTGATACCGCCTGTGTTAAGGAGGCTGTAGGAGACTTTGTGCTAGATGATCCTGTTGGCCCATGTGTGGTTACACATTTTTGGTTTGCAGACCTGCTAGCCCTGTCCACTGCAGAATCCATTGTTCTCAGAGTTCATACGATGATCACAAGGGAGAAAGGCAGGGTCCTCTACCATGACCGCCTCTTTTTCCGACAGCCTGGCTCCTGAGTGCCGATGCTGTGAGCATCTAGACATCCCTGAGGATTGCACTGAGGTTTTTTCTTATGGCTGCAAGAGCTTTTTCTATCTGGAAGATGTGGTCCAACAAGTGAATGCCTTTTTTTCTGCATATAGTGTTTGCAAAATAGCCTACCAACAGGCTTGCAACCGCAACAGCTGCTACTTTACCCACTTAATTTGGACAAGACTGGCCTATCCTATTTCACTCAAGGTGCGTCAGAGCAATCACCTATCGCTAGACTGGATTTGACACTGCCTTATTTTTTTCTCGCATATATTGAAAAGATTCTTGAAGAGGCACAAACTTCACTCCCTTCCTGTAGACTGGGGAATGCCTTCCTGGGAACTGACAAAACCCAGCGGATGGCTGGAAAATTGCTCTGGGCAACACTCCAGACCATCATTCATCTTCTAAGCCATTACAGAAGGGGGGAGGGAGTCTGTCTTGAACTGCTAGGTCACATCCCTTTTGCACAAGACCACAAGCATCCCCAGACATGTTTCGCCTCATTGGGCGTCATCAGTGAGGAATATCTTGGGTCTCTCGGTCCAGCAGGCACAGGAACCACATCTGGGCATACCCGTCGCACTCGGGGTGACAAAGCAAAACAAAGAGGTAATGGCTGGAAAATTGACAATAACGTCAGTGCTGACATGCATGTGAAGCCCCCCTTTTATGCTGCTTCACAAAGTTGGCATGACGATCTTACCTTGGAAGGCAGTATCCCTGGTGGCTATTCCATCTTCTGGGAGATTAGGAGGGATCTATGAACTTCCTTCACAAGAACCTTTGACCAAATTCTTAAAGGACAATTTTGTTTTGTAGTCCCACTCTTGGTTTCTTCCTAAAAGTTCCGTCAGCATTTACACTAAAGCAGTCTGTCTTTGCAAATGTTCTTTGTTAATAATTTCACATCAGCTGTGAGGAAACTTCAATCTCCGGATGTCAGTTGTTCTGCAATTCTACATTAATAGCACCACAAACATTTGACAATCAGAAAAATAATATTGCAATCTGAGATACAAGGCAACAGCGTTCCAGGCCTTTTTTACGCTAACATGCTATCTGCAGAATGTCAACATGGCAAATCTTCCTCCTATTCCCCAAGCACAGACATTCCGAGACATGGGTGCCAGAACAGAGTGATAAGTGAGACAGGTGATTCTTCAGCCAGTTTCAATTATGGTAAAAACAAGCCTCTTTCCACCTATCCTTTTGTGAAGTATTGCTTGGTATTCTATTCAAGCACTTGAATTTGTGAAAAAATATACCTAAAACTGTTGTTCTCCAGTTTCGGTATATGTAACGGCTTGACATGTGATCCACCCTCTGTGGTAAGTCTGGCATCGCATACAGATAGGAGGAAACGTTTGAACAGGATTTTTTATTAAAATAAATTATGCTTCCTCTAAACTCGTGCTTGTCAGGACGTCTTACAAAGAAAACTTTCTTCTTCCAAAACGTACGCTATTCTAACATATGCCCAAACATTATGAAAAGGCAATACAAGGTTTATCTTAGGGTAGTATCACTGTCTTCAGACTTTTATAGTAGTCCCAAAACAAATGTCTGTTTTCTACTTGGCAAAAATAATGGCCTTATGAGCCAGTCTGAAAGGTTCCTACTTTATCCAGTCTTCTGGGAAGTATTCTCCTTATCATACCCAACAGGTTCTCCTGACCTGGGCAGGCTGGTATTCACAAAAAACAAAACTCTTTGCCCCCCGTGGGGTATTTATACTTTCAGCCTAGTGTGGCTGCGGGCCTGTTCAGCCCTACTTTGGTTATTTATTCTCCCCCCCCCCCCCTTTGTGTGGTATTTGGATTGCCAGCCCGGCATGGGCTACAGGCCTGCTCAGCCCTGCTTTGTTGATCAGTTCTTTTCCCCCTTCCGTGTGTGAATTCTCAGCCCAGTGTGGGCTTGGTTGTGGTCACACCGCCCTCCGCCCGCTCCTTGTACACCACCTACTGTGACGATTCACAAGATCTTGTAACTTCTCCCCAGAGACAAGCCTTTCCCTGTGAGGCTAGGGAGGTGAGCCCACTGTGCAACATTCCCCCCTACGGGTGGCAGAAAATGGCACATCAGAGGGAGAGACTCTCATCTCAGGGACAGGGACTCCCTTTCCATCCAGGAGCTCCCTACAACCTCTCCCTATGATATAGCCAGAACATCAAAGAACCAAAGACTTTCCGCCAAACCAGTCACTATTTGCTACTGCAATATTATCAATAAACCTACAACTTCCACTCATACCATGAAGATCAAGAAACCCATGAAGAGTAATCACAGGTTGGCTGCCAACCATACTGAGATGAAGATGATGGGAAAAGGCATGACGAACATGCCCTGGAAAGAAACAAAGCACTGCATGTCTACACTGGGGAGGGCCAAATGCTTCCTCATGCCAACCAAGAAAGGACCAAAGCAGGACGCAGAGAAGTCTGCTGTCGGAGAGACGCTAGAAAGCTGGAAAAGAAAGAAGCACAGAGGAGATTGGAGCTTGGCGAGGACCTGGAGGTGGTGGCTTCACCCGAGAGAGTGTGAACTTTGTGGTCTTTTAACGACACGAACACCGAGACCGTACCAGGATGGGCTCCACAGAGCCAGAAGCTGAACAAGGAAGTAAAGGGAACCTTGCATCTGTGTCAGACAAACCTCGGCCAGCGAGAAGAACCGGTGATGCCAGCCCAATACACAAGAGGTAACTGCAGCGGCGGGAGACCCTAGCGGGAAAAGGGTCCAGAAGCTAATGAAGAGTACCAAGGGACTCATCATACTCATCCCAGTATAAATTAAGGTTGGCATTGAACCTTTTCATTGAATTCTGGATTGATATTGAGTCGAGGCTCTGTGTCGGAAGCAACTGCTAACAAGCTGAGAGAGCCAAGGGAGCTTGCGGAGCGGCAGTGCAGCTTGACACGGCTTGACCCGTTCATTGACACGTTGCCAAGTTCTTTCCTCTAATGTTCCAGTGACAGCGGCAGCGAGAAAGCTGTGAGCGGAAAGCTCTGTCCTGCCACCAGCATTTGGCTGTTGGTGTCTGGGGCTGAGCTATTAAATATCTAATTCGAGTGGCGCGAAGTTACAGTTGTAGTGGTGTTGTGTCCTTCAGACTTACCAACGCTCACCATCAGGTAACATTTGGACGGTTTGAGTGTTTGCAGAGCTGCTATGCCGCCAAGTACTGCTGCTGTTGTGTGAGCTTCAGCTTCAGCACGGGGCAAGTTCACTAACCATGGTTGTGGCACTGAGCACATTCTGCACCCCGTCAGGGCCAAAGTCAGTAAGTGGGCTTAAAGCTTCCTTCCTGGATTCCGGTCCCACGCTTGGGTATTGGTTAAAATCAGGGTTGGGGGGGGGGGAATTGACTTTTGGATGACTGCGGCCAATTGGGCCTTTGAGCCCCTCACCTTACGGCCGTTACAGAAAAAAGCCTTGAGGTGACTCAGACTGAGTTGCTCCCATTTAAGTTGATAGGTCCTCAGAAAAACCACTGTAAACATTGCACGCACCTGGTGAGTGGAGGTTGATCACTAATAGCCCTACACTTAGAAGTCTGGGGTTGACAGAATAATCAGTGGTGGGAAATACTACTATGGTAATGCTGCATCAGGAGGGGCGGGGGGACCAATAAGGCACAGCCCCGACTTGCTCAACCATGCTAACACTAGGTCTCAAGATAATAGGGGACGAAATCCCAGTAAATGGTACTGGGTTGGTAGTAGCTGGAGATGGCCAGCAGATTGGAGTATTAAACATGCCGGGAAGTTATTTGAAGATGGTTACAGGAAGCGTAAAATGAGTATTGACGAGAATTGAATCGGATATAAATAACCTTTTTTGGTGGGTTCAGAGGAGGGGGGGTCCGAATTGGGTCAGGGGTGGGGGCTACATCATGTGTGGTCGATGAATTGTCCTTCCCAATATTATCACAAATTCTGAACTCTATGGATAAGGGGTTATGATTCACAGAATTTTTTTGAATTATGTGCGGTAAGGCAAACCGTAACGGAACTTGCAGGAAAAGTTAGCTTCTTAGAATTGTTTATAGCTGTCTCTTCAAGGGTCTATGGGCCTGAATTGGGGCCAAACAGCCAGGGGGTGAGGGGGATGGACCATCCTTTATGCCAACAGATGCTGTGACTGCATTAGAAGTGATCACAGTGGGAACAGAGGGCCTAATAGAAAAGCCCTGAGGAGAGGCGGTCCTGGTTGTAGCTGAAGAGCCTTTGCTGCCAGTATCAATTCTAGCGATTGGTCATGAGGAGACGGGTGTAATTCTGTGTAGTAGCTTCAAGGAGATTCTGCTGTCTGTTTAAAAAAAAAAAAAAAGGCTGCAAACAAGTGTGCCTGGAAAAAAAGAAATCGCAAAATTGTAAATTACCCCCAAAGCAAAACAATAGGGCAACATGCACATTTGTGGCAATGCTGAGGAGGAAGGTTGAGCGAGCAGGGCAGGGACTCTGATTTGGAAAGGAAGGGGGGTTTCTTTACAATTAGGAAGGCGAGGGGGACTGTGGCACCTCAGCCCACCACGAGGGGTGGGGTTGGGGATTGGCCAGAACACGCCTAAGAAAAGTAACCATGTAGAAGATAGTCCTTCTTTTGAAGCTACCCAGTTGAGAATGAAGTGGACAGTATGGATGGGGGTGGTGTGCCTAAAGACTCAAGCAAGGCTGAGCAAATTGTGGGTAGTGGAGCTGGCAAAGTTTGTGTCTTGAGGGACTTAATCCCTAAACCGCTATTAGGTCTGATGCACTTCAATATAATGGCAGAGATGTATAAGGTGGCAGAGGATTTGGCATCTGGGAAGGAACAGAAGTTATACTCTATTTTTACTAGACTAACGATTGTGCAGGCCGAATTGCCAGACGAGGATAAAATGGGAAAAGTTCTGGTGCCACTGTCGCAATGGATTGAAGAAAGGGGGTCAGGCGCACCTAAAAGTAACATGTTAACAGTAGGTTTTACTCCTGCTCCCAATTCGCCATTGCAGGGCGGGCAAATAAAGGGTGATACTCTGTCAATGGGTGGCGGCGTTAAAAAGTTGATGGGGGAAGATGTGACTTGTCTGTATTTAAGCCGTTTGTTTGAAAGCTCTAACAGAATCCCTCTTAATAGACATTATATTCTGTCTCTGTTTGAAATATCTAGCTTAAGCTTGGTAACTTCTGGTGATATAATCCCAGTGTGATTTGTCCATGAGGACTTCCTCGATATTGTCAAACTACACCTCTGCTCACAGATTATCAAAAATGCGAATCTGGCTGAAACGTATGTTTTTTTAACTTTAGGATTTGAAGTAGCGGATGCAGGTGCTTCAATTAAATCCAGACTTGCTCCACCGCCCCATGGGATGGGATGGGACAAAGGGAGGTGGGGTATCATTCTGCAGTGCGAGTTTATGTAAGTGAGCCTTTGTGGCATCTGGTATATCTCCCACAAAATAATGTCAACATGGGCAGTACCATGGGATGACTGGAGATAACATCAAAGGCTAGATAGCCTGAAATCTGAGGGTAGCAATGATATATTGGAACTCTAGGAGTTTCGTAAACATTGTAATTAACCAAGACTTGTTTATTTCATATGACTTTGTATGTTTGCAAGAGACTCTGCTGATGGATACTCCAATTATTGTAGGTTTTGATGTTGCATACATTGATGGAGAACAAGGATTAAGAGGTTGTCCTTTTGGTGGAATACTAATGGTCATAAGGTGAAATCGGGGGTTCACAGTATGGAAAATTGACCTGGAAAGAAAAGATATGCTTGCAGTTTTGCTTGAATGGCTGGATCAGGTAGCAGGGCAGTTTAACAAGTGTCTACCGGTGAATGTGTACCTGAATCCCAATCCTATTAAGATGGCGGAGTCTATGAATGCTCTTTCTTTCCTATTGTTGGGGGAAACCCCAGAAGAGGGTGCCTCAGTAGTTATTGTGGGGGATTTTAAGGCAGAATGTTTCTACGATGTTTGGCACCAGTCAAAGATTAGGGAAAAAATGTTGGGGGAAGCTCGTAGGAGGGGGCAAATGGTACAACAGGAGTTGGATGCATGGGACCTTTCGCCATTAGACGGAAACTCCCCAGGTTAGCTGAAATCTGCCTTGGATTATGTCTTTGTCTGATGATCTGTTTCAGAAAGGGGGGAACCATACAGATGTAAGTGATGATTCTATGATCTATTGTGAACTGATGATCTCTGGATTGTCACAAACTGAGGCTAAACCACTGAATGTGGATATTAATCCAAGAAACCACTCAGTAAAGTGGGCCCCGGAAATATCAGGTGCCTTTGTTGGAAAGATTCCGTGTCTTTTTTTTCCGCAGAGGCAGATATTATGTGCTCTCCGGATGGCTTTGCCCCCTGCATCTCAATGGTTCTGGGGGGTTTTTTGCCAGTCAATCACTTGGAAACGGGATTCAGGCGGGTGGGGCTGAATCATGCTATTGACCCCTTGGTAACGGCACGCAAGAGGCATATGCGCCAGGAATTGATGGATGCAGCGAGGAAAAAGTATTTAGAAGAGCATATAGTAGTCCGTATAATCAAGCAAAATTAAAGAAATTGGCTAAAGAACCATAAATTCATCATGGGGATCAATAATGCAGAATTTTTTTTTAGTTGTATGTTGGGAAAAGACACCACTAGATTCTGGCGGTTAATAAAGCCTTGGGGAACTGACCAATATTTTGCAAACCTAAGCAATATAAGAGGCGGAATGGGTAAAGTACTTTACAGAAGTATATGTTGTTCAAGGAAACTCTGGAAACAGCCAATTTTTAGATTCCAGTTGGCAAGGCGCTTGCGGTTGGGATCTGGATGACATTGCCCTGTTGATAAAATTAAGTAAGAAGTCGAATGCCCTGGGGCTGGATGGTCTGCCCATCTTGACCGTTAAATCACGCATTCTTCTATGGGCCCAATTGTCACAATTGTTCCAGAATATCCGGTCAATGAGGAGGCTCTCGGACTCATAGTGGGCAGCCTTGATAGTCCTGATATTTAAGGGAGGTGATAGATCGTCCCCAATGCAGTATAGGCTGATTTCTTTATTGGATGTGTCCAACAAAATATTTGCTTAAATGATCCTGAGAGAATTGCAACTATGGGCAGAAAGAGCCAATTGTTTATATTTTTGCAAGGCATGTTTCAAGAAGGGCGTAGGGGCAACTTTTAACAGTTTTGTCGTGGCACTACTTGCTGGTCAAGCTAAGGAACAGGGGGAGATCAGTATACCTGGCGTTCCAGAATGATAGCAAGGCCTTCGATCATGTAAACAGGGCAACTTTGTGGAAAAGCATGTACGATAATGGTTGGTTCGTCCACTAATTAGAATTCTGGAGGCTTTGCAGTCGGGAACAAAAATAAGCAAGACTAGACTCGCAGGGCTCATATTCTAATTGGATAGACTAATCAGGGACTCCGTCAGGGGTGAGTCCTCGGTCTGTTTCTTTTCAGTTTTTATATAAAGGACATGCCCACTTGTTGGAATGCTATCGGGACAGACCCGCCTAAACTAGGCGATCAAGAGGTGCAACTTTGGACTTAAGTCGACCACATTGTTGTCTTCGATACGACCCTTATAGGGTTGCAAAGAGCACTGCAGGCAGAAGAAGAGTTCCTTAGACAGCTGGATCTCGATCAACAACATAAAATCAATAATCTTGGCATTAAACTGGAGAAAGTGTAAGTGGAAAATATTTTGTTGGAACATAAAAGGCAAATCGTTGCAGGTGGTCGACAAATTTATTGCATATCTACGATGGAACAAGTAGGAATGCATATGTTGCGGAAATAAATTCGAAATTGTTGGCAGCCACTACCCAATTAATTTCAATTTTAAATTTGGTAGGTACTCCTTGCTGCCAGTAATGACATTATTCAAGCAGCAAATAGTGCCTAAAATTACTTTTGGGGCGCAGACGAGTGAGGACTCTGTACCCTGGGCTAAGTTGGAGGCTAAACTCTGGCGTAAAGCTTTGCGGCTCCCAGCCTCGATCCTAGTAGCTGGCATTTTGTTTGAATTAGGACAGCTTCCAATCGAGACAGGAATTGACTGGGATAAGCTGCAGATTTCTGCTAATATTGTCAGTCCTCCTAAGGTTTCCTTTTTTACTCTCAATGAAACATAGGTAAAGGGCAACTGTAGCGTCTTAGTGAAATGGGTAGGGTGGGGGACGCTGACACTCTCAAAGATAGTCCTTGACGGAGGAACTCTCGCTGAATCCTAACAAGGTAAAACAGAAATTATTTAGACATATGTGGATTCAGCTCAGGGCGGCACTAATGGAATAGTATACCTTTTGATGATCATTTCAGGTGGTCAATAAAACATTACAATACATTAGCCCCATTCTTAAAGAAACACCCGTCAAGAGATTTTAGGTTCAAAATGTTGAGTGAAGTTGAACCTAATCCTAACTAGGGAAGTGTTTGGGAGAAGGAGCAATATTCCCAAAGGTAAAGACTATGAGCCTCATTCAGAGTTGGGCGGGAAGGGTTTACCGGCACCGGTAAGGATGCCGGTAAACCCTTACCGCCCTATTCCGAGGTCCCTTTGCGGGTCCCGCTAAGGGACCAGGGCGCTAATAACGGGCCCGCTTTCTGCAGGCCCGTAATTAGCGCATTGAGCCCTATGGGGGCTCAAATGGGAATGGGGAATGGTTTACTGAATGGGGATTTACCGAGCCCTCCAAGGTTGGAATCACCCGGTAAGTCCCCATTCAGCCAGACCAGACCCGGGTTTGGAGGCAGCCATGGTGCTAATAGCACATAGCACCATGGCTACCTCCAAACTCGGAATGGCCCCCTATGTGTCTGGTGTGCCCTAGAGGATGACACCCTAAAACATTTGTGTTACATGCCCTGATTTACCCTCTTTGGGAGAAAATAACTGAGTTGCCCTCTGGTCTAACAGAAGATGTGTGGATCAGAATTTTAAATACTAATGAGCTTTCATTGTCAATAAGTTTATTTGAATACTTGGAAGTTATTCTTAAAGATTCTTAAAGGGAATGAATTGAGGGAGATTTTAGTTATGTAAAATATCTGATTTCATGTTTTGTACATTTTTAATGTTTCATCTGTATTTGTAGTTAAGAAATGTGTGTATTAATGTCTTGTATCTCTGTTTTAAATGCTCTTGAATTGTTAAATTCCAAATATGAAAAGTTCAGTTTTGTTCTAAACCACCCAATAAATAAATAATCTAATGAATGTTGGCAATCCATTGAAGAGAATTGCTTAAAAGTAAAAGAAAATTGGAAAGGGAAAAAGGCGTGGAAAGCAGCCAATCATCCCTTTATAACAGAAGGACTATTTTTGGAACCAAACCAACAGGCCAGGGGAAGACCCTAATCCTACCAGGAGTTGGGAAACAACCTAGAGAAATTGCTAGAATTGGCGAAACAAATAACTGTGACTACAGTAGAAAAGGGGAAGCCCCGGAGGAACAAGAGCCCCTTTGTAGAATGAAAGGAACTTATTCAGAATATTAACTGAAGCCATCCCAAGAGACTGGTTGAGGCTATAGAAGCCTGTCCTAAGAAAAGGAACTCATTCTCCTGGGCCCCTTTTTCTTTAGAGTCTTTTTGAATAGTGGTAAGGCCAGAACAGGGTAGTTTGGGATCGAAGGCAGGCTATTACTTTAGACCATCTCCCCGGCGACGAGCACCCTAGTTAGTTTAGAGTAAGGTGGTCTTTCTGGCCAGCATGGATCCAAGCTCTCGACCTGCCTCTATTCTACTGGTCGGCCGGCTCTATTCTACTGGTATGCTGTATCGCGTCCCTTTTTCCTCTCTAGGACTCTGGTGTCAGAAAGGCAGGACGGCAGTAAATTTGTTCTGGTTTGGCTTTTGCTTCCTTCCTCGGCGGCCCTGAGCTCGTCTGGCTCCCTGCCTTTGTCGAAGCAGTAGCATTCTACGGGTTGCCCTGGGTCTCCACCCACCTCGCTGAATGAATGGCTCTTAGGCTCTGCTCCTCCTGCCAGGGAGAGGCTCCCTCCTCTGTGCACTTGTGCAAACCAGCATTTCTTGCTCTCTGGCTGATTCTCTTCCTCTTGGCATCCAGGTGTCTGTCCCTCCCTGGAATGGAAGGAGTGATGTCATTGGTTCCGGTCTTCACAGAAGAGCGGTGTAAAGACCGGAGCAGGGTATATGTACTTCTGGCCTCTATATGGTAGGGTAAAGGCACAGAACACCCCAGCCAGGGCCCTCAATTTGGTAGCAATGGGCGAGCAACCAGGCTTAAGTTTTCAGGAGGTGATGCAGGCAGGTTCTTAAGTACAGTATTTCCCCAAAGCCCCAACAAAGGAATGTTCACACACTAAAATAGGTGATCAAACAGCTTCTTTATATAAGCTAAGGTTTTCTACCCAAAAAATATATACATATAAATAATAACACTAGCTGTCGTTCCATGAAAATGCGCTGTCTCAAGAATCCATTTATGGAAATGATCAAATTGAATGTACATTCCTTTTTTTAATCAAATTAGTTTGCTTTAGTTAGTACAGCCTTTGCCGACACGCGTTTCGCCCACTTTTGGTCCTTTTCAAGGCAAAACTTACCTGGTCACCCCATATTCGTATTACTATAAATAATAACACTTTGTTCTTGGAATACTTATTCAAAGAATGACACATATATACACTCTGTAGGACCACACAATACTTCAATTCAGTATAGATGCACTAACTGCAGACAGTTTTAAATAGGCATGTGAATTCTTAAGTGAGGTGTATCAGCATAGAATAGGGAAGAAAGGAAGATTAGATGTGAACTGGGGCAAAATGCTTTCTTTAGACTAGATAAACATTTTTTTTGTAACGGTCCCCCCACCTGGGTAACCTGTAGGGAAAAGCTAGGGAGTATCTTGTCTTTTACAGCCCAGTCTAATAAAGTTCAATAACCTTCTGCTTCCTATTAAAAGGTTCTACCACCCCAAAGTACATGAGAGGCCACAGGAGAACAGGATCCAAGACAAATCTGGGACTCCTAGGTGACTCCCGAGGCTAGAAGATGCTCTTTCTCGTCCTAGTACCTTTGGTGCCTTGGCAGGCGAAGTAGCAGTGTTTCTCGGTTTCACTCGACGATTCCCGCCGAGGATGGACCCCCTTGGAAGAAGCAGCCACTGGGATGCTGAGTCCAAGAAGAACAATGGACCCAAAGTCTTTGGTCAGCGATTTCTCCGACTGTAGAAGTCCTGTGAAGATGAAACTTGCTCTGGGCTCATTAAAGGCTTGGCAGATGAGTAAGACCCCTGGACCCTTGGATGATTTCTGGCGTTGACTGGTGCCTAGGACACTTTTGGTGTCGGGTTTTTGCAATATCGTGGTTTTTCCGACTTTCGGTTCTTCGGTGCTGCAGCATGGACGTCTGGACGGCTTTTGGCGACTTGGACTCAACCACTGGGGTGGACCACAGACCTTCACCAAGTCTGGACCCTCAGGACATCTTTGTTAGCTTCTGGTGGCGGGAAACCCACCGAGAGACCTTCCTCTGCACTCAATGACTCTGGACTCTCTTCGGTGAGAAAAAGTGGTCCGTGACGATGGCAAGGATGTCCCCTGAAATGTTCTTGGGCAGTTTGGAACTTTTGCAGCTGCGGGTGTCCAGCAGCACTATGTCAGGGTTTCCCCTTCTTCTGGGCGGTAGGCAGTAACGTCTTCCAGCAGTCACAAAACACACCTCCAGACCCTTGGCGACACCAGTCGACATCTCCGACTCGATGTCCGGGCACTTCCCAGAAGTGCATTTCGCTCAAATGTTTTTGAGCGACTGCTGTCTCGCTGTTGGACTGCTTCTTTTCTGTGTGAGCTTGGCGGTTGCTGTGGACGCCTGTGGAACTGTCAACAACGGACCCACGTGACTTTGCCAGTGAGATCCTGTATCCAACAGGACTGTGCGGTATGGACTTTTGAACCGCAAGACATTTGTCTTTGAACTGCCAATTAGCTGCAACTGCTGAGTTTCAACTTCTTTTTCCCCTTCTTTTTCTCCCCCTCTCTTTCCCTCCCAGTCACTGACATGCACTACCTCCCAGAATCCTACATAAGTTTAATGCGCATGCGCATTTCGCAGAAGTGCATTTCGCGCAGGTGTTTTTGAGCGACTGCTGTCTCGCTGTCTAGCGGGAGTAGCGTGAGGGGTGAGGTCTCTTAATAACTGTGTTTATATCTGTTTATTTATTTTATGTGCTTGTGTTATTGTTATTTTAGTTTATTTTAGTATTTTGTTTGTACAAATCCAACGTTCCCCTCACGAAAATAGAAGATAAACGGCAGCCGTGCTTGTATATTATTTGATATTATTATTATTTAAATTATTTGTTCTTTAATTGAGAAATGTCATTTACGCTGAAAACAGGCATGCCAGCGATAAATATAACATTATTTAAAGATGGTGCAGAAGTGATGCCTAATCCCGTGGTTCCAGCCACGGCTACTTCCTTAAAGCAACAAAAGAAAAACCCAGTGAATCGCACAAGTGATAGAAAAATGGTGAATAAAGTTAGAAATCTTTTAGTCACCAAAGGATGTGATATTCGACAATACTACAATCCAGGGGCTGTCATTGATGCTAAGGGAAACGAACATCTCCCAAACAAAGCTATTATTGGCAAACTTGCTAACCTTTATGAACTAAACACTCGACTTGACCTAGAAGTAGCCGCCATTAAAAACAACGCACAAACAACTGAGTGCATAAAAGGCGCAAGCATGATATCTGACACTACAATGGAAAAGGAAAGTAAACGCTGTGAGAATATTCCAGGTCTAGGCAATAAACTTGACACAATTGCTGAGAGCCCGCCCAAAACATGTACTGTCGAGGCTCAACATAGATTAAGGGAAGCATATCATAATACACGTATAACTGGTCAAGTAGACGAGGATGCCCTTAACTTTATGGATTCATCTGGAATGTCTTCTAGTGAGGAGGAAGTGGTGTTTGTACATTCTAACACAGGTGACTTCATGCAGACTGATGATTTATCGCCAATTAGGATGCAAAACTCAAGCAATCAGGTTCCACTAGAGGTGACAAACGAGGTGTGTGAACCTCAAAATCAGACAAACAAGCACTCCCAGGTATCTCCTAATACATCTGTAGTTTCTGATAAAGATGCCTCTATAAGTCCATCATCATTTGCCCTGCCCACTCCGAGACCGGTAAAGAAACCATGGTAAGGACATGCCTCTATGGGATTTATTAATAACCATCTGGAGGAAAGTGTTGTACAGGGAGATATGAGCTCAACCATTCTGGCAATGAACTCAGCCTTACTATCCCTGGCCAAATTATATGAAGCCATGGATCAAAAAATTAACGATCAGACAATACTGTTGACCAAACTAACAAACCAATCTAATGAAAGAGATGGTATGTCCTCCTCCAGAGCATGTGAACCCCAATTTGAGATCTTCCGACATTGTAGTGTGAAAGATTCAGAGTCACAAACTAATGGTCTAATGGATAATGGCTGCAAAGAGAAAGCTCAGACCAGATATTTCATATTTGCTGAATGCAAAGATGTAAAAAATGGGAGTGCCCAGGTGGAGCTGGAAACTCAGACCAATTCAAACAGCGATGGCTCAAAAAATATAGCGACTGACTTGGTCACAGTCATAACTGAAGACGCCCCTGATAATGTGAGAGGCCAGCCAGAGATAATTGATGTCCCAATGAAAAAGCTGCTGGGTGATCCTTGTAACAGCAAAAAAGTAGATCTCTCTAAAAAGAAAAAATCCAACAAAACACAGGTGAAGCCCAGACGATTTCTTAAAAATAACCAATGCTAATCATGCTGAGGTCCCCAAAGTTAAGAAGAACGATAAATGCAGGGACCAATCAAACCAACCACTGGTGGCAAACAAGGGGAAACTCTCCTTTGGGTTGTGTTACAAACCTTTAGATGATCTGGTGGCTGCAAATGAGGAGGCAAGTGTGAAGGAAAGTGTTCAATTGCAAACCTCCCATTCTGATTTGCCTTCGTCTGTACAAGCAAAGAGAGACGGGCGTGGGCTGTTAGATGCGCAAATGGGCGAGGAAATAAACAAGACATTTGAACACTACATTGCAGAAAGACAAATGGAGAATCTCAAAAAGGACACTGAGCAGACAAACCAGATATCGAAATCTAAGTCCGATTCTGTACTGCCTCCTCCTAATAATGAAAGGGTTTTGCCAGAGTCAGGGAGAATGACTCGGGGAGATCAGTGGAAATCAAGTAAAAGCTCAACCCATATGTTAACTCCGAAGGTGAGGACCATGGGTCAAAACAATTACCACGGTATCATTCTAGAATGTAGAGAACATCCCTATGATCAATATGATCTCAACCGATCATGCATTCTTAATATCTGTAAAGAGATACCGGAATTGAGAAACATAATATCTTCTGACATTGACAGAGTGGAATTCTTGAGTGACAAGGATTTGTCAAGGTCGAGGATTATGTTTCGGTCAACACTGTTAGCTGATATAGTATGGGAAGCTAGAAGCTCATTTCTCCACATGGGCTTCAATATCTATAGAGAAGAGTGTCAAAAATTAGGAGGTGAAAGGATGGGTTCAAAAAAATGGGCCCCCCACATCTTTGGGTCGAATAATAGAGGACAAAACACCTATAGAAATGAAAGATTTGACCACGCATAACAATCCAACATTAAAGAAAAAACAAACCTCTTATGCTGGAACACACGGGGTTTCAAACATTTTATCAACACCAATAGCTCAGAGCTCAATGAGTTTGATATTGTAGTAATGCAGGAAACCTGGTTGGTTGAATCACCCATCTGGAATGGATTTGACATAGTGATAGAACCTGCCATTTCACCTCTAATGGGAAGACCTATGGCAGGACTTCTTGTAGCTTTAAGAAAATCCAAAGGATTTAAAGTCATAAATCTGAATTCTGGCACTCCCTTCATTCAATTTATCAAACTGTCAAGCAAGACCCATACCTTCCTTCTAGTTAACATCTATTGGGGGAAAGCTCATTAGCTCATTTGTCACCAGACTGTTTCTTTGAGCACCTGGAGGAAATTTTTGTGAGAATTGCTCTGGAAAGAAATGTTAACTTTGTGCTAGTGATGGGACACATCAATCTGCATCTATCTCGAAAAAACAAGAGAAAATTAGTGAATGATGAAATAAGGTGGAATCGATGTATGGAAAATATGCAATTGTTTATGGTCGGGTGCTGTGGAGGGTGATATCGCACCAACGAGCACAGGGCATAATGAACTATTTGAGGCTACTCTTGATTACATTTTTGTAAACAAAGCAATGATGAACATGATCCAATCCCTGAATATAAGACCTAGTGCTAAAAGTGATCATCACCAACTCTCCTTAGAATGGGAATTGGAGACTGAGCCTGTGGTAAACCACGGGAGGACTTACAATGGCAGTGTAATTGCCAATAATGCAAGAAATCGATTGAAATGGTCTGACGCCTCATTAATTCGATTTAATAAACAAGTGTCTTGCAATTCTGCGAGGGAATATGTGTCTTCTTATGCTTTATTATGTGACAACCAAGAACTCTGTACAAGGCCAAAGCCATAAACATACACATACATTTGATCTAGAGGTGGAGATTAAAAAATCAGAGCTCTGACATTAGATGCACATGTTAAAATGTCTCCCAAGGGAGGAAAAGATGTTACAAACTAAAAAACTCTGTATGAGATACAGAAACTGGCAAAAAGAAAGGTAAGCCTTATGTTTTCTGATAGATAGTGAATTCATGTTGAAAAAGATTGCTTCCAAATCGAGGGCTGAAATATGGGGTGTGCTAAACGAGGCAACTTATAAAGACCAAAATTCGGTCCAAATGAACCCTATTTCGGCTAAAGCCTGGTGTGCGTACTCCTTGCAAATCTAGCAATCTCCTCTGAGTGACAGCCAAATTGCCATTGAAAGAGAAAGTAAAAACTGGAATCATCTAATAACATTTGACCGGAATGATATACTGCTGTACATAGCAAAGCTTAGCAGCTCGAGGGCTGCTGGTTCCTGATGGCCTTAGCAATAAAATGCTCAAGGACAACCCGGAAATATGGTCAAGCATTCTCGAGCAAATAATTAATGAAGTGATGCGATCTGGGATGGTGCCCTCTTTATGGAGGAAGTCCATACTTATCCCGCTATATTAAAAGGCAATAGATTAGACCCGGCCTCTTATAGGCCTATTGCCCTCCTTGATTGCCCGGGAAAAATGTTCGCACGTTTAGTGCTCCGTGAATTTAATGGGTGGCTTGACAATAAGGGACTAAGAGATCCATGGCAAACTGGTTTTCTAAAAGGCTTAGGTACAGGGATCAATTTATGTTTAAACGCGATTATTGCCAAGCAGGCCAAGCTAAAACTACCTTTGTATGTGGCCTTTGTGGATTTTAAAACCGCCTTTGATGCAGTTCCAAGGGAACTTCTAATCATGAAGTTGATGAAAAACAACTGCCCTTGGAACATCCTCAAATGGATTATCGATCTACACACACAGACCTCAATCCAAATCAGATTGTCTAACGATGGGAGTCTATCTGACCCGATTTACAGCTCTAGTGGTCTGAAGCAAGGGTGTATTCTTGCGTCATCTATTTTCAACTTTTTCATCCTTGACCTCGGTAAGGATCTTGAGAATATTGTGACTGATTCCCCTAGGCTAGGCTTGTTTGAGGTGAAATGGTTGTTATATGCTGACGACCTCCTGTTATTCAAAACACCTATGGGCCTCAGAAACATGCTTGGTGCCTTGGAGAATTATGCAATACATAATAAAATGACCATCAATACCAAGAAAACCCAGGTGATACAATTTGGCAATTGTAAACAAAGAAGCAAAAAATTGGGATGGACATTGTATGGAGAGGAAGTAGAAGCAGCAACCTAGTTTCTGATGTTTGTTAATCTGCTTAGAATCACATGCTGTGCATAGGTCCGACATCCAGTGGTCACTGCGGAGTATTGCATTTTGTTTTTCGTAGTCGAAAAGGGGACGTCGACAAGGCGTGTCTGTAACACTATCCCTATAGTGACGTGCGTTGTACCCACAATCCCTCACGCGTCGAGGTCCCTCAGATTGTTTTTTTCCGCCCAGTTTCTGGTCGCCTTTCGCGGAGCTCCTAGAGAGACATTGCTATACTTACCACGGACCTCGGTCCTTTTGTCATAACTTAATATACTGGTAACGATCCCTCCCCCTCGACGTTAGCTGTGAAGCTGTTTCTCCGCCGAACTATTTTCGACGGAGAGGAAGAGCGGAGGAGATCCTTCGGCGCTGCCGAACACGTGGCCTGGCCTCGACGGCCAACTTACAGTAGGGAGAGTGGGGGTTAGAACTTTGTCTCTTCTCTTTGAGAATGTCTTTCTTTCTCCCTTTTCTTTCCCTTGGGGTTGTTATCGCCAGCTATTATTGCCTCAGCTATGGAGAGGACACCATTTAAGTTTTGCCCACGCTGCAGGGGCAAATATACTTGGAAAGATAAGCACAAGCTCTGTAATCGTTGCTTACCCCTCGATCACATAGAGAACAGCTGCGCAGCCTGCAAGCTCTTAAAACCCAGGACTCTTAAAGAACGTAGGGTTAAGAGGTGGGCAGACTACGCGATGTCGAAGTCAGTTTCCTCACCCGCTGCCGCTGTTACTGAAAGTGACGAGGAGTGCGATAACTCGACGTCCGTTACGGAAGTCATGAACCCCCAGAAGGAGCGCTCACGCTCCTCGTCGTCCGTCCCCGGCCCCGACGGGCTCGGCTCACGCCCTGCTTATGGGGATGAACACCCCGGCGACAAGGACGCACACAGACCCCATAAGGCTAAACACACTACCCACGGCTCTTCTTCGTCGAGAACGAAGGATCCATCAGCGCCGAAGGGGACGCAGGGCACTCCGGCGTCTACCGCAGACCGTAAAGGTCACAAGCCCCACCCGCAAACGCAGCCGCGACCAGCGATTGGGCTTCCGTCTAACACGGGCGCTACCCCAAAAACATCCGACGCAACGCTCCATAGAGCGACCGTCGAGGTACAACGCGCAACGCACACAACGTCGACACCAAAGCCCTCGACGGACAAAATCGTGGCCGAGAGCCTAGCGAGAATTGTCGCCGAAGACGAACGTACGCGGACGACGAAACAAACGTCGAATACCGCGTCGAAAAAACACTAAAGTAGCCAGGAACTGCCCCTTTCTCCAAAGGACGCTTCCGAACTACCTGAAGGCTTTTCAGAAGGAGACGGGAACCTCTCGTCGACGCTGTGGGAGCGTTCGAAACGATTCGAAGGCGAAAACACTAATTTTCCCCCTCTAGACTATTCAGGGGTACCCCATGAGACCCTTGAAAGACTCCATTCTTGCATGGAGAAAATGGAAAGGTTTCTAGGAAACCAAGACCCACCCACTCACAAAAGACAAAGAGAATGGCCACAGGATGACCCTAGAGTCAAGATTCCTAGGCTGGTTGACCTCACTGAGGAGGAGCAATACCTCCAAGAAGATGAGGAGTGTTTGGGTGGAGAAGAAGAGGTAGAACTTGAGCAAGAGGGGTTCGAAGAAGATCCTTACACCACTCCTACAGGGTTTGAAGAGGATACAGCTACCTCGCAGCCCTGGCATTCACCGTCAGTGCAGCCTTGGCAATCCCCATCAGTACATTCAGACCCTGATGCCTTTCTCCCTTCTCCTCTCAAGGATTCACATGGGAACTCCTCTCCCATAGATGACCAACCTTCCCTCAATGCACTATTGCGCAAGGCAGCAGCGCATTTTGAGATTGATACAGGGGAAACTCTTCCAGACATCGACTTTGTAGAAAAAGTCATCAAAGAAAAAGCCCCTGTTAGCCAATCTATTCCTCTCCTGGCTTCTATTAAAAGAAGAATTTCTCCTTCCCTTACTAACCCAGCTCTAGTAAGAGGGGTCAACCCTAGAATAGAAAAGCTCTTCAGCCCTTCATCCTCTGACCCTTTATACATCAGAGGACACTCTATTCCGGACTCCCTTGTGGTTACCAACACAAGAAAAAGAGCAGGGGTGCCACTATCCACTAGTGAAGCACCTCCAGACAAAGAAGGCAAAAAACTCTACGCACTGGGGAAGAGAATCACGACCTCCGCCGCCTTCTCCACTAGAATTGCTAATAACAACTCACTTTTAGCTAGCTACGCAGATGCACAGTGGAACAAGCTGCGCAGCGAAGCAGAGGAAGCACCTGAACCTCTGCGTTCTCGCCTGCTAGCTATAATATCAGAGGGCACACTGGTAAACCAGGGCATCGTTAAAAACTCCCTAGATGCCGCTGAGACGGCTGGCCGCTCCCTAGTGCAGGGAATACTTCTCAAGCGCCACGTTTGGCTACGCAATTCAGGTTTTAAGCCCGAAACCCAAGCCTCCCTCATAAATAAACCCATTGAACAGACGCATCTGTTTGGGAAAGCAGTAGATGAGGCCCTAGAACATGCTAAAAAAGAGTTTGATACCATCAAAACTCTTGATCAAATTTCTAGGCCCCCTAACAGGCGAGGCTATGGTAATAAACGCTCTTTTCGTGGCCAAAGACAGCAGCAGAACCAACAACAACAATATTACTCTGGCTCCAACTGGCCCACCAACCAGGGTAACACCCAGTTCAGTCAAAGAGGCCAACGCCGTGGCAAAGGAAGAGGTCGTGGCTCCAGCCCCAGAGGTTCCACGCCCAATACCAGCAAATGACCCGAAAATTCGGGTCCCCTCCCATGCATCACCGGTCGGGGGCCGGCTAACATCGTTCCTTTCAGCATGGGAGGGAATCACGTCAGACCGTTGGGTATTATCCACCATAGCCCACGGATACTGCATCGAGTTCAACGGTTCCCCGAAGTACAAACCCCCACGGAACCGGCGCATGACACCGCAACACCTCTCCATTCTTCTTCAAGAGGTGGAAGAACTACTGAAGAAAGAAGCTATAGAGCCCGTCCCCCTATCACAGGTAACAGAAGGTATTTATTCAGTGTACTTCCTTGTACCCAAAAAGGACTTAACCATGCGCCCTGTATTAGATCTGCGCCCAGCGAACATATTTGTCAAACCCCAAAAGTTTCGTATGGTGACCTTACAGGAGGTAATCCCACTGTTATCACAAGGGGATTACATGACAACACTGGACATGAAAGATGCATACTTTCATATTTTAATGTTGACATCGCACAGAAAATACCTCAGGTTCAAAATAGAGGACAAACACTACCAGTTCAGAGTACTACCCTTCGGGATAGCATCTGCACCAAGGGTATTCACGAAAGTACTGGCAGTGGCAGCGGCCCACCTGCGCAGATTATCCATCCCGGTATACCCTTACCTCGACGACTGGCTCATAACAGGGGATTCTTACGAAACATGCTTCTCCAATACCCAAAAGACCGTAGACCTTTTGTCCCAACTGGGCTTCTCCATCAACGAAAAGAAGTCCAGCTTAGACCCCAGCCAAACCAAACAATTCCTAGGGGCTCTAATTCGAACAAGGGACGGCCTCGTATTCCCCTCCAACGAGAGGGTCCAAAACATGCTGTTTCAAATTCCCCATTATGTAGCAGGCCGAGAGGTGACGGTACGCAAAGCAATGCGCTTGCTAGGGATGATGGCGTCATGTATTTATTTGGTACCTCACGCGCGCCTGCGCATGCGCCCAATGCAAGAGTGGCTCTACAGCCAGTGGTGTCAGGCCAGCGGACAATGGGACGATCTAGTGGTGGTCTCGCAGGCCTTGGTTCTCTCGCTACGGTGGTGGACAAAAGAAAACCTGTTATTAGGGAAAACTTTTGCCACACCCGCAGTGGAAGCCACTCTAACCACAGACGCATCCCTTACAGGATGGGGGGCTCACCTATCCCATCAAACGGCACACGGAGTGTGGACTCCGAGTTTAGCATCCAAGCATATAAACCTGCTGGAACTACTAGCGGTGTTCAAAGCACTGAAAGCCTTTCAGGAACACTTACAAGGAAAGACAGTGATGGTCCTCACAGACAGCACCACAGCCATGTACTACCTCAACAAGCAAGGGGGCACTCACTCTCCAGGACTGTCCAAGCTGTCCCAGAATATATGGAAGTGGGCTCTCAAACACAACATGTTCCTACTAGCACAACATGTACCAGGGGAACTCAATCTGCTAGCAGACAAACTCAGCAGAGACTTCCCCCTGCCCGAAGAGTACGAATGGCAATTGCACGAAGACATCGTCTTAGACATCTTCACGCAATGGGGATTCCCGGAAATAGACCTGTTCGCAACCCTGGAGAACTCACAATGCCAAAGTTACGCCTCCAGGTACCCCCAGAACCAGTCCAAGGGGAACGGTCTGTTGATTCAATGGTCAGGGAAATTTGTTTACGCCTTTCCCCCGACTCCCCTTCTCAACAAAGTGGTGCACAAGATGCACCAGGAGCAGGTTACCATGATACTAGTGGCCCCAATGTGGGCACGGCAACCTTGGTTCGCTCACTTGATGGAGATGTCCCTATCTCCCCCAGTGAAACTTCCCTGCCCGTACAACATGCTGTCACAAGACAAGGGCAGGACACTGCATCCATGCCCTCAGACCATGAACTTAGCAGCCTGGCTCCTGAGATCATAGAATTTGGACATTTACAACTCCCACAGAGATGTATGGACATCCTCAGGGAAGCCAGAAAACCTAATACTCGACACTGCTATTCTAGCAAATGGAAAAGATTCGTTATCTGGTGTAGAGGTACTAGCATCAACCCAGTTGACTGCTCTCCTACTGACATTATTCTATACTTGACCCATTTACTGGATTCAGGTTTAGTATTCAATTCCATTAAAGTCCACCTAGCGGCACTTTCTGCATACACCACTTCCCAACTTAAAGTGTCGTGGTGGAAGATACCAGTTATCAAAGCCTTCATGGAGGGGGTAAAAAGGATACACCCTCCGATAGCTAACCCAGCTCCCGGATGGGACTTAAATGTGGTACTTTCCAGACTCATGGGCCCTCCCTTCGAACCCATGCACAAGGCAACTCTTAAAGATATCACCCTTAAGACTGCTTTCCTAATAGCTATCACCTCCATTAGGAGAGTAAGTGAACTACAGGCTCTTTCTGTACTAGACCCCTTTGTAACAGTTCACAAAAATAAAGTGGTTCTACGCACACACCCAAGGTTTGCACCTAAATTCATCTCGAAATTTCATGTAAACCAAACTATAGAACTACCAACGTTCTTTCAAAACCCTTCCAGCTCGGGAGAAAAAAGTCTGCATACACTAGATGTACGCAGAGCTGTCATGTTCTATATGGAAAGAACCAGACCACTGAGAAAGACTAATCAGTTCTTTGTCTCGGTGGCAGCAGGAAGAGAAGGAGATGCGGTCTCAAAATCCACTATATCTAGATGGATTGTTCAATGCATCACTCTCTGTTACACTCTTGCTAAGAGAGAACTACCCTTCAAGCCAAGAGCACATTCCACTCGAGGCACTGGGGCTTCCATAGCATTCATTGCAAATGTTCCCCTTGAGTCCATCTGCAAAGCGGCTACCTGGAGTTCTGTGCACACCTTTACAAAACACTACTGTCTAGATGCACACTCTAGATCTGACTCCCAGGTGGGACAGGCAGTATTAAGACATCTTTTCTCTACTGTTCCTTCTCATAACCCACCGCCAACTCCGGGTACTGCTCGCTAGTCTATGCACAGCATGTGATTCTAAGCAGATTAACAAACATCAGAAGACAATGCATTACTTACCGTAAAAGCATTTCTGATGGTTGTATCTGCTTAGATTCACATGCGCCCACCCTTCCTCCCCGCTCGGATGGAAGGAACATAGACTTCCTTTATATCTCTCTTTTCTGTACTCACTCACGTCTATAAGGCTCCCTCAGGGCAGAAAAATACAAACAGAGGGACCTCGACGCGTGAGGGATTGTGGGTACAACGCACGTCACTATAGGGATAGTGTTACAGACACGCCTTGTCGACGTCCCCTTTTCGACTACGAAAAACAAAATGCAATACTCCGCAGTGACCACTGGATGTCGGACCTATGCACAGCATGTGAATCTAAGCAGATACAACCATCAGAAATGCTTTTACGGTAAGTAATGCATTGTCATTCATACCTGGGCATAAACATCAGCAACAATCCCAACGACTCTCCCTATGATTCCAGTCTAAACTCTAAGTGAAAGAACCTCATATCTCAGTCAAAAATAATCAGTGCTAAGTATTGCAAATTTACCATTGCACCCCTACTAGTTTACTACAAACAAAAAGATCTGCCAATCTTGTTATATGGTGCTGAAACCAAAGCAATTCAAACCAATACGTTTTGGAACATGAAAGAAGGGATGTATTGGAGAACACTGTTATGCTTGCCCCCATCTGTACCCATAGCCCTGATAAGGCATGAATTGGGTTTAACATCTATATATGCTGTTTATAAATGGAAAGCATGTATGCTTTATAGGAAATGTGTCCTGGAGGAACATAGGAATGGTCTTGTTGTACAACTAGCACATTATATACAAACATCCAAGGATGCCTATATCCTCCAATGGAAACTACATGTGCAGAGGTTCTTGCAAGATGCAGAGATAACAGAAAACCTACTTATTCAAAATCCTGACAAAGCCAAATGTAAAATGTGGGAGATGGATTGGATAGCAAACAGAGAACTGTGCTGGAAGTACAAAAACTTCAATCAAAACCCCTTTGGCCTTAAAGCTTATGGTAATACAGAGGCGTATCTTCTGAAATCCCCTAGTGTGATGCACCGTGCTGGACTTTTGCGCTTGAGATTGAACCTATGGCATACAAGAGCTGTAACAGCAAAATGGGTCAAGGATAGAACGGTGAATAATATCGGTCGGTTTTGTAATGCTGAAATTGAATCCCTTGAGCATATCATCACGAAATGCGACATGTTAAAGGGCCTGAGAACTAAGCACTTCAAAACTTTATTTGAACACAAGGTGAACATGGGAGCAGAAGATCTTTGGAAATATATATTCCATGTATATTCTAAATCAGTTGGGTATGCATCAATCAATTTCTTGAATGAGCTAAAACTTGATGGAGATGGTATAGATGAAAAAAAGGGGAACATTCTCATAGTGACAAAACAGCTAAAGCCGGCATAAAGCTGGCCCAAGATTTGAGTTTCATCTGTGTCGTGATAAATTGGGAAAGTCTGAAAGAGGTTGTTTCATTCGTTTTATACCTTTTGTTTTTTTTGTTCTGTTCTCTTATTTATGTATATGATGTAGATGACTGTTTATATTGAGTGCTGAATGGATTTAAATGATAAATGTAAAAATGTATTTTAATTTTGTATATTGAAAGGTTGAGTTTCTCAACCATACCAATAAAAAAGAAAAAAAAAGAAAATGTCCGGGCACCACTCTTCAGGATTCACAAAGACCCCCTTCTCTGGACGGCAGGCACACAGGAATGGGTTCCAGGGTATTTTATTTTTATTTTATTTGAAAAATCTACAGTTTTAACATATGTAAAAACTTTTGTTTCAATTCTACTGACATTACCCACTAAACTCCTCCAAAACCAATAGCTCTTCACATCAAAGAAAGAAGGCAGATGATCAGAAAGAAAGATGAGAACACATCAGCCAGTTTGTACACGACATGCAAGGAGTCAATTCATTCTCTGTTCATTTTCACCAAAACACAGAAGTGAATCTTGAGATCACAGCTCAAAACGGGCATTTCAGAAGTGCATCTAGATAGTTTACAATTGCACCAACATGTTTTGCATTTGCGCCAGATGAAATCTCGAGCCACCAAGTGAACATATCATCTAAGGGAGCAAATTGACCCAGGTGTATAGATCGCAAGGCACTAGTTTTCTCACACTCAATGATTAGGTGTTTCAGCGATTGAACTGCCAATGAACAGAAGCGGCATAGATTGTCTTTTGCCAGTTTGTCTTTTCGTTGCCAAAGAATTTCCTTACATTTCAAGATGTTCAATCGAAACCTAAGGAATTGCTCGAGATAGTAGCGAAAAGGAGAATGCATTAAATAATGCGACTAGAGATTTAACTTTTTTTGACCAATGCCTAGCCAGTGTGTTAAAGATAGTTTTTCTCGTTTGTCTATGTTGATGATCCAAGCCCAAGACTCTAATTTCTTTTTTTCAACTTGTGGTCTGGTCAAAAGATCAAACTCAGAGATTCCATCGGCATCAACCCAGGCTTGTACTCTGTGACGCCACATATCTAATAAGGTAGCATTGGTATCAACATAGAATTTATTGAATATTTGGTAGTTGGGCATTGGATTCTCGACGGACATTTTTCCCAATAATATGATTGATTTCCAAATCACATGGCTATGCATTGAGTTCAATGACAATTCATCTCGTAAAGATATCATTGAGACGCATTGTGGTAGATGGAGAACATAGCGCCAAAAACGCCCTTCTAGAGAGTTCCAGATGCGCTCGCTGATGTTCCAGCTGACCTCAGCACCAAAAGTTAGTATAGGTACTAACTTTTGTAAGTAGAACGTTAAAACCGGGGATAATGAAAATTTACCATAACTTTTGTTTATTTTTGCCGCTTGAAAGGCAAGACTCATGGTTTTTAGTTTCAGGTCTTTCACCCATTGATGTTCACAAATGGAATTGTTAAACTGCACACCCAAGTATCTTATTGAGTCTACAGTGTCAAGGAACTGGCCATCTACAGTCCACCTAAACGCCTTTGCCTTTTTACTTGAAGCAGTGCCAATTGACACAATTTTTGTTTTTTCAGTGTTAATTGTGAGCTCATTGATCGTTAGGTACTCATATAAAGAGTTGAGCAACTTTTGGAGACCAATTTGAGTTCTATCAATTAGCACCAGATCATCTGCGTAGGCAATGCAGCTTACTGGAACTCGGTTAACCTTTGGGGAAAAACAGTGGACATGTCCTAGATGATCCGGTAAATCCACCAAAAATAGTTTGAACAGATCCGCGGCAAGGGGGCACCCCTGCTTTACACCCCTTGCCGTTGGAATGGGATCGGACAGGTCTCCATTTCTATTTAGGCGTACCCGGATTGAGGTGTTCGAATGAAGAGCCATAATTGGATCAAGAATATTTAATGGGCACTTCCACTTTCTTAATTTGTTCCAGAGCAGGCCTCTATTTATACAGTTGACAGTCTGCTTCATGTCAATAAATGCTAGGTAGATGTTATACCTGGCTTTCTGAGCTTCAAATTTCAGGATTGTGAGAATCAAGAGGTTGACATCGACACCCACACCTTTTGTGAAGCCAGTTTGCCGTACGTCAGGAATACCAGATGATTGCGCTCATTGAACAAGCTTCAAGCGCAGCTGAGAGCCAAAGAACTTCCCGATTGTATCTAGGAGAGCAATCGGTCGGTAGTTATCCTGGCAATCCCAGCTGCCTTTCTTATGGATTGGGGACTATAATGGCTGTTAACCATGACACCGGAAGACATTTTTGCAAGGCAGTGCAGGCAAATAAACGCTCAGTAAAGGTGGCCCAGACAGTTAGATTCCCTTTGAGCATCACATTGCTGATCAGGTCAGGGCCAGCAGTGCGAGAATTCTTTAGACTCTTAATTGCCAGTTCAATTTCATCGAGCGAGGTGGCAACAGCCCAAGAACCCTGACTTGCAGCCGAATAACGCACAACAGGGTTAGTTGAACTGGCAAAAACATCAGAGAAATGTCTGGACCATCTATCGCCAGAGATGGTATTTTGAGGTGTAGTTGAGCGGTCCATTGTACCCATGTTTAATATCTGCCAAATTTCTCAAGTGTTCTTGGTGATTAAAAGTTTCATCAGCTCGGCACGATCTTGTTCGATAACTTTGTGAGATTACCCAATTCCTGTAGATGGCTCTTCTCGTTCTCACCGCATCTTGTACCAGACTCTTTCGTAAATTCTTTTTTATTAGGCGTAGCTCTTGACGTAGAGATTTTTTTTCCTCATGGATGACCAGGCTGAACGCATGGTTATGATCAATGTGCGTTTGAGCTTGAACCTTGGTGACAATTTGATGGTTAATTAGTAGTGACGGCTAATCCACACCATTCAATAAGCCAACAAATCTGTCAGTCATACGGCTGATCTGCGGGGCATTTATGCGAAGACGATTACCCGCAGTATTGTTTTCAATTGGAAGATTGTATACTTGACCAGAGGTAGAAGTGTCCAATAGACAGCTAAGTTTCAAGAGCTTATGGTCACTAGTGGTCATGTGTTGAATTTGCAGGCTTAAAGTCTTCAGCTCGAAGGTCCTTGAAACCCAGAAATCGTCAATGATGCTATGCTGAGGCTCACGGTGCCAGGTTGGCTGGGCAGGGATGTCGCCACTGACAGCACCATTTAACATAACACAGTCTCGCGATTTCATTGCGTCGGCCCACATTTGCCCTCTGGCTGCCACATCCCTTGATGGATGCCACTTATAACAATTGGTTGACCAAATTGAAACCATGAACAGTTGAAGGCCCCACAACAAATAATTGTTAAATTGTTGAATAACAATATAGCATCATCCATGAAATTACATACAGAATTGACAAACAACTTTGCGCTGATTTTTGCAGGGTTCCAATAGCTGTTGACAATGAGAAGATGTTTTTTCATCGCTGGACTGGGGTTCAGTGTGTGCATGATGATTCCTTGGACATATGGGTTAGGATTTGAACAGATTGGAGAAGACCAATTTGGAGAGATGCGAGTCATTATTAGTAGCCCAGCACTAGGTCTTCCTTGGGCATTTTTGACCGTTGGATTTACTGACATAGTGAAACCATCTTTCCAAGGGGAGTCTAGTAACCACGTCTCCTGCAAACAAATTGCAAAGACTTGTTCCAAGGAGACCTCAAAGTTGTTAAACAAATGTTTAAATCCACAGGTGTTCCATGAAAACATAAAGTTTAGCCCTTCCGAGGAACTCGATCATGGCTAGGCCCGTGCATTAGGTCTGTCAGGATTTTCGCGGCTTGCATTTGAACTTTCAGGGCGGCTCTGGATCTGAGCAGTGTGCATAAGAGACCGTACATGCGATTCGTCAGAACTCTTCTTGGCCCTCTGCCTATAATCAGCAGAGTCAGACGAGCGAGATACAGTTGCTTGCACTGGTTCCACAGAGTTTTCAAAGCCAAAGAACAGGAGATCGTCAGCAGCTTTGAGAATCGTATTGCGAACCCTTGCTGAGTCAATGTGAAGCAGAACTGAATCACAACAACGCTCCGTTGCATATTCAACGATTTTGATATCATCTGAAGTTATCGAGCGGAGGGGTGGGATAAACTTGAGCAGCTTTAGCATATTGCCTCTATTGAGATTCAGCTCTTTATCGTCACTATGAATGTTCTGGAGCCTTAACTTATAACTGTGCCCAGCCTGTAAGGTTGACTTTGAATCATAAACTGGAGATTTAGAGTGCGTGAGTTGTTTGCGTTGATTCAGGGTCAGTTTTGGATTTAGGTTCTGGACAGACGGATTTATAGTTGGCAACGTTCCGCAGTCCGCTCCAGAATTTGGTGAGAACTTGCCGTGATCATTAGATGGAACAGGACCATTGGCACTTTTTGCTTGACTCTTTGCATATGTGGGGTCCGAGATTGAATTAGCATCTGGGGACTGTCATCTTTCTCAGAGCAAGGATACGTAGATAAGTCACATAGCTCCGTTGAAACAGACACCACAGACGTTACTGACGAGCAATCATCAGAAGTGAGACGCCTTCTTTTTAGGAGTGGTTTCGAAGGCTGCGCATTACCATCCGGCACTTTTGTGCCTGCGCGTCCACTTGCACCAGTGTTGCGTACAAAGAGCCCCGGTCTTGGGGAGGGTGGGGGGTTCATCAGATTTCCTATACATTTTTTTGTTAGAATGGCCAGAAGTGCTCGGTTTATTTTTCTAAGGCCTTGTGACTGGAGCACACTTTTGCTTTTTAGTCAGAACCGTTGGTTTTACTGAAGGAGCTGCAGGCATTATTTTTGGTGAAATGCAGACATTGCCTGATTTTGCAGGGCCAACAAATATTCCCGAAAGAGGCACATTGCGGTGCTTGTGGGTCCAGTTGGAGCTGATCTTTGGGAAGATTTTCATGCTCTGTAATGGAAGCCGGTAAACCTGGAGTGATCAGATTTTTGTTAACCTCAGGTAAGGGCTGAGCCACAGCACTGTTGGGACGAAGTGGCAAGTCAGGCACGATTAGGTCAGTACTTGGCGTTGGTCGAGGGTCTCCTGGTGGCACACTCAGTACATCGCTTGAGCCGGGCACCTCAGAGGAGTTTGTGTGTAATGAATTCGCAGAAGAGGGTCTTTGAGCGCCTGATTTGGCTGAGTTTTCGTTGTTCAAGTTTTTGTGCTGGCAACCACATGAGACGTCGACTGAATTGGTTTGCTTCCTCATCCATTTGACTGCAACTAGCAACCCAGAGGTCAGACTGTCTTTTTGACAGTGATGACGTGCCGCCAGGTCGGCAAGCCGAAGTTGCCATTGCATCGTTGATTCAGCTTCTGCCTGCATTTTTGATGTTTCAAGAATTCGGTGATGCTATCAAATTGGTCCATTTTAGTGGTTAAGGTCATCAAAATGGCAGCCTGATCACGAATAGATTTGTTCAATGATTTGTAAAGTTTGACAGAGGGAATCATTGCTTGTGATGATGCAGCAAGAACGTTGTTGTGGATTTGAATGACACACAACTGAGAGACTTGATTTTGCAGATGGAGTTGTAGGACAGTTGCACTCAGTTTCGCTCGACGTGATGAGTCACTATAAGGAGTTTGCATGTTTGAGAAGTTGGCTGCGTCAGGAATCGATCGCACATTTTTGGACAAATTTCTAGTTTCAGGAGATAAAGGCAGACTTGCCATTTTCCTGGATTCCAAGGATTTCTCGGCGGGACGGCAGGAAAGCGCTTGCTGGGGCGTAGAAGCAAGTGAAGCGGCCGAGGCAAGTTTCACAGTTGGTTGCAGCAAAGATCCTGCGACAATTTTGACAGGGGATAGCAAAAGTAAGTTATTGGTTGCCGGTGAGTTCAAAACCTGTGGGTTAGAGAGTGAGACCGCGGGTTTCGCAGCTGCGGTTGCAGATTTCATTATATCGTGGGCAGCTCGAGCCTTGTTCGTAATAATGTGAGCAGCTTCAAGATCGGGGTCGAGCAAGCAGTTGGTTAAGTTTTCTGTAGCGCGGCTCAATGGCGGTGAGGTCGCGAGAGTCACATTAGGATCAGCTAATTCAGGGTGTGCAACCTCCTCGGTAGCCTGTGAGACGCTCATGATCTCGGCGTCTGTGATGTCGAACGGGGAGAAATAAATGTCGGGTGAGTCCGCATTCATCAGTAAATCTCGTGAGTCTCATGGAATCTGGGTATGCTCCTGGTCTAACAGGGACACGGGAACTGAAACAAGTGTTGAAAGTGACAACACAGTCGGGCGAGCTACCACCGGAGCCTAGAAAATGTCACACCCGTCCACTGAGCAGGCAGCAACATTCAAGGGAAGCGGAGCAGCATGAGTCAAGGAACCTGTCAGTTCGGACTGCATAAGGGGCTGAGGCTGAGGCGCGGCTTCAGGCAACTCGGACAGGGTTGACTCAGAGTTAGTGGCAAGAGTATTTTGTGTCGAGATGTCAGACGGATTGATTAACTTGCTTACCTTGTGCATCTTGCTGGTCAGGAGACCAGACAAGCCTTTGTTCGGTGCAGCAGTCCATGGATTCAGCATCCGTCGATGCTGGAGAGTCTTGTGACGGATTTGAGGTCCGGTTTTAGGGGAGCCAGACATTCTCTCCACAAATGCACATGTGCACACAGGGGGAACTGCGCAGACTGGAAGAGACTCACTGCCGGACTCCGTAAATCAATTATCTGTTGACTATTAGCTATTAGCTAGTGCTTGATGCCCTGTAGGGGAGCCCTGAGAGCAAGAGCCTTACCTCTTTAATGCCTCACCAGACCTTCGCACTGGTGCCAGGTGCCGGATGCCTCACCCCCGTTCCCCCCTCACGGGCTGCTGAACTGGGGAGCAGCAAGTAGGGTGAGCGGGCGAGCAGGGTTTGCTTCAGGTTTCCTGCAGACTTCAGGCAGCCACTTGCAAACTCCGGCAAAAGCAATCCGCTCTCGATGAGACTCTCGAAGCGAAGGAAGAAGCTAGAGGAAATAACCTCTCACCGTAGAAAAACGTAGGATAGCGAGACACGGAAACAAATCAAGCCGCACCTCATAGCGTTACAGAGTCACAGAGAGGCTGCTTCTGATTCACAGGGGATCACCAGGGTACTTCTGATGAAGAGTAGCAATTTACACAATGGTCCCTCGTAGCTCAGGGAGAGGTCTCCTTTGCAATTCCTCTCTGGATTTGTCCTTGGAGGAACACTGCAACTTTCGGATTACAGTGAAGAAATTGCAGCTGCTGACTTCTCCTTCAGCTGGGCTTCAAGCAACAGCTTCTTGCTAAGCTTAGACTTCAGATTCTGAACAGATTGGTAAGTGAGAGGTCCCCTAGAATATACACATCAGTTCTCCATTCACTCTGGATGATCCAGGCTCAGTCAGACAATCACGCAGAAGGGCATGCAAGTGGGCAGGCAGCCAATCGGGCTTGCAGGCATTCAGGCCCTTCACTCCACCCATACACCCATAACAGACTGTGGATTGGGGCAAGTACCCAACCTTTCAGCACACTACAGTGCCAGTTTCAGTCAGGGCGGTCTCCTTCATTGAGTCACACACACAGAAACCAGACACCCACAACAGAGAATGTCCCACAGCTAGGGATACCCACAACACACAGCCCCTGGGAAGGCTCCAGTCAGTCTGACAAGAGGCAGCCCCAGAGCCATATATGGTATTTCCACCCAACAGCCAGTTGGGAGGAAAGGGAACACAAACTGAGATCCTTCCTATTGGGCTCCTGCTCCCTCTTTTCTCCCTTCTCTGTGGCCACCCTCTATGGGTTATCCCCTCTTCTCCTTCATCTGAAGCCAGAAAACTTGTAAGTCATCTTCGACTCCTCTTTCCTCCCTCACATCCTGGACCTTGCCAAGGTGGCCCACTTTCAACTCCACCTCCTCAGAGGTGTATCCTTCCTTTCCTCGCTTTTCCCCAGAAGCTCAATGTCTCTAGAGCCCTGGTACTCTGTAGGCTGAACTTTTGAAACAGCCTCTTCCTTAATCTACCCTCTTCCTCTCTCTGCCCCCTCCAGCTTATCCAGAATAGGGCTACAACACTTATCCTTGGCCTCAAACTCAGGGACTATCTCTTCAGCCCTAAAATCTCTCCACTGGCTCCCAGTTGCTGCAAGGATCAAATTCAAATCCCTCTGCATCACGCATAATGCTTTCTGGGGCCGAGGACCACGGGATCTTCAACTTGCTCTCACCAATATCTCCATCCAGATCTTTACATTCTTCAGGCTCCAACTCTCTGCGTGTCAAGCACTTCTCTGAGGAGCGTGTTGGTGGCCGATCTTTCCCCGGCTGGCTCCCTCCTCTGGAACAGCCTCCCCTTCCTCTCTGCCTTGAGCCGAATGTCCTCAAATTTCAGAAGCTCCTCAAGACTTTTCTCTTCACCTCCTCCTCCATACTCCTCCCGTGCTAAACCCCACAGTCGCTGAGATTGGTGGCCTCGGCCCTTATGCGTCCTCCTGGGTCCTGGCCTTTGGTCCATTTATCTTTGTTGCACCAGTATTATTTTATTTACCTTTGTCCCATGTTCCATCCCCTTTGACCTGCAAGCGCTTTGGAACAGTTTCTTGATGTAGAAGCACATTACAAATGCACAATAAATATATATATTTTTAAAGTATGACTACATGCTGTTCCACCTCACACCAATATATAACTAGCGATCCATTAGGCTACATATATTGAAACGGTTAGCTTCCTCAATTTGGGAAGTAATCAACATTTTTTTTAATTTTTTAAAAAAATTTTTACTTGACCTACTGAAACTGCTATTGAGTGAGTATCCAATGTATCGAATTCTGAGCGACTGTACTCTGCTCACTAGCATGGTGTTTCCATCTAGTTTTGCCCTAAAGGATATAGTATTTGGACCCTTCATGCCTGCAAACAGCACTGCCGAAAAAGCCTTGCCGTGTGACTCCGAAAAACATGTTTTACAAGGAGTTTACATTGCACCTAGTTGTGAACTTACAAAAAAAATAGATGTTCTGAAGTAAAAAATCTTGTACGTTAAAATGTTTTCTAAATTCACCTGGAAGAAAATAATGCATTTCTTCTATCGTCTGTGGGTTAGTGTTGCAATACTCCAGTCAAGTTGTAATGTTGATATTTCGTTCTCTGAAAAACTTTAAACCTTGTGTGCACCATTTTATTAAAGCTAAAGGCCTCGACTATTTCATTATTTCAGTTATTTGATTGTTTTCCCTGCCAGTTGCACATTAAAATGTCATAACATCTCTCTGGGATTATTCTGTGCGTTTTATTTTAATTCGTGCTCCATATCCGTCTTCTCCTGCATTGCTGAGTATGACACATCTGTGTACCTCTGAAAGGGATTTCTATCTTACTGCCGTTCTGTCACCACCACTCATGTCTTCACTTGTCAAATAAATGGGTTAATCTCCATTGCTTTTTGTTCCCCACCAACATGTTCGGTGAAGTTAGAAAGTAGGTTTGAACGCAGTAAGAAACCCTCCAAGGGTGCTTAAGAAAATGCACATACTCTTAGAAATCTCTCCCAAAGAGCCAACATTGACATTGTATAAATAATTTCAGTGTTTTAAGCTCAAAATCACAGCAATTCAATGATATTCATTTGGCATGAAGCAGCTCTAGGTCCTGATGCTTTTCCTCAAAAATGGCCTAAAAGTAACGTTTCTTTGAATTTTTTATGTGGTGTGCTTGCAGAGGGGACAGACAACGATGTTTTCACTTGTGAATGTCTGACCGTGCATGGCAGCATAAATAACCAATGGTCATAAATCCCAGTTGCACTTCCAAGGTCACATGTCATGTTAAATTTTTAAACATTGTGGAAAAATACTAAGCATTTGATAACTGGTGCGTTGCAGGTGATAAAAGATATTTTAGACGGGACAGTAGTTATTCTTCAACACCTGGCATATCGGTTTTGTACAGAATCATTTAAAGTGTTTTTCAGCCGCGTTTGTAACAAATACTGTAGCCCATGTTCCCAATACTCGGATACTGAAGGCAATATTGTGTCTTCTTTTCTAATTGACCATGTTTATAATTACTGTCGCATCAGGAAGGTTAGTGAAACAATCTAAACAGCTTATACGCGAGTGTAGTGAAGTAATTATTAACTTTCCCTACTTTTTCTGCATGGCAACAGACCCGAAGTTCTAGATTCAATAAAATGCACCAAAGTTGTAAACGCTTAAGGTAGACTTGTAGGCGTATGCACATCTTTCTATAATGTTCTAAAACGCACGTAGACTTGTGGTTGGATCTACCCCTTAAAAATACCCCGAACACATGTTATTTGAAGTAATGTGTACATTTGCATAAGCAAATTGGACCTTTCATCTATCCTCTCTCCTTCATGCATTTTTTTGTTGTTGTTTTGAACGGCTTTAAAAGCCAACAATTCCTGGATTGTCATAGCTTTTATGTATTCATAATGAAGGCTTCCAGTTTCACGTTTTTACTGATTTTTACACATAATTACAGACGGAAATCAATCTGCTTTCTGTCTGTATTTGTAACACTGGAAAAAAACGGAAAATCAGGTATTTCTGTCTGGTTCTCTATGATGTCACTCATACATCACAGGCCAATCATTGCAGATTGACAGCATGGAGAGTGTAAACGTTACTTAAAATTAGCATTTAATTTCTTCAAATTGCTGAACGCATATATTTTAAGGCAGCAGCAGTCACTTTGAGCTAGCATTTCTTTCCTATATGGCTGCATGTGTGCTGTAAAAAAAAATAAAAATGCATTTTCTTATTAGAATAAATGCAGAAATACTGGTTGCGAATTATCTTTTATGACACTAAATGAAATGTGGATAAATACAGAAAAAAGGCCCAAAAATAAATATGGATAAATAAAGACGTAAATGGGAGAAAAATAAATACCATAAAACCAGAAGCCTACTTCATAATTCACAAGAATATCAGAATTCCCTTGACATATTCATTTTAACCAATGGGAATCTTCGACTATCAAACTGGTCCGTTCAACTCCTGGTTGTCTAAAGAGGGCAACCGCTTAAAATAAAAACACCATTTGTGATTAGCTCTCCCTTGCAAGTGGCTGTACGTTGCTGCGCATTGGTAGCTGGCCTGTCTGGTCATTGTTTTACAGCGGTGCCCTGCAATCAGGCCTCTTTTATTAATGAGCTGTCAACCTTTACAGGAAGGATGAACCAAACGCCAGTGAGTAAAAGGCATTTCCATTGTTGGCTGAACATTTAAAAAACGAATGCTTTTAAAATCTACGGTTTGGAAATGAAAGAAACGTCTTTGGTAAAATTCTACTTAAAGTATGTCATAAATGAAGTATAGTTTATATTGTGTTACTATAGTAACCCCCCACAACCCCCAATAGCATACAAACGTTTCAACTTCCTTGTTGAATAATTCTGTGGCTGATCCTATAATGTTATCTCAGGATTCGTGGAATATTTTCTAATCACGGATCCTTCAGATGTGTGGCTCATAAACCGTCTCCTTTTTGTTTGTTTTTTAAAACAAATGCCAATTCAACTGGTATTGAAACATATAACTGTTGAGCCTGTAAATGACTTATGCCATTAATGTACCATTGTAAATCTCTCAGTGCAGTAGTTAAAAAGCCGAATTAAATGGACAGTTGAGCCTCCATCAAGTGCTCTCTAACTGCTTGCTGTTCGCAATTCACGGTGTATTTACCTTATTTTAATTTCCAGCAATTTGGCACCTTAAGAGATATTTCACGTTTGAGACTGTGACTCTGGAAAACTATATGTTTATTTCTTTAATGCCAGATGCATTGTCACTTTAATATTTTTTCTGCAGTGATGCTTATACACCCTCGAGGCAGAGGTTTCCATTGAAACGTCATTGAAACACATTTGTTATTAAGGATGTGTCTGTTTACTATTTTAACACTTGGTTGTGCTTAAAATGTAACAATTGGAAATTCATGAACCTAAGTTTAGTTGTAATTGTTTATTTGTAAAGCGCTTATACACAAGTGAACTGCTTCAAGGCGGGAAGGGAGCAAGTGAATACAGTCATTCTTAGGCCTTGAAGTTTCCGAATGATCTAACAAAAAGTGACTAGCATACTAGGCCTGACAGCATTACTGCTAGTGCAAGTGCTGACAAGAAGGAAGGCGAGAAAGGGGGGAGGAGAAGGAGAAGAACATGCAATCATAAACTACCTTAATAGGCAGACGTTTCAGTTAGTGCAAGTCCATAACAGAGTGCGGTGATAAAGGGTGGGAAGAGAAGGAGAAAAACATACAGTAACAAATTACCGTACTAGACCTGGAGAACTAGGCCTAGTGCAATCTGGTAATGTAGTGTGCAAACAGGAAGTGAAAGGAAGGGAGAGGCGTTATTTCTACTCCCTTAGAAAGTGAGTTTTTATTTCAATGAATTCTCTTCTGGTTTTTCCCTGCAGTGTTCTGGTTGGAGTGCAAATGAAATGTGAATGTTGTAGCAGTGTGTGTAGATCCTGAGACGCCTTTGCTTGTATCACCATCTTGTCTGCATGCAGGGTTGCAGATTGTGTTGTGCAGTTTCATGTTCTGTTTGTTGCAATTTTTGTACATGGCATATATTTGTTGTTAGTGTGTTTGCAGTATGTTATTTGACAAATCATTATGTGAGGAAGGATCACTCAGGGGCAACACGTTTGTCTTGGAAGCAGTACAACGCAGCGCAACACATGTTTGAATCCCAATCTCGTGCTTAGAAACCACTCGCTGGTATTAAGCGCGTTATAAAAGACCATTTATAATCGGTGTTGTCACTTCTCCCAAAGGGGGGCCGTGGGCTTCTCATGAGGCTCAGGGGGTGAGGCTGCTACCCAATAGTCCTCCTAGGGGTGGTATAATGCATGATGACCTCATGGGAAGGAACTCACCCCTCCCCCTGCCCCCTCCTGCGGATCAGGATGTCAACCTAGGGTGTGCAGGCCCTATGGTCACAGCCTGTTGTCCAATCTCACACTCACCACACTTGTTACACCACCCCACAACCTCTTGTTGAGCATAAAACTATACGCTATAGTAATGCCTCCAAGATAGATAATTTTTTAAAGTACTGGAAAGAAGATGATAAATAACAGGAAGAATACCTTATTCTCAAGTGCTGACACAAGGAGGATGCACAGAGGCATGAAAATGGATCCATGGAACTGGGAACAGCCTTCTAGTCTTACTCAAAGGAATGGACATTGGCAGAGTTTAAGAACCAAGGAAGGATTCGGCACGTTGCCGAGCCTGCCCTGGAGCAGCAACAGGGAAGGATGCCTTGAGGCACAGTAGCAGAGAAGAGGCAAAGACTGTAGAGCAAAAACCACCAGCGGGAAGCAGAATGCAGCTCTTCAGGGCTGGACATTGGTTGGTCCTACAAACCTGATGCAAGGCAGTGGTACAACCTCCAGGCGGAGGGTGGACCCTGCGGTCCCCGAATCGTACTGACACTGCAAGAAGCCAAACCATCAACTGCAGGAAGCAGACTACCTCCGAAAGTACACAGACAGCCGACTTCAGTCCCAGGAAGAACTACCGCCGTATGCTGGATTTCCAGAAGGTAATGGGAGCTATGAGTGGGCCGGTAGGGACAAGAGGAGTTGAGGAGGATCGCCAAAGCAAACTGAGTCACAAGGCCTAGAGAGGCACCAAACCATAGTCTGTGCACCATTGCACATGGCAGAGTAACATAGCGGGGACACCTCTCCAAATACTGCCAGTTTTACAGCATTGTATAAGAAGGACTGCAACGGATAAAACAGTACATGAGACAATATCACGTGGGAAATAGGAAAAGATGATGGGCAGACTTGGATAGGAGTGGCAGCAATCCGAAAGATGTGGAATGGCTGCCCAGTTCTATGTTAAGAGATATTTATGCGGCAACGTTTGATACAGGTAATTCTTTCCCTCCCCAATCAAGAGCTCCACGCCAATATTTCTTTTCAATCTAGCCATGTCTGTGATTCATATAGAAGCATGTAGGTCCTTTACCTATGTGCCTCAGATAAGCCAAGAAGCTGGCCGGTGTACATAAAGAATATATATTGCAGAATAGGAACATTTATGTTTTTACAATCACAGGTCATGCCGTCTCACTCCGTGCCCCAAATGCTTTTCTTTCCTAATCATTCTTTTTCTCACCAATTGAAAACGCTAGTTGGTTCCGGATAACTCAAATAACAATGTGTTAGCCCCATAACAGGTTTAATCAAAACACTTTGCCAAGTGTTTACTTTTAATAGCATGTAGCACCTTGAAACATGACAGGATCATAGGCTAGACTCTCTAAGTTATATGAAGTTTAATGTAAATAATATGCATCACTTTAACTAAAGGCAAAACATTTTCACACATGCAGTGCTCTCTTAAACTCCCTGCGCACTTGGAAGTGCTAGCGGTTTTGTTGAACTTAAACACATGTAAAAAGAATTTGGACTGGTGCTGCCCCTTAACAATGCTGTCAGTCTTACAGCACAACAAACGTTTCAGAACATGCACTTTTAATTTGTATTTCAAACCCTTTTTCTTGCACCCTTATACAAGGCACAATCTCCCTTCTCTTAGGAGCCATTTCCTTACTTTAAGCATGAGATATGCTTTTTACAACAGTGACTCCACTTAGTTTAACTTTGGGAAGACATTGTTCTGTCCCAGCACACAAAACCCAGGTATTCATTTGATCATTTGGAACCCCTCTGCTTTAATGCAGAGTTCAGGCGAATGGGAAGCAGTAGTGAATTTTGATTTAATGCACCCCTCCCTTTATGCACTTATCAAACGTAAATCGGAGAACCAAATTACTTTACAGACTATATTTTTAGCCACACTGGGAGCAATGTAATTTGGCTATGTGGGAATTACTTAAATGATTGTTTAATAAAATGCTAAGGATGTATTGTAACTGGCCCACCCAATCAAACCAATAAAGGGAAAATTACATCGCACAGATCCCCACGACTTGGGTTGGACAAGTTGACTTACCTAAATCTCTCTGGGTTTGTGCTTTGGAACAAGGACATCAAGTCTGAGATCATCTCTGGGATATAGGACAGGGACCATCATAGTCCAACATCAGTCATGGATATTCTCTAGGCTCAGTCCCTCTATTTTGCCTCTGTCCCCTCTCCTAGTTTCCTCCAACAATCTCATCAGCAGTTCCAACCAGGTTGTTTCAGGGAATCTCCCTGATTTTCATTGTGCGTTCCCTTATGAATCTTAAACCACACCCACAAAAATGTCTAAATGATGACATGCCAGCTCACTGGTCATACGTTTTGATTGTACAACTCTCTTCATCCCCTTATTCAAGCCTCGCCTCTTCTCTTTTGATTGGTCCCTTCAGTTACCAATCCCAAATTCTGAGAGGGATAAGGCCACCCACTTGCATTTACATTTTTACACATTTCAATTTTGCACTAAAAACTCTTTACTTGACCAATATTTTTACTTTACAGTTAAGCATAACAATATAGAAATGTTTCGGTTCCTCATGCCGGATTTATTGAAACGTCTCTTGTCTTTGCACAATGTTGCAGTTTCAAATTAGGGTTTTTCCTACTTTATTCAAAAATTATAAAAATTCTCAACATGAAATTTTCTATCCAGATGTCTAATTTATCAAGCTAATCACCCCCCTGAATCTATGCTTCGTGACATTTTCTGGGGAGTTTAAAACACATTTTAGGTTGAAACTCCTGTTAACATTTTTAAAAGAGATGTACCAACAAGCAGGCTTTTTATCAGCTTTGCAGTGATCCGTCTCATAATCGTGCGATCTATTGTTCCTGAGAAAATTAACAAAATAGGAGTGCCCATCTAAACTAATGGCAATCTCTAACATATGCATATTTTGACTTTATATTAGGTTTAATTTCTCTACTCCACATGAGCTCTAAACATCTGCTTTCTGTGTTGACCCAAGCCTCCAATAAAGACCATCAACATTCTTGCACAGTCAAAGACAAATGGGTGATCTATTTTCTTATCTTGAAAAGCAGAACTTATGATCCCATCCTCTATGCTCATGGGGAAATCCCATTTGGAACATGCTAGTGATCAGGATCTGAGCTGACAACAAACCTGGATTTTATTTTCAAGAATTGTTCAGAGGTCAACCCATTAAACGAATCCTCTGCTTTTCCCCAGGGTCAGCTATTGACCTCATAAAACCCTCAGTACAGCAAAAGTTGGCTCTGCAGAAACTTCAATGAGATTTCCAGATAACAGCGGAAGGCAGGGCTTGCCTGGGCCTTCAGCTCTCATGAGAAATGTCATTTTGGACTAAACACAGCTTCCTTCATGCACAAAACTTGCACTTTGCATGTTACAATTACATCACACATGATGCCTTCTTTTTTATCTTTAATATAATTGCATCTTGTCATCAATGTTCATGTTTCCATCAGGATATAGTCTAATTTCTTTGACAAGAGAAATTGGGTCTCCAGATGTTCACTGTTTTAGACTGTAAACTTCACATACTTTCATGATAGTTTTACTGCTTTTGCAAAGATACACATTCATTGGAAAGTAGGCCTCTGATTTTCGGCTTTATTTCAGCACCGGGCCCATTTCATTTTGTTCATACTCTGTCTTGTTTTGGAACAACATTTTGATGTGGGGCAGTTGGGAATGAAATGCCAATTGCAGTTTCCTTTCCCCCCCTGACCCCCCGGGGCTGGATTTGAACCCCACACCTATACACCAGTGTCCATACACCACTCCGCTAGGAATTAAACGGTGTGTGCAATGTCCCAAATTCTCTGTATGGATAGCATAGCTGATGGGTGAAATTTCATTAAAAGCCATCATTCCAGGAAACTTGTAAGCATGTGTTAGTTTGAATCCTTGACAAAAATCTCACAGAAGGTAAGGTTCTATGAAGAAAAATGGATCTTATGGGTTTATGACTATATATAGACTATATATACACATGTGTATGCACACATACACACACACACACACACGCTGCCGCACTATAGTTAAGGTGAGTCAAATGAGCCATAGGAAATCCAAAAATTGTATTGCTAGTAACTTTTGACTTGCATGACAGATTTGGCTGATATTTTCCAAACAAAAGGTCTGTCACAGGCCCTGCAAGACTGGAAATTATGGCAAAGATTTAAAAAATGAAACCACCATTAAGAAATCAAAAATAACGCTGTTTGTGGCCTACTCCCATTTGTTTGTTTTGTTTTATTTTTTGTGTAGCGCATAAAGCCCTCAGGCATCTCTGCGCTTAGCTTGGGACAAAGGTTACAGTAATAATACAATAAGTGCAGGTCAAGGCAGAGGGTAAAATACATACATGGGGAGTTCATCTTTAGGGAGGAACTTTGACAAAATATATAGTACAGGATAGCTAGCACATAAGTACATAGATGGAGAGTTCGCCTCTTGTAGGGATCTTCAACAGTTACATAGGTCAAATCAGGCAGTGGCTAAAATATATAATGGGAAAGTACGTCTCTTATAGGGTGCTTCAGCAGTAACATATGGGACAGGTCAGGCAGAGGATAAAAAATGTTCTTGGAATGTTCACCTTTTATAAGGAACTTTAGCAAGTAGATAACCAGTCAAGTCAGGCAAAGGAGGAAGAACATATGAATCAAAATAAAAAAAAAAAGGTTTAGCTGCAGTCAGGTATAACAGTGATTGTAGATTAGGGAATGTATGCATACTGTACTTATTATGTGAGCCAGATCGTAAGTCAAGGCAGGAGCAGTAAGGGATGCATAACACGAGCAATGGCAACAGAGGGCAAACGTAATTGCAATATGGCATGTGATGAAAGGTTTGACATGAAACTTTGCATTTAAGAGGAAAAGGTATGACTTACGGTAGCCGCCTGTCGGTGACAGCAGTTGGAGGGCGAAATTAAGTACTGCAGCAAGAACAGAGGAGATAGTTCTGTAGGTGGTGTTATGATATGTTAATGGTCAGTTAGAGCCAAATAGAATGGAGGTAAAGCCGTTTAGTTTGTTACGCAGGTCGGTAACAGTTCAGGGAGTTTCATTGATGTAAAGCCATAGGTGCAGGCAGAGGCAGTGCAGGAAAATGCTTTGCGAAAAGTGAGGCCAAGGAATCCGCACAGATGAGACAAATGTTGTGTCTTCAGGGTTAAGAGTAAAATGATCTCGTAATACTAGACGAGTGTCAGGTGAGTGTTACAGGTGACGTGAAGGGATGGTTTCGGGAGACTTTAACAGCACATGTGTGCGCCTCTTACCTGTTGACGAGTAGGGGCGAGTGGGCTGTTGTAGACGGCCACAGACAGGCATATGCAGTGGGGCCAAAGGCCCGGGAAAGGACAGGGAAAAGACAGGATGAGGCCTTAGAAGCTGGCCTTTGAATGCTGGGCCCGGCTCCACCTCACGTGTTGGCCGGGCCTCGTCATTTGTTGTTGCAGCAGGCCAATCGGGTGGCAGGGAGTGAGGAGGTGCCTCTCACCTGCAAACAGCTCCAAATGACTTTCCCACAGAGAAATGTTATCAAACCGAAGCGCAAAAACCACGCGAGTCAATTAGACCAGATAAGAAACAAATTGGGCATGAAGCGCTGACTTAATTACTGGGACAGTTTTGGGGTTATTCCGTTAAGTAGGTTTAAAATATTTGACTGGAAAGGGGGTGCTCTCTTCTTCCAAAAATATAGCTGGATCTCCCATGGTGCTTTGAAATATGGCAGAATTTTCATTTCTGAAAAGCCGCGCTTTGCTCGATACATGCAATTACCGTGGTAATATCAGGGAATGCGATAACAAAAAGTGCAGAAAAGGTTTTGGAAGAGGAAAATGGTTGAAATTGCATCAGGCTAGAGGTGGGGAGGGGGAAAGAGCACATCATGTAAAGTTGGGGGTAGTCTGAGTAGCTATTTACAGTTCAGACTTTTTCGCATTATCGGGGGAAAAAATGAAAATGCGTCACACAAAGCAAAAAGAGAAAGGGAGTAATAGGAGGGGCCGTGGAGGTAAAAATCAACTGAGGTGGGTGGAGGGGACCAAGGGAAAAGGAAGGGGGCACATGGCCTGTGAGGACTTTTTTAATTTTCAAGAGTTAATGCAGTAATTCGTGCATGATTACCAAAGTAATTATCGGGGAATGGAAACTGAGAAAAAAACGATAGTATGATATACCCTTGAAATTAATTGAAATAACTTTAGTTAAGGGACAGTTAAGATGATCAAATGTAATATAACAAAACCTTTCAAATTCAACAGATGTGGAAAGTGATGATCATCTTAACTCTGCATTCTCCCTGTTGCAAAGCCCATGAGCAAATGCTTAACAGGTTTGGTTCACAATGACAAAATGGGCTGGCAACATAGCTCAGTGGGTTGAGCGCTTGCTGCTGCCATCTGTGTGATCTGCAGGTTCGAATCCTGGCAAGGCCAACTCAGCCTTACATCCTTTCGAGTTCAATAAATGAGTGCCAACTCCTAATGGGTGATATATGTATGTGTTCTATGTAAAGCCCTTGGGCATAAGCACTATATAAAGAACACATCAATCCTAGAGGTCATTAACAGGCAGGGTGCACAGAGTTAAGATGACCATCATTTCCCACATCTGCTAAATTTCTATCTTTTTGTTGCGTTAAATCTGAACACCTCAACTGTCCCTTAACTAAAGATTTTTTAAATGAAAATATAAATATTCAATGAAAAACGTTTGTTAAAGGGGATGTGTTATGATCAAGTTGCTCTAATAAAAACCTTTGCGATTCAAAGAAAAACTATTGTTAAAAGAATGTTATGCATTATTAAAAAGATATTTGCAAGTTATGCTAAGCTATGCAACTATAACCTTCGTCCCTGCCATGAACCTTTCAGAATAATACCCAGAAGCGTGCTTCACACCCCTTCTTCCCCCAATCGTGTTGGTATTCTATGTAAAGTTCTCGTTAATAGCTTGTTATGCTCGAGATCAAGTGAGACTTATTATTACTACTAATACATTGACACTGAAGATCGCTAGACAAAGTCTCTACGCCCAGCAAGTTTTCTCCAGCAGCGGGCTTCGTGTTTTCGGATGATTGGCCGCCAACTGTTGATGGCTCCAGGCCTTTTTAGGCATTACACTAGGGAGAATGGGGAAAATACATTCCACTAGACATGTCGGGGATGTTTCCTTGTGGCACAGATGTCACTTGTCCTCACAGATGCACGCGCGTTGGGGATCAGGCGACGCCGCTGATGGTGCAGCACACAGCCGGTGATGCAGTCTAGTTGTTCGTAATCCAGCACGATCAGCTGTATTTCTTCCTGTTCTGGGATTCATCAAGCACATCGCAGCATGTGGAGACATTCGCTGTAGATGCTGTTTTCCTGCGAGTTCTTTGTTCACCCTTGTTTCTGATTTACCTCTGCTCTCATGCCTGGTGACCTTGCCTGCTGCTTCTCACCCAATGTTCCATTCCTGGAATCACCTCTGCCTCCTTCTACCCCATGTCTCTTGCCCTGTGTTATTGTACTGTTCTTCAAGCCAGGACTGACCTACCTACCGGCTCATCTACTTGCATTCCTGTTGGAGTATATTTACTTCCTCATCCCTGTACCTGGAAATCTTAACCTCCACTATTATCAGAAAGGGTTTTTCCCCTTATTGGAGTTTTCCCTCATTGGGGACAACCCTTTGCTCAGTTATTTCCTTCTTTTGGAGGGTGCAGTGGCTGCTGATCGGGGTCAGCCATACCTCTTCACCTTGCGCCGGTTACAACGAAGCAAGGTACGTCTAACTACTGATAAGACAACACTGTAGTAGAATGTATTGTTATATTTTAACTCTATTCAAAATCTGTGTCCTTCACCTTCGACAAAGGAGAACACTCCCTCTAATTATTGCCCCTCCTGTAATCATACGTTTCCTTGGAAGGATACAGTGTGTAATTACTGCCTATAAGCTCTTTAAAACTGGTGCTCCAGGATCTACTTTTGATGCACTGGGCAACCGAAGCATGGCAGGCTGAGGCATCCGTTCAACCATCCCCTGTTGCAGAAAACATTGAGGCCGAACAGGACAGTATCTGTTTTGAAAGTGAAACCAACGAGAACACTGCTATGACCCGTCTGTTCTCAGAAGACAGTCCTCAACTCTGAAAGGCAGACATCAGGCCTAGCTATGGAGGCTGCCCCCTGACGGTAAAAAGGCTTTACATATAAAACACACACAGGAAAGATGTAGAAAATCAGAGGTTGAGTTCTCGACGCAGACTAAAAGCACAGTGGCTCACATAAACATACTACCGCTGTTCCTATGCCAAAACAAAAGTCGGAACCAAAGCGCTCTGCCTAGAGTGGCTCGCACCCGCCCCAGGCGCCAAAGTCAGCCCAGGCATGAAAACAGTTTGTTTTTGGCACTGATTATAAAAGGAAATGTGGCGAATTGAGGGAATCTGTCCCTTCCCCCTCAAGGGGGAGCTTACCCCTTTGAGACTAGGGAGTTGAACCCGCTTTGCAAGACCCTCGGTAGGGGTCTGGGCGAGTGGAACCTCACTGGGAGAGACTCCCCCCTTGGGGACAAGGACTCACGTTCCGGTGAGTAACTCCCCAAGCCATTTTGTATAGTGGCATATATAACGCTATCTATTGAGGGCCACTATTAACACAGGAAGGACCTTCTCTTCCCTCCCCCCGCCCCTGTTAAAGCGCCAAACCAAATACCGTTATATCTGTAATGTAAAGTTTGCTTAGTCCTGTCTGAACAACATATCATATCTCAAAGGCTTTCTCCCCTGTGTGCCAAGCTAAGCCAAGAACCAGGCCAGGGTATTGAGATAATAGATATTTTTATTTAGATGGTACGAAACCCGCACTGAAATGTCAAAAACCACTTTATCTGTGGCACAACACAATAAACTTCTCTACATAAATAAATCCCACACGTGAGTTGAAAAGAACACAAATCACAAATCTTTATTTCTACAAATTTCACTTCTTGAAATAATTAGCACAGGTCAGTGAACACAATTTACAAATGTAGTGCTGTGCAATTTAGATTTTCCTGCGCACTTAAAAAGGCTAGCAGTTTGGTTTTTCAGATTTGGACAAATGCATATGGTAATTATGATTTCACCCACACTTTTAGTTTAAAATAAATGCAGGGTGATTTAGCAGTTTTTCCCCCCTACTTTAGTGTGGGTTGGGGAAGTCTGACAGAAAAATTGGGATGATTGAAGAAATTTGGATTTCAGACACCATCGTACTGAAAGGCCTTTGTTGGGGAAGCTGGATAAAAAGGTTGGAATGATTTAAGAACAAAGACACCCCTCTTCCTTAAAGAAGTCAGGATCAACAGGACAAAAAGGATTACCCAATTAAATTATAGGCTATCGTTTTTCAGCGCACACTGGGGAGTTTGCTTTAATTTCAAATTTTAACAAAAATCACCCTGTAGTGTTCTGTCAAAGGGAATTAAATAATTTAATATTTTTAAGTTAAATAAGATAAGGATCTACAGTTTTGTGCACCCCGCCCACTTTAAAGGGATAGGATTGAAGGCAAGTAGATTCCCCCTCCTTTTGGTAACAAAATGCTCAAGTCTAATTACATTGAATACTTTTATGTTTAAACGTCAGGACAGCCAGCTGCATGTCGGGACCCGCTGGAAAGATAGGGCAGAGGTCTGGTCACTCCACTTTCAAGGATGGCCTCCCACTCTTCACCATAGTACCCAGTCAGCTTTTAGGCCTTCCTAGAAATGGACAGTTCCACCCAGATGCACTCTTCGCAATCTCCTTTGGGTGTTTACTTGCAGCTGTCAGTTACAGCAGCTCTGTCCCTTCCGCATAGTGCATTCTCCCTTATAGCAGTAATGACACCATCAAGTTTACAATCTTGGGGGAGTACCCTTCAAGAGTTCTCGCAAATAGGATTGGACAGTTACCCTTCTCTCTCTCCCCTCCACACTCTAACCCATCTCAACGGATTGGTTTAAGAGTCTGGGGCAGACATATGGCAATTACCATATGTAATCGCCATCTGTCCGCATATCAAATTCTGGCAAAACTTTATCATTTCAATAATGGCTGCAAAATACATATTTTCTGATTCAGGTATTCATGGGGAATTAAATAAGACAGCCAGGTCCACGCCATGTTACACGAACATGTGGCAATTTTCTGCTGTTTTCATAAAAAGTATACCCATTAGGAACATGCAATATATTCCCCATATTCCTAATTTCACCTTCCAACCATTCACCAACTCCCAAATTTGAAAATGTTCAGATCAGCCAGGAACCTATTTTAGGTGGCCATTACAGTTCCCTGAATCGTAGGTGGATGAATTATATATCACCAAAATTGCCTTTAAATGACACAATAAATGACACACAAATCAAGAAAATACATCTTGTGGTTGCTGACAAAAATGCCTAAATGATATGTCCTTTTAAACAAAGGGAGTCTTCATAGGTGCAAATATGAGCTTCCTTTACTCCATGCCATTCGCTAATTTCCACTCTTGGCCGGTGTTTATTAGTCTCTTCTAAGTGGGTTGCCTGTTTGAATTTGGAGTTTCAGCCTCCCTTAATTTTAGCCCCCGTCTTCACACCTCCTGCTTACATTCTGACCATGCTTCAGACAGGCGGGGGAACTTACAGCAATAATCACTAAGCCGGGAGGCATAACAGAGTCGGGTAACAATGGGCCCTGGGACATTACCTGACTCAGTTATGCCCCTCCCCCACCCCCATGCTTGGGGATTATTGCTTAAGCTTTACACTGTTGTATACACCTTACATTCCATTTAGCAATGGTAGCCTTTGAGATGGGATCCCCTTCTCTTCTGGCAGCTAGAGATACAAAGAATTGGTCTGTTCTTCTGAGTGGTTTTGTACATGACTGTCCTTTGAACATCTAGAGTATGGAGTGCTCTTCTAGCCCCAGAACTTTGTGGATTTTGGAAAAAAAAGCTGTTGAGGTCCTCAGATGTTTTTTTTTCTTTTTTCTTTCCTCCCAGCGGTTTGGTCGCACTTCGCAGAGTTCTTGGAAATAGTTTGTTGCTCTTGATCGAGGATGTTTTAGTAGATGTATATAGTGTACGCATGCATTCCTCGACTGTACACAACTCATTGCATGCAGCACTCAACGTTCCAGAGGTTCGGCGCTTGACAGCATGCTACACTTCAGGCTTCGGCCACACAGTAGGGAGAGTGGGGGAAAAACACTTCTAATTTTACATTTAGAGGAGAATGTTCTCGTACATTTTCCCCTTAATATGAGTCTCACTGTTAACCAGCGTTAATCATGGAGAATATTACATTTAAATTCTGTCCCACATGCAACCAAAGCTTTCCTTGGAAAGATGCACACGGATGTATAACTATTATTTTCCTAGAAAATACCAGAATAGTAAATGAGCGTGTAAACTCTTCCAACACGAGACGCTTAAGCGTCAATGGTTGAAACGCTGGGCGGCCTACACGATGCAAGCTGAAGCATCGTTGGAATACCCAGCCAGGGTGGAGGAATCTGAGGCTGAACATGACAGTCCTGGTTTCATTAGTGACACTGGGGTGTCTTCCAATAGGGAACCTGAAGATTCCTAACTTCCAGTACTCGGCTCTGAATGGCAGGCATCCTGCTCTGCCATAGAGGCTTCCCCTGGCGACAAGGCTACACATATAAAACCTATTCATGGGAAAAGCTTGATGCACAGTGCTACAACTCCAGCAAAACATTAGCATACTACTTACACACAAACTTTCAACTCCCACCGTTTCGATGCACTCATTGAAAGGAACAAAGTCTTCAGTGGAACATGCGCCACGTAGCTCCCTCTAAACGAATGCTCATAAAACATCCCAAATGCCAAGGAGTAGACTGACACACAGGTGGCATGTTTGAGGCTATAGAATTTTACTAGCCAGATGAAAAGCAAGAGAAAATCTAACTTTCCCTAACTCTGAGAAGGGTTTCCCTGCCTCAACTAAAGTACCTATGGGTCTGTCAGAATGTCCATAACTTAAGTCCACCATTTTGTGTCCAATCCTATCTGTCCCTTATACTAAGTTCCATTCCCAAGAGAATGACTCCCTTCTCCTGGTATTGGATTCCAAAAAGTCACAAGTTGCTCACCTGAAAATTGCAATAAAAAGCGTTATTGTGTTAGTATTTGTAACTATTTTAAGCCCTGCAAACTAAGTAATTGTTCAATGCCCAGACAAACATTTCTTCCCAGATCTTACATATAGATATATTAAGTGTGGGTAGGATGTGGTGAAGTTGGTGGTATGTTTGCTCTATGTATGCAAGAAAGGCATAGTAATAAATCCATGGTGGCCTTGGTCTGGAATGTAGGGGCTTCCGTATAGCATGGATGTGCTGATGAGACAATGCTTCGGGGTAGGCAGTAGAGGGTAACATTTAAATCAAATATCAGGCTATTGCTAGCATTTATCCCGTAAGTTATCAGACGCAGAACCCTGCATGTGCGAATAAGAACAATGTTAAGACAGTGTTTAAATAGTATAATGATCATTAAGAGCAAATTTTTTCATTTGGTAAGTTGGCCGCCATCTAATATATTTTGCTGGCCTGTGTTCAGTATAGTAGAAGAACAATTGTACCGGGTAACCATAGGATCTCTTCAGGAGCTACTGTTCAGGGGAATAGTTAATGTCCAAGGAAAGGATAAGGGTATTCTTTCTCAATCGTCAATTTGCACTAGTTGTTGCAGTGGGAATTTCTATTGCTTGGGAGCGTCTGACCATCAGATGGCCAGTCCCTTCTTGGTCACTTGTGCTCGGAGATTTCTAGTTCCCTAGCTATTGAATTGGGGGCGGTATTGGCTGGCTGCACAGCGTTCGTCGCTGCAACCTTTACCCTGTTGATCCCTGTAGTATTGCGTTGGGGCACGAGGCCGGTGCGTTATAGGGCTTTATATCATGGGAATGGTGCCAAATGTGTTTACCAGCTAATTTCACGGCCTATCAGTGACTTTCTCAACTCTGAGGTCCTGTGAATTGTGGGGCGTTCCAATGCCTTGCAAAATTGCGGACGAAGACTGTGTCCCCTACTTTCACTGGGGGTTCTTCAGTTGCTTCATTGAAGTTGCCGGTCTCTTCTGCACTGTCTTCTTGCCTCCCCTTTGTACGTTGTATCTGTCGAGAGATAAAAGATAAGCTAGAAACAAATGAAGTCACGTAGGTATACATTTCATCCCCAAGAACATTTTCAGTTGATTCACAGTCCGTTATAGCCTGTGTGTGTGGAGCCAAAGGGAGATGCATGTGTCGTCCAGTTACCACCTTGTGGGGCGTTAAATGGTGGTCGGACCCGGGCTTGTTCCTGAGCTCTCATAGGGGAGGGGTGGGCAATGAAGCCAATTCATTTTAGTACTTTGCTGTGACTTTGCTATGCTTTCTTTCAGTAGACCGTTGAGGCGTTCAGACGCCATTAGCTTGTGGATGATATGCACACGCAAACTTGTGCTTGATCCCTAATAGGGCGTTTTGTTCTGGAACAATTCACTTGCAAAGTGAGGTCCGTTGTTAGACCGCAGGACCTCACAGATGCCCCATCTTGGGAATACTTCTTGTATCAGGAATTGTGCTGCTCTAAGGGCATCAGCATGGGAACATGGTCCCGCATCTATTCACCTTGAAAAGGGGCACACTACCACAATCATGTATCCGTAGCCTTGACGTACGTTGATCATGTCTACGTAGTCAATATGGAGGTGTAAGAATGATCCTTCTGGTCTGGGGATTGGTCCCTGCATTACTCTTAGTGTGTGTCCAGCAGTGAACCGTTGGCACATCAGGCAGTTGCTGATAGTCTGTGACCTGTGCATTTAGGTTGGGGCAAAACCATGATTCTCCATGGCGTGCTGCAATGACCTCCTTACCTGTGTGTGTGTAGGATAATATAATTGTGCCAGTGCTATTTTCAATAGTGCTAGTGGCATTACTACATTTCCAGTATTTTGTCGCTATAGGGCATGAATGGGAGACATTGAACATCCTCACTTGACCCATAACTATTTTTCGCCAATTGGTGCTGCTGCCTGTAGTTCCATAATCTGAGTTTCTGGTAGGTGGTTGTATCTATCCTTAATCAACATCTGTCTCGCGCCTCCCCTTTGTTTTTCTTTGAGGTCCCACACTTCCCCAAAATATGAGGCACGTTTTGCATGGCAATCTGCTGCCTAGTTTCCTTTCGATATTGGATTGTCTCCATTAGTGTGGGCCTGGCACTTTACCAATGCGAGTTCCATCGGGTAGGTAACAGCCTCTATTAACTCCCCCCAACAGGAGGGCATGCTGTACTGGTGTCCCATCCGCTCTTTGGAATCCTCTTTGTAACCATCTTGCTGGAGCCGGAGTGTACTATTGACGTTGCGTAGGCGCTGTCGGAGTATAGTGTAACCCTTTTTCCCTCACATTCCCTGAGGGCCAATATCAGAGCCACTAGTTCTGCTGCCTGTGCTTAATATTGTGGGGTGGGGAGGTAGTCGAACACTTCTTACTACCTTGCTTGTCCAGTCTTCTTTTAACTTAACCACTGCAGCGCCTGTTCTCCTGATCCCATCGCCCTGATCAATTGTCGATGAACCATCAATAAATAGCACCTCTCCCCCCCACCCCCCCAAATGCATCTTCCTCTACCTTCCGTGTTGCTGTATATTCTTCAATAGCATTTGGGCAATCATTGGCATATTCCCCTTTTTCGTATCCTTCTGCCAACAAGTGGGCTGGGTTTACATTTTTGCACTTCACTATTTTTAATTCGGGTCTTGACAGCAGGATCTCCTATCCTGTTGCCCTCTGTGTTGTCAGTGTGCTTTTTGGCTTGTGCTGGATCGCGAAGAGGGCATGTTCCATGTAAAGTGTGGTGGAGCATCCCATAGTTATTGATGAAGCTTTTTCCACATCGAAGGCTGCAGCAGCCAAATGTTGTTCGCAAGGGAAGTGTCCTGTCATTACTGGGTCCAATTGTCCACTGTAGTAAGCAATTGGTTTGTGGCCCATGCTAGTTTTTTTTTTTTTTTTTGCGCGAGAACTGCCTTCATGACCACCCCATCAGAGTGGGAAAATATTAAGAATCCCTAATCCCTGTATATATTGCCTCCTTCAGTTCATGGAAGGCATCTGTCATTTCCCTTGTCGACCCCAGCTGAGTCCATCCTCTTTGTGCTTCCTTAAGGGCGGTAAGTAGAGGACACGTGTAGGTGCTGTAGTCAAAAACCCATTCCCTATAATAATTGCAGAGGCCGAGGAATTGCTGCAGTTCCTGTACTGTTTTTGGTTGAGGTGTGTCAAGTATTGCCTGTGCTCATTTTGAGATATCAGCTGACCTATGTATAGTACCGACAATATTGTAATTTTGCCTCGTCTAGCTTGTACCCTTTTTCTGCAAAAACTGTGAGCATGTGTACTGAGTCCTTGCACCGCTCTTCCTCTCTAGTGCTGCAGAAGAGAATGTCATCTACGTACTGCAGGATCGTGCTCTCTGTTGGGATATTGCCCAAGTCCATCTGGCTCACTCTGGTAAAGATGGATGGTAATTCACAATATCCTTGTGGCAATCTAGTGCGTTTCCATTTTTTGATTGCGATACATGAAACTTGATCCTGTGAGTCTGGGTGTAAAGGTATTGAGAAAAAGGCGTTCTTGAGGTCGATAACGGCGAACTGTTCCACCTCAGCTGGGATGCCGCAGAGTATCCCGGCTGGGTAAGCCGCTATGGGGTATTCTGCCTCTACCATGTGGTTGAGGGGTCGTAAATCCTGGACAAAATGCAGCTTACCTGAAACCAAGGACCTGCAGAGAGAAAGAACACTACGTAACTTACCTGGAACAGTATCCTATCTTCAATCCATCGCTGACTTCAGTTCCACTCACCAGAAGGTACGAACTCCATCATCCGGCACCGCATGCATCCCGGAATACCATAACCTGGAAAGAGGAGTAAGAAAGACAGCATTAGTAAGCGTTTACTCCCGTTTCCTCCCGAATGAAGAAAGCCACACAATTCTTACCTGGGTAGTCCTCTCCTGGTCAGTATCATTGCTGGAACATTACGGCGCTCAGCGAGGAATATCGCAACCTGCAAGGAGAGAAAAGACACGGGTTAGCAATATAAAAGGCGAAACAGCGCTGCGCATCGCGCATTACTCACCGGACAGCATCGCGCACACCTACCGGCCCATGCTCCTCTTCAAACTGCATGACAACACCAAAATACCTTTCCATACCTAAAAGCAAAGAAGCAAGACATTATTATTCGAACTAAACGGAACATAGGAACTGCATATAAAGACTGTAAAGCAGCAAACCTACGGAGTCGCAGCAGGCCTGGATTCCCACAGGGGGGCTTGCACCAGTGAAGTAATTTGGTCGCTGCTCGCCCCCACATCTACGCGCCCTTGCCACGAGGAGCAGGACGGAGAATCTACCTTTTACAATATTAAGGTGAGTAGAAGGCCCAAGGGGGAGGAAGGAGTTGAGGCCAAGGGAGGTGGAAAAACATAAAGACAATCTGGTATTGAATCCAGCTCTCCTATATTGCAGACCCCTCTTTAACCAGAGGCATTACCAAGGGATCGGGAGAGGGTTCGAGAGTGCAAAGCATCCAACCAGGGCTGGGTGGAGTCCCCGTGGATACCAGGTGCGCGTAACAGTATTGTCTGACTCTGGGTAAAATCGCCCCTTCAGCTTAATTTTCACTCCCCCCTATGCTTTTTATGTATCCAACGTCATAGGGACTTGTTGTCCATAGTGTGGTGGTACCTTCGCTAGATCTTCCTTGCAGAAGGGAGGTGGTGCTGGGAGGGGCGCTTCTAGTGCCATTGCTATTTTTTGCCCGCTTTTCCCGTTCTCTTGTGAGAATAGCTCTTCATTTGACACATGAGTTAATCAACACCCTTCTGATAGTGCTATTATCGCCCTCAGTGCCTTACCCTTCTCCATCCTTTCCCCTCACTCTCTGGCCGGCCTCGCTTGGCCCTCCTCCTACACCCACCTGCGTGGGTACTCTACCCTCTGTCCGACGGGCCCAGGAACCTGCTCACCCTGCCACCCGCACTGCCTCCGGGCCATCCCATGCACTGGGGTCTGTAGCTGTACCCATAAAGTTCCCCCCTTTTTCTTCCTGCTCTTATCAGTCCACCCTGTCTGTTGCTTTAAACCCAGCACTTGCTAGCTGCACTACCACGGTTTCTTGCCTTCATTATTTATTATCTGTTTCTGATCCGCACTTTCCACTTCTCCCCCTTCCATGCACTTTTCCCCTACTCCTCTCCCATGCACTTGCATGTTCTCAATGACACTGGGCCTAGTAAGAACGTTGTTTTGTTCTCCCTTGTTCCCCTCCCTTGCCTTGTCTCGCTCTGAAACACTTTGTGTACGAGCGCGATAGAAATAAAATATCATATCATATCTAGAGCTTGCACTGCAACCCAGTCTTCTCTTGCCACAATTCCCTCTATATCAATTGATATGAATGCTCCCTCCTTTTCATCTGCTGGTGTCTCTGGCCTAAAGAGGTATTCACCTGGAACTTCTTCAAACTTTTCCTGCTATTCCTGGTAACCATGCAAGTGCCATGTCTGTCCCGTATTGGAATATTTCAGGATCAACCGGCTCCCCCCCTCTGTACACTTTTCCCGCAAAATGCCTGTAATATTTGTCTGGCTGTGAGCATGTGAGTGCCTGGTGTGGAGCACACTATGCCTGTGTCTGTGAAGGATATTGTCATGTTCGGTCTGCTCATTATGTCGGGTCCCAGTTTGTTTACAGGTGCTTTTTAGAGTAAAGGCAAAGATAAGTCATGATCTCTTATTGATAAGGATATGTTATCAGTAAAGGGAACCACTTCTCGAGCCCCAGAAAATCCTTGAGTGTTCATGGCATAGCCTGACAATGTGTACTTTCCCTCCCGTCTGCATTACCTAGTGGCCCCAATGTCAACAAGAAAGGAAGGTTTTGTCACCTTTCACCACCTTTATGCGAGGTTCCTCCGCAGGTTAGGTGTTACTGGTAGGATGGGACACAAGTTAGTCTGTGGGCTGTCCTATTGTGGGTATAGCGATTGTCTGTTTCTGTGTAAGGGTTGTGTCCCACTATAGTTACCCCACCCAGCCCAGTTGTTGGTATCACTGCCATTGTGTATATGGGTTGTGCTGAGTTGTCCTGTAGTTGTCAGTTGCTGTGCTGTTTGTGTATGTTGAGCCACTGGTGGCAGCCATTTGTTGTTGTGATGCTGGTTGTGTTTGTATTTGATGTGTTCCTGGTGTAGGTTGGAGTTGTCTGCGGCGAATGTATGCTTTGTTGTGGCAGAATTTGTTGGCCTGTCGGTAAGGGGTCTTGCGTATAGTATCCATTGTGTCTGCCCTAACCTTGTTGCCCTTGTTCACCCCACCCTTGTTGTATGCCTCTACTCTTACATGTGCAGGAAATGTGGCCTCGTTGCCCCCATGTCCAGCACTGGGGTGGTTCTCGTGCTTTCCAGGGGAATCATTCTCCTACCTCACCCTGTCCCTGTTGCCCTGGCTGTTGGTATCCTCTAAACCCTCCTCCCGGGTGATGAGATTGTTGTCCAAAACCCTGCCCTCTCGGGAACCCTGCTCTTCCTCTATAATACTTCTGATACCCGCCTATTGCCATGTATCCTCCTCCTATTTGTGGTGCATATTGATGTACTGTATTATACTGCTGCTGCTGTAGGGGTTGAGTTTGGGGTTGTGATACTGCTGCCTGCGGCTGTGGCACTGGGCTCGTTATGAGTGCTCCTTCTAGAGCGTATTTGGATAGCTTCTTTTGCTTCATCTGCCTTCCTATCTCTGCCTTTTTCTTCATCTTTTCCTGCCACAATCTACAATGGTGAGCTATTGAGTTGTATTTCTGACCCTGCCTTCGCTTCCATCCCCACCATTTTCTTCAGTTTTCTCTGCACCTGCGCCGGTAACGTTTGTATCAAGATGTGATAAAATATCGCTATCGTTTTATCCCATGGCTCCCTAGTCTCGATGCACCAAAGTTCTTGGATTTCTTGGATATAGTTAACTGGGTCCTCATCGTCGCGCATCCTGCGTGACATAATTGCACCCATGTCTGATGTGTCAGGATAGTGTGTCCGCAGTGCCTGCCACACCGCATGTCTACAGTTTGCAAACCAAAACCAGTGATGTGTTGTGTTCTGGGTATTCACTCCCGGGAACCCCGCCCTTTTCCAAATGTCATCCATGGAGTCACCCAGTATGGAGACCAGCAAGCCCTTGACGTCACCCACCGCAAGCCTGTGTCCTGCTGTCAATTTTTCCATTTCATATATCCATTTCCCCGCTCCCCCACTCAAGGACGGTAACCTGTACTTTGTTGTGCTTATCTGTGTGTTTCCACAGTACATACTGTGGTCTTATCCCTCCCCTTTCTAGAAGGGGCATCTGTGAATACGCTACCCTCTCTTCAGGTATGCGCCGGTATTGTCGCACTTTAGGGCCCCTCTCCTCCTCATTTGCCCCAATGTCTGGCATGTCGATAGCGGGTCACCATGGTGTGTTGTCCCGTGTCCCAGTGTGTCCACCCTGTGTGCACAAGTGTCCCCTATTGTTTGTTATTACTGCCCCATCCCTCCTGCGACCTGGGAGGTCCTGCAGTCTATTTGTGTATGGTGTTTGTGGGTCTACTCCTGTGGTTTTGTCCTGGGTTATGTTGTGGCTGTGCTGCCTCCCGCCGCCCTCTTCAGGTGTTCTACACTCCCATAACATTCCCTTGCCTTTTTGCATTATATACAGCTTAGTTGGCCTCTTCCTTTCTGCATCACTGTCCTCGCCTTTTCCATCTGTCTCTTCCTCATCTCTACAGAATCCATCTGAGAATGTTAATTAACGCAGGAGTGGATAGCGTACCGTGTCTCAAGACCAATGTTCGCTAATCCACACGTGTTCTCCTCTTCCCTTCCCCGCCAAGTCGGTGATTTGGGTCCCTTTCGTTTGCACCTTAGAAGTACTTGCGCCATCCACTGTGCATCCGTTAGGGGCCTGCCTGTCCTGTTGTCTACCCCAGTGCTCCTCAACCCGTCTGTTCCTTCCCAATCCCTCTCTTATCACTTCACTCACCATCTGCAGTGCTCTCTCATCTTCCTCTCTCTTCGTTCGCGCTCTGTGGCCTCACCGTTTGCAACTCCCTTAACCTTCCCTCCTCGTACTTACATTGTTGCTCTAGGAATATCTTCCTCCTCAAAAACGCCATTTCCCTCTCAGCCTCATCCCCCTCACTCTCGTCCACTTCCATCTTCCTTGTCTCTGCCTGCACCTTGCTCCCTCTATCTGTTGTACTCCTCCCTATCCCTGCTCCTTCTCCACCAATGCCAACTGTTCCTTCCTCTCATGCTCCTTTAGCTCTAGCTGTCTCACTAACACATTCCTTTTGTCCTTCAATTCCGCTATTTCCGCTTCTAACTCCTCTTCTTCCCGCAACTGCCCTTACCTTGTTACATGCGCTGATTTTCCTTTGCATCCCTGTCCCAACTCCCCTATGGCATTAATTGCACCTTCAGCCTCCCCGGTAGTTACCCCCTGTGACTTCAAGAGCACCTGTGCCGCTACCCATTCGTCTGGACCAATTCGCGCAAATTTGTTCTATGCTTGCCACAACCCGCTTTCATCGAGACCTTCACTGTCTGCCTCTGCCCGTGTCCCTTCTTGCAGGGCATTAGGGGCGGCCACCTTTGGAACATATGGGTTTGGTTTGTATGTGGGGTTCGAATAACCTTCTGCCGCTGTTAATTCTCGAGGCTCCTTAACTTCTCGTAACTGTCGCACCGGGTATAGGCCCTGCTCCTCCTCCTTCCCCTCCTCCTCTGCAGCATTCGATGCAACACTGGGAGGTGTGGGAGGCGGAGCGCAGCGGTCGGTCCTCCACCCCCTCTTTTTCCCCCCTGTAAACTCATCATCCAAGGCTGATGCTCCTGAAACATCCACCACAGTTCAAATATCTCCATGCGGTTAGCTAATTTCTTCCCCTTGTATGTGTTGTGTAAATAGGTCAGTAGTGATTGCAGCACGTCTTTGGAGAAACTGCTGTTAGTCGCCCATGGTACCGTTACCTTTCCATCGTCCCTTTTTGTCCATTGTACACTATTTCACTATCCTGTCCTTATATAGAGGCAATGTCTTACAGAGATGCTGGATGGGGGACACTAGTGTTTGGGTTCCACCCCCTCCCCTGTGATGCATCATAGTTTGTTTCGTTTGGTACCTGGCCTCTAATCGAGGGTTTCGACTTTTCCGCTGTCATTAATTTGTTTCGTGATTAAACTGCGCCTGTCGCGTCGCCTGACGTACAATACGTTTCTCACCAGGGAAACTTAACCAGTTAAGCACCTTCCGCAATCTAAGATTGCACCAGCTAACCTTTACGGGAATACGACATCTATTCACCGAACTAGAACGTTCAACTCATAGGAAAACTACACCCCTATACGAATGATCACTGTCCAGACCTGTAGGCATGCCAACCCCTGCTTTATTCTAGAGCCCGTTGCCTCACAACCAGAACGCTTGCTAAACACAAAAGGGACAACCTCTGCTCCAATTGCTACAACTGCACACTTGCCGAGCAATACCTCTTTTTGATTGATATTTTATTTCTATCGCGCTCGTACACAAGTGTTTCAGAGCGCGGCAGAGGAACAGGGGAGAACAAAACAGCGATCTTACTAGGCCCAGTGACATTGAGAACGCGCAAGTGCATGGGAGAGGGGGAGGGGAAAAGTGCATGGAAGGGGGGAGAGGTGGAAAGTGCGAAGCAGAGGAGAAACAGATAACAATAAATAAATAAAGGCAACAATCAGTGGTAATGCAGCCTGCAATTAGCAAGTGCTAGGTTTAAGCACTTGACCAACAATTATTACAATGTCACCTTGCCGGTGTTCTTATTTACACATCCCCCCACCGACACAATATTTGGTTGCTGGTTGTGTGGACCACACTTACTTTAGTTCTGCGTCTGCTGGTGGTGCTCGGCCGCTGACTCTCTCTGCCCTCGCCTCGCCTCGCCTCCTCTGGACGGTGTTGGACAACTCGCCAACCGCGGGAGGGATGATTTTGAAGTCGGCTCCCGACGACCAATCTTCGGTTGCGCAATCTGGTTCTTTCACAATTCCGCGAGGGTCCTGCAGTCCTCCGAGGTCCGGAGGCACAGGGGGCAGCAACTGGCCAAGCAGACGTCACAATCTCGTTAGGACCTCCAACTTGTGAGGGTAATTCCGGGGCTGGCAGAGCCGCACCTGGGGTCCGCGGACCTCCGGTTCACGTAAGGTCCCAACTCCTTACCTTGTCCCAAAGAAGTCGAGGTCCACACAAGGAGCAAGCGATTCTGCAGTTTATTAGCACAAACCACAGGGATCATCTACATGGAGTACTCCATGCAAAAATCTCTCATTCTCCGGCTCTCAGGGCAGTTTTGTAGGAAAATGAAGTTGCTATTTACATCGCTCAGCAAGTTCCGTTCCCCAACCTAACGCCACACAGGATGGCTCCCAGAGTGGTAGGTCCAGTATGGGGCCATATAGTGCACAATGTCAGTGGAGGCCACTGGGTCAGGTGGTGCGCTTGGATCATCCCTAAAAATGTCTACTCTGAAATTGGCCAGTAATTCCCGTGACCTGCCCCTAGCCCCCAGTGTGGTGATTGGCTTGGCCGCGGCCCCCCAAGCCAAGGGACAAACTTTTTTCCCAACCCGCGAGACACCTGGTCATGGATAATGTGTGATTGTGAAAACAGAAAAAGAATATCGAGGCTGAGTACCCCATAAGGAAATACACCGAACACGGGTTGCAAAGGAACATACAAAGTACTTTATTCTATACTGAATCCAATTACAAAAACAGAGCAAAATCTTTATTCTATACTGAATCCAATTACAAAAACAGAGCAAAATCAGATAGCTATCGGCCCTCAGTACAACACAACGAACTCCAGCGTGGTTCAGTGTGTTCAGTGAGAGACGCTGTACATTAGAATGCATTCGCTTTTTATACATTTTGTGGGCCCGATGCCCAGCCCCACTTCGGGTTAATATTCCTTTGAATATATCACCGATCTAGGGTTCGTGCCAAGTCTCAAATAACCGCATATAACTGGTTTGCCTTTAATACATGCATCAACAAGCGTATGCAATAGCTGTGTATTTTAAAGTTTTCCATGCAGGCCTTCTTAAACATTAATACAATGTAGTTAAACAGATTCTCTTTGTTCAGTATTTGAATACATTGTCTCGACATATGCTCGTGGATTAGTTTTCATTGCACGAGTAATCCTTCTACGCATAGGTCAGTGAAGGACAAGGTCTTAGTTCATGACGCCAACAAGTGGCCTGCAGGCAGATTACACATTAGCTATGTACAGAGGTCAAGACGGCCATGTTGTATTTTGCAATGACATCATCCACCATTTTAGCTCACAGGGTGACTTTTACACAACGAATCCTAAAATGGCGGCTTGACCTAAAATGGCGGCCTACATGGATTTAAGGTCAGGACCTTACAACACAGATTTCTTTCGCAAGCGACTTTCGAGCAGCTTGGTGTAGGCCAATATTAAATATATTTATTACAATAGGAGGCACGATATACTTTCTATTTTGACAAACCCTCCTTTTGGCCTATGCCAAGTGCTAAAAACTATTTTGGGTCTCCTTGTAAATAACTCCATGCATCATTGTCCATGCACCCTGAATCACTATCAGAAATATCTATTGCCATTAGGTCTTTTACTAAAATATCCTTCAATACGTATTCTTTGGCAGTCTTATCTGGGGCATATACTTTATGTCCTATAGAACCTATCGCTTGTGCGCAACATCCCCCTAGTATCAAACACATACCAGGCAGACACTGAATACAACAACAAAGAAACAACAGTATTCCCAAAATAATCAATAAGACCGAAAGCACCTTCCAACCCCAAGACCACAAGAAGTCCCAGAACCAAGCACTTAGATTCCAGTTTCCCTTGGGAGCATGCACTTCAGAACTAAGGACGTGCAGATTTTGTATTGCCTTGAAGATAGTTGGGGAGGAATGTGGTACGAAAACACAACAAGCGGACTCCACTAATTTGCATGCTCCGCTAGAATGACATCTAATGCCATTCGATTTTGAAGTGCTACTAATCTTATCGCCTTTTGTTCTAACGTCATATTATAGAGTATGTCCATGGTCCGGTCGATGGTTCTCTCCAGTACTCTTGCTAGTTTTCTGATATCTTCTGAATTTGCTATCTGCCCCCAAAATGACACAACTGATTTTGCTATATCTCCCAATACTTGTGCCAGGGTGTCACCATTCTCATCCCGCCGTGGACGAGCTTTCGAAACTTCTTTTGTACTAGCTATAAACACCCCAGGTAACAGGATCCCTAAATAACAGGTTCCCTGCCAATCCCTGGGCAACCATGGGAATGCTACATTACCGCAAACAAAGTGGATAGGTTCGCCTACATACAAAGGTCTGTTCTCTCCAGTCAAATTTGCAACGTTGGCACAACCTAAAAATCTTCCCATTGACTGAGTTCCATTCCTCTGTATGCAAAAAAACTGAATCGGGGCTATGGTTAACAGTGTAAGGAGGAGGCATGGCATCCTTATTGCCTATCGGAGCCATTTTAAAAGAAATCAAAGATTGGAAAGGACGAGACAGTTTGTCAGAAGGCCTAATAGAAGCAACATTCGGTTTACTCATATTTGCAAAAAGCGAGCATCCCAGGGGAGTCAAAACGCGTTTCTCAAAACTATTCAAATTGGTGCCATCAAAGTTCCCTGAGATGCTATCATTCCATCAGCCAAAGAACAGTGCTCTAAGAGAAGCATAGCAGGCAGTTGTCAACGGTAAGGGATGAATATACCAACCTAGCCCCTTATCCCCGTGTTGTGGTAAATGTGAACAGACCCAGCAGTTGGATTTATTAAAAATGGCATGTGTAGCATTCATGAGAAGTAGTAGAGTGTTATTATGGTACCTTTGTCTGTGCTGGGAATCCAGAGGGGATAAAGTGTGCAAATGTACAAAGGGAGTAGGAACAATGGGTGCACTTTCAGCAGGCAACAAAAGTTCTAAAGAATGAGTTTCTTCAAAGTACCATAATCCTAAGGCAGCGACTATAAAAAAAAACAAATATCATTACAAGAATACGACAATACGTTTTCGGGGCCCAGGCATTTTGTCCATTGTCCCGGTTGGTCACCCCTTTATTTACAAGTCCAATACGAGAGGCGGCGGTAGCGGGCATTGCAGTCTTCAGATGGAAACCCCAATGTGCGTTGCTGGCGACCCCCCGGTCGCGCGATTTCTTAGTCCTTCCACAACCCTAGCCAACAGAATCCCCTTTCTCAAATTTTGGCAAAAGCAAGCCCTCTGACTCTCTTCCTTCTCCGAATGCACAGCCAAACCGTGCCGTAAGTCTATCTTCGTGGTCGCAAGTTGTATCGTACTTTTCCTGGTACTGATTGATCCGGAAACAATATGTCGTCACTTCCTGCTGGAAGCAACGCGTCAGAGGCAAGTGAGGAGGCTGAATTTGAAACGGCCGTTTCCGGGTGCAAAATTTGCGGAGTGTGTGGAGACAAAATGGCAGCTTCCCCAAGCCTCCTGGGCTGAGAGATATTCTCCGACACACTCTCAGTGCTGCTTACTGCTTTGAGATCATTGGTTGCAGTATCAGCAAGGGGTTCTGTTTCTTCTGTAGCGTGTGGCACAGGGCGAGGAAGTTTCTTGATGTGTGACGCGTGGATCCAGTTCTTTTGTCCAGCTACCCGCACCGCTGTCTGGGTGACCAACAGGACCTGGAATGGCCCACGCCAGCGAGGCGCGAGGCAGGAGGTGCGCTCAAATGATTTGACGAGCACCCAACTCCCAAGTCGTATGCCGTGGCCCGGGCCCTCGTATCGTGCAGTTAAAGCTTCTCGTACCTGGTGGTAAATCAAATACAGGTTTTTTCGTCAATTGGCTACAATAATCTGAATATTACATTTTCAACATTCTTTAAATTTCGGCATTTTGGAAGATTCCAGATATTGGCAGGTCTCCCTTGAAACATACATCTCCATGAAGAGATCTGTGGCAGTTTGTCTAGCTATCTGATCAGCGAAAGCATTCCCTTTTCCAATATCATCCACAATCTTTCGATGTGCTGCACATTTCATAACTACGAAATGAGTAGGGAGCGCTAGCGCTGAGAGTAGTTGCACTATTAGGGAGCCATGTTGAATCTTGCTGCCATGCGAAGTTAGGAACCCTCTTTCTGACCAAAGTCTCACAAAGTTGTGAACCATCCCAAAGGCATACTGACTGACAGTATATATATTTACTGCAAGCCCTTCGGAAAGTTCACAAGCTCGGGTCAATGCTATAATCTCTGCGGCCTGCACAGAATTATGCGTAATTCTTAGTTTCCACAACCGTGCTTAATTTAGCGATTGCATAAGCGGCTGTGGATGTACCATCCGGAAGTTTAAAGCAGGAGCCGTCACAAAACCGCTCTCCTTGCGGATTATCCAAAGGAGTATCTTTCAAATCAATTCTGCCCTTTGTTTCTTGTTTGGTCGTATACAAACAATCATGTGACTCTTCATCGCCGCAAGTAGTATCTTGCGGAAAAGGTAGGAGTTCAGCTGGATTAAGGACACAACACCTCTTAATTTGAATGTGAGGAGCAAACAAGATCAATTCATATCTTGTCAACCGTGCAGAAGTGAGGTGTTGCGTTTGAGTTCGGTTCAATAGAACATCTACAGAGTGAGGCACCATCAGGGTTAGATCATGGCCTAAGACCATTCCCTCACTCTGTTTTACAGACGCGGCAGCAGCAGCGACAGTGCGCAAACATCTTGGCAAAGCACATGCTACAGGATCAAGGGCGGAAGAATAGTAACCGCACGGCCTATTCTTCCCTCCATGTTCCTGCGTTAATACAGCCAAAGCACAGCCATCATATTCATGCACAAACAATACAAAGGCCTTTTCATAGTTTGGTGTGCCCAAAACTGGTGCAGAGCATAATGCAGTTCTTAAGCAAGTCAAACGACTGCTGGTGTACCGCGTTCCATGGCAATGGCGAAGAAATGCCCTTCTTTGTCAGAGCCACCATCGGTTTGATCACTAGTGAGAAATTCGGGATCCACAACCTTCAGTAAGAAGCCATACCTGTCAAGGCCCTAACTTCCTTCTGTGTATTTGGGACAGACATGCCAGAAATTTGTTTTATTCTTTCAGGTGTCAATCTTCTTCCCTCCTTTGACAGGAGATAGCCTAAATAGGCGACCTCATGACAACAATATTGACATTTTTTAAGCAAAGCTTTGTGACCATGCTTAGCTAGATGAATAAGTAATAACACAGTGCCCTCCTTACAGGCACTCTGAGTCAGCAGCTAGAAGCAAATCATCATCGTACTGAAGCAAAGTACAGGTAGAGGGCAATTCAAGGGTATCAAGCTGTTCTTTCAAAGCCCTACTATAAATACTAGGACTCCGTGTACCCTTGAGGTGCACGAGTAAATGTAACCGAGCGTCCCCCTAAGGTGAACGCGAACAAATATCTACTATGCTTGTGTATAGGAATACTAAAAAACGCATTCTTTAAGTCCACAACACTAAAGTAAGTAGCTGTAGCTGGAATCATGGTTAGGATCGTCGTTACATCAGGCACAATTGGAAATTGTGGTGCCACAACTTTATTAATGGCACGTAAATCAATTATAAAACGGAATGGAATTACATTATCGCCTTTCTTGTACACGGGTAAAATCGGACTATTGCACAAACGTCCTGAAATTTCTTCAATCACACCGCGGTGCACAAAATCGGAAACCACACATTTCGAAGCTCGCTCGCCCTCAACCGAAATCTTATACTGGGGAATGCGTGGCAACTCAATTCCATGTTTCAAAACTATCTTAACAGGCTCGATCTGTAAAACACTGACATCATTGTCGACAGCCCACAAGCTCTCTGGTACATCAATGAATTCTGGAGGGCAAAGGTCTAGTCAAAAATTGCGAGGCAGAAAATTGCTGTGGTGAAATCGTCAAGCGCACTCCATCAGAAGAACAATAAATCACTGCATTTAATTCTTTTAACAAATTCAACCCCAGCAAGTTCTCTCCGCAATCTGAAGTCAACAGAAAAGGACACTGGTCCGCAAAGGGACCCAAAGAAATAGTTACCGGCATAGAAACCAGACAAACAACTGGCGTACCGGAAAACCCAACAGAAACATTGTTTTGCCCTGACAGTGGAATGTTTGGAACCCGTGAATGATCAATGGAACACTTCTGTGCTCCAGTGTCTATCAAAAACTGATGTTTCCTATTTCCCACCACCATTTCAACGTAGGGACCTTTCTGATTGACGGGAATAGGTGTAGGTTCCAAACCCTGCTTCGGGCAATCCTAACGAAACAGAATATCATCAAAAGGAAGCTCTTCAGATAAATATGCAGCGGAAGGATGATCAAATATATTCCTAGTGTCCGCACTCGGAGTCTGATTGTCCTGCGAAAAAGGTTGTTGAGGGTCCTGTGTAAACTGACCTCTACCAGGGTCCCCCACGTCCGGGCGACCTCTGGATCGCCTACCCATATTACCAAATGTAGTATTCGACCTTTGTTGAAGGACGGAGCATTGTGCTCGCCAAGGACCCTCTCGACGACAATAAGCACACTGATTAATATTCACAGGACCCAAGGGCACATTCCCCTGCGGGACATACTGACCTCTAACCTGAGAATTACCCCCTCTGGGGCCCCTAACAATTTGCTGCAATAGCACTTTAGTTTTTAAATCGCCTTTCCGTTTTTCAATCCTGTCTTTTTCATTATTGACACAGTTCTCATAGTACTGAACCATGTGCAGTACTTCTGATTGTGATTTCGTCTGCCAAGTGCTCTCAGAAAACATAATCTGTGATTGGATGTCAGGCAGTAATCCACGTACAAATTTGTCCACAAATAATCTTTTCCCAGACTCTGTGCCTAAGTCTTGTCCACTGAAATCTGAGAATACCTGTTCGAACCGATTAAAGAACTCAGTAGCTCCTTCAGACTTTCCTTCGACACAGGCCGTAAGCTTGTCCCAAATAATTCTGTTTTCGGGAATTATGGTTTTTAATTTAGCAATTTCTATAAGGCAGACTTAATATCACCTGTTGTGTTCTTTCGCCAGCTGGCCTTTGCCCATTGAGTCTAGTTATATTCGCCCATGTATCTCCCAACCCGGGTACATCGTCAATAGTTCTAACTTGTTTCCATAAATCTACGGGCAGGAGTACAGGAAACAACAAATCAATGTCACCTAAGGTGAACACAGAGGATTGCAAAACAGATTCCATCTCTTTATAGAACCCTGTCGGATTTTTCCTAATGTCAGGAATAGACTGTCTAGTGGTGTTCACTTCCTGCCGTGAAAACGGGACGTGAACAAACTGTGATACATAATGTGCAGGAATGTTCACAGCGAGTATACCCTGTGCAGCATCGGCCGCTACCTCAACCTTCGGGACAAATGTCGGAGGAACCTCTCTCATAGCAACTGAGAAATAGGCGACTCCGAACGCTTACTAAGCAACAGAGCCAAGTCAGCGCTAAAGCAGTCAAAGAAGTGTCAAGCGAAAAGGCTCTCTTGTAAAGGGTCAATAACTCTGTGGGACAACTAATCTTCCTTTTTACACATTCATCCTGCAGGTATTCTACCATTACCTGTATCACTTTCCTCTGCATTTCCAACGTATATTGACTATGTGTCATATACCTCAACTGGAGTTATCGATATGTCTGAAATCCATCTAATCGCGTCTTTCTTACAAATTCGCATTTCCTCCGATATCGGTTTACGACACGGAAGGAACCGTTTCTGTACATACATATTCTCCTCTTCATCATCCTCATTCTGTAACTTTTCTAACTCCTTTCTATACCCAAATAACCTCTTGACATGCTCATTTACCTTCTCCACAGTGTCTCTAGAAAGCGCTAGAGTATTTAGATCCCTTAACCCTTGCGGAACATCTGCATTATTTAATCTTCCCCACATTATGCATAACTGAATCCCTAAACCTTCAATAAAAACATTTTTCTCAGGAAAATGATCTGTATTACAAAGTGTGGCAAAACACTAGCTTGATCATCCTCCTCCATACAATGCTTAGCCCATGCAATTAACACACGTTTCTTCTCCGGCGGTGCAGTATTGCGAGTGACAACTTTTTTTCCCGTACCTCGACCGATTACAAGCGGCTCAGGACCACTTGGAAGAGAGGGAGCAGGCAAATTCGATGGAGGTACTATAACTGGTGCGATAAAAAGAGGCAGAGGAGCAGGTGGAGGGACAAAAACCGGAGGAGTAGGAACAACAGGTTGAGTAGGAAGAGCAGGAATAACAGCAGGAAGAGGTACAGTAGTGGGAAGAGGAACATACGGAGGTGGCGCAGAGGCACCAGGCCTTCGTTCATTTGATATTTTGTCAATAAACTCATCAGAAATATGAAGATCTTTAGAAGGATAGATTTTCTGAATTCCAAGTGAGAAAGCCCAATCCATATTTTTAGTCGCCTCAGACTGTTTGTTTTGGTCATATAACAATGCTTTTTCGGCGTTCATTTTATGACGAGGTGCATGATTTTCTCTACCTTTAAATTGTTGCAACGCTTCTTTTTTCCAATTCTGCAAAACATCAAATGCTGCAGGTCTAGCCTTTTTCTTTAACTAGACTGACTCCAAATATTCAATGCGAGGGATCTCAAAACTACCATTGATTGGCCACTGAAGTTTGGAGGCATGTCTGGTTTATCTGTGCCAAATATCATTAAATACTATAATTCCAATGCCGTACTTACAGTGCATAGTACATGCCGGCGACCCCTCCTGTGGTGCGGGACGGCTAAATTCCAACGATTGTCTATCACTGCGGAATAATGCCCTAAAGCAGGTAGACAATTTCCCAGGCATATCTCAAATTCTTGGTGTTACCTGGTCAATAATTGTGTCTGCAGATACAATGCGCCAAAATTCAAATTGTCAGGGTTAAGTTAAGAATCGGGTCACGACTCACCTGACCAAACCTAAGGAGGACCAATCGGTACTTCTAAGAATCTTACCTAACTAATCTTACCTCGTTTATGGTGATTTTGGCAAATCTGCCCGCCTCGATAAGTGGACCCTCGTCAAGATGCCGTCTCAGACCACGAGCTAATCGTCCAGGGATCGGGTCGTGCAGAGCTGCTGAGGTTGTCACGTCTCATCGAGGGGCCCCTTTATGTCACACCGTCTGATCCCGGTCCGATAGCGTGCGTCAACCTTCAACAATCCGGCATCAATCTTGAGGGTCCCTATTCGGGCACCAACTGTGAAAACAGAAAAAGAATATCGAAGCTGAGTACCCCAAAAGGAAATACACCGAACACGGGTTACAAAGGAACATACAAAGTACTTTATTCTATACTGAATCCAATTACAAAAACAGAGCAAAATCAGATAGCTATCGGCCCTCAGTACAACACAACGAACTCCAGCGTGGTTCTTTGAGAGACACTGTACATTAGAATGAATTCGCTTTTTATACATTTCGTGGGCGCGATGCCCAGCCCCACTTCTGGTTAATATTCCTTTTAATATATCACCGATCTAGGGTTTGTGCCAAGTGTCAAATAACCGCATATAACTGGTTTGCCTTTAATACATGCATCAACAAGCGTATGCAATGGCTAAAGTTTTCCATGCAGGCCTTCTTAAACATTAATACAATGTAGTTAAACAGATGCTCTTTGTTCAGTATTTGAATACATTGTCTCGACATATGCTCGTGGATTAGTTTTCATTGCACGAGTAATCCCTCTACACATAGGTCAGTGAAGGACATGGTCTTAGTTCATGTGGAATACACATTAGCTATGTACGGAGGTCAAGACGGCCATGTTGTATTTTGCAATGACATCGTCCACCATTTTAGCTCACAGGGTGACTTTTACACAACGAATCCTAAAATGGCGGTTTGACCTAAAATGGCAGCCTACATGGATTTAAGGTCAGGACCTTGCAACACAGATTTCTTTCACAAGCAACTTTCGAGCAGCTTGGTGTAGGCTAATATTATATTTATTACAATAGGAGGCACAATATACTTTCTATTTTGACATGACTGTGACCGTGAGTAACAATGGTGTGGGTGTACTACTGCCATGATGGCGTTCCGTTCTCAGCGTTTATCATTGCTGATATGTTGCAATTTGTTGCAAGCTTAGTCTTAGGCGTGAAGCTGTTTGTGCTTTCACAGCCTGCAGGTCTTGGCAATTTGTCAGCTTGGTTGGGGTCACGTGTGAGGCCACTGTGTGTGAGGCTGAATTAATTTGATTTGTTTTGTATTTTGCATTGACGGGTCCCTGCTGGGCCTGGTATCACCTTGACTTGGTGGGTGTGGAATGTCATTTGCAACATCGTGCCCTTGGCTGCCGTTGCGTCTCCCATGGCGATTCTGCTTGCACCGCATCTCACTGCTTGGGTGGTTCTGTGAGATGATCCTGGCTTGCTGGATTTTCCTGAGGCCTACTCTGGCTCCGAATAGGTGTTCTGCATAATGTCCATAGGTTAGAATGAGACATGGTCAGTCAAGTCCCTCGAGTGCTCTTGTCCTTCCATAGGGTTAGTAGCATCTGCAAGCATGTGCACAAGCTCTTCTGGCATCTTGCGTTTCTGCGGTGCTGTAGCGGCCTAAGTGACGAAATAATAAACGTGCAGACAGTATGTACATGTTACTGTCCTCTATCTCATAGAACTGTACGCAGGTATTCTTCGTGTAGGTTGGTGTGTGAATGTCCCGAATGTGCAGAGTGCACGTTACCTTCCTGTCTAATGTATCAATATCGTCATGACGCCTCCAATGACTTGCAGCATGGCTTTTGCGATGTTGTTAGTCGATCCTGTCCATGTAGTCGTCCCCAGCTCAGTCTTGTCTCTCCTCACTCACTTTAGGTAGGGTTTGTACCGCCACAGGGTTGTAAGTTCGGCTGGCTGGGTATCTTTCGTGGTGCATGCTGATCGTGGGAGCAGTGGAGACCGGTGGAAACTCGTATGGTCGGTGGTAGTTTCGTCATTGATACTACTTCCGGTTGGGGGGTCCATCGGGAGGGAGGGTATGGTTGGGTTTTCCCTCTTCAAACCGCGCGGCCCACCTTCTCAGTGTTCGTACCACTGCCTCACCTGGATGTTGCTGGACCCGTCAACTTTGGATCCTGGAGAGCCGCCTTCTGCTTCCCGCCGGCATCATGTGCTCTCCGGTCTTTGCCGCGCAACTGTTCCGGCGTCTGACCGCTTCCATGCCTGCTGCTACTCCGGGCCGGCTTGACAACAATTGAAGTCCATTGTTGATTTGAAACAATGCTTCCAGCATGGTTTGGGTGCATTGTATAAGTCGTTTTTCTCTTTCACAGGATCTCTGTTCATAACTCTGCAGAGCCAACTCGTTCTAGTACCTTGATTACTTGGGTTCCCACAGCTCTTCTTTGTCTTAGTTCTTTCGACGATGCTCCCATGGGGACTATCGAGTAGCGACATCGCCCCCTTGGCCTCATGGGAAAGGGCACCCTCTCGAGGAGAAGTGATGACCTCTATTAAATAGTCACATTTCAAACATTACTGTGTTGAGACACAAATGGTGAAGGACTCACAGGTGGACCAGGCAGTGTTAACACATGTATTTGTCTCTGTTCCTTCTGTCAAACCACCACCCTAATCTGGTACTGCTTGCTAATCTATTGAAAGCATGTGATTCTAAGCAAACCCACAGGCCTAAGAAGACAAACATTAAATACCTGTAATCGTCCCTCTGATGCTTGTATTCGTTTAGATTCACATCCTCCCCTCTTTGGGAGTAGAAGATAACATAGACAATCAGATTTTGTGTGGATTTTGCTGAGTAACCCCTAAACGCTCACACAAGAAAAAATGCTACCCACTAGGAAAAAAGGCCCAGCACACCTTTTGCAGGAGAGCAAGGTTTGATCTTATAAAAAATACAAGTATGCTCCAGCAAAAAACTCTGCTGTCACAGAGCGCTCTGACAAAAACATCATGAGCAATAGGTTTTAAAGGTACACAGCGTCACAACTGATGTGCATCACATAGGTTACAAATCTAGGTTGCTGGTTGGTATGACCGTATACACACATAACCTGCTCCATACGGGATGCCAGGCCATTGGTTCCAGCATCATCTGTCCGTCTTCTTCCGTGTGGGGATCTTCTTCTGTCATCAAGTACAGAGACAGTAATTGGCAAATTAGTTAAACAATGTATTATTCCACAGCTCTACAGTGCACCTGGTACCAAGGACAGTCGCGAGGCGGTTACTTTAGAGGTTTTGATAACTTCTCAGAACTATGTTAACTCTCGCTCCAATCCCAGACATGTTTGTGATTCCACAACTGGCACACCCGCGCGTACATTTGTTACCTTCTACCCTGGCACCTGCCAGCATAAATCACATGAAATAATGGTGGCGGCAGCTTGTCCCTGCTCTCTGATCTTCCTGATCGATTGGCCATTTTACAGTTTGTGCTCAAATGTTTGTCTGGGGGCTGTGGGGGGGGGGGGGTTCTCAGGCTGTTTCAACTTATAGATCTGGACAGTGAAGACCTAGATCCCCCCCCCCTTCTCGTGGGATAACTCCAAAGACCCATTCCAGGCCACTGTTGGCCTTGCAGAGCACCTTCTTTCTGGGTTGCATGCACTGCTGAGAAGACGCAATAAAGGACTGTGTGTTTGTTCAAGAAATTAACCTTCTGCAAAGCTACCAGGGCTGCGAGCAAAGAACCCAGACACACCCTTCTATCTCTCGGGACTAAATATAAGTGTACTAGCATAGCCGTGGCACTAAGCCTCCATTTCAAGATGGCGTCTAACTTCTAAATTGGAGTTTCATTGCATATTTGATTCTAATGGTACAATTCACTGTTTCCATTACAATCCAGCTTACATGAATGGGCCCCCTCCATTCTCCCAGCTCCCCTACAACAGCTCCTTCTACAACCACCTCATCCTAAATCGCCTGGGGACCTGGGACTTTTGCCCCTGCTGCCAACATTTTTCAACACCATTCTTCATTCATATTTCACTATGCACTTCATGCAATCTCAGGTCAGAAAAATAACGATCTGAGGGCCTAGACGCGTGAAGAATCATTGGTATAGTACACATCACATTAGGGATAGTATTACAGATCTGCCCTCTGCCCTGTCAATGTCCCTTTTAGAAATCGAAAACAATGTAATATTCTGCACCAACCACTAGATTTCGGCCTTTGCAAAGCATATGAATTTAAGCAGATACAAGCATCATATGCACAACTTTTATTTTATTTTTTTATAGCGAGCCGCACGACCATTGGCCTCAGAGCGCATAAATAAGCATAGACAAATATACAAGCAAAACAAATCAGCAGAACATATTAAACGAAGAACATAAACGTCTAGTCAAATCCATTGCATAGAAGGCACATAAAAGGGCTGGAGTCAGTACAATAATCAAGTCCATTTCGGTCAAAGAACAGCCCCCCTAATAAGCATAGTCTACTACAAGTTTCAAATCCGAAGAGATTTTGTAGAGATCAACACAGAGAGCTAGATAAGTTGGCAAGGTACTCCTGCCGCAACCCACCAATATACCACTGGTCGATCTTAATCCTTTTAATAATCTTAAGGTCTGACATTCTTACTACACCCGGACCAGTCTTCTGGCGCAACCATGCAAGTACTTTGTTCCTTAAGGGGGTCTCTTGGTTCAGGACCTCTACAGGACTTCCCATTAGAAATAATAAAGTTCCTGGGGTCCATAACCCACTTCCTAAATAGTCATCGGTGATAACGAGCATGGAAGCCTTGTTGACCCATAGATGTTTCGGGATAAGAAGTTTGGAATTGATATTGTGCTGTTTCAAATGATGGCCCAGAACATGGACAAGGGTCTCCAGAGGCAGCATGAGAAATTGACCTGGAAACTTTGGCTGACTGCTCCCTTACCTTGAATGCGTTTGGTGTTAAGACTTGGGGCATAACGTAGGCTTTCAGACTGTCCATAGAGTAATCCTTTAGGGGCTGTATCGTAGTTCTTAACTCCGGACTCCTCTGACAGGAAATATCTCTAGTTTCCCCACACTGATATCTTTACCCTCTCCTGGGTGTTTATTAACGACCAGGGGGGGGCCAGGTAGATCAGATCACATTGGGTTGCTTGGGACGCAACATGGTTATTTCCTTTGTGCGTAGGCAAATCCCACTGACCAGATTGGTATATCTTTCCTGGGCGAGAATGGACTCAGACATTGTGTATCACGTCCAGCCATGCAAAATAAAATGAGGCTATTACACAGGTTCGATTCCACAATTATTTTATCCTTCATTTGTGCCCATTGCACAGGACTAATATGGGCCAGTTGAAAAGCATCCTTCTTATCTAGCGTCACTATGCAAAACTGTTGAGAACACTCCACAGTGGGTAGCTGAGCATTCTTGGTCAGTTGTTCAGGGATTAGTCCTCCACTATTAGCATCACAGTTGTTTACTGTTTGTAAAGGTGAAATGCTATCCGCCCCATGGTCTCAGCTATCAGAGGTAACTATCTCAGACGGGCATCCCATCGCTCCAATATATGATCTGATATGGCATTTATAACGCGCCTATACACAAGTGTTTCAAGGCGCGACGTGGCAAGGGAGGGGGAACAGAGGGAAGACAGAGACAACGTTCTTACTAGGTCAGGTGACATTGAGATCGTGCAGGGGAAGGGTGAATGGGTGAAGTGTGGGGGGGTGGGGGCTGTGCAGTACATGGGATTGATAGTTTAAAAAAAATAGAATAAATAAAAGCATAAGTAAAAGGTGCGGCCAGCTGGTGGCAAGTGCAACATTAAGTGCAGACATCATGTGTCTGGTGCAGGGAGGGACTCTAGAGATACAGAAAACAGTCCCAAGTGCGGAGGTTGCCAGGGAGGCAGTGCAGGAGTACAGCTGGCAGTGCAGGGGAGGGGACCTGGGCCCGAGATCAGAGGTTGCCAGATGACCAGTGCAGTTTCATTTTCAGCAAGGAGTTCAGCAGGGAAGAGGAGGAGAGAAAGCAGAGGCAAAAAGGAAGGTTTTGAGGTGCTTGCAAACCAGAGATGGTTCTCCTCAAGTTTCAGGGAGTCAGGGAGGCTGTTCCAGAAGGAGGCCCCAACCACCAACTTGTTGCTTGGAGAAGCGACTGACCCTGAGGGAGTTGGATGCGGAGAGCTCGAGAAAGGAAGATATTTAGGAAGAAACAGTTGAAGGTATTGAGGCCCCAGGCCCTTGAAGGCCTTGTGGACAATGCAGAGGGTTTTGAACTTGATCCTCGCAGCCACTGGGAGCCCCAGTGCAGAGATTTCAGTCCTAGAGAGATACGATCCCTGGGCTTGAGGCCAAGGACAAGTCTTGCAGTCCTGTTCTGGATGAATTCCAAGGGGCGGAGAGTAGAAGCATGCAGATTTAGAAAGAGGCTGTTGCAGTAGTCCAGCCTTGAGAGAACCAGAGCTCTGGAGACAGCTTCTGGGGGAGGGAGAGGAAAGGAAGAATACCTCTGAGGTGCAGCTGGCAGTGTGACTTCTTAGAGACGTCAGAGATGTGAGGAGAGAAGGAGTGTGAAGTCGAAGATGACCCCAAGGTTTTTAGCCTCCCAGGTGGGAGCAGGAATGGGGCTAAGAGAGGCCGGCCAGAGAGCGACCGGAAAGGAGGGAGCAGGTGTGCTGATGAGGAGAATCTGTCTTGCTGGCATTAAGGCAGAGGTCATTGGCGGCACACCACTCCTGGATAGCAGATGGTCAGAGATGAGAAGAGGGGGAAGGAAGCCTGAAAATGAGTTGAGTATTATCCACATAGCACTGAAATTTGGAGTTGAGAGCGGCAATGTGGTGGGCAAGAAGTGCCAGGTATTGGATGAACAGCCAGGGAGAGAGGTTAGACCCCTTGGGAACACCACAGTTAGAGATGGAGGAGAGGAAGGACCCAGGTTGGACCTGGGAGGGTCAATCCGTGAGGGACAAGGTCAGCCAAGCCATGGCCTGATCAGTGATACCCAGGTTATCACAGACACGGTTGAGCAGGATGGCATGGTTGACCGTGTCAAAGGCCGAATAGAAATCAAGTAAGATGAGGACACAGGGTGTGTTGGAATCAAGGTTGGAGAGCAGGTCTTCACGGATGTTCAGGAGAGCAGTTTCCTTGATTCTGGCAGCTCTGAAGCCAAACTGATGGTCATGGAGACAACCAACAGATTCAGTGTGAAGATTAAGCTGGAAGATGGCCAGCTTTTCCAGGAGTTTGCCCAGGAAACGAGTGATGGAGATTGGGCGATAGCTAGCCGGGCAGGACAGGTTGGCAGAGGGTTTCTTAAGAGGGTGCATAAGGGAGCGCTTCAGGGGGAAGGTAAGACCCGAGTGGCGAAGGAGTGGTTGCAGAAGTCAGCCAGAGCAGGGGCCAAGGTGTCGATGTGGTCCTTGATGGTTTTGGGGGAACAGGGGTGAACCTGTTTAGACAAGACTTTCATAGATCGGACTTGTCTACAAACCTTGTCTGGGGAGAATAGGGGAAAGGAAGAGGAGGCAGGAGGGGTGGCCGAAGAAGGGCCAGAGGAAGAGCAGGAAGTAGAGGTGTTCAGCGGGAGAGAGGGAGAGGATAGGATGTCCTGAGTTTTAGAGATGAAATGAGAAGCCAGGGCCGTGCAGAGGGCATGGTAGGGGACAGGAGAGGTAGAGGCTGCAGCAGGATTGGCCAGTTCCTTGCAGATTTTAAAGAGTTTGGCAGAGTTGTTGGATGACGCGGACTTGGATGTGGCTCCCTTCTTGGTGCGGACAGAGAGCCAGTATTGCCTTTGGATCAGGCGGCAGGCCAGTTTGTCAGAGAATGTACCAGAAGCACGCCATTTCCCCTCAGCCACCCTGCACTTGCGTTTAAGGGTGGTGATGTCTGTGTTGAACCAGGAGTCGCACTTGGCTTTAGGCTTCAAGCTGATCCTCGTGACAGGGACTAAAACATCACGATTATCAGAGCTAGCAGACTGGAGCATGGAGAGGGCTGTGTCCCGGTGTGAGTCAGCCAGAGAGGAAGGAGGAGGTGACAAAATGGCAGTGAAAGCCTCAACTGACACATGCTTCATGGGTTGGATAACCAGGAAGGTAGGTGGCAATGCTGCAGTTGGCTTGGCCATGGGGGTGGAGAGAGTGAGCTGGGAGGAAGGGAGAAAGTTGTCACTACAGGAGAGAGGAGTGGTGAGAGGGATAGAGAGGGAAAGGTCTGTAGAGATCAGAACATCCAGAGTGTACCCTACGGAGTGAGTCGGGCCAGAGGGGAGGATAGAGAGTGAGAGTCGCAGAGGTCGCGAAAGAGTGCAGAGGAAGGACAGGAAGCATCCAGGTGCATGTTAAAGTCTCCAAGACGGAGTTGAGTGGTCGAGACTAGGAGGGAAGAGGAGAGGTCCGCCCACTCAGAGGAAGGAGATCTCACCAGATTGGGGGGGGGAGAAAGAGAGAGAGTCTGACTCTCTGACTCTGCATTCGAAAGAAGAGTAGGCTTGTGTAGGAATGACAGAGGCAAGAATCCACTCGGGGAAGATCAGGGCTACACCACCTCCGGAGCGGTTGGACCTGGGTGCAGAGAGGATCTTGTAGCCATCAGGTAGGACAGTGTCGAAGTTCGTGACCGAGCTGGGCGTGATCCATGTCTCAGTGAGATCGAGGTCAAGTTCAGTTCTTCGAGGAGGCGGCAGATGTCGGAGGAATGTTTGACAGGTGAGTGAGAGTTTAGAGTGGCAACATGGAGAAGGTTGCTGTCCTTGAAAGACTTACGGGGAAGGGTACAAATCAGAGGTACGCGCTGCAGAGGTCTAGAAGAAGCCCGAAGGGGAGCAGAAGAGGGTGGAGGAGTGGGCAAGGCAGCCAAGAAGGGGAGGCAAGGAAACCTTGTAGGGAAGAGGGGACAGCAGGGGAAGGAAGGAAATTGATGAGGCGTGGGAAGCGTCTATCAAAGAGAAGATTTGCCTGAGGGCCTTGGACCAGGATGGTACCATTCCGGTAAACATTAATAATGATCTTCAAGGAGTGGAAGGAGGCCAGGAGGGCCTCCCACCGGGTGCCACCATTAATGGAGGAAGAAGAAGAAGAAGAAAAGGAGAGAGCACAGAGATCATATGAAGAGTCCATAGGTCTTGCGAGGGAACGACAAAGAGGATGTCATTGAGGATTTGCCTGGAGGAAGTACTTCTATAGGTGTCAGCGATAGGGAGGCCTGGGTTGGAGACCAAGATGTCCTTTTTTAAACTTCTTCCTACCAGATTTAGTGAGGAGAGCAGAATAGTCGCTAGAGAAGCAGTTAGAAAAGATAGGAGAGACAGAGAGCACCATAGAGTAGGTAGGGAGAGGAGGGAAGAGGTAGGGGGTGGTAGGTGCAGGGAGAACACTAGAGAAGGATGCAGGGAGGAGTGCAAGCAGACGAGATAAGGAGAGATGATGCAATAGTAGGCAATTGAACAAAACGACAAGGGCACAGACAGTAGTAGAACAGTTTGCTAGGTGAACACTTTGCTAAGAAGGCAAGAACCAAAGAGACCACTACTATCACAATGTTGTTTAAGCGGAGACAGAGCAGAGCACTAAGGTCTGGGAGTCTTGTAAGTGGGAGAAAAGGCCTAGGTTTCACCATGCAATTTAAATATCCCAATGTCATAGCGCTATTCCAGCGTGGCACAGGCTAACGAAATAAAGCATTAATCTAGTGTAGGTGAGGTTGCTATGTGGCAGGGTTTCAGGGTAGAGTGAAGGCTCTATTCCTCACCCGGGCCACTCCTACCTTACTAGTGGCTGCTGGTTGACGACTGGCCTCTGGCTTCCCCAGCTGACACCTGCAGACACTATCAGGAGCCGCCTCTGTAGGAGCCACCCTTTGCCTAGTGGCCCTTAGCTGCAGGGGCTGCACGGGCAGAGGGCTCTCCTGGGAAGGTCAGTAATGACTGGAGGAATATGGCCAATCAGGGCTGGTGGGCGGGCTGGGAGCCGGGAGGGAGGGGAATACAACAAGGAAACGGTGGTCGGGGAGGGAGAGGGAGAACAGCAGGGCTTGGGGCTCACAGAATGCAGCAACAAAGAAAGAATAAGGCCCAGTCTTCAGAGCACAATTAGCTCACCCACTCTGCCTTGTGGCTCGGCGACACAGTGGGTCTGAACACCAACCACTGATTAATGCAATGAGTCATTGAATATGATCCAATGACTCATCTATCACTTTTGTATTAATTATTGGCACAGTTGGCAAACCACTGCAATCAATTTCTTCATCAGAGGAGCAAGATCTCGTGACTTGCAGTCTCAACCTTCTTTGGGCAGTCAAGGCCAGCACTTCTGTTAAGCGGTTATTTTTAGGAAGAGGGGTTGTATTTAATGCCACCGGGAGTGTGACTTTTTTTGGCTTTAGCTCCAGTGGTGGCCATTGTTTTTACTTCGGCTCTGGTGGTGGGCATATTGGGTATGGATAAGGGACAGACAATCTGCCCTACTATTTTCAGAGTGTGCAGCTTGACCGGCACACAGGACTTTATTTTCCAAGAACCTTGCAGGGCGCTCCCCTTCTTGGCATTTGGTGCCTCCAGGTTGGGGTGATGGCTTTCCCCAATATCCACAAACAGTTTGTTACCATGGTACATGCTATAGGGTCTCAGAGCAACAAAATAAACCTTGGCACTCATTGATGCGGTGCTATATGCAGCTTAGTTAGTAATTTATTAAGTAAAGTTAAAAAATGCATCTAACTGGTGAGCATTCTGAACCAGTCATCGGCGGACAGAAAAAGGAAAATTCATCAGACTGCCTCTGGCTGATAAAGTTGTCAATTTGTTTCATAGTTGTACAAACATTCCAGATAGTCACTTCCTGTTTAGTGCAATAGTCATGTGACTTCATAGTAATGCATACTAAATACTGTTCCAAAAAGATTACAGTGTCTTTTTGGAATGGTTACTTGTTCATAGAAAACATCCCCGTCAAAGCAATGTATAGATGTTATGTTAAAGGTACTTGTATAGCGCACCATCACTAACGGAATTGGTCGCCTTGCGCTCTGGTGGACTTGTAAACGAGAAGGTGGGATGGGTTAGTAAAGTGAACAGGGAGTAGGATAGTGAGAGGAGTGGTGTACTGTTGGCAGCTTCAACTCTGTATACACTGGGTGCTGAGCTTTGGTGCGAGTATTGGGTCTGTCAGTCTGCGTGTTCTGTTGGTGCGGCTTATGTGTTGTTGCGGTGAAGTGCGTGCAGCTTGTTGTGCGAGAGATGGTTTTGTGAGTTTTTTGAGTGAGATAAGTATGCAGATCGTTTGAGCTTATATTGGTTAGTGGGTTATATGATATTTAACATGCTAACATTCACAGTTCTGTTTAAGTGTAGCACTTGCTGACCTTTGTAATTCAGTCTAAGTTTGGCCCTCGCCAACCCTCACAATCCCATCTAGATGCGACGCAGGCTAACGTGCACAATTCTAAGTGTGGGACACGGTAGCATTCTCAGTTCGTTTTAAGTGTTGTGCTTGGTAATCTTCATAATTCCATCTAGGTATGGCACATACTAACATTGACAATTCCATCTAAGTGTGTCAATGGCTAGCCTTCCTACTTCCGTCTAAGTGTAGCGCTTGCTAACATTTACAATATTATCCAAGTGTGGCACTTGTTAACGTTTGCTGTTCCGTTGAGATGCGGCGCAGGCTAATGTTCACAATTCTATCTATGTATGGGCGTGCTAACTTTCACAATCCTACCGAGATATGGCGCAGGCTAATGTTCAAAATTCTAAAGATAACATATCGAGCAATATGCAACATATATATTCCAATGATTACAAATCTAAACCATGACTATCTTTTTTTTTTTTGTAACATCTTTCTATTAAAACAAATATATCACAAATAATTTATTATTATGATTAAAGCATATAGGGAATAGCATCTTAAACAAATCAAATGTATAGCAGTAAAACATTGCCCTGAACCGGGGTCTACCCCCGGGGCCTACCCCCGGGGCCGGCCTAGCCCCCGTATGCCGCAGGTGGGAAGTCTTTAATATAAGCCTGTTGTCTCTCGTTGAGGCACATCCCAACCCGAAACGGAGCTGCGTCAGTGTATAAACCCTGGTTGAGTCCCTTATCCCCCACCCTCCCCTTGACCCCAACATTGAAAAAACCCTAGCTCTACTGCATCTACGGGGAACAAGATAAAGCAAGGCTGAAGTGATGAGTGTGTGGCTGGGTAGATATCGGGGGGGTACTGATCGTAGGTGATCGCCCTGTGCTGTGACTAAAGATCATTGGGGGTTGGCCGTATTGACTGGGGTGGTGTGTGCAGGTGTGAGGTTCGTTGTGGGGGCGGTATCGATCACACCCATAGTGGGGCCTCTCAGGGGCAGGGGGGTACCAAGAGCTTCCAGCATTTGCATGTCAGTTCGGCCCTGGCCGGGTTTGTTCTTTTTAGAGCGCTGTGTTCCAGGGAGCCTATTTTTGCCAGAAAGGTGGTTAAGTGGGTTTCAGTGGGTGGTGTTACTTCCTTCCAGTTCATAATCAGGAGTTTGCGTGCAGCAAATAGCCATACACTCGGGGCTTTGCATGCTTGGGGGTCCGAGTGCCATTCTTTGTGGTTGGCCCCCAATATCAGCTCTTCACGGGTTTGTGGGATGTTCGTATCCGGGATGTGGGAGGTTACCAGCCTATATACCATTTTCCAGTAGGGCATCAGTCTGGGGCAAGACCAGAGCATATGGCCGATAGTACCCGTTTCTCCACAGCCATGCCAGCAACGGGGGGAGGTTGTCAGACCCATTTTATACATTTTTGATGGAGTGTAGTACATACGTTGGACTATTTTTTACTGAATTTCCCTGTTTTTTAGGTTCATTGACATCCCCTGAACGGCTGTAAAGATTTGATGTGTCTCCGGTTTCCATCAGGGTCTTCAGGTCTTGTGACCATGCTTCCACTAGGGCGGAGTTCCTCCCCACGTTATTTGGGATGGCCATGGTGTAGAAGGCTCGGAGTCGTGGGTGGGTATTTTTTCTGACGCTCATGTTCTAGTTTGCAGGGTGTAGGGGTTGCTTGCCTAGAGAGCTCCGTCGTGTGCCGAGATATTGCAGCACGGATTGTGCCGTATTGCAACCAGTGTCCTCTACGTAGAGATAGTGACAGCGGCCACAGAAAGAGTTTGTATTGTTGGGCCATTGCATACGTCCTGTATTTTGATTCGTTCCGATAAGGTATTCTGTAGTGTTGGTGTACGCTCTAGTGCGAGAAGGTCTTTAATTGACATCCATGTGGGTGCTGCTTTGGTGTCTATGCCCTGTTGGGCCCAGAGCCTGTGCCACTGGGTTACTGTCGGTCCCACTACTGGGTGCGCACTCAACTGCCGCGTTAGTTTCCCGGGGGGAGTGGCAAGGACGTCTAATCGGGAGAGAGGGGCCATCAGTGTTAGTTCCTTCGCCCTCCAGCTGGATTCATCACCCGGATTCAGCCAGCGCTTGGCCCAACAAATCTGGGCTGCCATGTAATAACTCCTCCAGGACAGTAACGCTAGGCCACCTTCTTGCTTGGAAGCAGTAAGAATCCTGGATCGGATACGTGCCTTTTTTCCCCAGCCAGATTAACTTTGAAAAGGCGGCTTCTATTGTTTTCTACATATTCGTGCTGGGGGTGCAGGGTAGCATCATCCCCAAGTAGATGAGTTTGGGGATAGAATTCATTTTGATCGCGTTGATTCTACCAGTCATAGATAGGGGTAGTGTCTCCCATTTGGTGAGGTCAGATCGGATCCGCTCGATTGTGTGCGGGTAGTTCAAATCTCATAGGTCTATAGTGTGTGCGCTGATATTGACACCTAGGTATCCATGTCTGGAGTCTGAATGGTGCGACACCCCCCAGGATCCCCGGGGATAGCAGGTCGGACTGGCAAGATGTCTGACTTAGCCCAGTTGAACCGGTAGCCAGCCATCGGGCCATATTGTTGTAGGAGGGAGCGCACTCTGGGGAGAGGCCTGTGGGGTCCCCTATGTATAGGAGGTCATCGGAGTAGAGGGAGACTCAGTGTTCTGTGCCTCACTTCCACAGCCCCCGCCATAAGGGATCTGATTGCAGGATCGTGGCCACTGGTTCGATTGACCGGGCATACAGGAGGGGCGATAGCGGGCAACCTTGGCGTGTGCCAGAATACAAAGCAAAGTGGGTTGATGTCTGGCCATTGGTGGTCACCGTGGCCTCGGGGTCTGAGTATAGGAGGCGGATCATGTTTATCAGAGATGAACTAAGACCGAAGTCAGCGAGAGCGAGGAGCATAAAGTCCCACTGTACTTTATCAATGGCCTTCTCCGCGTCTATTGTAAGGATCAAGTCCCCCTGTTCCGGTTCTTCCACTGACATGTAGAAGTCGACGCACGTTGTCCCCTGAGTGCCGTTTGCGAATGAATCCTGTCTGGTCTGCGTGGACTATGTTGGCAGTCAACCTTGACTTTGGTAGGCGGCTGCCCGCAGCTGCCTCCGTATACATTGCGTGGAGTTTCGGGGCTAAGTCGTCTGTGAGTGCTTTATACATGTATCTCGGGATCCCGCCAGGGCCCGAGGATTTTCCCGAATTTAGAGCTTTAATTGCCTGCTGGACATCGGCCAATGTCAAGGGAGCGCTTAGCGCCTCATATTGGGCCTGGGTGATTTAAGGGAGTTTGATGCCGTTCGAAAATCCTTGCATTGCCTGTGGAGGGAGTGTTTCTGGTTTTGCATAGAGGTGTGAGTAGAACTCTGTGAATCTGGCATTTATGCCCTCCTCCACGACGATTGGATTCCCTTCTCCATCCTGTATTGTAGTGATTGTCGTGGACACTTGCCTTTGTTTTAGGGCCAGTGCCATAAGGCGCAGGGGTCTGTCGTTGTGTAGGGAATATTTTTGGGTCCAGCTGGAGTATGATTTTTGAACTCTGGTGGTTGTGATCTCTTTGATGTCAGCGCATGTTTTGCACAGTTGTATGATAGTTTGTTGGTCTGGTGATGTCTAGTGCTGTCTTTCTAGAGTTCACAATGTGTGTGTGAGTTGCTCTTCTTGGGTGCGCCATTGCTTCAGCTTGTGTGCCCACCTGGAGATAAATTGGCCTCTCATGAAGGCCTTAAATGCGTCCCGGCAGAGGAGGATTGTGTGGGGGGCTGAGGTCGGTATTCTAGAACGTTGTCATGTCCCTCCTTAGATGTTCCACATAGTCTGGATACGTTAAGGTGCCAGTGCGGGAGCCTTTGTGGTGCGGCAGGCACGGTTAACCTGATTTTGACCGGTGCATGGTCGGAAAGAGTTGTGGGGAAGATGGTGCATTCATCTATGGTATGTGTCAGTGCGTGCGGGGTTAGCCAGTAGTCGATTCTAAAATAGCTATGGTGCCTAAAGGAGTAAAAGGTGAAGTCTTTGTGGCGACCGTGTTTTTGTCTCCATGTATCTTCTAAGCCTAAGTCTGTGAGCAGGGAAGTGAGGGTGGCCAATTTTCGGGGTCTATTGGTGGCAGGCAGGCCTTAGGTTTGCCTATCTAGGTCAGGGTCGTGGGCTACATTCAGGTCACCTCCAATCAGTGAAGTTCGTCTCATATAGGGCGCGCATTCAGCAAATGTATGTGTGAAGAAGCAGGGAGTGTCGGATGTTGGGGCGTACAGATTGAGGAGTGTGTTTGAGTGATGGTGTAGCATGCCCTGTAACAGGACGGATCTCCCCTCTTTATCAGAGATGCTGTTTTGAATTAGGACGGGCACGCGTCTGTGAACCAGTATAGATACCCTCGTTTGCCCCCGCATGGGGCGTGTGCAGCCGCCCCCACCCAACCTCTCTCAAGTTTCTTGGATTCCCCATCGTTGAGGTGAGTCTCCTGGAGAAAGATTGTCTGCTTGGTGGTTCAGTACATGTCTGCGTTTGATGGGGTGTCCCAGCCCCTGCACATTGAGAGTTATCAGTGTGACCTTTGCCATCTGTCAGACCCATTGCTCTTCACCTTGTCGACCCTTTGAGTATAGTTCGAGCTTAGTAATCACCCAAAGAGATTAGTCCCGGTGGGGTTATCTACATCTGTCTCCCAGCTATCATTTGTGCTTTTTGTTTCCCTGGAATCTACTAAACCATAAACATTAACTGGAACATTCGAGAGGACCGTCTCTTATAAAATTGGGCGTGGGGGGACCACGTCCAATACTAGGTCTGAAAGCCCATGCATAGTGGTGTTGGGCGAGAATTAACGAATTTGCGCTTGTTGCCATGCATGACGAAGACCCCTCAATCTGATGTTCGAAATCGCGTAGGGCAGCCAGAGTGCCCGATAACTGTGATCTGATCCGCGCTGCGGTTGGTTTGGTTGTTGCTTGGGTCAGCGAGCACATTCCGGGCTTGGCTGTTTGATATCGTTGAGGGGGAGTTCATCAAAGGGGTGGTACTGGGGGGTTGAGAGCCAACAGCCTTGCAGGCCCAAGGCCTCTGCCATGGAGGTGGTTTGTGGTGTGCACCTCCCCGCCCCTAATATACTAGACACCTTGGGTGTGAGGGCTCAGGTATTGGGGTCCCTGCGTCCCCTGTCTGGGCCTTTCAGGCCCCATCTCCATCTTTGCCATCTGTTGCTGTTCCGGGGCGTGCGAAACTCAGATAAGGTCATCGCATGCAATGCCAGCGCCACCGGGTCCGATTCTCGTGGGTATTCTGTGGAGACTAAATTCTGGCACTGCAGGAATCACCCCAAGAGCACAATTACAGTGCACCTAATATACAGGCCTCCTGGCCTGCCTGGATACTTTGAAGAAGACATCACATCCCTAGTAGCCGAGAGCTCCAAACCCTCAGAACTAATCATCATCCTTGGGGACTTCAACCTCGGGTATAATGACCCTAACGACACCCCAGCCACCTTCCTGGCCAACGCACTAACCGAGCACGGCCTCACACAAATTCTGCTCCCTACCCACTCACTCGAAAGGAAGGTCTCTCGACTGGGTAACTGCTCTTAACTGCAACATTACCCTCAAGAACCCCCTACCCCTTGTCTGGACGGATCACTACCTCCTTTCGCTTGATATCAATATTAATTGCCTAAATAACCTCCTTGCACCTGCCTGCCCAACAAGGAACAAGCGCAACATTACAGCTGAAGCGCTCATACCCCTGGTACTCCCCACGCTCAACGTATTACCAGCCACCGCTGATTTGAACCTGCTGGTCAACACCTACAATGAATCCACGTCCAAAGCGATTGACCTTGTTGCCCCATTAAAAATGCGCAAAGGGAAACCCAAAGCACGCTTGAACTCTTGGTACACCCCTGAACTCAAACTACTTAGACAAAGAAAACTTGAAACACTGTGGAAAACAGTTCCCTCTTCAGAAAATAGAACTAATCTTACTAATATCACTACTCTCTATAAAACCGAGATAATACGTGCCAAAAAAGAAACCTTCAACTCCAGGATTACCAAGGCAGGATCTAGTACTAGAGAACTATTCAACATCTTAAAGGAATATGTAAACCCCATTCCTCCCAAAGGTACATGTACCAAGGATAAACCCTGGTGCACGGCCATCCAGAATGCCCTCGCCAACAAAATCACTGGGATCCAAACTAAAATTGAAAACAAACGACAACAACTCTCCAATGGCCCAACCGCCAATCTAACCCCAAAAAATGATAGCCTCTCTGAAGCCTTCAAACTGCAAAGGGGATAGATAAACAAATCAATATGTCCGCCTCAGCCACTGCCTACACAGGTAAGCTGATAAGGGCTTGCAGACCTCTACTATCCACTAGCAGCTGCCTCATATTAGCCAGAGCACTCATACAGTGCAAACTGGACTACTGCAACGTCTTATATGCAGGCGCAAACAAATCCATAATTAACAAATTGCAGGTCCTCCAAAACGACACACTCCGAGCTGCGCTTAATATTCCCAGAAGAGAACACATTTCTACATCACCAGAGCAAGAGGAACTTCCAATCAACAACCACAACCCCTGGAAGACGAAACCGACGAAAACACCAAAAACCCAAGACAAAACCTAGAAGAACTCTTCGAAGACGCCGACACCGCAAACCCCGCAGCCCAACAAGTGACTGACCAAGAAGGAAACCTCAACACCGAGCGGAAGACGACCTCGACAAAACCCAAACCAAACCACCCCTCCAAACATCACTGCAATCTAATAAACGCAAGATCCATGTCAAAACACTCAACAGAGATCTTCGACCTACTCGACGACAACGGCATTGACATCCTGTTCATCACAGAAACATGGCTGGACAACTACAAAATCACACTCCAAAGCTGCCTTCCGACAGACTTCAAATGCCCACAAATAAACAGAAAAAACAGAAAAGGAGGAGGCATCGCTATAGCATTCAAAGAACACCTGAAAATAAAAACTGACAAACCACTCAACATCCTCAACTGCAAAACCATGGTAATTCACCTAACAGCGAGCCCAAAAACCAACATCACATTCATCCTGGTATACAGACCACCAACATATGATGCAACATTTGTCGATAACTTCATAGAAGCCATCACCAATTTAGCCATCTACCACGAACACCTAATCATCCTGGGGGACTTCAACATCTGGTTCGAAGACAGCCACGCCAACTCCCAAAACTCACTAATTGAACAACTCAGCACCATGAAACTACGACAACTAGTCAAAGGAGCAACGCACTCGGCAGATCACACCCTAGACGCAATTTTCGCCAAAGAAAAACTCATCACCACGGCACCTCCGCTACAAATACTATAGAGCGACCATCTCATCATCCCATTTGTGATCACTCTGCCTACCCAAGCCTACATCCAACACCCGAAACTCACAACCACCACCAAAAGAAACTGGAAACACGTCAAAAAAAGCAACCTAATAGAACAACTGGAATTAACGAAACCCTCAACTACCGAACTGGAGCTAGCTGACCTAGACGGCAAAACAGAAATACTGCACAAATGGATCGCAGATATGATGGACAAGATCGCCCCGGAAAAACCGTTCACCCCGTCAAAAAAAAAAGCAATGGCAAAATGGTTCACCCCACTATTAAACGACAAGAAAAAGGAAAACAGAAAGATGGAATTGGAATGGAGGAAAGAATACAACTCGGGGAAAAAAACACTATACCAGAAACAAATCCGTGCATACAAGAATGAAATTCAAAAGGCAAAGAAAAGACATTACGATGACAGAATCAACAATGCCACCAACACACAAAAAGAAATGTTTAGCATCATTATAGAAATGAGAAACCCACCAGGCTGTGATAACACCCCAACCCCCTCAGGAAAACTATGTAACGACCTGGCAGATCACTTAAAAAAAAAAAAATCGACGACATCCGTCAAACCATACAAAAGCGACCAACCAACCACAACATACAACCCAACGAACCCAACTCGGAACCACAACAAAAACTCTGAAGCATTCCTGAAATATCAGCAGAGGCATTTGCAATGCTGGTTAAACGAAGCAAGAAAGCAGGATCACCCATGGACCCATGTCCCCCAGACATCTACGAATCAATCCTCGCACAAGGATCGCCAGCAGAACACTACAGAAACCTTCTAAATCTATCACTATCAACAGGGACTGTACCGAAGATCTTCAAATCAGCATATATCAAGCCACTCTTAAAAAACACAAGTGGCGACGAAACTTCTAGAAACCTGCGCATATAAACTAACCCAAGAACACGTAGAAAAACACCACCTGCTGGACCAAGCTCAAATCGGTTTCAGACCAGCGAGATGAATGGAAACAGCACTACTATCCATCTGGGACGACCTCAAAACTAACTCAGACTCAAACACTACTTCAGCCCTTATTATGCTCGACCTCTCCACAGCCTTTGACACTGTTAGCCACGATACCCTGACCAAAAGACTAGAAAACATAGGCATAACAGACACAGCACTACGCTGGACCAAATCATTCCTAACAGACAGAACAGAAACCGTATGGATAAAACCTTTCAAATCCACTCCACGAGTTAACGACTGTGGAGTACCACAAGGATCCTCACTATCTCCACTATATTTCACCATCTACCAGACCCCGGTCATCAGAATCTTCAAAAAATACAATGTTACATGTTACAACTACGCAGATGACACTCAGATCATCTACAAAATCAAAGACACCGATGCCGACCATTCAACCCTTACTGACTGTCTAAAAGAACTCTTTGACTGGATGGATGCCAACAACCTGAAAATCAACCCAGGAAAGACAGAAATCATGATTGTATCCAAAGACCAAGAGAACGAAACCACCATCCCATGGCCTACGGAAATGGGAAACGCACCAACACCATCGAAGGTAGTAAAAAATCTGGGAGTCCTAATGGACAACAACCTAACCCTGGAGCTACAGATAAATGCAACAGTGAAGAAATGCTTTTTCCTCCTCCGGATGGCAAGAAGAATTCTACCTTTCCTCTCCTTCGCGCACAAAACACTCACTATCGCCACCCTAATCATGTCTAAAATAGACTATGCAAACAGCCTTTAACTCGGAATACCTGAATACTTCCTGAAGAAACTGCAACGGATCCAAAAGCAGCAAGACTACTCCTCAAACTATCCAGAAGAGATCGCATCACTCCTGCCCTAAAAACCCTACACTGGCTCCCAGTTAAACATCGCATCACCTTCAAAACAATGTGCATAACGCACAGGGCAATCAGCGGACAAGGAGCAGAATTCCTACAAAAGAAAATAACAGTCTACAAACCAACAAGACCCCTCCGATCGAGCAACGAAATCCTCCTGGAACTCAAACCATACCTCAAGAAAAAACTTGGAGGCACCTCCTTCTACCACTTAGCCGCAAAAACCTGGAACAACATCCCAAAGGAAATGAGAACACTGAAGATCACCTAAAATTCAGGAAATCACTAAAAACCTGGCTCTACACCTCAGACTAAACCGGAAAAAGGAAACCGGTAAAAAGGATAACTAAACCGGAAAGACACGGACATCCCTGACCGGGTAGAGTAAAGCCCACGGCAGCTGGACGGGTGACATCGGATAGACAGGAACACAGGCGGCACGCACGGAGACTGAGTCAACTAACCCAGACAATCCCACCAACACTCTCGCCCGCCCCGTAACTTAACTAACGCTAGGTACCACGTTGGTGTGGAATTATCGAGACATTTGGCAATCTACCCACTACCGTAGAGGTTGTCATTAGCAGATGCACTGGCCACTAGAGTCTAAATGGAGGATAAGGGGAGCCATGAGAGAGCATGTTAAACGCGGGGACTAGAGGAGTATGGAACCTGTATGCAAGTCAGACCCCGATCAGGACAGAGCCGCAACAGGGGAGACTACGAAAGCCGAGCGCTTCAATTCAGGATAGAGACGCAAACTAACCAACAATACTAACAAGTTCCCTTTCTGCATACACCTCTCAAATTCCAAACCAAACACAACCAAAACCTACAGCACAACAAACCACACAAACTTCACTACATTGCAACAACAAAACAAAAACACACATAGCCTTGCACAACAGTACACGACTACCGGCTGCAAACACCCCAGGCCCAGCCAACAGACCCACCGGGTCAGAGCACATCACTGCTCTCTTGCACTTTTCCTGCTTCCTCCCACTAACTCAACCTCCCCTCCTCTTTCAGAGCCGCCAGAGCGCCAAGGGACCACTACGGTGGTGATAGTGTGCGGTACAAATGTCCTTTAACATTAACATATCAGAAAATCATGTAATTGGCTATCCATCCAACAAAATATTGACCTCAAAACCTTATGCCTCACCTACAAAGCCTTGAACCACCTTGCCCCTCCGTATTTAACCAACAAATTCACCTTGAAACCTAATATCAGTACTACCAGATCCACCAACACACTATGCCTGATGGTGCCCAAATACACCCTAAAACGAGCCGGAGGAACCAGCTTCCCGGTTCTAGCCGCCCAACTGTGGAATACACTTCCACTGGACATCAAAACCATCTCTACCTTTCAACCATTCATAACCTAGGTTATCACCTGGCTACTGAATAAAAACTAACCCCACTACAGGTGACTCAGGACACCTCACACACCGACCCTTCCTAGCTCTCATTCACTACCTCCATGTATCTGCGGGCACTAGCCTCTGTATCATTTTTGTGTATATATTATTGCCATTGTATATCGCCTAAGCAAACTGTAACTGTATAAAAACTGTAGTTGTAAATTGTATTACTGTACTATATGTTTAACCTGTATTCTGTAACCATATTCTTGTGCGACCAAATACCCCTGGGTCCAGAGGGCTTTACAAATAAATTAAACAAACAAGTATGCCATTGCCGGTCGACCTGAGCACACCAGACCACTGGGAACTTCAGATAATGTCTCAATTCGCGGCCCCTCAGTGCCTCGAATAAGGGGTTGAAGCCCCTCCTCCGGTGAGTCATCTCAGCAGAATAGTCATTGAAGAGCTATATGGGGACTCCATCACTGTTCACCTGCCCCACCGCTCTGTACGCCTTTAGAATCGCCACTTTGTGTTGGAAGTTTAAGAGTCTGAGCGTTATTGGTCTAGGGCGTTCGCCGGCTTGGGGATGGGTGCACGGGTGCACGGTGGATTCTTTCTATCGTAAGCTCCCTGGGGTCTTCAACGTGAAGAACGTCTTGTAAGAAGTTGTACACAAAGCACTCCAAGTCTGGTCCCTCTGCGTTCTCCGAGAGTTCGATCATCCTAAGATTGTTGCACCTGGAACGATTTTCTTGGTCTTCCATTTTTGCACCCAGGCACTTGACTTCCTTGATGACACTGTCCAGCTTAGTGGTTGTAGATTCCTGGTTGTCCTCGAGGGAGCTGATGCGTTGTTCATTATCAGTCCTTTCCGCTTGAATGGTGAGCCTTGCTAGCATGTCTTTCAAATCCCGTTTTATGTCTTGGACCGTGGTATTGGTCTCCTGTGTTCTCTGGCCAATGAGCTTCATTTCCGCTAGGATGGTTTGGAGTTGCGCCTGGACATACATGGTTGTCTTGCGTCTGGCAGAGCGTCAGAGTTTGGCTGTTGAAGTGGTTACTTCTGCCGGCACTAGTGTTTCCTTTCTGACTCCTTTATCATAGCCCCCCAGGTGTTGTCAGCCGGAGGTGGCCTTTATGGTCTGAGCTGAGGCAGAATCCGGCTACGGCGGGATTGTGGTATGGAGGGTGCTTTGCTGGTTCTTCTCCCCCCCCCCCCGTATACACATTGTGAGCCGAGTCTCCTGTTATGTTGTGGGCCTATGTTATGCTGGGGCTTTGAGGGTGCCTGTTGTCCAGTGGGGGCCATCAGTGCAGCAAGGTCAGCCGTGCTGGTTGTTGGTCGTCTCTGCGTGAGCTTTGGGGCCCTGGTGTGTAGTATATTCATTCCTTGTCTAGAGTAAAGCCCCTGTGGTCTGACCAGGGCCATAGTTTTCTTGCGTCTCAAACCCTGGGAAAGTGTGGGCTCTTTGATGCTGGAATGCTGTGGTTGAGGGCTTGTTCATGCGCCTGGTGTTTGATGGCCGGGACTGGACTGCGTTAGGGTGGGTCGATCTCCCCAGATAGTGGCAGGCGGATGTTCGAGGGCGCTGAGAAGATGGAGGCCACCTCTGCCGATGTGGGTCTCCGGCAGGGAGTGCCCGCGCTGCCATAGTTTGGCCCCCTGGGTCCGACCACCAGCCGGAAGCGAGAGCCGCGCTGCTCCTGGGTTGTTTGGTTATGAATGGGCCCCCTGGGTGCCTTGAGGAGTCTCCGGAATGGGGGGGGGGGTTTATAGATGTTTGTCCGTCTGTGCGCTGCCTGCGGGCTCGCGCTTCGCTTGTCTGGCAGGCTGCTGAGTGGTACTGTAGGTAAGACTGGTTGAGTGGCTGGCCGCTGGCAGCTGCTGCATGGAGCTAGTGGGACGCAGCGGTCAGGGTGGTCCGCACTGTGATTGAAGCGGGTGAGGCTAGGAGAGTCATCTGCGCAGTCCACTGCCAGCCTGGGTTCGTCCCAATACACCACTCCTCACCTGCTCCGCTTGGCATAGTTTCACTGCAGCAAGGTTGCTCGACCGCAATTCCCGCGAGGGTGGGCTCGGCCCCAAGCCGCGGCAGGAGGATATCCCTGTTGGGTGTTGTGTGGATGCTTGATTCACCCCGTGGGGGCCCTGCGCGGGCAGCAGTGTGGGAGAGTTGGTCGCCCCCCCATTCGTGGGCTGGTGCTGCGGCGGGGTGATGGAGGCGTCTCGGCGGTCGCGGCTCAAACTTCATCCCTGAAAGAACGCCGGCTGGGGGTGGAGTTCACTTCGCTTTGCTCAGCTCTGGGTTGTTTGTTCGCACCATTTTCAGTCGCTGCGCGCCAGCCGCGCTGAAACAGGTGTTGGTGGCGTTGTAGGCGGCTGTAACTTGCCACATGTAGACCCAATATGTTCTTGCTTCTATTGAACGTCTTTTCCACCGCTCGCCAGGCGTCGATGAGGTTTATTTATCCATTGCAGAGGTGGACCAGCACAGAGCCTCACAAACCCGCATCCATCTTGCTCGGACTCTTGAGCGCCGCCATCTAGACCATGACTATCTTGATCACATTATCGAAGCTAAGGTGCCAGTGCATTATTTTAACATGCTCGTTCCATATATTTCATCTAATAAAAACATGATCATCAGATATGCTATTTGGGTCCCAAACCTACCAAAACGTAAGCTCATATGAGTCCTATTTGGATGCATGCAGTAGTTACGTTTGTTTATAAACTAGCGGGGATTGTGAGTCATTGAGGGTATTGTATTGTTCGGTAGAAACAAGAGCGTTCGGATTTTGGTTGTCTAAACTTAAAAATATTTTTTCCTCAAGAACTAGCTAGTGAAGACGTGTACTCTTTGGGCAGTAGTCATTCGAAACGGGACAAAGATTGGCCTAGAAAGAAGAATCGGGGCCACAACCTATTTCCCGAACCTCTTCCCAAAGCGAAGCAATGTGATTTTGTTTTATTTGGGAAAAGCAAAAACCAGTAAGGCTAATAATGCAGATTAGATTAAATTAGAACCCAGACATACTTAGGGTTTCTCTTTTCTGGAAAACTGTTATTGGTGACTGATAATAAAAGAGAAAGCCCAAAAGATTAACGAAGCAGTGACTAGGGTCAGTAATATTTCAGCTGGATATGGAGGCAAGGGTTTTACAAGTACAGGATGTAAAAGTGACGTTCTATGGAACCAATGTGTCGGGAGTAAGCCTGCGCACAGACCTGTATGCTACCGAAGTTATCTTCATCATCGAACCCATAACTCCCTTGTGCCGCCCATATTAGGAACTAGTGAGAACACCTATTTCAACAAGTGTCCCTGTGCTATTTTGCCTTAAAGTCAGCAAAATCTATAGAGTCTTTGCCAGGGACTGTGATGAGGGAGCTGCTGCGGTCAGAGAATTAGGGGACAATGCCTCTCCTAGGCTTGCTAAGAAGGCTCCCTTTTGATCACCTAATTTGACAAGTACAAGGAAGAAAAGAAAGTGGTGGAAACATCTGGCTGGCCATTTCCTTGTAAAGCTCTACAGCGATAATGTATTTTGAAATGAACGTTTAGTAAATACAATTTGGTAGAAATGTTATCCCCAAATCTGAAAACACTATTTTCAAAAGCATGCCGGAACAAACTGAGAACTGGTGATGGATGCTACAGATCCAGAAACATTAACTATGAATCGAAACAGTGCGTACTTGTGGGCGGCATCAGAAGAAGTATTTGTTGCTGCTCTGCGGGCATTTCCAGAAGCAAAGTGAATGATAGCAGCGTCAGAAATGCGAATCTGTCCGTCGTCCCCTTGAATAAGTGTCCACACGAGTGACGTATGCGATAGATGGGTAGTAACATAAAACACTCTATACCGCCAAAGCACCCAGTAAACCAAGGGTCTTGGCAGTCTTGGAGGATATCGGAGTTTCTTCTTTTTTTTTTTATGGCTGGAAATTAAGGTTTAGTTTGTCAAGTGTGATGTAAATGAATAATGCTGTTATGTTACGGTTAAGCAGGAGAGAAATCCCAAATACAGATTTTTTTTTTAATTGGTTGTAATTTCATTGGCACCAGTCAGCTTAGTACATTATCCAAAAATGCACCCACCCTCCTGATATTCCTCCGTGATGTTTCAAGCCGCAATGGATTTAACAAAGGGGCCGCTCCATGGCCACTATTGCTTCTACCATTCTACCCTCCTTAAGCAACAACGATTCCCAACAAAATCTGACACTTGGTGCAGTTTACACAATGCTCAACCCGTTTTCATGATGCGGGTGGCAGGCACACTGAGTTTGTGCTGCATCAACATGGTTGCTCTGAAAATGCTGTGAGCCCAGTTTGCCTATGCCTTCTGCAGTGCATTTTTCCAATTTTTAACAACTGCAGGTAGATCGGCATCTGTGTTTCTCTATGTATTGTTTTTCCTAAGACTCCATAAACGATTCTTGTGTTTGAAACTCTTGCCCTATCGTTGGTATAGCACTAGGCCAGCCTGTAAAAACTCCAGATGAAATAACCTATATCCGTATACTGAATCCATGCAGCTTTCATTCAGTTTGGTACTGGCCACTAAGTTAGTGGCCAGTACCAAACTGAATGAAAGCTGAATGGATTAAACCAGGCATCCCACTGTAGCTATTGTCTACCAGATTGTGTTACCCAGATTGCAGATTAAAAAGTTTTCATCTGCAAATGTTTGTTTTCTAAATTAATTGAGATGTGACAGCATATCACCAAACAGATGGAATGGTGATCAAGGTGTTTTTTGTCCATTGAAATGAACTACTGCAATTTAAACAGGTTATCTATGCAGGGTGTAAACCTGTTTCTCTCGTTAGCTTATTTTCAGCACACATTATTGCATTGTATTTTGCCAATGGGAATAGTGCACCATTCACGGACTACTGCATATTGTATTTGTAGATGGGCTTAAACGGGGGTGATGGTTATATATCTATTTAGATGTATATCTTATTATTGTGTAAACACCTTGTTTAAGTGCTTTGATTTGCCTGCTGTCTAACTTTAAAACCATGTTATTTGGAAAATGAAAGATAAGCACAAGAATCCAGCGTTTTCGTAATCTTGCAGACTTCAGTAAATGGAACAAATTTAGTTCATAAATCGTACTTCTCTGAATGTGGACTACAGACTGTTTTTGCAATGAACGGGTCTTTTCCAGACTGAAACAGATGTACACAAAGATGAAGTTTTTTGTTTTGCATTGGCAGCTTCCGAATATTTAGCATCCATTTCCAAGAGTTGCAATTAGTAAATCATCCATGGTAATGAAATCCACAAATCCTGCAAGCCAATTATATTTGCAAGGTCAGAGTAAGTACATATTTTCAGAAAAATAAAGGAGACTAAATGTGTCTTATACTTGGCTGTTAATTCAGTTTGTTGATCTGGACTGTGTACAGTTCAGAAATTTGTCTGATAACAAAGTGGTGTGTGATTGTGTTTATTTTACTAACCAGTACATTCACAGCAATCACTTCCAAATATCCCTCCAGTAAAGATGTGTTAATTACAAACCAGACAAGGTCCTCTATTATATTAAAGCTTGTAACAAGCAGACAGCAGGAATCACACATGTAAATAGCATCATCAACCCCTATTTTAGACCCCTGTTTTGATCTGTGATTTGCGCATCGACCAAAGGTGCTATTAAGGACTCGGTGTATCAAATAAGCAGCATTATATGAACAAAATGTATTCAACAAGAAAACAGACCTTTAACATGAATTTAACAAGCCTGAGAAATTATAAACTATTGTGTGCAACACACCAATGCAGCGATAATGCACTAATAGTAGGAAGGAACTGTCCCCAAGCTCTTCAATCCGCTAATGGTTTTGTTAGAAGCCGCCAACGCTATGGTGACCCCTGAATGTCTCCCGACACTTGTACCAGTAAAATCAAATGATCATAGATTGTGCGTAGCCAACAATTTTCAAAGCACTATCACATTATGATTTGCAGCACTGCCCTCATTCATTTGTTATTTGACACTAGAAAATTGCATAATTTAGCGATTCGCCTTTCACATGTGTCTTTCAGAAAGGCAGTAAATGTTTCAAATACGAACGTTAAATTGAAGGTCTTACAAATGCTGCTAAAATACATTTTCAGTATACTCCCAAGTTTTAATATTTTCAGGATAAGCATGTTCTGCATCGGACTTACTGAGCAGTGCCAGTGTCATTCATTTTTTTAACCACCTGGTAACCACTTTGTCATTGTGTTACACCATGGCTTTACCTCTACATAGATGGCATGTTAGCAGGTGGTATGCCCCCAAGAGTGTGTTCTTTGTCTCATACCATAGCATAATTCGCAACTTCGGCCATATCTCATTTGAACATTGGTAATTAGTTAGCCGGTTTTGAGGTTGTTCTTAAATAATTCTATTTTCAGATTGTTAAACTTTTGTAGAAGTTAAATGCAGGGTCTGCACATCATACAACCGTTGGAAATCGTTTGCCTTTCCTATTCTGGAACAAATGTTTAGTTTTCTAAACCATCTTCTAAAACATCTCTAAATGGTGCAGTCCATTTGTTCTCGATTTCTGCTGCCCTTAAGGTGTTTTTGGATAAGAAAATATACAGAATTGTATAGATTCGCTTGTGGAGGGTTCCACTCTAAACAGTCAAATAGGCTAAAAACCTTGAGGTCATCTTCGACTCTACTCTCTCCTTCTCTCCACACACCACGGATCTTGCCAGAAAGGCCCATTTCCAGCTGCATCTCCTTAGAGCGGTTTTCTCCCTTTTTTCACCTGCCCCCAGAAGCTCACCGTCTCCAGAGCCCTGGTTCTCTCTAGGCTGGTCTACTGCAACATCTTCTTTCTCAATCTGCCGAACTCTACTCTTTGTCCTCTACAACTCATCCAGAACAGGGCTGCAAGACTTCTCCTTGGTCTCAAGCCCAGGGACCGCAGCACTCCAGCCCTGAAATCCCTCCACTTGCTCCTGGTGGCTGCAAGGATCAAGTTCAAGACCATTTGCGTCACCCACAAGGCTTTCTGGGGCTGCGGCCCTCGCTATCTCCAACTCTTTTCTTAAGTACCTTCATACTAGAGCCCTCCCCTCAGCTGCTTCTAATTCTCTGTGGGTGAGTCGCTTCTCCAAGCAGAGATTGGGTGGTAGATCTCTGCCCTCTGCAGGAGAATCCCTCTGGAACAGCCTCTTTGCATCTCTCCGCGGTGAGCCGCAACTCCAAGTTCCAGACCCTTCTCTTCTTTCTCTCTTATCCTCCACTGCTAACCTTCCCTTGCTCCTGAACCGTTCTGCATACTGTCTACTGGGTGTTCCTCAGTCTTACAGGACATCAGCCCCCCCTAACCCCTCTTTGTCAAGTCCCCCTGCACTTGTCTGCTGTCCTTCCTGGACTGCCGCCTGGTGTCCCTTGCACTACCAGGTTTTGATTCCCCTTGGAGTCCCAGCCTTCCTTGCACTTAACTCGGGGCCCTGCTGCTCTGGGTGCAGTTCTCCCCGTACCCTCGCCCCTGCACTTCTTGTCTGCGCACTTGCACAATCTAAATGATACTAGGCCTAGTAAGATCCTTTGTTTTATCCTCCCTTGTTCCTCTTCCTTTGCCTGGTTGTGCCTTGAAACACATTGTGTACAGGCATGCTATAAATAACATATCAATCAATAGTGGCCCACTCAACTGTCTACATGTTTTCAACTTCTGGCGCATTCTTGGTTTGTACCACTCGAGCACTAATTACATTTAAATTGGGCAAATACCACATTTTACCAAAATTCACAGCCTCATTAGCTGCAGTTTGTTTTTTGGCCCATTATCCAAACACACTCGGTTTTAAAATGTAATGCAATAATAGCGGATCCTGTCAGTATCTTGCAATTTAACTTGTTTTCTGTCTGCTCTTAGTGGCTGCATTTCATTCTTAGTAATTGAGTAGGGCTCTGCAAACTATGGAAACGGTGAAGTCTGTTACATAAACCTTATACCCAGTTGCAGCTGTGTACAAATATATTTCTGCAATACATATTTGCACCATGACAATTTTGCCCCAGTTCAAAATTACACTGCACAAACATCACAGAGCTGTGTTTGTACTCATGAGTTCTGTATGGTACCGGTAATGTTGATGGAGTAGCTTGTGGGATCTGGTATTTCCTGATCTTAAGAAAATATAGTTAACTTTGTGCAATCACATGATACTGGCACAGATCTGGGTATAACTTTTTTTTGCAATATAAACAAGAAAAGTACAACAATAACAGTCATATGACCGGCAGCAAAATATAACAGAATGATACCATATAACTGGCACAATAATACATTAGCTAATAAAATCCAACTAATGAAGTCCAGTGAACGAAAAGAAAGGTAGAAAGAAAAAGGGAAATCAGTAAAAAGTAGAAAATGGTGAACTCAACCAATTTCAACAGCCAGACACATGAATCATGGAAAGCAAGACACATTAATAAGGATATGAGATCCATGGTATGTACAGGAAAAAGTACAGTAAATCATAAAACAATGCCAATGAGATCTCCAGGAAACAGAACTATACAAACGTAACCCATCCATCACCCATATTCATCAAGGAAGCTTCCCCATATGTCCCAAAACTCATCAATGTCTCCCGATTGTTTGTGAAGAACTTTCTCATAAGTGGAGACGGTGAGCAGCTCATCCACCTAGTCGTTGATATAAAAGGAACCACTCGATTTCCCAGACATTAATATCATTTTCTTTGCAATCTTGCAAGCCCGGAGAAGCCAGGTCCTTTTGCTGAATGAAATTCTCTCCAACGGAGACACATCTCCCAGAACCAGTATAGAGGCGTCATAGGGACTGTACAACATAGAACCAAACCCAACCTCTCAGAGACACCCTCCCAAAACGTCTTAGTCTTCGGGCAGAACCAAATCAAATGACAGAGGATGCCCCTCGCGCTTTTACACTTCCAACAAAGATCATTCTCCAGAAGGTGTCTTTTGAATAACCTAATGGGCGTCCAGTAGGACCTAAAAAGGAGCTTCGTCTGCTCTTGAGGCCCCAGTCCATACTCATTACGCATGTATTTGCACAGCATCGTTGCCAGCAATTCCAGACAACATCTTCCCCTAGTTCTTCAGCCCAGATGATTGGCAACCTTGGGTCTCCTTTACGGCAAGCCTTTACAGACCTGCAAAAGTGCATCTTATCCTGCATCTACTATGTATGGAGTCTTAAAGTTGTCCAAGCTATATTCTAAGCCGCCAATTGAGACAAATCCAAACTTTCAGTAACAATGCACTTTAACCTCCTATATTCTATGTATGTGCAATCGGACATGTCAAATGAATGGCTCAATTGTGCATATGATATCCATTTGTCACCTTCAATCAGATCTTTAAGGTATTTTATGCCCGCTAAAAACCATCCTGCCCAAAATGGGCCTTTTTCTTGTGATTTCAAAGCTGGGTTAAGCCAGATGGAAGCATCAGGGAACAAGAAAGACTCAGTACTGAAGCGTTTACAAATATCACGCCAACAGTCCTGTAAGAACTCAGTCAGTGGATTGATCCCTTTTTAGATGTTTTTCTCTTGGTCGTCAGTAGAGCTTTTGGATACAACTGCGACAAAGCACTGCACTCCCAAGTTAAATTTTGTGTTTGTTCCTCACCTGTACCTATAATCTTGCATGGATGAAGTGTTGTAAATGACAGATGGTAGTCGGCGAAGTTAGCTAAGTTAATTCCCCCTTGCTTTAAGGGGAGCTGCATTTTCCACATTGCAAGTCTTGGTGGTTTTCCGTCCCAAATGAACTTTTGCATGAATCTGTCAATTTCCTTGAAAAGGTGTCCTGGTACTTTGATGGGAAGCATAGATAAAATATAATTTACTCGTGGTTCCAAAGTCATTTTTATACAATTGACCTTCCCCCACGTGGACAGTTTCAAAAGTACCCATCTATCTAGGTCAGATTTGAGTTTCGGTAAGATCATTCTAAAATTAATTGTTGGCAACTTGGTCACCTCAGGACCAATCCAAATACCCAGATATTTCTTCCTTTCCAGACACCAGGTGAACTGGAATTGAGCAGAGGTGTCGCAGGCAAATATTCACAGGGAGGATTGCAGACTTACTCCAGTTCACCTTATAGCCACAAACTAAGGAGAATTGTTGGATATCTCGCATCATGTAAGGTATGCAAGTTGCAGGATCCTGTAGAGCCACCAGTAGATCATCTGCATAGAGCCAAAGTAGATTTTCATGGTCAGACCCAATTTATTGGTTGAAGACTGGCATCAGCTCGCAATAACACTACCAATGGCTCCATCGATAAAATGAATAATAACGGCGAAAGCGGGCAGCCCTGTCTGGTACCCCTATGAAACTGTAGAGCGTTCGAAATGAGGCCATTTGTAAGTATACTTGCAGATGGATTTGTGTATAATAGCTGTACCCAACGCTTAAAGTCCTCACCAAATTTCATCTGGTCTAAGCATGAGAACAGGAAAGCCCACTTCACATGATCAAACGCCTTCTTGGCGTCCAGCGAGATTACTGCAGCAGCAACTGGTTGCCGATGACCTTGCTCGATTGATAACAGGTGTCTCATATTGTCTACCACCGCCCTCCCAGTGATAAAGCCGACCTGGTTCCCATGCACTGACGATGGTATAACTGTTTCCAATCTCATAGCTAAAGACTTTGCTAGAATTTTACGGTCAGTATTAATCAGACTGATAGGCCTGTAGTTTTCACACCTTGTAACAGATCTATCCTTCTTCAAGACCGTTATTAAAGTGTCCCGCATCGTATCTGGCATAGTCAGTCTCAGAAGCATTGTTATAAACATCACAAAGACTGTCATGATCTCTGCTTCCAAAAGGTCAGGGTTTTCCCAACTCCCTTGGAAGCAGATCCATAACCCAGGTTCCGAGTGCCAACCAGTCCCAATTGGGACCTTTTGGACCCAGTCCTGGCGCCAGTGGCACCAGGCTCATAAATATGCCCAGTCCCAGCGCTGGAAGCGCCGGGCTCATAATGCTTGGGTGGACTTACCTGCAGCAGACCATGCTGCTTACTTGCCTGCCAGTTGAGCCTCTGATCCTCTTCTGTTTGGAACTACTTTTCCTGTTGGGTGGGGCAGGAGCCACTCCCTAGGTTCAGAACACTGGAACTCTTCTGGAAAGCAGGAACTCTTTTCTTACCTAGGCGTGGCTGTGGAAGGAGACACCTAAGCACTACAGGAGGCTATTTAAACCACACCCGATGGATGAATCTTGCTTTGCGTTATTCTGCATCCTCTGCAGCAGAACGCTCATCGTGTCTTCTGCATCTGATCCTGGGCCTAAGGAAAACGGCTTACCATCCTGAATCCAGTCTTCAGCAACACCTATAAAGACAAGAAAGAACAGGTTAGCATTACGGTCTTCAGTGACAGCGCTTCACTTACCTGGTCCATCGGCTGTCACCAACGCCTCGCGCTGCATTCCGGCATCTGAAAGACAAAGGCTTACCTACTCTTCGTGCGCTCCGGAGGTCTTCGCACTGCATTCTGGCATCTGAAAGACAAAAGCTTACCAACTCTTCGCACGCTCCGGAGGCCTTCGGCGCTGCATTCCGCATCTGAAAGACAAAACAAGGTGCGTTTAAAGACATTGGGGAACTTTAATACTCACGTGCCATTACTCCTTTCCACATCTAACCCAGTGGGTATTCCGGCACCCTGCAGCCGCTCCGAACTTTTACCTGCAAAATAAAAAGACAGTTAGAGCGCATCGTGAAGCAGGCAACAAGCGCTTACTTACGTGCTTCCAGGCGCTTCTATTCATCACACGGGCTCCATCTTCAACTCACTTCAGCCCGTCATCCGCCATCGCCGGAACCCTGCAAAACAAGAGACATCATTACTAAAGACTTTTAAAGACATTAGAATTACTCGAAACTTACCGTTCGTGCAGTAAACGACGGACAGCAGTCCTCTGAAGTCAAGAGGCCTGCTCCCCTTATCCAGTGAAGAAACTGGTTACAGCACCCTGCCCCGAGGCAGATGGAGAGCACGGCGTTCACTTACCTAAGGTGAGAGCGTTAACCTTTGGGGTTCTACAGGGGAAGAGAAAGGGAAGAAGAGAGAGACATTCAATAACCCAGTTCATTAATCCCATATTTTCTATCTGCAGACATCTTACCCTTCGAGTCAGACATACAGTGCACAGAGGTCCAGCCCAAAGAGCCAGCCGTGTGTTACACATCACCTTTGAAGATACGGTATACGCCCAGTCAAGACCGGCGCCTCTACGGGAATCAGGTGAGCGTTACAAGACGATGTAGAGCGGAGTCAGGTAGGATCTTATAAAACTCTACAGGCAATCAATCCATGCCTGGTAATTTGCCCACAGTAAGTTGAGAGATGGCCAGACGAATATCTTCAACTTCCATTCTCCCTTCAAGGCTTGCTGTTTGGTCATTTGACAGTTGAGCAATGTCTAACGAATTCAGGACGTTTTCTATCACAACATTCTCGCAAGCCACTTCCGATTTGTAAAGTTTTTCATAGAAATCATGGAACAGCATATTTATCTCTTTTTGTTGTTTTCAGGATATTACTTGGATCTCTAATTGCATTGATGAAGCAATCACTTACTCCAGCATGGGGTCTGGCATGGATTTGCATGCTCATTTCCCGTCGCCAGGCTGGGAATCCTCGGTAAAGAAAAAATCAGTATCAGTTTCGTTTCTGATCTGTCTCTTAGTAGTAACCAATCACTGGTCTCTGGGTCATACTGCCCCCAGCCAATGACTTCCCTCTCCGTAAGCCCCTTCCCTGGCAGCCATCCTCAGATTTTTACTGCACGTTCAAGTGTTGGGAGTCCTCGTGCAATAGCTCTCGAGCTTTTACTGCATTTTGCGATTTTTTTTTTTTCAAAGAGTTTAATCTCATTTTTCGGTCAATCAAGCTTCAAGCTCCACTGTTTCTACTTCCGATCAACGGGGACCCGTTCAGAATTTTCTATGCACCTCAAGGGCAAAGTTTTCGTCGAGTACGCTTCTTGGAAGATTCCAGAAGACCTTGAGGCCTACCCCGTGGACATGGCCCAGGACAAGGGAAGCTCGACGCCCGGATCCAGGCTGTTCAGGAACTGCCCTGGATGTGGATTACAGAATGTGTTCAAGGAGGACAAGCATTCTAGATGCCTCTACGAAGACAAAACGCACGTGGAGAAGGAATGTGCGTTTTGCAAGAACATGTCAGAGCGGACCATGAGGGATCGACGGATCCGCCTCACCAACTGGCTGGAAGGAAAGAGCCCAGCGGTAGGTGAGAAGAAGAGGTCCGAGCGGTCTTCTAAGTCCTTTGAGGGTGCTCCGGCGACAGGTGTCCAGCAGAAGGCTAAGCACCGAAAGTCTGCAGGCACCGGGAGTGCCGAACGGTCGGGCTTCTCAGCTGTCAGGCAGGGCACACTTTCACCGATGCCATCAGCCATGAGCCAACGCTCTGGCTCGGGGGAAGAGAAAGTCAGAGATCCCGGGTAAGCTTCTGGAGAAGCCCCAGTCGATCCCGACGTAGACAGCCAAGGGGGAGCGAGGCAGTGTCCCCCCCCCCCCAAGGTGAAGGCCTCAAGCACGCCTAAAGTCGTGAAGGCCCTGATTCACCCGTCTATGGCCTCTATCGAGGGAGTCGTGATGGCCCTGGCGAAGCCTGTGGAGGCTACCCCAGTGGAGACGACCTCTGGGCCCAGAGTTTCCCTGCCACCGTGGAGGGAATCCTCTTTTCAGCCCATCGATAACACCCCCGTGAAAACCCCAGTGGAAAAAGGAGGGGGGGGGGTTGGTGGCCATCACAGACACGGATACAGCCTCTGAGGCGGAGCTGGTTGAAGTCGTGCAAGGCCTCAACAAGAGGTTTGAGGAGGTCCGGTCCCACGGGAGGAACCCCGGGGAGGCAGACTAAGAAAGCGACGGTGGCGCTGACGAGGTTCCCGAGGAGGAGGAGCAACCATTGCGCCCCGTCGCAGCCATTGCCGGACAACTCGGCGGCCATTTTGATGGCAATCCAAACCTTATGCACACAGATAAGGATGAGATTGCCTCTACCCCCAACGGATGACCCAGCAGAGCCGGGCCCGTTGTGAAGCCCTCCAAACAAGCAGAGGAGAGTTCATCCCCCCCACCTTTCCAGCCCTCACAGCCCGCTCAGCCTTTATCTACTTCCCCTGATCCTAGTGATGACACGGGAACAGATACGGCCATGACGGGTACGGATGATGACTGTGGTGACGGGATGGGCCTTCCATCACCACCCCCTCGGGCCTGCCCGCCCGACGAAATTGGCTCCTTCCACGCCATGATTTCCGGGGCATCAGAGCTCTTCCAGCTCTGCCCCGAAGAACAGAAGAAGGAATGTTTCCTCTATCAACGGCACAAGGCCAAGAGGAAGACTGTCGTCGCAGTGCTGTTGCTTGACGACACCTGGGACGAGGGACTTGCTCTCCTGAATAACCCGTCCATGACGCCTGCCAAGAGGGATCGGTACGAGAAGTAGTACGGGTCCCTGATTCCGCCCCATTGTGCCTTAGGGCGCAGCTGACCCCGGATTCGGTCGTCTCGACTTCGGCCAAAAAGAAAGCGGCAGGGGCGACGGCTTCAACTTCCATCTCAACCGACCGTTGAGTGCTGGATGCCCTGGCCCACGGGCACACTCTTGAATTTCTAAAGAAGTGCCCCTGAATTCCTCCCGTGGCCAGGAAGGAAAATCACATCCCACAACTGCTGTTAGAGGTAATGGCGATGCTCAAGAAAGGGGCCATCAAGCTCGTCCCAAAGAGGCTCCGGGGCTCCAGAGTATACTCAAGATACTTCCTCGTCAGAAAGAAGACAGGTGGTTGGCGCCCCATCCTGGACCTGCATCGTTTAAACAAATACATCAAGGCTCAGAAGTTCCGGATGGTCACCCTCCAGCATGTGCTGGGACAGCTGGAGGCAAGCGACTTCCTATCGTCGCTGAACTTGGAGGATGCTTACTTCCACATCCCCATTCTAAAAGGACACCGAAAGTTTCTCAGATTCGTAGTCCAAGGGCGGCACTATCAATTCAAGGCCCTGCCTTTCGGATTGAAGTTGGCGCCCAGGGTATTTACCAAGTGCCTAGCACCAGTGGCGGCGCGACTGCGCCTGCAAGGGATCCACGTTTACCCCTACCTGGAAGATTGGCTCATCCGTGCAAGGACAAGGGAGCTCGCCGTCAAGCACACAGCGAAGACCGTCCAACTGCTCACGGACCTGGGATTCTCCATCAACTTCCCAAAATCCCACCTGGTTCCGTCGCAGGTCGCACTGTTTCTGGGAGCCAAGCTCGATACAGTGGCACGATTGGCTTCCCCGTCGGAGGAAAGGACGAAGGCCATACTGGGCAAGGTGCAGCGTCCGCTGGCCACAGTCGTGGGCAGGGTGAGGTCCATCGTCACTTCTCTGCATGATGTCCTCTTGCATCTACCTGGTGCACCTATGCAGGCTGCGGATGCGTCCTCTACAGGAGTTCCTCGACGCCCGTTGGATGCAAGCGGCAGGCAGCTTCAAAGACAAGATCCCGCTAAACGAGGTCTTCTGTCAAGCTATTCAGTGGTGGGGCACGCGCACGCATCTCGCGGCTGGCACAGACTTTCAAACCCCAGCACACCAGGAGACGGTGACGACGGATGCCTCCCTGGAGGGTTGGGGAGCGCACACTGGAGATCTTCACGCAAGAGGCCTTTGGCTCCCAGAGGAGAGGTCACTCCACATCAACATCCTAGAGCTCCAAGCAGTGTTCTGGGCTCTCAGGTCTTTCCTCCTGTCCCTCAAGGGCAAGGTGGTAAGGATTTTCACCAACAACACCACCACAAAGTTCTACAGTCGAAAGCAGGGAGGAACCAGGTCCCTGCCCCTATCCAAGGAGGCCCAGGACCTGTGGCATTGGGCCGTTGCCCAGGGAATGTTTCTGTGTTCTTCCACCTAGCAGGGATAAAGAACACCATCGCCGACTCGCTGAGCAGGGCGCTACGCTCATGCCACGAGTGGGATCTGCGTCAGGACCAAGTGGATCAGCTTTTTCGATGATGGGGCAAACCCCAGATAGACCTGTTTGCGACGGCGGTGAACTCCAAGTGCCAGAGGTTCACCAGCAGGTTTCCCCTGCTGAGGAGCATGGACAATGCTTTCTCGTTCCCCTGGGACGGCCTGTTCCTGTATGCGTTTCCCTAGGGCGGCCTGTTCCTCTATGTGTTCCCTCCATTGCCGTTGCTACTGCGACTCGTCAACCAACTCAAGAGGTCCCAGTGCAGGATGATCCTCGTCGCACCCGCATGGCCGAGACCGATCTGGTTCCCGGACCTTCCGGACTGGTCAGCGTCCCCCCCCCCCCCCCAGTCAAACTATCGACGGACGCAGATCTTCTCTCCAGAGAAGGAGGGGCCATCCCCCATCACGACCCGGGGTCGCAGCACTAGAGTTTGGAGGGTACAATATCCCGGCGGACTGCAAGGAGGTGCTTGCAAAGGCCAGGGCGTCCTCAACTCTCAAGTGCTATGGACACAAATGGAAGAGGTTCTCTGTCTGGTGCCGTGCACAGACGATTAACCCTCTGCGAATTACAGCCCCTCAAGTGCTGCCGTACCTGCTGTCGCTGGCCAAGGCGGGGCTGGCTCATGCCTCCATCAAAATACATCTGGCGGTGATCTCCCGCTACACCAGAACTATGGGGCGATCATCCCTGTGGTCTCATCGCCTGGTGAAGGAGTTTATAAAGGAACTATTCCGTTCATTCCCGCCGGTGAAGGCTCCAGCCCTGGTGTGGGAGCTGAACGTGGTGCTGACCAGGCTCATGGGGGTGCCTTTCGAGCCTCTGCATTCGGCACCGTTGAAGTTCCTATCGTGGAAAATAGCATTTCTTGTGGCCATCACCTCCGCACGGCGAGTGTGAGAGATCCAGGCCCTATCCTGCAAGCCTCCATACTTTACTTTTCACGAGACGAGGGTGGTGCTGAGGGCGCACCCCTTCATGCCCAAGGTGCCGTCGGACTTCCATCTCAACGAGCGCTTGGTGTTACCAGTTTCCTTCCCGTCACCTTCGTCGCCGGCCGAGAGGACGTTGCACTTGCTGGATGTAGCTAGAGCGCTGAAGTTCTACGTGGACCGCACGAAGAGTTTTCGGAAGACATCACAGCTGTTTGTGAACTTTGGACCTGTGAACTAAGGGAAGGCCCTCTCGAAGGCTTCCATTTCCAGATGGCTCTCAGGCTGCATCATGCACTGTCACCGGTTGGCAAACCGACCGCTGCCCGGCCGTCCGAGAGCCCATTCGACCAGAGCAATCGCTGCTACCACGGCGTTCTTGTCTGGTGTACCCCTGCTGGACATCTGCAGGGCTACTACGTGGAGGTTGACGCACACCTTCACGAGATTCTACTGCGTCGACTAGGATTCCAGGAAGGAGTCCAGGGTCGGCCAAGCAGTGCTGCGCAACCTGTTCGCCTGAAGGTGGGTCTGGTGAGGAGGTAAGAGTTGCTTAATGTTGAGTTTATGTAATACTTTAGGTTGAGCCTTGCCACCTTCCATGGTGGTGCATGTGTGTACTGCTATGTATTCTTATATTCATGAGCATGTGAATCCATGCCAGACCCCATGCTGGAGAAGGAACAAGTTACTTACCTGTAACTGTTGTTCTCCAGCGCGGGTCTGGCATGGATTCACATGCGAACCCTCCCTCGTACCCCTCTGCGCCTCTTCACTTGGCCATACTGCCACTTTACGTGCTACCAAATCTGAGGATGGCTGCCAGGGGAGGGGTTTAGGGAGAGGGCAGTCATTGGCTGGGGGCAGTATGACCCAGAGACCAGTGATTGGTTACTACTAAGATAGACAGATCAGAAACGAAACTCATACTGATTTTTTTTCTTTACTGAGGATTCCCAGCCTGACGACGGGGAATGAGCATGTGAATCCATGCCAGACCCATGCTGGAGAACAACATTTACAGGTAAGTAACTTGTTCCTTCTGCTACTTTCAGTCTGTGTGCCAGCCTTCTCCCTGTTCTCAAAGTAGTTAATTCTCTGCCTGAATTCGTTTATTTAGTTCAAATTTTGCCTTCCTCAATTGAAATTTGGTCTCCTCATCTCGGCTAGCAGCAAAGCGATTGTCTAGACGCTTAGCCACTTCAGACAACCTCTGAATTTCCTTGGCCTTTAATTTCCTTTGCTTGCCAGTTTTTGACATTAGTACATCACGGACAAAAAATTAAATTCATTGCTTCCCAAACTGTAGATACTGGCACAGATCTGTCCAGTGGCTCTAGCTGCTCTCACAAGATGTACCTTGCCTAAGGTGTGCAGGCTCTTTAGTAAGTTCCATTAAAAGCTATATTCCGGAGTGGTGATAGGTTATTATCAAAACCCTCTGTCGGGTTTCCAGGGGAGTCCCCAATACCAAGCCATCCAAATCTGTGTTCACGTTTAAATCTTATTTTGGTATTTATTCAGAATGTTGCACTGCTTTGTCGTATCTTGAATGTTTACAGAGAGATGATGTGTACTAATGCCCCTTTTACGAGCACAAGCTTTTTTAGGTGACTTTTTTCATACTAATCTTTGAACAAATGAAATGTCATATGGCTTAAATTAGGATCAATTTATTTTCTAATGGATTACTTCCTCCCTCGGATTCCTCATCTCTGTCAATCTCCCAGCGCAGCTGCTCTTCAGAAACTTTTCTGCTTCCAGGGGGTGCAAAGTGGGTCCACCCGATGCCTCTACGCTCCTCATGTTGGACAGGACGACAGGGGTCAATATTTAGTGTTGTCAAGCTCTGTGAACTTAGTTTCTTTTTTCCACGCACTCAGCTCATTTTAGAAACAATGATTCTTTGGAGTTTTGCATTGCGTTTTTTCTTGAGGAATAGGCCCAATCTGATGGTCTTTGGGATTCAAACACTTTTCATATCCTCACCAGATTTGCCTTTACTGCCTCAGTGAGGGACACGGCACACAGGATTGCACGTCATGTCAGGCGCTTTGGGAATGAGTGGCGAAATTAACTTTTGTCCATAAGGAGAAAAGGTGTGATAAGCAGGCCCGTTCGAGGTCGCCCGGTATGGATCACCACACTGAAGAGCAGTCTTTTGCCGGCACCGCAAGAGATCCTGGGAAACGTTATTCTTCTAACTCACCGAAGAGGAGGAGACACCACTCCAGGGAATTGCTTGAGGGTACAATTCCAGTTACCTTTCCATGCCCAATCCTCAACTTGAGATGATTGGGAGGCCTTCAGGCTTAAGATGCTCACAATCTTTGCCAAGGCCCCAATACTGATGTCTCCGGTTGTGGCACCGATTCTGTCCACTGTGCTCCTTTTTTTCGGCAGATATGTTGTGTGGCCGTGTGCCTTCCGGCCTGACTGTGCGCAAGCTGGACAAGATCCCATCTCGTGGCCACACTGCTCAGTCTTAAGATGTTGGTCTTATGCCTGCTACGCTTCCCTCCACGGCACCACAGGTGCAACAACGCCAGGGCTCCTCGAGAATATGCCCTGCTCTCTAGGGGGGGGTGCATTCATGTCTCGCCTAGAAGACATTTATGAGGAAGCGGATACCAATCCCTTTGGCATGGAACCCTTCTAATCTAGGGAAACCAGGGACTTGCCAGAGAAGTTCTACAGTGTATAGAGGCACTTCGTGGACCTTGCAGCCAATTTGCAGAATGCAAATGGCCTGGACACCGGACCAGAAGTGGACATGCTTCCAGCTCTTACTCCAGGAAAGCCTCAGGCAGATTTTCAGCACCTTATTGCTAAGGAGGTGGATGCCTTGTGTCGGTCAGCAACCTCCCGTCCCAATGTTCAATACGAGCTGACCATTCTGGATGAGTCGCAGAAGAACGAAACCCGGCAGTAAAAGCACATGTCCTGGAGCTTTGGTCTAAACCGGCCTTAGTCATGACTGTTGACCGTGACCTAGCAAAAAAGCACGGACCGAGACCCTCTGATCTAAACTCCTATCAGCCTATGCATCATGGGAGATCATGGTTGTACAGACTTCGTGGCCTGTCTTTTTAAAAACTTAATTTTATTTTAGTTGAACATAGGAGAAGAAAAGCATGTGAAAGGAAAATACATATGATGGACTGAAGACAAGACAATATTGTCTTCGCCGTCCCGTGCATCGTATAATCCCGCTGCCCCCATTGCCCCAGCATTCCCCCCTACCTCCCCAGCCCCCAGAAGTGCCTCAGAAGTCCCACAGGAATAGTTTCACTACTTTCGGCTTGTAAGTCACTGCTGGGTGCGCTCGATCATAGTCCAGGAAGGGGGCCCATGTGTCCAAGAATTGATATAGGCAACCCTCTTAAGCTGCCGTAACTTTTTCCTCCCATCACAATATCCCACACTTTCACTCACCATAGGGGCAGAGCTGGGCCCTCCAGAGTTTTGCAGCATTTTGCTATCGTGATCCAGGCCGCCAACGGGAGCTGGGATGTAAGGTGGGCGGTTTGACCAGATTTTGGGTACACCTCGGCCACTGGCGCCCCCAGGAGAACCTCAGGAAGCATGTGAAGCTTGGTGTGAGTAACCTCGTCTATCAGGGCCACTATCTCTTCCCAGAAAGCGTTAATGAGGGGGCAGTCCCATAACATGTGCATATATGAGCCCTGTGCCCCACATTCCCACCAGCATAGGGAGTCCTGGGCGGCCCGGAAATGATGGAACTGCAATGGGGGGTAATTCCATCGAAGCAGAAATTTCTGGGCGCATTCATTGTTCGTGACACATCTGGAGTTCGAGTAGTTCCCGGCCCAAATGTTCAACCACTCCTGATCATCCAGGAGTTGTACCAAATCTGCCTCCCACCTGTATATATGAGGGCCAGTTTGTAAATCCTTGAGCCCCCTCTGTCCTGAATGACCTCCTGGACTGTTAGCTCAATAGCCCTTCGATTTTGGGTGGCCCCCTGCTGTACCGAGGGATACGTTATCCAGTGCCTCAGTGGTCTGTAGGAAAATCTGTCTGGCTCTGATAACTGGAAGATCCCCCTGCATTGGTCAAAAGTAAGTGGGTGCTCCCCCCTCATTAAGTTGAGCTAAAGTTCGAAGGCCTCCCAACCTCCATTGTCTGAAGGCCCCTGGCTGCATCCCGGGGGCAAAGGCTGGGTTGTGAAAGATTGGAGGGCTGGGGTTTAACCCCCAAGGGACCTTTTTCAATTTGAGGGCCCAATCCCATGCTTGTAGAGAAAATCTAGTTGAGCGCTGAGTGCCAGGGGTTCTCTGCCGAGGGGGGAGTGAACGGCAGAGCCCCCAGAGAGGAAGATGGGCCAGCCTGTTCAATAGAAGCCTATTTTTGGAGTGGGGAGGGTGAGGAGGTGTGAAATCTGAGTAGCTAAGTAGTATTTGTAGAGATCCGGGAATCCTAAACTCTCCAACGTGAGCCACCCCCCAGCAATACCCTCCCGGGGATTTTAGCCAGTTTCCCCCTGCCAGACAACCCCTAAAATCTTTTTGCAACTGGTCCAGATGCTTTTTAGGGACTTCAACTGGCAATGCTGTCCATATGTACAGTAAAAGGGGGAGTAGGTTCATGTTTACTGCCGTTATGCGGCCTAATAACGAGCCCATCTGGTCAGTTCTTTCTCCAAAATTCTAAAGAGCGGTGGGAAGTTAGTCCAGCCGCACTCCCAAGTAATTAATCATCGTTGGCTCCCATCGAATAGGACAGAGAGGGCGGGGCGCATGGCATTCACCTCCTCGCTAGAGAGACCCACCCGAAACGCCACTGATTTGCCGTAGTTAATTTCGATGCCTGCTATGTTGCTGAAGACCCTTAACTCCTCCAAAGCTTGTGCGAGAGGGGTCTGGATGTCAGTTAGAGTGAGCAGTACATCATCGCCATAACGGGACATCTTGTGCTGGATGTCCTCGATATTGAGCCCTTTGATGACTGGGTTATGTCTGAGGCGCTGAGCTAGCTTTACTTTACTTTAGGTTATTTATAAGGCGCATCCAAAGTGACCCAGTGGCATACGGGCGCCGATGAGACAGAGTGAGAGGGAGGTGTTGGAGGACAGGGCGGGGAATGCCAAGCCCAGGAATTAGCTAAAAAGATGCATTTTAAGCTGTTTCTTAAAGCACTCCATGGAGTTGCAATGTCTTAGCTCAAGAGGTAAAGCATTCCACTTCCACTTAGCGGGTGCAGCTACCCATAAAGCGCCCCCTACCCCCCCCCTTTTTTTTTTTCCCTGTAACTAGTTCAAGGGATGCTTTCGGTATTTGCAACAGTTTTGCACTACTTGAGCACAGGGAGCGTACTTCAAGTTTGTTAAGTCTGCAGGCTATATATGCAGGAAAGAGCACTTCCAAGGATTTGTAGGTAGCTTAAATAACTCGAAGTCTATCTTAGCGGCAATAGGCAGCCAGTGTAGGCTTTTCTGCACCTCTGACACATGCTCATATTTCTGCATCCCCATGATCGCTCTAATAGTACTATTTTGCACTACTTGAAGTTTGGCAAGTAATCTTTTACCCACCCCCGCTATGAGGGAGCTACAGTAGACGATTTTCGAAAATAGCTCGGGCAACTGTTTTGCAGCCCTTTTGGGAGAGGAATGGGCGAATATGCGAGAGGAGCCGTATGTAATAGGCCGATGCTGAGACAAGACTATTAACCTGAGCTGTCATATTTAATGACTGTTAAAATACCACAGTACACAAAAACACATTTTCAGGGTGAGAGGTCACACCACTCTGAACATATATTACGGTCACTGGAAATACATTTTTTTCACATCAATGTGTTTTAATAACATCTGGATAAAACTGATAGGGATATCTTTTGGACTACATTTACCATAAGGTTCTGTGGCTTGTCATTGGAGGCGGGCCCATAAAAGGAAGGAGCCGCGCGCACCGAAGCGAGTCCCGTGGAGTGCCGCTTTGCAGCGTTACTCTGCCTCTGCTACTAGAGACTGTTACGGATTGCACAACAATACACTCTTTTGGACTGCATTTACCAGAAGGTGATTTTACCATCAAGATAACTGGACTTTGTTGATTCTAATTTAGCTTGCCACTTATATATGTTCTATATACCATCTGTTTAGGCTCTGTGGCTTGTCATTGGAGGCGGGCCCATTAAAGGAAGGAGGCGCGCGCACCGCGTGCGTGCACTAAAGCGAGTCCTGTGGAGTCCCGCTTTGCCGCGGCGTCCGGGGCTCCGTGGCACCGCAGCAGATAGTCAGTCACGGTTCCTTGTCAGGGGTGGTTTTTTTTGTAAACAACTTAAGTGTTGAGTGAATTGTAGATCAACGTGGCCGCTCATTGGGATTTATCTGAGGCTACGTCCGCACGCTCTAACGGTCATTACCGGCTGACAACGGCTATGCCGGACAACATAAGACAACGAATCATGTCCAAGTCCCAGCCCTTCCACGAAGATATCCCCACAGATGTGGCAGCGTCTACCATGTGTTCAACGCCAATTCAGTGAAATTTTCGGAATAAATCTAAAGTGCTGAATAAGAAAAAAGCTCTAAATGTGAACAATGTGGACATTCGGAAATATGGCTTTGGAACTATGAGAAATGCTGACCCAGTAGGTATGATTCCGCTCAAAGAGCCCTTAGTAACACCTATAAATGATGCTGGTGTCACTCACTGTAATGTACAAACAGAAGCTTCTGTTGCCCAGGCTGTGTCTAATCTTTCTCAAATTACTGATAATGAAAAAATGTCTGCTATGTCTGATAGCATGCTTTTGAGAAATGCCCTGTCTGGAGCACCGCATTTAGCCATCCCAGTGGATGAAAATGCAGAAGAGGCTATAATTGATTTAGATTCGACTAACTCTTGCTTTTCAACTAGCACAGAAAGGTCTAATCTCTTGCAATCTCCCGACATGTTTCAGCGATCCAATTGTAGTATAGCAGTAGATATATCATTTATCCCTCTGACTCCCCGCAGGACTCAAGATGTTCAACAGGTCCTGTCCCCAAAACTGACTGATACCTTCAAATCCTCTAATTTGACTCTTGAGGTTATGAATATAGCACTCATGTCACTTGCCAAACTATTTTGAATCTACTGATGGCACACTTAGAGGATTAACAGAACATTTTGATTTGCTTAACTCTGAGGTACTAAAACTTAGTACTGAACTAGCATGTTTTCGACATGACTCTAATGAAAAATTCAATCATGGTCTTGAGCTCCAAAAAAGAATCATCACTTTTCTTGATAAAAAGCAACCGGAAAAAGTGAGAAAAACCTTGGGTTGCATAGATGCATACACACAAACAAATAAAGACATAAAGTACCAGACTGTGGAAATTAGCTCAGAGTCCAAAAACAAACATCAAGAACCAACTGTTACGCAACCCTCTAAAGCGTATACACATGTCCCATTTGTAGATGGAATTATCACAGATAGCTCCATACTGGCGAAGACAAATGTCTCTGTGCCGGAACCTTCTCAAACAACTCCGGCACAAAAATCAACGGGGTTGACCCCATCTGAGAAATCTACGTACTCTGTCTTTGACGTCAGAGCCACTAATAATACAGCGGGACTAAAACCAAAGCCAAAAAGACTGCCACCCCCCAAAAAAAAAAAGTTACAACTGCAAAGATGGTAGTATCTTCATCAACGAAACAATTTATCAATAATCTAACACGCGCAAACAGCAGAACTCAGGTGGCATCAGGTATCATAGCAAAGAAGTATGATGCCTTAACTAAGCTGAGAAAAAATAAACATAGAGTCTTGTCAGTCCCCTCGAGTGATCACAGATCACCCTCCTCTTGATGAGTTGATAAAACTTGCTGAAGGCCATCACTCTTCTCAACATTCAATATCGCAGGATACCAGTGAAACTGGTATCCCAATCATCACATCCAATGGCAAACAACAAGATTGAAGTTCCTGACGACATACTTTTATCAAGACAAAACTTAAGACGAGAAATTGACCGCTATCTGGAGAGCCGAAGATTCAAACCTCCTAAATTCCCTGTTATAGCTAATGGACCTGCTAAATGTACTTCTGCTAATACTGCGATGTCGTTAACAGAGACGCAGAGTATAGAACTTAAGAAGCCTGCTCTCAAACGCGTGTCATTTGCTGATTCTGAGCTCTCGATTGTTCACAACTTGGCACAAGACCCCTTAAATAATAGCAATGCCAGACAAAATGATCTGGATGAAATAAAGGAGTCTATTGCTCGCCTGTGGTTGTTAAATTCGAAATCAAAGATTACATCGCCTCAAAACAAAACTGATTACAATCAAAAAAGTTATAAAAACACAGGTTGATTCAGAAAAAGCATTTGTACCATCTAGTGTTGTGCCGGAAAAGCAGATGAAAATGATACCAAAAAAGGTACAATCTAAAATTGAGACAAGATATGCCTTGCTTCTATCGTGTCGTCAGGACCGTCAATACATCATGAATCGCCAAAGTATTCTCGACTTATTTTCTGACACAATAATGCTTAGAGATATTCAGTCGCAAGATATTGATCAAATTGAATTTCAAAATAAGAATGATCTTAGTGTAGCCCTTGTGTGGACTTGTTCCTTGATTATACATAATGTTATATGGGCTGCGCGGGAGGTTTTATTTGACTTGGGCTTTATACTTTGACGCTTTGGTGATGTAAAATATCCTCTGAAATCTTGCCTTAAAACACCGCAAAAACTGCAACATTACACTTCAAACTATAATAATAGAGGGCTAATGGAGGATCAACAAGAACATACCAAGATCACAAGAGTATAACTAGACCCAATTTAGGAGCAAGTGTGTTTCTCTATAATCAGTTCGAACACACAAGGCCATAGTCACTTGATTAATAGCTCCAAGAGCATTCTGTGTGACTATGACATTATTCTCCTACAGGAAACCTGGCTCACTACTCCTCCAAGCTGGAATAACTATGAAATACAACTTGAGCCGGCTTTACGAGGAGCCAAAGGTAGACCTATGTCTGGACTACTCACTGCTACAAACACACTAGCAAATTTACATCTCACTGCATTATCTGTGACAAATTGGTTCATTAAATGTTCTGTTAGTAATACTCACTCTTGCAAGATTGCATGTGTCAATGTTTATTGGAACCCTATGGGAATTACAACTACTTTGTTTTTTAAAAACCTTACATCTGTTCTTGAAAATGTCATAGTGACTCATGGTATCATATACATTATTGTAGCAGGAGACTTGAATTTACACTTATTGCAAGGGAATTGTACCAGAAAACATGAACGGGTTGAATTATGGAACAAGTTTGCGAAAGCCTGGAATTTGATTATGCTAAATGGCACTAGCGTGGCTGATCCGCCCCCTCTTGCGACTTGGCACAGTCGAAACCAAACTGCTATTATTGATTATATATTTGTCTCTAGGAGTCTCTATGATCATCTACTCGATTTTGCAGTCAAAACTTCGGAGCACAGTGATCATCAGCCACTCGCATGAAAAGTTATGCTAAATCTTGCTCCAGTTTCGTCAAGACAAACTTGTAAGGGGACAGTTAATATCAACAATTCCCTAAATCGGTTGAAATGGTCTGAACAATCATTAATACATTATCGTGATCATCTAAAAATGTATGTGAATGATGACTCCAAATCTAATAACACACACGATTTGGGACCGTACCATTTAATGCAATTATATGCCACGAAACAGAAGTCTCATGGGAAAACAATTCAATCATGTGATAATTCAGTTCGTTTAAGAAAAGCAATGTTTTGCAAACAGAAGAGACAAACGCAACATCTATCATTGGCAGCTAAGGTTTTAGCATTGAGAACCATCAAAACTGCGTACAGAAATTGGATGCGGGAGCATAAGATCACTAATTATCAAAAGAATGGTGAATCAATGCTAAATCAAGTACTAAGACAGAACACGGCATACATTTGGCAATTACTTAACTCCGTTACGGCGGCACCTCAACTCGCCTCTCAAGTAAATGGTGTATCAGAGAATGATTGGGTATCTCGTTTCTCAAACTTATATGCTGCGCCTTCTACTCCTGAAACTCTAGACATGCTATACTTGAGTTTGATCTTGAGTTCGACGAAGACGATATTCGAGATCTTATTAGTAAAATCAGCATGTCCCGAGCCCCAGGTCCCGATGGACTTTCGAACGCGGTATTAAAGGAAAATGTCGATGTGTGGACTTCCATTCTATACACACTTTTTCGCCTAATCATTCACTATTAAAAATTTCCAAAATCATGGACACAGTCGATCATTGTTCCGATACATAAAAAAGGAAACAGACAAAACCCTATGAGTTATCGTCCAATTACCCTGTTGGATGTACCTGGGAAAATTTTCTGCAGACTGGTTCTACGTAATTTGAATGCTTGGTCACTCACAAATCGGTGCAGAGATCCTTTCCAATCAGGGTTTGTCTCAGGACTAGGGACCTCAATAAACCTTACTATTCTGAATGCATTAAAGATGTCATATGCCTTGCGAAAACAACCTTTAACAACCTTTATATGTTGCTTTCATTGATTTTCCCATGGCTTTTGACTCGGTAGAGAGAGATATACTCATCAGAAAATTGGTAAAATATGACTGTCCTAAATCCTTGATAAAAATTGTGAGTCTCCTTCACTCAGATACCTCTGTACAGATTAAGTTGAATGTGGAAGGCTCATTATCTAAAATAATACCCACAGCCAGAGGTTTAAAGCAAGGGTGTATATTGGCATCCACACTGTTTATTATGTTCCTATTGGATATAGCTGACGCTTTTGCTTCAGTTCATTCTGATTCACCAAAATTAGGAAGACAAGTAATAGCATGGCTCCTCTATGCTGACGATTTAGTTTTAATCTCCCAGACGCCTTCTGGTCTACAAACCTTGCTGGATGTACTCGATCAATATGCTTCACGAAATAATCTTATTGTGAATCAAAATAAAACGCAAATCATTACTCTGGGCAAACCCAAAACAACTTTACAAAATACATTTCTTTGGACTATATCCAACCATAAATTGGAAGTGGTCTCAGATTATAAATATCTGGGGATGAATTTTAATGATGTAACATCTGACAAATCACTTGAAACAACATTGCGAGCCAAATTATTGATGCTTACCTCGCAAGCAAGAATTGTTCATGCAAAATTTGGCAAATTCACGTGTGCCCCTCTTATGTCATTTTACCAGCAAAAAATCATACCTGATATCACATATGGGCTGGAATCTCTCTTCCCCAAATCTGTTTTATTTTGGGATCTAGTAGAAGCAAAATTTTGGAAAACAGTGCTAAACTTGCCTAAAAGCACACCTAATATGCTACTTAGATTCGAACTGGGACTCATCTCAATCCAGGCCCAAGTAACTTGGAAAATGTGTACTCTGTTCAGAAAATGCATTATGGGAATTTCTATGAGAAATAGCCTCGCTCTGTTGGCTGTCGGTCTGTTATCTTCAAACCACACTTTTCCACTGCAATGGAGAACACATACTATAAATGCCCTAGCAGAAGCGGATATCTCAATTGATCTTCTGATAACAAATCCTAATCGAGTTAAGATTAAGTTTCATCAAATGGATTGCCAAATGATTCAGGAGAAATGTCTTAAACTTAAGGATTTTAATATGCACCTTTTTGGTCTTAAAGATCTACGTACAGTGGCTGATTATTTGGTGAAATGTCCATCTCCGGAACTAAGAATGAAAATTCTAGGACTACGTTTTAATCTATGGCCGCTTAATGAAATTCTGTTAAAATGAGGCGTGATCAAAAAAGAATTGGGTTAATGCTGGTTTTGTAGTGACACATCACTATAGAAACTTTATAACATATAATCATGAAATGCAAAGCATTTGACTCCCACTGTGTCAAACTTGCTAAATATGTGAATCTGAAATATTGTGATCGCTCAGACGCTGAAATTTGGGTGGTAATTTTTAACTCTGTTAAGTTGTCTGTGAGAATAGCAACAATTTATATCCTATATGCAGCTTTTCCAGATGAACAGAAAGGTCTTATTATTCACAAAATGAAAACAAACCAGTGTCAAAACTAATGATTGATATATCTGTGGAAATGTGTTATAAGTTTTTCAACCTCTTATATATGTATATAAGAAGCATATAGATAACCATCATGACGCATATCACAGATCAATGATATGACCTTTTGCCCTCTTAAATATCGCTCTTCTAAATAGTGTGTTATTAATTGTTTTAATTGTTAAAAGGTGAATGTTTTTCCTCTTTTTCTAATCTCTTGTTTTCTTGGTTTTGTATAAAAATACTTGTAAAGTTGTTTTTTCAACTAAATCAAATAATAAATAAATAAAAATAAATGCATGACAGGGGAATGAGACATTGAGAATCGTCCGCATAGTTTGACAAACATAGCTTTTTCTCCTCTAGTATTTGGAAGATTTGGGCTGTAAAGATATTGTACAGAACAGAGGCTAGAGAAGCCCCCTGAGGGACGCCATAGCAAAGTGGGACTGGATCAGCTTCCACTTGCTTACTGCAAACCCGCATGGTCCTGTTACTTAGAAAGGACTGCATCCACTCCCTCGCTTGATCGTAAAAATTAGCCACCTCCTGTAATCTAGTCAGGAGGAGAGGATGATCCACTAAATCAAAAGCAGCTGATGGATCCAAGGACATCAACAGCATAGTTTTCCCATCATTGATATTAGCCATCATATTAGACTTCAGTTCCAGTAAAGCTGATTCAGTGCTAAAACCTGGTCTAAAGCCTTACTGACCCCCATTCAGAATTGGATGATCTTTTATATAGCTCAATAGTTGTTCGTAGGCCACTGTGTCAATTATCTTCAATATGGCGAGTTGGATATGGCCCGATAATTGGTGGCAATTTTGGGGTCCTGACCTGGTATTTTTAGTAATGGGGTGATCCAGTAGCCCTTCAATCTTGTGGGCACTCGTCCTTCTTTGAAGGATGTATTCACTATTTTCATAATAGAGCTAATCAAAAGCTCTGAACAGGCCTTAGTGGCTGAGGCTGGGAACATTTCCCCTTTGGAGGTGGATTGTTTGAGTTTGGCCAAGATGATACGAAGTTCGTCTTCAGTAATACTCCTGAAATTAAACTTTGGAGTAGTCTGCAATAGAGGGGTGTTTTCATTTGACATCTCCTTAATGGTTTTAACAGGCAGTATGATTTTTTTTTTTTATCTTTTCCGTTTTATTCACCATGACCTTTTGAATGTGCACACACCACCTGATCTTTACAGATAGGTTCTTGGAATTTAACGCCAGGTTTCTCTAATTCTTTAAGGATAACAAAGAATTCTTTATAGTCCTATTGGGCATTCTCTATACATACTTCATAAGAATCTTTTTTAGCTTTTATGACAGCCAGTTTAAATTTCCTGGTTGCCTCCTGATAAAATAGCTCATCATCCTCATCTTAAGATTTTTTTCCACGGATAATGTTTTCCTCTTAGCCACTCTTAACATTTTGAGGTCATCTGAGTACCAAATGTTTTTAGTATTGCTAATCACCTTCCTAATTTTTTTAAGGAGCTAGAGTGTTCTTAGCTTTAGCGAGAACGTCCAGGAGGGAGTTAGTCATACCTTCGACATTCGCCAGAGGCGACAAATTTGTCTGGGACATGGGAAGGATCCACTCCTTCATTGACTCTGGGTTGATCCTCTTCATGTTTCTGGACATAATCCAGTTTTGTTTTGAAGCGGCTCCATGATCAGGGCAAAGAGTAGAGGGGAAAGCGGGTGTCATGATGCCTACCTCCAAGGAGCCAGGTCCGACCCAGCAACCCCAGAGACAGGCATCATTTCCCCCAGGGGAGTGCCAGCGGGCCCAAGCTGGGGCCCTTTGGACGCAGTCCTGGCGCCATAGGCGCCAGGCTCATGTTGGACCCCTGTCCTGGCGCCTTAGGCGCCAGGCTCATAAAGCTAGACATGTGTTCAAGTGTTTTTATGTGCACTTACCTGATGCAGACCATGCTGCTACATCCAGGCCCTCTTGAGGCCTGAATGGAACTACTTTACCTGTGGGACTACTTTTCACCTGGGTGTGGTCGGGGAAGGATACATACCTGATCGGTGGAAGGATACACACTTGGAACTTGTTCCAAAGCTATTTAAACCACACCCGATCAGCAACTCACGCTTCGCGTTGTTCTGCTCCTCGCAGCTGGACGCTCACCATGTCAGCTCCTGCATCTGGACCTCAGCCACGCCTGTCAGTATGCTGGGTCACCTGCAAAGGGAGACAAAAGACCTTACCTGCTAAATCAGCACCACAGAGACATCACACCGACGATCCTGAAAAGGAAGACATCATTTTTAAAAGCATTTCGCTACGATCGCTGCAGCGCTGCATTTCACTCACCTATCCTGGACGCCTCCATCTTCAGCAGCGTTCATCCAGTTCCACAGCCACTTCCCAGAGCCTAGAGAGAAAAAGGCAAGAACAAGGTGGAAGAAGGAAAGGAATAGGAAAAGCTCAGTTTCCTTCTAAGACTTTACTGTTGGGTCATTCCCATTTCATTTCGGGTCTTGCCGCTTCCAGGCATTTTCCGGACCCCGGCCCCTATGGGGAAAAAAGACAAAGACATTGAATGAGCGAATGCAAAGACATTTCCCGAGCGCTCATCCAGAACTTACCTGTCATTTACTGGAACTGCACGTTTCACTTCGGGTCAGCGCCATTTCTCCGGCATTCCGAACCCCGGCCCCTAAGGGGAAAAAGACATAAGCATTAGCGCTTGCTGCAACAAGACAATGAACAATATTATTAAGCTTGGACTTTTGAACTTGCAGCAGAACTTTTACAGCGCCTTACCTGAATAGTAAAGCTTACCTGAACTCCCATCAATCCTCAATCCAGTGAAGTAACTGGGTTTCAACGCGCCCCTGCATCAGAAGCAGGATGGAGAGCTCATCCTTCCTGACCATAAGGTGAGACTTCACGGGGAATCGTGGAAGGGTATCGTGGAGGGTTGGAAGAGAGTGGGAGGCTTGAGCATAACTCAGTCAGTAGGTAATACTCCCTTTTCACGCACAGGGGAATATTCCTGCGAGCCAGAGAAGCCAGAGTAGAGGGGCCCTTCCTGTCCATCTTCAGTGTCCTGCGCTTGACCATTGAAGAAGCACCAGCACTCGAAGCCAGACCTGCGCCTCCGTGGGAATCAGGTGAGCGTTACAGCGGGCCGCACTGCCTTGTCCCATAGGTGGGGAGGGGCAGGGGGGGGAAGAGTCCCTGGATAACCCTTGGGGAAGTAGAGGCATAGTTGGCCATGATCATTGACCTGAATAGGGGCCAAACCGGAAGGCCTCCAGGGTTGATTCTATGAAGTCCCAATTGCCTTTTTCAAAAGCATTTGTGGCATCTCGTGCCAGGACCGCTAGTTGCTGTTGAACCAAGCTGGCTTTTTCTATCAGTTTTAGACCTGACGGATGTTTGCCCTGGTTTTCCTGCCTGTCACAAATCCTGTTTGTTCCACGTCTCTAAGATCCGTAAGGATTGGTGCCAGGCAATTAGCTAAGACCGTTGAGTATATGCTTGCGTCTGTATTCAAGAGGGAAATTGGCCTATGAGGCGCAATCCCTGGGGTCTTTGTTGGGTTTTAGGAGCAGTATGGTGGTGGAGGCCTACATGGGGTTCCATGTCATTTCATCGCCCGTTTTATTTTGCAGCATTTTTTGCCGCATATTTTTTGCTGTGAAAACTCATAGAATTTTTTAAAAAAATGTTTATGGGTGGTAAACCCCTCAAACCCCCCCTTCCCACCTATTTAGAATCTAGCACCCCAAACCCCCAGAAACATTATATCCCTCTACCCACCCCCCATATTTTTCAATGTTTTTTTTTTGCGGCAAAAAATGCTGCGGGAAAAAAAAAAAAACACATGAAAGGATGTCGTACCCTGCATGGTAGGAGTGGTGGATTCTGTTTGCCTAAATTAATTAAAGAGGGTTGTAAGTGGGCTGGCCAACTTGGGTCTGAAGATTTTGTAAAACTCGGTGGAGTACTCGTCCGTGCCAGGGGCCCTAGATTTCAAGCCCATAATGACCCCCTCCACCTCTATCGGGGCTTCAAGTGCAGCACTATTCTCTGCTGAGAGCTTAGGCAGAGTGGCCCCCTCCACATACCACTTCTGTTTCTTTAAGGGGCGGGCGGGTCCCTGCATGGATTCCCTGAAATGAGTTCCTGCCAGCTGCCTCTTCTCCCTCTGCCCATGAAGTACAGAGCCTTGCTGGTCTTGAAACCCTAGAATTGTGTTATGCCTTCTTGACTCTGCCAATTTCCTCACCAGGAGCTGATTAGCTTTGTTGCCCTTGGCAAAATATCCCTTTTTAGTTACTTAGAGCGACTGTGTTCGGTGTAGAGGGCTTCTAGTTTATTCCTTGCGATTTGCAGGTGGGCATGTGAGAAAGTTGAAATCCCGTTCCGCAACACCCTACAGGCATCTACCAACTCCATGGTGTTTAAGAAATGAAGGATACCTGTTTTTACCCATAGTCCTTTGTGGAGGGGGGTGAGTCTCGTCAATCATTGGGTCTGGGACCCCATTAAATCCCCTTTTAGAAGTGTCTGGCCTTCCAAGAAGGGGGGGATGATGGCCTCCAGGTGGTGGTAGAATACTTCCTGCCCCTCGTTGGGGGCATAAATGGAAATCTGGGAATACAGTTGCCCAAAGAGAAGCCCCTTCACCCCCACGTATCTCCCCTCGGGGTCCACCGTGTCCACCTCCACAAATGGTAAGTCCTTTGCCACCAGGATAGCTGTTCTCCCCCCAGTTTTCGCGCTGCTGGAGGCCAGGTATTTCCTTGGGAAGTCTCTGTTCCTAAGCCGCGTGAAGTCGGGGGGCAAGAGGTGTTTCCTGCAAGAATACTACTCCCCCGTTCAGGTCTTTCAACCAGTGGAGAATCAACCATTTACAAGGGGAATTCGGACCCTTTACCTTTTAGTGAACCTCAACTTCTGGTGGGGTGGAGGGGCATGTCCTCAGATTCCATTACGTTTAAAGGAGGGCTCCCGTGCGGTGCCTCACCCATGGCAGATCCAGCCGACCTTCATTCCATGTGACAACCAATGTTTTCTTTTAACCAAGCAATCACACAACAACCAAACTTGTAACTGTAGAACATCAGGCAATGCACCCTCGTGGCCCTAGAGTGTGTTCCCACTCAGGGTTGGGCATGGGATACCTGATGCCCCAACCAACTAACTACATTTGACGGTTCCATACATCCATCAATTCTATGGCATCTCACGGTGGAGCTATCCACCTCGCTGTTCTGGAATTTCAGGTATTGGGCAGGGAGGGCCTCAGCCGCCCCCCCCCTTGAGTACCCACACCCACGCTTTCCCTTTTGCATTGGGTAACGCCTCGTTTCAACATGCCTGGAAGTTTGGAGGGCCTGGGAACACGGCTTTATTTTCTTGGGGAGGGGAGACCTAGGATCTCTTCCGCCTCGTCCAACTTTTCAATTAAGCGGGAGGTGCCCTTGTAGGTGAATTGCAGTGATGCCAGAAACACCCAGCAGTATTTGACATTATGCACTTGAAGGAAGGTCATGAGAGGACGAAGGGATCTTCGTTTGTGAATGGTGAAGGAAGCCAGGTCCTGGAATAGCTGTAGTGCTGACCCCCGGAACTAGAGTTAATCTTGTGAGCGGCCTGCCACCACTATCTGCGGTTTGGTTGTGAAAAAGTGAAACCGGATGATGTCAGGGGCAGTATTGGGAGCTGGGCCCCCTCGGGAACGCAGTCTGTGGGTATGGGCTAGAAGGAGCAGGGATTTGTCCACATCAGGCAGGAGAGCCTGAAAGAAGTTATATTAGATGAGGTTATACAATCACACTGCGCCAAACAATGTAGTTTTGTATGCACAATTGTTGACCAGATCAGCCTGACACGTGTTTCGAGACTTGGCTCTTCTTCTGAGGCTGAAACATATAGAACATGTCACATTGAAAATATTAGTAACAGTTGTGGATAGTTAGTCAAGGTCACAAAGAAAAATCCACCATAGGCCTCAAAAACGAAGTACATCGAAAAATGGCACAACACAAAAGAGACCATATATGTACATCCATTGTCACAATCCATTCATAAACCAAAGAACAATAATGGACAAATCAAAATTATATAAGCACCAATTAAACCTGTAATAGTCAACAATGGAAATAGATAACAAGTTTGGGGAGAAATTGGAAGGAGAAAACCAAGGTAAAAGAAAACCAATTAGTCAAATTGAATAATATGCTGATAAATATCATATGTCTGTGATCAAAATTGCTGCTAGTCGCAAAACCTCTATATCTTAAACAGAACTAATTGTTAGTATAATTACCAATTACACTTGTTTGGTTTGCTTGGGTCACTAAAAGGCAAATGCAGATAACATTAAGCCTCTGTCCAGACTGCCCCTTGCTACATTCAAGTCGTTATAATATTAAACGGAACTAATCCATTAGCTTCAGCCACTAACTTAATTTTAGCTGATCGCAAGAAATATATTCAACCAACCGTCTGTCAATCAAAAGAGAGAATGCAATAAATATTAGGTGCAGCCACTTGCACTCGTCACATGCTTGTATAGGTTGGCCCAATACGATATATAAATACCTTAGTCTCTTGCTGTTGCGATAAAACTTAATAACCACTGTCTGTAATAAGCATCATCCTGACATTATTCATATGATCACAATCAGATTCCACGCGTCAATGTTGTCATCCAATTTGACCAAGTAACCATTATATCAAAGGAGACAAAGAAGAAAAGTGCTGTGCACCTATCCAATTAGTTAATGAACTACTTCAATTATCCTTGATTCCCTCGAACGCCCTTCAGGGACCGTAGAAAAAGTAGTAGCGTTCCTACATACCAGCCTTTCGGCGTCGGACTGATTTCAGGGAGAGCAAGCCGCCGTATACAACCCATCTATATATTAACACTATACTGTTTGAAGTTACACTGTTACTTGACTAACTCAAGCCGCCATCTTGGTTGAGTATCCCGTACCGCAGAGTTTGCATACGAGATCCAATTGAAATGCTGAGTCATGCAAACTAAAAGATACAAATCACCTACGAGCAATACACATTAAAGTACAGTGACCCTGAACTTATTGTGTTTAGTGTGATAAATAATCCAGACCTGATGGTATGAACCCTCTTGTATCGGGCCTTACCGGCACTACTGTCTGGGGCAGCAGCATGGTGATGATGTGCAGGTGGGACGGGCGGTCCTGCAACGCCTATTCAAATAAGGGAAGCCCCGCAACTTCGGGGTGTTTTTTTTTTTAAGGGGATTTGTTCCTCTGACATATTCCACAACTATGACAGGTAATCACCACAGCTGTGCTGCTTTGGAAAATTTTCCTGCGTCGATACGCTGTCCTCGAGGGCCTCTGTCGAGCCGATGTCATAAGTAGAACGCACAACACCCGTAGCCTCAGTTCCATTTTTTCCGCGAATGTGTTCGCTTCGGAGATCTCGGCGTGCCCCGATTCTTCTGATTTCTATTGGTTCTTCGAACTTGGTTGTTTGTGAAGATATCATGTCTTTTTCTTCTTCTACCCTGTGGTCGGGATTCAAGAAGTGTCGGGACTGCGGTTCCAAGATGTCGCTTACGGACCTGCATGACATCTGCCTCTGGTGCCTCAGTGAGGACCACGCCACTGTTGCCAGTCTTTGACGTCGAAGGCCTTGTGGGAGTTGAAGAAGCTATATGTAGCTAGGGTTTCCAAACCCCGAAAGTCAAAATCCACTGGGTTTTCGACCGACGATTCGAGGGGTGACTCTCCGCGTCGGCGTAAGTCCAGGGGGGTCTCGGTCCCGGAGTGGTTCCCGCCATTCCTCTGCCTCTTCTAGGCACTCGCGGAAGCATTGTCAGACGTAGCTTTCCTCGTCCGAGGACTCCGCCAGACGGCGGGTAGCTTGTCCTACCAAGCATTCCTCTCCTGCGGAATGGGACACATTTCATAAGGAAATGATGGCGATTTTCGCATCGCAGGGCTCCGTTCAGTCCGCGCCTTCGAGAGAAGCCGGCAAGGAACGTGCTAGGGCCACCGCTCGTACATCTACTGGCTCGGGCGGTCGACGCGATCATCGGGAGCCATCGAGGTCCCGATCGGACAAGGTAGATCGCTCTAGCAATCCGTCGGAGCCTGTGAGGTCTTCCAAGAAGACATCGATGCCATGAGCACCATGTCCGTCGAGGGACTCTCTCGAGGCTCCGCCTCCGAGTAAGTCATCGGCGCAGAGGCCTTCGAAGGACACGCTCAGGGCACCGCCCTCGAGGCCTGTGTCGAAGCCATCGGTGCCACGCTCGAAGTCAACACCGATTCAGTCGAAGCACTCGACGCTTTTTGTGGAGGCTTTACCGGAGGTACCCCGTGCATCGGTGGAAACTCCAAGGAAGGCCCTGAAGAAGTCAGTGAGGCCTGTATTTGAACCTTTTTCTGTGCCTTCATCCAGGGATTTATTCCAGCCCCTGGATTACATCTCTGAGGTGGATGAAGGGTCTGATGAAGGTTTGGTTCCCGACAAGCTCTTGTCTGGTCATAGCCAGTTGGAAGACATGCGTTAGTCTTTGCACGACGCCAGTGGTCTGGACACCTCTCCGGAGTTTGAGTTTGGTAGGCCTGACCTGGCACGCACGCCGAGTCTTCATACCGGCATCTTATGTCGAGGGTGACGGAGTAATTGGAGTGGTCTGCGCCACCAGTGGATTTTCTGCAGGATGACCTGACCGATATCCTTTACCAAGGTCCACCCACTGACCCGGTGCTGCCATTTCATATGGCTTTACAGAGAAGGGTGGCAGCGGCTTGGACTGCTCCGGAGAGTCTCCCGGCAGTGAGCAAGTTGTTGCTGAAAAAATAACGTCCAGCCAGTAGCGACCCTGCTACTTGACGACGCACCCCACTCCGGAGAGTTTGGTGGTGCAGGCGGCTACGGCCCTGGCAAAGCAGGTGTCGTACCCTACCATGCCTCCTGATAGGGACGATAAACGTTTTGATGGCTGGGCGAAGAAAGTGTTTTCTTCAGGGGGGTATGGCTTTACAGGCAGCCAACTCTGTGTGTGCCTTAGCATGTTTCACTCGCACTCTGTGGAATTGTTTCTTTGGCGGCTGAACATATTCCCAAAGGGGAGGAACGGGATGGTTTTCTTGCCCTCTTTCAGGATGGCAAGGATGCCATGTGTGAATCCGTTCAGTCGGGTCTGGACATGGCAGACTGTGTCAGCCGGTCCATGGCGGCGAGCACCGTGACGTGCAGATTTGCGTGGTTGCAGAAGTCGGGGTTTGCTCCTGACATACAAGCCCGGCTTCTCAACATGCCCTTGATGGTGTACATCTTTTTGGCAGAAAGGCCGAGGAGAGCTTTGGGAGGTTGCAGACCTCCAAAGCTGCAGCGAAGTCGTTGAGCGCTGCAGTCTGCCAACCTCTGCCTTTCTGTCCTAGGGGACAGCAATGGAGGGGAGGTTCCTTTCGATACTACTCGTCTTTTGGCAGATCGAGGGGAGCGGCCAGTCAAAGGGGCCAACATAGGAGTACCAGAGGTGGAAAACAAGGTACTCGAGGTGCCAAAGCCACTCGGGCAGTTGCCTCTTTGCCCTCAGGCACTGCCGCAGCCGCTTCAGCTCAGTCATGAGGCCATGTTCCATGGTTCGCCGGTTGGGGGAAGGCTGGCGCAGCATCTTGTAGAATGGCGTGCCATTACTTCAGATGTGTGGGTCCTGGAGATCATAGCCCACGGCTACTGTCTTCCTTTCCGGCAGAGGCCTCACGACAATGCACCAGGGAATCTCTCTTTGAAGAGTCCGGATCCGCTCCTTGCGCAGGAAATCAAATCCCTGCTGGAGAAAGGAGTCATAGAACTGGTCTGGTGCTTATAGTGGAGAGGAACAAGGAATGGTATTCCCCATATTTATTGATCCCAAAAAAAGACAAGGGATTGAGACCCATCCTGTACTTGCGTGGTTTGAACAAGCTCCTCAGGAAGGACAAGTTCAAGATGGTTACTCTTTCTGACGTCCTCCAGGCCCTTCAACTTCAGGACTGGTTGGTGTCTCTCCACCTCAAGGACGCTTACTTTCATGTGCCGATTCATCCCAAGCACAGGAAGTACCTGAGGTTCGCGGTTGGCGACTCGCATTTTCAGTTTCGGGTTCTGCTGTTCGGATTGACCGCCGCCCCGAGGGTCTTCACCAAGCTCATGGTGGTGGTGGCAGCGTATCTCAGCAAAGGGGGGGGATTCACGTCTACCCCTACCTGGACGATTGGTTGATCAGGGCACGCTCTCCTGAGCAAGTCCTGGATCATCTGTCAGTCACCTGCCACTCCCTTCACAAGCTGGGCTTCTCCCGCAACTTGAAGTCCCACTTGACACCTACCCAGCGGCTCCAGTAGATCAGAGCAGGGCTCGACACAACTCTGGGGCAGTGTTCGCCTCCCCAGGTGAGGGCTCATCACATTCTGCAGATGGTGGACAAGTTTCAACGTGCTCAGTCTCCCGGCGTTCGCGTTCTTGAGGTTGCTCAGCCTCATGGCATCCTGCATTCTTCTGGTGCCAGAGGCCAGGCTGCGAATGAGATCGTTGCAGTGGGCTCTCAAGATGCAGTGATCGCAGGCCTCCGGCAGGATGTCAGATCCAGTTCAGGTGCCGCCCTCGGTCGTCCAGGATCTTCTGTGGTGGGACGTCAGAGGCAATCTGATGAAAGGGGCTCCATTTTGGCTACCCTGGCCGGAGGTGACGATCGTAACGGATGCATCCCTCACGGGATGGGGAGCTCATGCCAACGAGTTGACACTCAGCGGTCGTTGGTCTCCGTCGGAGTCCAGACTCCATATCAATCTGTTGGAGCTGAGGGCCGTCAGGCTAGCCCTGAAGGCTTTTCTGCCAGCTGTGCGGGGAAAGAATGTCCTGATTCTGACAGACAATACACTGGCCATGCACTACCTCAACAAAAAGGGGGGGTGGGGCAGGGTCTCTCCCTCTGTGCAGAGAGGCGATGCAGCTCTGGTTCTGGGACATCCAGCAGGAAATTTCGATTTCGGCAGTTTATCTTGCCGGAGACGAAAACGTGGCGGCTGATGCTCTGAGCAGGCAGAGCACAGTCTCTCACGAGTGGGAGCTGGCTCAGCAGATTCTCCTGGAGATCTTCGACCTTTGGGGGACACCACAAGTGGATCTCTTCGCCACCAGTGTCAATAGGAAGTGCGAAAGATTCTGCTCGTGGGAATTTCCTCCAAGAGGAGCCTTAGGGGATGCGTTCGTAGTGGAGTGGTCCTTCCCACTGCTGTGTGCGTTTCCTCCAGTCCCCGTCATTGCGCAAGGGCTGTGGAGGTTACGAAGATTCGGTTCCTGAATGATCCTCATTGCTCCGGCATGGGCTAGGAGAACGTGGTACCCGGACCTTCTTGACATGTCCATTTGCCCTCCACGCCATCTTCCCTACCGAGACGATCTGCTCTCACGGGAGGGGGGTCAGGTTCTCCATCCAGAGGTCAAGTCCCTCAACCTTCATGCTTGGCTTCTGAAAGGTTGAGGTGTAAGGATTAGGACCTCCGTGAAGACGTGATGGAGGTGTTGCTTTCGGCCACAAGGCCTGCAACAAAGTCCCTGTACCATTGCCGTTGGAGAAAGTTCTGCGACTGGTGCAGGGTTAAGAATGTGGATCCTTTTTCATGTGCCATTCCTGTGGTTCTGTCTTTTTTGCTTTCGTTAGCCCGCAAGGGCCTGCAAGTGGGTACCATTAAAGGTTACCTGGCGGCGCTGTCCATATTTGAGCGCTCGTCTGAGGAGTGTTCTTATTTTAAGATTCCTTTGATTTCCCAGTTTTTGAAAGGGCTCACTAATGTGTTCCCACCGTCACCTTTCCAGGTGCCCGGTTGGGATTTGTACCTGGTTCTAAAATTCCTAATGGGAGCTCCGTTTGAGCCTTTACATTCTTGTCCTTTGAGACTGTTGACCTTTAGAAGTGTACTTTTAGTTGCGGTTACTTCCGCTCGCAGAGTGAGTGAGTTGCAGGCACTATCTGCCAAGCCACCCTTCACAGTGTTACGTAAGGACAGGGTTGTCCTTGGGGTTCATCCCTCTTTTCTTCCGAAGATTTTGTCGGAATTTTACTATATATTTACTAATCTTATCTTTATATCACTAAAAGGCCTTACATAGGTGCTTTAGGGGCAGATCCCACCGCACTTCCCTTGCTACATTGCTTTTATACTTACTTGATCTTGAGGCTTTCAAGCCTCCGTTATTACACAAGCGCAATGAATATTTTCAACTCAGATTTATGAATGTCACAAATACCAGTTCTCAACAATTCTTCTCGAGCATCTCTGGCTCCAAAACAACCTGTCAGGCGTGCTCTGCGTACCGCCCTTCTGCAACTCTCTGCCTCCTCAGAAAACACCCACCAATCTTGCACATGGGACAACCACCGGACAGCCTTTTCGAGGGGATTGGGTCCTCGGACGTATTGCAGATCTATGACAGTAATCACCACAGCTGTGCTGCTTCGGAAAATTTTTCGGTGTCCTGCGTCGATACGCTGTCCTCGAGGGCCTCCGTCGAGCCGACATCACCGGATTTTATAAGTAGGACGCACGACACCTGTAGCCTCAGTTCCGTTTTTTCCGCAAACGTGTTCGCTTCGGAGATCTTGGCGCCTCGACTCTTCAGAGTTCTGTTCTTTCGGTTCCTCGAACCGGTTCGTTTGTGAATACCTATGATGTCCTCGTCTTCTACCCCACGGCAAGGTTTTAAGAAGTGTCGGGAATGCAGGTCCAAGATGTCGTTGACGGATTCACACGACGCTTGCCTCTGGTGCCTCGGTGGGGACCACGACACGGATGACTGTGGACTGCCAGTCGCTTACTTCGAAGGGTTTGCGGGAGCGTAAGAAAAAGCTTTCTGTAGGTAAGGTGGCCATGCCTCGGAAGTCGAAGTAAACCGGCCTTTCGACGGATGATTCGAGGGGCGACTCTCTGCATGGTCGTCGTCGGTCCGGGGGGGTCTTGGTCCTGGAGTAGGTCCCGCCATTCCTCTGCTTCTTTGAGGCACTCACGGAAGCGCCGTCACCGGTCGCCTTCCCCGTCCTCATCCGAGGACTACGCCCGTCGGCGGGTTGCTTGTCCTAACAAGCATTCCAATCCTGCCGAATGGGATTCCTTTCGGCAGGAGGAGATGGCGATTTTTCAGTCGCAGGGCTCCGGTCCGTCCGCGCCGTCGAAAGACGCCGGCCGTGACCGTTCTAGAGACACCACTCGCACGCCTTCGGGCTCGAGTGGTCGTCGCGATCACCGGGCACCTTAGAGGTCCTGGTCAGACAAGGCTGGTCACTCTAGACATGCCCATTGCAGGTCCCGGTCCTCGACGCCCTCAAGACCGTCTGAGCCTTTGATGTCTTCGAAGAAGACATCAACGCCTGCGGCGGCGAGGTCGTTGAGGGACTCTCTTGAGGGTCTGCCTCCGAGGAAGCCGTCGACGCCATCGGCGCCCAGGCTGTCGAAGTACACACTCGGTGCTCCGCCCTCGAGGACTGTGTCGAAGCTGTCAGAGCCACACCCGATGTCGCCGCCGATTCCATCGACGCCCTCAACGCCTTTCCAGGCTGTTTTGTCGGAGGTACCCTGTGGCACGGTGGAACCACCTGGAAAGGCTCTGGCCAAGGCTGAAAATGTCTTTGTCCCTTTTTCTGTGCCCTCATTCCAGCCTCTGGATTATATTTCTGAGGTGGATGAAGGGTCTGAGGAAGGTATGGTTCCTGAGGAGGTACCTGACAGGATTTTGTTTAGGCATAGCCAGATTGAAGACCTGCGGCAGTCATTGCACGTCACAAGTGGTCTGGACACCTCTCTGGGGGTGGAGTTCTGTAGGCTTGAGCCTGGCACCCATGCAGAGTCCTCGTACCGGCGCATTATGTCGAGGGTAACGGAATACTTGGGGTGGTCTGCGCCACCAGTGGATTTTCTGCAGGATGACCTGATGGATATCCTCGACCAAGGTCCACCAACTGACCCGGTACTGCCATTCCATATGGCTTTGCAAAGAAGGGTGGTGGTGGCTTGGACTGCCCCGGAGGGTCTCCCGGCAGTGAGCAAGTCTTTGCCGTGAAAAATACCATCCAGCCAGTAGCGACCCCTGCTACTTAACCACACACCCCACTCCGGAGAGTTTGGTGGTGCAGGCGGAAATGGCCCCAGCAAAGCAGGCGTCGTACCCTACCATCCCTCCTGATAGGGACAACATGCGTTTTGATGGCTGGGCGTAGAAAGTTTTTTCTTCTGGGGGTATGGCTTTGCAGGCAGCCAACTCTGTGTGTGCCTTGTCACGTTTCACGCACACTCTGTGGAACTGTATTTCGTTAGCGGCTGATCATATTCCCGAAGGGGAGGAACAGGATGGTTTTCTTGCCATGGTGCAGGATGGCAAGGATGCAATGTGTGAGTCCGTTCAGTCCGTTCAGTCGGGTCTGGACATGGCAGATTGTGTCAGCCGGTCCATGGCGGTGAGCACCGTAATACGCAGGTTTGTGGGGTTGCGGAAGTTGGGGTTTGCTCCTGATGTGCAAGCCTGGCTCCTCAACATGCCCTTTGATGGTGAACATCTTTTTGGCAGCAAGGCTGACGAGAGACTTGAGAGATTGCAGACCTCCAAAGTAGCAGCACAGTCGTTCAGCGCTGAAGTTCGCCAACCTCCGCCTTTTCGTCCTAGGGGACAGCAATGGAGAGGAGGTTCCTTTCGATATTACTCATCCTTGAGTAGATCGAGCGGAGCTGCAAGTCAAAGGGGCCACCGTAGGAGTGCCAGAGGTGGAAAACAGGGTACTCGAGGTGCCAAGGCCGCTCGGGCAGTTGCCGCTTTACCCGCAGGCAATGCTGCAGCCACTTCAGCTCAGTCATGAGGACATGTCCCATGGTTCGCTGGTTGGGGGGGGGAGGCTGGCGCAGCATCTTGTAGAATGGTGTGCCATTACTTCAGATGTGTGGGTTCTGGAGATCATAGCCCATGGCTACTGCCTTCCTTTCTGGCAGAGGCCTTGCGACAATCCACCAGGGAATCTCTTGGTTGAGTCCAGATCCGCTCCTTGCGCAGGAAATACTTGCTGGAGAAAGGTGCCATAGAACTGATGCCTGTAGCGGCGAGGAACAAGGGATGGTTTTCCCCTTATTTTTTGATTTCGAAGAAAGACGGAGGATTGAGACCCATCATGGACTTGCGCGGTTTGAACAAACTCCTCAGGAAGGACAAGTTCAAGATGGTTACTCTCAAGTCCTGCAGGCTCTTCAACTTCAGGACTAGTTGGTGTCTCTAGAAGTCAAGGACGCTTACTTTCATCTGCCGATCCATCCCAAGCACAAGAAGTACCTGAAGTTCGCGGTTGGCGACTCGCACTTTGTTTCGGGTCCTGCCGTTCAGATTGACCTCCGACCCGAGGGTTTTCACCAAGCTCATGATGGTGGTGGTGGCAGCGTATCTCAGGAAAGGGGGGATTCACGTCTACCCCTACCTGGACGACTGGTTGATCAGGGCGCGCTCTTCCGAGCAAGTCCTGGATCATCTGTCCGTCACCTGCCTCTCCCTTCACAAGCTGGGCTTCTCCCTCAACTTAAAGAAGTCCCACTTGACGCCAACTCAGCGGCTCCAGTACATCGGAGCAGTGCTCGACACATCCCTGGGGCAGTGTTTTCCTCCTCAGGTGAGGGCTCTTCACATTCAGCAGATGGTACACAAGTTTCAACATGCCCTGAGTCTCCCGGCATTCGAGTTCTTGAGGTTGCTCGGCTTCATAGCATCCTGCATTCTCTTGGTGCCAGAGGCCCGGTTGCAGATGAGATCTCTGCAATGGGCTCTCAAGATGCAGTGGTCGCAGTCCTCCGGCAGGATGTCGGACCCCGTTCAGGTGCCGCCCTTGGTTGCTCTGGATCTTCTGTGGTGGGCCGACGAAGGCACTCTGCTGAGGGGGGCTCCGTTTTGGCTACCCTGGCCGGAGGTGACGATCATGACGGACGCACCCCTCACAGGATGGGGAACTCATGCCAACAAGTTGACAGTCAACGGTCGTTGATCTCCGTCGGAGTCCAGACTCCATTTCAGTCTGTTGGAGCTAAGGGCCGTCAGGCTTGCCCTGAAGGCTTTTCTGCCGACTGTGCGAGGAAAGAATGTCCTGATTCTGACGGACAACACAGTGCCCATGCACTACCTCAACAAAAAGGGCAGGGCAGGGTCACTTCCTCTCTGCAGGGAGGCGATGCAGCTCTGGTTCTGGGCCATCCAGCAGGAATTTCGATCTCAGCAGTTCATCTGGCCGGTAACGAAAACGAGACGACGGACGCTCTGAGCAGGCAGGGTGTGATCTCTCACAAGTGGGAGTTGGCTCAGGAGATTCTGCTAGAGATCTTTGACCTTTGGGGGACCCCTCAAGTGAATCTCTTCGCCTCCAGTGTCAACCGGAAGTGCGATAGGTTCTGCTTGCAGGAATTTCCTCCAAGAGGAGCCTTGGGAAACGCGTTCGTGGTGGAGTGGTCCTTCCCACTGCTTTACGTGTTTCCTCCAGTCCCCGTCATCCTGCAAGTGCTGCGGAGGTTACGGAGGTCCGGTTCCCGGATGATCCTCATTGCTCCGGTATGGGCCTGGAGGACGTGGTACCCGGACCCTCTCGACTTGTCCATCTGCCCTCCACGTTGTCTTCCCTACCGAGATGATCTGCTCTCACGGGAGGGGGGGTGGTCAGGTTCTCCATCCAGAGGTCAGATCCCTCAACCTTGGCTTCTGAAAGGTTGAGGTATAAGGATTGGGACCTCCCTGAAGACGTGATGGAGGTGTTGCTTTCGGCCAGACGGCCGGCAACAAAGTCCCTGTACCCTTGCCATTGGAGAAAGTTCTGCGACTGGTGCAGGGTTAAGAATGTGGATCCTTTTTCATGTGACATTCCTGTGGTTCTGTCTTTTTTGCTTTCTTTAGCCCACAAGGGCTTGCAAGTGGGTACCATTAAAGGTTACCTGGTGGCGCTGTCCATATTTAAGTGCTCGTCTGAGGAGTGTTCTTATTTTAAAATCCCTTTAATTTCTCAGTTTCTGAAAGGGCTCATTAATGTGTTCCCTCCGTCACCTTTTCAAGTGCCCGGTTGGGATTTGAACCTTGTTCTCAAGTTTCTGATGGGTGCTCCATTTGAGCCTTTGCATTCTTGTCCTTTGAGACTGTTAACCCTGAAAACTGTATTTTTAGTTGTGGTCACTTCCGCTTGCAGAATGAGTGAGTTACAGGCATTTTCAGTTAAGCCACCCTTCACTGTCTTTCATAAAGAGAGGGTTGTCCTTAGAGTTCGTCCTTCCTATCTTCCGAAAGTGTTGTCGGAATTTCATTTAATCAAGAAGGTCATTCTTCCGGGATTTTATCCTCCTCCGCATCCTGGTAAGGACAAGGAGAGGCTCCATAGGCTAGATCCTAGGAGAGCTTTATGTTTCTACATTTCACGCATGTCCCCGGTCAGAGTGGATGATCAGCTCTTTATAGGTTATGCTGCAAGGAGTTTGGGACAGGCTGTTACTAAGCAGACTTTGTCTAGATGGATTATCTTGGCAATTTCTGAATGTTACCGCTTGGCGGGTAAGGACCCTCCGGTAGGCTTATGGGCCCATTCTACTAGGGGTATGGCTGCCTCTACTGCCCTGCAAAGGGGGGGGGTTCCTATTCGTAACATCTGTGAAGCAGCCACTTGGGCTTCGGTCCATACTTTTGTACGACACTACTCCCTAGATTCTATCCATGGGCAGGATCTGAGGATCTGGCCTTTGGCAAGGCGGTCCTTTACTCTGCAATTTGATTGGGTATTCTAAATTTCTATATTCTAAATTCTTTTTCCCTCCTACATATGTTGGTACTGCTTTGGGAGTCTGTCATAGATATGGAATACGTCAGAGGACCCAATCCCCTCGAAGAACAAGTTACTCTTACCTGGTAACGTTCTTTCGATGGGATGGTCCGGCGACGTAGTCCATATCGCTCCCTCCCTGCCTACCTCGCTACAGAATTTCTCATGCGATTGCAGCTTACATTTCCGCAAGGCTTTCTGTGGTCATACTGGCAGAAGATTGGTGCCACACGTTCTGGGGGAAAAAACTACAACTGAGGCTATGGGCGTCGTGCGTCCTACTTATAACATTCAGTGACGTCGGCTCGACAGAGACCCTCGAGGACAGCGTATCGACGCAGACGCCGAAAGATTTACCGAAGCAGCACAGCTGTGATGATTACTGTCATAGATATGGAATACGTCGTCGGGACCATCCCATCGAAAGAACGTTACCAGGTAAGAGAGTAACTTGTTCTTCTGTCATTTTAAGTTTCTCTACACCAACTTCGATAACTCCTCGTCCTTCGACGTATTCCTTATCTTGATAGATTACATCCCAGTTTGCTGGCCTCGGAAATGTTTTCAGTAGAGGGTGCTGCGCGTTGACGTCCCTCGAGCTGGTGTCCCTCGACAGCCTCCGTCTCGGCGCTGACGTCATCGTGCATATAAATAGACTCGCGCAGCGACCGTTGCTCAGTTCCGTTTTTCCGCGCTTCGTGGGCCTCAGAATCGTGTTGCTCAGTTCTTTCTTTAAGAAGATTCAATTTATTCTTCGAAGATATCATCTTTATTCGATGACTTCCTCATCCGAACCATCGACCCCACGGTCCGGCTTCAAAAAGTGTCATGATTGTGGGAAGAAAATGTCATTGACGGATCCTCATAGGATCAGGTTGTGGTGCCTGGGATCGGAGCATCACTGTTCGGAATGCGAGGACTGTATGCCCATGACAGCGAAAGCCTTGAAGGAGCGAAAGGGGAAGCTTGAAAGAGGTAAGACTCTTAACTTCTACTCCCTTGAAAGTTTCTTCGGCAGAGTTGAGGCATTCGTCTCCTCGCCGTCACAGGAAACATTCCCGTTCGAGGTCTCGAAGCGGTTCCCATCAGTCTTCCAGACCGAAACACTTTAAGAAGAGGCGTTGTAGATCTCCCTCTTCTTCGTCTTCTGTCTCCCCGGAAAGGGTCACCTGCAAGGTTCCCTCTAAGCTGTGCGCATGTGCGCTTGCCCAGCTTCCTTCTGGGTGCCGCTCAGAAGATTTTTAGCAGCGCACACAGACAATTCTCACCTATTCAAAACGATTTAATAAGGCACAAGCCACAGCAATTAACTGAAATTTCTTTCTCTTAAAATAAGCAACTAGTCTTGATATTCTGCTGATTTGCATTACACTACTATGCACCTAAAATCCCTAACAGCAAAATACAACTCGAGAGGTTAAAAACTAACCAAGATATGCATGCACACATTAACCAAAAATGTTCCCTCCCCACCCATGACTCCTAAACCTGACTCTACCACACTATTACCTTACGACTCTAACTTCTGCCCAGAGTACATTAAGATACTATCGGACAACCTCGACTCTAGGCTGTGGTGCGGAAGGGTGGGCAAAACTATACACTTTATTACGTTCCCTGTCATTTCACTCCCTACGTCAGGGGTACAAGTAGGCCTCTAATCAGATTTTGCTCCATACTTGAAGTAAAATGATTTTTCTCGGAGTATAAAAGTAATTGGCTTTGCCCAAGGGGATACGTTCTGCTTATTAAAAGATGTTCTTTCCCCATAAAATTCCTTTTGAGATCGGGCATTAATATTGGAGTTCCTTCCTTCCTATGCCACTGCTCTACTGGTCACTAATTAGAAAAATTATCAGTGGCGCTTTGTGGGTTGAAGCAATGATGTTCATTGTTTCTCGTTTTGTTAGGCATATTTTCCTTTTTAAGGCTTTTCTGCCATCTGTACAAGGGAAAAATGTCCTAATAATGACGGACAACACAGTGGCCATGCCCTACCTCAACAAAGGAGGAGGCGTAGGATCACTGCCACTGTGCAGAGAGGCGATGCAGCTCTGGTTTTGGGCAATTCAAGAAGGAATCTCTATCAGCAGTTCATTTAGCCAGAGAAGAACTTGACAGCGGACGCTCTGAGCAGGCAGAGCACAGTCTCCCACGAGTGGGAGCTAGCTCAGGAAGTCCTTCGCCCTTTGGGGAACCCCGTAAGTGGATCTGTTCACCACCAGTATCAACAGGAAGTGCGATCAGTTTTGTTCAAAGGAATTTCCCCCGAGAGGAGCCCTAGGGGACGCGTTCGTAGTAGACTGGGAGTTTCCACTTCTATACACCTTTCCTCCAGTCCCTGTCATTCCTCAGATGATCAGGAGGTTGAGGAGATTCCGGAAGACTATGATCCTAATTGCCCCAGACTGGACCAGGAGAACGTGGTACCCGGACCTTCTGGACATGTCCATCTGCCCTCCGATTCGTCTTCCACAAAGAGAGGATCTTCTTTCGCAGAAGGGAGGTCAGGTTCTCCATCCAGACATCAGAACCCTCAACCTTCACGCTTGGCTTCTGAAAGGTTGAGATACAAGGATTAGGACCTCCCGGATGACTTCATGGAGGTGTTGCTTTCGGCTAGAAGGCCAGCAACAAAGACTTTATACCGCTGCCGTTAGAACAGATTTTGCAGCTGGTGTAGAGAAAAGAATATCAAACCTTTTTCATGCGGTACACCAATGGCGTTATCTTTTTTGCTCTATTTGGCGAATTCAGGTCTTCAAGTTGGTACGATCAAGGGCTACCTCGCAGCGCTGTCAATCTTTTAAGCGCAGTACGGAGGAGCCATCATATTTCAAATTACCCTTAGTAATTCAATTTCTGAAGGGGTTAACTAATGTCTATCCCCCAAAACCGTTCCAAGTTCCCTTGTGGGACTTATATCTAGTCTTAAATTTTCTGATGGGTACTCCCTTTGAACCACTCCATTCTTGTTCATTAAGATTTCTCACCCTTACAACAGTCTTACTAGTGGCTCTAACATCTGCCAGAAGAGTGAGTGAATTACAAGCTCTATCTTGCAAACCTCCTCATACAATTTTTCACAAAGACAAAGTTGTCTTACAAGTCAAGCCTAACTTCCTCCCAAAGGTGGTCTCTGAATTCCACATTACTCGGAAGATAACCTTACCTTCATTCTATCCTCCTCCCCCATCCAGGGAAAGAGGAAGAGAGGCTACATAGGCTGAATCCAAGGCGTGCCTTGAGTTTTTATATCGGCAGACTTGCTAGGATAAGGCAAGCAGACCAACTGTTTATAGGTTATGCAGGACACAAATTAAGATTGCCAATCACAAAACAGACCATGGATTATTTTAGCCATTCTAGAATGTTACAAATTGGCAGGGAAAGAGCCCCCTCAACATCTTAGGGCTCATTCAACCAGGGGTATCGCAGCCTCTTCGGCTCTCCAAAGAGGGGTACTGATTCGGGACATATGTGCGACTGCCACATGGTCGTCCGCACATACCTTTACAAAATTCTACAATCTGGATTCCTCCTCTAGCCAGGAGACAAGATTTGGCAAAGCTGTGTTACATTCTGTTCATTATTAAAGGGGAATATTCCAATTTTACTCCCTCTTCCACCCCTCTGCTATGGGAGTCCATCAAGATAAGGAATACGTCGGAGGACACAATCCCTTCGAAGATCAAGTTACTTCTTACCTTGTAACGTTATTTCGATGGGATGTTCCTCCGACGTATTCCTCATCACCCCTCCTATCCATCCCTGCAGTAAAACTTCCCTTGTAGTTGCAGTTTACGCTCCTTCAAGGTCAATAACCAATTCATGCACAGCTAATTTCAAGCTTCAAAATGGAACTGAGCAACGGTCGCTGCGCGATTCTATTTATACGCACGATGACGTTGGCGCCGAGACAGAGGCTGTCAAGGGACACCAGCTCGATGGATGTTGATGTGCAGCGCCCTCTACTGAAAAGATTTCCGAGGCAAGCAAGCTGGGATGTAATCTATCAAGATAAGGAATACGTCGGAGGAACATCCCATTGAAAGAATGTTACAAGGTAAGAAGTAACTTGTTGTTCTCTCCGAATCCTATGCACAGATCTGATGGGTGACATCACCACTTCACTAAACAAGGGAGTGCTAGAGATTACTTGCAACGCTTATAATGCTAATGACCTGTTAAACATTTACACAACCCAACATGAACCCATAGCTGTATTCCTGCCTCCTAACAGGGGATACCAATATTTCTTGTGTTCGATCTGTACCTACAGCGTCGTCTTGCAAATAAAACTCCTCCTCGAGGCTTAACCACACGAACACCTTCAGCAATCTAGGCCAGCTCCCATTGCTAAGCCTTTACATTTTGATACCATCATCCATGACCCGAGCTAAAACCCCCAATTCACAACGAATCCAATATTCACACAACTTCTGTCATCTGTACCCTTAAGTCAATAGTCTAGGTTATTCACCAGAACCTTTTCCCTTAAGACGGAATGTGCCCTAACCACAGAAATGACATCTACCTATGCTCCTTTCCCTACTATGCTTCACAATACTCAATACTCCAAAGATACTCGGCAATACTCGTTACCACCCTGCACCCACCGTTACTTTCCCACTCCGCTTAGTTGTTGTTTGGCTGAGTCAATACTTACACTATGTGATCCACTGACGCTGTTCGGCTACCGGCTCCCACCAAAGCTGCCACGCCAGTCTTCTGGTCTGCTGGACTCCTCACAGACCGCGGGCAGGATATTTCCAAGCTGCCTCCTGACAGCCTTTGTATGGGGGTGCGCATACTGTCGAACTCTATTTCCATGAGGTGCCCCACTGCCCTCCAGGCATTGCGGCTGAAGAGGTGGCTTTTGACGAACGGACTTAGTAGACCATCCCTCTGCTACCAACTAGTTGGTGAGGTCTGGTATGCCAGAGGTCTGGGGGTTGCTACACTCTTACCGTTCAGGTCCCATGGACCAACAACCCTTCCGCAGAACAAACGGAGGACAAGTTAGACTGTTGTTTATTACAAAAACCGACAGGGATCATACAGGACATTCACTGTTCTCAAACCCATGTTAAGCCTTTTTGTTGCAGAACAAACAACGTTACAATATGGGCGCTCCCCCCTCCCCCCCCACGGAAAACCTATCCCACTTCCTGGTTGGGTGATCTGAGTGGTATACCATATGCCCCTATGGATCTTGGTTAATTGGCCCTCATGTCAGGTGGCCGGCCTGCCCCTTCCTCAAAAAACGATCTGTTATTGTTGCAGGATTACCATTGGCCCTTGCCCTCTGCCATCTACCCCTGGATTTATGTCCCCTTATTGGCTGGAACTGATCTCCCCAGGCCTGGGACCCAGCTCTGTTCTCAGCGCTCTGTGCACCTCTTCAAGATGAGGAGAAATGACTGGGTTCCCAATGTATCTGTTAGCAGTACCACTTTTGCCTGTGAGAGTGCTTGCTCTCCATGTTGCATAGTTGTTAAGTTCATGTCTCTTCATTTGTGTTGCTGAGAACTGTTAATCTTCCCACCGCGGACCACGAAATGAAGCTCTTCTGGTCTGTAATTTGAGTATTTATTCCGTTTTTTTTTTTTTTTTTTTTTTGCAGATGGCCCTTGTAGTTTTATGTTTGGAATGTGCTGCTTGTCTCGGACCTTGGCTGTGAGCCCTGGCCTTCCTGTCCTGTGCGGCCTGGTTCTGCTTTCCCTCGCTTGTCCTGCGGCTTGAGGCCTTATGTGATCCTCGTTCTAATTTTACTATGATTTGTATACATCTATACATTGTGTTAGGTTTCCTATAGGTTAGTCGTATTTGGTCATGCCAGACTCCTTATGTGATCCGCAGTTCCATAGGGTTAGTTGCCATAGGTATCTGCACGCTTGCTCTGCATCTCTTTGTCTTGCGTTCAGCACTTACCTAATGAGGAAAAGAATAAGCTTTTGACTGTATGTGTATGTATCTGTCCTCTATCTACAGAACTGTGTAAGCATGTTCTTAGTGTATACGAGTGTGTGCTGCTTGTGTAATGTTTTGAATGGCTGCAAGTGTGCTTCGTGACTTTCATGGCTATGTCGTGGTTTCACTACCGTCAACGCAGTGGTTTCTCTGCCTTGGTCAACGTCATCCATTAAGGCATTTGGGTCCATGACCAATGTGGAAGCACCTGTACCCATAAACACATTCACTGGATAAGGTTTGAATGACTGTCTGAGAGAATATCTTTCTGCATACGTGTCAGTAACTGGTCCTCCTTGGGGCTGGCCGAATAGTTAGTGACTTTGTGCATTTTTGACTCTTTGGGCCATCATGTACATGGGGGTGAGGAGGGGCATTCCAGAGACCCTCTCTTATCTCTGTTACCACATTCTGTATGCACAAATAAAACTGTTAGGGTATGGAAATCCACAAAACAGAGAAGAACTAGAAGAAAAGCAATCAAGGTGGAAACGCTACTAGTAGACAACAAATAATTGCTAGTTCATTAATTAGGCATAATGCCTTCCATCAGAGGGTATGTTAACACGATTAAACAATGGGAAATGGAAGCTGGTAAATTGGAGAATAAACACAGAGTGCAGATAAACAAATGGATGCTAGTTGGAACATGTTGTATAGACAGAAAAAATGCAAGTCTTGACACTGTGAAAATACATTTTCGATGGCTTTCCCAAATATTGGCACTATTTGGCTCCTCTAAGGATACACTTGTGATGGCTCTGCCCAAGTATGTTAACGTTTGCCTCTTTATTTTGCCACAAAGGTTTCCCTCAAAATGCTAGATGTGCCCATGTAGGGACGGGCACACCTGTAATGGATTATCTCCAAAAGGCCTGTAATTGCCTATGTAAGAACGCACCCGCAATTGCTTTGCTCCAGTTTGCCAGCATTTGTCCCTGTAAGAATGTGCAATGCCATACACTGAGCATAGAATAGTAGAAAGACTTGCAGTCACCGCTGATATCACCATTTCGATATGGCTGTAATTTTAGTAAAGAGTACTTAACTAATGCCCATTTACTTCGTTAATACATTTGAAGGCTGGAAAATGTGTACAAGTTGGGGTTTGCATGCCTTCTTACTATGCCCGATTACTCGAATTGTTGTACACACCCCACCTCACACCCATTTTCCTTAATTACCTCTGTGTGGATGACCAGTTACCCATTGGCTCCGATGGTCTCCCCAGCCGTACACTGCTTCCTCACAATTTTGATCTCGCCGCCCATAGGTTTCAGTGGGAGCTGTGATTTTCAGATTGAATCCAATAACTCGGAGGTTTTCCAGATGTGCAGAAACAAGAGTACAGATTGCCACCCAAGGTTCAATAGCCTAGCTGTTGGCACCTAAAAACCGTGCAGAAAAATGTATGAAAAAAGCATAATTGCAGGAAGAGAGTATGTTGAGAAAAGGCTTGAAGGGATTCCAAATGCAGAAAAAAGACCAGGGCAGAGAAAGACTGAGTGAAAGTAAACTGTATTGGTGGGGATGAAAAAAGTAATGGAAATAGGGAAGATAAAATGACATGGGTGCAATGCTAGAAAAGGGGACAGAAAAAGTGAGGGGAAAATGAAAAAAAAGAAATTGTGGGAAATAAAACGGCACAGAACAAAGTTGGCTTGGGATTTGGGAATTGCACCTCGTGTATTAAAATACTACCAACTCTACCTAAAAGGGATACTGCTCATGGCCCTTTTAAAGCACTAGCTTCCATCCTAGAGCTTAGAAGGTATGCAACCCCTCAGTGACTTACTATAGCTTTGAAACATACAGTCTGGTGGAGTGTGCTTTAGCCCATGTTTGATTCCACTTGCTGTATCTGCCGGAAAGGTGTTTGCACCTATTGACACTCATTTACCAAAGCAATTGATGCTACGCTATTATTGAAAGCCTAAACGAAGTCCTCCAAAACGTTCCTGGTCAAAAGGATTGGTGAAATTGCTGAGATTGGATATGAAACTGCTAAATACTTGAACAGAGTACCTCATTATATTAGATTACTGCTGTTACTCTCAATCACATGAAACACCCCGGAATTGGAGTTTTTCATCCACCGTAGCTCAGGCATGATTCCCTACAGAGATTGTGAAACACTTTCTGAAAATACTTCACAATGTAATGGATACTACCAGTCGTATGAAACGTAATGACCCATTGTTGCAATGTAGTAGGAAATACTTGTGCACATGATCTTTGCTCCAAAGCAACCCTGAGGGCTACGGAGGATTTACACGTGCTGATATATTTTGCAGTTGTATAAAGCGTGAACTAGATTCTACAAGCTTAGGGAGTGCAATATAAGAGTTGTGTTCATTTACTAGAGAATCTAAAAGCATTTAGCTAAATTGTATATGCTAGCCAACATTTAACGTAGATCGAATAATGCAAAACATTTAACAATGAATCATTCTAGAACTGTTACCGAAAGTAGCCATATTGTGACAACTGGAATGTCAACAAACATGACTGGTAAGCTTTAGGTACATTTTTCACTGTATTAGCAGACAGCACCTTGCTACCAGGTTCGTTGACATAACAGTTTTAGAATGCCATTTGTGATGGACAGAGGAATATTCATGGCTCTTGATGGAGTAAATAATCTTCCAGGCATTTTTTCGGGGGGAAACGAGAACTTTGGTAATACCGTATTGGTATACAAGTTACAGAGTAGGTTCTGTGATTAAGCAGTCATGATGTTCCACCTGCTGGATTTTGAAATGACTGTAACTTGTGTTTCTATTGTTCTGATGGTGCCCATGGTATACGTTTTGTGTAATGTTTTCTTTTTGCAGAGTATCTTTACACTGTAATGGTGCAGGCGCCATTGCACTGCAGGTTTGCAGAGGATTTGCCTCCATATGCATTCCATTCTCCTACAGTGTCTTTATCTGGGGAATGAACTACGTGCTGCATGTTTTAACTGCATTGGTGTGGACGATTGTTTGTGAACTAGCTTGTCTCAAAGGTGTGGCGGTCCTTTTGAAGATGCTTTTTTATAATGTCTTCAATCCTCTTTTTGTGTCTACTTCATGTCGGTGTTTGAGGGGGTTGTAGCATTTTTATTCTATTTCACCTTTAAGCTCATAAAATGCTCTGAATGTCATTGGTATTGTTGGAGTTCTAGAGGTGGGGCAGCAGTCAGCAAGTCTTAGTTGTGAAAGATTGCGTCCTGCGTTTCTCCTTTTGACTGCTTTTTTGAGATGTATGCCTTCCAAGTTGGCAGATAAGGTTCTGGCGGTTGTGTTGGCTCTCTGATCAAACCAGATAAACTGTGTGGATGGCCACTGCATTTGCAAATATCCGAATGTTGGTGGTTTATAAATTAGCAAGGGGCTCACTTATGTAAAGTTATTGACTTTACGTTGGAGTAGAAGACTTAATTCACAATCTGATGTTAGTGGAATCACCTTTACAATGGATTGCATTCCCCCACAGATTCCTCATCTTGATGTCTATCTATCAAGATGAAGAATCTGTGGGAGAAGAAAACAGAGAAACAACATTACTGTTAAGTAATTTATCTTATTGTGATGTGGTCATTATGAATATTATGTGGTCTTTATGAATGAATGCGATTTCTCCTCCCCCCTTTCCTCTGCAGTTTGCCTCAATCTTGAAATTTGGTGGGAATGATTAATGCTTCATGTACTCTATGTAATCTTTGGCTAGCTATTTTTCACTTATGAAATGGTGGTTGATGTGGTCTTCTTGAAGGAATTATTTTCAGGTAAACTTGATATGATCCTTCTATGCTTTGAGATTAAACAGGCATTTAGGAGCATGCAGTTTAATTTTCTGCAATTTTTATTTTTTGATTTTGACTTTTTGCAGTGGCATAGCCACCCAAGAAGAAGCAGAAAATCTGATTTGCATGGCAACTGGAAATGCAGGTACATGGATTTGTTGAACTTCCATTTCACCTTTTGCAAGCTTGGAAACATGCTGCATTAATGAGGGGTCAAGGGCAATTACTTTTAATGTATTTCCTTTGTAGTACCCAGCTGCAGCCCCTGGTACATATGTGACCTCTGTACGCTTTCCTTCTCCTTATATGTGTCACTCTCAAGCGGTGACATCTCTGGTTTCAAGCAGCAGCCCCAACAAAAACCTAAATGTCCCCTGCTGTCCTCCCTGGCAGCACCAGAATGCGAAGCAGGGGTGGCTCAATTAATTTGCATTATTTTTTGGTTTATCCCATCAACACTTGCCGCCTCCTCGCTCTAGACATGGAGCTCAGTCTGAGGCCTGCAGAGAGGCGCATGCCCCGTCTATTTTCCATCTCTCTGATGGCTATTCCACCATGCTTCCAACCACTCGACCTTACACCATTCACCACCAACTGTAACCCCACTTTGTCTCTCTGCCACCTACTGTTCCTCATCTCATGCTACCCAAACCCATTCTGCCTTTCCCCACACATCTATTCCCCCTCTTTGCCACCCCAACACCCATGCTATTTTACCCCCACCCACCCTACTTCACCTGAATTTACCACCGTGTTCTCTACTACCACCACCTCCACCACCAATTGCACACCATCATCAGCCGAATATGCTGCCCCCACTACCCACCCACTATGGCCCAGCCCCATTCCTTCAAACACTTCTCCCTTGCAAACACGTTTGGAATTGATTGCAAGTATTTACTGCATTCTTACCTTTAAATGTAAACTGTAATAAACGGCAAACACCAAAACTATTCACACAGCTTTTTATGCTGTTTTCAATTCTGATATCCTGTCAATTCTTGTCCGGTTTGATTTTAAATCATTGTTACACCTTTTATTGTGATTCAGCAATTTAGATGAGATTCTGCACTTGCTTGTTCTAGTTTCTCCTTGTTGTATACATTTGTGTAAATGTGCTTGGTGATCTATGGGAATTTCTTGTAGTGGCGGTGGAGAGTTGTTAATCTACCACCGCCATGAGTAGTTTCCTTGGTGATGTTTGCTAAGGTCCTGTTCTTTTTGGTTATGATGGAAATGGTTTTATTGGTGAAAGGAATCCATGGAATGTTTCCCTTCTCCCTAAGGGGACTAGACAGGTAAGCCTGCTAAGCATTACCCTCCCTATGGGACAGGGCAAGCGGAATCACACTGGGGTAGATTCCCCGTGCCCCACTCTGTGGAATGTCTTAGTAAAAATTTGATTCCACCTCTCATGTCTAAATATTCAATGTTTGTTGGTTTCATGAACAGAGTAAGAATGTACAAGGCCCCTTTAAGGTGGATGTTTTGATATATGACCTGTAATTGTTACTACCTTCCTGTGCGTAAAACCACCAATGGCGGCATCCCTTTCCTCACACTGAGGAACCCAAATACACCTGGGCACCAGCAGCACAAAAGACAGCAACAGAGCGAGAAATGCTAGCCTGCGTGAACGCACAGAAAAGGGAGAACCTCGCTCACAGGAAGCAGCAGAACGAAGTACCACAGTGACGTGGTGGATGCAGAGTTTGGAAAGCCTGCGGAACGCTGCTGCTGACTGTAACACAGAGAGCCTGTGAAGCATGAGTCAGCAAAGGTGAACCAGAAACAGCAGTGAGATGTCCAGCCGAAACAATGGCTTACGCCTGCCTGCCTGAAGCGGAGAAGCCACTGACAGAAACAAAGCTGTGCATACCGGCACTGGGTATGAGGCGTGGAGCTGCATCGGCCAGAGACACGAATGCCCTGGACGGACCCCACCGCAGTAGAAGGTACTCCACCTCATGTCAAAAGCGGGCACAGGGCAAAGGTTGCAAGACCACACCTCCCACAAAGGGGTGAAGAAACAGAGAAAATGAAGGCTGAGCAAGTCACAAGCCCACACAGGGCAACACGACCAAATATCCTACCAAGGGTTGAAGAAAGTGGAGAAAGCCATGAATCCACACTTGGCTGAGTAACCCAGAAGGGGGTGTGAGAAAGAAACTACCAAAAAGGCTGGGCTGGACCGGCCTGAAGCCCATGGTAGACTGAATAAAAGGGTGAGCAAAGCAACTACCACAGTGAGGATCAACAGCCCTGTATCCCATCCCGGGCTGAGAATCTGGTTACTCCTCATGGGGGGTGCGCAAAAAGACACAACCAGGGCCGCCCTGTAGCCTACATGAGGTGATCAATTCCAGAGCAGACTGCCTTGAAGCTGGGAGGCTGACATTCATCAGGAAGGCGACTTAAACCACAAGCTGGTGACCACTGAAGTTGCAGCTGCAAACTCAGAGCAGAAATGGTTCTAGTGAGCTAGCCCACTGGAGAGTTAAGTCCACCAGGTGGTCCAGGGACTCTTGAAGGCTCAGGATGGCTGGTCCCACCAGTTCAAGAGTTGAAGCACCACACAGGGCCTTGGCCGATCAGGTAGTTCAACAGAGCTTCACTGGGCCAAATGCAGGAAGGGATGCTGAGCCTCCTCGGTAACTTCTTTGAGTCTTCAGTCGGCTGTTCCTCTACACAGGATTCTTGGCTCCAACGGTTATTTGAAGAAATGGCTGCAGGAGTCCCCTTCGTATGCAGAATCTAGTCTAGAATCAAGTCCATGCCCACCAATGGTAAGCGGCTGCACCATTCGAACAACCAGTAGTTGTCCAATCGGGGACAACTGTTGGTTTCAGTCATGCCACACACCTAGACACACTGGCACCACAGATGTGGAGTGGGACCAGACAGTCCCACCCACTTCCTGGGCCAAGCATACACAGGCATCACTAGCCTGTGAAAGTAGCAGCTTTTCTGGGCAAGTGGAAGACCTTATATGGGATGTCCTGATCTGGCAAGGCAATCTGGCAAGGGTAAGCTGCGGAGTATTAGTTTGTTTTTCGAAACTCGAAAATGGGCGTCGACACAGGGCGTGCCAGTAATACTATCCCTAGTGTGACGTCCACTGTACCCATGATTCCTCACGCGTGTAGGACCCTCAGATTGTTTTTTTCCGCCATACTTGTTGGAAGCATTTCCTGGCTTTCAGCCATATTTTGCTAAATATCATAGTATTCCCCGTTTCTTCAACTCCCACGTCGAGACATCGAAAATCGACGCTGGCCTGGAGAAGAAACAACCGTTGAGAGCTGCATGACGGACTTTGGGCCTCGGAAGGCCTCTGGCCTCCGCCCGGGCCTTGGAAGGCCTCTGGCCTCGGCCCTGCAAGTAGGGAGGGTGGGGGGTGGAAACATACTCTGCACTCTTATTTTTCCTACACACACTAGCCCGCTGCACAGGGTGCGTATGGAGGGTACCCCTTTCAAATTTTGCCCCAAGTGCAACTGCAAGTATCCTTGGGTTGACAAACACGCCACCTGTAACCTCTGCTTGCCGAGGGACCACCCTGAGGCGAACTGTAGAGCGTGTAGCCGGTTCAAGGCTAAGACACTAAAGGACCGCTCGACCAAACGTTGGGCCCACCACGACAGGCAACTCGAGGCCATGGAAGCGGAGGGCAGCTTCAGTGATGGCAGTGATGCCGTACTTTCAGACGGCGAGGGCAAGGAGGCGTCAAGACGCCCAAGCGCAAGTCCCCGACCTCTGAAGACTGTCCAGCAGGGCAGTTATGGGGAGCACACCCGGCGACACGAGCGCTACCCACACCACTTCCACACCTAAACACTCGAAGTCCAACCGAGACTCGACGCGCGTGTCGAGTTCTCGGAAAGAGGCACGCAAAGAGCAGTCCACCGAATCGGTGTCCCCTGGGCGTTCTCGGTCAAGATCGCCACACGACACCAGGCAACCGTCCACAGTTGCCAAAGATGCCTCACTCACCAAAGTCATGGAGGTATGCTCGTCCGAAGATGAAACCGACTGCCAGCCCCAGGCTGCACACTAGGAGTCGGCTCCGGCAGACCGTTCGGCGGCTGCTTCCGAATCCCGACGTCCTCACTCAAAGGAAAGGGACACTACCCCCGAATCTCAACGGCAGGCGTCGAAAAGCACAGGGAAACACTCTTCCACTCACGGGGAAGGGGGTAAACAGCAGAAGAAACCATATCACCCTTCTTCTGCACCACAGTTACATAAAGACAGTTCTAAGTCTTCAGATAAGCATCTAGCCAAGACCCCTGTACAGGCCTATAGGTCCAGTCAAGTTATAGAAGGGGAACCCTCTCAAGAAAGGGTCATTCCCAGCTCCAGGAAATGGACCAGTGAGGATATAGACAGGGTTATGACTAGAATGTCCTCCCTAGGAGACTTCTACTCCAAGAACCCAGAACACTTCCTCACCTATACACCTGACGGTGCTACTCCTTCAGGATCTAGGGACCCGCAGCCCCCTGATAAGAAACCTTGGTTTGAGACTCCAACGCAAGGTCTGTCTTCAGACCCTTTTTACATTCAGCCTTACACCCAGTATAGTGAGGATCCACTACAGGATGAGGATCCAGACTTGGTAACGTTGGACGACCAAACTGGGGTGGACTATTATGGGGACGACGAGGACCAAGATGAGGAGGAAGATGACCCAGAAGTCTACAGAATGGCCTCCCCTGTAATCAAAGAACCTCAAGTTACCGACTCTCCAGTCGACAACCAGCCCCTCCTAAATGAGGTCTTGACTAGAGCGGCAGAGCACTTCCGCATAGACACTCAGGGAGCACAGGAGGAGAGGGACTTTGCTGAGGAACTAGTGGGAGAAACCCATTGCCCAAGCCATTCCAATTCTCAAGTCCATCCAATGGAGAATTGACCCTTCCCTTCTCACTCCTAACCTCACCAGGGCAGTAAACCCCAGAATCGAGAAATTGTTCAGGGCCGCCCAATCAGACCCGCTTTACATAAGGGGTCAACTGAAGCCTGACTCCCTGGTAGTTACTAACACCCGAAAGAGGGCGGGGACACCTCTATCATCATCTGAGGCCCCCCCTGACGAGGAGAGCAAATTTATGGGTTGGGAAGAAAGGTAGCCTCCACTTCCGCTTACCAGGCAAGGATTGCCAACTCCACCACTCTGCTGCCTAGTTACAACTGCCACCAGTGGGATCAGGTAGCTGCTCTCATTGACTCCGCACCGGAACCATTAAAGGGCCAGTTGGCGTCAGAGGGGATAGCCGTGTCCGGTTGCATCCTTAAGGCACCTTTGATGTTGCGGATAACGCGGGCAGGCTAATAGTAGAGAGCACTGTCATTAAGAGGCATGCTTGGTTAAGACAGTCAGGGTTTAAACCCGAGACGCAAGCATCCTTAATCGACATGCCGGTGAAACCTAATCTACTGTTTGGCAAAGCGGTAGAGGACGCATTAAAGACTGCCAAAGACGAGTGTGATGCTCCGAAAATCCCTGGGACTATTGACCAACAAGCCCCCTAATCAAAGAGGCAATGGTAATTTTCGTCGCCCACGCGGCCAAAATTCACAAAGGGCTCCAATTATACACAGGGGCAGGGTACATCATGGGGTAACAACCAGCAGACTAACCAAAGTTACGGCAGAGGAAACAAGAGGGGCCGTGGTAAGGGTAGAGGCAGCCCCAGCAGAGGTGGCACGCCTCCCACAAAACAGTGACGCTGCGCTCAGGGTCCCTTCACACGCATCCCCAGTAGGGGGACGCATTTCCAACTTCACCCAAGCTTTGGAAGAGATCACATCAGACAAATGGGTGCTGTCCACAGTGTCCGGAAGGATACTGCATACAACTGCTCGAGCGTCCCAAAAACCACCCTCCACATCAAAAGATGCATTCCTTGGACCACCAAAAGATCCTCCTCGAGGAGATCGTCAATCTTCTAGCAAAGGACGCGATAGAACTCGTCCCGGGCAACCAGGTAAACAAGGGTATTTATTCAACTTACTTTTTTGTGCCAAAAAAAAGATTTGACAATGCGCCCAGTATTAGACTTACGCCCTGCAAACAAGTATGTCAAGCCCCAAAGGTTTCGCATGACTACTCCCCAAGAGGTAATCCCCCCCTCCTAAAAAAACGTGGATTACATGGCAACATTGGATATGAAAGATGCCTATTTTCATATTTCCATGTTCCCAGCGCACAGAAGATTCTTGCGTTTCAAGGTGGACAGTCAGCACTACCAGTTCAAGGTACTGCCCTTTGGCATAGCCTCGGCTCCAAGGGTATTCACCAAGGTACTGGCGGTGGCGGCGGCGCACCTGCGCAGGGAGGCAATTCCGGTACACCCTTACCTGGACGACCCCAGTAATTTGCAGGTCAAAGATTCAAAGCACGATCGACCTCTTCGAATTGGGTTTCTCCATAAACGAGAAAATATCAAGTCTGGTGCCAAGCACCTCCAAACAGTTCTTAGGAGCTGTCTTACACTCAAGAGGGGTTGGCCTTTCCATCAGAGGAAAGAATTCGGAATCTACTACTGCAAATTCCTTTTTACCAACCCGGTCGCCAGATAAGGGTGCGCAAAGCGATGCGTTTGCTAGGCATGATGGCGTCGTGCATTTACCTGGTGCCCCACGCGCGCCTGCGATCCATGCAAGAATGGTTGACGAAACAGTGTTCTCAGGCAAGTGGTCAGTGGGACGATCTAGTGGTCGTTTCGCCAACACTTGTACAAATTCTTCACTGGTGGACAAGAGAGAACCTGTCAAGGGGGAAACCCTTTTACGATCCAGAAGTACAGGCTGTAGTCACTACAGACGCATCCCTGTAATGGTGGGGAGCACAACTCCTCCACCACACAGCTCCGGGTCTCTGGTCTCAAACAGTAGCCAAGAATCATATCAATCTGCTAGAGCTTTTGGCAGTATTCAGAGCGCTTCAGCCGTTCGAGCCCCCCTGTTGAACCTGTCAGTGCAGATCCTGACAGACAGCACAACAGCAATGTTTTACATAAACAAACAGGGAGGGACTCGTTCGCCAAACCTGTCCAAGCTTGCCCAGAAAATTTGGAAATGGGCACTCGGACGGAACATTTACCTGTCATCTCAACATGTTCCAGGGGATCTCAATTCGCTAGCAGACGCTTCGAGCAGAGATCCCCTCCCAAGAGAACACGAATGGTGTCTACTCAGAGAAGTCGTAGAAGACATCTTCTCACAGTGGGGTTTCCCCACTATAGACCTATTCGCCACAAGAGAAAACAGGCAATGCCCAGGATTCGCATCCAGGTTCCCCCAGCCAGACTCCAAGGGGGAACGCCCTGTGGATGAACTGGTCAGGGATGTTTGCCTACGCTTTTCCACCAACCCCTCTCATGAGGAAGGTGGTCAACAAGATGCACAGGGAATCGATGACGCTCATCCTAGTTGCTCCCATGTGGGCGAGGCAACCGTGGTTCCCACACCTATGCAGACTAGCAGTGTGCGAACCCATCAGACTCCCATGCTAGCACACCCTACTCTCCCAGCAACAAGGTCAAACAGTGCATCCTCAACCCAGCTCAATGAACCTGGCAGCATGGCCCTGAAGTCATAGAGTTTGGACATCTCAACTTACCACAGAGATGTATGGACATCCTAAAGGAATCTAGGAAATCTAACACGAGGCACTGTTACTTTGATAAATGGAAAATATTTGTTATCTGGTGCCAGAATAAACAAATCAACCCAGTTGATTGCACTCCTTCCAATATTGTCACATACATGCTCCACCTGCTGGATGCAGGGCTGGTATTTAACTCACTCAAGGTACACCTGGCCGCGCTGTCAGCCTACACCACTTCCCACAACAAGGTTTCGTGGTGGAAGGTACCAGTGGTTAAAGTCTTCATGGAAGGGGTAAAGAGACTCCACCCTCCAATTTCAAACCAACCACCTGGTTGGGGCCTTAATGTGGTGCTTGCTAAGCTCATGGGCCCACCCTTTAAACCCATGCATAAAGCCAGTCTCAAACACCTGAGCTATAAAACTGCGTTCTTAGTAGCCATTAAATCCATAAGAAGGGTCAGTGAAATTTAGGCTCTGTCAGTGCAGGATCCTTGCTTTACTGTTCATAAGGATAAACTGGTTCTATGAACACACCCTAGGTTCTCACCTAAGTTAATTTCTAAATTCCACGTTAACCAGTCCATCGAGCTTCCGGCCTTCTTCCAAGAACCCAAAAGCTCTGCTGAGGTGAAACTACACACTCTAGATGTGCGAAGAGCGGTCCTCTACTATGTAGACAAGACCAGACCGCTAATGAAAACAGACCAACTTTTTGTCTCCGTAGCTACAGGCAGAGAAGGAGATTGCGTCTCTAAAGGTGCCATCTCCAAATGGATAGTCAATTGTATCCAATTATGTTACTCCCTTTCTGAAAAGACTCTGCCTTTTACGCCAGGAGCCCACTCTACAAGTGGCATTGGGACCACTGTGGCTTTCATTGCAAATGTACCCCTTGACACCATTTGCAAAGCAGCTACATGGAGCTCTATTCACACTTTTTCTCATCACTACTGCATCGACACTCATTCCAAGACAGATACTCAAGTGGGACAAGAGGTTCTAAGACATCTATTTGCTCATGACCCTTCTCACATCCCACCTCCTTCTTCTAGCACTGCTCGCTAATGTATGCACAGCATGTGATCTAAGCAGATTCCACAAGCCTCGGAAGGGATACATTACTCACCGTAATCGTATTTCTGATGCTTGTATCTGCTTAGATTCACATGCGACCCGCCCTTCCTCCCCTCTGAAAGAAGGCGCATGGATGCTTGTAGTCTTATCTTTCTATCTATCTGCTTGGATAATCTGTACTCGCGCTACTCCTCATGCTACCTCATGTCAGAAACAATACATTTGAGGGGATTGGGTCCTCCTCCGTATTCCATAGCTATGACAGGTAATATCCACAGCTGTGCTGCTTCGGAAAATCGTCTGCGTCCTGCGTCGATGACGTCGATGCGCCGTCCCCGAGGACCGCCTCCGACGTCACCCGATGTGATAAGTAGGACGCACGACACCCATAGCCTCAGTTCCGTTTTTTCCGCGAACGTGTTTGCTTTGTGAATCTCGGTACGCCTCGACTCGGAGTTTGCTGTTTTCAATTCTCGGTTCGTTGAATCTGTTCGGTTTGTTGTGGAGACCTGCTCGTGACGATGTCTTCTTAGTCTTCAAACCCCCGTCCGGGCTTCAAGAAATGCAGGGACTGTGGGTCCAAGATGTCGGTCACGGACTCGCACGACGCCTGCCTCTGGTGCCTCAGGGAGGCCCACGATATGGACGACTGTCGACTCCTCACGGCAAAGGCCTTGCGGGAACGCAAGAAGAAGCTGTCGGTAGGCCGGGTGTCTAAGCCCCGAAAGTCGAGGTCTGCAGGGCTTTCGACGGATGACTCGAGGGGCGACTCTCCGCGTTATCGTCGGAAGTCCAGTGGGTCTCCTTCCAGGAGTCGGTCTCGCCACTCCTCCGCCTCTTCGAGGCATTCCCGGAAGCACCGGCATAGGTCGCCTTCCCCATCCTCTTCCGAGGACTCCGCCCGTAGGCGGGTCGCTTATCCCTCCATGCAAGCGACACCGGAGGAATGGGCTTCCTTCGGGAATCAGATGCTAGCGATTCTTGAATCGCAGGGCACCGGTCAGTCCGCGCCTCCGAGTGGGGTCGGTCGGCACTGGTCGAAAGACACTGCTCGTACGCCTTCGGGCTCGGGTGGTCGGCACGGCTCGCGGGAGAGGTCCTGCTCGGACAAGGGTAGCCATTCTGGCCATGCCCGTTCCAGGTCCCGGTCCTCAACGCGCTAGAGACAGCGTAATCATGTGCCGTCTTCGAAGAAGACGTCGACGATTTCTCTCGAGGCTCCGCCTCCGAGGGGGTCGTCGGCGCCTAGGTCATCCAGAGACACGCTCGGAGCTCCGGCTTCGAGGCCTGTGCCGACGCCGCCGATGCTGGCGGTGCTGCAGCTGACGTCGACGCCGATTCGCTAGACGCCTTTTCTGTCGACGCCGGCGCCGACTCGTTCGGCGCCCTCGACGCCTTTCGAGGCGGTGGTGTCGGAGGGGCCCCGTGGCACGGGGTTTTCCCCTAGAAAGGCTCTGGCTAAGGTCAGGCACTGCTTTGGTCCTCAGAGGTCTTCCTCTCCCCGCCTGGAGTACATTTCAGAAGGTGATGAAGGCTCTGATGGCGGCTTGATTCCGGTTTCGGTTCTGGAGGAACTTATCTCGGGCCATAGTCAGTTTGATGACCTGCGGCAGTCGCTGCATGATGCCAGTGGACTGGACACCTCTCCGGAGGTGGAGTTTTGTAGGCCGGAGCCTGGTACTCATGCCGATTCTTCATATCGGCGCCTTATGTCTCGGGTCACCGAGTACTTGGGTTAGTCAACTCCCCCAGAGGAGTTCGTTCAGGATGATCTCACGGACATCCTTGATCTCGGTCCACCCACTGACCCGGTTTTGCCTTTTCATATGGCTCTGCAGAGAAGGGTGGCGGCGGCTTGGACTGCTCCGGAGAGTCTCCTGGCAGTGGGCAAGTCTTTGTCGCGAAAATACCATCCAGCCAGTAGCGACCCCTGCTACTTGTCTAGGCACCCCACCCCGGAGAGTTTGGTGGTGCAGGCGGCTACAGCCCCGGCAAAGCAGGCGTCGTATCCTACCATCCCTCCGGATAGGGACGACAAACGTTTTGACGGCTGGGCGAAGAAAGTGTTTTCTTCGGGGGGTATGGCGCTTCGGGCGGCCAACTCCATATGTGCCTTGTCTCGTTTCACACACACACTCTGTGGAACTGTGCTGCATTAGCGGCTGATCATATTCCCGAAGGGGACGAACAGGATGGTTTCCTTGCTATGGTTCAGGATGGCAAGGATGCCATGTGTGAGGCCGTTCAGTCGGGTTTGGACTTGGCGGATTGTGTCAGCCGGTCCATGGCAGCGAGCACCGTAATGCGCAGGTTTGCGTGGTTGCGGAAGTCTGTGTTTGCTCCTGATGTGCAGTCCCGGCTCCTCAACATGCCCTTTGACGGTGAACACCTTTTTGGCAGCAAGGCTGACGAGAGCCTTGAGAGGTTGCAGACCTCCAAAGCTGCAGCGAAGTCGTTGGGCGCTGCAGTTTGCCAACCTCCGCCTTTTCGTCCTAGGGGACAGCAATGGAGGGGAGGTTCCTTTCGCTATTACTCGTACTTCAATAAAGCGAGGGGAGCTAGCAGTCAAAGAGGCCATCGTAAGAGTGCCAGAGGTGGAAATAAAGGTACTCGAGGTGCCAAGGCCGCTCGGGCAGTTGCCTCTTTACCCTCAGGCAACGCCGCAGCCGCTACCACTCAGTCATGAGGCCAGGTCCCATGGTTCGCCGTTTGGGGGAAGGCTGGCGCAGCATCTTGTAGAGTGGCAAGCCATTACTTCGGATGTGTGGGTTCTGGAGATCATAACCCACGGCTACTGTCTTCCTTTTCGGCAGAGGCCTCACGACAATCCACCAGGGAACCTCTCTTTGAAGAGTCCGGATCCGCTCCTTGCGCAGGAAATTCAAGCCCTGCTGGAGAAAGGCGCCATAGAACTGGTGCCTGTAGCGGAGAGGAACAAGGGATGGTATTCCCCTTATTTTTTGATTTCAAAGAAAGACGGGGGATTGAGACCCATCATGGACTTGGGCGGTTTGAACTAACTCCTCAGGAAGAACAAGTTCAAGATGGTTACTCTTTCTCAAGTCCTCCAGGCCCTTCAACTTCAGGACTGGTTGGTGTCTCTCGACCTCAAGGACACTTATTTTCATGTGCCGATCCATCCAAAGCACAAGAAGTACCTGAGGTTAGCGGTTGGCGACTCACACTTTCAGTTTCGGGTCCTGCCGTTCGGATTGACCTCCTTCCCGAGGGTCTTCACCAAGCTCATGGTAGTGGTGGCAGTGCATCTCAGGAAAGGGGGGATTCACGTCTACCCCTACCTCGACTATTGGTTTATCAGGGCACGCTCTCCCAAGCAAGTCCTGGATCATCTGTCCGTCGCCTGCCACTCCTTCCACAAGCTGGGCTTCTCCCTCAACTTAAAGAAGTCCCACTTGACGCCAACTTAAAGGCTTCAGTACATCGGAGCAGTGCTCGACATGTCCCTGGGGCAGTGTTTTCCTCCCCAGGTGAGGGCTCATCACATTCAGCAGATGGTGCACAAGTTTCAGCATGCCCAGAGTCTCCCAGCGTTTGAGTTCTTGAGATTGCTCGGCCTCATGGCATCCTGCATTCTTCTGGTGCCAGAGGCCAGGTTGCGGATGAGATCTTTGCAATGGGCACTCAAGCTCCAGTGCTCTCAGTCCTCCGGCAGGATGTCGGACCCTGTTCAGGTGCCATCTTCGGTCACCCAGGACCTTCTGTGGTGGGACGTCGAAGGCAATCTGATGAAGGGGGCTCCATTTTGGCTACCCTGGCCGGAGGTGACGATCGTGATGGACGCATCCCTCACGGGATGGGGAGCTCATGCCAACGAGTTGACAGTCAGCGGTCGTTGGTCTCCGTCGGTGTCCAGACTCCATATCAATCTGTTGGAGCTGAGGGCCGTCAGCCTTGCCCTGAAGGCTTTTCTGCCAACTGTACGAGGAAGGAATGTCCTGATCCTGACAGACAACACAGTGGCCATGCACTACCTCAACAAAAAGGGCGGGGGGGCAGGGTCACTTCCTCTGTTCAGGGAGGCGATGCAGCTCTGGTTCTGGACACTCCAGCAGGAAGTTTGTATCTCGGCGGTTCATCTGGCCGGAGACTAAAACGAGACGGTGGACGCTCTGAGCAGGCAGAGCGCGATCTCTCACGAGTGGGAGTTGGCTCAGGAGATTCTCCTGGAGATCTTCGCCCTTTGAGGGACCCCTCAAGTGGATCTCTTTGCCTCCATTGTCAACCGGAAGTGCGAAAGGTTCTGCTGGCGCGAATTTCCTCCAAGTGGAGCCTTAGGAGACGCGTTCGTGGGGGAGTGGTCATTCCCACTGCTGTACGCGTTTCCTCCAGTCCCCGTCATCCGGCAAGTGCTGCGGAGGTTACGAAGGTTCGGTTCCCGGATGATCCTCATTGCTCTGGCATGGGCCCAGAGGACGTGGTACCCGGACCTTCTCGACTTGTCCATCTGCCCTCCGCGTCATCTTCCCTACCGAGACGATCTGCTTTCACGGGAGGGGGGTCAGGTTCTCCATCCAGAGGTCAGATCCCTCAACCTTCACGCTTGGTTTCTGAAAGGTTGAGGTATAAGGATTGGGACCTCCCTGAAGACGTGATCGAGGTGTTGCTTTCGGCCAGAAAGCCCGCAACAAAGTCCCTGTGCCGTTGGAGAAAGTTAAGAATGTGGATCCGTTTTCATGTGACATTCCTGTGGTTCTGTCTTTTTTGCTTTCTTTAGCCTACAGGGGCTTGCAAGTGGGTACTGTTAAAGGTTACCTGGCGGGGCTGTCCATATTCTGAAGAGTGTTCTTATTTTAAAATCCCTTTAAATTCTCAGTTTCTAAAAGGGCTCACTAATGTGTTCCCTCCGTCACCTTTCCAGGTGCCCGGTTGGGATTTGAACCTTGTCCTCAAGTTTCTGATGGGTGCTCCGTTTGAGCCTTTGCATTCATGCCCTTTGAGACTGTTAACTCTTAAAACTGTATTTCGAGGGGATTGGGTCCTCCGACGTATTCCATATCTATAACAAGTTACTTTCTTACCTGGTAACGTTCTTTCGATGGGATGGTCCGACGACGTATTCCATATCGCTCCCGCCCTGCCTTCCCCGCTGCAGAATTTCTTTTGCGATTGCAGCTTACGTTCCGCAAGGCTTTGTGTCTGACTGGCAGTTGACTAGTGTCACACGTTCTGGGGGAAAAAACTACAACTGAGGCTACGGGCGTCGTGCGTCCTACTTATCACATCGGATGACGTCGGACGTTGGAGGAGGCCCTCGACGACGGCGCATCGACGTCATCGACGCAGACGCCGAAAAAAGTTTCCGAAGCAGCACAGCTGTGGTGATTACATGTCATAGATATGGAATACGTCGTCGGACCATCCCATCGAAAGAACGTTACCAGGTAAGAAAGTAACTTGTTCTTTTGTTTGCGGTCACTTCCGCTCTCAGAGTGAGTGAGTTACAGGCACTTTCAGTTAAACCACCCTTCACTGTATATCATAGGGACAGGATTGTCCTTAGAGTTCGTCCTTCCTTTCTTCCGAAGGTGGTGTCGGAATTTAATTTAGGCCAGAAGGTTATTCTTCCGGCATTTTGTCCTCCTCCGCATCCTGGTAAGGAAGAAGAGAGGCTCCATAGGCTCGATCCTAGGAGAGCTTTAAGCTTTTATATTTCATGCATGTTCCGGGTCAGAGTGGATGATCAACTCTTCATTGGTTACGCTGGAAAGCGTTTGGGACAAGCTGTGACTAAGCAGACTTTGTCTCGCTGGATTATTCTGGCAATTTCTGAATGTTACCGCTTGGCGGGTAAGGACCCACCTGTCGGCTTGCGGGCCCATTCTACCAGGGGTATGGCTCCCTCTACTGCCCTACAGAGGGGTGTTCCTATTCGTAACATCTGTGATGCAGCCACCTGGGCTTCGGTCCATACTTTTGTACGTCACTACTCCGTTGATTCCATCCATGGGCAGGATCTGGCCTTTGGCAAGGCGGTCTTTTGCTCTGCAATTTGATTGGGCTTTCTAAATTTCTGTATTCTAAATTCTTTTCCCACCTCCTTGCATTGGTACTGCTTTGGGAGTCTGTCATAGATATGGAATACGTCGGAGGACCCAATCCCCTCGACGAACAAGTTACTCTCTTACCTGGCAACGTTCTTTCGATGGGATGGTCCGATGACGTATTCCATATCGCTCCCTCCCTGCCTTCCCCGATGAGAATTTCTTATGCGATTGCAGCTTACGTTTCCGCAAGGCTTTCTGTGGCCAGACTGGCAGAAGACGGGTGCCACACGTTCTGGGAAAAAACTACAACTGAGGCTACGGGCGTCGTACGTCCTACTTGTAACATCCAGTGACGTCAGCCGCCGGAGGAGGTCCTCGAGGGCGGCGTATCGACGCAGATGCCGAAAGATTTTCCGAAGCAGCACAGCTGTGGTGCTTACTGTCATAGATATGGAATACGTCGTCGGACCATCCCATCGAAAGAACGTTACCAGGTAAGAGAGTAACTTGTTCTTTGCAAGGAACAACAAACATTTCAACATATGCGTATTTGTCCCAACATTGACTTTTGTTCTGTGTTTTTTCATATGGTTTGTGAGAAAGTTGGACGATAAGTATCCATCGGTATGCTAGCATTCCATGTTGAAATCCATACAATGTAGGCTACATGAGCCATAGTTATACGATAGTTCTCTACTGAGTTTTTGCTTAGGGGTTTTGGATTTCTGATTTTAAACATTCTCCAGCATTGGATCTTTCATGGACTCACATGCTGTGAATATTTCCGAGTCGTCAGGCTGGGAAACCTCCGTAACTTTAAGTTAGCATTTTCCTATGGAAATCTTTGACACTTTAGTCCTTTTCGGGCGCTTTAGGCCCCACCAATAGGACGCCTGGTATAAATAGCCCCGCCCCGCGGCTTCCCTTCAGAATTCAACCGTCTCCAAACTGTTGGGATCACCTTGTGCTTCTTTGTGTTTTTGCACATGCGTTTTGTTCGTGGGCTAGGATGTCTGTAGCCCAGAAAAAGTCTCTTTCAGCTGTGTGCTACCTGCGGCATGAAGGTGTATGGAGGGGATTGTCATATGCACTGTCTTTACCCTCATCTCTCGACGGATACCTGCGAGTTATGTCGGGGGTTTTCACCAAAAACCTTGAAGGACCGGAATCAACGGCTTATATGTTGGCTTAATGAGGGCACGTACCCAGCTTCTGGGGTGGGTTCGGACCGGGAGAGCCAGTCTTCCGGAAGGGCAGAGAAATCTGCGGTGCATCACTGAGCTGTTTCGGCAGAACCCCCTGCTAAGAAGCATCGGGCCGCGGTGCCGGCGTCGGTGGTGGGGAGTGGCAGCAAGTCTTCGTCGAGGCCGCATCAGTTGAAGGGGGCGAGTGGCTTTTCGTTGTCAAAGCATGGTCAGCCAGATAAGTTCAAGAGGTCTGGTAGTAGGCCCGAGAAGTCTACGGTATCGGAGAAAGACCTGGAAAAGCCGAGGGAGTCTTGGTCGAAGCACTCGTCGTCCAGGGACCATCACAAGTCTTTGTCAAGCCGGGAGTCTTTGAAGCATCGTTCCAGGTCTTCCAAGAAATCCGGTTCTGGTAAAATCGAGGCCAGGGGACGTGGTTCCGTCGATAAGCTCGTCGACGGTTGTTCCTTCGTCGACGCTAGTGCTTGTCTACGGTCCCCTCGTCAACAGTGGTTTCATCAGCGCCGTCCACGACTGTGGCGGATAGTGGTCCGCTGCTGTTGTCGTCGCTGATGGAATCGGAAGGGTTGTTGACGATGGGTGGGGCGTGGCAGTCCGCCGCCTTTGAGTCAGTCGTTCCTGAAAATATTTTCCAGCAAGATCCTGCTACGCTGAGGAACAGGAGCCAGTGTTTGACCCGTTAGCCTGGAGTCTTCAGAGTGTGAGGCTTTTGTCAAGTGGGGAAGGGCCTGGGCTGCCCCTTTATCCATTGGTTAACCCGCAATCTCTGCTATCGCTGCAAGTACTGTCTACGCTTCAATCTTTGTTGGGGAGGCTGGATGCGAGGTTGCCTCCTCCTGTGAGTCCGGCGGTGCCGGTGGTCGAGGTATTGCCTGGTGAGTTGCCTAGGAAGTCTCCTATGGCACGGTTGCCCTTTCCGGTGGGGTTGGGTCGTCCACGGTCTCATCCTGAAGAAGGCGAGCTACCTGATTTGGATCCAGAGAGGGTTCCGCGGGACACCCTGTCTACTGCCTCGTCGACGCTGACAAGGGATGATGCATGGGACACGGACGTGGAGATGAAGCAGCCCTGTAGTCCGGCTCAGCCATCGCCTCAGGATGATATTTGGATGTTCCACGCCATGATGTCGAAAGTATGTCTGGAGTTTAGGCTGGCGCCTGAAGAGGAACGTAAGGACTGCTTCCTCTTCGACCCTATGGGGAAGGCGGTCTTCTCGTGCCGATACTCGACCATGTGTGGCAGGAGAGCCTGCACATGATGCGCCACCTGTTTTCAGAGTCTGCTGTGAAAGATCGCCTTGAAAAGAAATTCAAGGCTCCCGAGTCTACCCCTGGATGCCTGATGTCGCAGCCCACGCCAGAGTCTGTGGTGTCACCTCTATACAGTGAGTCCAGGAAGCAGGACGCTTTTGGTAAAAAGGTCTTAACGGTAGGGGCTACGACTGTGAAGGCTGCAAATTCCTTGGCGATTTTGGCCAGATATGATTGTGAAATGTGGCATCGGCTGGCCCCGATTCTGGAACATCTGCCGGAGCAAGACTGAAAGGAAGCAATGCTTTTGGTTCGAGAGGGGGAGGAGGCCTCCAACCACAGCATCAATATTGCTGTGGACCTGGCAGAGTCTGGTTTTAAACAGGTTAAAAATTGAGTAGTGCTCCGATGGCAGGCCTGGTTGAAGTGCACAGACTTTTGCCCGGCGGTCCAATATAAAGTCTTCGACATGCCCTGTGAAGGCGAACACTTGTTCGGTGAAAAGATTGATGAGGCCTTGAAAGGGATGAAAGAGGATACGGAAACCTCAAAATCCTTGGGTTCCTTACAAAGTGGTCTCTATTTTCGCTCCTTTCGAGCTTTCCGTGGAGCCTCGGGGAATGCCCGGTTTGCTTCCTCCAGAGATCAAGGATACGGGCATTCCAGCTACTCTTCTCAAGGATATCAGCGTTCTGTCTAGTCAGCGCAGAAGGGCCAGGACTTCCAAGCTCAGCGGAAGAAGGGTACGCAGTCCACGGTGTCCAAGTGGCGAGAAACTAAAACGCAATGACTGCCATATGGACAATCTGCTGGGGGGCAGGTTCGCTATCCACATCAACGATTGGCAGAAGATCACATCAGAGCACTGGATGCTAGACACAGTGCGTCTTGGCCACTCGTTGGAGTTCTGGCATCCTCCGGTTCCTATTCCGCCCAGACTATGGGCTGCAGCCGCATCTTCAGATTCTGCGTCAGGAGGTGGTGCTCATGCTTGAAAAAGGGGTGATAGAACCAGTTCCGGTTGCGGAGCGGGGCCAAGGGGTGTACTCCCGGTACTTTGTCGTGAAAAAGCCCAACAGAAAGTGGAGGCCTTTTCAAGATCTTCGGGCGTTGAACAAGACTCTGCAACGCCTGAAGTTCAAGATGCTCACCCTTCAAGGTGTCATCCGGTCGGTGCAGCCGGGCGAGTTCCTGGTGTCATTGGATCTGTAGGACACCTATTTTTACATCCCTATGCGGCAGAAGCACAGCAGGTTCCTGCGTTTTGTGGTCGTAGAGGAACACTATCAGTTTCGGGTCCTCCCGTTTGGCCTGAAGTCGTCCCCCAGGGCGTTCACAAAGTGTCTGGCCCCGGTGGCGGCCTACCTCACGAGGGAAGGTCATCATCTGTGTTAGGCAGAGTCATATGCAGTACCCTTTGGGAACACCGCACACAATTAAGACTACAAGTGACAGTACAAATTCACCTTTGGTACAAGCCTGTACTACACAGTAAAGTGGTAGCGATGGCTGAGCAGCCAGACTTATCTCAAGAGTAAAGTGAGCAGTATCAATAGTTACACAAAGGACTGCAATTACTATGGTTCAAACAAACACTGACTCAAGGTTTCTGAGTAAAAGAATATACATTTATTTACACATTTGTAATTATTCATTTGTATTAAGCACCAGACCCGAGGGTAAGAGGGCGCAGGAGCACACAAGATTATTCTCGGCTTAGTTACATCAGTTATAAAACATTTCACTATTAACAAGCAGTTGAAAAATTACAATATTAATACACTACACTACACCCAATAGATTCTGGACAAGTTGAGCTCAAAATGAAGTGTGAGCAAAATGGCACTCCAGTAAATTAAAAGGGAGGGAAAGACAAAGTTAGACAAAAGTTGAGCAGCACCAACAAGTAAGTAAGCAGGGCAATCTAGAAAAAGTAACTGCAGTGAGGAAATCAAATCAAAAGTCCTGGGCCAAAGTCAATGGACCAATGTCTTTGCAGAGGATCACACAGTTCAGAGTAGTTTGCGGTTAAGTCTTTGCCAAGAGTTCAGAACGAAGTTGGTCAGACTAAAAGTTCCTTTAAAGAATAGAGAAGGACAAGCCCTCGGATTGGCAAACGATTTCATGCACTTTTATCACGGTCAGACGGAAAGAACGACCGGATTTGAACAGTACCTTAAATGGAGAAGGCTGTAGCTGAGGCTGACGTTCCTGGCAGGTCCTGCAGGCTCATGGTTCCTGAAGCGACTGTCGGACTGGCACGAAGCAGGAAGACTGGAGGGTCCTGTACTGCTCAGGGAAGAAACCAGCAGCAGAGGAAAGCAATAAATAAAAGGTGCGCTCCTTAAAACCCAAGCAGGGTCTGGTCCTCCTGGCTATTCGGTTCACTGTAGCTGTGCACAGCAAATTCGACAGAGGGTGACCTGGCTTGCAGTTTGGCGAACTGGTTGGTCCCACCAACTCAAGGGAAGAAGATTACTTGCAGATCTTCCCTGTTGTCGAAGTTAGAAGATTCGGACCCGCAGCAGGGCTTCACCGGGAGGTTGTCGTGGTAGAGGTCCTCTTCTGTCAGTTACTCTTCGGTTCTCTCGATCCAGTGGCGACTCTGCCTTCTCAGTCCCAGAGACCTGCTTTTTATGCAGTTTTCCCCCATTCACACAGCCTGGCTGTCAATCACACAGCAGGCTGGCTGTCCCGGCAGGACAGTGTTGGGCAGAAACCCGTGCAGTTCCCTCTGGGACCACTGCAAAAGATGTAAGACTACAGGTGTTTGGCAGTAAACCCACTTGGTAGCAGTCTGAACCACACAGATTCACTTGGTAGCTGTGGCTGAGCAGTCAGACTTCCTTCAAGAAGAGTTAGGCAGTATACAGAGTATTCAGAATAGGTCAAAAGAACACAGTAGAACAAGTAAACACTGACCAGGGCTTGGTGTAAAAGAGATAATTTATTTAAAACAGCATCTAGAAAAACACACAGGCACTAATAGTAAGCAATTCAAAAACACGGTCACTAAAAGATATACACTCCCTTAGAAGAATATTAGACAAGTCTTGAGTAAAGCCCCACTTATTTTCAGACAGCGGTGAGCGCTTAACGCAGATGGCACTCTACAAATTCGTTTTAAAAGGGAGGGAAAAGCAGAGAATAAATTGAAATAGGTCCCAACACTTTTACAAGAACACACCAAGGGAGGAAGGCAAAGTAAAACCGTGAGTTCAGAAGGCCGGATCCACTTTAAGGTGATCAAAACTAAATGTGTCCAAGGTCACACGGTTGCAGCGCACAAAAGTCTTGAAAAGGTTCAAAAAGAGTTGGACCAAAGAAAGGGACCAGTTAGGTCAAGGCGGCCAGCCCAGTCCAGAAGGTTAAGGGGTTATTATTACCTTGTAGCAATCTTTAGACAGGGAGGCCTGGCGGACACGGTACCTTAAAGTGGTGAGAATACTCCAGCGAGTGCAGTTCCTGGCAGCGGATGCAAGTCGGTGCTTCGTCCGGGGGAAGAGAGGATCTCGTCGGAGAGGAAGACAGGAGTCCGTTGCACTGCCAGGGAAGAAACCAGCCGCGGAGTTCTCCGGTAAAAGGAGCGGTTCTTTTATTCGCGGTCCAGTGGTAAGTGGCTATCCGGTTGCTGGGGTGCTTGGCACGGGCAATTCGACCACAAGACGGTATGGGGTGCGAAGAGAAGAAGGTAAACTGGTTGTGCCCACCAGTCAGGGGAAGAAGCCTCTCCAGCCGGGAGATCTTCTCTGTCGTCGGGAAGTGGTGAGTCGGTTCCGCAGGGCTCCACCGGTGGTGTTGTCGTGGTAGATCGGCTCAGCTTCTCCCTCGTCGTATTCTCAAGTCCTGTGGTGACTTCTGAAGTTCCAGTCCCCAAAGCCCTGCTTTTATGCAGCACACCCCCATTCACTCAGCCTATGAACTATTGTGCTGTTTACATATATGGTTGTTCTGATGTTATATCTTTTTATTATTATTTTCTGTTTGGAGAACATACATTTTAGTGTCTCTCTGTAATTTGTAACATTTGTGTAGGTAAATCCAAGACACAGATGAATTTTCAAGAAAGTTTATACGGGAATGCTACGTCCTGATGAAGATGGACATCATCTGTAATTCAGCTAGATGTGTTTTCCATCGAAACTACCTGTTCTAAGGCGCCATGCTCACTATACTGTTTTTATGTATTTGTGGTTTATTTCGCATGTCACCTCAGTAGTTGACGTATAGCATCCCATGTTAGATTTTTTAGAGTATGGGTTTATTATTATTACTTTTGTGAAGATTCTTCAGTTTCTCGTTTTATGAAATATTTGAACTGCTACATCTGGAAACAACGATTTTTCTTCTCTGCCACTTTCACGATTCAATCCATCTTTGAATTAATTTCTAAACCATCCTGACTTTGTTCAGTTGACCAGGATTTTTCCTACCCGAGGGATTCCCTTCTCTCGAGTGGGTTTAATCCACCGACACTGACTTAGACCTATTTGGGGACGATGGTGATCATTCCCCAGCTTGTGATCTGGCAGCAAGCTCTTAGCAGTCCTATTGGGAAATTAGTATTTTCTTCACATTATGCACTTTATTCGTGCTGTATAGTTGTATGTTCTATATTTACATTTACTCTTATTCATGTATGAGCTCTGACTTATTTAATAATCATTTTAATGCTTCTAATTAAATAAAGGAAAACACATTTTTCATAAATGTTTTTGTGAATTATGTGCAGTGATCTGAGCAGTTTATAGAGGGACCGCTCCCGACTGCTGGTGGGATTCTGCTTCTTTCAGTAGACTTATTTACATATCCGCTGGCTTGATTTTTGTGCTTTGTTCCTGGTTGCTTCCCCTTTTGCCAGCGACGTAGGGGGTACCCATCTATTGCATTGTTGTTTTATGCAGCACACCCCCATTCACTCAGCCTAGCTGTCAATCAAACATGCTAAGTGGTGAGCCGGCCGGCTCACCACTTGGGCCAATCACACAAGAGTGCGACTTGAGTTACCAAGGTAACTCAGTCGAGGGTGCCTAAACCCCCTCCCACACCCCCTGTGGTACCCAGACAGAGTGGCACCACTTTTGGAGGCTTTTGTGGAGAAGCCCGCCAAAAAGTGGAACAAAGGGCTCGACTTGGGTTGGAGTCACAGAAGAGAACACAAACGCCATTTTAGAATCGAGTCCTGGCAAAAAATACCAACCGGCGAATTAATATTAAATAAATAAACCGGCGGTATGTTCGAGGCTATGAGAATTAAATAATTAAAGTTGGTAGCCTCGAACAATGGGAAAATCCCATAGGGATATATTCGCGGTCGAATATAAAAAGTAGTATCCACTGCCACCAGCCAAAACTCGATCAGGGGGGACGGAGATGTGCCCCCTCGACTAACAGACCCCGGGGCAATCGAATTGCCCCGACCAGTACGTCCACAATATGATGGTTTGTACTGGTTTCTGTTCATAATTTGGGACTAGTAAAGCCAATGGTGACTTTACATGCCCTGGGAGACAGTAGTCAGTCCCAGGGTATGGGGTCTATGGTGGGTGTCACTATGACACCCCTGGGTTACTGCACGGAAGGTGCTGTCTAACACACATAGGAAAAACACATGAGACCCTATGGAGTAAAGGATCCCATAGCCCATAAAACACATTAACAGTCAAAGGAACACCATAAATCATGTCCAAGTGTGGGAGAAAGAGTCTCACTCTTCGCAGGAGAAATAACAAACTCCAGACATCCAGCGAAGCTGCTGGGGGACTCAATAGGTTAGGAAATTCAGCCTAAGAAGAGAATTCTCCCTAACAGACCGTCACCACAGCAATCACACAGAGTACGACATGGGTCTCCAAGGAGACCCTGTGCAGGGAGTCCCAAACCCCTCCCTCACATCCTGTCCCCCTCAGACATTCAGGCACCTAAGGAGGGCTTCTGTGAATAAACCCAGCCGGAACCAAATTAAAGTAAATATGGTCCAGCGGGTTTAAGTTTGAGGCTACTAAGATAGCCTAAAACAATACCAGGGCTATTTAAAATAACCATGGTAGGAAAAATAGGGTATATACCACTGCCACCAGCAAAATCTTAATGAAAAGGGAACGAAATAATGTTCCACGAGAAACGGACAAAAAGGGATAACTATTAACCCTTTCCAGAACTCTATGCAAGATAGTTTGTACTGGGTCTGTGGCTTTAAAAAGACTAAAAGTCAATGGCAACTTTATATATTCTGGGAGACAGTAGTCAGTCCCAGAAAAATTGAGTTTAAAGTGGGAAGTCTGAAAAAGACAACCCTGTGTCACTGTACTGAAGGTGCTGTGTAACGCACAGTAAAAAGATGATGCCTATGGCGTAGGTGAGGCTCCACAGTCTATGAACACAAAAATGTTAAACACACAGCAAAACACATGTAAGAGTGGGAAAAAGGTTCACACTCTTACCAGGTGAAACAAAAAAAAATCCGAGAAATCCAGCAAAGCTGGTGAGGGACTCAGTAGGTAAAGGAAATTAGCCATTCTGGAGAATTTTCCGTAACAATCTGTACCCCTACCTGGACGATTGGTTGGTGAGGGGTTGGCGCAAGGAAGGGCACAAGAGTCTCTCATGGCAACCATGCGGCTGTTGCAACGGCTGGGATTTGCCGTCAACTTCTAAAAATCATATTTGACCCCATCCAGATAGTTGGTGTTTCTCTGGGTGCAGTTTCTTACCCGGCAAAATCTGGTGAGGCCTTCCAGTGAGCGTGTGGACAAGTTGCAGGCCAAGGCAAGCGAGTGGAAAAGGGGGACGGTGGTTTCGGTCCAAGGTTACATGTCGCTGTTGTGGGCCATGGCATCGTGTATCCCTCTTCTTCCCAATTGCAGCCTGTTCATGAGGCTGGTGCAGGAGTTCCTCGCAGACTTATTGTCGCAGAGTCAGGGATTGTGGTCAGACAAGTTGGTGGTCGAAAAAAGCTTGGTGGACTCACTTCACTGGTGGACGGGCACGGTCAATCATGTAGGGGGCATGCCCTTGCTGGAGCCAGAGTTCCAGTTTACGATCGTAACAGACGCTTCCCAGGTGGGATGGGGGGGCACACCTCGACAGGTCACAGGTGCAGGGTCTATTGTTTCGGTGGAGTCTTTGTTACATATCAATGTGCTCGAGTTGAGGGCGGTGCACTTGGCCTTCAAGTCGTTTCGTCCAAGGATCGGCGTGGAGGGTCTTAATGAACAATACCACCAACATGTTCTATTTAAGGAAACTTGTGGGCACACATTCCAGAGTCCTGTCGAAGGAGGTGCAGGGCGTTTGGCATTGGGCTCTGGCTCAAGGGATCATCAGCATTGTCGCTTTCCATCTGTCCGGAGTTCTGAATGTTCAAGCGGACGCGCTCAGCAGGGACTTCAGTCAGCTGCACAAGTGGAGGCTGTAGGAGCAGCAGGTGACGCGGATCTTCTGGTGATGGGGGCATCCTCCGTTGGATCTGTTTGCTACGAAGGAAAACAAGTGGTGTCTGCAGTTCGCCAGCAGAGGGACTCATCCCGAGTCATTAGGGGACACGTTTTCGTTCCCGTGGACGGGCCTCCTCACGTATGCGTTTCCTCCCCTTGCCTTTCATTCGGAGGACCATCCAGTGGATTCGGAAGTACCAGTGTCGAGTGATTCTGGTGGCCACGTTCTGGCCCAGGCAGACATGGTTTTCAGATGTTCTTCATCTGGCGGTGGAGGAGCTGATTCGGTTCGGGGCGGATTCGGATCTCCTGTCTCAGGGCGACGGCGGAGTATGGCATCATGATCCGGTGTCTCTCAGAGTAGCAGCGTGGCTCCTGACTACTCTGAGTTCAGTCAGTTAGGTATACCCCGAGAGTGTTGCTGGATTTTGGAGGCAGCGAGGGCACCGTCCACGAATCAATGAGATTCTGTGAATGGTGTAAGGGTCAACCTGGGCTTGAGCCTTTGGATGTTTCTCCGGCGCAGGTTCTCCCGTACCTGTTACACCTGGCGGAAGGAGGCCTTGCATTGACATCCATTAAGGTACATTTGGCGGCGATTTCTAGGTTCACGTGAAAGCGCCATGCTGCACCTCTGTTCAGTGATCGCTTGGTGAAACATTTTCTGAAGGGGTTGTTTCCGATGTTTGCGCCGTGTGGAGCCTTAATGTGGTTCTTTCAGCTTGGATGAGACTTTCTTTTGAGCCCATGTCGATGGTTCCTTTGAAGTTCCTCTCATGGAAGGTGGCTTTTCTAGTAGCCATTACCTCGGTCAGGCGGTTGTCTTCATGGCACTGGATGGCAGATGCCAAGAAGCTGTGTGTTCTTACGGGTTAGTGGGTTGTCTAAAAGAATTGTGCATCATTGCCCCGGATATAATGTGTTTTCAGGGTTCAGCTGTAGAATGCCTAAGATATACTCTGCTACCTCCTTCCAAATACTGGATAAGCCTGGGAAGAGAAAGAGCATCTGCTCTAGGGTTCCCACTGCTTGTGGGACTTTACATCTCCAGCACGTTGGGCTGTCCATGATTGACTTTTTCTTTGTTTATTGGCTAATATATTAAGGCACAGATTCAGTATTTCTCCAGCATTGGATCTTTCATGGATTAACATGCTTGGAATATTCCCCGTCGTCAGACTGGGAACCCTCGGTACACTTATAAAGCCGTTTTTCATAGGAAAAAACGTTGACACTTTTGTGTCCTATCCACGTCGTTTTGGCTGCTTACGCATGCCCCAATAGGACGTAGCAGTATAAATGCCCAGCCCCCGCGGCTCCCTTCAGATTTCAACCGTCTTTCAAAGTAGTGGGATCACCTCGCGTCTTCTACTATTTTGACTAGGTTGTTCTTTGTGTTTTTCCTAATGTCTGGAAAAGCTCTTTTCCGCCCGTGCGCTACATGCGGGCTAAAGAAAGTGTATGAGGGGGATGTCCACATGGACTGTATATATTGTCTACACCCTCACCACTCGGCAGACAAGTGCGACATATGTAAGGGTTTCTCCCAGAAGACTCTTAAAGAACGAAGTCGGCGTTTGGTGGCCTGGTTGAACGACGGAGCGGGTGCGTACCTGCCTTCGGAGGTAGGCTCCACGCAGCGTGGCTTCGACAACAAAATCCTTGGGGGGGGGCGCCATTCAGCATCGGCTGAACCCCTGGTGAAAAAACCACAGCCTGCGGAGAAGTGGTCTTCGGAAAGCCATTCCGCAAGAGAATCGTCACTGAATAAAACCTCATCGTCGTCATTGTCGAAAAAGGAGAGGAAAGAGAAGTCGAAATCCTCCTCAGGTGATCATCATAGATCATCCTCGAGTCGAGAGTCTGAGAAACACAGGTCAAGTTCAAAAAAGGCGGGAACGCCTCCAGGAGCTACGCAGATACCACCGTCGTCGACGGGAGGACGGTTGTCCACTCCCTCACTACCTATGACGCAGTTGGTTTTGTCTGCCGTTATGCCGCAGGTGGTGGCTACGACGACGGCTGGCCCAAATTTAGCCTTGTCGATGGAGATCCCGCAGGAGGCCTGGCGGCCAGAAGTATACGACCCGGTTTTGCCGGAATCCTTGCTGCAGCAGGAGGCGGCCTTCTCTATATCCTCTGTGGGCGAAGAGTGTGAGCGGGTAGCTGGGCCTGCAGAGCTTGGGTTACAAGGGGTTAGCAAGCTGACTCTTTCCAGCGGGACAAATATCCCGGTTACTACCCCGCTACTTAACCCTCAGACTGTTCTATCAGTGGAGGTTCTATCCACGTTGCAGACCTTATTAAGGAAATTGGATGAGAAGTTACCTCAAGTGGAAGCTCCGACGATATCGAACGTCGACGAACCTGGTCCTTCCCATCGACCAGCTCCAACAGTGTCGACGGCAATACTGACCCGTGAGGGCCTCCCATGTACACGCCCGGAGGAAGGAGAGCTGCTGGACTCAGAATCAGACAGAAGGTCCATATCAGATATTTAGTTATCCCCCTCTAGGGATCCAACCTGGGAGTCAGAGGCGGAGTTCGAAGCCCCAAGGAGCCCAGCTCAACCGTCGTCCCCCGACATTGGGTCTTTCCAAGCCATGATGAGCAAGGCTTGTACTGAATTCAGATTGGCCCAGGAGGAGGAGAAAAAAAGACTGTTTTCTGTTCAACCATATGGGGAAGAGGAGGAGGTCGGTGTTCTCAGTGCCCATCCTGGATCATGTGTGGCAGGAGGGTTTACAGACGATGCGTCATCCCTTCTTGGAGCCTGCAATAAAAGGTAGGCTGGAGAAGAAATTTAAGGCTCCAGAATCCACTCCCAAATGTTTGTCGTCCCAACCAACCCCAGAGTCGGTGGTGTCAGTGGCTACGGCGAGAAAAGCAAGATCCCAGCACAAATGCACGACTCCTCCGGAGAACGAGGCCAGGACACAAGATGCCTTTGGCAAGAAGGTGTTGTCGGTGGGTGCAACGACGGTGAAGGCGGCCAACTCTCTGGCTATAATGGCCAGGTATGATAGAGATGTGGCACCCATACTAGAACATCTCCCAGAAGAACACAGGAAGGCGGCGATGTTACTCGTCTGAGAGGAGGAAGAGGACTCAAATCAATCTATAAACATCGCTGTGGACCTCGCAGAATCGGGATTTAAGCAAGTCAACAACGGGGTGGTTCTACGGAGACAGGCGTGGCTTAAATGCACCAACTTTAGACCTGAGGTACAATACAAGGTGCTGGATATGCCTTTTGAGGGAGACCTTCTGTTGGGCAAAAAAGTGTACGAGGCCTTGAAGGGCATGAAGGAGGACTCTGACACTGCACGTTCTTTGGGTGCCCGCTAGAGTGGGAGGAATTTTCGTTCTTTTCGCCCCTTTAGAGGAGCATCAGGGAACTCCCGATTCTCAACATCAAGGGACCGGGCGTTCAATAGACCGGCGTACTCCTCGCAGGGCTACAGGCGGGCTTCTCAGACCGTGAAAAGACGCCGAGACTACCAGGCCTCCAGGAAGAGGACGGGCTACTCCTCGTCGTCGAAAGATGAGCAGGCCAAAGACCAGCAATGACAGGCGTCAGAACGTCCTGGGGGCAGGGTATCGCATTGTGACGATGAATGGGAACAAATAACCACGGACCAGTGGGTGTTGGACACTGTAAGGTTCGGGCATTCCCTGCAATTCAAAAGCAACCCTCCGCATTTTCCACCAGCGTTTTCGGCTCAACCCCACCTGAGCGTGTTGAAACAGGAGGGTTGTGCTTATGCTACAAAAAGGGACTATAGAATTGGTACCTGCGTCGCAGAGGGGTCAAGGTGTTTATTCCCGATACTTCGTAGTGAAAACGTCCAACGGAAAATGGCGTCCCATTCTCGACCTTCGAGACCTCAACAAAATGTTGAAAAACCTAAAATTCAAGATGCTCACACTTCAGGAAGTGATCCGATCTGTTCAAGAAGGGGACTTTCTGGCGTCGCTGGACCTTCAAGACGCGTACTTCAACATACCAATGCGTCAACGACACAAAGTTCCTAAGGTTTGTGGTGGGGCGGACTCACTACCAGTTCACAGTGCTTCCTTTTGAACTAAAATCCTCCCCCAGGACGTTCCCGAAATGTTTAGCTCCAGTTGCAGCATGGTTGAGAAAGCAAGACCATCACGTGTACCCGTATCTCGACGACTGGTTGGTGAGGGGATCCTCCCCTATGGCAACTCAAGCAAGTTTACAGGCCACCATGCAACTTTTACGACGGCTGGGATTTGCAGTAAACTTCGAGAAGTCCTCTTTGACTCCGTCGAGAAGCTTGGTGTTCTTAGGTGCGCAGTTCGAAACGATGTCAGGGTTGGTAAAACCATCCGTCGACAGAATCCACAGACTCAATCAGCTGGCAAGTCAGTGGAGGATCAATACCAAAGTATCGGTGAGGAGATATATGTCGATACTGGGCGCTATGGCGTCGTGCATCCCTTTGGTGAACAACACCGCCTTTTCATGAGGCCGATTCAACAGTTCCTGGCAGACCGATGGACCCAGACCCAAGGACTCTGGTCGGACAAACTGATCGTCGACGACGAGCTCCTACGAGCTCTTCGATGGTGGCAGGACTTTCAGAACCTATCCAGGGGGGTACCCCTGCAAGAACCGGAACTCCGCATGACCATAGTGATGGACGCGTCGCTGACGGGTTGGGGAGCACATATGGGCACTCTCCAAACGCAAGGTCGGTGGTCGCCGAGGGAATCGCTCCTGTGTATCAACATACTGCAGTTGAGGGCAGTGCGCTGGGCCCTGAAAGCCTTTCTACCGCACATAAAGGGTTTGGTAGTGAGAATATTGACCGACAACACGACAACAATGTTTTACTTGAGAAAGCAGGGAGGCACTCGGTCCAGAACCCTTTTCACCGAGGCTCAGAAAGTATGGCTATGGACTCTGACGCACGATATAACCAGCGTAGCTCACCATCTCCCTGGAGTAAGGAACGAGCAAGCGGATTCCCTCAGCAGGGAAATGGACCAAATACACGAATGGGAGCTAGAGAGGCTTCGGTTGTCAAAGATATTCAAGAAGTGGAGGCAGCCTCCTCTGGATCTCTTTGCAACAAGGGAGAACAAAAAGTGCGAACTGTACACCAGCAGGTGGCCACAGATGGGGTCGCTGGGGGAAGCGTTCTCCTTCCCGTGGACGGACAAGTTTCTGTATGCCTTTCCCCCGTTTCCTCTCATACGGAGGACCCTGCAATCGATTCGCAGATATAGGTGTCGAGTGATCCTAGTGGCTCCGTATTGGCGGAGACAAGCGTGGTTCTCCGACCTGCTACAACTGTCAATAGCGCAGCCGATAACATTTCGGAAAGTCCCGAACCTCCTATCCCGGGACAAAGGGACAGTGTGGCACCACGACCCGGACAATCTCGACACCACAGCTTGGCTCCTGACTTCTCGGAGTTTGGTACCCTGAGTATTTCGTCGGATTGCTGGAGAATCCTGCAGGCCACACGGGCTCCTTCCACAAACATTTTGTATGCATGCAAGTGGAGGAGATTCTGTGTGTGGTGTAAAAGTCAGCCGGGATTGCAGCCCCTGAATATAACTGCGGAACAGCTTCTACCATATTTGCTGCATTTGGCGAAGAGCGGGTTATCCTTTTCGTCTAAAGGTACACCTAGCAGCCATTTCAAGATTCACGCGGAGAAGGCAGTCGTCTCCCTTGTTTAGTGATAGGCTGATAAAGCACTTTATGAAGGGTTTATTCCGTACTTTTCCACCGATTTAACGCTTCCCACCGACATGGAGTCTTAACTTGGTGTTAGCGGGGCTAATAAAAGCTCCCTTTGAACCGATGGCTTCCTCGTCCGTGAAGTTCTTATCGTGGAAGTTGGCTTTTCTAATAGCTATCACATCAGCTCGACGGCTCTCAGAGATACAAGCATTGGTCATAGATCCGCCGTACTTGAGGTTCTTTAAGGACAAAGTAGTGCTGGCGACTAATCCTCATTTTATTCCAAAAGTCCCTACTGCTTATCATAAACATTCGTCAATTGTTCTACCTACCTTTTTCGCGACTCCTTCATCGGCTGCAGAAAAGGCCCTCCATACTTTGGACGTGAAGAGAGCTCTAAAATGTTACCTTCATCGGACTCAGCAAGTCAGGACTACGCAGCAACTGTTTGTGGCTTATGGTCTGTCGACGAGAGGAAAGGCAATCTCAAAACAAGGATTAGCTCGATGGGTCTCGTGAACGATTGCTTTTTGTCACTCCAAGGTGGGAAAACTGCTAGAAGGACGTCTGACAGCTCATTCCACGAGATCAACTTCGTCTTCGGCGGCACTGTGGGCAGGGATTCCGCTGACAGACATTTGCCAAGCGGCGTCCTGGTTGGTGCCACACACGTTTACCCGCCATTATTGCCTCGAACTGCAACATGCGGACAATATGCAGATGCGCCATCTGTTTCAGTGAGGTAAGCCCTGTTCAGGGGAATGAACTTTTTTTTATATATATATTTCTGAGGCTTGTGGGATCTGCTTGGATGATATGCTGTGCATAGGCCGACATCTAGTGGAAGCTGCGGAGTATTACAGTTTGTTTTTCGAAACTCGAAAATGGGCGTCGACACAGGGCGTGCCAGTAATACTATCCCTAGTGTGACGTCCACTGTACCCAAGATCCCTCACGCGTCTAGGATCCTCAGATTGTTTTTTTCCGCCATACTGGTCAGAAGCATTTTGCGGAGTCCCCTGGCCTTAGCCATACTTTTGCTAAAATATTAAATTATTTACATCCTTCCCCATCCCAACGTTGAACTTCGACACTCGACGCCGGCTGGAGAAGAAATCGACCGTCGGCTGCTGCACGACGGATTTGGGCCTCGGAAGGCCTCTGGCCTCGGCCCTGCAAGTAGGGAGAGTGGGGGGTTGGACATACTCTACACGCTTGGTATATAGATACACCTTATACATTTCCTACACTTAATAGCCCGCTGCCTCAAGGTGCGCATGGAGGGTACCCCTTTTCAATTCTGCCCCAAGTGCAATCGCAAATACCCTTGGGTCGACAGGCACGCCACGTGCAATCTCGGCTTGCCGAGGGACCACCCCAAAGCGAACTGCAGAGCGTGTAGTAGGTTTAAACCTAAGACACTTAAGGACCGTTCGACGAAGCGTTGGGCCCACCACGCCAGGCAGGCGGCCATGGCAGCGGAGGGCGCCTTCAGCGATGGCAGTGACGCCGTACTTTCGGACGCCGAGGACATTACGGCGTCGAAAGACAGCCGAGCGCAGGTCCCCGACCTCGGAAGGTCGTCCGGCAGGGCGGCTATGGGGAAGACCCCCAGCGACACAAGCGCTTCACACACCACACACACTAAACACACGAAGTCCAACCGAGACTCGACGACATCGAGTTCTCGGAAAGAGGCACAAACAGAACGGTCCGATTCGGTGTCCTCTGGGCGTTCTCGATCGAGATTGCCGCATGACTCCAGGCAATCATCCACTCTTGCCAAGAGTGCCTCGCTCCCTAGGCTAACAGTAGTTCGCGGACGAAGACGACTTCCACCCCCAGGCCGTGCTCCAGGAGTCGGAGCCCGCAGACAAGATCAGCGTGGCCCCATGCTCGAAGGACAGGGACTCTACCCCCGATCCTCGACGCCAGGCGTCGAAAACCTCCGGAGCCACAAAAGGACAGGGAAAACACTTTTCCACTCACGGGGAGGGGGAAAACAGCAGAAGAAGCAGCCTTTGCACTCTTCCACACCTGTAAAACATGCCACTCCCCCTAAACAGACAGACAAGACCAGGTCTGCTGCTATGTCTAAAACCAGCAAATCTACTCAAGATAAATCTCCGAGACTTGCTGAGAGAGTCATTCCCAGTTCCAAAAAGTGGTTGATTGAGGACATAGATAGGGTCATGTCAAGGATTTCTTCTTTGGCTGACTTTTACGATAAAAATCCAGACCATTTCCTTTCGTATGATCCACAAGGGGCGACACCCTCAGGCTCTAACGATCCTATCCCCCCGAGTAAGAAGCCCCGGTTTGAGACACCGATGAGGTCTACAGACCCCTTCGAGGTACAACCATATTCAAGCCCATACTCACTGTATCAAGGAGAGGCTTCCTTTGGTGAGGACCAAGAATTTGGCATGGTAGAAGAACAAACCGGGACGGGCTACTATGGGGATGATGAGGACCAAGAAGAGGAAGACCCTGAAACCTACAGAGTAGATTCCCCGGTAGAAAACGAAGCCCCGGTTACCGACTCCCCTGTCGATAACCAACCCCTCCTAAACGAGGTTCTCGCACGTGCAGCAGAACATTTCCATATTGACACCCACGGTGTCCAGGAGGAGAGGGACTTCGCCGAGGAGTTAGTGGGAGAAAGGAGGCCTGTTGCCCAGACCATCCCTATCCTTAAGTCCATTCAGCGAAGAATAGACCCGTCCCTGGTGAACCCGAACCTCACCAGAGCAGTCAATCCCAGGGTTGAAAAACTTTTCAGGGCAGCCCAGTCTGACCCTCTCTATATAAGAGGACATCTGAAGCCAGACTCCCTAGTTGTCACTAACACTCGTAAGAGGGCTGGAACACCCTTGTCATCGTCCGAAGCTCCTCCAGACAAGGAGAGCAAAAAACTATATGGTTTCGGCAGGAAAGTAGCCTCAACGTCCGCCTATCAGTCAAGGATTGCAAACTCCACCACCCTGTTGGCCAGCTACAACTGCCATCATTGGGAAGAAGTCGCGGTACTCATAGCCTCTGCTCCGGAACCTTTAAAGGGCCAGTTAGCTCGGATTTCCGCTGAGGGTAGAGCTGTGTCTGGTTGCATTTTGAAGGCAACCTTTGACGCCGCGGACAACGCAGGCAGATTGATAGCAGAAGGCACTGTTATCAAGAGACATGCGTGGTTACGGCAGTCTGGTTTTAAAGCAGAAACCCAGGCATCATTGTTGGACAAACCAGTGGAAGCCGATCTGTTGTTTGGTAAGGCGGTCGAGGACGCACTGAAGAATGCCAAGGACGAATACGAGACACTCAAGTCCCTTGGCCAGTTAACCAATAAACCCCCTAACCAGAGAGGGAATAGTAATTTTCGTCGCCCACGCGGCCAAAATTCCCAGAGAGGATCTAACTATTCCCAGGGGCAGGGTACACAGTGGAACAACAGCCAACAGTCTACCCAGGGTTAGGGCAGGGGTAATAGGAGAGGTTGTGGTAAAGGCAGAGGCAGCCCCAGCAAAGGAGGCGGCACGCCTCCACCAAAGCAGTGACGCTCAGTTCAGGGTCCCTTCTCACGCAACCCCAGTAGGGGGACGCATTTCCAACTTCACCCAGGCTTGGGAAGGGATCACATCAGACAGATGGGTGCTGTCAACAGTATCCACAGGGCACTGTATAGAACTACTGCAACGTCCCCGGAACCATCCTCCAAGACAGAGAATACACTCTTTAGAACATCAGAAGATTCTCCTCGAGGAGATCGCCATTCTGCTAGAAAAGGACGCAATAGAACTCGTCCCGGGACACCAGGTAAACAAGGGTATTTATTCAACTTACTTCCTTGTGCCAAAGAAAGATTTGACAATGCGCCCAGTATTGGACTTACGGCCTGCCAACAAGTATGTCAAGCCCCAAAAGTTTCGTAGGACTACGCTACAAGAGGTAATCCCTCTCCTAAAAAAGGGGGATTACATGGCAACCTTGGATATGAAAGATGCCTATTTTCATATTTCCATGTTCCCAGCGCACAGAAGGTACTTGCGCTTCAAGGTGGACAGTCGGCACTACCAATTCAAGGTACTGCCCTTCGGGATAGCTTCGGCACCAATGGTATTCACCAAGGTACTGGCGGTGGCGGCTGCACACCTACGCAGGGAGGCAATCCCGGTGTACCCTTATCTGGATGACTGGCTCATAACGGGGGAAACCCCAGTAATTTGCAGGACAAACATTCAAAGGACTATCGACCTCCTCCACGAATTAGGCTTCTCAATCAACGAGAAAAAGTCAAGCCTGGTGCCAAGCACCTCCAAACAGTTCCTAGGAGCAATCCTAGATACTCAAGAGGGGTTGACATTTCCTTCAGAGGAAAGAATTCGGAATATACTACGGCAAATTCCGCAATATCAGTCCGGTCACCAAATAACGGTACGCAAAGCAATGCGTTTACTGGGCATGATGGCGTCATGTATTTACCTGGTCCCCCACGCGCGCCTGTGCATGCGTCCCATTCAGGAATGGTTGGCGAAACAGTGGTCTCAGGCAAGTGGTCAGTGGGACAATCTAGTGGTCGTTTCGCCAACACTAGTACAAAGCCTTCACTGGTGGACAAGAGAATCTTGCACAGGGAAAACCCTTTTACGATCCCGAAGTACAGGCGGTAGTCACTACCGATGCATGTCTGACGGGGTGGGGAGCTCACCATCTCCACCACACAGCTCAGGGTCTCTGGTCTCCCTCAGTGGCCAAGAACCACATCAACCTGCTAGAGCTTCTGGCAGCATTCAGAGCGCTTCAAGCGTTCGAGCCCCACCTACTAAACCTGTCAGTGCAGATCCGGACGGACAGCACAACAGCCATGTTCTACCTGAACAAGCAAGGAGGGACTTGTTCGCCAAATCTGTCCAAGCTTGCCCGGAAAATCTGGATATGGGCACTCAGACGGAACATCTTCCTGTCATCACAACATGTTCTAGGGGAGCTCAATTCCCTAGCGGATGCTCTGAGCAGAGACTGCCTCCCAGAGGAACACGAATGGGTTCTACACAGAGAGGTCGTAGAAAATATCTTCTCTCAGTTGGGTTTCCCCACTATAGACTTATTCTCCTCAAGCGAAAACAAACCATGCCCAGGATTTGCATCCAGGTTCCCCCAACCAGACTCCCAAGGGAACGCCCTGTGGATGAACTGGTCAGGGATGTTTGCGTACGCTTTTCCACCAACTCCTCTCATCAGGAAGGTGGTGAACAAGATGAACAGAGAGTCGATGACGCTCGTCCTAGTTGCTCACATGTGGGCAAGACAACCGTGGTTACCACACCTACGCAGGATGGCGGTGTGCGAGCCCATCAAACTTCCAGCCTGGTACAACCTACTGTCCCAGCACCAAGGTCAAACAGTGCATCAGCAACCCAACTCAATGAACCTGGCAGCATGGCTCCTGAGGTCATAGAGTTTGGACATCTCAATTTACCACAGAGGTGTATAGACATCCTAAAGGAATCTAGGAAACCAAACACAAGACACTGTTACTTTGACAAGTGGAAGAGATTCGTTATCAGGTGCCAGAGTAGACAAATCAACCCAGTTGATTGCACTCCTTCCACTATTGTTACATACGTGCTCCACCTGCTAGACGCAGGATTGGTTTTTAACTCACTGAAAGTACACCTGGCAGCCCTGTCGGCATACACCACTTCCCATAACAAGGTCTCGTGGTGGAAAGTACCAGTAGTTAAAGCCTTCATGGAAGGAGTAAAGAGACTTCACCCTCCTATTTCAAACCCACCACCAGGGTGGGACCTTAATGTGGTTCTATCTAAGCTCATGGGACCCCCTTTCGAGCCCCTGCATAAAAGCAGTCTCAAACACCTGACTTATAAAACGGCCTTCTTAGTAGCTATTACTTCTATAAGAAGGGTCAGTGAAATTCAGGCTCTGTCAGTGCAGGATCCCTTCTTTACTGTCCATAAAGACAAACTGGTTTACGCACACACCCTAGGTTCTCACCTAAGTTTATATCTAAATTCCACGTAAACCAGTCCATCGAGCTTCCGGCTTTCTTCCAGGACCCTCAAAGCTCGGCTGAAGTGAAACTACACACCCTAGATGTGCATAGGGCAGTCCTCTACTATGTAAATAAGACCAGACTGCTAAGAAAAACAGATCAACTGTTTGTCTCCGTAGCTACAGGCAAAGAGAGGGATCGCGTCTCTAAAGGTGCCATCTCGAAGTGGATTATTAACTGTATCCAGCTGTGTTACTCACACTCTGAAAGAACTCTGCCTTTCACGCCAAGAGCCCACTCTACTAGAGGCATTGGGGCCACTCTGGCTTTCATTGCAAATGTACCCCTTGACACCATTTGCAAAGCAGCTACTTGGAGCTCTATTCACACTTTTACTCAGCATTACTGCATTGACACCCATTCCAAGGCAGATACACAAGTGGGACAAGCGGTTCTAAGACACTTATTTGCTCATGACCCTTCTCACATCCCACCTCCTTCAGGTACTGCCCGCTAATCTATGCACAGCATGTGATCTAAGCAGATCCCACAAGCCTCAGAAGGGATACATTACTCACCGTAATCGTATTTCTGATGCTTGTATCGGCTTAGATTCACATGCGACCCACCCTTCCTCCCCTCTAAGAGAAGGCGCATGGTTGCTTGTAGTCTTACCTTTCTATCTATCTGCTTGGATTATCTGTACTCACGCTACTCCTCATGCTACCTCATGTCAGAAAAAATACAATCTGAGGATCCTAGACGCGTGAGGGATCTTGGGTACAGTGGACGTCTCACTAGGGATAGTATTACTGGCACGCCCTGTGTCGACGCTCATTTTCGAGTTTCGAAAAACAAACTGTAATACTCAGCAGCTTCCACTAGATGTCGGCCTATGCACAGCATGTGAATCTAAGCAGATAGCATCAGAAATACGATTACGGTGAGTAATGTATCATATATATATATATATATATATATATATATATATATATATATATATATATATATATATATATATATATATATATATAATCGTGTACCTGAATGCATATGGTGGTTATGGTAATTACTGTTGTGGTCGTTCTTTGAACTAGCCGGTAGTTGCTATATTTAAAAAAATGTATGCTTGTGATAATGTTGGATTGCATTCACACCGCCATATCAGAGTTACTGCTGTACAGTCTATTCTAAGCATGTGAATCCATGAAAGATCCAATGCTGGAGAAGGGAATAGTTTCTTACCTGTAACTCCATTTCTCCAGCATTGGTATCTTTCATGGATTCACATGCGCCCGCCGGCCTCCCCTGAATGCAATGTACATGTTTGTTTTCCCCCCCATGCTACTTTGGAGGGGTTAAAATCTGAAGGGAGTCGCGGGGGCGGGGCTTTTATACCGCTACGCCCTATTGGGAAATGCGTAAGCAGTCCAAAACGACGTGGATAGGTCACAAAAGTGTCGAAGTTTTTTCTTATGAAAAACGGCTTTATAAGTGTACCGAGGGTTCCCAGTCTGATGACGGGGAATATTCTAAGCATGTGAATCCATGAAAGATACCAATGCTGGAGAAATGGAGTTACAGGTAAGAAACTATTCCCTTCCCCAATCGTCTTCATGCAGACCCAGAGAATTTAAAAAGCCCACAGTGGCTACAGCAAGTGAGCCAGAAGTGCAAACCCTAGCAGTTTTTTCAGAATTACTCGATCAAACGTCTGCCGTTTTTCCAAAAATGTCGCAAAATATTGCATACGCTTGGATCTCAAGGACACACAATAAAGGATTAAGTGATCCAAAGTATCAATCTTCTGTACAAAAACGACAAACAGCGGGATTGGAATCAATTAACAGATCTTCTCAGGACCTCCCGAGTTCTAAATTGATTCCAACGAAATCTAACAAATCTCATCTAAGTTGCTGAGGTTTTAAATACTGAACTGTTACCTCCGTCTTGGGAGGCTCAGTAATTTGTCTGTTAAAATGTAATCGATTATCATTTTTAATTTAATTTGTCGGCACTTCTCTCAAATGACTTAGACTAAAACAAATGGTTATTTTGAATCCGCTGGATATTTGTTTAGTGTCCTCTTTACAAACTTCCTAGTTCACCATTTGTCGTCGCAAATTGCTGACCGCATATTAGAGCCAAGAGATGGTCCTGCGTGGCGACGGCCATCATTTCTTTTCAGAAGAGTACTCCTGGCACATTAAGCATCTAGCTAGCTTCTAGGCTTAGGCATGTTTATAAGCCGCCATTTCAAAATGGCAGCACCAGCGAACACCATCACTAGCAGTCTCTTTGCTACACTGAAGAGACTATTTGAAATTGGCACGAAACATGGATAAAGGTTTTCCATCTACATTTTCCATTTCTTGTAAAATCAACCAAAATGTTTCATTTTTTAGAACCCTGCATATTTTGTGTACATTGCAATTGCAGGACATAAACAAAAATATATTTTTGGGGGGATTTATTACTCTTCCTCGAACTACAACACACACACAATCCTTCCTGGCATAGGGGACCATATATCGTAATACTCCATACAGACTGCTGAGATCACCTAATATTTCATTTACACATTTAAATCTGAAAGTAGAATTGCCACTTGGATTTAGAAACCAGTATTGGTGCTTAGTTTTACATTGAATCTCACATGGTTGTACCTTCAAAAAAGAAAAAAATGAATGTGTATTGTTATCTCATCCTCAAGGTTTTTATTATTTATTGATCACCATAAATAATGCAGTTAGCCACCATATTTATAACCCTCACACAAGGTCAATTTTGGCATGCACTATGGCAGTGGAATGTATCTTATCCGTAACATGTATCCACATTGTAGTTTCACACTTATCTATTTCCATTTCTTGATTGCATTTATTTCCCTACTCCCACAGGCTAGAGACAGATGAAGATGTATTCCTCTTTGTCCAATTTCACTAGAGTACCTGTTGGCCAGTACTTTGGGGACAATTTAAATGCGGACCCAATTGACATTAGATCTGCAAAAAATGCTTCTAGTAAATGAAATATTTATACATTTAGTAGGTGGAGATTGTTTTTTTTTATATGCCGCAAATAAAAATGATTTGTAGTTTTTTGGCTAAAATATGAAACCTCAATTTACGACCGAATAAAGTATAATGTTGTATGCATGGAATGCTTGTTTTTACGGTTGTTGAAAGCGAAGTATGGGATATGTTTCAAAGAGTTGTAACAATTTCTTTTTTGTGGCCACTCAATGTTATTTGCATATAATTTGGGTTTAAATCAAATTTAACTTACGTTTTGATACTATGGTTTCTTACCATTGTACATACACTGTGTAACGTTTCATCTTTTGCATATGTTGTGGGTGCCGCATCATGAAAGGGCTGTGGTTGTGCTGGCAAAGATTGTGGCCACAACATAAGTGTTTCACATTGTCATTGCTGGCATTTACTGTGGTCACATCAGAGTGATTTACTGTGGCAATTTTTCACACAAATTGTGCTGTAAAATGCACCCTTTGAACTTATTTTCTAAAATGTCTAGGTCAAAGAGCCCCTCCGCCAACTGTACTACGTTGCTTTTAACTCCCTCGCTACACTTGGTTGCTTGCGCTTGTTAGGGGAAAATGTGAATGCCACGCCACTATAAATAGTAACCAGCCAACAGTGACCTTGAATCATTGAGAATGCTGGTGCCCCCTCAGGAGCCCATCTTCCCCCCTCCAGCACCTCCCACACACCTAAATCTGCCTCTGTTCCTCTTTTCACTGGCTTTGGTCCATCCACTCACTCATCTGTTGCAATTATTGCACCTCTGACTCTGGCAGATATAGATTGCGTTGAGAGGGTGTTTATTTCTGCTCTGCACATATTTTAAAGTGTGCAAGGTTCGTTCACTTGCAATAGTTGTATGGCGTACAAGAGCTTATCTTTGTAAAGTATCATGTATTCTGTCATTTGATGTTTCATATTGAGCCTTTTTTTCCTTTTGCATTCATCCATGAACAGGCAATACAAATTGCATTGAACTGTTACTCACATTATTAGGGTGTTTTGCCAAGATAATAACAACAGGAACTCATCCAAAAATTATACATAAGGTTTTCAAATCTGTGGGAGACAAATCAAGCGTATGCAGATGACAAGGAATTGGAATGAAAAAGGTTTTGAATAATCTTGGCAGAAGAGCTCTGGTTGAGGATTAGAAGCTAGTTTTGGATGCAATCGATGAAGGGCAGTTCAGTCCGTTATTTTTTATAAATATTTAAGTTGAGCGATCTTCTGCCTTTACACACATCTTTGCACGCATTACCAAGTCCGAACAGCAGAAGAGATGAGTGGAAAGTGTGATTTAGTATTTAAATTATTATTCAAGCTTTAGCCAGATGGTGCCTGCACAGATCCCCAAATCGCACCTGACCTTGAATTTTCTTTATTCGGATCTATCATACGGAGTTCAGTTTTCTTATAGTCCGGGGAGGCAAGAGCATCTGACTAGAAGGGAATGCAAGGGGAAAGTGTCATGCTGCTTGTAATGTTGTTGTCATCTTGAGTGTTGTAGTGGTGTAATTGATGTGACAGGCCTGTGCCTTTGACACACTCCCTAAGCCGGAGTTCACTTTGCGTTTGTTTATCTCCCTGTCACTCATTTCAATAAGATATGGTGTTGCTGGTAAACGTATGCATGCATTGGAAGGTATTACACACATGTTCTGATGACTTTTTAATTCGGACTTTTTAAATTGTCCCAAAAATGGGCTGCCGTTCCCGGCCTTTGCAGTAATTGGTGTCGCGTTACATTGTGAGCCAGTTGCTGGTGTGATGGTGTCTCAGTCAGCAGGGGGTTCTTTATTAGCATTATAATTAAATGCTTTTCTGGAAGTGGGCCAAAGAGCAGATGAACTGATCATGGCTTGTCTGCTCTTCGAGTTCGCAGCACAACTGCTTTCTTTTTCGTAAAACGCATTGATTTGACACCTTGTTTTTGCAGGTTGTTATTGATGCCTTTCGATTGATCAACGCTAACATGATGGTCTTGGGACATGAACCAAGGCAAACAACTTCAAATCTGGGTCACTTGAACAAGCCATCCATACAGGTGAGTCATACCGTATCTAAGGGCACCGTTCAAGCAATGTGAGAACACTCTGCATGTATACTCCCCTTATAAGCAAGCGACTTCAAGTTATTTGCTCTGTGCAAAGCGGGATGAGTGTTTTACTACACTAGCAAGGTTTGACCACAAAGTGACGACCTGCGAAGCCGTGATATTCCATCTGACTGTGAAAAACAACACGTTCGAAATGGCACTCTAATCAGTAAGCAAGACACAGAGTACCCCCAGTCCCCCCGTGTGTAATTATTTACGTCTAATAGCATTTACTTCTTATTGCTACTCAAAGTCGTGCACACAATATGCCGACACACATTAGAATATCTATCATTGGGTGTTCACTGTCAAGCACTAAAATGTTACGATTTAATTTCTTCACTGCTACTTATAGCCGATTTTTATTGAAGCCACGCGCATCTGAACAGAACTTGCATTCCTTCCAAGCTGTCGCCGAAGAGTAGCAAGCTTGGCCATAAAAATGTTTAGTAACGTGCGGCAGGGAAGGTGTCAAGAGCATATTTATCCTAACAGTGCTTCCTTTTTGCGCGTCTGACCAGGATGGGAGTTACCCACTGGCCGCATCATTAATAGCATTATCTCCCCGCAGCGTGGAACAGTTGGTGCTAATTAAGTGGCACATTTGTAGATTTGAGGTGGCCTTTTATAGAGCTATATGGTGCTTATTGTTTCAAGAGACCTTTTACCATGGTAAAACCACCACTCTTGATTGGGCAATTTACCTTTAAGCATTGCAAGGAAAGTGGCGAGTTCTTTTGTGAATGAAGCTTTTGATTTTACAATGAGGTTAAACCGCATAAGGTGAAGCATGTTAAACGGACTCGTTCATCAAATCTGAACATGGTTGGCTGTCGCGGCGACATTAGTTTACTATGATGCCAACTTTAATTGCAATGCAATCGCGTTTGTTTTGAAACAGAGTACACCTGCTATTGTGTTGTGAAATGCCGCTGTTTTATTCTCATTAGCTGACTGCAAAATACACTCCAAGCTGCACGGAATTTCCCCGCACTTTTTTTTTGTATTATGATTTTTGTTTGCATGAACAGCCTGTACTATTTAGTGGAGAGTAGCAAGAATATTCGTGACATTGGAAAATTAACCAAATTTACTGTCGGGCAAATGTCAGGGGACGTGTGGTTTTCAAAACCAATCATAGTTGCATGACATTTTATCAAGCATTAAACGTTTACATTTTTTTCGTATTCCTTATTTTTAACCATTTCAATGTGCATATCGGTGTCTTTTCTGATGGGCATCAATGGATACTTTTTTGTTGTTGTTGTTTTTAAACAAGCTAGTCGAAGTCAAACGTATAATGAGCCTAGAATAGCTTGCCCTTGTTTTTCATTGGATCTAGACAAGCCCATACTTGCATGTTTCAAGAGAATATATTACTGGACCTATTTAGCCTATATGTAATGACCTGTCATGGAAACCCCATAGCATCAGACGACTTAATTATTTTTTGTTAAAGGTTAAGTAGCATCTCTATCTCCGACTAAGGTCATAATGGTGTACTTATTGTCACGTTTGACGTTTTCACCAATTACAAATAAAAAACGTATGTTGCCTTATTGCAGTCTAACAAATAAACACTTCATTGCTTTTATTTTGAGGATATTTCAATGCGCATAATTCAATGGAAATAACACGATGTCTCTGCAAAGTTTCGAATCAAACAAAAGTCTCGCTTTTGTACACAAAAGTAGGATATTGACGACTCCTTGTCTGACACGCCTACAGTTAAAGTACTGACATGAATCCTTCTTTCGATCCATGTTCAATTTAAAGGATCCCACTTTTGAAATGCAAGTTCAGTATCTCAATAGATAATGTATATGTCATAAAGAACTTTTATATTCTTTCTTGTTAATTGTCGCACGATAAGTGATGGCGTCTTCAAGGGCAGTTTCAGTGGGATTTGTATGGCTTTCAAAAGTAGTGGCAAATAAGTGGTGGATTCAGTTTTAACATTTATATTTCGTCAAGGTTGACCTTCGTTGTCCCGTTAAGTGCAACAGTAGGTGACTCTCACTTAATTGGTTATCTTGTATTTATTTTTATTTATTGGACCTTTGTATGGCGCCTATACACAAGTGTTTCCTGGCACCACAAGTCAAGATGAAGTGGGGGAGCATGGGAGTCACAAAAGTAGAACAAAAACGGTTATATTGGCCTTGTGACAATCCTACCGTGCAAGTGCATGACAAGGTGGTAAGTGCAAGGGGGGAGGGGCAGAAGTAGAAGTGCAAGAGTGGGGTGCCCCCTAGGATGGGGGTGGGCAAATGTCCGCGGAAGAGGGGTCCGGGTGGGATGAGGGTGGTTGACAGTGAGGACCAAGTTGGGATAATCTGGGAAAGGGGGCCTAAAGGCAAGTGCTGGCAAAGGATGCTGGGGGGGTATTCTATTAAGGGGTGGTCTGGCCCCTGTATGACTCTGAAGGGACCAGGCTCCAAGCGCAGCAGCAGAAATTAGCATACAGGGGTTGGCAGGGGAAGAGGAAAAAAGAGTCTTGAAGTTTCTGGAACTTGAACCGGCTCAAGTCTGAGGTGGGGGAGGCTGTTCTGGAGGGAGAAGCTAGCCGAGGAAAGATGTCTACCTCCCACTCTCTGCTTGGAGAAACCTTTGACCTGCCGAGAGTTGGAGCAAGAGACCTGAAGGATTCTGTTCGGGGGGCGTTTATTGTAAAGAAGGTCCCAGGCTGTAGACAGTCTTGTGGATGATGCAAAGGGTCTTGACTTTGATCTTTGCTGTCGCTGAAAGCCAGTGGATAGATTTTAGGGCTGGGGAGATGCGGTCCCTGGGCTGGAAGTCGAGGATAAGTCTTGTAGTCCTATTCTGGATTAGTTGGAAGGGGGCGAAGGGAGGAAAGGGGCAGATTGTGGAAGAGGCTGTTGCAGTAGTCTAGCCAAGAGAGCCTGTTCCAATTAGTTTGTAATAACTTTGGGAAATCTTGTCAAGTTCAAGATCTTTTTGGAAACACCATACCTATGCATGCTTTGAAGTATTGCCAACGAAAACTATTAACTGAGACCTCCTGTTTACCGAACTTCGGATACGTACTCCCTTCTACACGCCTTTTATTTTCTTCAATTGTGTTGATCTACAATGCAAACCACCACACACCTTTTTAAAGTGATGCCAATGTAAAAGTTAATGCATTTTTCAGAACACATAGTGTGTGTGTGGTTATGTCAAACAATCGAATCCTTCTGAATACCGCACCCTAGCATCATAAATTCAGTAATTTGACTGGTTGGACTGAACACTATTATGATTCCTGAGAAGGAACTGTAAGACATTGTAGAGGATACCTTTTTAGTTAATACGATTCTGTGGTATGACAAGGCCAGTAGCCTGTCCTTGTCAAGAGGGATAGGAACCCCTCACAGCTGGTGGTGGGAGGCCTACCAGTGTGAAATCCAGACCCAGTCCTTCCCTTGAGGATTATTAGGTCCTGGTTCCTATTCCCCCATTTATGCCAGCATGCCGTTATGCAGTACCTCCATGTCTCATGAACAAGATGCTTGCCATACTTTGTTTTTTCGCCTTCCAGCATCATATGCGGTCTTCATCCTGTCGTCGGAGGTTCGGTCCAAATAAGTGAAAGGAACTCTCCAGTAGGGGTGTCACGGTATTAGTTTTATGACGGTACGATAACCTTCTTGCCAAATGACGGTATATCATGGTTATCGCGGTATAGCAGGTGGAGTTAACTAATCTTAACAAATATTTTCTAAAAGGTCATAAATTGTCAGATTTATCATCACAAACAAAACCAGGCACCCAGGGCCAGAATTGGGCTTTTCAACATACTTTCCACTGAAATGCCACCCCTTGCTTCCACCAAACACACGTGTGAAGAGGAGGAGGGGATTGTGGGGGGAGCCCTGCTGCGACTGGCAAAGCAAACTGAATAGCTTTTCTTAAGTGGTCATTTAGGCTTTTAGCTCCCCCATTGGCTACTGGTGAAGATGAACATGTTGCCATCTTGATAACCTGCATGCCACAGATCAATGGAGGCTGATGGTAGTATACGCTTGTGCGCATACGCACACACGCTCTCTTTACTTTACAGCCTTTAGTTTACTTGCGGGCCAAAAGGTGTTCAGTAATCACGGACATGTTACCCTTTGGTATGGCAGCAGGGAATACCCACAGAGCTGAGTGAATTTCGCAGTGTGACTTATTATATGTAAATTCAATGATGGAACCAGGGAAATCCCCCATTGTCATATGTTTAGCAAACAATATCCATTATAAATATATAAATCCCAAAGCCGCCATCCCAAAGTAAACCCTTTTCCTTCTTGGCACTGTATTTATTCTTCCTATTGCTAACATATTGATTTTATGTCAGGCATGTGTGATTTATGGAATGGCATTAAAAACTGCTCCAACTGAAACTACTTGGCAGACGGCACATCCAACAGTGCAAGACCAAGACTGTGCAGCACTTGCTTACTGCAGCCTTTCCAAATCAGATTGAAAAGCACACTTAACGGTATAAACGGTATACCGGTATTAACAATGTGACGGTTATTATTGTTCAATTAAGTGGTTCACGGTATCTTTAACGGTATACCGTTATACCGTTACATCCCTACTCTCCAGCATCCAGTGCTGCTGGCATTTCGCCAGCGGGGAGAGAGAGGTAACGGGCATGTTTGGAACGAGGTAGGGAGAGAAGCCATACAACACACTCCAGCGCCGGTGGCAACCCATCACTCACTAGTCTACCAGGGACTAAGCCGGACTCTGACCCCGAAACAGAATGCACTTATCCTAGAGGAGCCCAGAACAAAGCCCACTAAGACAACCCGGACAGTGACAACCTCAGGCCATAATCCCTATCCCGTGACAAGCCTGCATGGAGAAAAGGGCCAGGGCAAGTAAACCAATATTCGAAGGTGGGGGAAGTGGTGGCATAAAGAGTGACAGGAACCTGGAAGCTGTGCATTGTTCTGGTGAGGTCGTACGAGAAGGAGGTGGCAGACAGAGACCAGGAGGAAGGAAGAAGCAGAATGTAGAGGTGATCTCTGAAGCAAATGAGGTGGCGCTTAGTGAGTGCAAATGCACTGCATTGTGAGGATGTGTGAGAGGGTAAGGTGTAGCTAGGAGGGAAAGTGTATGTGAAGTGTTTGTGCGAGTTTAAGACAGGTGGGTGGAGTAATAGTTGCAGTGTGGAGGAGGGAGAAGCAGAATCAGGGAGGAAGTAGGAACATCAAAGGGTGGAAGCAAGGCTTAGGAGTGCAAGACATCAGAGGGATATAGGAGGAAATATAGAGGGAGTCTAAGTGTTGGAGGGTGGCTTTCGCAGGAGGAGAATAGTGATGGGAGAAAACCAAGTGAGAGGGAGAAGAGTGCAAGGCCATGATAGAAAGGAGGGGGTTCGGGCAGAGTGTAAGGCACAATCCAATTCCCCTATTAGTCAGCTAACCTTTTGTATAGAGTAGCACCAGTTGGTAAGCCTCTGCGGGAACTCAGATTGAGGAGGCATTCTGCCTTTAGGTCCTCGCGCATGGTATTAAAGCAGTAGGGTGATCTCTGCTGTGTACACTATCCTACTAAGTAGGATTGGGGGCGCCTTGGTTAGCAATGATTTGTGCATTAGATAAGGGAACACGAGACAGCCATGGGACCCATTGAATTCTTAAAAACCATTAAACCGTGTGAGTGAGTTTGAATATTTCTTGAGCTATCTGACAGTGGAGCAAGATGTTTAATGCAGTTTCTGTGCATGCTGTTCTATGTAGATGGATAGTATTAGATGGTCTATATTTTGGGAGAATGAGTTGAATTGCTTCATGTAAATGGATGGAGAGAATCTGTGTAAGAAGACAAAGTAAAGAAAAGTTATGAGCGTAGGTGGAACTTTCACATCGCTCAAATTACAAATGATGAAGAGGATTGATTGTTTATATAAAAGTTGGAATAAGTAGAAGAAAAACCACAAGTACTCATTGGGAGAAATGTTTTGTATACAGAGATCTTGGTTAAGTTGAATTTATTCTGCCTCAACAAGAAGTACTGTCTTTAAACCTACTGGCTATATGCTGCATCAACCTTGATTAGAGAGGTACTACAAACTCTCTGTAGAAATGATTGGTCTCTTCTGGGGCTGTACTGCTGTCTCCATCAACCAAGGAACAATTTGGAGCAGAACCATTCTGCTCTTTTCTTGCACTAGAGTCTCAACTGTAGCAGGTAGATACTGATCCAACAAGGGACACAGATAATGAACAACGTTTTCACAATGTATGTGCCCTTGAGAACCATTGCTCCAAAAAGCTCATCCCATGCCTGGTATACGGCGCAACTCCATGAACTAAAAAAGGAACATAATTACCATGAATATAGATGGTATCTGCTGAAATCATCCGAACATGCCCAGCTAGCCAAAAGAGCATTGATTAACTATAAAAAGCTTTTTTTAGTGCCAAATCTAATATTTTGTCTAAGAAATTTATAGCAGCGGCAATCATCCACAAGAATTATTCAAAACAATTGCCAAATTTGTAAAGCCTAATGCAAATACTTTTGTAAAAAATCTCTGTCAGACCGTGCATAACAAGTTCTTTAGAGATAACATTTGGAACATTCAAAATAATATTAGACTCAATAGGATTATTAGACTCAGTAGAGATTTAGATCCTACAACGGCTGATGATGTTGCAGATATACCACAGCCTAGAATATCAGAGAATGAATTGACAAAAACTGTACAGTTTGGATTCAAATAGGTGAAAGAGGATGATATCCTTAGTCACCTGTCGCAACTAAAACCAAACTATTCTTTTTCCCATTCCTGCATTAGTTGCTAAGCGACTTTCGTTAGAGCTTGCCCCGTTTATGACTAGATTTATACATTTGTCATTAACTCGGGGGTTTGTTCCTGACTCTTTGAAATTGTTGGTAGTGTCACCACTATTAAAAAAAAAAAGGCCAACCTTGAGCTGGAAGATTACAATAACTATCGCCCGATTGCAGGTTTACCGTGGCCGGGAAAACTTTTGGAAAAGGTAGTTACAAGCCAGCTCCAAACTTTTGTTGAAGATAATGGCCTTCTCCACCCATTGGGATGAGATGCTGCAGGCTGTGGATGCGGGCAAGCTTTCCCTGCTTGTAATGATCGACCTACTCGCCGCTTTCTAAACAGTGGACAACGGTATCCTGTTAGGTGATATAAAAAGTGTGGTGAACGCAGATGCTTGTGCCCTGTATTGGTTCACTTCATTCCTCTCGGCGTGTAAACAGTGTGTGTAGGTGGGAGGCTTTATGTCCGAAATCCTTCACCAGTGCTGCGACGTGCCACAGGGATCAGCACTGTCCCCTCTTTTATTTAATATTTATCTCGGTCTACTAATGAATATTCTGGAGAAATACCATCTTAGATTCCATTCATACGCCGACGACACACAATTGTATATTAGACATGATGATGTGGTGGACGCCCTTGTTACAGTGGCTAAGTGTCTGGAGGAAGTAGGGTCTTGGATGAAGCAAAATTGGTTGCAACTTAATCCAAAAAACCGAGATTATCCTACTAGGACCAAAACATCTGCTTGGACAAAAAAGCAGTCCCAGACCACCCAAGTTCTTGGGATCTAGCCTTAAATACGCTACCAAGGTCAGGAATCTTGGTTGCGTATGGCAGAACGATATGGGCTGTTGTGGCCAGATATCAGCCACAGTGCAATCAGTCTTTTACATCTGTTTGCTTCACCAGGCACTACCAAATATACCTGACACTGATCGTGCATTGGTGGTCAGAGCTCTGGTCTACTCTACATTTTATTATTGTAATGGACATTTGGCCAGAGCCGATCCATTGCCTACAAAAGGCGCAAAATGCTGGCATCCGATTGGTGTTTGGTGTATCAAAAAACACTCCAATCTCAGGCCTGCATCGTTCTCTACATTGGTTAGCGGTGGAAGACCGCATCAGTTTCAAGATCGGGTGTTTACTATTTAAATGCCTAAACGGACTGGCACCAAGTTATTTGGTGAATAAACTAAAGCGGTACCACCCCACTCAGGCTTTAAGATCGGAAGTCGATGCCTGCTTATTGTTCCGAGGTCGAACTGTGTAACAAGAGGAGATCGTAACTTTTCAGTCACTGGTCCCAGATTACGAAAGAGCCTGCCTTTTGAATCTAAGAAGGGCAAATTCATTATTGACTTTTAGGGCAGGTCTAAAGACCTACCTAATCTCTCCTTTACCTTTTTGGCTAACTTTTACTGGTGATTATAATCTACTTGTCCGATGTTCCATTGCATTAGCTAATTATGCTATCTGCGACAGGATTCGATTCAGTTTGTTGTGCGCTCAATATAAATACAAAACCTCTGTAGAGAGGTGCGACTCCAAGGCTAAGGGGAATCAATGGAATCAAAGTGCAATGTGACAAAAGAGGAATCCTTGAGTCTTGTAATGCATCATCCTGCCATCCCCTACATGGTGGCAGAGGTCAATTCTTGACACTACTACTGCTCCCTAAGACATGTTTATGTTTGTATTTATTCTTAGTGTGATACAATTATGAACTTTTCGCACATAAACAATCCATAATAAAAATATTTAAAAGTTTAATAATAAATACATTCCTATGATTTCAATTAATACATATAAAACGTATACAAAATTCCAATTTGATTTGTCTAGTCTAATATATAGTTAATTTCATTATCTGTCTAACATTTACATTTATCAAATGCCAGCATCAGCACAATTTAAATAGACAATTCCTTTCAGTTTCAGACTATATCTAATGACTAAAAGACATTTGAAAATCCAACAAGCACCGATTCCAAAATGATTTAGTTTGAGCTCTATCTGGATTGTGAACACATTTGCCCAAGTGCAGCACATTAAGATCTTTGAAGAACCTGTAAATAGTCAGAACATTTCAGACACTTTCGTACATTTGTTTGCTTGCTGACTTCTTAATGCCCTACCACAAGCCACACTGTCTTGTTTAAGACAAGTATGACAGCAGATGGTCAACATTGGTAAAAGAATTTGCCAAACCTCCTCGCTCCAGTTAGGTCAGGGCGATTAATTCCTAGCAGGCTATAGAAGCATGTGGAAGGATCTTGCTTTCTTTACGTCTGATGTCACACGAGGCTGACAAAGATTCTGCGGCAGCCATCCTTTTGGGAAAGCAAATTAACATTGCGCTTTGGAGGGGGGGGTTGCAGGAGTGCCCTCAACCATACCAATACAGCCTGCACGGGCCTAACCCTTGGTGTGAGTGTACAGAGACCAGCATGGTTTATGCTTAAAATACTTGTAAAGAGAGACTGAGGAGAAAGTCCAGTTATGATTGCACCTTTGTAGTATAACACTGCACTTGGTTATATTCAAGATCAGCAGCCTGGCGGGGGAGCCAGCCAATTGGGTGGCTAGGAATAAGACCATTGCTAAAAAAAAAAAAAATCTTATGAATCCTACAGTGCCAGCTCATTTCTGACCGATTACAAAACTGCCTATGGTTTCTAAACTAATGGCGAAAGTTGTTGTAAATCATTTGCAATTCTACTTGGCCAAATAGCAGTGACTTCCCCCATTCAGTCAGACTCTCGGCCTGGTCATGGCACTGGGTACAAGGACACATTGGAGGTATTGAATTGGGGCAACATGTGTTTGTCAGGGCATGCAGTAGCTTCCCACTGTATATGATACGGTGAGCATTGCTGCCTTTCTCCACATCTTATCCACAGTTGGCAATCCATCCATTGAAAATTACAATTGATTTGAATCTGTTCTATCTAATAGGTCACAAAGTACAAATGGGGTCTTTTTTCTGATTTAGTATTCTCTTGTGGGGCTCCCCATAGCGTTCCTTCTCTCTCCTGTTTAGTATTTCAATCAGGCGATACACCCTGGTCTCAGCCGGAAGCAAAGACGAATGTCTGATGACTTGGGAAGTCCCTTTATCCTGTGTAATGAAAGCCTCCAAGCTAGCAATTAGCCTGTCCTGTGCCAACAGTTTGAGGTGTCACCCTTTCTCAGGGCTAGCACTGGGAGAGCAAGTTTTAAAAAAATATATAGTTTACCAACTCAGTCTGGGTTTGGCTTTGATTTTCACCTTTTAAATCTCTACATTAAACCTACGGAATTAAAACAGTTTATAGGTGGATTTCTAACAGTAACAAATCCTTTTACATTTTTAAATAATGAAGCCTTTAGACAACAAAATACTTTAAAATAGGTGATTTTGCTCTTCATTCAAGAAAAAGCACATTTAACTTATTTCTTTAAATTTGGTTTTCATCTGCAGCAAATACACACTTTGTGCAGCTCTAGTTCTTTCCTTGAGTGCTGGAGGAGTTTGCATTATGGATACATGTATCCAGCATCTGTAGAGTCTTTCTCTAAACAGCTGATTCTTTATACTGTTGCAAAGAAATAGCCAAAAACAAAGCCCCTGGTTGCTTTTCCAAAGATACCTTTGACAGTAGCTGTCATTCAAATGAGGCCTGGTTCCTCTGACACACAAGGAATGATCCTGGGCATTGCAGGGCCCTTTAATCACAGTGGTGCAGGAGGAATTGATGAATTTAGCACCAAACAGCACTTTGAAGGTTGAAAAGATGACATTTTAAAGAGGCATTTTGTGTTTTCAGCACGATGCTGCTGCCTCTTTCACTTCACTCCATGTTAAATGTTGCAGAGCACACTGGCACATTGCTGCAGTGAGTACTCTGTTCCACCCCACCTGAAATGTGTGTTGGCAGAGCGGTGCAGCCATTTTCTGGTGATTACAAAACGCAGTTTAAAGATCTTGGCGCGCACAGGAGTCGGCACGGCCATTTTGTGCTATTTCTTGCACCAATGCAGAAAAGTGATGTAACATAGCACAGCTGAGTGGGTCAAAATATCCCACGCTCCAGTTATCTTCAACATATACTTTATTTGACTTTTCCACATTATGCACAATACAGATGGGTACATCTGGGGATTTTATTCTGCTGAGACCTACATTCTTTAATTAAATGTCTTAATTTCACCCTTGGGGTGCAATGTTTGTACTCCACACTAGCCATTGGCTAGTGATTATTTATTCTTGGCGCGTAAGAAATAGTGCGCTGTCTGTATTTGTTGAGGTGGGGAGTCACTTTTTATGGCTGGCTAGTAGCTTGCAACTTGAACATGTTCCCCTGCCACACGTTGCTGAACCACGGATTACCATCTGCAATTAAATTAATCCAAAACTGAGGTCATTCTGGTTGAAACTAGAACAATAAGTGTTGCAGAGTACTGCTGTTTGAGGCAAGATCTACTGGGTGTATCTACGGTATCGGCCATTCATGGGGGACACTTTTGCTTGCTAGACCGGCTCTACCAGCTGATTTATAAAAACCATGCATACGTTGTAGCGCTGCAGAGTGCTACAGAGTACTGCAGTTTGAGGCGATTTGGGGCAGACTGGCGTGGCCCCTTTCTAGTTTGGAGCAGTGGGAAGTGCTGTGGAGAGAGTTTACTTTTATATGCCGCCAATGGCAGGTAAGGGCAGCAAATATAATTTACAAAGTAAGTCCAACTCTACCGTATATGTAGGAAACACTGTTGAAAACCCAAAAAAAACTATTCCAGTGACTTGTCAGGTTCACACCTTACAGACATTGAATACAACAGGGCGGTGGGGTTGGTAGAAGTCGACTCAGACGTTCAAATCAATCATCGTAAAAGAAAATAAACTTGACAAAGGGACGAGTGAAAAATCAAAGTAGACACATTGACACCAATCTCGGAGCAGAGAATTGCAGACTTTTTCCCCTCCCTCCTGGGACAAGCATGGGACACCAGTGCCCTGAACCACTTGAATCGAACAGCATTAATGATTTACATATGGTGGCATTGGACGCAATGGTTGCTCCTGTCGAATGCTTAGTTTTTAATTTGGAACAATCAGGAGATGCTACTTCCAAACGGATACTTGCAGTATGGCAAAATGACGACCAGCTAGTATCAGTCAGCTACGCCTTCATTGCTAACAGAATTGTTATCTGAAAAATCTGGAAGTATTTATTTATTTATTTATTACATTTGTTATACGCCAAGACCCGGATGTATGATGGCATAGGTTACAGAAGACTATCTGGTTATAGGGAGAAAACCAGACTGTTGCAATAAATAAAGAGACACCTAATTTCCTGGTAACGGTGTGCAAGTAGGTTACATTAGCAACACTGTAGAGAGAATTACAATCTATACATTCTACAGTATGAATTCTACTGAGACCAATGATACTCCTAAAGTGCCTTTATGGGATGCAGACGAAAAGAAAACTGACCTACCTTAAATGCAGTGTTAATTGCGTTTGTGAACCTTTGATAACATCAGAGATAGTTAGGTCCTACATGTTCGCTCTGTGAAATAAGACATGCTAGAAACTTGGAATTTACAATCTGCAAACTCGACGCCCTTGACATTCTGTGATGATCATTGCAGAAAAATGCAGGGAAGAGTAAACGGTGGCCAAGACTACGAATAAACACTTGGCTAATATCATAAAACGTGTTTGAACCCGGATACTTTGCACTTGAAAGATTTACCCTTTACATTCTTGTTTGCAATGTATTGCGTGCATTTTATTTGTGTTTTGGATGGTCAGCCGACACGTGTTTCGGTTTCATGAATATGCCCGTCATCGAGCTGGGAATCCTCAGTAAAAAAGAAAAGCAATTTTGCTTTACTCTGAAAACTGCATTTCTCCTGTAGACAAATCACTGTCATTTGGGTCATACTTCCCCCATCCAATGAGTCTCCCTAAGCTCCACCCCTGGTGGCCATCTTCAGATTTAGACTGCATGTTTCAGTGTTGGGAGTCCTCTCATCTTGCTTTTGTAGTTTTTTGTAATTTTTCTTTTCCTCCAAGTTTTAGAATACATTTTTAGTTTTTTTTACCAATTTGTTCCTTTGTTGATCGTTGATCCGTTGTCGGCGAAGATCTGTTTAATCACCAGCTATTCAAGTTTCGGAGGCCCAGGTTTGGGCCTACTTCACGCCTTCTACGATGTCCGGAGGAGTGTTCAAGATGTACGCGAAATGTGGACTACCAAATGTCTGTTGAAGATCAGCACCTCCAGTGCTATTATTGCCTGTATCCAGACCATGATGAGGAAGGATGCGAGATTTGCCGTTGTTTTTTCGAAGAAGAGGAAGGAATGTTACTCCAGGTTAGTGGCGTGGCTCAAGTTGGGGAAGGCCCCTGACTTGGTCTCTGGACATGGTGCTGCCCCATCCAGGACTGGCCCTGCCCCACAAGTGTGCTCTGCTGAGAAGAGGTTGAGGTCTTTTGAGGACACCACTCAACAGGGGGGCCAAAATAAGGCCAAATGCCATGCTACAGCTCCCGCAGCGATGGGGCCCAGTTTGGGAAGGCCACATTCACCATCTCTGTCTATGTCCAGGGTGAGCCTGCCAGTTACGGGGCTCCTTCCAAGAGGAAGTCCCCGACCCCTGTTGAAGCTTTGATTGCTGTCCTCCGCCAAGGCTGCAAAGGAGAAGTTCTCTGGTGGCTCTTCTCATCCACCGTCAATGACATCATCGTCGACCAAGACCACATCTTCATCTTCCAAGGCGTCACCCGGTCGACCTCACCGGCATCCGCTTCGTCAATGATCCCCTTGACAACTGTCGGCAACCATCATTACATCGTTGAGGGGGCTCCTTGGTACTTCCGTGGTCTCTGCCACCATGATGACAGCTTACCAAGAGTGTCTTTGCCGCCAAGGCTTCAGCGGCGGCTTTGCCGACGACCACATCTGACGTGACTGGTCATGTGCCCATCATTGAGATTTTCCCTAGGAATCTGGTAGGACCAGGGAGCCTCCATCGCCTACAGAATTCCTCCCCAGGCAGGGAAGGGTGTCCCCTATGATGCAGAGGGATTCTCCAACTGGGTCTGCGTGCATCTACACAAGCTCCAATGACAATTTGCCCTAGGTCTACTACTCAGACCATGAGGGGGGCCGTGGGGCCATGTCCAGGGATGGATCTCTGCGAGGTGAGCCTGATCCACCGTTAAGACCAATGAGGCGCTCCAGTCCAGCTGCTGCCGGCTGCTCCACTCGTGCCTCAACCAACTCCCATGTACATGTTGTTGGACATCCTTACAACCCTCCACACTTTGGTGTCAGGGATACAACAAAGGCTGTCTGCGACCCCCATTCCTGTCCCAGAGCAGAGTCCTCCAATGCGACTGGCCAGAAGCCCTTGCAGGCCAAAACATAAGGCGAGGGACCCTTTGGGCCCAAGACATAAGCCGACGCCACATCCACCACACACCGGTACGGATACAGACACTGCTGCGACTCATACCGACGAGTCTGACACATACCGGCAGACTGGGGGCTGACGAGCCCACCAGGGCCTTGTCACAGGATGAGGGCTGTTCTTTTCATGCCATGATATAAAGTCTTCAACTTGGTACTCGAGGAGACGAAGGAGGAGGGGTTTCCAGTCTCTGGAGGATAGCTCAGCAGCAACATGCTCGCCTTGGAAGCAAGATGACACTGAGCAACACCGGTTCGATCCCCAGGTCCGCCCTTAGAAACCTCTGGGTATTAAGCGCTTTATAAATAACCTATTATATCATCATATCAATGCCGGGAGTCTAGACCGAAGACAGTCATGGCCATACCTTTGCTAGATTATGTCTAGGAGGAAGGTTTAGTCCTGCTGAAGACACCAAGCACGCTCCCCCTGAGAGACAGGCTTGAGAAGTAGTACAGGGTCCCCGACTCAGTCCCCGGGTGCTTGAAACCACAGCCTTCTCTTGACTCTGTGGTGTTGGCCGCTGCCAGGAATCACACATCGACACCATCTTCTGCCATGGTGCCTCCAGACCAGGAGGGGAAGAAGCTTAATGCAGTGGGGAAGCGCATTGTTTATACCACAGCCTCCACCGTCAAGGTTGCTAATGTCCTGGCTATCTTATCCCGCTACGACAGAGCTATGGTAGAAGCTTGGGCCCATTTTGGACTTCTGCCGGAGGACAAGAAGGTCGAGGCCCTGGCCCTGTTCCGAGGCCATCTCGCCTTCCTGGATCATGCCATCACGGTTTCCATCAGATGGACAATGGGTTGTCCCTCTGACTCTAAGGCTGGCTGAAGGCCACTAACTTCAGGGCAGATGTCCTATCCAAGGTGGTGGACATGCCCTTTCATGGGGACAATCTGTTCAGCAAGACTGTGGACAAGTCTCTCCAGACGATTAAGATGGGTATGGCGACTGTACGCTCCCTGGAGACATTACAGCAGAGGTGGGCTTCCTTTCGGTCCTCGAGGGGGAAGTCCGGCAGGTCCTGAAGGGGTATAACAACCCTTATCCTTAACCCTCCCATTCTACGACCCAGGAGGCCTACAGGGGCAGTTCACAGGCCTAGGGCAGCAGAGGACAGCGTTGTCGCCTGGAAGCCAGGACATAGACACTCAAACAGGCCTGAACCGGCTGGGGTTCAGGGCACCCACTTTCGCACCCCAGTGAGAGACCAACTAGCGAAGTTTGTCGACAAGTAGAGGACCATCACCACAGAAAAATGGGTACTGGACGTTTTTCATCAGGGGCACCCCTTTGAATTTCAACACAGGTTTGCTTTCATTCCTCCTCTGGCGCAGCAAGAACTACACATGGCTCAGCTGCTGCAGAAGTTTCAAGCCTTGTTAAGGAAGGAGGCAATATAACCTCTCCTCCCGCGCCTTTAGGCCTCTGGAGTGTACGCCACATGCTTTCTGGTACGAAATAAGTCAGGAGGGTGGCGGCCGATCCTGGATTTAAGGCGCCACAACAAGTACTTGAAGTCCCAGAAGTTGAGGATGGTCAAGTTGCAGCCCGTGCCCAGCCAGCTGGATGAAGGGGAGTTCCTGGTGACATTGGACCTGAACGACGCTTACTTTCACATCCCCATCCACCTAAAACATCAGATGTTTCTGCGTTTTGTGGCCCAGGGCCAGCACCATCAGTTCAAGGCATTCGGCTTGGCCCTGGTGGCGGCACATTTAAGCCTAAAGGGCATCCACTTCTACCCATATCTGGACTGGCTCATCTGCTCCTGATCTCATGCACTGGCGAAACCAGCACACGGCGGAGACCATTCTACTGATGGAGCTTGGATTCTCCATCAATTATAAGTCCTGAGTGGAGTCATTGCAGAATGCTCTGTTCCTGGGCACCCATCTCAAAACTGTTGCATGCTTGGCTACCCCGTCAGGGAGACGGTGATGGCCATCCTGGGCAAGGTGCAGTACCTGTTGGTGCATTCTGCGACGGCACAAGCCATGAAGTCTCTGTTCATGTCGTCGTCCTGCATCCACCTTGTCCCTTTTTGTAGGCTGCAGATGAGGCCTCTTCAGGAGTTCCTGGACGCTCAGTGGATGCAGGTCTGAGGCTCTTGGACAGGCAAGCTTGCCCTGACCCAGGGGTTCTGGCAAGCTCTACAATCATGGGGACTGCGCCACATCTCACACAAGCAGCTCCTTTTCAGATTCTGCTGTACCACTTGGTCACCACAGATGCCTCCTTGGAGGGGTTGGGGGCCCACACTGGACAGTTGCATGCCAGAGGGATCTGGCTCCTGGAGGAAAAGTCCTTCTCATGAACGTCATGGAGCACAGGGATGTCTTCTGGGCCCTCAAGTCATTCCAACCTCAGTTGCGGGGCAAGGTGGAACACCACCACCATGTTCTACTTCCGGAAGCAGGGCAGGACGCGCTGCCCAGCTCTCTCCCTAGAAGCCCAGATCCTGTGGCACTGAGCCATTCTTCAGGGCGTGGTCCTCATCCCATTTCACCTGGCAGGTGTCAAGAACAGTCGCAGAATCAAGTATCTTATCTTCCATGAGTGGGGTCAACCCCAGATCGACCGGTTAGCGACAGCGGCCCACTCCAAGTGCCAGAGGTTTGCAGCAGTTTTCCCTCATCAAAGGAGCCTGTGTGATGCTTTCTAGTTCTCGTGGGCGGGGCTCTACCTTTACGTCTTCCTCTATTCCCGCTCCTGTAATGTGTGATCAACACATTCAGACCATGTCATTTCAACACCATATTCACCGCTCTGCTATGTCCTCGACAGATCTGGTAACCAGACCTGCTCCGTCTGTCAGTGACTCGTCCATCTGGCTGCATTCACTTCCGGATTGTCTCGCCAGGGAAGACTGGGCGATACTGCACCACAACCCAGTGTCGCTTAGGCTCATGGCCTGGCTGCTGCAGCCCTAGAATTTCAGCATTATTCACTGCTGCTGGAATGTTTGGAGATCCTAGCCAAGGGCAGAGCTTCATATATGTTGTCGTGCTACAACCATAAATGGAAACGCTTCATGGTGTGGTGCAGGAAAATTATGCCACTACTGGTCACAGCTCTGCAGCTCTTTCCTTACCTGCTTTCCCTGCCCAAGACTGGCCTATGTTTCGATCAAGGTGCATTGGCTACCATAGCCCGTTACACCAGGACGTCTGGTAGCCCTCTCTGTGATCGCACAGACTCATCAAGGAGTTCTTCAAAGGCCTCTTCAGGACCTTTCCACCAGTGAAGGTCCCTGCTCCAGCTTGGGAGCTCAACATGGTTTTGACTAAACTCATGGGGGCCCCCATTTGAACCAATGCATCAGGCCCCCACTGAGTTTTCCCTTGTGGAAGACTGCTTTCCTTGTGGCGATCACCTTGACCAGCTGGGTGGAGAGCCAAGCTCTCTTGCAAAAGACTTTACTTGTCCTTCCATGCTACCAGGGGGGTGCTGCAGACCCGCCCCACCTTTATCCCAAAGCTTCTGTCGGAATTTTATCTCAACAAACCTTCGGTTCTGCCAGTTTTCTTCCTGAAACCTTTCTACGCCGGCGACAAAGACTTTGCATTCGCTGGATGTTGCTCATGCCTTGATTATTTGAGTCATGCACAAAGGACTTTCGGAAGACTTCTCAGCTTTTCGGGAATGTTGGACCTGTGAATCACACGAAGGCCCTGCCGAGGCTTGCATCTCCAGCTTGCTCTCCGGCTGCGTCATGCACCGTCGTCTGGCCAACAGACCTCTTCCAGGCCGGCCGAAAGCCCTTTCCACCAGAGCCATCGCTGCAACGACTGCATTTCTCTCTGGTGTTCCCCTGCTCAACCATCTGCAGGGCTGCTACGTGGAGGTCCACCCGCACCTTCACAAGATTCTACTGCGTTGATGGGGATTCCAGGTAGGAGTCCCGGGTCAGTCAAGCAGTGCTACGCACTCGGTTTGCTTGAGGTATGAGTCTTTTCCAGGGGTAAGTCTTGTTTTAATTTTCTATGCGCCCTGAGGCCCATGGGCATTTGGCGTGTAACAAGAATAAAAATAAATAAAATAATGGTATTCATGAGCATGTGAATCCATGCCAGACCCCATGTTGGAGAACGAACACGTTACTTACATGTAACTCATGTTCTTCAGCATGAATTCTCATACCCTCTCCTCTGTGGCTCTTCTTGGTTCGTTCTGCCACTTTACGTGCTATACCAATTCTGAAGATGGCCACCAGGGTTGTGGAGCTTAGGGAGGCTACTGTCATGACCCAAAGGACAGTGATTGGTTTAGAGGAGAAATGCAGTTTATTTTCAGGCTAAAGTGACACTGCTTTTTTGTTTTTGTTTTACAGAGGATTCCCAGCCTGACGTCGGGGAATATTCTTGAGCATGTGAATCCATGCCAGGGAACAGGAGTTAGTAAAATAACTTATACCTTTCTTTTGGTGCTTTTCTGGCTTGTGCCAGGTTGGTTTCAGAAACCTGGCCAAAGTGTTTTCCTTGAAATCCACACATATAATACAATATATGCTGCCATCACCTATTCATGTTGGCAAGTTCTAGTTCTTTTAAGGGCTGAGTGGTGAGTAATACCCTTCAAATATCCGTCACATTTCTTTACTTTTACTTCTACAGCAAAATCAGATAAAAACTAAATTTTGCAGCAACCCTAGGCATTTTGTGTAGTTAGTCACAAATGCTTTGGAAATGTAGTCGCATGGTCATTTCCACCAATATCATTCATACTGGTTCCTGTGACTTCCCTTCCTAGCATTAGACCCTCCTGTTTCTTTGAGGTGACAAAACACTTAAACTATGGTCCAGCCCTAGGAACGATCCACATAATAAATCTATATTCCGTCGGTCAATAGTCTGCATTTTGATAATCAGAGCAGAAACTCTTGCCTCTAATTATTCAGGAGTTCTAATTATAGTAAGTAATAGCAATTTATGTTCTGTGTCAGGCCGTGGATGCTAGTATTATGCTTGTTCAAAGTATATTTGCCACTAGCGAAGCAATCTTCTGACCATGTAGCCTCCCAATAATCTGCCCTGGTCACGTAAATGCTGCTAATCGTCTGACCATAGGCATCCCTGTGCCTGTAATCAATGCAAAGGTGGGACTTGCTAAGGGTTTAGTGTTTTTGGCCCTGTTCAGGACTGGTAAGTCCAAGGGCTTCTCTGCCTGCATCTCATCCTTCGGGGTTAAATGGTAACTACAAAGGTATGAGAGTGCTAGTCACTTGCCATCAATAACCATTCTTTCCTGTCCTTGCAGTGTGACTGATTGCCATCGGACATGGGAGTAGAAGCCGTGCCTTTTTTTAATTTATTTTTTATTAATTCAAATGATGCAAGTAATGCCATTTCAGAAATGGTGATCTGGTAACCAGATCTCCCCCTTCATAAGCTCCATGCCAAAAACATAGTGTACACCTGTGCCCATCCTGATCTGCAGCACTTGCTTTCCAGTGGCACAGAGCAGGTTCAGCGGTCACAGGTGCCCATTTGAAAGCTGCTGAGACAATGAAGTCACTTCAGCAGTAGGATGAATTTAAAGTCTGCCCCTGTTACAAAACCACATATTAATGAGGAATGATTCTTCTGGTGGCAGTTTAATCTTCAAACCTAAAGCTAAACCAGAGTTTAGGGTATTGCGGATAGTAATTCACATAGGTATGGGAATCCACATCCGATTGATATACATTTGTCAGCACTGTGAGCCCAGGTCACCTGTGGAAGGATTGTGTGTATTCTGGTTAAATAACCTGTCCATGACACTTGCAGTGCAGCTAATCATTAGCTGGGTCTCCTTTTGATCCTTTCAGGGCTGGTAACACCGCTCTCCTGCAGGACAGGATCCCAGCAGAAGCTATCCTTGGAAACTGGAATCATTTGGCACACCCACCCCAAAAGGACTGCCCTAATTACCAGGGTGGTGCATACCACAAGGACCTTTGATGCGATTGACTAGTGAAGGGGGTGGAATTGGTGTAGACCGGGGGCGCTCAACATAGCTGGATGAAGATTCCAACATCTTGTTTCTCGAATTCAGACTTTTTACCCAACATACTTTGTGCTATAGGAACTAGAGGGTACAGAAAGGAAGGAGAGAGGAAGAGGCATCAAAGGTCTCAAGGACAGGATTTGAAACCCCTTGAATTAGTCCAATCTTTTGGGTGAGTTAACTCCTAAAAGCCCTCTGCTGGAGGTGATGACTGGGTGTCCAAGGCAGAGGCAAGCTCTGCTCCTGAACCATCCCAGGGCACTTTCGGGGGTGACCTGCTGCTAGAGCAAGACCTGCCTCTTTACCAGCCACACTGGTACCCAGGGCCTCACTGAGCTGATGGACCTTTGCAGGTGTGTGCCAGCCTCCCCCGTGTTTAAGAACCCGAGAACAAAGACAAATCTTATGCTGGAGTCCCTGGATTGGGAGTCACAGAAACCTGAGTCAGGACAGCCTGATCCCTGTGTTTTTGCTGACTCGCTGCTGCAGGCTGTGATTTGATCCTGTTTGATCATGTCAAACCAACCAGGCCCCTCTGGAGCTGCCTTTGCCACTTGACTGATGTTCGAGCCACTGTACTGCCCTCACAAACCAGTTACACGGCAGCTGAGCACGTCATTGCCTTGGCTCGAACTTGAAAATGTATTGTTGCATCGGCCTTCAAACTGCTTTTTCCAAACCGCCAGAATCTTCGTTGCTTATCTTCCACTGTTGAAATGACCCTGGTGGCCTCATTGAACCAAGACTCTAAAACTCCATCAGATCTCCTGACTCAAACTGTACATCCATTCATCAGCATCTTTGCTGTTAAACCGACCCTGCTGACCCTTGCGATCAGCACTTCTACGAACTGCAACAAATTTCAGCTCAAACCTAGATCGATACCTTCTCCCCGTCTGGAACAAAGCGACCTCCACATCTGAGCCTTATTCAAACCATGTAGACAATAGGAAACCTGGTTGGACACTGTCGAACAGCCATAAATATAATTGACTCTGAACTGCCCCTCTGGTCTATCCTTGGACCCTAGAGAGTGGTTAGATCACCTTGATTCCCTTTTGCACACAGAACATATATTTTCTATGAATATTGTGGTTTTTAATTGTCTTTACCCCTCAGTTTCACTACCTCGAGTGCTGCATCCTTTTTATCTTTGCATATTGTGTGTTCTTTCCTTAGGGGTGGCTTTTGAGTAGTATTCTATTTAGTTATTAATGCAGATGTGGTTAAATAAAGTATATATATTTCTGGAGATTGAGTATGTTTAGATGTGCATGCTTTGCATAGGCCGCCATCTATTGTTTGGTGCAGAGTATTACATTTAGTTTTTCCGAATTCTAAAATGGGTGTTGATTATATCACTATCCATACTCTGTGTATGGGTACCCATGATTCTTCATGCATCAACGTCCCCGATTGTTGTTTTTTCCCGCAACGAGGTTGGACACAAAACGCAGAGTTCACGAGATGAAGCAAGGGCGTTCAACCTACCAGCGCCTTCAGACCATACCAATGGTACATAAGGTACATAAGGCGCTATATAAATGCAAAATAACATAACATGCAGATCAAACACTGAGGCCTCCCACCCGGTGTTAATCACAACGATAGACCGGTACCACAAACCATCTCTGAACTTTGAATCGAACACTCATAGGCGTACCACACTGTAAAGACAATGCATTACGGAGAGTGGGGTAAGGGCTATATTATATTCCATGCATGCATGTGTTTTAGAGCATGACTTTAACCCCCTTTGCAGATACAGCTACACCATAGCTCAGCCTTTTCCTGGCTCCCCAGTGGAGAAGACTCAATTTAAGTTCTGCACTAAGTGCAACACAAAATTGCCGCAGAAGGACATTGTGGCGGGTTGGAAGGAAGAGTCCATTGAGGACATATTACCTTTTCATTAATGAAAATAAGACGAAGGACGATCTTTCTCTATTACTAAATGGATCGTCCTGCCTGCCTAAATGAACTAATGGTGCTAGTTTGTCAGGTTTGGGACCGAGGACAATATATACTTTTTGACGACTTCCTAACTCTACCTGACACCATCACTAATGTGAATAACTCAAACTCGGCCAAAACAATCTCTCTTCTCCTGGTTGGGTTTCTTCTTGGCTTCTTCCCAGCGGCTTTCTCTTTAAGACTGTATCTTTGGACTACTGCGCATGCACGAGCCGCGCACGAAGAGCTAATTGCATCGGCTCCCGGCGGCAATTATCGTGAAAATATTCCACTTTCTAAGACTCCATCCAGCCTCAAAACGGACCAAAACAGAGGCAGACCCACTAGGGCAGCAAGCACTGCAATCTGGGGAAAAATCGGACCTGGGAACACCAGATACAACCCGGCGACTGCCAGCTTGTGGCCTGCTGCCATTACTGGGCAGAAGAGAACGGCCGACCCGCCCCTCCCCCCGAGCTGCCACGATCACTGGGGCTCCCGGGAAGAAGATGAAGCAAAGACTGAGGACGGCCCGTGGTGTGCTTGATGGCGAGAGGCGATAGCACCCCACCAGCACCACCGAACCGCCGCCCAGGGTCCCTCCCACCCGCCTGATCTCCGCGTTCATACGGACACCAGAACATCATGCACTGATGAGTGCCCCAAAATCACGCTCTCCCTACGGAAGCCGATGCCTAGAGCGGCCGCGGCCCTCTTCAACAGCTGGCACGTGGCGTGCCCTGGACTGACGCCACAGAGCTCAACGGGGGAGGAACATATAGTGGACAGACACCCACACTGCCACATCCTGGGGACTGGACCCACGTGAGCGCTCGGGGCCTGAACCACGGGTGGACTGCGGCGCTGCCCTCCCCTTGCTGCCTGACCCAACACCCGTAAAAGAAGGCGAGAAAGTCGCCCCCACGACGGTCCATTTCCCCCCCCTCCTCCCCTCTCCCAGGCATCTACAGACAAACGAGACCCGCATCGAGAGGCTGAACTGGGGACACATGTGTCCCCCCCCCTACCCCTCGCCAGCGAGACTGCAGCGCCCGGGGTCGGGGCACACGTAGAGGGATCTCGGTGCCACGCTCCCCTGACGGCGAAGGGCACTCTAAAAGCAGACCCAGCATCAACAAGGTACGTGCAGGGGAGGTGGGGGTCCACCCCCCACGGCTCCACGCATGATCAGAATATCAACAGGGCCCACGAGACCCGTGTAGCAAATACGGCCCACCCCCCCCTTAAAAGAACTGAAGGATAAGGGAACAGCACCGGACAACGCCAATCTTGTGGAGGACGTTGGCCGGGCTGCCGTGTGGGGTGGCTTGCTTGGACTGGTCCCGGGCGCCCTGTATGCCACCGAGAGCATCACCTTACAACACTGGGGGAGAAACCCCCCCCCCCCTCCACAGAGACCGCATACACTGAAGGTGTGACAGAGCGGCAGTGACCGTGGGCACCCCCTCCCCGCAACCAACATCAGCACCCTGAGCCCACGGCAGAACCATAGACTTCGCTTCCTCTGCCACGCTGCTGACCAGTGGCTGAGGGGGCAAGCGGCGGAGCAACACCAGTCGGGCAATACTACTAAGCGGGCGGAGACCCCCAACTCGCAAACCACAGTTCCGGCGGGATAGACGGCCCCGGAGGAAGGACCCACGGTTAGCCTACATAAAAGAAATGCACACTGAGGCTACAATAAGCTTCCAAAGCTTGGGTCTCGACCCTACCTACAAGGCGCTAGGCATGCACTCCACACGGGAGAATCCCCTGGCGAGACCACACACCGGGGTAAACCCCAAATCTCACTGAACTAATTCAGACAAGGGAGCCTGGGAACTAACAACTACAGGGGAACCCACTCAACACTGCCCAAACAACCGTCTCTTGGGAGACTTCGTTCACATGGTGGCATGCACAAGGGAGAACAGGAAGCTAACCTCCGAGACTGCAGTCCCCTGCACGCCACACCCAAGAGGAACACAGTCTACAGCCATGGATACCGCCCTTGTGTGGACACAGCTGTGGACACTCCCCACTGGTCGGAAGCGCAGAGGGTAGACACACGCAGCATCCCCCAACTCCAACCCTCTTTGGGATGCCAACACGAACTACCTGGACCCGACACCTCACCGGGAGCACCGACTGCTATAGGAAAAGACAAGGTCAAAAGATAAACCCTCCAAAGTAAAATGGACCTCTACACAATAGGGGCCCCTTCCCGCCTGGAGACACAGACCCCAGAGGAGGAATACACCAGGGAGGATGCTCACGACCCTCCTGTCTCACTGACCGACCTAATGAAAGCGATTGGGGACTCAAACGTCTCTGGAACTCAAAATTGGAGGGATGTCCACAGAGGTGTCCCTCATTCGCCAAGACTTACGCAACCTATAATCTAGAGTCTGCGAAGCGGAACATAGAGTATCAGACACAGAGGACACTGTCCGCCGATTGGAACAGCAACTGGCCATAATCACCCAAAAAGTTAACCAACTTGAATACCGTGCTGAGGACAGCGAGGGAAGGGCACGACTCAACAACCTCAGGATTCTTGGGAACCCGGAAAAAGAAGAGGGCCCCAGTGCCGAACATTTCCTGGAAGATTGGCTGGCTCATATCTTCGCTTTCCATTGAAAGAGCACATAGGGTGCCCACTGGGTGACCCACCCTTGGAGCCCCGCCAAGAACGATAATTGCACGCCTTCTATATTTTCGATACTGTGACGCTATACTCCAGATGGCGCGGGCCTCGGGCCCAATCACATGCAACAGATACAGAGTGGAGTTTTACCCAGATTACACCAAGGAGGTCCAAAAGGCCCGTCAGTCGTTCGACTCTGTCAAGAAGAAACTCCAATCTCTGTCAATCAAGTATGCTCTTTTCTTCCCAGCAATGCTCAGATCATCACGAGGGCACAACCCACCTGTCCTACAACGCCAAAGAAGCATGGGAATGGCTCTTAACGCAAGTCCTCAGTGGTCCCGGAGCCCGACGCTCAGCCTTCTGGCCCGTCCTCACAGAAACCCAGGCCCGGGCGGCCCTCGACCCCCTTAACCCCGGTGGGCCCGGAAGCCGAAATGCCACAGCATCTTGTCAAAAGCACCACAGAGAATGGATAAGGCCTCTACACCATAGGGTCCAACCTGCAACGCAACACTATGGGAACTTTAATCTAGCAGCCGCTGCCCACTATGCGGTGCAATCACTACCCCAGTCTGGGTTATCCGGAAGAAGTTTTACAGTTAAAAGTTCCATGTTTGGGCGACAGGTGCTCCCAGATGGGGGAGGCAGAGTACAGGGTGGGTGGGAGTTCTATGGGTGTAGGCAATCGGAATCACAGGACAAGAAGGCAAGACACCTATTCATACCAACACAGGAAACGCAAACTGTCCACCTACTGGGCCTATGATACCCGCACTATCCAGCCACCAGTTACGCAGTTACATGGCAATCTCTGGATGTCTCCCTCCTGGGGATACACCTGGGTACTCTGAACTTACACTAAACCCCCATTAACAGCGATGGACCCAGATGCGGGACACACTGGACAGAGCTCGAGAAGGCACTATATATGACCAAAGAGGCCACCAAGACATCAGATCCTTCTTGACGCCTCACAACGAGACCCACGCAGTTAGAGCAGACACCGACAAGTTGTCATTATTGACCTGGAATGTCAATGGACACGGCTCCAGTGTGAAATGAAGACTGGTGCTCCAGTATCTCAATCGATGCTCGCCAGATATAGCTCTCCTTACCGAAACACATCTGATCGGTACTGCTAACAGCTTTTTTAGAAGATCCAACTACCCGCATACCTACCACGCGGGGTTCACAAAAGGCACCAGGGGTACAATGATACTCATCCACAAACGAGTCCCCCTACAGGTCAGGAAAGTACAGACCGACCCTCTGGGCTGATTCGTGATACTGCTCGCTGACATCTGTGGCGAGAAATGGGGTCTTGCCGCGGTCTATGCTCCCCCCCACACTCACGAAGGAACTACTTGGCGAACTGCAGAACATACTCCTGGAGGAAGACGCCGACTTGTGGGCCATAGGAGGGGACTTTAATGAAGACATGGATGTCACGGTCGATGGGTCCCGCAGGAGGGCTGGAACTCGACTTGCCCCGACACCTCTGTACACGTTGGCCGAGACACTGGGACTGTCAGACACTTGGCGATCACTCCACGACAACGAGGCAGGTTTCTGCTTTTTGTCCAGTGTGCACAAAACACTCTCGAGAATCGACTATGCCTTCATCCCCCACAACACATCCCACAGGCTTGTATCTGCTGAGTTCCTGGCAAGAGACATCGCGGACCACTCCCCGCTCCTTATAACTTTGAAAAATGCTTGCCAGCTCCCAGATACCACCTGGCGCCAGAATACATACCACCTGCGGCTTCCTGAAATTGCTGAAGAACTTGAGAAAGAGTACGGAATATTTCAAAATGAACAAAGGCTCAGTGGAATGTCCGATATCGATATGGGAGAAGAAAAAGTGGTTGTTCCTAGAGATGTAGGAACTCCCGTCCCCTGCACATTATCTAGTATCTGTGCAGCAGATCAGTAATTCAGTGTTATTTATATATAATTTCACATTAACAATTTGCTGCATTAAATGCAGTTCATAGTTCAGTTGGTGGGGCAGAAGGAGTAAATACCTAGCTCACAAGATTTCATGTAAAAAACAATTCATAAATGTATTTATACAGTGTTTTTAGGCCCAACGCGTTTCGAGTATAAACTCTTCTTCAGGGGCAGAATCATATTTCACAAAATTCTAGAAAAAGATAGAAAAAAATGCATCTTAGTATAGCTGCATATGTAGTGTGCAGTACAATTTCATTTTGATCATAATTTTTTCGATACAAAACAACAAATGTCAGGTGTATTCAACAAGTATGGTAAAGCTAGTGGGATACAGTCAGCTATTTCAAACTACAGTAGAATAACTTGTAAGGGGATCATAAACATGGCTTCTAACCAATCTAGTCTGTAAAAAGAGGGGTCCTTGGAAGGCAGAGAGAGCAATTTGACAAAATGGAGGAAAGATTGAACAATGCAATTTACCAACTATGGTGGTCACATAGTTGAAATTAAGTATCCTATGGAACATAAAGTGGAAGCTCTGGAGTGATCATTTGTCTCAATGCTAAAGAAATGAAACATGTGTAAACCCCAAGTAGTGAGAGGAGTAACGCTAAGGAGAGAGACAAGAAGAAAAGTCTCTACTTACAACAAGTTCAGAAAAAGTCCTGACGGACGGATCCATGCAAGGTAAAGAGGGATCTTTCGAAAGATAACACTCAGAAGGCGGTACTTCAGATGAGTAAAGTCATCTAAAGGGGGAGAAAAGGATAAGCTAAAGCTTATTAATGTGAAGAGAACGTACTGGTAAGACTGACAGAATCAGTCATAGCACTTACTTGATACTGTTCAGAGAATCCGTGCAAGCAATCATGGTGCGCCGCGTCCCACCGGAGGATGATGCGGTACACTCAATGAGCGCCTTCTTAAATACCTGATACTTGAATGACGTATGCACAAAACATGCGCGTAGGGAACCGTCTCTCCGCGCATGCGTAACACCAAGACTAACTGATTGGGCCACGTCATGGATCTGACGACACGGAAAAGTCGGCGTCAGAATTCCATGACAACAAAATAACCGTGCATGCGCGGGACGGAGAATAGACTGAATTTAGAGTAAGGAAAATGTAAAGACGTATTTTTAAACAATGGGAGAAGATGCATGTAAATCAGCATAAAAATATGAGTGATAATAGAGATACGTCATGAATCTGACAACACAGAAAGACTGTCGTCTGAATTTATGTATACAAAATCACAGCACATGCGTGGAATATAACGAGGAACGTCAAGTGAGCGTGCGCACTTAAAAGGATAGTAAATGAAAGAATAAGTAACCCATATTCTTATGGATGTGAGGAATGTTTGCGTGAGAGTCCTCTAGGTGTACATTTGCTTTAGAGTAACAGAGATTTGTTTGCATAATTAGCACTTATCTAACATTCAAAACACAAATGACACCTTGTTCACATATGTATTCCACCATATAACATTTTAAACATTTCCAAATCAGATATAACATATCTCCACAAGGTGACCTAATGTTAACAATTTTTGTCAAAACAATAATAACCTCCACCATCGTAGGTGTAATTTGTAAAACAAATGCAAGTTCATATTACACAGGGATTTGGTCATAGCAAAGGGAATGCAATCCTAAACAACATCATCCACCAAATGAGGTGTATTTTGTAAAACATATGCAAGTGAGTTTAACACTGAAATTTCACCATAGCACAGGGTAATGTAATCCTAATGAGTAAAAGGGGAACTTGTGGTAAAATGGAATATTCATCACAGGTAGGGTCCTAGATAGATAGTAGTCCTCATTCATACCAAGGGGAGTGAGTGAGTCTAGGCAATGTATCCAAAAGAGTTCTCTCTGTGAAAGCAGTCTTTGTAAATCTCCTCCTCTGGGAAGTGAGTGTACTACTTCTAGTACCACCATCCTCATTTGAGCCACTGTATGTTGGTAGTCTCTAAATGTCTGTACAATGGGGATTTGATGTTTTTGGTGCGAATATTAGACTTTTGCTCAGTCCATCGTTCCTTGGCCTTTCTGGTAGACTTCCCTACGTAGTATTTTCCACAGGGACAGCGCAGAGCATATATTTCATTTCTGGAATCACAAGTTGCAAATTGTTTAAGATGGATTTTCTTCCCGGTGTTACCATGTCGAATATGATCTCCTTTTATTACATTAGAGCAATGTTGGCAATTGAGACAAGGGTAAGTACCATTTTTGGGTTTAGACATGAGGGGTTGGTTATTTGGTTTCCGTTTTTCTGCTTTGATCAATTTGTCACAAAAGTTTTTTCCTCGCATGTATGCCAGCATCGGGGGTTCCGTGAGGAGGCGATTCAATTGTGGGTCTGTTTTGATTATATCCCAGTTTTTGTGAATAATCCATTTGATCTGAAAGCTCTGACTAGAGTACTTCAGTGAATGAATTAAGGTGGTTCTTTCATTTTTGATCTTTGGCTCTAATAGGTCTTCACGGCTTTGTGCTTCCGTTCTTAGTATGGCTTTGTTGATCAGATCCTCTGGAAAACCCCTATCTTTGAATCTGGACTTCATAGTGGTGTACTCATCCTGTAGTCTGTCTACTTCTGATGGGATCCTTTTGACCCTGAGTAGTTGGCTGTATGGTAAGTTTTCTTTTAAATGTTTTGGGTGGAAACTTTGAAAATGAAGGGTGCTGTTCACATCAGTGTGTTTCCTATAGATTTGAGTTTGAAGTCCTGTGCTGGTTATTTCAATAGTGACATCAAGGAAATTCACACTCGGTTTGCCAATGTCCATTGTAAACTGAATTCTCTCATTACAATTGTTTAAATATTCCCAAAATGTTAGAAGTTCTTGCTCAGTTCCTCTCCAAATTCCAAAAATATCGTCGATATATCTATACCAACTTTTGATTTTATCTTTCCAAATTGGTTCATTAAGAACATGAGTGCACTTGAAACAATACATAAATATGTTGGCGTAGGAGGGTGCGACTGATGACCCCATAGAGGTACCTGAGGTTTGCAAAAAGAATTGTCCGTTGAATCTCAAGTAGTTATTAAAGAGGATGATGTTGATAAGTTCTATTGCCAATACTTTGTGAATATTTATTTCCCATGTTTTAATAAAAACCATTCTAGTGCTTCAATACCTTGGTTGTGGGGAATTGAGGTGTATAGGCTGCTTACATCCATTGTAAAGAGTAGCAGGTTGGGTTCATCCATTTTTAAATTCCTGATGTTTTGTAAGAAGTGTGTGGTATCCTTTAGATAAGTTTCGGTTTTTTGAATCAAAGGTTGGAGTGTGGTGTCGAGATAAACTGCCAGCGGATGAAAAATGCTTTCTGTGCCAGCAACAATCGGTCTAAATGGAGGGTCTGTTTTGTTTTTATGTATTTTTGGAAGGCCGTAAAAGAACCAATTTGGAAAGATAAAATCAAAAGTTGGTATAGATATATCGACTATATTTTCGGAATTTGGAGAGGAACTGAGCAAGAACTTCTAACATTTTGGGAATATTTAACCAATTGTAATGAGAGAATTCAGTTTACAATGGACATTGGCAAACCGAGTGTGAATTTCCTTGATGTCACTATTGAAATAACCAGCACAGGACTTAAAACTCAAATCTATAGGAAAGCAACTGATGTGAACAGCACCCTTCATTTTCAAAGTTTCCACCCAAAACATTTAAAAGAAAACTTACCATACAGCCAACTACTCAGGGTCAAAAGGATCACATCAGAAGTAGACAGACTACAGGATGAGTACACCACTATGAAGTCCAGATTCAAAGATAGGAGTTTTCCAGAGGATCTGATCAACAAAGCCATACTAAGAACGGAAGCACAAAGCCGTGAAGACCTATTAGAGCCAAAGATCAAAAATGAAAGAACCACCTTAATTCATTCACTGAAGTACTCTAGTCAGAGCTTTCAGATCAAACGGATTATTCACAAAAACTGGGATATAATCAAAACATACCCACAATTGAATCGCCTCTTCACGGAACTCCCGATGCTGGCATACAAGCGAGGAAAAAACTTTCATGACAAATTGATCAAAGCAGAAAAACGGAAACCAAATAACCAACCCCTTTAGACACGTCTAAACCCAAAAATGGTACTTACCCTTGTCTCAATTGCCAACATTGCTCTAATGTAATAAAAGGAGATCATATTCGACATGGTAACACCGGGAAGAAAATCCATCTTAAACAATTTGCAACTGGTGATTCCAAAAATGTAATTTATGCTCTGCGCTGTCCCTGTAGAAAATACTATGTAGGGAAGTCTACCAGAAAGGCCAAGGAACGATGGACTGAGCACAAGTCTAATATTCGCACCAAAAACATCAAATCCCCAGTGTACAGACATTTTAGAGACTACCAACATACAGTGGCTCAAATGAGGATGGTGATACTAGAAGTACTACACCCACTTCCCAGAGGAGGAGATTTACAAAGATTGCTTTCACAGAGAGAACTCTTTTGGATACATTGCCTAGACTCACTCACTCCCCTTGGTATGAATGAGGACTACTATCTAGGACCCTCTCTGTGATGAATATTCCATTTTACCACAAGTTCCCCTTTTACTCATTAGGATTACATTACCCTGTGCTATGGTGAAATTTCAGTGTTAAACTCACTTGCATATGTTTTACAAAATACACCTCATTTGGTGGATGATGATGTTTAGGATTGCATTCCCTTTGCTATGACCAAATCCCTGTGTAATATGGACTTGCATTTGTTTTACAAATTACACCTAAGATGGTGGAGGTTATTATTGTTTTGACAAAAATTAACATTAGGTCACCTTGGTTATATGGTGGAATACATATGTGAACAAGGTGTCATTTGTGTTTTGAATGTTAGATAAGAGCTAATTATGCAAACAAACCTCTGTTACTCTAAAGCAAATGTACACCTAGAGGACTGGTAGTTTCTACGGACTAGACTCCACCATATCTCCTCTCACGCAAACATTCCTCACATCCATATGAATATGGGTTACTTATTCTTTCCTTTACTATCCTTTTACGTGTGCGCGCTCACTTGACGTTCCTCGTTATATTCCACGCATGTGCTGTAATTTTTTTATACATAAATGCAGACAGTCTTTTCTGTGTCAGATTCATGACGTATCTCCATCACTCATATTTTTATGCTGATTTACATGCATCTTCTCCCATTGTTTAAAAATACATCTTTACATTTTCCTTACTCTAAATTCGGTCTATTCTCCATCCGCGCATGCGCGGTTATTTTGTTGTCATGGAATTCTGACGCCGACTTTTCCGTGTCGTCAGATCCATGACATGGCCCAATCAGTTAGTCTTGGTGTTACGCATGCGTGTAGAGACGGTTCCCTACGCGCATATTTTGTGCATACATCATTCAAGTATCAGGTATTTAAGAAGGCGCTCATTGAGTGTACCGCATCCTCCTTCGGTGGGACGCGGCGCACCATGATCGCTTGCACGGATTCTCTGAACAGTATCAAGTGCTATGACTGATTCTGTCAGTCTTACCAGTACGTTCTCTTCACCTTAATAAGCTTTAGCTTATCCTTTTCTCCCCCTTTAGATGACTTTACTCATTTGAAGTACTGCCTTCTGAGTGTTATCTTTCGAAAGATCCCTCTTTACCTTGCATGGATCCGTCCGTCAGGACTTTTTCTGAACTTGTTGTAAGTAGAGACTTTTCTTCTCGTCTCTCTCCTTAGCGTTACTCCTCTCACTACTTGGGGTTTACACATGTTTCATTTCTTTAGCGTTGAGACGAATGATCACTCCAGAGCTTCCACTTTATGTTCCATTGGATACTTCATTTCAACTATGTGACCACCATAGTTGGTAAGTTACATTGTTCAATCTTTCCTCCATTTTGTCAAATTGCTCTCTCTGCCTTCCTAGGGCCCCTCATTTTACAGACTAGATTGGTTAGAAGCCATGTCTATGATCCTCTTACAAGTTATTCTACTGTAGTTTGAAATAGCTGACTGTATCCCGCTAGCTTTACCATACTTGTTGAATACACCTGACAATTAATTGAAGTTTTGTATCGAATAAATTATGATCAAAATGAAATTGTAATGTACACTACATATGCAGCTATACTAAGATGCATTTTTTTCTATCTTTTTCTAGAATTTTGTGAAATATGATTCTGCCCCCGAAGAAGAGTTTATACTCGAAACGCGTTGGGCCTAAAAACACTGTATAAATAAATGTATGAATTGTTTTTTACATGAAATCTTGTGAGCTGGGTGTTTACTCCTTCTGCCCCACTAACTGAACTATGGACTGCATTTAATGCATCAAATTGTTAATGTGAAATTATATATAAATAACACTGAATTACTGATCTGCTCCACAGATACTAGATAGTGTGCAGGGGACGGGAGTTCCTACATCTCTAGGAACAACCACTTTTTCTTCTCTCATTTATCCAACCTAGTTGCCAAGGTTGAGTTTTGCTCCCCCGCACCTCAAACAAACCTTAATTTCTAAAAGGTTACCATAAACCCATCTTGTGAGTTTTTTTCCAAATCATAGGTGTGCCCCGGTGTTTGTGCTTATTACGATATCGATATGGGAAGCATATAAAACTGTCCTGCGCGGAGAGGCCATCTCGGCTGTATATGCCTACCGGAAATGACATGCTCAAAAGATCAGGGAGGCCGAAACGCATGTACTGGAATGTGAACAACAACTCCTTGCACAAGGTCCCCAAAGCACGAAGGAAGCCATGATAACCGCGCAGGAAGCCCTCAGTAACATAGCCCTGGATAATGCACAGGCAGCCCACTGGCTAGTCCGGAGAAAGCGTGAAGGCAAATAAAACCCTGGCCTGGCTGGAGAAACGTGAACAAAGCAAAGGGCACGTGCAAGCCATCAGATCTCCAGAGGGGGCGCTGATGACTGAAGACTCTGACATAGTAGAAACATTTGCCGCCTACTACGAGAAACTCTACACTCCACCAATCGGGAACCCCACACCAGCGCCCTCTTGCTTCCTCGACCGGATTGAGGTTCCAAAACTGTCAACACAACAAACTGATCTCCTAGACGCCGAAATCACTGAGAACGAAATTCAAGAGGCGCTTGCACAACTCCAACCTGGAAAAACTCTGGGCCCCAGTGGGTTCCCAACGGAGACCTGGAAATGTCTTGGCAGCACACTAACGGGACACATGCACCGCATGTTCCTACGCAGCAAAGAACAAGGCGCTCTCCCTCCGGACCTCAGAAGAGCGAGCATAGTGGTCATACCAAAAACCGGAAAGCCCCCGGCAGAATGTGCTTCCTACCGTCCTATCTCGCTGATCAATGGAGAAGCCAAAATCCTCACCAGGGCACTAGCTAACAGACTGCTCAAGGTGATAGACACTCGTCCACCCAGATCAATGTGGATTCATGCCCAACAAATCCATCCGCATGAACCTATGCAGAACCCAACTTGCCCTCAGCAGAGCTTCAGAGATACCATCGCCACTGGCCCTCCTGGCAGTGGACTTTGAGAAGGCATTTGACTCTGTGGGGTGGGAGGCCCTATGGGAAATCATAGCCCGAATGAATTTTGGGCGAAGCTTCATCTCCTGGGTTAGACTCCTGTATGCATCCCCAGTGGCTACGGTGAGGGTGAACGGCAAGTCCTCCAGAACATTTCCTCTGGGCTGAGGAACCAGACAGGGGTGCCCCCTTTCCCCACTCCTCTTCCTGCTCGCCATCGAGCCACTAGCAATTTAACTTAGATCAAACAAAAACTGGTCCAGATTGGCCTGGCCAGGGGAGGAGAAGATCGGCTCTCAGTATATGTAGGTGACCTCCTTATATATCTTAGTAACCTCATGCCCGATTGTATCCCTCATCCTGAGGGAATACCAAACCTCCGCTGGTCTAAAGGTGAATGAGGCCAAAACGATCTACTTCCCGATCCAGGGCGGCGAAACTGCGATTCCCGAGGCTTGCCCCTACCATGTCTGTATCGGGGAGTTTAAATACCTGGACATACGCATTGATTGATTGATATTTATTTCTACTGCGCTCGTACACAAGTGTTTCAGAGCGTGACAAGGCAAGGGAGGGGAACAGGGGAGAACAAAACAGCGATCTTACTAGGCCCAGTGACATTGGGAACGCGCAAGTGCATGGGAGAGCGAGAGGGGGAAAAGTGCATGGAAGGAGGGAGAAGTGGAAAGTGCGAAGCAGAGGAGAAACGGAAAAATAACAATAAATGAATAATAAAGGCAACAAACAGTGGTAATGCAGCCAGCAATTTGCAAGTGCTAGGTTTAAGGCAGCAGACGGGGTAGGTCTGATAAGTGCAGGAAGAAAAAGGGGGGGACTGTATGGGTACAGATGCAGATCCCAGTGCAAGGGGTGGCACGGAGGCAGTGCGGGAGGGTGGCAGGGTGAGCAGGTACCTGGGCCTGAAGGACAGATGGTGGCATGTTGCACAGTGCCAAGAGAGAACAGATCAGCAGGGGAGAGGGGGAACGAGGGCAGAAGAAAAGAGGAAGGTCTTGAGGTGCTTCCGGAACCGGAGATACTTCTCCAAGTTTTAGAGTGGCAGGGAGGCTGTACCAGAGGGAGGCCCCAGCGGAAGACAGAGATCTACCCCCAGCTCGTTTCTTTGAAAAACAACTGACCCTGAGGGATTTGGAGGTAGAGGAGCGAAGAGCTCGAGAGGGGAGGTATTTGCGGCGGGATAGCTGAAGGTATTTTGGCCCTTGGCCCCAGAAAGGCTTGTGGACAATGCAGAGGGTTTTGAATTTAATCCTTGCATCCACTGGGAGCCAGTGGAGAGATTTCAGAGCTGGAGAGATACGATCCCAGGGCTTGAGGCCAAAGGTCTCGCAGTCCTGTTCTGGATTAGTTGCAGAGGGGCGGAGAGTAGAGGCAGGTAGATTTAGAAAGAGGCTGTTACAATAGTCCAAGCTTTAGAGAATCAGAGCTTGGGATACCATGAGCTTCTGGGGGAAGGAGAGGAAAGGCAGAGTACCTCTGAGGAGGTGCAGTCAGAAATGTGACTTTTTAGAGACCTTAGATGTGGGCGGAGAAGGAAAGGGTGGAGTCAAAGATGACCCCGAGGTTCTTAGCCTCGCAGGTGGGAGTAGGAGGAGGGCCAAGGGAGGCCGGCCAGAGAGTTGAGGGGAAAGGATGGTGAAGGTGTGCCGATGAGGAGGATCTCCGACTTGCTGGCATTCAGACAAAGATCATTGGCGGAACACCAATCTTGAATGGCAGTTAGGCAATCAGAGATGAGAGAGGGAGAGGAGGTGACAGAGGGCAGCCTGAAAATGAGTTGTGTCATCAGCATAGCACTGGAAATTTGAGCAGAAAGTGGCAATGCAGTGGGCGAGAGTTGCCAGGTATTGGTTGAAAAGCCAGGGCGAGAGGTTAGACCCCTGGGGAACACCATAGGTAGAGAAGAAGATAGATGAAAGGAAGGACCCAAGTTGGACCTGGGAGGGTCGATCTGAGAGGAGAGGTCAGCCAGGCCAGAGCCTGATCAATGATACCCAGGTTTTCACGGAGACGGTTGAGCAGGATGGTATGGTTGACCGTGTCGAAAGCAGAATTGAGATCGAGGAGGATGAGGACATAGGGAATGTTAGAGTCAAGGTTGGAGAGCAGATCTTCACGGATGTTCAGGATAGCAGTTTCCGTGCTTCTGGCAGCTCTGAAGCTAGACGACTGGTGGTCATGGAGACAGCCAACAGAATTGGAATGAAGGTTAAGCTGAGAGATGGGCAACTATTCCAGGAGTTTGCCAAGAAAGGGAGTAATGGAAATTGGGCGATAGTTAGCTGGACAAGAAGGATCCGCTGTGGGTTTCTTGAGAAGAGGATGCACAAAGGAGTGCTTCAGAGGGGAGGGGAGGGGAGGGGAGGGGAGGGGAGGGGAGGGAAAGGATCCCGAGGCAAAGGAGTGGTTGCAAAAATCAGCAAGGACCGAAGCAAGGGTGTCAATGTGGTCCTTGATGATTTTAGAGGAACACGGATGAACCTGTTTTGACGAGGCTTTCATAGATCGGACTTGTCTGGCGACCTCGTCGGGGGTGAAAAGAGGAAAGGACGAGAAGGATGGTGGGAGGGTGGCAATAAGAGGGTCAGCAAGCACAGGTGGAGAGGGAAGGGAAGGTAAGGGGAGGGGAGGGGTGTGCGTGGAGAGGGTGGACAGGATGTCCTGGGTTTTTTAAATGAAGTGAGAGGCAAGGGCATTGCCAAGAGCCTGGGAGGAAACAGGAGGGGTAGAGACTGCAGCAGGGTTGGCCAGCTCCTTGCAGATTTTAAAGAGTTCAGCCGAGTTTTTAGATGCCGCAGAGACACAAGCTTGAATGTGGACTCCCTTCTTGGTGAGGACAGAGTCGGTATTGCCTTTGTAGCAAGCAACAGGCCAGTTTGTCAGAGGATGAACAGGACGCCCTCCATTTCCTCTCAGCTGCCCTACACTTATTTTTAAGTGTAGCTAGGTCAGAGTCATACCAGTAATTGCACTTGGCTTTGGACTTCAAACGGATCCTCATGACAGGAGCAAGAGCATCAAGCGTATCAGAAATTGAAGAGTAGAGCAGAGACAGTGCTGTGTCAGGATGTGAAACAGCCAAAGGTGGAGGGGGGGAGAGAAAGTGGCGGCAAAAGCCTCAACTGACGCACGCTTCATGAGCCGGATGTCCGAGAAGGTAGGTGGCAGTGTTGTGGTAGGCTTGGCTTGGGGGGAAGAGAGGGAGAGATGAGATGAGGGAGTGGTCGCTCCAGGAGAGACGAGTGGTCAGAGGGATGGAGAGGGGGAGGTCAGAGGAGATCAAGACATCGAGTGTGTGCCCTGCAGAGTGAGTCAGGCCAGAGGGGAGGATGGGAGGGGGAGTCGCAGAGGTCACGGAAGAGTACAGAGGAGGAGCAAGGAGAGTCTAAATGTATATTTAGGTCACGGAGGAGGAGGAGGAGGAGGAGTTGAGTGGTAGAGGCCAGGAGGGAGGAGGAGAGGTCTGCCTACTCAGGGAGAAATTGGGTGATTTGACCAGGAGGCCAGTAGATAGTAACCACAGTAAGAGAATGGGTAAGCGAGAGAGAAAGCCTACAGACAAGGCATTCAAAAGAGGAGTAGGTCTGAGTGAAATGATAGGCAGGAATCCACTCAGAAAAGACCAGGGCTACCCCCCACCGGACCGGGAGGATCTGGATGCTGAGAGGATCTTGTAGCCATCAGGGAGGAGAGTGTCAAAGCTTGTGACAGAGCTGGCCGTGAACCATGTCTCAGTAAGACCAAGGACATCAAGGTCTAGTTCTTCAAGGAGGTGGCAGATGTCAGAGGAGTGTTTGACGGCAGAGCGAGAGTGGCAATATGAAGAGGGTTGCCAGCCTTAAAGACCTTCCGGGGAGGGGTACAGATCAGAGGTACGCCCTGCGGAGGAGAAAGAGCCCTAGGAGGGGTGGATCAGGAGGAGGAGGAGGAAGAGGAGAGAGAGGGCAAGGTAGCCAAGGGGGGAAGAGGAGGGGACAGCAGGAGATGAGAGGAAATTGATGAGGCGAGGGAAGCGCCTATCAGAGAGGAGGAGATTGCCCTGAGGGCCTTGGACCATGACCGTGCCATTTAGGTAGACATTAATGATGACTTTAGAGGAGTCGAAGGAAGCCATGAGAACTTCCCTGCGAGTGCCACCATTATAGGGAGAGGAAGAGATGGGGCAGAGCACAGTGACCATATGAGGAGTCCATAGATCTGGCGAAGGAACGACAAAGAGGATGTTGGTAAGGGTCTGTCTGGCGGAAGCATTGGAATAGGTATCGGCAATAGGAAGACCAGGGTTAGAGGCCAAGATATCCTTTTTGAACTTCTTCCTACCAGACTTAGCGAGAAGGGAAGGATAGTCAATGGAGAAGCAATTGGAAAGGATAGGAGTAACAGAAAGCGCCATTGGGGTGGAAGTGAGGAGAGGATGGAGATACTGGGTGGGGCTAAGGCAGGTAGGTGTGGGACAAAAGAGAGTGGTGAGGTCACTGGGCTGGCAAGTTACAAAGAAATGATATACAAGCAAAATATAGAGAATTTTGCAACGGGCAGCAAGATTTGACTTTTTAGCACAAAGCAAAAACAGCAAGATTTGACTTTTTAGCACAAAGCAAAAACAGCAAGATTTTACTTTTAAGCACAAAGCAACAACAGCAAGATTTGACTTTTTCAATCTTGGAGTCGGATGTTGGCAAAGGGTTTTAGGAAGCACTGCGCAGCAGGATGACAACATGGGAGTAACAAGCAGAAAGAACAGTGATAGTCAAAGGCAGTAAGAGTGAGTCCTTAAGGAGGGAACTAACCCATAGTTCTGGAGGTGGCAAAGTCAAGGCAGTCCGGATTTCTTAGAGGAGTGAGGTGGCAGCATCATTGTGGTTAAGGTGCAGGGAGGACCCCAATTAGCATTCCGGGAGCAGACGGGGCCTTTGCTGAGAGTGTCGGCTGAAGCCTGCCGGTCCCTGATTGGATGGAAGAGAACACTCAGCAACCAATGGGAGTGCAGCACAGGGAAAGGTGGTTCAGCACAGCCTGCCTACACAACAAAGAAAAGCACGGCGGCCATCTTGGAAGGGCCAGAAACAGTCAAATAAGCAGCAATAGTAGGGAAAAACTTGTGCTTTCAAAATAGCTAGGCAGCTCCAGGTATTAAAAAGCTCCATAAAATGGCTGCACGATGAAAATGCCAAATAAAACGGTCCTTTCCAACAATTTTATGCAAATTTCATCTTTTTTCTTCTTTTTTTCTTCAAATTTCGATTTTTTTAGGTTCAATAATTCCCCTGGAGGTGAAGTAATGCACAGAAAGTGCACCTACCTAATGGAATGGTCAGCAGCCAGGCACAAACTCCACATGTGCAGGAGAACAACAGATGGCCAGGAGGGTGGAAACAGGACCTGACTCCCAGTGAGAAGCAGATGAAAGAAACTCTAGACGGATTCCTCCAACTCAACCTACATCCCATACTAGATAGGTTTAACAAAGATGTCTCCCACTGGCAATCGCTCCCCCTATCATTAATGGGCAGGGCAGCCCTGTTTAAAATGACACTCCCAAGACTTCTATACATTCTCCAAAATGCTCAGTTCTCCATTCCCCATGAAACCTTACACTCATTGACAGGAATCTCCGTATGCTGCTATGGGGAGGGCAACAACCCAGAATCACCCTTACTACACTCCAAAGATCAGTGTAGAAGGAATGCATTGGACTACCATGCATACGCACATACTACCTAGTGACACAGATAGGGGTGGTAAATGATTGGCTGCATGCTGACCCCACACTACCGCACATCCGCATCGAAATGGAGACCATGCTCCCAGTGCCGCCCCTACAGGTCCTACATGCTACCAACAACCAATTCCCGACAATACCAAGAATGACATGCCATATCCGTCATGCCTGGAGGGACGCACACAAACTGTCGGCTGGAAGGCAAAACTAACACTGGCCCAACCCATATGGCACAACGCACATCCCCCAGAAATAAGGAAAATGGGCTCTTTTGAGAACTGGGGAACAAATCGGATAACCACACTAGCACATGTGATCCAAGAGGGACGTCTTCTAAGCTTTGATACCTTGCAAGACCAATTTGGCTTGGCACCTATGGACCGGTTTCGACACCCACAGTTTGCTCATGCCATACACACCCAGTTCCCAGACATAACTATACCCCTTTGCTCCCCCATAGAGACCAACGTTTTCCCGCAACAAATCCCCTCCAAAGTCACCTCCACCCTCTACCAGGCCCTTAACTCCTTCGGTGCTAGGGAACTTGAGAAGCTGAGGGAGAGGTGGGAAAGGGATCTGGGTGATCTGGAACCAGAGGACTGGGTAGACGCACTAATGTCCCCCGAGAGATAGGGATCGAGGCCAAACTCAGATTGATACAATTTAGGATACTCCTCCACTCATACTACTCTCGTACAGCCCTGGCCAGATGGGGAGGGACCGAAGATGAGACATGCATCCGATGCAAACGGGACACAGCCACCTTCTATCACATGATCTGGGTCTGTCAAGTATTACAGGCCTTCTGGGGTGAGTGCACTAATACAATCTCCACTATACTAGGAACACCAATTCCTAAAGACCCCAAAATGACACTTCTGGGTATTTGGGGGGAGGTGAACCTTACCAAATATGATAAAATGTTCCTGGTGGTGGCACTGGCTGCCGGGAAAAGACTCATAGCCGCAAACTGGGGCTCAGCGGACCCAATAAGCTTGAACCGTTGGAGCAACAAACGAAGCAGATGCGCATCTCTGGAACGCCGTAAATACAATGCGAGGGGCTGCCCCCGAAAATTTGTTAAAATATGGGGGAAATGGCTGGACGCTCACTGAGACACATCCCCTCCCCACCTCCCTCTTCCCCTGCCCCTTTCCCCCTCCTTGCTCTCCCCTCCACCCACCTCGCCTAACTCAAAAACATGAGACGGAACCAGAACTGCAAATGCCATATCATATCATAAGTGCCAGCTATTACCTGCTTTGCGGTTGTATCATTGTTTCTTTATCCTGTGTAGCCTTTGTCACTGATAAAACTGCAGTGTTTTTCTGATGAATGCCTATGTTTATACCTATGTTGTATTTTGCCGTTTTAATTCAAATAAACAGTTATAAATAAAAGACTGTATCTTCACCCCTGTTATTATTGATATGCAAATATCTCTCTTTAGAATATAGGATTCTTTAAGTTATCTTTCCTTATAGTCTCTTGACGTTTCCTTACTAAGCTGATGTAACTCTTCCCATATACCTGTGGGCCTTGCATTCTCTTTAATGCCAGCTTTACAACAACTTTCCTTGAAGTGGATTCTTACACCCTGGTCTTTACTTGCATGCCTCTTAATATCCTTGAGGGTTCACAAAGCATAGGTTTTGTATGACCTTATCCAAACGCAGTCCCTCTCTCCTGGGTTTGTGATTTTGGATTCTCTTTTATGATTAATTTGCCTTCAAAACACTTATTTGCAGTGGGCTCTCTTCTCTTCAAGCCTTAACACCTGGAGGCTTCTCCCTTGCTCCTAGGGTATTTGTTTCCACGTCTGGTCTGTTTCCCATACAGCGTTGTTCGTCATGCTCTGCATTGCTTTCAAATACCACCTCGTCTGTTTACTTAATGTTTGTTTTTCATAATTGGGACTTTGAGAGTTTTATCTAATCTCAGTACTTTGCCCCTGCGGCCTCCTGCCTCATCTGTTTTCCCCAGTACCTTTTCTGATTCAGGTGGACGTTGTGGAGCTCAGCGCGCACTCGGGTACTCTGCTTCTCATCTGCTCTTTTGTGCCTGGCTTCTCATGGCATTCTCAGCTTTTCTGCCTTCGGCGCCGTCTACGGACGGCTGCAGGATTCGCTTCTTCAATTGTGTTGTTCATTGGACATCTTGCCCACCATGAAGCAGCTGTGGTCACGCTCCACCTTGCACAGCTATTGGTTCCCAGCTCAGGCAACAGTTCTCCCGTTGCAGGATTTGTCGGCTCTCCGCCGTCTCACTCTGGCGTTTCTCGCCTTTACAAAAGTCACAGGCTCCGTGATTTCACTGTGCTCCGCCTTTGCAAGGCGTAATCACTTAAGGAGGCTTCCCCTGCATACCATACTCTCACCATACTCTTGCTCTCCTCACTTTAGCTACTTGTCCCAGTTATATGCATGTCTCCTTTTAAAGATACATCTTGTCTTTCTTGACATAGCTGTTTCTTTTCCCACAATGCCTAAAGTCTAACATAAGGATGACCGATTGATCTTCATCCCTGGCAGTCCAATATATCCAGATATGGTATTGGGTTTATGGAATTCCTCCTCCGAATGGGAGTTCTTGTCCCCTATGGGAGAGTCCCTTGCCCATACCCCAACGGAGAGGGTCTAGCCTCAAAGGGGGTGACTGCCCCTTCGAAAGAAGGGACAAATACCTTGCTTCATCACAACACAGTGCGTAATAGCCTTCTAAGGAACCACAGCGGCTCTCGGTGCAAAGCCTGCAGGCTTTTTAGGCCAAAAACGTTAAATGAACGTGTAGAATGAAGTGGTAGGCTGCCTGTTATTCAGGTCAAAAAAAGAGTGGGCGAATTTGACACTACTACAGCAGATCTTGAGGCACATGAAGCGGTCATTGGTTTTGAGAGCGATGCAGAAGAGCAAGAAGCGGAGGAAACACAAATAATTTCCTTGCAGCCTGCCGCCCTGCTCCATAGGCATCCCAAAGGCTGCTCTCGACTCCAGGCTTAAAGGGAAACCAGACGAGCATCGAGCAAATCCAACCAATTGACCACCACACCCAAACTACACATCAGCTCGACACACATTGCGGCTAAAGCACACACCACTTTTGGCACAAAACTAAGATGCGGACGGAACAGGGCAGGGGCGCACATAAATGGCTATGTCCAAACACTCGACATCCGCACCTAAAACTCTAGACAGGCGGGCCAGGAGGAAGTTGCGGACACTGCGAGGACATATCTACTGGCTTTTTATTAAATATTTAGTATAAGGCATATCGCTCCCTTTTGCTATGTGGACGTTCCCTGCCTATGTATATAACTAAGGTACTCATCAGTCGTCGGAGTCGCAAATGAATCAGACTGATTTCCAGAAACTAGTTCTAACTGGCCATACCACTATTCTCGCCAACTTAAATAATATCTGAAGAATGTCTTCCTTCTCCTGATTGTATTTGTGGCAATGTCTCTTCTCTTCATAGTCCCTTCATTAGTAGGCTATTCTTTAATAGTGTCTAGTCACTTCCTGTTTCAGTTCTTGCCACTCTTTCACAGTGTATTTGGGTCTTTTTTCCCCTTTTAGGTTAGTCCTCCAATACTCCCTTTTTGGTCTCTTTATTCTTCTCTGATTCAGGTAACTGTACCCTTTTGGTTTGGTACCATTTATCTTAGCTGTGAAATGCCTACTTGGCTCTTAGGGTTCCCCCTCTCCTCGGGTAGTTCACTGACTATCTTTTCCCTTAAGTGGTTCACTTGGCTTTTCTTCCCATTCACAGAATTCTCTCTCTGATGTTCTCCACTCTTTATTTCTTCATTTATGGGCTATTTGCCCCTTTTCCCAGGGTATTTATACCCCAGTGTTGGAGATCTCTCAGGATCGAGATGCTAGCTCAGGGGCAATGTGCTTGCCTTGGAAGCAAGATGCGGAGCAACACCGGTTTGATCCCCAGGTCTGTGCTTAGAACGTTTGGGTATTAAGTGCGTTATGAATAACCATTCATAATTGTATAATACAGTACCACGTTATCGACCTTAAACTCAATGTCTCATCAATTCTAATGGGACGAGTTTCTCCTGCTTCAGAATGATTCGCCAACAGCCTCCCATTTCACCCGTTCTCCCGAATCCTTTTGATTTTGCAGGGGAAAGTCACTGGGGCTTTGCACTGGCTTAGGTTTTCTGTTTGCTCCATTTCTCCACCTTCTCGACCCTGCCAACAGTCTCTCTGTGTCCTCTCTCTCCCTGGGATTAGATACTGCCTAACTCTCATTTTCAGTGGACCAACAGCAATTGCAAACTTACTCAAAAAGGAGAAATCAATAAAAAAAATCCTGTGACCTGCAAGACAGGATTTTAAACATTAGAAGCAAAAAGCCTGCACATGTGTGAAAACAAAAACGGCTTTAAAAAGCTGCAGTGAAAATACAGCACTGCTCACACTGGAAATGGCAAGGAAATATGATGTGGGTGGTTGACCAATGTACATTATGTTCCAACCCACATAACTTCTGTCACCTTTGCAGAGACACTTACTGCCGGAGAAAACAGTTTGGGGTGAGGCAGGAGCTTCAAATGACAAAGCCCCACTTCCCACTGAGTATCACACGTATACTATAACCATCCACCATAAAATGTGATGCTGGAGAGGGCGTCATAATTCTCTGCTCTGCAGACATGAAGGCAGGAGGCAAAGTGTGGCTAGAGCTTGACCAGGAGGTGTGAGCTCCTTGCTGCCCCCCTTCAAAAGAACACACACCACTTCAAAGAGACTTATAAAAAAAACTCTGGTTACAGGCTGAGCCCAGTGAGACAGATGGCTGTGGGGAGGTAAAGTGGCCCTCCCCCAGGTGGAACAAGACACTCCCAAGTTACATTAAAAGACTGATGTTATTTTCGCAGCAATCAGAATAAGAATCAATTTCATTTTATGCTATTTATTCATGTAATTTCCAAACGGTTTCAAAGAGACTAAATGCATTTCCCTAGGACTTTGGGGACTGAAATGGCCAGTTAAGACTTGTTTTTGGCGGATATGACCAAGTGACAAATATGAAATTAGGAACATGCTGGATCATTTGCAGACTCATAACTGTTATACATTTTATGAAAATGACCTAATTCCCTATGAGCAACTGAAACCGCATAGCTATTTCATATGGACGGGGCTAGTATAAGTATGAAGTTATGAGACATAACTGGTTTTTGCCAAAAAGTGGTCATGGGAACAAAGAATTGTAATCAATGCAAAAAGACAGATGGTGCTCTCTTCCCTGGAACCAATCATGACTGGGGGCGGAGGGACGGAGAAACTGTCCAATCCTGGTGGCAGGGATAATTACAGGGTACTCCTCCTAGATTGTAAAGTTAGTGACGTCATTTGTGCTATATAATTGTTTTAGTCATTAAAGTGTTGCCTCATAAGAATGTCTCCTTGTAACTGAAAACCAAATCTGTCTGTGTATTGTGTGCATTACTCGACAAATTCCTAGTTGCATCTGTCCTATTAAAACCCATACTACTGTTCCATTGTGAGCAATCCCTTTTGTCTAGAGGTCTACCTGTATGTGCCTCTTTCCTTGTAATTGAAAACCGATTTTCCTATTGTGAGCTAAACCCCTTCCCTGCCCTACCTGTCCTTGTAAACCCAGTGTAAACGAATTTCCATTTGCCACTTTGTTTTCCCTTTTGCATTTGCTTTCTCCCAAAACCGATATTCCCATTTCATTTCTACTTTGCTGTGGTGTGCGGATTAGTATTCTCTTGACTTTCCCTATCTCCTAAAGTTTAAGCAATACAAATTTCCTTTCATTCTGTCCCCTAGCAGTTGTGAGTAAGAATCAAAATCCCATTCTGCCATTTTGCTCCAAAAACGGGTTTTCACTTCTTTGCTGGCTTCCCATTTGGGGGCGGTGGGCTTTACCCCAAATTCGATTTTCTCTCTCTATTCTTACTCTTTGCCACTGCCTTCCATTCAAAGAAATCCAGTTTAATTGATGTTTGGGGTTGAGTGTTGCAGGGGGGTGTGCTAAAACCGTGGCGCTATCACTTTCAACTTGATGGTATTTTCCTGTTTTGTCATTAACACAAAAGCGAGTGTAACAGCCCATTTCCACTTGGTCGCTCTAGATGGGATATTGCATTTGTGTTGCCATAATTGTGGTGGCTGCTTTTTATTTTTCATTCAATAATACATTACTAAATATCTCATTGATACACACCGGCCTGGTTTCTAGTCCATTGTGACATTGGGTGTTTGTGAAGGTTGGGTGCAAGACTGGTTGGTGGCCTACTCAAAAAATGAAATCTGTGGTTTATTAAAAATAAAAAGTGCTTCATTGTACGCCACATTCGTTGTCGAGGAAGGAGTTCCTGGCTGGAGTGTGCCGTGCAATAAAACCGTGACAAGCCTACAACTAAGGAAGCAACTCGGATGGGTATTTAGCCAGAAAGCAAGGAGACCTGTCCAAAGTTTACGCCATTTTGCATTCAGGGAGGCAAAGATGATTAAAACCATTCACTGAGATGCCCGGAGTTCCAATCTGTGACCATACTGGATAGTCTCGACAGATGATCCTGGGTCATCATAAGACATCTCTTGTTATAACGCAGGTCCTTTGGCTAGTCCACTAGTGAACTGCCAAACCTTTGTCCATCTTTAGCAATTTTCAAGCTCCTACTCAGACCCCACTGAAAGCCTTGGTTGCAAAGGAACCTGCTGAATGTTCCAGGCAATTGATATCCAGGTCCAGTTCCTCCAGAAACCATTTCCACAATGTACATCTCTCCATTTAAATGTTCCCCAACTGCACCTGCTGACATCAGATTCTATCACAAGAACCAGATCCAAGCCAAAAAAGGCCCAGCCATTCCAGGCCTCAATGTGGTCCAGCCACTGTTGAAGCTCTGTGCGTGCCACTAAGGACAACACCTTGTTGTAGAACAATGCTCCGCAGATGTGCCAAACCTTTACTCTCTGCAGGGCGCTATAATATAGTGTCTCAGGAAATATGGCCTGAATAGAAGAGGCAAGAAGATCCACTATTCTGGGTAACTCCCTGAGCAAAACCATGGTTTCAGAAGGGCCATTCTAATCTATCTTGGTGTTCTGAACATTGTACATGGGAAGCTGGAGGGTATCTGGCACAGAGACTACTTGAAAACATACACATTCCAGCTTATGTGCTAGAAGCAGTTCAAACATCTCTTGTTATGAAAGACGTTATTGCAGTTAAATATATTACATGTGGCCAAGACAACAAACACACACTAAAATAGTCTGGATGTATACTTTCACCAGGGTCTGGGTAGTGTCTTGCTAACTGAATTAAGGATAGCTTCCCTTGGGGAAAATCTCATGCTCTAGTGAAGATTCCTGAAAGGTTCAGGACCAGGGTTCCTGAAGCCTGCGTTACGGGTTTTTGGTGGTTCCCAGACCCTTCTCTCGGTATCAATCGCTGCCTTAAGTTTTAGAGATTTTTTTGTTAAAGGCCCCTTTACTAGTCCATCCCTGGCCTGCAGTTTTCATTTAGCCTCCTCAAAGACGGAATTTTAGAGCGAGGGTTGTGTCCAACTCTCAAGTATTACGACTACTTGTGGGGGTGAGTGGGCGGTGGTGGGAGGGAGCTTGCATTGGGTAGAACTACAATAGAGGAGCTTCCAGTCTCCCTAGCTACAGAGTGTTCCAAACCTTCCTATCCCTGGTTTCAGTCCCCTCGTTCGCTTCTCTGAACCTCACGTATACTTGCTGCCATGTGCTTGTTTCACCTCCCACATCTTAACACCTGACTCTGGCCAACTGGACCTTCTAGAACCTTCCTGATCTATCTGCCTATTTTCCCAGTTCCATCCTTTCGATATATGTCAACTACTTCCGATTTGTCCTCAACCACCTTCACATGTTTTCTACTCTCCACCGTACTTGCTCTATCTACTTCTGTGTGTTTCCTTCCTCCGTATCTTGCCCTACTACCTCAGTCTCCCTCCCTTGTCTCCAGCCTCCTCTGAAAAGTCTTTGCCAAATTCTGAAAGGATTCCCATCTCTTGTCTACTGCTTCCTAATACTGTCTAACCTTTTTTCCACCCACCTCCTTTCAATATCAATTAACCGCCTGATGTTCTGTAACGCGTCCATCCAGTGTACTCCATCAACCTCCCCCTTAGAATCTTAAACCACCTTCAGATTTTCTCCCCAACCTCCTTTTTGCTATTGCCATCTTCTCCTGTTTCCCAGCTTCTTCCTTACGATCGTAAGCCACATTCAGATATTTCCCAACAACCTCCTTCTCGTTATTACCAACCTACTACAAACATCACCATCCACATCCTCATACTCCTAACAAATCCTCCTCTGTACTTCAAAGACCTCCCTATAGTTCTCAACCCCCTCATTACTCTCTTCAGGCATCTTTTTCCACCTCTTGTCTCTCACTGCTACCTCTCCTTTAATCTCCCTCCAGCCTCCTCCTTTGTGTATGCTTTAATCTGTTCCAAACGACTAACTTCAGCACCTTCTCTAAACTCCCACCCTACCAGACTGATCATGTTGTTTTTTATAGTGATTTGACCCTGCCTCTCTGTCGAAAGAAGACTGGTGTGTTAGCTGGGACTGGGGATTGGCTATCTGGCTGTGCCCTGGCAGTGACTTAGAGCCCTGTCGTGGGCCTTGGGATTGGCTTGTCTCTCCACTTGAGCTGACACCTCTGCTGGCCACACATTCTCAGTCTGCCTTCCAGCCTCTTGCTGGTGAAAGGGAACGACCGTGTGTCACATTCATGATGACGGCTGCTTTAAGCCTCTCAGAGAAGGACTTTGTCTTGAGGATGGTGGCATCCTACATTTCTGTAATTCCCAGGTGGGGGCGGGGAGTGGTAAAAGAAGCAGGTCTCTTCCATGTATGGTGTCTCGCCCCACAAGCTTCACTAAGGGTGCCAACCCACTGCGCTGGCCATTCACCAGAAGCATATGGAGCAGCAGGGAGGAAACCGAAGCATCTTTAGTGCCTGGATGGTACTGTTGCAAGAATGCTTCTAAAGCATTGAGCCTTTGCTGCACGGGCTGCAGCTCATCAGAGACAATATCTCTTAACATTAATTTGTGTTACTTTCATAAGAATACATGGTGTATTGTTAATGTCTTTGATACATCTAGAAACAGTGCTAACAAAGTGGATTCATGGGAATCAAGCTGGGGCAATTCAAGCAGAACCACAAATGCTGTGCTCTAGCTTGGATTGATCAAATATCAATAAAGTAAAACGAAAACTCTATTGAGATACAGTGATATGTAATTACTAATGGACAGGTTGCTCTGAAAGCAGGCAATAATAGCCGTTGGGATGCATTGCCATATAACTAGAGGGCTCAGCATGCAGTCCGGCATTTTTCTCTTAATTTACATGTCCTTCGGCAGCAGCAGTGGTGCATTTTTCCACATCTCTCTCCTCCCCACCAGCACTACCACACCATGGAATTGGAAAGCGATCCCTTTGTTTCCATGGTGCCCATCTTTGTATTTTATCATTTTTTCTGAGGGGAAGATATTCGGCGCAACGCTCATTGCATTAAGGAAACAAATGTGTTTCCCACTAAGAAAATTCAGCCACAGGAGTTTTGTTCCGACGCTTACATTCTTAAAACCTGCGGTACCAGACGTTAATTGCTAGTGCCTGGAACGTGATCTCCATGCCTTTTAATGTACATTATGCCGGGCTAGATAAGTCTTTTGGAGTTGTATATTGTTGTTAAATACTGTGTTTTTGATTCTTGCGAGATTTAGGTCTTGTACTTGATATTGTCAAACTTTCTCCAGATTTTTCTTGATGTTTTATTGTGTTTTTAGGCTCTGATTCATGGATTGAACCGACATTACTACTCCATTACGATCAACTACAGGAAAAATGAATTGGAGCAAAAGGTATGTTGAACTGTTCTTGCAGTACTATCATTTTGATACTTTTACTTGCTGCTGTCATTTTACCACACAAGATTACTTTAGATCATGCTCTGCAATGGTAACCTTAAAATATATAACTTGCAAATCAGTTTAATGAGCTTGTCCTAATGGCATATTTTTGCAACTTTTTCCTCGTTGCATCGCTTTGTTCTTGATGACAATCACTGATATTTTGGTATGATCATTCCAAATGGTTATCCTTAAAATGTTCTTTGATTTATTGCTGTTTCTTTCAGTCATGAAGCAGGTAACATTGTTTGCATTTAGGTCCTGTTTGTCGAATGTGGCGTAATGGATTGTAGTATCAAATTAGCTTCTGTTAATGAAAGTGCATGAAATGCTGAACACACCCCTATAAGTGCTGATACGTCCTGTCTTGTATCGGTGTAGAGTGAATATATGTTGCAGTGAGCCTGTAGATTGGTTGCTTCGAATAGAATTAGGATGAGAAAAGTGTTGGATTCTGTCACAGTGGATATCTGACTTTCTGCATTTATGACCCATAGCAATTATTTTATGCATCACAGTACCTAATTGAGCAGACTAGGCCATGTAGAGCAACAGTGAAGGCAAATGAGGACTTGGAAAAGCCTTGTTATCTTGTCTCCTGCTCTCTCTTAGTGTGAAAATCATTTTATCTTGTGTCTCCAGACAAAATGAGTGCCTGTGGGAAATCGTGTAAGACATTGGTTTGCAACCTGTGGCTCTTCTGATGTGCTGGACTAAGACTCCTATGATTCCTCACCATTGTCTATGCTAGCTAGGGCTGATAAAAGTTGTAGTCCAAAACATCTTGAGATCCAAAGGTTGCAATCACCTGGTCTAAGACCACCCGTATCTGTAAATCCAAATCCCCTTAATAATTTCAAAGAATATTCATGCAATGCTACTGAACATTTGTTAGTCTATTCGGAGAATAACGGTGTACATCCTAATTTCAGAGTTTTATGTATACTCTTGCAACCTCACCACTCGGAGCCCTATTATCTTATTGTGGCTGTTCAGGTGTGCATTCATTTTTTTTTTTTTATCCAAATTTTATAATATGATTTTGTGGTAGCTAGCACTATTTGCCTACGTTTAGGGATAAGCATTATATGTGCCTACTTCGTATTACTTACCTAGCAGTCAGTCCAGCATCTGTATATAATTGTGCATCTTGGTTGGGTGAGTGATGAACGTGTCTGAGAATTCTTTGTAATATTTGGCCAAAAGAAACATCTGGGACTCGGCCTTCTGAAATATAATGGTGTCTTTGACCTCATTTTCTGAGATTGCCATGTTTTTCAATTCTCTCTGCTTTAACAGTTTGGGCATGTCCACTTTCTGAAGTAATGGATCTTATTTTTTGCAGTCTGAGTCATTACGAGCTATTGAAATTTTCATTAAAGTATTTGAAGACTTTGCTATTTTCGTTTTGCGGTGTATAGTTTGGGTATATATATTCTGCAGTGCTGGAAACATTTTGCACATGTACTTTGTTTTTATAAAGTGTTCATGAATACACCCAGATCTGGTTCCTTGCTCATTAACCTTAAATTCTTCTTTAATAGCTGAGGCTGTTCTATAATTTCATACTTTATCAGGTTATTTGGGTTGTGTTCATAATATATGCTTTTGTTCAGACACCTTCACTTGTTGATTGTATCCTTCAGGATAATTTTTCCACGTTTTTTTCTTATGGTAGCCTTTTCAAACCTTGTAATACTACCATTTGAGGCATCAATGTCTATTGTGAAAGCTACTGTCATGAATATTGCGAACTGAAGTTTGAGAAAGAATCTGAAGAATCAATTTTAATCATTCCTAAAGTGCCGCAATCAAGGATTGCCATGGAAACCATGGGACAAATGTACAAAAAGATGAAGCCTATCTTGTTATAGGGGCACCTGGATTACAAGTGGGAATTGTGAGCACTGCAGCTTCCTTCTCCATATCATTGGCTTTGAGATAAGTAGTGAATAGGCACGAGACTGGTTTAACCTTCTGGGACATCTCAGCCATTTGTCTTTAATTGACTTTTATTGCCCAGCCGCTGGTCGCATTCCTCATTTACAGTCTTCTCTGCACAATCCCTACAGCCGTAATGGTGTCCTGTGGTGACATTGGGAAGTCAGTTGTCTTCTTCCTGGTGAGTTTGTTCCTCTTCATTGGAATTATCAATAGTATACTAGTTAATTCTCAGTGCATTGCTTCCAGACTGTTCCAGCTCTGTAAAAAGAATTTACTATTCCCTGTGCAGCATGCTCTGTAACATCGCTCCCAGGGTTTGCAGAGGCTTCTGTCCTTGCAGTCTTCTCTGTGAATCCATGCTCTTAACTTACATCACATCACTAAAATTGCCCGGAATTTCCCCCTTAAGATTTCTCCATGATAAGGTAACTTTCCTATTTGGTACCCCTGTGCTGTCTGTCGTCTTTCTATATAGAGCATTCCCAATGTTGCTGCTTTTTTCCTATTACTTGACAGTGTCTGTTCTGCGGTTTCCTCTTGTCCCTGCCAGCCTCCTGACGTTTTTGGGTGCTGGGAACACTAGGCTAGGTAAGAGGCGCTTTTGGCATTTATTGAAGCATATCTTTCATTTTACAATAGACATGCATATGCTTATACAGGATTTTGTATCTCTCAGGTTTCATGATGCTTTGTGGGCTTTGCCTCTTAAAAGGTTTCCAGCAAGGCAATATAGCCTGTTTGGGTTTGGCAAGCCACTCGTTCTTGTAATGAGTCTAGACGGTAATGCTGTAGTGAATGTCTCATGTGATTCATGAAAAGCAGAATATGCTCAATCTCTCGAGCTGAAAGGGCGGTTTTATTGGATTGAGTAAAAATAATTTATTAAGGTGCTCCATTGCTCCCGCCGGTGCAGATACTTTGGGAGCTGAAGTTTTCACTCGTGGAGAGAGCCTGTAATGATGGCCTGTAGTTCCACCACAGACTCTTCCAGGGCACTCAAGACAGTTCAGAAGCTTTCTAGCTCAATATCAGCAATGCTTTATTAGCCAACCTAAACTGTTTGCCATAGAGAATTCCTATCTACCCAGGCACATTCGAACATCTTGATGCACACAACAATTTAGTTATTATCCCTAAAACAGGGATATCTTCATTTATTTACCTATATTGCATGATTCCAACCAATACCCAGCTGTGGCTTTCTAGTCAGGTCTCTGAGTTGACTTTTTTAGCCTTGGTATTAGGTAGGCAGTCGTCAGCTTTGATTAACTTAACTTTGCAGGTGGGTCAAGAAATTCAATTAAAAAAATGCATATCCAATTGTGCGCTCTGCTAATTTTCAACATTATACCCCGGTTAGCTCTAGTGTCAACAGCTGGAGATGAGGTGGGCACATTTAAGACCTTTAGCTTGGCAATATCAGAGGAGCTAGTTCATGGAGCTGCAGGGTGTGCAGGCTTCAAAGGTGGCATGTGAAATACTGGATGAATCTGCCAATGTTTGGGGAGTTGCAATTTGGCAGCTACAGTGGAAGCCAGTTTCAGGACTGTAAAGGGGCAAACAGTGGGGCTTTACTTTGTCATGATACTGATCTGAGGGTTTCTGGTGCGAAACACTGTTGTACATTGCATACACAGAAACTGGCTGCAGTTTGCGATCGGCCAGGCATTTGTAAGAGTCTTTGGCTTGGTGTAGTGTTTTAAGGTTTGTGGTGCATCCAAGCTATGTTTTGTACTAGCCTTTGTTTCCAGCATTATTTTGTTCAGTCAATATGATGGGCCATACGGGGATGGTAGTGTGTCTGGCATATTCAGGAGACATGGTAGATGCATGTTGTTATTAATGTAGTTAACTATGCAAGTAGAAGGGGCTATATCCAGTTATTTTGCGCTTGTGAAAGGAAACGGCAGAGCTAGTGCTCGGTCTGCTAATTAACTTGTTGCACTTAGCCACCTGTTTGCGGGTGGAAATCGGTGGAATGATGAACCCGATTGCCCGGCTATGCTAGGGACTTTCAAAATCTGGCAGTGAATTAGGGTTGCTAATCTAAGACCACTCTTTAGGCATGATTTAAAGGCAGATAATGTGTTGCCAAAAAAAAGCCAGATTTTCTGCAGAGGGCAACATGTTAGTGGAATGAAATGCCCAATTTTGGCATAGCTTTGGACTGCCACTGAACACCCCTAGGGGGCCGTCATGCACCTGCAAGGGTTGCTAGAGGCCAGCAGGTGGTTGATTGGTCTACTGTTGCTATACCCAAATTGTACATTGTTCGACATAACCATTAGTGTCTCTTCCTATTCAAATCCACAAGAACCTGCATTGCAGGAGCTGGGAGCTATTTAGCTCTTGGTTATAGCCAAGGGGAGCCTGGTTAGCTTGAAATCTTTTGTGGAGCTCGGGTGATGAAACTGTCTAGTTGAATGCAGTGAAAAGCAACATCTGGCTTTAATAGGGCTCAGACATTGTGCATATTTCTCAAGAATGTTAGTTTCTGATGATCACTTAATACTTCCACAGAATCATTTGCTCCTGCCAGATGGCACCAGTTTGTTAACCCATCCTTGATGGCCAGAAATTCTCAATAGTAAATGGATACTTTACCTCATTCAGAGTGATCTTTCTGAAGTGCAAGGGCACAGGGTATTTTCGGTAGAGTCTTCCTTTGTTTGATAATGCAGCTAGTGCAGCACCACCAGAGGAGTCTGCTTCTCGCACAAACCGCTTGTAGATGCCTAGTTAAATTAAAGGTGGGGCTTCCTTGAATGTATCAAATTGTCCCACATGGTAGCATTACACTGGAGTAGGACAGACATTCATTCTAGTTGGTTCACATGTTGCACCAGTCAAGATAAGCATCTTGCTAATCGCCAGTTACTTACCCCATCGGGTGTGAGAAGCTGGCCTAAGAACTTCCTTATATAAGGTTGCATATGTGGAAAACATATAACTTATTTTGGCAAAGATTTGCAAGCTTAACTAGCAGCCCAAATGAGCGCTTCTTTTAGTACCCGAACTAGTCAAGTCGGATCTGCTTTGGTAGATGGAGAGCTCAAACCTCTTTCCAGAAGTTTCCTTTTCAAATGGATTGTGTCCTCTCACGTATTCCTCACCTTTGATATGATATCCAGTTCCAGCTGCATTGGAAATTATTTTTCGGCAGAGGGTGCTGTGCGTCAATGGCGTCGACTCGATGTCCCTCGAAGGACTCGGTCTCGAGGATGATGTCATCGAAGGCATATACAGAACGCGCAGAGCCTGTTTGCTTCAGTTCCCTATTTTCCACGACAGCTTTAGCTTTGAGAAATACGACACGGACCTGCACTTCTGTGACAGCTCCATTATTTCGTGAAATCGAAATGTCGTCTTCGACACTGACAATCCCCGAAGACCGGGTTCAAGAAGTGTAGGGATAATTGGTTGAAAATGTCTTTGACCGATCCCCATCGAATCGGTTTGTGGTGCCTCAGGGTGGACCATAACACCTCGGACTGCTCCAAGTGCCAGTCTGACTGGAAAGGCCTTGAAGGAACGAAAGGGGAAGTTGAACTTAAGTCGAATCCCTAAATCTCCTACCCCGACCAAGAAACCTTCGACTGGCAAGTCGAGAGGCTACTCTCCTCGGAGGAAGGCGGCCAAGGGGTCCAGATCGAGGAGTGGCTCCCACCACTCTTCTTCGTCCTCGAAGTCGAAGAGAGGGCAGCGTTGGTCGACTTGGTTGTCAGATGCTTACCCCAAGAGGGTTTTTTGCCAAACTAAAAAGTCCTCGCCAGCCGAGTGGGATTCCTACAGATGTGAGATGCTCAAAATATTTGAAAAACAAAAGCCTCCAAGCAATGCTCCTCCACGCCTTTGAAATAAGCCGGGAAGGAAAGGGCTTGACCTAAATCCTGCGCACCCACGAGCCCGGGACGAAGGCCCAATCCGCACCGAGAGCCATTGAGGCTTCGATCCGATGAAGTCTCATTGAAGATTTGGTCGAGCCGGAAGCATAAGTCTAGGTCGTCAACGCCATCCAAACACTCGACGCCGAAGGAATCAACACAAGCTGTGCCATCATTGCCAGCTGCACCATTGATGCAGAGTGCCCCAATAAAATCTACAGCGCCAATGAAGAAAGGTTTGACGACTCCTTCAGCGTCAACCCCATTATTTTCAAAATCCCCAATTCCTGAGAACCTATGTACCACTACGCAGGAAAGACTATTTTAAGTCTTTCTTCCATTTATGAAGAGAATGAGCAGTCAGATGAAGAGACACCATTTGGCCTCCAGTTTAGTACGCCAAATGTACAAGTTTTTTTTATTGCAGAGGAGTTAAGGTTGAGGGACCACTGACAACCTACAGACTGCACATGGGGTGGATACCTCACCTGAGTTGGAGTTTGGGAGACCAGAGGATGGGGAGCATGCCAATGCATCCTACAGACAACTGATGTCCAAGGTAGTGGACTACATGGGGTGGAGTAGACCTCCATTGCCATTCGAACAAGATGATCTAATGGATATCTTAGCTAAGGATCCTCCATCCGATCCCACATTAACATTTCATATTGCTTTGCAGAAAAGGGTGGCGACGAATTGGGAAACACCGGAAACCATAAGAACTTGACCCTTCCAGTAGTGACCCAGACTACCTGTCCAAACACCCCGCTCCAGAGAGTCTGGTGGTGCAGGCAGCTACTGCAACATCTAAGCAATTGGCTTACCCTACCTTCCCTCCAGATGGGAACAACAAAAGAGTATGAACTGGATATTCCCAGCCCCTTTGATGAGCAGCAATTACCTTTGAGATGGATGGGGATGCAGATCTTACTCATACACCAAATAAAAGAGCTGACTCAAGAAGTTGACAAAAGTAAGACTGTTTTAATATCCATTATCTAAAACGGGGAGCATAACGAACATCAACGCAAACGCTCGATCTTCAAACTCTCAACACATTTAAGAAAACAAATTATTTTTTAAGCAAAATGTGTCATCACTGACATCTAACCTACGTGTTACCAACGTCGCCCTACGTGGCAAACTACAAAAACCTAACGGGGGAGTGATTGGTTCTAAGTATATAATCCATACTAGTGTAAAAGAGTGTAACTATGTGAACATCAGGTGGGGCAACTAAGCCCTCCTCTAAAAATGAACACTATGAACGTCACTAAATACAAAATGTCCCATTGGTTTACACACTATAGGACCCCTGAATACGCAGGTCCTCTACAATTGTTTGGCACTCAATCCATTTTCAGTATCTTTCCACCTAAGTTAGCAGCCTGCAGGCTGGCGGTCAAGATGCTGGTGAGGTTGCCTTAACTTTAGCTTCCCACCAATTAGCATATCAATCCATCACCTCAGTGGTCTGTCGATTAGGCCTTTGAACTTCGTCCTTGAGAGTGTTCTTAGCTCGGAGAAAATTAGGGAGTGAGCAGCACAGTCTGCCTCCATGCGTAGGTGCGACCATCTTGTTCATCCAACTTCATGCTTCCATTTGAATAGAGACCATAAAATTAAGCCTTTTCGTGTATTTAATATTTTATTCCAATAGACCTCTTCTTTGTTATGTTGACTCCTTCAGTTTGATAAGACCTTGGCGTCCTGGGGCTCGTCCAACCTTGCCTTTCTGAGCTCCGCTTCTGTAATTCAATGTCTGCTTTTATACTGTGACATACTGAACTGAGGCCTCTTTGCTAATGTCCAACCTGCTTTAATACGTTTAGTGGAAACATCCTCAAATCTCTCATTCCTATGTATGTATACTTTGGCGCTTTGCCGCTATCTATTTTACTATAAGATTAGAGCTAGCTTCACGATTACTTTGCTGCTTAGGTTTCTTCTGCATCTGTACACCTGTAAAATGATTTAATATCTTCATCTGTTCCTGTGGCATACGTTTCTACACCTTGAGCCCAAGATGTCACTTATCCTTATTACTTTCTTGATGCCTTATAGAATATCTGCATTCTCTGGTCACTGCATCTTATTTCATCTTCAGCTCCATATAACATATATTTGGCAATGGCTAGTAACACTACCATTCATCCTTGCTGTTTATTGGTTTTGCTTCTTCAGGAAACTTGTTCTGATGACCATCATATTTCTTTGTATGTAGATATGGTTTCCTCAATGGGTACCTTGGCTCCCAGATTCTCTTAGTTACTGGCCCTTTCACTGGTACTGGACTGAGTCCATATTCCACTCTTTGTCGATTCAGCGGTTCAGTATACGTCTCGTACTCTAGTTTCCAGCATACAGGCAAAAGGGATGGGTTGATTGAGGTGGGGGTACTTGGCTCCTTCTCTACAAGTAGATGGATGGGCAAGGAAGGTATTTTCAGTAGGGAGTATGGCACTCAAATCTGCCAACTCCACATGTGCCCTCGCAAAATGTACGTTCACTCTATGGGACTGCATTTCCATGACGGCAGAGCTCATTCCCGAGGGGGATGAAAGAGCCTGGTTCTTAGCAATAGAGACGGCAAAAAAGCCATGTGCGAGCCTCTGCAGTCAGGTTGGGATTCTGCTGATGGCATACTCAGAGCCATGGCTGCCAGCTCCGTTATGCACAGGTTTGCCTGGTTGCAGAAGTCAGTTTTAGCACTGGATGTACAGTCCAGAATTCTCAACATGCCCTTTGACGGGACTCACCTTTTTGGCAACAAGGCCGACAAGAGTTTTGAGGTTGCAGACCTCAGTCATCATCCAAATCTTTAGGCGCCGCTATTGGGCAACCTCAGCCTTTTCTACCTAGTGGACAACCTTGGAGGAGTAGATTTTTTTCGCTACTACTCCTCATTTGGAAGGGCATGAGTAATGGCCAGTCAAAGATGCCGAAGAAGATTTCCTCGTGGTCGACGAGGAAGGGGTGCAAAGCCAGCTCAGTTAAGGGCTTCTTTAACATATGCTGCTGCCTCCAAACATCTGAGGTCTTGAGTCACAGTTCACCAGTGGAGGGGGGTGGCAGACTGAGGCAGACTGATTATGCATCTAGAAGAATGGCGAGACGTTACTTTGGGTGCTTGGGCCTTGGAAACCGTAGCCCACGGTTACTGCCTTCCTTTTATATAGACACGTCGGAACAGTCCGTGTAACCACTCTTTGAGGATTGCAGATTGGCTCCTTGTGCAGGAGATTTTAACCCTGCTAGAGAAAGGCGCTGTAGAACCAGTGCCTGTAACAGAGAGGAACAATGGTTAGTATTCCCCTTATTTCCTAATATCCAAGAAGGACAGAGGACTGAGACCCATCTTGGACTTGAGATACTTGAACAAATTCCTCAGGAAGGACAGGTTCAAGATGGTCACACTTTCTCATATCCTTCAGGCCCTCCAGCTCCAGTATAGACTGGCGTCATTGGACCTTCAGGATGCTTATTTATATGTGACAATTCATCTCAAGCACATAAAATACGTGAGGTTCCCAGTTGGCGGTTCTCATTTATCATTTACGAGTTCTGCCATTCGGGCTGACCTCCACCCGAGGGTTTTTCACCAAACTGATGGCGGTAGTGTCAGCGAGTCTCGGGTGAAGGGGGAATTCTAGTCTTCCCCTACCTGGACCATTGGCTGATCAGGACACATTCTCCAGAACAAGTTTGGATAATCTCAATGTCACCTGCCACTCCCTTCAAAGACTGCTTCTCCCTCAATTACAAGAAGTCCCATATGACACCGTCTCAGAAACTCCAATTCATAGGAGCTGTTCTGGATGCATCCATGGGGAAAGAGCTCGCCACCCGAGGTGAAGGCTCAGATGGTCATCAAATTTCAAAGAAGCCAGTGTCTCCCAGCCTCTGATTTTTTTGAGGTTGCTCGACCTCTTGGCATTCTGCATGTTTTGGTGCCAGAGCCCTACCTGAGAATGAGATACCTTTCATGGGCTCTAAGAACCCAATGGTCCCAGGTCTCTGAAAAGATGTCGTACATACTTCGGGTTCCAAGCAGGATCGCACAGGATCTTCTGTGGTGGGCTTGCGAGGACAACATTCTGAAGGGGGAACAATTTTGGCAACCATGGCCGGAGATAACAGTAGTATCGACACCTCACTCACGGGGTGGGGAGCCCACACCAACAATCTGACAGTCAGCGGCCGTTAGTCTCCATCGGAGTCCAAACTACATGTCAATCTTTTGGAGCTGAGGGCAATTAGACTAGCGCTGAAGGCCTTCCTGCCCTCTGTATGGGGAAAGAATGTCCTGAAAATGATGGACAATACAGTGGCCATGTACTACCTCAACAAGCGAGGAGGTGTAGGGTCACTTCCACTGTGCAGAGGCAATGCAGCTCTGGAACTGAGCAATACAAGAAGGAATCCCCCTATTGGCAGTTCACCTAGCCGTAGAGGAGAACACAGCGGCAGACTCTGTGAGCAGGCAGGGCACAGTCTCTCACAAGTGGGCACCAGCTCATGAAGTCCTTCAAGAGATCTTCAACCTTTGGGGAACCTCTCAAGTGGATCAGTTTGTGACTGGTGTCAACCGGTAGTGCGAACTGTACTGCTCCAGGGAATTTCCTCCAAGAGGAGCTCTAGGAGATACGTTTGTGGTGGACTGGGAATTTCCACTCCTGTAAACCTTTCTTCCAGCGCCTGTCATTCCTCATGTGATCGGGAGGTTGTGAAAGTTCGGGAAACGCATGATCCTAATTGCCCCAGATTGGGCCAGGAGGATGTGGACCCGGACCTTCTGGACTCGCGAGAGAGGGTTGGGTTCTCCATCCGGAGGTCAAGACACTCTACCTTCACGCTTGTTTTCTGAAAGGTTGAGATACAAGGATTGGGACCTCCAGGATGACGTAATGGAGATTTTGCTTTTGCCATAAGGCCAGCAACAAAGTCTTGTTGCCGTTGGAATAAATTGTGCAACTGGTGCAGAGAAATGAATATAGATCCTTTTCTATCTAAAATACCGAATGTTTCATCTTTCCTGCTATCTTTAGCCAATCTGGGGTTCCAGATTGGTACTATTAAAGGCTATTTGGCGGCAGTGCCCATATTTAAGCGCTCGTCAGAGGAATGGTCTTACTTCAAAATTCCACTGGGGACACAATTTCTAAAGGGGCTCACCAATGTTCCCCCGCCCACCCATTCTCCATTACAGGTTCCAATTTGGGATCTTAATCTGGTTCTAAAATTTCGAACGTGTGCACCTTTTGAACTTTTACATTCATGTCCCTTGAGGTTGTTAACCTCTAAGACCATTCTATTGGTAGCTCTAAAATCAGCCCTTAGAGCGAGCGAGTTGCAAGCACATTCGTCCAAGCCACCCTTTACTATCTTCCACAAGAATAGGATTGTTCTAAGGGTTAAAACTTCATTTTTACCCAAAATCATTTCTGATTTCCACATAGGACAAAAAATTGTTTTGCCTTGTTTCTATCCCCCCCGCGCACCTCATCCTAGCAAGGATGAGGAGTGATTATATAGGTTGGACCCTCATAGAGCTTTAAGATTTTATATATCTTGAATGCCAAAACTCTGTATTGATGATCAGCTGTTCATTGGCTATACGGGCCACAAACTGGGTCAGGCTGTCTCTAAGCAGACCTGGTCCAGATGGATCATTCTGGCCATTTCCGAATGCTACAGGTTGCCATGGAAGGATCCTCCGGAAGGTTTAAGGGCCTATTCCACCAGGGGCATGGCTACCTTTACAGCCCTGCAAAGGGGTGTCCCTATACAAATATTTGTAAAGCGGGAACGTGGTCTACTATCCACACGTTCACAAAGCATTACTGCTCGGAATCTTACCTTGGTCAGGATGGTAGCTTTGGTAAAGCAGTGCTGCACTCAGTTCATGAAAATAATTAAAATAGTTTTAATTTAAAATTTTTAAGGGATAGGCCCTGGAGCGAAAAGGGCTGCTGCTGTTTGGCTGTAAATTGCGTGTGTTGATTGGAAAACTGGGAAAGCTGAACGGCATTGTTTTTCTACTTTGAATTATACTTTGAACTATTACTACACGAAAGCAGAGTCAGGAGTGGCTCCTTGAACACATTCAGCAATCCCTGGATCTGCTGATCAGCTGACGGAGCACACTCACAGCATACCAACATAAATCAGACAGCCGACAGCCCTCAGCCCTTGAGAAAAGGGCTGCTGCTGTTTGGCTGTTCGGCGTGGACGGCTGCCGGTTGGCGTGACACAGTAAGTTTATTAACTATCTGATAAGAGGTCTGCTCAGTCACTATATTACATGTAAGCCCAAGTGACTGTTAAGAGCTCAGCCACTACATACACTGAAACTACGACTCACGCTCTTGAGATACATTTACATCGTGCTCATTCAGATAAGAGCACGGGGAAACCAATTTAAGGAGAAAAAGGGACAGAGACTGTTGGGGTGCAATCCCCTTTGATCCCCCCCGTACTAATTGACCATCTGTTCAGTTTTCCCTCAAAAACACCACTTGAATTACGCAACAAAGTGGCTAAGGAATTTAACTATTCAGTAAGAAACACCTTGAACGCACTACAAAGAGAAGCAATGTTGAGATGTCTATTCGGTATAATTTGAGGAGTGGTCCATCAACAGAAGACTCCTCAATACAATGTTTGAACGATCTGCACGACGAGCAATCCGCAGGTTCTTGGGAGGCTCTCTCAGAACCAGTAAATAAGAAGGTATTGCATGTAAATACCGTAGAAGCCACTGCACAAATACACTACGAAATCATTTGCATAATACCCTCACGTGATGCCACCCAAATGGAGAGAACAGCTTTCCTTCCTCTGACAAATATACATGACTTTACACTATCCGTGACCAATATGAAAGGAACAATAGATCGCTTCTTTCAGAGACGGAGATATAAATGCATAGTCGTGGCTAGCTCTTGTGCTTACCAGCTCAACTCTGAAGTCTTAAACACTACTGCAGATTCTAACCACTCACGAAATCTAAGGCAAGGGCTGGACCTTTCATAAACTTCGAACTATTCACCTACTGACATGCAGAACTCTGTTTCCCAAAGGAATGTGCTAAATTCTACATAGAAATCAAGAAGGGAATCGGCAGTATCACAAGAACTGAAGCCAAATCAATAACTACTATTAACAATACTCACCCACAAAGTTCAAACTCAAATCATATGGGGGTCGAAGTTATACTTTCAGCTTTGAATTTTGTCCTAAACTCTTTGGTTACAGTTTTTGAACTCCTTAAGGGAGATGTGCAAACCCACACAGGAATTCTAATGGAAATGACTAAAGATATAGAACAATTTGAGTTTGCTGTGGTGGTCAAAATAATGCTATTCACGGCCCAATGATTCCTGCTCTGATAAAACTGGAAGGAGGATTCGAGAAGCAAAATGGAGAACTAACCGAGATAAAAGTTCTCATGACCAAGCTGCTTGGAGAGGAAAAAAACACAAAAAGGCTCCTGGTAGAGCACATCCGACAGCAATCAAAAGAGTAACTTCAAAACCTAAAAAAGAACCTTTTATGGAGGAAATTAGTACAAAGTCTTCTGATATAGCAGACGACACTCTATCAGATTCAGTGATAGAAGAATTCTACCGTTTGGCACAGGCAGCTGATTCAACAACTGCAGAGCCAATAGAAATCTCTGATGAAACAGCTGACATTCCTGCAAAAGAAAACACCTGTAATAGTAATTAATGGAAAGAAAGCTCACAACAGACCTATTCCAGAAGAAGAAGAGAAAGACGAAAGAAATCAAAACCCACTCTCCGATTAGCTAAGACCCAAGTATTGCAAGAAAAGTCAAAAAATATTAAGGGGAAAAAAATGAAAAATTCCAACATAAACAACTTTGTGAAAGGATTGAGTGTATGCGGAAAACAACACAAGGAAATATCAGAAGTTCAAATGAAAAAAGTCCAGGTTGAATTACTGGATGTAACAATTGCTCCAATACTCAATCCAAATAGAAATGGAAAGCAAAGTGCCCCTCCAGAAATAGATCTGTTATAGTCTGTGAAAACGACTATAGGAGTTCAGACAGAAGGCGCATTGTGTAAGGAAAAGACAAAAATTTACCTAAAAACACAAGGAGCTAGATCTACCACAACGGGGAAACTTCTGAAATGGGCCCCTATTTTCCTCCCACACCATAAGTCATCACTAAAGACGACACAAAGACGAAATTGGAGTAAAAATAGCTCCACTCTTTGACTTGGCATGGAAAAGTGCACCCAAAGCGCAAGAAGTTGATGAAAAACAGCAGAAACAACCTAATTTCAAAGATAATGTATTACTAACACCAGCTGAAATAGAACACCAAGACCTATCGAAAAGGAGTTTTCGGGGTGGTTAATATAATAGACAATTCAGCACAACCAATCTCTGGGAAACATACACTGGACATGGTCCAATTAGAAAATGAAGAAGGAAATAGTCAAAGGAATTTGGCAACCTATGTGCTCCCAAGATTATGCTTCACATACGAAGATAATCAGCAAAAGAAACAACCATTGAAATGGGGGTCCTTACTCTCCATTTTTAAAAGGATACCAGACTTGTACTTTTTCTCAACTAAAGACATAGAATACATACAATTTCCAGAAGAGTAGGACATGCTTCGTAGAAGTTGGGTTCGCTTCAAAAATTGGAGCTCAAGTAAATGCAGCAGACAAGCTGCACTCCCAAGGGTTGGAGATTTCAGAATCTACACCTCGGCTAGAAGCTACGTCTGTGGGACTGGTCACTAAATGAGATTTAAAAAACTCAGTAGTACTTACAACAGACAAACTAGAGAAACATGAAGTGAAGGACGTGACCGAGTCCATTTCATGGCCAATGCTGCCAGAGATAATACTTCAGGTTTGTCAGAAGTTGGGAGTGGTTCAGTCATCTCTTTAGTAGGGATAAACTCAGAATTGTCAGTTGGAATACACAGGGTTCCAGTTAATTTAAAAGTCATGAGATGAGATCTTTATTATTTGTGGGAAGTGACTTAATATTGCTCGAGGAAACCTGGTTGATTAATGCCCCAGAAATTGAGGGGTTTACTCCGATAGTCCAACCAGCTAAGGTGGAAGTAGGAGGAAGACCAACGGGAGGCATATTAATAGCCTGTAGAAGTGTTCTCTTTGGACAAATAACAGACTACTTGTAGTGAGGAAGGAATCCTGGTAAAATTGGTCACACCTTCCAAAACTGGTCTCAATATAATCATTGTTATACATTTGTACTGGAACCCCGCTAGAGAAAAACTGACTGATTTCCTGGAATCTCTTCTAATTATTTTGACTGATATTAAAACGTCCTACCCTAATGCATTTGTAATGGTAGCTCGAGACTTGAATTCTCAATGTGTTCAAACAAAACCTTGTGGGTTAAAAAAATCAACAAAGGAAGTCACAATGAACGGTAAAAGATGGTTGAACTTCTTTGAAGACTGGGACTTCAAGATTCTAAATGGCCAACTGAAAGGCAATATCCTGCCCTCCTCAACATGGAGGAGGGGAGAAGCAGAATCAACATTAGACTACATCTTTTTATCTGGAAATCTATTTGGAAGGTGCAAATGCTTCATGGTTAAGGAGAGGGCTACAAGTGACCATATGCAGTTAGAAGCAATAATTGTTTGGAATACTATTAGAAAAGTTGAACAATGGAAAAACAAAGTAGTGGCTGATTCTCGGGGAAACGGTTTGGTAAAATATCATAAAGAAGTCAGACGCTTGAATGAGTGTTTAGACCAACTCTGTGATGAGAGGGCGCCAAATGACCTTAGGACAGAAATGAAACCCTTACTCTTTCATGAGTTCCTATGGTCAATAGACCCCCCCTCGAGCCACAAACCGGCTCACCAATGCATACACAAACATGCGTTTGATGAAGCAATATGGTTAAAGAAAGAAACTCAAATGTTAGTAAGAAAAGCAAAGAAAGAGGGTTTGAATAAGTTTAAATTGGCTGAAAAAATAAAAGTAATAAAAATCATTACAGAAACTGGTCTCGACATCAGGAAGCGTCTCGCCTTCAAAATGATGGTGAATTAATGTTGCAGACATTAAAAAATGACTCGACTCATAACATTTGGGCACTGATTGGTAAAGTCAATAATGACCAGAAGAGTATACAAACCAATGGTGTAACACAGGTAGATTGGATAAATCCCTTTACAGCCAAATATTTAAAACCAGTGGGGTCTTTCACTTATAAACTGGACAAATGCAATTGGAAATTAAGCTTTAGCCAAGAAGATGTCCTAGATCTTATGAAAAAATCATCATCATCAAGGTCGGCCGGTCCAAATGGCCTTGCATTTCAAGTCTTTAAAAAGGACGCAGAATTATGGTCTCATGTATTCGTAACTCTTTTTAGAGGCATCATAACTACACTAACAATTCCACCGTCTTGGAAACTTGCTGTTATAGTGCCTATATATAAAAAGGGTGATAGTAAAAACCCAGCTAGTTACCGCCCAATTGCACTGCTGGATGTTGAAAGTAAACCTTTTGTAAAAATAGTTTTGAAGGAGCTTGAAAGCTGGGCCAGAGAAGAGAACATACTACCACGGCAACAGACAGGTTTTCGATGCGGCCATTCAACATCAATAAATGGTATAACTATGGCCACTTTAACGAATAATAAGGAAGGAAGTCATTCAGGTAGGCTTTATGGAGCCTTTATAGACCTATCTAGTGCATTTGACCTGGTCAATCGTGATCGACTCTGGCACAAATTAATTGAAAAAGGATCCCTGAAATCATTGTTAGATGTTCTTGCAACTCTTCACGAAGAAAATACAGTGAGAGTAAGTCTGGACCTAGAAGGCCAACTATCGGAGCATATTGAAGTTCAAAGAGGGGTAAGACAAGGTTGTATGGCAGCACCGTTTCTCTTTATTTTTTATCTAACAGATTTTGGTGAGGAGATGGATTCCTCTGCCCTGGTGAGTCCAAGATTGGGCTCGGCATCCATTAAGTGGCTTATGTATGTAGACGACATAGTCTTGTTAGACAAGACTCTGGTCGGACTGCAAAGGCTCCTCGGGGCATTAGAACAATATATGGGTACAAATTACTTGGTTATCAACCCTGAGAAGTCAAAAGTGGTGGTCTTCGGAGACAACAGAGTACAAGGAGACCAATTTTCATGGGAAATTGGAGGTCGGCCAATCCCGGTAGTAAAGGAAATAGTGTACTTGGGTTATAGACTATACGCTGTCCCGCCTATTGGACAAAGACAGAGACTCTAGCTAAAAGTTCACAATTGACAGTGCAAATGAAAAAAAATTCTGGAATGTATTGTACATTTTCAGTCGTACCCCTAATTAAGTTCTATTTGGCCAAAGTCGTCCCAGTTCTACTCTAAGGAATCGAGGCAAACCCTTTACTTTGGTCTATAGACTGGCAAAAAATTGAAGCAGTGATCTGGAGGCAGGTATTGGGCCTGCCCAAAAATTTGCTAATTGCCATACTAAGATACGAACTGGGCCTCACTTCTTTGAAAACTAATATGAACTGGAAGCTTCTGTCTCTGTTTAGATCAATAAAAGACCCAATTGAAAATTCACTAAGCGAAGATCTTAAGGCCCACTTATACTATGGTTACTCAAGTACTCTTGGCCTCCTTAGGGACAGAGTGGACCATCTCCTCTTATACTGCAACCAGGACAAACACACACTGATTAGCAATCCTCTAAAAGTTAAAGCTTTATTGCAAATCGATTGGATTGAGACAGGAGAAACTGCCAGATCTTCGTCGACTTTAGTTTCGTTTTTTAGATATGATAAAAAGCGAGGTTACTTGCCCAGGTACTTTACTAAGTTCCCCGACATAAAAACAAGGCAGAACTTCCTTAGAACATGACTTAATTTGGTAAAGACTGGTGCAGTCCTGGAAAAATGGGGACAAGGAGCTGCTGCAAAAACCCTGTGTCCAGAATGTACAAATGCCAGGGAGCAAACAATTGAACACATACCGAGGTTTTGTAGGGGAACTTGGAAGGTTAGGCAAAAACTTCTGACAACATTTGTAATTTCAAGTGATTATCATCAAGCAGTTTCTGGGAAAGAATATTGGGTCATGAGACTAGACTGATCCTAAATGTGGTAAGAGTACTACAAGAGACTGGATTTATTACACATAATGTCAGGTAGTCTTCTTTTTAGTATGGTTTTATTTGGGACATTAGAGAATGAGAAAAATGTATTTTAATTTTATTACTTTTATATTATGTATAAATTTGGTTTCAATATGTAATTGAATCTAAAGGATATGTACAATGAGATGAATTGATCCACTGAATTTCTTAAATTTTGTAAAAATGTGTATAAAACCGAATTTTGGTTGAAGCACAATAAAAAGAAAACAATTAAAATTCAAATTCTACTCCCTCCACCAAATCAAATACTGTGTGGGGAGTCTATCATATCAAAGATGAGGAATACGTAGGAGGACACAATACATTTGAAGAACAAGCTACTTAACCCTGGTAACCTTCTTTTGACTGGATGTTCCGCTCATGTATTCCTCATCGCCATCCCAGCCTACCCCACAGTAGAATTTCCCATGCTATTACAGTCATTCCGTAGTCCTGCAGGTATTTCTGCTGTAAGGGAAAAAACCGAACTGTAGCCAACGGGCACTGCGCGTGCTATATATGGCTTCGATGACCTCATCCTCGAGACTGAGGCCATCGAGGGACATCCAATTGACACACACCTCTCTGCCGGAAAAATGTTTTCCGAAGCAGCTGAAGCTTGATATCATGTGTATCAAAGATGAGGAATACGTGGAAGGAACATCCAGCCTAAAGAACATTACCAGGGGTAAGTAACTTGTTCTCCTCCAGAAATACTAAATCAAATTTCTACTGATTATACACTTAACGGATGGGCAGCGGCTTTGGGCAACTTCTGTCGCAAACCACTGGGACCTTTGGGGAAACCCTTTTACAGATCAGTGTGTTGGACTTGGTCATCGTTCTGGCAAACAATACTTTTCTCCCATTGATGTATGCTTCCAATGTGATGGTCTTAATGCACAGCACTGCAGCTATGTGTTATTTGAACAAAAGATGGGACAGGAGAGGTCTCTGTTTCGTAGACTGGCCTTCTAGTTTGGAACAGGTGCCTGAAAAACAGAATCTTCCTGTAGCAGATCACCTGGCAGCGGTCCTCATTTTTAGGACAACCAGAATGCAAAGTCATGCCCCTCATGAATGTAGAATTATTTACCGTATGCGCCAAGATATGTGATACAGGATGACGGTCAATACTTTTGCAACCCATGAAAACAAGAAATGCCCTCTTTGTGCCTTGTAAATGAGGCAAGTGTTGAATACTTTAGGGAATGCTTTTCATCTAATTTGGCCTGGGGAAAAACGCTCTACCTGATTCCACCTCTTTCCCCAATTTCGCAAAGTGAGGACACATTGTGAAACACAAGATTATAATTGCACCTCAGTTGCCCAACCACATACGGTACTCGAGCATCTTAGAGCTAGCATCCCTTCCTCCTTGTCTGAACCTTCAGCCAGTTCCTCCTTCGAAATGTGTCATTAGCTTGTACCGTGAGGAGTGATATATGCATAATGTGGCATTTTGCATACAAACTTAATAATGCTGATTAGGAAGCAGTACACTAGATCACCATCAGACTTGATTCTGTCACTGTTATCTTAGAAAGGATACCTATCTTTTAAATGTTTCTTTGGATCACATTTTGTGCTGTGACATGCTTGTTGGGGCCTGACATTGAAAAGGATTCCTTTAGGACTCACCGGTGTGACATTGCGGCTTACTTGAATATAACCTCAACCTTCTTCTGAAGCCCAGTGGTCAAGTGACCCTGATGAGTGGTGCTAGAAAGCCCGGCCGGAATGGAAGACTCCCTGTGAGCTCTGTGCGTCGGCTCAAATGAATCCTGCTTCATAGCGGCTCTGCTGCAGCCGAACCGTGAGGAGACGCCTGTGGTGGTCCCCAATTACCGGGAGTCGAGTGGTGGCTGGTTTGCCTGGAGATTAGGAGCTCATGACCCAGGTGGGATCCGTGTGGTGGGCTGCAGGAGAGCGGCTGAGGCCGCGTCCAAAACAGCTACCTGACTTGCAGCTTCTGCTTCTGTGGCGGGCTCCCAGGCAGCTGTCTACCTGGCATGGAGGGAAGTACGTTGGCTCGCGCCCGGCTGGGCAGGCTGAGGGTGCATGTGTGCAGACCAGAGTCCATGGTGGAGGGAGTTCGAAGCAGCAGTGATCTGGCCATGCTGGGTGGCAGCTTGGATGCGCAGTGGGGTGACTTGCTTCCAGTGCAATTGAGCCTGCAGGGTCAGGTGGACGGCGGTGATCAGCGGGCTGGCCTGTCTGGTTGGCAGAGCTTGAACCGGTCCAGCAGAGATCCTAGAGCTACCTGCCCTGAGACGAGTGAGGCAGCGACCTGTGGGTAGCAGGCGGCTGCAGTTTGGAGCCCGCCTGCTGTTTAACCCTGAGGTGACTGCAGAGTTAGCTCCCCAGCTGGGGCCCCTGGACTGGCTGCCGCGCCCATCCCCAGGATAGGCAGTCCCTCCTGTGCCTCAGGTATGTTCAGTAGGGGCCAGCAGAGGCACAGCGTAGCCCCGTTGGCGGCGGATTGCAGGCTGTCTGCAACTGAATCTCGTGGCTTGGCAGCGATTGGTCCAGGAGGTGTGGGCCCTCACATTTGCTTGTACATGCTGCTGGCTCCCTTTGTGTAATCCCCTGGGCCTTGCTGCATGACCTGTGAGATCCCTAGCTGTGTGGCATCGATGAGTGGGTGTTGTGGCCAACGGATGGAGCCCGAATTACCAGTCGGTCTTTATCTGTGGTCTGTGTCCTACCTTGATAGATATGATATATATATTTATATCATATAGATATCTATATGAATATATTATATTCATATAGATATGATACTTTATTTATATAGCGCCTACACACAATGGGTTTCAAAGCGCTTCACGGCAAGGGAGGGAACAAGGTAAAAATACAATGACATTCTTACAGGCCTTGAACAATAAGAATGTGAAATTAACTCTCATACTGAGCCTGGTAACATTTCAGATAGAGCAAGTGCAAAGACATAGATAGGAAGGAATGGGAAACAGACAACTACCGTACTAGGCCTGACAACATTTCTGGTAGAGCCGGAATTTTACAAGAGGAGATGGAGAAGGGATGAGGAGGGATAGGAACAAAACAAGCGACTATCGTACTAGGCCTGATGAGATTTCAGATAGTGCTGGAGTGAGGGGGGGGGACCAATGTGGGGGGGTTAACGTTGTTGCTATCATACTAGGTCAAGGGACAATTCTGATAGAATAATTACATAGAAAAGAAAGGGGGGGTGGGAGGAGGGAGGGAGAGGAGGTGAGAACAGGGACTAAACTGTGAAAACGAGCAGAGAAGCAGAGGGGAGAGTGAATACATTTGCAGAGGTCAGTAAAACACATAATGTTGCAGGGAACAAAGAATGTAGGCAACGCATCAAGAAAAGCAGAGCATGATTCAGAGCCACCTGAGTGCGAGATCCTGGGGAGGTCCAGCATGGGAGTTGAGAAGGTGAAACACCAAGTCATTGTGTCCATAAAGTCATATCCAAGCATTGGCCACAGATCGGTGATGGTGAGACAATAGTGAATCAAGACAACTCCTGTAGTGAAAGAGGTGTAGGGGAGTTGGCAGAAAGGATAAGAGAGGAGGGAAGAGAACTGGTAAGCAGAGGTGGGGGGGTATGGGCATAATGAGGGCCAAGAAAGGGGCAGAGGCTTGGGAGGGGTAAACAAGGACATCATGGGGCACCAGGAAGGGGTGGGCCACGGAGCATCTTTCCTCACCCCAGCACCAGAGAAGTTGATGTTGCCGTTGCCTGATGATGATGATGATGATGATGGTGGGGATGACCTGTGGGGACAGAGGGAGTAAACAAATGTTAGTTTATACTTACCTGCTGTCTGAGCAGGGGTTTGGGCAGGTATTGCCCTTTTCTTTGTCTGCCCTTCGGATGCCCCGGTGAGAGAGAGGCCCTAGATCTAAGAGTTGAGGGCAGAAAGGAAGAAGCAGGGCTAAGGTGGGCGGGGCTTAGGTCAGGTGACCTAGATCCCCTTACACCTGCTCCCCGTCTGCAAAGGGAAAGAGGCTGGAGGGCTCCTTAAGTAGGGGAAAGGAGCGGCAACCAGGAAGGCACCAGGTGGGTGGGGCTTAGGCATCCTTAAAGGAATCGCGCGCTCAAAAATGTTATTGTCCCGCGCATTCGGGCATGTGGTTTTAAGCAAACTGTGATTGATCGTAAAGACATTTCCTGTGCACGTTACCTTAGTTTTCCTCACTTTTACACATGCGAAATCAATGAGCAGGGCACGGCCATCTTGTGCTAATCTTATCTGTTGCTGCATCGCCCTAAGTTCAACTGCCCTCGCAGCACTAAATCATATCACCCGCCCCTGAAGCTGACATCACTATTCCTAGATATATTCTCCACCTATGTTCATGACATTAGTGGGCAGCGTAGTCCAACGTGCCCAGTCATCACCTACGTCTCAACATAAATTGATGCAGAACCCGGAATATCGGCATTCTCTCACAGTACAGAGCGTCCCAAATCGGAATAGAAAACACTATTTTTAAAGGAAACATCAATACTCTGCAATTTACAATGTGCTTTTATTTCACAAAAAACGCTCTAACATCCAGTGATTTCAATTTACCACCAATTATTGAAAGTCCTTGGGTTATAGTATCAAAACTTTATCATGAGGCACACGTTCCTTTCGGGAGAAGATGCGCATTCGACGCACCTTGTAACACAAGGGTTCGGCATCAGCTTCTTGCTAGACCACCGTAAACGATGACAGGTTGATCCTTGTCGCTGGTACTGCCAAAGCGCATTTTGGTCCCGGGTGATCGTCCCACATCAGCGTAATCGAAATCTATCCGTTGCGGCGTATCTGCCACTGCTGGCAGAAAAATCCATCTGTTGGAATCTGGAAACTGGCATTCGCAGAACGGCAAAATATAGCTGTGTAGAAAACATAATAAAAATATATTTTAGTAGCCGTTCTTTATTCAAATGTATCCATTTATCCTTTAATTCTGCACCGGGTGAAACATAATAACAAACACAAACCGCAAACAATGGAGACACACTGAAAATATCGGGTAAAGTTGGAGTCTACGATGTGCTTGAGAGGTTAGCGCTGTGTAGTATGTTTAGCTCCCAATGGGATGCGGAAGCTGATGGAAAAATTCGAACCACACATAGACGACATTATAACGGAATATTAGCAACAAACTTGGGGTTGGTAGAATCTGGGGGAACCCAGACTTGGACTGCATGCTCACTGTGCTCAGAGAGGCACAGCTCCATCTCACTGGTGAGGCACAACAAGGCTGAAAAGTGTATGGGGTTCTGTAGGTACTCTAGTTCAGAAGGGAACTGCCATAGCATTTTGGTGCTGGACTGCCCATGTGGGCAGGACAATGCCTGATAGGCAAACAGATATTTCCCATCTGTAAAAGGTACATTGAGCTAAAAGCAATGGCTGCGGACTATCAAAGTGGGGGAAAAAAACACAGAACCGTTTATCATGCCATTTTCTTTCTAGAGAAGGGCGCCTGCTACCTTTTTAAAAAATGGAACGGAACTGGCAACATAAAATGTAGACAAGCAAACCAAGTCCCCTTGGAAAAGGTTCTGCACCCGGCTCACCCAATAAAACAAGGTTGATAGCACACACTGATATGCCATAGGACGAAGTGGTTTAGATATCACTAGCCTGCATACAGGTTGTGTTTGTGTGTCCTCACAATATGCCCCAACCAATAACCCATAACAATGTAAGCAAGCAATACCGATCAGAAAATGAAACATTTACTTGTTCATCTATAAACTAGTGTTCATTCAAACTTACATTATATTTGGTATTTCCATTCTCTTGGCGTAACACAAAGTGTCCGCTCAGAACAACAGTTTTCATAGAATTATATATGATATGGCATTTATAACGTGCCTATACACAAGTGTTTCAAGGCGCGACGAGGCAGGGAGGGGGGACAAAGGGAAGACAGACAACAATCTTACTTGGCCAGGTGTCATTCAGATCGCGCAAGTGTATGGGAAGAGGGGAAGGGAAAGTGCAAGGGGAAAGGGAGAGGGGAAAGTGCAGTACAGGGGTAGTAGCATAACAAGATAAATAATAAGGGACAGCTGGTGGCAAGTGCAAGGTAAGTGCAGACAAGTGCTGGGAGGGGGGCTGTAGGGATACAGAGACAGTCCCGCAGTGCAGGGGTTGCAAGGAGGCACAGCAGGGGGCAAGTGGCTGGGACCGAGAACAGTGAGAGTGGCACATTGCAGGTTCAATGCAGTTTCAATCAGGAATTTAGCAGGGGAGAGAAAGCAGAAGCAAAGAGGAAGGTTTTGAGGTGCTTCCGGAACCAGAGATGGTTCTCCTCAAGTTTCAGGGAGGCAGGAAGGCTGTTCCAGAGGGAGGGCCCAGCCGAGGAGAGAGATCTACCCCCAACTCGTTGCTTGGAGAAGCGGCTGATCCTTAGTGAGTTGGAGGCGGATGAGCGAAGAGCTTGAGAAGGAAGATATTTAGGAAGAGAGAGTTGAAGGTATTTCGGCCCCAGGCCCCAGAAGGCCTTGTGGACAATGCAGAGGGCTTTGAACTTAATCCTCGCAGCCACTGGGAGCCAGTGCAGAGATTTCAGTCCTGGAGAGATACGGTCCCTGGGCTTGAGGCCAAGGACAAGTCTCGCAGTCCTATTCTGGATGAGTTGCAGAGGGGGGAGAGTAGAGGCAGGCAGATTTAGATAGAGGCTGTCACAGTAGTCCAGTTTAGAGAGAACCAGGGCTCTGGAGACGGTGAGCTTCTGGGGGAAGGAGAGGAAAGGAAGAATACCTCTGAGGAGGTGCAGCTGGTAGTGTGACTTCTTTGAGATGTCAGAAATGTGAGGAGAGAAGGAGAGTGTGGAGTCAAAGATGACCCCAAGGTTTTTTGCCTTGCATGTAGGAGCAGGAAGAGGGCCAAAAGAGGCTGGCCAGAGAGCTGCAGAGAAGGAGGGAGTGGGTGTGCCGAGGAGTAGAATATCAGTTTTACTGGCATTAAGGCAGAGGTCATTGGCGGCACACCACTCCTGGATAGCAGACAGACGGAGATGAGGGAGGGAGAGGAGGAGGCCGAGAGTAGCCTGAAAATGAGCTGGGTATCATCCACATAGCACTGAAAGTTGGGGCAGAGAGCGGCGATGCGGTGGGCAAAGAGTGCCAGATATTGGTTGAACAGCCAGGGAGAGAGGTTAGATCCCTGGGGGACACCGCAGGTAGAGAAAAAGATGTCAAAGAAAGGACCCAAGTTGGACCTGGGAGGGTCGATTGGAGAGGAAAGTCAGCCACACCAGAGCCTGACTAGTGATACCCAGGTTATCACGGAGAAGGTTGAGCAGGATGGTATGGTTGACAGAATCAAAGGCAGAAGAGTGATCAAGCAAGATGAGAACACATGAAATGTTAGAGTCAAGGTTGGAGAGCAGGTCTTCACGGATGTTCAGGACAGCAGTTTCCATGCTCCTGGAAGCCAGACTGATGGTCATGAAGACAATCCAGAGATTCAGCATGGAGATTAAGCTGGGAGATGGCCTGTTTCTCCAGGAAGGGAGTGATGGAGATTGGGCGATAGTTAGCCGGGCAGGAGGGGTCGGAAGAGGGTTTCTTAAGAAGAGGGTGAACAAGGGTGTGCTTAAGGGGGGAAGGGAAGACTCCAGTGGTGAAGGAGTGATTGCAGAAGTCAGCCAGGGCAGGAGCCAAGGAGTCGATGTGGTCCTTGATAGTTTTGGAGGAACAGGGGTGAACCTGTTTCGACAAGACTTTCATAGATCGGACTTGTCTGGAAACCTCGTCAGCAGAGAAAAGGGGAAAGGCAGAGAAGGAGGGAGGAGGGGTGGCTGCAGAAGGGCCAGAGGAAGAGCAGGGAATAGAGGGAGGTAATATGAGGAGAGTGAGGACAGGATGTCCTGAGTTTTTGAAATAAAGTGAGCAGCCAGTGCCGTGCAGAGGGCCTGGGAGGGGACCAGAGAGGTAGAGACTGCGGCAGGATTGGCCAGTTGCTTGCAGATTTTAAAGAATTCAGCCGAGTTGTTAGATTCCGCAGAGATGCGGACTTGGATATGGGCTCATTTCTTGGTGAGAACGGAGAGCCGGTTGTAAAGCTCACCCCATAGGGGCCGGGATGCGGTACCAGAACAACGCAAAGCGTGAGCTACTGTCTGGGCGTGGCTTAAATAGCCCCCAAAGTAGTTCCAGGTAAGTATCCTTCCCTGGCCACGCCCGAGTGGCAAAATGGTCCCAATGAAAAAATAGTCCCTTTCAGGTCTCAGGGAGGCCTGAATCTTGCAGCATGGTCTGCATCAGGTAAGTGCACAAAACAACCTTCTTTATGAGCCTGGCGCCTATGGCGCCAGGACTGATGTCCAACATGAGCCTGGCGCCAACGGCGCCAGGACAGAGACCAAAGTGCCCCTATAAGGGGCCGCTGGGCTTTTACCTGGGGGCATGATGCCTGCTCCCGGGGGTGCTGGGCTTGGCCTGGTGCTCCAGGGGTAGGCATCATGACACCGGTATTGCCTTTGCAGCAAGCAGCAGGCCAGTTTGTCAGAGGATGAACATGAAGCACGCCATTTCCTCTCGGCCACCCTGCACTTGCGATTTAGGGGGACGAGATCTGAGTCATACCAGGAGTTACACTTGGCCTTGGGCTTCAGGCGGATTCTCATGACAAGGGCAAGGATATCAAGATTATCAGATATAGCAGAGTGGAGAGTGGAGAGGGGGCTGCGTCAGAGTGAGAGTCAACCGAAGGGGGTGGGCGGGTGAGAAGGTGGCGGCAAAAGCCTCAACTGACACGCGTTTCATGGGTCGGATGACCGAGAAGGAGGGTGGTAGTGGCTTGGCCTGAGGGGTAGGGAGGGTGAGGTGGGAGGATAGGAGAAAGTTATCACTCCAGGAGAGAGGAGTGGAGAGAGGGACAGAGAGGGGAAGGTCAGAGGAGATCAGAGCATCGAGAGTGTGCCCTGCAGAATGAGTCGGGCCAGACGGGAGAATAGAGAGTGAGAGAGAGTCGCAGAGGTCGCGAAAGTGTCCAGAGGAGGGACAGGAGGCATCCAGGTGGATGTTGAAGTCTCAAAGAAAGAGGAGTTGAGTGGTTTAGGCAAAGAGTGAGGAGGAGAGGTCCACCCACTCGGAGAGGAAGGAAGAAATCTGACCAGGTGGCTGATAGATAGTAGCCACAGTAAGGGAATGGCTGGGAGAGAGAGAGAGAGAGAGAGAGAGAGAGAGTGTCGGCAGACAAGGTATTCAAAAGAGGAGTAGGTCTGCGTAGGAGTGACAGAGGCAGGAATCCACTCAGGGAAGATAAGGCAACACCCCCACCAGCGCGGTTGGGCCTGGGCACGGAGAGGATCTTGTAGCCGTCAGGTAGGAGTATGTCAAAGCTGGTGACAGAGCTGGCTGTGAACCATGTCTCAGTGAGACCGAGGACATCGAGGTACAGTTCCTCAAGAAGGCGGCAGATATCAGAGGAATGTTTGACAGCAGAGCGAGAGTTGAGAGTGGCAACGTGGAGAAGGTCGCCATCCTTGAAGGACTTCCGGGGAGGGGTACAAATCAGAGGTACGCCCTGCGGAGGTGTAGAAGTAGCATGAGAGGGGGCAGAGAGGGAGGGGGAGACAAGGTAGAGACAGAGGACAGAGGAGGGGGGACAGCAGGAGAAGAAAGGAAGTTGATGAGGCGCGGGAAGTGTCTATAAAAGAGGTGAAGGTTGGCCTGAGGGCCTTGGACCAAGACGGTCCCATTAGAGTAGACATTAATGATGGCCTTAGAGGAGTGGAAGGAGGCCAAGAGGACATCCCAGCAGGTGCCACCATTAATGGGAGAAGAGGAGAAAGGAGCGAGCACAGAGACCATATGAAGAGTCCATAGGTCAGGTGAAGGCACGACAGAGGATGTCGGTGAGAGTTTCTTTGGAGGAGGCACTGGTGTAGGGGTCAGCGATAGGGAGGCCTGGGTTGGAGACCAGGATGTCCTTTTTAAACTTTTTCCTACCAGATTTCGTGAGGAGAGCAGGATAGTCAATGGAGAAGCAGTTAGAGAAGATAGGAGAGATAGAGAGCACCATGGAATAGGTAGGAGGGTGGGGGGGCAGGGAGGGGAGGAAGACAGACGAGAGCAAGCGGACAAGATATCGAGCGGCAATCCAGTTGTGAAATAGGACAGAGTCTCAGGGTTAAGGATCTGTGTTCAATATGGAACCAGGGAGAAGCCATCTAAGTTTGAGAATGCTGAGAGGGGAGGAAAAGGCCTAGTTCACCACAATGCAAGAAACAACATTAACTGCGTATTTGGTAACCAGTGGAGAGGCCACCTACGTTTGAGAATCCTGAGAGCGGAGGAAAAGGCCTAGTTCACCAATGAAAATAATTGTTCCAATGTTAAGTTTTAAAATAGTGAACTTTATCATTTTTGCGAATATGTTCGACACCTTCCGTCCTTCAATCCATAGTGAATTCTCCCTTTCTTCCATGGTCGAACAATTGAACCTTGTTTTGAGCGTGTATGCCTGGTAACTTTTGTTTTTGTGAAGGAAAGCCACAAATCAAAAACCTGCTGTACAAGACGCGTCTGTGTGAACTCCCCACAAGCAAAATCAAACGAAGTGACCTTCACTCCATGGGAGTGATTAGCCCGGCCAACTAACATGGCATTTGAAATATGTTCGAAAAATAAACTAATTGTTTGCTGGCATCCACCAATGTTGCGCTATCGTGAATAATTTTTTACTCATCAATAGTGATAGTGATTTAGATATTTTTGGACAACAGTTACAGTTGGGGTAAGTAAAACAGATAATTGGGAAACCATTTTCAAGTAGGCCGAATGGCATCTTTCTACTAGGCCCGAAAATCCATCTCTGTACAAATGCAGCTCTCCCATCCCCCGGCGCCTAGCTCAGCCAGCCCACACCATCTACTCCCCATTGCCACGTCTGCGCGTGCCCTGCTCTTGCAGTGGAATGTGCTCTGAGGATAACGAGACACTGACAAGTCCTAAATCCAAGTGCCCATTCATGGCCTTTGAAATTCCTGTGCACTCACAGCCTGGAGGCAGGGCGCGTTTGCAATGTTTTGTGGCAATGTATGTGTCCTAGGAACAAAATCAGAATCAAATCCATGAGTATACATGGACAACACAGTCAAAGTGAGATCTTTCACAAAATCGAATTCCATTTCCTGGTATATTGGCTTGGCCACCCATTTTTTGCTTCGCTTTGCAAAGGCTTAGGTGTAACAAAGCATCGCAAAGTTTCCCGCAGTTCTCGATTGTCTCTCCCTACATTCTCGTTATGCGCTAATACGGCTAGTAATGTCCTAGCTTGCATCCCGATTATGCCAAAAGGCAACCATTTGGGTCTGTACTTTAGGCACATATTGTGGAACACCGCCAAATCTCTAGTGTGACAGAATTCTGAGCGTCCCTTTAGGTCTCTTGAAAGAGTTTTATCAAACACGATCTTCTCAAGAGCTTTGTATGGAGGTGAAGATGGAACCAACCACTTCTTCTTGCGTTCCTGTTCCTCCAATAAAGGTCCATGTGCACATTCGTGAACATGATGGTTTTTTGTCCATGATTGAACGTTGTAACAGTGGTGCATCAATGAGCGCCATTTTTCAAGTTGAATTTCCATAGACCATCACAAGTTTTGGAGCTTTAATAAAGATGGTTTGCTGAGACCACTGTAAGATATTTTCCGAGCTTTTTTTGTGCCAGCAGCTGTAATTGTTTTGACTGATTTGGCAAGGTGCCATACATCAAATGGATGACGAATGTTTGGAAACTGCTCTCGCGTGGCCTTGGCTATTGAAACATGTCTGTCAGTGCCTTTGAGGTCTATTTGCATTCCCCTTGATTGAAGATGTTCAATAGAATTTTATGAAACCATGTTTCTCCATGGCCACAGAGTTTTTATATTGGGACACCTGCACAATCTCCAAACTCACCATCTGTTTAGTTTCCATGTCTTGAAAGTGGTATGTGCAGTACTTTGCTGAAAAACCGGGGCTATCACACTGTTAGTCGCCAGCTTGCCTGAACCGTTTGCCTGAAAATGTGCTTTCAATTGATGTTTACTTTTCCAGGCTTGACTAATAGCGGGAAATAAGAATTCTCTTTGATATTTGTAGTTCTATGTTTTAGCAAGAAACTGAATGCCCACAAATTGACAAACTCAACAACTTACTAAAAGTAGAGCCACTGAAAAGTAAAGCTGCTGAACATAGATTTCCGGCTGGCACTTTTCCCACCATCGGTTGAGCTGACCATGAAAATGTTTCATGGAGATGGGAATAGCTGGCATGGATTTTCAGGTTAGTGCCTTGTAATACACAAGACACATGCACCAATGGCTGCAGGCATATTTTCCCCCTCAATGTATGGACACATTTCAGCATCAGTATAATCTCTGCCAGGCAGCTGTCGAATACAATGCATTTCTGCTCCTTTATTAGCCATTCGTCCTGCATGATTGTGGTTTGTGAGTCAACTGTGGTGGACAAACCGCACAAACTGTAGTCAAGATCTTTGGCAGGTTCCTCGGTCAGTTGTGTTGAAGCATCAGTCTGTTAGTTCAGCTTGTTTTATTTGCACATGAATTGGAGAAACCATCAACGTCGATTTGTTTATTGGGTGGACCTTTTTTTGCGGGTGTAGATTGTGTCAAGTGGTCAGCGAGGAATTCCAAAGCATCTTCAGTATATTCATTTTCATCTTGTTGAGTTCTCACATTGTAGCAATGGTCCAAGAACACTTTGCTGGCTTTGTTGGTCACATTCAATTCAGTTTCCGGCCATTGGACATAAACATTTCGAGTCTGCTTATTGACAGGACCACGCTGCGCCTAAAATAGTAGTTGCTCCATGGTGAAATTTGTTTGGCAAGCAGCATCTTTGGTTTCATTTGTTGTCTGTGTCTTTATACTTCTTTTCCTTCTGGGACCCTAGAAGATGGGTTGTAAAAACATGTTCAATGTATAGCACACATACAGTAGATGGCAATTGAAATACAAAAACATGTTATGAAGAAAATACCCACCCAAAACACTTCTAGAAAACAAAATTGTTTTAGTTACCCTTGTTTTCGTGATTTTCTGTGAAACCGTGGTCTTCTCTGTAACAACTGCACCTGCAAGCTGATCCACCTCTGATCCATGTGCCTCCACTTCTAATTCCACACCTTGTGTACATTGCCTGAATAGAATATTAATTAAAAAAAGAAAACTGTGTATGTCATTAAGTCTTAATGTACATATCACCCCTATTGATGGCAAATGTACTTGATCAGAGATCACCGTGCAAAACATAATGATTGTAATGTTGCCCTCAAAGATTTTGCAATGTATTCTGCATTAGGGAGGAAGTGTAATGTTAGAACTGAAATCAGAAAAGTTTGAAACACTGCACGTTTATATGAATGTCACTGTCTAATCGTATCCTATGTAGGATTTACTGTCTTTCAATCAAGGGAACTGTAAGTACGAATACCTCATACTCTAGACCAGCTGCAAAGGACGATGTTATTGTAGTCGAAGTACCAGCATCCCCCTGTAACACAGTACCTGTTTTAGTACGGATGAAAATAGAGAAACAAAACTAAAACGATGGGATGCAGACAATGGTACATATAAAGAGAAACCCATAAATGACACCTAGTGTAAACCACCGACCGGATACATAAACGCTTTCATATTATTTGAAATTCCAATGATAATACATTCTCGTGATTGAAAAGAGCAATCAAATTACCTGATAGGCGCTTGAAGTTGTTGTTGGCTCTTGAAAATAAATGAATGCAGAATCTTGCTCCTTCATTTTCAGTGCATTGTCATCAAGTGGTAAAAGGGAAAATTAGATTTGCATTACATATGTGGGAGAATCCAACTGTCGAATATAAACTTCTGCAAGTCTGTAGGGCTCACCATTGATATACTGGACGTGTTGGTGGTTTCATCAATTGCGAGGATCTGTGCTTCCATCAGTATGCTTTCCTAAAAAAATGGACATGTCAAGCAAACGATTACGAAAACATAATGTTTCTTGTGAAGGGCACTATGGCATTGTTTTCCATGGTCATAATTACTTCATAGTGATATGTCATATAGTTAAAATGTAATACAATCTGGCACATATGCAAACTTTAGTAAGACACATTAACACTGAAAGCACCAATGCGTTCACGAGTTACCTGTTCAGCACCCCACCGCCCACAGCTAATTCATCATCCGGGACTCACCTGAGGCAGCGTGTGCATCAATAGAGTTGGAATTGCATTTGGAAGCAATTTACAAAACATTCTGGCTTGACGCTTTTTTGTGTATTTCGATCGGTCGTACATATCTTTAAAGTGCAGGCTGCAGGTCAGGAATCGATTGGCCCTCAAGTCTCTGAAGACATCCTGGGCTCTACTTTCAATCTCGTCCACCGCAAAACCACAATACCGAACCCACCTTCTTATGAAATCAATATCCTTCCGGAATGTATGCAGGATTGTGCCCCGACTTCTGACATGGCTTCTAGAATGGCAACCCAAAACCATACAAGCAGGCATTCTTGAAAAATCTATAAGATCTGTATAAACAAAGTACAAATAATTACAGAAAAATGGTACTGAATGCATGATATTGGTGGAATTATATCAGTTTTCTATGCATTTTGTTTTCGTCAAAGAAGCAAAACCTGTGTAGCGTAGTTGGATATTCACTGAGCTAACTATCTTACATTGATGTGACGCAAAGTTTAACGTTTTACTCCTCCGTTGAATGTACTTTCATGTATCAAAAGGAAACATGCATATAGACATGGTCCGAGAAAGATGCGATTCTATTACAATTGACACTGATGAAATTTGCTATAAATATCGAGATCAGAACACTTGAAACATTAAACAATGGTAAAGTAATTGAGATGAATGAACATTACACTACTGGGCACATTAGGTCGAAATAAATAGAAATTTTGAGATCAGAAAGAGATTAATGTAATCAAGTTTATAGGTGACCTGCCCTTGGCTTGACTGAAAATTAGATTCAGCAAGCAAGGGAGTTAGTAGCAGGAGAACAGGTAGCACGATCAAGAATGGACTTCCAATGCTCTGAGATGTTCTCTGGATAAATATCAAGGGGTTTATAAAGGATTAGAAAAGTGGGTGTGTATGTGAATGTGTGACATGTTTCTGGCGGGGTCTGCAAGAGGGGAGCCTGAAGAAAGGGTCTGGGATGGCCATGTGTACAATGGCCCCTGTGCGGAAGATACCTTTGAAGTGTACATGGTGTTTGGCACCTTGGCCATTCCCACCCTGCCAGCCCCCCTAGGAGGGCACGGCCAAAGGTGCGAACTGCCATTGATAGTGGAGGGGGGGGATGGGTGGGCATGAGGCATGCAGAAAAGGCCCGGAACACTGCTGAAGGGAGACACACTTATGTGGATTGCAGGGGCGCGATCTGCAACAGGAGAGCCTGGAGACACAGGGTCTGGGGAGGCCATGTGTACAATGGCCCCTGTGCGGAAGATACCTTTGTAGTGTACATGGTGTTTGGCACCTCGGCTGTTTATAATGGAGGGGGATGAATTGTTGCAGAGGAGGTGAGCGTAAAAGGGCACCAACCATTCTTTCACGTTCCTCATAGACAAGTGAGCATGTCCTTGATTCACTGAAAAATTGAAACTATTATTCATAAAAGCTCTTTTGTATTTTATTTTGATGTTGATGGCACAAACATACTACACATTGCACACTTCGGGTTGCAGCACAGCGTGGGAAAGTCCCCTGTACTGTCTGCTGTCTCTGGGGAATTTGGTGCGAATGGCTCCAAAGAGACAGGCGGGTAATACTCATCGAATGCTGTATCCAAGCCTCCCATGAAGAAACCACCATGTAAAGGAACGATAGGCCACCAGCCTGTACCACCTGTGGAAGAGAAACAGACATACTGGAATTAAATGAACCTGATAAGTGTACAAACCTTACTTGAAAATGCATCCTGTATTCTATGCCATAGTTGCCCATACAAATGTTACTTCATGGATCAATCAACTTGGGCTTTAAAGTGTAGACACATTACAAAAGTGAACCCCCACGCAATCCGTAACGTTTGGGGCACAGAGAAATATTGGTTCTTAGTTGAAATTGAAAGACCCATAAGATGATCATTATGATTTCCCCATAGCGTGAGAGATGTATTGAATTGCCAGACTGCAATTGTTTGGCATTGGTAGATCAGAGTTACAACAATATAGGAGACAAACAAGAAAAGTTAGTGGCCTCTGTGGTCAAAGTGATATCACATCTAGAGTACACTTACTCGTTACTTGGATTGCGAGGACGAACTGTTGCATGAAGTTCGTGCATACGCCCAATCATAATCCTCAACTCGGACCTTGTGAGGCAGGCTGCCCTGAAGTCATGCAGCTTGGTAACGCATAGCAAGGGTGCGTCTTCTTCCGATATGTAGGCCAGGCATCCAGAGTTTTCTCTGCAGCAGCAGTTCTACTTGGTTGGCATGACCTTGCATCGATTGCAGGTACACCAGGTGTAAAGGTCTTCCATGCGACTAGGCTCTAGCTCAGGATCCAGTGATTTGTCTTCCCAACTGTCCGATGCCCCATCGTTTCCGCATCTTTCTCTCGCAACTAATTCCGCCTCGGAATAATCCGGCTCCTACTGGTAGGGCTGTATTGTTGCCATTATACTACAAAATTAGAATCAATAGTAATGCTAGTACAAGTATCTGTTCGCACGACCTCCAAGCAACGAAGATAGCTGATCAGAGCAGAAACGAGTCACAGGCTATACAAAAAAAGCTGTGAAACGATTGAAAAAGCAACTCTGATGTTGTCTGATGAGAAGCAGTCTGTTAATACTTATTGGGGAAAGAGGTGTCCTGCCATTTCCATGGAGACACCTCATTAGCTGGCGCACAGAGAATGTTGAAACGAGACGTGCATTCGCGTTGTGAAATGGGCCGTACGCATCTAGTGATGTCAGCTTCAGGGGCGGGTGATATGATTTAGTGCCACAAGGGCAGTTGAACTTAGGTCGATGTGGCAATGGATAAGATTAGCGCAAGATGGCCACGCCCCGCTCGTTGATTTCGCATGTGTAAAAGTGAGGAAATCTAAGGTAAGGTACATAGAAAATGTCTTTACGATTTATAAGTTTGCTTAAAGCCACATGCCCTAACGCTCAGGACAATAACATTTTTGAGCGCATTATTCCTTGAAGTGGGGGAAAAGTGCAGCAACCAGGAAGGCACCAGGTGGGCGGGGCTTAGGCCCGGTGACCTAGATCCCCTTGCACCTGCTCCCCATCTGCAAAGGAAAAGAGGTTGGAGGGCTCCTTAAGTAGGGAAAAACCAGGAAGGCACCAGGTGGGTGGGGCTTAGGCCAGGTGACCTAGATCCCCTTGCACCTGCTCCCCATTTGCAAAGGAAAAGAGGCCGGAGGGCTCCTTAAGTAGGGAAAAAGCAGCAACCAGGAAGGCACCAGGTGGGCGGGGCTTAGGCATCCTTAAGTGGGGAAAAAGAGCGGCAACCAGGAAGGTTCTTAAGGCTGGCATTGGTGGTTTGGACTCTAAATTGGATTCCCTCTCCTCGGAGGTGGATATGCTGCAACAACGGCTGGACGAACACAGCGATCAGTTGGATGAAGTAGAGCATAGTGTTTGGGATTGAGGACAGCTCCATATCACTCACGGCCAGGGTGTCCACATAGGCCAGAGCTTAAGTCGATTTCCACATAGGAGGAGAACCTGGACGGTCGGGCCTGCAGGAATAACATTAGGCTGGTGGGGATCAGAGAACGACAGGGCCAGACAAGTCGCTCTGTAAGGATGTATTCGGTGAGACTGACCTTCCTTTGTTATCGAGAAAGCACACTGGATACCAGCGTTGCAGCCTGTATCGTGGGCTCCCCTGCGTCCCATCATGGCGCATCTCCTAAATTACTGGGACTCTGACATCATCTTGCGCTTGGCAAGGCAGAAAGGGGGTTACGTTCCAAGATTTCTCAGCCGCTGTGCAGGTGTCCAGGATGTCCTTTGGTGGGGATCAAGCGCAGGCTTTGGGACATTAATATACAATACTCTATGCTGTTCCCTGCAAAGCTTCAGATTTAGTCTGAAGGGAAGACTCCATTTTCATGTCTCCGGAGTCTGTCAGCTACTGGCAGGTGGATCCTCCACCTGCCATTCTTTCTACACCTCAACCCAGGGACGTTATGTTGGTCATTCTAACTATACTGCACACAATGGTAATTGAAATTACGCAAAGGATGCTACCCACACCGGGCACTGCTCTGTCTGGAAGTCCTCCAAGAACACTTCCCGGAAGTCCCTCTAGGCGCAAACACAAGTCGAAGGACTCTGCTCGGCCACCACAGACTCCACCTAAGGCTTTGACCCCAACAGGGGATCCTGCCATGCACACGGGCATGAAGACCGCAACAGAGACCGAGTGACTTAGTACTAGCGGACGGAGAGCCAGCAGATGTGGATGACCCGCACAGGGCTTCTCCACCGGGTGAGGTCGGCTCCACCCATTCGATGATGTCCAGGGCCTCCGAACCTTTTCAGCTGGTCCCGGAGTAGAGCAAAAGGAAGGGTTGCTTTACCAGCTGCGCAAGTCCATGCAAGTCCATGCGGAGGACCATCATGTCCGTTCCTTTGTTTGACAATATCTGGGATGAAGGCCTAGCACTGTTGAGAAATCCAAGCACCGCCCCACACAAGCGGGACTGGCTCGAGAAGGAATGCAGAGTTCCGGTCTCAGCCTCCAAGTGACTGAGATCCCAGCCTTCACCGGACTCTGTTCTCTCAGCCACAAAACGCTCTGTGAATCTGCCATTGTCATCAGGATTCCCCCGAACCAGGAGGGGGAAGAAACAAAGCTATGGGGAAGATGATTTTCTATATGGCCACCAGCACCATTAAAGCTGCTAATGCTCTAGCCATTTTGTCACACTACGACCGGGTGCTCTGGTATAAACTGTGCCTGATTCTTGACTTACTACCGGACTACAAGAAGGCAGAAGCTATTAAGTTGTTCCAGGAAGGGGGGGGTAGCCTCGGACCATGCCATCATAGTGGTGGTAGACATCACAGACACTGGATTTCGTCAGATCGGAAACTGAGCTTGTCTTCTTCAGCAGGAATGGTTGAAGGCCACCAACTTCAGGCCTGATGTTCAGTCTAGGGTGTTGGACATGCCATTTGCCAGAGAGACCTGTTTGGCAGGGTGGTCAACAAGTGTTTTCAACTCAAGACTGACACGGAGATGGCACGTTCACTGGGCACCCTGCAGCAACGTAGGTCGTAGTCCTTTCGTTCCCCAGGGGGGAAAATCTAGCAGATCCTCCGCCCCTTATCAGCAGCATTCCTGTTGCACAACAGAGGAAGTATATTGAGGCCGCTCGCAGACATACAGCAGTGGAGGACAGCACCGGCGCGCTCACAGATTGGGACCCTCACTACTAAGCAGGCCTAAACCGGCCTTGAACTTGGGCCTCCACTTTGCACCCCTGTAGGAAGCTGGCTGGCAAAGTTAGTCAGCGCGTGGAAGACCATCGCCACCACCAACAGATAGGGCTAGATGCTCTCGGACAGGGGCACACCTTGGTGTTTGTACGCAGGTCTCCTTGTATTCCCCCTGTAGCTCGACAAAAGCAGCACGTGGCACAGCTACTGCAGGAGGTCCAAGCCATGTAAATAAAAGGGGGCAATAGGACCCGTTTCCCAGCACCTCTGGGGGTGTACTCCAGATACTTTCTGGCCCGAAAGAAGACAGGAGGGTGGAGGCTGATACCGGACTTGCAACGCCTCAAGTACCTAAAGTCGCAGAAGTTCAGGATGGTCACATTGCAGCTTGTGCTTGACCAACTGAACAAAGACGACTTCCTGGCATGTCTGGACCTGGAGGACGCCTACTTCCACATTCCAGTCCATTGGAAGAGCTGCGCGTTCCTGCGGTATGGAGTCCAGGGGGTGGCACTATTAGTTCAAGGCACTCCCCTTCGGCTTGAAATCGGCCCCAAGGGTCTTTGCTGATTGTTTGGCTCTAGTGGTGGTGCATCTTTGTCTCAAGGGCATCCACGTCTACCCTTACCTGGACGATTGGCTGGATCACGCCTGCTCCCATGTCCTGATGAGCACTGTATGTCTGCTGACAGATCTGGGATTCTCCGCAATTATCTGAAGTCTAGGTGCCATCGCAGCTCTGTTCTTGGGTGGAACGATTTAATACAGTAACTTGCCTGGAGGCTCCCTCAGACGAGAGGGTGGTGGCCGTCCTACGGAAGGTGCAGCGCCTATCGTTGGTGCAGTCGGCTACAAGTAGTCTTGGCGCTGTTGGGCATGATGTCCTCCTGCATCAACCTAATCCTGCAGATGAGGCCTCTCCAGGAGTTTCGGGATGCAAGATGGCTGTAAATCTCGGGGTCCTGGCCGGATAAGATTCCCCTCAACGAGGAGTTCCGACAAGTGATACGATGGTGGAGCGTGTGCTCCCCGCTCACGCAAGGGCCCCATTACAAGTCCCTCCTTACCAGGAGACGGTCACCATGGCTGCTTCTCTGGAGGGTTTGGGAGCTCATACCAGACAGCTCCTCCAACGCATTCCACATCTTTGACATGTAATGTTCACAGCTGTGCACTTCGGAAACTTTTTCGGCAGAGGGCGTCCTGCGTCAATGCTGTCGGGTCCATGTCCCTCGATGGCCCCCGTCGAGGACAACGTCACAGGATGTTATAAATAGGATGCACGGCACCCGTAGCCTCAGTTTGCACCCAAAGACCTTAATCCTTGCTTAATCTGCATGCCCTCTTGCCCACTCAGTACTTTCTTAACCAATCCTTCCTTCTAGAAGACGTCCTATTGCTACTATGGGAACTTTGACCTCCTAAAATGCCCTCCCATCAACTGTCCTTTCTGATAACTCTGATTCCCTCCATATCCTTCCCGCTGACCCTGGACTTCCTTACTTCCTCCCTTACCTAATCTAACCCTACTATTGACCCCGCTCCATCTGTCCACCCCCTCATTCACATCAGCATGACTCTTCCTTCCTCACCTACCTCTTCAATTTCCAAAGGAAAGTTCGACACCCTAGTCCCTTCCCTGGCTCAGGTCTGATCCCTCTATCCTAGTCCTGTCTCCCCTGCATGCTTGCCTGTCAAACATAGACCTTTCATGATTTTAACTTGGACCTTCGTTCCCTATACGAAAACCACCACTCCCCTCTGACCACCTCTCCCTCCCCCACCACAAGCTCTGGATTACCTCTGAGATCTGCAAGCTATAGACTGACAGGCGTCCTCACCTGGGTCTTGCAGCCCTGCACTTATTACGGCATAGATACAAATGCCTTGCTTGCTATCACTTTGGCTCTGAACACTGCCCAGTACAATTATTTCACAAACCTAATTTCCTCTTCTCCCATTCACCTCTTCACTCTCCCACCAAAATATACTTTCCCCCCACCCTCAAACTTGATCTTTTTCCCTTTTAAGCTAGTGCCCTCTCCTTCTCTGGTTATTTCTCAAAGATTTGTTAACCCTTCCCACCCTCCTCTCACCCCCACCGGACGCCTCTTTGCTTCCCCCTCTTCACAGCACTGTTTACAGCCATTCGTCCTTCTTACAGAGTTGGCTTCCATCCTTCGGACAGTAGAGCCCTGTTCACGCCAGTGGACCTCTTCACTATAAAAAAGTGCTCACACTAGTAACGTGGTCATTGCTCGTCCCACTTTAGCCTCTACCTCGCCAATGGATTATTTCCTGTCTGCTATAAAGGAGCCATGTTTATAAATAACCTTATGAAGCCATGTGTGAACACATACCTCCCTCACACTACCAGCTTTTTTCACGCTCTCCCCGCTCCTTCACAATCCTGAAACATGTGGTTTTAACAGGTTCACTAGTTGCCCTGAGATTTAACATCTCTGCAACCCTCAATATGAGTTCTATAGAAGTCAATCCACAATTTGCACTGAGTTAACATCTCCAAATTTCTGATGTCACAGATGGCCTCAAAATCCCATGGATTTGCTTGTATGGTTCAAATGCTTTGTCAGAATTTGCAACTTGGCTTATGGGATACTTCAGGAGGGCCAGACTTGGGAGAATCCCTGGGCTATTCCTCAACCTCCTGTAGGCTTCCTCCATCCTAGCCTTCCCTACTTTCCAACCGGTTGTAATTTAGGACTTTGTAAGTTAACCCCTGCTATCTATCCTTATCCTGCTCTGCTAATGAAGGCCTAATGCTTCTTCTATATCACTCCCTCCAGGGCTTTTTGAAGTCAATTCCTACTCAGTTGGTGTCGAACAGAATGATTTTGTATCCTCTCTCTCACACTCATTTTCCTTTCCTTACTCGTGCCCCTTTTCTTGTCCCCTTCCTATTCTTTCTCCCTCTCCTGTTCCCCGTCTGCATCCATTTCTCGTCCTTGCCCTTTCCCTATATCCTACTACTCCCTTCTTCTCTGTCCCTCCTGCGAGACTCTCCTCCGTCCCTCCTATTGCCTATTATTGCCTCCTGTTTCTCCCGCTGTTCTTTCCTACTCTCCTCCCACCTCTCTAGTCTATTCCTCTATTGCTATGCTTTCCCCCGGGCTGGGTTACATTGGCAAAAAAGTTTGAAAAGCTCACTTGGCCTTGCCCCCTTTTTTGCTAGCTGGTGTTTGTGGGGCTTCCAATGCCTGGTCTTGATGGCGTCCACATCATGCGTCTCCTTCCTGAAGCCCAGTGGAGCTTGTGTCATGCTGGTAACTAAAGTGACTGAAGAGTGAAACTCTCATTCAGCATCCTGTTTTCTCTTGCTGTGCTTTCCGTCATGGAAAGACTAGATACTGGAACCTGTGGACCTACAAGTAGAGTAAAATAACTTTGTCCAGACAAGAGCTGGAAGGAATGGTGCCACAGATATGGATACCAAAAGCCTGCCAGACATGTACAACCTCCCTCCCCTTTCCCTCTAGCTCCCTCAACCCCCCCACCGCCCTCTGGGGAAGTACTGCCTCTGCATGTGCCCTGGTAGGCAGCCTAACTGAGGCTGGGAGGGATCATTATCCCAGGACAGGTTCATGCTCTCCTCCGTCCTCGCGGTCTGACTTCCCTGCTGCATTTAAGACTTTCGGCCACTCTTCTATACTGCTATGCCTCTCTAATGTCAGAATCCAAGAGACTGCCCTTTCTTGGGTTACCTCCCCCCTCCGATTGTTCTTTTGCCATATCCTGGAACACTGCAAACCGGCAAAGGGGGACCCTAAACTTTGATAAGGACCCACTCTACTTTACCCTCTACTTCACCCTCTCGCAGCAAACTCGTCTCCACTCTTGGGTTCTCCAATCACATTTTTGCTGATGAAACCCATATCTTCCTTTCCTGTGCCAGTGTCTCCCCAACTGCAGGAAGATCTGCCCATCCTCACTTTCTGTTTCACAAAATCTCTTCTCCACCCTAGTTCTCTCTTTCACTACTTCTGCAGGCTCCTCCAGGGGCCTTCCTTTGACCCCTTGACAAAATTATCAATTTCACCATCCATACTCTTCACAATTTCTCCTGTTCCTCTTTTACCTCCCGACACCGGCTGACTCGCAATGCAAAGCCAATTTCTCTTAAGGTTCCTACTACCGGTATTTAAATCTACTCATGCAATTGCCTTTCAATCTGCTGCCTTTGATATTTTCTTACCATGCTTTTTCACTGTGCCAAATCACCACTGCAATAGTTTCAGAGCACCTTGCCTTGTCCGTAGAGTGCAGTATTATGCCACATCCAGGGTATCAAGACCTCAGTCCTCCGGAGAAGAACAAACAGAAAGGGGACAGTAAGTGAATGAGAAAGCATCAAATAGATATTACAGGCAAGGGGAAGGATGATGCAGCAGGGCAAGAAAGTTTTGTTGTATAATAGGTGTATGCTACCCCCTGCAGGTAGGCTAGAGTTGTGGAAACAGGAATGAGGATATCTTATTATGTATGAAGATGGATTTTATTTTCTGATACACTCCTCCTTGCACTATATCAAATTCACCCTGAAGATCTGACAGAATGATTGTGGAGTGTGGCACTGTGGGGGCAGCATCGCATTTTTCAGTATCCTTATCACTGCGATAGTTTTGGTGCTGAGCACAATGCAGCCCGGGGGTGGGCACACCCATCCTGCCCGGTTTTCGTCATGTTGTAGAAGACTCAATGAGGCATGGAACATGCACTTTCACTGCTGTGGCATCACACCAGGGAATTATAATTTTCCTTTTCCAACAGCCTAACATCCTGAAGGTACAAAGAGCTTTTGGTCTCTCAGCTTTGTGTAATGGCGCTGTGGAAGCCTTTCACAGCAAATTAATTACAAGGGACGAGTCCTCGACAGTGATTTTCGTTTCTTTTTAGCCTTGTACCTCCCAATTGAGATTAATTCTTTGTCTTCATCTAAATTCAATACAGATGTGGTGTTAAGATGCATATTCTGAAACTGATATTTAATTTGGAGAGGCAGTTGCACTAAGGGCACATTCATGAGATCAACTTGAGGGAGAAAAAACAGGCCCAAATGAGTGATGGCGCTCCCGAGTTCGTATCTTCTGCACAATTCTCCAAGATCATGACTTTGTCGTGTTTCCAAGTTTGGTGTAATCATTTTGAAAATGCATAGTGTGCCAGTAGCATGACACTCTAGTCTGGGGTAATCAACACACATGGTCCAATCTTTATTTCTTCGATGTATTCTTTGATGAGCCAATTAATATGGCTTCAATTGACAGATGAGCATGACTGTTTGTTGAAGTAACTCCTGGGGATGAAACGTTGTTTAAACTAACAATGTATAACGTGTACATACCTTAATATTACAGATGTTGCTAAATTTACATAAAAAAAGCTGGATGGAAGGTTTGACTCTTCAAGACTACAATGAACACTGCAAACTCAACGAGAGTGTAGTCAAGGAAATGCTGGAGTTAGCAAAGAATTATAACAAGGTACTCAATATGTTTTGAATAAGAAACCCAATTGCAATGTTTTGAAGATGTGTGATGTACTCTGCTCTCTTGAGGGCTAATCCATAAACCCTTCACTTTTAATACTTTTACAACCCGTAAACTGGAGCAAGAACATCTAGGTGTGCAAGGTCTAAAGGTCATTCCACATTGGCTGCTAGTATTTTTAAAGATATTTTGGATAGAGATGTTGACTTTCTTGGAGAATGGTGAGGTAGGTAAATTGGTACAAATTTCACAAGTTGTATTTATTAGTCTGCGGTGTATGTAATTGTTTCTGGTGCCTGAATGTCTGTTGATAGCTTTTATTTGATTAACTAAAAGAAATATGCTTGAATGGTACATTGCACTGCCATTCTAAGCCATTTAAACTTCTTCGTATGGTAGTACACTGTCACAAGGAAGAACGGGTATTCCTTGGATTTGAAAGCTAGAGTAGGCATGTTTTCGACTTCGAGAGCTAATGCATTGTCAGCCATGCATATTAATTTTAGATGGTCCAATAAAAGGTATCAAAGTGGATTTTTTAATTCTAAACCTGGACTAAGAGCTCGTCATCCTTTCTTTTAAATTTAATTTGCTACCATTTTTTCTGTACAGCATATACGTTAATGGAGGTTGCTGAGGTGTGTGATGAAGTTTGATTGGTGAAGTGAGGATGAAGAGTTATTGTAAATGTTATTTCTGATGTTTGTTAATCTGCTTAGAATCACATGCTCTGCGTAGGTCCGACATCCAGTGGTCACTGCGGAGTATTGCATTTTGTTTTTCGTAGTCGAAAAGGGGACATCGACAAGGCGTGTCTGTAACACTATCCCTATAGTGACGTGCGTTGTACCCACAATCCCTCACGCGTCGAGGTCCCTCAGATTGTTTTTTTGTTTTTTTCCACCCAGCTACTGGTCGCCTTTATGCGGAGCTCCTCGCGAGACATTGCCAAATAGTTTCTTCGACCTTTGGTCGTTTGTTATTAATATCAATAACGTACATCCCTCCCTCGATGCAGAGCTGTTTCTCCGCCGAGCAAGATCTTCGACGGAAGGACGAGCGGAGAGGATCCTTCGGCGCTGCCGAACACGTGGCCTGGCCTCGCCGGCCATACACAGTAGGGAGAGAGGGGTTGTGTGGTCTTTCTTTCTCTTTAAGAATGCCTTTCTCTTTCCCCTCCCTCTCTTTCGAGGTCGTAGTCACACTTCTTGCCCTCAGCTATGGAGAGGACGCCATTTAGGTTTTGCCCGCTTTGCAAGGGTAAGTATACCTGGAAGGATAAGCACAAACGGTGCAACCGTTGCTTACCCCTCGATCACCAGGAGGACGGCTGTGCGGCCTGTAAATTACTAAAGCCCAAAACTCTAAAAGACCTCAGGGTCAAAAGGTGGGCGGCCTACGCCATGTCTAGGCCTGATTCCTCGCCCGCTGCCGCCGAATGTGACGAGGACAGTGACTACACGGCCCCCGTAACGGAGGTTGTAGACCTCTCGAAGGAGCGTTCACGCTCCTCGTCCGGCCCCGGCCCCGACAAGCCCGGCTCACGCCCAGTTTATAGGGATGAACACCCCGGCGACAAGGACGCACACGGAAAACACCAAAGCACATACCCCCCGGCACGCATTCGTCAAAGACGAAGGCAGCCATAGCACCAACAGGGGCGCCGGGCCCACCGGCGTCTTCCGCCGACCGTAAGGGTCGTCAGCCCTCCCCGCCTCCGCGACAGGTGACTGGGCATTCTAAAAATAAGGGCGCTAACACCAAAACCTCCGGCGACGCGCTGCGTAAGAGCGCTCACGTTGCCAGCAGGGACTCGACGAGCAGGGACTTGACGAGTAAGGACTCGACGAGCAAAGACTCGACGTTACATAGCGCGACGGCGACCGATCCCTCGGAAGAGAGAATGATCGCCGAAAGCCTCGCGCGCATAGCATCTAAGGACGGCCAGAGACGTACGGCGAGTGGGACGCCGAAAACCGCGCACAAGGCCAAAGATACGCCGAAAGCGCCGGAAAACAGATCAGGCCAGTTCTCGACGCCGACGGAAGGCCCTAGCCAGCGAGAAGGCTACTCGGAAGGCGAAGGCTCACTTTCTTCGACGTTATGGGACAGAACCAGACACAACTACAGGAGGAAGAAACTCCTTTTTCATTCCCAGTCCGTCCTGGCCGACCTCAGTGGACCTTTGAAAGGTTCCAGACCTGTATGGATAAACTAGACAGGTTCATGTCCATCCCAGAAGACAGGCCACCCAAGAGACCAAGGGAGGCACCCCTGGAGAGTCCAAGGTCTAAATACCAGATGTTTTATAGCCCCATACAGAAGGACATATACTCTTACAATCTCACTGAGAAAGACACCTTCTTCCAGGAGGAAGATGAGTTCACCTATGTTGAAGACCAACAAGAAGAGGAAGGTTTTCATGAGGACACTAACCTAGGTGAGGAGGGATTCCAGGAGGACACAGGCGAGGGTGACCCAAATCCCTGGCAGTCACCAGCTAGGTCTACAGAGACAGGCAGTAGCAGTATAGTCATCAGGTCTACTGAAACTACACCAGTCAGGAACCCTTCGCCTGTTGATGATCAACCCACCTTCAATGCACTGCTGAAGAAGGCAGCAGCACATTTTGAAATTGAAACTGGGAGGTCACCCCAGACAGCGATTTTGTGGAGAGGATTATCAAGGAAAACCCCCCCCACTAGCCAAATTATCCCCATCCTCACCTCAGTTAAGAGACGTATTACCCCTTCCCTTTCCACTCCTGCACTGGTGAGAGGGGTCAATCCGAGGATTGAGAAACTGTTCTCTCCCTCTCAATCAGACCCATTATATATTAAGGGTCACTCAATCCCGGACTCCCTGGTCGTCACCAACACCAGGAAAAGGGCCGAAGTCCCACTATCTACCAGCGAGGCACCCCAGATAAAGAGGGGAAGAAGCTTTATGCCCTAGCCAAGAGAATCACCACCTCTGCAGCATTCTCTACCAGAATTGCCAATAATAACACACTATTGGCAAGCTACGCTGATGCTCGATGGGGAAAGCTTAAACAGGACATTGAAGAAGCTCCGAACCCCTAAGAACTCGTTTGCTGGCTACAGTTAACGAGGGCTCTCTGGTCAACCAAAGCATCGTCAAGAATACCCTTGATGCAGCAGAGACGGCTGGCAGAAACACAAGCGTCCCTTATTAATAAGCCCATAGAGGAGTCCAACCTCTTTGGGAAAGCAATGGATGACGCACTGGAGAACGCGAATAAAGAATTTGACACAATAAAGACCTTAGACCAAATTTCTAAACCCCCTAACAGGCGGGGATTTGGTAATAAGCGCTTTTTTCGTGGCCAACGCCAGTAACAAAACCAACAGTATTCTGCCAGCAACTACCAAGGAAATAGTGGCCAGTACAATCAGAGGGGTCAACGCCGTGGCAAAGGGAGAGGCTGGGGTTCCACCCCCAGATGCTCCCAAGCCACCAACATCACCAAGTGACGCGAAGATTCGCGTCCCCGCCCATGCAACGCCGGTCGGGGGCCGGATAACATCCTGTCTTCCAGCATGGGAGGGAATAACATCAGACCGCTGGGTACTTTCCACCGTAGCCCGCGGCTACTGTGTAGAGTTCAACAGTTCCCCAACATACAGACCCCCGAGGGGACGCCGCATGACACCAGAACACCTCGCCATCCTTCTCCAAGAAGTGGACCAACTGCTGGAAAAAGGAGCCATAGAGGTTGTGCCTCTATCTCAGGTAACGGAAGGTATTTATTCAGTGTACTTCCTTGTACCCAAAAAGGATCTAACCATGCGCCCTGTATTAGATCTGCGCCCAGCGAACAAGTTTGTCAAACCCCAAAAGTTTCGTATGGTGACCTTATAGGAAGTGATCCCACTGCTATCACAGGGAGATTACATGACAACACTGGACATGAAAGATGCATACTTTCATATTTTAATGTTGCCAGCGCACAGAAAATACCTCAGGTTCATGATGGAGGGCAAACACTACCAGTTCAGAGTGCTACCCTTCGGCATAGCATCTGCACCAAGGGTATTCACGAAAGTACTGGCAGTGGCAGCGGCCCATCTGCGCAGGTTATCCATCCCAGTATACCTTTACCTCGACGACTGGCTCATAACAGGGGATTCTTACGAGACATGCTTCTCAAACACCCAAAAGACTGTAGACCTTTTGTTCCAACTGGGCTTCTCCATCAACGAGAAGAAGTCCAGCTTAGACCCCAGCCAAGTCGAACAATTCCTAGGGGCTCTAATTCGAACAAAGGACGGCCTCGTCTTCCCCTCCAACGGGAGGGTCCAAAACATGCTGTTTCAGATCCCCCAATATGTGGCAGGTCGAGAGGTGACGTGCGCAAAGCGATGCGCTTGCTAGGAATGATGGCGTTGTGTATTTATTTGGTACCTCACTGCGCATGCGCCCAATGCAAGAGTGGCTCAACAGCCAGTGGTGTCAGGCCAGTGGACAATGGGACGATCTAGCGGTGGTCTTGCAGGCCTTGGTTCTCTCGCTACGGTGGTGAACAAAGGAAAAACTTATAATAGGGAAACCCTTTGCCACACCCGCAGTGGAGGCCACTCTAACCACGGACGCATCCCTCACAGGATGGGAGGGCTCACCTATCCCATCAGACTGCTCACGGAGTGTGGACTCCGAGCGTAGCATCCAAGCACATAAACCTACTGGAGCTACTGGCGGTGTTCAAAGCACTAAAAGCCTTCCAAGAACACCTACAAGGGAAGACAGTGATGGTCCTTACAGACGGCACCACAGTCATGTACTACATCAACAAGCAGGGGGGCACACACTCTCCAGGACTGTCCAAGCTGTCCCAGAATATATGGAAGTGGGCTCTCAGACACATGTTCCTACTGTCACAACACGTACCAGGGGAACTCAATCTGCTAGCGGACGAACTCAGCAGAGACTTCCCCCTGCCCGAAGAGTACGAATGGCGATTGCACGAAGACATCTTCTTAGACGTCTTCACGCAATGGGGATTCCCCGAAATAGACCTGTTCGCAACTCTGGAGAACTCACAATGCCAAAGTTACGCCTCCAGGTACCCCCAGAACCAGTCCAAGGGGAACGGTCTGTCGATTCAATGGTCAGGGAAATTTGTTTACGCTTTTCCCCCCGACTCCCCTTCTCAACAGAGTTGTGCACAAGATGCACCAGGAACAAGTCACCATGATACTAGTGGCCCCGTTGTGGGCCCGGCAGCCATGGTTCGCTCACTTGATGGAGATGTCTCGATCTCCCCCAGTGAAACTTCCCTGCCCACACAACATGCTGTCACAGGACAAGGGCAGGACACTGCATCCATGCCCTCAGAACATCAACTTAGCAGCCTGGCTCCTGAGATCATAGAATTTGGACATCTACAACTCCCGCAGAGATGTATGGACATCCTCAGGGAAGCCAGAAAACCTAATACTCGCCACTGCTATTCTAGCAAGTGGAGAAGATTTGTCATCTGGTGTAGAGGAAAGAGCATCAACCCGGTTGACTGCTCTCCCACACAAATTGTTCTGTACCTGACCCATTTATTGGATTCAGGTCTAGGGTTCAATTCCATTAAAGTCCACCTGGCGGCACTTTCTGCATACACCACTTCCCAACTTAAAGTGTTGTGGTGGAAGATCCCAGTTATCAAGGCCTTCATGGAAGGGTAAAGAGAATACACCCTCCGAAAGCTAACCCAGCTCCCGAATGGGACTTAAATGTGGTACTTACCAAACTCATGGGCTCGACATTTGAACCCATGCACAAAGCAACTCTTAAGGACCTCACTCTTAAGACTGCTTTTCTAATAGCTATCACCTCCATTAGGAGAGTAAGTGAACTACAGGCTCTTTCTGTTCTAGACCCCTTCGTAACAGTTCACAAGGATAAGGTGGTTCTACGCACACACCCAAGGTTTGCACCGAAATTCATCTCGAAATTCCACGTAAACCAGTCAATAGAACTACCAACGTTCTTTTAAAACCCTTCCAACTTGGGAGAAAAAAGTCTGCATACACTGGATGTACGCAGAGCTGTCATGTTCTACATGGAAAGAACCAGGCCACTGAGAAAGACTAATCAGTTCTTTGTCTCGGTGGCAGCAGGAAGAGAAGGAGATGCAGTCTCAAAGTCCACTATATCTAGATGGATTGTTCAATGCATCACTCTCTGTTACACTCTTGCTAAGAGAGAACTACCCTTCAAGCCAAGAGCATATTCTACTCGAGGCACTGGGGCATCCATAGCATTCATTGCAAATGTTCCCCTTGAGTCCATCTGCAAAGCGGCTACCTGGAGTTCTGTGCACACCTTTAAAAAACACTACTGTCTAGATGCACACTCTAGATCTGACTCCCAGGTGGGACAGGCAGTATTAAGACATCTTTTCTCTACTGTTACTTCTCATAACCCACCGCCAACTCCGGGTACTGCTCGCTAGTCTATGCACAGCATGTGATTCTAAGCAGATTAACAAACATCAGAAGACAATGCATTACTTACCGTAAAAGCATTTCTGATGGTTGTAGTTGTATCTGCTTAGATTCACATGCGCCCACCCTTCCTCCCCGCTCGTATGGAAGGAACATAGACATCTTTCTACATCTCTCTCTCTTTTCTGTACTCACTCACGTATAGAAGGCTCCCTCAGGGCAGAAAAAATACAAACAGAGGGACCTCGACGCGTGAGGGATTGTGGGTACAACGCACGTCACTATAGGGATAGTGTTACAGACACGCCTTGTCGACGTCCCCTTTTCGACTACGAAAAACAAAATGCAATACTCCGCAGTGACCACTGGATGTCAGACCTATGCACAGCATGTGAATCTAAGCAGATATAACCATGAGAAATGCTTTTATGGTAAGTAATGCATTGTCTTATCACAGACTGTCCTGAAGAAGGTTCACTGGGAGTTAGCAGGAATCTAAAAAGAGACCAGTGCTTTTATGGCGAAACTAATTAAATTGAAAAAGGACACCTAGTCTAGGCTTGTCACCATTTACCACATTGTTAGCGCAATTTGTTTTTGCTGCAATTAGCGCAGATGGCCATTTTAGATAATTGTACTCCCACCATTTTAAAAAGAAATGTATTTCTTAATGTTTTCTTTGTACCAACAGGCAGTAGAAGAAGAAGATAAAATGACTCCCGAACAGCTGGCAATTAAAAATGTTGGGAAACAGGTGAGGTTCTCTTGTTTTTTCTTTTCTTTTTCATGTAAATTGGAGCAACTTTTTTAACTAAACAATTAATATATCCTTTTTAATTCTACCAAATATTGATAGTTTCCCTCATTCACTATTTTCTTGCATGACAATATTTCGGTAATAATTTGGAATTTGTCTCTGCATGCCAGGATGTATTTTCTCATCCTTAGTTGTCCAGTGTTTAGTCACAACTAGCATAGCAAGCATTGGCAAAGGCGTCCGTTTTGACTTTTCTATACACATTGGGTAGCCTTTTCCAGCAAATAGGCTAGTACTCACATTTCGCTGGCTATTGCAACAAGGTAGTATCATTATTTGCAGTATATTGCCATCGCATAGCACCGCGTACAATAGGTATTATTTTATATCAGGCGTTGCAATCTTATGCTCTTACACTATCATCACTGGCATTTGCCATTGAAAGTCGGATACTCCCCCTATTGTAATATGAATGGCCCAGGGAGTGTTAACAAGCATTGCACTATGTGCTTGATGCTATAGAATGACTAATCACCATTTTATAAAGGAGTGGCGCTCAATTCCTCATTTTATAAGTTCACTCATTGCACCACCATCAAAAGTTTACAATCCTCTGTAGGGTTACAAATCAGACTTCACAAAGATGGAATGAGTGGGGGTGGGGAGGCTTCTTGTTTGCAGCAGCAAATATTTCTAACACTTAGCTAGCTTAACTGGTACTCATCCTATATAGACTGCTTAAGACATGGGTTGTCCCCATTAAACAATTCAATAGATTAGAGAGAACTTTGCAGCTACCAACTCCCCCCTTAAAAGCTTCATTTTACAGTTAGCCTCTTGTAAGCACGGCAGTGTCACCCAGAGGACAGCACCAAGAAACTACTTTGGTGGCATGAGAGCCCTGTATACACCCAAAAATAACCATCAACCGAAATGCACCCTATAATTGAGTTTCATATGAGAAGCACTTTTTAATGGAGCAATCAGCGTGTACAAATAGAATATATAGTTATATTTTATTGGATGTTTTATGGAACTTGGTTTTCTGAATAAACTTCATCACAATTTGCTATGGCACTGGTATCGGTCAACCACCCTGTGAAATTTTAGGCCTGTAACAGTGGTCGAAGTGTACAAAAAGAAGTAGTGCATCTATGCTCCCTGCTCCCACTCCTCACAAACCCCATTACCACGTCCCCTCCCACGCACAATCCAAACCCCCAAACAAACACCTGTTGTTTAAGGGAATGTTCAGTGTACTGAAGTGCAAACTTCAACTTTTTCCTAAACATTTATTTTACAACTAAACCGTTCCAGAGCAGTTTCTTTTTAAATTATAGGTATAGCCATAGTACAAAAAAGAGAGGAGCACCGCTCCCGCCCACTACGACCGCTGGCTTGTGATATGTAGGTTGCACTGCAGGCAAGTAGTGAATCGATTTGATTGAACTATCTTGCTTGCTTTGTCATACTGCCATTATGCCCACCTTACCACTTCCGAGAGCTTTGGTGGCAATACAGTATCATTCAAATACTTTATTCGAGGTAAAGTGCTGTGCCATCATAGCTAGCTAATTCGACAGTCCCTTTATAGTCTGAAGGCTAATGCGTGATTTGTTCATATAAAAGGTATTAGGTTTCTGAACCCAGTTTTATTTACTCATTTTGTTCTAGCGCCATTGTTGGCTTGTTTCTCCAAACCAATGTTGGGGGGCTATCCAAGTAATTTTATTTAGTAAGAGGGTGCTACTTTGGAAAGAGGTTGGGTGTTGGATATGTGTAATGCCATTGCTGCCACCAGATAGGGCATTCCTTTGAGTGCTCTTGATGCCATAATACAGTACATAATGTTGCATTTTTCACGCCAGTAACATGGCACAACGTGTTCTTTGCCTTGTGTGTCCTGCATGCCAGGTGTTTGACTTTATTGTGAATCCTTCCGTGCATCCTTCCGAAGTCAAAGCAATTGAAAATACATTCACTAAAAGTTTCATCGTTTTGCTATTATTGTAAAAAAAAAAAAAGGTTATGAACAGTTATATTATTGGATCTTATTTAGTGTTTTTGTGTGTACTCTGTGCTTAGGGGCCTGGCAGAGGTGGGATGGAATGGGGTGGCACATTGGTAGGAGTAGAGCAGGGTAGTGGTTGTTGCAGTGTTGGTACCTGCAGATTGGAATGACTCTGTGTGCTTATAAGGACCCGGCTCTGTGTGTTTATGTAATGCTGTTGTTGAGATGTGAATAGTTGTGATGTGTAGTTTGATTTCCCATTTACTTTGCGTGGTGCATGTTTGTGTTGGTCATATGAGGTGTCAGTTGGCAGTTGGATGGGAGGCCCTAGCGCATTGACTCATTTTGGGCTCTGAGTTTGCACCTGGGTTGCTATGATCTGATATAGCGTGACATATACTGTGATGCACGTTGTGTATTCAAGCTATGGTGCATACATACAACCTTTTTGTCACATTGACTAAAAGAATAAAACCACATACAATTAATTTCACACCTACACTAAAGCATAATGGTTTTCTTTGTCAGTGCTTGTTTTCCTTTCCACTGCACTTTACAATTAGCACACTTTGTTTTGGTTAGGAACAGATTTATTACTTCTGAGCTGTTACTAGACCATGCAAATTCCCAATTCTGCAGCCCATTACCTTGCCTCAAAGTTAACGTGATGATTGAGTATTCTTTTCCTGAAGACACTATTTATCTAAAGATACTAAAATAGTACTTTTTAGTAACGGGACAGCAAAGGCAGCCAATACATTCTGCCATGCATGCAGCAAGCAACACATGGCAATGGAAGAGACATTGTGAGGGAAGTAGAGCAAGTTAAACTTGGATAGACTATGCTATATGTGTTAATGTTAATTCTTGATGCTAGTTCAGTTTAGTCCGAGATGGTCAGCTTACTGAAGGTAGATAAATGCAAACTAAGGCTAAATGACGTTTGGGTTCATTCAAATGCTAATAAGACTTGCATTTGGCAGAAATATTTTGACTTTTCTTATAGGCTTTTTTGCTAGCTAAAAATGCAAGATGGCTGATCTAGAGAGGTCTCTGTTCTGTTTAGTAATCTCTAAATGTAAAGTGTCAGTTTAAAATGTTCTCAATTGTGATTGTGTCACATAGTTCTTCCCTTTGGCCGCTGCACTGCTCCAAGGGCATGTAAGCAGTTATTTTCTATTTTCTTCTGGACAGGATTCACCTATACCCACATCTTGACTGGACAGTTACTGCTTCAAGTATGTTTTGTCTGTTTTGGTACATACCTCGAGAACTGTATTTATAATTGCTAGTGTCTACTAAAATCATTAGCAAGTTGCAGGTGCTTTCTGCTGTGTAGCTTTACATGGTTTTCCACAATTATTTAAAAATGTGTCCCAAACACACCTCGACTCTCCCTAAGGCTCTCGCGCAATTCTGCCTTAGTTATTCTTTTCCCGTGCTTTTGTTATGAACCCCATGTTTTTTTCTGTAACACAACCTAGATGTTGAGAGCACCTTGAAACTGACTAGGTCTATCTGCTATTACAGGCTTTTCTTCATTTACAGTGACTCTGACCCAAACCAGCAGATCTCTTAAGCTTCCATGGGTCAATAGATGGCATTGTCAAATATTTCATCCAATGCAGTGTACCGTCCTAAGGGAACCACACACCTGCATCCACTACTAAATAGCAACAGTTGCATTTCAGAGGCATGTTACTAAGGCTACTGTACTGGCATCTGTGATGTAGATACCTGCCTGGCTCTGGAGAGCATGGGTTGGGTGAATCAAGGGTTTTTGGGCACCTTCTCAAGCAAGTGGATGATGAACCCGAGGGCAGTATGGGGTCTCCACTGCTTGCAGGCCTATGTCGCAGAGTGCAAGATCCTCCCCAGCCTTCCCTACCATGGACCCAATTTGGGGAACCCACTAGACGACCATCGCCAACCCCGGGACCCAAAAACCCCTTACTGAACCCCACTGAACCATGACAACAGAATGGGCAGACCCATGTGAGCCAAGGAAGCCGCAAACACAACTGTCTTTTATATTCACAGATTTTATGCTGATCCATGCCGATCCACGGCATCCACGAAGTCTGTAAAATTTTCAAATGTCCCAGAACATGTTGATGCAGGGTACCTGAAAATAACACACTCCCAGAGCTCAATTGATTAATTTACCTGTCGAGCAGCAGCGCTGTAGCTTAGCCTAGACGCAAGCAGCTTGTCTGGCTTCACCATGCACACACACTTTACAAAATGGTCTCCAGGTCTCTTTAAGAATATTGACGGACAACAATGTTTTACTTGAGAAAGCAGGGAGGCACTCGGTCCCGAACCCTTTCCACCGAGGCTCAGAAAGTATGCCTATGGGCTCTGACGCACGATATAACCATCGTAGCTCACCATCTCCCTGGAGTAAGGAACGAGCAAGCGGATTCCCTCAGCAGGGAAATGGACCAAATACACGAATGGGAGGTAGACGGGCTTCAGTTGTCGAAGATCTTCAAGAAGTGGGGGCAGCCTCCTCTGGATCTCTTCGCAACAAGGGAGAACAAAAAGTGCAAACTGTACGCCAGCAGTTGGCCACAGAGGGGCTCGCTGGGGGGAGCGTTCTCCTTCCCATTGGACGGACAAGTTTCTGTACTCCTTTCCCCCGTTTCCTCTCATACGGAGGACCCTGCAATGGATACGCAGATACAGGCGTCGAGTGATCCTAGTGGCTCCGTATTGGCCGAGACAGGCGTGGTTCTCCGACCTGCTACAACTGTCAATAGCGCAGCCGATAACATTTCGGAAAGTCCCGAACCTCCTGTCCCGGGACAAAGGAACAGTGTAGCACCACGACCTGGACAGTCTCAACCTCACAGCTTGGCTCCTGACTTCTCGGAGTTTGGTACCCTGAGTATTTCGTCGGATTGCCAGAGAATCCTGCAAGCCACACGGGCTCCTTCCACAAACACTTCGTATGCATGCAAGTGGAGGAGATTCTGTGTGTGGTGTCAGTCAGCCGGGATTGCAGCCCCTGAATATAACTCCGGAACAGCTTCTACCACGTTTGCTGCATTTGGCGAAGAGCGGGTTATCCTTTTCATCGATAAAGGTACACCTAGCAGCCATTTCAAGATTCACGCGGAGAAGGCAGTCGTCTCCCTTGTTTAGTGATAGGCTGTTAAAGCACTTTATGAAGGGTTTATTCCGTACTTTTCCACCGATTAAACGCTTCCCACCGACATGGAGTCTTAACTTGGTGTTAGCGGGGCTAATAAAAGCTCCCTTTGAACCGATGGCTTCCCTGTCCATGAAGTTCTTATCATGGAAGTTGGCTTTTCTAGTAGCTATCACGTCAGCTCGACGGCTCTCGGATATACAAGCATTGGTCATAGATCCGCCGTGCTTGAGGTTCTTTAAGGACATAGTAGTGCTGGTGACTAATCCTCATTTTATTCCAAAAGTCCCTACTGTTTATCATAAACATTTGTCAATTGTTCTACCTACCTTTTTCGCGACTCCTTCATCGGTGCGGAAAAGGCCCTCCATACTTTGGACGTGAAGAGAGCTCTAAAATTTTACCTTCATCGAACTCAGCAAGTCAGGACTACGCAGCAACTGTTTGTGGCTTATGGTCCGTCGACGAGAGGAAAGGCAATCTCAAAACAAGGATTAGCTCGATGGGTCTCGTCGACGATTGCTTTTTGTTACTCCAAGGGGGGAAAACTGTTAGGACGTCCGAGAGCTCATTCCACGAGATCAACTTCGTCTTCGGCGGTGCTGTGGGCAGGGATTCCGCTGACGGACATTTGCCAAGTGGCGTCCTGGTCGGTGCCACACACATTTACCTGCCATTATTGCCTCGAACGGCAACATGCGGACGATGTGCAGATGGGAAGAGCAGTCTTGCGCCATATATATATATATGTACCTGAATGCATATGGTGGTTATGGTAATTACTGTTGTGGTCGTTCTTTGAACTAGACAGTAGTTGCTATATAAATATATATAAAAAGAAATGTATACTTATGATAATGTTGGATTGCATTCACACCGCCATATCAGAGTTACTTCTGTCCAGTCTATTCTAAGCATGTGAATCCATGAAAGATCCAATGCTGGAGAAGGGAATAGTTTCTTACCTGTAACTCCATTTCGAGGGGATTGGGTCCTCCGACGTATTCCAAATCTATGACAGTAATCACCACAGCTGTGCTGCTTCAGAAAATCTTCGGCGTCTTTGTCCTGCGTCGATACGCCGCCTTCGAGGACCTCCTCCGACGGCCGACGTCACTGGATGTTATAAGGAGGACGCACGACGCCTGTAGCCTCAGTTCTGTTTTTTCCGCGAACATGTTAGTTTTGTGAATCTCGGTACGCCTCGACTCTTTGGAGTTTCTGTTCATCTCGGTTCTACGAACCTGTTCGTTTGTGAAGTTATTCTTCGTGAAGATGTCTACCTTGTCTCCACACCGCGTCCGGGCTTTCAGAAGTGCAGGGACTGTGGGTCCAAGATGTCAGTCACTGACTCGCACAACGCCTGCCTCTGGTGCCTCGGGGAGGCCCATGACACGGATGACTGTGTCGACTGCCAGTCGCTCACGTCCAAAGCCTTGCAGGAGCACAAGAAGTTATCAGTAGGTAAGGTGTCCAAGCCCCGGAAGTGGAGGTCTGCGTGGCTTTCGAAGGACGAATGGAGGGGCGATTCTCCACGCCGTCGTCGGAAGTCCAGTGGGTCTCGGTCCCAGAGTCTGTTTCGCCACTCCTCTGTCTCTTCGAGGCACTCCCGGAAGCGCCCGTCGGCGGGTCGCTGACCCCACCAAGCATGCGACACCGGAGGAATGGGCTTCCTTTGGAAGAAAATGTTGGAGATTCACGAATCGCAGGGCACTGGTCCGTCTGCTCCTCAGAGTGGGGTCGGTCGTGATCAGCCGAGAGACGCCGCTTGCACGCCTTCGGGCTCGGGTGGTCGTCACGATTCGCGGGTGTCGTGAACCATCAAACTCGCCCCTTCTGGTCCTCCTGGTCCCTGACACGTCGGGCCTTACACTCCATAATACTACCAACATGGCAGCAAGCTCAGAACACTGCTCACCAGTCTTCACGTTCTACGCAGCGTCCTCTATAAAGAAACCACACCCCCGCGGCCCCGCGTGTCTCAACGCTGCTACTAGCTGTGATCAGACGTGTGCTCCGTACCTTCTATTGTGCTACTTGCTATCCCCTGGCCCCTGGATTCCCTTCTCCCGACTTCTTCCTTCTTATCCAATCTTCCCGGAATCCCTGTGTCGCTTCCGCGTGCCCCCCTATTACGCCTTGAATATTCCCGGAGTTTTCCTTTGATCCTGGACATCGAAGCTGAACGTAATCTGGAAGCCGAAGACGGCCGAGCAGGCTTATTTAAGTCCCGAACCATACGAAAGAAGACTCTGCCAAAAGAGGACATCAGGCAACACAGACAAGTGAGAAGGGGGGAAATCTGTGACAGCGGGAAAGGTCCCGCTTGGACAAGGGGAATCGTTCTCGGCATTCCCGGTCCAGGTCCCGGTCCTCGACACGCTCGAGACCGAGTGAGCCTGTGAAGTCTTCGTGGAAGACATCGACGCCTGTGGTGCCGAGGTCGTCGACGGACTCTCTCGAGGCTCCGCCTCCGAGGAAGTCATCGACACCGTCGGCACCCAGGATGTCGAGGGACACGCTCGGGGCTCCTCCCTCGAGGCCTGTGTCGACGCTGTCGGCGCCGCGTCTGTCGTCGACGCAGATTCTCCCGGCGCCGATTCACTCACCGCCTTTCGGAGCTGTGTCGACGGGGGTACCCCGTGGCTCGGGGGAACCACCTAGGAAGGCTCTGCCCAAGGTCAAGCATGGCTTTGGTTCCTGTTCTGTGCCTTCTTACCGCCATCTGGAATTCCTTTCAGAGGTGGATGAGGGCTCTGATGATGGCATGGTGCCTGACACGGTGCCTGACGAGATTCTCTCGGGCCATAGCCAGTTTGAGGACCTGAGGCAGCCCCTGCATGATGCTAGTGGGCTGGACACCTCTCCGGAGGTGGAGTTTGTAGACCTGAGCCTGGCACTAATGCCGATTCTTCGTACCGGCGACTTATGTCACGGATCACCGAGTACTTAGGATGGTCTGCTCCCTCAGGGGAGTTTGTTCAGGATGACCTTACGGATATCCTCGGCATTGGTCCACCAACTGACCCGGTACTGCCATTCCATATGGCTCTGCAAAGAAGGGTGGCAGCGGCTTGGACTGCTCCGAAGAATCTCCCGCAAGTGAGCAAGTCTTTGCCGCGAAAATACCACCCAGCCAGTAGTGACCCCTGCTACTTGTCCAAGCACCCTACTCCGGAGAGTTTGGTGGTGCAGGCGTCTACGCCCCCGGCAAAGCAGGCGTCGTACCCTACCATCCCTCCTAATAGGGACAACAAGCGTTTTGACGGCTGGGCGAAGAAAGTGTTTTCTGCAGGGGGTATAGCGATTCAGGCAGCCAACTCCATTTGTGCCTTGTCTTGTTTCACGCACTCTCTGTGGAACTGTTTCCTTGGCGGCTGAACATATTCCCGAACGGGATGAACGGGATGGTTTCCTTGCCATGGTTCAGGATGGCAAGGATGCTATGTGTGCGGCCGTTCAGTCGGGTTTGGACATGGCAGATTACGTCAGCCGGTCCATGGCGGCGAGCACCGTGATACGCAGGTTTGCGTGGTTGCGGAAGTCGGGGTTTGCTCGTGATGTGCAGGCCCGGCTCCTCAACATGCCCTTTGACGGGGAACATCTTTTTGGCAGCAAGGCTGACGAGAGCCTTGAGAGGTTGCAGACCTCCAAAGCTGCAGTGAAGTCGTTGGGCGCTGCAGTTCGACAACCTCCACCTTTTCGTCCTAGGGGACAGCAATGGAGGGGATGTTCCTTTCATTATTACTCATCCTTTGGTAAAGCGAGAGGAGCTGCCAGTCAAAGGGGCCACCGTAGGAGTGCCAGTGGTGGAAAACAAGGTACTCAATGTGCCAAGGCCGCTCTGGCAGTTGCCTCTTTGCCCTCAGGCAGTTGCCTCTTTGCCCTCAGGCAACGCTGCAGCCGCTTCAGCTCAGTCATGAGGCCATGTCCCATGGGTCGCTGGTTGAGTGAAGGCTGGCGCAGCATCGTGCAGAGTGGCGCGCCATTACTTCAGATGTGTGGGTTCTGGAGATCATAACCCACGGCTACTGTCTTCCTTTCCGGCAGAGGCCTCAAGACAATCCACCGGGGAATCTCTCTTTGAAGTGTCCGGATCCGCTCCTTGCGCAGGAAATTCAATCCCTGCTGGAGAAGGACACCATAGAACTGGTGCCTGTAGCTGAGAGGAACAAGGGATGGTATTCCCCTTATTTTTTGATTTCCAAGAAAGACAGAGGATTGAGACCCATCATGGACTTGCGCGGTTTGAACAAACTCCTCAGGAAGGACAAGTTCAAGATGGTTACTCTTTCTCAAGTCCTCCAGGCCCTTCAACTTCAGGACTGGTTGGTGTCTCTCGACCTCAAGGACGCTTATTTTCATGTGCCGATCCATCCGAAGCAAAAGAAGTACCTGAGGTTTGCGGTTGGCGACTCGCACTTTCAGTTTCGGGTCCTGCCCTTCGGATTGACCTCCGCCCGAGGGTCTTCACCAAGCTCATGGTAGTGGTGGAAGCCCACCTCAAGAAAGGGGGAATTCAAGTCTACCCCTACCTGGACGATTGGTTGATCAGGGCGCGCTCTCCCGAGCAAGTCCTGGATCATCTGTCAGTCACCTGCCACTCCCTCCACAAGCTGGGCTTCTCCCTCAACTTAAAGAAGTCCCATTTTACACCAACTCAGAGGCTTCAGTACATCGGAGCAGTGCTCGACACGTCTCTGGGGCAGTGTTTTCCTCCCCAGGTGAGGGCTCATCACATTCAGCAGATGGTGCACAAGTTTCAACTTGCCCAGACTCTCCCAGCGTTCGAGTTCTTGAGACTGCTCAGCCTCATGGCATCCTGCATTCTTCTGGTGCCAGAGGCCCGGTTGCGGATGAGATCTTTGCAGTGGGCACTCAAGCTCCAGTGGTCTCAGCCCTCCGGCAGGATGTCGGACCCTGTTCAGGTGCCACCTTCGGTCGCCCGGGACCTTCTGTGGTGGGCCGACGAAGGCAATCTGATGAGGGGGGGGGCTCCATTTTGGCTGCCCTGGCCCGAGGTGACGATCGTGTCGGACGCATCCCTCACGGGATGTGGAGCTCATGCCAACGAGTTGACAGTCAGCGGTCGTTGGTGTCTGTCGGTGTCCAGACTCCATATCAATTTGTTGGAGCTGAGGGCCGTCAGGCTAGCCCTGAAGGCTTTTCTGCCGACTGTGCAAGGAAAGAATGTCCTGATCCTGACGCACAACACGGTGGCCATGCACTACCTCAACAAAAAGGGGGGGGGGGGCAGGGTCACTTCGTCTGTGCAGGGAGGCGATGCAGCTCTGGTTCTGGGCAATCCAGCATGAAGTTTCAATCTCGGCAGTTCAACTGGCAGGAGACGAAAACGAGACAGCGGACGCTCTGAGCAGGCAGAGCGCGATCGCTCATGAGTGGGAGTTGGCTCAGGAGATTCTCCTGGAGATCTTCGCCCTTTGGGGGACCCCTCAAGTGGATCTCTTCGCCTCCAGTGTCAACCAGAAGTGCGAGAGGTTCTGCTCGTGGGAATTTCCTCCAAGAGGAGCCTTGGGAGACGCGTTTGTGGTGGAGTGGTCATTCCCACTGCTGTACGCGTTTCCTCCAGTCCCCGTCATCCCGCAAGTACTGCGGAGGTTACGGAGGTTCGGTTCCCGGATGATCCTCATTGCTCCGGCTTGGGCCAGGAGGGCGTGGTACCCGGACCTTCTCGACTTGTCCATCTGCCCTCCACGTCATCTTCCCTACCGAGACAATCTGCTCTCACGGGAGGGGGTGGGGTCAGGTTCTCCACCAGAGGTCAGGTCCCTCAACCTTAACGCTTGGTTTCTGAAAGGTTGAGGTATAAAGATTGGGACCTCCCTGAAGACGTGATGGAGGTGTTGCTTTCGGCCAGAAGGCCCGCAACAAAGTCCCTGTACCGGTGCCGTTGGAGGAAGTTCTGCGACTGGTGCAGGGTTAAGAATGTGGATCCTTTTGCATGTGAAATTGCCATGGTTCTGTCTGTTTTGCTTTCTTTGGCCCACAGGGGCCTTCAAGTGGGTACCATTAAAGGTTACCTGGCGGCACTGTCAATATTTAAGCGCTGGTCTGAAGAGAGTTCCTTTTTTAAAATTCCTTTAATTTCTCAGTTTCTGAAAGGGCTCACTAATGTGTTCCCTCCGTCAACTTTACAGGTGTCCAGTTTCTGATGGGTGCTCCGTTTGAGCCTTTGCATTCATGCCCTTTCAGACTGTTAACTCTGAAAACGGTATTTTTAGTTGCGGTCACTTCCGCTCGCAGAGCGAGTTACAGGCACTTTCAGTTAAGCCACCCTTCACTGTGTTTCATAAGGACCGAATGTGGTGTCAGAATTTCATTTAGGCCAGAAGGTTGTTCTTCCGGCATTTTATCCTCCTCCACATCCTGGTAAGGAAGAGGAGAGGCTCCATAGGCTAGATTCTAGGAGAGCGTTGAGCTTTTATATTTCACGCATGTCCCGGGTCAGAGTGGACGATCAGCTCTTTATTGGTTACGCTGGAAAGCGTTTGGGACAGGCTTTGACGAAACAGACTTTGTCTCGCTGGATTATTTTGGCTATCTCTGAGTGTTACCGCTTGGCGGGTAAGGACCCACCTGTCGGCTTACGGGTCCAATTTACCAGGGGTATGGCTGCCTCTATTGCCCTGCAGAGGGGTGTTCCTATTCGCAACATCTGTGATGCAGCCACCTGGGCTTCGGTACATACTTTTGTACATCACTATTCCCTCGATTCCATCCGGGGGCCGGATCTGGCCTTTGGCAAGGCGGTCCTTTACTCCGCAATTTGATTGGGCATGCTAAATTTCTGTTTTCTAAATTCTTTTCCCACCTCCTTGCATTGGTACTGCTTTGGGAGTCTGTCATAGATATGGAATACGTCGGAGGACCCAATCCCCTCAAAGAACAAGTTACTCTCTTACCTGGTAACGTTCTTTCGATGGGATGGTCCGACGACGTAGTCCATATCGCTCCCTCCCTACCTTCCCCGCTACAGAATTTCTTATGCGATTGCAGCTTACGTTTCCGCAAGGCTTTGTGTGTCAGACTGGCAGAAGACTGGTGGCACACGTTCTGGGAAAAAACTACAACTGAGGCTACGGGCATTGTGCGTCCTACTTATAACATCCAGTGACGTCGGCTGTCGGAGGAGGTCCTCGAAGGCGGCGTATCGACGCAGACGCCGAAGATTTTCCGAAGCAGCACAGCTGTGGTGATTACTGTCATAGATATGGAATACGTCGTCGGACCATCCCATCGAAAGAACGTTACCAGGTAAGAGAGTAACTTGTTCTTCTCCAGCATTGGTATCTTTCATGGATTCACATGCGCCCGCCGGCCTCCCCTGAATGCAATGTACATGTTTGTTTTTCCTCCCATCCTATTTTGGAGGGGTTAAAATCTGAAGGGAGCCGCAGGGGCAGGGCATTTATACCGCTACTTCCTATTGGGGCATGCGTAAGCAGCCCAAAACGACGTAGATAGGACACAAGTGTCGAAGTTTTTTCCTATGAAAAACGGCTTTATAAGTGTACCGAGGGTTCCCAGTCTGAGGACGGGGAATATTCTAAGCATGTGAATCCATGAAAGATACCAATGCTGGAGAAATTGCAGGTAAGAAACTATTCCCTTCTTCCATGTTGACATAGTATACCTATAGGAGAGCCATTTGCTTAGAGGAAATAAACATACAATAGAATTTTCCCTCTGCAATTATTTTCACCATTAAGTCATGGCAATATTTTGATATTTTCCCGTTTGAGCTGGGTGCACTGTGATCAGAACCCAAAATTTAATTTGTTTTGGTTGAATACTGTTCCATGTGTTTTCAAGGAAACGTTACTTCATTGTGTTCACAAAGAACCACCATAAGGTCTACAAAGTAATTGAACCGAGTAGCTTCATTTACTGAGGCAGAAATCCTCTTGGGAGGCATCTTTAATGTGTTGATGCAAACAAGTCTTTAGAGAAGTTCCTTGGATTAAAATGAAATGTGTAAAGATAGTAATATTGTAATAGACTGGCTTCAATAGGCCTTTGTGATACCTTTGTGATTCAATGGTAATGAAATTTCTTCTTTGGGTTAAGTCGCCCGGAGAACTGGGGAGGGAATTGTGTGAGGAGGTATGTTTCTTTTCATTTTTGTGTTTAGGGGAGGATGGGATGTGATGATTTCTGTTTGTAAAAGGTTTGCAATAAACCAAAAAATAAATAAAACGAAAGTGTCCAAATCCAGAGGTTGCTCTGTGGCTGCTTCCTGTTGTAATGTTAGTTACCAGTGGTTATTATCTTGGGCAGTGCAGGTTAGCAGAAGATAACCACTGTATAGGTGGAGGAGCGCTTAAACAAGGGATCCTACTCTAAGGCGGCTTTGTGTCTTACACACACGACCACACGGAGGCACATGCACACACAGACACCCCTACCCGATTGATTGGGTCTGACAGGCTCACCATTCCCGCGGGAGGCAGCAGCCGGGTCTGATAGCATTGCTTGGAGACGCCAAACCTACCCCTGTCTGACTTCAAGATGGTATATCAAGGTTTTAAACCCTTTGTCCACACTAGAGCAGAAAGTAAGGCTACCATTCCAAGTAAGAAGAAAGGTGAGGACCACCACTTGGGAAGCCCAAGAGTGGATAAGCACATATTCGAGAGAAAGGGAAGCTGGAGCGGTGCCTATACCAACCCACACAGGGAACTACTGGGAAAACTGACCAATCAGGAGAGTTATTGACTCAATATAGAAGTGAGGAGTTTGACGGTGATATGAACCAGTCTTATTTCTCACAGCATATAATTCAAGGGGCAGGCAATGTAGCCCTCCCTTTTTAGAGTGATTTTCAACTTGGCTATGCACTCCTTTAATAATCTGTTTAGTCTCTCACAGACTCCATTCGCAGCACATGTGCCATTCTCCAGCATGGGGTCTGGCATGGATTCACATGCTCATGAATATTCCCCGTCGTCAGGCTGGGAATCCTCGGTAAAGAAAAAACCAGTATCAGTTTCGTTTCTGATCTGTCTTTCGTAGTAATAACCAATCACTGGTCTCTGCGTCATACTGACCACAGCCAATGACTGCCCTCTACCTAAGCACCGCCTCTGGCAGCCATCTTCAGATTTTTACCGCACGTTCATGTGTTGGGATCCTCGTGCTATTGCTCTCGAGCGTTAGTGCTTTTTTTCGCGCTTTTTCACAAAAAACTTCAATTCTTTCGGTCAAAAGAGCCTCAAGCTCCACCGATCCTACATCCGATCAACGGGGACCCGTGTCGGATTCGTCTGTGCCCCTCAAGGGTGAAGATTTCGTCGAGCTACACTTCGGAGGACTCCAGAAGCTTCTCAGGCCCGGTCTCGGAGATGGCCCAGGAGAAGGGAAGCTCGACGCCCGGAAAGCTGTTCAGGGTCTGCCCTGGATGCCAGCTGCAGAACGTCTTTAAGGAGGACGAACACTCTTTCTGCCTTTACTGCCTTCATGAGGACAAAACGCACGTGGAGAAGGACTGTGCGTTTTGCGGCAACATGTCGGAACGGACCATGAAGGACCGTCATCAACGTCTCGCCAACTGGCTGGAGGGTAAGAGCCCGTCTGGCGAGAAGAAGAAGAAATCCGAGCGGTCTTCTAAGACCTTTGAGGGCGCCCCGGCGACGGGGGCCCAACATAAGGCCAAGCACCGCGAGTCCGCTGGCACCGGGAGCGCTGAACGGTCGGGCTCTACGGGCGCCAGGCAGGGCGCACCCTCCCCGGCACCATCAACCACGAGCCAACGCTCTGGGTCGGGTAAGAGGAAGGCCGAGCACCCGGCGAAGCTCCTGGAGAGGCCCCGGTCGAGCTCTAAGGCAGAGGAGGAGCGTGGCAGTGCCCCCTCCCTCAAGGATAAGGCGGTGAGCGCACCTAAGGTGGTGAAGGCCTTGATCCATCCGACCAAGCCCTCTATCGAAACGGTCGCGGCGGCCCTGGCTCAGCCTGTGGAGGCTGCGCCAGTGGTGGCGACCTCAGGGCCCAGAATCTCCCTGCCTCCTCGGAGGGAGTCTTCTTTTGTGCCCATTGATAGGACCCCCGTGAAACCCTCCGTGGGGAAGAAGAAGGGGGGGCAGGGCGTCGTCGTAGATTCGGCCTCAACCTCAGAAGAGGAGCTGATCGAGGTCTTAAGCCACGGCCTAGGCGTGGAACAAGGCCAGCCCGTCGGAATGGACCCCGACGCGGGTGACGACGACGACATCGTCGAGGATACCGACGGGGCCCCTGCTCGCCCGTCGGATTCCCCTCTGCCAGCGCCGCGAGACAACTCGGCGGCCATTTTGTTGGCCATACAGTCCTTATGCACCGAGATAAGGACGAGGCTACCGTTACCGACGGAGGAACCTCTCCCGTCGGGGGATCCAGAACCGGGACCTTCTGGTGTTCCCCCTACCAAGAAAAGAAGGATCCATCCTCCACCTCCTTTTCAACCGTCGCGCCCCGTCCAGCCCTCCTCCCCGTCCACCCGAGGGGATGATACGGGGACTGACACGGCAGCGACGGGTACGGACGACGAGGCATACGACGAGGATTTTCCGTCGTCGCCTCCCACCAGGGCTTCTCCGCCCGACGAGATCGGATCTTTCCACTCCATGATCTCCAGGGCTTCCGAGCTTTTCCAACTCTGCCCTGAGGAGAAGAAAAAGGAAGGCTTCCTTTATCAGCGGCGCGAGGCCAAGAGGAAGACGGTCCTCGCAGTGCCTCTGTTGGACGACATTTGGGATGAGGGCCTTTCCCTCCTCAAGAACCCTTCCACTACGCCAGCTAGAAGAGACCGGTACGAGAAAAAGTACCGGGTCCCGGACACGGCCCCCCTATGCCTCCGGGCGCAGCCTACCCCGGACTCCGTCGTCTCCGCGGCAGCCAGGAAGAAAGCGGGGGGGGGTGCGGCCTCCACATCGACTTCCCCGCCGGACGGCGAGGGAAAGAAATTGGATGCTATGGGACGTAGAGTCATCTCGTCGGCAGCGACGACGATTAAAGCGGCCAACGCCTTGGCTATCGTGGCCCGCTACGACAGGGAGCTCTGGTACAAGATAGCTCCCCTGCTGGATTTTCTGCCGGACGACAAGAGGGCGGAGGCCCTTGAGATCCTCCAGGAAGGTGAAGTGGCTTCGGACCACGCCATCACCGTGGCGACGGACATCGCCGACACTGGGTTCCGCCAGCTGGGCAACGGCGTTTGCCTTCGACGTCGTGGATGGCTCAAAGCTACGGACTTTCGGCAGGACGTCCAGACCAGAGTCCTGGACATGCCCTTCGACGGGAACAACCTGTTTGGGAAGACAGTGGACGATTCCCTTCAGGCCATCAAGGCGGATACTGAGACGGCCCGGGCCCTTGGAGTCCTGCAGCAACGACGGACGCCCTTTCGGAGCGGCGGAGGCAAGGGCGCCTCCAAAGGTTCCGGCGGCGGTTTCGCTTCCTACCGTCAAGCGGCCCGCTCGTCGTCGCAAGAGGCCTACAGAGGACGAGGCAAGTCTAGCGGACCCCGCCGTCGTCGCCAAGGAGGTCAAGGCGGCAAGGCCGCGTCCAAGCAGGATTGAACCGGCCGTGGGGTCGGGCCCCCACCGAAGCACCCCGGTGGGAGGCCGGCTGGCGGGCTTCGTCAGCGTGTGGGAGTCCATCTCCACCGACCGTTGGGTGCTGGACGCCCTGGCCCGGGGCCACGCGCTCGAGTTTCAAAGAAGGTGCCCGCGCGTCCCCCCCGTGGCCAGGAAAGAACTTCACGTCCCTCAACTTTTCCTGGAGGTAAAGGCGATGCTCAGAAAGGGCGCCATCGAACTCGTCCCAAAGAGGCTTCGGGGCTCCGGAGTCTACTCGCGATACTTCCTCGTGAAGAAGAAGACGGGAGGATGGCGCCCCATCCTGGACCTGCGACGGCTGAACAAGTTCATCAAGGCGCAGAAGTTCCGGATGGTCACCCTCCAGCACGTCCTGGGTCAACTGGAGGAAGGAGACTTCCTATCGTCGTTGGATTTGGAGGATGCCTACTTCCACATTCCCATCCTAAAGGGGCACCGAAAATTCCTCAGGTTCGTGGTCCAAGGGCGTCATTACCAGTTCAAAGCCCTTCCCTTCGGACTACGGTCGGCACCCAGGGTATTCACCAAGTGCCTCGCACCGGTGGCGGCGCAGCTGCGCCGCGAGGGGATTCACGTCTACCCCTACCTGGACGACTGGCTCATCCGCGCCAAGACGAAGGAGCTCGCCGTGGTCCACACGGCAAGGACCGTCCAACTCCTCACGGACCTGGGATTCTCCGTGAACTACGCCAAATCCCACCTGGTGCCCGCGCAAGTCGCACTGTTTCTGGGAGCGAGGCTCGACACAGTGTCCCTTTTGGCCTCCCCGTCGGAGGAGAGGACCAGGACCATCTTGGGCAAGGTGCAACGGATGTTGGTGGCCGACGCGGCCAAAGTGAGATCCATCAAGTCCCTCCTCGGGATGATGTCTTCCTGCATCTACCTCATTCCCATGTGCAGACTCCGGATGCGCCCGTTGCAAGAATTCCTGGATGCGCGCTGGATCCAGACGACGGGCAGCTTCGAGGAAAGGATCAAGCTCGACGAGAGTTTCCGACGAGCGATACGGTGGTGGGGCACCCGCGCGCATCTGACGGCGGGCATGGACTTCCAGACCCCAGCCCACCAGGAGACTGTGACCACGGATGCCTCCCTGGAAGGGTGGGGAGCGCACACCGAAAATCTGCACGCGAGGGGACTCTGGCTCCCGACGGAGAAGTCCCTGCATATCAACGTCCTGGAGCTCCGTGCAGTGTTTTGGGCCCTCAGGTCCTTCCTTCCGTCCCTCAAGGGCAAGGTGGTGAGGATCTTCACCGACAACACCACCACCATGTTTTACATCAGGAAACAGGGCGGAACCAGGTCCCCAGCGCTGTCCAAGGAGGCGCAGGACCTGTGGCATTGGGCCGTCGCCCAAGGGATTTTTCTGGTGCCGTTTCATCTGGCAGGGATAAAAAACACCATCGCCGACTCACTCAGCAGGGAGCTGCGCTCGTGCCACGAGTGGGAACTACGGCAGGATCTGGTGGATCGCCTCTTCCGACGGTGGGGCACACCCCAGATCGACCTGTTCGCGACGGCGACGAACACCAAGTGCCGGAGGTTCGCCAGCAGGTTTCCCCAGACGAGGAGCATGGGCGATGCTTTCTCGTTCCCCTGGGAGGGCCTGTTCCTCTACGCGTTCCCTCCCTTGCCTCTGCTAATCCGGCTCGTCAACCAGCTCAAGAGGTCACGGTGCAGGATGATCCTCGTCGCACCTGCGTGGCCGAGGCAGATATGGTTCCCGGACCTTCTGGACTTGTCAGCGTCCCCGCCGATCAAGCTGCCGGCGGACGCGGATCTACTCTCCAGGGAAGGAGGCGCCATCCTCCACCACGACCCGAAGTCGCTGAACTTGCAGGCCTGGCTCCTGCAGCGCTAGAGTTTGGAGGATACGACATACCGGCCGATTGCAGAGAGGTTCTTGCAAAGGCCAGGGCGTCCTCGACTCTAAATGCTACGGACACAAATGGAAGAGGTTCTCTGTCTGGTGCCATGCACAGAAGATTAACCCTCTACGGATTACGGCTCCCCAAGTACTGCCGTACCTGCTGACGCTGGCCAAAGCTGGTTTGGCACACGCGTCCATCAAGATTCATCTTGCTGCGATCTCCCGATACACCAGAACCACGGGGCGGACGTCCTTGTGGTCTCATCGTCTGGTGAAAGAGTTCATGAAGGGACTGTTCAGATCGTTCCCGCCGGTGAAGGCTCCGGCCCCGGCGTGGGAGCTCAACGTGGTGCTGACCAAGCTCATGGGACCTCCGTTCGAGCCTCTGCACTCGGCCCCGTTGAAGTTTCTATCGTGGAAAACAGCTTTTCTTGTGGCCATCACCTCCGCACGACGAGTGGGAGAGATCCAGGCCCTTTCCTGCAAGGCCCCGTACTTGACTTTCCACGACACGAGGGTAGTGCTCAGGACGCACCCCTCCTTCATGCCCAAGGTACCGTCGGACTTCCATCTCAACGAACCCTTGGTGTTACCTGTGTTCTTCCCGTCGCCTTCGTCGCCGGCTGAGAGGACTTTGCACTCGCTGGATGTAGCTAGAGCGCTGAAGTTCTACGTGGACCGCACGAAGGGTTTTCGGAAGACGTCACAACTCTTTGTGAACTTTGGACCTGTCAATCAGGGGAAGGCTCTCTCGAAGGCTTCCATCTCCAGATGGCTCTCCGGCTGTATCATGTACTGTCACCGGTTGGCAAACCGACCGCTGCCTGGCCGTCCGAGAGCCCATTCCACCAGAGCGATCGCAGCTACCACGGCGTTCCTATCTGGTGTGCCCCTGCTGGACATATGCAGGGCTGCTACGTGGAGGTCGACGCACACCTTCACGAAATTCTACTGCGTCGACCGGGATTCCAGGGAGGAGTCCAGGGTCGGCCAAGCAGTGCTGCGCAACCTGTTCGCCTGAGGTGAGCCTGGTGAGGAGGTAAGATGCTTAATGTTGAGTTGATGTGATGCTTAATGTTGAGCCTTTGCCACCTCCCGTGGTTGTGCATGTGTGTACTGCTATGTATTCTTTATTCATGAGCATGTGAATCCATGCCAGACCCCATGCTGGAGAAGGAACAAGTTACTTACCTGTAACTGTTGTTCTCCAGCATGGGTCTGGCATGGATTCACATGCGAACCCTCCCGCCTACCCCTCTGCGGCTCTTCACTTGGTCATACTGCCACTTCACGTGCTTCCAAATCTGAAGATGGCTGCCAGAGGCGGTGCTTAGGTAGAGGGCAGTCATTGGCTGTGGTCAGTATGACGCAGAGACCAGTGATTGGTTATTACTACGAAAGACAGATCAGAAACGAAACTGATACTGGTTTTTTCTTTACCGAGGATTCCCAGCCTGACGACGGGGAATATTCATGAGCATGTGAATCCATGCCAGACCCATGCTGGAGAACAACAGTTACAGGTAAGTAACTTGTTCCTTAGGGTGTGTGCAGGGGCCTGCCCTATCCATCTAGAAAAAGGATATACTACGACCAGCATATATCTGTAGCTATATGTAGATGCTGAAATGGGCCGTTGGGTCTAGGGGTTGCTCCTCTCACTGTTCGCAAAGGGTGCCCTGCAGTACATTGCTCGAAATCTATGCAATTCACAATGAACTGTGCCATGCTCTCTTCTGCAATTGTTGCATCTAGACTCTCTCGAGTCTTGTGTGCTGGGTAGTGAAACTGCTCCACCGCTACTCTAAGTGCTATGCTGCCTCCAAATTGCCTCATTCGGGGATGGAGAACACCCCTGCTTTCGCCATAAATCCTGTTCTTGTGGAGCTCAACCTTGTATTTTAATTAACTGGACAATAGACAGGGGGGGCGCTGTTGCCCACGAGAAGGAATTGCAGCCTTCGTGTGAGCTCCGGCGGCAACCAGAGCCAAAGTGCCGAGATACCAGCAAGAAAGACCCGGTTTGTTCTGAAAATCGTGTCAAATCTGCAACAATATGCTAAGAACAGGCATATGAAGTTTGGGAATGTAATTCAAAAAGACGCCCGAATTACAGCGGAGACAAGATCCTATGCACAACAAGTGAGGAATCTGAGGGCGCGCCGTGGGAGGAGAGGAGGAGCCCAGCGCCGGGCAACGTGAGAGGCGGGGGACGTATCTGCGACCTGGCGGTGCTGGGAGAGAGTCGTGGGCGCTCCGGGGGCCGACAACTGGACAGAGGGAGAGCAACCAGGTGCGGCCCTCCTCCCGGCCTCCTATCACTTACACTGGCGAGGGCCTGGTGGGAGAGGTGTGTGGACCTGGGACGACTCTGTGGGGGTGAGGGACGTCGCTCCACCCCCCCACCACAGCAGCTGTACACACTAGCGGACCGGAGGGGAGGCCTCCGGTGATCATCCAAGGCGCCAGACATGGCAGCGTGCGGGGCTGCGGAGCGGTCCCCTCCCACCCGGACCATAATCCTCACCTGGATAAATTGGAGGCCTTCACCCCCGAACCTTCACTGAGAGGCAGATTCCCCACCGCAGGCATACGTTGCAACAGGGTGGCACGGCAACACGGGCTGGCGCAGCAGTAATGGGCCAGGAAAGCACCGCCTTAAAGCATCCCCCCCCCCAAAAGATAATTGGCCTTCGGAAGAGTTGAGACCAGGATACTCTGGTCACCACTGCAATTAAGCGGCAGGGGACAAGGGCGAAGACCTCAAGACCCTCCTCCCCCCCCCAGCAGGGAACGTGCTGCAAGTGAACAAGGTGTTGGCACCCCGAAAAGGCCTCACGGAATGCAGAGATAAGGAGGCATTTCCCACGGCTCAGTCACAGGTCACATTGCAACTGGATAAGCAAAGAGCTGACTCTGTAAGGTAAAAACGTGCAAGAGACGTGACTCCTGTATACACGCATGCACCGAGGTGATCAAAGTGAGAACACAGTGTCAACAGTGAATCGGCCCCTAGGATGTAGAATACTGCAGAAGATCTGTATAAAAGCACAAGGCTGTCAAGAAAAAGGGGCAACTGACAAACGGAACTGATAACACAGGTGGGACAAACGCCAGTAGGTGCGTAGAATCAGCCCAGACAACGAGTGGCTACACCACCCATAAGGCCTGTATAAACCACCACTCAACGCCCACCGGGCATACGGAGCACGCAGAGGAAAATTGCGGGGGTAACCATTGGGCGCACTACCTTGGAAAAACAATGCCCAAGGGCTTTGGTCCTAAGAAAGGAAAAGGGACTATTGAAAAATTCACAACAGCAATAAACAAAGAAACGGAACCAGAGATGTCTGCAGAGACACCCCCGCAAGAACAACCAGCTGCCCCAGCATTAATGATGGAACCACAAGCGGTGGTCTTGGCCATGCAACAAGGCTTTTCTGCTCTCAACGAAAAGCTAAATCGGATAACGGCTAATGTAGCATCCATTTAGACGCAGCTGGACAAAACTACAGCACGCATGACGGAGGCAGAGACAAGAATATCGGCTACGGAGGACGCACTGGAGACTTTAAAGACCACGGTATCCACGATGGCTATTGAACTGGGGACGGTGAAATCCAAATGCGAAGACTTAGAGGCTAGATCCCAATGAAATAATATTCGCATAATAGGAGTTCCGGAGGAAGCACTGAAGGGGTCAATGGAGAAGGCAGTTGAAGAACTACTACGTAGTCTACTGGGAGACCCCGGATGGTCGGCAATGTTTATTGTGGAGAGGGCACACAGGACACTTGCCCCAAAACCAGGAGCATACCCCAGGCCCATTATAGCACGCATGATAAACTACAGGGACCTGATACTGAGAACTGCAAGAGAAAAACAGGAGCTGAGATGGGAAGCTAATACAATACGCATCTTTCCAGATTTTACACTAGCAGTGCAACAAAAGAGGAAACTCTTCACCGGGGTCAAGAAACTGTTGCGCAAACGTCTGGTAAAAATACGCCATGCTCTATCCGGCGAGATTGAAGATACAACACCAGAACAAGACCTATTTTTTCACGTTCCTTGAGGCGGCGGCGGCGGCAAACTTTGTTGAAACAGACATTCCCGCGCCAGCCGGGCAGCCCACAACTGAAAGAGGCTGTTGAAATCCCGAAGCAACATAATACTAGCACAACAATGATAAATAATGGATTTATGAAAGCCAAGGCCCCCCTCTGGGCGGCCCACATCTGGGGTCAACATGACTAAATCTGCAAAAACCACCTGTTGAGCCCAGCCCTGCATGTGTCAACACGAGATAGAGCAACAACATAGAACCGGTAACACAGTATGAGACGATGGGCAGCATGGGCACTGGAAGTCGCTACAGCACCCCCTGTAGCAGGTGCACGAGAAACTGTCGGGAGGGGAAGGGGGTGGACTTATGGGCATAGTTGAAGTTCGGGGAACTATGAGGGTGGGGGGGAGGGATTGGGCAGAGTTTGTTGGGGTTCAGTTATGGTAAGGGAAGGAAAAAATAAAAAGCGCACAGGCACTAAGCACTGCTGTTATTCGGTACACAACTGAAACACACTGTCATGCAGTTAATTACAATCATCTTATAGATGATGGTTAATCCAGGCACGGACAGCATAGGAATACTAAGCTGGAATGTATGTGGCTTGGGGGCTCAAATCAAGAAAAGAAAGATATTAGCATATATAAACGTGCTGAGCCCCAAAATAATCTTCCTGCAGGAAACACATCTAGGACCTCAGAGAGCGGGATACCTTATACCGAACTGGGGGCCACATCAATATTATACAACATACTCGAGACGGGCAAGGGGAACAGTGATTCTAGTACACAAAACTCTGCCATTTACCCTCAGTAACTCTGAGTGTGGCCCTGAGGGCAGATACGTGTTGCTCCAGGGCACCCTCTGCGGCAGGGAGATAGTCCTGCTGAATATATATGGGCTGAACATAGACGGCCCAGAGTTCTACTCTGCAATGTTCGAAAGACTGGCAAATTATCTGATGGCCCATCTGATCTGTGGGGGGGATTTTAATACCATCCTTGACCTACATCTAGACCGCACATCAACACGTAAAAGAACACTCACCAAGGCAGCACAGGAAATACTCCTTCATATGTCCGACCTAAATCTAAAAGATGCATGGAGAACACTAAACCCTTCCAAAAAGGAATATACATATTATTCATCAGTGCACAACATGCATTCAAGAATAGATCTATGGCTGGTGGACAAGGAGGTGTTGGGCTGGGTCACAAACACTCACATTTATCCTAGAACATACTCGGACCACTCCCCACTACAGCTAACATTAAGGATCCCTGACGCTATGATAATTAGGCCACCATGGAAATTTAAACCCACTGCCCTGCAGGACCTGATATATGAAGCAACGGCCCAACAAATACAGGAATATTTTGAGATCAACAAGGGCACAGTGTCCAGTCAGGCAATATTGTGGCAGGCATTCAAGGTCTGTATTAGAGGTAATTCCATATCCACTGAAAGCGGAGTCCTCAAGGATATCCGAGTTAGACTGGCACGCTTAGAATCACAAATAGCCTCTTTGCAAACCCAGTACGCACACTCCCCACAGGCACAGCTGAGCACCGATATTAAAATTAGGCTAGATGAATATAAAGAAGCGGCCGAGCAAGAGATCGATTACTTTGACAAACCAGCGGCGGTGCGAAGATATGGGGAAAGTGAACGACCGGGGAGGCTACTGGCCAGAATGGTAAGGGGCGAAAGAGGCACGACAACCATACCGTGCATAAAGCTACCAGATGGCACAGTGACCACGGAGGACAGGAAGATCAAAGACACGTTCTATGACTTCTATAAAAAGTTGTACTCCCCTCAATGTGATACCACGGAGATTGATCAATATCTCTCCCAAATACCAGCGACATTACTAGCTGACGCCACTAGGGAGTCCCTAGAGAGCCCGATTACCGAGGCAGAGATAGCAGAAACAATAAAAGCACTCCCCAATGGGAAAGCCCCTGGTACGGACGGTCTAGGGGCGGAGTTCTATAAAGAATTCAGCGACCTCCTAGTACCCAGACTATATGCAGTGTGGATGGAAGCTTTGCACAAAGGGGAATTACCTGAAACCACGAGAGAGGCGGTAATCCTTTTATTACTTAAACAGGGGAAACCCCCGGAGGAATGTGGCTCATATAGGCCATTGTCGCTTATAAACATGGACGCGAAGATCTTCGCAAAAATGTGGCGACCAGATTAACGCTGTTGATTCCATATATGGTCCACAAGGACCTGGCAGGCTTTATTTTGGGCAGATCCACGGCAACGAACATTAGGCGATGCCACAAGATTCTGGCCACAGTACCTCCCGCGACTCAAGGAATAGCGGTTTCTCTTGATATGCAGAAAGCTTTCGATACTGTCTACTGGCCCTTCCTATTTGGAGTAATACGTAACTATGGATTTGGCCCCAATACCATCAAATGGATCAAAATATTATATACACGTCCCTATGCCAAGATAAGGGTCAATGGTGCTTTAACGGATATACTGGAATTGCTCTGAGGCACCCGACAAGGCTGCCCCCTGTCACCATTGCTTTTTGCCCTAGTGATAGAACCCTTAGCTGACATTCTCAGAGCTCGCTACAGCGCATACGGGTTATGGCTCGAGCGCAGGATGCAATTTATAACCTTATACGCTGATGATATTCTTTTATATTTGCGGAACCCTGAGCGCTCATTAAGCAAGGTCCTGTCAGAGGTTAAGAAGTTTGGCGAATACTCCGGCTTAAGACTCAACCCCAACAAGTCGGAGATATTCACACTCACGAACAACACAGCGGAGCCCCAAGACCGGCATGGTCTCATGTGGACCCCAACACACATACTATACCTGCACATGTAGCTAGAACAGCCCATCTAGCCCGTGCTCTGAACTATAATACTCTAGCTGACTCCCTATGTGCAAAGATGAAACGCTGGAACGCCCTTCCCATCTCATTAATGGGGAGAATAGCTCTAATCAAAATGATCATACTACCAAAGCTATTCTACCTGTTCAATACGGTCCCGGTGTGGCCGGGACACGCCCTGTTTACAAAAATGAAGTGCATGTGTAACATTCGTGTGGGGAGGACACCCCAGGCTAAATTGGAAGAAGCTAACTAACACATATCCACGGGGTGGACTGATGGCACCAGACCTGGAGCTGTATTACCTGGCAGCGCAGGCACACTATGCCGCACAGTGGGCCACAAACTTTCTCAACCCAGGGGTCCCACCACCGGAACAGCGAGAGAGAGAATCAATAATCGCATTACATAAAATGACAAGAATACCATAACACATTAGACCCTACACGGTTGACGACCACAGCTTGGGCCAAAATAGCGGAATTGTTCGGTCCGGACAGATTATACCTCCCGAGTATGCCGCTATAGGGCGATCCACAAACACGATTTGCCCTGGAGGGGGAGGTGGCCAGACACTGGAGCTCCAGGGGTATTGCTCAATAGGGACAGTTATTCCGGGAAGGAATCTTCGTGACATGGGAAGATCTCAAAGACATAGTGGGGAATACAAGCACGTATAAACTACAATACATGCGTATAAAAACCTACATACAAAACACATGCCCTACCTTCCCAGAAGAACCTGAGATAAGCATGGGGCTGGGCTATATGTTCGCAGGGGGGAGACACACAATTGCAGCGGCAACACTATATAAGATTATAATTCAGACACGCCCGGCTGGGGGAAGCACGGCAAAAGACAACTTGGAACGGGATCTGGGGCAACAAATAGAAGATCACGAATGGACTCTGATATGCACACTGACCAAACAAATATCATGTAACACCAGGTATAAACTGATACATTACAAAATAGTGCACAGGACACACTATACCCCTGCAAAGTTTAAACAAATTTACCCCTCCTCATCCGGGACCTGCCCGAGATGGCACTCTGAAGAAGCAAATCTATATCCTATGCTCTGGGCCTGTATAAAACTGAGAGATTTTTGGGGAGAGGTTTGTATAGCACTTGAGGAAATGGCTGATCAGCCTGTCAAATGGTCGCCGCGATTATGCTTGTTGCGGGCAGTTGGGAAAATGAACCAGACTGGCGAAAACTACTGAATCTGAGCTTGTTTATTGCCAAAAGAGCAATATTAATGAAGTGGAAAAGTGGGATACCCCCGACTAGTGCGAATTGGGACAGAGAAATGTTATGGACAAATGATACAGAAGAACTGTATATAGACTCGGTGCTGCCCACATCCAGACCCAGAAATATATGGGCCAGGTATAAACAGTATCTACTAGATAAAGCAGAAGCTGCAAGATCTGAATCAGACCAAGAATAACTGTGTACTATATAATGTCTCTACCTTTGGTAAATGTACATGTATGTGCTCTGCTTGTGTGCGCCAATAAATAAAGTTTAAAAAAAAAATAACTGGACAATAGACAGCATGTTAAAGCCCTCGTTTGCTAGTATGCATTGTCCTGTCTTCTGTTAAACATCTTCCCTTTCCAAACTAGATGTTGGTGTATAATAGGCTGTATTTTTGGCCTCTACGTCTGCGGCTTCATTTCGTTTAGAATGTGCTGAGCATTTTACGACTGCTTGGGTCAATGAGAGACTTGATGCTTCTATAAGACTATCCAATAACGCCACATGTTGCATTGGAGTGCCATCTGCACGGAGGAAGCCCCTCCTTTTCCAGCATGACAGACCTGCATGTATGGTTGACAACACATAGCCGGAGAGAGTACACCGTCACTTCCTCATCCTCAAAGCTCCGCAGCACTTCGATGAGCGCCACTAATTCTGCAGCCTGTGCTGAATGATTGAAAAAGACTTCATGCTTGTTAATACTGCGAATGAACCTCCTCTATTCAGTTTCACTACCGTTGATCCCATATGCCTTTCCCCATCGTCTGGTCATTTTTCAAAAAAACAGCAATAAAAACAACTCTGTGCCCCCCCCTCCCGAGAGCATTTTCTCTAGCTTGGGAAATATCATTATAACTGTCGGTGTACGTTGTGCAATTATCCTCTGCCAATGATTCTGCTATAAAATTTGCGGGATTTACTGTCTTACATCTGCCAATTTTAATCGTGGTGTTAGAAATAATCACTTTGTATCGCGATGCTCTTTGTGTGGTCAATGTACTTTTGGGCTTCTCTGAATTTGCAAATAATGCATGCTCTACAAATAATGTTATTGGGCACCCCATCGTTATACTTGAAACTTTTTCAATTGCAAATTAAGCATCAGCTAAAGATTGCTCACAGGGATAGTGCCCCCTGATTACGGGATCTAAAATCCCACTGGTTTGTGTCCATGTCCTAATATCGTCTTCTGTGTAAGAACTGCTGTCATGACTTCTCCAATTTAATGGGAGAATAAATACATTTCTTCATTGTAATCTGGGTTCCCCAATACAGAGGCTGTACTGATTGCATTTGTTAATTTTTCAAACCCTTAAGTCATCTCATCTGTCCATGTTATTCTGCTCTTATCTACTTCGCTTCTTTGAGCCCTTTTTTGTGTAAATTTCTTTTTAATGGGTTTTGACAAGGTCGAGCATCAATTAAACAAAACATGAGGGGTGTACCCTCTGTCCATACAGTAGACAACACGTCCTGTTAGTTATTTCCCCGCCCACCCTCACCCCCTCCCCTTGATTCAGGTGTTCCTTTCTATTGGCAGTTACTCGTACTCTTGTGTATAAGTCCTTGACCGAGTGGGCAATAGCAATTTAGTCCCTGTCCCCTCTCGGTTTATGGTGCATTTCTCGTACTTATTATTTGCCGGCCAGGTCGATGCCCCTTTCTGGACTACATGCTCCCACTCCCCTCACCCGAATGTATTATGAAACTGTAATCATTCAGTTTCCACCGAGGAACTGCCTCTGTGGTGTCTGCTGTGATCTTTTCCGTAAGGTATATGTCCTTGGCTGTGCTAGACCACACTTGCACAGTGGGGAGAAACCCTCTTTTCTGGCCCGGCACGCACGTACCGCCAGTAGAAGAAAATACACCAACAGTGTGTATGCACCCCACTTATCTTCGCACGTCTCTAACCCAAACAATACAAACATGGGGTTCAAACTGTGCGCTCCCCTCCAGCATCCCTGATCCACACCAATACCTCAGCTAAAAACACCTGCACCCTGGGGCAGTCCCACCACATGTGCTGGTAGTCGGCTCTGGCTCTGCAACCATCCCAGCAGTGGGGGTCCAATGTTGGGAACATTCTGGACAGCCGTACTTGGTCATATTGCCATCGGTGGAGCAGTTTTATCACGTGTAACTTGTACTGGCATGAGATGGATGTCTTAAAAACTCGCCTACACACTTGCTGCCACAGGATGTCCCTTATCACCATATCCAAGTCTCTTCCCCCATCGTGTTCAGAGTCCCAGGATAACCCCATCCCTTGGTTCCAACAATGACCCGTAGAGGCGTGAAGTGAGTCCCTTCATATCTGCATACGCATCCAGAACCCTCTCGACTGGCAGAAGATCCCTCTGAATGTGCTCCTTCCACTTTTCTGACATGAATAGCCCTTTTAGACTGAGGTATCATAACTGACAATTTGCCTGTGCCCAATGCCTCTTCCAACTTCTGTATGCTTATGAATTCCTGTTTTTGTACTAGTTATCCCGCCCTGGTCAGTCCTCCCTCGAACCAGGACTCTAACCAGTGGTTCCCAAATCTGACTCATGGGGGGGAGGCCAGGTAGTAATTTCCTCCCCCTTTCCCCGCATCCAAGACTTCCCAGAGAACTCCCAAGATAGTATGGTCTCTACTTCGTCTCGGGGGGGGGCAGTTCCTTGGGACCCAGTGCCATTCCCCCACCGTTGCTGTGAGTAAATGTTGATTTTCCAGGAATACCCATTGTTTATCTGGGTCTTCCCTCAAGTGTGGGACCATTGCCCTGACTTGTGCCGCCCTATAGTACATAGTTGGGTCCGGCAGGCCTACACCTCCCCTTTCTTTTGGCAATAGGAGCGTCCCATATCCCACCCTAGGCTTTTGACTCTGCCAGAGAAACCTCATGATACGCTGCTTGGCTTCTCTCAGGTGTGCGTCGGGTGCCTGGATCGGAAACATTCGGAACAAGTATAGTACCCTCGGGAGGAGATTCATTTTTATCGCATTGAGCCTCCCCATCCACGACAGCTTTCCTTTCCCCCAAGATTCCATTTCAGAAAACAACCTATCTAACAGAGGGTAGTTAGCTTGGCACAGGTCTTGTCCAGGTTGAACGATATTGATCCTGAGATACTTCACCCTCTCCAGCTGGATCTGTAACCCCAAAGGTTCCAATTCATCTACCTTCCTAACAACATTAAAACAAATGGGAAGACCACTGATTTTCCAAGGTTCACCTTGAACCCAGAGAACCTCCCAACCTTTTCGAGTGCCATCATGGCCATGGGGATGGACCGGGTCGTGTTCTTCAGGTATAGCATGACGTTGTCTGCGTACAACCAGAGTTTAAACTCTCTATTGCCAACCCTGATGCCCTCTACTTGTGGGGTTCTTCTGAGATCCTCTGCCAGTATTTCCATCGTTAGGGCGAACAGTAGGGGTGACAGATGGCACCCCTGTCTCGTCCCCCTTTTTGTAGTGGGAAGGAATGCGATATCCTCCCGTTGACTGTAACCCTCGCTGTCGGATCCGCATATAGCGCCTTGATGTCCTGTGTGATCCCCTTGCCGAATCTGAATTTTTTAAGTACCCCATATAGAAAGCCCCAGTCCACCCGATAAAGGCCTTCTCAGCAGCTGAGGCCACCAGCACTGGGTTGCCCTCTACCCTGCTGCAGCTCCCATGAGGTTTAGTCTCTTGCGCAGTGTCAGCCCCCTGTCTGCCTTGTATAAATCCCACCTGATCTGAGTGGATGAGTCTCGGCATAAGGCCCTCCATTCGTGTGGCCAGTATCCTAGTGAAGATTTTTGCGTCCACGTTGAGTAGGGAAATGGGTCGGTAGGGTTTGCAGCTCTCTGGGTCTTTATCCGCCTTTGGTATGACTGTAATCAATGCCTTGGGGTGGCCCTCCCAGTGGCCATGATGTTAGAAAATAGGCCTGCCAAAAATCACACCTGGGGTTCCGCAAAAGTCTTGTAGAACCCTGCTGTGTAGCTGTCTTCCCCCGGTGCCTTCCCCAGCTTCAATCCCGCTATGGCCTTCAACACTTCCTTCTGTGCAATAGGCTTATCTAGTTCAAGGCTCTGCCCAGTACGGAGGTTCGGGAGGGGCACCCCTGCAAGATATGGTCATTGTGCCGTCATCAGAGACCCTCTCTTTCCCATACAGACTTTCGTAGAATGCGGCGAATTCGCCAACCATCGCCCCTGCTTCTGAGCTCTTCCAACCCCTTGCCCCCTCTCCTCGGACTCTGGTCACCCATCTCTCTGCTCTCTGGCCTTGGAGTCTTGCCGCCAGTAGCGCGTCTGCCTTGTCACCCTTCTCATGGGATCTTTGTTTCAGCTATTGCAAGCTTGACGGCACCTTTCCCATCTGTCTCATTTCCTGGCATTTAAACCTTGCGCTCTTGAGGTCTTCTTCCATCTCCCCTTTACCTTCTACACTTTCTAAGAGGTGAATCTCTCTCCGGAGGTTTCGGGAAAGTAAGGTCCTAATTCTCTTTTTGGAGGCACCCTCCCTGATGAGAAGACCCCTCCACATTGCTTTCGCTGCATCCCATGATGCCCTTTTCAACTTCTCCTGTGTCATTAAGTCGGAAGAATTCTTCAATAGCCACCTTCATTTCCTCTGCAAAGACTGTGTCTCTGAGGAGGAGATTATTGCATCGCCAAAGAGATTCCCAGGTTTTCAATCCAGACAGGACTACGCCCACCTCTACCATATCATGATCCTACCAACTAATCGGGAAATGTTTGCATCTGCCCATCCTATTAATGTGCTGTTGTTGCATGAACAGGTAATCTATCCTTGTTCTGGAGCCGTGGACTGATGAATAGAAGGTGTAGCCTCTCACAGTTGGGTGAGAGTCCCTCCACACGTCGATTAACCCCTGGTCCCACATGTAGTCCACTAATCCTCTGTTTGCAGAACCCCCTCCTCCCTGAGGGGATTTGCCCACCACTGTGATCTATTTCCCTGTCCACCCACATGTTAAAGTCTCCCCCCGCCCACGATGAGGCGGCTATCCGTCCTGTCCAGAATCTCTCCCATGGCATCTCTCAAGAACTGCATTTGGCCAACATTTGGGCAATTGACGCACTATGGTTATTCTGGAGTTTTCTATGGTCACTGACACCACCAGTGCCCTCCCATCGGCTCGACCCCAGACCACTGGTCTACCAGCCTGACCCTCCTGTTCAATATGACCCCCACTGCTCCCTTCTTGAGGGACCCCGATGCCCAGAAGACTTGCCCAATTTGTGCCCCGTGAATGCGCCTTCCCCATGTATTGTTCGAGTTTCTTGTACCAGGAGTACATATTGGTCGCAATTTTGCATTTCTTTTCCCACCAAGGAGCGTTTTGTAGGGGAATTAAGGCCTTTCTCATTCAGAGAGCCTATCTTGAGGACCTCCACCCGGCCTTGATCTCAGGGTGCGCCATCAAGAGCCATGATTTCCACTCCTGACCACTCGGTTCGGAACAATACAATATCTTCCCTCCGTACTTTAGGTCTGCCTATTGATGTATAGACCCCAAGTTTAACCCTGCCCCCCCCCCCCGGATCTCCCTCTCACCTCTTGAACATTGCAATGCCTGAGGCGCCCACCCTAAGGTGTGCCACTAAGGATGAAGTCTCGACTCCTCCATTGTCCCCATTACCACCTCACCTCCCCCCAGTAGGGATTCTGCACTTTCAGTCACCCCCTTTCCGATGAACTGTGGTTTCTTGTCCTTCAACTCTTATCCCCACTCTCCTTATTTGGGGGGGGTATTCAACGTCTTGAGTTATCTGCCACCTGGCATCTTCTTTGTAGCCTGCCGGCCCGTGGGTCCCCACCGTTCCAATGGAGCCGCCACGGCCCCCTCCTGATCTCCAGCCACCTCTTCGCCCTTGATGACCTGGAGCACTTAGTTCCTCTTGTCCACTAGTTACTCAGTTGTCTACTTCCCCATGTTCAAATGTCAAGGGCAAGGACCACCGGTATCTGATGCCTTTGTCAGTGAGCCATTGCGTGAGTGGACGGCAATCTCTGCGACGGGCCAGCGTCGGGGCCGACAGTTCCTGGAACACCTTAACCACGTCGCCTTCGTAAAGGAAGCTCCCCAGGCGCTTTGCTTTTTCGAGGACTTCCATCTTATCCCTGTATCTAAGGAAGCAGACCACTATGGACCTTGGGCCTCTACCACCACCACCTCTGCCTCTGTGGACCCTTTACAGCTGTACCTCTTTGCCCCCCTCCATGGTGAACAATTGATTTATCAGGCCTTGTACTTTCCACCCTACTTTGGCTGCTGACTCTGCTTTCTGTTCTTTCACTCCCAGAATTCGTAGGTTGTTGCGCCTCTCTTTTTTTCTAGGTCGTCCAGCTTCAACAAAGTTGCGTCCTCCCTCATTTCAAGGTCTGCTAAACGTGCTTCATATTTCATGTCGAAGACATCCATTTGTAGGTGGTTGTTCTCCATCCCCTCCATTTTGTCCTCTAGTTTATTTACACTGCCCTTGAGGTCGCAGTTAGATGATTGTATGTCCGTTCTGATTGCTTTAATCTCGTGAAATATGTCCTTCAGGTCTTCTCTGATCAGTACGGGGGCAGGACCTTTCTGGTCGCCATCTCGTGAGAGCTGGAGGGGGTCCCCCCTTGGGTGTTCCCCCTAATATCTCCGAAAGCGTTGCAGTGTTAAGACCCCTGTGGGAGACCCTCTTTGCGGTTGCGGACCGCTCTTGTGTTTCCTCCTGGACGGCTCCCCGGTCCTCCTGCGGAGTGCAGGCCCCTTTCTTGTGTGGCTAGAGGCAACATGGTGTTAAAGGCTCGGCCTCCTACTTTCCACACTCCAGCTGTCTCTGGAGATCTTTACCCAGCCTTGTACGTCTGTCTCCAAACTGTTGAGGTCAGTCCATGAGCCCCTGCTTGAGCTTGACCCTGCAATTGGGTACCTGCACTCCCTTCCCCATTGGCTGTGTTCAGGGTGTTTGGCTTTCCCAGTCGAGTGGGGTCTTCTCCCCACTTCGGCTTGGTTATCGCCTTAGATTGGCCCTCTCAGGAGGCGCTTCTCCCCCACAGTCGTGTACCGTGCCAGTTGAGTTTGTTTCACAAGCTGTGTGATCCGGGCCCCTTAGGTTGAATGCAGTGGCACCCCGGCTCACTTCCAGGGCTTCCCAGTGTCCACTCCTGTCTCTGGGGTGCCTCTGCCTCTTGTTTCTGTGGGTCCGAGATCTGATGGATGCAAGCACTCAGTGTCCACCGTCCCCTCGCCGGGCTCCGGGCACTCTTTCCCAGCACACCTGAAGCCTCTCAACCTTGTCAGCGTAGGGTGAGTTTGTGCTGGTGATACACATGTGGGCGTCTGCTCTGTGATTCTTGGATTCACCTCCTTACTGGGATTCTGCGCCACTGCTGCAAGTCTACTTGCTCTCCAATTCTCTCACCATGCCATCTGCGGCAGCCCCCGGGGTGACGCGGAGCCCTCAAATCACCACCCTGTCCAGTACAGCCTCAGTATTTATTTTATTATTTGTATTGCGCCGAAAGCCCACAGGCATCGGGGTGCATCAAAAAGACACATACAGGAGACCTCAGACAAAATTTGACGACAAGACACTTGGCATGGTCCAAGACACCGAGAGGACTGCCTGCCTAACTAACTAAAGGAAGCCGTCTTCATTTGAAGAGAAATGTTGTCAAGTTTTTTCTGAAAGCGAGGTGATTGGGCTCTCAGGTTCAGCGGTAGCTTGTTCCAGTTAGTATCTGCACGGTTGGGAAAGGCTCTGCCTAAACCATTGGCTTTCTGGTGTGGTTTAACCACTATAAGTCCCAGAGCTTCTGATCTCAGCACACGGGCTGGTGTATATCGAACAATTTTCGTTTTTAAATAGGCAGGTGCTTTCCCGTACAGGCACTTGTGAATAAGTGTCAAAGATTTGAAAATAACTCCTCTTCTACCATTAGCCAGTGTAAATCCCTTCTGGCATTGCTAATGTGCTCTGTCCTGGGTTTCTGCTTAATTATCCTTACCTCATTGTTTTGGATTAGTTGGTATTTGGTCATGCATTGTTTGCTAGCACCCATCAGAAGTGCATTCCCGTAGTCCAGACTGGAGAGGATGGTTGCTCTTGCTATGGTGGTACAGTTTGCTTCATTTAGGAAAGGTTTGATTGCTCTAAGAAGCCTAAGGTAATATGAGCAGATTTTGCTCACATACAGAGCCTGAGCCTCTGAACTCAGAGGCTTCCAGAGTCATGCCCAACATTTTAACCTTACTCACCACTTGGATATGTGTTTTTTATCATGAATGAGTCATAGTGGGGAGATAATTTGGCCCTGGCTGGATGGGAACCAAACACCAGCTCGGTTTTATTACTGTTAAAATGCATCTAGTTGTGGTCCATCCATGATTCTATGATGTTGTAGAGGTCCTTAACAGTCTGTCTGTCCCTAATGTAGTCCCACGCTCAACTCCACTACTAGCTGGGTCTCATCAGCATAGTTGATGAAATAGGCCTTGATGTTATCCAAGACGATCAGTGATTTCGTTCCTCACTCCAACGGGGGGGGTGCGCCTTTTATCCTCCGCCTGGGTGAGCGTCCAGTACCGGCCCCGGCAAAAACCTTTTCGTCCACCTTGAGGCCTCCTTCCCTCGTAAATATCACCTTCCAGGCTTGTGTTCCTCTGGCTTTGGGGCCTCTTGGTAAATATATCTTTTGGGCCAGGGTGTGGCTCTACACCCGCCTTGGGGGATTCTGACCACCTGGTGTCAAGTGCTAATTTAACAGCCTGTTAGGGGGCCTTAATTTCACCCACTTAGCCCAGGTTGCAGTCTCAGTGGTGTTTCACTATATTTCCGGAACCTCTTGCCAGGTCTTGCCCTGAATGCTGTGGGCTCCCGTGACCCTCTCACCTGGTAGCTCCGGGCTGCTCCTCTCACCTTGCTCCCTGTCCCACGGTGTCCCACTGGCACCGGGCCACCACTCCTCCCTCTCCGGTCTTCCTGCCTGTCGGGGCTGCTGGCCGCTAGCCGCCGGCCCTCCAGGTCTCCACTTTTGCCGGGGGTTGCCCACGGGGAGATGACTGCATCCTCACTGCGGGTGCCAGGTGGATGTCACCGGGCTCCTCTTTGGCGTAGATCGGGGTTCAGCACGGCTCTTTACATTCTTCAGCATGTCTCCGGTGGAGAGTAATCCCCCCCCCCCCCCCGGCGGGCCAAGCACCACACTCTGGTCTCCTGGCAAGGAGCTGCTCGAAGGCTGCCAAAGTCCTGCTGTGATTTCGGGCTGTTGCCCTGAACCCCCCCCCCCCTCTCTCCGTTAAGTTGCGCTGTCTCCACTGCTTTCCTGTGGGGGATGGTGTTGGAACATTCACTGCCTCTGGCGTGGGATCTTCAGTCCTCTTGCTGCCTGGAGTTCACAGTCTCCATGTTCCCCTGAACCTCCGGCTCTGATTTGGGCAGGGGGGGACCACTGCCTGCAGCTCCCCCAAGGCCACGGATGCCTGAAGGCGGTGTCGGGTTACATGTACTCCACCGGGGCCCAACGCTTGGAACGAAGCAATATCTTCACGCGTCCATCCTGGTATGCACCTCCTAGCAGTCTCATCTTTGAGCCCTTTTAAAAGTGGTTGAATGTACATACTGTAATCGAAAATGCTGGCCCTGCAATAATTGCATAAGCCTAGAAACTGTTGCATTTCCCTCACTGTTTTAGGCGCTATGGTTTTCAGAATTGCTTCTGTTCTTTCAGGTGTCACTTTTCTCCCTTCGTGGGACATCAACTATCCTATGTACCAAACTTCTTCTTGACAATATTGTAATTTCTCCTAGTCTACCTTATATCCTTTCTCTGAGAGTATGGTTATGAGTTTAACTGAGTCTTCTCTGCATCTTTCCTCTCTCACTACACACCAAAAATGTCATCCACATACTGAATTATTGCACTTTCGAGTTGATCATTCCCCAAGTCCATCTCGAGAACTCTGTTAAAGATCGAAGAGGACTCACAGTACCCCTGAGGCAATAGAGTATGTTTCAGGCACATCATTTCTATATGAAAATGAGGTCAAATCGTATGAGTCTGCATGAAGGGGAATCGAAAAGAATACATTTTTCAAATGGACAACTGTGAAATATTTGGCAGTGGATGAGATATTACATAGTAAAGTTGCAGGATTTGGAACTAAAGGAAACTCTGCTTCGACTATATTGTTTAGGGGGCGAAGATCCTGAATAAAACTCCACAACCTGTCTAGCACCCCCACAGTCCCTGCGTCTGATGGCACCAATATGCCTTGCTTCGGAAATGGTTTCAAATATACCTTCATCCGCCTCTCTGGACAATGGGGTATTGCTTTACTCTTGGTAAAAGAGCTCTTGGTTTTAATTTAATTTGAACTGCACCTATCCCTTTTAATAGCCCAATATCATATTGGCTCGTAGTCCATGAAATCTCTGGCACTTTCTCCAAGTCTTCCTGAAAGAATAGCAGTCTTCTTTTTACCAATGCAATTCTCTGCAGTATTTCTATATTCTTTACTTTAATCCAATAAGTGATACTTATGAAAAACACTAGTTTATCATCAGTGTAGTCATCTCTAAACAGTTCTTGGTGTGTCAAATCGGTTAACTTGTATCATTCACGGAGTGCTATCACTGTCCTCCATCCCCTTTCTTTGTCTGTTACATGCAGCATCACTCTTTCTTCTGTGACCACTGCTGCCTCTAATTCTAAGGGATGGTATTCTCAATATTTTCCCTGCCAACCTGTGTAACCATGATAATAGGATAGTCACTATATACAAAAATACTTTGAGATCTAAAGGTACTCCTCGTAATGCCTTCTGGCCTGCATAGGCTAATATACACTCTTGCACATTCATATAGTGTATCCCTAGAGTAGAGCACACTATTCGTTTGTTAGTAAAAGATATGGGGCCTCATTATGAGTTCGCTGACCCAGAAACAGTAGATTCCGTGACAACGGTGACACCGTTTCCGCGACCGCAAGGTCACAGAATTAACTGCCGATTGAGCTTGTCGGTCGCGCGCACCAGACCAACGTGGAAACAGTGTCACCGCCGGCACATAAATACCCACAGACACGGACATATCGCCCCAAAAATCAGTGGAATAACCATGACTGCCCCCGCCGGCATGTACAAGGACTCACCGGATGTGGAAACACCATGATCGTGAAAACCGGAAAAAGAGGCGGCCATTATTTAAACCAAAATCCACTGCCATCCTCACAGACCACAGGCCACATGACCTCCCTGAGCTGTGAGAATCATACGCCACAATGGCTTCAAGGATTCCTGCAAGAAGACAGCGCAAGCAGAGGTTTAGTGAGGCAGAGCTCACAGTGCTTGTTGAGCACATAGTGGACCATGCAGAAATGCTGTTCAGTGCAGACCGGGCAGCGCAACGCCGTAAGGAAGTCTGGGCCAAAGCAGCACGCAAGTGCACTGCAGTAGGGGTGACCCTACGCACTGTAAAGGACTGCCACAAGAGGTGGGATGACCTCCGGCTGAGAGTGCGTAACCTAATCGCTGCACAACACTGGCACCGGTGGAGGCCCAGCATCCCCATTGAAACTGCAGTCGTGGGAGGAGCGGTGCAGCAGTATCCTGCACCTTGAGGGCATAAAGGGCATTGGTGACGCAGAGGCAGGAGTGAGCCCCCCTGTTGATGCCGGTAAGTGCACAATGTACAAAGCCATTTGAGTGTGAATGGACCCCAGGAGTAACCCAATGCACCCATTGATAATCCCCACCCCCAGCCAGGGCAAGAGAGACCCAATGCACCCATTGATGTACCCCCCCCCCCAAGCCAGGGCAGGAGAGACCCAATGCACCCATTGATGAAACCCAGCCCCCCCCACCCCACCCAGCCAAGGCAAGAGTGACCCAATGCACCCACCAATCACCCAGATGACTAGCAACACACTCAGTACATGCCCCCTGGACAGGCACACAGTGCGTGACTGAGAACAGGCTGTGACACACAGACCTGGGTGCATCAGCAGTCAAATATGTGTACATGCAAGTGGTCACAGATCGTTCAGTGTGATGCATGTGATGGACCCACCAAATACCACCACACGACTGACAATGCCCAACAGGCGACGAAAACGTCCATCTGCACATGGCCGACGCAGCCATCCTGCCGGGGATGAGGATGCAAGCACCTCCGGGACACAGGCACTAGCTGCAACTGGCACAGATCCACCTGCCCACCTGTCGATCCCTGTACAGGCTACCGCCATACAAGTGGCACACGCTCCCACCATGGCCACAGAAACAATCCTACAGGCCGTCTACACTGCGGAGGATGCTGCATCCAGTAGCAACAGTGCCCCTATCATGCAGTCCGTAGATCGAGGACAGGAGGAGGAGGAGGACAACATGGATGACCCGTCATCCCTTCACAACCTGCAGTTCAGCCCCCCTCACTGCACAGCCCCATGAGGTCACCAACACCCTCCATGGCAGAGATTAGTGCATGCATGCAGCGGATGGAGGAACAGCAGGCCACCCTATCCCAGCTTGTCGAAAGGCAGCTGGAGGAGGTGGTGTAGCAGTGGGAGGAGGCAAGGCTGCAGCGGGAGGAGTTGAGGCTGCAGCGGGAGGAGGCGACGCAGCAGCGAGAAAGCAATGCAACATCGGTGCATTAGCTTTCCAGGGTCATCGGGCGTTTTGCCACTACAAATGTCAACTTGGTGCACCATGTCCGGGAGGGCAACAGTGTCATGTCCTCCATCGCCGAGTGCATGTATGTGGCCCAGCAGGCGTTTCTTGGACTTGTGCCAAAAGTAGCACCACCAGTGCCATCCACCAGCACCACCCCAACAAGCTCCGTCATTGGCAGCCCACGGAGGGGCTCCAGTCGGCTGAGTGCACCCTCTGGCAAGGACGCTTATGCACATAAGCGCGGCCGGAAATGGTGCCATGTGGGAATGACTGTCCACAAGACAATCTGGGAAACATTGGGTGTATGTGGGTGGGTACGTTTGGGTGGTGTGGGGGTCCATGATGGGGTAAGTGGTCTGGGGCATGGTTGGGGGTGGGTAGGATTGGATGGTGGGTGGGCACGGGTGTACAGGTTTCCTATCCAATTCACCTTCTTAACTGCTTTGTTGACAATAAATCACTTCTTGAAATGATTGTACGAGTGGACATCCGTTATTTCATTTGCAATCAATCCATTTATTGACATGCATCATAATCCTGCAATGCTGTTCATGTACAGTCTCTCAAAAGTAAATGTGAATGAGTGCATCCCTGCGAGGGGGTGCAGCCATCCCATCACCATTGTCATCTTCATCATCTACTTCACCATCATCCTCTGTGTCTGGGGGCAGAGGGACGTTCCTGTGCATGCACATATTGTGCAGCATGGCACACACGAGCACGATTTTACCCGTGTTCACTGGGTTGTACAGCAGTGACCCGTCAGATCTGCTCAAGCAGCGGAACCTGGCCTTCAGTAGGCCAAATGTCCTCTCCTCATGCCTGTTCCGTGGCCTCCCTACGGGTGTCATCAGCCATGGCATGAGTGCATATCCTTCATCACCTACATGGGATGTAAATGGAGGGGACATGTCGGTGCTTGTGGTATCCATGTCTTGATCAGATGCAGTGCAATCATGTGTCATTAGTCAACCATATGGGGGCAAGCAATGGTCTGACCAGTGTGTGAATGCCACTCCTGGGTCATTGTTGTCCACATTGGCACTCGGACATTGTCCAGCGACTTGCTGTGCATATGTAGTTGCCCTCATGCTCATTTGTGGTTGATAAGTTTGGCATCGTGCAGTGGTGTACATACATGGAGGAGTCTGTCAATGGACACTGTGATGATGTGGTCGATGCACAATGTCTGATGTGCACTCATGTGCATTGGGGGGGGCACTGGTGCATTGGGTGGGTGGCTGGAATCACTGCCTCATGTCGTATTGACTTGTGCTACCAGTACATGTCTTGGTTGTGCATCTCCTTAGTCAGGGTGTGTACGGGCACACTGTGCCCACCTGTGATGTGTAGCTTTTGAAAGTGTGGGTTGTGGTGACGGTCCATTTCATTGGCCAGGGAGTGATGCATTGCCAGTTGTAGGAACCCAGACACACAGGTCATTGCCCTGGAAAACCCTTGCCCCCTTTCACAGGGGCTGTGCTTTGGCAGTTGTACTCGCCCAATAGCCATGTGCTTTGTTCAGCATAGCGTTCCATGTACCGGGGCAATGTCGAATTCCGCAGGACCATCGAGTCATGTGTTGGCCCCAGAAAACATGCGCAGCAATATGTTATCACTTGTCCAGCGTCACATACCATCTGTATATTCAGTGAGTGGTATAGTTTCCTATTGCGGTACACCATCTCCACTGCACATGGTACGGTCAGGTCTATGTGGGTGCAGTCTACTGCACCAATGCAATTTGGCATGGCCGCAATGGCACGGAAGGCCAACTTGGTGGCAATGACCTGGGCGAGGGTACGGGGGAGGGCGTTGTGTTCCGACACATGGCGCAGCAGGGCATCCAGTATATGGTCCAGTATTCTTGTGAAGCAGGGTTGTGACAGCCCGTGCAGCTCACCAACAGTGTGCTGATACGTTCCAGTCCCAAGGAAATGCAGTACTGAGACCACCTTCAGCAGGGGTGGGATTGCCGTCCGTATGCCAAGGCGGGTTCGGATCTCCTCAATCATGGTGACGATGGACATGATTGTTGGACGATCCAGCCGTTGGTATGCATGGATCTGCCCTGGGGTCAGGTTGCAGGGTGAGGCCCTGATGCGGGGTATTGCCGGCAGCCTGCAGGGTCGTGCCGGCTGCACATTTGGGTTTGGTATGGGTGCAGTGTTTGCTATCTGCCGCCTGCGCCTCCTCCGCCTCCTCCTCTGCAACATTGCTGCCACCATGTGCAATGCTCCCTGTAGGTTCAATAGGCCCAGATCCAATGCTGCTACAGCGGCTGCCTGCATAGTGTGTTTAGAGTTGGCATGGGTGTGGGTGTGGCCCTTTTGTAGGCTCCCAGTGGCCTGCTGGGTCCAGCTGGGCTCTTTTGGTGCACCTGTGGCCTGATTCAGCTCACCTGACACTTTAACGCCATCTCCGCGGCAGTACCACCATGGTGTTCACGTTTTTACTGCCTATTTTGTGACGGAGTTTGTGTCCATGCTACTCGTAATGTGCACAGTGTTACCTATAGCCGGTAACTGTGGGTGTCGTTTTGCTGTGTCTGCCGATGCAGTTATCAGGTGTGTTGTCTCTGCGGTGGTGGTTTTGGGGTGGTGTTGTTTCCGGGATCTAAGGTCGGAATTCGCCGGTCAGGTAAACGGTGCCGGTACAGTTTTACCGGCTGCGTTGAATCCAGACTGGCGAACTCGTAATGAGGCCCATGGTCATGTTAAGTTTTATCATGTCACGTCCCAATATATTAACTGGGGTCTGCCTAGAGTATATTAACAGCATTGACATATCATGTCCTCCTATAGAAATTGGTAATTCATCTGTAAATGGAAATAAACGCGTCGCCCCAGAGAATCTTTGAGCATTCATGGCATTACTAACATTGAGTATTTTCCCTCACGGACACAAGAACGAGTGGCTCCAGTGTCTACCAGAAATAAAAATGTTATGCCTCCGTTTGTCACCTTGACCCTTGATTCTTCTTCGGGTCTGGTGTCACTTATAGTACTTACCACATAAAGTCACTCTGTGGGCTGTCCTAGTGTGGGTATAAATTCATCCACGTTCCTGTGAAAGGATGGCCTCCTGTCACAGTCACACTCCCCAATTTGGGTGTGGGTGCTTGTTGAGCTCCTGGGGTCATGTTCCATTGTGGTACCATAGCGTGCTGTGGCTGTGCTTGCTGTGGTTGTGTCGATCTTGTTTGCATGGGTACCTGCTGTGGTTGCCCTTGCAGCGATTGCATTTGCAGCGGTGCTGGCTGCATTTGTTTGGATTGTGGCACATATGTGTGATCTTGTGCATACTATTCTGTGGTTCTGCATTATATTGTGGAGCATAACCCATCCCCCCTCTTGGAGCTTGCCAATTCTGCTGCATGTCTCCTCTACTTCTGCATGTCCCAGCTATATGTCCCATTCTCCCACAATTCCAACTTTGCTGTGGCTGTCCACCAAAAATCCTCCTTCCCTGAGAGTTTTGAAATCCACCTCGTCCTACTCGTCTAGACCAATTCCCTCTTCCTCTTGGCCAATAATTGTTCCCACTCTGGTCTGTGGGATATCCTGTGTTATTCTGCTACCCTGACTGTACCTCCTGTGTCACCCATCCTTCATTACTCGTCAATACTGCTCCCCCAGTGGCTATTTTGGACAACGTCTTCTGAACTGAGTCTGCTTCCTGTTCTCAACATTCTTATTTTTCTTCTGCATTAATCAGCAGTGATGCATGATTGTCAATTGTATTTCTGCCCATGGCTTCGCTTACATTCCTACCTGTCTTTTCAATTGCCGTTGCACTGGCTCAGGTAGTCCCCAACACAAAATGTGGTAAAATAAGTCTCCTGCCGCCATTTGTCCTGAATATCTTGAATATTGTACTCTGAGCACCTGACATATGCCTCCTCTCCAGTTATTAAATGGCTGCCATCGTGTCTTGTTTTGCAGTCACACCTGCGTATCCTGTTCACTTCCAAATGTTGTCAGTTCTTACCCCTAGGATAGCTGCTAGCAGCCCTCTTACATCACCTATAACTAATGTCATTCCTGATGTCATTCTCTCCGACTCATAAATCAATTTTCCTGCACCGGAAGTTTAATTTGGCAATTTACACCTTAATTTGTCTTTATCCATCTGCGGCCATGGTATATATTGTGGTCTTCCCCCCACCCCCTTCTCTAATAATGGGAATTGTGAAGATCCTGATTCATAATCATATTTAACTACACTCCTTGTCTTCAAGGCAGAGCTAGCCTCCCCCATTTGTTCCATTCCTGGTGATGGTCTTAACTTGCTTACATATGATTGGGATATAGCCCTTGCACTATGCGATCATGCTTGTAGTCGCTCAGCTTAGGTTATTTGTTCTGGTGTCCTTTCTTTAAGGTCCTCTAAATCTGACCATTTTACTCATTATTTTTTTCTGCACTTGATTCTTTTGAAAACCTGCATGCACCCTCTCTTTGCACCCTTTCATTCTCCTCCCTCTCTTCGTCTGGCATCAGTATGCCCCAACTCGTGTGACTGTTGTCTTCCACGTCAAGGTCTAATCCATTTAAAGACAATGTTCCATACTAGATTGTTATGACATCATCTAATCCACCTTCAGTTGCCTTTAATAGGGATCCTTCTACATTCTCTTGGGTTTCGTACCTTACTCTGTCCCTCATTTACCTATATAATTTCCCAAGCATTTGATCTATCTTCTGTACCCTGCCCACCAGCCCATGCTGATCTCGGCATTCCTTGCAGCTCCATAGGGGACATTGTGACCTCTCTCTTCCTCCAGTCATTCTCGTATGTCAATCGGCACTATTCTCCTATGGCATACATTTTCTTTTTCATTATCTTTTAATCCCCTACTCTTGTTCATTTCTTCTTCTCTTCTCCTCATCCCCTCATTTCATCTTCCGCTTGCCCTGGTTGCAACCTACATACTTTAATTATTTGGGCTTCTATCTCTTCTCGGTTCTTCACTTCTAATCTATCCTTGCCTCATATCTTCTTTGTTCTTTCCTTCGGTTGCATGTTTTATTCCTCTTCCTTGTATGCTTTCCTCTTCCTTCTCTTTTCCCTCTTTTCTCTCCTTTCTCGAAGCCCATCCACACCCTTATCGTCTAGCTTAAGCAATATTAGTCCTCCCATCCATTCATTCTACAGTATTATTCCCTTAGCTTTATCCTGTATTTCTTTGTTTCCCTGCTTCTCCCTCTGTCTTGTCTATCCTTTCTCTCATCACGCTGTTTACTTTCATCGCGTGTTGAGATATCTTTGCATTCTCTGCTCTTGCTCTCTTCCACATTATACTTGCTGCTATAAGCGGTGGGCACATATGTTGGATTAATATACCCCGCCGCTGCTTTTAATTCTTTCAAAGGGTAAAATCCCTTCTCCTCTGTATCTGTGCTCTTGTCTTCAGGAGGAGAAAGGGGAACCAAAGGAGTTTTATCCTCCCTTTTATGATGATTGAGCATCCAATCCCTATAGATAGCATATTCTTTCTCACTCTGGTACATTTTCCAAAGTTCTCAAAGGCCAACCTTTTCTGCAACTGGTTTCCCTTATATGTGGCATGCAAATATGTCGTCATATGCCTTAATACATCTTTTGACAGCAAACCCTCCTGAGGCCACGGCATGGGTATCTTATTGGTTGTGCCTCAAACCCATTCCGAATGATATTTCCTTATCTTCACTGTGTATCTTGGCCATGTCCTAAACATGTAAAAGAGGTGTAACCCATAATGACGGATCGATTTCGACCGTCAATACTTACCAGATTTCTTATTTGATTCTTTATTTTATCAAATATACCATGCCAGTCAATTGGCGCAGGCCCCACCAATCGTTGTTTATAATCCCAATCAAAATAGTTTAAATGCTGACTTTATTTATTTTAAATATCTATGCGATGATATTCAGTTTCCTCCTTGGTTTACACTTTCTATCAACCTTTATTATATCATTCTTTTACTATTAGTATTTTAAGAGTCTCTTTTTTATTTATATATTATTTTCCTTTGATTTTTCCCATCCTGAGGGACATCAATCTTTTGGGGCAAATCTTTACATCTTTTATTTTTTCTATTGTTTTATATTAATCGGTCTAGACACAACAAAAGTTTATATTAACAGTTGTATAACCCCACACTGCGTATGCCTTTCTTTACTATCTTAGTAAATGTATCCCTTCTACGTTTCACTCCATTTTGGCGTTTGATACGCACTCCTCTGCAGGCTTTGCCTCAGGATTCCTTAACGCCCTTTACTTCAGTGCATACCCTTCTGTCCCCTTGGAACCTGGAATCAAGGTATCTTTATAATATCCCCATAAAATCCTGTTACTTTTTTACACGTATTATTTACAACACAATCCCTCCCCCTATTTTTACCACCTTTGTTGTTCTACTTACATTCGTGACTTAGCTCGAGTCCACCGGCATCGACTCTCCCTCAACCAACCATTTCGCCTTCCGTCCACTAGGCACCTGCGGGTACCGGACAGGAATTTCGTCAAAGGGGGACCTGCCGACGTGACTCTGCGCACCGCTCTCCACAGGAAGCTCTGTGGTCTTCTGGCTAATGGTGGGAGTAGCCAAGCATCCAGGGATCTGGGTCTGGATCTGGCCTAGGTCAACTGGACTGTAACCATCCGCACTAACAAATGCGCTGTAGCACTTTGAAGCGTCTGCTAGATGGAATTGATCTCAGACCAATTAATCGGACACACTCACAGAATATGGCAATGTACTACTTTATTTTCACTTTAATAAAGCAGGGTCAACTGGCAGACATCAAACTATTGCATGCACTCTCACACAGAAGCTTGATTAAATGGAGGTCTTGTGCCCCAATATGCGTCATCTATGATGTCATTCTATGTGGCAAAATACAAAACCTATCAAGGGAAGGGGTTGGTTAAGGGAACATATCTACTTTATATAACCTATAAGTATTAGTGCATCCTTGGCTACCCCTTATCTGTAGGGCACGCCTTGAGCTACCTCTAAATACGTATAGTACTGATTATAGCAGACAAAACGGTGAATTGGTCTATGCTACATTGCACGTTAGGTTGTCCCTAAACCCCCACTGATTGGTTGGCACACTATCCCAACCTTGAACTATCGGCTCCTTAGTAGCACCTACGTGAAACGAAACCTAGGTATTTGAATCCTGTCAGGCTACTCCCCATTTTCCCAACTAGGCCAACTGTCATCGGCAGGCCGCAAACCAAAGTCTTCTGTCATAGTTGACCTTGTTGCCTGGAACATTCAAGGGAGTGTGGGCACACCACTATCTTATCTTAAGGCTCTAATGAATAGCATTTGTTTTTGACTTCTGAGTCACATGTGAAGAGACCACTCATTTTTTAATTTCAGCCTTCTATTTGCTGCTAATTGATTTAATTATGCATCGTGCTGTTGCTCCTCTTGGCATCTAGAGACTTGCTCACTTTCTCTCATATGAACTTTGTATGCTTTTAATTAACAAGCAGTTTGGCTCTCTTTTCTTTTCCTCATCTATGAAGAATGTTCCACATTCAGAGCTTATCCGTCTACTCCCTTTGTGCTCTGTGCTTATCCCTCAAAATTGCATCTTCGCTCTGGGCCAACCTTGACTCATCATCGGCTCGGTACACAGAGCTGTTTTTCTGCGTCTCCTGATTCTTACAGCCTCAGACTCTTTCTGAGGTAGCTTGGTTAAGTTCAACGTGAGCAGTCATCCATTTTCCTACTATGGCTGTCCTTGCCATGTTATATATTCCTGTTTTCTTTCTACCTTGCGTATTTACAGTTTTTGGTCAGTAAGTTACTTCATCTTCTTTAGTTCCATTATTACTTTAGCTTTAGATCCATGTTACCTTTGGTGCTTGTTTACTTTTGGTGCTACAGTGACATTGTTACTCTTAAGTTTTTTCATATTGTTTCAGCATAGGTTCATAAATCTTCTTTATGACATCACTTTGTCCTCTTCAGATTTTATTTTAACGTCCATCCGTGATATTCATTGATGCATTCTGACATCTTGGCAGGCGACATCCTTCCATGTAGCATTCATCCATGCAACATCCTTCAACACTTTCAGTGCAAGGGTACTTTCTGTATGACTGTCTGCATAATGTCTCTCATGCACTCTATGCGGAATAGGAACTCTACAGGTAGGTCCCATCTACTGCTCTTCTCTGACTTTTCCAATATGACGGTGGTGAGGGGGAGGGAACTGGTAAGATTGTGTCTACCTGCTCCTCTACAATCACATAAAGGAACCAAACTAGATCTTGTTATTGTGACTAAATTAAGAATTTTCCCATCTGCAATTGCCTCTTTATCTGAAGACTAAATAAAGTACTTTTGAAACACGTTTGGCTCCATTACTTTTTTAGGCTAACATGAGTGCTCACATAACTGGTGTTTCTATTACTTTTTGTATCTGTCAAGAGTTTGAGATGGATGCATTTTCTGTTGTCAGCCGATCTGGCTTCAAATGTGTTGCCCATCTGACTTCCCCAAGGTGATTTGCCAGTCACCCCATTTTCTGTTCCTGGCCTTAGGACTTATTATGGGGAGCATTCTAAATATACATAATTTCTAAAACTCCAAAATCTACATTGCTTTCTGTAGTCTTTGGAAAAGTGTAACCAAGTGGTAAGAAAGGAAGCATTGGAGGTAGAGACTGAAGAGGTGCTGATCTCATAAAGAATTACGGTACATTCTAGTTTAGCTCTATGAAACTACCTGCGGATATCAAAAACATTATTTAGTTCAATCTGCATATTTGTTGCATGTACTTCAGTTAATGCACCAGTCATTACTGCATTGACGTTAATAAACGCTTTGACAGTTGTTTTGCTTTCAATCTCTTCATTTACTCACCTACCCACTTGGTAAATGTCTTGAAGGATGCATTCAAATGGTGGCAATACTCATGCACCAAATTATTAAGACGTTTCACAAGAAAACCTAAATTGTCTCTGTCTTTGTCAACCATCTAATTCCTTATGCATCCTACTATAGTTGTGATCCGTAAATAATGGATACTATTTTGGTAACGTAATGTTCACTGCTACTTTTGAGGATAGTCGGAAGAACATCGAATATGTGTATAACGTTTACTGCAACCTATCATTGTGGACACCTGAGAGATGGAAAGAATGGCAACCTGAGGATGTCAAATGATTTTTGACTCCAAATGTACAGGTGATTTCTAAATCATTGTACTCCATTATTTAAGAACAAAAAAGTATCTGCTGATGCGCATTGTGTTTTTGTATACTGCATTTACCCATTCTTTCCTCTGTTTAGCTCTTTTTTGTAAGTATTACTTATTGTGTTTTTATTTTCTTCTTTTTTTCCCAGGACCCAAAACGCCACTTGGAAGAACACGTGGATGTTCTTATGACCTCAAATATCGTTCAATGTTTAGCAGCTATGTTAGATACAGTTGTGTTTAAATAATACTTTGAGTGTAAAAGACTAAGCAGTGTTCAATGCATATGCCTTTTTGAAATATTGTGCACTGGGGACTGCGGGGGTTTATTCAGAAGTGGGAGACATGTGGCATCACCTGCAAACTGAGAGCAGTACTGTATAACCCCTTTTAGTCTCTGCTGTGCAATTACTTCGTTTCCTGTGTCAAGTTTATGGATATTCCAAAGCAGCTAAAGAATGTGTTGGATTGGCCAACTTTTATCAAGTTCCTAGAACAATTTCAAATAAGTCAGTGTTAGGGCTGCATATTTGGTTTTGCCGCATAATAAATATATTTGCACCTATCTAGCCTCCCGAGTACTGTTTTTGCTGCCATTTGTTGGAGAGCTACACTAACATTCGCCAACACCGGTGAAACAATGTAAATGAGAAATGGGTTTTTGTAGCAAATATGATTTTAATGAGTGATTAATGTGATAAATGTATAACTTCTTAATCTGCAATAAATTGCTTGCTGTATGTCAAGAGAAGCGCGTTTTTGTGTATGGTGTTTATTTACTTATTTTTTATGCTCAACACCCCTTTTTGCCTGTGAAATACATTGTTGAAGAATTTAACACAATGGAGTCGTTGTCACGTGAGTTCCAGTGGACCTAGCATCTGCAACATGCATAGAGACGTTAATGATTTGTAGTTGTACTTATTTCTAGGGGAGGATTTGCAGTATACTTTATTAGCACCCATTGTAATGCTGCTGAGAATGTATTGCTTCCGTTTTAATTTCGATTTTTCTTTGATACTTGTTGCTTACCTCTATCTAAATGCGTTTATTCACATCATACTTTCTAATAAAATATAATGAAATAATGGTTTAGCAATAAAGGTTGAAAGATAATGCTGTAGATCATTATCGGCTCAAAAATGTGACTGTACTGCGTGACCTCCAGCTTTGAGCCACGTACAATGCACACTAATTGGAACCCTGGTTCGAGGTCTTGTCAGAGAGCTCAAACTTGAAATAGAAAAAAACAAAAACGATGTTCTTCAGACAGTGAATAGGGTCAGTTAATGTAAGATGTGCAGATATGTCGCCTTTTCCTGCATTACAAGTAATTTTTGTTTTTCTGCAGCATTTTATTCTGCGTTTTTTGTGAAATAAAACTAAATGTATCCAAAAATAAATAAATCCTGCTATCAAATTTACAGTCATGTTCGGTCATCTATATAAATGACTTACTGATGTGTTAGCATTGTTTAGCTAGGTTTTCTTTCTGTATCACCTTGTGTATAGATTATGCTGTTAGGAGTGTAGTTTATTGAATGCCTTGGGCATTTGCATCATGTTAGCCTTTCCCTCTACATGAGCGTACAGAAACTATTCTTTGAAGTGATATTGTGCTTTTTGAGAAAACAAATGCATATGCTTTGAGGACCTGCCAATCCATAATGCTCTGTGGTGTACTAGAAAAATTTCAGGGGAAAACAGTGCATTTCATTACTCATTTAATAAACATCCAGGGATTTGCATTTCGTACATTGATATTTAACAATAGGGGTCTATGGAATTTCAGCTTCAAGTGAGTATCTGGCCAGAAACTGATCCAAAATGCAGGTTTTCAACTTTGGCAGAAAACTTCATTAGGGTATTCACTCAAATTTGAAAGACTAATCCACTTTCTGTGACATGCTGTATGTGTTTGAGAGAGAGAGAGAGAGAGAGAGAGAGAGAGAGAGAGAGAGAAACAATCATAGAAAGCAGGGACTGGCTGCAGAAGTCAAGTAAGGTCCTTCCTTATTGGCTGCTGCAGCCCACTTTATCGCATTCCTGTGTTGCTAGGTGGTCGCCAGGCCTTGCCCCGGTTTCTCAATTTTTTTTGTTTTCCAAAAAAAAAAGCATCTGGGTCTGCCAATGTTTTCAATGGGGTAGGGATGCCAGAGGAGGGGGTGCGGGGGGGGGGGGGGGGTTGTGCTGCATTTTCTTAAATGCAACACCCCCAATTGTTGATGGGAGGAGATGGGTTCTTGCCCTATGCCCCCCCAGGCCATTCAAAAAAACAATGCAGCAGGGGCACAAGGGCAAGATCCTGCGACACCAACCCTCCACACTCCAACCCCCACCACCCCGCGTGTTGCTGGAGGGTTGCCAGGCCTTGCCCTGGTTGAGACACCGGCCATTTCTTAAAAAAGCAGGAGCGGGGTCCACCAAGTCAGGTACTCCTGGTGACCCTCACCTTCCCAACAAAGCTTTCTTCGTTTAAACAATTGTTTTTTTAAAATGCTGCAGCGGTGTATGATGGGGCAAGACCTGGCGACCCCCACAATTGTTGCTGGTGCTAGGGGCTCATCGGCCCTTGCCCTGGTGGCCCCCAAGGCCATAAAAAAAAGAAATGCAGCAGGGGTTGCTAGCGCAAGACTTGGGAACCCCTGCAATTGTTGCTGCTTGCTCTGGCAGCTCCCGGTCAAAATATTGAATCTGTGTCAGCCACGCCAAGTCCCAACAACACCCAGAATTGTTGCTGCAGGGGTCGACTGGATTTTCCCCAGTGGCCCAGATGCTACATTTAAAAAGGAGGGCAAAAAGAAGCTTTGGGAGCATCTGGGACAATACTGGCGGCCCCTTGCAAATGTCGCTCGGAGGTCGCCATGATTTGAACTGGACACTCCCAAGACCTTGCGACCCCTGCAGTTGCTACTTGTGGATGTGGGTGGTACTCTTTGAGCCATTGCTGCAACCAGGGAGTCTCCTAACACTCTAGAAACTGAGTTAAGTCTTTCTTCTTCTGCCATTATGTCCTCCTTACTACCCTCACTCTAGCTTTCTGCCTCCATCAGGTTAGAGGTGGCGTGGTTTGTGCAGGGATAGTGTGCCTGAACTTGCCTGCTGATCTGCACAATCTGCTTTTTTCAGCTCTGAGTAACTCTGTGTCTCTGGAAATGTATACTGTATAGAGTGATGTGTGCTCTGCTCCGGGCACTCAGAGATAATACATCTGTTAGTGATCTCTGGTGCACTCGATCTGAGCTCATCATCCAAATGAGCCACCGGCACGCCAGCCTGACGTTGAGTAAGACGTATACCTCATATATGTGTCTTAGCGGGCGTACCACTCGCTGATGCGCAGAGAGTCTCACTGGTATACCCAGGGTCGCTTCCAGCGCGGGCAGCCTTCACTGAGGCATGCGGGCAGGTTTCCTAAAGTGGGCTACTCTGCTCTATGATTCTGCCTGCCTCTAGTCAATCACAGCTTTGCACTGCATTATACTGCAAGAGCGGATTACAATGTTATGTTTGCTATCCCGCTGCGCTTGCACAAGTGTCTTGCAAATCACTGCGATTGCCACACTTATAGTTGTGATGAATCCGATGGTGTCATCACTCCTTCCCCAGCGCTGACCTCTACCCATGTGGCCACAGGACTGCAGTTGCTACCTGATCCTGACCTCGGGCGGCTCTGAGGGAGCATCACATGGTGGGAGGCAACCCTCGGGTGAGTGACCTGACATCATCGGATGAGACATGGTATCCCCTTTTTCTTTTGAGAATACCACCTCTATTCCCCATGCCTTAATGGCATATTACCATAACTTCCCTCACGCCTATGAGGGTTACTGAGAATACTTTTCCATACTATGTGTACAAGCCATCAAAAACTGATTTGTCTTTCAAGACTATTGAAAATATTTTCCCAAACTGCATACAAGTCATCAAGAACTGACTTCCTTTGCCCTCAATACAAAAGTACTGCAAAAAGGCAGCTGAGCCGAGTAATGAACAATGAAGACCAAGAGCACAAGCTACGCTGCAGTTGTTCAGATCGGATACTTGATGCCAGGAGTTTTAAACCAGTGGACCAGCTGACAGCAGAGACGCTGGCTGGAGAAGTCTTGTCCTCACTATGTAGACTGAGACTGCTGGGCTGGTGCGAGGTCCGTGGATCCAACCAGCTCGCAGAGGAAGCCGAGCAGAGCAGACTGCAGGAGATGGTATGCTGCGAGCATGCCAGAAGGAAGACTTCCAAGTGTTTGCAGGTACTGAAAGAGGCCCCCATGCCGCTCGAGCATCGAAAAGCCCAGAGCAGATGAGCGGGAACCACGAGCGGGCACAGAAGCCACAGAGCGGAGGTGCCGAACTTGGAGATTGAGCGGCAGCCTGAAGAGTGACTGCATGCTTGCCGTGGGAGAATCAAAGCACACCAGAGAGATAATGAGTCCACCTAAGGGAAGCAGGAACACCAGGGCCTTTCTGCAATCCTACCAAAGGCAAATACAAGTAAATTAAGTATTTGAGAGAGAAGGAGAGATTCAATGTTTCTTAAAAACACAAAACGGAACAAATATGAGACTATCAAGTTTGCAAGTGTGTGCAGTGTACCTTTGAGGAAACACCCGGCAGGAGAGTATACCAGGTAAATTCAAGTTTCAAGTGTATTTATACAAGAAAGCCCTGGTAATGGAGAATACCAGGCAAGGCCAAGTTGCACAGTGCGCAAAGTACATCACATGAGAGAGTCTGGATAAGTATACATCAAGTATAGCCAAAGACTGGTTGATATATTAAATAGGAGAAGAAACCCGGGAGGAGAGTACACAAGGTATCCTAACAAAATTCAGACTAACAGCCAAGTTATTTTGCATACCAGTCGTGTTGTTGCTCAAAAGAAACTCAAGGAAATTATATTCTTAACAGCATAAAGCAGAGTAAAGAGCATTTCAGGGGAAGGGAACCATCCTCTGGAACTGTGCACTTTATCCTTTTGGAACCTTTGTGTTGGAGTTGTACATTTCCTTTATGAACCTTAGTACACTACTCGAGGCCAAACACATTTCCCGGTTCACCTTAGAGTTGATTTTTAGAATGCGAGGGACAGAATAGTACTTTGGACACAGGCCATTTTGCTTTGGACATCTTGACATCGGACAGACCCTTCGTCTTGCAGTATGGACGTAGCGAGAGCAAGGCATTTTCCAACCCCCTTATGTCTGAATCTCATTCCTGGCTCCTCTCGTAGTACAATCATCATAAGGTCCTAAATACATATCCAATCAACTGTCCTATTGGCTTTAAACTTCGAATCATTGTTCTGATAAATGGGAGATTACTTATCTGACTGAAGAGCAGAAAAAGAAGAGGATGAGACCTGCAAAGGAAGTGACATAGAGGATCTAGGCAAGAAAAAGGTCCTAAAAACTGCTCAACAGAGGGGACCGGTAGAGATTTGTAGTCCAGCTTCAATTGGGTTTTCCTAATATAAAGAAATAATATTTTGGATAAAAGATATGTTTTGAAATTGCTGAAGAATAGAAATCAAAAGTTGTGGCATAATGTTCGCCTCCTGTCTTGACATAGAATCCATTTTCATTTGATGTCCTATGTTCTTGCTGCTAGCATCATGCCGACACGTATTTTGTTCCATTAGGATCTTCTTCATGGCAATATCAATTGTTGAAAGAAAAATTATACCGCTCAGATATATTTTTGACTCTACATGAGTGAATAAACCAATTTAATTACTAATTGTTATGTATTGAAGAATATCTGAATTAATAGACTACCTGATATTTAGTGATGTTCTATAAGTTGGATTTAGAATTCCATCTTTGGGCTTTCTGGCCAATTTCTCCTGTGATTTTCTCTATTATCTAAAAAAATTAATAGAAAAAGCTGTATCAATATGCGTTTTTCTAATTCTTATCTTCATTTATTAGAAGTCCAAATGATTGAAAAAACAATAAATGTATATAAGTACCTTGAATATCTTAAATATTAGTACACTTAAAACTATTTTCATCTTTCTAAGGTTTTTTGAAGTGTTTGGTTTACTTTTTTCCTTGGCTTTTCAGCACTCTGTTTTAGAAAAAAGAACAAAATATATATTCCAGAGTTCATAATTAGTTAAATTAGGTTTGATCTCTGTATTTATTCGAGCAAAGTCTTCCTGTTCACTAAAATGTAATTCCTTAGCTCCTTTTTTAACCTTGCGCCTTTCGGCTCAAAGTCTGAAAACTCTTTTCCTAAGCTAGCCGTCTTTTAACTACAAGCAAGAACTCATGTTTTTCATGTCCAATTATGTCCTGACATAATTGCGTGCAATGACAGCATGAAATTTTTGTTGCCGTATTGGATCTGTTTGGGAGTTAGATGTGCCATTTTGCAGTAGTAATTTCTTTAACAGTGTATTTACCAGAGTTAATACTAAAGAGTAACAACTATGTTTCAATGATTCCTTAACATATTAGTACACAATCCTTCTATTAATGTGTATTCTCCTTTGATATATTATCATTATAGTTTGCTTTCTGTACCTGTCAGGATGTGACAGGATGTTTCCCTTGGACTAAGAGCAAAGTGGTAGATGTGTACAAACGTGGTCTGCACAATGACCCAAGCAATTACTGCAGCTTGCCAATGCTCGGCACGCCTGTTAAGATCGTCGCAAGGATCTTATTGGCAGAGTTATCCGATTGGGTGGAGCATGAACAGATATTACCTTTTCACCAACTGGAATTTAGCAAATCTTGTTCCACCACTGATAGCTTTATGCTTCTCACCACCATCTTGGAGAGTGCCTGGAGCCTCTGAAGTCAGTCAGTTTAAGTGGTCTTTATGGATTTCAGTGTGGCGTTTGACACAGTGAATCCGGCGACTCTCTGGTCTAAACTCGATGCATGGGGTATCACTCGTGGGCTACTCAACATAAGCTCACTCTACTCAGAATGACTAGGTACAGTTAAGAACCAGCGTTATTGGAAATGTAACTGCTTCCATCAGCTCAACCACAGGATCAAAACATGGTTGTATTCTTGATCTTCTACTGTTTAAGCTGTATACGGCAGACCTTTCCTAGTTTCCCCTCACTGAAGCATCCCTTTCACCCAAACTGGATAGTACAAGTTTATCCTGGATAGGGTATGCTGATGATGATTTGCTCCTTACCCTCACCCCCAAAGAGCTACAAGCCCTAATAAAGCAATGCATGTATTTTTCTAAATCTCATGATCTAAGAATTAACAGGAATAAAATGAAAAGTATTGTTTTTCAATCGGATAAGAAAAAGGTACTTAAAGGGATGGTCTAGTAAACATTTTTATTTAAAAAATAGATAGGCCACATAAAAAAATACTAGCATTCTCCGTTTTAAAACTTCCTATGTAAAATTTTGAGCTATTCAAGCTCAAAATTCGAAAAAGCAAGCACAAGGGCGCACAGCCATTTTGTGAAATGGAGGCCCTCCTGTGCTGGCTTTTGCTTTTGCGGCACTAATGAAGGAAAAGCCAGCCAGCTGTAGTAAACAAAGGCTACCGCTGGGTGGCTTTCCCTTCATTAGTGCTGTAGGCGGAGGACGGGGACCGGAGACCAGAGCAGGAAAGCTGCAGCTGAATCTCGGTAAGTGCTATTTATTTTTTTTACAAAAAATCAGCACTAGCTTTACCAAATGGTAAAGCAGATTCAGGCAGACACAACGCGGTTGTGTTGGAAAACGCTGCGGTTTTTCTTTCCAAGTTTCTCAGGCTCCTCCGAGCCGGAGGAGCCTGAGAAACTTGGAAAGAAAAACCGCAGCGTTTTCCAACACAATAACGTTGTATTTATGTTTGCGGTCGCTTCAAAAGCGACCGCAAACATAAATACACCGTTTTTAAAGCTGCGGTTTTATTTCTAAGTTTTCCGGGCTCCTCCAGCCTGGAAAACGGAGAAAAAAAAACGCAGCTAGTGCTTATTTTTTGTAAAAAAAGTAAATAGCACTTACCGAGATTCAGCTGCAGCTTTCCTGCTCTGGTCTCCGGTCCCCGTCCTCCGCCTACAGCACTAATGAAGGGAAAGCCACCCAGCGGTAGCATTTGTTTACTACAGCTGGCTGGCTTTTCCTTCATTAGTGCCGCAAAAGCCAGCACAGGAGGGCCTCCATTTCACAAAATGGCTGCGCCCCTGTGCTTGCTTTTGCGAATTTTGAGCTTGAATAGCTCAAAAGTTTACATAGGAAGTTTTAAAACGGAGAATGCTAGTATTTTTTTTTTATGTGGCCTATCTATTTTTTAAATAAAATTTTTTACTAGACCATCCCTTTAAATACTACAGGTCACTGCAGGGGTGCCCGGTGGAACAAATCGATGATAAACTGGGGTGTTCATCTTGAGAAAATTGAGCAGGAACTCGAGCAACAGCTGGGAGATATAAAAAGATTTGCTGCCCAACATGCTGCATATTCTCTAGTAGCTCTGGCCACAGTATATAAAATGAACATTGTTCATAAACTCACTTATTTATTTCATTTATAATACACCCAAACCCGTGGGTGTCCCAGCAAAGTTAGAGACATCTTTGCGTGAATGAACCTGATTACAATCAGTACTTTTGCATTAGGTACAATATAAATGGGTGCACTTACAATCCATGAGTTAACAGTTGGTGCAGTAGTAGCATTTGAGAAAAGGGTTCACTGTACATTACAGAAGATGTAGACGATGGCTAGTCAGGATGGTTAGCCCTGAGAGTAGCGTTTGGGTGCATGATTTGAGAAAGGGATAAAGGGAAGGAGTTGAGGAGACTGGAGAGTCGTATCATTAAGTCGCTCTTGAATCTTCCGGACTGCATGCCGGTAGAATATCCTCTGTGTGAACTGAACATCTGTTCTGATAATACGACTTTACTAATGCAGCAAGCAATGTACTTTTGGAAAATGGTATCTCAGTGTGACTGCTAATGGTGCACTGTACTGCTAGTAGAAACCAAAAAGCTCCTGAGCTTGAACAAACAGGTTACCTGCACTGCATTATGGAAGCTTGGTGACAAATGGGAAGCGCTATTAGGTGTTAACGTCTCTAACTTAACCCACGCTAAATACGATCTTTTAGCTTACAGAACTGGATAGAGATCTGACATTGACCAATTTAGCCTCAATCTCCAAGTAAAAACAATTTACACTGTCAAATGATGGCACTGGGTTTGTACCTTGGCAAATTCCCCAACTCATTCATTCAAACTGATTACCTGGGCCTAAAGTTTAGTCTGGTAGAAACCCTGGACAAAATGGAACCCAGATTAGTGCTGCCAAAACCCAAACACAATTGCAGGCTCTGCAAGTCGAATGAAATTGAAACCGCCTTGTGCATGTCAGGCGTTTCTGGAACCTAGACAGTCTTGCTTGCGGTTACCTTTTGCTCAGATATTATGTGGCAGCGCTTCTTGGAAGGCAATGACATACACTTGTCAAAGCAATTGTACCACCTTAAAACTGTGCTCAGTGACATTGAACTAAGCGGCCAGATAGTGACAAGAAATCTGTACCTGTAGGCATCCATTTGTCGATCTCGGAAAGTGTGATAACTTTGATCATTATGTAATCTTGTATGTACTTCGATAAGGATACCTTGGCCCTAGGGTATTAAGGTAATGTTCTGTTTTATAAAAGCCGAACATTCAGCTGTATTGTAAGTAAATACAAATTGAGCAAATCAATATATTTATAGGAGCTACCTAAGCTAATCATTCATTAAAATATACATTTTTTGATTGAACTGAAAAGCACTCCAAATTTCAAAACCTAGAATGTCCTTATCTGAATTCTTTAGTGTACTCAAATTAGATCAATTTCATGGCTCTCCTTATTCATGAATTTTATATGAATCTTAAAAGGATTTGCATCAATTCATTAATTTTAAACTAATTCAATCATTGGGGCAAATTGATTTATTTACCCATTGCATATTGTTTAATTATATTTGCATAACAAGAACATTAATCAATTTACTCACTGGAAATTATATACCCAGAGTTGGTATTCAAATTTTCAACAACATATTGGATTTTCTTTTACTTAACAATTCTGATGTGATACTACATCCATACTCATTTCATAACTTCACCCCTGCACATTATATTTGTGAGACTCCATGTGAGACTTATAACTCGTAACCAAGTTAATCAAAAAGAAATTCACTCAACCTGCCTGCCCATCAGCTCAGGGCGCACCCACTCTAGTTCATCAGAAGCTACAAGATTATCTTAAGAATACATGTTGGTCATGATCATGGTTTCATCCCTCTCTTAGACTCATACTATATATCAAGATTGCTTCTCTTTGCCTAAGAATCAATTTCCTACTACATTTTCTTTCTAGGGGTTTGACCATTTCTAGACCTATAAATGTTATTCCCTCTAATCTTTCATTTTTATGTTCATTTTCCCAATGTGCACTTAATGGTTGTCCATCGTATTGCGTATCCCTCTGAGATGCTCTTGCATATGTTCCATCTATCTAATGTGTATGAACATGCTGTATAATTTGCCACATTTAAAAAATCCTAGTGGTTTAGCCATTGTTTCTCTGGTGTGCTTGGACACAAATGACTTGGACTCCGTTTATTTTGTAACATCTCTGCTTTCCTAAAAGTTACAATTGGTGATTTATCTAAAAATGATTGTCTTAATCTTATTTCAACACATGCCAATGTCTGCTCAAGATAGATTTCAACTCTTTATTCCCAGAAAATCTAGTAATAAATCCAACAGTTAGGTTTTCTTTCCTCTCTTTACCGGAACCTTGTATTTTAAGTCTAGACTTTCTTCCAACATTTCTAGCTTTTTGTATTTTTGAATATGGGTACCCTCTCTCCAAAAAATGCTCTCCCATTTTATCCGCCATTTTTTGGAAATTCAAATTATTTCTGCAAATCCTTTTGGGTTTTAAGAACTCGCCTTTAGGTATATTATTTATCACTGATTTCTTATGGGCACTTGAGGCATGCAATTTAGTGTTGCCTTAACATTTTTTACAAAATATTCTCTTTATCAAATTATTTCCATCAGCTAAAGATTTTAAGTCCAAAAATTTAATCTTAATCATATGTCCTTGTGTAACCTATTTCAAAGGAATGTGTATTTAGTTTCTCGAACAACACATTAACTTCTTCCACTGTACCTTTAATCTGGAATAATCTGTATTTATCCTTGTGCGAGACTTATCGACCATCTTACTTTTCGGCGCAACCTGAAAACATTACTGTTTTAAAGTACTTGACCCTCTGCTGGCTTCTTTCTCCACCTCTCTCCTAGCACCATGGTACCTTCGGGTGGGCATGCGCTCTATGAATTCCAATAATATAACATACCTTTCTAGAATAGCAGGATGTCATCGACAAATCGTTGCTAGCTTATCACTTGTTTAAATTGTGTTTCCAAGAGGCATGTTATATGCTCTTTCAAAAAACGAAATAAACAAATGTGTTACTGATGGTGCTCATTTTGCTCTTTTCGCAACTCCCTGTTGTAGAAATGTTACTCCATCAAATTCAAAATAGTTTTCCGAACGGTGTCTAACGTATCTACAATCAATCGAATTCTTAATTTCGGCAAAAAGATGACATAAGATGCACAGAAATCAGCAAAAACATAGTAATGCAGTCTAAAAGAACAAGGAGGAGTCGGGGATAAAATCCATTAAAAGTACTGTTACTCATAAATAGCATAATAACAGAAAAACCATGAATATCATAAATATGCATTGTACTGTATCCTCTTGTAGTGTTTGTAGCTGCAATACATGTCCATGGTGATCAGTTACAATGTGGAGGGATAAAGTGCAGTTACCAGGCAAATTTGTCTGCAGGCCTAGACATAACAGTTTATAAGGCGGCCTGTTCGTTGCTTAATGAAAGAAATGCAAAGCAGTACTAGATGTAATTAGAAGGTTCTATGTCATTATTTCGATTTTTGTAGGTCGCCTAACCAAAAGACAGATTTATTTTGGGCGATTTTAGGTTGCCTACAAAAATCAAAATGACATATTTTTAACCCACCACCCACTCTTCCTGGATTTAGTTCAAAGCGGGTGGTTTACTCCCCCGAGCCATGCTATCTACCTCCCCTCCAACACCCCCCACTAAAACACACACTCACGAACACACACATACAGACACTTACCGGTTCTCCATCCTGGCCGCTTCCGGGTCCTGGTGTTCCTGTCAGCCCCTGTGCGCACACGTGTTCGTCGCCGGGGCTGACAGTTTGATTTAGGAAGACCGCTCTGCGGTCACAGAGCAGTCTTTCTAAATTGTGTTTTGTGTGACCTTTTTTTAAAAATGTCGCTTGGTCTAAGACCAATTAGAAATCTATCAGCAAATGCCAATGGCAAGGTGACTTAAACCTAAGATACTTTACGCCAAAGTGCCTGAAATTGATCTTTATTCTAGACTATACCCAACTTAAATATGAACCCAGAGCAAGCGTTGCTCACATCGGAGCACATAAGTAGGCAATAGCAGGTCTGAAATGCCATATGCCGCTTTGCCTGAGAATGCTAGTCAGCCAATGCTTCCTGATGTCCCCATAAATGGGGCAAAACAAATTGGAAGTGTGCCAAATCTAAGGCCCCACAGATGCATCTTTGGGTTGTTACGTACTTCCACTTATGCGTCGGAACTGCCAAAGGCGGAATGTTTAACTTTGTTCTGGTTAACAAGTTCTTGTGATGTTTATTAGTCACGAAAGTGAGGTATCCCAGCAGCCCATTCCCTGATGCAAAAGAGAGATGAGCACTGACCTGTGAGCTAACAACCAGTTCGTATTCTCTGTTGACTGCGAAGGACTGCGCAACCCTGAATTTTAAAGTCCTTTTTGGAACCCCCACCAAGGACTCATGCTCAATAAAACAAGTCCCCAGCCTGTCATACACAGTAGACTTGAACTTAACTTAAGTAAGCCTCCCACCTTATGCCAACTATTTAGTGACTAAATGTGTTACCAAGGCCTTAGTTAGTTTCTCCCCATTCTCCAACCAGACTGTGCCTGAATAAAATGGGTCTAGCACGGACTATATCCATTATGTCCATAGTTCCAATCTCCAGGTGGTTAGTATAAACCAAAGTAGACTTGTGGGATGGACAGCAGTCTTTTAAAAAATATATATATATTTTCCGCCGTCTGTAGGGTTTGCGTAACACCATATTTCAAAGCCATACTTCCCAGCCTCTATGGCATTACCACTGTAAAACGGTCAGCAGAGTGGTGCCTGATGTTAGATGGAAATGTATACCCCCAGAGGTCTTTTGGATTTCTGATGCCGATTTAACTATGTGGTCCTCCAAGGTCAAGTTGCTTAAACCAAGGTAGTCAAATTTTGTTACAGGCTCCTAGTTTATGCCCATTAATGCATATCCGCAACTGAGCCTTCCTTTTCCCGCAACTTTGTAAGACGCTTCTTATGATTGAATAGGAGCATTCTGGCTGACATATCAGCTGTATACCCATCAACCAAAAGTTGATGTGATTTTGGTGATGTTGCCATTAAAACTTCATTGTGTGCGTAGCTTAACAGTTTCCTGCCGCCACACCTCAGGGTATCTGCATTTGGAGAAACCAAATGCTTTTCTAGTGAGTTTGTGTACAGCTTGAACAGCACGGGGCCAGCATGCACACCTGTCAAACCCCCTTGCCCACAGCTCCACATCTATATTATTGCAGAATTCACCTCCAGTTCTGAATCGAACCTGCACCCTGGAATCACAATGGAGAGCCATAGTTGTTCGCAAGAGTCCCTGGCACGCCCAGTTCACCCTGCATACTCCACAGGAAGTTCCTGTCCACGTGGTCGAAGGCTGAACTCAAATACATAAAGGCCACGTGTTCGCAAATATTTATCTAGCAGCAACTTTTCCTGCATAGTCCATGCACCCCCCAAACCTATTGCATCTGTTTCTGTATCCTAACCAGACCTTTAAGTGGAGCACAGCCTTGAGCTGTACTCCACTGGGCTTTCACTCATTGTTATGGGGGAACAGACACGTCCTTCAGACTGTCAGTACCGAGAAACTTTGCGTCTTTTGACTTAGTTGCCACTTGTTGGCAACATTTTATCATTGCGCAAAATACCTTACAGTACCGTGCACTGGAGTCTGTGTTTTTTATGGCTCTATACACCCACCAAGGAATATTTGGTGATAGTACAATGTGTCTTGGAAAAGACTGGTGGCAGCAGCAGCTTTTTCTTGTATGTGTGTAACATTTTACCAAGCCATACCGTGGTGACCACATTTGGCTCTTGGCTGTGACTAGCATCTAACATGGCCATGCCACAAGGCCTTTTATCCATTTTGTCCCTTGACCTCCCCCCTGCCCTTGATTTCCTTATTTGGGCATACAGTTGCATGCAAAAACTGCTGCTTTTGCGGGTCCCTGCAAGTCATGTGTGTGGGTACCCAGGAAGTTGGCTGGGACTGTGTGGTCGCATTCCACACTACTGATGCCAGAGTGTCCAGTGTGCACGAGAACCCCAGTGGTCCCTGATTGGACACTTGCTGGTGTGCATGCATGGAGCAGACCCTCCCATTGGTGGGCTGGGTGCAGCCACTCGCCTGACTGTAGATAGGAGGAGGGGTCTTGCATTCATTCCAGCAGACCAGCAACAGGTCAAAACCGAGCTGCAGACTAAACCAAGTATCCTGAAGAGCTGAGCAGATCAAAGGACGATCCTGAGAGACACTGAAGAGGGCTAGCACCCGACTCCTGTGTTGTCCCGGTCAAGCCCTGCATTGCGCTTGATCTCAGAAGACCTGTGAAGGTGCTTCGAACCTTTGGAATGGTGTGGACAATGTCTCCTGGCAACCCTGCAAGTGAGCCTGTTTGTATGAGTCCCTGGGCCCTCCAGTAGGCTGCCCAGCAAAATCTTTGGTTGCCGTGCAGGAGCACTGCCCTTTTGGGTTTTGACCAGAGACTTGAGGGAATCAATTTCGTCCCAGCACCTTTTTCACCGTGAGATAGGAGGCTGCATGAGTTGGGTTCCCTTGTGTCACTGTGCGACATTGATGGTCGCTAAAGGTGGTTTTCCTGTATTCCTTCCTGTGCCCAAAGACCTGCTGCATCAGTGTTTTCTTTCTTCCGAATCATACAGTTCCAGTCCCAAACCGGACCTGTACCCGCACTGTGCATCTGAAAGCCAAACCAAGGGCGGGAAATCAAACCTACTACGACCCCCCCTCCCCCCCCAACCTGCCATGTGTGGACCAAAACCAAGCTGGGGGCGGTGACTAGTGAAGACACTTACCAGTGGCCCTATATTCATCCAAAAGCATTTACGCATTGAAGGTTATTTTGGCCTCCTCTTTGGCTTGGGTAGTATCTGCTTCCTAAAGTCCCCCAAAAGTCAGGAACCGCTTTGTTCACCGTAGCAGATCCTCTCAACACCTTAGCGCTGGACTTATAAAGTTAGGGATGCCATCTCTGAAGAATGATGATGCTACTAAAGTTATTCACCCTTTTTTCCTTTGCAGGTATTGGTGGAGTTACTAACTTTCTTAGACTGACTCCTGCAAATGTGTGCATATTACATAGTGTGTTACTTGTGCAGTGTTTTACTATTGCATTTCAGTGTTCATTTCTGTTGATATTCTATAATAAATAGTATATTTTCGTATACTACTGTCTAATTGTAATTCTTGGCATTTCAGTGTGTGCTTATTGGAGACCCCTGATCACCCTCATTCCTACTGATATATAGCCTGTACCGCTCTTCAAGCTACCATAAATTGTTCTGGCTATCTTCCCAGATGTGTGCCCATGTTCTTCTAAAATGGTGGCCTCTTAAACATCTGTCCACCAGGCCAGAGTTTACAAATCAATTCTAACACCATGTAAACGGGAACCCCCTGGATCTTAACATATTTGGCAAAAATTAAGTAAAGATTCAGGCCCTGATAAATCGTGCCTGTCCCTGACTTGAATGGCAGTTGCGTATCAGACAGTACATCATTCTTCTGTACCAAGTGCTCCAGTCCCTTTAGCAGGATGCCTACAAATAATTTCGATGATCTGTCCAAAAGGGTGACAGGTCAATAGGCACACAGATCTGCTACGTCTCAAATGTTTAAATATTGGTACAGTTATCCCTATATGCCAGTTTGCTGGTTTATTTAAAGTGATAATTGCATTGAAGAATTGAGCCAAAACGTGAATCGAGTTCATTTTGGCTGCGAAAAAAAATCATTAGGGAAGCCATCTATGTCTGGTGCTTTGTAAGCCCTTTGCCACAGAATCACGTGATTCACCTCATCCACCATAAAGGCGGCTAGCAGTTCCCCCCCCATCAGCAAATGTCATTCTTCTTCTAGATCTGATCTGTCAATTGTGCATTTGTACAGAGCCTGAAAGTGGTCTCTCCCCACCCTTTCAGTAATACGGGCTAGGTGGAGCTCCCTGTCATGTATGTCCGAAATGTGTGCATTCCTAAATTATAAGCCAGAAAGGTTTACTATTTTTCTTTCCAGCCGCACAGCAAAACCTACACAGCTGGCACTGGTAATCTACACCCTTCTCTTTGCTAGTTCATCTTTGCAGGCGCATCTGCTTTCTCTTATGCAATGGATATTGGCTCTTTCACCATCTAGAGCGCTTGCAGGTGAGTGCCTTGGCCTGTGACCCTCCCGGGCCAACTTCATTAAGTTTAGGCCACTGTTTGCTTCCCCTGCGGCCCGCACCGCTTGCATTCCCTGGCACCTTTCTCTCTAACCTCCCTTACCCCCCCCACCCCTCGAGCCTGATTGGTCAGTGCCCCTGGAGCTTCCTGGTGTATCAGCCTAGCAGCTCCCTGCACGCTCTTTCACCATCTAGAGCGCTTGCAGGTGAGTGCCTTGGCCTGTGACCCTCCCCGGCTAACCTGATTAAGTTTGGGCCACTGTTTGCTTCCCCTGGGCCCTGCGCCGCTGGCACACCCCGGCACCTTTCTCTCAAACCTCCCTCCCACCTCCTCTCCTGCCCCTCAAGCCTGATTGGGCAGTGCCCCTCGAGCCTGATTGGGCAGTGCCCCTCGAGCTTCCTGGTGTATCAGACCAGCAGCTCCCTAAGGCCCCGCTCTGCTCTTTTCCTGCTGTGACCAAGGTGAGTGCACTACATGGGAGTACAGCTCCATTGTAGCCCTTCTGTGCATATTTTTGCTTAATTATTGTGTCCCCAGCCCCGTAGCACCTGGTTTTCCCCATCGCTTCCCACCTGCATCCACTTCCTCAATTCAATCCTGATCCCTCCTGCCTCGCAGCTCGCCCACCTCCCCTGATTGGTTAGTGCAAAGGTCATAACCAACGTGCAAAGGTCATAACCAACACTCTAAGGGCAGCACCTGCGGCTAAGGGCCCCAAGTCAAAGGGCGGCTTCTACGGAGGCGGCTCCAGAGAGCCTCAGCAGGTGTCCGCAGGAGAAGCGAGAAGCCAGTAGCCAGCCGTCAACCAACACCAACTACTAAAGTAAGTGTGGCACGAGTGGGGACTAAAGCAATCAATTTACTCCAGAAAGCCCTGCCGCTCTTAATTAACAATAACCTACCTCTGATTTGTAAATGCTTGCATATGCCACACCCAGACAGACCTGTGAATATTAGCATGTGCCACACCTCGATGTAGTCAGGAATGTTAGTGTGCATCTAAACCCGCATTTAGATGGAAGCATGAAGTTCAGCCTTGTCAGTTGCTCGTAGGCTGTGTTGTACTCTCCCTCGTAATACTGTTTTCTAGATGGCACGCACAGCATTGAGCTTGCACCAAAAGTCCACTGAGTTGAATTTCGACCTAGAAATTGCAGCCAAGCGACATAGTTTGCAGCAAAAGTTTATTGTGTTTAATTCTGCATCGTGAGACTGTATCACTCCTAGATATTGTGGCCAAGCGTCACTGAGTCTACACTGAAAGCCTACTGTGTTGTACTCTACTACTAGAGATTGTGGTCAAGCGACATGGAGATTGCACCAAAGGTTTGTGTTGAACTCTGCATCTTAAGACTATGTCACTCCTAGAAATTGTGGTCAAGCGACCTTGAATTTGCACTAAAAGTTCTCTGTTGAATTCTGCATCCAAAGATTGTGCTCAAGCGACATGGAGTCTCCAACAAAAGTTTGTGTTGAATTCTGCATCTTAAAACGGTGTCTCTCCTAGATAGTCTGGCCAAGTGACAGAGTTTGCACCACAAGTTTATTGTGGGTAATTTCTGCATCTTAAGACTGTATCACTCGTAGATATTGTGGCCAAGCGACATTGAGATTGCACCACAGGTTTATTGTGTTGAATTCTGCATCTAGAGATTGTGGTCAAGCGACATTGAGTCTCCACCAAAAGTTTGTGTTGAATTCTGCATCTTAAGACTGTGTCACTCCTAGATGGTGTGGCCAAGCGTCACTGAGTTTTCACCAGAAATCTACTGTATAGATCCCTGCATCTAGAGATTGTGATTAAGCGACATTGAGATTACACTAGAAGTTTACTGTGTTGAACTGTGCATCTCATCTCCACCTTTACACCACACCATGACTCCCCGCCACCCATCTAAATCTAAAATGTGAGCTTCACTCGGGTGCGCCTCACGCCTCCCTCCTTCTAAACCCCCCCTCATTCCAAACAACCCCATCCCTCCCAATCCACCCTCCTCCTGCCATTCAGAACCCCCCAGTAACCTTTGCTGTGGCACCCCGCCCCTATCCAACTTCCAAGCCAGAGGTGCCTGATGGCGCTCCAAACATCCAAAAGCCTCTGTTCCCTCCATCCCTTCCTCCCACCCTCCTGTGATCATACCCCCCCTCGTGCCCGCCAATTACTCAAGAGCCCCACCTGTTTCCCATCACTGAACTGTCCACCTCCTCCCCCGTCTCCTGCCCTATCCCCCCATCAACACCTACCAACATCCCCCTGCCATATCCCTGCCCCTCTCCAAAAACTGCACGTCTCGCCCTGGCAAGAACAGTGGCCTCATCTCCATCACCCTCCAAATCTCCCACCATCTCTCACACATCGACTGCACTGACAACCCTAAAAAGTTGAAAACGAGCCTGGTCCCCTTCAATGACTATCTACTCCTCACCCCTCCTACCTCGAACCAACCCCACAATCTTTTACCACCCACCATCACCACATGCCCCCCCACCCCTACCCCCACCACCCTCAGACTGCTTCCAACCCCTCTCCCTCAACTTCTCTCCCACACACCTGACATCCCCAGCCCCTTGAGATCCACACAAGAATCTCCCCTGCCCTCTCACCAACTGCCCACCTGCACCCGCCTATCCAACTCTGTCTTCCCCCTCTCACGCCCTCCGCCCTCCTACTCTTCCCAAACGCCATCGACCTGACCGCAACATTCATCAACCAGAACCCGCTGTCACCCTACCTCCCCATCCCTGACCCACTGACATTTAATGCCCCACCCTCCCGTTACACCACCTACCAACGCCCCTAAAACCTCCAGGACAACTCCCCACTCCGAAGTCAGATCCATCCTTTTTAATGCCCGCTCTGTAGCAAAAAGACACAGCATCTTTGACCTCCTCTCCTCTGACAATCCTGACCCAGTCTTTATCACTGAACATGGTTCCCCAATGATTTTGCCCCTATTGCTTATGAGGCTCCCTACCCCCCCGCCCGACTACTCCCTCATCCTGCTCAACAGATCCTCTAGAGGAGGCGGCGTGGCAGTCCTTTTCAAATCTCACTCGTCAACTCCCAGACAGGCATTCCATCCTGTGAATCTCTTGTTAAACTTTCACTGCCTCCGACATTCTCCCACAGCTTCCTAATCATCTACAGACCTCCCGGTTATGACAGACATTTCACAACCAACCTCTGTAACTCTATAGCCACCATCCAAGTAAACCACCCCTCTCTGACTCTACTAGGAGACTTCAATAACTGGTTAGACATCCCCACCAATCCCATGACCCATTCACTGGTCGACAGCCTTGATGCGCTTAACCTCTCCCTTCTCATGAACGGCCCAACTCATTCTAAAGGACACACCCTAGATGCAATCTTCAGATCCGACAACCTGATACAGCTATGCCCCCCCCTACCACTCATCTGGTTTGATCACTTTATTGTCCCTGTCTCCATCCTCTCCCCTGCCTCCGCCCCTGAACCATCCGCCCCCCTTCGCCACAAATGCTGGTACAAACTATAGATCCTCCCTGACCTAGCCAAAGCCCTGCTTCACATACCCCCACCCCACAACTATCCCCCCTGACGAATCTCTAACCATCGACTCATGGCTCAATGATTTACTAATTCCGCTCACCCCCCACGCCTTGGACCTTTTCCCAAATGGTTTACCTCTGAGCTAAGGAATGCCAAACAACTGAATAAATCCCTGTAACGCAAATGGCGAAAAAGAACAACCAATCTCAGTAGATCCACCTTCGCCTTGCATCATCGCAACTATAAAGCATAAAAGCCAAAAAGGCCCACTGCAACAATCAAATTCTCAACTGTGGGAACCCTAGAATGGAACTCCACAGAATCATATCTGAATTCGTAAAACCCACCTGTACCTCTGCCCAATCTACCCCATCACAATCACTGTGACTCTCTTTTGCTCCACTTCTACACCACCGCTCTCGACAGAACAACCTCCCTTAACAACAAACTAGCCCTCCTCTCTCTGCCCCAAAATCTGACTACCCTACCAACCGCCCACCACTGCAACTCTGACCATACCCACTTTCGTCTCCTTCAAACCAATATCCAGAGAAAATGTTCTCGACCTTCTCTCTGCTCATAAACCCTCTGGCTCCCCCCTTGACTCCTGCCCCATCTCAGTCCTCAAAGAAATGTTCTCATCCAACTGCGCAGGAGAGTATGCAAGAACCATCCTAAATGACTCCCTCAGCTCTGGAATCTTCTAACATTAAAATGCAGTCACATATGCAAAATGAGGTGAAATCCATGTTTTGGTGGCACTGCTGAGATTCATTTTTAAATGCACACTGGCGTTTTCTTCAGCTTGTGGAGAACAGAAAAAATGCAAGCTGCAGGAAGCTAAGTGAAACAGTAACTCTGCGCCTAAAGCTTTCATTGTTCTGAAAATGAGAGCTGGTACAGAGCACATTTTGTTTTTACTATGATTGGTGGAAATTGTAGGCAGACAAGCCACGTCAATAAGGGGGATGGATAAGAGTTTTCTTAGTAACAATAAATGAGGAGAGCCGTTAGGTTATAGACGGAGGTTCCAGGGGGTAGAGCACTAACTGTGGGACATAATCAGCTGGCGCTCCCCACACAAGATTACGGAAGAGTTTTGCGCTGACACTGGGTCTGCATCTGCGAACACAACGAGGTTGTGCGGGGGACTTCAAAGAAAGGTCAACCTTGGTAAGATAAGTGCTAAGTGAGGACCAGATAAAATGCTGTATGTGTGACTAATAATTATTTTCAGAATGAGGGAACATTAAGGGTAAATAATAAAGGGTGCCTGGCTATGTCCTGATATGCCCAGGAGGGTAAGTAATCATTTAAGAAAAAGAATCAGGATGGGAGATCCACACAACAAGAATTATGGATTGATAAATTTAATCTCAAAATGTCAATTCAAAATCTGTCTGTTTATCTTTTATCCTACGAACAAGTGAATTTTTTCATGTGTTATCACCATCATTTTGAGATTAAATTTATCAATCCATAACTCTTGTTGTGTGGATCTCCCATCCTGATTCTTTTTCTTAAGTGATGTGGGAACATTAATCCAAGTTTTAAAAAAAGATCTGCTTGTTCTGTTTTGTTCTCTTGTATTGCAGATGATGCTGCAATTAACCAAGGGTAGGATTTGGTGACTTGTAAGTAAGATACAATACAAGAAGTATTTATAAAAACAAAGGGGATTTTTGTGTCATTCATGCATCTGTGAATTATTTACGTAAGTGATGTATAAAGGGGAGACTCATATCAGTGCAGTAGTGCATTTGCCAATTTACCACTGCAAGTAAAATAGCAAACAAGAGAAAGCTAGTAATAAACAGCTATAAAGTAGAGGTTTGTGTGCAGTGTGATGAATGTTTCCTGTCTTGCATGCTCATGGAAAGGTGCCTGATCTGATACATAGATTACTGGATGTACATAAGCCACTAATACCAGCCACAAACTGTAGGTGGCACTATAAATAACATCATTGGGTTCTACTAAAATGTGTAAGTCTGGGGCTCGCTACAGACAACTAGAAGGTATTCTAATTGAAAGGAAAGGTTTGTTTTATGATGGGATTATAGTATAAAAAAGAAACCATGCATACCACAGGAATAAAATACTGCAAAACAAGATACCACTAAAATTACTACCAATACAAGCTAACAAGGTATGGTCACTAAAATAGTGTGATACCACAACCAATCTAAATGTAAGACTAAATTACTGCCAGTATTTTTACGGTAAAACAATACTGCCAAATCCCGAATTTACCCCAATAAAACAAAATCTCTTACAAATAATGGTGTTTTGGCCAGGAAAGTGACTGTAGAGTGTCTACTGCGTGTGACAAATGTATTCTACACTACCATATGTGCATTAAAGGGAACCCATTTTATGAGAGCAGTGTGACACTGGAAGTGAATCTCCGAATGTCTCAAATGGAGGCCACATTCCCAGAGTTGGTACAATATCTGGAAGCAAAGTTATATGCACATGGGACATCGTCATCAAATAACGCCACAGAGTGGCATGACCGTATCTATGGGGAAGTGCAGAAAGAACCATGGGACAATATTTTTGCAAAAGGTAGCATAATTCAGGTCTCTTCTGAGATTGTTAAATGCTGCTGATAAACATGCAGAAAAAGATTGCCTGATAAGGTTATGTGCCAAGGCATGGTTCATTTTGAATAGGTCTCTGCAAATGCAAGAAAATAATGCCAAGTTGATAGCAGATTAAACGTTGAACTAGATGGAGCTAGTGAACAAGAGGAAAAGTTAAGAGCAGAACTGGACATATGTCAAAAGGACATGCAGTCAAAGTGTAAAGATCTTGACACTCCATTGTCCCAAAGAAAGAAACAGTTTGAGGATAGTGAGCAAGAATTAAAGGATTGGTAGATCATATTAGACCAGATAAAGTCGAGTTTATTTTGGAAATGCACATTTTACAAAAGGAACATTTTGAGAAAGAAAGTGATCTTCAAAATGCTGAACAAGAGATAGTTAAAATGTTTCAAGAAAGAGACAAATGAGACAAAGAGTTCAATGAATGCCAAATGCAAAATGTGATTAATAAGATGGGTGATTAAAACAATTACTTGCGTAAGGAGGCAGCTCGGCTTCTTAAAAAATGCAAGGGTTTGGAACAGCAAATATGCACTTCCAGGACAAAGGACAGGGCACCAAATTCAATGGAATTGAGGTGAATTCTATTTCTACATGGAGAGATAGTGCCCCAGTGGCTGTGCCGGTGTCTGAACTTGGTTGTAGCGCCCTTATGGGATTTGACACACCTATTGTGGGCCGCCACCAACCCCATACGCCTGAAACAAGGGTTGATTCACATAGTAGTGCAATCCCAAGCATAGGAACAAGTAGCCCTATCAAAATAATGAAATCAAACCATTCAAAAAAGGAGGGGAGTGCTGTATAGAGGACCACTTGGAAGCGGTGCACGATATATTTAAAGCCCTTCAGATACCTAAGGAACAATACAGACAATACTTTCACTTAACTCTGGACGCTCCTACATCCAGTATCACATGATTAAATGAACAGCGGAACATGACATGGGCAGAGTTTGAAAAAGAGATCAGATGTCATTTTTCTCCATTCCAATCATTACAGGAGGCAAAGAAAGTTGCATACACGATTATGGCTGGGCCAAATATGTCCCCTCGCCAGTTTCTGCAAGATTTAAAAGAGCTTTTTCTCGCTTTGATGTATATTTTGATCCCAATTCGAATTAATTTAAAACTGCCTATTTCTATGGGTTGCAGAAAGACATTATATCACATTATAAGGAACAATACAGACAATACTTTCACTTAACTCTGGACGCTCCCACATCCAGTATCACATGATTAAATGAACAGCGGAACATGACATGGGCAGAGTTTGAAAAAGAGATCAGATGTCATTTTTCTCCATTCCAATCATTACAGGAGGCAAAGAAAGTTGCATACACGATTATGGCTGGGCCAAATATGTCCCCTCGCCAGTTTCTGCAAGATTTAAAAGAGCTTTTTCTCGCTTTGATGTATATTTTGATCCCAATTCCAATGAATTAAAAACTGCCTATTTCTATGGGTTGCAGAAAGACATTATATCACAGTTAGTCCGTGAATTTTATTGTGACAAGTCTCTGGGGTGGATTGTGCACCAAAGTACAAAGCTATATGAAGTGCTATACTGTCAAGGTAGAGAGAGTGATAACATGAAAGATACTAGACCAAAATCTAAAGAATCCTCAGCAACATTAATGGAGATCAGGTCAGCTAAAATGTCACTTGAGTCTGCTCAAAGTCCAGGCAAAAATAATGTGACACCCGAACAGAGGGGTAATCAACAGAGGTTGCCGCTCTCTGCACCAATGTTTCATTTCAGTCACATGATCCCAGTAATAGGGAGAGCTACATTAGCCCTAGGTACTTAGGAGACAGGCCCCGGGCAGGATATCGGCCTGATATGTCAGGGATGAACAATAATCAATGACAAAGCCAGGATCAAAGAAGTAATGGTCCCTACCTGACATTTGGGACACAGTGCAGATTTGACCCCAACACCATGATATATGGTAATCAGGACAGACCCCGGTATGTGGATCGATTTACTGAAAATGGGAATCAGCACAGTGGACAATACTCACAAAATGAGATGGGACACGAGGCAGAGTATGAATTATGCCCCACGTCAATACAATCAATCCCCACCACCGGGGGACTACAACCAAAGGAAAGGTACACCCTGCTCCCCGCCCCACAGGAATCAAGAGTTCAGAAACAACCCCAATAGAAATCACTCTCCTGAGAGATATCAGAATAGATTCAACGAGGGGGAAAACAACCAATATCGACATAGGCCGCAGAGAGAAGATTCTAGAGAGATGGAAAGATTCCAGTGTCTCGAGGCCCAAGTTGAAATGTTGTCTGAACAAATAGGAAAACTCTTTACGGTTCGAAAACAGTCATCAAAGGAGGGGGCAGAAGGCCATAGTAGTGACTGGGTGGCTTACGATAATAAGTGACTAAATCCTCATGATACCTGCAATGATAAAAAACAAATCTCCCTGATATGGTTTTGCATGATGACTCTGAGCTGTTTAATGATTTAAAAACAAACATACCTGCAAATAAACTTGAGGTAGAAATTGCAAATACATCTAATAAAGAGGTTTGGTTTAACCTGGAGTTAAATCAAACGTAAATTTGCACAAATGAAAAAGGAAAACGAGAAAAACATGAAATTCCAAAAGAACAAAGAGACAGATTTAAGAAAGACAACTCCTGCACGGGTAAAATAATTGATGAGGGAGTAGATGTGAATGTTAGAACGCTCTCCCTAGACAATCAAGACGCTAATAAAATACAGGGAGGAAGAATAAGTACTCAAAAGGAGGGTACAGATCAGTCACCTAAAGAGTTCTTTGATCCACAGATTTCTGAGGAAGTTAAAGACTGGTACCATGCCAAATACCCACAAATGCCCAGAATTAGAAAATGACAAATCATCAGGTGATGCTTATACACGTATTCAGTTGGAGAATTGTAGTGTGAACTCTGATGATCCCCGGATGGAAGGGCGAACAGTGGCCACACTCTAAAGGACCTCTGAATATGGGGAAATGAGTAAGGTTTCTCAAACGGAAATGGACAGAAAGGAGGGGAAAAATATCCTTTCATTTACCAATGTGCTTAGCTAAAAGTGAGAAAGGTCTGAGAAAAGTGAATCCTGAAATCAGTAAGAATTCACACTTTTTGTGTGTTAGAGGAAGTTGAAGACAAATATTGTGCTCCCATTACTAAGAGAAATGCAATACATTTGCAATGATTGACACAGGCGCACAGGCCATAATTATGTCCAAAGAATTGGTAAAAAGTATCAATGAAGGGAGATCTCCACAGAATCAGATCACTATGAGGCAGAGTGAAGGCCCAGTACATAACTTTAACGGTGAAGAGGTGCCTATCGTGGGTGTTACCGAGGTTGACATGAAAATAGGAAAACGCAGAATTAAACAGGAAGTGTTGATCACATCTATTTTTGAAATTCCATTTTTGATGGGGACAGATTGCTCGAAAAGATTGTCTCCTCTCATAGATGGGGTAAATGGGGTACTGTGGTCTTTAACCAAAAAAACATTAAGACCTAAGAAAATAAAGTCCCAAAACAGCAGCATAAATGAATGCCATACTGTTGCCAAATCAAATGATGCAGTGGAGGTGTACCTACAGAATAGCTGTGTGCCTAGTGTCACTGTCCTCTTGATGTGTCAGGACAAAATGCAAAGTAAACAAGAAAAACAATCTGTGCAGATTTATTTGGATCCTAGGAAGAAATGGCAAACTGAAATAGATGAACACACATTGCGCTTCTATTTAAAAGAGAAGAAATGCAAACAGAACACTAAAGCAGACATGGAAAAACACATCACCACCCTTGCTGAAATACACATGGAAGATGAGCAGCCATGGATTCACATTGGTATAAATAATCATTCTAAAATGATAAATGCCACTTTGGCGCTTGAACAGGAAAGGAGTTTTATTAATGAGAAACTGCTGCAGAGAATGATGGAAAGGGAGGAGATCCCAAAATTTGAATTAAAAACCAATATATCTCTGGTTTGGACAATCCAGATTTTGAAACACATTACAGGTGAAGGATATTACTATTCCTGCATTCACCAAGCAGGTTGCTATGACACTAAAGTGCAAGAATGGACAGCAAATGAAAGATTCTGATGCATTTGTGTGTTTGAATGAATCCATGAAACAGCAAGGCCTGGATTATGAATATGGGGAAGGGTCCATCAAAATTATGGTGAATAATAAAGGATGTCAGGATATTCTTTTAGAAGAGAATTCTTTATTAGGAATGGCCATACAAAAATCACATTATACTGCAGATCTCAATAACATGGTGGAGTAGCTGCAGAGTAGCAGTCTCTGCTACCTTCTAGGTGTTTCCTGGCTCCTGTGTGGCTACGAAGTCTTTCTACAGTGTTTTGGCTGCGAGAGCGGGACTTTGCTCAAAACCCCTCTCATTCTGCGGAGCGGACGCGGAGTAGCTGCAGAGTAGCAGTCTCTGCAGTCTATGGCAGCAAGGGTGGCAAAAGGAAAAGACAGCAAAACCTCTGTGCTCGTTTCTCAGCACTTCGACGCAAAGCACCTGGCGGTGAAGGGTCGCTGCCTAAGGAGCTTCACAAAAGGTATGGACCCCCTGGCGTCACACTCTTCTCCCCTGAGTCGGGAGGCGGGGCCAACCGCGGTGAGGCAGGTGCCCCGTGCTACAATTGAACACGAACAGGTTCCACTGGCGAAGAACCCGGACACCCCTCATGGAACCTATGAAATTCATCAGCCTCTTCCGACGCAGCTACCTCTTCCCGCCCACAGCCCCGTGCCATACGAGGTGGGGTCAGTGTCGCCCCTCGGAGGAGAGGAAACGCCGCCCGCACAAGGTAAGGAGGCACTGGCGGGAGGTTTTTCAATCCCCGACAAGATCAGGAAACACTGACCCAGGACCGACAAAATTGACAGTGGTGCCCATCCTGCACCACCCCAGTCCTCGGCTGCCGGAGGGAATGTCGGAGGCCGAGGAGAGGCTGGATACAGCTGATAAGAGGGCACCAACGGAGTCTGCCACCCTGGCTACCATCCTGAGCGACCAGTTGCCGGACAGCAACGTCAAATCCCAACATGTCTCTACAAACTCCATCCAGCAAAAGAAAAAGGGGGTTCCAGCAAGAACAAAACGATGCGCCCACCTGAGACAAAAATCTGGCCTCAAAGCGCAGTCGACTCTGCGCATCAGACTGCCAAACCAGTCTCTAAAACCTCAGAATTTGTCCCCAAAGGGGGACGCGTCGGTGTCAGCAGCCAGTAACAAGTTCTCTGCAAACGTTCTAAAAAAGAAACCAACTGTTAGCGAAGAACTCTCAGATGCCGAGATTTTGAAAGTAGTTTTAGACCAAACATCTCTCATAAAGAACTCGGCAGGGGCGCCCACTGTGGGTCCAGCCACCTCAATAGACTTCACACGAGATTTATTTACCGGCACTGTGCCGGAAGCAAGAGTCGATGGCATTTTGGTTCACCGCTACCTGGTGGCCAGCTCTCATCAAAACAGCACGCTCCTCTCACACAGGACATGGAGGAGGATCGTATATTGCAGACCCCGAGGCGCCAGGTAACACACAGGAAGGCCTCTCTAAATCCTGGATCACGAATGGGGAGACCGCTCGTACCCCCCCCCCCCCACCCTCGCGGCTATGCCGCTCACCCCCGACCCAGCCTCAAGCCAGCCGGGCCCTGGGCAAACCAAGGAGGGTGCTTCAGACACACCAAACCCCCAGGAGCGACACCCCTCGGATTCGGCCCCGTCTGCGATGGGGCTCCTCACGGAAAAATGTGGCTCCCCCGACACCATTCAGGGCCCCGCTACCCAAGGAGCGACCGCGGGGACCCAGCAGGGAGGCAATGAGGACCCCCCCTAACCCAGGCCACCGTATCCCCAGAGACCAGGAGTCCCGCCTCATTGCCCCCCGATAGCTCTGTAATTCGAGGGGCACCGGTGCGGGACCAGAGCCTTGCCCCTGTAAATCGCTCATTTAAAAAGACAGGAGAAGGACACTCTAGTCGTGTTCAATCCCCCCCTAGATGGAGGGCGGAGAAAGTTGCCCCCTCCCCCACACCAGACCTTGCGCAAACGCAGAAATGGGTGCATGCCACCCGGGCCAAACGGCAACCCGGCACACTGAAAATTCCAACACAGAAAACAAGACTAAGCACGGCCTAAGATCCAGCCCTAAGCGTGTCTTTCGGAAATTGTCTCCCCGCACCAAATCAGAGCGTACCTTCAAGATTGAACAACTACCGGACAACAAAAAATACGTGGTTCTCAACCGCGGCTTTGTGCTCCAGCTCTTTAAATGTGTGCCGTCGCTCAAACGAGTGGAAACTAAAGACATTATCCTGGTAGAACCCTTCCACAAGGGTAAAAACGCGAACGCATACCTACACGTACGCACCAACTGGGTAAAAACCAGGATCTCCGAGGCGGGCGAAAATTTGCTGAAATTGGAGTTTGACTTGTTCGAACTAGATGAGAGCGTGCCGGCCACTTCACCACGACCAAGCGCAGAGTTAGTCAGGTCCCAAAAACCCCGTCACTCCACGAACTCAAGTAGCAAGCCAAAAGTGACCTGGGAGACCTTCAACTAGACAGACTTCAATCAGCAAGTTAACAACAAAGAACCAAACACTTCAGGTGGCCCGACACGGGGCGCAACTACGAAATCTTACTCGGCGACCGCTACACACCAACTCACGCAGGATAAGCCAAGATCAGAAAGTGTATACAAAGACCCACTGGGAATAGGAAGATTCCCGGTCGGTCCAACGGCCAAGATCCAACGTACTGTCACCCAATGTCCCAAACCGCAGGACCCCGAACTTCTACAAATAACCAAACAAGCGCCACTTGTGCAACTATGGGCCTCGATACCAAAGGCCCTCTCGCTTAAAAAGAACAAATAGCAATGCGCCGAGCGCCCCTCGGCACCGCTTTCCATAAAGACAATCACCGGGAAAGAAGAGATAGCGCTGGGGTCGTGGAACACTCGGGGGTTTTCTTCACCTGACCAAGAAAGGGGATTTGAATCTGGGATGTTTCGACATTGTCTGCCTTCAAGAGTCTTGGATGACAGAACGCCCCACCATGGACAGATACGACATAGCGTGCGCTCCAGCTGCAAAAGGGATCTTTGGTCATCCGTCTTCCGGCCTTATAACAGCAATCCGCTGCGGCTTACACCTAAAAAAAAAAAAAAAACTGAAATCCTCCACTCATCTGCTTGCTACGGAGGTAAGCTGGGATCTGCCCTCAGAAGAAAAGGGTTCTTCTACGCAGTTGCTCTTATTTATTATCAACGTCTACTGGAACCCCACAGTCACAAGCGACACCTCTTTCATAGCCTTGATCGGGCAATCCATCGACAAAGCCCGTGTGAACTGCCCTGAGGCTCTCTTGATACTCTGCAGTGACCTAAATGCTACCTGGCCCCCGCAAGACGCAAGCTGCGCTCTCCGCTCCTCTGTATCCCTGAGAAAAAGTCGGGGATCAAAGTGGCTGTTTTTGATGTCCTCTAGAGACTTACCATGCGCTGGGGACCTGTTTTCAAGTGAAAATCGACCTCCAACTTGGGAGAGAGGAAACTCACACGGGGACATTTATCACATTTTCATAAGCAGACACCTGGCAGCTTTAACAAATTCATTCGAAGTTCTAAAGTCCAGGGCCAGCGACCACAATCTGCTGTTCCTGAAGTGGAAGACCCGCGCAACGAACAAACTACACATGCTTGCACAAGTGGAGACCAACAACCAAAAAAAACTCCTTAAACTATCGGTAACCTCCCTCATGAAGATTACGAACTACTATCAAAAAGAAGGAACCGAGCACTGTTCAAAGCACGATACATTACTACCAGACTACCAACCTCTCCTGGTACCTTATGTATCATCAATCAACAAGACTAGACGTCCTAACAAACCTTTCACTCATGAGTACAGCAAAGAACTGGTGGAGAAAAGGCGCTTAGTGAGGAAAATGAAACGACAACAGCGCGAACATCCTTCGCTAGAAAATGAAGCCAACTTCAACAAGGCTCAGCAAACCTACAAATCCTGGAATAGGCAACACCGACTATACTTACACCAACAGGACGCGGAAGCCATGCTGAAATTGATCTCCGGCCACCACCCGCGAGAATTCTGGTCTCTGTTAAGATCAACATCCGCCCCTACGGAAGATTTACAAACAAACCCAATAAGCGAAGAAGGCTGGACAAACTTTTACAAATCCCTCTTCCAGCCACCGCTGGTGCAAAATACCACAGATTCCAGTACTCAACTGGATCCCTGGGTTGACCTGTCCGATGAAGAGGAGATTATTAAAGCTCTTCATAAGCTCAAACCATTGAGAGCGCCTGGACCGGATGGAATTACTAACTTTGACCTCAAACAAAACCCAATGGAGTGGTCTACGTTGATCAGCGCAATCTTCAAACGCTGCAAAAATTTAAGACAAATTCCCTCCTCATGGACTACCTCAATCGTGGTGCCTATATTCGAAAAGGGGCGCAAAGAAGAACCAAAGAATTACCGCCCCATTGCACTGCTGGACACCATCGGCAAAGTCTTTGGAGCATTACTATTACAACACTTCCAGAGATGGGCACTCCAGGCTCCGTGCATGGACCCGTTTCAAACTGTGTTTACCAAAAACAACGGCACGGTGACAAATATCCTGTACCTGAGCGCACTAAAGAGCAAAGTCCTGGTAGGAGGGCCACGTGTCTTTTTGGCGTTTATCGACCTGGCCCAAGCCTTTGATCAGGTGAACAGAACAATCATGTGGGACAAACTGAGACACTGGAATTGTCCCACTGAAATCGCTCAACCCATCCGAGCGTTGCACCAAGAAACCAAGCTCAGAGTGAGGCTGAATCAAGCGGGCCTATTATCGGCAGAAGTTCCAGTGGGAAGAGGTGTGAAGCAGGGCTGTCCATTAGCCCCGGCCCTCTTTATCGCTTACCTTGGTGACTTCAAAGATTCTGAACCATCCATCCGTTCTTTTCCTCCGTCCATGGGGGAGCAGAAAACAACAAGGCTATTGTACGCAGATGATTTGATCTTAATGGACCTGACCCCCATAGGCCTCCAGCGCCAGTTAGACAACCTGGCTGTATACATGCGAGCTAACGACCTCATCATCAATGTATCGAAGACCAAGATATTGGTCCTGGAAAAAGCCAAACGCCCAAAAGAAAAACTGTCCTGGTATCTGGAGGGGACCTAGAAAAAGTCAACAAGTTCAAATACTTAGGAGTCACTCTCGATTGCTCAAGCATCAACACATCTTTGCCGTGTTCCATAATGGACAAAACAAAAAAACTGGCGGCACAAGCACGTGCACTGGACAAGAAATTCTGACGTTTTTCTTTGCTGCCGACGGTCCGATTCTATCGTTCAAAGGTGGTTCCGTCTCTTACCTACGCAACAGAAGCTCTCCCGCTGATGCCAGTGCCCCTGTGGCTGAAACTGGAGGGTTATTTTTGGCGTACGGTTCTAGGTCTGCCCAACCTCCATGTTATTAATAAGAAGAGAGTTAGGCCTTCTCTCTTTGGGCGGGACGACAGAGATTAAGAGTATGATGCTGTACAGGAGAACACTGCTTCCGAACCGACCGCCTCTACTCGCTATAATACGCTCAAACTGTGGGCGCACGCTGCAGCACGCTAAAATCCTGGGAAGAAGCATGTAAACGGAAACTACTGGAAATCAATGCTTCGGAGGCCGAGCTCCTCAGACACCCGAAAAAAATGAAGAGGAAAATGGGTGAGCTCGACTGGATTAAAACCCTGGACAACGCAGCAAAGGCGAAATCTGTCAGACATCTTCCACCTTATCAAAACAAACTAAACATCGTTCCAAACTACCTGAGCAAGTTCCCCAGCAAATCTGCCAGAAATTTGTTCTTGAGAGCGCGCCTAAACCTTCTGGAAACCAACGAGATCCTAAAACTCAGAGGGCTAAGCAACTCAGATAAATGCTGTTTCTGCAAAAACGAAAGAGGTTGAAACCTTACGTCACCTGCTACTAAACTGTCCAGAAACAAAGACAATAGGTGAGAAATTCTTGCTACCACACCTTTCGGGATCGTACACAAAGGAGGAGGAACTCTGGTGGGGTCGCTTAATGAGCGGAGAAAGGAACACCTGGACAATCGCCACCACACAGACTTTCAAACACATCTTGTCTCTGATCTTCTCTTCACTTCCTCCACCTTCTCTTCTTCTTTCTTCTTTTATTCCTCCTTTTCCCCTTCTTTTTTCTTCAGCATTTTTCTTCTTCAACATTGTTTTGTAAAAATCATTAAATTGATTAAATCAAATAAACAAAATGGTGATTGGAAATATCCCTGAGAGATATGTAGATGCACAGGGTGTGTTGCCAGAATATCTGGATTCTCAACTCAAAGGGATCTTTAAAATTCAATCTGTGTACCCTTATGATTCCAATGAGACAGTGTGCCGTCACCAAGAGAATTGTATGGTGTTTGACTTAAATGAAACAGAAAATCAGCACATTGAAGTGGAAGCTGATATGTCAAAATATTTAAAAGTGGCAGCTTTGCAAAGAGATACAGCCACAAAGTTAGAAGAGAGCACAAAGGTTCCTCCACTGGAGGATTTCCCAGAATTCTCAAAAATGGTAGAGGAGCAGATTATGTTAGCAGATGCATGTGATAGTGAAGAGGATAAGAATGAGTGAGGAAAATATGTATGGAATTTAAAGAAGTATTTGCCAAAGATGCATATGATTGTGGCCTACCCAATTTACATGTTGCCACATTACCAGAGGGGTATGGCAGAAATCCAGTATTCGTGCGCCAATACCGATTGCCATTGGCTTGCTTAGAGTCATTGGCAGAGATAATTAAGAACTTGGAATCTAGGGGAATTGTCAGACCCATTCATAGTGCCTCCAACACTCCTATTTTGGGTGTGTTAAAGCCAAATGGTTAATGGTGCCTGTGTGCAGACCTGAGGGAGTTAAATAAGAATGCCAGTGTCTAGATGGCCACTGCCATTAATTGATCAAGGCCTTGCTCAGGTGCATGGGTCAAAGGTATTTACCACATTAGATCTTACATCTGGATATTGGTGTGTGCCAATGGCAGAGGACATTCAGAATTTATTTTCATTTGATAAAACGCAATATGCATGGGCTAGAACACCATTCCGGTATGTCAATAGTGGCAGCGAATTTGGCATATTTTTGAGAAAGCCGATTCCAGATTCAGCGGAAAGAGGAACTATTGTTCATATGGATGATGTCCTGATAAAAAATGAAAACTTGAAAAGCCATTTTGATGAAATTAGACATGTACTTGACCAATTGCAAAAGCCGGTGCCAAAGTATCTTCACAGAAATCCCAATGGTGGAAGAAAAAGGTGAATTTCCTAGGCCATGAGGTAACTGAACATGGGTTAAATCCACAAAAGAAAAAGGTGGAGGCCATACAGAAATTGAAAAACCCTAGAAAAGTGAAAGGTTTAAAAAGCTTATTAGGAATGATGCGATGTAACAGGAAATGTATTGAAAATTATGCTGAAATTACTCAACTATTGACTAAACTATTGAAGCTGAATATGCCCTGAAAGTGAGAAAAGGAGCAATCTGAGGGAGTTGCTAAATTGAAGGAATCTCACATAAAGGCACCATGCTTAGCATATCCCATATAAAACAGAGATTTCTTTATAGGAATAGGTTTCACTGAACATTGTATGTCAGCAGTGTTATCTCAAAAACATGATTTGAACCACAACACTATTGCTTATGCAAGTAAGGCATTTTCCCAGGTTGCGATTAAAGTCAGTGAATGTGAAAAGGCTCTTCTGAGCATTGTGTGGGCGTTGCAACATTTTTGCCCCATTGTTCAAGGGGAAAAGGTAATCATTGGGACCAGTCATCAACCATTGCAGTTTTTACAGAGTAAAAGGATTAGATCAGGCAATCTAGCACAATCCAGAATTACTTCATGGACATTGGCATTGCAAGGCTTTCCTGTAGACGTGAGGTATGGCCAGAATAAAAAGAGCCCAGTTGCTCAAGGATTAGCAGATTTACATGACTGTGCAGCTGAATGTGTATCAGATGAAGTAGAGATGGAATCTAGTTTTCAGGAGTTTGAACAATCAACACACAAAGCTTTTGATGAAAAGACATGTAAGAATTTACCAACTGTATATGTTGACGGATGTGCCTTTCACATTGAGAATGACAGCAATAAACAGTTGGTATCAGGGATAGGAAATGTCTGGTTCAAAATCGAGGACATTCCTAGTATAGGGATGAGAATTGGGGCTAGGAGTAGCCAGGTAGCAGAGTTGGCAGCCATTTATAAAGCAATTACTACTGCAGTTGATAATAAATTCAGTGAAATTGTGCTGGTGACTGATTCTGATTATGCACGAAATAGCTTTGTAGAATATTTGCCTGCCTGGAAAGCAAGACGCATGCTTACATTTAATAAAAAGCCTCTCATGCATGGGATAATGATACAGGCTCTAGAGAAATTAATGTCAGAAAATGATTTAACAGTATACTGGAGGAAAATTTGTGGACAATTGAAAACTCCAGGAGAAGATAAGGAGGGAAATTATAAAGCAGATCACTTTGCCAAGATTGGGGCTGTTATGGGAGAGTTGTTACCCATTGAACACTTAATTGGTGAAATACAAATAGATACAGTTACACGTTCTAAGGCTCCAAAAGAGGTAGAACAGCCAGTAGTGCAATGGAGTTATGATACACCAGATCAAGATCTGATTAAGGCGCAAAAAGATGATCCATATTGGGGATCCATTATAATCATTTGATGGACCCCGAACAAAATCCATTAACTGAAAATGATTGTACAGGAAAAGAAGAGTTGAGGGTGTTACTAAAGAATTGAAAACGGATTAGGCTACAGGATGGACTTATGATCAGGGAATCCATTACAGGACAGATACAGTGGGTGGTACCCCTTTCATTCAGAGGGCTAATGTTACACCATGAACATGATTCAATAACTGCAGTACACGGAGGTTCACAAAAGACTTCAGAGATACTGAAAGATTATGCTTACTGGCCACATATGTCCCAAGATGTGGAATTATATACTAGGGGGTGCCTGGTATGTGCCCAATTTAAACCTGCTTCACCAATGCATAGAGCTCCACTGATGAAGAGGCTTGACCCTTCCATGGTCCGATTTGCAAATTGACTATGTAGGGCCTGTAAAAAGGTCGAGTAGGGGAAACAGTTATCTTTTAACCGAGGTTTGTTTGATGTCGAAATGGGTAGAGTGTATCCCTGCACCAGATTGTAGTGCGCAAACAGCAGCTACATTACTGGTAAATAATATTTTCAAGATTTGGATTACCACAAAGAATAGAGTCAGACAGAGGAAATCATTTCACAAGCACCTTAATGAGTAAGGTGTGGCAGATATTGGGGGTGAAAAGGAAACTGCATATTGTGTACCGGCCTGCCTCTTCTGGAAATATTGCACGTTGCAACAGGTCTGTTGTGGAGATATTAAAGAAGTTTCTAGCGGAGGCAGGTTCCAGTTGGGATTTACGATTACCTCTGGTATTGATGGCAATCAGATTGACTCCTGCCAAAGCGACAGGTATCAGTCCTCATGAGGTGTTAACAGGAAGGAAGATGGTACTGCCACAACATTTATTATACAGGACACATGAGCAGACACTTGTGAGTGCATCTACAGTTCACGAATATGTGGAAGTACTGAGGAAGCATTTACAACATGAATTTGCATTTGTGCAGCGAAATTTGGAAAGAGCTGCTGACAGTGCAAAGTCATATTATGATAAAAAGACGTCTGTGAAAGAGTATAATGTCGGGGATCAGGTATATAAATTTCATTTTGGAAAAGGTAAACATAAAAATTCAAAATTTCTTGCGGCCTGGCAAGGGCCATTTCGAATGGTGGATAAGGTGTCCCCAGTAGTTTACAAAATATTAAAGACAGAGGGTGAAATGGTAACAGAACAATTTGTTCATGTTAATCAAATTAAACCCTGTCACCCTTAACATGAAATCTGGAGACTTGAGAAAGTAGGGACAGCTTAGGTGCCCTGAATATATGGAGAGAAAGACACAGTTGCTGTCTTCATAGTCCCACGACATAATGTTTACAATGTTTATTGTAGAGATAAATGCAGATAAAAAATAGCACATTTGAGAAAGGTGCAGTGATATAAATTGATAGGTGCTGGATCAGGTTGACTTGCTATAGTACAATGCTGAAATATTTTACATGAAAATAGTTTTGATGTATAATGATGGCATATGTATGTTGTTGTTTTCTCTTTAACATGTGCTTGGTTGCAGGTATTCAAATTATATTTTGAGCCACAATTTTATTTTTGGCGAAGTGGTAGGAAGGGTAAAATTGGTATTGTGCTATATACTTAATCTGCCTCTTTTCTATTTAATTTAGACAATTAACTATTATTGGTTGGGGTCGGAGGTTGCAGGACCGGAGGACATGAGGGATCATGGAGTCATGGAGTGCACGGGATGAAGCTCAAGTAAAGCCTCCGGACCGAAGTATGGAGGTGAAGACAAAGCGACAGGGATGCCTAAAGAGATGATTTCTATGGAAAAGCACCCAAGAGCACCAGGATGAGAGTTTCACCGAATGAACCAGATGATGAGAAATTGTCGATCAGGACATCTAAGAGGTGCAGTCGTAAATATGGTAAACGTCATTAAAGGAACAGTAGTGAATTGAACTTAATTCTACAGCGTTCCTGATGAAGCATAGTATTATTCTATGGGACTGAGAATAAGTGTGGTGGAGAATCACATGTTTGCTATTTTAATTATTTGTTTTAGTTATATTAGTCATTTGTTTATTTTATTTTATTATTTTTGTTATAATATATGAAATGTTGATGATATATATATAAAGACTATGAGTAAAAGAACATTCAAATCTACGCGGACACTTCGGTTGGAAAGAAAGACGTGTGGATATTTCATTATACATGTACATGCACATGTGTATGAGGACTCATGGACCCATTTGGGGTATGTTACTTTTATTATCATTAAGCAGTGGTTTATTAAGAAATATTTCAATGTTAATTTTACTGAGCTGCTATATATAATGGAAAAAGAAAGAACAACAATGTGGGTTTCCTCCAATTGTGGATTTGGTTAGCCAGAATTGTCTGAAAAAAGGAGGGTATGTAAGGACATGTATAGCATTTTGCCAGTATGTAATATAGCATTTTATTTTGCCAGTATAATATATAGTATTATTAGTAGTATGCAAAGTTCAGGATTTACAACACAGCCAGGCCCAATTTGAAACTGCAGATATTCAGAGCACGCATAGAAAAAATTAGTGTGCTGCCAGATTTAAATAATGAAGTGCACCATGTTTTTTTTTTGGATGCTTCATGTATGGAGACTACATTATAATACGTAACCGACTAATATTATTAACATTACTAAAATACTAATTCTAACTTCTCTAACATTAAAATGCAGTCTCATATGCAAAATGAGGTAAAATCCATGTTTTGGTGGCACTGCTGAGATTCATTTTTAAATGCACACTGGCGTTTTCTTCAGCAATGCAAGCTGCAGGAAGCAAAGTGAAACAGTAACTCTGAGTTTAAAGCTTACATTGTTCTGAAAATGAGGCTGGTACAGAGCACATTTTTTTTACTATGATTGATGGAAATTGTAGGCAGACAAGCCACGTCAATAAGGGGATGGATACAAGTTTTCTTAGTAACAAGAAATGAGGAGAGCAGTTAGTTCATGCTGGGCTGAGGAGATAGACGGAGGTTCCAGGGGGTAGAGCGCTAGCTGTGGGACATAATCAGCTGGCGCTCCCCACACAAGATTACGGAAGAGTTTTGCGCTGACACTTGGTCTGCATCTGCGAACACAACGAGGTTGTGCGCGGGACTTCAAAGAAAGGCCGACCTTGGTAAAAATAAAGTGCTAAGTGAGGACCAGATAAAATGCTGTATGTGTGACTAAGATGTATTGCAGTGTAGGGAAGTTAGCAAATCATTGCATGTTTATTTTTCATTCTTTTCAGAATGTGGGAACATTAATCCATGTTTAAAAAAATATCTGCTTGTTCTGTTTTGTTCTCTTGTATTGCAGATGCTGCTGCAATTAACCCATGGTACGATTTGGTGACTTGTAAATAAGATACAATACAAGAAGTATTTATAAAAACAAAGTGGATTTTTGTGTCATTCATGCATCTGTGAATTATTTACATAAGTGATGTTTAAAGGGGAGACTCATATCAGTGCAGTAGTGCATTTTCCAATTTACCACTGCAAGTAAAATAGTAAACAAGAGAAAGCTAATAATAAACAGCTATAAAGTAGAGGTTTGTGTGTGGTGTGATGAATGTTTCCTTCCTTGCATGCTGATGGGAAGGTGTCTGATCTGATACATAGATTACTGGATGTACATAAGCCAGTAATACCAGCCACAAACTGTAGGTAGCGATATGAATAAAATCATTGAGTTCTACTAAAGTGTATAAGTCTGGGCCTCTCTACAGACAACTGGAAGGTATTCTAATAGAAAGGAAAGGTTTGTTTTATGATGGGGTTATAGTATAAAAAAATAAACCATGCATACCACTATACCACAGGAATAAAATACTGCAAAACAAGATACCACTAAAATTACCACCAATACAAGCTAACAAGGTATGGTCACTAAAATAGTGTGATACCAAACCCAATCTAAATGTAAGACTAATTTACTGCCAATATTTTTACGGTAAGAAAATACTGCCAAATCCCGAATTTACCCCAATAAAACAAAATCTCTTACACACTCAATCCTTCTTGACCGCCTCCACTCCCCAGGAATCCATGGAACCGCCCTCAAATGGATCGCCTCCTTCCTCCACAATATGAAACAAATAACCCTCCTCTCCGCCTTTGCCGCTCACCCAGTTAATGCTGGAATAACGCAAGGCTCATGTCTATCAGCCCTCCTATTCAACCTCTATATGTCCACACTCCGTGGAATCACCCGCCCACACAATATCCTAGGCTACAACTATGCCGATGATATACAAATCATCCTGAAACTCCTCAACTCAGACCCCAACTCTCAGCCCGACCTCGCAGCCTGCCTCCTTGATATTGACTGTTGGATGACTACAAACCACCTCCTCCTAAACCCCACTAAAACTGAAATCATGGTGTGCGGCAACACCGATCTTCTCCTCCCTCCACTACCATGGCCCACATCCATGGGCCAACCACCAACCCCGCCCGCCACAGTAAAAAACATTGCCGACCTAACCCTCTCTCGTCAAATCAACAACTTATCTAAGTCTTAACATTACCATCTCAAAATTCGTATGCACGTTTTTCCCCTACCTCTCCTTCCCAAACAGACTAGCCTCTGTTATGTCTATTGTAATATCAAGACTGGACTATGCTATCCCCTTTACCTTGGAGTGCCAGCAAACCACCTTAATAAACTGCAAAGAGCGCAAAACGCTGCTGCCAAAATGCTACTAGCGCTGGGTCCAAGAGACCACACCTCTCCAGCTCTCAGAACCCTGGCTCCCAGTTGGACGAAGAGCCACTTTCAAGACCCTGTGCATCATGCACCGTACAGTGCACAAGACAAGCCCTCTATACCTGCAAGACAAGCTAAAACATTAACTCCCACCCCGGACCCCAAGATCAAGCTCAGCCCTCCTTTTAGTGATCCCAACCACCAATTCCGTCAGGGTCGGAGGATCCTCCTTCTCAGCCTTGGCCCCTACTCTGTGGAACTCGCTTCCACCTCGCATACGACGCACCCAAGATGATTTGACATTCTGCAAATTGCTAAAAACATGGCGTTTCCCAGAACACCAATGACCACCCTAAAGATATGTCTGAATCCAACAACAAGCCAATGATGAAACAAACAATGAGACTGTCTACCTGGTGTTCAAAGACATTGGATCCTTCCCACAGGATAGGATGGAATAGATGGAGTGGATAGAGTGGATGGAATTGGATGGACTAGTTGGACTTGGATGGAGTGGATGGAACTGGATGAGTGGATGGAGCGGATGGAATGGATAGAACTGGCTGAGTGAATGGAATTGGATGGAATTGGATAGAGTGTATGGAGTGGAACGAATGAAAAGATAGAGAAGATGGAGTGGATGGAATTGGTTGGAATTGGATAGAGTGGATGAGGTCGGTGGAGCGGATGGAGTTTGGAGCAGTTGCAGCGGATGGAATGAATGGAGTCAATGTAGTGGATAACATGGATGGAATATGACGGCGCAAAAGGAATTGGATGGAGTGGCTGGAACGGATAGAGTGGACGAAGCGGATAGAGTAGACGGAACGGATGAAACTGATGTAGTGGATAGAACGCACGGAGTCGATGGCGTGGATCGGATTGGATGACATGGATGGAACTGGATAGAACCGTATGGAGCCAGATGGAACTGATGGAGTGGACTGAACTGGATGACATGGATGGAGCGGAAGGAATGGATAGAGTGGATGGAATTGACGGAACACATGGAATATCTGGCGCTGATGGAATAGATGGAGTTTATGGAGTGGGTGGAACAGATGAACCGGAATAGATAGAATGGATGATTTGGATAGAATGGATGATTTGGATAGGGTGGATGGAATAGTTAATGGATGGATGGAATGGACAGAATGGATGATACAGATGGAATAGATAGAGTGCACAAAACAAAGAGTGGACGGAGGGGGCGGAATGAATGAGGCAGAATGAAATGAGTGGAATTCGATGGAATTTGCCCCACACGTTGTATCACTGTGCATCCTGACCCCATCTTCCCCTTGCCGTTGCTACATATCTGTATCCCCCTATTTATGCTATATATCTGTATCCCCCCTAAATATCCGTATCCCTCGTTGTCTCTAAGTATTTGTCTGTCGCTATGTTCCCACCATCCTGTTCACGTCCCTGGTCTCGGGCGCTGCAAAGATAACCATCACATCACCATGCTTACTCTCTACTATACACCATCACTCAACTAGAACACAGCTATACCCCTGATTAATTCGGCCTAGCTGTCCACCTACGAACACGACCTCATCACCCTAATAAAACGCAGCTAGCCGAGCACATTCCGGCTTATTTGCTCACATACCTGTCCTTCAGGCCTAACGCAGCCAGAGCCCAGTCTGGATGTCTACCCACCAGACTGCACACATCTAACTGACTTCTCCAGCACCACACATAAAGGCTAGAACGCAGCTACCAACCGTCAATTACACCAGCTGCACACCTATCTGGTGCACCCACGGACCCTAAAACACTAGCTCACTCTACTGACCAGAACTACGGTTCCCAAGGGCGTTCAACCTACCAGAGCTTTGAGGTCATACCAATGATATATAGAGCGCTATATAAATGCCAAATAACATAACATAACATATATCAGGAGGCTGACATTTAAAGGCCCGGTCAGAGCTTTCCTCTTTTCCTTGTATACTTAGGAGAGTCAGGACCGCCTGACCCTTTTAGGGCACTGGATTTCAGAGTGTGGTGACCTAAAAATCCTCCTGCAGTTAGAAATTATGTGGGAGAAAGCAGCTATACCTTGTGGGTCGGTGCGATGTTCCAGGCAGGTCCGTATCTCCTCTCTACAGATGCCAAATAATGCCTCTTGCAAGGAGCTCTCCTTTTCCGATGTCCACCTGACTACCTTAAATTCTTTCATCGGTACGTTGCTAGGAAAATCGGTGCTATTTTCTAATAGCCCGCCACATTTCGGACCCCAAGTGAGGACTGGAGAATTGTGGTCACTTTCAATCCTGTCTACTTATAGCGGCCTTCCATTGTATGGGTATCAGTATGTAATCAATTATGCTTTGAAAGCGTCAATTTATGAACGTGACCTTTCCTTATGAAGCAGTCAGCCCTTCCGTTTGCTGCTCTAAAGCCTTTCTAATACAATAGCTCCTACAGAATTGGTGCACTGTTGGAGGTCACTGGGTCCTTCAGCTTAGGTTTGGGTAGGTACAAAGACCATTTATCTTCACAATCTTGGAGCAAATCACCCCTGTGTCTAGTCTTAACTTGAAATCCCCCCCAACAATTAGGGGGCAATGAGTCCTTCTATTGGAATTTCAATCCATGGTATCTAAGCAAGGTACATAAACTGTGCGACACATTGCCTCTTATGTTGTCATAGAGGTTCACCGGGCTTACCTCCATACCACCTATATCCGATACACCTAAGATGGTGGATAAGTAGATTGCAAGCCTGCCAGAAAGCCTACCTTTGGCGTTCGGCTTAACAGCGGGGGCTGAATAAAGGGTGTACCTTTTGCTAATGAATCTAGTTAATTGCCCATGTTTTTTTTAAACATAAGAATCTGGTGCTTAATAATAAAATTCCACAAGTCGGGATTGCTGGTTCTAGCTTTTAAAAGTGCAGTGTTACAAACCATCACTTTTACAATAACCGATTCATTTCTCAGCACGTGCTATTTTGACAGCACTAATATCACCCTCCAGCGTTCCAGCAATAGTTGAAACTAAGTGGCACTTACCTAACTGCGAGCGGAGTCAATGATGATGTTTCTGTGGATAGACCTGCCAGTCGCTCTACCTCTGCTAATGTTTCCAAGGGGGCATATCTGTTTTTATGCAGAAAATGTGTGACACCTTTTGGTGTCACAGTACCAGTTGTGTTCCAACCCACAGGTAATGTGGTTGCAGTTGTGCTCGTTTCCTTTTACCAAACCATTGACTGTTTGTAAAAGGCAGCCAATGGGAAAAAAAGCTATGTCGCTCTTCCTTGGCGTTTGTGAATGCCCTTCCAGAGCAGATTATGGACAAATACAGACTTTCTAAAAGTTGGTGACACAGTCCCCCGGGATGGTTTCCCTCCTATTTATATCAACACACTTTGACCTTTTGGCCATAAGAAGTTTCGTCCTCCTTTGCACAGTGACTCCGCAGATTTAATAAAATGGGCTGCTTTATTCAAAAGTGAAAAGCTATTCTCTGAGTAGGTGTCAGAGTTTCAGTACATTGGTGAGCACCACCACCAGTGGAGCCGCTTGGCGGGGGAGAGAAGGGGTAGATTGAGAAAGAAATTAAGTTGTTTAACAGCAGAATGGTTGCTTGCCAATCCACCCCACATCTCAAACTGGGTCCTCCGGTAACATTAAATTCCCCCCTATATTTGCAAAAAAAAAACCCTAGCGCCCTTCACTTTCCCTTCTGGGTCCGTAAGATCTGTTGTAATGGACTCTTGTAAACTCAGGACTGGCACACCAATAGTTAAATCACCTAACCTGTCCCAAATTCATAAAGGTTCCCTGGCTTTGTCCGCCTTGTTGGCACATCCAAGCATGTGCCCAAGATTCAGCAGCCAGTAATACTTGGGTGATCGCCCATTTGTGCAACTGCAGTGGGCTTGGTTACTCAGGACCCCTTCAGCTCATCAACCTTATTTTCAATTCTCTTTAGTGTCATTAATATTCATCATTTGTCTTTGCAATATGGTGAGCTGTTTCTCATAAGTATATTCAGGGTAAGCCTCTTTTATGGACAGTCTTCGTTTGACTGCACGGGCCGAAATCGTACATTTTATTTGCTGGTACCTCGGTCATATATTTATCCCTGATTCCCTCGGGGTATTTCTCCCTGTGCCCAGAGAAGGATCCTTGCTGTAAAGACCCTGTGCAGTAATAGTAAGGAACCACTGGGCGCAGGTGTGAGGTGTCCCTCTGGCAATAAATTTCTCAGTTTGCGTAATATGGGCCTCCATCAAACAAACTGCCTTTTTGAAAACATTTCTAGTGTGCCATTTCCCTTCCCTGTATTGCCCGAGGTAGCCTTCTGAGCCAAACCTCCCTTTGTAGCTTTGAATTGTTTGTTCACAAATCAATTGGAACTAAAAAGACACAAAAATATCCCATTAACCACCATGGACTTCAAGATCCATAATGCCTTTGGTACTGTGACAAGGAGAAGGGACCAAAGAGATAATGAAGATCAAATGTGCTAGTAAATGGAATGGGCAATCTAGTTGTTGAAGATCAAGGCACCTGAGCAGGACATTTAAATTTGAGAATGAGCCATAGCGAGGATAAGGGGTGCAGAAGTTGTCGGGAGTGAAACTGAAGCGGTTAGAGCTGAGGTAGAAGTGTGAGTGCTGACAGAAACCGACGTGGGAAGAGAAGGCATGTGGTTTTGCAGGCAGACTACGAGCAGCAGGAAGCAGTGTCATGGACGGCAGTGGGGAGAGAAGCCCAGCTGTGTGGGAGACATGCTCCCGATGCAAGTCATTCAGGTGTGCTGGAGGACGCGGAGACCCGACAGAGGAGGTGGAGCTCCAGAGAGCTGTCAATGGTATCGCTGTACCACAGAGTGCTCGCCACAGCAGCTAGGAGTGACACGCAGACACCAAAAGAAGCTGGTGAGTTGGCCTAAGGGAAAAGGTGACCCACAGGCACTCCGAACCTAACAGCTATTGACAGCAGACCATAGGCAACCTGGGCGAGCCTAGACAAAAGCCCAGGAATCAAAGCAGCCAACCAATCCAAAATATCAAGCTTCACCTCATACATACTCACAGCTTCCTTAGGCATGCAAGGTCTTTTAGGACTGGAAGACCTAGAAGACTCTGGGAGAGAACCATTTTCAAGAGGCAATTTCTTCATTTCAAGAGCATGATGCATTTCCATTTCTCTGAGTTTGATTTCTTGATGTTTACTTTCAGTTTGCATTTGGAGTCTTTTGAACTCTAACTGAAGTATAATGTTTTCAAGAGAGGCAACTTCTAGGCTCAGTACTGGACCTGGTAGGGTCCCTGTGGCTAAAGGTTGAGGCCTAAAAGCTTGTTGAGGTGCAGAGGGGCTCACATCCTGAGACTCCTCTAATTCTTCATCCTCACCAATATTTTTCACATTTGCTCAAGGAGTAGGTGTAACAGACCCCCTTCTCAGACTTGGAAAATCCAACAATCTTTCAATCTATTCATTTTTCTTTCCTTTAACGGGGAGATTCCTGACCTTACACATCTTTCAGTTGATCTACTGTTAGAATGATCAGGGCTTCCTGTGTGAAGTTATCCATATCAGGCATGACAAAATTGCTTTTCTAGTGGTGCTTAGCCTTGTGAAAGTTACTATTTGAACAAAAGAAAAGCAGAACTCTCAATGTAACAACTCTAAAATGTATCCTCACCGCCTGCCACCAGTGTTAGGCAAAGTTTGTATGCAGTACCCTTTGGGACCACTACATACAACTAGGACTACAGGTGTAAGCAAAACCAACCTTTGGTATAAGTCTGTACTACACAGTTTTTGGTAGCGGAGCTGAGCAGCCAGGCTTATCTCAAGAGGGAATGTGAGCTGTAAGGATGTTACACAGAGGTCTACAATCACAAGTATTAAAATAGACTCTTATACTCAAGGTTTCTTGGTAAAACAATTTATTTCAAAGTCAGTTATAACACTTTCACTAGAAGGAGGCAATTTATATCACACAACAATACACTTCAGTGCTTCACACTATCAGTTTCTGAGACATTTAAACTACTAGCAAAAAGGCATAGGTTAATAAAAAGAAGCTTAAAGTTATTCTTAAACAGTGCACATAGTTTGAGTTCACCAGAGGAGTCAAGTCAATGCAATAGGTTAGGCCAAGGTCAATGGGCTAATGACTTGTATATGATAGGCAGTTCTGGTAGTTAAAGGATTTGCCAAAGTTTTTAGAAGTAGTTTGTAAAAGAAAGATTCATATGTTGGGTCACAAGCTGACTAGGCCTGCAAGTTGCCCAAGTTTCAAGTACTTTCGCAGTGAGAGGCAAGTTCTCTCCGTCGGGTTTTCACAGTACCTTACAATGAAGAAAAAGATGCAGCTGAAGACGTCTGTTCCTGCAGATCTCGCTGTTCTTGAGCCTCAGTCGTGGGGACAAGAGGGAGGACATCAGGGGACTCCTGCACTGTACTGGGACTGGTCAAAAAGTTGGCAATGGCAAATCTTCAATTCCTGTAGCTGTAGACAAGAACACAAACTGGTGTCCCTCTCCCTGGTTATTCGGTTTCCAGCCCTCTGAGGAAAAACACAACCAGCTCTGAGAATGGTATCCAGGTGGCTTAAGGTCAGAGTTGATTGGTCCCACCAACTCAAAGGGAGAAGTCCTTGAAGGGCTTCTCTGTCGAGATGAACTTGGTGATTCGGACCTGCATCAGGGCTTCACCGGGCAAACCAACAGTCCAGGAGTTGCTGCAGCCGTCCTCTTCAAGCTCATCTTCGGTTCTTTCGTTCCAGTTGTCGATGCTGCCTTCCAAGCCAAGAGACTCGCCTTTTATCCAGTTTCCTCGTATTAATTCCAGCCTAGCTGCCACTCACCCAGCAGGGTGGCTGTCCTTGCCGGACAGTCAGCCAGCCAATCATGCCAGAGTGCATTTGGGTCACCTAGGAGACTAAGCACAGGGAGTTTCGGGCACTTTACTCTCTTCCTGCCCACCACAGACACTCAGAGCCAAAGGCGGTCTTCAGTCCTGAAGCCCGCCAAAGGCGTAGGAACAAAGGTACCAAACCTGGTTTGGCACACAGAGACTAACTCTAGAAGGACCTTTCCACAAAGCAATGGTGAAAAAAGAAGACAGGGACCTGTTTAAACAAAGGGGGCTCAGACGCTGTTTTGAAAAACATGGCTTGCACGATTTAACGCTACCGGTGTTCGCTGTCGGGAAAAATCATGACAGTTCCTTGTAAAACCACTGCCACCAGCCAGGAAAGGGCCAGCCAGGAAAGGGTAGCCTTTGACTGCTACATGAGTATCTAGGCACAGGGGATACTAAGTAACCCCTCCAGCACTCTATTGTAAGACAGGGTGTGCTGGCTCTAGGAATTTAAAAAGACTAGTTAAGTCGATTTCCCTTTACTTACTCTGGGAAACAGTAGTTTATCTCAGAGAAGGTATTTAAACCTTGGGAAAGCATGAAAAGGTTTCCCTGTACCACTGCACTGAGGGTGCTGTGTGACACAAATGAAAAGATGATGCCTATGGAGTTGTCTAAAACTCCATAACCAAAGAAACTAAACACAGAAAACAAACAGAATTAAAAAGTTCAAAGTCCCAAAGTTTAGCAAAAGTGCTGGAGGACTCTAAGGTGGGAGGAATTGGCACATTTATGAGAATTCTCCCTAACACTAACCATCACTGTACCAGTTATTGACTTAATTGTATATCATTTGATTAGATCCTAAATATGCATTAGTATCAACTTCTCTATAACAGGCTTCCTGAAACAAGTATGCTAACCCTGATTGCACGTAATCTCTTCTGTTCATTACTACTGTGTTACCTCATTATCTGTCTTTTAAACAATCATTTGTGGATTTCTGTGGATATTCCACATGCTGTTTTTCTTTGCTGGTTAGGTTACCTTGTCAATATTTTATTTGAGATCAGTTTTTTTTATCTTCCCACTGTCTAAAGTCTTTACGGACTAATTAAAAAATTGTGTATCATGTTACCTTCAAGTAACTGTGGCGTGAATCTAGATTTTGCTTCTAAAGCACTATCTGTTGATTTGAAATAATCTATATCTAAATTCCTGAGAATTTAAGTTTTCTCAATCTTCAAGAGAAATTAAAATGTGTACGTTTGATTTCTTTTACTGATAAATCTGACTTTTTCTTCTATTATGCCTTCTTTAAGAATATGTCCTTTAAGAAAATGTTTAAGTTTTAGTGTTGGAGTGACTTGTGGGGGTGAGTTGAGAACACACTTTCCCAATAGCATTTCTATCCTGGGAGAAGCAGCCCTAGTGTGATGTCATAGAATGTTGCTCACTGGGTTGCTTGTTGTGGGATAATAAAGGTTCTAACTTTGTCAGTTGGGGAGAGAGCTGGAGGAGAAGGGTCTCTCCATGTTGGGGGTTTTCTCATACTGTTATATACTAAAATAAACCTTAAGAACCTCTTACCTGGCTGCTCCTGCATCTTTATAACAATGGCGACGAGGATGGGATGCAGTGCCTTAAGTGGTTGAGCGAGAGAAGACCCCCAGCAGCCAGTCGTCCTGATCAGCCCGCCCCAAAGGCCGCCCAGTATCCCTGGAGAGGAGGCCGCCGAGATTTTCCCCACAGCCTCGGGTGGAAAAGGAGCGGGCGCCTCATTCCAGGCAGCCGGAGCTGCGGTTCGCCCTGGGCTGCTCCGCATCATCTGTGCGTTGAGCGGGCCCTGACGCCGATGACGGGAAGATCACCGAAGTACGTCCGTCGGCGTGAAGAGTGAAGCAGAGACCGGCAGCGACACTGCGCCTGACCCCGTAGAGGAGAGAAAGCGGCCGGCCCAGCTGACAGGAGCCGTGAGTTGCCGCGGGCTGCTCCGCATTGCCAATGCGTTGAGCGGCCCGTCATTCAGACCCGGTGGGGCTGCTCCGCGCCACTTGCGTGTTGAGCGGCTCCCGTAGGGAAGATTGGGACGCCGTCAGGTACGTTGTTTGTGACCACGGGAGGTCACGAAGCTGTGAAGCGGGAGCGAGCGGGCTGCGACGAGAGCAGAGGCGCAACGAAGGTTGTTGCTCCGCCCACTCCTGCGCCGAGCAAGCGCCCACTCTCGCATATTTAGGGGGGCATTAAGCGCCCACCTGGCACCAGTATCTCATCCAAGTAAGCGCTGCCTGTGTAGTGCGAGATCCTACGCGGGACGCATCCCACAGTTGATCGATTTGAGGAAGGAGGAACTCTTTAACATAAGTACCGTAGTTCGTGTTAAGGAAGGGCAAGCTACCTCTGTAGGCGTCGAGTCTCTACCGTAACTTGTGTTATAGGGGGTACATGAAAATCGATTCAGTTTTTGTGTATAACTAGAACTGAGTTGTTTGAGAGAGCAGCAGCTGGATTGTAACAGTATAAAGATACAGGCGAGAAGAGAAGAGTATTGTGAGTGCAAAGGTGGTCCCACATCTAGGTTGATAAATAAGGATCCCCTTAGAAGAAGAGAAACACCACGCTTAACTGGAAGGGTGGTTTAAGACATGGCTGCATTGCCCGGCATATCTGGACCACCCACGTTTATGCCTACACCAGGGGCGGCAAAAATTGACTGGCCCCAATGGCGCAAGGGATTCATGCATTATATGAAGGCGGCAGGTGGGACAGCATATTCCAGCGAAAGGAAGTTAGCCTTGTTGCTACATTTCTTAGGTTACGAAGGCCAAAGAATTTTTGAGACTCTCCCTCAGTTAGCAAGTGATGGAAGCGGAGATGAGATGAACGATTTCGAGGCGGCTCTGATGAGACTGGACAAACATTTCACCCCAAAAAGGAGCACGATCTTGGAACGTTACAACTTCCGCATGCGCGTACAAGCCCATGGGGAGTCCGTTGAAGACTATGTGACTGCCCTCCGTCATTTGGCTCTGACATGCAAGTTTCAGGGGAGCTTTGACGAGCACATACGTGATCAATTCATGACACATTGTAGGTCAAATAAGATACGCGAGGAACTGTGGTTGAAGGACGAGCCAAACTTGGAAGAAGTACTGGACCTGGCGAAACGAGTAGAACATTCCCTGGCGTGCGTCGCCAAGTTATCAAAGACCGAGGGTGGAGATCCTAAAGAAGCAAAGTCGGAAGTATTGAAGGTTAATGAAGGGAAGAATAAGAAGAAGGGAAGGAACAAACAAAGGGAGAGGAATATTGTGGAAGAAAGAAGAAGTCAAGAGTTGACGCAGAGAGAAGAAAAAAGGGATGAGAGATTGTGCTATAGATGTGCCAGTGCAACACATTTTGCATCCTCTGTAGTGTGTCCAGGGCGGAAGGCGATATGCAATAAGTGCAAGAGGAGAGGACATTTTGCGACGTGTTGCAAGAACTATCAGTTTGGGCAAATGAATCAGAGAAAGGTTCTATACGTGAATGAAGAGGAGGAGGGGAGGTCATCGGAAGACGACACCGTGATGGCATTGCAAAATGTTATTGTGAACACGATCAATGTTGTTGGTGGGGATAATGTACTTGATGAGTGTGAGCGTCCGTATACTGTTTTGACCGTAAATGGGTGTAAGGTGTCGATGATGGCTGACTCGGGATCAAAGATCACTTTGATTTCAAAGTCTGCATTTGAGGGTGAGATGAAAGGAGCACTGTCGACGTTGTCGACACCGGACATTTCTCCAGGGGGGTACAACGAAGACAAAATTGAGCTGCTAGGGTATGTCTGGAGCAAATTTGAATTTAAAGGGCGAAGTTGTGAAGGGAAGGTGTATGTGACTAAGAAAGGTCAATCCTTGTTAGGGTGGAGAGAGCAGAAGAATTTGGGAATCAGATTGGATCCCAACCATCCTGATCAAGTATTGCAAGTGTCAGAGGCGTGTTCGTCGTATGGGAAGTATGTGAGAGAGCATAAAAGGGTATTTGATGAGACGTTAGGGAGAGTGAAGGGGTTTCAGCACCAGATATTGTTGAAAAGAGGCAGTGTCCCTACAGTAGCGAAACTCAGGCCCGTCCCTTTTGCTTTGAGGGACAAGGTGAAAAAAGAATTGGAGAAACTTCTTAAGTCAGGTGTGATTGAGAGAGCTGGGGGTGTTGAGTGGGTTTCCCCGGTCGTCATTGTGAAGAAAAGTTCAGGAGATCTGAGGCTGTGCGTTGATATGCGCGAGCTGAATAAGTGTGTGTTGGTGGATAGACATCCACTACCAAACATGGGAGAATTGTTAACAATGGTGGGAGGAGGGAAGTACTTTTCCAAACTGGATATGACATCAGCATATCATCAGGTGGAGTTGGAGGAGGGATGTAGAAAGGTTACGGCGTTTGTGACGCACGAAGGAGTGTTTCAGTTTAGGAGGATGCCCTTCGGGTTAGCTTCCGCTTCATCAGTGTTCCAGAAAATCATGGATCGCTTGTTGAAGGGGATTAGGGGTGTGTTCTGTTTTCAGGACGATGTGTTGGTCAGTGGAGTGACATTGGAGGAACATGATAAGAATTTGTGTAAGGTGTTGAAAATATTCGAGGAAAGAGGAATCACTCTTAGGGAAGAAAAGTGCAAATTTGCAGTGACTAAAGTGGATTATTTGGGACATGAGGTGTCAGGAAATGGTATCAGACCCAAGGAAGAGATGGTGAATGCTATAAAGAGAATAGAAAGACCCGTCGATAAGAGTGAACTACGCTCCTTTTTGGGAATGACGGAGTTCTATCAGAAATTTGTGATGAATTACGCTGATAAAATACATGAGATGAGGAAGATTTTGAGGAAGGGTGCTGAATTTGAGTGGAATAGTCAGTGTGAGGCGGAATTTAATAACATAAAAGAGGAGATAAATTTGGCCCAACCATTAGGTTGTTTTGACACAAGAAAGTCATCCGTTATCACAGTGGATGCCAGTGGATGTGGTCTTGGTGCCGTGTTGTCTCAGAGACGAGAGGACGGGTCCGAGGAGATAATAGCTCACGCCTCAAGGGGCCTCAGGGGAGCGGAAGTGAGATATTCTGTTCTCGAGAAGGAGGCATTAGCATGTTTCTGGGCGGTGGAGAGATTCAAAAACTTTGTGTGGGGTGTTGAGTTCGTAATTCGTACGGATCATAAACCACTAAAGGCCATTTTTGAGAACAAGGGCCTTGATAAGGTTTCTCGCAGGGTGGCAGGATGGGTCACCAGAATGCAAACGCATTGTTTCAAGATGGAGGTTATTCCTGGAAAGGAAAATATATTGGCCGACAATCTATCAAGGATGAGAGTAATAGATAATGATATTACGGAAGATGAAGATTTGGAATTAGTGTTTGTAAATACAGATGGTATTGTGACTAAGCAGGAGTGGTTGGAAGGGATGAGGAGCGATGAGAATATGAATAAAATAATTCCGTATGTTGTTTCTGCTGCATGGCCCAACAAAGCGGACATGGCGGAGGGCGCGAAACCTTATTGGGAAGTGAAGAATGAATTATCGGTCATTGGTGGGATATTGTTCAGATGGGGAAGAGCTGTGGTTCCGGTTGGACTGAGGAAAAGAGTGATAGAGCTGGCACATGGTGGTCACATAGGAATTTCTAAAACCAAAGGGGTGTTGAGGGAAGATTATTGGTGGCCGGGTTTTGACAGGGAAATAGAAAATTGTTTAGAAAACTGTCAGTTTTGTGTCAAGAGTGGGAAGGGATCAGTGGCTAAGAAGCAACCATTTGTGGATGTGGGCCTTCCGTCCAGGATATGGTGTGATCTTGCCATGGATATCCTGGGTCCTGTGGAATTGGGATATGGACGTGGAAAGTTCATAGTCCTGGTGGTGGATCTGTTTTCAAGGTGGGTGAATTATAAAGTTGTGAGAGATGTCACTGGAGAAACCATGATAATGACTTTGCAGGAGATATTTTCCAATGAAGGTTTGCCGGAAAGTTTATTGACAGACAATGGTCCCCAATTTGTAGGGAGGAATTTTACAAGCTACTTGAAGAAATGTGGAGTGCATCACAAAAGGGCTTCATTATATCATCCCGAATCTAACGGCGTAGTTGAAAGGATGAACAGGTGTGTGATGGAGAGTGTTCGCATGGGGGAGGAATGTGGTTTGGATAAATTGGCTGTGATACAGAATAGAATCTGGGCCCTAAGGATGGCGCCTCATTCCACGACAGGATTGTGCCCATTTGAGCTTATGAGGGGCAGGAAGCCATATTCCTTGGCGTGTCCGCCGTGGCTGGGTAGAAGTAGAGAAACCGATTTGGTTGTTGATGAGGTAAGGAAGTCATTGATGAAACAAAAATCTGAGTGGGTGGCGCGTGAGAACCTGAAGAGAGGCAAGAAAGAATTGCGCGTAGAATGTGGAGATTGGGTTAGGATCAAGAAAGGAATTGTGAAGAGAAAAGGGGATTCCTTGTATTCGGATCCAATCAGAGTTGTGGCGGTCATGAAGGGAGCCGTACGTGTGACCGGAGGGCAGGTATGGAATAAAAGTAGGATTGCTGTGGTTAAGAGAGGGTATGTGTGATATGTGCCGAAAACTAGAAAATAAAATGAATAGGTTAATGAGGTCGTCGTTATGAGACCTTGTCATTATATTATATAAGCGAATTAAAAAAAAAAGGGGGAGATGTGTTGGAGTGACTTGTGGGGGTGAGTTGAGAACACACTTTCCCAATAGCATTTCTATCCTGGGAGAAGCAGCCCTAGTGTGATGTCATAGAATGTTGCTCACTGGGTTGCTTGTTGTGGGATAATAAAGGTTCTAACTTTGTCAGTTGGGGAGAGAGCTGGAGGAGAAGGGTCTCTCCATGTTGGGGGTTTTCTCATACTGTTATATACTAAAATAAACCTTAAGAACCTCTTACCTGGCTGCTCCTGCATCTTTATAACATTTAGCTTGCGTGTAAATTGTAACAAATCTATGTAAATCTCAGATGTGTTAATGCGTAAAGCTTAAACCCGTCTCCAACACTCTTTTTGTTCCATTTTTGTGAATTTAATATCACTGAGATTTATAATGATTGGATTTTCTTCTATTATTTTGTCAGTCCTGTTCCTGGCTTTTGTTGTCATCCCACTTGTGATCGGTCTTTCTTTTGATTCTACTTTTCTTGCCTCCTCTGTTTTCTTAGCATCTGAGAATTCCTACGTCTCCACTACATTTTCTTTGAATGTCACATGTTTGATAGTTCTTAATCTGTTCCCTTTCTTGTAATGAGGAATTTGTTCTAAAAAAAACTTGTTTTACTTGATGGGTGGGTTGCTGTTGAGGCTCTCGTACGTTCAGTATCACTTCCACTTTAAATCTTTTTTTTGTATTCACAGACTTATTAAAGACAGAAAAGGCAAACAACAGTTGAAGACAATTTCACACATTACATAACGGTAGCGGCCATGTAGTTATGCTTATGTTGCTAAACACATAGCAAGAGCACTTTTTGGGTGGCTTATAACTTCGCCCCCCCTGGATGAATCCTCAACAAACTTAGCAAAAAAAGTATATGGACTACTCTGATTTTTTTTTGTGCAAAGTTTGGTGAGTTTTGGTCCAGGGGGGGCAACGTTATAGTGGGGTCCCAAAATATCTTTTTTCCCATAGACTGAATGGAGAAAAAGTTTTGCTCACGCCTACAGCCCAAACCGCTGGACGGATTTTCACCAAATTTCCGGCTGGAGTGGCGGCTTGGTCCCGAAAGCATGCTTTTGTACATTTGGTGAAAATCTGCCCAGTAGTCTTTTTTTAAAATGACCAAAAAGTGGGTCTAAAGAAAATCTGTGATATCTATATCCGCTCTGCAGACACACTAACCTGTTCGCTCTGCGTCATGTCTGGCGACACATGACCTGTTCGCTAATTGGTTGGGGTGCAGCGTGAGGTGCATCACATTGTTTCGATGCGCCTGCCATATTGGATACGCGGACATCCCCGGACAGTGCAGCGTGGAAGTGAGTATAAATCCAATTGTGGGGAGTATGTTGGTGTGTAGGAGTGCTTGCAGAGGGTGGCAGAGTAAGAGATCGATCAAATTATGTATTTGTTTAGGTGGGAGAAGGCCGTGATGTGTTTGCGGTGTCCGCGGTCACCGCAGTTGCCCGCGGACATACTAAACACTGGGCACACTATTGGCTATTTTTCTTTACTATGATGTTGGTTTTGGGTCGTTAGTAGAGCATTGGGTGAAGACGGTATGTATTGAAGAGTTTGTGCGATGGTTGTAAATATTATTTTAGAATGTTAATTGAAGTGGATAGGTTTTGAGGTGGATGTGTTATGTTTTTGGGTTGTGGTCATTCGGTAGGTGTTTGTTTCGATGGGTGTATTATGCTGCAGTGGTTGTGGCCAGGGCTTAGAGTCTTGGGTGCATGGCCGTATGCCTTCGGCCATTCACCCAAGACTCTAGGGCCTGGCCACAACCATTGCAGCATAATACACCAATGTTGCCAAACCTTTTGACTGTGGTACGTGGGCGGCTTAGACGATATGTTTCCAAAAATGTGAGTACTGATTGGCAGTAGTGTAATAGTGTTTATAGGGTAGTGAGATGATGTGTGTCTGTTTGTTGGATTGTGTTCAGAATGTTGGTATTGAAGACTGTAGGTATTTTTGGTTGTATTTATTGGTGAGGTGTTCCTTTGCATGGTTGTGTTATGTTACGGTATTTGAGAGTCCAATCATTATGTACTTACTGTTTCCTTTGTTGAGGCTTTATGTAGAGTTTTGGCCAGGCCATGCAGTCAAGATTGTAGTGTTTGGCAACATACACTGCAGCATAAGATACCCATGGAAGCAAACCTTTTGGATTGTGGTCTGTGGTCAGGTGTTTGTTTGAATGGGTGTGTTATGCTGTGGTGTTTGAGTCCAATCATTATATACTTACTGTTTTGACTTTTTGTGGTTGTATGCAGTTTTTTCATGACATGGGTAGTTGGAGCAGACGTTTATTTTCAATCACTGAGATAAAGAAAAAAATCACATGTTAGTGTAGGTCGTTTATAATGAGTATTGCATAGTAGACATTTCTGCATTTTGTCGACCTTCATAGTTAGTACTTTAGAAGTATTATAGTTCAAACCAGTGTACTGTGAAATTTGCTCAGCTCCTGTGTTTGTTTATTAAATCATTGGGTCTGTGGGAAAAAGAATCCATGCTGGATTAAAAAAAAAAACTTTCTAGGTTGTGGTACAATATTTCTTTCATTGATTTTAGTAGGAGGAATTGAATAGGTGTATGGTTTTTGATTTGGAAGTGGTGATAATATTGTTGAAATTAGATAGCAGTTGGTGTATTCTTTTTGTTTATTTCTTTTTCCATTTTAGTGGTCTTCATCTATCTGTTGCCTTGTTGCAGAATCTTGGGGCATTTTGATACCTGTTGGCGTATTCTAACTGTTCATAGTTTTTAAGTTGAAGTTTTGTTTATGTTCATATCCAGATTAGTTATTAAATTTTGGTTTTAAGAATATTAAGTAAGCGTTTACAAGAATTGCTGGTAATTGTTTTACAGTAATGGTAGTATCATTACATTCGAACCATGCACAATTCTTTTTTATATATGCAGTTTAGTGACCTGCATTGGTTGTGGCTCCTGCGTGGTAGATTATACCTATTGGTGTGATGGTTTTCTTACCAAGTAATACTTGACCATGTATGAATCCAGTCAGCTTGCAGTTGTTTTTGGTACCATCTGCATTGCAACATAAAAGCATTACTATTACGTATTTACTATGTGTCTGTATTTGTAAGGTGGAGCGATTATCTGAATTGCAGGTAGTACATAATCTGTTATGGTTTGCATTTTGTACAATTGGCTGAAATTGAATGGATTCACAGTTAGGTATGGATACATATACAAAGCGTTTATTAGGAACCTCTTCTTGTGCTACATGGCTGCAAAGTGTGCTTGTATGTTTCCACATGTATGAAATCTGGAAGATTTCATTTATAGGTATGTTTTTGATTTATAGTGCTTGTAGTAAGTACATTAGAAATTCTTGTGGATCTCCTTGTGTGTTTATAGTGAATTTGACCATTCGAGCACTGTAGTACAATTCCTGCCTTATTCCAGAAACACTAAGTGTTGTCAGGATTCTTGGTTGCATTTCTGTGAAGGACTAACAATTGCAAACACAATTGGTCTGTCCCGTGTAAGTAAATGTTGTCAATAATTGGTGGCAATTGGAATAGAATATTGATTGCTAGATTTGCGTAGCAATTTACACCAGTTGTATTTGAAAATTTGAATGGACAAGACAGTTCTGTGTCCAAGTCATTTGTTCGGAGTGTGCGTTGTTTCTTTGAAGAGGTAGTTGAGTTAGCTTGAGCAGTGGATTCTTCTTCGGTTGTGGTCCTTGATGAAGTATTAGCTTCTTTTAGTTTCTTTGGAGGAATTGCTGTGAGATCCTGCATAGTTTGAGTCTGAAGTAGTTTTCTTTTACAAAGTTTTGCTTTTAGCGGAACAGGATAGGTTTTTAGATGGGGGTGTAGAGTGAACGCAGTCTATTGTATTCTAGAATGCAAGGAATATCAGCATTTACTTTACTTGCATCAAAGTTGATTAGAAATTGTCCGTCAAGTGTACGTAAGCGTGATAGTGCTACATAGCTCATGCCTTTTTTAAAGACTGTGCTACCAATATCTATCAATGCTTTATCTAGGGTAAGACCTTGTGATTTGTGAATGGAAACTGCGTATGCTAGAGTTAGAGAAAATTGTTCTCTGCGTACATACATGCATTTGAAAAGAAGGAAGCGGGCTGTTGAGCGTCCTATCCTTTTAACTTCTGATAGTTTGTCAAAGAGAATATTGACAAACTGAATGTTGTCATGTGGGTATGTTTGAAAGCCAACAACTGTACCAAGTGCTCCATTAACTAGTCCTTGGTCCACGTCAAGGTTACGTTTAAGCATTACTCTACAGTTTAAAGATCATTTTCATATTTTCTCCAAACTAGCTGTGTTAGAGATAGAGTTTTCTAAGGTAGTTAGCCTTGTTGTAGCTTGTTGACGCATCGGTAGTGTCATTCAATGTACGTCTAGTTTGTCTGTGGAGCAAATTTGAACTATTGGTTGCATTTCTTTTTAACATGTTTCATTAAATTATGAACAACTTGCAAGAGTTGTCATCAAGGACATACAGTTTACATTTTTGTGTGCTAATTGTTCCATGACATCAGTAGCACATGAGTTATGGCCATAGAGTGCATAGATGTGCCTGGTTTTTAAAATAGATTGTGCTTCTTGAGTTAGTACACCAACTCTAACACTTTTAAAAATGTTGGCGTATGTGAGGTCTGCAGACTGACACATGTTTTCAGTTAATTCTCTGTATTGGAAATGTTGCCAAAAGTTGACATTTCCTATGCTGCCAAGAGTTTTATGGCATAGTTTGTGCCCTAAGGTTTTAAAAATAGGTTCACCTTTAACTGGTGTTAATTGAAGATCATTTCTGAAAACTATAATGTGTTTTCCTCCAAAGAGTTCTTCATAGTCTGTTTTCAGGACCTCTTGTAATCTGAGGTGAATGAAGGCTAACATTAGATTGGAAACCATGCATACCTCATCTATAAGCAGCATTTTCATTTATTTGAAAACTCTGCATAGTTCCATTGCAGCTTCTGGAGAAAGCTTGTAATAGTCTAATTTGTTTTGGTGTTCTACTGGAAGGAGTAGTAATCGGTGTAAAGTGACACCGCCTATGTTGTAGGCAGCTAAACCTGTAGGGCAGTTACAACAGCTGATAGTTTGTTGTTTGTCAATTGTTGGAGGAACTTGCTGATGATTTTGATTAAGAACGTTTTGCCTGAACCAGCTTGACCACTCGCGTATAGCAGTATAGGTTTGTAGTCTTGGCAGGTACAATTTTTACTTTCACATTGCACACCATGTTCAATTTGTTTGGTCACTTCTTGGAAAATGCTATGCTGCTCATTGTTTAGTTGTGATTTTAGTAGAGCAAAGTCTTCCGTAGATTGTTCATACTGACACATGGTGGTTTCTACTTCTGTCATGGCTAATTCGGCCTCATTTGCTATTAGTGCCTGTCTAAGTGGTTCTTGGCTTCCTGTTACAGAAGGTTGACTACTGTCACGAGTGTCCACATCTAGTTGCGCCTGGAGTTCTTCTTCGTGTTTCTGTTCATTGTGCAACATTGATTTGTACTGTGTAATGTTTACGTCTGTTATAGTGCTTCCATTTGCTTTGAAAACATCTTCATAGGAGTCATAGGTATCTAGTAAATCTCCTTTTCTCCATGGTTTAAAAAGTTTTAGCAGGGACATGTAATGCAGTTCTTTATGTTGATGTTTTTTTAATGACAATTTGATATGATTTAATTAAGGTTTGTTTGGTAAGTTTGCCTTCACAATTTTCCACTCTGTATCTACCTTTCTTTTCATCTGGTTTAATATTATTTTTTATGTGAAGTTTTGGGCTATGTGGTATAGACACACGGTTTCCAAAGTGTCTAGTAAATTGTTTTTCAAAATGTCTTGGCTGTTGGGATCATTTTTAGCTATTGTTTCTATGTCTTCATATGATTTGAGAACTCTTTATCTAGATTTAGCATGACCAAGACTTAGCCACACTATGTCTTCTGATTTTCCATACAAGGCAGTACCGGCTAAATGGTCTGCAGCTTCATAGCAGCCACATTCTCTATGGGAGAGCATTTTTATGCCTAAGCTGTACAATTTCTGTGATAGTGTTTTGTCAGATGATATGTCGTCCCAGAGGACTTGAAGCTCTGTTTTTTCTGCTTTGGTTAAGTAGGCTGAGACATATCATGCAACTGCAGAGGAATTGTCTGCAATGTACTGTCCATCTATATTTGCATTCCATAGGAGGGCAATGATTGCATTGTTATCATTGATGTATTTCGATCTTTCTGTTCGTTTTATGTAATATGTATTCTTAGGTGATTTACCTTTGACACTATGTCTAACTGAAGACATGAAGTTGTTTACTTGACCTGTTGTTGAAACTGGTCCAGGGAAACCAAAGCAGTATTTGGTGTAGTATTTCCCTTTTTTAAATATTTGCCACAACAATACTTCCCACATTTGTCTCTTTGAAATTGTAAAATGTGTGCATGAAGGTCACTATGTGTCATTTGTGAAGGTATTTCACAAGTGACACATTTTTGGATGAACTGCAAAACCGTGGCATCACTGTCCTGACCAAATTTAGGAGCATCTTTAATCCACAAAAGCATGTGGATGTGTGCTGCTCCTCCGGCTTGGTATTCTTTTCTCCAAAAAAAGCGAGGGGAGGAACAGTTTTATTTTAAGTGTAGCATAGCAATGTAGCGGCAATGGAAATATCTTGATACATTTACAGGATCTAGATAGCAGAGTTCTGCTGGTGTTTTCATATCTATATTTGTTTTGTTTTTGTTATGCATACGAAACTGTGTAAATCTTCCCATGCATATTCTGCACAACTTAATGTCACAAACCAAGTGGGTGGGCCAAGGTTTCTTATCATACAGCATACATCTCTGTGATGTCGGAACCAGAATTCTTTTGTACCACGCATGTTTGCTAAAAGATTTTTAATGCTTGACTGTAAACCCTCATATTTTTCTTGCACCTTTTGTAGTAATTGCGTAGCTGACCTGTTTTGAAAATGGGTACCTGATTTTAATGTGTGTGCAACTCTGTAGCATAGAGTTGCTAGTTCACTTTCAAAGAGAAGGTGGAATATGTATTCCACGTTTTGTCTAAATCTGAGGTCTTCAGAATACATTCGTAAAGAGTGGTATTCTGATGCTGTTATTTGTGTGGGTTTATCATCGTACCTTCCTCCTTTTCCAGTAGAGGAAAGTCACATGCTTCTATACTTTTTACCCATATGCTGATTGGAGATCCTTTGGCTTGTCGCATTTGGTAAGTTTTCAGTGCATCATCTATGGTGTCTTCAGAGTGTAATGGGCGAATTGTATAATGGTCTAAAATATTGGATTCTGTAGCAGGACCTAGAAGTTGAAATTGACCAGTTTCTGATGAGTCTTCAATTATTTCAGTGGTTTCCCTAAGGTTTTCTTCAATATTTATTTCTTTGTAGTATTCTGTCACGACCCAAATCCAAAAAACCCTCTGGCAAGCCCATGGGCCAGGAGAGGTCTTGGCTCGGGGCTCTAATAAGCTTTGGCATCCACTTCTTAGCCCTCTTGGAGCCAGTCCTGGCGCCTATGGCGCCAGGCTCATACACAGTGAAAAGACATGTGCTTTGGGGAGGTACTTTATTTTAAATCTGCCATCCAACATGGAGGCATCCACATAGCTTGGCTCCTAGGAACCAAGCTATGCAGTATAGTGTTTTGGGTGTGGTAGCCTAGGGACTACTTTACCTGGACTACTTTCTTGAAACTATTTAAACCACACCCGAATTGGATAACACGCTTCGCGGTACTTTGCAATCTTGCAACTTGACGCTCACCATGTCCAGCTATAACCGCGAACCTCAGAGAAGCAGAACCTGCAGGGAGATAAAAGAAACATCATTAGCAACAGCATCTTACCTGCAATCTTCATCTTTAACCGCCCGCAGCTCTTGCGAACTGCTTCCTTGGATCAGCGCATCTTCCGGACCGAAGGATCTGAAAAAAGGAAAGGAGCAAGGTATTAGAGACCTCACAATATTACGAACTGCTCCGAAAGGCTTACCTGGTAGGTCGACTCTCGGCCGGCATCGCCTTGGAATTCCACACGCTGGGAGAACACCGTGACCTATGAGAAAAGAAGAGAAAACAGGTTAGAAAAGGCAAGACATCACAGCGCTGCGCATAGCGCTTACTTACTGCATCGTAGCGCTCATCACGTGCCGCCATTTATTGGCGAGGCCCAACTCAGCCAACACACCACGCACAACCTCCGCATATCTAAGGAAGAGAAAGAGACATTATTAAACCAAGAAAGGCATGCAGGAATAACAACACAATATGAAAACAGCAATAAGACCTACCTGAAAGACATCAAATGGGCCGGCGTCAGTGAAGTAACTAGATCGCATTTGTCCACGAAGGACAATGCGCCCCTGCCAATAAGGCAGGATGGAGAGCACACCTAATTCAACAATAAGGTGAGGAGAGGGCACAGAAGGGCTGAAGTCATACGGGGTGGTGGGAGGCTAATTACCTTAGTTGGCCAGTCTTCAACATAGCCTCCTGTATTTTCAGGCAGAACCTCCACCTCCCCCACAGTCCACATCTGGGAACCGCTGAGAAGGAAACCAGCGTCCAATTTGGCTGGGTGGTGTCCCCGTGGATACCAGGTGAGCGTAACATATTCATTGTTGTCTTTTAGATATTGCAGGGCTTGCCTAACTTTATGTAAGTCCACAAGTTGTTGCCATTTTTTTTGTCTTTTGTAGGTATGGCATTTACTAAGATAATTAAAGATTGATCGGTGTCCAGTTATAGTACCGAAAACAAAAGGATCGAATGCAGAAGGTGAGAGTTCATTCGACCGAAAACCAAAGGATCGAAAAAAAATGTAATTTTTTTTTTTTTGCTCTAGTTTAGCTTTAAAAAGGTATTTTTACACCAAAAATTGGGGCTTGGCCCCCCTCCCCCCAAAAAAAAGTTGATCCTTTTTTTTCAGTCGAATTGACTCGACCCTTTTGTCATTCGATCCTTTTGATTCGGTACTATGATCTATAACCAGATTGATCTATTGGATGTTGCACTTCCAGAGTGTGTACAATTTTTTTTTTTAGATCTAATGGCAAATAAACTACTTTGCCACAAAGGCTTTTACTAATTCAGAGGGAGTTAGTTTTGCTGTTTTTGGTTGAAGGCATATTATTGCTTGAAATGGGTACACTGTTTGAATTATGATGCTCTCATAAAAGTTAAGTTGTTGCAGGGGATTTGGTAGTGGGAATAATTCCAAGTTATTTGTGATAGCACGTGAAGGTGTTTGGTTGTTGTCAAGTTTTGCAGTGCAGTAACTGCAAAGTATTAAAGGGTCAGTAATTTCGTATTGTTTTCTGCTATAAGATGGAGAGCTAATTGGAACCACTTGGAATCTTCATTGTCTTCTATTGTGTACGTTATGTCTACAGTTTTTGTGCTATTTTTATAAAGCATTCTGCAGCAACACACACACATACACACGGATAGCTCAGCGCCAATGTGCGCGTCTTGGAAGCAAGACGACATGAAGCAACACAGGCTCGATCCCCGGGCCCGTGCTTAGAAACCTCTGGTTGTTTATGCATGTTATAAATAAACAACTGAAACAAAAACTATTTTGCAACTAAAAAAAAAAATCCTGTAACAGCACCTCAATGCCCGAGGGCTGTGTGAGCACTTTAAAAAATAAATAAATAAATGGTTTGGTACTACAGCAGATGTACTTTTAAACTTTAGTATTTCTTTTTTGTATGTATGTAGTAGAAGGTTGCCATCTGTAAAGTTGTTGCAAGTCTGTTGTAAAGCTATTGCATTTTGTAAGTGGCTTTCACTTCCAAAATATTTTCTCTGGATATGCTCCATTTCTTCGAGTAGTTCTTTGGCTGTACCATGTAGAAGATTGTTATTTAAATTGGCTTGTGCTAAAGCAGGACTTTTGTCATAGTACAGTTTATGAACCAGATTTCTTATAGTTGAATGCCGTGTTGATATCATTTTGATAAGGTGGAAGACGCTTTTGCGAATAGGTCCAGAAATGCAAGCTAATGAATGTCCTTGTAGTCCTGTGTATTTGCGCACTGGACAGGAGTCCATATTTTGTAGTAGTTTCATTTTGAATTTGTCTTTGCCTTTCACATACTGATTGAGGAACTGGCATAAAGATTTGAAAGATTTTTTGGCTATGTTACACATTGATGTGCACGGCCATTTGTAGACTGGACGTATTGGTTCAGTGAAATGGAGAGTTAATACTAAGTTTTCTGTGGATATTTTTGTGAGCAGCATTTCTTGTTCCATAATAGTATTACGTTTTTCGTACCCTTGTCCACTGCTATGTATGGCATTTGGGTTTATTTGCTTTTGTTTGTATGCTTCTTCATTGAAATATGGTTCTGTGCTCGTGGTGTGACTCCATTCACCTCCACAGATGTTTGTGAAGCTATCTTTGTTGATATTCCGTTTATTGAGAAATCTTTTTTGTAGTTTAGTACTTAGTTTTGTTAGTGGTTTCATTCTGTTTAAAACTAAAATAAATAATTTCCTTTTGAGAAGGACTGCACTGTCTATGAGAGCTTCTAGGATTAATTTTCTACGGTAGGTTTTAAGGCTTGTGCGTGATTGCTCTCCTGTTTTTATAAGGTTCTAAAGGACTTTATGGCGTAACATTTTTTGTAAAATATTTTATTTGGTATGCTTACTTGCGGCTACATCAAGATTTATAGGCGCAGTGTTAGCACTAGCGGTAGCTGCAGTCTTGTTAATCACTTTCTGTTTAAGTTAAAGTTTCTGTACTGGAAGCTGGTTTTGTTTCGCTTAGTGACTGTATTAGCTGTTTTGTTTGAACTTTTTGTACGAGTCCTGCTAAAGGTGGATGATTATTATGGAGACTTTTATTTTGATTTTGTCTACTTCTGCGTTGCTTTCTACAGAGTTGCTTTTTGGTAGGCATTGTTTGGGGTCTGTTGGAGAATAATAGAAAGTGTGGGATGTTGTGCAGTGTATTTGTGCTTTGTGCATGAGTGTCTGAGTATGATGGTAAGGATGTATGTAGCAGTGTGTGATTGTGCAATGGGCTGCTACTTCAGGTTGGGAAGGCTATTCTCGTATTTGTGCGTTACTATACTGGTGTTCAGATGACAATACAAAGTATGCAGCTGCTGAGGGGCAAGCAGTAATACTGAATCTAATGCTGCAGGGTTAATACAATCGTTTGTTCTACAATACTAGAATTCTACAGTGTTTGAGTAACAGAACATTATGGCAGTATTGCAGTTACTATTTTGGATGGTAAGAGTAGATTTCTTCTGAGTTCTGGTTCGTACTTCAGACGCTGCTGCTTTTCGGGAAAGTGGTCTTAAATGCAATTAAGAAAGAAGTTAGTAAATTAGTGTTAATAGCATGGTTAATGTACCCATGCATTTCTTTGTTTTTGCAGTAGTAGTGCTTTCTGATAACTGTGCATAGCATGTAGATGCACTTTCCTTTGCCTATGTGCATTATGTATATTTAACTTAGAATCTGTCAGTTGAACGTACTTTAGAAATGATTGCAATAGTAAGTACACAGAGCACACTTTAAGGCAGTGTTATTGGATGTTAGGAGATATAAGAAATTACTGTATGCTTTTCTAGCTATTTATACAGGGTAAATGGCAGGAGCTGTGGGGAAAATCATGCAATGTATGCATTTGTGAAGGTGTGGGAAATAAAGCAGAAGGATTTGATGGGTTTAGCAGCTTATTACTCTCCAGGATAGTTGTAGGGGAGAAGGTGCAAATAGGGAAACCTGGAGAAGTGGCAAAGGGACAAAGCAAGTTTACCAGACTGCAGGTAATTAGCAAACTAATGGGTGATCCTGGGGTGGTTGGAGATGGGAGAGTTTGAAATAAAGTAAGAGTTGCAATGAAGGTTCTGGTACCTGCGTTGCAAACTGAAGGGAAGGGGGTAGATGTTGTATGTCTTGGTTTACTACACTGTTTGTACATAGTTATACATGATGTGATGGACATGACTGCACCTGTGTATAGTTGAATGCTGTTATAAATTGTAGAACGGAATGGTCCACTAGCTGGAATGAGAGAGCTGTCTAGATTGGAAAAAACTGTTGTAGAGGCAGTGGTGTTGTTTCAGCTGGGAGCCTTTCAAATGATATTGGCTATCTGTGTGCATGAATTAAGATGCATGTACTCATACTGGCTGTGTGTCACTTTATAACACTCTACAAAGCCTTCTCTCCACAATTATACTGTTATTTCTTCCTTCTTTTAACATTAAATGACACTTTTGATAGATTGTATGTTAAATATGCAGAATGTATAGAAAGGAAATTGTATGTACATCCTATGCACTATAATGCATTAAATGCTATTATGGTTGAAATGTGGATAAATAGGTGGCAGTGGTTACACAAATGACAGCATTAATGAAGAAAATAACAGTTTGCACATTACAGTTAGTAATATGGGTAAATAAAAATTTGGAGAGCAGACAGCTTTGCAAGTGACACTTGATCATAGCAGATGGGAGAAATGACAGTAAGCTTTTTTTTACAGATTATACAGGGTAAGTGACAATTACCCTGTTTATATGTATTTATACAAGACCTGTACATGTACTGTGCAGAACATATTCATACCTGTAGTTTGGGTTCATGCATGTGGATGTGCATGAATCTGCAAATAGAAATCTTGGAGAGTTTTATAGTAGTTGTTGCTGTAGGTGCTTTGCAATCACAGCCCAATTGTACTCAGCGTGATCAACAGTACATCTAAAGTGCTGAACTGTGATGATGGAGTTAGATGTAGAGTTCTTGGATGTGTTTGGTGAATGGTTGTGTGACTGCTTAACAGTAGCCAATGAGGGAATGGTGCAGAAAGTGAAGTGAAGTGGAAAGGGTAGAAGGGCTGCCCCAGTGTTATGCGCTCCTCGGACACCGCGGCTGTCCACGGACAGGGCGTGTCCCATCTGGGGCTTCTGAGCATGAAATGGGAGTGTATTTTGGGGATTGGCCAATCGGGTGTTGAGGTTCTGCTTCGTATTGAGAGAGGTTGCGTGTAGTGAAGATGGAAGAGGTGGAGAAAGTCAGGTTGTTGGTGGTTGGAGATATGTTTGTGAATGGTTTGCTGAACCTAGGAATGTGGCTAACAATTTTGACATAAAAGGAGTGGAGGTGGTGTGGTGAAATGTGTCTGGTTTTAATTTGCAGGCAATGCTAGAAGTTTGTCAGGATATGGCTAGGTTTAATAGACCACATGTAGTTGTATACTGGAAAGAACTTCATAATAGAATGCCATTTGTATCAATGCATTGCTTAATGCACTACGTACCTCATGATATTTATTCCAATGATCCTTGACACTTTTTTTTTATCAACAATACAATAAGAATCCCCTGTACAGACTTTTCATTAAAAGTGCACATGTGATGTCATCTTTGATGTCCTGGGTGTTAGTCTTAGAAGTGCACGGTGGTGGCACGAGTTATGGTTGCTTAGCTTACCATAACTGGGAAATCTTCTTTTTCTCTTTTCAGTTTTACTGGTAACCATAACGCCCCTTTAACAAAGTTTTTTCTTCAGTGAATTTCATAGGTTTTTAGTAGCGTAACTTAACCATAACATCCCTTTAACAAAGTTTTTTTCACTGAATATATATAATATATATATATATATATATTACATGGCCACAGTAGTGGCCATGTAGTTATGGTTAAGTTGGTGTTTCCATAGGAAGAACACTTTTTGGGTGGCTTATAACTTCGCTCCCCCTGGACGAATCCTCACCAAACTTTGCAAAAAAAGTATATGGCCCACTCTGAACTTTTTTGCAAAGTTTGGTGAGGATTCGTCCAGGCGGGGGAAAGTTATAGGGGGGGTCCCAAAACTTTTTTTTTTCCCATAGACTGAATGGGAAAAAACTTTGTGCACGGCTACAGCCCGAACCGCTGGACGGATTTACACCAAATTTGCGGCAGGAGTGGCGGCATGGTCCCGAAAGCGTGCTTTTGCAAATTTGGTGTAAATCCGTCCAGTAGTTTTTTAAAAAATGACCAAAATGTAAGGCAAAAAAATTAGTGATATCTGTGTTCGCTTCGCGGACGGACTTCCCTGTTCGCTCCGCAGACAGCACCCCGATTGGCCCAGCAGCTTGCGTCATGTCCGCGGACATGCGACGTGTTCGCTGATTGGGCGGCGCGGTGCGTGATGCGCGTCAGATTTTCTGTTGCGCCCGCCATCTTGCATTTGCGGACGTCCGCAGACAGCGCGGTGAAAGTTTGTTCAAAATGTGTATTTAGTAGAGTGTGTTGGTGTGTAGAAGTCTTTTGGGGAGGATGGGGGAGTATGAGATAGGTTCAAAGTTGTATTTTATTTATGTGCTAGACGCTTTTGTTGTGTTCGATTTGTCTGCGGACAACACGGCTGTTCTGGAATGTTCGTAAATAAACAGAATGGATTTGGTGTCAACTTGAAAGTGTTCTAAGAACACTCGTGGGGTCTTGGAATGTTTGCAGGGGGTGTCCTGGAGACGACGTCTGTATTGTTAGCTGGCAAGGTGAAAATGTTTTAAGAACAATCGCGGTGTCCTGAAATGTTCGTACATAAAGAAAATGGGGGTGTCCTGAGGACGCTGTTTGTATTGTCCTCTGGCAAATTGAATGCGTCCTAGGACCTTCCCCCTGTCCGAGGACATAAAAATGGTTGCAATGCTTGCATCTATGGGTGTGATATGCTGCGGTGGTTGTGGCCAGGGTATAGAATGTTGGGTGCATGGCCATTTGGTATAGAATGTTGGGTGCATGGCCATTTGGCCATGCACCCAAGAGTGTATGCCCTGGCCACAACCACCGCAGCATATCACACCCATAGTGGCTTTTAACTTTGGGTCAAAAACTAATTTATAAGGAACAATGTTATAAGCTTGTATGGGTGTGATATGCTGCGATGGTTGTATTTATCTTGTTATACGTACTATTTGGTTTAGTAACGGGAGTCCATGTTTTTCTTATTAATTTCTGTAATAAAAGAAAATAGCATGTTAGTATTAGTATTTTCTAATGACTTATCACATTGTACAATCAACATTTTCTTCTTTTTATTGACCCTCATATTTAGTAGATTACAAACCAGAGTACTGTGCAATTTGCAAAGTTTCTTTGTTTGTTGCTAAAATCATTGGGTCTGTGGGAGAAAATAAATCCATGTTGGATTAAAAAAAAAAAAACCTTTTTCTGTTATGCTACAGTTTATTTATTTGTTTGTTTTCCGCGTTTACTTGTTCTTTCTGCCTAATGCTTTATGCATTGGATTGTTTCAGTTTTTGTGAGCAGTAAGATATTAGGTATTTGTTTGGATGTTGTAAAATGTTGGCCCAGTTAGATACCAGTAGGCATATTCTAACTGTTTATGTTTTGATATAATTTCGTGGTATTGATTTATCTGTTTGCATATTTGTACATTTTGGGACAGTTAGATACCAATTGGCGTATTCTAACTGTCTATTTTTTGCTCTATTTCAGTGGTATTAATTTATCTGATTAGTTGTTATTGTTATTGTTATTTTGCATTTATATAGCGCCTTATATACCATTGGTATGGTCTGAAGGCGCTGGTAGGTTGAACGCCCTTGGGAACCGAAGTTCAGATCAGTAGAGGGAGTAGAGAGAGTCAAAGATGCGTGTGGGCACCATGTATGTGTGCAGCTTGTGTGGTATTCGTGTAATAGCTGCTTCTTAGCGGTAGGTGTGGTGGTTGAGGGGTCAGGAGTATGTGTTCGTTCTGGCAGGATTTATCCAGACCGGATGTGGCTGCGTTAGGCCTGAGGAGAACGCCTGGCTGGGGGTGTGTAACCAGCAGTGTTTACATAGAGTGATGTGGAGTATGTGACGGATGTTGGTATGAGAACAGTTATACCGAATGGTGTCATAGTATCTCTGTGTTCTAGTTGAGTGGTGGTGTAAGGATAGAGTAAGCATAAGGTGGGTTATATGGTCATTCGAGTGTTTTCTAGAATCTTCTAACGAGGCTATTGGGAACATTTCTAAATTCAACTTTCACAAAGAGGCTATTGGGAACATTTCTAAATTCAACTTTCACAAAGAGGCTATTGGGCACATTTCTAAAGTCAGTTTTCACAAAAGGCTATTGGGGACACTTCTAGGTTCAACTTTTCACAGAGGCTATTGGGCACATTTCTAAGTTCAACTTTCACAGGGGCTACTGGGCAACTTGGCAATTGGGCACACTTCTAATTCTACTTTCCACAGACGCTATTGGGCACTCTTCTAGGTTCGACTTTCCACAGAGGCTATTGGGCACATTTCTAAGTTCAACTTTCACAGGGGCTACTGGGCAACTTGGCAATTGGGCACACTTCTAATTCTACTTTCCACAGACGCTATTGGGCACTCTTCTAGGTTCAAATTTCCACAGAGGCTATTGGGCACATTTCTAAGTTCAACTTTCGCAGGGGCTACTGGGCAACTTGGCTATTGGGCAAACTTCTAATTCAGCTTTCCACAGAGGCTATTGGGCACATTTCTAAATTCAACTTTTCATAGAGGCGATCGGGGACACTTCTAAATGCGACTTTCACAGGGGGTATTGGACACACATTCTGTTGTAGAATCTTTGGGCAGTTAGATAGGTTTTGAAATATTGTGACAGTTTATATTTTTTTACTACAAGTGTACTTAAGGTTTAAGTACAGTTCAGTTATCAAATTTTGGTTTTAAGAACATTAAATACGCGTTTGTAAGATTAGCTGGTAATCTCTGCTTTAGAGTAACAGTACTATCATTACATTCAAACCATCCAAATTTTTTTTTATATATGCAGTGTAGTGCCCTGAGTTGGTTGTGGCTCCTGCGTGGTAGATTATACCTATTGTTGTGAAGGTTTTCCTACTAAGTGATATTTGACCATGTGTGAATCCAGTCAGCTTGCAGTTGTTTTTTATACCATCTGCATTGTAACGTAGAAGCATTAGTATTACGTATTTACTATGTTTTTGTATTAGTAATGTGGAGCGATTATCCGAATTGCAGGTAGAACATAATCTACCGTGGTTTGCATTTTGTACAAGTTGCTGAAATGGAACGGATTCACAATTAGGTATTGATATATAGACAAAGCGCTCATTGGGAATTTGTTCTTGTGTCACATTGTTGCAGAGAGTGCATGTATGTTTCCACATGTATGAAATCTGGAAGATTTCATTTATAGGTATGTTTTTGTTTTCCAGTACTAATAGTAAGTACATTAGAAATTCTTGTGGATCTTCCTGTGAGTTTATAGTGAATTTCACCATTCCAGCACAGTAGTCCATTTGTTGTCTTATTCCATAAACACTATACGTGTTGTCAGGATTGTTTGCTGCATTTCTGTGAAGTACTAACATTTGCAAACACAATGGGTCTGTACTGTGTAAGAAAATGTCTTCAACAATTGGTGGTAATTGAAATAGAATATTCATTGCTACATTTGCGTAGCAACTTACACCAACTATATTTGAGAATTTTAATGTTCCTGGTAGTTCTGTATCTAACTGCTTTTTTTGGAGTTTGTCTCCCTTCTTTAAAGAAGTACCTGGTTTACTTTCCCTAATTGATTCTTTTTTGCTTGTGGTACTTGATGAAGTTTTAGTTTCTTTTAGTCTCTTTGGAGGATTTGCAGTGACATCCTGTTGCATTTCTGTTTGATTTAGTTTTCTTTTAGAACATTTTCCTTTTTGTGGAACAGGATATGTTTGTAGATGGGGGGTGTTTAGTGAATGAAGTCTATTGTATTCTAAAATGCAAGGAATATCAGCGTTTACTTTACTTGCATCAAAGTTTATTAGAAATAGACCGTCAATTGTACGTAGGCGTGACAGTGCTACGTAGCTCATGCCTTCTTTAAAGACTGTGTTACCAATGTCTATAATTGCTTTGTCTAGAGTAAGACCTTGTGATTTATGAATGGTGACTGCGTATGCAAGAGTTAGAGAAAATTGTTCTCTGCGAACATACATGTCTTTGAAGAGAAGGAATCGAGCTGTTGAGCGTCCTATTTTTACTTCTGAAAGTTTGTCAAAGAGAATATTGACAAACTGAATTTTGTTGTCACGTGGGTATGTTTGAAAGCCAACAACTGTACCCAGTGCTCCATTAACTAGTCCTTGGTCCACGTCAAGGTTACGTTTAAGCATTACTCTGCAATTTAAGGATAATTTTAATATCTTTTCCAAGCCTGCTGTGTTTGAGATTGATTTTTCTAAACTATTTAGTCTTGTTGTGGCTTGGTCACACATGGGTAGTGTCATTCCATGTACATCTAGTTTGTCTGTGGCGCTAATTTCCATAATTTGTTGCATTTCTTTGCTTAACATTATTTCATTGAATTTGAAACAGCTTGCAAGAGTTGGCATTAAGGCCATACAATTGACATTTTTGTGGGCTAATTGTTCCATAACATCTGTAGCACATGCATTATCACCATAAAGTGCATGAATGTGCCGGGTTTTAAATATTGCTTCTGCTTCTCTAGAAAGTATACCAACTCTGATACTTTTTAAGATGTTGCCATAAGTGAGATCTGCAGATTGGCGCATGTTTTCTGTTAATTCTCTGTATTGGAAATGTTGCCAAAGGTTGACATTTCCAATGCTGCCAACAGTTTTACGGCAGAGTTTGTCTCCTAATGTTTTAAAAATAGGCTCACCTTTTACAGGTCTCAATTGAAGAAGATCTCCGAAAACAATGATGTGTTTTCCTGCGAAGAGCTCTTCATAGTTTGTTTTGAGTACTTCTTGTAATCTGAGGTGAATCAAAGCTAACATTAGGTTGGACACCATGCTCACTTCATCTATTAGTAGCATTTTCATTTGTTTCAATACTCTGTGTAGTTCCATTGCAGCTTCTGCAGAAAGTTTGTAATAATCTAACTTGTTTTGGTGTTCTACTGGCAGGAGTAGTAATCAGTGTAAAGTGACACCACCTATGTTGTAGGCAGCTAAACCTGTGGGGGCAGTGACAACAGCTGACAGTTTGTTGTTTGTCAATTGTTGAAGGAACTTACTGATGATTTTGATTAGGAATGCTTTGCCAGAACCAGCTTCACCACTGACATACAATAGTATAGGTTTGTAATTTTGGCAGGTGCATTCTTTGTTTTCATGTTGCACACCATGTGCAATTTTTTTTATTTCTTGAATAATGCTATGTTGCTCTTTGTTTAGTTTTGATTGTAGTGTAGTTAAGTCTTCTTTATCTTCATAGTGACACATGATGTTTTCTACTTCTATCATAGCTAATTCTGCCTCATTTGTTATTAGTGGTTCTCCCAGTGCTTCTTGGCTTCCTGTGACAGAAGGTTGACTACTGTCAGCAGTGTCCTTATCTAGTTGGGCCTGGAGTTCCTCTTCGCGTTGCTGTTCATTGTGCAACATTGTTTTGTACTGTGCAAAGTTTACATCAGTTATACTGCTTTCATTGGCTTTGAAAGCGTCTTCATATGAGTCATAGGAATCTAGTATTTCTTCTTCTTTTCTCCATGGTTTGAAGAGTTGTAGCAGGGACATGTAATTTATTTGTTTATGTTGAGTCTTTAATGACAATTTGATATGATTAATTAAATTTGGTTTGGTGAGTTTTACTAAGCTGCCATCACAGTTTGTCACTTTGTATTTACGGTTTTGCTCATCAGGTTTTATATTATTTTTGTATGTGTCGTTTTGGGCTATGTGGTATAGACACATGGTTTCCAAAGTGGTACTCCTGTTTGGGTAGTATGTGTCCAATAAATTGTTTTTTTAAATGTCTTGGCTGTTGGGATCATGTTTGGCTATTGCTTCTATATCTTCGTATGATTTTAGAACTCTTTTTCTAGATTTAGCTGGACCAAGACTTAGCCATACTATATTTGCAGATTTACCATACAATGCAGTACCAGTTAATCGATCAGCTGCTTCATAGGATCCACATTCTCTATGGGACAGCATTTTTATGCCCAAGCTGTATAATTTCTGAGACACTGTTTTATCTGATGACAGGTCATTCCAGAGGTCTTGGAGCTCTGTCTTTTCTGATTTGGTTAAGTATGCTGACACATATCGTGCAACTGCAGTCGAATTGTCTGCAATGTACTGCACATCTATGTTTGCATTCCAAAGTGGGCAATGATGCATTGTAATCATTGATATATTTTTCTTCTTCTTTTCTTTTTATGCAATATGTATTTTTAGGTGACTTAACTTTAACACTATGTCTAACTGAAGACATGAGGTTGTTCATTTGACCTGTATTTGTAACTGGTCTAAGGAAACCAAATCGGCATTTGGTGTAGTATTTCCCTTTGTTTTTGTATTTGCGACGACAATATTTGCCACATTTGTGTCTTTGGAATTGTAAGATTTTTGCATGAAGATCACTATTTGTGGATTCTGACGGAATTTCACAAGTGACATATTTTTCAATAAACTGTAAAACAGTGGCATCACTGTCTTGACCAAATTTAGGAGCATCTTTAATCCATAAAGCAATGTGGACATGTGGCGCTCCTCTGGCTTGGTATTCTTTTCTCCAAAAGAAGTGTTGCACTTCTCCAAGGGGAGGAACAGTTTTATTACAAATAAAATGTAGCATAGCAATGAAGCGATGGTGAAAATATCTAGAAACATTAACAGGATCCTGAGAACAAAGTTCTCCAGGTGTTAGCATATCTATGTTTGTTTTGTTTTCGTTTGATATGCGTAGGAAAGCATGTAAATCTTCCCATGCATATTCTGCGCATCTTAATGTAACAAACCAAGTGGATGGGCCAAGGTTTCTGATCATACAACATACATCTCCATGGCGTCGAAACCAGTACTCTTTAGTACCTCGCATATTTGCTAATAGATTTGTAAGATTTGCCTGTAAAACCTCATCTTTTTGTTGAACTTTTTGTAATAATTGTGTGGCTGTCATATTTTGAAAGTGTGATCCTGATTTTAATATGTGTGCAACTCCGTAACATAAAGTTGCTAGTTCACTTTCGAAGAGTAGGTGGAATATGTATTCCACATTTTGTCGAAATCTGGGATCTTCAGAATACATTCGTAATGAGCGATATTCTGATGCTGATATTTGAACAGGTCTATCATTGTATCTTCCTCCTTTGCCAGTAGGAAAGAGTAGAGGAAAAGCACGTGCTTCTATACTTTTTTCCCATATGCTGATTGGTGATCCTTTTATTTGACGCATTTGGTACGTTTCCAGTGCATCTTCTATGGTGTCATTAGAGTGCAAAGGATGAATTGTATAATGGTCTAAAGTATTTGATATTGTAGCAGGATCTATGAGCTCAAATTGACCAGTTTCTTGTGTCTCTTGAATTATTTCAGTTGTATCTTTCAAGTTTTCTTCGATATTAATTTCTTTGTAATAATCATTATTCTCTTTGTGATATTGCAGGGCTTGTCGAACTTTATGTAAATCTACCAGTTGTTGCCAAATTTTTTTTGGCTTTTGTAGGTACTCCGTTTACCAAGATAATTAAAGATTGTTGCATTGGACGTTGCACTCCTAGAGTGTGCACATTTTCTTTTAGATCTAATGGTAAATACACTACTTTTCCACGAATACCTTTCACTAATTCAGAGGGAGGTAATTTTGCAGTTTTTGGTTGAAGGCGTATTATTGCTTGAAATGGATGAACTGTTTGAATTATGATGCTCATATAAATTAAGTTGTTGAAGGAGTTTTGGTAGTGGATGTAATTCCAAGTTATTTGAGATAGCACGTGAAGGAGTTTGGTTGTTGTCAAGTTTGGTAGTGCAGTAACTGCAAAGTATTATGGGGTCAGTTATTTCGTATTTGTTTATTGCTATAAGGTAGAGAGCTAATTCAAACCATTTAGAATCTTCATTGTCTTCTATTTTGTATGAAAGGTCTATAGTTTTTGTGTTACTTTTATAACACGTTCTGCGGCAACATACACACACGTGGTTTGGTACTTCAGCTGAAGTGCTTTGAAGTTTTAGTATTTCTTTTAGTATGTGTGTAGTGAAAGGTTGCCATGTGCAGATTTGTTACGAAGTTGGTTGACAGCTAATTCATCTTGTAAGTGGGTTTCAATTCCAAAATATTTTTTCTGTATATACTCGATTTCTTCTAGTAGGTCTTTTGGTGTACCATGTAGAAGAATGTTATCTAAATTGGCTAGTGCTAAAGCAGGACTTTTTGCATAATACAGTTTATAAACTAGATTTCTTATACTTGCATGATGTGTTGATATCCTTTTGATATCATGGAAGGTTGTTTTGCAAGTAGCTCCTGATATGCAGGCCAACGAATGTCCTTGCAGTCCTGTGTGCTTGGGTACTGGACAAGCATCCATACTTTGCAGCATTTTAATTTTGATTTTGTCTTTGCTTTTCACATATTGATTGAGGAATAGGCGTAAAGATTTGAACTTTTTTTGGGAATGTTACACATTGACGTGCATGGCCATGTGTAAATTAGATGTTCTGATTCAGTCGAATGGAGGGGTAAATCTAAGTTTTCAGGGCATATTTTTGTAAGGAGTACTTCTTGTTCCATTATGGTATTATTAACTTTTTCCTAACCTCGACCACTGCTATGTATGGCAATTGTATTTGTTTGTTTTTGTTTGTACGCTTCTTCATTAAAGTATGGTTCTGTGCTTGTAGTGTGACTCCATTCACCTCCACAGATATTTAAGAAGTTATTTCTGTTCACATTTCGTTTCTTGAGAAGTCTTTTTTGAAATTTAGTTATTAGTTTTGTTAGTGGTTTAATTCTGTTTAACACAACAATAAATACGTTTCTTTTGAGAAGAATTGCACTGTCTATCAACGCTTCTAAGATTACTTTCCTACGATAGGTTTGAAGTGTTGAACCTGGTTTCTCTCCTGTTTTTATCAGATTTTGAAGGACTTTGTGATGGAACATTTTGGCTAATATACTTTTCTTAGTACGCTTACTTTGTACTATATCAAGATTTATAGAAGACGTTTTATTTGTAGTGATAGTTGATTTTCTGTTAATAGTTTTTTGGGTCGTTTTACTTTGTGATAGAGGAGGCAAAGTTTTTGCACTAGAAACCTCTTCTGTTTCACAACATGACTGCATTAGCTGTTGTCTTTCAACATTTTTTACAAATTCTGCTATAGATGGGTGTTTATGTTGGAGACTTTTCTTTTCATTTGCTCTACTTCTGCGTCCCTTTCTACGGAGTTGCTTTTTGGTGGGCATTCTTTAGCGTCTGTTGAAAACAATACAGAAGGTATGGGTTGGGGTTTTCTGCAATGCATGTGTGTTGTGTGCATGATTGTTTGAGTAAGATGATAAAGATGTATGTAATGGTGTGTGATTGTGAATTGGGAAGTTGAACTACTGGGGATGGGTATTCTTCAATTAATGTGTTACTAAACTGGGGTTCAGATGACAGAAAAAAGTAAGCCGGTGGTGTGGAGAAGAATAAATAATATAGGTAAAGCTATACAATTAAAACAGTTGTTTGTTCTACAACATCTACATTCTAGCGGCTGAGTTGGGTAATTTGTGTGCCGAAAAATAGGAATTTGAGGGCCATTCTAACAGGAGATCACTGTTTAAGACGGGGGGATTTTTGGTCAGAATGGTGCAGAATCTCTATTTGTAGGCACAGAAATACCATGAATGCACCGTACAGTGCGTGTGAGTTATAAATCAAATATTATGATAACAATCTACTTACTTTTTTTTCAAAAATGAGTAGTTTGCTTCTTAGTTGTTCTTTGTAAATCAAAATCGGCTGCTTCTATTCAGGAGAATGGGCTTCACTGCAATTGTAAAAGAAAGAAATTAGTAATTTGGTTGCTATATAGCATTGTTTTCATTTTAGACATAGATTATTTTAAATTGAAATGCTCAGCGCCTTCCTGAAAACCATTAAAACTATATTATGACTAAGAGTAGGAAAGAAAATATCTTGTCTATGGTTTGTGGAATTCATAATCTACCAACGTATACCACTATTCTTGTAACTAAGCTTTTCCACGTAATAGTGAGTCATTGTCATCGTAGCTCTCAACCATGTGTGTCGCAAAGGCGGGTGAAATCACCTGATTTTGTTTTTGGCGGGTGAGACGCCCATTGGAATAATTGGGCGTGCAGGAGGCTTGGCGGGTGAGTCAGTCCTTTACAAGGCGGGTGACACCCGCCAAAAGCGTGTGAGTTGAGAGCTATGTGTCATAGCCTGCTTTTGCACGTAACAGTGAGTGAATGTCATAGTCTGCTTGTCCTATATAAATGTATGTAAGTACTTATATAAAAGAAAAAAATTAAAACCAATTATGTGTTTGTACAAATATTATTGTTTGAGATTTGATCATAGTGTGTATGTTATTTTGTGTGATTATATGTCGTGTATATATTTTATTTCAAAAATGTTAGTTTAATAGTATTTGCATGTGTGTGTGTGTATGAAGAAATTAAACGATATAAAGGTTTGTAAGTGACAGGTCATTTTAGGACAATGAAACAATGATCGTTCATTCATTTTTCAGATTATAGAAGGTAAAATTCGGTTAGAAAATGTGTTCATGTACTGTGTAGAAAATATGCATACCTGTACTTTCTGTTCATGTACATGGATATGGACCAAGCTGCAAGTAGAAATATTGGAGATTTGTATAGTATTTCCCGTAGATCGTGGTTGTCAATGGTATGAGACTTGTACTCCGAGAGATACACCGTACATTTGTAGTGCTGCTCTATGATGATGCAGTTACATGTAGAGTTATTGGATTTGATTGGTGGATGGTCATGTGATTGCTTAGCTACATCCAATGAGGGAATGGCACAGAGAGTGAAATCGAAATGGTAGAAGGGCTGTACATGTTACGATACGTTCGCAGACATGGCGGTAGTTCTAGGACACCACGTATTACATCCGGGGAATTTGGGGAGGGGAGGTATGGAAATGAGATTGGATGAAGCAAGGGATTGGTCAGTAAAGTTTAGTGAGTGTGTTGTGCTAGGAGAGGTTTTCTCAGATATTGTTTTTGCAGAGAGAAGAACAGATAGCTATGGCTGAGTGTTTCAAAACACAGATTGTATGGATTTTGGGAGACTCGTGGATTCATTAGCTGAAGGTGCATGCAGAAAGCTGTGGAGTATCTATAGATCTTGGATTCCCACATGTGGAAGTGCACTGGCATGGAGTGCGTGGAATGAAGTGGTTGGACTTGCTACCTCTCTGTGCAACTTTGAAGATAGAGGAACATCCAGACATAATTGTAATTCATTGTGGCGGGAAACGTTTAGGACAAGTGTCTGGAATTTCTTTGCAATTTGCAATGAAAGAAGGACTTCAGAAGATAATGGACATGTTTCCAAACTCTAAAATAATTTTTTCACGGATTGCGCAGAGACAAGTGTGGCTTTGTTCTTTCTCATGTGGTCCACAAATGGAGAAAGCAAGGCGTAATGTTAATAAGGCTGTTTGTGCCTTCCTAAGAGATTTTGGCATGTCCTCTTTTAACAATGAAAATATTTTGTTTCGTAGTACATACATTTTTCGCAAAGATGGAGTCCATCTTACTTATGCTGGCAATCAGATTTTTCTGAGAAATGTACAAAATGCATTGCGATCTTTTTTAGAAATACAGCATTCGTTTTGAAGTACGTCTTACGTAGTTAAAATGTTTTACATTCAAACACCTCCCAAAGGCTCTTTTCAGAGCCACCACTTCCTGTTAGAGAAAAATGCATTGGTTTCAATAGGGTAGCAATGCAATTGTTTTTCTGTTCGCGGACTTTCACAAAATGGAAATGGCTATGCTTTATGTATGTTCACTTCTATTTTTTAACTGTGAAAGGCGGCTCTGAAAAGAGCCTTATTTATTTTTTTGATTTTTGTTATTTTGTATTTTTTTTTGTTCTTTTTTATACACGACACACTAGGAGAGGAGGGAAAGGAGAGTAAAGGGAGGGGGACACCAACCAAAGGGATAAGAAAGGGCAAGCTGAGAGAGGAAGATGTAGAGTGGGTTTTATTTGAGTAGTGAGCAGGTATTCTGGTGCTCTGAGACGATCGTCTCAAAAGCACTCCGAAGTCGCTCCCCCCTGCAGAGTACTGTGTCACAGTACACACATACAACTCTGACCCTCGAAAGGTAAGGGTCATCAGAATTCTGTATGGCCTGTGAGGCAGCTTGAGGAAGACGCTGTCCCACAGAGGTGTTCCTTGTGGTGACAGGATCAGGAACGGAGGATGAAGTAGAGGCAATCAACCTACTACGCTTCTTGCAAGGTAAAACCTTGCGAATGGCCCCAGTGTGGAATGAGCGCAGGTGTCGCTTCATGGTAGTGGTCCCAAAGCTATACGAACCATGCTTCCCGCGAATGAGTACCATTTTGCACTCATTACAGGTGACACGGTTCGCATGAGACTTAGGACCGTGTCCATGAACGGTAAACAACCGCCACACCCAAGATTCACGCCGACGGTGGGTAGTAGGGATTTCCTCTACCTCATTCTCGTCATCCTCTTCTTCCTCCTCTGTATCCTCACTCCTGTTCCCCTCTTCAGGCCCTTGGGGAAATGGTGGTGGTGGAGGGGGTGGGGGTGGTGCTGAGGCAGATGTAGCGCCATGTGGTAATAGTTGAGCCATGGATGTCATAGGCTTGGAGATGGAAATCTCAAAATCTGCAAAGTATGCAGCAAACTGCAGTGTGCTCTGTGGAATAGTCAGAAACACAATGAGAATGCGCTCTAGGGCGTGGTCTTATATCGGGGTGCTTGTGCGCGGGTCGCGGACATGTGCGCCATCCACAAGACAGATCGAACATCAAAAAAGGTTCAAAAAGTCACCAAAACTATGTGGAAAGTTAGGATTAGTATGTGGGATTTGTGGTATGGTGATTTTTTAATGAGAAATATTGTGGATTACTTGGAAATGTACTTTTAAACTGGTCGGGGACACGAACAGTGCCCGCATTTAGAGCACGAGATGAGCGTGGGCGCGGTCACATGATTGTTTTGTGAGCATGTTCACTAAGGTAGCGGTCGTCCGCAGGACACCCAATGTACGGACATTGTTTTGCGCATGCGTGTTGATGTTCTACGAACAGTGTTCGGGTCCTGAACTAATTAAAAGTGCGTCACATGTAAAACGAACAGTTACGGACAGCCGTTTGTTCTTAGCACAGTTTAATTTATTTGCTAACAATACACACAGACATAGCGTTTCAAGCACACCTCCATTTTCGTTTATTTACGAACAATTCAGGCCAACACAAGTGTTCTTAGAACAGTACGAATAGGCATAGTGTTCTTAAGGACACCTCCATTTTCGTTTATTTATGAACATTTCAGGACACTACGAGTGTTCTTAGAACATTTTCAACTTGCATGAGAACATTACGGACAGATGTAGTGTCCTCAGGACAGTTACATTTTCGTTTCTTTCTGAACATTTCCGAACAACTGCGGTGTCCGTGGACACCTAAATTGGTTTTATCACAAGGAACTGAAAGTAATTACAACACAATATAAGAAAAGTAACTTTATTTCATATATACATATACAATTATGACTGGGAAGGTGGGACAGAAACGGAAACCAAAACAGGAGAATTAGGGATTTATAGATAACTGGGATCAGGTGAAGAAGGGAAGGAAATCTCATCGAAACGCTTTGGTCCATAGACAGGGTTTGGGGTTAACTGCGTGGGATAGGGTGAGGGGGGACAAGTGCAGGTTGGACAATGGTGTGCTGTTGGGGGTTTCACATAATTTTCCACAAAGTTTTTCAAATCCATAAAATTTTGCATAAGGTCGTCCATTTTTTGATTAATCTGCTGTAGAGTGATATCCTCTGATTGTTGTTGTGAGATGCTTGGAATTTTTGTATGGTCTGTAATAAAAAAAATGTATATGTTAAATATATACAAAATAATATTTATTAATTGGTTTATATAGTAAAGTGTGTACCATTAGGTGGAATATTTTCTAACATTTCCTCTCGTGGGAAAGAGAGTACTAAACATTTCTGTGAGAAAACAAAAAAGTAATATGTTTTTTTTTCTAATATAGAAAGTTTATAAATATATGAGTAAAAAGAAGTGCACTTACTATGTCTGGTGAGATATGTAATCAGTAGTGTATACATCTGGTCTTGCTGTTGGTTGTGGAGCGTCTGTGAGGTAATTATGGTGGAAGCCACTTTATCTTCTTTTGGTATATTCCATTTTAAAACATATTGTATTTACATGAATGGTTAGTGTGTTACATATATGGGTAACATTTTTTTAAGTATTACTACATATACTTTGTATGTGTGCTGCTTTGTGAATTTGTTAAATGTTCCTATGTTATGATATAACTATTACACATACCTCCCCAGAGTTTTTAGGTGGTGGTACTGTTGTCCAAACATGTTTGCGGACCGTCAAATTCAGTAGAAAGGGTTCAGTATGTTCCATATTATATGTACATAAAGTCAAAGTTATTATTGTTAAGTTGTGCTACTAAAAAACTATGAAATTCAGTAAAAAAACTTTGTTAAAGGGACGTTATGGTTAAGTTGCGCTACTAAAAACCTATGAAATTTAGTAAAAAAACTTTGTTAAAGGGACGTTATGGTTCAAAGTAAAACCGAAAAACCCCTGAAATTCGGCAGTTATGGCAAGATAAGGAACCATAACTCGCACTGCTAAGACTAACACCCAGGACATCAAAGATGACATCACAAATGTCATTGATGACATCACTGATGACATCACATGTGCATTTACTTTTCATGAAAACTCTGTAGAAGGGATTCTTATTGTAATATTGACAAAAAAGTGTCAAGGATCATTGGAATAAATATCATGAGCTAATTAGTGCATTAAGGAATGTGTTGATATAAATAGCATTCTTTTATGAAGTTCTATCCAGTATACTAAGCTATTCATGCAGAAACATAAGCAGTGTGTGCAGCATAAATGATGAAGGTGCAATATTCATAATCTTGCCATGTTGAATACTGAAATGATAACTGCTTTTTTATTAGAGTTTTGCATAATGTGAAACATGTAATAGATAGCTAATAAAACCCAATTACTACATTATTGGATTACTGCACACCAAACACAAACAGACAATAACACATACAAATAGAGCAAATACAGGGAAAGTGAAGTAAACAAAAAAACAGCAGTATTACCCGACAATTTTCATAACGTAACTGATTATCTTCATGTACAGAAATGATTGCTCTGCTTCAAAGCTACTACTTCCCTATGTATAACTATCGCATATTGTGACTAGACCCTAATGAAAGTAGTGTACGTGCAATGTGTACAAATATGAGCATATTCAGGGAAAGTACAGTAATAAAAAACAACAGAACTATAACACAGTGTTGATAACCGTACTAATCATCTTCATACAGAGAAAGCATTGTTGTCTTCCAAGTCTGTGTTTTCTCCCTTGTATATGGTTCATATGCTTTGAGTGAACCCTAAGTGAATTACTGTCAGAACATATTTGTAGTATAAGTCTACAAACATAGTACTTTGTATTATAGTATACTGAGTTTTTAGTTCCTGATTGTAACTCGCCTAGATATATCAGTAAAGGAAAAAAGACGGAGCCAGACATGTGATGTCATCGTTGATGTCATCAATGACATTTGTGATGTCATCTTTGATGTCCTGGGTGTTAGTCTTAGCAGTGCACGGTGGCGGCGCGAGTTATGGTTGCTTATCTTACCATAACTGCCGAATTTCAGGGGGTTTTCTGTTTTACTTTGAACCATAACGTCCCTTTAACAACATTTTTTTACTGAATTTCATAGGTTTTTAGTAGCGCAACTTAACCATAACGTCCCTTTAACAAAGTTAAAAATACAGCATTCGCATATACACAGAATAGTGCTTCGAATGCATCTCGCCTCACTCTAAAGCACTCAGGAGGGTGGTATGGGGCTGCCCGCTTCCCAATACTGATTCAGGCTCTTTATTCTCATTAAGTCCTTCTTTGCTGTCAGTGGGATCATACTTAGGACATAGGTAATGCGTGGACCAGCTGTCATCTTAATGGCATTCACTTTCCCCCAGAGAGACATCTTCAATTCAGACCATCTATCCAGATCCTTCTTCAAGTTCACAGTCGGACATTTAACATGTTCTGCCATCATGTGATTCACTTCCCTAGTTAGCCAAATGCCTAAGTATCTAATTTTCTCCGGGAACCAACTGAATCCATATCTGCTCAGCCGTTGACTCATACATGTATCTGATGCAGCTATCACCTGTGGCTTTGACCAGTTTATTTTGTATCCAGAGAAGTTATGCAAGGTGTCAGTTTGCTCCATTGTACCGGAATTGAAGTATCCATATCTTGTGCCAGCAGCAATATATCTTCTGCATAAAACCATAGCATTTGCAATGCCTCTCCAAACTGAACTCCTTGTATCCTCAGATCCCTTCTGATTTTCTCAGCTAAAGGTTCCATTGCAAGTATGAACCACAGCAGAGGGAGCAGACGTTCCTGTCTTGTACCCCTCTCCAGTTCGAAACCATCCGAAGACAAACCAATCGTATTCACAGAGGCTGTAGGTTTGGGGTACAAAAACTGTATCCATTGTACCATTGCTTCCCCAAATCCAAAACTTGTCAAAGTCGCCACAAGGAGTTCCCATTCTATTTGGTTGAACGCCTTCTCTGCATCTAAAGATGGGAACGCTACTTCTGGTGGTAACCTTCGACTTTTGCATAAGGACCAGGGTCCATGATCTGATGCAAAGCTTCTCCAGCCGCAGAGCCAGCGCATTAACAAATATTTTGTTGTCAGTGTAAATCAGCCTTATTGGTCTTTAGCTAACCAGCTTGGAGGGGGACCTGCCCTTTTTCAGAGAGAGCAAAATATATGCATGTCTGGTGGTTGGAGGAAATGATCTCTTGTCTCTTGAAGAACACAGCATCACAAGCATCAGTTTATACACTATATCTGGCATAATCCAGTAAAACTCAGTGTGTAGACCATCAGGACTTGAACATTTTCCCACGTTCAGATGAAAGGTAGCTCTCGTCACTTCTTCTACACCAAGCGCCACATCCAAACTACTACTTGTAGTATCATTGATTTTTCTGCATGTTAGCCTTTTATGTAATTCCCCACGTCATCAGCATTCACCCTCATCTCGGAAGCATATAGCTTGGTGTAATGTTCTTGAAATCCCTATTGATCTCCCTAGGTCCATACACCAGAACCCCAATCGAGTCAGTAATCGCACTGAAAGATTTCTCACTCTCCATAAGCCTCAGTCTGTGAGCCAATAGGTGATCACATTTCTCTCCTTCAAAATAATTGCATCTCGTTTTGAAGAGAAACATATCTGCTTTTTCAGAAAGCAATTTGAGTGTGTATTTCTTGCGTTCCAATTCATTTTAGCTCCACAGTTGTTTTTCATCGTGCTTCTCCAATTTTAGTACTTCTTTCAGTAATTTCACATCCGCCAACCTGCGCCTCTTACTTGAGATACGCACTAGTAGACCCCTCATGTAAAATGTAAATGCCTCTTAGACAGACTTAATAGGCACTTCATCCAGTTCTAAAAAATAATACAGAATAAAATTCTTCTTCCTTCACTATTTTACATCATCGGGTAGTGTAATGGTCATTTTCCAAAAGCCAGACTTTGGTACTGAAAATGGCATTGATACCTCAATTGATTCAAGGACATGGTCTGAAACCAGGATGCAATTTATGTCTCCAACCAGAATAATTTGCGAGCACAGACCAGTTGTAAGGAGAAGATAAATGCGGGAACACATGTCATGACACTCAGAATGGAAGGTGTATTGCCTGGATTGTGGATGAATGAGTTTCTAAACATCTAGAAACCCTGTGGCTGCGCCCAGTGCCAGGACACGAGGAACCCACACTCCTGTCTATCAGGTCCAGTGTTACATTGAAGTCACCCACCCAAGATAAGTTGGTTATGGTCCACATTCTGTATAAACTGAGCCAAAGGAGCAAAGAATGAGTCACCCCCCCCTATTTGGAGCATAAATATTGCAGCAAATCCCATTCACAGAATTCTGCACTTTCAAAGTAACACACAATATCCTACCATCTTTTTTTGCAGGAGATTACAGAGACTGGCAAATTCTTTCGGTTCTATGTTATTACAGAGAATGCTTTTTCAGCAAAAACAATAACGTGAAACTTATTGTTTTACCCCCATCCCCTGTTTCTCTCTGTGCTTAAACCAGCCCCAACCCCATTCCCACCCATTTTACCCTCTTACCCCACTCCATATCTATTTTTTAAAGTGTTTTTTTCTCTTTTTTGTTTTTGTTACAGCATTCTCTCTAATTGTATTCTCTGTTATCACTGGATACCATTCATTTGAATTTACTTGCAAATCCCTCTGGAACTGGAAGTAAAGGATGAACAAAAAACCTTCCCCACTCACTGCCACAATTTAGCTGCATCCATTTCCAACAAGTGAATGTCCTGCAGGAGAGCTACGTCAGCCCCCTTTTTATTCACACAGTCTAAAATCCTTTTCCGTTTGTTTGGACAATTGACCCCATTGCTATTATTCCACAAGATCACCTTCAAACTACATTGGAGTAGTCCATCATAGACGCCTTCTGTTCCCCTACCTGTAAAGAAACATACACACAACCACGACAAAAGCACAACTAACCAACAAACATGAAAACACACAAACCAACTTGGTATTTCCAGTCCCAGCCCGAAAGCACTTCACAGCCGTTCTGTACACATTAGAACTCCGTTCCCCTCCCTCGCCGGGAGCACACAAAATCTTACAGCTATGCCACACTACTGCTCTATTGAGTATATGATAAAGCCTGAGTTCGAGCAACCAACCACCAAACATTAAACACTGCCATAACAACCATGTCATTATTGTGCTTATCCGCCCTAACTCGGGCCTTAAGAAACCCCAGTAGAGAGAGTGGCCTTAACGGCCCACTATATTATGGGGGCTTGTTCACATATGGCCCCTGCAGCAAACCTATCCAATTCCACCTCCCTATGCAGTGCACCAATAAATAGACACACTGACCATTCTGTGTAATCTACATCGACACAGAGGATCCTTATTGAATGTTTCATTTACATTCACCTCATGCATAAGATCTGCTGCAATCTATTCACATCCCCTCCAACCATTCCCTCCTCCTTCCCCAACTGCTCAGTTCACTGACTGGTCACCTGGTGCACTCCCAGAGCCTCAAAGGTCCCTGGCTCCCCCGCCAGTGCTGCACTTCCCTCCGGGCCTCTGCATTCTGCTTGACACCACTGCACTCGGAATACGTTCCATGATAGGGGCAACCACTCTGCACTTAACCCAGGTCCCTGCCAAATGGGGCGCACTTGTCCCCTCCCTCGCACTTCCTGTCTGTGCACTTGCACGGCCTTGAATGTACTAGGCCTTGCAAGTTAGTCTGTCCTGTTCTCCCTTTGTCTCCGCTCCCTCGCTTGGTTGTGCCTGAAATACTTGTGCATAGGCGCATTAGTGATGACCAACCACCAATCATTCTGAAATGTCGCCAGGCCTAGTACGGTAGTTTATTCTGTATGTCCTTTTCCCTTGCCTCCCCCTCCCTTCTCTCACCACTCTGTCATGCACTTGCACTATCTGACAGTAGTTTATTGACTCTATGCTCTTTTCCTTCTCCCCCCTTCTCTCATTCTTTCCTGTCATGCACTTGCAATAGTAGAAATGCCTATGGCCTAGTTATTTTTGTTTGATATTCAGAATCATCAAGGCCTAAGAATGATGACTGTAGTCCCTTGTTCCCTTCCCGCCTTGAAGCGCTTTACTTGTGTATAAGCACTTGCAAATAATTACAATTACGTACACACAACCACTTCAGCTACTTGCACAAATTGGCAGATTTGCTATCGAACACAAGTCACGCATGCAACGTTCTAGGTATTTTGAAAATATTCCTGTATACATGAACTCCAGAGGGAATTATTCACATATGTGGTCCCCCCAGCCTTGAGTTACTTGTATGCCAGCACCCACTGCATCTGAAGTCGGACAACGGCCACAATCCAAGTTGGTATCCAATGCAGACCGGGTTCCCTCTATTGAGCCTGCCTACAGGACCTTCACCACAATACACACCATCGCTGACATGCCATGGGACCTCCAAACGGGCCACAATTGCATACATCTGTGCTAACCAAGCCATCCACTTCCTATTAGAGTAAGGCATCTGCAAATCACATGCCCCCATGCGAACGTCACAAGCTTGAGCTGATCAACCTCGAGAGCAGTTACAAATAATGGTAATCAAATCAAATGACATAAATAATAAACAACGAAATGGTCAATCAACAGCAGCATGTAAAAATACAAGTGATACTACTGTAAAAATAAAATGAACTGTAGGAACTAGGTAATGTCCCCATATTGACTCTTCCAAGCAGAAAACAGTCCACTGTGATGAATAATTCGTCCAGATCAATCCTTGAAGGTGGTATAGCTTTAAACCATACTCCAGCCATCCGCCAGATCCTTTGTACTCGTGCCTCCATCCAGATACAGTTTTAAAACAGCAGGTTTAGCCTTTGTTTTTCTGCGTTGCCCAGGACTTCGCCTCCTTGCATGCTCTCCTTTTCTCCGCAATGACCTTGGGGTAGTCCGGGAAAATTGCCTGGGGTCTTCCATTAAAAAATAATAATAATAATAATAATTCCCTTTGTCCCTTGCGGCCTTCATGATCCTTTCCTTGGTGCTTACTTTTGTGAGCATCAAAATTATTTGTGGGGTTTGTCAAACAGAATTTTGCTGGCCCTTTAGGAATAATCCAATTCACCGAGTCGACAAACTTCCCTTCTACTGCCTTAGAAAGCACTGTAAGGACTCTTGAATCCTAATCGTATCCAACTCTGCCCACCAAGCGAAGATTAAGATTTCTACTTGTCGCTTCTAGGCTCATGTTCTTTTTATTCTGAGTAGAGATTTCACCACACAGGTCATTGTAGGCTCTGAAATTCCCCGACAGCTCTGAAGCCAAAGCTGAATTACTAGACTCCACTTGCGTGATCCTCGACTCCAGATGGTTAACTTTAGAAGTCGCTCACTCGGGGAGAACTTAATTTCACCCGCACCTTGGGAGACCTTCAGTCAAAGGGCATGTGCACCAACATATGCATGCTACAGCAAGAAATGGCAAATAAACGAGCATCAATCACCACTCCCAACTGACCACTTATCACTAACATACACCCTGCACCTCCATTCCACTTTAGGGATATCTCAGAATGAGAAACAGCCAATATCCTGAGAAACCTCAAACCATCCGAATGTAAAGGAGACATATGTTCAGCATCGAACATCAAAGATTGCTCCGAAACCCTAGTTCCCTTTATCACTAAATTCATCAACGCCTCTTTCTCAGATAACCTGGTCCTGTCCAGCCTCAAAGAAGCCTGGGTTCTCCCCTTACTGAAAAAAACAGCCCTGGACCCGGCGATGCCCAACAACTACCTCCCGATTACTACAGTACACTTTCTCCTTAAGATCATGGATAGAGCAGCCTACATTCAAATCCAACATTACTTGGAATCTAATCATATCCAAGGGATTTGGCATTCATGCTTCCGACAGGTCACAGCACCAAATCGGCTATATTGGATTTAAAGATCCAACTGGACGCCTTTAGAGATGAGAGCACACCAGCCATCCTCCTCCTATTGGATCTCTCGGCTGCTTTTGACCTAGTAGACCATGAGACCCTCTATCACCACCTCACCGTCTCTGCCAAATTCTCCCAGGAAGCCACCGACTGGATATCATCTTTCCTAGAGAGCAGATCCATGAGTTTTCTCTGACATTGCAAGTGCCCTGCCTATCCCCATACCTTGTGGCATCCCGCAAGGCTCTTGCGTCTACCCCTCCCTGTACCACATATTCACCAAACCCGTATTTGACCTACTGGACGACATTGGCATATCTTACACCAATTATGCCAATGACACTTAAATACTCCTTCCCCTGTCTGCCTCCTACAACGAAGACTCAACAAAGTGTACGCAACTATCCAGACCTAGATGGCCACAAACCGATTATGTCTGAACGATAAGACTAAGATCTTGCTGGTAGGCTCCCCTGCTATGCGGCTGAAGCTCAAACTCCAGTACACTGCCTTCAGGATAGATGAAATTCAGATCCCTGTATCAACGGCTGTAAAAACACTGGGCGTCTATCTGGATGCCTACCTTTCCCTCAACAAACAAGTGCGTATGGTGGCCTCTTCGGCATCATACACCGCCAAACTTATCAACTCAGCGAGACAGTTCCTGTCCCCCGAGAGCTGCCTAACTATTGCAAGAGCAATCACTGGGGCAAGAGTGGATTATTGCAATGTCCTCTTTGTCGGGACCTCAAGACAGAACAATGAATAAATTGCAGATAATCCAAAACAACTCTCTCCCAGCAGCCTTCAACATTCCCAAAAGAGACCACGTTACTGCTGTTAGAAAAAAGGCCTGTTGGCTCCCAAATAGAGAAAGGATTATCTTCAAAACATTGTCTATTACCCACAGATGCCTGAGCAACACTGCCCCGCAATACCTTGCTAAGAAAACTTTACGATCAAAGTTGAACAGGCCTGTTAGGTCCATCCACTCACATCGGCTGTCCCAGCCCAAAGTGAAAAGAGCCACAGGAGGTGGGGTGAACTTCCCCTCGGTGGCCACGAAGCAATGGAACGACCTCCCCCTGAAATAAGAGCAGAGGACACCTACTGGGCTTTCTGCAAAGCCCAGGAAACTCGGCTATTTGCCTAGTGGCCCCCCTTAATCCCACCAGAGAACAATGTCCCACTACCACAATAATCTGTATTTACCTTATCTGTGTGTCGTGGGTGGGATGGCACATTTATGCTGAAGCTTTTGTATCATGCAAATGGTTTGCAACAGCGCCCTGATGCCTCAGGGTTTCGGCGCTTTACAAATGTAAAAAATAAAAATCCCTGATGCCATGGTTCTCCTCCAGTTCACCACCTTGCTTAGATTATTTCAGGATGGGATTCTCAGGCACCTCAGTCTTCTTTTTACTCAGACTACTTATTGTCACAAGCCCAGATTCTTCCAAATACACAGACTGCGGAGGAAGCAGGAGCTGCTGGATTAAGCTGCTGCCAGGGCGGCTGATATTCCAGAACCAGACTGTCAAATCTTGATTGGAAGACATATGTTCTGCCTTCTCAAAGTCTTTTTCATCCCTAAAAAAGAATATTATTTTTTCTTCATTTGATCTTGATATTCTTTCATAATGTGATTATAGATTACATAATTTAGTTTAGTGTCTGGTAATTGTATGCCTTCTATTTCTAGTTTAACCTACTCTGCTAGCTTTTCAAATTTAGCATGTTTCTGTTTAGCATGTGTGGTAAGAATCGGCATTAATCTGAATTAACTTTCATTGAATGTATTTTCCCACTCTAATACCAAATCATCTTCCTCATCACTAATATCTAGTATAATAAAAACTCCTCCTCATCACTAATATCTGCTATAATACAAGCTTGTAGTCCTCTGGGTAGTCTTTCATTTTCCAAATATTTTGTTAAAATGGTAAATTCCCCAAATGTATTGATTTCTTTCATGGATATTCTTTCACATTTTTGACATTTCTGGCTTAATAATTCCTCTACATGTTTCTTTTGTGTGAACGCACTAGCTTTGTTTTCACCTGTAGTGAGTACAGCTATTATATATACATCTGTTTTCTTTATGATCTGTTATGTTATCCTTTTACTTATGTATCTGCTGCTGCTGTAAATATGTAAATAAAGATTTTTAAAGATTTCTCAGGTACCCCAAGGGTTATACCCGAGCTAAGTTGTCTTTGTCTCAAGCTTCACAATTCTATGTTTCTGAAGGCTGCTCAGTAAAGTCGAGGATTTTCCTAACATCAGATATTGTTAGAGAATGTGTTCTCTAACCCAATGATGCATACACACACCCCTCCGTTAACCACACATATGTATACATCTTTCTGTATATTCTCTTTAAGATAATAGAGAACATCATAAGAGAAATTGGCTATGAAGCCCATCAAAGATGGAATTCTAAATGTAACTTAAAGAACATAACCAAATATCATGAACAGTATTAAAGCGGATATTCATCAATATATGAACAGTCATTTTAGTTATTAAATTGCTTTATTCACTCATGTAGATTCAAATATATGATCTCATAAAGAGTTAAGATTTTTCTTTTTACAATTGAAAAAGAAGTAAGGAAACTGAAGTACGGAAGAAAGAAACTGCATCATCAGAAAATGTTAATGACATTAAAGTGTATTTTCATGTATACAAATGAATTGTGTGTTTGAGGCCTGCTCATTTCCCCATGTATGTGCACCATGAGCTGAGACCAAACCCTAAGGAAAGTACTTAAAGAACATATGACAAGGTTAACGTCTAGATATATAACACCTTTTTCAATTGTATTATTCTGACTGCCAGTGAACAAAACCACCTGGCCTATACATGTCAATAAACAAAAACAAGTGGCCCAGATATGTGATGTCATCAATGACATTTGTGATGTCAACTTTGATGTCCTGGGTGTTAGTCTTAGCAGTGCACGGTGGTGGCATGAGTTATGGTTATTTAGCTTACCATAACTGGCGAATTTCTGGGGTTTTTCGATTTCACTTTAAACCATAACGTCCCTTTGACAAAGTTTTTTCTTTGAATTTCATAGGTTTTTATTAGTCCAAAATAACCATAACGTCCCTTGAACAAAGTTTTTTCAGTGAATTTGAAAGGTTTTTATTAGTGCAACTTAACCATAACGTCCCCTTAACAACGTTTTTTCATTGAATTTCATAGGTTTTTATTAGTGCGACTTAACCATAACGCCCCTTTAACAAGGTTCTTACAGTGAATTTACAAAATGTCACCTTAAAACTCTGCCACTTCCCACCTTCTAAAATCATTTGAACACTTCTATACACTTTTTGCAACTAATTCAACTAGTTTTGCATCCGTAGCCCGTCTACGAACATCTCACTTCATACGGGACCTTCTGGACAGTGCCACATGACCATACGCTGGCGTGCGGCATGATGATGTGTCCGAGAACCCCTTCGCACTTCAAGATCTCTGCTTCGCGGACAGTTCAGAACTGCATTTTCTACTGATCTAGGAACTTTCAACTTCAAAATTTCCCTTGCATAGCTCCAATACCTATTCCTACTCATTATCCATTAACAATCTAGTACACAGTACATACTTTTAGCAAAAATGCTATTTATCTTAAAATGGCATCCGCTAATGCCATCCCTCCTCCTCAAGAGCCACCACCACTGCTGTAATCAAGGAACACGAGAAACACTTCCCCCTACCTTAGAAATAACACATGCACAACATTTTCCCTTGTCCACCTACCCCTCCATATTAGTGTTTGGTTCCTCTTCCCTCATTTCCCTCCCGACCTTTCAGTCTCAGATCGCCTGCCAAAAAAATACATGCAAAAACAACAAAAGACATATCCCTTTAGCAACCACCTTTCACAGTTAAAAAATAGAACTAAAAAAAATGAATAGCCTGAATACTTTATATAATAAAATGAATACTTTATATTTCTCAGTAAAGTACATAAACTCAATAAGATTTTTCAACATTTCCATTTGCATTTTGTTATGCTAATGGGAATATTGTGGCGTTCCTCCTCCGTTCCAGGGACTGGAACGGTGGATACCGGCCCAGCAGCCCAAGTTATCAGCCCAAGCAAAGCGAGGGTTGATAACGAGGTCTCTGGACAATTATCCCCCCGTTCCAGCCCCTGAAATGGGGGATGAAGGTCATTAGCAACCTAAGTTCCCAAAGCGGCACCCGGGGTGCTAAAAAAAAGAGGATTTTTCTTCCTACACCGGTGTAGGAAGGAAAATCCTTTTCCAAGATGGCCACCATGGAAAGAGAAGGCGAGGGTTCCATACAGGGCCCCTCTTCGCTTTCCATGGCAGCCTGCAGAAGGCAAAAAGAGAACCCTATGACCATATTACCACAAGCATATTTTTCTTCCCTTTCAGATCTATCCTAATTTCGAATAACTTTACCACAAAGCCATTCCCAGGGGGACATGGCCACTTTAATCCTATGTTTTGTCCCTTGTGGTCATGGCCAGTAGCCGGATTGTCCGGATCATGACCTTATTCCATGACCCGGACAATCTGGCCACTGCCCATGGCCACTGGCTACCCCTCAGTCACTAAAGGTATACGGCTATTTTTTGTAGCTACATTATGAGACTTTTCAAATAATAAAACACTTGCACATTTGCAAAACCACGCTTGCAGGTCCTTGAGAATGCTCCTTACGCAAGTTTGCTGGAAATCCACCCATGTTTTATTTTTTCAAAAGTGTCAAATGTATGCTCATACAATCGTCATATAACCTAGCACCCACTTGACAAAATCCATTCAGACTTTACGAAAATATCTATATCTATAATCTTTTTGCAAACCTTTGAGTAGATGTGTCAAATGGCACCACATTTATAAGCCTTTACAATATTTTGGGACCCCCCCTTTAATTTTGCTCTCTCTTGACAGAATCCCACCAAACTTTGCAAAAACATGTATATCGTGATCTATTATCAGTTTGCCAAATGAAGTGTAGATTCGTCAAATGTCACCTCATTTATAAGCCTTTACATTAACCAATCGGTGTCTTGTCCGTGGAGCGAACAGGAAAGTGTGTCCGCAGAGCGGACATAGATATCACAAATTTTTTGTGACCTACTTTTTGGTCATTTTAAAAAAAACTACTGGACGGATTTTCACCAAATCTACAAAAGCACGCTTTCGGGACCAAGCCGCTGCTCCTGCCACAAATTTGGTGAAAATCCGTCCAGCGTTTTGGGCTGTAGGTGCAAGCAAAGTTTTTTTCCCCATTCAGTCTATGGGAAAAAAATACATTTTTGGACCCCCCTATAACTTTGCCCCCCCCGGAACAAACCACCAAACTTTACAAGAGTGGGCCATATACTTATTTTAGAAAGTTTGGTGAGGTTTGATCTGGGGCAAAGTTATAGGGGGGGTCCCACAATTTCTTTTTTTCCCATAGACATAATGGGAAAACATTTCTGTCACGCCTAGAGCCCAAACTGCTGGACGGATTTTCACCAAATTTGTGGCAGGAGTGGCGGCTTGGTCCCGAAAGCGTGCTTTTGTTAATTTGGTGTAAATCCATCCAGTAGTTGTTTTTTTTTTAAACGAACAAATCGTAAGGCAACAAAATTAGTGATATCTATGTCCGCTCTGCGGAAACTCTTCCCTGTTCGCTCCACGGACAGGACACTGATTGGATAATCGGCTTGTGTCATGTCTGCGGACATGCAACGTGTTGTCTGATTGCCTGGGATGAGGCGTGAGGTGCGGCAAATTGTTTCGATGCGCCCGCCATATTGGATGGGTAGACATTCGCTGGAAGTGAGCTTAAATCCAATTTTGGGGAGTGTGTTGGTTTGTATGAGTTTGTATGAGTGCTCGGAGAGGGTGGGGGAGTAAGAGATGGGTCAAATGATGTATTTGTTTAGGTGGGAGAAGGTCTCGATGTGTTTGCGGTGTCCGCAGTCATAATAAACACTGGGCGCACTACTGGCTATTTTCGTTTAGTATGATGTTGGTTTTGGGTCGTTAGAAGAGCATTGGGTGAAGAGGGTATGTATTGAAGAGTTTGTATGTTGGTTGTAATTATTTTTTAGAATGTTCATTGAAGTGGGTAGGTTTTGAGGTGGATGTATTATATTTTTGGGTTGTGGTTATTTGGTAGGTGTTTGTTTCTATGTGTGTGTTATGCTGCGGTACTTGTGGTCAGGGCCTAGAGTCTTGGGTGCATGGCTGAAGTGCCGTAGGCCTTCGGCCATGCACCCAAGACTCTAGGCCCTGGCTACAACCACCACAGCATAACACACCCATGTTACCAAAGATTTTGACTGTGATATGTGGGCGGCTTAGGGGATATGTTTTCAAAAATGTGTGTACTGATTGGTAGTAGTGTAATAGTGTTTATAGGACAGTGACATGATGTGTCTTAGTTTGTTTGTTGGATTGTGTTCAGAATGTTGGCGGTGAAGACTCTAGGCATTTTGGGTTGTGCTTATTGGTGAGGTGTTCGTTTGCATGGCTGTGGTATGTTGTGGTGGTGGTGAGTTTAATTATTATGTACTTGGTGTTTCTTTTGGTGAGGCTGTATAAAGAGTTTTGGCCAGGCCATGCAGTCAAGATTGTAGTAGTTGGCAAGAAGAGCTGCAGCATAAAATAGCCATGGAAATAGCCATGGAAGCAAACATTTTGGATTGTGGTGTATGGTGAGGTGTTTTCTTGAATGGGTGTGTTATGCTGTGGTGTTTGCGAGTCCAATCATTATATACTTACTGTTTGACTTTTTGTGGTTGTATGCAGGTTTTTCATGCAAATTACCAAGAGGGGTCCTGGGAGTCTCTCTACTAGACATTAGTCCTGGTTACGAGAGACTTACCCAGAGTCTTTATTCACTATCTCCCACAGAGAAGAAATATCCCAAACATAGCAGTCTTTGTCCTGCCCTGGGGCAGTCCAGCTCCGAAATGCTAGGGAATTCTCTTCTGAAGAAGAGTACCAATAGCAATCACAGGACACCCCTTTTACATATTTAAGTAACTTTGAGTCTCACCCTAAATTACTAGGGGAATCCAGACGTGGACCCCTTGGTCACTATTGTTAAAGATGGACGGCTCTACCCTACTGATGCGGTCCAATCAGACCAAAGCACATGTCTGGGGTTGATGTTGGTACTCTTGTTGAGTGGAGAATTGCCTAGCATTTTGGTGCTGGACTGCCCCTGGGCAGGAAAAATACTGATATGATTGGGATATTGCTCCTGTGCGAAAGGTAGTGAGCTAAAGAATCTGGGTAAGGCTCTTGCACCCATGTCTAATGTCTGGCAGAGAGACTGCAGGGACCCCCTTGTTTTTTGCTGTTTTTTTCATAATATGGGTAGTTCGAGCAGACATTTTTTTTTCAATCACTGTGATAAAAGAAAAAAGCACATCTTAGTGTACGTAGTTTATAATGAGTATTGCATTGCATAGTATATATTTCTGTATTTTGTAGACCCTCATAGTTAGCACTTTAGAAGTACTATAGTTCAAACCAGTGTACTGTGCAACTTGCTCAGTTCCTGTGTTTGTTGATTAAATCATTGGGTGTGTGGGAAAAAAAATCCATGCTGGATTTAAAAAAAACTACTTTGTGGTACAATACATTTCTTTCATTGAGTTCAGTAGGAGGACTTGAATATGTGTATGGTTTTTGATTTGGAAGTTGTGGTAGTATTTTTGCAGTTAGATACCTGTCGGCGTATTGTAACTGTTTATTTTTTGTTTCATTTTAATGGTATTTATTCATTTGTTTGGATGTTGCAGATTTTTGGGGCCGTTAGATACTTGTTGGCGTATTCTAACTGTTCATATTTTTTAAGTTGAAGTTTTGTTTATGTTCATACACAGATTAGTTAGTACATTTTGGTTTTAAGAATATTAAGTAAGCGTTTACAAGATTTGCTGGTAATCTGTTTCACAGTAATGTTAGTATCATTACATTTGACCCATCCACAATTGTTTTTTTTATATATGCAGTGTAGTGACCTACATTGGTTGTGGCTCCTGCATGGTAGATTATATCTATTGTTGTGAAGGTTTCCTTACCATGTGTGAATACACTTAGCTTGCAGTTGTTTTTGGTACCATCTGCAGTATAACATAAAAGTATTACTATTACGTATTTACTATGTGTCTGTATTTGTAAGATGGCAAGACCCCCACACCGTTCACCTCGCTAGTGACCCAAAGTGGGATAGTATAAAGACACGTGTGTAAATTATAGGCCTCTAACAAATAACTGCAGTTATGGGGTCAGGGGGCCGCGGCCTGGCCAGAGGGGGTTGCAGCAGGGCTTCCTCGGACATTCTCGTACAAGCACATTTTGTCAGGGCTCGAGATTTGCTGCTTGCGAAAAATGTTTGTGCTTTGCCGTGTGAAGAGGAAATGGGCTGAGCTGACAGGTGGCGTGGTCTGGCTGTGGGAGTCGCTGGGAGAGTGCTAATGTTCTCCAGAGGAACAAAGTAAATCTGTAAAAATGTGGTCCGCATTAGTAAATGGTAGCAAACAATTCATTTATTTTTATAAAATATTTCTAATGCTACTATGGCCTGGAGGCTATTGGCTGCCATTCTGAGTGAAGAACAGCACCATTGAAATTTTATTTCTGAGCTCAGCAAACCCACGCATCGTACACAGTAATAAGGTTCAATTGTTGTTTGACCTTGAAACAAAGGAAGGATTCCCAAAGGAATGCTTGCAAGGAGGGATGTAACACTGTCAAATATGATAAGGTTCACCATTCCAAAACTGGACAAAAGAACATGTAATTTCAGTTTATGAAAATGTGTTGACCTGAACGGAGTGTCTGCGTTACGCCAAGACAATGGAAATGCCAAATATTATGTAAGTTTTACTTTCGCCGATTTTATAGAGCAACGTGTCAACTTATCATTCGCCAACCGTTATTGCTGCCTTACATTGTACGCGGTTGTTGTTTGTTTCATATTGGAACGACACGCAAATACAACCTGTGTGTGTACTTGGCTTTGTCCCAGCCTCTTGGGCAGTGCAGCATCGAGATGCGTGTACTCCACTAGTGGGTGCCCCCAGGTTCCACAAACGCATAATTCAACCCTAATATTTAATTAAAATTCCATCTGTGTTCTTCGTGCCTTTAGCTTGCTCTCCGATGGTAGCATCAGCATCCCATTTCGAGGTGAACATACTGCATAGCAATAACTTTTGAAGTAAATTTACAACTACTTTTCATGTTGTTTTCTCTGTGTTCCTATTGTTTCACGTACGTGTTCATCATTAGTTTTAACACAGTGCCGAATTAATGGGTAAAATGATAAACTGTACTGTATGTTGATAAAGATCGGCTACTGAGACACATTTCTGTTATCGTTTTTAAACGGGTACATCCTGCCTTTGTGCGATTGTCATCGATTCCAGATACCAACTGATGGGTTTTTCAACTGGCAGCTGCAGATACACGTGAATGGCTGGGTAACAGTGACTCTTTTTTGGGACAATCTCCACGGGCCGATATGCCCTTACGCGGCAGCAGTGATAAGGAGCAACCTGACATCGTTTACGGTGGCCTAGCTCCAAGCTGATGCCACAGCCTTACGATTCACAGTGTGTCCAATGCGCTTTTTGTACCCAAAAGGAACACTGCGTGACTCATGATAAACATTTCTGGATCTAGTATGAAGAAAATAATTACCCATTTGCTTGTTTATGGCAATCGCCGGATGTTCTCGGAGCGTTTATTGTGAAATAAAAGTACTTTAAAAATGTAGTTTTGCTATTTCCTTTAAAAGGATTGTTTTAAATTCAAAATTGGGACACGCTGTGTTGTGAGATGATGTGTTGATATTCCGGGTTCTGCGTCAACTAACGTTATCAAGTAGATGATGACTGGGTGTGTTTGGCTTCGCTGCCTAGTAACGTTCTGGAGATAGGCGGAGAATATCAATAGGTTGGGTGATGTCAGCCTCAAGGGTGAGCCATATGAATTAGTGCCGCCAGGGCAGATAAGATTATCACAAGATGGTTGCGCCCTGCTGCCTGATTTCGCATAGGTAATGTTTGTACGATCAATGTATGCTTAGAAACACATGCCCGAACCCTCGGGACAATAATATTTCTGTGCACACTATTCCGTCAATGGATCAATTTTTTGCTCCATTCCATGCAGATGATTTTCTAAGGTCTCTGTTTAGTATTATTTTTAATGTTTGTATGGTGTGTTTAAAAAAATGTGCTAAGTACACATAAAGTAATGGTTAATAATTGGTTTATATAGAGAAGTGTAGTGTCTACCATTAATATCACCGTTTTCACTCATTTCATCACGAGGAACATTCTCTTCCTGGCATTTCAAAGTACTAGACATTTCTCTGTAAAAAAAAATTATATATATTATTTTTACTGTACCTAATACTGAAAGTTTATAAATATATAAAATAAATGTAGTGTACTCACTAGTTTCTGACTAAGTTTTGCTGTTACTGCTGTTATGTCATTCGACGGTTGGTGTCTTACATATACAGTTTCCACTTCTTATTTATTATTGAATGTAATGTATTTGTGCTGCTTTTTTAACATGTTCAGTGTTTCTATTGCATAATAAAATAATGTAAGATATCCCTTGATTTTTTGGATAGTGCTGATGTTGACCGAGTCCGTCCACGAACAAACGCATGGTCCGCAAACATCAGACCCACTAGCACATGTAGGGGGTTCAGCATGTGCTATGTTATATGTATATAAAGTAAGGGAATCCTAGGAAACATTTATCCAATTTATATTGTGTATATCTATAGTCAGTAAAAAAAAAAACTTTGTTAAAGGGACGTTAGGGTTAAGTTGCGCTACTAAAAACCTATGACATTCAGTGAAAAAAACTTTGTTAAAGGGATGTTATGGTTCCAAGTAAAACCGAAAAACCCCTGAAATGTGTCAGTTATGGTAAGCTAAGCTACCATAACTTGCGCCACCACCGTGCACTGCTACGACTAACACCCAGGACATCAACGATGACATCACAAATGGGTGTGGTCACCCACCAGAAAAGCATTACACCATTCCTTCTGAGATAATTTGTATTTGTATTTGGTTGGTTATTTATATAGCGCGCTTTCCCCTCTTGTGTGGCCTAAAAACACATTTTCCTCAGCTGTACACCCTTGGTGACCATAGTCTGTGGTTCTAGGGGGTTTAGTTTAGGAGATGCGTGTGTGCATGTTGCAGTTCTAGGACTTTTGTGGCTGGCAAGGCACGATTAATCAGCCCAAGAGAGGTCAGACACATGGGTGGGTGCTGTTGAGGGTTAGAGATGGATTGCTATGGTTGAGAGAGTCTTTGTAAGGCCACCTATTCCAGATTCCTTTCGGGTGGTGGTCGCTGTATGCTAGTGGCAGAGGTGTTGAGGTACGTTAGGTGTTTGTCTGGACGGCTATGTGTGCACTAGACCGGATGTGCTTAGCCGTTGGCGTATTCTATCGTGCATGGATGCTTAGCCGTGCCTGCGGCCTGTGTCCACGCTAGTGGTGTGAGATATATGTACCATAGGTTGCGATGTTCTCGGCTGGGGCAATATATGTCCAGGTCTATATAAGAGGGCCTAGCTTTCATACATGTCACTATAACATCCAGGAACTACTTCTTCCTTAGATCATTTAGTGATCCACAGGTGTTCAAGCAATTCCGGGGAACACAAAACCGACAGGTCGACTGGTCAACTTCCAACATCCTTCTCCAGATAAGGACTTTCCTGGTTGGCAGAATATTCAGCCTGAACCTGAGAAAAAGATTTCAATACCAAGGGCAGCGGAATCTGGACAGGTAAGGAGGGAGTTGGTTCACCCCTCTGCCTTCTAAGCTCAAATTTAGGGCTAGTTTATACTTGCACTTTTCGCCAAAGTAAGTAGATGTTTCTTTTTTTTTACTTCACCCGGGGTTCTCAAGGGCATCATTATGAAATCCAGATCTTCTAACAAGGACTTACATTCAGCCTCCCAGGAAAGTAGAAATCCTCTCCCCTCAAGCGGGTCAGAATTCAGTGTCTTAAATGGGAGAGAGGCATCCAAATTAAAACATTTCCCATAGAATGCAAGTCTTTTCCATTTAATCCTATATTGCATGGATTAAAACCCTAGTTCAAATCTGATTAGTTCGTTCAGGGTGGATTGTGGAAGGTGGAGTAAATGACCCTCAATAATGTCCCAGAATGTTTTAGGCCATCTCTGAAAGGCCTCTGCACCACATATCAAGACTGGACCACCTTCTGGGTGACAAAAGTTCGTATAGGGAAATATGAAAACTTTCCCAGTCTTTTGTGGAGGAGCAAACCCTGGGTCGTCAGATTTTCACATTTCGATTTAATGGATTCAATCCATTGATTTTCCACAACACTGCGATTGAGGGTAACCCCTAGATAGGTCATTATATCCACACTCCAGGGGGACATAATTCACCCTCCATTTGAATCCTCTCTTTTTGTTACCTCTATACAAGACCCAAATCACAATTCTGTTTTTTTTACATTCATCCTCAGATCATTCCGCTCAAAATATTTCATCCACTCATCCAATCTACGCTGTAAGCCAATTTGTGTCTGATCTAAGATCACAATGTCATTAGCATTCCAGGCAATGAGTTGATTTTTTACTTGTTTTATTTATTAGCATATGGTTTAAAGCTAAACCTTTTGCCTTTAGTTAGATAAAAAAACATTAAAAACCTCAAAAACAAACACAAAAGAAAAAAGGAAAAGAAAATTGTAAAAACCCCCAAAAAACATAAATCAACACAACATAAATAAATCGCTTGCACAAAATAGATTACATTCCTAAAATGAATAGATTCCTATTTTATGTTAATTCTTAAATTCCTGAATAGGTTTAGGGAGCACATGTTCCTTCCATTTTTCACATAGATCTTATATTGGCATGCCACTTCCAAGGTGTTTATCCAATATTGGTCAATAAGTGTACACTTTACCCAATTTCGGTTTTACAGAAGCACTTTTTCTGTTGTACATAACTGGGTTAACTGACCTTTACATATGTCGCTCCATTCTGTAAGGATTGTGTCTTTTCCCATTAACAGCGAGTGTTGAAAAGCCCCCTTCAACTGGGGGCAGAGGGCACTTACGATAGAAAGATAGTTTTCCACACTGTTGTCACAAACATAGAATTCAAGCCATGCTCCCTTCGTATTACAGCTAATGGTATGCAGTTAGGTAGATTAAGCACATATCTCCAGAACTGACCTTCCAAAGTGGACCACACTTTCCCGGATAAGGTGGGAGAGGCTTCTACCCGAGGGGTCAGAATAGGCAGAACCTTCAATTTATAGACTTTTAATACTGGGATGATGGAAAATTTACAATAGCGAGATCTGATTGTCTTTGCTTGTACTGCCAAAGTGTTAGTTTTGCTTTGTAGGCTCAAGATTCTTTCAGAATCCGTTAAGAAATCATTGATTGACAAGCCTAAATAGATCATTGAATACACTTCAAAAATGTACACACCATCCATGGACCACTTTTTGTGCTTTGATCTTCTGACTTGCGACCCACCAAGAGCGGTCTCTGTTTGATCCATAATTAGAAGATCTGCATTCAGAAGTCTGTTTACTGGAGTCCCCGACAGTCTCGGTGGGATGCATCTTCTATCATGAAAGGCGTTTTTCACATCTGACACATGAAGATTGAAAATTGCTGGTGCCAGACAACACCCTTGCTTCAAACCAATAGTTGTACAAATAGGGTCAGTAAGATCGCCCTGATTGTTCAGTCTGATTTGAATTTTAGTATTCGTGTGGAGTTCCCTTATAGCTTCTCGCAGGTTTTGTGGGCAACCCCATGCGTCCAGTTTAGACCACGGATTAGAGCGATTTACCAGATCGAAAGCCTGTGATAAATCTACTGAAGCCAAGAAGATTGGATTACTTTTAGTTGTGATTGATCTGATTTTGAAGAAGTCAATTAAAAACAGGTTTAAGGATGTTCTAGTCCCCTTAACAAATCCAGATTGACAATGATCACAGTGATGTGTCCTCACAATCCATGCGTTCAACTTTTTTAGTACCAAAGCTGCAAAAATGTTGCTCATCACATCCATTAGGGATATGGGCCTGTGTGGTATATTTGATGTTATTAAACAGGTAGTACATCACTTCTGCCCATTGTTCCGGGTTATCCTTGAGTATAACATTCGTCAGGCCATCTGGCCCCGCAGCTCTCGAGCTGTTTGAGGTCTTTATTAACTCTAGGATGTCCTCCTTTTTGGTTTCAAAGGACCATGAATGTAACATCTCTGTTGGCACTACATCTTCTACTTTGCATGACTTTTGAAAAGGGCTCTGAAATGACTCACCCAGTTACTCAGGGCTATCGGGATTACCATAACTGCTTGTGGTGGTCCACTTAGCGCATTCAGAATCCTCCACATCTCTGTGGTATTTTTAGATGAGACCAGATACTTATGATTACTCAGCCAGTTCTTGTACGTGTTCTTACCATTTTTTTAAGTGCCATAAAAGAGGACACTGACAGCTTTTTTTAATGCGTTGTGCCAAGAACTTGTAGCTGGCGTTTTTCATTTCGTATCACTGAATCAAACCGGTGTCGATGAAAGAACATTGGTTTCTTGCTTGTACCTTTCTTTTCACTGTATGCAACCAGGTATCTGGGGTAATTCAGAGATGCTACAATTGTAGCCTCCTTGAGAGTATTTATAAATTTGGTGATGTTTCCGGGGGTTCATTCTCAGCCTACTTCTACCTGCATTGGGGTCACCTACTACTTCGTTTTTACCTATAAGCAGCATCTTCAAAATGTTACGATCACTAGATACCGTATGAATCACTTCCATCCTACTCAGATTTTCTTGAATTTTCTCTGAGAGGAATATATAATCTAGGATCTGTGACGCCTTTCCCCCTTTTCCAGGTTGGCTTGGGTGGTATAGCCCCCCTCACAGAGCCATTTATGATTTGGATATTTTGCAGGAGTAGTTCTTGCCTCCATTTGAGGCCCCTTATAACTTGGTCTCCCGCATGGGGTTCCTGATCTTTTATTAAATTCTTCTTTGAGTCAAAGCAATGCATATTGAGATCCCCACACACAATTATGGCCACTGGGGGCAGTAATACCCTGGTTTCAACAATCTTTCATCACAGTTTGTACAAAGCCCTTGGATCCCTCAGACCTTACATTCAAGTATAGGTTGCAAATCAGAATACTTCTTTCTAGCTGATTTTGTTGAATTGGTTGGTGCAATAGAGTACACTGAATTAGTGGAGAAACATGTTTTACTGAAAGGACTTAAAATTCAGTTGTGGTCTTTATTGCCATTAACAGACCTGTCATGAGGTGACCTGTTTTTTCTTTAGTAGCTGGATTAATACAAACAATAAAGCCTTCCAGGATCGATGCTTCACATAGCCAGGTCTCCTTGAGCACTACAGAAGATTAGGACTACAGGTGAGAGCAATACATCCCCTTTGGTATCAGTCTGTACCACAAAGATTTAGTTGGTAGCTGTGGCTAGCAGTCAGACTTCTTTCAAGAGGGAGATGAGCAGTATTCAGGGTTTACACAATAGGCCTTCAGTACTATGGAACAATGACACACTGACCAAAGCTTTATAGTAAAAGAATATATATATTTATTTTATACACTTCTAGTAAAACATATCTATCACAGTTCTTAAAGTAAGTTAAATTCGGTCAAAGAAAGTATACACAACCACCTAGTTAAATTGTAGACAAGTTTGAGCAAGAGTGAAAACTGAGCAAAATGGCACAGTGTAAACCAAACACAAATGGCACTCTAACAATTTCTCACAAGGGAGGGAAAGCACAAGTTATAGAGAAATTCCTCTTACACACCCTAGCAACACTTTCCATAAGTCTGTGAACCAGTTTAAGCAAGGCAGTGCATCAGTATAAAAATACTTAAATGAAAACTGAGCAAAATGGCATTTCACAAGGTTTAAAAGTGGGGAGGAAAGGGTGGTTATAAGAAGTAGGTGCATCAACACATGTCTATTTGAGAAGCAATTTAAAGAAGGCAGTTCTAACAAATTTAGCCAGAGTCAGTAGGCCTGTGCCAGAGTCAGTGGAACAGGGCAAAGGCCCAGGAGAAAAATGTTTTTGTAGCTGCAGTCAAGTCTTTGGTTAACGATTTTGAAAATGTGGATGCAGAAGGTGAAAGACAATGTTAGAAGAGAGGGGCAGCCAACCCAACAGGTAGGTAAAGGATTTCAAACACCTTTAGCACTACCACGCAGAAAGGGCGGCCTAGCGGAACAATGTACCTTAGAAATGAAGAAGTGGCTCCTGCGGTGGCGGTTGTTCCTGGTAGTTACTGCAGTTCGGGGGATCCAGCAGAGGAAGAGAGGCTCTCGTCATGGAGGAAGGTTCGAGTTACTGCACTACCCAGGGATGAAACCAGCCGAGGTGCTGCCCGACGAATAAAAGCTATGTTCCTTTAAATTGCATTCCGGGTGGACTGGTGCCTGGCTATCCGGTCTCCGAGTATGTGGAAATTGGCGATTCGACCAAGGCAGGTCTGGGAAGGTGATTGGCAAACTGGTTGGCCCCACCTGCTCAAGGGAAGAAGGCTCTTGCAGATGAAGATCATCTCTCGTCATGTGGAGAAAAGTGATGAGACGCTGCAGCAGGGTTTCAATGGTGGTTCAGTCAATGCAGATGTCTTTGGCTTCTCTCCTCTTTTTCTTAGTTCCAGTGGCAACGTCTTGCTCTTCCAGCTGCTTTTATGCAAAAAGATCCCCATTCATACAGCCTAGCTGTCACTCACACAGTGGAGTGGTCATCTTGGCGGGAGACCCTCAAGCCTATCAGGATAGAGTGTGACATGGGTTGCTGAAGCAACCCTGTCCAGGGGTCCTACTACCCCTCCCACACAATGGACCCACCCCAGACTCACTGGCGCCGAAAGGAGGGCTTCTCAGTAGAAGCCCGCCAAAAGGACGAACAAAGGATCCCCGACCTGGGTTAGGAGTTTAGAGAAAGACACGAGAAAGAAGTTATATTAAAGTTCTGGCAAATAAAACCTACCGGAGTAAAGTTAATATTAAAATACACCGGCGTTATGTTAGAGGCTGTCAGAAAATGTGGTAGCCTCGAACAATGGGAAAATCCCATAGGAAAATATTTGCGGTTGGACATTTACGGTAGTAACCACTGCCACCAGCCAGAAACTTTTGAGAGAGGAACTGTACGGTACCCACTCGAAAACGAACATAAAGGAAAAACTATTAACCCTTCCCAGTGTCTCCATAGTAAGATGGGTTGTACAGGTTTAGTTCACAAAAAATGACTAGTGAAGTCAATGGGGACTTTACATGCCCTAAGAGACAGTAGTCAGTCCCAGGGTATGGAGTCTGTTTGGGGGTCGCTACGACACACCTGTGTCACGGAGGGTGTTGTGTAACACATGTGAATGAAGATGGTTCCTATGAAGGTGAGAGAAACCCCATAGACATTAAACACAAAAATAGCCTAGAACACACATAGCAAAAATGCCTAAGAGTGGGAAAAAGAGTCTCACTCTTAGCAGGAGAAGAAAACAAGCCCTTCAAATCAAGCAAAGCTGCTGGGGGACTCTATAGGTAAGGGAAATTATCCATAAAATGATAATTCTCCCTAACACTTTCCTCGATTCTTCCTGAAATTCTATTAATATTAAGCCAGTGGATCTTATGTCACTTAAGGATGATAAACTGTGGAAAAGACGACAAACATTAGCCCCATTTAGGGTGAGATCGTTATTTACTCTTAGAATTCTTTCCAATTGAATTCTACAAGTGTCATTTCCACCTCGATTAGGCCTTGTAGTAGACGACTTAAGCCATCCCGCTTCTTTTGGGGTTGCTTTTTTGTATGTGGCATGTTCTTTTTCCTGATCAGACCCTTTCTTATTTTTTAAGTTGTCTGTCTTGCCACTTTTGTGCTAGTGTCCGAAACACACATCTTCAATGTCCTTGGAGTGTGTTCCACTTGCAGCCCTTTGCCACTGGCTTTTTCTGTTGTTCGCAGGGCTCTGATCACTTCCTGAAGATTTTGACCACGGGTAATTCATGTCAGTTTCTGTCCACAAACCTTCGTCGTCCTTCTTATCTTCTGATGTTGCATCACTAATTTGTTCATAACTTTCCCTGCGGTCCTGACTGCCGGCGATGGGTTTAGATTTTAGTTTGACTGGTGTGTCAATGTTCGTTGCATCCATCACTGAGTCATATGAGTGCGTTGAGAGATTTTATTAACTCTTCAATCTCTTCTTCTCTTCGTTGCTTTGTGGAACTGACATCTTTGACCTCAATACCCTGGAGAGTTGCGCTTTTCATCGGATGGTTCTCCACTTCTTCCCTCACATAGACGTTTCTCTTGGACAACTTGCTTTCTCTGTGTTTGGCAGGGTTGTTACTTTCCTCACCCTCTCTCTACTCCTGTATTTTTCACCATTTCAATTTGTCTCGGATCCAAGGCTTTTAGGTTTTTAGTAAGTGATTTAGACCCCCTACTAGGGTCCATTAATTCATTGAATGATCCACTGGGTTTTTCCAAAAATAATAATTTCAAATCTTCCCTTTTACTCATTGGAGACAAGCCCACATTACCAGTTTTCATATCCTTTATGGGAAATTTTGAAAATATGTCATAGATCTTCTTTCGGTTTTGCGGAGGATTGCAGATTTGTGATCTGCATCACCTTCCTAGAATTAGGATGGTCATTGCTTTCATTCTCCTTCTCGGGAAAATTTTCTGACCCCGTTACCAGATTGTCCACAGGTCCTCCACAGGGACACTTAATGTAGTTGAAGGATTCAGCCCTTTAGTAGTGTCTCTGATATGTTTTCCCAATGGAGCTATCATTACTTCCTTGGTCGTCCTCGTCCCTTGCTTGGGCTATGTTCCTTGGCACCCTTTCATTGGATGATGTTTCTGCTGACTTAATAATACTGACCTCATCGATCTTTGTCCCTAATAATTGGGTCGATAATACTTCTTAAAATATTTCTAATTTGTTCGGTGTTCTTGTCCATTTCCCTTGTAAGGCTGAAAAAAAAACCTCCACAAAAATGTTTGAATGGAGCATCATAATGATGGTAGTTTGATCTTTTAACTGATCAGCTATGTTTTCATATAGCTTCATAAATGGAGCCATGGTAGTTGACAGAGAAGCTATCAAATTAGAGTCTAGCCCTAGGTGGTGCGGGCGTCTGATTTCCTTTTGGGAAGCTGCCTGATCTTCCATTTGAGAAGCTGCCAGGCCTAGTTATAAATCTTCCTCTGACAGCATTCTCTCATTTTGGTCGTGTTGGTGGTCCATTTCAGTTTCAAGTCTATGCCGTTTTCGTACCGCATCAGATTTAGTGGGATTTCTTTGATCCTCTGGGTTTAAAGGGTTGACATTTGCTCCCCTCAGCAACCTCTTCCAGAGCTATAACCCCTGGTGTTACCAGTTGTTCGGCTATTGTGAGATCATACCACCAAAGATGTCTGCTGGGAACTCTTTTTGTCCCTTTTGCAGTGCCCCCTTTAGGTAGCCCTTCTATAAATGCTGGAGTTGTACAACCATTGCCACTTTCTACAAATAATTCATTGGGCCTCATTACAAATCAGGGTGTCCGGAAATAACGGTGGCGGTAACCCCGCCTGGAGGTGATGTTCCCGCCAGGTTTGACCTGGCGGGTTTAACACCGCCCGACTGCAGGCGGACGAGGAAACACCGGCAGCATTACGAGATGTTGCCGGTGTTTCCATGATCCACATTCCCATTGAGTCCCATAGGACTCAATGGGAATGGGGATTAACACCATTCCGCCTCCGTGATTCCTGGAAAACCGGGGTTGTAATGCCCCGGTAATTCCGGGAATCACGGAGGTGGAATGGTAAGACGAGTCCAGCTGGTAATGACTGTTTATCCTTTAGCGTATTTTCTTTAAACCTGTAATCCAGTCCAGCCTTATTGGACTCCAGAGGCTTAGGTACATGATTGTAAAAGAAGCGTTGTTTAGCTTGCAGGTTGTAAGTGCCGCCAGGCCCCTGTGCTTTCATGAGGTTTGCTCTCTTGTTTGACACCTGCTGATAAGAATCGCCCTTGTCCTTTGGTCCTTCAAGCCAAAAGTATAAATTTGAGGTTCTTCTCCGAGGGGCTCTCCTTCTAGAGCCACCTCCTTCATTAGCTCGTTAGCAACCCTTGTTGTTTGCTTGTGGCAGACCTCCCCGGACACCGATAACATGTCAGCTTCAGGATCGGTGCACTGTTGAGCCACAAGCTCACTCAGTTTCTTCATCCAGAAGCATGTCACTCGGCAAAGACTCAATTCTGGTCTCCAAAATATTCTACTGTGAATTTGTTTTTTTATACGATTTCAACAATTACACCAATTAGGCAGTGTGCAAGCGCTGCCATGTCCGTAAGGGCTGTGTATGTTTTTTACGTGATTATATACAACTACTTATCCTTCTCGTTTCTGAGTGAAATGCAACGAGGATGCAGCTTGTTGACAACATTGAGCAGTGAAAGCAGCTCAGCTGTAATTGTGGATCAAAGGGCCTCACCTTCGCCCCACAGTCTCCACAATATATTTCCTGCTAATGCTTACTTATTGTTACCCATACACTTGCAGTTGCAGGAACAGCTCAGGAACTGCTCGACTTGGCTCAAAATGAGTGCGAAATAATCGCCGCTCCACACAAAAGCAACAAAAAAAGGGGAGTCTGCGGTCAATACCAAGTGCCCGAATCCGTGTGCAGGGAGCTGAAAAGGCTTGGAGTGAGTGTTGTGTTACCTGGGTAGCAGAGCCGGCTCTCTGGATATCAAGGCGTTGGAGCCTGTCCTTCTCTCAGATCACGGTCAGATCATGGTCATTCTCATGGGCTGCTCGTCTGACTCAGGAATGCTCGGCTCAGCTCAACAGTGTAGGCGTCCCAACACGATTTCTCCTTGCCCCCTACTACTTGCTGCTTTTGAAATTGCTAGAGGAAAGCACCTATTGCCGCCAAGCCGCACCATGGGAGTAGCCGCTTCCGACAGCACTGAAAACTAACCGTAAACGCAAGACAAGGCTGTCAATGTCTGAGTTGATTATTTAGCTTAGGGGGAAAGGCTTGGATAACATTTTGATCTTTTTCAATATCAGCAAAAAAGAGGTTAAACAGAGCAGGTGCTAAGGAGCAGCCCTGTTGTAAACCTCTAAATGTTTGAATTTCTTTTGATAAATGGCCCTGGGTAGTTAGTCTAACCCTCATACTTGTAGTTTTACAAAGGTAGCGGGCGCCCCTCTCTCGCAAGAACAGACATGATAACCTGTTCAGTGGTTATTAACCACTTGAGAGTTCGCAGCCACTGCTTTTACTCACTGTGCCTTTCACAGATGGGAAATATCCATTTGCATATCAGTCTTTGTCCTGCCCAGGGGCAGTCCAGCACCGAAATACAATGGCAATTCCAATCTGAACGAGAGTACCACCAGCAACCCCATACACGTGTTTCACCCTTGTTTGGGATCATCAGTGAGGTGAAGCTTATGCCTCTCTAAGCACAGTGAGAGGGAGACCACGTCTGGTTGCCCCCAGGAGACCTAGGGTTACCAATCCGAGGTTCCATAACAAATAGTTTTACAAAGGTAGCGGGCGCCCCTCTCTCGCAAGAACAGACATGATAACCTGTTCAGTGGTTATTAACCACTTGAGAGTTCGCAGCCACTGCTTTTACTCACTGTGCCTTTCACAGATGGGAAATATCCATTTGCATATCAGTCTTTGTCCTGCCCAGGGGCAGTCCAGCACCGAAATACAATGGCAATTCCAATCTGAACGAGAGTACCACCAGCAACCCCATACACGTGTTTCACCCTTGTTTGGGATCATCAGTGAGGTGAAGCTTATGCCTCTCTAAGCACAGTGAGAGGGAGACCACGTCTGGTTGCCCCCAGGAGACCTAGGGTTACCAATCCCAGGTTCCATAACAAATAGTTTTACAAAGGTAGCGGGCGCCCCTCTCTCGCAAGAACAGACATGATAACCTGTTCAGTGGTTATTAACCACTTGAGAGTTCGCAGCCACTGCTTTTACTCACTGTGCCTTTCACAGATGGGAAATATCCATTTGCATATCAGTCTTTGTCCTGCCCAGGGGCAGTCCAGCACCGAAATACAATGGCAATTCCAATCTGAACGAGAGTACCACCAGCAACCCCATACACGTGTTTCACCCTTGTTTGGGATCATCAGTGAGGTGAAGCTTATGCCTCTCTAAGCACAGTGAGAGGGAGACCACGTCTGGTTGCCCCCAGGAGACCTAGGTTAACCCTCATACTTGTGCTGCAATAAAGCAAGCTAATGGCTTCAACTAGGTCCTTTGGGCACCCCCAACACAAAAGCTTATCCCACAACCTCTCCCTGCTGACACCATCAAAGACCTGCTCGAGATCAATAAAGGCCACAAAGAGCTTTGAGTTAGCGTGCAAAGTTTTGGCCTTTAATATACTCCACAGGAAGAGGTTGAGACTGGTTCCCACCCCTTTAACAAATCCAGTTTGTCAAGGGTGTAGCTATCTGACCTGTCTGGCCCAGGTGAGAAGGTTTCGTAATAAAAGAGAGGCAAATAATTTCCCTATGGAGTCCAGTAGGGCGATAGGATGATAGTACGAGGGGATCTCTCTACAGCCCTTCTTGTACACTGGAATAATCAATGCTGTCCAATTTGTCTAAAGAGTAGGTAGCAGAATTCAGCCCAAACTTACGGATTTGTTTTTAGAATGTTATTATTAAGGCTGGCAGGTCCGGCGGCCCTAGAGGAATTTAGTTTCTTGATAACGTCAATGATGTCATCCCTATCAAAAGCAATGTTCCATTTTAGATCTGGACGAGGATTATCAGGGGATAGAGTACTTTTGTTCCGCTCTCCCACCAATTCAAGATAACAGGCCATGAATTTATCAGCCTCGGAGGATGGCCTCTATTGGTAACTGTGGCTGGATTCCAGTTTAGATTGAAGATAAATAGTGGAATGTTGGGTAAACCCCCCCAGTTCTCTCACATGTCACATAGACCAACTGCATGCAAGATCTTAGATTTACAAAATTTGACATTCTTAATCCACGCCCCAATTTTATCAATGTCAAGAGCCCAGAGGAAGGACAACCCTGTATGCTTTTTTTGGCTGGATTACAACAAACTTCTCAAATGTTCTCAACCTTCTCCATTGTACCCCAAAGTTAATTTCCTTGGGTTTCCACCAACCTTACCGGTTGTAGGGAGATCTTTTCCGGGGAGTACAGATCAGGAGTAATATTAGCTCCTAATAGGTTGGGCCCTGATTGCCGTCCACGTTCAGCTCATTCAAGACTGAGCTGGGACGCAGCTTCTCTATTGTCTGTGCCAATGTCCGATGATATAGGGGGTGGAGCTAAGAAGCCACATTTGTTTGCTTGAGCTGCAAGGAGTTGAGCTCCCATCGTTTGAGGGTGTGAGCTGTTCTGGATGTTTCTTACCCATTTCAAAGACTCAAGTATAGCCATCATCATTATGTTTTTTTCATTGGCTTCCTCTTTCGCCAAGTCTGATTAGTCTTTCCTGACACTTTGAGGAAGCTTCAGCTTCTGTATTTAGCCGATCTTTCAAGGCTTCAGCTAGGGTTTCCAGGGTCGTAAGTTTAGACTGCGATGAAATCAGCAAAGTGGCTTGCTCTTTAATTGCGTCCTGTAATGACTCGTATAGCTTAAAGGGATTCAGAGCCACAGTTAATGTAGACATTATCATCACTTGAAGGTTTTGTGACTCTAGAATCCTTTCAGTATAGCACCTTGAGGGGGTCTTGGTGATGACATAGAGACTGCTCAGATACTTCGGTTTCTATAGAAGACAAAGAGGAGCTGCTCAAAATGACTTGATTCCGTAACACCACCGGGATTATCGGACTGGCTGCAACAGAGGCCGTCTCCAAAACGGTTATGAAGTCAACAGCGGGGGGGGGGAGTCAAGGCAGGTCTTGCTGTAGGCAGATTGACACTAGATTGAGGAGTGAGATTCTCAAATATGCTCAATGACAACTCTGCTTGATCTCCTTACCAGGCTCGAGGAATTCGAGGAGTCTGGAGTTTAAAGACCTCACTTGGCCGTCTCTGACTTTCCACAGTAGATTTCATTTCAGCCATATCATTGTATAGACTTGCTGTATGTTGTACTTCCAAACAATCAGCTGAATGGTTGATGCATTGCTCCGATTCCAGCGTAGTGACCATGGAATGCTCCATAATTTCGGGAGATTCTGGACGAGCAACTACGTCCTCTAGATCCACGTATTCGTCTACATAGGTTGCACAGTCTATCCATGAAGTGTAGGTACAGTTGGTCTTTAGCGTTGTCACAGGTCCATGACATTAGGGTGAGCAGCCTATCTTCCCTTGGACAATTCAGAGATCGTGTCAAAGTTTGTATCAATTGTAGAAGGCTTTAGTGTGGAAGCTGGGGAAAACATACAAGGACTTCCTGGATTCGATATGGGGGGTGGATTAGAATCCGTTGTCAAGAGATACAGGCAGGATATTAGGATGAAATAATCTCTCCCATTTTGCCTTCATATTGGTGGAATTTGGAGCAATCAAAGGTGTATGTTCCATTACGCTCCCTTGAAATGGGTTAATTGTATCATTGATGGCAATTTGAGGTCCGAAGAGCAGATCCGTAGGCTGGCTGTCAAGTTTCTCCAACCTAGTGACAGTGCTGCCATTGATGGCTTGCTAGGCTCCCCAATTGCCTCAGTGGAGCCATGCACCTGGCCATCACCATGTTTATCAACAAAACCCTCTGGGTCAAAGGCCTCCTCTACATCCTCACACCCTATTCCCATTCTGCAGGTAAGCGACCCCTTCAATGGGATTTTCTTCATTTGTATTGGTTATTACTTGTAACTGGGCAAGGAATACAGGAGTGCAGAAGCAGATGGACCTAGACAGACCAGAGGGAATCCAAAGAGGACCCCAAGCGAAGGTGAAGTAATCAGTCAGTAGAACCAACCAATCAGTGTTCCCAATAACAGTGGCCAATGAGGAGGCGTTAACTGTCTGAGCACCGTCAATGTAGGGGGAAAACGGCAGGGGGAGGACAGCTGGAGGGAGGAGCGAATCCTGATTCCGGACCCTCTTGTCCACCAAGAGAAAGAAGATACATGAATCCGGGGAGAACGACACGCGCGGGTGCGGGCTAATCACCCGATCTACCCACCCGATCTCCCAGACAACCTCAGCTCCCGCTTCAGCCAGCAGTAAATGATAATAGGAAATGAATGCGGCAATTAGCAGGGGTGCCAATGGACCTCCTCTTTACGAAAGCAGGTACTAACAATCCTGCAACCCAGCTACCCAGACTGTCCTTATATAATAGTGCCATGGGACGGAGTTCCTGCAAAGACTCTACCACAGTCTCACTTACATACAAAAACACACATCTGTTCACCTGCACGTACAAGCTCACCTCTCTGTGCATGCACACGGCCATCCCTAATGATGCACCCATCTGCGTGTACACCTGCGCATTGGCACTCAAAAACTTCTGTGCGCACACCTCAGAGAACGAAGATGATCAACAAGGCTTTTTTAAAAAAATTATCTACTTATAGTGCAGTGATACGTGGATAAGGAGGCTCTGTCCCTAGAATGTTTGTGAATTCCCAATCCGGAAGACATGGGTCTTCATTACCAGTTTGACGGTCTGGAAACGAGGGTGCCTGAAAGCTCACTGGCACTCTTGTTTCCAGATCAGCAAACTCCAAGTGTGCCTGCCATGGCCGCTGTACCTGACAGGTCTGACCCTACCGGGCGCAGCGGCCATAGTAGGCAGACTGGTCATGGAAGCACCGGCACCATTGCTAACGGAACCAGTACTTCTGTTTCCCCACTATCATAGATTCCCATAGGATTCTATGGGAATAGGGACTTACAATTTGCCTGCGCCTGACTTTCTTGGCCGCCGGATTCGTAATGAGCTGGTGGCACCGGGAAGTCAGGCGCCAGTAAAAGATTACGGGTCCGGCTGCAACCCACCAGTAACACCGGCAGTGTTAACGCCAGACCCGTGATGAGACCCATGGTCTCTGAAGACTGTATCTTTTCTGGTCCGTCAAATTATCATTCTGGCATTCATTTTTAGACTGTTATCTTGACATCTTCCTTACAAAATATTAGTTTGTATCAACTGAAATATTGATTAACAATAACAGATTTTCAGTTTTATAGCTGGCTGATTGCTCAGGCTGGGAAAACATCTGCACAGGCATGCGCAAGACCCAAACCAAATCTGCACATTGATATGCAGAATTCCATTGGGCCACGTAGGCACCAAGTGATGGTGCCTAAGCCAGTCATCGTGGCTCGGTTAGACAGGGTTGTTTTTGGAAGGTTCTTCTGTGTCAACCAATGACATTCTGTGTGCTCTGGTAGGACCAGCAGCTCTATGTAAGCACAGAACCACTCACTTTCTTTTTGTGGGTTTTGTTAGGCTTTAGGGGGAGTAGTTTACATGGCAGGCATACAACTTCTCTAGAGTAGTTTTGGAAGATTCTTGTAATTAATAGATTCAAGTGCCTTTTGGTCTCCATTTCCACCCTTTCCTTTTTTTATTTGGTCCACTCGGTCATGTTTAATTTTTATAGTGCTAGTGGATCAATGTGGTTGACCACAAAGAGTAAAAAGAAATTGGGCTGACAGTTACCCTTTTATTCAATTATGTTCCTATTAAATGTATTCTAATTAGGGCTGATAAAGGGATGTTGTTGGATGAGGACATCTGCTAGTATCATGTGATTTAAAGTAAAATATGGAACCAGAAAACTAATCTCCTGTATACTTAGCATATAAGAGTTCTGATTATATATATCAGTTAATAACATTTGTGGCAGATTGGAAGAAGGAGTTGGACACTTGATGGACATTTTTTGTGTGGTTTATTAAAACAATAAGAATAAGGCCTATCTTTCCCTATCGCTATACACATTTTTGCTATCGGTTTAAATAACTCCAGGTGCTCGTCGATCATCAGGAATTCCAAAACGAAGATGTCCTCCATCCAAAACTTATTCTAACTGACCCTACCACTATTTGACTAACTTAAATTACACTAGGAAATTGTCTCTTCCTTCTGATTCTCTTATGGCAATGTCTCTGTGCTCTGTAGTTCTCGTTGCTAAGATGTCTTCAGATAGTCTCTTGTCAACTTCTGGACAAGGTCCTCTAGCTCTTTTTTAATGTACTTAGGTTTGCTCTCCCCTCTTGGAATAGTTATTCCACAAGGCTTTGTGATTCTTTCTTATACTCTATCCCCAGGCGATATGCCTTTCTGATCTCTGTAGCTCTAGCCTTTTTTAAATTGGCTGTCCTTTGTAGCAACGTGAGTCTTCCCCTTTTCTGGTGTGGCTCAGTTTGCTCACTTCTTCTCTGTCCTACTTGACTTCAGTACCCATTTAGACTCCCACCCTTCTTCCCAGGGTGTTTGTCTCCAGTTCTTAACACCTTCTCTTTCAGGTTTATTCACTGTTCTCGGGATCACCTTAATATACAGTTCAACTTTACGGCCTTTATATTTCGGGACACGTCACTTTCACTGGGGCGAGTTTCCCTTGGTATCCATTCCTTGATACCTTCTCTCTCAAGCTTATTCATTACTCTTGTGGTTACATTCATACAGTTCCGCTTTGATGGTGTTATTTTCACTATTTCCTCTAACAAAGTGTTGCCCGTGCGGCCTCGCAGAGCTCCCGTTCTCCCCGTTACCTTTGTGTTTGAAGTTGTATGTTTGGGGCTCACCGCTCGCTCTGGTTCTCTATGAAATTCCCTGTTTGAGTCCCTCTATGGGAGGGAATCGCGAGATGTTAGACATGCTGTCGGGAAGAGAGAGGGGAGGCCATTTTACCAATTTCCTAAACCGCACTGAAAGTCAAAACACATATGGCAGCAGTGAGATCCATTTTAAAAATACATCTCTCTCTCTCTCTCTCTCTTCCCGAGTTTGGTTAAGTTGCTGTTTCCGTAGGAAGAGAACTTTTTGGGCGGCTTATAACACCGCTCCCCCTGGGCGAATCCACACCAAACTTTGCAAAAAAAAGTGTATGGGCCACTGTTTATTATTTTGCAAATGTTGTTGATGTTTGGTCCAGGGGGGGGGAAAGGTTATAGGGGGGGGTCCCAAATTGTCTTTTTTTCCCATAGACTGAATGGGGGAAAAACTTTGCGCACGTCTACAGCCCAAACGGCTGGACGTTTTTTTACCAAATTTGCGGCAGGTCCCGAAAGCGTGCTTTTGTAAATTTGGTGCCAATCCATCCAGTAGTTTTCTTTAAAACGACCAAAAAGTATGTCTGAAAAAATGTGTGATATCTATGTCCGCTCCGCGGACATACTTCCCTGTTCGCTCCGTGAACAAAATACTGATTGGCTAATCCGAGCGTCATGTTCGCGGACATGTGGCGTGTTCACTGATTGGATGTTTAACGGCGTGAAGTACATCAGATTCTGTTGCTGCACCCGCCATCTTTCATTCGTGTTTTGGTGTAGGCGGACATCGCCGCTAACACATATAAAACACACCATTGCACTTGTTAACCGAGGCAGGCACCTGCACTGTTTGATGGAAACAGTGGTTCTGCAAGTGAATAGGAGTAGCAGTTCTCATGCATGCATTCAGATATGTTGTTGCAAAGTCAGAATGTATTTTCATTCTGAGTGAAGGTCACTTGGTTTGCTTTTTTGGTTGCGAGCTCAGTAGGCCCACGCATCCGACTGAACCCATAAGGGTCAATTGTTTTTTGACCTTGAGCGAAAGGGAAAATTCAGTAAGAATGCAGGGAATGCAAGTTTGGAAAAAATACCATTTCATAAGGTTATGTATTCAAAACGTTTGTAAGACACATGTAATATCAGTTGAAGATTCTTTGTTGCAAGTACATTGCCGTCTTGGTTTAACAAAGACAATGGAGACGGTAAATATCGTGTAAGTTTACTTTTGACGACTCTACACCGGAACGAGTTTTAATTTTTTATTACCAGAACAATAATTTTGGCATTATAACTGAGGTACTATCTTTCTGTGTAGTTGTCATTTTTGTTTAAACTTATGGAGAGTGCAGATTCTCGCCGTTGGTAGGCTATCATTTGGTTCACCAATGTTCAACGCTATTATTTCTTTAAAATGTCATGTATGACCACATCGATTTGTGTATCTCTTTCCATGTTCTTTTTGTCTTTTTTTAAATTGTTTGGTAAAGGTTGGGTATTGATATGTATTTTCTGTTACGTTTTCCGAACAGCTACATTCTGCTGTACTGTGATTGCCATGGATTCCAGATGCCAAGTGATGGATTCTTTGCACGCCAGATGCACGTACTCGTGACCGGCTGCCTAACCGTCACTGTATTGTGGGACGCCCGGCCCCATTTGTCCATACGCTGGAGTGGCCATTAGGAGTAACATAACATATTTTATGGTGGTGTAGGCCAAAGTTCATGCCGACGTCTTGGAAATCACTATGCGACCGAAGCGGTTGTTTTATCGAAAGCGAATACTTTGTGTATGCGAAAAGATCAGCGTGTGCCTCACGATTAACATTTTCGACGACCAAACAGACAAAGTTACTATTTGATTGAAAATGGGAATAGTCCGATGGTCTCGGACAGTTTATTGTGAAATTAAAGTACTTTACAAATTCTAAAATTGTTAATGTTTTCCTTTAAAAAACAGTTTTATTATTTCAAAATGTAACGTGCTACGTTGTACGTCGCTGTGTGTTCATTTGCAGGTTCTGCGTCACGGCATGTAGGTGCTTATGGGTGCATTTGGCTACGCTGGAGAGGAACATCATCCAAAAAAGTGTACAATATCATTAGGGTTGGTTATGTGACGAGATGTGGGAGTGTTTTTGTATTACACAAGTGTCGTAATGTGGTTACAAAACATAGCGGTATACGTTTATTGACTGAGGGGTAGGCTGCAGCCATGGGGTCATGGTATAAGGTCATGATCCGCTCAATGTGGCTACTGGCCATGACCAGAAGGGAGAAAAGATAGGATTACAGTGGCCATGTCCACCTGGGACTGGCTTTGTGGTAAAGTTGTTCGACATTACGATACATTTGAAAGGGAGGAAAGTGCTGGTGGTAATATGTTAACAGCGTTTCCTTTTTGCTTTTTGCAGGCTGCCATGGAAAGTGAAGAGGGGCCATGTATGGAACAACCGCCTTCTCTTTCTATGGTGGCCACCTTGGAAAAGGATTTTGTTTTCTAATCCGGGACGCCACAGGCGTCCCATGCTAGAACGACACATCCTCTTTTTCAGTAGCACACATTACTACTTTGCAAATCTAGATTGTAAATGGCAAATGTTATTGCGTCTATGTCCTTTACTGAGAAGTATAAAGTAGATGGAGTGTATGCGATTTTAAGAAAAATATATTTTTAGACTGTGAAAGGTGGTTTTTAAAGGAACATTTACTTTGTTTACGGATGCCTTTTTTTTGGGAAGGACAGCTAAGAAGGAAAGTTGCGGATGGAAATGAGCAAAGAGGCACCAAACAGTAATATGAGGAGGTAGGTGGATGGGGGAAAATGTTGTGCGTGTGTTATTTGTAAGGTAGGGGTAGTGTTTCTCATGCTCCTTCATTACAGCAGTGGTGCTGTTTCTTGGGGAGGAGGGATGGCCTTAGCTCATGTTGTTTTCAAATAACTAGTACTTTTGCTAAACGTATGTACTGTGTAATACATTGTTAATGGCTGACTACGAATAAGTGTTCGAGCTGTGCAAGGGAAATGTTGAAGGTGGAAGTTCCTACATCAGTAAAAAATGTATTTCCACACTGTCCACGAGGCATACATCTTATTGTTAAGTGGCGTATGGATTCTCGGACATGTCACTGTGCTGTGCGCCAGCATATGGTTATGTGGCATTCTCCGCAAGGTGTGCAATGAATTCAGATGTTACTTTACATTACGGTTACGTGCTACTACTACAAACCAATGAACTTTAGCAAAAAAACTTTGTTAAAGGGATGTTATGATTAAGTTGCGCTACTAAAAAACTATGAAATTCAGTAAAAAAAATTTGTTAAAAGGACGTTCTGGTTAATGTCATTGATGACATCAGTGATGTCATCAATGACATTTGTGATGTCATCTTTGATGTCCTGGGTGTTAGGCTTAGCAGTGCACGGTGGTGGCGCGAGTTATGGTTGCTTAGCTTACCATAAATGGCGAATTCCAAGGGTTTTTCAGTTTTACTTGGAACCATAACGTCCCTTTAACAATGTTTTTTCACTGAATTTCATAGGGAGGGAAACACGGGGTATGAGAGGGGGCTGGGGGGCAACAGCAGGGAGACACGGGTATGAGCGGGGGGTGGGGTGAACACGAGGGAGACACGGGGCATGAGAGGGGGGTGGGGGTAACAGAAGAGAGACACGGGGCATGAGCGGGGGGTGGGGGGAACACGAGGGAGACACGGGGCATGAGAGGGGGGTGAGGGGCAACAGCAGGGAGACACGGGGCATGACTGGGGGTGGGGGGCAACAGAAGGGAGACCCGGGGCATGACCGGGGGTGGGGGGCAACAGGAGAGAGACACGGGGCATGAGAGGGGGTGGGGGTAACAGGAGAGAGACACGGGGCATGAGAGGGGGGTGGGGGGAAACAGCAGGGAGACAAGGGGCATGATCAGGGTGTGGGGGGTAACAGGAGAGAGACACGGGGCATGAGTGGGGGTGTGGGACAACAGCAGGGAGACACGGAGCAGGAGCGGGGGTGGGGGGCAACAGCAGGGAGACACAGGGCATGAGCGGGGGGTGGGGGGAACACGAGGGAGACACGGGGCATGTGAGGGTGGGATGGGGGTAACAAGAGAGAGACAAGGGGCATGAGCGGGGGATGAGGGGCAACAGCAGGGAGACATGGGGCATGAGCAGGGGGGCAACAGGAGAAAGACACGGGGCATGAGCGGAGGGTGGGGGTAACAGGAGAGACACAGGGCATGAGTGGGGGTGGGGGGCAACAGCAGGGAGACACGGGGCATGACCGGGGGTGGGGGGCAACAGGAGAGAGACACGGAGCATGAGCGCGGGTGGGGGGTAACAGCAGGGAGACACGGGGCATGACCGGGGGGTGGGGGTAACAGGAGAGAGACACAGGGCATGAGCGGGGGGTGGGGGGGCAAAAGGAGGGAGACACGGGGCATAAGAGGGGGTGGGGGTAACGGGAGAGAGACACGGGGCATGAGTGGGGGCTGGAGGCAACAGCAGGGAGACACGGGGCATGAGCGGCGGTTGGGGGAACAGGGGATACACGAGGCATAAGCGGGGGGTGGGGGGAACAGGAGAGAGACACGGGGCATGAGCAGGGGGTGGGGGGCAACAGCAGGGAAACACGGGGCATGAATGGGGGTGGGGGTAACAGGAGAGAGACACGGGGCATGAGCGGGGGGTGGGGGGCAATAGCAGGGAGACACAGGGCATGACTGGGGGGTGGGGGGCAACAGGAGAGAGACACGGAGCATGAGAGGGGGGTGGGGGCAACAGCAGGGAGACACGGGGCATGAGCGGGGGGTGGGGGGAACACAAGGGACTGCTTACAAAAGAAGGAAACCCGGAATACTACTGACTAATACCAAATTAGCAGTGTATACTTTGTCTATAACCGGGAGGATAATAGTCACTGTATAGGGAGACAAAGTTTAAAGTTGGGTACTACAGGTGCCTTGCATTAACACTTAAAGCAAAACAATATGGGACCAGTTGGAAAAATAATATCAAATTTTAATAATAACGAAGAAATCAGCAAGTCTAAAACATCCAATTAAACAGATTGGTCCATGGCAGTGCATATAAAAAATCTTTCAATATACAAACAACAAAATAGGAAATACGCTGCAGGCTTAAGTGGCTACTTTACAAAAATATTACCAAAGGAATATGACCACTGTGGGTACTCGTCTAGCAACAAAGTGTATAGTACCCGTCCGCATATGGATCAATATGTCATATAGTATAATCCCTGTTTAAAGTCCAGAGATGTGTCTCGACATGTTTCTGTTCCTTAGGGCAAAGTGTGGAACATTCATCAGGAGGAAACAATTCAACAGTATAGCCTATTTTACAAGAAATGATGGTACACAGATTCATTCGAGCCTAATAGTACCTGTGAGAGATAAAAACAACAATAAACATCCAAGATTTAGTTCATGACTCACTGTGTACTAGGGTAGGTTCAAACAATGAACTAGGCAACAACAAAAGGGTAAAGTTACCTATGGTGGTGCCAGTGGGGGCTCTCTACTTAGATTTCAACCTCCTGAAACACAAATACGAGGACTTCACTTGGACGGTCCTCCTGGCCTTGAAAGGAACGAACAACATAACACACGAAAAGAAACTGTTGAAAATGGAACAGAAGATGATCTTCACCCTTCACAGTGATGTGACGGGGCTCAATGAGTCAATCGACTGGCATCATTTGGTGAGGATTCATCCAGGGTGAGCGAAGTTATACGCCGCCCAAAAAGTGCTCTTATTATGGAAACAGCAACTTAACCATAACTACATGGCCACTACCGTGTGCATGACTGTTCGAAATGTTCAGCATACTTCCCAACATGCTATAAACCTGAAATTTGGCATGTGGGTAGATTCCATGGTGTAGACAATGGAACACATAGAAAATATACCTTTTTCAGATTCCTTTTTAAGTAGTCTGCAATGCTTAGCCCCTGCCAAATGGCTCTCTGTGACGTAGTTCTCGCTTCATTGTTCCTAAAGTTCAGCAGTTCATGAAATCTTCAGCAGTTCATGGTTCCAAACTTTCCACACTAGCAACATTCTAGCCTGACATTAGCGGCACTCACTTTTGAAGTCATGAGGGTGACACAAAACTGTGCTTTTGTAGTAATGTGGGGGACCGGAAACGGTGCATCTCTCTTCAATAGTGTCGGCAATGATGTTATCCGTCACATTGTGGCAAATCTCTCATGATAATTACAAGAAATTCATTTCCCATGGAAGTTGATGAATGTATGTCATTTCAACAGTATGAAGCTTACACAATTCAGCCATACACATAAGGAATTTATGTTGAGGTTGCTGCTGCCTCAGCTGTAGAGTGGTACACCAATAATCTTGCTGTGCAATCTCAATGCTCCAACTCATAGTAGCTGGAATCGATATGCGGGATTCATGCTTTTCCCATGGTCAACTTTGTGGCTTGCTCCAGAGTTGGGAGCAAATACAATTTGTTCTCTCTAGCTTCTTCAGGAAAGACTAGCAATATTGTCTACACAGAAGCACTGGTTTAGTTAATTAAATAAACTTCAAACTAGGACTGAAGTAGGAATTACTGTACAAAGTACGGGTACATCTGCTCGTCTTGGATAAACCTAAGTAGATCAATCAGTTTATAATAAACATGCTGTAACCTGGTTCTTCTCAGTAGGAGAGTCAGTCTTCATTCTCGTTCCAACATCAGAGAATAAGATGATTTCCAAGTGGCATGGCCCCTAGAAAAGAAAAGCCCCTTGAATTACCTTATATCCCAACCCGATAAATGTCAGAGAACACAAGTCAATCATGTTAACCTGCTCAAGGAGAGGAATGTAGACCATAGCACAGACTATAGTTACTGTGACTAGCCACCATACTGACTCGGGTATTGGAAACACCTTGGTCTCCCCCGATCTGTCACTAATCCAACAGGAAGAAATAAGCGACTTGCTGTCTGTTTCCTGAGGTACTATCAGAACAACCTAGTAGAATTGCCAATTTCCTCCATCACATCTGAACACCAGCAGGGATACCATTAATCTAAAGCCTTACAGGATACCTGAAGCCAGGAATAACATCACTGAGCAAGAGATGGAGGATATGCTCAATGCTGATCTCATCAAGCCCTCAGAGTCATTCGTCCTCCCCTATTGTCTTACTGGCCAAGCCGGATCAATCTTGGCATTTTTGTAAAGATTTCAGAAAACTAAATTCAATTTCTAATTTTGAAAAATACCCGATGCCATGCATTGATGACCTAATCAAAACTAGGTTTGGCCAAATATTTATATTGACACTAGATTTGACAAAGGGTTACTAACAAGATACCATGGAACCCTGACAAGAAGGAAAAGATTGCCTTTTCAGCTCCACAAGGATTATTCCAATTTAAGGGCCTTCCCTTTGACCTGCATGGAGTTCCAGCCACTTTTCACAGGCTGATGGACAGAGTATTAAACCCATACACTGTGTTCTGTGGGACCTATTTGGGTGACAGTCGTTCAGTGACATGTGCATCATCTATACTAGAAACGTGGGTCTTCCCCTTTTCTGGCGTGGCTCAGTTTGATCATGTCTCCTCTGTCCTACTTAACCTGATTTCAGTTCCAATTTAGATTCCCACCCCTCTTCCCAGGGTGTTTGTCTCCAGAGATTAATACCTTCTCTTTTAGGTTTATGCACTACTCTGTGGATCATCTTAATACAGTTCAACTTTACAGGCTTTATATTTAGGGACTCATCACTGTCACTGGGACAAGTTTCCCTTAGTATCCATTCTTTGATACCTTTTCTCCCAAGCTTATTCATTATTGTTGTGGTTACATTCATACAGTTCCCCTTTACTGGTGTTATTTTCAGTATGTCAGTTTCATTGAGACAAGTTTCTCCTCTTAAAAAGTCATGCCCCAGCAGACTCCCGGTGCTCCTGTTCTCCCCTTAACCTCACTGCTTGCTCTGGTTCTCTTCCTCTACTCCGCTGCTCATATATCCTGCTTGGTGTTGCTATCTCTTCCTCGGTTCTCTTTCTCTATGCGACTACTTCGGACTATGGGTTGCTAGGGGCCTCTCGTGGGCTTGCTTGCTTAGTGGTTTCGACATTGTTTGGGCGGACTGCCCACCACAAAGTCCTCATGGTCATGCCACCACCAGGACAAGGCTTCCCTGCTTTGTTGCTTTCTCAATTGAAACTGTTTCTTGCGTTTCCCTCTGCTGCCCAGGACTCCTATGAAAGTCATGAGCTCCATAGCTCTTTTTGGCTCTCCCTCCTCCTGGCGTCACCTAGTCAGAGGGGTTTTGCTTTTCTGGTCGTGCTTCGCCTCTACTTTGTGTACTCTCCTATACCAGCCACCTTGTCTCAGGTAAATGTACATCTCTCCTTAATGGAGAGATGGTGCACAATGGAATATTTTAGTTTGTCTTTGGAGCTCATCCTGTTCTTTACAACTAGCAACCCTAATCATGCCATTATGGTGGATGGTCTAGGGAGTTTTTTCCCCTAAGGGGGAGTCTCTCCCAGTGAGATCTCACTTGCCCGGACTCCTATGGCGGGTAATGCGGAGCGGACTGGCCTCCGTAGCCTCAAAGGGGGAGGCTGCCCCTTGGGGAGAAGGGATGAATGCCTTCAATTCGTCACACATTGCATTGTCAATTTGTGTATCGTTTTTTTTATAAGAGAAACCACATTTTTGAGAAAATAATTTACATCAAACGACAGCTGTTACTTATGGCAAGTAAGACACACAATTGATCACAGTTCAAGGATGTTTATTGAACTTTATAAAGGGGGAGGAAAAATGCTATCTAAACCTAAATCTAAGATGGGAGCAAGCTACGACCATCAAATAATAATAATACAGTTCTAGTGGAGTCTAGTCAAATAAAAAGGGCCTATACTAAAACAAAATATTTCCAATCCTTACTGCTATGCTACAAATAGTGTGGGATAATGTTCACGAAAAACAAAGAAGTGTTCACAAAATGATAAGTTAGAATGTTCAGGTCGTTGGCCACCCATCCCCATGTTTTTAGCACGGGACAAAGCGGGTCACTCGAGCACAGCACACTCTTGGGTTTCTTCACCACAAGGTCACTGTTCCTTTTACCAACATCAGGGCTTGTCTGTGCTCAAGTCTCTATGTTCAAAGTTTCTTGATTCAGTGGGCCTGATGTACCAGAAACAACGAAAAAAAGTTCCATTCCAAATCATCAAGACGGGCGGTTCACTCTTCACCTTAGATCCCCCCCCTTCCGGGCTCAGATCCCCTTTTATACAATTAGTCCCCCCTCAGCCAGGCTCCCTTAGTCAGGTTCACACTTGACACATCAATATCTTCTCGGGTGATCTATGGTTCACCACGCAACCCCCTCCTATACAATTAGTCCCCCTTAGCCGGGCTCAGACCAATGTCAGTTCACAAGCAATTGAAGACTTTTGAATGTGTACAGGATTCATCGTAACCCGTTGCAGGACCACTTCGATTTCACATTTCAATAATTCTCACGCGCTCAGTTGGATAGCAAACAGAGACCTTTGAGTGAGCACCCATGTGGCGCCGGACCACTAAGTACTGGTACCTATTTCGGTTTCATAAAGTTCAATTGCATACAAGTTTTCTTTCTTCATACAAAGTTGCTGCTTGCAACCTTGAGCGTTACCCAGTCCGGTCTGATATTGGTTTCTCCACCTCACCGGCTGTGCTGAACTCACTGGTGTTGCTTTGCTATCGGAGTCAAGGGCAGTACCATGGCGGCATTCGCTACTCACCGCCTTGGCTATCAATGTGGGAGGGCCTGCGTACTTTTGTCATACACAGCACCGTTTGTCAGCTGCAATTCCCAGTCTTATGTTTCTCTTCCTCGAGGACTCTTGAAAGTTGTGGTCCATCTCTGAAAAGGGCAAGAGTAATTCCCTCTGTGTCGTCCTCTCTGGTCTTGCCGCCGTTCTCCTCGGTTATGATATGGCATTTATAACGCGCCTATACACAAGTGTTTTAAGGCACGACGAGGCAAGGGAGGGGGAACAGAGGGAAGACAGACAACAATCTTACTAGGCCAGGTGTCATTCAGATCGCGCAAGTGCATGGGAAGGGGGAGGGGAAAGTGCAGTACATGGGATAACGGAATAAATAAGATAAATATAAAATACGGCCAGCTGGTGGCAAGTGCAAGATAAGTGCAGGTAGGGGACTGTAGGGATACAGAACACAGTCCCCAGGTGCGGGGGTTGGCAGGGGAGGCAGTGCAGGTGTGCAACTGGTGGGGCCTGGGCCCGAGATCAGAAGGGTCGCCAGGTAATCAGTGCAGTTTCAGTTTAAGCCAGGAATTTTGGCAGGGGAGAGGGGGAGAGAAAGCAGAAGCAAAGAGGAAGGTTTCAAGTGCTAGTTTATTATATGAGCTTTTACATCGCATTGTGTGATTTGCGAGAATAGAGAATTATCAATTCTCCAGGGTCTTCATTTTCAGAGTTTGGGTAATTTCAGCAATAGTTGTGTAATCGTGGAACAAACTGACACCTATGACGGGTCACTTGTACAGTCTTTGAAGTGTTTTGTCGTTTGAAGTTGATGACATTGCAATAAGTTTCATGAAACCTACCAGAGATACTAGCTTACGCTCAGTTTGGGTAGTTAAGCCAACCGTAGGTTACAAGGTCCCATTTGGATGTCTATAGCAACATGAACACATTTCAAAACTCCACGAAGTAGGTCTGACAATGCAGGGCATAGAGAACTGAAACATGTACATGTAGGGAGAAAAGGGGACCGCTTAAATTAGAGGCTGGACCCTGTATGATGAAAGCAATACATTTGTGTACCAATTGAATCAGATCTGTGCACGACGTGCCTTTTTAATGTTTTGTGCATTTGTCACAATGTGGAGTATGTGTTTATAGGTAGGAATGTTTCATTTTTTTTATGTCGTATGTGATGTAATGAGGGCAGGCGATTTCATAGGTTTGATTTACACGTTTCATTTATATGTTGTGAAGTTAATGAGATGGGATCTGGTATTTATTGATCTAATGTACTGTATACATAAATATATTTTTGCAATTACCTTTTTAACATAGGTATCAATAAATGTGGATGGCCCTGTGAGGTCATTCATTTGAGGTCCTATGTTTCTTATGTATTTATCTTTAGTTTAGTCGGGAGTAACAGGGAGGATGTGATTATCTGACTGTGTCCTTTGTGTACATTTCGCCTTTTTTCTTTGTAAACGAGAACTGAACACAATTATTGAATTCGACAATGAAGCCATGATAACAAAAATAGTTAAATATCCTAAGAGCTACCAAAGATAATCCCTGCATCTATTAGGTTTTTGCCCAGTATATCACTGCTTATTTGAATGTCGATGTTGAAGCTATCAAAGGATTACTATATTATATTGTCTGATACCCCAATGTAGGTTGTAGTTAGGATGTGGCCCAAATTGAATTGTCTTGATTGACATTTATTTTATTTTTAATTGTCTAGATAGATTTAAATAAATTCGACGTCTGGGTTTGTGGCATGCTGTTTTACAATGGTAGTGTGCATGAGAGTGATCTTGTCATCTTAAAAAGTAGGGTGCCTCTCCTTGAGCTTGCGTGATATGCGCTCGTAATGTAAATGACCCTACAAAGCTCTTTAAGTATTAGATTGAATCTTTTTGTACAACCGGGTCATTACAATATTAACATAGTGCTGTTAGTAATATTAGAGGGTGGGAAATGTATGAGGAAAGGACATCGAAATAATAGAGATATAATGCATAGTAGCTCTGAATGAGATGAACTTGCCTACACCCCCTATTCCGTCACAGTCCCAATCCTTTGGGTTTTCTTTTCTAGAGAACTTTTGAGATCTTCTCTGTTCCTATTGACTTTGCTACCACGTGTCCCTTTCATGGATTTTTAGAGCATGCGCCCTGTGATTGGCCGAAAAGTGCTGTTGGACAGAAATCAGTGCCAAGGTTATTGGCACCCACGTGACCATCCTAACTGGTCGATACTGGCAGGAATAATGGGAACAACTCATAAGCAAACAGAAGTAGTCATGGGTTTAGAGGACATATGCCCCTCAATGGAATCACCATACCAGCAGTCCTATGACAGAATAACTGGAAGGAAACACTGTAGCAGGACTATGGACTGATGATAGTCTATTGTGTTTGGTAAGCGGTGGGATGTGCATACCGGAAGGCCTAGTAAGGGTTATCAAATGTTTTTGGGTTTCGTCAAGTTTTCTTCCTTGACTTGCCAGATAACCAATAAAGCTGTCCCCACCCAAAAATTGATGAATGAGCTTCTCTGACAAGAGTGTCCATAAAGCATTTGAATATTAGGTTGACATTTTGCTGAATCTGGAGCATGAAACATGATGAAATAGCATTATATTCCTCATAAGAAATGCCCTTGCTCATAATCCTTATTTACTAACAGAATTGAAAGATCCAATTAGCCTCACATTTTCTTAAGACATTCTGCATCATATTTTCTCGGCATTTAAGGAATATGTTTTATTGCTGCAAATCTACTGTCTTGCATATCCTCATCTGTTCGTTTCTCTTTCCAATGCTTGGCCAAAGGTGCTTGCTGAGCTTGATTTCACACTCCTCTCTGGCGTTCAGTAATGCGTGTTCAAGGGGATTGGGTCTTCCGACGTATTCCATATCTATGACAGTAATCACCACAGCTGTGCTGCTTCGGAAAATCTTCGGCGTCTGCGTCCTGCGTCAATGATGTTGATACGCTGCCCTTGAGGACCTCCTCCGACGGCCGACGTCACTGGATGTTATAAGTAGGACGCACGACGCCCGTAGCCTCAGTTCCGTTTTTTCCGTGAACGTGTTCGCTTCGGGAATCTCGGCGCGCCTCGACTCTTTGGAGTTTCTGGTGTTTCTCGGTTCTTCGAACCTGTTTGGTGTTTGTGAAGTATATTCTTCGTGAAGATGTCTACCTCGTCTTCCACACTGCATCCGGGCTTTAAGAAGTGCGGGGACTGTGGGTCCAAGATGTCGGTTATGGACTCGCACGACACCTGCCTCTGGTGCCTCGGGGAGGCCCATGACACGGATGACTGTCGACTGCCAGTCGCTCACGTCGAAAGCCTTGCGGGAGCGCAAGAAGAAGTTATCGGTAGGTAAGGTGTCCAAGCCCCGTAAATCTAGGTCTGCGGGGCTTTCGACGCACGACTCGAGGGGCGAATCTCCGCATCGTAGTCAGAAGTCCAGTGGGTCTCGGTCCCGGAGTTGGTCTCGTCACTCCTCTGCCTCTTCGAGGCACTCCCGGAAGTGCCGTCATCGGTCGCCTTCCCCGTCCTAATCCGAGGACTCCGCCCATCGGCGGGTTGCTTACCCCACCAAGCATGCGACACCGGAGGAATGGGCTTCCTTCGGGAAGAAAATGTTGGCGATTCTCGAATCGAAGGGCACTGGTCCGTCCACGCCTCCGAGTGGGGTCGGTCGTGATCCGCTGAGAGACACCGCCTGCACGCCTTCAGGCTCGGGTGGTCATCACGATTTGTGGGAGAGGTCCCGCTCGGACAAGGGAAATCGTTCTCGGCATGCCCGGTCCAGGTCCCGGACCTCGATGCACTCGAGACCGTGTGAACCTGTGGTATCTTCACGGAAGACGTCGACGCCAGTGGCGCCGAGGTCGTCGACGGACTCTTTTGGGGGCTTGCCTTCGAAGAAGTCGTCGATGCCATCGGCATCCCGGACGTCGAGAGACGCGCTCGGGGACCCGGCCTCGAGGACTGTGTTGGCGCCGTCGATGCTGTCGACGCCGCGCTCAGCGTCGACACCGATTCACTCGACGCCTTTCGAGGCTGTGTCGACAGGGGTACCCCGTGGCTCGGTGGAACCCCCCGAGAAAGGCTCTGGCCAAGGTCAAGCATGGCTTTGGTTCAAGTTCTGTGCCTTCTTACCGCCAGTTTATTTCAGAGGTGGGTGAGGGCTCTGATGATGGCATGGTGCCTGACACGGTGCCAGACGAGATTCTCTCGGGCCATAGCCAGTTTGAGGATCTAAGGCAGTCCCTGCATGATGCTAGTGGGCTGGACTCCTCTCCGCAGGTGGAGTTTTGTAGGCCTGAGCCTGGCACTCACGCCGATTCTTTGTACCGGTGCCTTATGTCAAGGGTCACTGAGTACTTAGGATGGTCTGCTCCCCCGGGGGAGTTTGTTCAGGATGACCTTACGATATCCTCAACATTGGTTCACCAACTGACCCGGTACTGCTGTTTCATATGGCTCTACAGAGGAGGGGGGAGGCGGCTTGGACTGCTCCGGAGAGTCTCCCGGCAGTAGGCAAGTCTTTGCCGTGAAAATACCGCCCAGCCAGTAGTGACCCCTGCTACTTGTCCAAGCACCCTTTGGTGGTGCAGGCGGCTATGGCCCGGCAAAGCAGGCGTCGTACCCTACCATCCCTCCTGATAGGGACGACAAACGTTTTGACAGCAAGGCGAAGAAAGTGTTTTCTGCAGGGGGTATGGCGCTTCAGGGGGCCAACTCCATATGTGCCTTTTCACGTTTCAAGCACACTCTGTGGAACTGTGTTTCCTTGGTGGCTGAACATATTCCCGAAGGGTGACGAACGGGATGGTTTCCTTGACATGGTTCAGGATGACAAGGATGCCATGTGTGAGGCAGTTCAGTCGGGTTTGGACATGGCAGATTGCGTCAGCCGGTCCATGGCGGCGAGCACCGTGATACGCAGGTTTGCGTGGTTGCGGAAGTCGGGGTTTTCTCCTGATGTGCAGGCCCGGCTCCTCAACATGCTCTTTGACAGGGAACATCTTTTTGGCAGCAAGGCTCACGAGAGCCTTGAGAGGTTGAAGACCTCAAAAGCTGCAGCGAAGTCGTTGGGCGCTGCAGTTCGACAACCTCCACCTTTTTGTCCTGGGGGACAGCAATGGAGGGGAGGTTCCTTTCGTTATTACTCATCCTTTGGTAAAGCGAGAGGAGCTGCCAGTCAAAGGGGCCACCGTAGGAGTGCCAGAGGTGGAAAACATGGTACTCGAGGTGCCAAGGCCGCTCGGGCAGTTGTCTCTTTGCCCTCAGGCAACGCTGCAGCCGCTTCAGCTCAGTCATGAGGCCATGTCCAATGGTTTTCCGGTTGGGGGAAGGCTGGCGCAGCATCTTGCAGAGTGGCGCACCATTACTTCAGATGTGTGGGTTCTGGAGATCATAACCCACGGCTACTGTCTTCCTTTCCGGCAGAGGCCTCAAGACAATCCACCGGGGAATCTCTCTTTGAAGTGTCCGGATCCGCTCCTTGCGCAGGAAATTCAATCCTTGCTGGAGAAAGGCGCCATAGAACTGGTGCCTGTAGCAGAGAGGAACAAGGGATGGTATTCCCCTTATTTTTTGATTTCCAAGAAAGACGGGGGATTGAGACCCATCATGGACTGGCAGGGTTTGAACAAACTCCTCAGGAAGGACAAGTTCAAGATGGTTACTCTCTCTCAAGTCCTCCAGGCCCTTCAACTTCAGGACTGGTTGGTGTCTCTCGACCTCAAGGACGGTTATTTTCATATGCCGATCCATCCAAAGCACAAGAAGTATCTGAGGTTTGCGGTTGGCGACTCGCACTTTCAGTTTCGGGTCCTGCCGTTCGGATTGACCTCCGCCCCGAGGGTCTTCACCAAGCTCATGGTAGTGGTGGCAGCGCACCTCAGGAAAGGGGGGATTTACGTCTACCCCTACCTGGATGATTGGTTGATAAGGGCGCGCTCTCCCGAGCAAGTCCTGGATCATCTGTCAGTCACCTGCCACTCCCTCCACAAGCTGGGCTTCTCCTTCAACTTAAAGAAGTCCCATTTGACACCTACTCAGCGGCTCCAGTACATCAGAGCAGTGCTCGACACGTCACTGGGGCAGTGTTTTCCTCCCCAGGTGAGGGCTCATCACATTTGGCAGATAGTGCACAAGTTTCAACTTGCCCAGACTCTCCCAGCATTCGAGTTCTTGAGACTGCTCGGCCTCATGGCATCCTGCATTCTTCTGGTGCCAGAGGCCAGGTTGCGGATGAGATCTTTGCAATGGGCACACAAGCTCCAGTGGTCTCAGTCCTCCGGCAGGATGTCGGACCCGGTTCAGGTGCCGTCTTCCGTCGCCCAGGACCTTCTTCTGTGGTGGGCCGACGAAGGCAATCTGATGAGGGGGGCTCCATTTTGGCTGCCCTGGCTGGAGGTGATGATCGTGACGGACGCATCCCTCACGGGATGGGGAGCTCATGCCAACGAGTTGACAGTCAGCGGTCGTTGGTCTCCGTCAGAGTCCAGACTCCATATCAATCTGTTGGAGCTGAGGGCCGTCAGGCTAGCCCTGAAGGCTTTTCTGCTGACTGTGCGAGGAAAGAATGTCCTGATCCTAACGGACAACACGGTGGCCATGCACTACCTCAACAAAAAGGGGGTGGCAGGGTCAATTCCTCTGTGCAGGGAGACGATGCAGCTCTGGTTCTGGGCAATCCAGCAGGAAGTTTCGATCTCGGCAGTTCATCTGGCAGGAGACGAAAACGAGACGGCGGATGCTCTGAGCAGGCAGAGCGCGATCTCTCACGAGTGGAAGTTGGCTCAGGAGATTCTCCTGGAGATCTTTGCCCTTTGGGGGACCCCTCAAGTGGCTCTCTTCGCCTCCAGTGTCAACCGGAAGTGCGAGAGGTTCTGCTCGCGGGAATTTCCTCCAAATGGAGCCTTAGGAGACACGTTCGTGGTGGAGTGGTCATTCCCACTGCTGTACGCGTTTCCTCCAGTCCCCGTCATCCCGCAAGTACTGCAGAGGTTACGGAGGTTCGGTTCCCGGATGATCCTCATTGCTCCGGCGTGGACCCGGAGGACGTGGTACCTGGACTTTCTCGACTTGTCCATCTGCCCTCCACGTCGTCTTCCCTACCGAGACTATCTGCTCTCAAGGGAGGGGAGGTCAGGTTCTCCATCCAGAGGTCAGATCCCTCAACCTTCATGCTTGGTTTCTGAAAGGTTGAGGTATAAGGATTGGGACCTCCCTGAAGACGTGATGGAGGGGTTTCTTTCGGCCAGAAGGCCCGCAACAAAGTCCCAGTACCGTTGCATTGGAGCAAGTTCTGCGACTGGTGCAGGGTTAAGAATGGGGATCCTTTTGCATGTGAAATTCCCATGGTTCTGTCTTTTTTGCTTTCTTTGGCCCACAGGGGCCTTCAAGTGGGTACCATTAAAGGTTACCTGGTGGCGCCGTCCATATTTAAGCACTCGTCTGAAAAGTGTTCCTACTTTAACATTCCTTTAATTTCTCAGTTTCTGAAAGGGCTCACTAATGTGTTCCCTCCGTCGCCTTTCCAGGTGCCCGGTTGGGATTTGAACCTTGTTCTCAAGTTTCTGATGGGTGCTCCGTTTGAGCCTTTGCATTCATGCCCTTTGAGACTGTTAACTCTGAAAACCGTATTTTTAATTGCGGTCACTTCCGCTCGCAGAGTGAGTGAGTTAAAGGCACTTTCAGTTAAGCCACTCTTCACTGTGTTTCATAAGGACAGGGTTGTCCTTAGAGTTCGTCCTTCTTTTCTTCCGAAGGTGGTGTTGGAATTTCATTTAGGCCAGAAGGTTGTTCTTCCGGCATTTTATCCTCCTCCACACACATCCTGGTAAGGAAGAGGAGAGGCTCCATAGGCTTGATCCTAGGAGAGCGTTAAGCTTTTACATTTCATGCATGTCCCGGGTCGGAGTGGACTATCAACTCTTCATTGGTTACGCTGGAAAGCGTTTGGGACAGGCTGTGACGAAACAGACTTTGTCTCGCTGGAGTATTGCTATCTCTGAGTGTTACCGCTTGGCAGATAAGGACCCACCGGTCGGCTTACGGGCCCATTCTACCAAGGGTATGGCTGCCTCTACTGCCCTGCAGAGGGGTGTTCCTATTCGTAACATCTGTGATGCAGCCACCTGGGCTTCGGTACATACTTTTGTACATCACTATTACCTCGATTCCATCCGGGGGCAGGATCTGGCCTTTGGCAAGGCGGTCCTTTACTCCGCAATTTGATTGGGCATGCTAAATTTCTGTTTTCTAAATTCTTTTCCCACCTCCTTGCATTGGTACTGCTTTGGGAGTCTGTCATAGATATGGAATACGTCGGAGGACCCAATCCCCTCGAAGAACAAGTTACTCTCTTACCTGGTATCGTTCTTTTGATGGGATGGTCCGACAACGTATTCCATATGGCTCCCTACCTTCCCCGCTACAGAATTTCTCATGCGATTGCAGCTTATGTTTCCGCAAAGCTTTGTGTGTCAGACTGGCAGAAGACTGGTGGCACACGTTCTGGGAAAAAACTAACACTGAGGCTACGGGCATCGTGCGTCCTACTTATAACATCCAGTGACGTCGGCCGTCGGAGGAGGTCCTCGAGGGCGGCGTATCGACGTCATCGACGCAGGACGCAGACGCTGAAGATTTTCCGAAGCAGCACAGCTGTGGTGATTACTGTCCTAGATATGGAATACGTTGTAGGACCATCCCATCGAAAGAACGTTACCAGGTAAGAGAGTAACTTGTTCTTTTCAATGTTCGAATGGTTCCCTGTGTGTGTCAGATTGCATGTACAAAATAGTATGTACTTCATATATTGAGTATTGCTTTTCATAAAGGTTTGCATTTCATAAAGGATGTTCTTTCTTAAAAAATAAACGTACCATCCCAATGCATTGTCCTTAACTGATGTGTGCAATGGGAAGTCATACCCTATGCAAACATAGACCACACAGGGCATGGGGCATTGCTTGATTGGTTCCTTTTTTGTCTTGACTTTTATTTAACTTTCCTCATAAAAATAAGAGATTTCCCTGCCCTTTGCCATTTACTTTGTCTAAACCCAAAAAAAGTTTCAAAAAAGCACACCAAAAATTCTCCCTTTCTGCATTTTAATTTCATTTTGCTCTGTATTGCTAGTGGGCTTTGTAATTTCTTTCCCCTTACCACGCCTTTAAAATAACAATACCAAGAAAGTTACGTTTTGCATTCCTGCTTGTTTAAGTGTCTTAAAAACCCTACCTATTTGTGAACCAGAAAATGCTTGCTGATTTAGTCACCTGTCTTTGTGTGAATGAGAACCTTTGGAACAACAAAGACAAGTGAGTGACAAATGCAAAGAAGTGGATTCACAATTCTCAAAAGGCTTAAACCAATGTCTTTCAGCAGTATGAATATTTACAAAAAGTATTAAGTCGGCCTTGAGTAGATACAACTCTTGATTCAGTAGAGCTTGTTTCACATCAATCAAGCTGTATTTGTTGCCTCCAAAAATGATGGCGTAATCCTAATCAGAATTTTCCTCTGCCGTCAAATGGATGTGGAGAACAACACTGCTTAGGTCAAATGATTCTGATTCAGACAATATGCCTCAATTTAGTGAAGATGAAATCCTGACAGTTCCTCAAGAACATTTAAATTATCCGCTCATGAGAACTGTATGAGTATTTCGTTGCATGTTATCTAGCCTGTGCCCTGAATCATTTTATCAATGGGTCTGTTAGGATCATTGAGATCTGCTTTGATTCAGTTAATCATTCAGTAGCGCTTCCCAAGCGGAAAATGTCGTAGTCTATTGAGTAATTGAGACTGTGGAAAAAAAGATTAAATGAATACCGGTCTGGGAAAAGTGAAAAATGTATTTTTAAGGGATATTGGGACTCATTACGAGTTGGGCAATGCGGGTTAAATGCAGTGGCATTAACCATTCCCGGCCATTACCTTGGACAGAAAGTTGGAAGCTTCACCTCCAGTTATGAGCTGGAGGTAAATCCGCAAACTTTCTGCCAGATGTTGGCAGAATTACCATTGTGGCAATTCTGCAGAAATGCCCCATCGAGTCCTATGGACTTCAATTAAATAGCGACTAGCAGCACCACTTGCAATCCAGTAGTAATACCCAGGTTCGGTTCTATGTCCCTTCATCGATGCACGTTTTTTCGAAGTTTTCTTTGCCAAAAAAATTAATTTGAAAAAATGAATAATTTTAAAAATGATTTCCCCCCAACGTCACCTATCCTATACTCTTATCACAACCCCATCCCCCTGTATATTTCAATTCGTTTTTGGAGTAATGGTTTGCGGAAATGTCTGCAAAACAACGTGATACCGTGGCTTCTTTAAGCTTCTCCTAAGCCCCTCCATCCAAAGAAGCTGGCCATTAAGCCATTGCATTGCCTCAGCTTTACCTTGTTCAGGTGCAATGTAAGAGTCCTAGATAGGTATAGAAATTAAGATGGAATGGTAGTTTTAACTAGATTAGCATGACCCAGGATTGAGATGTACAGAAAGTGGTTGCGCTACACCAAGTTCAAGATCTCGTTAAATACTTTCTCAAAATGTCTCTCACTTATTTTAGCATGATTGGCGCAGAGCTCATTCCATTGAGCAATTCCGGATTACACTTTGGATTGAACATGTGACTTTGACCTACTGTTGCCTAAACAATACTGGCCCTAAATACCTTTCAGCCCTCCTCACAATCCCAACAGAACTCTTAAATCAGAAGAAGATAATCGAATGACCCCTCCTATATTCAAAAGAATATGTCATGGGGGTAGGATATTCTTGGTGAAAGCCACAAAATATTGGATCAGCCTACCCAAACCCTGTCATGTCCAACTCAAACTGCATTTAAAACGAATTAGTTTAAAATGCCTTTTTGACTATGTTTTAGTTACAAAGTGGACCTTCCCAGAATTACATCACACCTATAAAAATGTCATCAGCATATCAAGGTATGATATGATGGGTTATTTATAATATGCTTAATACCCAGAGGTTTCTAAGAGCGGACCCGCGGATCGAACCTGTGTTCCTCTGTTCGAACCTGGGTTGCTCTGTGTCGTCTTGCTTCCGGTGGACACATTGCCACTGAGCTATCCTCCTGAGACAAGTAGCAGGAATTCGATCTATTACACCTTGCACTTCACTGGCAAATAAGATCTAGACAGCAATCGGGACTAACCTAGCCCATTCAGTCTATGGAGCAAGCACTTGACCTGCCTCTTTTCTGTGTTCCTTACCTATGCTATTTCATCTGATCTGTTTTACAGGACGTTTTACCATGTCCATTACAATCCATTGTTAACCTCGCTACCTTTTTCCCCTATTGCCATTCCCGCCGCCTCCACTGCCCCCTGAAAGTGCTTAAAAATGACTTGCGTGCATATAAAATATCCATAAACTAAAAAAATGTTGGTGCTAAATCCTGATACCATCCTTGTGTGTCTCCATACTCCAGGAACCATGTGTTTGATCTGAGGATTAAACAACACTGTTGTCGGTGTACAAGCCTTGTTTAACCTCTATTCCCAGTGCCTATGCAAACGGTGCAATCTTAGTTTCATTCCGATTATTTTTTGCAAATTTCCCCAAGTAAATGGAGGACGGTAGCAGAGGCATAGGTGCCTTGGGAAACAGGAAAGGATTATGATTTCTGCCCCGACCACTACTGTGGACTTCCGTCTTGGTGTAAAATTATCCTTTTAAACCAATTGGGTCAGCCGGAAATCCCATTCATAATTGACTAGAGAAACTCCAGGCCAAATGTTGTTTCTGTGTTCATACATGTGCCTGAGAGAGCAAGCCAACCTGGGTGACAAGTCAGCTTGGGTGGCACAGCACAGTGCATCAAATAAAGCACCCGATTGTTATGGTAATGTAGTACATTCCGGGGGACTAGGCTTGTGAACATGTATAACAGAACCAATAACTAAAGACCATAGAGGCCACTCTAGTCTGGTGAACAAGGACAACCACTAATGTCTAGCCAAACTCTATCTGGGTAGTGTGACAGAACAGCAAGGCTTAGACGCAGGGTTCGAGAGTGGTGAGGGGTTCAGTTAAACACACAGAAGACTCTTAATTCAAATTAGGGAGAATGTATAAAAATAGTTGTTTATTTAGGCCTTAGACAAACTCTTTTCAGTGAAAAACCACAGGTGAGTAACACACTAAAACATGCTCTACTATGATATACACATTGACCTTGGTGTGCTCTGCAGAGAGCACCAACACTTCACTTTTAAATAGTGTCTTGAAATCTCACCCTAACTGTAAGTGTAGCAAAAGCAAGTGAATAAAGAAATAGAACCAGGTAAGTAATCAATACTTTGAAAAGTGATACGATAAAAATAAAGATCGTATAGACCATACAAAACCTTATAAATGAGGTACTAATCGTAAAAAGTCCTCCCCTAGCTAAAAAAACAGGAGGATAGTGCCCTTAAAGTCACAGAGCCCAGTGAGTCTTTTCAGGAGGTTAGGTCTCTCTTTAGATAGTTGAACAAGTGTTGATTGAGCCAACAGTGTTCTCACGTCCAATATAACAAGAGGAACGCCTTTTACAGACCCTCTCCCAATTCAACCGCCTTAGGGAAGACCCAGAAGAGGATACCTGAATAGAACACCACAGTTCAAGGCTAGGCATGGGAAAGGTATGCCTTTATTGCTGTATAACCCTATGGAGACAGATGGTGGAGGGTTTGGGGCCCTAACAGGTATGTTTACTCAGTGTACAGCTTTCTTATCGAAGTGAATTACTTTCTAGTTATTCACTTCTATACATTTACTTTGTGGAGAAGTAATTTAAATATGTATATTTTGGGCTAATGGTTTAAGGTTGGGGTGAGAATGGTAGTGGTATAAGTTGAGAAACTGCAAAGTCCCAAGGTTTAGCTCGGAATGGCGACCAGTGCAGCGTAGTAGCCCTGGGCAATGTCTGGCTAGCCCATAAGAGGATTCTGGGTCTCTTCCGAGGACTGGTTGTTCTCACTGGTCCAAGGGTCAATGCACTGATGAAGGCCTAGACAAGATCTCCAGAGAAACACACAGCTTTGTGGGCAACTAAAGAAAGTGCCTCAGAAAAGCGTACTATGATGAGGTTTGGTTTTTCAGTGGGATGCACCCCTTCGTAGAGGTCTCGGTACCAATGATCTGAAGAATGTTTGCAGGAGTCCCCCCTTATTCAGAATCTGGGATGGAGTTGCCCCCAGCCCATCACTGGCAAGGATCTGCACCATTGTCACCCGGGAAAGGGCGCTGCGCCAGTCAGGTGGCTGGAAGAGCGGGCAAGAATACATATTCTCCGCCTGCTGATTTGCCAGTCACCCGAGGCCCTTCAGAAGAACTTGTTTCACACCAGTCAAGCTGTAGTTTCTTCTGGTTGGCCCCATCTTTTTTCTTATGTGGGGAGGCGACAGAGAACCACTCCCTGTTCCCGCCCATCTCTTCACCCCTCAAAACAAACTATGCCCCTGTAACTTCAGGGCAGGGAGGTAAAAACTGCAAGATGGCCAAAGGACAGGCGAAAATCTCATGGCATTGCCGTTTTAGAGTATGTGCTTATCCAAATGGCATTAAGATGTAAAATACAAATGTGCATGGGACTATGAAAAAAAACATGGAAAAATATCGAGTACCACCAGCCCACCCTGGACATTTTGCATTCAAGTAACCACAAAATTACCAAAAACTAAATTATAGACACAATGGGCCTCATTACAAGTTTGGTGGCATCTAAGTGGTAAATCCACTGAGATACCACCAAATGGAATAGCTGTTACTGTCACTTGGTCTGGCGGTATTGCCACCAGATTTCAAGTGTGGTGGTAGGTGGTATTCATCCCCATTAATTGGAGTCCATAGTACTCCATGGGGGATTTCATCTGTAAAGGGATTTCAATCAGGCACACAGCCAAGTCTTGCCCAGCATGTAGTGCACAAATGAAACCCTTATTTATTTGTGTCTATAAGTTCAATATTCTGAATGATAAACCACTCATAATCACACCCTTCTGAAAATGCCACCCCCCGTCACACTGAACCAGGAATCAGGCGAGTTGGTAACGGTAAATATTTATTTATTTAGAATTTAAAATCACAATATATTTTTAATAGGTAACAATAATCACCAGTGGGTGACAAGAACCATGAATAATATCTTTAATGCACTGGGAATCAGGTAATTAACACAAAAAGAATACAGCAAAGAAAAGAATACTTTTGGGTTGGGTTAGAACAGAAGCACTGTGGTTAGAGGTTCCCCTGCAACACCCCTCAACTCACCAATAGGAAATTTAAATAGATGTAAGGAGAGAGCAGGTACTCAGGAATAATACAGATCAAACAGCAGATCACTGCCACCTTCCCCCCTTAAACAGAAGAGAAAAAACGGATTTGACTTTTCAACTGTCAGATTGGCTTTGAAACTGGCTGAGCAAAAACACTAAATGTGGTAAAAAATGCTTCAATTATTATACATTTCTACAGGACCCGCTTTGAACAGATGCAAGCAAGCAAAATCCATGATTTAATCAGATGAAAACAGTTGGAATCTCAAAGGCAAAGTGGGAAATAATTTAAAGGCAATTCACACGTGTAAAACTTTTGCAAAAAGTAAATTTGCGGCAAACTTTTACTATGTGATTTTTGATAAAACTACACTGTTACACTGGTCAGCTGCACAGTTTCGCAATGTGGTTTTGGGTTGTGGAGCTAGCGGAGGATGTTAGGTATCAGTGGGAGTTGAACTTTTGTTTCTATCGTTAAAACTGAGGGAGTTATGGAGGTTTTAGTGAAAGGTGTTTTTCGGAAATCTAGAGTTTGGACAAAAACTTCAGTTCAAAACCAGAAAATATGGCTTATGTTTTTACTCAAGACTAGAGCATGCAGGCTAGGCAAGCAGGTTCGGTCGAAGTAAGCTCTGAGACTGATTCATGACTTCAGTAACAGATCCCCAGCGCCTTCCCCGGCGGAACCAGTCCAAATACTCGAAGTGGGATTTTTGGATGAGAGTTACACGAATAAAAATGACTAAGAAAATGACGCTTTAGCAAATAGACATAATAAGATAGCACTAAAGATTTTGACACTGTTACTGGTTATGAAAATAAGTACAGTTTAGAGATTAGGGTGGAACAAGATAAGGAAAGGTATACAATAGCTCTCTAGCGTCCTGTTAATACTCACAATCCACTGGGATTTAAGATTTTTGGTCCGTCAAGATTCTGGTCAATGGATCGGATCTATCAGGGAAAGACAGCACACCAGGCGCTGGATAGGATCAGCTAGGCTGGTCACAGGAACTGCACGGGATGTGCCCTTCTTGGTGCTGGATATTTCAGATCAGCAGGATTGCGAGTTCATCAGGCAAGCATTATGTTAGCAAGCCAGATAGTTTCAGGATGCTTCCCCACACCACAGCGCTGCACTTGGTTGTAAGGATTAGTTGAGGGTTAATTATTGAGGATTGAGGCCTAGCTGAAAATGGTTCAGCTACTGCTAGGACTGGTCATTGGCATCTGGATCTGGAAGGATGTTAAAGGGCTGGATGTTGAATGCTGGATCAAAGTGCTTCACTGGAATCAGAAGAGAGAGTGTGTATGTGTTGTCAGTTCTCTCTATTTATCCTTTCCAATGACATCACAAAAATGGGTGTATGTGCCGGCTTAACTAAACTCGCTCCTGTGAACTGGGATTGGATCAGAGCCTCATCTCCGCCTTGCATCGGAGTGATTGTATCAAAGACCGATGATGTCAAGTTTATGGTTTGATTATTACAATACTTAGAAACCTCCCCTAGCCACTAGTATCAAAATCGAATTTTGTCCTAAATACATATTTATACATTTGTAACCTCCACGAAAATCACATACAAGGATTACATATTTTATGGAGTATCTGTTCATCAAAATCCCGCAGCTGTGAGACCTTGTTTCGCCTTTTTGCAGTATTTTGTCCATTTTGCCCTGAAAACATTTTCCAAAATTTCTTCAAATTTCCACAAATATGCATGTTTACAATAGGAATGTGTGTACAAAGTTTAATAATTCTAGCATAAATACAGTTCCCATAAAACCACATATATTGCCATTCCTGTTCAGAATATGCTACACAGTTCCACCACATTTTGAAATGTAGGGCCAAAATTAGAGTAACAAATTTGCCCTTTTCATACTTTTCACCACTTCTGATAGCGAGTTATAAGTCTCTAAAAATATGTCATTACATATTCCTTAGCAGCAAATGGTCAGCCTTTTGTCTGTCTCTGGAGGCAAGGAGCAGCCCCTAACCTTTGGGGTTTCCTTCTTCAAGCCTAGTTTACAACCTTTTCACACGTCCATTTCCTTCTCTGGAGAATCTGCCATTGTTCAGTCCCTGGCTGCAGGCAGAAGTCTGTCCTACCCCACAATTATCATGTGTCAGTGAGCATCTGCTGAGAGGAATGCCCTCCCCTTGGGTGGAAAACTGTTTTTCAACCTCTTGCAGGCCCAGCCAGCCTAAATTAATTTCTTGACTTGAAATACAGCATAAAAGAAACTTGTTGCATCAGATGACATAGATAAATTACATTCTTAGATTCAAACCTGTGGACTGATATCAGTGTTCCTTTCAGCAACAGTCCTATTATATTTGCTAATCCGGCAGATGTTTAGTTTTAGACAACTTTAAAGTTTAATCAGGAGAGCCCATTTGACAGGGGCTGTCGCTCACAGGTAGCCCAGTTTTGCTGCACACAGACTTTTGACAGGAATTGTCATTCACAGGCAATCCAGTTTTGCTGAGAAATGTTTTGCTCTTAACATTTCAGGACCTTGTAACTTCACAGTGCTTCATTAGATTAAATGAATTTTAGCACCAAGCAAGATTTTGAGTGTTGGAAAGTGTTATGTACAGGCATTTTGAAGTTTCAGCAGCAAAGTAAATGTCATTTACAGGCAAATTTTGGAGTTTCACTTGCAAATCACTGCTGCTCCCTCTGCACTCTGTTTACTTGTCATGGAGCCCACTGGCACTTTTTCTGCATTGTGTGCTCTGTTCCTGCCAGACATGCACCATGGGTGGCAGGCTGTGCAGCCATCTTTTTGTGTGTTGAAAAACGCAGTTTTGAAGGTTTTAGTGCACACAATGGTTTTGACGCCATTTTGCGGTTTCTCGCACCATAGATAGCAGAGTGAGGCCGCATAGTAAAGCAGAGTGGGTCAATACATCCCACAAATACCCCTCCCGACTTCGTTTTGACTTCCAGTCAAGGAGGAGTAGGGCGAGTGGGATGTTCTTTTCTGTCCATGTGGAGAAATTCAGTTGCTTCTCCCGTCAGTGGTTGAGGCGACACACTCTCCTCGCTGGTTCGGGTTGGGATGGGACGATACTCCGAATTCCTTGGGTTTTTCCTCCCGGTCCCCGAGTGGTCCTCCTTGGTGATTCTTAGGATTTTAGTGGCAATACTAGAAAACAGAACATAACACGGTTATGAAAATGTTCCCACTACTGTGCCCACACATCTTCGGGGGATCTCAGCAGTGGGAAAGACACTTGCATTCTCTGCAATTGGCAATATGCCCCGTCTATATTCAGTGATCATTTACTCATTTTCTCAGCCGTACTCAATGAATATTTAATAATTTTTCTAGCTGTCTGGATTTTCCCCCCTTTGGGTTTCTGGGAAGCTCTTCTATCTGCTGCAAAGTATGCCTGGGGTGGCAACTTTTTAGCTGGTTTATGTGGATCCACTTGTCTAACCCTCTGTCAAACTGCCCTTGGAGATGTGGATTCTGTAGGCGACGGGTGAGATTCTGTCCACAATTTCAAAAGGACCCCGCCAACTTGGGAGGAATTTGCGCTCTTTGGCTTGGTTCCTTTGGAAATTGTACAAGTAGACCCGGTCTCCTACTTGATATTCCTTTTTTAGTTGTCTTAAGGTCATAGTGGGTCTTCATACTGTCCGCAGATCTTTCTAGATTCCGCTGAGCATACGCAAAAGCATGTTGAAGGTATTTTCTCAGGTTCTCAACATATTCATGAGTTGTGGAGGCATTTATCAAGGTCTGCTCTTGGGTTCTGTAGAGCAGATGCTGGGGTAGCACCATCCTTTGTCCAGTCTTCAGCTCAAATGGAGACATTTTAGTTGCAGATGAAGGGGTAGATCTGATGGCCATCAGGACAAGGGGTAATCGAATATCCCAACTTGGCCCAGAATCTGCCACAAACTTTTTTAGTATGCTCACAATAGTTTTATTGTACCTCTCAACTCCACCACTAGAGGACGCTGGTAGGCAATGTGTAGTTTCCTTTTTACCCCAAGTATCTCCCACATCTTTGTCATGACTTTGCTAGTGAAGTTACTACCTCGGTCTGACTCAATCCTTTGGGGTAGTCCAAAACGTGAGAAGATGTGATTGATCATCAGGGCAGCTGCTGTTTCTGCCTTGCAATTTGGGGCCGGGAGACATTCCACCCATTTAGTAAACCAGCATGTTACGGTCAACATGTACTTGTTCCCCCTAGAGGAGTGAATCACAGGCCCGATAAAATCGACTTGCAAATCTGACCAAGGCAGTGTCATCCCCCTCTTTTGGAGGGGAGCACGGTGTGTGAGTGATGTTGGCTGAAATTGTGCACACACAAGACACCCCTTAAAGTATTGGTCGAGGCCCTGCCCCATGTGTGGCCAGCATGCAACCTCTTGCAAGATTTCTAATGTCGTATGAAACCCCCAATGACCGGCTGTGGCCGCATCATGGGCGTGACTTAGCATCAGGCTTCGGGATGAGGTAGGGTCCATCCACTGGTCATGGCCAGATATCGATCTCCTCACCAACAAACCGTCTTACATTCGGAACATTTTTGGACATTTCATCAACACTCTGAGGTCCTCTTTCCCAACGCAATCAGTATCCGTCAGGGGAAAGTTCTCAGGGTCCTCAATGTGTTGATAAAACTTACCAATTATTGGATCCACTTTTTGAGCCGTAATCAAATCAACATCTGAGGTCTCCTTACTACATTGGGCAGTTGAGAGTTCATTGTGAGCATTTGTCTGGGACCTACTGATAGCAGTGACCTGGATTTCCCCCAACAGGGGCTTGATCTCAAGTAGATCCCCTTGGATGGCTACGGGTTTGGCCAGCTGATCAGCTAGGTCATTTCCAGTTTTGTCTGGTCCCTCTACTTTAGAATAACCCTTAATCTTTTTCCAGTAGATGGTCATCCCATTCGAGGTGACCAGATCATCAATATTCTGTATTACTTTTCCATGTTTTAGTGGTTTATTGTTAGCACATAGCATGCCTCTGGTTTTCCAGATAACCAGATGCTCTACAAACCCGTTCTGTACATAATCTGAATCAGTGATTATGACCAGTTCGTGGAGTGGGTGTTAGACAGCACTGAGGATGGCTTGATGCACAGCCAACAGCTCTGCCACTTGACTACTACGGGGACCTATTTTGTACCCAGCGGAGGGCTCTGGGGCATCATTCACCCATGCATTACCCACGCCGGCCACAAGTTCCTTTACTCCATTGTTGTCAACATGGTAGGAGCACCCATCCACATTGACAGTTGGCATTTTCTCACACTGGCCTTCTTCATAGACCTTGTGTGGGGAATTAAGGTATGCCTCCATGTTGTCCTTGATTTTAAGACTTTCGTCCTCGAGACAGTTTTCTCTGGCACAATCATGCAAGTTAGCCAGACCTTGCGCGAGGGGATTCTTCTTGTTTTGGCCGTATCTGACCTCCACAGGAAAGCCTTGCATTGACAGAATCCAGGAAGTAATTGTAGAATTACTCAGATTTCCGGCCCGGATTCTGTCACTTTGAAGATATTGCAGAGGCTGGTGTGGAGTCTCCACTATGATGTGTTCCCCCTGGATAAACGGGCGGTAATTTTTCAATGCCCACACCGTTGCCAAGAGTGTCTTCTCACAGTCATTGAATTTTTCCTCCACAGAGGATAAAGTCTTATTCGCATAGGAGATTACTTTATGGACCTTGTCATGATTTTGGTATAATACTGCAGTCAGGCATGTATTTGAGAACCCTGTCGCCAAGAACAACTCCTTGTTTTTGACAGGGTAAGCTAGGCAAAGCTATTGTGAGAGGCTTCTTTTGAGTTGTCTTACTGCCTCGGCTTGTTCTGGACCCCACTCCCACTTGACCCCCCTTCAACAGATGGATCAGGGGTCTTGTGATCTCTGCATAATCCTCAATTAACTTTCTACTGTAATTAGTCAGTCCAAGGAGGCTCCTTAGCTCCCGCAGAGTTGTGGGGTCTTTTAGTTTCTGGAATGCTTCTACTTTCTTTTCCTGGGGACAGAGACCCTCAGGAGTGAACTCATGCCCCAAGAGGTTGACACGGGTCCTGCTCCACTGTGCTTTTTGGAAAGATAGTTTTGCTCCGGCAGTCCTCATCTGTATCAGAACATAACGGATCTCTGCTATGTGTTCCTCCACAGTTTTCGATTAGCACATCGTCTACATAGGCCAGGTTACCCCTTTCACGCAAGTCGGGCATAGCCTTATGCAGAAAGACATTAAATTCATTGCCGGAGTTGATGTATCTGAAGGGAGTCCGGGTCCAAGTGTACTGCTGCCCCCCGAAGGTAAAGGCCAGCTTGTATTGGTCCTCCCTACTGACAGGTACAGTCCAGTACCCATTGGTCAGGTCAATGGCAGTGTATACCTTTGACCCCTGGATCTGGGCCAGCCCTTGGTCAATGTAGGGAAGAGGCCATCGGGAAGTGTGGACCCATTTGTTGAGCTCCCTTAGGTCAGCACAGAGTCTCCACTGGCCGTTTGGTTTCAAAATCCCCAGCACCGGATTATTGAAGGTGCTGTGGACTGGACGAATTATCCCACGGGACTCAAGGTTCTTGATTATTTCTGTAAGAGACTCCATTGATGTGAGAGGCAAGCGATATTGCTTCACAAACATTGGAATCATGCCAGGGTCCGTGAGAATTGTTGTTGTATAAATTTCAGTGCGACCACAGTAATATGAGTCCACAGCAAAGAGATCCTGAAACTCTAATAAAACTTGTTTCAACTTTTGCTTCTGCTCCAGAGTCTCGCAGGCATCAGCTAGGTTTACTCTCTCTTCAACCATCTGCCTGAAGCCCGGAAAGACTTCTCGTCTGGCTATCTCAGCGGCCTCCTCCAACTGGGTGGAGCAGTCCCTTGTTAAAGTACTGACTTGGACTGATTGCTTCAGATGGGGAAGGCAGTCCTGGTGGACTTGAAAGATCACCTCTTCCATCCTGAAGTCACAGGTCACCTCTTCTTTACCATAAGGGCAGGAAGAGTACACCAGGAAATTCCCCCCCCCATGCCGGGTGAAGATCCTGTCTGGTGTTGTCATTGTCGCTATCACTGTCAAAGCAGTCGTTGGGGATTAGTCCTACCAGTTCATTACCTTATCAACCGCCATTCCAATAATGGTGCCTGCGCCCAGAGTGATACTCCTAAGGTCGCTGTTATCCACCACTATTGGAATGGTGACGCGTTCTGTATTGACTAGTGGTGATGGGTTTAACCCCAAACCTTGCTGTTGGAAACGAGCCTTGAGGTGAACATGTGTGTCAGGATTTTTCAGTTTCTGTCCTCTTTAAATTTTTACTTTAAGTGCGAATTGTCCGGTCCATTCAGGGATGGTGACTTCTTCTCCAATCTGAATTTCAACTGCATATGGCAGCAATTGAGCTGACCAAAATGCTTTCTCTCGGTCATCAAAGTCCATGGGATTACCCGCTAATCGGGACCAGGTTTTGAAGTTTTTTAGGTCCAAACTAATGGCAAAGCGATTGAGAAGGTCACTGCCTAAATAAAATGCGGCAGGGACATCTCGCACGACCCAAAAATGATGGACTATGCTCTTGTTGCCTAATGAAATTTTTAGCATACACTTGCTACGCAGGAGATGTTTGGAATTGGGTGTTTCCAGGTCCATTTCCCATGTGTCTATCAATTAAAATGTGGGAATGGCTGGATCTTTTGGGAGTTTTCGGAACATGGCCTCGCTGATGCAGCTCTTACAGTTGTTCACGCATACTCGGGCGAGAACAGAGTCCTTCCCCCATTTAACTGAATGGGGATGAACAACTGTTCTCCACTTTTCTGAAGGTCAGCAAAGCTTTGAGCTGGTTTCTCATCATTTTGGACTATAGAAGTGGGATTTTTTTATTGTGAATTTGTATAGAATTTCAGAGTATTCCCTTCCAGTGTGGAATGCCACTGAAGACTGGAAGGAAGGTTGATTTTCAGAAATAGAGAGGACTTCCCATCACCAGTTTGTTGTCCTACTGCAATTACTGTCACGTAAGGGATTTGGTTGTTTTGGAAATGGAATTCAATTAAGTCAGGTTTTTGTTCAACCATGTGGCATGTGCCATTTAAACTAACATGATTGACACTATGAGCCTCATTACACAGTAGGCGGTAAGTAACGGTCCTTACCGCCATGGCGCTAATAACGTGTCCGTGTAGTAAGCAGCCCGCTAATTGTGTGGCATTATGAGTACGCGGGCACGAGCTTTGCGCCATGCCGGTAAGGACATTACCGCCATGCCGTAAAAGGCCCCAAAAAGTCCCTTAGCGGCACCAAGGAAAGTGCTGATAGCACTTCTGCCATCCATGAATCCGGCATTAGCGGTAACCGCTAGAAGCGGTGACCGTAAATAAGCGGAACCGGAAGTAGCGTCATCGCACAGGAACGGGAAAGAGCACGGCGGCCATCTTCAAAAACACAATCCGTTGCCATCCTCTGCCCCCAGGACCTGCAGAAACACCATAGCTGGCCAAAATCAACCCTAGAACCTCTGAGAATGCCCAAGGCCGTAAAAAAAGATGCAGCACAGCAGCGCAAGGAACGCTTCTCCAATGAAGAACTGACAATGTTAGCAGATACACTTGCTGCTAACGCTGAGGTCGTTTTTGCAAACGACATGCGGCGTCTCGCACTGATAAAGAAAAAGGAGATCTGGGCAGAGGTGGTCTGTAAAGTCAGTGCGGTGGGCTCCACCCCCCCGCACTGTGAGGGACGTACGCAAGCGGTGGGACGATCTGCGCCTCCATGTACGGAGTATTCTAGCAGCCAACAGGAGCCTGGCCATGGGTACAGGAGGCGGAGGAGGATCCCCAATCAAGCTGCAAGAGTGGGAGGAGACATGTGCCAGTACCATTGGCATCGAATCCATTGAGGGAGTGGGTGAAATGGAGCGCGGTGTGCCGTCATCATCAGATGGAGGTGAGTGTCCACACAAAACACTGCAATGCAAAGCATGAGGTAATCCCCCAAATGTGACCTTGAAATTAGCTCATTGATGGGGCCATCACACATACATGTACACAACCCTGTCCATATGCTGTGCACATCCCACACAACCACATGCATGCAGCACCTCCGACATGTGTCACCCAGACTCATGCCTGTATGACCCACCCATCTGGCTAACAACCTGTATGGCCAAACCTGAAGTCCAAATGCATAGAACTGCAGCAACATCATCTGCATGATGCACGTTGACCCATCACCGATTCTATCCTTCTCTTGTCCCCCACAGGCTCACAATCTGACAGTGAGGAGCAGGACTCTGCGATGCAGGCCCCACCTCCAAAGAAACAGGCCAAGGGCATGGATGTAGGCACCAGGCCCAGCACATCGAGGGGTACTGGGAAATCTGCACTGTCGCAGAGGGCCAAAGCCACACATCCACCCACGTCACCAAGTTGTGAAAGTCCGTCAGACAATGTTGCAGCATCCACTACAGCCATTCCGACCACGCAGGATCCACTTGTGGAAGGATCACTGTCCGCCTCAAACAGCTCCATCAGCGAGGCAGCTTCCACGGCACCCATGTCAGATGTGGAGGAAACGTGTATTTCACCCATTGAACACCACACACCCAGCCCGCAGCAGTCAGCCCAACAGAGCCTACGCCCCACATCACATACCAGCAGCCATGAGCTGTCTGGGGATGAATTTGTGGCAGGGAGCTGGAGCCCCACGGTGACATCACCTGATGGCGGACACATGCCACAAGCTGTGTTAGGTACCATCAAACGCAGACACAGAGGCCATGACATGAGCATCATTCGACAGCGCCAGGAAGACCTAACTGCGCTGGTTGGCCAGCATGTTGGCAAGGGTGCCCTGGTGAGGGAGGAGTGCAGGGAACATGCCAAGGGCAATAAACAAGCCATTGAAGCCAGCACCAACTGCATTTGTGAAGAATTATCAGCTGTGAGGCAGGTCCTCACACGCATCGCAGACGCTATGGATAGGCAGAACCCCGCCCATGGACCGGACCAACCGAGCACCTCTTCCTCTGCCAGCTCAAGGCAGACCAGCCCCCTGCGCAGGTCCATGCGGGCTATGCGGCGCACAAACTTGCAACCACCTAATGCTGGCAGAGCAGGTGGGAAGTAGGGCCAGCCTGATGTTGGTGACTCGTGTACTGTAATGCTGCACTGATGTGCAAGCCATGTTTGGGGGTATTGTGGGGGCAGGGGGGAAAGGGTGTTTGGGGGAGTTGTGGGGGGAGGGGGAAAGGGTGTTTGGGGGAATTGTGGGGGAGGGGGAAAGGGTGTTTGGAGGAATTGTGGGGGGACGGGGGAAAGGGTGTTTGGGGAAATTGTGGGGGGAGGAGGGAAGGGTGTTTGTGGTGTAGGGTCCATGCACTTCATGTTATTACTATACTTAATACACACTTGTGTCATGACGAATCACATGAGTGGACATTTTTCATTGTGTATGTGTGCTTCATTGGTTGACAGTGCACAGTGTTAATTTCCCCACAAAACCCATTGCCCTCATACCCACATCCATTGCACCCTCTTCATCCATGTGTATTAAAAATATTGGTCTATCAGATGCTGGCGCACAGCACGTCCCTCCTGTGCATCTCCACCTGCATGACGTGCAGCCCCATCTTCTCCCTCCTCATCCTCATCATCATCCTCACCAGGTGGTTGCATTTCTATTGAAGGGGGCAGAGGCACATTCCGTCTGATGCACATATTGTGCAGCATGACACATGCCATGGTGATCTTGGCCACCTTCTCATGCCTGTACAGGAGTGCCCCACCCGACCTGCTGAGGCACCGAAACCGTGTCTTCAAAAAGCCAAATGTCTGCTCAATTACCACACGGGTACGGGTATGTGAACGATTGTAGTCCTCTTCGTGCCTGTTCTGTGGGTTACGGACAGGGGTAAGGAGCCACCTCTTCCAGGGATAGCCAGCATCACCTGCATGGGTGCAACAATGGAATTGTGTAACTGATTACATCAAATGGAACCAGTACCTGTCACACACAAGTCAACTTTGATTTGTGGATGACATCCATATATCCCTACGCGCATGGAGGTAATCAAAGTAACTGCAATGTGGGAAGGTGATCTAGTCCTTACAAGTGTCCATGCACTGTGCATGCCTACGGCAGTTGTTGCCATGTACTAGGTGATGTTTAGTCATTCGTATCCTTTGGTCCTGTCACCGTTTGAACCAGACGCCTAGTGAACTGCCATTCCAAACTTGATGTACCCATGCTGGCATGCAGCATGGCATGCAACTTCTGGTGTACGGGTGAGATTCAGTATAATAGCTACAGGTGATCCGTTGTGATGCTGTTCAACGTACATTTCCATTGTCCATATTGGCTGCATGTTGCTGCATTGTGTTGTAGAGGGTACGGTCTGATGATGTGCAGTGTGCATGTGGATGGATATGGCAAGGTTGTGGTAATGGCTTAATGTCATTGTTGTGCAGCTTACGTCTTGCATGTAGTTTTCATGTGTCAGGTTCAGTCTGGCCTGCCTTGGGGTACAGTGGTGTATTTTGGTATGGGCATTGTTTGTTCTGTCAACTGATCTCAACCAGTTGGAGTATGCACCCCCCCCCCAATCACACCCAGTTGGAGTATACATCTCTCCCCCCCAATCACACCCAGTTGGAGTATGCATCTCTCCCCCCCAATCACACCCAGTTGGAGTATGCATCTCCCCCCCAATCACACCCAGTTGGAGTATGCATCTCTCCCCCCCAATCACACCCAGTTGGAGTATGCATCTCTCCCCCAATCTACTGCCCACATCACACTGCCATGTGCTTGCCATGCTACTCACTGAGTAGCCACAAACGTTGTCCAGCACGTCGCTCCATGTAGCGTGGTATCGTTGAGTTCTGCAGGACCATTGAATCATGGGTTGATCCGGGATATCGGGCACAACAATGTGTGATGATCTTGTTAGAGTCACATACCATTTGGATGTTGATGGAGTGGTATTGCTTTCTGTTTCGGTACACTGCCTCCATGGCATGTGGGACCACCAATTCCACATGGGTACAGTTGAGGGCCCAGATGCAACTTGGGATGCCTGCCAGTGAATGGAAGCCAATTTTGGTGTTGGAGATCTCCTGGGCAGTCCGTGGCAGGGATATGTGTTCACTTGTGTGCTTCAGGAGGGCATCAAGCACCTGTTTCAGCGTGCGTGAGAATACTGGTTGTGATATGCCATGCATCTTCCCTACCGTGTGCTGGTAGGTGCTTGTGGCCAGGAAGTGGAGCACAGAGACCACCTTCAGTAGAGGGGGGGGATGGCAGTACGGATGTCTATGAGGCTGTCAATGTCGTTGTGTATCATGTCCACGATGGTGTTGATGGTATCCCGGTCCAGACGGTACAGGGTGTGTATCTGCTCAGGGGTTAGGTTGAATGGACTGGCTCTGATTCTGGAGATTGGTGGCTGCCTCTGTGGTACAACTAGCTGCACTGGTGGGGCTTGCTGTGCCTGTCTCGCCCTCCTTCTCCTCCTGCGTCTCCTCTGTGCTGCATGTTGCTGTTGCAATGCAATCATGTCCTCCAGCCCCTGTAATGCTACTAGCATTGGAATCATTTTGGTGTGTGAATGGGTGTGGGAAGGGGTGTGGTGTGCTCCTTTTGTGCTGGACCAGTCTCCATTGCCTCCACCTGTGCTGATTGTGTGCACCTGTGGCAGTTGGGAACACTGCACATGGCCCTTTATGGGTGGTTCGCAATGCCGTTATTTCCGCCATGCCGCCAGGCTTTTTGGGCCTGCTTCATGCTGCTATTTGCATGTCCGCATGACTTGTGATGTACTCCTATTTCCGCCATGCTGCTATTGCCACCAGGAGGGGTCGCGTGCCCATGACTGTGCCGCTATTAGAGGCACCGTTTTTAGCGGTGCCGCTAATAGTGGGTAAGCGGGTCGTAATAGACAGGAGCGGTTAGCGATGCCGATAATCCTTTACCGGCATCGTTTTTCCCTTACTGCCTACCATGTAATGAGGCCCTATGTTTTAATTTTATTGGTCGGTTAGTCTGGGTCCAGAGGACCTTGTTTACACAATCTATTAGGCGAGACAGCCTGCGGAGGATGTCATTCCCTAATAGACAGGGGGTTCCTTCTGGCACCACAACTAGGACTGGGTGCTTCATTTTGTGTCGCCCAATTTTAATTTCCAGCTCTGCAGAACCTTCAACAGGAATTTCCTTCCCGTCCAGGTTCTGGAGCTGTCCAGGAAGAGGGGTAAGAGGAATTTGGTATGTTCCCCCACTTCCTGAATTTAGCTGCTCAAAGATCCTCTTTGACAGCAAAGTTGCTTGGGATCCAGTGTCCACCAGTGCTGGAATTGCACATTGCCCCTGCACTTGGATGGAGGCGTAGAATCTACCTTCCTTCTCCTCCAATGGGCAAAGGTAATGTGTGCTCTTGGTAAGCTTGGTGGCCAATTTGCTCATTTCTGACTCTGACACCGGGATAGTTGGGTCAAGAGACTGTGTTGGAGTTGAAGAATCTAGCACAGAATTTTGAAACACCTCTATTTCGGGAGTTTCGGGCTCCCCTTGTTCTGTTTCTGGGCTGCCCCCCCATTTTTGGAGGCAGTCAACAGAAGTGGTTGGTGAGGTTTGGGGTTCCTCTTGTGCTGCTTCTGGGTTGCCCCCCCCTTCTAGGAGGCGGTCCCCAGAATGAAGTTGGGTGGTTTGGGCATCTGAGCAAGCAATTTCACACTCAGTGATTTGAGGAGTCTCGGGCTCCTCCTTTTCTGATTCGGGGCTCCCCCCCCCCCTTTTTGGAGACAATCCTCAGAATGGCTTTGCGGAGCTAAGGACTCTTCTTTCTCTGGTTCTTGGCTGCCCCCCAAACCCCTTTTGGAGGCAGTCCCCAGAATAGGTTTGGGCATGATCCTGTGTGGGGGATTGGGAATCTGCAAAAAAAAAATGGACAGTTGGATATTAAGGGAGTTTTGGCCTCCCCTGGTTCTGATTCTGGGCTGCCCCCCCCCTTTTTGGAGGCAGTCACCAGAATTGGTTTGGGCCAGGTGATTTTTTGGCTGGTCATTCTGGGGTTCAATGATGGGCGGTTTACCTAGTCTGGATCAGCATCTCTCGGGACCCATTTTTCTTTGGGAGGAGTTCCCCCATCCCTGAAGGAGAAGATTTTTTTCCCAGAATCCTCTGAGGACCCCTGTCCTTCAAATTGGAAGATTCTAACCTCCTCCACAAAATGGGTCTTTTTAGGCCCTTTATATCCCCATTTGTGGGGTTACCTCCCTGACTACCTGTTTGCGGTTGACCCGAGGGCCTCCTAGATCTTTGGTTAGGAGGATTTTGAACAGGAATATTTTTAGGCCCCCCATCTCCAGATCTAAAATGGGGGCAACCTTCACCTCCACCACCTTAGCAGCAGCAGGGGTGTTGGTTGGTTTGGGGTTTTTATTGGTACTTTTATTTTCTACCGGTTTCTGCACTTCATAAATACTAGTTGCCTGTTCAATGACCCAGTCTAGTGATCTCTTCTCATAAAAGTCCCTCACCAGCTGGGTCATGATGTATTTAGGGAGTGCATGAAAGAAGGTATTGATGAACTCCCTACTGTCTGTGCGCACCATCCTGGTGGTCTGCACAAAGGCACGTTTTAACTCTTGTACACATTTTTGTGGGGCCTGGTCTTCCCCACATTGCAGATTGTAGGCCGCCTTGCGGGTCTCTTGATGGTTTCTATGTATGGAGGAATGCTTTAAGATGGCGGCCCTATAGGTGGACCATCTTTAGTGGTTCTGATCCTCCAGCCACGCAAAGAAGCTGGAGTATTCAGGGGAAAATGTCCACTTGACATTTTGAATGCAACTTTGGCTATCCTTCAGGTGGAAAGTATCCATCATTTGCTCAGACAACTCTAGGTGCTCCCAAACTGAATAGTTGCCATTTTTATTATAGGGAGTTATGATGCTCCTAATGGCCTTGATTTGATTCAGGGGATTTTTCAGTAGGGCCCTCTTAATTTTGTTGGCCTTTCTCGTTTTGGTCACCCTTGTCCACTCATTCTCTGACTCAGAGGCACTGCTACAGGAGGTGGCTATCTGATCCTCTAGGCTCTCCCTAATTCTGCGGGCTTGGGAATGGCTTGCAGAATGTGGGGGCCTAGTCTCTTGAGACATGTGGCACTCAGAAGAGTCTTCCGACTCTCCCTTGCTCCCAGGATTGGCTGAGTTACCCCCCCCCCCCTCCACTGCCCTAGCTGGGAAGTGGTTTTTAAGATACTCTTGGTGGGTCTAGTTTCATGGAGTTCCCCACCAAATTTGACAGACTGATCCCGTGGTAGGTGATATTTTTGAGGATCCAATTCTCTGATTCTCCCCTCACTGCAGTCTTCCTGATCAGAGAGGCTAGCCCTCACATTTGGGAATCTGTACAGCAATGCCCGCCCATCCATTTCTGGGAGGCGCTGATCTATCAGTCCCATATTTCCCATTGTGCTGAAGTTTTCCCTCCCTGTGGCCCTTGGTTCATTTGAGACAGTGGACATGAGGGAGGCAGAGTCCATGGAACTGAAGGGATTAAAGTCCCTGATGACAGGGGTCCTGAGGTTATGCTCAGGGGTTTCTCTGTCCCTTCTTACCTGATCTCTTTCAGCCCCTATCCCCTGGTGACAGGTCAAAATCTGATCCTTTCGCTCCTCTATTAAGGCCTTACTGGTCTCAATGATTTGCTCATGCACGGCTATCTGTTTGCGGAGCCTGTCATTCTTTTCACAGAGAGCCTCATTGTCTCTCTGCGCTTCCTGCCTGGATTGGAAATACTGGGCCATTTTTTGCTGCAGGAGACTCACCTCCTGAGTTTTATCATTATTGGTCTGAGTGTTCCTTTCCAGAGCATCCTACACCCGCCTGGTGTGCTCTAGTAGCTTTTCATATTTAGATTTAATTTCACTAAACTCCTGAAAGGCCAGCTTTCTTTCTGCCAACTTAGTTTTTAATTGGCTGACTTCCTGGCCTAAGGCGTCCATCTCCTGAGTTAGAGTGCCCCTCTGCTCAGCCACGTCATCCCTCTGTTTTATAAATGCACTAGATTTCTGGCGCTTTTCATCAAATTCCTCTTGAGAGTGGATGTCTCTAATAATTAATTTATTATTTTCCTCTTTCAAGGATTCCATGTGGTTCTCTAAAGTGGCTATCTGTTCTGCGCATGCTCTGTTAAAAGTTAATTGTTGCGCCAGTTTCTGTTGACTCTGTTGTAAAGAGTCAAGCCTTTCCTGACATTCTTTTTGCAGTGTCTGTACCTGAGTATTTTGTTCTCCATTCTCTTGCTGTAAGAGAGCCAGATCTTCTTTTAGTTTGGTGATATAATGCCTAGCCTCTGTTTCTGATTCTTGGCTCTTCTGGACTCTGCAGAGCAAAAGCTCTGGATTTTCTGCAGTGCTTCCCCTTGCCTCTTTGTCAAATCTATATTGTCTGCATGCTTTTCCTGTATGATTCCTATGTGGAGGTACTGGTAGGCCGCTATTTTGGCAATTTTGCACTGTTCCTCTTTTCTTTTTTTTCGGCCATGTATAATTTGCTAAGCGCTTGATGTAATGGAACCTTGTCCTGCCAGGTATCAAGGTTGATTGCAGTGACTTGTTTTATTTCCTGTAGCCATACCTGTTCATCCTGTTCTGGCCACTCACCCCTGACAAACAGTTTGTGCAGGAGGTGTTCCCTAGCAACATTATTTTCCACTGGGGTTGCCATTCCAGAAATATTAATTTCCTTCTGATTTATCTCAGGGTTAATTTAGTTTTTCACACAGGACCAATTCTTTTGAGTATTTCTTTTGAGGGGTGCTTGTACAGTGTAGCACAGTATGCCAACCCAACAAGGTGTATGTACCCTGCCAGCTAGTATGCTGTGTTAGATTGTCACGAGTGGTAGGTCAAATTCAGGATCCCGGACACGAGCCCTCAAGCTGTAAAGGGATTTCAATCAGGCACACACCCAAGTCTCGCCCAGCATTTAGTGCGCAAATGAAACCCTTATTTATTTTTGTCTATAAGTTCAATATTCTGAATGATATACGACACATATCACAACCATCTCAAAATACCCCCCCGGTCACACTGAACCAGGAATCAGGCTAGTTTGTAACAGTAAATATGTATTTATTTAGAATTTAAAATCTCAATATATTTTTAATAGGTAACAACAATCACCAATGGGTGACAAGAACCATGAATAATATATTTAATGCACTGAGAATCAGGTAATGAACACAAAAAGAACGCAGCAAAGAAAATAATACTTTTGGGTTGGTTTGAAGCAGATAGCACTGTGGTTAGAGGTTCCCCCTGCAACACCCCTCAACTCACCAATAGGCAATTTAAATAGATGTGAGGAGAGAGCAGGTACTCAGGAATAATACAGATCAAACAGCAGATCACTCACACCTTCCTCCCCTTAAACACAAGAGAAAAATGGATTTGACTTTTCAACTGTCAGATTGGCTTTGAAACTGGCTGAGCAAAAACACTAAATGTGGTCAAAAATGCTTCAATTATTATACATTTCTATGGGAGCCACTTTGAACGGATGCAAGCAAGCAAAAGCAATGATTTAATCAAAAGAAAACAGTTGGAATCTCAAAGGCAAAGTGCGAAATAATTTAAAGGCAATTGACACGTGTAAAACTTTTGCAAAATGTAAATTCGCGGCAAACTTTTACTATGTGATTTTTGATAAAAATGGGTCAACTACACTGTTTCGCAATGCGGTTTTGGGTTGTGGAGATAGCTGAGGGTGTTAGGTATCAGTGGGAGTTGAACTTCTGTTTCTATCTTTAAAATTGAGGGAGGTATGGAGGTTTTAGTGAAAGGTGTTTTTCAGAAATAAAGACCCGAGTTTGGACAAAAACCTCAGTTCAGAAAATATGGCTTATGTTTTTACTCAAGACTAGAGCATGCAGGCTAGACAACAAGGTTGGGTCGAAGTAAGCTCAGAGACTGATTCATTATTTCAGTAACAGATCCCCAGCGCCTTCCCCGGCGGAACCAGTCCAAACACTGGAAGTGGGAATTTTGGATGAGAGTTACACAAATAAAAATGACTAAGAAAATGACGCTTTAGCAAATAGACAGAATAAGATAGCACTAAAGATTTTGACACTGTTACTGGTTATGAAAGTAAGTATAGTTCAGAGATTAGGGTTGAACAAGATAAGGCAAGGTATACAATAGTTCTCTAGCGTCCTGTTAATACTCACAATCCACTGGGATTTAAGATTTTTGGCCCGTCAAGATTCTGGTCAATGGATTGGATCTATCAGGGAAAGACGGCACATCAGGCGTGGGATAGGATGAGCTAGGATCAACTAGGCTGGTCACTGGAACTGCACGGGATCTGCCGTTCTTGTTTCTGGATATTTCAGATCAGCGGGATTGCGAGTTCATTAGGCAAGCATTATGGTAGCAAGCCAGATAGTTTCAGGATGCTTCCCCACACCACAATGCTCCACTGGGTTGTAAGGATTAGTTGAGGATTAATTATTGAGGATTGAGGCCTAGCTGAAAATGGTTCAGCTACTGCTTGGCCTGGTCATTAGCATCTGGATCTGGAAGGATGTTAAAGGCTGGATGTTGAATGCTGGATCAAAGTGCTTTGCTGGAAAGAGAGAGTGTGTATGTGTTGTCAGTTGTCTCTATCCTTTCCAATGAAATCACAAAAATGTGTGTATGGGCCAGCTTAACTAAACTCGCCCCTATGAAGTGAGATTGGATCTGAGCCTCATCTCCGCCTTGCTGATGATGTCAAGTTTATGGTTTGATTTTTACAATACTTAGAAACCTCCCCTAGCCACTAGTATCAAAATCAAATTTTGTCCTAAATACATATTTATACATTTGTAACCTCCATGAAAATTGCATACAAGGATTACATGTTTTATGGAGTATCTGGTCATCAAACTTCCACAGCTTTGAGACCTTGTTTCGCCTTTTTGCAGTATTTTGTCCATTTTGCCCTGAAAACATTTTCCAAACTTTCTTCAAATTTCCACAAATATGCATGTTTACCATAGGAATGTGTGTGCAAAGTTTAACAATTCTAGCATAAATACAGTTCCCAAAAAACCACATATATTGCCATTCCTGTTCAGAATATGCTACAGTTTCACCAAGTTTTGAAATGTAGGGCCAAAAATTAGAGAAGCAAATTTGCCCTTTTCATATTTTTCACCACTTCTGATGGCGAGTTATATGTCTCTAAAAAAATGTTCATTACATATTCCTTAGCAGCATATGGCCAGCCTGTTGTCTGTCTCTGGAGGCAAGGAGCAGCCCTCACCTTTGGGATTTCCTTCTGCAAGCCTAGTTTATGACCTTTTCACACGTCCGTTTCCTGGCCTGGAGAATCTGCCATTGTTCAGTCCCTGGCTGCAGACAAAAGTCTGTTCTACCCCACAATTATCAAGTGTCAGTGAGCATCTGCTGAGAGGAATACCCTCCCCTTGGGTGGAAACCTGTTTTTCAACCTCTTGCAGGCCCAGCCAGCCTAAGTTAATTTCTTAATTTCTTGATTTGAAATCCAACATAAAAGAAACTTGTTGCATTAGATGACATAGATAAATTACATTCTTAGATTTAAACCTGTGGGATCAAAACAACTGAGATCAGTGTTCCTTTCAGCAACAGTCCTTTTATATTTGCTAATCCGGCAGATCTTTAGTTTTAGACAAGTTTAAGGTTTAATCAGGAGAGCCCATTTGACAGGGGCTGTCACTCACAGGTAGCCCAGTTTTGCTGCACACAGACTTTTGACAGGAATTGTCATTGACGGGCAATCCAGTTTTGCTGAGAAATGTTTTGCTCTTAACATTTCAGGACCTTGTAACTTCACAGTGCCTCATTAGATTAAATTAATTTTAGCACCAAGCAAGATTTTGAGTGTTGGAAAGTGTTATGTACAGGCATTTTGAAGTTTCAGCAGCAAAGTAAATGTCATTTACAGGCACATTTTGGAGTTTCACTTGCAAAGCTGTGCTGCTCCCTCTGCACTCTGTTTACTTGTCATGGAGCCCACGGGCACTTTTTCTGCATCGTGTGCTCTGTTCCGCCACACATGCACCATGGGTGGCAGGCTGTGCAGCCATCTTTTTGTGTGCTGAAAAATACGGTTTTGGCGCGCACAAGGGTTTTGCCGCCATTTTGCTGTTTCTCGCACCATAGATAGCAGAGTGAGGCCGCATAGTATAGCAGAGTGGGTCAATACATCCCACATAGCAGAATTACTGTCGTCGGGAATTCCGCTCATGGTATGTCCACCGAAATTGCTGTATTTAAGCAGAAAGGTGGTGGATTTACCTTTAGCTCTTAGCTGGAGATGAATCCTCCACCTCTCTGCCAAACTCATAGTTGGACGGTGCGGTAATCTTGCTGTATTATCATTGCATTTTTACCACACAACCCAATTTATGAGGCCCAGTATCTCTACCGCACTTCAGAGAAGGTAATGTGCGCAGATTAAAAAAATTGAATTTTACTATAGAAAACAGAGTTCTCATTCGCTGAGAGCCATAGAGACGGATCAGTGTCCCCAAAACGGATGAGCTTAGCAAGGTTAGTGGAGCAAAAAGGCTTCACCTACCTCCAAAAGTCAGGAAAGGTTCAAAACAATAGCAAAATGTATGTTTTCCCATTGATGTATGAGGGAAAGCAGCAAAAGAAACATCTTTCTTAAAACTAGTAGAGACTGTATTTAAGACCTGCTTTTTTCCTCCCAAACCATATATCTATGACTTTAAGAAACCATACCTCAGTTTAAGGTATGGTGGTGGTTATTTCTCATCAAAACCACGTAAAATTCCTATTCTACATGTCAATATTGTCAGCCCATGCCAGTTACAGAAGTTCTATGTGTATTCTGTTCAGACAGCCTGCCCTTGCCAACTGGCAGAGCAGGAGACTGAATGACTGGGCCTCATCTTTGTGAAGTTTGGAAACGCTGCTCTCCAGCAGGACAGCCTCCCAGCAGGAGCTGTCCTCAGAAACAGGAATCAAAGCGCACACCCCTTTAAAAAGGACTAGTCTTAGACCTGCATGCTGCATACCAAAGGGGCCTTTGCTGCTATAGACAAAGGAAGGAGGCAGATTTAGTGTGGACAGAGGGAGCGTAGCATAGCTGGAGGAAGAATCCACCATCTTGTAGAGGAGGAGCCAAGTATCCCCACTCCACTGGCCCCGTCTACCTTAACTGAAACGTATGAACCAAAATATGTGACGTATACTGAGCAGGTAAACCAACAAAGAGAAGAGCGTGGACACTGTGCAGTACCCATAAGAATACCTATACCTAAGGGACTATGGGAAGTAAAGTACCCATTGAGGAAACCATACTTGCATCCAAGACAATATGATGGCCATTTGAATGAGATTCCTGATGAAACAAAGAAACTGAATGACCAGGATGAATGGTGACGTCATACAAAGTTGAATCGACACCAGATAGAAAAATAATCAGACCAGAGAGGCAAGCGATTATAAAGAACAAAGAAGTACCAAGGATAAGTGCCATCTTGGGATCAAGATGAAGAAACTTAGGCAAAACAACAAGAAGAAGATACTTAGTTTAAATGTGTACAGATGCAATGAAATGCAAGCAACAAAGCAATCAGCCACCTGCTTTTAATAGTTAGACCGCGGCAAACGGCAACATATACACATATATACCTCATAGATGCATATGGATTAAATAAAGAATTAGTGTTTCGATTACGTATAAAGCAGTCCTGAACAACGAGGAAGGCCTCAATTCAGTGTCACAGTTACAAAAGCAATTGAATTAAGCGAAATATATTTCAGCTAAGGAGTTGGCTGAGCCACGAAAGCCAAGGTCTTATCAGAACTTGAATTGGCTGACATTGGATGCAATTAACGTGAAAGAACAGAAGCTCCTGTTCAAGAAGGTCAAGCCGAGCAAAAGATGTCCGAGGACTATTGAAGAATAAAATCAAATACACGAAAAGGCTCAATTCGTGGTGTCCAGTAACGTGTGGGAATAAAGTTGGACGGATGAGAAGATCACACCTACGCACGGAAGCCAGGTAGTACCCATACTCCTTAAAAAGTCCCAGAGAATAGTACAGACTCAAGGCCAAATTCAAAGTACTAATTGACACTGGACTGTTCAGGTGATGATGGATCAGATGTAATTGGTGGGAAGCTGGTATCAAAACAAGCTCACCCGCACCTGGTTGCTCAGTCTGCGTGCGGCTCATATAGGTGGAAAATTACTGACGGGGGTTAGTAGCCAACCAATTGTAGGAGACCACATAGTTGGGGGCCCTATATTTTGTGTAGCCAATAGGACGTCGTACATTTTGCTTAGTTGCCCCACCTGATGTTAAATATCCAATTATTTCTCTCCGTTATTCCATACAGATATAACACCTACACTTAGTTATTCACTTAGAACCAACCCTGCTTCCCAATAAGTTTCTGTAGTTTGCCACGTAGGATGACGTTGGTAATGACGCAGGTCACCACGTCAGCTATTACCAATTATTTGTTTAAGAACCCAGCTTTTTTATGAAATGATTGAGAGTCAGAGTATCGAGCGATTGCTGATGTTCGTTGTACACCCCGTTTTAAATACTTGCATTAAAACAGACATACTTTTGCCAAGCTATTTGTGTCATCTGGATTATTGATGTTTGATTAAAATCTGCATCCCCATCTATCTCCAGGGTATTGCTACTCATCTTAAAGGGCTAGGAGCATCCAGTTCAATCTTGTGTCCCTATATCCCTATCTTTCCTTTGTCTTCTCTTCTAATCTTAGCACAAAGCACTTTGAGTACGATGTAAGGAGGCAAATACCAATTGCCTCAAGAAAAGGTAGAGAACCCCTAAAAGCATGCTTGCTTTAGTCCAATCACCTGTGCACATTTGCCTTTAAAAGAAATGGGGTCTCCCACTTCTTCTTTGATTCACTCTTGAACAAAACCTGAGTAAGCATTCATTCACCCTCCGTTGGGAGAGTTGACTTTTCAAAGCCCTCTGCCAGTCAAGTGAAGACTGAGTGTCCAAGGCAGAGGCATGCTCTGCTTCCTACCCACCCCCAGGGTACATTGGGGGTGACCTGCTGCTGGAGAAAGACCTGCATCTCTGCCAGTCACTCGGCTGCCCAGGACGTCACCATGATGGACCCCTGAACATGTGCCAGACTCTCCTTGCTTGGGAGCCTGATAAAAAGACTACACTTGTCCCTGAGATCCTAGAGTGGGTCTTGCATCACTTGGAAGTCAAAACATCCAGGATCCCTGAGTTTTTGCTGTGAGGCGTGATTCAAGCCTGATTTACCCTGTTGATCCAACAGGACCCTCTGGCGTTGCCTTGGTCTTCAACTGATGTTCTAGCCGCTGTATTGCACACTCAAACCAGTTTTCTGCTGCACTAGTTGAGCGTGTCGTTCCCTTTGCATGAACTTGAAGCTCATAGTTGTTGCACCCACCACATTCGAACTACATTTCGAACTGTTAGCCTCTTCGTTGCCAATTTTCGACAGTTGAACCTACACCCGTGGTCTCATCAAACCGCAACATCGTACGCCAAATTGAAGCACCCAACTTGAACTGCACATCCAGTAATCTGCATCTTTGTGATCAAACTGACTTCTGAATCAACCCTGTTGCCCTCCTGAACTGCACTTCTTCGAGTGCTTAACCTTGACCTTGACTTGACACCTATTACCTGTCTGGAATAGCACAGAGAAGCCTTGTTCGACGCTGTCAAACTATCAAGAACCGCAAAAGGTATTATTTACTGATAGCCGGCCCTTTGTCCAGCTTTGGGTGCTAGAGACTGGTTAGGTCACCTTTAATCTCTTTTTGCACCAAGAACATATCCATTTTGGGAGCATTATGGGTTTTGATTTCCTTTCTCCCTGTTTTCATTATCCAGAGTGCTGCATCTTCATATCCTTGCATATTCTGTGTTCTTTCCAAAAGGGGTTGGTTTTCATAGTGTATTCTATTTAGTTGTACTCCTATGTACCATCCCCTTTCCTCTATACTCATGGGAGTTCCAGCAGGGACGGGACCAGAGCCACAGCAAACCAAAGCATGCTTCCCCTTTAAAAATGTTGGGAGCTGGAGTGGGCCACGTATGCATAACCACTCCCTTCTCCTGGCCTCCATTGCTCCTTTCTCTGCGTCGGGTGCCAAATGCAGCCCTTTTTCTTTTTTGCTCACTGCTTACCAGCGGGAACTTTTCTTTTATGCTAGCCTTCCCCTCACTTCCTGACGTTTATGCAGCAGTAAAGTTGGGTTCTCTGTTTGCAGCAGATCATTCTGTGCAGCGGCTCTGACACAATTTTCTTGGTTTTGGGGGCCACTTCACTGCTGAGATGCATGTGCACACTCTGACACACTTTTCTATAAGTCTCTTAAGAGTTGGCTGATGTGGTGGGAAGACATTTTTCATTTGTCTATGCTGGTCAGATCCAAGAAGGATAAGTACAGCTCTTTGGACTTTGGCACCCCATCCAGGTGGCACCCTTCCCGGGCTTAGGCAAGGTGGGAGCACTCCATCTGGGCCTGTCACGGTTAGCCAGTACAGTACAGGGGTATGCCTGAGGTCCCTGAGAAGACTTTCACTGGCATTTGCAATGAAGACCCACAAGGGTCTAACACCACGCTTCGGCCCGGTGTGACTTGGGTTCCTGGCAGAGGATCCTGTCCTTGACTGTTTCGCCTCACAACGGACCACAGTTCAATGACCGATCTCACTCTGCTACCCTGGCTGACACCTGAGGGCCTTCGAAGGCCTGCGTTAGCGGTAGATCCTGCGTCTCAGTTTACCTCAGGGAGCCCCTGTTGGCCTGTACGGTGCCCACAGCCACACCTCACCCATTGCAGGTCATGGCTCACTGTACCACAGCTGTCACTGTCTCTGGATCAGATTCTGGCCAGTCAAAGGGGGAAGCACCTCTGGCTACATCTCGGCACACACCGGGAGGCTCATAAATATTTCTCCCACCATTGCCTTCAGGTGCTTTCGGGTCCCTGCCTGTTATCAAACAGGTGGAATGATTGCCCATTGTGAGGGTATATTCGGTCCATCCTCACTCTGTTCCTCCCAGCAATTGGGCCCAGAGGAACACCCAGTTATGAATGTTCAAGGGCGGACCTGTTTTTTTAGATGTTTCAGGACCTGATGCTCTCAGGATCCATGATGCAATCTTTTAAGTCCCTCATGAAAGGAAGTGCTTGTCCTCACTCCAGAACCTATGACACCTCAGAATCAACCCACTGTACCGTGACAGAGGATGCACCGCCACCAGTGGGGGAAACAGGCTCTCAAACCAATGTGCCCTACTCTCCTACTGCCACAACAAAAAATACTCACCTCACATCTACCCCTATAGCTCCCGGTCCTCTGGTGATGACCAAATGGATGACCAAGATGGTCTTTCAGAAGACATAGAGAACGTGCTCATGTCCATTAAGGCATTCCATGATGGGTGAAAGGTCTTATGGACTACTTGGGGATTCCAGTACCATAAAGTCTGCAGTCGGACCCAGCGGCCCTTTCCGCAGACCTCTTGAGGAAAGTGACAGTAAGGTGAGGCATACACCTTCAACCTGATGTGGTGGGGGACTCCATACAAATCTTGCAAAAACCAGTTCTGTGAACCATTCACAAAAAGGGTGGACATCAGATACAGGTTCTTCTCTGGAGAAAGCTAAACTGTGATATGCCTCCCTTGGGCTCAGTCCACTATAGTGGCCTCTGCAACTCTTTTTGGAAAAAGCCGTGCATTAGTCTATACTACTTGTCAGAGTCCACTGGAGTGTGAGGATCATTTCCTGGATATCACAGGAAAGGTGGTTTACCAGAGTTCTGCTCTGAGCTTTAGATAAGCCAATGCAGAGCAGTCATGACGGCTGCCAATCTTAAGTTTTTGAAAGAGTTGGGTGACTTTGACTCTCTCCTACCCTTTGAATTTAAGGCAGGTTTCTGCTGAGGTTTGGCAGAGGCTCACCAGGTAGCCCTGGACCTCATTGAGGCCTTCTATCACTGCCTGGATACAGCTAATATGGCTATGGCCATAGTGCATCTTTTAGGCGAAGGCTCTGCTCAAAGCCACAAAATTACAACCAGACATGTGGGAGCGAATGCTGGATCTCCCATTTGATGGGGTAGAGCAGTTAAGCCTCGACACACACAAGCTGAATAAAAAGAAAATCTGTGCTCCAATGAGTGTTTAGCCAATCTAACTAAACTACCTACGAAGCAAGGGCTTTTGGGTCTTCAAAGACAATCATTTGCCTCTAAAACCTCTAGAGCTACATCTGGCAGCAAATTTTACTCCAATCTCAGACCCCCTTACCACAGTGGCTTCCAGTCCAGCCTGGTTCCAGCAGGTTCTTCTATGGTGAGCAGATCACAGGCACCTCCGAAGAAGCACACTCTTCCAGGACCCTACTAACCACTTCTCAATCACAACAGACTCTTCCCTATCGAGCTAGGAAGCCACCTTGAACAATCTCCAAATCCATGACATGTGGAACAATGAGGATTTTTAGGAACCATCTTCTTTGAATTGAAGGCAGCCTTCCTAAGCTGAAAATCCTTAACCATCCACGAATGGTAGCAGAGCAAACCGATCCTCTGGTAGATCTTTTCTTCCAGGGGTCTTCCCCTGGTGCCTCTGTTCACAGCAGAACTGAACACCAAATGTCAACATTATGCCTCGTGGGAGGCCAGAGGGAAATGGTCACCGGTAGACGCATTATCGATACTGTGGAACAACCTGTTCACCTATACGTTTCTCCCTCTTCCTCTGACCCCGAGAGTCTTGCAGAGGTTCAGAGCCTCCAGTCACTTCAAAGTCTCCTAAAACCCCTCATTGGCTGCAAAGGCACTGGTTTTCTGATCTACTGCTTATGGCAAGTGGACCATCTCTCCTTCTCCCCCTCCTTGCAGACCTGCTTCACCATCAGGGGGCAAGAGGGAAGATGCTCCATCCTTGCCTACAATCTCTCGCCTTGGTGTTCTGGCACCTGAACAAACTATTTATGGTCACTTGTAATTATCGGTCGATAACCTTGTGGTAATGGGGGCGCTTCCAAGAAACCACCTACTCAAGCTCAGCACAAGGGAAAATGGTTTTGTTTTTGCCATTGGATGTTGGGACAGTCAAACAATCCCATACAGACATCCATAGATGGCATACCTTCCAGCCATCACCACTTTTGTTTTCCTATAGCCAGACCGAGTGGGACTGGTATGCCCAGATATGGGTCTCATGCCTGCTGGGCCTACTGACCCAAGCTACTCCTCACTGATGAAGCCAAAACATGTTTAAGGATGCTTGTGGTCTTGTGCAGAAGGGATGTAACCAAGCAGTTCAGGCTGGACTGCACTTTTTAAGGGTGGGACCAAGCCTGATTTGAATATGGTCTTTCCCCTCCTGTGATGGCTTAGTGGGTGAAGACCGATGGTCTGGAGGGTTGCCCAGATCAATACCAGAGGTCAAGATTAATTTTAAACCTTCCAGCCACCACCTCGTTATACTTTCCTTCTTGACAAGTGTTCATTCTGGGACTTAAGTCTCATCATACATCTGGTGGCTTCGGGGGTATACATCTTAAATACCAACCGTCTAGTGTCCTTTGCCAATCCAGCGGTCCTTTGGGGGACTTTTTTTTATCTGGCCCCTTCTGACATGACATCCTATTGCGGCTTGGGATCTGAATATAGTGCTGATCTCAAGTACGAGCCAATGGTGTCTGTTGCACCTGGTCACATGGACAATGGCTTTCCTGGTGGCCATTACATCAGCTACATCTATTTGTTGTATCAGCTTTCTTTATCAAGAAGCCTTACCTTTCCTTTCACTGAGACAAAGTAGTCGTATGGACCCACCCTTCGTTCTTGCCAAAGGTTGTCTCAGAATTCCATATAAACCAGGAATGAACATTTCCAGAACCCCAGACCCAAGCTGATTGAATACTCCATTGTTTGAATGTTTGAAGTGCCTTGAAGTTTTATCTCGAGAGGACTAAGCCTCACAGGTCCTGAAACAGACTATCACCTTTGGTGGGGTACAAGCAAGCAAGCAAGCAAGCAAGCAGCAAAAGCCACTATAGGTTGATGGATAGTTTCATGCATACCAAGTCCTGGGCAAGATTCCTCTTCAAGGCCTGTGTGCCCACGTAAAGAGAGCAAAGAACACAGCAGTAGCCTTCCAGAGTCATGTGCCGTGGGAGGGCCATATGCAAAGCAGTGACATGGGTAGCCCCTTCAGCTTTCTGTAAACATTATGCGCTGGACTCCAGCTCCAGGGTCAATGTAATTCAGGAAGTAATCCTAAACAATATCTTCACAATAGTGTAAATACCATCCTTCATGGGTTGGAGTTGTGCGTTCTACTCATCAGTATGGAGGAAAGGGGAATGGAGGTAGGATTAAGGGAATGCTACTCACCGTAGTGACTACTGTACTCCTAGTCCAATGACTCAGCATGAACTATAAGTATGAAGAAAAGGGGCATTGTACTAGGAATACAGTAGTCACTACGGTGAGCAACCTTTCCTTTTTTGCATATGGTGTGTTTAATTAAAGTACATATATTTATAGGTGTATAGACCTGCAGCGAGGGCCGTACCGGGCGTTATGGGCCCTGAAGACCACCTTTAACGAGGTATGAGCCTGAGCTGCAGGTCTATAAAGCTATTAGAACACCCTCAGTGTTTAATTAAAGGAGAATAAATGAAACATGTTCAATTGAAGTGCAAAAAATTGCAAAATGGTAAATGTTGCAGACATTTATTTACTATTTTGCAATTTTGTGTACTTCAATTAAACATATCAATTTTTTTTTATTGGGTGGGAGGAGTATGATCTTAAACAGAAATCAGGTGTGGGTATGCCTGCCCAGTGTTTCACTTAAGGTAATTTCAGTTTTATTTTCCCCCTACTCAAACTTATACTTCCAATTACTGCACACTTAAACACAGTAGCACAACATTAGCAAGGACACTTTGCAATAAATTAACTCAGCGTGCTATTAACTTACCTTTCTATGCTCTGGCTTCCCATTATCCTTCCCATACTAGTGTGCACCAAACATTCAAACAGCATGAGGAGGTGAGAGCAAGGTTTGCTGTGTCTTAAATGCGGTGAAAAATGAAACATGACAACTTCCATTACAAAGAAAAATGCAGCTTTCCTTTCTCTGCGATTTTATATTTCATGAAACGCTTTCCATAGGAAGTGAAAGTGTTTCTTCCGGCTTGGGCTGCATTGCACACGTTGGTCTTGCAATATGTAATTCGGAACGGAAAGTTAACTCTTTCGGTTCCGAAATTACACAGAGACAAATGCAGTAACTCGGGAAGAGGTAAGCAATTACTGTGTAATTGCAGGTTGTATTCAATGTAAGGGCTATGCCAGTTCGTATAGCCTGCAGATGGACCAATCACAACCCTCAAGCACCCTTTGGGGTGTTCTAATTTGTATTGAACCTTGATTGGACATTGCTTTATTTTGGACTGGTATACTTCTTTGGGGCACTACTGGATCACAGTCACATCCCTCTTGAGATTGTAACGTTCCCTCGGCCCACATTACCACAAATGGCAAAGGAGGTACTTCTCTTAAATGTACATGTTTCACCTTTATGATTGGGATCACTCTTGTTTTGTAAAAGGGTGAGGGCTGAGTTGGTGATTTAGCCACTATTCCTCCCTCTACTCCTGCACGCCACAAGCCATGTGGTCACACAGATGCACTGACAACAGGGGCCCAAAGAAGTATTCAAGCCCTGAAAGGCCTCCTCACACTCTGCAGACAAACCTTTTCTTTTTAGGTTTCTTTTTTGTGGGGCAAGCAGTCAAAGGGCCGTCTATGGTGCCATAATCTGCCATGCAATTTCTGTTGTACCCAGTAAGGCCTAGAAAAACCGTCCAGCCATCACCTCTTTTGCTTTGCTAGAAAAGCCCTTACTTAGGTTTGTGTTGTGGGAATCTCCCAGTCTTGTACTACCTCTACTTTACTGGGTAGAGGCTGGATCTTGCCCCGCCAATCTCATGCCCTAAGTAGGTCACTGGTCCTTGTCCAATCGGGCATTAAGTTGCCTTTCTGGTCAAATGGGCCTGCTGCAGGTTCTACAATACAATCTTAAGGTGTCTCGCATGTTCCCAATTGGTTCAGTGTTTAGCTTGGGAGGATAGCTCAAGGGCAATGTGCTCACCTTTGAAGCAAGGCGACATGGAGCAACACAGGTTAGATCCCGGGTCCGCGCTTAGATACCTCTGGGTATTAAGCGCGTTATAAATACACTATCATCATATCATTGGGACCGAAAACTGCAATATCCAGATATGCCATGCAGAGTTAATGTAGTTCTTTCAGGACATGACTGATCAACCTCTGAAAAGAATCAGGTTTGTTTTCAAACCCAATGGGCATTACCCTGAACATCCAAAGACACTCCAGTGTGGAAATTGCAGTCTTCCCCTTGGCTTGTTCCATCACAGCTATTTGCTAACAGCCTGATGTAATTCAAACGTGCTAAGTTACTTGGCATAAAACATATGAGATCAGGAATTAGTAGGTATACATAGAGCTATAAAAATCCAAAGCTGAGGAATGGCGTATATCTACAATATCATGAAAAGCAATTAGCAAACAATGCAAATCAGAGGTATGAATAAAGCAAATTTGAATCAATAAATATTAAAAACCATTTAGTGGTTATCACAATTTATATAAACAGTCACAGAGACAATCTAAATTCGACTATTATAGCTAAAAGGTAAAAAATAAACAACAAATGTAGGAAAGGTTTTGTAGTGACTCCTGTCTAGCAAGATGTAGAGTAACTAGTGAGGTAGATAAGGTCTGTAGACAAATTTCAGATCGCATGAGAGATTTCTCATTTGCAGTGCCCATACATATGCCATTGTGATATTACAGTTAATGAGATGTTTCAGTTCTTAAATCCTATAAATCGGTGAACATTCCTCAGGAGCTGATGATTTGTGTCACACTTTATTGAAGGGTTTCTTAAATGACAACCACCATGTATGTTCATAAAATCAAAGCTTGTGTCTTTCAAACCTCTGATTTTCATTTTGTGCAATACCAACACAAATGACAAAAGGAAACTACTAGTCTTATAGTTTTTTTTTTTTTTTTTATTTGTTAGCCCTCTCCTATGTACTCGAAGGTGGACAAAATCCATAATCAAATTATCTCTGGGTAGATGTGGTGGAGTTCTCAATTGTACCCAGGTGGACTGCCAAGTCCTTTTAGTGGGTGTTCATCTGTGAACACATCAAAAGGTGGTGTTTGAGAACTATCAAATAATATCCTAGATCATAATGCAATAGATACTGACTATCAAAAGGGGTGCAAAGACTACTGTTCAGTTCCACCAGTACAGTATTTACCTAGGTCTGGTATATCATCTGTGTGTATGCACAATCGACCCAGGAGACACCCCTCGTGTACGGGTTCACAGAGAAAGCAGTAGATAAACTGTCCTCTACAAAGAAAGGGATATAAATAGTAAGGGCTTGGTACTGGAGTGTGTTAAACTCATAAGGTCTAATATGTTGCATGGAGACTCACCTAGTTCAATTGATGTGCTACCACACTATTAAATCAAGTTGTGCTGGAGGAGCCAATCTTATCTAAGGTATGGCACTTACCAAGTAGCAGAACGGAGGCCTGTATGCTAAAATGGCAATTAAATTAAAAACTCATATGAGCTCTCCTTTCTTTGAATAATGCAAATAATTCCTGTAAGACAGCTGTGGTGTTATCATGCAGCACGAAAGCCCGCAGAGGCCATCTGTTGGTGTAGGACGGGCTGTTGTATGGGTTGCTAGGCAACAGGCATGCTGAGAAGTAACTTTGACTAGAATCAAGAAATGAAAGGTTGTGTTGGTAATGGTCCAGAAACTTGCTTCATTATCAGTGATACCGCAATTATCTGTTACGGGTAGTAAGGGAACCTGACCTTTCTCGTGGAGTAAATCATAATGTCTGTGTGAGTCGCGTCCTCGCATGTTGTCGGGGGAAGCTAGCGTTGCTAGGCGACCCCAAGAAATAGACTCCCGTAAATGCCTCAATCAGTAGCGGCCATCATAGAGTGGAAGGGTGATGATTGCGCCAGCTCATGTACGCTAATGTCTCTACCCTAACTGTCCCAATCACTTAGACTTGGGGCCAATCTGGGACCTGTAAGGGTTATAAATTAACAAAAATACAAGTATAATTATCAAATAAAGTGACCAAACATTGCGCCAGGCTTACATGGAGTACGGTGACTAGCATGCTCAAACCTATCGGGGTTGGCAACCAATCAACCCTTATAAAGTAATAGGAACACAGTCATGAAAACGGATGTCAACAAAAAGGTTTTGTGGGCAGAGGTTGCTCCATGCTGGGAATCCTGCAGTTAAAGATACAAATTCTCAGGCTCTTGATTGCAATCTCACAACTCTGCCACCTAAGGTTGTAACTCGTGCCCTGAAATGGGTTGCTAGAGTAAGTAGAAGTTGATTTATTGGTGCACACAGTCATCTCATATTTAATATCATCCACGCCCATTCAAGAAAAAAAGATGAGTCATGAAAGAGTTTCATGAGAGGAGGTAAATCCCACGAGTAGAGGTTTAATGGGCAAAGGTTTCTCACTGCCAGGATGCCTAAAGTTCAAAATACAGGCCGTTGGGCTCACAATTGCATATCTCAACTCTACCACTCAGGGTTGTAACTCGTGCCATAAGTAATGGTTACTAAGGTGACAATTGGTCATGTGCCAATAGGTGGCGCATATGGTCTTCTCGTATTTAGAAATCATTCACACCATTAAAGCTGACAAAGGGTGGTATCAGGAGAGTTTCATGAGAAAGGAGATACGAGAAAAATCCCACAAGTAAAGATTTGAAGGGCAAAGGTTAAACAATTCCAGGTAACCTGGTGTACAAAATGCGAACCCTCTGGCACAAAACTTGCCAAAACTCAACTATGGTTGTAACTCGTGCTCTGAATATTCATTGATAAGGTGACCATTATTTGATTTTGTACCGTTCAATGGCCTCATTCAGGCCTGTGCAGTAGCTTTTGGTAAGGAAGATTAGTTCCTGTTCTTGTTTGAAAAGTTTTTCTTCCTTTACTTTGAGAATGGGGCCTTTAATTGTCTGCAGGACTGTCCATTTAAAATCTTCCCAGCCATGGTTCATGGCCATGAAATGCTCGACCATGGGGGCGTGTTCAATTTTATTTTTGAGACTGTCCTGTGCTCCAAGATTCTTGTCTTAATTTTACAGGCTGTCTTGCCTATATACTTCAGCCCACAGGGACACGTAATTAAATAGATAACATGATCTATAATACAGTTAGAGAAAGTATTTTGTTTCCAAGGCCTTGCTAGGCAGAGGTCTGGGGTCACTGATTTAGGTGTAAATTACATGCCCCACATTAACCATAAGGGTTTATGTCCCACTATGGGATCCAATCCCCAAGTTGAGAGAATGGTGGGCGCTTTAGGGTGAGCAATTTGCAATTTGCTTTTGTTCACGCGATTGTCTATTTAAATACTTGTTTGCAAACAAAGGGTTCTCAGAAAGAGAACTCCTGCGCTCTAACACTTTACAGTGTTTCTTATTGATATTTTGAATTTTTAAACTCTGTTTCGAAAATATTGAAACACACACTAGCCAGTTATCTAGTGCCTTCTGTGATTTGGTCTCCAGTAAGGCTTCGTGGTTACTATTATATGCCCTTTTGGTGGATTGTTTCACAAGTTGTTTAGGATAGCCCCAGTTTCGTAGTTGAAAAGATAAAACTTTGGCTTCTGTTTCAAAGGCGTCGTTCTCACTACTATTACATTTGTGTAGGAGAAAATGGCCATAGGGTAGATTGTCCCTGAAAGGTTTGATATGATGGCTATTGTAATCAAGCAAAGAGTTTTTCTCCATAGGTTTATGGAAAGGTTTTGACAGCAACCAACCATTATTTTGGTAAACAGTGATGTCCAAGAAATGTGAGTATTGATTACTTAAAGTTATAGTAAACTTTAGGGATTGGCTCTAGGCATTAAGCCAGTCAAAGAAGGAATTCACTGACTTTTGGGAACCTTCCCACATCACTAGAATGTCATCAATGTACTGAGTCCATTGTTCTATTTGTGCTTTAAAAGGATTCATGTCGGCGTACATTTTGAGCTTCTCAAAACTCTTGATGTATAGGTTAGGCAAGATTGGTGCCATTGTGGCCCCCATCGCCATTCCCTTAATCTGTTCATAAAAGATACCCATAAATTCTAAATAATTATGAAAATATTAGAAACACGCTCCCTGTCTGGTCTATTCCACAGATTTTCTTCAATGACCTCAAGGGTTGCTTGTTGATGAATACTGATAGTGATACTACATCCAGCCCTATCAGGAGATTAGTGTCAGGATTGATGAAAACAAGGCTTTCAATTTTCGGTGTGTTGGGTAGAAAGTAATATTGCTGACAAACCCTTTAAGGTAGTGGTCTGTGAATTGTGAAAGGGGTTCTAAGACCGAATTGATGCCTGCCACTATGGGGCATCAGGTGGGTTCTGTGATGTTTTGTGAATTTTAGGTAGTCAATAGAAAGTCTGGATGGTTGATTTAGTATTGACATTATTATTCCTGCTTACTAAGCCATCCTCGTTCCTCTGTCTTTCTTACTTTCAGCTCTATGCTGCTATGGAGCATTTTGGTAGGATCCTCTGTCAGCATTTTATAACAGTCTGTGTTATTTAGTTGGTGAAGGCATTCATTTATATAGTCTTGCTTGTTGAGCACCACAATTACCCCGCCTTTGTCAGCTTTTTTAACGACAATGTTGTCATTAGACGCAAGGTATTTTAGAGAAGTCTTTTCTATTTTAGTCAAGTTCTGAAAAACCTAGGTTTGGGTGAATTCAAAGGCGTTCTACATCTGCCAGAACCTTTCTTTCAAAAACTAATAATTTTGGAGGATGCATAGTGGTAGGATGGTAGAGCGTGAATGGTTGTCTAAGACCACTACAATTAGTTAGAGGGATTGGCCTCACAATTTTTCGAAGAAATCTTTCAAATGGTTTTTCCTAATAAATTTATGGGATTCTCCTCTGAATTCAAAAGTGTTGTGTTTTTTAGTAAGAAAAAACCCAAGTCCTTTTTTGAGTGTTGGATATGGTTTAGTTAGAGAGTATTAACTCGGAGCGAGTCCCACTTCTTGTTTGCCTCCGGTCATCCTCCCACTCTATCCTGTTAGGATTTCGGTGTAAAAAAGGCCTGTCAGACCTATTTCTATTTTCTCGAAACTGCCTGTTGGATTTTCCTCATCCTCTAGTGGGTGGCCTGCTAGTAGAAGGACGTTCATTGATATCGTCTACTTCGCTTCTGTCGTTGCGTGTACTATATGAAGTATTCCTAAAACGTACACAGCAATTTTTGTTGTTTGGACCAGCAGCTTTAAATAGTGAAGCATTGCAATATCTATCTTTCTTTTATATATGGAAAAGCTTTCTCATGAGTGAAGTTGTTAAGATATGTTCGTAATCTTTTGGTTCTCTCAAAGGTATTACTTTGTTTTAACTCTCATCTCTCTTTCAATGTCTTCAATTCTTTTCTCAAGTATCAATGGATGCTATTTTTTTTAACATCTTCCTTTTTTCTAGATCATTTCTATTGTCTGTGCTATTTCTTTGGCTGTATTGATTATCAATATCAGTCAATCTCTCCTACAGCAGTTGGTTTTGTAGCTCCACTGTATCTTGAATTTTTCATTATCTAGAAAGAGCCTTGGTTCGTTTCTAACAACGAACCCCTATCGGAGAGATTTGTTCTTCAAGTATTTGAGCATGATTGCTCTGTGCAATTCTGTCCAAATGAACCTTTTTCGTAATTGAATAACTTCATTCCAATCATTTGGGGTTTGGCTATTTTCCCCGATCTCTGCATCTGTGAGAATGGACTCAGCTGCCATAAGGGCTGATGCATAATCATCGCTGAATGATAGAAGTCTCTCTTTGGCCATATTAACTAACAGTCGGAATTTCGATTGCAAGATGAATCTGAAAAAACATATAGGTACAACTGATATTTTCCCGTGACCAACTGTCCATTATAACAAGCCTTAAGTAAAATGGAAAACTGGGTTGCACCTGTACGCGCAGTCCTGACCTCTCTCCGGATTCAATCATCACCATAAAACATATGAGATCAGGAGTTAGGAGGTATCCACAGAGCTAAAATATCCAAAGCTGAGAAATAGTGTTTACCTCCAATATCATGTGAAAACAATTAACAAACAATGTAAATCAGATGTATGAACATAGCAAATTGTAATCAATAATTATTAAACAAAACATTCAGTGGTTCTCACAATTAATACACACTATATATCCACAATCACAGAGACAATCTAAGTTCAACAATTATAGCTAAAAGGTCAAAAATAAACAACAAATGTAGGTAAGGTGCTGTAGTGACTCCTGCCTAGCACGATGTAGTTTAACTGGTGAGGTAGATAAGGTCTATAAACAAATTTCAGATTGCATGGAGAGATTTCTCAATTGTAATGTCCAAATGTTTATACATATGCCATTGTGATATTATAGTGGCTGATGCTTGACATGTTTCAGTTCTTAAATCCTATACATCAGTGAATCTCCTCAGGAACTGATGATTTGGGTCACACTTTGTTCAAGGGTTTCTTAAATGACAACCCCCATGTATATTCATAAAATCGAAGCTTGTATCTTTTGAAACTCAGATTTGTGTGCTGTGGGATACCAGCACAACAGACAAAAGTTTTCCAATCGTGCTACTAGTATTGTAGTTAAGGGGGGGGGGGGGATTATTTGTTATCCCTCTCCTATGTACCACCTATGTTTGTTTATTTATTGTGCGCGCCGGACCCGAGGGTATCAGGGCGCAGGCTATAAGAATACGTATCAGCTTACTTACAAACATAGAACATAATTAAAACAATTTCCTCAAAGTTACAAAGGTTGAGGATCAAAGCAGGTATGGTGGAAATACATGTGTCGACATCAAATCATAGATAGCAAGCCTACTAGGTGACTATCATGACTATTGTCTAGCATACATTAGGGGGATGCAAAGATACATGCGAACAAAGCAAATATTTGTACAAGAGGAGGAAGCGTACGAAGGAAATATTACTTGTCTTTCTCTATGAGCCATTTGATTAAGTTCTGCCTGAATTTGGTGAAAGTTTGGTCTGATCTTAGTGTATGTGGTAGGGAGTCCCACAGTTGTGCTGACCTAACTGGGAAGCTGGGACCTCTAATGGTAGATAATTTGAAGTGTGGTACCTGAAGAGTATGTATCTATGTTTATGTACCCAAAAGTGGCAAAAAATCAATAGTGTTGAATGATTGCCAAGCCTGATAGGTTCCGAGGGCACTAGACAACGCACTCCTTACACCCCATATAAGAGTCAGTATCTATTGCATTATGATCTAGGAAATAATTTTAGAGTTCTCAAACACCACCTTTTGGTGTGTTCACAGATGCACATCCAATAAGAGGACTTGGCAGTTGACCGGTGTGCAATTGAGGAGAACACCACATCTACCCAGAGGTAATTTGATTATTGATGTTTGTCACCTTTGAATACGTAGGATAGGGCTAACAAAGGTGTCCTTGAAGCACACTAACCTGAGCTATACTACCCGAATATTAATTCCCGAGACACGCCACTTTATAAATGTCACTGAGAAAGAGGCTCTACATATGTTACAGAGCCTAAAACCCTCTAGATGTAAAGGGGACGTCTACCCGGCAGCCCTCATCAAAAGATGTGCCGAAACCTTTGCGCCCTTAATCAAAACGTTTGATATGATTGGTTATTTATAACGCGCTTAATACCCAGAGATTTCTAAGTGCGGACCCGGGGATCGAACCTGTGTTGCTCTGTGTCATCTTGCTTCCAAGGTGAGCACGTTGCCCCTGAGCTATCCTCCAGAGACTAATCAACTCCTTCTCGACAGGCTCAGTACCCTTCAGCCTAAAAGAAGCATGGGTACTCCCCCTATTAAAAATAACATCTTTTAACCCAGCACTGCCTAACGATGTCGGGCCGATCACCACAGTCCCCTTCCTGTTGAAAATATTGGACAGAGCAGTCTATGTCTAAATTCAACACCACCCAGAAGATAATCACATCTTAGGACTGCGCCAAGTCTGGCTTCCGTCCTGGCCACAGTACAGAGTCAGCTCTCCTAGACCTCAAAAACCAGATTGGTGAGATAAGGGATGAACAGAAACCTACCCTGCTTCTCCTCCGAGACCACTCCGCTGCCTTTGACTTGATTGACCATGCTTTGCAACCATCTCACCTCAGCACCTGCATTCTCACCTGAAGCAACATCCTGGATTGCCTCCTTCCTGGAGGGCCGAGTAATGAAAGTCTTCTCTGAGAATGCCAGTGCCCCTCTGCTCCAATCAGTAGCGGTGTCCCACAAGGCTCATGCATCTCACTGACACTATAGAATATATTTACAAAAACTCTTTCCGACCTCCTGGATGCACGTGGCATCACATGCACCAACTACGCTAATGAAACACAATTTTTACTGCCCCTCTCTGGAAACTACTTAAACGACGCAGCAACCTTAAGCTAGCTCAGTCTATGCAACTATCCAAGCTTGGATGATAAATCATGGCCTCTGTCTCAATGACGAAAAGACAGAGCTCCTTCTTGTAGGCCCATCTACTGTCGTAAAAAAGCTTAACCTTAAAATCCAAGCCTTCGACATTGATGGAACCAGGATTCCAGTCTCACCAAGAGTAAAAACTTGGGGTCTACCTCGATGCAACCCTCTCCCTGTCTCACCAAGTAAATGCTATATACTCTTCTGTGGCATATAAAACCAAATTGTTAAACACTGCCAGACCTTTCCTCTCTACATAGTGCTGCCCAACCATTGTACACGCAGTAGTCGGCGCCAGACTTGACTATTACAATGTGCTGTTTGCTGACACCTCTCTACACAAAATTCATAAGCTTCAGACCATTCAAAATAATGCCCTTAGGCAGCCTTGAACATTCCCAGATCCGAACACATTTTTGCAGTTTGAAAAGCGGTGCACTGGCTCCCCATTTGAGAGAGAATCACCTTTAAAATGCTCTGTCACACAGAGATGCCTCTCTAAAAACGGCCCACCATACCTAGTCAATACAATTACCAAGACCCAATCATCCAGACCTACCGGAAACCCTAACACCCACCAACTAGCTCCACCCAGGTTCAAACAAATGAAACAGGGGGCGGGGTGAGCAAAACAATGGAACTCTCTCCTCTTGCTCTCAGAAGGGAACATATCATGCTGGACGTTCCAAAGAGCCCTTAAAACCTGGCTGTTTGCCTGATCTGCTACTCCCTTTAGCCTCAGAGCCTGAGTTTTACCAACCTCCTGGGCATTGTAGGATCTGTATAATCAGTCTTAGCCCTACATATTCCATCTACTCTCCAACTTGACTTTAACTGGCATATACTGCTGTCTCAGGAAAACCTGTAACTGATGTAAGCAACATCACCTAGATGCCTAAAGGATTATATGCACAATGTAATAAATAAAGCACTATAATATCACTTCAGTGAGCCTTCACTAAGTACCAGTCATCCTATCCTCACCACTGAGCACCAATTGTTAAGATGGATTTTCAGAATCACCCCTGTGGACATATTCTAAGAGGTTGCCCTATTCTGATGAGCAGGGACGCACAATGTCTAGCCAAGCTCTATCTGGGTAGTGCAACTGAACAATAAGGCTTAGACCTAGGAGGGTGTGATGGTGGTTAAGGGTTCAGTTAAGCACACAGATCACTTTTAGTAATTAAAGTTAGGCAGAATGTATAAATATTCCGTTATTGGTGTAGAATTTAGACAAACTCTTAACAATGAAAATACTCAGGTGAGTAAAGCTCTAAACATTAACATTTATATACACATGCACCTTGGTGTGCTTTGCTAAGAGCACCAACATGCCACTTTTAAATCTAGTTAAGATGACAGTTCAAGATACTGAAAGTGTATTAAAGTAAGTGATTAAAGAAATAGACCCAGGTAAGTAATCAACACTTTGAAAACTAATAGGTTGAAAATAAAGGAGACAGTAAATCCCACATACAACCTTATAAATAAGGTACTGACCTTAAACAGGTCTTCCCTAGCTCTAACAGTCATAGGTCCATCTAAATGGATTTTCAGGAGGATAGGAGTCTCTTTAGGAAGTTGAGCAATTGTTGGCCTGTGTTCCTAAGTTCAATAAAAAAAGAGGAAAGTCTATAATGAACCCTATCCAACCACCATAAGGGAGACCCAGGGGAGGATACCTGACCACAACACCACAGGTCAATGCTTGGTATGGGAGAGGTAGGACAATGCCCCCGTAGAACTCTATAGAGATGGGGACTAAAACAGGCATATTTACTCAGTGTTCAGCTGTTTCATCGAAGTGGATTAATTTGTGGCAATACACTTCTACGCATTTATTTTATGGGGAATTGATTTAAATATGTATTTCTAGGGTTATAAGGGTGGGGTGGGAAGGGTAGCAGTATGGGGGGGCCTTTATGACAGAAATTCGAAGTGAATTACCACAGAGTAATGTTCTTCTATGTGTGATGAATCCTGCAGAGTCATCACTAAACACCAGCCTAAAGTATCCTCCCATGAGGCCTGGGGAAGCCAGCCGCTACCTGATCCTAACCCTGGCATGGTATCAGGAGGGAGGATCACATGGGAGGAGACAGCTATCAGGAGGTTGTGGTGACTCCTTTGGGAGAAATGCAGTATTCATCATCGTCTGGGGATGAGAGTCCTATAATTCCTAAATACCTAATGGCATGCTGTCAATGTACAAGTCTCTCAAACATAATTTAACCTACAACAGCTTGATAAACAATATATCAGCCCCCCTCCTCTTACCTTCTAATTGAATTGTAGCTCCTGGGTGTCAAGGAACTTCTGTGAATGATCTGTGTGCCTTCCCTATTCTAATCATAAACCTAATTACCTATGGAATTCCCCATGGCAAGGCATCAGAATGCACAAGGCCCGGAGCAACGTGGTTTGTAACTGTTGTGAGACGCTGAGCTACTGTGAAGGTGAGTTTATATAAAAAAAAATAAGGAAGTGCTTGCAGCCATTAGAGAAAAATACCCTACGTTACTGGTGGAGTGAATAGAGAATCATAGAAGGCTGCAGCATCGGGAATCTCCCAGACGCCACAGCAATCCATATCGGGTACAAAAAGGACCACTAGTAACCCATGCTTGTTGCGGGCATGGGAGGCCACCCCCATGAGGCCCATACCGTGAAGTGCGGAGCGTCCCCCACCCACAGGTAAGCGCGGCAGGGACTGCCATAGCAGCAGTGCCCGCTGCAATGTTGTAACAGTATACCCTACTTAAATCCCCCTGCACCACTCCGGACCAGGGGAACAAACAGACCAGGTTTACACAGAAATCGGTCCTGAAACTTCTCGGAAAACAAGGAGCCAAGACATTATGATGAGACACTCAAGAATGTTCTTATACCTCATAACCCAGGCAATGTACCAGATACTGCACTGTTCTCCCCGGTAGTGGGAGTCCACAATATACGGTACCTCATACTAGGCCTGGGCCACAACCGCAGGAAGAGATTAGAACAAATCCCTGGGGTATGTCTGTAACAGTCGCCTTCTTCAGGAGGGAGACATGAAAAATCGGATGTATCCAATGAGAGGGTAAATCCAACTCCATAGCAGCTGGATTGATGACACGGGAGATGGGGGGAAAGGCCCAATGAACCTGGGTTTAAATTTTTTTAGAACTCACTGGGAGTTTAATGTGAGCTGTGGATAACCATACCGTATCACCTATCTGATAGGGAGGAACAGGACTCCTTTTTTTATCAGCATAACACCGGGCGTGTTCCTGTGCCAAAAGCAAATGCTTCCAACCGATTCAGAATCCTGCAGAGATACATTGCATCTGTACCTTGACAGAAGGCACCTTGTAGTCAAAGGAATTCAACATGGGAAGTGAAAGGGGATGATATCTAAAAGAAGCTTGGAAAGGGGTGTGATATAAAGAGACTCGATATGAGTCACTGTAGGCAAACTCAGCCAGAGGAAGATCCGTCCAACCCTTCATCGTTTTCCATGACATAGCATCGTAAGTATTAGCCAAGGGTCTGATTAGTTCCTTCACTTTGACCATTTGTCTGTGGATGGTAGGCAGACTAGAGGCGGTGTTGGAGACCAAGTCGCTTGCAAACCTCCTTCCAAAACATTTAAATGAATTGTGATCCCCAATCCGTAATCTGTTTTCTAGGAAGCCCATGCAAATGGAAAACATGAAAAAAGAATTGAGTAGAGAAAACGGATGAAATAAAGTGGGTCATTTTTGTAAAGGAGTCCACAGCTGTTAAAATAGCTGTACGACCCTTGACTGGTGGAAGATCCATGATAAAATCCAGTGAGCAAGTATCCCAAGGACTCGAAGGGACGGGAAGAGGTTGTAGCAGTCCCTTGGGTGGTAATCTCAAGATTTTGGCACAAGCAGGGATTCCTCATCCCAGAACATAGTCCATGGTATCCTTTCGCATGGTATATCCCACCAGACAAACCTCTGTAGTTTTCTCAGTTTTTTCATGATTCCAAAATGCCCGGCACCAGGATAACAGTACCGTACATGTGGGTAACCAGAGTCTGTCATAGTGAAACAAGAGGCCTTGTCACTCTGTATTGTTCCTATCGCTACAAAGGAAAGTTTCTTTATCCTGAAGAGCATATTCCTTCTTGAGTGCTTCCTCATAAGAGGAGAGCATGAGGGAAACAGCGCCAATGATTTAATCAGGAGGTAGAAAAGGAACGCCTTACATTTTGCTTTCTCCTCATTCCTATAGGCACAAGAGAGAGCATTGGCTTTGGTGTTTAAATGACCTGGCTTTGGAGGTCACTATAAAATCAAATCGGCAAAGAAGCGTATCCAGTGATTTCGACGCTGATTCATAGACCTAGCAGTCTTTAGGAATCCCAGATTCCGATGGTCCGTGGAGACCGTAATAGTGCGACGGGCTCCTTGTCGCCGATGCCTCCAGTTAAGGAAGGCTTCTGTAATAGCCAAGAGCTCCTATTCGAAGTTGCTATAATTTTTTTTTAGCAGGGGTAAAGGTACGAGAATAGTAAGATATGGGATGACTCTCCTTAGTGACAGCATCGGTTTGTGTAAGGACCGCTCCCAATGCGAAATTGGAGGCGTTGGCTTCTACTATATACAGTAGGTATGAGTTTGGAAGCCTAAAAACAGGGGCCATAGTGAATCTTCTTTTAAGAGCTGAAACTCTCTTTCTGTGTCAGGTGTCCACTGGTATGTGTTTCCTTTTTTCAATAAAACAGTAAGGGGAATCAGTATATCAGAATAATCAGGAATAAATTGCTTATAAAATATATTCAAAGCCCAAACAACATTGCAACTCCTTAACAGAGTGCAGACTAGGCCAGTCTAGAACAGATGAGATGTTCCTGGGGTCCATTTCAATGGACTGCTTTAATCCCACAGATTCCTCATCTGATAGATATCCCACCCAGCTTCGCTGTTTCTGAATTTTTTTTTGACAGGGGGCGTGGTCGATCTTGACTTGGCCATTGATCGTCAGCTCCAGACATGACATCAGACATTGTATATAAACTCTGTCCCTATGCCCCATACCTCGGTTCCTTTTTTCCACGTGCTTTCACGATGCTTGGGAACACAGTCGAGCCTTTCACTTATTTGATGTTTTCATCACAACACTTTACATTTTTTTCTAATTCCGCAACACAACATGTCAGTCGCACGGGTTTCTGGCTTCAAGCAGTGTACCAATTGTCACACCAAAATGTCCATCACTGACCTGCATGAGTTATGCCTCTGGTGCCTCAGCACGGGTCACGGGACAGAAGGGTGTGCGTTGTGTGCCAAAATGCAGCCGAAATCCCTTCATGATCAGGATGCTAAGCTCGCGCTGGACACGACCGCCCTCAAAATCTCTGGTGCAGTCAACAGTTCGGTCCTTAGAGGCTGAAACGAAGGAGCCACCCCCGAAAAAGAACATCGGCGAAAGAAAGAACGGTCCCGCTCAAAGAGCCATTCTTCCTCATTCCGTAAGAAGAAAAGGCATCGTCGGGACTCTGAGTCGTCGACAAAAAAAAGGTAAGCCATCGACGGGGCCTACCACCTGCCAGGAATGGGAGGATTTTAGGGCCTGCATGCCTGAGATGTTCCGGAAGCATGCTGTTGTTGGTGCGGGTGATCACTCCCCCGAACCCCGCGACGCAGCAGGTCTCGGAGGCAAGAGCAGTCCTCAGCATTCCTGACCCCCTCACATGCCCCGGTGCCGACACGATCGGGGGTCAATGAATCCTTGGGCATCGAAGGAGGCTTTAAAGCCCTCGATGTTAGGTCCGCCCCATGCTTTCCAAACTACCGGTGCTTCGGCATCACAGCCTCGGCTGATGCCCACACTATCAATGACAAAGGACGAGCCATCAGCGCTGACAGTTGTCAAAAAATCTTACACCCCAATCTCCCGGTCCAATTTTTTCCGGTGCAATGTCAAGCGTTTTCCACACTGATGATACGGTACACCAAGGGGATGTTGACCCTGTTTTCATTTCATAATTTTCAGTGAGCAGGGTTGGTTGAGTGTGGTTTTCTTGGTGAATTGTTCGATCCATAGGTCTGGTGCATTAAGATATGGATCGTTTAGGCACTCTGAGGTGTTGAGAGTAGGTATGGTGGCTACTAATAGGCACTGGGGCAGGAATGGGGTGGGCAGGATGCATGTGGAGCACCCTAAAGAGAATACTTATTTCGGTTTATGAGCTTGTGTTTTGGAAGAGAGACATTTGCGTTACTAAGAAGGATACTCTGGAAACCAACAGTTGTTGTGGATTTGTGAACCAATATTTGTGAAGGAGTCATTTACTTTACAAAGTGGAAGAAATTAGTAGATGGAAAATACTTTTTATGCTACATTGAACTGAACTTCGTTAAATCGGAGCTTTGCTCAAGGTATTCCTGAATTAATCTAGGGGAAGGCAGTCCAACCCTGGTCACAAGGAGTACTTTTTTTTCGAAATCCTTAGGTTTGAACTGGTATATTGCTTTGTTGAACTAAAGACAGCCAAATATTCCTTGTATAATTGTGTTGTGTGTATTACTGTGTAGGGTCAGAGACGTTTTGGACACTAGGTCACTTTTCTTTAGTATTAGTTTGCTAGGCAGGGCGACATCCTTGTTATGTTAGGGAAAGATGGGCGTTTATCTCACCCCTTTTTAATTAATAAAATGGCAACTTTTGAGAAAACTATACCTTTGTTTCCATCTTGCATTTCTAACCCCTCACATATGAAACAATGTAGAACTGTTTACTCACCCCTGTACTCCGATTCACTCAGGCTGGGCCTTCTGGATGTGCTCCTTTGTTCTGTTGGAGGACGACCAACAGCCTCTGGCATCTGGTTTTTGGGTCTCGCTAGTTCGAGGCTCAAATGGGTAGGTGATGGACACCAACTACTGCACCACCTCTCAGTCGACAACCTCAGAGTAGTTCAGGATGTGATGCAGCCAGGAACAGCAATGGCCACTTGAAGAAAATGGCAGGAGGAGACCATTGTGGTGGAAACAAAGAAATGTGTCCTGCAAGGCCCCTGTTTGTGGTGAAGGGCTGAACATTCAGAGAAATGCAGGATAGGAAGATTCTATTGCAGAAGATTTGGTAGAATGCAAAACCATTGTATTTATTTGACTGTAAAAGGCTGATAATATATATGGGGGGTGGGTAAGGGTACAGGGGTGAAGGGGTGTGGGTGGGTCTCACCACAGCATATATTGACGGCCAAATGGATTAAAATAAAATGGATTGTTTTGCATTCGACAAAACCTTTACGTTCAAATCACATAAAACCGAGAAATGCTTCTTGTTCCATGAACAAAGGATCGTCAAAGCTCCATGGTTTCATTCAGAATGGCGACCAGTGCAGCAACGTAACCCAGGAGGTCTGGGTAGCCCACAGGTGGATTCCGGGATTATTCCAGGTACCTCCAATAGCTAGATCTTCGAGCAGAGATCTGGGATGTTTGTTCACACCGGTCAAGGGATCTAAACACTGATGAAGGTCTGCAGAGAGACAGGACTTTGAAAGTAATGCTGTCATGCTTCCAACTACGAGGTCCTGTACTTCAGTGCCTGCTGTCCTTCATAGGGGTAGTGGCTCCAACAATATGAAGAGTGGCTGCAAGAGTTCCCCCCTCTTATCCAGATTCCAAGGTGCAGTTGTCCCCAACCCACCAATGGCAAGCATCTGCACCATTTAAACTTGTGGTGGACAGCCTCTGCCCACTGCATCTGCCCAGCAACAGACACACACTGTCACGAATGTGGACTGGGGCCCAACAGACACAGTCCCCCACATCCAGCCATGCACACAGATCTCCACTTTGTCCATTAAAGCAGCAGCTTTCCTTGGAAAGGGCTTAAAATCTCGCCACTCCTCGGAAGGAAGAAGGTCAAACTACAAAATGGCCAAAGGTCAAGTGAAAATTTAGTGGCACAGCTGTTTTAGAGTATATGTTACTCTTAATGGTATTGTGTGGTAAAATGCAAAAGTGCATGAGACTATAAAAAAGAAAACAATACAAACGTATCTGCTGCCACCAACCCATCCTGGACCAATCATGAAAGTAACCACAAAGTTACCATAAACAAAGTTATAGGGAGACAGTGTCTCTACCGCACTTCACAGAAGGCGGTACGTGCAGATAAAAACAAAGTGGGAGTTTTACTATGAAGAACATCATTCTCCTGCACTCATACCCTTAGGGACTGATCAGTGCCCTAAAAACCGATGTGTTTTGCAAAATGGAGCAGAAAGGCTTCCCTTACCTCCAAAAATCATGAAAGGCTCAATGACCATGCAGAAGGCAGTATGGCCCATTGATGGTTATGCAGGGAAATCAGCAAAAAGAACAATCTTTTCTAACGCACGTCTGAGATATGTATCCATTTAAAAAAACGATACTGGATTGATTCCAGGACAGAGGAAACAAATCTCTTGCCGGGTCTTCCAAATTACTTTTTGCAACAGTGGGCTTTGATTGCCATTTTAACTTATTCAGGGGTAATCTGGGAGCTCAGCATATTTATGTGCCTCAATCGGAGGGAATGGTGACATTCGAGAATAAAGATAACTATCAATTTACTCTTGTGACGCCTCATTCTCATGAGAGTAAAGACTGGCATTGTATTCCCGGAATTCTCCCCGATGGTGCCTTGATTGGTGGCCAACTGTCCAATTGAGACTTGGATTGTCTATATTTCTGCTGCCTGTTCTCTCGTCAGGTAGGCAACACCCTTCCGTTTTCTCACTCAATTCTTACTTTTTGGCAGCGTGGGAGCAGAGAAGTGTATCCAAATCATTGTTTTTTTGTTTTTTTTACAATTTGTATTAATTTTAATCAAACAAAACAACAATACAACCAAACACGCAATACATTTTGCAACAAAATAATCATATTAATTCTTAATCTTGGTCACTGCTTCCCCCCCCTCCCACCCCCTTCATGAGCCTGTCTGTTCATCGTTCTCTGTATCCGTCGCACGCGGCGGAGTCTCGCTTCCTATAGATTCTGTCCAATCTTGTATTACTCCAAACAATTCCGCTATTAATGATTTCCATGCCATCAGGGTCCCTGTCTCTTCCTCCCCCCCTACAGTGTTCAATTCTTGCCATACCATCGTTTCTGCCTTTGCCCATTTCTGTAACTCCTTCCACCACACCTCCACCCGTGGCCTGTGACAAGTCTTCCATCCCATGCCAATCCTTCGTTTAGCCAGCACATATGCCAGATCCTTCAGTTTACCGACATGCTTAAGTTTTGATGATCTGGGGAACCCTCCCAGCAAACAGGCCCAAGCTGTATCTATGATTAACGTGACCCCTTTCTCGGCTAGCTTTTGTGCCACTTCTCCCCAGAAACGCTCAATTACTGGGCATGACCAAAACATATGTGTCATATCAGCTTTCTCCTCGTCACATTTGGGACACGCTTGTCGCCCAGCGTTCTCGAACTTGGATAACCTCATAGGCGTCATATATGCTCTGTACGTAATGTATAGTTGTATTTGTTTTAGTCTGGCATTCCTTGACACCTTCTTATGGTATCCCAGTGCCCGTTCCCACATCCCATCCTCCATCGGGGTTCCCACTTCCGCCTCCCAATCTAGCCTCAAGCGCGTTAAGTCCTTCCCAACCTTAGACATCACCATCTCATACAACCTAAAAATCTCATGCCCCCCATCCGATATATCATATATTGCCTCCATAGTGGCATCTGGTTCTCCTTCTAATAAAGTTCCAGGCCACGTTTCCCGAATTCTCTGCACAATTCTGTGGTATGCGATATACTGGCCCGCATGCAATCCTGTTTGCTCCCCAAGGGCCTCAAAGTCCAAAATGGCTCCCACCTGCCAGACGTCTCCTAACGTTACCAGCCCCACCAATTCCCAATGGGTCCTGATTATTGCCCTTAACTGCCTATCTTCCCCTGCCAACGCGACTAGCGGTACCTGCGGGGAGCATGGAAATGGGTTTTCCATCATCCGGCACGCCCAACGCCACATCTGCCACCCGAGCGTCATCATCCTAGGGCGCTCTCTCATTTCGGACTTGGGCAGCCAGATCATCTCTCTTAGGTGAAATGGGGCACAATCATGTCCAAATAACCTAGATTCAGGGGTCACCTCATCTGAAAGCCACTGAGCCACATATGACTTGCTACGTAAAACACCTCAAAATTGAGCAGTTTTATCCCCCCTTTTTCATAAAGGTTCTGCAGCTTCCACAGCGCCACTCTGTTCCGGGTACCATGCCACAAGAAATCCCTACACATACTGTTAAGTTTAGCAAAAACTTCTTAGGTATCATGTATGGGATATTGCTAAAATAATGCAGAAGTCTAGGCAGGACCACCATTTTTAGCATTGCTCCCCGACCCATCATTGCTAAGGGCAACTTAACCCAAAATTGCATACACCTCTCGATATTCTTGAGTGCCACCTCAGTGTTATGCTTGTGCTCCTCCTCCACCATATGGTACACATCTATCCCAAGATACCGGAAAGAACTAACCTCCCATGGTATTTGTAACACCGTTAACCGTCTCTTAGGGGTTCCCTTATAATCGCCTAGCGGAAACATACTACATTTTTGGGGATTCACCGCTATCCCAGACAGCCCTGCATACCTCTCCACCACCTCCAGTATGTACTGGAGATTGTCCTCTGGATACCTTAAGTATAGCAACAAGTCATCTGTGTATAAGGAGATCAGATGTCGTTCCCCCCCCACTTCAATACCTATCGTATCATATTGCTGTCTGAAGTATATTGCTAGGGGCTCCAGGGCTAATATATAGAGCATCAGGGACCAAGGGCACCCCTGCCTAGTGCCTCTGCTAAGTTGCCACCTCTCAGATATTACTGATCCCGTTTTATCCCTGGCCAGTGGCTCACTATATAGCATCTTCTCCCACCTCATATAACCGGGCCCCATACCATACCTCTCCAAGGCTGCCAGCAACCACGGCCACTTGACCGAGTCGACATCTTTGACCGCGTCTAAGGACACGATTGCCATTTCACCTTCAGCCGTACTACCCCATTCAACAACCCGTCGGAGTCGCCTATGATTATGAGTTTTATACCTTTTCGGGACATAGCCCGTCTGGTCAGGGTGTATTAGCTTGCTAATCACTCTCTGCAATCTGTTTGCCAGGACAGCCGTCAATATCTTGCTGTCCTGATTCAACATATCCAAATCATTGTTGTATATACTTTTTTATTTTTTTATTATTTATAGTGAATTAGCCATTAATTCATGGACTTTTTACACATATTCTATAAAATACAAAATATTAAAAGTCATACATTCACATAAAATTCCGCAAGACAGAAAGAACGAAAAGAAAGTCAGAATGGAAAAGAATAATACAGTTACACTTAACGGCCAAGTTTCCTTTCTCAACGACCATCTAATTTTAGATCTCGTAACAGTCTTACTATTTCTGCAGTTAGGAATATTTCATGCCCGGACGAAGCTCTGGACCAAAATTCCTCTGTATTTAGCCAATCAATGTCATGGACAAATCTTCTCAGCCTCACGACTCTCAACTCCCTTGTGCCTGTACATTTAGATATCAGATGTTTCAATGTTTGGGTTTCACTGATGTCACAATTCAAACATCTATCATCTAATGAGGCTATATCTCTGGCTGATTGAACTTCCCTGGTCGGGAGTAAGTTGAGCCTGAACCTTAAGAATAGGTCCCTAGAGCTTGAATTTGGGTATTTTCTCATATATGGGAGCAAAATCGTTCTTTTTTTACCCCATAATAGAGAATGATTGTGACAATTTTGTCATCCTCATCCTATCTCCTGTATTCACCCAATCCCACATTTTCAGCCGCTCTTTCACTTTCATAGGATTTTGGACCAACATGTCCAATGTACACTCTGCGTTATCCAACAGGTCTAAACATTTCAGCTTCAATTTTTCCATGAACATGTTTGTATTGCATTGGAGTACAGCAGACAATTCCTCATACAGGGAGCCCTTAACAGGAACCTATAGGGACCTATACAAGGAGATCCATTTCCACTCAAGCCAAGATCTCAAAGAAGAGAGACCCAACCCATATCTCAGAGCTACAATGGGTACACAATTTGGAAGGGATAATCATTTTTTCCAGAGTTTTGATTCCATCGCATCCCAGTTGACCTCCATTGCAAGGGGATTTGTATCCATACTAAATAGAATTGTTGGGATCACCTTTCCTAAATAGAATTTTACCATAGGCAATATAGAGAATTTACAGTATTTCATTTTTATCCTCTTCATCTGGGCCCCCAATTTAATCGTTTTTAAATGGAGAGTTTCTGATAGATGGATTTTTGTTGGATGTGATTTAATTATCGATCCTAGGTAAATGAGCTCAGACACAATTTCTATAGTTCGGTGGTCCATTTCCCATGAATAGTTCTTCACAATTTTTTGGGGATTTTTAAAAATAAGAATCCTCGATTTGTCTGGATTAATCTTCAGATCGTTTTTTTGGGCATACTTTTCCAAAGCAAAAAGCAATCTCTGCAGGCCCACCTGGGAGTGATCCAGTACCACCACGTCATCGGCGTAAGCCAACCAGTTGATTTTAGTTAAGCCGAGGTGCGGTGAAACTAGACCAGTGTCCTTTAAGTCTATTCCCAGATCGGCCATGAAGAGGATGAACCGAAGCAGAGCCATCAGGCAACCCTGACGGACCCCTCTGTTTACCCATATTGGTTCTGATAAATAGCCTGCTTTAGAGAGTCTAACTCTCATCCTGGTGTTTTGGTGTAATTCAATCAGGATTGAGAGTAGGTTCGAAGGCACTCCCCATGTATACAATTTTTTTCCATAGAAGACCCCTATTAACCATATCAAACGCTTGTGTGAGATCAATCCAGGCCCCAAAAAGGGGGTGACCATTTTTCTTTTCCAGATCCCCCGTCAAGCAGCTCAAGACCAGACCATTGAGGGACGTAGATAGTCCCTTTCTGAATCCAGTTTGTTGCTTCGGGATTATATTCATTGATTTCGCCCAGTCTTCCAACTCTCTTAAAATCAGGCCAACAAAGATTTTACTGTCAGCATCCAATAATGAGATTGGTCTATAGTTCACTGCTAGAGTCTATCTCTTTTTAAAGATTGGTATGGTAATCAAGTTTTTCCATGATTCTGGAAGGCATTTAAATTTGATTATTTGATCAAACAGTAACATAAGTATATAGGCCCATATTGATGGATTTGTTTTTAGTGTCCAATTACTCCAACCATTCGGGTCTGCCGCTCTAGAGATAGAAGAGCGTTTATTTAGTAACTCAATGTCCGCTTCAGTAAACGTGAAGGACCATTGAGCAATTTCCTAGTTGTCCACCACCGATGGACCCATTAAACCATAAACCTGGGAGAAATGGTACACCCAAGTCTGTTCTTGGATAAGGACATCTTCATTGTCCATTTGCAGTTCTTGTTTGCCTCCCAAAATTGCCCAAACATTTCTCGAATTTCTCTGGCATAAAGACTTTAACATAAGCTCCCCATCCTGCTGATACAAGGATGACTTAATCGATCTCTTCCAATTTCTTTGACGGTTATTAATGAGGGCAAGCGCTATCTTAAATGATTCTCTGTCCAGATTAGCTTTTCTTAAATCTGCTTTTTTGCATTCGTATCTTCCTCTTCTGTTGCATAATCTGTTGGTTATAGGAATGCCTATGGGACAATTTACATGTTTGGGTATTCTGTTTCTGAGGATCCAGATCCAACAATAACAGATGAAAATTAGATGGATAACAGGATTCGTATATTTGATCCTCAGGAGCATTAGCCACCCAATTTTGTAATTTTATAGTCAAGCTTTCTCCTCCCCTATGAAATTTTCTAATGCAGTTACCCGCCCTATTCACCGAGAGTTTATATGTGTATGAGGAAACAGTTGAGGCCAGATTGACATTAATTACTAATTTAAGCATTGCATGGTCGTCCACATTCCCTTCTCCTATAGATAACATCATGCAATTTTTCAAGATTTCCCCAGAGGCAAAAAGATAGTCAATCGTGGATGATGCTACTCCCCTATGCCATGTTGGATTACTCGGGATATCACCCCTGATATTTCCATTCAGCATCCACATATCCCATCCTTTCATAAAGTTAGTCCATTTTAGACCATTTTGTGTTTGCTGACGTAAGGTCCCTGTTACTTGATCTTTGGTTGTCAAACATTGGGAGTTTAAGTCTCCTGCTATTAACACTTCATCCGTAGAGTAGAGGGAGAGTAAATCCACCAACAAATCAGACAATTTTGATAGAAAACCCAAGAGATCCCCCCCGAGAATTCCAATACAAATTAACCAAAATCCAACTATGTCCAATGTTAGGGACTTTAAACTCCACTCTCACTATCAGGATACCTTGAACCTCATTCGATAATAGTCTGGATTCATACAGGAGACTATTTTTACATGCAGTCAACAGACCCCCTGAAGGTCTACCTCCTTCCGACCCCACTGCCAATTGTTGGAACATGGTGAATTCATCTATTCCAATTGAGGAAATTAACCACGTTTCCTGTAGTAGGATCAAGTCAAATGTTCCAAAAATGTAGGATTTTCTTGGCTCTAAACAAAAAGAATTATAGCCTCTTGAATTCCATGACAGTAGGCCTCATTACGACCTCGGCGGTAGCCATACTGCTATTGGCGGCATGGCTGCTGCCGAAATCGCGTCCGGGTTCCTATAATGGGGAATTACCGGGCCATTCCGAGTTTGGAGGGCCCCGTAACTCCTCCCTCCAGGAACCCAGGACCGGACCTTCCCCAGTCCCATTTCAGCCCCCATAAGGCTGAATGGGAATGGGAGAGGGAGCAAACAACGGGCTGATTACGAGTGGCCCTTTGTTTGCTCCGTCTTCCCCTCGCGGGACCCCGTAAGGACGCCTGGTTTTACCAGGCGTCCTTACCGGGTCCCGCGAGGGGACCTCGTAATGTGGCAGAACGGGTTTTACTGGCCCGCCTCCTTTTGCGGAGGCTGTTAACCCGTTCTGCCAGGGTTGTAATGAGGCCCAGTATCTTAAATTGATTTTGTACTAGAGGTTCTGCTGTTGTATACCCATCCTAAGGAGTACCTGTGTGACTATTTCTGGCACCATTTCCCAGACTTAAACCTGGAGTAAATTCACAAACCAAGTTGGGTCTAACAGAGAGCGGCTGTGTGACTTGGTATTTTTACTCGGTCTCCTGCTCTTCAACCATTTCCCAGTCGGCCGTTGAAGCAGGGCCCACGCTATGAACCTTGGTTTGGGGCAAATTATGAGGCTGATTTCCTGACACCTCAGAAAGTATATTTGTTTGCAATAGGCATGTTGTAGATATCTTAAAGCCCCTTTCTCCCCAAGCTTCAGTTTCCCCCAAAACCAATTCTAGACCCAGATTTGATTTCAGTAAAATTTCCACAATATTTTTATCTGGATAAAAAGGGAATTTTATTGCTTCAATATCCTCTGAGGAAAAGTATTTTAAGCCCGGGATTGATTTCATTTCTTGTAAAATCTTCGAGCGGTTCAGTGGTTCTCCCACTTCCCGCCTTACTGACAATCTTGATACATAAACTCTTAAATCTTTATTCCGCTTTAAGTTCTTCGGACTTTTATTGCCAGCATCTAACTTAACCTCCGTCTGTAAATGTGTCGGAGTATTTTTATTTGAAACAAAAACCTCACCCACCAGTGCAAAGGTTTTGATTGAGTCTTTCGTACATCTGATTGTGGGATTTTTACAGGCAATATCTGTGGGCATCCCTCTACTCCTGTCACTGGCGGCCTACTTTTACCAGCCGTGGATGGGCCCCTTCCCCGAGTCCAGCGGCTTGAGAGTCGCTGGAGTCTCTTTTTCTTCTCTTATTGCCTGTCCTGCCTTAGCCTTAAGATTCTTCACAAAGCGATTGGTTTCGGTCGTCAGATGTTTCCTCTTTGCTTTACATTTCCCTTTTGCCTCCCCTTGTACTTTTGCCACCTCATCCAAAGCCATTTTTTGCTTTTTCTTTTTTGCTTTTCCAGACAATTTCTTTTTTTTTCCTCTTTTTCCCGATCTTCAGCATTAGCAGATGCATTGGCTGGAGGATCCAATATAATACCTTTAGATGTTACATCCAAGTCTATGGCCTGTGCCATTTGCAAAAATTCCTCCTTCACTGATGCTGACAAGGGAGAACCATCTAATGATAGCTCCGGTACTATAGGTTTAGAGTTTTCCACCGGTTTGTCTATATCCATTTTCAACATACCACACTGGATCGATAATTGGACAAGTTTCAGTGATTGATCTTTTGACATTTCCTGGAATTCTCTTTGAAGCTCTCCCATCCCTTCATTGACGTCTGTTTTCATTGCAATCATCATAATATCATTCAATTCCAATTTCTTTGACATTTCCAATAGTATGCCCATATGTTGTTGAACCTCTAGCTTGATCGCTTCAAACACCTTCACTAATGAGCTTAACACAAAGTTTAGTGCGGTAATTGTTGGGGGAATTAGAGTTGAATTTGTCTCCCCTAGCCCTCGAGGCTGGATATTTGCATCACAGTCAACCAACCTCCTCGGGACAGAGAATGAGGCCTCATTGTCCAAGTCACACTGTTGTTCTTCCGATATTTTATTTAAATCATACGATACATTCCCTAGTATCTGTCTTTCCAACTTCAACAGTTCTTCATTGACTAGAACAGACCCGGTTATCTGTCCTTGCGCAATTACATTGCCTGGGTCTTGCAATGAGGGCCCTGTTGAGCAATTACTTGTTGTCTTTGAGTCTTGAGTAAAATGAGTGGAGATTGCATTTTTCATTGTTGTTGTCCTCATGGTATAGTCTAGGTTAGAAGTGAGAGAGTCCCGCATAATCTGATTCACCGGCGTCGAGATACCCTGTTCCTGACCTAGGAGGGATCCGAGGTCCACAGATGAATTTAGGAAACCCGAGGTTGAAGGTAGTTGATTGTCCAAAAAGAAAATGCTGGGGGGATGACGAAAGACACCTCCCCCTGCTTTATAGCGTTTTTAAAAAGATCTGCCTTGTGTACCTTGTGTCCCTTCATCTTGGTCCTTACCAGTGGTCCCCTTTATTGTTTTTTTAGTAACAATATCCTCAGGGTTGTCTGAACTACGTAAATTATACATTTCCAACTGCCTCTCACTTCTTCATGTGGCAGACCCAACACCCCTCTCTTGGGTCAAAGGCTCAATGGCCCGCTGTTCCCAAGGTATTCATCCGGGAGGAGAAATCACTATACGCTAAGGCCTGCCCTCGGGTCAAAGGTTCAACACCCACAGTCCCCAAAAAGTAATTTGCAAGTACTGAGTGGCAGATTATGGCAACTTTATGTTCCAGTGTATCACCTCATAGAGCTTTGTGTGGGCCGGCCCCAGTCATCACTATTCGACTCGCCACACTCACCGTACCTTATATCTTCTTCAATAGTAAAGCACTGTTATTGCGCCCGATATCATCCACTCTGCACCTTCTCCCTCCATCCACGTCCCTTGCACAGCAAACAGCCAAGCAGCCTGAACAAAATCTGCGCCCTTTACTCCGTGGGCTTCACGCCACAAGGGCGACGGATTGGTGATTAAATCCTCTTCCTCTTCCTGGTCGAGGATAAGTGGATGACAAAAACCATCACAATCCACTCCAGTACGGCCCCAGAAAAAGAAAGAAGAAAAAAAAAAGTACAAATAGAACAATGCAATGTCCGCAATGGGAGACCGTGACAATCTTCGCACAGCACAGCCAAACAGCCTGAACAAAATCTGCGCCCTTTACTCCGCGGGCTTCATACTTTTAAATATGCCTGTGCACTTACCGACTTTATTGTGGGAGCATCTCCCACTTAATGTGCTAACCTGGAGTGCTTTTGTTTCAAGCTTCTAAACTTTTTTATGCAAACCTGTTAAATAAATTGCAACAGTTCCTTGTGTTGCGGAATCTTGTCAATCAAACATGGATTCAGCAGTAAGATACTGATGCATTGTAGTGCACATCAATTCCAACGGGGACTGTAGCCATTATGCTCTTATTGTGAATGTCTTTCAGAAGTGATTCTGTAAAAACAAGTCTCAATTATTAAGTGTGCAGTTAATATGCAGTTATGTTGTTGTGGCTTTGGAAGCTGAAAACTGTGTAGAACTATTTTATAATTTTAGAAGTCTGTAATGTATGGTCACACCTTTTGATATTATGAGAATCTCTGGGTCAAGTTGTACCCGGAGGATGCGTTCGCTATAAATGAATCTAAACTATCTTGCGTGTTAAGGATGCATATGATAGTGCTGTGAATATGAAGAAATGAAGGTGAACTCATGATTGTACAAGGAGCAATTGTGAAGGGGGTGGATTAGGTATTTATGTTATTCATTTATTAAGCACATTAAACCGGGAGGCATCAAAGAAACGGTTACAACCAGTTACGCATATACTTCAGAGGGAGGAAGAAAAGTCAACTTGGGAGGCGAAGGTGCCTCACTTCAGGATTCAGTGTTCTCCTGAACACCCAGTATGATTGTTCCGCTCTCAAAGCCGACGGAAGTGTGTTCCATTGTCTAGTCGCAAAGATAGGAAAGCTTGCACCTCCTGCTTTAGAGAGATTACATTTCGGCAACTGAAGCCTACTGGTGTAGGCTGATCGCAAAGATCTGTTGGCATGGGCTTTGGTGAACTTCTACGAGAGATAAGGAGGGGCTGAGTTGGAGAGGCATCTGTGCGTGATCAATAGGTTCTTGAAGATAATGCGTTTGTGAATCGGAAGCCAATGTACATTTCTTCTAGCATCCGAGATATGATCTCTTTTGTGAATGTTGAGGACAGCTCTGATTGCATTGTTCTGGATCACCTGCATCTTACCAATGTTAAGTTTCGCGGTTGCAGTAGTCTAACCTTGCACCAATGATTGCTTGTGCAATAGTGAGGCAACTGTCTTGGGAGAGGAAAGCTTTGGAGCCGTTGATACTTGTGTGGTGTGCGCGGTAGATGAGGCAATGGCGCTCACCTGTCACGTGAGTGAGAGGGTGGAGTCAAGGTACACTCCCAGGGTCTTTACTGAGGGGGATGCCAGGATTTGGGTGCCATCAATGTTGAAGGAAGCGTACTGTGAGTTGAGCTTCTTAATAATCGAGGGCCCAACCACAAGGATCTCTGTCTTTTCATCATTTAAACAGAAGCATTGCGTGGCCATCCAGGCTTGCTTAAGGCAATGGTATCAGATGAGTAGTTGCCAGACAAGAGGAGGGGAATTTGTGTGTCAACGGCATAGTTTGTGGAGGATATGTCGGTAGCATCTACTAGGTCAAAGAGGGGTCTTGTGAATATATTGTAGAGGGTAGGTGATACGCATGATCCTTGGGGCACACCACAGGGAATGAGAGAGGGAGGTGCACTGGCGTTCTCTGCGAATAGTCTCATGGATCTGTCTTTAAGGAATGATGCGACCCAGGTCGTGGCTTCTGATGAGAAGTGAGTTAGGGTGGTCAGGTGGTTACAAAGGATTTGATGGTCAGGTGAAAGCAGCTGAGTGGTCTAAGAGGAGAAGGAGGCAGGATTCCCCTCATCTCTGAGCTCATCCAGCTGGTTCTTCAGGTCAAGTATGGCAGAATCAGTGCCATGACCTGGTAGGAAACCTGATTGGCGTATTCCAAGGACGTGGTGCACCTCCAGGAATTGCTGAATCTGGACATAAGCCACTCTGTCCAGGATTTTCAGGACGAACAGCACGGTAGTGATCGGTCGAAAGTTGTTAGGGATTGAGGGGTCAAGCGAAGGTTTTTTGTTGTATGGAAGAACCCATGCCTCTTTAAGGCAGGAAGGTACTGTGCCAGAGGCAAAGGGTCTGTTAATAAATCTGGTGATGAACAGGACCAGGGTATCTCAGCAATCCTTTATGATGGTGGTTGGGCAGACATCTCCTTTGCACCTCAATGGTTTGAGGATTTTTAGGATTGTGGCAGTATCCTCTTCTGAGATAGGGCTGGAGTAGAATGTAGGGGTCTGTTTAGTGGCGATGATTGTGATGGATGGAGGGGTGGGTATGCGGTGGAAGGTGCTAGTAGGCCATTGAGTATGGCTTGTTTTTGGCTAATTCTTTTATGTAATAAATCAATTTTGTTCAGCATGGCATTTTGTATCGCCATGCACCAGGCTTCGTCTTTAATGATAGCTGGTGGGGGGCAGCAAGAGTTTCTAGTTTCTTCAATATAGTGAGTAACATGCGTGTTCTGGAATTGGCTTTGGCTATTCTTAAATTGTACGAGGAAGATTTAGCCATGATGATGGCTTGTTTATAGGTTTTGGCAGCACTGACAAATAGATTTTTTTGTTTGCTCAAAGCCTTATTTCCCCTTATAGTTACTGGCGTGTGCTTTAAGGCACGGAGCTCAGAGATAAACCAGGTGTTGATGTGTCGTGCTTGTTTGGCTTTGCATGGTGCAAGGGGGGGCATTAGCATCTACTCTGGTAGTAAGTATTTTGGTGTAGAGGTCGCCAAGTATGCTGGGGTCCTCAGTGCAAAGGTGCTGTTGATGCAATGTCTCTAGCAATGACGTCTGAAGTGAGTTTGCATGAGCTGCTGACTAGCGTCAGGGGTAGGGCGGTGGTAGTGTGGGTGGGGTCTGCTGTATGTGACATGGTGAAGGATACAATGTTATGGTCAAACTAGGGGCATGGGGTATTGGCGCTAATACTGATTTGGCAGTTGTGGTCTGCTACCCAGTCGAGAATACCACCTTTGTTGTGTGTCAGGTTATGGATGCGATGAGTATATCCCAGTGCGCTGAGCGAGCTAGCTACAGAGCTAGCATGGTGTTGGATGTTTTCACCCACGCATCCGAGCCCTACAACATCACTGTGCATTGTGGATAGCATAAAAAGCAATGCTGCCCACCAGAAAAAGTGCAGTGAAAACCTGACAGATAAGCCACCATCCACTTTTGACAATTCCCAGACCCATCCTTTGGTTGCAACCAGAGCTGTTCAAAAATTTGTTTCATTAATGTCAAAAATTGCTAAGATCATGGGCACGAAACCACCAAACAAAAATCCAATTCTGGTTGAGTGTTCTACTTTACTCTACTGCAGATCCACAACAATGCCATGTCAAGCAAGGATCATATACTATCAAGTAAAATCCTTTCTTTTTGAAATTTATTAATTCAAGACAGCTTCCAAAAATATGTGCAGTACTGGCATTGGACACTAACCGGCGCTAGCGGTCTAAACTCTGACAGGAGAACTGTATTTCAGTAGCTGACAAAGGAGCCTGAGCCAGCCTGGACTTCAAAGCCTTGCTGGTTAATGAAAATTCTTAACACCTGCTGTTCCCAGAAGACAGTCTGATTCAATTAACAGTCCAAGAGGCTGGGAAGCCTTCACACCTCAGAACTCCACACAAGAAGGCAGGAAATCACAGGTTTCTGTTAACCAAATGCAGTGCTGATTTGGGCTGTGACTGTAAACAGTGCTCTGCCTGGAAGGAAGGAAGGAAGGACATGTGATCTCTGACTCACCAAGTTTCTAGAGGCGGGCCAGACTGGGTTGTGGATTTCATATTGCACCAAATGCATGTTTGATTAAATTGCTTATAAAATATTGTATTAAGCTCACAGAAATGTACAATTTGGGGATCCTTAATATGAAAAATGCCCTCACGATTTGAGACCAAACTCCACTTTGTACGGTGTTCTGGGGCCGAACCCCGCTATTTATTAATATTGCAGACACATGGTTTATGCTAGAGACATAGTAAATTACTGTAATATGCCCAGAAGGGGGGTGTACCTCTGGGTAAATTTGGGTAAAAGTCCAATATTGGAAAACCAACCAAAAAGGGCAAAATGTTGTCATTTCTTAACCCAAGCTCTTAGAAACATCAGAGTTGGAACAGAGACCTACCCGAAGTAACATATGATGTGTATATGTAATTTCAACAAACTGTGTATCTGAGAAATATGTGTTTTGGGTAAAATTGATTTTTCTAAGTGAAACCAAAGGGGAGGATCCTCTGACCCATGAACATACCTCACCAAGATGACTCACAACTCAGTTCCCCAATCAAGGGAGAGAGGAGGACTTGGCCAATGATAAGTTGTGAGGGGCAGGCTTAGTTATGCCCACGCACACACCCATTTTCAAAACACATAAAAAGAGACTGCTTTGGACAGGCAAGACACTCACTTTCCATTTTCTTGCGAAGCATTTTGCCGGACCAGACAATATCCAGAAGGACCATCTCCAGAACTTAGAATCCAAACTCCAGAACTTGTAGCAGAGAGGCCTAGTCCACAAACTGAATCCTTTTCAGAGGCCTCAGCATCCAGCAAACCTAACCAAACTATTCAACAGCCAGGCGAGCTGTTTGATTCTGGCCTAGAATCCTGTGCCAGAAATGTATCCAGAACCAGAGACCAGACCGCTGTGCAGTGCCAAGAACTTTTGCCAGAACCAGAGACCAGACCACTGTGAAGTGCCGCTAGCAGACCCAGACCAGATCGCTGTGAGCAGAACCAGTACCAGAGAGAGCAAACCTGACCAGACCCTGACGGCCTATTTCAAATTCATAGTGTGAGTACTCAGCTAGAACTGTGCCAGAACCAATCTCTTAGTCTAAAATAATCTGATTCAAACCATTTTAACCTGTCCAGAACTACATCATAGAATCGTGTGTCCCTTCTCCAATTTTAAACCTGTAAAAGTGTCATTTTGCCATTTTGAATCATTATTTCATTTCTGAAAAACTACCTTCACAAAATCGTCTGTATCTTTGGAACCGCGTGTGCTAGGAACGAGATTTAACTTTCATTTTAAAGCTAAGATCCTAAGCTTTCCAACAAGCCTAAGCCTCCGTAATCGCGATCGACGCACTCGGAAAACAGTGCCGCGAATTGACAGTTTGCTTCATTTCAACCACGTGTAAAAATATCTGTCTTTTGCTTCCATTACTGAATCCCGTTTTCAACCTGATAACCATCCCTGAATCATTGGTAGGGCTGACCTGAACTGATTTAAAGTATCTCTCACTCACCCTGAACCTCTAGAGGGAATTAAAAGCATTTTCAGCATATTTTTCACTTCATTGCCACCCCATTTAAAAGGATCTTGCCTGCTTTAAAATCATACCTGTTTTCCTCTAAGCTCGCTGGGGGGAACTGGAAATTTGTATTGCATTTTGTATTCCTGAGAATTGTGTGCTCTCCTTCCATCTCCTTATCTTACATAGGGGGAGGGAATTGTCAAAGAAAAAGTGATCATATTATCTTTTGTTGAAATCATATCAAGTTTATTTCTGTGCTGCAATTTTCCCTTATTGCTTTTCCTTGAAACCATAAAAGTATTTTCTGATAGCCTATCCTTCCTATACTAACTCCTCTTTGATTGTAAAGAAGTGTGCTAGTGTCAGATTATCTATTGTTGATCAACATTATATTCATAAGTGTGCTATCAATTATTCATTTCTTCATAAAAGTGTGATATATATATTGTTTCATTTTTCCAATAAATCATTTAAATTGCAAAACAAACCTACTTCTTGGCTCAGTGAGATCAGGGGGATTCATAGAGAGGGGTGTTATACAAGGGTTTATCATCCAGGGTATAACTTGCTATAAAAATATATAAATAAGGGCTTCCCTTGAGCAATCCCAGACAAGGGACTGACTTAGTGGGAGTGCTTGATTGGAGTCACTTGATAGATTGGGGGCTCGTGCCAGGGATTCTGGATTAGATCTATCACTTGTGCAGATTAATACAGTGTGCTAACTGACAGGATATATAAATTCTGTTGGATCACCACGCCGTGTTACACTGTAAAAACACCCCTCAAAGGAACGCTCTAAGGAAACGGTCTGTTTTGCAAAATAAAATACAAACTTCTGTAAGTCAGGAAGGAATTGACGACCTTGGTAGATATCAAAATAGCCAGAGAACACCTCTTACATAAGCTATTTGTGAGAGGTGAGTGGGCTCATCAGGACCAGGCGGTCTGGTTGCAGGCAATCGCACCCCAGATCACTGAAACAGGGTCAGACATATGGAGAGATCAGGGTCCATTACATGTGGTCCTGAGTGAACTATATATGGCCCCTAAGGCCAAGGAGGAGCACAACAAGATTGCCAGGGTAGCGGCATATTTATATTTACATATGGGAGCCATACAGGACAAATGTGCTGAAGGCCAAGATCTGGCAAATAGGCAACTGATGGCATTAGAGAAGGCCCAATCTGACCTGGTCTCTTCTGAGCAGAGGCTGCAGAGGAGCCAGGAGTCAGAAAATGATAGTAGGCAGTATATTATTAAAATAAAGGAGGATATGGATATCCTGCAACAGGAAAAGGCTGACCAGGATACCAGATTTCTGGCCTTGCAGAAGGAGTACCAAGAAGGCTTGGACTCCCTACTACAGAGCCAGAAAAAGCTGGAGCAACAACTAGATTTTAACAGGGCATGCACAGAGCAGGTAGCCCCCCTGCAAATCCGACTAGACAGAGAGAAAGAGGAAAGCAGTGAATTGATTTTGAAAGACCTGTATACCCAGGCAGAGTTTGATCAAGAATGCCAGAAAGCTGGTGCCTTTCAAAGGCAGAGGGACGACCTGGCGGCACAGATGCAGGCTCTTAGTCAGGAAAGGGACACCTTAGTCCAGGAAGTCTGCCAATTAAAAGAAAAAATTGAAGAAAATCACTTGGCCCTCCAGGGACTGGGTGACCTCCAAAAAGAACATCAGAACTTGTTAAAGCACACCAGGAGGGTGGAAGATGCTCTGGCAAGAAAGGAACAGGCCAGTAGGGATGGGACTCAGGAGGTAACCCTCCTGCAGCAAAGACTGGCCCAGTATTCCAGGACCAACCAGGAAGCGCAGAGAGAAAATGAGGCTCTCTGTCAGCACAATGATAGGCTCCAACAACAGGTAGCCATGCAGGAGAGACTGATAGAGTCTAGTAAGGCCTTAACTGAGGAACTGAAAGTACAGGCTCTTGCATTGCAACAGGGAGCAGGGGCTGACAGAGATGAAGTTCGCTGGGAAAGGGAAACACCTGAGCATAACCTCAGGAGCCCTAGTACCAGAGGCCTTCATCTCTCCCAGTCCTTGGATTCTGCCACCCCCATGTCCCCGGGCGCACATGAGCACAGGGCCACAGGGAGGGCAGATTACTATCCAGCCAAAAGTATGGGGTTCATAGGCCAGTACCTCCCAGGAATGGATGGGCGGGCATCTGGGTATGGGCACCCAAGCACAGTGCAATTTAGTGGGGAACCCCAGGAAAGTAGGCCCACTAAGGGCATCCTAAAAACCTCTGCCCAGTTAGGTCAGTGGGGGGGTACCCATCAAATCCTGGCAGCAAGGAGGGATCTGAAGACTCCTCTGAGCGGCCCAGGACACAGGAGACTAGGTCCCCACATTCTGCCAGCCATTCCCAGGCTCGCAGAATCCGGGAAAACCTGGAAGATCAGACGGGCACCTCTGGGAGCAGTGCCTCTGAGTCAGAGGATGAGTGGACCAGGGTTACCCAAACCAAAAAGGCCAATAAGGCAAAAAGGGCCTTGCTTAAGGACCCCTTAAAGCAGATCAAGGCAATAAGGCGTTTCATCACCCCTTATCACAAGAACGCCAAGTATTCTGTTTGGGAACACTTGGAGCTTAATGAGCAAATGATGGAGACTTTCCATTTGAAAGACAGCAGTAGCTGTATTCAGTATGTAAAATGGACATTCTCCCCCAGAGTACTCCAGTTTCTTTGTGGGGCTGGAGGACCAAAATCATTCAAGATGGTCCACCTACAGGGTGGCCATCTTGAAACATTTTTCTGTTCACAGAAATCCCCAAGAGGCTCGCAAGGCAGCCTACAATTTGCAATGTGGGGAGGATCAGGCCCCACAAGAATTTGTGCAGGAGTTAAAGCGTGCTTTTGTGCAGACTACAAAAAGGGTACGCACGGACAGTAAAGAATTTGTTCATACATTTTTCCATGCCTTACCCAAATACATAATGACCCAGCTCGTGAGAGACTTTCACGAGAAAAGATCTTTAGACTGGGTCATTGAGCAAGCCACCTGCATCTATGAGGTGCAGAAACCAGTGGAAAATAAGAATCAGCCCAAAAACCCCAAAACCAACAGCACCCCTGCTGCTGCCAAGTGGGCAGAGGTAAAGGTTGCCCCCGTTTTAGATTTGGAGATGAGGGGCCTAAAAACCTGACTGCACCGAATAATTCTAAGCCCAGAAGACCCTCGGGACAGTCACAGACAGGGAGCCAAGGAGGTAGTCCCACAAATGGGGTCCCTCGCTCCCCTGACTATGTAAGTCCCAGCTATAAGGGAAACAGTCCAATCCTGGGTTATGTGTGGACTCCTCCGGCCCAGGGGGGGGGATTCAACCAAGCGCCCAACCCAGGGAACTTCCCTCCGCACTTCCCCCAGAAGGGCAGAAATTCACCAAATCCTGGGCAGAACATGTTCCCCAGGTATCCACCCAACTTACAGCCCCAAAATCATCCATCCTTCTTTCCCCAATTCCCTGAGCCCAGACAACCGAATCCGGGAAAGGGGAGGCCAAGGGTGGAGGGGTACCCAAATCTTCCCAACCCGGGGTACTACCAGAGAAGGGATAGCTACCCTTCCCGGGATCAGCCCAGGGGAGCAAATAGAACCCCGTATCAGCCTGAGCGGGTGTCACAGTTAGAGCGCCAGGTCCAAAATATGGCACAGGATCTGGGTCACATACTGGGGGCTCAACAGAACCCTCAGATGAGCATGCCACCGCATAATACCCCAAACTCTGGGCCTGGTGCTCCAGAACAATGACGGGGGTAGCACCCCGATAACCCACCGGTTCCCAGGGAGGAGGCACAAGGGGAAGGGGGGGTAGAGCCTTGGGGGAAGCTTCCTTCCCCACTTGTAAACAGCCCCTGGAAACCCAGGAACTGGAAACAAAACCTCCTACCCCCGAAAGTCTGCCACCCAAGGAGCAGAGAGGAGGTAGGAGAAACAAAGGACCCAAACAGACCCATTTTGTGGAGGAGGTACAGGTCTTCCAATTTGAGGGAGAGGGATCCTCAGAGGATCCTGGGAAAAGGATCTTCTCCTTCAGAGATGGGGGAACTCCTCCCAAGGAAAAATGGGTCCCAAGGGATTCCAATCCAGACTGGGTAGATGTGGGGATTGAGCTGTCGCCGCCCATCATCCCATCCCAGAACCAACAATACTGAAAACCCCTGGTTCAAACCCATCCTGGTGACTGCCTCCAAAAAGGGGGTGGCAGCCCAGAACCGGAACCAGGGGAACACAGAACCGCATCCTTATCCGATTGCCAACTTTTTCTTTCAGATTCCCAAAACTCCCTGCCGAACTCTGCCCAGATCTCTTCTCTCTCATTGTCCAAAAAAAGAAAATTAGCCCCCCAGTTGTACAAAAATTTGCATTTTCTGTGCCCCCTTACAGAGAAGGAGGGAAGATACTATGCCCCGGTTCAAGTACAGGGGCAGGGTACAATTGTGGCACTGGTGGACACGGGATCCCAAGCTACCCTTCTGTCCAAAAGGGCTTTTGATGAGCTAAATGCAGGAAGGGGGAGAATTATTGTATTCCTCTCACCTCTCTTCCTGGACAACTTCAGAACTTTGACGGGAAGGAAATTCCCATCGAGGGGACTGCAGATTTTGACATTAAAATTGGGCGACACAAGGTGAAACACCCGGTCATAGTAGTGACTCCAGAGGGCACCCCTTGTTTACTGGGGAATGACCTCCTGGGAAGGTTGTCACCCCTAATAGATTGTGTAAACAAGGTCCTCTGGACCCAGACTAGCCGACCAATAAAATTAAAACAGAGTGTCAACCATGTTAGTTTAAACGGCACCTGCCACATGGTTGAACAAAAATCTGACCAAGTAGAATTCCACTTCCAGAATAACCAAATTCCAGATGTGACAGTAATAGCAGTAGGACAACAGACTGGTGATGGGGGGTCCTCTCTGTTTCTGAAAATTAACCTTCCTTCCAGTTTAAGGTGGCATTCCACACTGGAAGAAAACACTCTGAAATTCTTTACTAATCCACAATCAGACATTCCCACTCCGATAGTCCAGAAAGATGTGACATCAGCTCAGAGCCTGGCTGATATTCAGCAAATTGGAGATCAGTTGTTCATCCCTGTTCAGTTAAAGGATGGAAAGGACGAGTGTGTGTGAACAACGGTAAGAGCTTCATCAGCGAAGCCATATTCCGCCAACTCTCAAAAGATCCAGCCATTCCCACATTCAAACTGATAGACAAATGGGAAATGGATCTGGAAACACCCAATTCCAAACATCTCCTGCCAAGCAGGTGTATGCTCAAAATCTCCATTGGCAACAAGAGCATAGTCCATAATTGTTGGGTCGTGCGAGACGTCACTGCCGCCTTTTACTTAGGCAGTGACATTCTCAATCGCTTTGCCATTAGTTTGGAGCTAATAAACTTCAAAGCTTGGTCCCGATTAGCAGATAATCACATGGTCTTTGATGATCCAGAAAAAGCATTTAGGTCAGCCCAATTGCTACCTTATGCAGTTGAAATTCAGGTTAAAGAGGAATTCACCATCCCAGAAAGGACCCGACAATTCTCCCTGGAAGTGAAAGTTAAAAGAGGACAAAAATTGAAAAACCCTGATGCTTATATGCATCTAAATGCTTCTCTCCAAGAGCAAGGGTTGGGGGTAAACCCAACTCCACTAGTCAATCTAGAACATGACACCATTCCAATAGAGGTGGATAACAGCGACTTAAAGAGTATTACTCTAGCCGCGGGCACCCTTATTGGAATGGCGGTTGATGACTGACATTTCTCCATTGATTTAGGAAATTAACTGTTAGGACCAATCCCCAAGGACTGTTTTGACAGTGACAGTGATGACCATACTACACCAGACAGGATCTTTACCCGGCATGGGGGGAACCTCCTGGTGTACACTTCCTGCCCTCATGGTAAGGAAGGTGTGACTTGTGACTTCAGAAGGCATGAGGTGATTTTCCAGGTCCATGAGGGCTGCCTTTCCCACCTGAAGCCTCCAGTCCAAATCAGCACTCTAACCATGGACTTCTCCACCCAGCTGGAGGAGGCCGCTGAGATAGGAAAACCAGAAGTCTTTCCAGGCTTCAGGCAGATGGTGGAAGAGAGAGTCAACCTAGCTGATGCCTGTGTGACTGGAACAGAAGCAAAAGTTGAAACAAGTTTTCTTGGATTTCCAAGATCTCTTTGCAGTAGACTCATATGACTCTGGTTGCACCGACATCCACACGACAACAATTCCCACGGACCCTGACATGACTCCAGTGTTTGTGAAGCAATATTGCTTGCCTCTCGCATCAATGGAGTCCCTTACTGAAATAATTAAGAACCTTGAGTCCCGGGGAATAATCCGTCAAGTCCACAGCACCTTCAACAATCCGGTGCTGGGAATATTGAAGCCAAACGGCCAGTGGAGACTCTGCGCCGACCTTAGGGAGCTCAACAAACGGGTCCATACTTCCCGATGGCCTCTGCCCTACATTAACCAAGGGCTGGCCCAGATTCAGGGGTCACAGGTATTCACTGCAATAGACCTGACCAATGGATACTGGACCGTGCCTGTCAGTAGGGAGGACCAATACAAACTGGCTTTTACCTTTTGGGGGCCAGCAGTACACATGGACCCGGACTCCCTTCGCATACCTCAACTCCGGCAATGAGTTCAACATTTTCCTACACAAGGCCATGCCTGACCTGGGTGCAAGGGGAAATTTGGCTTATGTAGATGATGTCCTCATCAAAAGTTCATCTGTGGAGGAACACATAGCGGAGATCCGTTATGTTCTGACACAGTTGAGGGCCGCCGGCACAGTTGACAATCCGAGGCAGTAAGACAACTCAAAAGAAGCCTCTCACAAGCGCCTTGCCTAACTTACCCTGTCAGAAACAAGGAGTTCTTCCTGGAGACAGGGTTCTCTAATATGTGCTTGACGGCAGTATTATACCAAAAGCATGACAAGGTCCATAAAGTAATCCCTTATGCGAGCAAAACTTTATCCTCTGTAGAGGAAAAATTCAACGATTGTGAGAAGGCACTCCTGGCAACGTTGTGGGCATTGAAGAATTACCGCCTGTTCATCCAGGGGAACACATCATAGTGGAGACTCCACACCAGCCTCTGCAATATCTCCAAAGTGACAGAATCCGAGCCGGAAATGTGAGTAATTCCCGAATTACTTCCTGGATCCTGTCAATGCAAGGCTTTCCTATGGAGGTCAGATATGGCCAAAACAAGAAGAGTCCCCTCGTGCATGGTCTGGCTGACTTGCATGATTGTGCCAGAGAAAACTGTCTCGAGGACGAAAGTCTAAAAATCAAGGACAACATGGAGGCATACCTTAATTCCCCGCACAAAGTCTTTGAAGAGGGCAAGTGTGAGGGAATGCCCACTGTCTATGTGGATGGATGCTCTTACCATGTTGACAACAACGGGGAAAAGGAACTGGTGGCCGGCGTAGGGAATGCATGGGTGAAGAAGTTCCCAGAACCCTCCGCTGGGTACAAAATTGGTCCCCGAAGTAGTCGGGTGGCAGAATTGATAGCTGTGTATCAAGCCATCCTCACTGCTGTCCAACATCAACTCCACAAACTGGTCATAATCACAGATTCAGATTATGTACGGAACGGGTTTGTGGAGCACCTGGTTAATTGGAAAACCAGAGGCATGTTATGTGCTAATAACAAACCCTTGAAACATGGGAAGTTAATCCAAAATATTGATGATCTGGTCACCGTGAATGGGATGACCATCTATTGGAAGAAGATCAAGGGTCATTCCAAAGTAGAGGGACCAGACAAAACTGGAAATGACTTAGCTGATCAGCTGGCCAAAACAGGGGCCATCCAAGGGAATCTAATAGAGATTGAGTCCCTGTTGGGGGACATCCAGGTCACTGCTATCAGTAGGTCCCAGACAAATGCTCACAATGATCTTTCAACTGCACAATGGAGTAAGGAGACCCCAGATGCTGATTTGATTACGGCCCAGAAGGGGGATACAATAATTGGTAAGTTTTACCAACACATTGAGGACCCTGAGAACTTTCCCCTGACGGATACCGATTACATTGGGAAAGAGGACCTAAGAGTGTTGATGAAATGTCCAAAAATGTTCCGAATCCAAGACGGTTTGTTGGTAAGGAAATCCCAAGCTGGCCATGATCAGTGGGTGGTTCCTACCGCATTCCGAAGCCTGATGTTAAGTCACGCCCATGATGCAGCCACCACCGGTCATAGGGGGTTTCATACAACACTTGAAATCTTAAGAGAGGTTGCATACTGGCCACACATGAGGCAGGACCTCGACCAATACTTGAAGGGGTGTCTTGTGTGTGCACAATTTCAGCCAACATCCCTCACACATCGGGCGCCTCTCCAAAAGAGGGGGATGACACTGCCATGGTCAGATTTGCAAATCGACTTCATAGGCCCCTTGATTCACTCCGCTAGGGGGAATAAGTACATGTTGACGGTGACATGCTTGTTTACCAAGTGGGTGGAATGTCTCCCGGCCCTAAACTGCAAGGCAGAAACAGCAGCTGCCCTGATGATTAACCACATCTTTTCCCGTTTTGGTCTACCTCAAAGGATTGAGTCAGACAGAGGTAGCCATTTCACCAGCGAGGTAATAACATAGATGTGGGAGATACTGGGGGTCAAACGGAAGCTACATATTGCTTACCGGCCAGCTTCTTCTGGGGCAGTAGAACGCTACAACCAGACCATTGTGAGCGTATTAAAAGTTTGTGGCAGATTCTGGGCCAAGTTGGGATATCCGATCACCTCTGGTCCTAATGGCCATCAGATCTACCCCTTCATCTGCAACTAAAATGTCACCATTTGAGCTGATGACTGGACGCAAGATGGTTCTTCCCCAGCATTTGCTCTACAGGACCCAAGAGCAGACATTGATAAATGCCTCCAAACTCATGAGTATGTGGAGAATTTAAGGAAACACCTTCAACATGCTTTTGCCTATGCTCAGCGGAATCTAGAAAGATCAGCTGATAGCATGAAGACCCATTACGATTTGAAGACCACCCGGAAAGAATACAATGTGGGAGACCGGGTCTATCTATACAATTTCCAAAGAAACCTGGCCAAACAGCGAAACTGTTTGCCTACATTGAAGGGACTGTTTGAAATTGTAGATAAGATCTCCCCAGTTACCTACAAGATCCGCCTCCCCAAAGGTATTTTGGCGGAAGGGGAAGACAAGTGGGTCCATATAAATCAGTTAAAGTGTTGCCATCCCAGGCACACTCTGCAGCAACTGGAGGAGTCCTCTGCAATACCAGAGGGGGCCGCTCCAGAGTAATTCAGTTCCAACCCTATAATATCCCACATATAGTCTCTAAAATATAATGATTCTTGAATGAAAATGTCTTCTAATTATATCTTGTTTTTTTAAAAAATAAGAATGTAAATGTCTATTGATTTATAAAATGTATTTGCCGCCCCACTATATCAATAGTGGGGGAGAAATGTCTGCGAATAGGTATTGCTGCTTTGCTTTGTCATCCTAGGAGAAAGAAAACCTGGAGACTGACCATGGAAGACGACCTGGGGACCGGGAGCAAAGATCCGAGGTGCCCTGGGTACCGGCCAAAACTCCCATCAGAACCGGCGAGGAGAACTGATCGAGCCACCCTGATGGAGGAAAAGATGCTGAACTTTGTCATCTGCGGAATCGGAAGAAGATGATGCGCACATCTCAGCGCGTGGATCAAAACATCCTTTGCACCCGACTCCCCCTCGACTTGAAATCAAAGCGCAGTCAGGCGGGGGGCTTGTTGGGTGTCCTGACCCACGTTTGGACTATTATTCTGCAACATCTGGTGCTGTGGGATTAGGAAATCCAAGATGGCGGAAAAGCCCACATTTGCGCCAGAATCCTGGAGAACCGTGCAGTTTTGCGCACACCAAAATGGTCCCCTGACCTGCCACCCACCAGTGCAAAGAAAGATGGTTCTGTTCAAAACCCGTTTTTATTAATGTCAAAAATTGCTAAGATCATGGGCCCGAAACCACCAAACAAAAATCCAACTATGGTTAAGTGTTTTACTTTACTCTACTACAGATCCACATCAATGCCATGTCAAGCAAGGATCATATACTATCAAGTAAAATCCTTTCCTTTTGAAATGTATTAAATCAAGACAGATGTCAAAATAGGTGCAGTACCGGCATTGGACACTGACCGGCGCTCTATAAATCCTGACAGGAGAGCTGTCTTGCAGAACTGTGCAGTGAACAGAAGGGGGTCTTATGTAATAAAAAGTTCAAAATACTGGCCTTTCCTGAGAACTCTTAACACCCCAGAGACCCACACCAGGAGGCAGGATATCACATGGCCCTGTTGATTGAGAGGGAGGGGACTTCCCTGCAGCCTGCTGGACCCAACACAGTAGACCCTTGCAATTGAATGGGGTATGCTGATTTTGGGTGTGGACTGTAAACAGAGCTCTGCCTGGAAGGAGAGACATGTGATCCCTGACTCCCCCAGTTCCTAGGGGTGGGCCAGACAGGACTGTGGATTCATATTGCAGCAAATATATGTTTAAGTTAAATGCTTCTAAAATCTTGTATTAAGCTCACAGAAATGTACAATTTGGGGATCCTGAAAATGAAAAATGCCCTCACGATTTGAGCCCAAATTCCACTTTGTACGTGTTCTGGGACCGAACCCCGCTATTTATTAATATTGCAGACACTGTGTTTAGGATAGAGACATAGTAATTTCCAGTAATATGCTCAGGGAAGGGGTGCAGGTCTGTGTACATTTTGAGGAAAAACCAATATGGTGAAAGTCACTAAAAAGCATAAAATGTTGCCATTTGTGAACCTAGGCTCTGAGGGGGATCAGAGTTGGGCGAGAGTATCTTAAATTAATCTGTGAAATGTGTATGTAATTTCAACGACGTGTGTATCTGGGAAACCTGTTAGTTATGAAAAATTCATTTTCTAAGTAAAAGCAAAGGGGCGTTTCTTCAATAGACTGTAAGACTCTGACACACTATCCCTTCTCAAATCAGGTCACAGAGAATCCTTGACCTATCAAATCATGAGAGGGTTGGGCATGCAGAATGAGCCGACCCACCCCCTTTCAAGACACATAAAAAGAGACTGCTTGGACAGGCAAGACATTCACTTTTCATTTTCTTGCGGAGCATTTTGCCGGACCACACAACATCTAGAAGGAACATCCAGAACTTAGACTCCAGATAGACTACAGAACTTAAAGCAAAGGCCTAACCCACAAGCTGAGAACTCTTCTCAGCAGGCCTTCAGAATCCAGCAATCCAACCAAACTATTCTACAGCCGGGCGAGCTGTTGGATTCTTTGCCAAGAACCTTTGCCAGAACCGGTAGCAGACCCAGAAAGCAGTGCTGTATCCAGAATCCACTTGATCCAGACCAGCAGAACCACAGACCAGACCGCTGTGAAGTGCCGACAGAAGAACCACGGACCAGAACCAGAGATCCAAACCAGAGAACCAGTACCAGAAACCGCCCGGAGTCCAGTCCAAACCTGCTGACCAGACCCTGACAGCCTATTTCAAATTCATAGTGTGAGTACTCAGCCAGAACTGTGCAAAACCAATCTCTTAGTTTAAAATAATCTAATTCAAACTATTTTAACCTATTAGAACTCCATCATAAGGAATCGTGTGTCCATCCTGTTGATTCAAACCTTCCAAGCGCATCTGTCATTCTGAAACTGTAATTTCATTTCTGAAAATCTACCTCCACTAAATCGTCCGTATCTCTTGAATCATTTGTGCTATTTCATATTAAAGCTAAGATTTTAAGCTTTCCAACAAGCCTAAAACCGACTTGCTATTCCTTATAGTTCCTCCGTAATCGCGACCAACGCACTCGGAAAAAAGTGCTGCGAATTGACAGTTTGCTTCATTTCAACCACGTGTAAAAATATCTGTCTTTTGCTTCCATTACTGAATCCCGTTTCCAACCTGATAACCATCCCTGAATCATTGGTAGGGCTGCCCTGAACTGATTTAAAGTATCTCTCACTCACCCTGAACCTCTAGAGGGAACTAAAAGCATTTTCAGCATATTTTTCACTTCATTGCCACCACATTTAAAAGGATCTTGCCTGCTTTAAAATCATACCTGTTTTCCTCTAAGCTCGCTGGGGGGAACTGGAAATTTGTATTGCATTTTGTATTCCTGAGAATTGTGTGCTCTTCTTCCATCTCCTTATCTTGCATAGGGGGGGGGGAGGGACTTGTCAAAGAAAAAGTGATCATATTATCTTTTGTTGAAATCATATCAAGTTTATTTCTGTGCTGCAATTTTCCCTTATTGCTTTTCCTTGAAACCATAAAAGTATTTTCTGCTACCCTATCCTTCCTATACTAACTCCTCATTGATTGTAAAGAAGTGTGCTAGTGTCAGATTATCTTTTGTTGATCAACATTATATTTATAAGTGTGCTATCAATTATTAATTTCTTCATAAAAGTGTGATATATATATTGTTTAATTTTTCCAATAAATCTTTTAAATTGCAAAACAAACCTACTTCTTGGCTCAGTGAGATCAGGGGGATTCATAGAGAGGGGTGTTATACAAGGGTTTATCATCCAGGGTATAACTTGCTATAAAAATATATAAATAAGGGCTTCCCTTGAGCAATCCCAGACAAGGCACTGACTTAGTGGGAGTGCTTGATTGGAGTCACTTGACAGTACAAAGGGCTCAGCACTCCAAAGTAGAGTGAGCAATACTGGTGTGTTTAGAGCTGTGAGCTTAGGATCTAAACTATGGTGCTGACATTTCCTGTTGGTTAGGGTGTGTGCGCAGGCTCTTAAATGCAAGTTTCTACCTAACCTAGGGTGGGTGCCACGTGGATAGGTAGGCTAAGGGTCCTAGTCTAAACTTCACGTACCTAAAGGTGGTATTAGTTAGGTGTATAGCGGTTGCGCTGGTGGTGCGAGTATTTCAGCTGTTGAAATCTAGGCCAGTGCCAGGGTTAGGATATGCTAACCCCAGCAACGTATGACACTCTTCATTTAGGGAGAATTGTGGGCCTCACCCATAATGGCTTGCAGTATCGCAGCAGGGTTGTTTGCAGCTTCTTTGGGCAGGTGGGCGGGAGTTAGAGCACAGTTCACGGCAGGCAGGAAGCTGTGACTAGGAGGTAGCAATGTTGTATGCTTAGTGCAGGTGAGGGTCACAGTGAGTGGGGGAACAAGGTTAGTTTTCCAGAGGCTGACAATTGCATTGATTGAATTGTAAGGCTTATCTTTGCCTTGCTGAGGGTTGCTTGAACCATGAGCCTCACGCGGATCAGCTGGATGTGAGTCGATGTGGGCTAAGGGGCGGTCCCGGCGCAGTCTTCTTCCCATCCTCATTGGCCTTAGGTGGTGGCCTTGTGGGGTGGCCGGCATCACCTTCTGGATTGTAGGGGAGTGCTGGGTAGGTTCACACATCGGCCAATCAGCTGATTGCCGGCGCATTGATGTAGCGTGGGAGCTCAGCGGAGCTTGTACAAAATTGGCAGACATCTTTTGGTGTGTTTGTGGGACTCCAGTCACTGCAGCAACTCGGGGGAAATCCCTTAGATGTTTCCAGGAAGGAGGTGCTCCTTCAGGATATTGTGTCCCGTCCAGACCAGCAGATACATTTCTACCCATCCTCATTGGCCTTCGGTGGTGGCCGGCATCTCCTTTCGGGTTGGTGGGGAGTGCTGGGTAGGTGCGCGCATTGGCCAATCAGCTGATTGCTGGCGCTTTGATGCAGCGTGGGGGCTCAGCAGAGCTCGTACGAAATTGGCGCACATCTTTTGGTGTGTTTGTGGGTCTCCAATCCAGTGTAGAATGTCATTTTGTTACATATATACACTAATATTGATCAGCAAATGATTGATCTCGAGATTCCCTCTGATTCATCACAAGATGCTTCATTGAAACAGGTGATTTAGGAAGGGGAGGGTGTACTCTGCAAAATTCAACAGAATTACTCTTGGAATGCATTCGAGAAAATGCAGTACCCTGTGGAGTCCTTGTTAAGCTCAATGAACTTGCCAGTCAGGACAGTCGTTTTAGAGCTGTCTTGCTCCTGGTTCAAGAACTTATAGGCTGAAGTGTTAGTGAGGTTTTGACCCCACATGCTAAAGAAAACCCTGCAGGAGAATGGTACGAGTATAGAATCTCAAATGCTAACATTTAGCATCACTGAGCCTTTCATTCCTTACAAATGCAGTATCTGTTCTGGAGCAATGCTAATGAAAAATAGATGTAAACCCCCGCCGCCCACCCAGTGGGGACCTTTCAGGTAGGGGGTTATAGGCAGGTGCATGTAAGGGATAAGGTAAAGGAAGAGCTACATGAAATAACTAAGACACAGGTTTTAAAAGTCTTTATTTGAATGTGTATGTACTTGACTGGACTTGCCTGACTGAACCATGTATCCCCGCCATGGGGGACACTTGGGACAATGGACAGAGTTCCCCTGCCAGGAAGGAGGGACTTATCTGCCTGAGAAGAGTCCAAAAGGGAATTTGCTGAAGCAAAGACAGTTAAAGGTGCCATTTGGAAGAAGGGAAAAACAGAGCAAGTCAGACAAAGCATATACAGAGAAATAAGGGAGGAGAAAGGAGGAGAAAGAAGTAAGATTATTGTTACCTGGGGGGCCATGGCCTCAAGCAGCCCCTGAAGGGCCTCACAGAGATGGCTGGCTGGGCTGTGTATGCCAGCTGCAGTCCAGCTAAAGATCAAAAGCCCTGTGCAGTGTGTAGGTTGCCACGCAGCTAAAGAAGTGCCCCCCAGCCCAGGAACATGGGAGTGAGCCAAACCAGAGACAAGCAGTGATGTGGCCTATGAGGCAACGGCCTGCCGGGGGGCAATCCGGACAAGCCGGGAACAAGGGAAAGCCTGGGTTGCATAGCTAATGTGTGGCCTGGTGACGAATGATGCCCCAGCCTGGGGACACATGAATGGGTGTCCCTGAACCTGGGTATGGCTTGTGAGCTATGGTCAACTCTGGTGCCAGACTGGGTGTACCAGAGAAGATCCAACCCCTGGGCAATGTCATGTGTGGCACCCCAGGTGAAGGTGGCCATCCGCTATCCCTGGGGCCAGACGGGGAGAGCGCAAGCATAGGACTTACCTGGAGCCGGCCGCATACCTCCTATGCTGCCGGGGCTCATCACAGATTGCATGGTGGTTCATTGAAGGCTCCACCCAGATGGTTAGGACCTGGGCAGAGCCCAACTGGAACGTTCTCCACCCACTGAAGGAAACGGCAAAGCACTGCTGTGGAGGAAATAGGAGGGTTGTAAAAGCTCTTTAACCAACAGACAGCCATGGAGTATAGTGAAGGGCTTCCTAAACCCTATTGAAAAAAGCATTGCCATGGAGGAAATAAAAGGTTTGTCAAAGCCCTTTAACCAACACAACACTACAGAGCAAATTGAAGGGTTTTCAAAGCCCTGATGACAAAAGAACTGCCACAGAGGAAAGAAAAGGACTCATCCGGCTCTATAAATTACCCACACTGCCATGGTGGAAAAGATCAGAAGGCAGCAAGGTCCCAGAGGAACACTTCGCATACCCGTGGCAGTCACTTGCTGCAGAAGGGGGCTTGGCTACTTGGTGCATCACAGTGGTGAGGGCGCAACTTGAAGGTACTGAACTTTGCTGACTATTTTCAGGACTGACAAGTGGGGACTGGGACTGGAAAAAGTAAGGGCAGTCTGCAGCTGCCAATGTGATTTAATTGATTACAAGCTTCGACTGAGACCATGAAAGGGGGCATACTGTAATGGAAAAAAAAGGTTTAACTTAGTAATAGGAGTGTTGGAGCCCCTCTTCTGAGAACGAACTTGGGTCAACCCAGACAAGTGTTTCAGCTTTGTTGAACCTCCTCATTGAGGTGAAGCTGAGCCTCTCTAATAGTTGTAGACCCTCTTGAGTGCAGGAAATTACATAGAACAAGGTATTTGACCCATGCTCATTCTTAGTTAACGGGCACCCACATTCTTGTTTAATTTGTAAAATGCAGGGTTTCACCCTAATAACCCCAGATAATCCAGACGTGGACCCCATCCTCACTGTGCCTTCGAGAGGCTCAGATTTACCTCACTCAGGAAGCCCAACAAGGCCGAAACACGTATCTGCGGTTGCTGATGGTGCAGTGAGCTAAAACATGGTTGTAGACCCTCCTCAATGGAGGAAATTGCATATTACAGATTATTTTACCCGTGTTTGGTCTCAGTAGAGAGTCCCCCACACTCTTGTTTAATTTGTAACGTATTAATAGTTGACCTGTTTTATAATACATTGCGTAAGAGCAAAAAACTCTGCCTCCGGTATACTGTGCTATTTAATTTTACGAACTGTGGTGGGTGTGAAGGAGGAGTCAGACTCTAGAAGGACAATCCCAAATTACTTTCATTTAAATAAGAGAATGGCCTAGCTTTCCCTGGTGTAAAGGGATTACCCTACCTATCTAAAGAAACAAAAGGTGCTCGTCTGTCGCAGGGAAGTCACAGAGAAAGAAATGTCCTTTGCCAAATCTAGTTCTACCCTGACCACTAAGAAAACTTAAACAGTTCCAGAAGATTGGCTTAAGTCTCCTGATATACCAGTTTTTCCAATGGCTTCTTTATATCAATGTTATTTATCTAGCAGAATCTTCAGTAATAGTCTCTCTTTAGTTCTTGAATTAAGGCTTGTAATTCTTGTACAACATTCTTGTATTTGATATTCTCGTTAACAAAGTATTTAGGCCAACTTTTCTCATGACACTTTCTCACTTGTTGGTTGGAGGTTTTAGACCTCCCAAAGTCTATTGATCCAGGTTTTCTCAGCTTGGTTGTGGTTTCTGCCCACTTGATATTTCCCCACGTATCGATTCTCTCTTTATCCCTACTTTCTGTACTTGACTAACTCCTCTCTCCTCCTCTGTTACCGACTTTATCACAGTTTCTTATCTCTGTATCTTGTTGCTCACATAGTATGTTTTGGCATAATACACAATCACTAGAATAAGGCTGTTTCCTAACTTAGATGTTTCAAGTGGACCTACTACAGAAAGGGAATTCTATAATGGGTAAAGGTTATAAGGGGTGACTGGAATTGGAGTTGCTCACCTGGGCCAATAAAGCCAGGGGCTTTATATAGGACATAAAGCCAAGTCCCTTGAATGCAAGTGCTGCCAACCATCAACTGTCCCCATTAATGATCTCATCTAGTATTTTGCCACTATTTGATTTTCCTTTGCAGCAGGACCCAGAAGGATCTGTCTTTCATCTGATCAGAGGAAAGGTTAGCATTGCCGCATATATATATCTGCTGAGGCCAACCAAGCCGCTCTATGTTGAAGTCCTGAAAAATTCTAGAATCAAGGGCCAGGGGACCGGAGTGAATCTTGCCTTATTTCCCAATTTGCCACAATAATCTACCCTGTTTCCAGTTTCAAAGTTTAACTGTAGTTCACGTGTTAGATGTTGCGATGGCTGTCCCTTTATCTTCAGGGGAATTTTGTGTAACCCACATTTCTCCACCAGGATACCACGGACTCCCTAAGCTTATCATGGCTTTCTATTAACCTCACTTTAAAGTTCGAATCAATAACCTCAAAGGACCACTTATTTTCAAGGGAAAGCCAAGAATATAGTTTCACTTTTTGATCTCCACAATAGACTTCCTGTCTGGTATCTCTTCTTGACAAATTGGTTAAAACCAGACAACCAAGATAAATATTGGAAAAGCATAACCCGATAACCTTTTCTCTCCTGATGAATCATTGTCAAATGGGGAAACATGTGTCGAGAGAAACACATGTAATAAGAATATTGCTGTGAAAATTAATGTTTATCACCAATTGAGTGACGATGTCTTATCATTTGCCGGTACAGACAAATATGAACATTATAGAATGAATATATGTTGATCATCATCAGTATGAAGTAACACTTGGATTTATTTTTGAAAAAAAAGTCTATAACAAATAAGTTTTCTTTTGATCCAAACAAGCATCAGTAAGTAAATTGATCATTTGACTCACCAGTAACAGCTCATTTATCTTTGGACAAAAAACACTTCCTTTGGTTGGCGCATTGAAGTCTTCCTCCCATATATATATTTTCTTGATAATCTGTATTTGTGGCAGCCACACAATTTGGGAAGAACTGTTGCTAGACAACCAATTTAACAACATGAAAACAGCTAACAAGAGAAAGCGCCTTTGGAAACGCTTCATAGGCTGCACCTTGTATTACTTCACATTTCTTTAACACCTGGCAACTTCAATACATGCCATCTTATTATTTAAGATGTCTCTGTTGGAGGCAGATTATCTTGCAATGTTGCCCCTCAATGTAATTCAACAATGTTCACACCTTACCCCTCAGCTTAATACCTCTCATGAAGACTCTTTATGTCTGACTTACGAATATTTGATTAGTAGATATATCTCGATGGGGTACAGCATTTACTTGCAATTGCATGTTTTCTGAACTTCATTGCTACGATTAAATATGAGAAAAGAAATGTGTAGAGCCGACCCTATCCCAGAAGGTCCACAAAATGGTATACAATCTGCTGCCTGCCAATTTACCACTAGCAGAATCACAATGTCAACAGTAAGTGGACCACTGCCGATGTTAAAAGCAGACACACCACCAGAGTAGAACCCTGTAACTCCCCAAATGCCATCATAGGTAAATGCTGCTTGCCCAGGGACTAGGGTGGTAAGATAAGACCAGCCATTGAACTAGTTTAAAAATATGAAACTACACTCAAAACATCTGTGTATAACTTCAGGAGAGATGACCAAGATGACATGCCACACACCAATCCACCACTGCTGCATAACCCAGAGCAGACCCAAGCCGTGTCCTACTCATCAAGCAAGCGATGTAACCTGTAGGCTTCTTCGAAATCCCACCAGAGGAACATATTTGCTTGCACGTGGAGTGTAAGAGAGGTTCAAAACAGCAGATCAACAGAGTTGGTGATGAGTGTTATGTCATGCGTTACTCAAAAACGCACCATGCAAGGCACCAGGGCCAGGATCAAAATACCAAAATGAGCATCACTTACCATCTTACTCTTGGTCAATTTCTCCACAGCCAAACAAATGCTCGTCCATAATAGTTTGCAGTGCAGACTGCTCAAGTTTGTGATGTCGGTTTTGGAGGGTCTTCAACCAACACTTGCTGTTTTTGTAGTAATTTTCCTGTGTGCCATCAAGTGCCCCATAACATTAGCTTTCAATAGTACACTTCCTCTGATGTTTGTGTTGACGGGCATATTTGGCCGGGTGTGCATTGTCCACCAAAAAGGCCAGTATCATACTTGCTAGCTTCCTGGAGAGAGCTGTGAACACCTCTTTCTTCGCTTATGGACTTGTGCTCGAAATATTCAAGTGCACTCCTTCCTCTTGGTATTCCCCAGCATGTTGGCATCTGTGGCCTGGTAGTTCCCTCAGGTGCTGCCACAGTTTCTTTCCTTCTATGCACTAGGGAACAGTTTTCTTGATGCAGCTGTCCGAATGGAATGTGCCGATGTCTGGGTTGTTCTTTTCCCTACGTTTTGACCCTCCAGTGTTTGTACGGTTCATCCACCGGTGAGTGTAATTTGTGGTACTACATCAGTATAGTGAGCGGGGGTTGCGGGGGACACCCCGGCATGTTCGCATGGGAAATGTACGAACATTTTGGATTCGTGCATTTCTCATGCAAACATTTCGGTCGCGGGAAAATCAGCCGCAGTAATTTCATGCAGATCCCTTCTTGATGCGTCATTTCTGCTTCATGTGATGTCATCAGTCTTCTCTTTAATTCATCTTCATACTTCTTCCGGAATCTCCTTCAGAAGACTGTCACTTCTTCATGGGTACATCATATAGGGTTTTCTCAATGGATACCTTATTTTGAGGACTCTTCATGGTGTAGGTACCATTACTGGCGTTGCGCACGTTGCAATTTCCAGTTTCCAACATATAGGTAAGAGGCACTTGGCTCCTCCTCTACATCTTCATTGGCTCCCAGTGGCTGCAAGGATTAAGTTGAAGACCCTTTGCACTGTCCACAAGGCCTTCTGGGGGCTGGGCCCTCTATAACTTCAACTCTCCCTTTGGAAATACCTTCCTACTCGAGCTCTTGCTCTTCGCTCCGCCACCTTCAACTCCCTCAGTGTCAGTCGGTTCTCCAAGCAACGAGTTGGGGGTAGATCTCTTTCTTCGGCTGGGGCCTCCCGCTGGTACAGCCTCCCAGCCTCTCTGAAACTTGAGGAGAACCATCTTGGGTTCCGGAAGCACCTTAAGACCCTCCTCTTTGCTTCTGCCTTATATCTTCCTCTCACCTGCTGATCTGTCTGTTCCGGAACTGGGCACCTAGCTACCCTCTGATTTCAGGCCCAGATCTCTGCCCACCCAGCCGCATACCCACACTGCCTCCTGGCAACCCTTGCACTTTGGTCTGTATCTGCAACCCTACAGGCCCCTTCGTGCACTTATTAGACACCCAATGTCTGCGCTTTATTCTTGCACTTGCCACCTGCTGGCCGCACTACCTGTTGTTGTTTTTGATCATGTGTTCAACACTTTCCCCTCATTCCCTGCCCCTTGCACTTTCCCCCTTCCCTCCCCCTGCACTTGCACGTTCTCAATGTCACTGGGCCTAGTAAGATCGTTGTTTTGTTCTCTCTTGTACCACTCCCTTGCCTCATAGCGCCCTGAAACACTTGTGTATAGGCGCGATATAAATATAAATAAAATAAATATATAATTTCACGCATGATTACTAAAACAATAGACCTATTGGAATTATATGTATGAAATGATTAACTCATTTGGTATGGAGCCCTGAAGAAGTTATTGCTTGAAACAGGTGTTGGTTTAAGGAACTAAGAATAAACTAGAGGAATTGAAAAGCGTATACATTTTATTGGGTCTTATTTTCAATGTGAATCATAACTCTGAGGTTGAGAGCTGCTTGAAACCAAGTCTAAAAAATTGCTTTTTGCCTTGTCTACGTATTGGATTGGGAGGGTAGCAATCCATTTTCTAGGTTTCTCTGACACCAGTTTTTAGAAACTTCCATCTAGCAACGCATTGATAGGGTTTGGTCCCCCATCTTTCTTTTGTAGCATAATGTAAAACACTTAAGCTGACCAGAGTCGTTGGGTGTGATTCAAACCTTCAACTTGTACTCAGTGATATTTGCAACTTACTATAAAAACACTAAACATAGGATGTAAATCCAAATAGATATTTTTCACCTTAATCCATAGACAGTAACAGCTCCATCCAGGTAGTGGTGGACCACTCTTAAATGACCCAGGAAGAAGCTTAATGCCATCACAATCTGCGTTTCCCCGGCACGATTGTGCTTTCACCGCCTGCACCCGTGCCATAAAATAGAAAAGGGACTAGGTCTCTTTTCGAATGATGGAGACCATTTGTATGGCCACCATCATCCGAAAAAGGACCAAGTCCATTTTCCATTTTAATGTTGGCAGCCATTTATTAATTTTTTCTTCCTCCAACGGGAGATGGGCTCACGCTGAGCTGATCCCAGTTGGACAACAAATAAAACAAAAAATATACCATGCGCTCCCTGGTGAATGCCGGTGTGCAGATAGCTTTCACCCCCTTGGCAGGGGGTTGACATGGCCGGTGCTGGTAGTGGCCCACAGCCCTCACCGAGTCCCTCGATTCACTCAGACCTACCTTAGCGAGGGCTTGCAGGCCATTAACGGCCATGTCATCCCCCCGCCGCAGGGATGTAAGCTATATGGTTCAAACCCATCTTCCTCTGGACCATCTGATTGAGATTTTTCGTTAGAGCACATCTGAGGGAATTAGAGTAAACAAATCAGAAAAAATTCAGTAGATAAAAGCACTCAGATCATAAGAACATTTGGAATTTGGGCTTCACATATCGTGGAGACTGGGGAATTGAGATCTGTATCTACCACTGAGATACAAGGATCTGCGTGTATTCTCTGAATAGAGATCATTTGGTATATGAAAATAGAGCGAATTTACATGTTTTCCACCTGTTCAATGTCGACGAGGTTGGGGCAAACAGTAACAGGGTTAGGCAGTAGAGGAAAGGAAGCCAGAATTCCGGCAAGAAATTGGAATCTGCAGAACCAAACCAGTAAAGGTCCCAAGAGACTCCAGGACGTTAAATCCCTTGAGCCAGAGAGGGTATCTCTCTCATGGTAGAAGACTTTAGGAATCAACACAAGATACTATGCACCCCTGAAGAATGTCCTACATGTTTGTTTTGAAGGGACAGAAACTTGTTGGGAATCTATATTGTACTAATAAGAACAAAAATTAGCCCAAAGTATTGAGGCCTAAGGATCTCGGTGTGATTGAATTACAGGTGGTGACCTACAATCAATTACATTATTAGGACCCACTTATGTTGGTTTCACTTGTGTTGTTTTAAGATTTTGCAATTGTTTTTGTATTTGTTTTATGATATATGATCATTTTTATGATTGTTTTTTTAACGGACATTATGTTGTGTGATTAATAAAATGTGTTTATGAATGGTGAAGCTGTTTAATAAGATACCCTACCATTAGGCACTTTTTAGACATTTGAACTTCTTTTAGTATATGACAAACGTTCCTCTGCAGAGTAAGAAGTTTGTTTTATCCCCAACTGTGGTTTATGCCGTTTTGAGAATAGTGCACTCTTGGTATTCTTCACAAAATATACTACATTTGCATAAGAAACCAGTGTTCATTTATGCAAAAACAAAATAGGGCTTTCCTTATAAATGTTGTCATTTCATGCGCTGAAATTAAGTGTCTTTATTCCTCATGAATGTAATTTGTCATTTGACTTTACTTTTCAAATGTAAGGCATCATTCCTCCTTTTTAGCTTCCAAATACACAGTACTTCAAATGTATTTTTCTTTCCATGTGCACTGTTGCAGTTTTGAATCTGTCAAAGTGGGCATTTACGCAGTCAGCATCTGAAGTGCCCCCATTTAACGCAGTTAAACAATATTCCAGTTCTAAGTTGCATTTTCCTCCGCTGAGTGCCTGTACATTCTAACAGAGTGGAGGGAGGCCCATTCTCGCACATTCACTAGGCCTTATGTTAAAATCACTGTTTTGCACTGGCTTTTATATTTCAAATGAAACGCCACACTTATCCAGCTGCACTCTCACAATGGGGCCTAGCATGGCCTCTCCAACTCCATCGCTAAGCGGCTGTCTTTTTACACCACATCCCGGTGAACCCTGATGTAAAGTAATTCTGTGTTGTAGCTGCCCAACACGGAATTATACGAGTTGCCTATGATTGCTAGATCCGCACCAAGGTTGTATCACTCGGTAGAAGATGATAAGGGATTAATTGTTTTGACCTATAACTGATCTAAAGATGGCTTTCTGTTTGGTTAGGAATGAGAAGATAAAATTGAGATGTTCTCCCCAACGGTTTTGATTTTGTTTTGGAAGAATACTTGCTTCTCATTACACCCTTTTATAGAGTGAAGAAAAGTCTCAGATGTGCGGGCTGGGTGTATTTGCCCATGTACACGTTTTAAAAGTGATTTTGAGGAGTTAGTTGAGGAGGCTATACTGTTTGTCAAAGACTTTCTTTTAGCTCCCATGACATATCGTTTATATTTTGCAGGTTACCGCCAGACTCGTAATGAGGCCCATTGTGTTTGATAATGTGCTATTCAATGAAAAGACACAATCAAGTGAATGTCCCTTCACATGAGCTTGTGGGTAGTCAAGATACGAAAGACAAAGAGCCATTAGGTCTTGTAAAAGAGAAGATGCTTAGATGTCTTCAGTTTTCCACTTATCAACACGACTGCTGAATGTTCAATGGTTCAGGAAACAGACGTCTCATCACGGCTGCTATAATTGGAATGGCATAACTTCAGGTAAAGCAGTGGCATGGAAGCAAGTGCAGCATCTGCTGTGACAAATATGTAATTATTTAATTTCCAGCCTCCAACTCCCAAAAGCAGCTTTGTGTACGTTTAAAAAGACCCCTCAATTTTCAGTCTAAACTAGATTTGCAATTGGAAAATGCATTTTCAGCTTTTTGAATATTTATTATTTATATGGCAAAATCCATTGGGCTGGGAGGATAGCTCAGGGTGACGCGTTTGTCTTGGAAGCAAGACAACGCATAGCAACACAGGTTTGAATCCCGATCTTGTGCTTAGAAACTGATCTCTGGTATTAAGTGGGTTATAAAAGAACAATTGTAATTTTAACAATTATAACAAGAGAGGAAGAGCAACTCTGAACCTAAGAGAAACAGGGCAACAAAGGGAGGTAGACATGGCATAGATCATAATAGATGTGCAACAACAGAAGGTAAAGCAGGAAGAGGGATTTAAGAGTTACCGAAAGGTAGAGCAACAAAGAAAGAGCGAGTGAGGAACTAGAGGTAAATAACAGGTGAGATACATCCACATACAAGCAATAGCAGTGAGGCTGCATAAGGAGAGCAAAGGAGGAATTGAGAGACAGGAAAATAGGTAACCAGATCACCTTAGATGGAAATGGAAAAAGCAAGGCAGGAAAAGGATGGCAAATAACTTAAGAGGCAGTGGACGACCAATTCCATCAACAGTGCAGACCACAACAGAGAAAATGGGAAAGGAGAGCACACTAGAGTAATGACATGAGTGAGGAGGGGGAGGAACACAAGAGAGATACACATGAGGTACAGCAATTGAGGCAGCAAGACACAGACAAGAAACAACAATAATAGGATGCAGAGACAGGGGAGGCAAGGGGAAACAGAGCTACAGCCCGCAACAATTGGTATAACAACACTTAATAGAGAGAGGTAGAGCAACAGGAAGTGAGAGAAAGCAGAGGCATAGTGGCAACACGAAGAAGAGAGAGCAAACCCATGATGGGCATTAAGGAGCGAGAGGCAGGGAAGTAATCCTAGTAGGCTTAACAGAGTTGCTGTGTCCAAGTATCATGAAGATGCATGCACTTTAAAGTTATTATGTGGGAGAATGATTTCCGTAAGTGTCATAAATTATTTGTAGAGAACTTTGACATATAGCTGTCATATATAACTGTCAACTGGCAAGTACTGTCTGTTGTCCTGCTGGACCCCCTGTTCTACTGCTGAACTTTACTTACCTGCTACTCCAACCTACGCTGGCCACGCCCCCATTTACAGCCTGCCATAAAGCCAGACTCCCGCGTGCCCAAGCGCACGTGCACAGTGACAAGTACTGGCAAGTACTGTCTGCTGTCCTGCTGGACCCCCTGTTCTACTGCTGAACTTTGCATACCTGCTACTCCAACTTACGCTGGCCACATCCCCATTTACAGCCTGCCATAAAGCCAGACTCCTGCGTGCACAAGCGCGTGCACTGCAGCAAGTACTGGCAAGTACTGTCTGCTGTCTTGCTGGACCCCCTGTTCTACTGCTGAACTTTACTTACCTGCTACTCCAACCTACGCTGGCCATGCCCCCATTTACAGCCTGCAATAAAGCCAGACTCCCGCACGCACAAGCGCGCGCACTGCGACAAGTACTGGCAAGTACTGTCTGCTGTCCTGCTGGACCCCCTGTTCTACTGCTGAACTTTGCTTACCTGCTACTCCAACCTACACTGGCCACGCCCCACTTTACAGCCTGCCATAAAGCCAGACCCTGCACGCACAAGCGGACGCGTACTGCAACAAGTACTGGCAAGTACTGTCTGCTGTCCTGCTGGACCCCATGTTCTATTGCTGAACTTTACTTACCTGCTACTCCAACGTATGCTGGCCACACCCTCATTTTACAGCCTGCCATAAAGCCAGACTCCTGCACGCACAAGCGCGCGCGCACTGCGACAAGTACTGGCAAGTACTGTCTGCTGTCCTGCTGGACCCCCTGTTCTACTGCTGAACTTTACTTACCTGCGGAGAAGGGAGTGGGTTCAGGCTACCACTTCCTCTGAGATACTTACAGGTGTGGCACAAAAATACAGGTGAACAGATCCTAGTACTTGAGATCTGTGTTTTTATTGTAGTAGAACACAGCCTTAAAAGTACACAAACTTATTTATTTACACACAAGGAACAGTTTCCTTTTCTTAACATACAAACATATAAGTACAAAAGTCCATGTTGACATTATATTGTATCATCACATAATGTAGCTGTTTCATCGACATAAGCAATGTGAGGATTAGTACATAGTGACTGAGAGTGCAATGTTACTAGACATGCACCTATCGAGTCGACACTCAAAGTTGTGTTTCCAGCTATGAACAAAAACAGATGTTGATGAAGTAATGTCCTATAGCTTTCCTCAGGACTGATTAGACAGAAAATTGTAGATTAATCTTCCACATGTCGTTCATGGGGCCAGAGAAGCTGTGGGAACATAAAAGTGTATGTTTTAAAAAATTCTACATGGGGGGGGTTGATTGAAAAAACATGTAGTTGTGCCTTAACATACCTGTTTCAAGATATTTGGTGTCTCAGGGCAGGATTAATTGTCAAAATGGCAAATTGGCGTCTCTCAGTGCGCCAAAATGAATGGAGTCAAAAGGCTCTGGTTGCACACATAGTGTTGGCTGCAACAAAGAACAAAAACATTTTTTGTTCACTGATCTGTCATTGAATGTAACAGAGGAAAAAGTGCATGACGTGCATTGAGGCCCGTGGGGTATTTTTAAGGGGTGATTGCACCACCTTGATGTGGAGAATCAAACTAACTATAGGTGCGGGGGCGTAAGTGCCCTTAAAGAAAATCGTGACACTAAATTGCGTGACATGGACTATAAAATGGGCTGTGGAGAGGTGGGAAAATGCCCCATACCGCCCAACACCCAAGTGCTTGCTCGAGCGTGGGTACAGGCGTCTCTCGTTACCTGGTCGATGTGCGGGTAGTTCAGAATGAGCTGTGTCTCCCATGGATCTCCGGACGTCTTCTGCACATGCGCGATGGTGTGCAGGGGAACGTGAGGGACCTAAAGGCGAAAAGGTATGCTGGTTCCTGTGCAGTGGAGTTGTGTTCCCACTACTGCGCATGCGCATCTGTGTATGTGGCAAATGAGGTGGCGGCAGTCATTTTGTAACGGGCTGAAGCCAAATGCCCGTGCCCTGATCCCGTAATACAATGGGTGAAAGTGTTACTTAAGAGCATTGTACATGTTGCTTGTAAAAAAATTGATTATTCATTACATAAAAAGCATATTGATGACAAGTATCTTGAAATGCTTGAAAACTTTTTGACCAATTATGAGGAAACACTCTTTACTGGGGAAAGCTGATTTGGAAAACCACATTTTAGAGAAAACCACAGTTTAGAAATAGTTTAGAAAACATTTGTAACACAATATTTTTAGGCATGTCAATTTGTTTTGGTCCTGCTAGGTGTCTAAAGGGAACTGCATAGTGTATAGGTGATGTTTGCAAAACTGGCTATCATGTAGAAGGTTCTACCAAGCTGTATGCATATGTCATATTACACTGTGATGCCAAGAAAAACAGGGAAGCTGCTGTTAGGGTCTATTTCAAAAGAAAAGATTCCACTCTATGCAAATATTGGGTCAATTTCTCACTGTGTTCAATCTATGGATCCATTTTTGTTCCAATTTCCTGAGTGCCAGGTCTCTGTCTCCTCCACGTTCTTTTTCACTGATGGTCTGGATGATTGACCACTGGAAATCTGTGCGTTTGTGTTTCAATTTACTGAAATGCGCTACCATTGGCTTATCCTCTACTGCATTTTTTAGACACGATCTATGTTCACATATGCATTGTCTCACTTCTCTTTTGCTCTTACCTACATAAAGTAAGTTACAGTGGCACCTTATAACATATATGCTCCATTTTGTCCGGCAGTTAGAGAAGGATTTGTATTTCCACTCAAAACCATTTAGTGAGATTTCTTTTTGGTCTTTGGTTAAGCTGCACACTGAGCATTTGCCGCATCTGAAATGTCCGATAACAGGGGGTAGATCCCATAGATTTTCTTGTCTGGGTTTCTGAGGAGTGACTAGGTATGTGTGGACTAGGCGATCTCTCAGATTTTGGCTCAGTTTAAATGCAAATCTGGGTTTTACTGGACTGAAGTCATCTGTTTGAAGGAGGTTCCAATTGGCTAAGATAGTTTTGCGGATGTTGTTGCTTATTGGTGAAAAAGTTGTGACACATGTCATTTTGTCAGCATGTTCCACTCTTGATCTTTTTGTGAGACACGTTTCCCTGCTGGTGTTCCTAGCTGTTCTCCGTGCTCTTCTTATGATTTTAGGTGGGTATCCTCTTGCTTTTAAGCGGGATTCTAGTTCTTTTCCATTTCGGTCGTAGTCAGGTAGTGTTGTGCAGTTTCTGCGTATCCTAAGAAATTGGCCAAACGGAAGATTTTCTCTGAGAGCTTGGGGATGGAAACTTCTGAAATTGAGCAATGTGTTTTTGTCTGTAGGTTTTCTGTAAAGAGTTGTCATCAAACCTCCTTCATTTGTTGTCTGGATGTTAAGGTCCAGAAAGGGAATGCTGGTTTTGTCCGAATGTATAGTAAATTTTATACATGGGTCTATGGTGTTGAGCCATGTGTGGAAGTCTTCTAGCTCTAGTTGAGTGCCTCTCCAGATGGTGAAGACGTCGTCAATGTATCTGACCCATCCTATCAGTTTTTCTTTGTATCTTCATTGTAGATGTTGCTGATTTCCAGATGGTCCATATATAGATTTGCTATGTCCGGTACGAAAGTGGAGCCCATACTGGTCCCCCGTATTTGCTGGAAAAACTTGCCTTGGCACATGAAGAAATTTTCCGTTAGTGCTATGCGTATACATTCCAAAATAAAGGATGTCTGTGGTGTTTGGTCTGATCTTTTATCCAAGTAAACTGTGAGTATTTCTAGGCATTCTCTCTGTGGGATAGTGGTGTAGAGCGCTTCCACATCGAACGTAACTAGGATGTCGTCTAGTTCTTTTTTGATGTTGGCGAGGTGGTGTATCTTGCGTGTAGGATCGCATTTTTTTGACAAAGGGTCGTAGAAAACATCTGTGTATATGGATAAAGGCTCCAAGAGTGAGCCTATTCCAGATACTATGGGTCTTCCTGGTGGTTTGGTAGTGTGTTTATGTATTTTTGGGATACAGTAAAACGCCGGGGTCATCGGATGTTCTTTGGTAAGGAAAGATTTCTCATCTTCATCAACCCATCTCTGGGACTCTGCAAAAATCATTAAACTTTTGATTTAATCTGCTAGACGTGCCGTTGGGTTACTGTCCAGTTTTTTATAGAAACGTATGTCTTGGAGATGTTTTTGTAGTTCCTCTTCATAAAGTTTGTTCCCCCATAGCACGATGCCACCTCCCTTATCTGCTGGTTTTATACAGAAGGTTTTCTGATTTTCTAGGTGTTTCAGTGCATCTCTCTCTTCTTTTGTGAGATTGTCTCTTTGATGGTTTTTCGTTTTAAGAATGGTCTCCATTTCTCTTAGGACTTTGGTCTCAAAAACAAGTATTTCTGGGCATACCATCGATGTAACTGGTGTGAAGGTGGATTTAGGTTTTAGTCACATGGTAGTGGGGTCTTTGGGTTTGTCTTGATTAGAGTTACGGAAGAAATATTTCAGGCGTACAGTTCTAAAAAAATGTCTTACTTCAACTTCTGTTGAAAAATGGTCTGCTCTGTTAGTGGGTACACAACTCAGCCCTTTACTGAGGATGTTGATGTCATCTGGAGTGAGGATATGATCACTCAGGTTAAAGATTGGTATTACCAAGTTTGCTGTGGAGGTTGTAACGTTCATTGGCGTGTTCTCATGCAGTGGTAGCCTTGTTGGCGTGTTCTTCCTTGTTTCCCACGTCCCTGAAAAACTATCCTCTTTTTTGGCCTGTTCCTGATGTTGAGGGTCCTTTACTTACCTGCTACTCCAACCTACGCTGGTCACGCCCCCATTTACAGCCTGCCATAAAGCCAGACTCCCGCTCGCACGCGCACTATGACAAGTACTGGCAAGTACTGTCTGCTGTCGCGCTGGATGCCTGGAGCCTGGTACCCAAGTAATATAATCATTTCCCTCGCAAAGCACTGGTAACCTGAGCACAACTCCTTTGAATTCTCTTACCTCAGCTGCCTTGGCTCTCATGCCAATCTCTGTTTCCTCCTTCTGCCTAAATCTCTTGCTTTTATGATAAACTACTTATCGTTTCTGGAGAATACCTGAAAGTGGATTGCTGTTTTTCTTTTCCTTTTCCCTGGGGATTTTGAGTTGGTGTCATGTCCTGCTGGACTCTGTCTTCTGTGACTGTCTGAGTGGTTGTTTTTGTTGATCTGTCAGAGCCTGCTGATTGAGCTACCCGGCGCAGGTTTCTTTGATCTGTGTGCCTCCCGCGCCCCGTGGCTGTTTCGCTTACCTTGTCGGAGCTTGTTAACAAAGTTTCTCGGCACTATCGGTTTCTTGGGTGTGCCTCCTGCGTCCAGCAGTGGTTTCTCTTGCCTAGGTGGAACCTGACTTCTGGGCTGCTCGACGCGATTGGTTGCTTGGGTGTGCTGTCCGCGCCCCGTAGCGGTGTCTATTGCTCCGCTGGAGCTCTCTAGTTAAATCTACTCGGGTACGAACAGCTCCTCGTGTCTATCTCCTGTGACCAACCGTATAGCTGTTGCTCTTTTGCTATAGGAAGTCGGTAACTAATTCACTTGGTACGAACTCTTTTCAGCTCTCACATAGCCGACCTTCAAACTCTACTTACGATCTTGGAATCTTTCACTTTCCCCTCCTGTATCTGTTAACCTGCTCTTGTGTGGTTGTGCTACACCAACTATAGTGCCTGCCCTAATTTGTAGTGCATAATTCTGTCATTTCTGAATTCCTCTAATGATCTTATCTGTTTGTTCACCGACCTGAACCTAATTCTTAACATTACGTGCTAATCTTCTAATCATGCGTTTATTGATACTTACAAGTCTCTAATATGAATAGACTAACATCGGGTATGCCGTTTCCCCCACCCTATTTTGCCCCTCGACTTCCTGTTCATATCCGCCCAGGATTTCATGTCTGCCCACTTCTAGGCACTACACTTGCTCAAGCTTCAGTCCATACTATTCAGACCCAATCACCTGATAAGTATAGTACAAATGGTACAAGTATCCCTCTTGCTCTGTCACCATTAAACTCGCTTAAAACACGAACAGGGTAATTCATAGAATCCAGCGCACAAGTAGCGCACGCGGCTGGCGCACAGCGTGCGCCTGCGATAGTCTGCGCCAGCCGCGTGCGCCAAAACCGAATCCGGCGCACAGCGTATTCATGGATTTTAGCTTCGCCAGGCAGCCGTGGCGCACAGTGGCGCAGCGACTCGCTGCAGCGCCAGTTACGCCCCCAGGAACGCCCCTTGCGCTGGTAAATCTCATAAAAATCACAAACCAGCGCAAGGGGCTGCGCTAACACTGGACCATCACGGCAAGCGGCCCATGCGATTTTCAAGGGTGCGCGGGAAGTTTCACACGTCAAATCCCAGGCTACGTCCATTTCAGGGGTGCGCGGGAAGTTCCACACGCGAATAGCCTGGCCGCGTGTATTTCAGGGGTGCGTGGGAAGTCCCACACGCGAATAGCCTGGGCGCGTGTATTTCAGGGGTGCGCGGGAAGTCCCACACGCGATTACAGCAGGGTACGTGTATTTCATGGGTGCGCGGGAAGTTCCACACGCGAATAGCCTGTCCGCGTGTATTTCAGGGGTGCGCGGGAAGTCCCTCACGCGATTACAGCAGAGTACTTGTATTTCAGGGGTGCGCGGGAAGTTCCACACGCGAATAGCCTGGGCGCGTGTATTTCAGGGGTGCGCGGGAATTTCCACACGCGAATAGCCTGGGCGCGTGTATTTCAGGGGTGCGCGGGAATTATCACACGCGAATAGCCTGTGCGCGTGTATTTCAGGGGTGCGCGGGAATTTCCACACGCGAATAGGCTGGGCGCGTGTATTACAGGGGTGCGCGGGAAGTTTTACACGCGACTTCAGCAGGGTACGTGTATTTCAGGGGTGCGTGGGAATTCTCACACGCGAATTGGCTTGGTACGTGTATTACAGGGGTGCGTGGGAAGTTACACACGCGATTAGGCTGGGTGGGCCCTCACAGGTGTACCCTGTACACCCTCCACGGCCCCTGCAGGCAGCCCACAAAACAGGGGACTACCCTGCACACCTGATCATGTCCCCCTGCACCCCCATCCACCAGGGGCACCCTCCACCAGGCCCCCACCCATGTCTCCCACCACCCCCACCCCCCATCCACCAGGGGCACCCTCCACCAGGCCCCCACCCATGTCTCCCACCCCCCCCACCCACCAGCACTGTGGGGCACGTGGCCAGCAGGCAGTCAGGGAGCAGCAGATGGCAGGTGGGAGCGTGCTCAGGGCTCTGGGGGACTGTAATTTTGCCTCCTGGCCAGGAGCGTGGTCTTTCGTGTTTGAACGCGTGGACAGCCTGATAGGGAGTGAATCTGCACGTGAAAACCCCACACTCAGCGAATCGCGCGAAAACCCGTCACCAGCATATGTGCGTCTATAGTTACCTGCACGTGCAGTGTCAAAGCGTGTGATTGGTGAAAATGGATCTACACGCAGGAGTGACAAAGCGTGTGATTGGTGAAAATGGATCTACACGCAGGAGTGACAAAGCGTGTGATTGGTGAAAAGTGAGCTACATGCAGGAGTGTCAAAGCGTGTGATTGGTGAAAAAGGATCCACACGCAGAAGTGACAAAGCGTGTGATTGGTGAACATGGGCCAAGCACGTACACGCCGTAAGTGACGCTGTACGTGTGGGCCTGTATATAAGGTAGTGTTGAACACCATTTCCTTGTACGTGCTTTTCGTGGAGAGCGAGTGGGTGAATTCTGTACTTCTTGTCGTTTCACACGCGATTTACTTCACGGCGTTTCCAGTTCGTACTCCCTGTTACCTCTGACAGCTTTTTCTCTTTTTCCTCTTGTACTGGTTTACCTGGGCCTGTTCCCTCAAACAGTGTCCCCTTCTACTGTTGTCCTGTCTCCTCAGACAGCGTACACATCTTCTTTTGGCGGGGGTGTTGCCAACCAAACGCGCTCATTTTTCACGCTCTTTTACCTGGCAGACGGTGAGTCACGCACGTATCTAACTTCTGTGCTTGCCCCGTGTGTAGCCTACCCCTTCAGAGGTCATTCTAGGCTGCGTGTGACACGCATACGTTCATTGTGTTACTGGATGCCACAGCGTAGTGCAGGGTTTTCCATCAGCACACGTGGTCTAGGAGGGGTATTGTGCACGTTCCTTAACTTTTCTGGGGTGCCTGTGCGTTGCGTGACCCGTCATCTTTCCCCAGGGGTGTCATATAGCCTTGCCACTGCACTAGGGTACGAATACCATCTGGTACCCAACCCCTTTGACACCCAATTGCCCAGGACAATTGTGCACACCGACTCCCATACGCACAATAACATCAGTGCCATGGTTGGGAGGCGTGCAAGCCGTAAGGGTGGCAAAGGTGGCCGAGCCACACGTGGTGGCCGTGGAGGATCCACTAGGGGACGTGGTTGTGACTTGCAGGGTGCCCCTGTCCCCCCCAGTCTGGAGGACCAGTCAGGGACACCCATGCCCCCCCCCCCCAGTTGAGGGTCATGTGGCTGATACCAACCCTGATCAGCCCTTGTTGGACCAGCCCATTGTGGCAGCAGACCTGTCCGAGGGTGATCCCATCGCTGACATCCAGGTCAGCAGGTCCACTGCACGTGCACCGGTGCACATTGGTGTCATCAGGGCACGCGCATCTATGCCAGATAGGTCATCTGCTGGCCCCCGTAGCCAGGGTGTGGCTCCATCCACCCCACCTCTCATACACCCTGCCAAGACTGTGTCGGTCCTAGTTCATGCACCTCAGATCAGGCCTGACCCCATCCCACTACCCCCAATGCTTGCACCTACTCCCATGCTGAGTGTGCAATCCCACACACCCAGTACTGAGTCCACCACGGCTCCTGCCCCTAGTGTCCACAGCGGCGTAGGACACTCTGGATCCCCACCCCCTTCCAAGCGCAAGAGGAAGAGTGCACGTCCGGCACAGGCTGATTCCCCAGGCACGGCTGCACAGTCCGGCCCATCAAGGAAGCCAAGCTTCACAGACGCCGAACTGAATGCACTTGTTCAGTATGTGTCAGATCATGATAGGGAAATGGTCATCGTTGCAGGGTCCAAGACCACACATGCCAGACGCCAGGCACACTGGCAGACCATTGCTGACAGAATAAGTGCCCTTGGAGTAGTGAGGCGCACAGCTAGTGATTGCCAGAAGCGCTGGAATGACCTTAAGCGCAGGGCAAAGGATAAGCTGGCCTCAAGTCATGCCGCAACCTTGGTGACTGGAGGTGGGTCCCCAGCACAGGAAATAGAACTCACACCACACGAGTCCGTAGCTGGATCCTACGTCACCGAGGGACAACTCCAAGGTGTGGGAGATCTCCCTGATTACGAGGCATCATCCGGTGAGTGCACATGCATGTGTGTATTATCCATGTGCATGGTGTGTGTGTGAAGCATTCATGTTGGGTGCCTGTCAAGGGGGTGTGTGGCAGAGTAGATAGTGGCACCCATGTGCCTCATCCAGTATGTTCAGTGCAACACCATCTGCCCACAGCACTATCCCAACTGGCAACAGTGCACATATGGCCCTACACCATGGAAGTTGCCCTTGAATTGTCATTTTGTCACTACATTGTTGCTCATACTCCCCTGTCTATTCATCTGATGTCTTACATACCATTCCTATACTTTCCCCCAGCCAATCAAGTTTCATCTTCACATGCCTGACATGCAATGATACCACATGCTAATGCGTTCTCTGTATATAAATGCCAACCAACATGCTGTCATACTGTGGATGTTGCCTTGACATCCACCTCCTACCTGTGTGCTTTGGTACCGTCTGGTTTCGAGCCCCATTCCCTCACACTCCATGCTGCTCTTCATGGTCTATCTTCCCTGACTTCTACAGTTCAGACCATCGTGCCCTACTCACGACACCTGCTTGCTAACAGTCAAATGAGGGCACCCTGCCCTCCAATGCGACCCACCCTATTGCTGACAAGTGCATCTGAGCCTACTCAAAGCCAACTCTCACTGACATCTGCTCATACATGCCTTTGCCTGTCCCATAGACCCTTCACATGGTCCCTGTCCTCTCTCCTTGCTCCTCTTCCACCATCAATGGTGGGACCCGTTGGGGTGTACTCCTGGCCTCCTTCCAACCCTCAGAGGCCACAATTGATGTGCATGGTAATGGGAGCATCTCAGTCCAAGGCCCTTAGGCCAACCTCATTCTCCTTGAGAAATGCTAGCCACATCTCATCAACTTCCTTACCTCTCCTGCTGTCCCCCCTCCTCTCTCCTCATCAATCCTGCACTGCCTCCCTGCACCCTCCCATGATCCTTCTCCGCCTCCCACTCCAACTCCTACACATGCTGCACCTCTGATCTCTAGCACTCCCCGTAAGTCCTCCAAGGCTGTCAACCTCCTCCACAATTACACTCCTTTCACTGCGGCTGCATCAGGCATTCCTCCGATATCTGTCACTTACATGAGGTTATGCACCTTGACATCCTTGGTCTCATGGAAACATGTCTGACGGCCAGCTCTGTCTGCATCCTTCACACACTCCTACCTGATGTTCAGGAGACCCTCTCCTTTGCCCGCCACTACTGTGCAGGGGGGGTGTGCCCTTGGCTTCCCTGAGGGTATTCCTGCCACTGTCACTCCTACTTAGACCTACTCCACTCTGGAATGGCTTGTGTGACGTCTCTCTCTACCACACCTTGACATTCACAAACTGTGCGTACTGTGTCTGGGAAAACTGGTCAAATGTACTACTTCCTTTCTGAGTGTCCTCACCTCTCCTCCTCACTCATGTCCCCAGACACAGAAATCCTCTTCCTTGTTGCTGTACGCATCCACCTGCATGCTTGTTGACCCCCCCACGTGACCTTTCTGTGACCTCAGCAACTCCCTCTCACCCTCTAGACTCCCGTCTGTCCCTACTCATTCTGCAGGGCACACTCTTGATGCTCTGATCTCATCTGACTTTCCCCTCTCCGTCCATCTCTGCACTCCTCTCTCCTGGAGTGATCACATTCTCCTCTCCTCCCAGCTCACCCTCACCACACCACAGGCAAAGCCACCCTCACCACTGTCACACACCTTCTTGGTATTCCAACCCATGAAGTGTGTGTCAGTCGAGGCTCATGCTGCCAAAATCTCCCCCCCATCCAGCTCCCCCTTAGGCTCACTCCCATCCTGACAGGGCCCACTCCATGCTCCACTCTATGTCAGGTACACTGGATGTCTTTGCCACGGTCATGACCACCTGTCTGAAGCCCCATGCCAATGCAGAGTCCTGGCATGACTCGGATCATGTGAACCCAGACCACAGGTGCCGGGTGGCAGAGAGGGAATGTCCTGCATCATGCTCATCCTCTGGCAAACTGGCCTGCCACATGCTCCAAAGGCAATAGCGCCTCACCCTTCTCACCAAGATGAGATCCCCAATCCAAGGGCACATATCTGCGGCATGTGACAACTCTGCAGGACAGATAGAAATCTGCAAGGACCTTGCCGAGCCAGATGCAGTGTGTACCTCCCCTGTCCCCTCCGAGCCCACAGCACTGCATGATTGTCTCTGTACCCCTATAGGCCACCCCCCCCAGCACTTGTCTGCGCCTAACACCATCTGCCCTTGACGTTAAGTCCTACTTACCTTGTACAGCACTTCCAGCCGCCACTTCCCCTTGCACATCATTGTGCCACCCACCCCTGCACTTGCGTGACATGAATGACACCAGCACCAGTAGGATTGTTGACTGGCATCCCCTACTGCCCCACCACCCCTCAGTGCTCCGCTGTACCTTCATACATTTCTGGACCGGTGCTTCACGAATGCTATATGATTCCTTTACAGGTGATGGGGAGGTGGAATCTCATTGTTTACTGCATTTTGTTGATGTAGACAAGGCACTGTGCATCGTGGCCAATTTGGACTAGCAGATCCATGTACAACATGTCAACTTATTGATGTGATGATGCAATGTCAGGACCAGAGTGGTAGAAATCCAAAAAAGTTGCCCTCCTCTCCCTCTTCACTTGGTGGCTATGTCACATGCCATGTGTGTGATGGCATGTGCCTTTGACATGGCAATCACCGGCCAATGTGTGATGGCAGTGCTAGGCAGCATGGTGAGCAGGCGTTGCTCTCCAATCTGTACATTGTATGCCCTGAGCCTCCCCTACAGACCCAGTGATGGTGAATGCATAGGAGGTCTCCCAGTCATGTGGGACATGTGTCGTAGAACTACTGCCTCTGTTGTTCATCAGCCCTTGTTGCATGCCATGGTGCTAATGCCTGTTTCCATTTTTCTCTTTCATGTCTTTGCAGGGGACGAAGCACTTGTTGATGCTGGGGATGTGGTGGTTGAGCCGTCCCAGGAGGGCAACCCGGGCCGACCTTCCACAAGTGAGGGACGTGGTGTGTTTGTGGGTGAAAACCCACAAGTGCTGCAGGTCGTGCTGTCGAGGGGTGTCTCTGGGGGTTCCTCCCCCGAGCAGTATTCAGGTGTAGACTCGGAGGATGACACCTATGTGCAGTCGCAGGTGAGTGTTCTTGGGAGAGAATCTCCTCTGTCCGACCCACCTGCAGCCGGGCCATTGCCCTCAATGGGGATGTCAGTGTCGGCAGCTCAGCCTCCGGTGGTTACGGATGCAGGGCCACACCACACAATCTCTGATCCTGTTCCTGGGGCTGCAGATCAGAGAGGGAATGCAGTCCTGCAGCCTGAGGCCTTGCCGGCACAGCAAGGCGCAGTCCGCCTTGCCCCAGGCAGGTGTGGTGCCCGTCAACGTGGTGGCCGTATGCCACCTGGCAATACCGCTTGGGAGCAATCCATCTACGGTATGGCCAACCAACAGGCAGCATCATCCGAGATGATTGCACAGGCCATGGATAGGGTGGCCACTTCCATTGTCCCCCCAGAAAGGCTGATGGAGCGACTGGAGCAGGCTACAGAGTCCATCAGCCAGGCACACAGGGAGGATATGTTGGCGTCCAACAAGGACAGGCGGGCGGCACTGGCGACTCTGCGGGAATCACTTTCCATGGAGTCCCAGCGCCACAGGGAAGGCCTGAGGGAAGAATTCCGTCACCTCAGGTCGACCCTGTTAGAGCTTGAGGCTTCATCCCATAGAAGGACAGAGGAGCAGCTGGAGCGTCTGACACGGACGCTCTCGGCCGAGATGCAGGCAACTCGTGCGGAGGTCAGGTCATCCCGGGAGTTACTGCATGGGGACCTCCGCATGATTATAACCCAGAACCAGAACTACCAGACCCGCCTGCTTGCAGCCATGGAGGAGCAAACTCGTGCTTTGCGTGGGCTGCCTCCCATTGTCACACCATCTTCTGAGGCAGCTCCCCCACCTCCTGAGTCAGCTGCAGGGTCTGGCCAGAGCGATAGCGACTCATCTCCCACAACAGAGTAGCCGTGTGGGCCACGAGCCTATGGGGTGTTTTAGTTTCCCATGATCCACACAGGTGGATTGTGGCGTGCATCCTGTCCTCGGACCTCATAGGTGCCCCCCCCCCCCCGCCGGCCCTTTCATGGCCATTTTTTCTCAATTTTCTTTTTTCTTTTCCAAGAGTGTTGCCTTGTGTGGGTACCTGGGCATACACTGTATTGTGGCTGGGCACATGCAGGCTTGTCCTGAGTTTGGTTTAGATGCTTGGGTAGCAGACATCCACACCCCTCCTGCTTCCGTTTCCATGGGCTTGCAAAGGGTGTGCCCAAGTGACAGCAAATTACACGGTGACATTGGACTCCCATGAGCTGTTGGCCAGTCCATAGTCAATACTGTGTAGACATTCATAGTGTACATTGTTGTTGCACCTAACTATGCATGATGGTTTGATATGTGCCTCTACTTACATATGTTGCTCATGTTTTGCAGGTATTTCACACAGTTCTTCACACGGGCATACTCTCTGGAGTCAGACTACATGTCGGTAGATGTGCACTGACACTTTTGCGTGGCGCCATCACTGTACATCTGGACGGTGAGGACATACCAGCAGAATCAGGTAATGAGACTACCATTGATTACATGCATTGTGTCTTGTTTGGGTGGGCTTCAAGGTGGGTTGGTGTGTAATTTGATTGAAATTACTCTTACACAGGTGTGTAGTAGTGGCTCCAGCGCGGTTAGCTGTTCAAGTGCGGCTATGTTCCATTTGGGGCACTGCTATTTGTGACACCGGTGTCATGTTGTGATGGCCAGTTTGTTTGCTCTCACATACCATGACATGGTGTCCTCAGTGGCGGGACTGTGAAGGGAATGGGTGACATGGCAATGTTGTCATGTAGTGAATCGCCTGTGGCAATGCATATTTGATTGATGGAGTTGTGTCTTCTCGTTGTGATGCATTGCTGGTGTATGTGTAGGTAGGGGTGCACACATAGTGACACTTCCATGTTAACAATCTCAGGCTGATGTGTATCTGACAGTTTATTGTCGGGTAGTGTCATCATTGATTGTCAGATGGTATGTGCCAGAGCAGTGTGCACTAGCCAGCACTGTGATTCCTAGGTGAAGAAGTTGGCCACCAGTTGCGTACGGGCTGCCACCCCCCGTGCCCTTTCCCCTCCCATGCGCAGCGGGCGTGCATGTGGTTGTGGATGTGGGGGCACCACCATGTCCACGGGCAGGCCCCGGCGTGTTGCAACGTTGTGCAGGACACATGCTGCCACTATGATCCTGCACACTATTCGGGGAGCATATAACAGCTGCCCGCCAGAACGGTCAAGGGAGCGAAAGCGTGACTTCAGCACTCCGAATGTGCGCTCCACTATGCCCCGTGTTGCAATGTGGGCTGTGTTGTACCTTACCTCGGGTGGCGTGGTGGGGTTCCGGATTGGGGTCATCATGTGGGGGCTGATAGGGTAGGCACTGTCCCCTGCGGAGGTGGTGATGGGTATCATTAGTGGTGTTGTGTCATGACCCAGTATCTGACATGCATGCATGTGCAGTGGCATTCATGCTCACCAAGCAGCCATGTATCTCCATGCTGGCCAGCCTCCAGGTCCCGGCATAGTGTAGACATTCTGTAGATGAAGCTGTCGTGGGTGGACCCGGGATAGTTGGCATATACTGATGTGATTATTCCCTTGGCATTGCATACAACTTGCACGTTGATGGAATGCCAGTGCTTGCGGTTTCTATAGATGTGCTCTGTTGCCCTGGGTGGACGTAGAGCCACATGTGTGCAGTCAATTGCACCAAGCACTTTGGGGAATTGAGCCACACCATAGAATTCCTGGATGCACGTCCGCCTTTCTGCATGAGTCCTGGGGAGATATATGTGCCTGCGGACTGATGGCCGTGCAGTGATGATGTTCAAGACCTGGTGTAGGCAGCGTGACTGCGTGGCCTGTGACACACCACCCACTATGGCACTTGTCCGCTGAAAGGATCCAGTGGCCAAGAAGTGCAGTACATTCAGGACCTTCTGCAGGGGGCTGAGTGCTTGGGAGCACAGGGTGGGTGATGTGAGGTCATCCTCCCACTCACTGACCAGGTCCAGTATGATGTGTGCTGGAAACCTGTACCTCCCATACACCTGGTCATCAGGCATCCCGAATAGGCTGGTTCTGGGTGTGAATATTCTGGCCCTGACTCTCCTCCTCCTCCTCCTTTGGTAGCCCACTGCCACTGCTGCTAGTAACGGTATGTTCATCCTGGCATCTGGCTTGTTTATTGATAAGTGCGCAAATTAATGCCTTGCGCGTGTTCTAGGCGAGCGTGTGACCCTCGCACCCCTGGAATCTAGTTCCCACTCCAATAGCGTGTGGAAATTCCCACGCAGCAGGCATACAGGTGCGCTGACGTACTTGCGTGTGTAAGTGCCCGCGCACCCCTGTAATACACGTACATAGGCCAATCGCGTGTACGCGCACTTTTGGCCAATTACACGCGATGTAATACACGTACATTGGCCAATCGCGTGTACGCGCACTTTTGGCCAATTACACGCGATGACACTCTGACGTGCAGTATTTCCACGTGTGCTCCGTCATCACGTGCTGAGTGGGGAACGCCCGTGCGGATCACGTCAGACGCGCTTACGCGGTGAGGGACTCTGGTCCAATAGAATCGCGTATGCGTGCTGATGCACTTACGCGCTAAGGCCCTTTCCTCGGATTTCACGCTGACGTGCAGGAATTTCACGTGCCAAATCACTCCGTATCAAGCTGGCCACCCGAAAACACACGGAACACCACGCTCCTGCCCAGAAGGCCGAGTTACTGCCCCCCCAGTGCCCTGAGCAGCCTCCCACGTGCTATCTGCTGCTGCCTGCCTGCCTGCCTGCCTGCTGCCACCGTGCCCTGCCATTTGGTGCCTGCACATCAGCCATCTGCAGGGGTCCAGTTGCTGTGTCCACCCCTACTGGAACTGAAGACTCCCAACTGGGATTACATCGCTCCACAGCCCAGCCCCAGGACCCACTTGTCCACCCACACCTGCCTCTGGGGTTGCCATGTCGGGCACTTCGACATCTGGCACCAGTGGCAACCCCAGGCCAGAGGGGCAGAGGGGCACCAGCTTCACTGCCACCGAAGTTGGTGTCCTGGTGGAGCATGTCCTGGGGCAGTATGATGCCCTCTTTGGATCGTCCCGCGCCAGCAAGGAAGGACGGGAGAGGATCTGGGCCGACTGTGTGGTTGCCATCAACGCGGAGGGGGTGGCAACCCGCAACGTCCAGAAGATCAAGAAGCGCTGGGAGGACTTGAGGTCCAGGACCCTTGTGAAGGCCCGGCGCCTCGTGGAGGGGGGCCGGGGCCGCATGAGTTCCATCCAGAAGAGGGTCCTGGAACGCGTACGCCCAGCGCTCCACGCCCAGGTCCTTGAGAGGGAGGCCCGTCTGGAGTTGAGCGGTAAGTGTGCAAGCATTACTGTGTGAGACAGGGCATGTTGCGGTGTGCTGGTTCTATGATACTTGCCTGTATGTGTGCCATGGGCCATGTATGCATGTATGTGTGCAGGGACATCATGGTAATGCATGTGCGACCAGTGATGTGTGACCCACATGGTTGTTGCATGTGTTGAAATGTGGCATGGGGAGCCCTATGCAGATTTAGGACATGAGAGCATGCCAGTCTCTGTACCTGGACATGGATGGGGGTGAAGGATGGGTGCTGATGCCAGGTACATATATGGTAGCCATGTCTGTGTGCCTGACCTGCGTGTCTGTGACTTGTGCATGCCATGGATGCATGACACATGTGTGTGACAATGCACAGATTCTGTGACGCACCCAACTAACCCTTGTTTCGCCTGTGTTCGTTGTGTTTGGGGCCAGATGGATGTGACTGAGGTGAAGTGTGTGCATGTGATATGCATGAGCCATGATGCATGTGAGTCACATATCATTGAATGTTTCAAGAGTCAATTGGACATGCATGGAAATGTGCATGGCATGCACCATGCCTGTTACTGTGTGTGTTTTGTCTGGACTGACCCATGTGTTGTGGAGGGACATGATGGAAGTGTACTTTGACAGGGGTGCTCATCTGCTATTGCTTCCTGTCTAGGGGACCATTTTACAGTAGCCTGATGCTTGTGTCCTTTGTCTCCCTCTACGCAGCGGCTAGTGAAGAAGAGGGCGGAGACGGCGCTGTGGAGCAAGGCGGCGGGGATGCCCCCACGGCTGCAGCGGAAGGGGTGGGTGAGCCCCCACAGGGGCCTGCTACGGCGGGAGACGGTGAGGAGCCATCCAGGTTGGTGGTTTGCACAGAGGAGGAGGAGGCCGACACTGGTGCACACATGGGGCCTGGTGGGAGCATCCCTGCTGGTGCAAGTGGTGCAGTCCAGGGCCAGGGGCAGGAGGCAGCACAGGTCACCGTGGAGGTGCCTGTGCATGTCGCTGTCCCTGACCCTGTGAGTGCACCACCATGCACCAGCAGGGATGCCCCGTCCCAGGCCCGTCCGCAGGTAGTGGGGATGTCCATGTCAACTGACTCCCCTCCACCTGCGGCCGTGGGAACCCCTGGCCGCGTGGAGCAGGTCCTGATTGGGGTCGCGATGCGCACGGCTGTGATTCGTGATGACGTGCGTGCTTCCCGGGAGGAGCACGCACGTCATCACGAAGTGCACCGTGCCGACGTGGCCCAATTGGGATCGGCCATGTTCGGGGGGTTCCTGCATGTGTTGGCCAATCTGACGGCCCTCTCCTCCTCTGTGCAGGCTATCCAACGGTCGTTCTCCTTGCCGTCTTCCGGCACAGATGCCACCATGGCCCCCTGTGGACCTGCCCCGACCAATGCAGCCAGCTCGGTGGGGATCCCATCCCTGCCACAGTTGGGAGTCGGAGGTCCAGCAGGGGTGGACGACACAGCAAGTGGACCCCAGCAGATGGAAGATGTGCCGGCATCATCGGGCAGGGCACGTGCACGACGGCGTCGGTGGTTACCATCAGCCTGGATGCCGTCGTGCTGGCAGAGGCAGTGGCGTCGGAGGCAGCAGCGGGCTCGACGTGGGAGGCATCATGGCTCAGGGCCATCAAGATCAGAGGGGCAGGCATCGGCCGGAGGGCAGGGCAACCCTGGCATGGCGGTGTGTTCCGTGTGGGAGGAGTTTGGCCAGCGGATAGGTGCGGAGCGGCAGCGGGCGGAAGAGGAGCGGCTCGCCATGGCCAGGGCGGAGATCTCCATGCATCGGGCATTGAGGCGGGCCGAGTGCCTCGAGGAGGCTCGCAGGGTTTTTTGGGAGCACATGGGGTTGTCCCTGCGAGACCTCGGGGCCAGGACAGAGTCCCGCCTCCAGGACATTGACATGGAGTTCGAGGATGCCCTGGCCAGCATCACCAAGTGAGCCGCAGGACTAGCCCGCTGCCTTTGTATATAGTTTTTTAGTTAGTTAGTGCTAGGTTTCCTTTATTTATTTTTATTATTTTGGACCGCTCGGACAATGGCCACTTTTTTGTACATATTTATTTTATTAGTTAGTATTAGGTTTCATTTGTGCTGTTGGGCTCATGGACCCTGGAACATTCCTGTATATATTGTTATATTTTGGGAGATACATTTTTTAATTTTTTTATTGTTTACACCATGACGTAATGGTTTTTCTTTGATTTCCTACTACATGGTTTTGCTTTGGACAAATTATATTGATTTTTTAATCCTTTGTTTTTTGGTTTATCATTTTTGTTCTCGGACATGGACCTTTTATTTACTTTGCCACATAGTTGTATGTTTTATTGGTTTACTTGATTTGTGTTTTTAATACATTTTTATATTATCTTACACTTGTGTTATTTTCTCTTTGGTTTCTTACATGTCATGATATGGGTTTTGACATTCACTTGCACCCATTGTGTATGTGTGTGTGACAGACATGTGTTCTTTTGCATACTTGCCTTTGGGGTTGTGTCATGTGATTGCATTCACTATGTGGGTGCATGCAATCCTTGCCTGGGTGTTTGTGCTGGGTATGCTGGCCATTACTGCCATGATTGTGTATCGTCAGGACCTGGGGCCAGGGGGACATGGGTGGGGGCCTGCTGGCAGGTTCCCCACAGTGCTGGGGGTGGTGGGAGACATGGGTGGGGGCCTGGTGGAGGGTGTCCCTGGTGGATGGGGGGTGGGGGTGGTGGGAGACATGGGTTGGACATGGGTGGGGGCCTGCTGGCAGGTTCCCCACAGTGCTGGGGGTGGTGGGAGACATGGGTGGGGGCCTGGTGGAGGGTGTCCCTGGTGGATGGGGGGTGGGGATGGTGGGAGACATGGGTTGGACATGGGTGGGGGCCTGCTGGCAGGTTCCCCACAGTGCTGGGGGTGGTGGGAGACATGGGTGGGGGCCTGGTGGAGGGTGTCCCTGGTGGATGGGGGGTGGGGGTGGTGGGAGACATGGGTTGGACATGGGTGGGGGCCTGCTGGCAGGTTCCCCACAGTGCTGGGGGTGGTGGGAGACATGGGTGGGGGCCTGGTGGAGGGTGTCCCTGGTGGATGGGGGGTGGGGGTGGTGGGAGACATGGGTTGGACATGGGTGGGGGCCTGATGGCAGGTTCCCCACAGTGCTGGGGGTGGGGGTGGTGGGAGACATGGGTTGGACATGGGTGGGGGCCTGCTGGCAGGTTCCCCACAGTGCTGGGGGTGGGGGTGGTGGGAGACATGGGTTGGACATGGGTGGGGGCCTGCTGGCAGGTTCCCCACAGTGCTGGGGGTGGGGGTGGTGGGAGACATGGGTTGGACATGGGTGGGGGCCTGCTGGCAGGTTCCCCACAGTGCTGGGGGTGGGGGTGGTGGGAGACATGGGTTGGACATGGGTGGGGGCCTGCTGGCAGGTTCCCCACAGTGCTGGGGGTGGTGGGAGACATGGGTGGGGGCCTGGTGGAGGGTGTCCCTGGTGGATGGGGGGTGGGGGTGGTGGGAGACATGGGTGGGGGCCTGGTGGAGGGTGTCCCTGGTGGATGGGGGGTGGGGGTGGTGGGAGACATGAGCAGGTGTGCAGGGTAGTTCCCTGTGGTGTGTGCTGCCTGCAGGGGCCGTGGAGGGTGTACAGGTAATGCCTGGGAGCACACAGCCATATCGCGTGTGGAACTTCCCGCGCACCCCTGAAATCCACGTACACGGCCATATCGCGTGTGGAACTTCCCGCGCACCCCTGAAATCCACGTACCCGGCCATATCGCGTGTGGGACTTCCCGCGCACCCCTGAAATCCACGTACCCTGACTAATCGCGTGTGGAACTTCCCGCGCACCCCTGCAATCCACGTACCCGGCCATATCGCGTGTGGAACTTCCCGCGCACCCCTGAAATCCACGTACCCGGCCATATCGCGTGTGGAACTTCCCACGCACCCCTGAAATCAACGTACCCTGCCATATCGCGTGTGGAACTTCCCGCGCACCCCTGCAATCCACGTACCCGGCCATATCGCGTGTGGAACTTCCCGCGCACCCCTGAAATCCACGTACCCGGCCATATCGCGTGTGGGACTTCCCGCGCACCCCTGAAATCCACGTACCCTGCCATATCGCGTGTGGGACTTCCCGCGCACCCCTGAAATCCACGTACACGGCCATATCGCGTGTGGAACTTCCCGCGCACCCCTGAAATCCACGTACCCGGCCATATCGCGTGTGGGACTTCCCGCGCACCCCTGAAATCCACGTACCCTGACTAATCGCGTGTGGAACTTCCCGCGCACCCCTGCAATCCACGTACCCGGCCATATCGCGTGTGGAACTTCCCGCGCACCCCTGAAATCCACGTACCCGGCCATATCGCGTGTGGAACTTCCCGCGCACCCCTGAAATCAACGTACCCGGCCATATCGCGTGTGGAACTTCCCGCGCACCCCTGCAATCCACGTACCCGGCCATATCGCGTGTGGAACTTCCCGCGCACCCCTGAAATCCACGTACCCGGCCATATCGCGTGTGGTACTTCCCGCGCACCCCTGAAATCCACGTACCCGGCCATATCGCGTGTGGAACTTCCCGCGCACCCCTGCAATCCACGTACCCTGCCATATCGCGTGTGGTACTTCCCACGCACCCCTGAAATCCACGTACCCTGACTAATCGCGTGTGGAACTTCCCGCGCACCCCTGCAATCCACGTACCCGGCCATGTCGCGTGTGGAACTTCCCGCGCACCCCTGAAATCCACGTACCCGGCCATATCGCGTGTGGTACTTCCCGCGCACCCCTGAAATCCACGTACCCGGCCATATCGCGTGTGGAACTTCCCGCGCACCCCTGCAATCCACGTACCCTGCCATATCGCGTGTGGTACTTCCCGCGCACCCCTGAAATCCACGTACCCTGACTAATCGCGTGTGGAACTTCCCGCGCACCCCTGCAATCCACGTACCCGGACATATCGCGTGTGGAACTTCCCGCGCACCCCTGAAATCCACGTACCCGGCCATATCGCGTGTGGAACTTCCCGCGCACCCCTGAAATCCACGTACCCTGCCATATCGCGTGTGGTACTTCCCGCGCACCCCTGAAATCCACGTACCCTGACTAATCGCGTGTGGAACTTCCCGCGCACCCCTGCAATCCACGTACCCGGCCATATCGCGTGTGGAACTTCCCGCGCACCCCTGCAATCCACGTACCCTGCCATATCGCGTGTGGTACTTCCCGCGCACCCCTGCAATCCACGTACCCTGACTAATCGCGTGTGGAACTTCCCGCGCACCCCTGTAATCCACGTACCCGGCCATATCGCGTGTGCAACTTCCCGCGCACCCCGGTATGCACGCACACGTTTATTTTTTCTCTCAGCGCGTGTCTGTGTTTGTGGGTACCCCTTTGTACGTCATTTGTCCTGGAGGGCCACAGTATTGGACATTGATCATGTCTGTATATAGGTGCTATTTGTTGGCGCACCTTTTAGCGCACATTTCTTGCAGGCGCAGAGACGCTACCGCCTGCTTTCTTGTGGCGGTCGTGTTTGTGCCTGTTTGTGCCTGTGCGCTGCTTTGAGCGTGCGCTTTTTTGCCCTATTCTATTCCATGAATACGTGTTGTATGCGAGCGTGTGGGCGTTCCGCGCACTTGCCTCCTATACTTTCCCCGTGCCGCCCACATTCTTCCCCATTCCGAGTGTTGTGCCCCATTTTATTCCCCATTCCGAGTGTCCCGCCCTGTGTTCCGCCTACTTTAGAGCTGTGCGCTGCGCTCCGAGTGATAGCGCAGTGGCCGTGGCGCACGACGTTGGTTGAACTGTGCGCCGGCCTGCGCCGCGCGCTTTTTCAGCGCACGTCCTCTGCTTTTCTTGCGCACGGACTTCCATGAATCGACGTGCGCTGGTTTCCCTGCGCTTTTCGCTTATTTTCGGCGCAGCGCACGTATTGGCCCCTCTGCGCCGGGATTTTCGGCGCACATTTATTCCATGAATCGGCCAGTGTCTCTTTTGGACAAAACTATGCACAAGTTCATTGATGATCAAGTTCTCTCACCTACTAATGAACTCCTTCGTATCAACTTTTTTCCTTGAGGGATAGGGCTCCCTCAATTACCCCTATAACGCCACCTGCATTGTATTCTCAAATTCTTTACAAAGCTGACCATATTACTGCAAAATCTGTACATTCACCAGTTTCCATCCCTCTAATCGAAATGATTCCTATTGATTCCTATTGCTCATTCCACGCAAGCTATAGCGGGGATGGCGACTGGGCAGTCCAATTCAAATGATGTATTGCCCAAATTGTCTCCGTCTAACGCATCCAGATTATCCAACTCCCCTGATCTTTTTACTACGGACCGGCTAGAGGACATAATTTCCTTGCCTGAATCTGCAACTTCAGCTCAACTCTCATTTGCAAAATCAATTCCTTGACCCTCTTTTGGCTTCCCTGCAATAACATATCGTTCATTGGAATCGGCTTTAACAGCTATCAAGAAAATGATTTATACGCTGACGAAATTGTTTGAACTGTTAGATTCTAAAGCATTATCTCAGGAAACCATGATCATTTCGCTTAATGAGAAAATTGATTGGCTTGCATATAACTTACCAGCGATGCTGAGGTCTAATATTGAATCTGCATCTAATTTAAATCCTATTGCATCTGTTGATACTCCTTCCTTAAATGACATCTCACCAGGTGGGACAGAGGACTTACATGAGGACGACGGCTCTAATCCAAATACTCATGGGGTAATTTTCCCCTCCACTGAGTCCAATATCCTCCCTGATCCATTCCCAACCCACATCTACTGAGAATCATGATATGGATATCTCTCCCCCTTTATATGATATATTTACTCATCCATTACAAAATAAATGCAGAAAACGGAAAAGAAACAGAAAAAGAACCTCTCAATTGGAGTACGAGCTAAATTCCTCCAACAATAATAACAAAAATAAAAATAAAAAATCCAAAAACAAACACTCAGTCAAAAAAAATGAAAAGAAATCAAAAACAAAAAAAATAGTATCAAACATTTCTGGGGATGAAGCTGAACATTTGAAGTCACCTGTTAAAGTTAATGACTCGAGCTCAGAAGTCCCATATATTGCGATCCTCCCTCCTACCATAAGCGTGGAGTCATCAAAAGGTAAGGCTTCTATTGTTATTTCTCCATCTGCTAATCATGACATCCTGATTAACGGTACTGATACTGTTAACAACTCTATCACTAATGATCAACTGATAAACATGTCAGTATACTCAAATAACGACATCTCATTGCCAGAATCTATCCATCTTAGTTTGCATCACCAAAAATCAAATTCCCCGGTGCTCTCACTGACTTTTTGTGTTAATTTAGATCATGACAGAAAAACGTTTGACTCTTGAAGAAAAACATAAGGATATTGTAAAACGAGTTACTTTTGCAAAGGGTCTTACACCCATATCTGACTAAATAAAGCCAACAAGTAACTCTTTCTCAACTATACCCACTACAGAATCTCTGAAAGTAAGCTTACAACCCCCTATCATGCATAAGCTATCTGACTCTTCAACCGAGAACCTCAAAGATGAAATCTTAAGAGTTACAATGATCGATAGAGTCTATTCAGACCCTTTTCCAAACAGAATAACTTTGCTGACAATATTTCAAACTATTCCTCAATTGAAATATATCAACTCATCTGATATCTCAAGAGTAGACTATCCAATCCCGGCTCATCGGGATATTGTAGATGTAGATATGGCTTATAATATAATTAAAAACTACCTCTGGCAACAAAGACATCTTCTTCTGGAAAAGGGTCTTCAACAGAAGCCATACTAAGCAAGCCTCAAATTGAAAGCAATTCATCTGATGATCACTATTCTAATCAACATAGTAATCAAAATACTCATGCCCAGCCATAATGCAATGGCTCTTCTTCCCCTCCAGCGCCACTATCCAAATGGAGCTGGTTAATAAATCCCAGAGAAAAAGATGCTAACAACTATTAGCAATCCTCCTCGGAACAACATTTGTGTACTATAATCTCTTGGAATATCCGAGGTTTTTCACATCTACTCCTTTCTAAATCTCTCTTGATAAATAAATATGATCTAGTTGCCTTGCAGGAAACATGGATGATCTCTCCACCTGTGTGGCCTGATCACCAAGTCATCACAGTTGCAGCCTCCAAAGCAGCAATGGGCAGACCTGCTGCTGGCCTTCTGCGAGCTGCCAGATTCGATTCTAACCTGATTCTGGAACCATGGCCAAGTCCCGATTCTGGGATACAACCAGCAATTATTCAGACCAACAATCCAAACCACCCCTTGTTCCCAGCATCATTGATATTAAATTTCTGCTGCAACCCGGCGTCTCTGACTGTAAATGATTTTATTGCGAAGATTGAAAACATTTCAGATGAAACTCTATTAGATCCCTCAATTACGAATACTATTATCTTGGGGGACTTCAATATGAATCTATATCGATTTCCAGTCACTACTATGAACACTAGAGCAGCTCAATGGTTAACCTTAATGAAAATAAGACATTTTTCAATGCTGAATGCATCGTTTCTGAGTGATATTTGACCTAAACCAACTTGGTCGAGAGTTCTGGATTATGTGTTTATTTCCCATTGATCCATTGAGTCGTTGCAAGTTATTTCTACACTAAAAAGCGACCATAATCTATTGGAAACTTGTTGCATTCCGCATCTAGTACAGGCCCTTTATATTATAAACCTATCCTGGATGTAAACTGCCCTGGTAACCATCTTAAATGGAATTTTTATCATACATCTCTCCTTTGTGAGAAGATTTTCGACAATCAAAAACATGCTCAGACATTCTATAATGACTTTATACAAATTATAGCGCAAACTAATTCAAAGCAATCAAAACCGATGTTCCATCGTAAACATCTTTGGAGCACTGAAGTACATACCTTTAAAATCTGAGTTGCGTAAAGCTATAAGACTTTTACCTTTTAAGACAAGTAACAGAGACAAATCGATACTCAAAAATAAATATAGAAACAGAATCAAGCAGATCTTTGCAGCACAAAAGCAAAAGGATGTGGAACTAATGATAAGTGCTCTTCTCACTAAATCAACTGCCGAACTATGGAATATTATAAATTGTGTTCCTCTGAATGCTTATAAGTCCACTCAACTTAATTGTATTGATGAAGAGACATGGACAATACACTTTCAAAAACTTCTCATGAAACCCCATGAAACAGTTGTTAATTTTAATAACGATTCTTCAATTTTAATAGATTTTAAATTTGATATTTTAGATATTTTAATGATAATTAAAAAACTGAATAATTCTAGAGCTCTGAGCCCTGACATGTTAAGAAATGTCATTTTAAAAAAGAACCCTGAGGTCTGGGCCAAAATTTTGTTTTTTATATTCTCAAAAGTTATTACATCAAAACAAATTCCGCCGTCATGGCAAAAAGCTATTATAATTCTGATTTTTAGAAAAGATGATCATTCGAATCCATGCAATTATCAACCCATTGCACTTTTAGAAGTGCCAGGTAAAATTTTAGCAAGGCTTATAATTCGTGATTTTACGAGATGGTTAATTGACAATAATCTCACTGATATTCATCCATCAGGATTTGTTACCGGGATTGGCACCTCCCTAAATCTCTTCATAATTCCGGCTATTAAAACACAAGCAATTCAAAATAAACAACCTGTCTATGTGGCCCTGATTGATTTTAAACAAGCTTTCGATTCGATATCACGATCAGTTTCATGGAGCAAATTATTAAACTCTAATTGTCCTTATTATATTTTTTATTTAATCTATCAATTTTATTCCAACACTAGCATTAAAATTACAATTTCAACTGATGGCTTACTATCCAAATCAATTTCTACCAATTGGGCCGAAAACAGGGATGCCCATTTGCGTCGATACGTTTTAACTTTTACATCAGTAATTTATTCATATCTTTAAATAATATTCGCTCCTTCTCACCCCTATTGGGATCCCAGCATATTCCGTATTTATTATATGCCAACGACTTAATGCCTTTTGATAGAACTCTTATTGGCTTGCAAAGAAAGCTAGAAGCTTTAACCTTGTATGCAAATGCGAATAAGCGAGAAATCAACTCTAAAAAATCCAACATTTTAATATTCCATCATTTACGTAAAAACCCTTGATTGAGTTTCAATTGGACTCTAGCTGGAATTTCTCTCACTAAAACAAATCAATATAAATATTTAGGAGTCAATATCAACTCTGATCCCGTGATAACCTTTACAAAGACAAACTTCTTCCAAAAATGAGATTTCTAGCTATTAAAGCAAAGTCCCTACAAAATAAATATGGTGCTTTTTCCTGGCTACCTGCCAGGATGTTTTATCTACAGAAAGCAATTCCTATAATTACATATGGCAGCCAGACCCAAATCATGAAAAGATCTGTTAACTGGGAATCTCTGGAAAGTACCTTCTGGAAAATAGTTTTACCAGTCCCTCAAAGTACTCATATTGCCCTTATTAGATACCAACTTGGTCTGATGTCTCTTAGGGTCGCTGTCTCATGGGCTATATCACTATATCGAAAAATTTTACTCTCAACACCCTCCTCGAGAAATATGTTTTATCCCCTAAGAATAATTATAATAAAAGAGGTCTCTTCTCCTCTATCAAAATGGAAAATGGATTGTCTTAAGATTTTAAATGATGCAAACATCTCACTTGATTTGCTTCTTATCTTTCCACACTAAGCAAAAATCAAATTGCATAATCATGATTGGATCCTCACATATGAAAAAGTTCAAACTTATGAAGCCTTTAAATCTGGAGCTTTTTAACAAAACCTCTCAATGAGATCCCGAATTATCTTAAAATATTTCCAGACAAACAATTTGCGAACATCTTTCTTCGCTTCAGATTGAATCTTTTATATACAAAAGTCAAAATTGTTCTATATTCTAAAGACAAGGAAGGCTCCACTAACTGTCGATTTTGCAACTTAGAAGGCGCAATATAAACTATGTTTCACCTTGTAACAGAATGTCCTAAATTAACTCGGACAAGAAAACTATACTTTTACAAACATTTTAAAGACAGACAATTGTTAACTAAAGACCAAATGTGGATTGAAATTTGTAATGCATCCAAAATCTCTTTGATCATTGATATTGTTACGTACACACTTGAATTTAAATCCTCATAACGTGCATGTATAATCTATCAATATGCTATTTTAAATTATTTACATTGTCATATATTCTGTTTTAATCTGTAATTGACTATTGTTAAGAAAGTTCTTTATTGAAAAAGTTGATTTTATCATCTAAAACAATCATTTCAATAAAAAAATATAACTGTTTTGTTTCTAATGTTTTCAAAACAGCTTGAACTTTGTCTCCATTGGATGGATGCTAGATACCGTTTACTTCCTTTTGAAGTTCAAAAATAATGTGTACAACATTTGGATTTACTCTCTAATTCAAAAAGGGACTAAATACTCCCATCACAAATTCCCATTTGGAGCACTGCTTGGAAAGTTAAAAGGCTTTGTCACTTTTTGGCTCAGCATGAATACTACTTCACCAATCTTCTGCTTAAAGACCTTTTTATAATACAGGCCAGTGAGCAGGAACAATAAGATGGTGTTGGCGTTGTTGCATCTCGCTTGGGATGCTCTGTGCCTAAAAGTGGAATTTACCCAGAGTTACACTCCTAGATGTGTGTGTGTGTGTGTGTGTGTATATATATATATATATATATATACACATTGATATGATAACCCCCCCCCCCCAAGCATTGAACATTGAATTTTCTACTGGCTAGAAGCCATCTGCAAACTCTAAATCTGCATTTGTCAGTTTTCAGGCAGACTGCAAGTATGTGTAGGGGGCGCACTGTGAGCCAGTTAGAGACTGAGAAAAGAGCAGGGGCAGATTGAGGGGCTGATTCATGGAAGTGTTATATAATGGCGCAATCCCATAGGAAAACGTTCCATGAATCAGGCCCTAAGTGATAGCAACCAGTTTATGGAATGATCAGTGAGGTTGATAAATAATCTGGACATTGTATGTCGTGCTTTATAACGGGGCATATGATCTCAGAATATACTGTTTTTGCAGTACTGCATTGTAAACATGATATGAGTTTCCAGTCTTGATGGCTTCAACTCATCCACTTGGTTGGAAGATTTGACCTTTGTGTGCCCTATTTGCACAAGGTCACACAGGTGGACTGTAATGAACCCCTCCAACTCCAATTCTGCCTGTGTGTGGATTGCTTACTTATACTCTTTACTGAAAGAGAAGCTCTCTGATTCTGCTGTTTTCCAAACATCACACGGCTGCTTGGCAATTAATCCCCTCATCTAGTGCGTATTCAGTTTTTTTCCTCCCCATGGAAAACAGGACCTTGCAATACAATACTTGACCATGATCACAAGGCTGTCATGTATTGAATCCTTCCATTTGCCTGTAAAGGCTGCATTTTCCCTCCTCGGAACATGCTATATAATAATAATAAATAAACTTTGGAGTAATTAAGGACATCTACTAGCGCTGTGGGCGTGCAAAGACACCTATCCAGGTATCCAGGCACACAACACGCTCCTGAAAATGTAAAGAGTTTGAATGGCACAAAGAGGAGCAGTCACTAGATCTAGCTGCCAGTTTCAAGGAGGTGCTGGGAAGTTCGCTAGTAGATGATGTGGCTCAAGGGGTGAGACCCCTACAAGAAAGACTTGAAACCTTAGAAGCAATGCTTATTAAGCCTAAGGAGAGCACCACAAGGATGGACGGCGCACCCACTGGACCCTCAGGATCAGGGTCAAAGGGGAGTATTCAGATCCTAAAGAGCAAATCCTCTGACGACCCCCAGGGCCCACCAGAGGGGGAAAATAATAAGGCCCCGGAGGTCGCTGACGCCTTTGCTAAGCTCAAAGAGGCCTACTTACAGCGTCAGGCAGTGCCAGACCTCATGACCCCCTCTCCTGGGGATGACAATGAAGGAGATTTGGACCCAGGCTCGGAAGTGGAGCCAGCAGTGGGAGACCCCTCTACCCCAGATACGGAAGGGCCAGTCGAGGAAGAATGGGTAGAACCCAGTGGGGGTAAACAAGCCCGCAAGGAGAAACACCTTGAGGAGGGTCAGGATGACATGGAAGATCCGGACAGCATCCGGAACCCGAGATCATCCGACTGGCAGCCATCACCCAGAGTAGCTCAATATATGACGGTGAGACTAAGGAAAGCCCTAGACAAGGAGGTGAGACAGCGCCTTCGAGCAGAATACCCACGCCCGGACCTTCCCGGTAAAATAGGAGAGGCACCCCACCTGGATCCTAAGATGCTCACCTTTGTATCCAAGATCAGCAAAGACCCCCGAAAGGGCGTAGATAGATCTTGGAAAAGTTGCCAAGAGAAAGTGCTGGACTTGGCAGGTCCTCTCGCTAAGATTGTGGATTTTGCAGAAAGAGCGAGGGACACAGGAGAAGAAGTGGATCAAGAGGCCTTGGCAGGATGGGCGCAAAGAGCAGTTTGTTTACTGGGAAACGCTACCTGCGCCATCACCTCAGAAAGAAGGAGAGGGCTCTTGCTCAAGATCGACCCAAAGCTCAGCGACCTAGCGTCTTACAAAGCAGGGGAGTCAGCACAAGGTTTGCTTTTCGGAGAGACTTTTGGGAAAGAGATGGGCCGCTTCGTAGGAACATACACATCCTTAGAGAAAGCTCAGGCCTCTATCCAGAAAATCTTCCTGAGTAGAGTTTTTGCTGGGACTGGCAGTTTCAGGGGCTGTTCAGCCGGTCACCAGAATGGAGGAAGAAGGCCTCCCAACCACAGGGCGCAATACTGGGAGAACAGACAGCAGGACGCTTTCTTCCCAGTCAGAGGTTGTAACCCCAGGGGACGCAGAGGCAGAGGCTTCAGCCGAGGGCAAGGATTTACATCAGGTAAGAACGATCGCCTACCTCACAGTGGGATTGAGAACCAGCATATTTTGGGAAAACTGGCGTGCGCTTTCCAGCGATGCCTGGATCTTGCAAACCGTGAAAGGTCTGCAGATATAATTTATTCAACCACTGTACAGGTACGTACCCCCCATCAGCAGCACCTAGCGACAGCAGAGCAAGAGTGCCTAGACCGTGAGCTATCGCTATTAGTACAGAGAAAATCTAAAGAGAGGTGCACAGAAGCCCCCAGCCTCATAAGCAACATGTTTCTCGTTCACAGGAAGGAGAAGGTACGGCCGGTAATATATTTGGAGGAGCTGAATGGATGGATAGTGTACCATCATTTCAAGATGGAAGTCATCCATCAGCTCAGAGATCTTCTGAGAGAAGGAGACTGGCTGACAAGGTTAGATCTGAAAGATGCTTACCTCACAGTCCCAGTGCAAGTGAAATACAGGACATTTCTGGTTTTTCGCTGGAGGAAGCAGCTCTGGCAATTCAAGATGATGCCCTTTGGGCATGCGTCCGCGCCCTGGGATTTCACCAAGCTGATGAAACCAGTGGTAGCAGCGATAAGGTTAATCATATATCATATTAATCATATATCTAGATGACCTACTGCTGCTAGCAGAAGATCGAGAGACCCTAGTGTATCAGACGAGTTGGGTGCTCGACCTGATCCAATCTCTAGGATTTCTAGTGAACACAGAGAAGTGAGATACCAAACCAGCACAGAGACTGGACTTCCTGGGTTTTGTGTTAGACACAAGGAAAGCTATGCTGGAACTTCTGCCAAGGAAAATACGAGATATCAAGAGAGAGATCAAGCTATGTCTGAGGAAGCGAGGGATTTCACTGAGAGTTCTGGCAAGAATTGTAGGGCTGTTAGCAGCTTCCATTCAGGCCATATTTCCAGGTCCCTTACATTATCGAGCATTACAAAGATGGAAAATAAGAAACCTGCAACAAGGGTTGAAGTGTTACCAATTGATACCACTAGACCCGCAGTCCGTCTCGGAACTGGATGGTGGTTGCAGAATATGGACGCCTGGAATGGGGGAGCAATTTTTGGAAACCGACCGTACCTGATCATAGAGTCGGATGCCAGCCGACTTGGCTGGGGAGCAAGATGCAGAGAGTTGCAGACAGGAGGGAAGTGGAGCGAAGAAGAGCTGTGTCTTCACATAAACTGCCTAGAGCTCCTTGCAGGTTCCTTCGCGATCAACGCATTTACAAGGGACAAAGTGAAGTCATGCGTACTGCTGAAGATGGACAATATCTCAGCAGTGCATTACATAAACCACCTGAGAGGAACGAGATCCAAAATGTTAGCAGAGCTAGCAAAGGTTCTCTGGCATTTTTGCCTACAAACAGGGACTTCAGTGACAGCAGAATACCTGCCCGGAGCACTGATGTGATAGCAGACTGGAACTCCAGATACCTCACGGATTCCAGCGACTGGAAGCTGAATCTGACAGTATTTCAGATACTAGATCGGATGTGGGGACCAGTGCACACGGATCTGTTCGCGTCTCGTCTCAACACTCAGACAGCCAGCTACTTCAGCTGGAGATTAGACCCAGGGGTGCAAGGGACAGATGCATTTCTGCAGAACTGGTCAGCCCAGCTCCATTACGCATTTCCCCCCTTCATGATGTTGAGCAGAGTTCTAGCAAAATGTCGGAGGGAGAAAGCAGAGCTAGTGTTAGTAGCGCCGTTATGGAAGTCGGAAGTGTGGTTCCCGACACTGATGGAGAATTCAGTAGATCGGCGGAGAGTCCTCCCCGAAGGACAAGGGTTACTCACGGACCCAGCTGGGTTGTCATCCTCTGAGAGTGAGAGGAACACTCCAGCTCATCGCGTGCAGAATATCAGGAAACGATGGGAACTGCCAGGCATTTTGATGCAAGCTGCAGACGTCATTTCAGAATCCTGGGCGCATTCCACTAGGAGGAGCTATGACGTGGCTTGGGCCAAGTGAACTAGCTGGTGCAAAGGGAGAAGTCTTCATCCCATTTCAGCGCCTGTAGTGGCTATACTAAACTTCCTTGCCCAGTTCCTGCAAGACGGTAAAGCATTCCGCACAATAGGTGTGTATAGACAGGACACCTGCCGATCGAGGGAGCACCGGCAGGAGAACGTCCAGGTGTAGTTAGACTCATTAGGGGAGCTAGGTTTAAGGTACCGCCAGAACCCAAGTACAGTAAACTATGGGGCGTGACCGCGGTTCTGCGCCTGATAGCGAGCTGGCCAGCAGACAGATACATATCTCACAAGCAGCTGTCAGGGAAGCTAGTAATGTAATTTTGCCTCCTATCCTGTAAAAGAGTGTCAGATGTCAGAGCCTTAGAGATCAATAGGAGGACATTTGGGCCACAGGGAGTAGCTTTCACGATAGTGCGGAGAACCAAGACAGGAACTGCTTCAGTTCACTACCCGTACTTTGAGTAATATCAACTGGTGCGTAGCAAGCTGTATCAGGGAATACGAAGCCAGGGCAGCGGGTACTACCCAATTATTAATTGTGCTCAGGAGGCCTTTCCACGCAGTAAAGACAGCAACCATTGCAAGATGGGTCAGAGAAGTGATGCAAGCAGCAGGGATTGATTTACAAAAGTATGGAGCACACTCTGTAAGAGGGACTGTGGCACTTGTAGTTCAATAAGAGGAAAGTCACTTTGGACATTTCAGAAGTTGTTTGTTTAGGTATAGTTGTTGAAACTGCTGAGAGTGGTAATAAAAGAAGTTGAAGCATAATGCTCGCCTCCTAGTCTTTAATAGAATTAATACTCCCTGCGCAGATAGCAGGTGTAATCTTTATTGTTCTCCTTTCGTCCTTGTAGAGCTCCATCTCTAAATGCAAATTGCTTCCCTTTCCTCCCTCTGAATACAAGCGCTCAGAATATTTAATGGTCCTGTGATCATAAGGTGCTAATTGCTACAGTGAAGAACCCACCATCACTGACACCATTTTATTGTTTGTCTGTCCTACTATTCTTTAAATGCAAAACCAAATAACACGTTTTGTTGAAAAATTCATTAGTGAAATCTGAGATATAATCTTTTCATTTTGATATGGTTTTGTACCATCACCTTCATCTGGGACCTCTTTTAACCTTGTTTTCCCAGTCACATGGGGCTTTGGGAGATCCCATGCAGGAGAAATGTACTTGTTCTATCCTATTCATATATGATGTATGTGTCTGCACCTGCTGAATTATGTTGAATTTCAACATATTTAATTACAAACCAAATGTTGTAGAGGTCTGACTTGGTCTATTCTAAAAAAAAGATGTTTACAGTCCAAACCTCTTTAAGCATTTACTTAATTCAGTCTCAGAGCACCTAAACTTTGCATAATTATTAGGACACATATTATAAGAAATGCACATGTCAATATCGGAATTAAGATTATAGATTGTGCAGTTATTTGGTTCCCTAACTTGCTGAAGTCAAACAAGTATGTCAGAAATTTAATACACTATTTATTCTTAAACTCTTGTATGTGTACTCATTCTGTCTAGTCTGGCACACATGGAGTGTTGGTCTTTTTTGTAAAACAACATTCCAGGTGTGTCAGTTTATTGATTGCTGAGGTCCTGTTGGCTGCGGCTGTTTTGGGTCCAGAATAAAACCGTTATAAAATCACCGTGTCCTGGATTATATCACTGGCGATGAGGTATTCTGGACCCTGCCCTCACTGCCACGCGTGCAGGGGTTGGCGCCCCCGGCGACTCCAAGCCCTGTCATCTGTCTTTCAGCGCAGCCCCGCCGGCACACCATCCGTGCCCGCTGCGTGAAGGGGTTCGCTCACGGCTGGAGCCTTCATGAGCAGTGCTGCAACGGTAGTGGCCAGCCTCCACACGGACGGCGAGGAAGGAGGAGTGCAGCAGGAGGCGTGTAGACGGACCGACGCAGGTGAAGCTGTGGGCATATCTCTAGTGCCAATTTGGCTATCGGGGCAAGAGGTTTGTGGGCATGCCACCTGCACCCAACTGGTTATCTGGAGGATTATCCATTCAGGTGACCTGTGGGTGTACCCATACGCACTCTGAGTGGCCATCGGGGTGGTGGCTTGTGAACGTACTGTATTGCTACCCGAAAGGAGGGGCGCGGTGCAGCCTCGGCCTGCATAAAACTCTTATCTATGTTTCGGATGCCGATCGTGAGGACCGCTTGTGATCTGCATTGCCTACGATGGAGCGGTGTACTGGAAGCCACGTAAGAGTCTCAATGCTGCAAGTGCTAATTGTTTTGCATTAGCGTAACTTGCGCTGCATTGAAAGGGAACCTCAGGCAGCTTCCCATCGTCGCATCACAAGTACTGCTGTTTTTTTAAGATAGCTTATCCTGCGCTCTCTTCAACAGCTGTCTGCAGTTTTGTGTGGGCCCCTCAACGGGAATGGCACTTCGGAAGGCAGGCACACTGCTTATATTCCGCTTAAAGAGGTACTACCTGCATAAAAGGAGGCTGCACACATACTAAGCCATTCAACTGTTTTCAGCACTTTTTGTTACCATGCTGCATACTGCTGCTAGGCCCCCCGCCCCCGCTTTCTTGCCTTCTCCTGGTGAACCAGCATCTCCTTGGGACCAGTGGATTGATGCTTTCAAAGTATATTTGAGGGGTGCTGGGGGCGCAAATTTTAGCGATGATGAGAGAGAGGCAGAGCTTTTGATTTGCATTGGTACGGAGGGCCTGCAGATATTTCGCCATTTGCAAGGTGAGGATGTATATATTCCTGGTGGTAGTGAAGGCGACAGAGTAATCAGCGCCTATGAAACTGCCTTAAAAAAACTAGAAGGACGATTTGGGAGAAGGATCAACGTGGTCTTGGAACGCTATCAGTTCTTTTCAAGGGCACAAGGAGTAGGAGAGTCCATTGATTTCTATGTTACAGCTTTACGTACATTGATGGCCACATGTAACATTTCTGGTATCCTGGATGAGTACATATGGGACCAGATCATGATGAAAACCAGCCGGTCCAAAAATTAGAGAGAGACTCTGGATTGAGAGTGATCCACCCTTAGGCAAAGTTGTGGAGATTGCCAGGGCTATTGAAACGTCGAGGGCTAGTGTGCAGATTGTCAGAGAAAGAAGCCCCAAAGGACATGGTACAAGTCATTTTACCCCAGGATAGGAGGAACAGTGCTGATACTAAAAAGAGACCTGAGAAAGGGGACAATCAAGGTAGGAGGGTGTCTAAGGGTAGAGAACCTTGTAAAAGATGTGGTTGGTTCAGTCATTCGACGGGTGCAAAAGAGTGTCCGCCCATAAGTATTGAGTGCAGGTGATGCAAATGCAAGGGACACTATGCACGCATGTGTGAGGCTACTAATGCGGTGCAGACCAGAGGTGTAGTGGGTATGGTAGTGTCTGATGGTGGTCTGGCGTGCCAGGATGCAGGGGCATTGGATAAACCCAGTCAAGGGGTGATACTGCATGTGGAGGGCACCATACAAAAGGGTCAGTGGGTGATTGTGTTAGTAAATGGTCAACCTTTGGAGATGCTGGTAGATTCATGTTCACTGTATACCATGATATCACCTGAAACATACATGGAGAAGTTTGAGAAGGTGGTGTCAGGTTTGTGTCCATCTGATATAAGTCCTAGTGCTTACGGGCAATCCCCTATCAAAGTTTTGGGTTATGAACAAGCCTGAATTGAATTTAAAGAACGCCACACTGTGGGGAAGCTTTATGTGGCACTCAAAGGGGCTAGTGTTTTAGGTTGGGATGAGCAAGCGGCCCTAAATATTGAGATTCACCCGGGAAAGGAGGTGCCAGTGCTGAGTATACAGGAGGGTCTATGTGAAGATGGGGGTGGGTTAACTGTATATGCCACCCATATACTGGCATTCAATTCACGGAGGTCCACACACATCCTTAACCTCCCATCGCTCTTCTTCACCAACACCACCGGAAATAACCATTCAAAACACTCTATTTCTTCAATGATACCCTCGCTCTTAAGCTTTTCCAATTCACATTCCAGCCCTTCTCTGGCCAAAACCGGAACACTCCTAACCTTATTGTTACAGACTTGATGGTCGTGCAGAGTAAGGATACCTCCGTCCCCAAGTACCGAACAGGCAACACCAGAAATACTGCCTGTGTGGTCTTTGAGGCCACAGGTGAAGTGGTTCGTAGGCCTGGATTCGAGAACAGCCGGAAAAGGACCCCTCGAACGCTGTAAGGCAATGGGTTATAGGATAAGCACAGAGCAGTTGGCAAGAGTAGAACCACAGGGAAATGATCCTAAATGGCTTACCTAATGTGTTGGTAATAGATGTTTCAATATCAGCAGAGGGGCGTTGGGGGTTCCCCAAGTGGTGGATATGCAGACAGGCAAACGCCCAGCGTGAAGGCCAGAGGCCAAGAATCCAAGGAAAGAAACAATATCCGTAAGGCAGATCAGGGACAGTCCAAGGGTCAGGTAGCGAGAAAACAGTTCCAAAACGAGGTAACAAGAGGCAAAGGCACTAGGAATCCAATGAGGAAAGGTAGTCCGGCAACTGGTGATCCAATGTCAATACTTAGGCAAGGCAAAGGCAATCCGTGGTACAGAAAACGTGGTCGAGAAAATCCGTGGAGTTAGCAACAGAACGAGCGTCACGGAATCCGGGTGGAAACAGCTGTGAAGCGAAGCTCATTGATTTCCGGACTCTCTTATCCAATGACGGCGTATCACGTGATGGGGAGTGACAGAAATCACGTGATACGGAAGTATTGCTGCAATGGAGAGTCACGTGACGCGCGACGCGCGGATCCTCCGAGGTCCATTCAGGGCACCCTGGCGACATGGAAGCCTCCAGTGTAGCTGCCAGGAGCGGGAGGGAAAGTAAGTGCCAGGTGAATGAGTAAACCCCCGGGTATGTTGACTGAATGGGCGCCTGGACATGCGTGCAATCGGATGTGTATGTGAGTGAGTGGGACGGCAAGAGGCCGAGGGTGGGGGCGTGGCACCCGCAGAGGGGATGTTAGGTGTAGGAGACGTAACAGAGTCCCCCCTCAATGGCCCACAACCTCGTGGGCAAGAAGGGCAGTCCCTATGGAATCGAGCAACAAGGAGAGGGGCATGGACATCAGAGGAGGGAACCCAGGAACGATCTTCAGGGCCATAACCCACCCAGTCAACGAGATACTGATGGCGCCCTCTGTGAAGACGAGAACCCATGATGGCATTGACCTCGTACTCATCAGGGGTGGATAGTGAAACGGGAGCAGGAGGCGTAGTAATACGGGTAGGAGCAAGACAGGGTTTGAGGAGGGAAGTATGAAAAACCGGGTGGAGGCGCCAGGCAGAAGGGATCCCAAGGCGAAAAGCAACAGGGTTCAGAACGCGAGTGATTCTGTAGGGACCAACAAAGCGAGGCAACAGTTTGCGACAACCGGGGATGCGTAGATGCCGGGTCGACAACCATACCCGATCACCCACGTGATACTCAGGAGCCGCCGTCCGCTTCCTATCAGCCTTTGATTTCATAACTGCCTGTGACTCATGAAGATGGACAAGGGTTTGAGCATGGACATCGGCCAGATCGCGAACACAGGCGTTAGCAGCAGGAGTGGCAGTAGTGAGGTCAGGTAGTGGGAGAGTGCGGGGATATTGACCGTACATAGAATAAAAGGGAGAGAAACCCGTAGCAGAATGTCGGGCTCAGCGAGATGGAGTAGGCTAAACCAGGAATCCTGATACTGGAGGGTCAAACAACGCAGGTACTGTTCCAGGGCCTGGTTAACTCTCTCCGTCTGCCCGTCACTTTCTGGGTGATAGGCAGAAGAAAAGTGAGCATCAATGCCTAAGAGCTTGGTGAGGGCACGCCAGAAGCAGGAAGTAAACTGTGACCCACGATCCGATACAATAACCTGCGGAAGACCGAAAAGACAAAAAACAGCCTTAAAGAACAGGCGGGCAAGGGTCGGGGCTGAGGGAATGCCGGCACAGGGGATGAAGCAGCCCATTTTGGTGTAGGAATCTACTATAACCCAAACGGTATCATAGCCCTGTCTGCGTGGTAGGTCTGTGATAAGATCCATGGAGATGGTATGCCAAGGCCTGGGGGGAATAGGTAGTGGTTGGAGTAACCCCAAGGGACGTCCCCTACGAGCCTTACATTGAGCACATACTGAGCAGGTGTTAACATAGTTATCTATGTCTCGTCTCATGGATGGCCACCAACACCATCGGTGTAGCAACTCAAGAGTACGTTGCTGCCCTGGGTGGCCGTTGATAGCCGTGTCGTGGGACCAAGCAAGCGCCTGATTGCAGACATCGCTCGTGGGAAGGTACAGTCCACCCTGGACGAATGGCAACCCCTCCTGAAGTACTATATACCATTCATTGAGTAAGTGTGGATGTTGGGAAACCCATTGCTTGATGGTCGTAAGCATGGGTGGGGATGGTGTACATAGACATATGACATGGCCCTTTCCCAAAACCGCGTCCGGGAACAGAGGCAGCGTTTCCCCCCCAGGGGAGCGAGAAAGAGCGTCAGCTTTGCCATGGACCGAACCCGGCCTGTGCTTAACCACAAAGTCAAAAGCAGCAAAGAACAAGTGCCAACGCACCTGTCTGCTATTTGCGCATTTAAGCGAGGCCAAGTCCTGGAGGTTCTTATGGTCTGTGTACACTATCGTCTGGTGCCTTGCCCCCATGAGGTGGTGCCGCCAGACCTGGAGGGCATCCTTGATGGCCAGGAGTTCCTTCTCGGTCACCGTGTAGTGGGATTCGGCTGCGGAGAACTTCCGCGAATGGTAAGCAACCGGATGTAAACAGCCCGCGGCAGGGCATGGTTGGGACAGCACGGCACCTAGAGCATACGAAGAGGCATCTGCTTCTAGTACATACGGTAGATCTGGGTCGGGGTGCTGCAACACAGGGGCTGAGACAAACCTAGATTTGAGAGTGTCAAACGCCTTCTGGTGTATGGAGGTCCAGATAAAGGGGACAAGAGGGCTAGTTAACGCTGTCAAGGGAGATACAATGGAAGAAAACCCAACTATAAATCGTCGGTAAAAATTAGCAAAGCCGATAAAGGACTGTAATTGTTTGGTGTTGCCAGGGATTGGCCATTCCGTGACAGCACGGACCTTGGATTGATTCATCGATAGTCCCCCAGGAGAAATGTGGAAACCCAGGAAGTCCACCTCTCTGACATGGAACGAGCATTTTTCGGGTTTGGCAAACAATGCATTCTTCTTAAGGCGTGATAGGACTTCCCTGACATGAGAGACATGGTCCTCCAAAGAGGAAGAAAAAATCAGGATGTCGTCTAGATAGATCACCACATACGTATCTAAGATATCAGAAAAAATGTCATCGATGAAACGTTGGAACGTTGCAGGTGCATTACAAAGCCGAAGGGCATCACGGTGTACTCGAACAACCCCTGTCGGGAACAAAACGCGGTTTTCCATTCGTCACTGCGTCGTATTCGGACCAGGTTATATGCCCCTCTTAGGTCTAGTTTGGTATAGATCGATGCCTTAGTCAGCCTATCCAGGAGCGTGGAAATAAGAGGGATAGGATATCTGTTCTTTATTGTGATGGTATTCAGTCGTCTGTAATCCACGCATGGGCGCAAATCACCCTCTTTCTTTGGTACAAAGAATATAGGACTAGCAGCCGGAGAGCAGGACGGCCGGATATGACCCAAACGCAAGGCCTGTTGTATATAGTGCTTTAGGGTTTGTTCCTCGGATGGTGATAGCGAGTAAACCCTTCCCTTGGGTATGGGAGCTTCTGGAAGGAGATCGATAGGGCAGTCATAGGGCCTATGTGGAGGTAGGCCTTCCGCTACGGTCTTATCGAAGACCATGTGGTAATCTTGGTATTCCTTGGGGATGCCTGCCATAACGGCTCACACGGTGTGTGCTGACGTGCCGTCAGGTGCCGTGTCGCTGATGTGGGAGGAAACCATAGCGCCGAGAATAGAGGCAGGAGATGAGAGTGACTCAGGTTCTATGAGACAGAAATGTTGGCATTCTTCTGACTCAAATAGTACTTGTCCCGTACCCCAGTTGATTAACGGGTTATGGTGTTTCAACCAGGGTATTCCCAATATGACCCCGAACTGGGGTGTGGTAATGAGGTCGAACGACAAGTTTTCCTTGTGGGTACCTTGTATGACCACCTCCAAAGGTGCGGTTTGATGCTTAATCGGGCCAGAGGCTAAAGAGGTGCCGTCAACAGCCTGTACCGGTTCGGGGTGATCCTTTTGGATCAGAGGTAGGTTAAGACGATGTGCTAGCGCAATGTCCATAAAACAACCCGTGGCTCCGGAGTCTATCACTATTTGCACAGCATGAACGATCTCTCTGGTGGGTTTCAATAGGGCTTGTACTGTAACAGGTCTGATAGGACCAAATGCAGGGTCAGCGGGGGTCGTGAACGGGCTCGCTGGTGCCCCCGGTATCATGGGCGAGCCTTCGGAAAACCCGGCACTTTGTTTCTCGGTCGGCGGGGGCATTCTTTTACATAATGTCCGTTTAGACCACAATAGAAACAAGCGTTATTGGTTCTTCGACGTTCACGTTCTGACTGTGTTATGAGACTCCGGATTCCGCCTATTTGCATGGGCTCGGAACCGACGGAAGACGGCGCTGGAGATGGCTGCCCAAACGTGGATTCCATCCTTCGTTCGGATTTGCGGGCGTCCACCTGTAGGGCAAGGTCTACAAGGTCTGTGAAAACAGAAGGAAGGGCAGGGACCACTGAAAGGGCGTCCTTCATAGCACCACTGAGTCCTCGGTAGAACACGATCGCCTTCTTTTCCTCAGGCCAAGAGGTTTCAGCGGCAAGTTGGTTGTACCGGGTGATGTACTCGATCAATGTTTGTTTACCCTGTGTAAGGTCCAATAGTTCCAGGTCCCTTGCCTGGGCCTTGTAGCGGGTATCGAACACTTTAGCCATCTCTGTGACCAGAAGCTCAAAATCATACAATACAGGGTGGTTGCCCTCTAAGAACGGATTTGCCCAAGTGGCCGCTATGCCTGACAGATGAGATAAGAGAAAAGCGGCTTTCGTTACCGAATCGGGGAAGGCCTGAGGTCTGCACAAGAAATGGAGTATGCATTGATTTATGAAGGTGCGGTAGGTCCGTGGGTCTCCCTGAAAGCGTTCTGGGGCAGCAAGAGGAGAGGAGGTTGGGACCAGTACAGGGGCAGGAGCGGAAGCAGGTATGGCCTGGACTGGAGGGGTGGCATCCCTAAACTCGATGTCCGCAGACGGGGAATGATGTGCGCTTTGTAGGAGGTCTAGGCGGTGGTGAATGGCGGCTGTGGCTGTGGCCATGTCAGTCCTGAGAGCCGCTACGGCCTGCATTAAAGCGGTCACGGGGTCCCCGGCGGAGGGATCCATACTCCGACGGCCAGAGGCATCACAGTCTGTTACAGACTTGATGGTCGTGCAGAGTAAGGATACCTCCGTCCCCAAGTACCGCACAGGCAACACCAGAAATACTGCCTGTGTGGTCTTTGAGGCCACAGGTGAAGTGGTTCGTAGGCCTGGATTCGGGAACAGCCGGAAAAGGACCCCTCGAACGCTGTAAGGCAATGGGTTATAGGATAAGCACAGAGCAGTTGGCAAGAGTAGAACCACAGGGAAATGATCCTAAATGGCTTACCTAATGTGTTGGTAATAGATGTTTCAATATCAGCAGAGGGGCGTTGGGGGTTCCCCAAGTGGTGGATATGCAGACAGGCAAACGCCCAGCGTGAAGGCCAGAGGCCAAGAATCCAAGGCAAGAAACAATATCCGTAAGGCAGATCAGGGACAGTCCAAGGGTCAGGTAGCGAGAAAACAGTTCCAAAACGAGGTAACAAGAGGCAAAGGCACTAGGAATCCAATGAGCAAAGGTAGTCCGGCAACTGGTGATCCAATGTCAATACTTGGGCAAGGCAAAGGCAATCCGTGGTACAGAAAACGTGGTCGAGAAAATCCGTGGAGTTAGCAACAGAACGAGCGTCACGGAATCCGGGTGGAAACAGCTGTGAAGCGAAGCTCATTGATTTCCGGACTCTTTTATCCAATGACGGCGTATCACGTGATGGGGAGTGACAGAAATCACGTGATACGGAAGTATTGCTGCAATGGAGAGTCACGTGACGCGTGACGGGCGGATCCTCCGAGGTCCATTCAGGGCACCCTGGCGACATGGAAGCCTCCAGTGTAGCTGCCAGGAGCGGGAGGGAAAGTAAGTGCCAGGTGAATGAGTAAACCCCCGGGTATGTTGACTGAATGGGCGCCTGGACATGCGTGCAATCGGATGTGTATGTGAGTGAGTGGGACGGCAAGAGGCCGAGGGTGGGGGCGTGGCACCCGCAGAGGGGATGTTAGGTGTAGGAGACGTAACACTTATGCACCTTGGGTACTGCTCCCCTCTTGAGGACAATGAGATGAGAAAAACCTTTAAGCTTCCCCAGCTTATCTGAAAAACATTCCTGGGTATTTATCCTGCAAAGACTCAACAGTTAACCCACCCCATCTTCACATGGACCCTCCTGTATACTCGGCACTGGCACCTCCTTTCCCCCTTAACACCCACCACTAACATGGCATAACTTTGACACACAACAGAAAATGATAAAATAAAAAAATAACACAATACATTACAGCATTAGCACACATAGAGCCTCATTACAAGTATGGAGGTAGCCATGGTGCTATTAGCGCCATTGCTACCCCCATATCGCATACCGGGTCCTGGTTCCCTGAATGGGGACTTACCGGGTCATTTCAACCTTGGAGGACCTGGTATTTCCCCATTCAGGGAAGCCATCCCCATTCGAGCCCCCATAGGGCTCAATGGGGAGGGAGCTAATAACGGGCCCGTTATTAGCTCCCTGGTCCTTTAGCGGCTCCCGCTAAGGACGGCTTTACCAGCCGCCCTTAGCGGGACCCGCTAAAGGACCTCAGAATGCGGCAGTAAGGGGTTAATGGCACGGCATCCTTACCAGCACCATTAACCCCTTACCGCCGCACTCGGAATGAGGCCCATAGTCTCTAAACCTGATAGGAGGCCCACACCGCCTAGCAGGATGACCTGTACTAGCATCAACAACATAATTGAGCAAATCATTGTTATCATGTGCTACATCATTAAGCAACCCATTGCCCCCACCCCTCTCTGCAATGGAATCCTCAGCAACGGCATCTCTTGACCGCACAACATTCTCTGCATGAACATTCACATGAACTCTCTGCAACTCTGGATGAAAATCCAAAACCGCACCACCCAAACCATAACCCAGATGGTTACCCACAACACATCACACTTGCCACCGTCCAACACCACAATTCGTTTTTTTACTCCACCTTGAACCATCCTCCAATTGTACCTGGCCCTCCCCACAACTCTCAAAGGAGACAAAAATATGCTCCTGCCCTTCGGCACAAACCTGGGATTCTTGACACAAACCACATCGCCCACATTCATACGTAACTTCCTCTTGCTGTCTTGACTCATCCTTAAAGCTTCCTGACACGCACGCACCCTCTGATGCACACTACTAAGATCCATGTCCCATGGGCCGCCCCCACCCAGTGACATTGGCCTTAACCTTGACCCCGCCTTCCTGCCTCTCATTAACTCAAAAGGTGTCTTACCAGTGGCAACAGATGGAGTCCTTCGATAGGCATATAAATATTCTGCGACCACATCTTGCCAGTCCAGGCCGTTGGCAAGTGCAAGTTTGATGGCACTCTTTACAACACCATTTACTCTTTCTACCATCCCATTTGCACTTGGGTTATACAATGCGGTACGATGATGCTCCACACCAAACTGCTCCAAAAATTCCCTCATAAGTTTGTAAACAAATTGCACACCGTTATCTGTTACTATGCTAGTAGAACCCTCCCTGTCAAATATTTTCCTGAGAAAAGCAATGACACACTCTGTCGTCACTCTCCCAAAAGCCGCTACCTCAACCCAATGGGATGTATAATCAACTAATACCAGCAGAAACCTACACTCGGGTTGTAAACACTCAAACTGACCCATAATATCCAGCGCCACCTTCGACCACACTTCTTTGGGCACCTCCACTGGATAAATAGACTGCGTATGCACAACCTTGCTCTTATCACTAAGTGCACACGCACAGCGATCCTCAACCATAATTCTAACCTCCCGATCCATGGATGGCCACCAGTATTCTTCCCGTAACCTCCTCTTGGTTAATGAGCAACCTAAATGACCCTTATGTGCCAACGCCACCAATCTATTCCTTACACTCACCGGCGGAATTAATCTCTCAACCCTCGACACACCCCATGGCCCAACAGCCAACTCATACAACACCTGGACATAACCCTTTCCTTCCACCCTTCCACTGACGGCATCCGATCCTTTGAGCAGACCGTCCTTAATCCAACATAACTCAACATCCTTCTAGCTTTTCACATCCCACAAAACCTTGTCGATGACAGGAAGAATACTCGAAACCTGCATAGCCACCTCTCCAGGAACTTGTACACTATTTGATGCTGCAGCCAGTAATCGCGATAAGCAATCAGCCACAATATTCTTCCTCCCAGGCAAATACTCCATGGTAAAATTATACTCTTGCAATTCCACAACCCACCTGGTTATTCTTGGGGAAACAGACACAGTGCCCCGAGTGGACAATACATGTACCAACGGTTTGTGGACCGTCCTGACAATATAGGGAATACCCCATAGGAATATCCTAAAATGCTTGGAGGCCCATGTTACTGCTAAGTCCTCCCTTTCAATCACCGAATATCTAGCCTCGGTGTCCCGCAAAGCTCTAGAAGCAAACGCCACCGGGCCATACGCCCCATCACACCACTGTTGAGTCTTTGCAGGATAAATACCCTGGAGTGTTTTCGGATAAGCTAGGGAAGCTTAAAGGTTTTTCTCATCTCATTGTCCTCAAGAGGGGAGCAGTACCCAAGGTGCATAAGGTTAGGAGTGTTCCGGTTTTGGCCAGAGAACGGCTGGAATGTGAACTGGAAAAGCTTAAGAGCGAGGGTATCATTGAAGAAATAGAGTAATATCAATGAGTTATTGTTGACCCTGGGCAGAGCAAAATGGTTTTCAACCTTTGTCTTATCGGCAGCCTATCATCAGATAGATTTACATGTGGATTCACGGCCTCTTACTTCCTTCATAACTCCTTTTGCTGCTTACCGATTTTGCCGTATGCCTTTGGTTTGGCACCAGCAGTATTTCAACGACTGATGCAGGAATTGTTTAGCGGTGTGTCTGGTGTGAGTTACTTTCAGGATGACATCTTGTTCTGGGGCAGTTGCCACAAGGAACATGATGAGAGGGTACATGAGGTCATGAAGGTGTTGTATCATAAGGGACTCACAGTTAAATTGTCAAAGTGCCAGGTTGGTGTGCCCAGTGTATCATATTTAGGGCCATACCCTCAGTGCGAATGGTGTAAACCCCAAACCAGAATTAGTTCAAGTCATGAAGGAGACGCCTGCTCCTATAAAGATCAGTTATGGTCGTTCCTAGGGTTAATGGAGTATTATGTGAAGTTAATTCCCAATTACGCTGAAAAGACGGCAGCTATGAGAGCTCTGCTTAAGAAATGTGTTAGGTTTGAATGGTCCAGCAAGTGTCAGTAGGAGTTTGATGTGGTGAAGGATGAAGTTGATCATGCCCCATGTCAGAGGTCTTTTGATCCCAAATGTAAGACAGTTCTAACTGTGGACGCCAGTGAGGTGGGGCTTGGAGCTGTTTTGGAACAGTGGTGTGATAGGGCGTATGGCCCGGTGGCGTTTGCTTCTAGAGCTTTGCGGGACACCGAGGCTAGATATTCAGTGATTGAAAGGGAGGATTTAGCAGTAACATGGGCCTCCAAGCATTTTAGGACATTCCTATGGGGTATTCCCTATATTGTCAGGATGGACCACAAACCGTTGGTACATGTATTGTCCACTCGGGGCATTGTGTCTGTTTCCCCAAGAATAACCAGGTGGGTTGTGGAATTACAAGAGTATAATTTTACCATGGAGTATTTGCCTGGGAGGAAGAATATTGTGGCTGATTGCTTATCGTGATTACTGGCTGCAGCTTCAAATAGTGTACAGGTTCCTGGAGATGTGGCTATGCAGGTTGCGAGTATTCTTCCTGTCATCGACAAGGTTGTGTGGGATGTGGAAAGCTAGAAGGATGTTGAGTTATGTTGGATTAAGGAGGGTCTGCTCAAAGGATCGGATGCCGTCAGTGGAAGGGCGGAAGGAAAGGGTTATGCCCAGGTGTTGGATGAGTTGGCTGTTGGGCCATGGGGCATGTCGAGGGGTGAGAGATTAATTCCGCCGGTGAGCGTAAGGAATAGATTGGTGGCATTAGCACACAAGGGTCATTTAGGTTGCTCATTAACCAAGAGGAGGTTACGGGAAGAATACTGGTGGCCATCCATGGATCGAGAGGTTAAAATTATGGTTAAGGACTGTTGTGCGCGTGCACTTAGTGATAAGAGCAAAGTTGTGCATGCGCAGCCTATTTATCCGGTGGAGGTGCCCAAAGAAGTGTGGTCGAAGGTGGCTGGATATTATGGGTCAGTTTGAGTGTTTACAACCTGAGTGTAGGTTTCTGCTGGTATTAGTTGATTATACATCCCATTGGGTTTAGGCAGCGGCTTTTGGGAGAGTGACGACAGAGTGTGTCATTGCTTTTCTCAGGAAAATATTTGACAGGGAGGGTGTTCCTACCAGCATAGTAACAGATAACGGTGTGCAATTTGTTTCCAAACTTATGAGGGAATTTTTGGAGCAATTTGGTGTGAAGCATGATCGTACCGCATTGTATAACCCGAGTGCAAATGGACTGGTAGAAAGAGTAAATGGTGTTGTAAAGAGTGCCATCAAACTTGCGCTTGCCAACGGCCTCGACTGGCAATATGTGGTCGCGGAATATTTATCTGCCTATCGAAGGACTCCGTCTGTTGCCACAGGTAAGACACCTTTTGAGTTAATGAGAGGCAGGAAGGCGGGGTCAAGGTTAAGGCCTATGGCACTGGGTGGGGGCGGCCCATGTGACATGGATCTTAGTAGTGTGCATCAGAGAGTGCGTGCATGTCAGTAAGCTGTAAGGATGAGTCAAGACAGCAAGAGGAAGTTACGTGTGAATGCGGGCAATGTGGTTTGTGTCAAGAATCCCAGGTTTGTGCCAAAGGGCAGGAGCATATTTTTGTCTCCTTTGAGAGTTGTGGTCAGGGCCATGTACAATTGGAGGATGGTTTAAGGTGGAGTAAAAAAACGAATTGTGGTGTTGGACGGTGCAAGTGTGATGTGTTGTGGGTAACCATCTGGATTATGGTTTAGGTGGTGCGGTTTTGGATTTTCATCCAGAGTTGCAGAGAGTCCATGTGAATGTTCCTGCAGAGAATTTTGTGCGGTCAAGAGATGCTGTTGCTGCGGATTCCATTGCAGAGGGGGGTGGTGGCAATGGGTTGCTTAATGATGTAGCACATGATAACAATGATTTGCTCAATTATGTCGTTGATGCTAGTACAGATCATCCTGCTAGGCGGTGTGGTCCTCCCATCAGGTTTAGAGACTATGGGCCTCATTCCGAGTGCATCGGTAAGGGGTTAACAGCGCCGGTAAGGATGCCGGTGCCATTAACCCCTTACCGCCGCATTCTGAGGTCCTTTAGCGGGAGCCGCTAAAGGACCAGGGAGCTAATCACGGGCCCTTTATTAACGGGCCCGTGATTAGCACCCTCCCCATTCCCATTGAGCCCTATGGGGGCTCGAATGGGAATGGGGATGGCTTCCCTAAATGGGGAAATACCGGGTCCTCCAAGGTTGGAATGACCCGGTAAGTCCCAATTCAGGGAACCAGGACCCGGTATGCGGTATGGGGATAGCCATGGCGCTAATAGCACCATGGCTACCTCCATACTCGTAATGAGGCCCTATGTGTGCTAATGCTATAATGTATTGTCTTATTTTTATCATTTTCAGTTGTGTGGCAAAGTTATGCCATGTTAGTGGTGGATGTTAACGGGGAAAGATGTGTCGTAGTCTGGCATGCGTGAAGTGTTGGTCTTTCTTGTAGATCAACATTCCAGGTGTGTCAGTTGGATTGCTGAGGTCCTGTTGGCTGCGGCTGTTTTGGGTCCAGAATAAAACCATTATAACATCACTGTTTCCTGGATTCTGAAAAAAGATGTCTACAGTCCAAACCTCTTTAAGCATTTACTTAATTCAGTCTCAGAGCACCTAAACTTTGCATAATTATTAAGACACATATTATAAGAAATGCACATGTCAATATCAGAATTAAGATTATAGATTGTGTAGTTATTTTGGTTCCCAAACTTGCTGAAGTCAAACAGGTATGTCAGAAATGTAATACACTATTTATTCTTAAACTCTTGTATGTGTACTCATTCCTTGGCCAGGCTTCACAGCTGTGCTGTTGCTTAGCACCTTCAGCAAAACCTGCCTTTTTGGTTTGATCACTTTACCTTGTCTATGTTCTCTGCTTAATTACTATGGGTATTTACACTACTTGTCTGCCAGTTGGTGTTAATGGTTCTGCCAAAAGATTAAACAGTTTGTTTCCAAAATCCGAATTAGTCATGCAGAAAAAACTGAACAAAGACGTTCTAAATTAGATCAATCCTTATAGCCAGCCTGGTCGTTCGGAGAAATTAGTTTTTCAAAATGCACTTATTGCCTGAAACCTACTAGGTTGTTCAGAAAGAACTGAGCATTTAAGCATGTAGCGTTCTGCGTGTCTAAAACATGTAGCATCCTCCAGTCACAAAGGTCAGTTCGCTTGTGGAGTGACGTTGTTCTTATTTTACGCTTTAACAAGTTATATCTGAGTATGTTATCGTAAGGGTTTAAGGTCAATAAAAGGTTACAGCATGACATTATATGAAATATATTCAGTGAATATGATAAAATGACTTCTTCAGAAGTGCGGGTGCATGCCAAGAATCACATCTTTAAAATACAACTTCTTGTTATGTCTTTTAGCATTATAGACATTCATTTCTTAAAAACAAACCTTCATCTAGGGCCTTCATTTCTGTGTTGGGCTTTCACACTGAGAAAGCCTCCTCATACATGGCACAGAGATTATGAAGTCAGGTTTTAGACGGTCTCCCTCTTTATCTTCTGTTTGTCTTTCAATTGGCATTATTGGTTAAAGCAAAGAATGCAACCTTGATCTCCATTTTCCATGGTGCACATTTAAAGCAATTATCAAAGCAACTTCCATTTTTGTTTCTTTTCACTGTTTGTCTAAATGCCATCCGCGTTTTAAAAGGACTATGGATGTGTTTAAGATGTTAAATGACCAAATCCGTCTACGAAGAAGATAGGTCTATATTTTCAAAACCATTAATTATCCCACGAGACTGGAAGAAATGTGTATGTGGCAAAATGAAAATGTACTTAGAACAAGAATGTACTCTACGCAGTACAGAATACGAAAATATGTATCCTGAAGGCCGACTGTGATTTCAAAAGTCAATGTATGAAGTGGTTAAAAGATGGCAGTGTCAAAATGAATTGCACTGTCATGGCCTTGAGCCAGAATGAAATGGATCTTGCAGTGTGCAGTGCAGTGTGTCGGTGTCTTCTTGTAGTTTGTAAGGTACTGCAAGTATATCCTAAAAAAGGGTTCTCCTCAGGGGATTATGAAGAACTGTTCTGATGGCTTGTGTAGAGTTAATCCAAATTCGTGCACTGAATTTGCTGCATTTTCCTGGCAATCGTTGTTCAAACTGTCTTTAAAAAAGTATATTTGTATCGAGTAAAGCCTTTTGGCAGGAATAATCGGATGATTCAGACTTAGTTTTGAGGCCGTGTTCTTAAATCAGCTGAGCTCCCCTCTGGTGAATCTTGCTATTGTGCAAAGAGTTTAGCATTGAAGATTTGTTGTCATTAACGCTATCTGTAATGGGTGTGCGGACATTGCCATATAGATACTGTGTTGATCCTTTGCTGGATTTGGCTGCTTGAATAAACAAATACACATTTTCTTGGGAATTTGCAGATAACCCCAGCAAGGGTGCTTGCTTCTGGGCTGTAACTATTGCAAAATCAAAAATGTGAAAAATGTCTCTGATCGGGAAGCTTTTCTGTGATTTCTTTCTTTAAGATCAGGCAGCATGTGAGGGGTTCTGGCTTGAGTCCGGTTTCTGGTGTGTGCTCTAGCACCTTGAAGTGTCTTTTGTGCTAGAAGGAATTACAAATAAAGATCACAGACCAAATAATTGGACGACTCAAGGAATATGGCAAAGTACTACTTTATTCTCATTTAATAAAGCAGGGAGAACTGACAGGCATCGGACTGATGCATGCACACTCACACCTTAGCTTGATTACATAGAGGTTTTATGCCCCAATATGTATCATCTATGACGTCTTTCTATGTGGCAAATTATAAAACCTATTGAGAGAAGGGATTGGTTAAGGGAACATATCTATGTATAGAACATATACAAATTAATTCACCATTGGTTGCCACTTTTCTGTAGGACATGCCTCAAACTACCTCTAAATATGTTTAATACTGATTAAGCAGACAAAATACCAGCAGATTGGCCTATGCAACATTGTATGTTAGGTTTCCCCTTAGACCGACTGATTGGTTGGCATGCTATCACAACCTTGGACTTTCTACTCTTTAGTAGCACATATTTGAAACGAAACCTAGGCACTTTGAATTGTGTCAGATTACTCCCAGTTCTCCCAATTAATCCATCATCCTTCATTGGTTGGCCATAAACCAAAGTCTTCCATCCCTAGTTGACCTTGCAGCCTGCTCACTGTCCTGGACCAACTGAGGAAGTGTGAGCACACCACTATCTTCGTCTGAGGCTCTAATGAATAGCCCCTGTCTTCACCTTCTGTGTCAACTGTGAAGAGACCACACATTTATCAATTTCAGCCTTTTATTTACTGTTATTTGATTCAATTATGCAAGGTGCTGTTGCTCCTCTTGACCTCTAGAGACTTGCTCACTCTACCTTACATAGGGCCTCATTCCGGAGGTAGTCATGACGCTATTTGCGCCATGACTGCCTCCAATAACGGTACCGGCACCGGTCTCGTTCAATGGGGACTTACCGGTGTAGTCCGACCTTTGCAGGACCGGTAAATCCCCAGTGAAAAAACCATTCCCCATTCCCATTTGAGCCCCCATAGGGCTCAATGGGAATGGGGAAGTAGCTAATAACGGAACCGCAATTTGCAGTACCGTTATTGGCTCTGATTACCCTTAACGGGTTCCGTCCATAACACCTGGTCAGACCAGGCATTAAAGGAGGGACCCGCTAAGTGAACACGTACTAGGGCGGTAAGGGATTACCGGCACCGGTCTCCTTACTGGGGCCCGGGAGCCCTTACCGCCCTACTCGGAATGAGGCCTATAGACTTCATACACTTTTAATTATGCAATACTTTGGCCGTTGCAGATGTTTTCTTCTTCTTTAATCTAAGAGAAATGTGCCTTTCGTTCATAGCTTATCCTGGTTAACTCCCTTTGTTACCTGTACTTATTCCTTAAAATAGCATCCTTGATCCTAGGCCAACATAGCTTTCCTGTTATTCTGCACACAAGGCTTTCCAGCCTCTCCTTATTCTGCGGCCTTGGTTGGTTTCTGAGGTAGCTTGGTGGGATTCAACATGAGCCAGCGTCCATTTTCCTATCATAGCCATTCTTGCCACGTTATATTTTCCTCTATAGCAAGCCTCTATATGTTTCTTTTCTACTTTGCGTTACTGCGTATTTACAGTTATTGACCAGTTAAATTACTTCATTTTCTTTGTATTCAGGATTACTTTAGGTACATATTTCTCTTGGTGCTTCAGTTACATCGTCACTCTTAAGTATTTTCATAAAGTTTCAGCATAGGTTCATATATCCTCTTTATAACATCACTCTGCCCTTGTTAGTTTTCACTTTAACATTCCACGATGTCCATAGGTGCGTGCAGACATCCTTTGAAGCAGCATCCTTTTACACTTTCAGTGTGAGGGTACATTCTGTATGGCTGTGTGAGTGCATAACGTCTCTCATACACTCGATGTGGTACAGGCATACACATGGTGTCCTACATATAACCCTTCTCCGGCTGTTCCAGTATGGTGTTGGTGAGGGTGTGGGAGCTAAGGTAAATGTGTCCACCGCTCCTCTACATTCCTCCCTCTTGTCGAATCCTCGACCACAGTCCTCATTTTCTTTTTCATTCTCCTTTATCATTTCTTCATATGATTGTTTCTTGGAAATCCACATATTTGTCACCCCCCCTCAGGTGACATACCTTCTTTATATGTTCATCCACACTCCAGGTCATATGGCAACACTCTCCTGATGGTGGACAGAATATCCAACATCCTACATATTTTTTATGATCCTTGGGATAGTAGAACTGTTTTCCTGCAAGTGCAAGGGTACTTTTCTTTATATTCTCACAGGCTCTTTCCTCATTTTGCATATGCTCACCAGTTCTAGAGTCTATATCAATCATGATCTTCATCCCAATAGCTTTTTTGGCAGTCTTCTGACATTGTCCCAAGATGACCCTTATAAGACAAAATCCTAGCAACACAAACACTATGATTTCTCCCAGTAGCTTGAAAGCATTTGCCAGTCAGGTTGGAACCCACCAAAACAAAGATCTGAACCAATAGTCATCCTTGATTTCATCTACTTTCTCCACCATCTTTGTGTGCAACGTTGACAACATTGTTATTGCTTCTGTTAGGGTCTCATTTTCTTCATCATGGACTGGTAGAAATGTACAGAAAGAAGGCCCGATCTTGGCAAACACCCCTCCTTCCACTGCTGTGAATAAGTCCAGGACATATCTGTTCTGGAGGACCATACGCCTGATTGCCCTAATTTCTTCTCTAATTGTATTGAATCCTTTTATTGTCATGTTTATCATCTGCAGCAGCTCACATCTGGTGATCTGTAACCACTTGGCATCCACTGCAGTCTGAATTCCTGGCATGAAGATATCTGTAAATATCACTGCTGTTTGGCTGAACAGCTTATGCTCATCCGGAATATCATGACATGTTTCTAATGAATTTCCTGAGAAGTAATTCTCACTCTTTTTTCAGTGTCTGCTGAACGACCTTCTCTTCCGCAGGTGTGCAGCCATCTTTGGAAAATGTATCACCTGTAAGTCACTTTGTGGTACTACCAAGGCTGGTATACAGATCAGTACCAATGAACACACTCCTCCCCGTTTTGGTGGTAATTTCATATATGCTCTAGATCCACAGGCCCAATAATGATCCATTAGGACTACTGTTCCTTCCTTCATGCCTGGGACATCGAAAACTCAGCCACACTTGAGGTTTTCTCCAACTTTGATTGTGCCATTATTTCTGAAAATAAGGACGCCTTCCTCTGGGGTATTATTTTCAAGGCTCCCCCCGTCATCGTCGACCCATGTTAGCAATCTTGGAGTCTTAGTCCATTGTTCCTTGCATTCTTTCTCTGCATTCATTACAACATCTTCCCATTGCCCTGTTAATGCCAATGTCTTACACGCAACAAATCCATCAATGCATCCTTCAGGAGTGAGCACAGTTCCTTTAATTCGGAGCTGGCCTCTTTCATAGAACTTGCGTCTTTCCTCCCCAGTCTTGTCTTCACATTGTAGCATCTTATTTTCTTCTACCTTGACTCCTGCTCCATTTATTCCAGGCTGTTTACATTTTATTATTGTGCTTTTTGTTTCATGGTTTTCTCTTGACTTTGCATGTTGTACATAATTGTCTTCTCTTTAAGACGTCTTTTTATTCACCCATACGATGGATTCTGTTGTGCCTTGGAATTGTCCTCTTTTCAGGCAAAGTACAAGGTCTATCAGGCAATGTGTCTCTTTCACTGATACTTCTGTTTCTATGAATATTTTAGATGTTCCCAGAGCATATGGTATAAGGGAACACACATAACCGCTTTCATCCAACGTTCTTCTCCCCATCTTTTTCATATGTTGATACTATAGATTATTCTTTCAATGAACTGAATTGTCAAGATACGTATTTATATCTCCATAGTTCTCCTCAACATACCTTTTAAATCGAAATAGACCCCTAGTTATACTGTAAAACAGGCTATCTGCAGCTCTATGTGTAAAATAATAGATGTCTTATTGACGCCCTCTATATCTTTAGATGTCTGATTGACATTTCCCATGCCCACTTTATCATTTATGACATTTCTAAATGCCATAATAAGGAGGAGTAAAACACAAATCATAGTATCAAATTATATTACCATCAATATTCCATGAAAACCTATCAACTTTCAAGATGGTAGTGAATTTATGAAATTTTGAAACAGCTCCATTTTGTACTTACTTTAATATTCAAATCTGTTATCTCTTTTTGAATCATTTTTATATCGAAAACTGTAATATAATACAATTATCACTATCCAAACAATACAATTATTCTTGCGATCTCCAAAAAACATAATGATGTGTACTTCCTCCTCTTTGTATCAGGGCTGGAAAAGACTGTAATATGTAGGGAAAAACAGTATACAAGAGTGTGTGTATTGTCACTATAATAGGTTGCATACATGATGAAAGATACTCTTTATTTCTCTCATTGTCTCTTTTATCTTATCTAAAAAAGTTCCAGGATAGCTGCAAGTCTATTTTCTCCTTATCAAATTTGAAAAACGTTAATCCCTAATCTAAAGGACTGATATGCTCATCATTCTCTTTTTCCATGCTTCTGGCCATCGACCGAGTCAGCATGTGCGGAACTACTTCTCTTGCTTCAATGTGGGCAGTTGCAGGGAGGGATCAGTGATTCACCTTTATAGGATTTGATGTCTTGTAGATGGAGCCACGCTCTCCTTCCCCTTAATTTCACTGCTCTTGGGCTGACTTCTTCCACTTCATGTGGCCGTTCAAAGCAAGGCATACTCAAGGTGCGTATGAATTTGCACAACAGCACCTCGTCGCCTGGATATAACTTGGGGGCTTTAGCAATTATTCTGTTTCAAGAGGATGATTACCTTTACTGCTGCTTTTTGACCCCTCCCTTCTGTTCTTGATCTGTTGAGACATGAAAGAAATACTTGCAGTAATTTTTGTTAGATAATCGTGCATCTCATCACCTAATGCCGTTGCTACACTGTGGGCATCAGTTCTTACCCTAGTTGAGTGGGGTTCTCATACAGCATCCAGTCAACAACTCATGAGGAGTTAGATGATGATCTGAGCCAGGCTGATTTCCCATACGCATATAGGGCAAGGGGCAGGTAATACAGCAATCCCTTTTTTAAGTTTATTTTGAGCTTCGCTATTCTTTCCTTTCATAATCGTGTTAATCTCTCACAGACGCCATTCACCCAGGTGATCAGTGGAAGAAAACTTATGTTTAGTTACTAATAGGAGCACTCTCTGTTCAAACAGCTCATTTACAAAATGCGGTCTGTCAGACCGCAAAACTTTACACACCCCCCACATGGGTGACACCTTGCGTACAAGTAATTTGGTGGCACACAAGGCATCAGGGTGCGTGCATGGACCTGCCTCCATCCATCTAGAAAAAGGACGTACTCAATCAAATTAGCTTTATTTCGGCACTGGGCCATAAAAGCATACAGTTACGCTCACCTGGTATCCACGGGGACGCCACTCAGCCCTGGTTGGTTGATATGCGCCTGGAACCCTCTCCCCAATCCTGGGTCGTGTCTTTAATGGAAGTCTAGCCTGAAATTACAGGAGGGCTGGGTTCAAGACTGGTCGACTCAGGTAAGGTCTCTTCCCACCTCCCTTGAACTCGACCCTTAGGCCCTCTCCTCACCTTGTTTCAGTATAAGACGTGCTCTCCATCCTGCCTTCTTTGGCAGGGGTGCGTAGTCTCCAGTGGGTGTGGGCGACCGAGTTATTTCACTGGTGCGAGCCCGTTCAAGTTTCTTTAAGGTAGTTCTTGCTGCCTAGCAGTCTTTGTATATAATACTGTTCTTGCCTTCCTTTCCTTTTGTGGTTAATGTCTTTTTCTTTCTCCGTAGACGTGCAGGAGATTTGGTGTTCCGTGCTGGTAGTGGATCGAGCACCGCCGGTAATGGATGGCGCGAGATGTGCGCTGCACTCCGGTAAGTAATGCGCTATGCGTGGCGCTGCTTCGCCTTGTATATGCTAACCTGTGTTTCCTCTTCCTTTACAGGTCGCAATGTTCTACTCCGGCGGGCGTGGTGTTCCGGAATGATGCTGGCCAAGAGGCGACTAGCCAGGTGAGGTTCTCATGATATCCGTTGCTTATATTAAGCCGGGGATGCATTCACTAATGTTGTCTTTCTCCCTCTCCTTTTCAGGTTGCTTCGTTCTGGTAAGTATACGGTGCCCAGAAGATGCAGTTCGCTGGATAGAAGGCCACAAGTAAGCAGAATCAGGAATGAACGTCGGGCTGATGATAGGATGGAGTTTGCAGGTAAGATTCTATTAATGATGTTCTTTTTCCCCTCTGCAGGCTTGTTGCTCCATGGACTGCTGGTATCAAGACACTGGACACGGTGAGCGTTACGCTACAGGCTGAAGAATAACGCGAAGCGTGTTATGGTGCTTTGGTGTGGTTTAAATAGCCTCCCAGTAAAGTAGTCCAGGTAAAGTAGTCCCAGGCCACCACACCCAAAACACTGTACCGCATAGCTTAGTTCTTGGGAACTAGGCTATGTGGGTGCCTCCATGTTGACTGCAGGCCCAAAGAAAAGTAGTCCCCATTCAAAGATGTTCTCCATACTGCATATGAGCCTGGCGCAAAAGGCGCCAAGACTGACTCCAAGAGAGTCTTGGAAGAGGATGTAAGGCCTCTGAGGCCCTAATGGAACCCCGAACCCTGACCTTGCCTGGCAGGTTGACTTGCCAGTGGGGGTTTTGGATAAGGGTTGTGACTCATACAATTTCAAAAACATCATTAAATGGTTAAGACACACAGTAATTATAGCTGATGAAACATCTAAAACAGCATTGACAATATATAGCTGCCATTTTTTAAAGGGCAAGTGTTACCGTGCAGTTCAGTTAATTTAATCATTTTTCCGTGCCAGCCTGTTATTACCCATGGATATATGTACGGTTTTGTTTTAACAGTAGTCATTAGCCAGAACAAATGGAGCAAATCACTAAATTTTATGGGTGGATAAGTCTTAAATCAATGTGCTTTGGGAGTTACACTTTATGGAATCAACCTGACCTAAGATGCTTCATTGTTGTTATCCAGTAGAATACCCTTGCATATACCACAAGCTTAAAACAATACATGCTTTGAAATGGGGGACAACATCTGTTCTATTACATGGCAGCTTAGCTGGGGTGCTTTGATAGAACAGCATCCATCTTAACAATTCTTTAGGCCCATCCACGAAACCTGCTCTTGCTCTGGCATGCGCTAAGTAATATGAATGAGCTCTTTCCAGATTCAACTGGGTTAAGATGCCTTGGTGGACAGCATGCATCTTTGCAATTCTTTTTGGCCCATCCATAGAAGACATTATTGATCTGGCAAGCGCTAGGTGATGTAGATAAGCTCTATTCTAGTTTGGTGACATGTTACGAGGCTAGGTATGCTTCTCTTGGGTTTCAAGGGCCCTCTCGCCTGTCTCCCCCGGCCTTCATAACCCTTGACCTTCCACGCCATGCTTGAAACAGATAGGTTGCCAAGTGTAATAGCCCCCTGGCCTTGGGCAAGGTAAAATCTCCATATTCTGCCACTGTATTTATCTAGGGTTGCATTAGATTTAACCAGTTGTAGAGTCCAGCCACCCCTGTCATAGAATCTGATACCAAGGCAGTTAAAGATACGTACTTGTTCTATGGGGGTGTTGTTTACATACAATTTAACTGTGGTGAATGTTTTGAATTTGGGCTCGAAGACTAGAGTTTGTTTTCCCTATATTAACCTCCAGTTGGAGTTATGAGCACTTTTCGATGAACCCTCCCAGGGTAACCTCCAACCCCCTGATCAAGGTACATAGGAGGACTGCATCATCTGTATCGGCTTCCATGCCCAGTTTAGGGTGGTCGAGGCTCTTGGATCTAACATGGTGTATGACTTGGGCAATATATAACAAAAATAACAAGTGGGCAAGGACACACCCCTGCCTCACCCCTCTTGTTACAGCATATGGTTCAGTCAATTCCCCTCCCAAGCCCCATCATACTGTTGCTGTGTTGCTCGAGTACAATTGAACGATAATTTGCAGGAGATTTTCTGTAATCCCCCTATTGGCCATGATGGACCACAGTGTGTCCTGTGACACTCAGTCGAAAGTGGTCTGAAAGTCCACGAACACAGAGTACAGATTCATGTTCCTCAGGGCCGCATACCTCTGCGTGACCAGGGACAGATGTAAGACCTGATCCGTGGTGCTTGTCTTAGGGCGGAACCCCGCTTGTAGATGGTCAATGAGGCCCTCCTGAACAAACCATGTTTGCAGATGCTCAGAGGTGGTTCTCACAAACACCTTCCCTACCCCATCCAGTAGGGATATGGGCCTGAAATTAGCCTCTCTTCCTCCTTTTTTATATATGGGGATTATGGTTGCTTTTTGCCACGACAGGGGCACCCTATTTCCTCTGAGAATCACATTGAACAGATGAAATAGAGCCTGCGCCCATATGCCTGGCTCATCTTTAATTAGATCAATGGGCACAAAATCAGGTCCTGGCGCCTTACCCCATTGTTGAGATGTAATTGCATTGTGGACCTCTCGTAGCTCCAACCGGAGGTGGCTTGTGATGCTGCCTTTATTTGAGTGGAACTCGGATGGACCTGCCACTCCATAAAGTCTCTGGAAGTGGTCTCTCCATGAAGATGAAGTAATATTGTCCTCTGGGCCGTTATCATTAGCCTCTTTGTTCCCACTGCCAATTTGTCAGAACAATTTGGAGTACCATGTTTTAGGACCTTCATGGAGCTTTGCCCACTTCTGCCGGGCTGACCTGTCCTTTTTGGTTTTAATTGGCTGCCTGTAATGCATTCTCTTGAGCCTCAGCTCACCACGGTTCACCCCTGGGCCCTCTTTATGCAATCCAAGAGGCCCGATTTAGCAGTCGTGCACTCTGCATCGTACCAACAAGCCCTCTGGATGGCGTGTTTTTTAACTTTCTTGCACAATTTGGTGACAAAAGGCAATATACCCAAAGTCAAACTATCATATGTGGCAGACACTTGGTCATCTGGAGTTTCCATAGACAATAAGTGCTCCAGATCTGACAAAATGGTGTCGTAAATCCCAGGTTTTAAGGACAGATCATCAAGGTAAGACCATTGGATCCTCTGTTTCGCCTGGCCCTGTATTAGTACTGTATTACGGGATTTAGTCTGGAGAGACCTCTTACACATACCCATAGGTGCCATTTTTAAAGACAGGGGTCTGTGATCACTGCCAAGATGTCAAGGACCTCAAAGGTTTTGGCACTTGACCACAGCCCCAGAGACAAAAGGACATAGTTTATATGTTTGGCACTATCATGTCCCTGGTATGTGGGCCTAGCTGGCTGATCATCCACACACCTCCCATTACATGCCCTTAATCCCATGACCAGGAGCAGAGCCGCACAACTCATGACCCACAGATGCTCCCTCCTCGGGGCAGAGGCCCTCAGCTCAGGGAAATCCCCCACCTCATCATGATCATATCCAGTAGTGGTTCAATCTGCAAATTCAGATCCCCATCATAATCCCAGAGATCGTACCCTTCCTGGATTCCCTTGATTCCACAAGCCTCCTGGCCGAGTCCAGTGCATTATCTGAATGCTTATTTGAGACCCGGGTTACAGACATTAAGACAAATATGAAATTCTTCACCCCGCGAGGTGCACTGCAGCATCTGTACATCAGGGGAGCTAGATTCGATTGATAGGGTTTGCCAATCAAAATCGGTTTTAATACAGGTTGATAACCCATCCAAGAGTCAGCCTTTTTTCCTTTAATCTCAGGGATTTCGTGTACCCGATACCCCTGGTAAGAAAGCAGTAGTACTTCCCATGCTTCCTGAAAGCACACTACATCAAAACCCCCTATGAAGCTGCACCAATCGACGTCTATAAGATGTTTCCTTAACCCAGCTACATTCCATGATATTATACAATATCATTCCCTCTTGGTTGCAGCTCAGCCATGGGGGTAAGAGAATGTCAATCTACACCCTCCAGGTCCACACTCTCAATGTTAGTGCCAACCACCTGCCTTGGGGCCTCTTTGCGCTTTACCACTGGGATTTGCATTTTGTTTAATCTCAGAGTCCCCTCAGCTGGTTTGTTGTATGATGGTCAAAATCTCTCTTGAGCCTGCAGGTGGATATGCCTGATACTCAATAGACAATAGGCCCTCCATTAAGTGGGCACTTTTCAAGAAAATCACAATCACATCATCACCACTGTGAGGGGGGCTCTGTCTCTCACAGTGTGTTATGTCACTTCTGATTACTGATTTGCACCCACTTATGTGCCTGATATAATATATGCATTTATTTGTGAGAGGTTCCTGTGATTCATGGATCCCCTTTCCAACCTTTTCCACATTGCATAGTGTTACCGAATGGTTGGGTGGGCCTTCCCTCAACTCTACCCAAATCGAATTTGGCATGCTGACCCGGGCTGCACATATTTTTCCTAGGTTTGGATGAGTTGTCTGCCAAAGCCTATCAGGTGGGGGGGGGGCAGGAGGGGATGATCTGGCCTCACTCATGGGACCCTTGTTCCCCAGGCTTGCACTACTATTTTACACCCTGCATTGGGCTTGCAAACCCGACCTAGGGGTCACTAGATGTGCCAGGTGTAAAGTTGCACCTGGTGCGCTAACTGGTTTTGGGCCACTAGCTTTGGGCCCCTTGGGTTGGGCACAATAGAATTCCCCGTTGGTGAGAGCAATAGACAATTTATCCTAAATACCTTCTAGATCCATTCCAAACCCATCAAGTTTAATCCTGATCATTTTCTCCAGTGAACCACATAAAGTCATCAATGTCAATGTCAATCAATCACCATGATCCTCCAACCGAGCCCACTCCCGGAATTACTCCCCCCGGATCCATTTGTGCACCTCTGCTGATCCCCTTACCAATCCCCTTGCTTCCAGGTGGCCCAATAAGTCGACTTCAATGTGGCAGTTTTAATCTTACGGCCACTTCCATAGGTGTGGCTAGGCCCACCTTATCCAAATATCCTCTGTCCCTGGTCTTCCCTCCACCCAATATTTGAAATCTGTTGGATGCATGTACCATTATTTCGTCAGTACCCCTGGGTATGGTGGGCTGCGCCAACTCTAGATTCTTATTAGGAATGTCTGGCTCCTCATGTGTTCAGGTGGGACTGTCCAAGGATAGTAATTTGGCTCCATTGGAATGTAATTCGATGATCTGAACCCCATTAGCCCAGCTAATCTCAGGTTGTAGGGCGAAGTTCCGTCCCCGCTCCTGCCCTTTATATTTCCCGATCTCAAAATAGTCCATGGGGTTATTACATTTCTCAAGCCTCTTGTTTGTGTTGCATTGATATGATGGTTTTAGCAAGGGTACTACACTTTCAGGGAGGATTTCAAAATTGTCACTCCCAGTCACATAGTTGGATACCACCATTGGCTTTGTGGGCGCCAATATGTCTGAATTTTTTCCCCCTTGGCCCTTCAATGTCCTGGAGAAGATCCTTGATTTCTGTTATGATGGTGTTAACATCCCTTTTTGGTTCAAACAGCTTCTAGGCCCTTTAGGTAAAATAAAGTTTGCAGGATTCCTTTTTGTCATTTACGAGGGGTTGACGATCTTGTTGCAGTAGTTTATAATAAAATCAAATTTAAAATATCAGAGTGTGATTATAAAACTGTTAAAATTTTAAAACTTAAAACTTGACCCGCATAAAAAAAATCTGTGCAAAAATATGGGTATTACATATAAGTCCTGGCTCACAAAATGACCATGGTATAATCACAGTATAACCAAATAACCAGGACAAGGTCGGCCGTGGATCGATGAAGTCCACAGGGGATATCACCAGGCAAGATCAAGCAGAAAGGAAAAAAGTAGCATGAGACAGCAGTGGAGGAACGTCCGATAGCTTAATCCGAGTCTCTCCTATCCCCTCACCAGTTAATTCACAACAAACTGCTCATTCCTTACTTACATTACTTGTATTTCCAGAAAAACCTGCGTGTGGTCCATATGGGATGTCTCGGGCAAGCGAGGGATTCTCCTTCAGATGTGCCACTTGGAGCTTGTTGATGGTGAAATGACGATGGCAGAAGCAATATTGTTGGCGGTATACACCTCTGGCTGCTCCATGCTCGAACAGCCTCAGCGCTCTAACAGCCGCACCCTTGATCCCCGCAGGCATCACTGTGTACCTGGCTTGAACATAACCGTGCTTATTTTTAGCGTGACATCCACCTGTGGACAACAATGCTGCGCACCAGGTAAATACTCCAGTCACTGTTGTTGCTGGGCGCGATCCTCAATACACCAATCACTAGTTCCGCTTAGGGGGCGGTCTGGCTTCCCGGGCATCTCTCGCTGGGCCTGGCATACTACGACCAGCATATATCTGCAGCCGTTGCATGTCTGTAACATATCCACATAATCTATATGTAGATGCTGAAATGGGCCATTGGGTCTGGGAATTGATCCGCTTACTGTTCACAAAGTGTGCCCTGCAGTACATTTCTGGCACTCTATGCAATTTACAATGAACTGTGTCACATGTTCTAAAAATTGGGCAAGAACCATTCTTCTGCAATTGTAGCAGCAAGACTCTCTTGAGTCGTGTGTGCTAGTTAGTGAAGCTGCTCCATGGATACTCTCAATAATGCTAGAGGCATAACTAGCTTCCCAGTGCTATCCTGTCCCCACATAGCCTCATAGGGGGATAAAGAACATCCCTGCTATCTCCATAAATCCTGTTCTTCTTGTGGGGCTCAACCTTGTATCTCAATTAACTGGACAATAGACAGCATGTTAAAGCCCTCCTTTACCAACATGCATCATCCTGTCATTTGTTTATCAACCTCTAATTCAAGACAATGTATGGGTGGAAAACAGACTGCTTTTTTAGCTTCTGGATCTGCGTCTTCCTTTGTACAGGAAATTAAATATGTTCTTTTGGAATGCGCTGTGCATTTTATGACTGCTAGGGTCAACAGGAGACTTAATGCTTCTACAAGCCTATCCAACAGGGCTGCATGTTGCACTAGAGTGCTGTCTGTACGGAGGAAGCCCCTCCTTTTCCAGGATGTCAAACCTGCGTGTACAGTTGACGTTACATAAGCGGAGTCAGAGTACCCGTCACTTCCTTATCCTCAAATCTCCACAGCGCTTCAATGAGCACAACCAATTCTGCAGACTCTTCTGAATAATTCTAAGACAGTCTCATACTCTACACTACCTCAAATTCACCTTCTCGATTCAGCTTTATTACCACTGATCTGGTATGCCTTTTCCCAGTTGTTTGGTCAATTTTTGAGGAACCATAAATAAAACAAACTCCCCCCTGACCTCCCAAGGGCCTTTTCTCTAGCCTGGGGAATATCATTATAACATTCAGTATACGTTGTGCAATCATGTACATAATCATCCTCTCCTACTAGGTCTGCTAGGAATGTTGCTGGATTTACTGTCTTAAATCTAACAATTTTGATTGCAGAGTTGGAAATAATCACCTCATACCCAGATGCTCTTTGTGTGGTCAATGTACGTTCGAAGTTTCTCTAAAATCGCAAATAATGCATGCTCTACAAATAACGTTATTGGGCACACCATTGTTATACTTGAAGCCTTTCCAATTGTGAATGCAGAAGCAGCTAAAGATTGCTCACAGGGACAGTGTCTCTTCATAACTGGATCTAAAATCCCACTATAATAGTCCAATGGTTTGTGTCCGTGTCCTAATGTCTTCTGTGTGAGGATTGCAGTCATAACTTCTCCATTTGAATGGGAAAATAAATAAAATTCTTCATTGTAATCTGGGATTCCCCAACACACGGGCTGTATTGATTGCCTTTTTAAATTCTTCAAATCCATCAGTCATCTCATCTGTCAATATTAATGGGCTTCTGTCCACCTGTACTTTTTTAAGTCCTTTCAATAGTGGTTAAATATGTGTACTGTAATCGAAGACGCAGACCCTGTAGTAGTTTCATAAGCCTAAAAACTGTTTAATTTCGCTCACTGTTTTAGGTGCTACAGTTTTCATGCGTGCGTCTGCTCTTTCAGGTGTCACTTTTTGCCAATCATGAGAGATCAACTGTCCTATGTACAAGACATCTTACTAACAGTATTGTAACTCCTCTTTGTCTACCTTGTATCCTTTCTCTGAGAGTATAGTCATGAGTTTAAATGAGTCTTCTCTGCATCTTTCTTCTGTCTCACTGCATACCAAAATGTCATTCACGTAGTGGATTATTCCACTCTCGAGTTGGACATTACCTAGGTCCATCTGGGGGACTGTGTTAAAGATTTATGGGGACTCACAGTGCCCCTGGAGCAAACAAGTATGTTTCAGGCGGGTCAAAAAGGAAGTTAAATCTTGTGAGTCTTCATGAAGGGGAATCAAAAAGAATTAATTTTTTTAATCTATAACTGTGAAATATTTAGCCTCAGATGGGATGTTGCACAGTATTGTTGCAGGATTTGGAACTAAAGGAAACTCAGCTGAGCATAAGATCTTTTATCGGTAACATGTCATTCAAAGGATGGGATGCAAAATAACTCTTACACCAATTAATCAGACCAACTCATGAAGTTGGCAAAGTCTCATTCGACTGTTTTAATATCAATTGTCTAAAACAGGGAGTTACAACGGACATCAACGGACATTCAAGCATGCTCTCAGCGCAAATCGCATAAAAACAGTATTAAAAGTGCGTCATAAGTGATGTCATACTATGTGGCAAATAAGAAAAACCTATGGGAGATTGTGGTTGGCTCAGGGCAATATCTAAGTATTCCTTCTATAGGGACTGGGATTGTGATAGGAAATCTACTGTCAGGTGAACATCTTAAGCCTGCCTCTAGCGCAAGCACTCCTCAACACTTATTAAGTACACAGAATACTATTAATTCTTAACCTATAAGGCCCTTTGTTATATGGCCCTCTACAATTGGTTGGCATGTTCTTACCATGTCTGGAACATTTGGCTCACTAGCAGCACGTAAGCTCATACCCAGTTGCCAGGGGGTGAACTTGACGTCACCTCTCCGCTCAATTAGCCTCTCATCGTCCATGCCTTATGCCATGCAGACCGTCTTTTGAACTTGTCCTTGCAGTAGATTCTCTTCTCTGGGAATATAAGGGAGTATGGGTACATGCTTATCACAGTTCTTGCCTGCCTGCCCAACTCCTATTTTCATCCTTAGCTCACGTGACAGGAGACAGCAATTCGGCTCATTTTATAGCATTTAATTGTCCTGAATTAATAAACTTGGCACTCATGGTGTTCCTTCCCTGCACCTTGATGAGGGATGATTCAGCTTCTCACGTTCACTGTTCTTTGAGGATAGATAACCAGTTCTTGGCTGCCTTCAGTCTTGACACCTGGCCAGACAGCCCTTCTCGTGTCTTCCATGCTCCCAACTATTCTTTGCTGCGACACAGTTTTTGATCCTTCTTTCTCTGTGGTTTTGAACTTACAAAAAATTGTGACACTGATGTCCAGTTTCAACATATATAATGGCGGCTGCGGCTGCAGTCTATTCGCTACATATAGCCAGCTTCTATGATTACTTGGTCTACTTGCTTTGCTGCGTCTGTACATTCTTTAATGGTTGCATTTTCTGCAGTGTGTCTCACACACACATGCAATCTTCCTTTTCCATAGGAACGTTCACTCAAGTCCTTATTTCGTCATCAGCTTCTATAAGGTCCATACATCATCTTCTTCTTCTCTTCTTACTGTGTCACTCTCAAATCTTGTGATGTCACCAGCTTCTCTTTCTCCTTTTTTCATATTCCTTCAGGGAACTCTTCCAAGAGACTGTCATCTCTTTGTGCATACATCTGGTATGGCTTTCTTAATGGATACCTTTCCTCGTAAAGTCGTCCCAATATGGTTACAACTACTGGTGTCAAGCATGGTGCAGTTTCAGGCTCCCAACATACAGGCAGTAGGGGGGTGGGACTTCCTGCTGAGGCATTTGGCTGCTTTTCTACACTCCCCCCTCTGGTCGAGTCATCGACCACACCTTCATTAGTCTCCACATCTTGGTACCTTCTTTTGAAGAAGTGCTTCTTCGGAGTCCAATTCTTCATCAGTCCCTTCATGTTCGTCCACACTGTACCTGCACTGTCCATTTGGACTACAATAGACCCATCATCCCACGTACTTATGATTCTTTGGATACAGGAACTTCATTCCCTTAGGTGCTACGATGCTGGCCTTTATGTATCCTGTGAATTCTTCATCAGTCAATTCCTTGAGTCTGAATCCTGGTGCAACATCAATCTTGATTTTCATTTCTACGGCCTTCTTTGCTGTCTTCTTACACTGTGTAACTATCATCCTGATCACACAGAATCCGAACATCACCATCACCATGATTGCTCCAAGAATCTTGAAGATGCTCACCATCCAATGTGGAAACCATGAGAAGATAGATGCGAAACAACTGTCATCTTCAACATCCTCTGTCTCGTCTTCCATCTTGTTATGCAGGTTCATCAGCAATGTTATGGCCTCTGTCAAGGTCCCATTCCCGTCATTGTGAGAAGGTGTGAATGTGCAACATGATGGCCTGATTCTGGCACAAACTCCTCCTTCCATTGCTGTGATCATATCAAGGACATATCTGTCCTGTAGGGTCATTAGTCGTTTGGCCCTCAATTCTTCCTCGATAGCATTAAATCCTTTTATGGTAGTGTTGATTGTCTGCAGAAGCTCCCAGCGATGATTTGTAACCACTTCGCATCCGCCATCATCTGGATCCCAGGCATAAAGATAGTTGTGAAGATTGAAACAGCCTATTCTCGTACGGGATAACCTTGTATGCCTCTACTGATTTTGCTGAGAAGTAAGTCTCTCTCTTAGTTCGATTAAGAAATTCAAGCAATCTTCACCTTCTCAAATGGGCATCTGCTTTTTGAAATTCTCCAATGTTCAGGTGGCTCTGAGGAATCACTAATGCTGGAACATGGATGAGCACTAAGGATCATGTTCCTCCCCAGTCCTTGGGCAGTTTCATATAAACAACCTTCACCCAAACGATAAATGCTTCTATAGATCATACCTGTATAAAGTTGGGTGAACATTAGCACTTGCCACACTAATTAAGCTGTGGATATTGGCAGGGGCATAGACCAAAGAGAGTTGTGAATGACGGAAGACGCTGCCCCTGGACATAACTACAAGCATTAGCATTGTGACATTCCAAAGGGGGTAGGAGCGGTAACATGAATGAGCAACCGAATAAGATGACGAATGCTGAGCAGCCCCAACACATTGAGGGAATAAACCCGGGCTTACCGATGCCACCCTCCTACTATATTAGGAATGCTTTCGGGGCAAGATTGCAAGGGATGCACAAACACCGGCCCGCCCCGCATACTAACAAGGGCCACTTAGGCAGCCGATTGGCCAACTTGGACAAGGTTATGCAAAAGATGGATGCCATATGGGAAAGGGACCGTGAGTGTTGTACATCCCCGAGCTGGACGTAGACACAGACGCCCCCACACCCGACCTGATTAGAAATATGGAAATTTAGCGCAACACTTCAAGACAGGAATGCCAATTAACCAACCCACTAACAACCTCACCCTTTCATACACCTCTTAAATTCTAACCAAACACAACCAGAAACCTACAAGACACCAATCTGCACAAACTTCACTACACTGCAACAACAAAACAAAGCGCACATAGACCCACACAACAGCACACAATGTCTTCCAACAATATATCTCCCCAAGCCCAGCCAACAGAATTCTGGGCTGAGGCTGCCAACAGCACATCACTGCGCTTTTGCACTTCTCCAGCTCATCCCCACTAACTCCCCCCACCCCTCCTTTTTTTCAGAGCAGCCAGATCACCAGAGGACCACTCCGGTGCGCGGTACAAATATCCTTTAAAATTAACATAAACTCTGGACCAACAAGCCCAATATCAATCCATCAGGATGGCTGTCCCTGCTCCCATCTTGGAGACATCAACTATAGTTTTGCAGCTTATGTTATTTCTCACATGCTTCTTTCTTTCTCTTCAAAAGCACAGTGTCACATTTATCAGTGGAATCACAGCCATTGGACCTGATTCACCTTCTACCCATGTCAGCAGATTGGTATGTTCTGCCCATGACTTTAAAAACCCATCATTTACTTTTTGTACTTCTCACATGTATTCTTGCTTCAATAGATGAGTTGCACAGGACATCTATCCTTCTTCTCATCCTTTCTTGGTCTTTACTCGTCCATAAACTAGCATCTCAGTTCTTTCCCAGTATCCAGGCATCCAAGCTATTTCTGTTCAATAAGGACAGTCTATTCTCTTCATCTATTTTATAACCACTTCATCTGGTCCTGTCCTACGATATGTGAGAATCTTGCTCTCCCGTGCAGGCTCTTGTTCCATCTGTGTAGTCTTGATTTAATCATCCTAAAATGGAAATGACCATTTTGATCTCCATCGCAGAGTGGCCCAATGTCCCGGGAACTGTCCTCGAGTCATGCATGCAGCAAGGTGAACAAGAATTCTGACGTTGTGTTCTGGGACTTCTCTACAGATGAAAGTTTGGGCAGCCTTCATGACATAGGGTATAAGTGCATAAACGTAACATCTCTTCTTAGATGTTCTCTCCCCTACACTTCTTGTGTGTTGATACCACATGTTGTGACCCAAGCGTACTGCATTAACCAAATATGTATTTATCCCCTCATTATTTTCCTCTGTGCTTCTCTTGTGTCTCCCCAACATAATGGTTGCAGCCCATGGAAACAACTCTAAAGCAGCTCTACTATGGGGATACAACACAAAGGATTTTGGCTTATTGGTAATGGGCAAATCAACAATAGTTCCTGGAGTGGGGAGAATCAAAGGGACATCTGCCTTGTTAACATCAATGAAATAGAAAAGGTGAATCAGGAAAAACAGAACAACACAAAGAATAATTGTACATATGTATATCACAAACCAACATATTAATCCTCACCAGTTGTGCCATTCTGGAATTTCTTGGGCTTGCTCATTCCCTAAAATTGTGTTCACCTCATTTCTACTGTGATAATTTAAAGAAAAGAAAAACCTTGACTCCTGCAGTTGTTATACTTGTTCAATTATAGCAGTCTTCTAATCACTGGCCCATTGTAAGGATCCTGTAAAAAAGTGTGAATTTCAACGTCTCTTCTGACGATAAGCTTGAAGAATAAACACAAAAACAGCAAGCACAAGATGATGCAAATCACTATCTGTGAGGACCATAGAGCTTGCCAAATAGATACTCAGTGATAAACGAGTCTGGGTATTGCTCTTGTTTCCAATTCTTAATCAGGTGTTGTTGTTTAGGCATAATTGTGATACATCAGTATTTCTCTAAAGTTAATTTTCAAAGATTCATGTGACTCTAGCAAAGAATAGCATGCCTGCTATAACATCTGTATGGAGTGTCCAAGGGGAGTCACAGATAAAATGCAAATCTGCATTTATCAGCCAATAGCTTTATCGTCCTTCTTCTTCATCTTTGATCGAGTCTGCACACGCTGACATTCTTCTTCTTGTCTTGCTTCTAAATTGCCAATGGTGGGAGGTACAGTTTTGCCTTTGTTTGGTTTAGTGTCACTTAAATGAAGCCAAGCTCACCTGCCTTGAACTTTTACTACTGATGGGGTTATGTTTTCAAGAATAAAGGGGCCATGAAACCGTGGCTCGTGTCACTTGCGGGTAAGATTTCTAATTAACACGCCATCTCCAATACATAGTTTAGGTGCCGATATTAGTTGTTGATCTGGTTGCTCAATGGTTTTCATCTGTGTTCTGAGAACGACCAGTGCTTGAGTTGATCTGAAATGAGAGAGATGCTAGATGTCATGTGTGTCAAATATTCATTTAATTCATTTCCTAACATTTTTGCTGTACTCTGGGCATCACTTCTACTCCTCGATGGATGTGAAAGAGGCGTTCTCATTCACCTCCCTGTTACTAGTTTGTTGGGGGTGAGGAGATGGTCTGAACCAGGCTGATTCCTTAGGGCATATAGAGCTAAGGGCAGGCAATATAGCGATCCTTTTTTCAACGTTAGCTTGATCTTGGCAATCCTTTCTTTAAGGAGGCTGTTGAGTCTCTCACATATCCTGTTTGCTTGCGGGTGATAAGCAGAAGAAAAAGTATGCTTAATGTTCAATAAGAGCCCTATTTTTTCAAATACTTCATTGACAAAATGTGGCCCATTATCTGATCTCAGCACTTCACACGCACCTCATCTTGGAAAGACTTCTTGTACTAAAAACTTCACTGCGCAAGTAGCATCAGGGTGTGTACATGGACCTGCCTCGATCCACCTGGAGAAGGGACAAAAACCTGTATCCACTACACACCTGCAGCATATCAACATAGTCAATATGTAAATGCTGAAAAGGATGATTTGGTTGAGGAATTACTCCTCTAATCATTCTCAGTGTAAGCCCAGCGGTAAACCTTTGACATACGATGCAGTTTACTGCATAAATTGCAACGTTTTCTAACAAGTTTGAAATAAACCAGTCTTCCGCAATTGTTACAGCAAGACTCTCCCTAGTTCCATGCACAGGATAATGCAGCTGTTCAAGTGCAACGTTTAATAATGCTACTGGCATTATCGGCTTTCCAGTGCAATCCTGTCACCATAATGCTTCTGTGTGGGACACGGAACACCCCCTTCGCTTCCATAATTCCTGCTCTTCCTGTGGTGCACTTCCTTGAATCTCCATTAATTGGGTCATCAGCAATTTATTAAACCCTTCTTGCATCACCATAACTGAAACTACTTTTTCCTTGATATTTGGTGTATCAAAACTTGAAATATCTGGAGAATATGCAACCCTTTTGGCTTCTACATCTGCGGCTTCATTCCTGCAATGAATAAAGTCTCTTCGCTTAGTGTGAGCGGCAAATTTAACGCCCGCTATGACTACTGGTAGTTGTAGTGCCTTAATAAGCCTGTCCAATAAAGATGCATGTTGCACTGGAGTGCCGTCGGCACAGAGGTAGCCCCTCCTTTTCCAACACGCTAACCCTGCATGTACAGTTGACATCAGGTAGGCAGAGTTACTGTACACCATCACTTCCTGCCCTTAATGTTTTTCAACCGTGACAATGAGCGCTATCAATTCTGCTGCTTGCACCGAAAAGTAAGTCGCTAGTCTGGCACTTGCTACCACTTCAAATTACCCATTCAGTCTATGCATTATTACAGCTGCACCAGAATGCCTTTCTCCACAAGTTTGATACATTTTTCGAAGAACCATCAATAAAGAGAATTTCCGCTCCTGCAAAGCATTTTCTTTTATGCAAGGTATATCATCATAAAATTCAACATAATTTGCAGAATGATGCACATGGTCGCCCTCTATCACTGGCTCAGCTATAAACGTGGCAGGACTGTCATGATCTCTGCTTCCAAAAGGTCAGGGTTTTCCCAACTCCCTTGGAAGCAGATCCATAACCCAGGTTCCGAGTGCCAACCAGTCCCAATTGGGACCTTTTGGACCCAGTCCTGGCGCCAGTGGCACCAGGCTCATAAATATGCCCAGTCCCAGCGCTGGAAGCGCCGGGCTCATAATGCTTGGGTGGACTTACCTGCAGCAGACCATGCTGCTTACTTGCCTGCCAGTTGAGCCTCTGATCCTCTTCTGTTTGGAACTACTTTTCCTGTTGGGTGGGGCAGGAGCCACTCCCTAGATTCAGAACACTGGAACTCTTCTGGAAAGCAGGAACTCTTTTCTTACCTAGGCGTGGCTGTGGAAGGAGACACCTAAGCACTACAGGAGGCTATTTAAACCACACCCGATGGATGAATCTTGCTTTGCGTTATTCTGCATCCTCTGCAGCAGAACGCTCATCGTGTCTTCTGCATCTGATCCTGGGCCTAAGGAAAAAGGCTTACCATCCTGAATCCAGTCTTCAGCAACACCTATAAAGACAAGAAAGAACAGGTTAGCATTACGGTCTTCAGTGACAGCTCTTCACTTACCTGGTCCATCGGCTGTCACCAACGCCTCGCGCTGCATTCCGGCATCTGAAAGACAAAGGCTTACCTACTCTTCGTGCGCTCCGGAGGTCTTCACACTGCATTCCGGCATCTGAAAGACAAAAGCTTACCAACTCTTCGCACGCTCCGGAGGCCTTCGGCGCTGCATCCCGCATCTGAAAGACAAAACAAGGTGCGTTTAAAGACATTGGGGAACTTTAATACTCACGTGCCATTACTCCTTTCCACATCTAACCCAGTGGGTATTCCGGCACCCTGCAGCCGCTCCGAACTTGTACCTGCAAAATAAAAAGACAGTTAGAGCGCATCGTGAAGCAGGCAACAAGCGCTTACTTACGTGCTTCCAGGCGCTTCTATTCATCACACGGGCTCCATCTTCAACTCACTTCAGCCCGTCATCCGCCATCGCCGGAACCCTGCAAAACAAGAAACATCATTACTAAAGACTTTAAAGACATTATAATTACTCGAAACTTACCGTTCGTGCAGTAAGCGACGGACAGCAGTCCTCTGAAGTCAAGAGGCCTGCTCCCCTTATCCAGTGAAGAAACTGGTTACAGCACCCTGCCCCGAGGCAGATGGAGAGCACGGCGTTCACTTACCTAAGGTGAGAGCGTTAACCTTTGGGGTTCTACAGGAGAAGAGAAAGGGAAGAAGAGAGAGACATTCAATAACCCAGTTCCTTAATCCCATATTTTCTATCTGCAGACATCTTACCCTTCGAGTCAGACATACAGTGCACAGAGGTCCAGCCCAAAGAGCCAGCCGTGTGTTACACATCACCTTTGAAGATACGGTATACGCCCAGTCAAGACCGGCGCCTCTACGGGAATCAGGTGAGCGTTACAGAACGCAAAGCCTACCACAAAACTCCCGTCCAGGCGCTATGGAAACCTCGGATACCGACCAGCTAGCCCAGTTACTTGGGGAACTAAGGGCAGAAGTGCATGCAGCCCGTCAGGAAACGAACGCTCTAAGAAGGGAACTGATTATTTCCAAGGAGCGAACAGATGATCTCGCTAGACAATTGCTACAGTCACAAGCCGGACAGACCCCGTTACCCGCATCTGGGGGAAATCTTCCTTCTACATCCTCTATGAATCCAGTGCAGATCAACCTACCTGGGAATGTACCTCTGGCTCCGCCCGAACGATTTTCTGGTGACCCAAAGAGGTTTGCAGTATTTATCAATCAGTGCCGGTTGCATTTCTTATGCCGGCCAGCAGCCTTTCCAACTGATCAAGCTAAAGTAGCTTTCGTGCTTTCGTACCTTAGTGGCAATGCGGCAGACTGGTCGATCCCTCTAGTAAATCAAGATGATCCGGTCCTCCATGATTTTCAAGCTTTTCAGCTCAGTATGGAAAAACTGTTCGCAAGACATTCACAGGGGCAGGCCTTGGACAATGAGCTTCTTTCGTTGCGACAAGGTAATCAAGACCTTTTGGCTTATATTGCGTCTTTCAACAGACTGATAGTGGAAACTCAATGGCCTGAGGACAAAAGGATTACGCTGTTTTATAGAGGTCTACGTGGAGAGCTCAAAGATGTGTTAGCCCAAGTAGTGAATCCCCCACAAGATTGTTCGGACTATATAGACTTAGTCGTTCAAATAGATCACAGACTGCAGAACAGGAAGGCCGATCGTTCCAAGTTTGATGCTCGAGTATTTTCCAAACCGCCAACTCCTTCCAAAGGAGTAGACTCCGGGGAACCCATGCAAATAGGGGGTCTGAAAGGTCCTCTAACACAAAAGGAGCGGGAAAGGAGAAAACAGTTGCAATTATGCCTCTATTGCGGAAACTCAGGGCACTTTCTTCGAGACTGTCCGGTGAAACCTGCCAAGAAGGCAGTAGGAGCTGCAGTTACCAAAGTTACAAACTCTGAGCAGGGAAACGACCTCGCCCGACAAGAATAGAGGTCCTCTTGCCGAGCGTGAAAACCAGTTCCGTGACCTCGCATTTCGTGATACCTATGGTCCTCATTAGCCCTGATAATCCGGATCGATTACATGCAATTGAAGCTTACGTCGACAGCGGTGCCATCGGCAATTATGTGGATCATGAAATGGTTTTGAGGATGAATCTAACTCTTTGTCCCAAGGCTGTAAAGGATGTCATTACTACGGTGGATGGTACGGAGATAGCCTCCGGGCCAGTAACGCATACCACTCAAGAGGTGACGCTAGTAAGTCAAGATGGACACCATGAGAAGATCGTGTTCGATGTGATCAAGGCCCCTCAGTTTCAGATTATTCTAGGAATACCTTGGTTAGAGAAACACAATCCTCTGATCGATTGGCGAGCAAGAACGGTCCAGTTTCCAGAATGTGTCTCTACTTGTCACCCTCCACCTGGTGTTGCACTGGCAGCAATTTCTTCAGAGACTCCCCAGTTACCTCCCGAATACCTAGAATACCAAGATGTTTTCCGGAAGGATCAGGCTAACTCTCTACCTCCTCATAGGTCTTATGACTGCCAGATAGACCTGATACCTGGATCTACTCCTCCTTGTAGTAAAATGTATGCCCTCACTGAGCCTGAGAACCTTCACCTTCGACAATACCTGGATCAATACCTGGCAAATGGGTTTATTCGTCCTTCCAAGTCCCCTGCTTCTTCAGCTTTGTTCTTCGTTCCAAAAAAGGAAGGAGACCTTAGAACTTGTATAGATTATCGCTCCCTGAACCAGATCACCGTTAAGAATAGATATCCGTTACCTTTGATCCCTGAACTCCTGGACCAAGTCAGAAAAGCATGCATATATACAAAGCTGGATCTTAGAGGAGCTTACCACTTGGTACGAGTAAAAGAGGGTGATGAATGGAAGACGGCCTTCCGCACCAAGTATGGGCTATTTGAATATCAGGTCATGCCCTTCGGACTTTTGCAATGCCCCGGCCGCCTTTCAATATTTTATGAACGATGTCGTCAGAGAGCACATAGATGTGTGTGTTGTTGTTTACATTGACGACATCCTCGTTTATTCTTCATCGGAATCTGAACATCGGAAACACGTGAAAATGGTCCTCTAAAGATTGCGTCAACACAAACTTTTCGCTAAGTTGGAAAAATGTGTTTTCAACGTGACTGAAGTTGAATTCTTGGGATTCATATTATCACCTGGCGGAGTCGTATGGATTCAAAGAAGGTCGATGCAGTTCTCAAATGCCATCACCATCCTCTGTAAAAGGTGTGCAAAGCATGTTAGGCTTCGCTAACTTTTACCGCAGGTTTATCCCCGAATTCTCTCGAATAGTCCAGCCCATCACTGCCTTGTTAAAGAAAAACAAACGTTTTGAATGGTCTACCGAGGCGGAACAAGCTTTCCAGGATTTGAAGACTAAATTTATCTCTGCACCAATCTTAAAACACCCTCGCCCCGAACTCCCCTACATCGTGGAAACTGATGCTTCAAGCCTTGCCATGGGGGCAGTTCTATCACAAAAGGACCCGGTAACCAATCAGTTGCATCCCGTGGCATTTTGGTCCCGCAAATTCTCGCCTCCTGAAATCAATTACACGATTACTGACAAGGAACTTCTGGCTATCAAGTCTGCCTTTAAGGCTTGGCGGCATTATCTGCTGGGGGCCCGACACACCGTTACTGTGATTACGGATCACCGAAACCTGCAATATTTGAAAACCGCAAAAGCCCAATCCTCTAGACAACTCCGTTGGGCATTATTCTTTGCCGAGTTTGACTTCATAATTACCTATCGACCTGGTACAAAGAACGGTAAAGCTGATGCCCTTTCTCGGATGGGAGTGGAAGAACACTTGATCAACCCTAAACCTGTACCAATCATTCCCGAACAAAGAATTCTGGGTGTAATCGCCACAGAATCCATAGAGGAAGTTAAGGATAAAGCCAGGCAACTTGTAACTCCAGCAGACATACAGAATTGGCATCTGCAGGGAAAGGACTTTGCAGTAAAGGACAACTTATTGTATTTCCAAGAACGATTATACCTACCCAGCACAGATTTACAGAAAAAAGTAATCTCTTGTTATCACGATTCTTTAATGGAAGGACATCCCGGTATGGCCAAGACCTCAGAAAAGATCAAGCGCTACTTCTGGTGGCCGTCTTGGAAAAAAGATATCAGAGACTTTATAATGTCCTGTGGAGTATGCGCCCAAAACAAGAGTCAAAAGGAAAGACGAGCAGGCCTCTTTCACCCTATTGACATCCCACCTCGCCCTTGGCATACGCTTTCTATGGACTTCATCACCGATCTACCTCCATGCTCCGGATACAATACGATTCTAGTAATCGTGGACTTATTCTCCAAGATGGCGCATTTCATTCCGCTCAAAGGCTTGCCAACAGCAGCAACTCTGGCCCGAGAATTTCTCGAAAACATCGTCCGACTGCACGGTTTTCCTTCGGTTCTAATTTCGGATCGAGGTAGTCAATTTATTTCTCATTTTTGGCGAAGTTGCTGTCGGTCGGCTCAAATTGATGTGAGACTATCGACCAGTCACCACCCTCAGACCGACGGACAAACCGAGAGGACCAATCAAACTCTGGAACAGTATTTACGCTGCATGCTGCAACAAACTGAAAAAATTTGGAAAGACATCCTTTGGATAGCCGAATATGCCTACAATAACTCTGTCCATTCGGGAACTGGGAAAACCCCGTTTTTTCTTTTGTACGGCAGTCAACCTCGGAGTTGGATCCACTCCAAGATCTTGAAACACCAGCAGTAGACTACCTGCATTCTACAATCACCCAAGCCTTTAAGGAAGCTGTTTCTCACCTTCAAAGGGCTAAAGAACAATACAAGAAAAGAGCAGATCAACATCGGAAGGAAGCCCCTCAATATCAAGTAGGGGATCAAGTCTGGTTATCCACCAAATATCTACCTCTAAAAGGGCCACGCACATTCAACCCAAGATACCTTGGTCCCTATTCCATCACTACCATAGTAAACCCGGTAGCGGTCAAGTTGTACTTGCCCCCGCACATGAAGATACATCCGGTCTTCCACGTCTCTCTATTAAAACCCGTGCAACCTCAAACCCGACTAACTAAATCTCCAAATCCTATCCTAGTTGATGGAGAACTCGAGTTTGAAGTCAAAAGCATTCTGGACTCCAAGATCTCCAAATCTAAACTATTTTACCTAATTGACTGGAAAGGCTACGGCCCCCAAGAGAGATCCTGGGAACCTGCTGAATATGTCCACGCTCCTCGCCTAATCAAAAGATTTCACCGAACATTTCCTGACAAGCCAAAACCCCGGGAGAAGCCCGGTTTGGGAGGGGCCTTGAGGGGGGGTACTGTCATGATCTCTGCTTCCAAAAGGTCAGGGTTTTCCCAACTCCCTTGGAAGCAGATCCATAACCCAGGTTCCGAGTGCCAACCAGTCCCAATTGGGACCTTTTGGACCCAGTCCTGGCGCCAGTGGCACCAGGCTCATAAATATGCCCAGTCCCAGCGCTGGAAGCGCCGGGCTCATAATGCTTGGGTGGACTTACCTGCAGCAGACCATGCTGCTTACTTGCCTGCCAGTTGAGCCTCTGATCCTCTTCTGTTTGGAACTACTTTTCCTGTTGGGTGGGGCAGGAGCCACTCCCTAGATTCAGAACACTGGAACTCTTCTGGAAAGCAGGAACTCTTTTCTTACCTAGGCGTGGCTGTGGAAGGAGACACCTAAACACTACAGGAGGCTATTTAAACCACACCCGATGGATGAATCTTGCTTTGCGTTATTCTGCATCCTCTGCAGCAGAACGCTCATCGTGTCTTCTGCATCTGATCCTGGGCCTAAGGAAAAAGGCTTACCATCCTGAATCCAGTCTTCAGCAACACCTATAAAGACAAGAAAGAACAGGTTAGCATTACGGTCTTCAGTGACAGCTCTTCACTTACCTGGTCCATCGGCTGTCACCAACGCCTCGCGCTGCATTCCGGCATCTGAAAGACAAAGGCTTACCTACTCTTCCTGCGCTCCGGAGGTCTTCACACTGCATTCCGGCATCTGAAAGACAAAAGCTTACCAACTCTTCGCACGCTCCGGAGGCCTTCGGCGCTGCATCCCGCATCTGAAAGACAAAACAAGGTGCGTTTAAAGACATTGGGGAACTTTAATACTTACGTACCATTACTCCTTTCCACATCTAACCCAGTGGGTATTCCGGCACCCTGCAGCCGCTCCGAACTTGTACCTGCAAAATAAAAAGACAGAGCGCATCGTGAAGCAGGCAACAAGCACTTACTTACGTGCTTCCAGGCGCTTCTATTCATCACACGGGCTCCATCTTCAACTCACTTCAGCCCGTCATCCGCCATCGCCGGAACCCTGCAAAACAAGAAACATCATTACTAAAGACTTTAAAGACATTAGAATTACTCGAAACTTACCGTTTGTGCAGTAAACGACGGACAGCAGACAGCAGGAGAAGAGAAAGGGAAGAAGAGAGAGACATTCAATAACCCAGTTCCTTAATCCTATATTTTCTATCTGCAGACATCTTACCCTTCGAGTCAGACATACAGTGCACAGAGGTCCAGCCCAAAGAGCCAGCCGTGTGTTACACATCACCTTTGAAGATACGGTATACGCCCAGTCAAGACCGGCGCCTCTACGGGAATCAGGTGAGCGTTACAAGGATTCACAATTTTACACCTGACAATTTTGATAATTGGGTTCGAAATTATTACTTAAATGCAGAAGCTCGCTGAGATGTCAGAGTGCCCTTAGGTTTCTCTAAGATGGCAAATGGAGCATGCTCCACAAAGAGAGTCATAGAGCAGCCCATCGCAATGCTTGTAGACTTGGCAATTGCGAATGCGGCAGCTGCCAATGACTTCTCACAAGGAAAGTGTCCTTTCATAACTGGGTCTAAAATCCCACTGTAATACGCTAGAGGCGTGTACCCCAATGTGGTCCTCTGTGTAAGTACTGCAGTCACGACTGTCCCATCTGTATGCAAGAATAAATTGAATTCCTCAGCGTAATTAGGAATCCACAAAAAACAAGCTATACAAATTTCTTTTTTCAACTCTTCAAATCCTTCCTCCATTTCCTCAGTCCATTCTATTGTAACATTGTCTACCTGTGACTTTTTTAAAGCCTGCAAAAGGGGTCTTGTGTATGAACTATAATCGAACACCCAGGCTCTAATATAATTGCATAGTCCCAAAAAACTGTTGCATCTGTTTTACTGTGTACGGTTTTGCAGTTTTCATGATTGCCTCTGCCCTTTCAGGTGTCACCTTCTTTCCCTCATGTGAGATCAACTGTCCTATGTATAAAACCTCTTCTTGGCAATGCTGCAATTTTTCCTTGTCCATCTTGTAACCCTTGTCTGCTAGTCATCAGCTGAATCGAGTCTTGTCTGCACTCATCTTCTGTAGTGCTACAAATTAAAATCTCATCTACGTACTGTATCACCGTTCTTTTCAAATCAGTACTGCCTAGGTCCATCTGGAGGACCCTGTTAAAGATAGATGGAGACTTGCAGTACCCTTGAGGCAGTCTAGTATGTTTTAGATGCATTTGGTGAAACGTAAATGAAGTCAAGTCTTGTGAGTCCTTGTGCAGCGGGATTGAGTAAAACCAATTTTTCAAATCGATCACCATGAAATATTGTGCTTATACTGGGATACTGCATAGTATCATCGCCGGGTTAGGTACTAAAAGAAAAACTCTGCCTCTACAATCTGGTTAATCGGTCTCATGTCCTGTATGAATCTCCATGATCATCCCTTTAATTTTTTCACTGGGTACACCGCAGTGTTACACAATGATTCTGACAGTACCAGAATGCCTTGTTCATTAGTGCTGAAAAGGTCTTGAACATACCCTCATTGGCCTCTCTAGATACGGGGTACTGTTTTGTTGGAGGTAAAATTGCCCCTGGTTTCAGCTTTATTTTGACTTCCCCTATCCCTTTTAACAGTGCAATGTCATAGGGGCCTGTGGTCCAAAGGATGCTTGGCACCTTGTCCAAGTCTTCTTCAAATAATGCTGGATGCTGCCGCATTATTTCTGTTCTGTGTTAGTCTTCCCTTTTCTCTATCCTTATCCCTTATGTGATGCTAATAAAGAACACCACTTCATCGTCTGTTGGGTCATCTCTAAACATGCAATCGTTAGTAAAGTCAGTCAACCTGTACCCTTCTTTGAGAGCTATCACTGTCCTCCATGGTCTACCCTCATCATCCATTCCTTCGAGCATTGCCATTTACCTTCGTACTATGGCCACTTGTAACTCTATAGGGATAGTCTGCCCCCCCTAGGTATCTGTGGTCTGAACATGAATTCATCAGATATTCCCACAATCTTCCCCACTAAGCCAGGTAGCCATGTCAATAGAATGCTCACCCCATAAAGGAAAACCTCTGGCTCAACTGGAACGCCTCACACAGCCACTTGCCCTGTGAATGCCAGAATATACTCGCCCACGTTTAAATAGTGTATTCCACGAGTGGAACACACCATCCCTTTGTCAGTAAATGAAATCATCATGTTAAGTTTTGTCATCAAATCTCTTCCCAAAATATTAATTTGTGTCTTTCGTGAATACGACAATGGAACAGACATGTCACACTCTTCTATAGAGATTGGTAATTCATCAGTAAAAGGAACTCAACTTGTAGCTCCAAAGAACCCTTGAGCATTCATGGCAATTCCCAACATTGGATATTTTCCCTCTCGTATAGATGAACAAGTAGCCCCAGTGTCTACTAAAAAAGAAAAAGATTTGCCTCCTATTGTCACATCAACCCTTGGTTCTTCTTGGGGGGGTCTGGTGTTACAGATAGTACTGAAAAAATCAAGTCACGCTGTGAGCTGTGCTATTGTGGGTATATGCACACCCCTATACCTGTGAAGGGATTCCCTCCAACATGTTGCGACTGCCCTTGTGGTGGATTCATTTGTACTTGCTCTGGTTGTGGTGTCTGTTGCATTTGCAGGGCTTGTGTCTGATACACTGTCTGAATTTGTGCAAACCCTTCCCTAGGTTGTGTGCTATATGGTGGAGGATAAGCTGCCCCCTTGTGAATTTTCCATTCTGTACATTCCCTTGGCTCCCCATTAAGCGTGCAATGTGTCCTATCATCCCATAAGTACAACATACAGGAGGAGACCGTCTGACTAGTCCCCCTTGGTTGAATCCTACTTGTACATTCTAATTCTCATTCCGTACATTTTGAAACCCACCTTGATTACTTTGAAATCCACTTCTTCCTCTATATTCCATACCTCTGCTTTGTGGGTTGAACCCATTACCTCCTTGGTCCATCAGGCATTGACTATTCGCCAGAGATGCACTCACTATTTGCTGTATCCCCAATCCTTCTCCGCTTTTCAGTACCGCCCATTCTATGGTGTATTTTGACAAATTCTTCTGAACTAATTTGGCTACCTCAGCTTTCCTAGCCTCTTCTTTCTTCTTATTTTTCTCCTGCAATAGCCGAAAGTGATGCACTATTGTCAACTGTATCTCAGCCCACGGTTGCCTTCCATTCCCACCAGTTTCTTCATTTGTCTCTGCACTGGCTCTGGCAACCCTTGACATAAAATGTGGTAAAATAATGCCACTATTTATTCCCACTGTTCCTTTGTTTCAAGTTGTTTCCACCACCCTTGAATATCCTTAATGTAAGCAATAGGGTCTTCATCTTCTTTCATTTTACATGTCATAACTGTACCCATATCTGATGTGTCAGGATACTGCACCCCGAGAGCCCTCCACACGTTTGCTCTACAATTATTAAAAGGCGCTCCATCATGGCTGTATTCTGTGCTGTTTTACTTGCATATCCTGCTCTCTTCCATCATTCTCCAATAATGGCTGCCAAGAGACCCTTAATGTCCCTTAAGGCCAATGTGTTTCCTCCTGACATGGTTTCTAACTCATATATCCATTTCCCAGTGCCTGATGTCAAACTCGGGAGCTTGCACCTTAAATTATACTTGTCCATCTGCAGCCATGGACTATACTGTGGTTCAGTAAGGGAAACTGCATAAACCCTAACTTCAAGTTGGCTCCCATTGTCTGTTTATCCATGGTGGGACGAGCATTCCTGACTGCCTCCTCGCTGGTAAGTATCTTAACCTGCTCACAAAGGGCAGTGATTCTCCCTTTTCACTATACGATCGTCCTCGGGGACGTTCTGGATGTGGTGTGGCATCTGCCATCCTGTCCTTGGGTTGGTCCAGATCCGCCCATCTTACTTCCTTGTCTGTCTGCAGGCTGCCTTCAGGGGCACATGCACTTCCTTACTCCCCCCAAGGAGAGATTCTCTTTCTTCATCTGACATAGCTTGTCCCCAAGAAGTATGACTACTCTCCCCTTCACCCTGGTCTAGGTTCAGTTTACTTAAGGGCAAGGCTCTATGCTCAAGACAAAACAGATTTTCTTCTTCATTTGGTGGTTTAGATGCTGGGGACGCATCCCCTTTCCCTCGACTTTCATAACTGTGACTTCTGTTTAATTCCTGATAAGCCTTTTCAATCGTATCTCCAATGTTTCCTATGTCATCATTTTCTTCTTCTCATGCTACTCTAGATGCCCCTGGCATTGCTTCCTTCATCAGAAGAAACTCTTCTATTCTGTCCCAACGTATTGCTAGACTCAGCCCTACTGGCTCTGTTCAAACAAGGCTAAATTCAGAATCCTGATGTCTCCTTTTTTTCATTCTATTTCTTCATCTAATTCCCTTCATCTTCTCGCCTCCCTTTGGATTCTCTCCTCCTCTTGCCTCTTCTCTTCTCTCCTCCCTCCTGCTCTCCTTCCTTCTTCCTCTCTTCATCTCTGTATTCTTTCGTTCCTTAATTTCTGTGCTTTCTTTCTCTTCTATCCTTATCTTCCATCACCGTCTGTCTATTATCATATTTTCTTTGCTCTTCTGCCCTTTCTTCCTTCTTTTGTTGCTCCTCCTGATACATCTGTTCTCGCTGCTCTTTGCTCTTTCTTTTGTTTTCTTCTTCCTTCTATCTTTCTTCACGTTCCCTGTCTTTTTTATCCTGTTCATCCTTATCCTCTCTTTGCCTCACTTCCTCAATGCTTTTCCCAATTAACTTGTGTAATATCTATCCTCCCATCCATTCGTTCTGTAAGAGTGTTATCTCGTCGGCTTTATCTTTCTCTCCTTTCCATCTCTTCATCTCTCATTCTATTTCTGTCGATACATTCGATCTATCACTTTTCTCCTCTTTTTCTTGTATGATCCTAAAGATCTCCTATTTTCACTTACTCTCCTCTGGACTTTCGTTACTGCTATACGCAGGCAGGTTTGTATATCAGATTAGTATACCCTGCCGCCTTCAGTTACTTTAATGGATTCAACCCTACGTCTTCCATATCAACGCCTTTCACTTCAGGTGACACAAGCGGAGCCGAAGGCTCAACACCTTCCTCTTTACCTTGGCTAAGCATCCACTCATCAGGTGGTGGATTTTCCCTCTCTTCCTGGTACGTCTTCCAAATCTCTAAAATAGCTAATCTTTTCTCAAATTTCTTTCCCTCCTATGCAGTGTGCAAGTATGTGGTTATGTGTTGTGATACCACTTTTGACATCGATCCCCCTTGTGGCCACCGCATGCACATCTTACCTGCTGTGCCTTTCGCCCATTCTGCATACTGTTTGAGCTTGGGCATGTGCTTTGGCAATGTCTTACATAAATGCATCAGGGGAGTCTTATCTCCCATTGTGAAGAGTCTCAATTGACTGTCAATACTTACCACATCTTATAAAACGGCTTTCACCACTTTTCAATACTTTTAAAACAACAAATATGAACGCGCTCCAACAATCGCCGCTCAAACCTCTACTCTTTTCAATTATCTCTGTCTGTCTCTAGATTGGTAGCAATTTTCCACTAGAGTATCTACTTATAGCTTCTCAAATCTTCTCAACAATAATTTCCCAGCTTCTACTGCCTCTTCAATACTTCTACTTCAACAGCCAAACAAGACAAACTAGTCAACTTTACACATATACTTAAAAATATCCTGTGATCACCATTTTTTCTCCTTGCCTCTAATCAATTACAGTGTACAGAGTTTAAATCGTCTCCTTCTATGAACCTGTTCATACGTAGCCTAAGGACTCCGACTGGAGTGTGAGATGATTTCTTCTGGAACTCTCTTTAGTCAGGACTCGTTAGGTGCTTCTTATCTCTATGTCTTCACATCACATATTATTTCCCATTTCTTTAAAATGACCACAATTCCATCCCCTTAATTTGCCATTGCTCTCAATCTACTAACCATTCAGTCGTTTGACTCAAGGCCTTCAGTATCAGCTCTTCCTTCAACTGACCACTTTCGTCTTCTGTCCGAAAAGCAACTGTGGAAACCAGGTAGGGATTTCATCAAATAGGGACCCTGCCCACCATCTCGATTTTCTTGCACGATTTCTATTTGCCCGCTCTCCACAGGAAACCCCACGATCTTCCGGCTAAATGGCAGAGGATGTCCGAAGCTCTGAAGTTAACAGGTCGATGGGTCTTTAACCATCTGACAGTGCTACCACGTGAACATCAGGTCCTTGATCAGTAACATATCATGCAAAGGATGAGATGCAGAATAACTCTTAGAACAATTAATCAGACTGTCTCATGAAGTTGGCAAAGTCTCATTCGACTGTTTTAATATCAATAGTCTAAAGCAGAGAGTTACAATGGACATCAACAGATGTTCGATCGTGCTCTCAGCGTAAATCACATAAAAAGACACTTAAGTACAAAACATTGTTGTATGTGTCGTCATACTACCTGGCAAAAAAAAGACCTATAGGGGATTGTGGTTGGCTAAAGGGGAATATCTATGTATACCTTTTAAAGGGACTGGTATTGTGATAGGGCATCTATTGTCAGGTGGACAACATGAGTCTTCCTTTAGTGCAAGTCATCCTTAACACTTAAGTACAAAGAATACTATTGGTTCTTAAACTATAACGCCCTTTGGTATATGGCCTCTACAATTGGTTGGCACGCTCATACCATGTCTGGAATATTTGGCTCACCAGCAGCACGTAAACTCATACCCAGGTGCTGGGGGTGAACTTGACTTCACCTCCCCACCCAATTAGCCCCTTGTCTATCATCGCCCATGCCTCCTGCCATGCAGACTGTCTTTGAACTTGGCCTTGCAGTAGATTCTCTTCTCTGGGAATATAAGGGAATATGGGTACATGCTTATCACTGTTCTTGTCTGCATGCCCAACTCCTATTTTCATCCTTGGCTCACGTGACAGGAGACCGCAATTCGGCTAATTTAATTGTATTTAATTATCCTGAATTAATAAACTTGTCACTGGTGGTAATCCTTCCTTGTACCTTAGATAATTCAGCTTCTCATGTTCATTGTTCTTTGAGGATAGATAACCAGTTCTTGGCTGCCTTCAGTCTGGGCAATAGGCAAGACAGCCCTTCTCACTTCTTCCATGCTCCCAGCTATTATTTCAGCTATTATTTGCTGCGACACAGTTTTCCATCCTTCTTTCTCCGTGGGTTTGAACTTATTAAAATTGTGACACTGATGTCTCGTTTCAACATATATGATGGCGGCTTCGCCTACAGTCTATTCACTATACATAGCCAGCTTCTATGATTACTTGGTCTATTTGCATTGCTGCGTCTATACATTCATTGAATGGTTGCATTTTCTGCAGTGTGTCACACACGCATGCAATCATCCTTTTGCATAGGAATGTTCACTCGAGTCCTTATTTCGTCATCAGCTTCTATAAGGTCCATATATTTTCTTCTTTTTATCTTCTTAGTGTGTCACTCTCAACTCTTGTGACGTCACAAGCTTCTCTTTCTCCTTTTCTCATATTCCTTCAGGGACCTCTTCCAAGAGACTGTCATCCTTTACTCAAACACTTGTCATGCTATGGTTACAACTACTGGTGTCGAGCTTGGTGCAGTTTCAGGCTTCCAACATACAGGCAGTAGCAGGGTTGGACTTCCTGCAGAGGCATTCGGCTGCTCCTCTACACAGATTCGACTATATTGTTTAGGGGGCGAAGGTCCTGTAAAAATCTCCACGGTCCCCCGTTTGATTTCCTCACAGGGTACACAGCCGTGTTACATGATGAATCCAATTGCACTAATATGCCTTGCTTCATTAAAGCAGAAATGGTCTCAAATATACCTTCATCCACCTCTCTTGACATGGGATATTTCTTTGCTTGTGGCAAAAGGGCTCCTGGTTTCAGTTGAATTTTAACTGCACCTATCCGTTTTAATAGACCCACATCATATGGGCATGTGGCCATTGAATCTTTGGCACTTTCTCTACATCTTTCCTGAAGAATGACAGTCCTCTTTTTAATAACACCATTCTCTGCCGTATTTCTACATTCTCTACTTTAATGCAATAAGTAAGACTTATAAAAAACACAAGTTCATCAGAGTAGTCATCTCAGTTCTTCATTTGTCAAATCAGTCACCCAAAATCCTTCACTGGGGGCTACCACTGTTCTCCATCCTCTTCCTTCATCATCTGTCCCATCAAGCATCACTCTTTCTTCTCTGACCACTGCTGCTTCAAACTCTAAGGGGATAATCTGCCCTTCGTCGCCGTCCATGGGAATCTCTGGTCTAAACAAAGATTTGTCAGGTATTCTCAATATTTTATCTGCCAATCTGGGTAAACATGATAATAAGATAGTCACTCCATACAAAAGTACCTCTGGATCTAAAGGAACTTCTCGTAATGCCTTCTGGTCTGTAAAGGCTAATGTAAACTCTCCCACATTCATATAGAGTGTATCCCTGGAGTAGAGCACATTATTCCTTTGTCAGTAAAAAATATTGTCATGTTAAGCTTTGTCATCAGGTGAAGTCCTAATATGTTAACTGGCGTCTTCCTAGAATATAGTAATGACATTGACATATTGCGTTCTCCTCTAGAGATTGGCAATCCGTCTGTGAAAGGAACTAAACTCATAGACCCAGAGAAACCCTGAGCATTCATGGCAGTACCTGACATTAGGTATTTTCCCTCATTGACACAGGAACAAATCGCTCCAATGTCTAGGACAAATGAAAATGTCTTGCCTCCTATCGTTACCCTGACCCTGGGTTCCTCTTGGGGGACTGGTGTCACTGATAGTACTGAACACATCAGGTTGCTCTGTGGGCTGTCCCGTTTGGGTATGAATTCATCCCCTTACCTGTGAAAGGATTTCCTCCTATCACAGTCACACTTCCCAATTTGCGTGTGGGTGCTTGTTGGGTTCCTGGGGTCATGTTCCATTGTGGTACCATAGCCTGCTGTGTCTGTGCTTGCTGCGTTTGTACCTGTTGTGCTTGCATGGGTACTTGCTGTAGTTGCCCCTGTGGTACTTGCATTTACAGCAGCACTGGCTGCATTTGTTGAGGTTGCGGCGCCTATGTCCGAACCTGGGTGTGATGATATTCTTTTGATTCTGTATTATATTGTGGGTCATAACCAACCCACTCTCTTGGAGCTTGCCAATTTGGTTGCATGCCTCCTCTTCTTCTGTATGTCCTAGCTATGTGCCCTATTCTTCCGCAGCTCCAGCATTGTAGCGGCTGTCCTCCATTAAATCCTCCTCTTCCCTGAGAGTTTTGAAATCCACCTGGTCCTCCTCCTCTAGACCCATTACCTCTTTCCGTTGGCCAAACGTTGTACACACTCTGATCTGTTGGATACCCTGCGTTATTTTGCTGCCCTGACTGCATCTCCTGTGTCGCCCCACCTACTCATCTATACCGCTCCCTCTATGGCTATTTTTGACAACTTCTTCTGGACCAGCTTCACGTCCTCTTGCTTCCTATTCTCCTCTTTCTTTTTATTCTTCTCCTGCATTAATCGGCAGTGATGAATGTTTGCTTATTGTATTTCTGGCCATGGTTACACTTCCATTCCCACCTGTTTCTTAAATTGCTGTTGCACTGGGTCGGGCAGCACCTGACACGAAATGTGGTAAAATAATGCTACTGTTTTATCCCATGGTTCACAAGTCTCCTGACGCCATCTATCTTGAATATCCTGAATAAAAGCAACATGGTCTTCATCCTCCCCCATTTTCCTGGTCATAATCCCATCCATGTCTGATGTATCGGGGTATTACACTGAGTGCCTGACATGAGTCTGCTCTGCAATTGTTAAATGGTGCTCCATCATGTTTCGCGCAGTCCCACCTGCGCATACTGCTCATTTCCAAATGTCATCTGCAGCTCTCCCGTATGATAGCTGCTAGCCTTTTTTTCGTCACCTATAGCAAGCGTCATTCCTGATGTCATCCTCTGTAACTCATGAATCCATTTTCCCTCTCCAAAAGTCAAACTCGGCAATTTGCATCTTAAATTGTCTTTATCCATCTGTGGCCATGGTATATATTGTGGTTGTCCTCCTCCAATCTCCCACAGTCCACAATCTTACTTGCCCTCACTCTTCGTCTTCCAGGTGGGGTTAGTCTCACCTGTTTGTCTCCTTACTGGTAATAATCTTTATCTGCTAATATATGGCAGGGATATATCCACTGTACTGCGCAATCGTACTTATGGTCGGTCAGTGTATGATGACGGTTCTGATGATTTTTCTTTAGGGTCCTCCAGGTCTGACCATTTTACCCCTTTTTCTACACTAAATATGCATGCACCCTCTCTTCGTGCCCTCTCATTCTCCTCCCTTTCTTCCTCTGACATCATTATGCCCCAGCTCGTGTGGCTGTTGTCCTTCTCTGCATCGAAATCTAATGTGTTTAAAGACAACGTTCCGTACTCGTCTGTCATGAGGTCATCTAACCTACCTTCAGTTCCCCTTAATAGAGAGCCCTCTGCTATCTCTTGGGCTTTATGCCCACCTTTATCCCTTATTTTCTGTATACATTCCCAAGTCTTTGTGCCATATTTTCTGTGTCCTACTCATAAGCCCGTGCTGATCTCAGCATTCCTTGTAGCTCCCCAAGGGGCTGTTGAGACACTCTCTTTCCATCCAGTCGTTCTCTTGAATAAATCAACACTATGCTTCTATGACATAAATATTCTATCAAGTCATTTTAATCCCCTACTCCTTTTCCTTTTCTCTTCTCTTCTCCTCATCTCCCTCAATTCATCTTCCTCTTACCTTCTTTGCAACCTATGTACTTTCATTCTTTGAGCTTCTATCTCTTCTCGTTTCTTCTCTTCTAATATCTCGTTTTCTTTCCTTGCCTCATATCTCCTTTGTTCTTTCCTTCCCTTACATTTTGTATCCCTCTCTTCTTTATATGCTCTTTCTTTTTCCTTTTTCCACTCTTCCCTTTCCTCGCTTTCAAACCCCCTCAATGCCCTTATCATCTAACTTAATTAATACTTGTCCTCCCATCCATTCATTCTGTGCTATCATTATTCCCTTAGCTTATCCTTTCTTTCTGTTTCTTTGCTTCTTTGTCCATCTCCATTTGTCTGACTTGTCTGTCATTTTTCTGATCAGACTGTTTACTTTCATTGCATGTTTCTATACCTTTGCATTTTCAGTTTTTGCTCTCTTCCGTATTATCCTCACTGCTATAAGAGGGGGGGGGCGCACATGTTGCACTAACATACGCTGCTGCTGCTTTTAATTCCTTTAAAGAGTAAAATCCCTTCTTCTCTGTATCTATGCTCTTATCTTCAGGAGGGGAAAGGGGAGCTGAAGTCATTTTATCCTCCCCTTTATGTTGATTGAGCGTCCACTCCCTCTCGGCTGGATCTTCTTTCTCACTCTGGTACATCTTCCATAATTCTAAAATGGCCAGCCTTTTCTGTAACATTTTACCCTTATATGTGGCATGCAAATAAGTTGTCTTATGCTGCAACATGGTTTTTGACAGTGAACCCTTTTGTATCCACCGCATGAGTTTTTTATTAGTCGTGCCTTGGACCCATTCAGAATTATATTACCTTATTTTGGCTGTGTATTGCGGCAATGTCCTATATAGATGTAAAAGGGGAGTGTCCCCCATGATGACAAGTCGGTTTCAATCGTCAATACTTACCCGTCCTTTTATTCGATTCTTCGATTCTTTGATTCTTTGTTTTATCAAATGTACCATACCGATCAATCACTATTTATAATCCTAAAAAGAATATTTTAACTGCTTACTTTTTTTATTTAAAAATCTATGCAATTATGTTTATTTGCTCCTTTGTTTACACTTACTATCAAGTTGTGTTATCTCGTTCTTTTATTAGTAGTATTTTAAGAGTCTCTTCTTTATTTATATATTAATGTCCTTAAACTTTTAACCTTCTGATTTCCGTCAATCTCTTCACCAATCCTTAATTTTTTACTATTGTGACTTCTTTGTATCCGCGGTTATGATAAAAGTCAATGAACTGTAGACGCAGTTATAAAAAATAATATTTTTTGTTATTATTTATTGTATTTGTGTATTTTTATATGATAAGTTGTGCTTAAAAGGACTGCTTTGGGGTACACTGAGTGTAGACGTTTAACTCATTAGGAGTACTGTTTTGATGTTATGAAGGAACACTGCATTTCCTTCATCGGTTAGGTGTATTCCGCCATGTCTATAGCGATTGGCCATGTAGAACTGTATGTTGTTGTTCGCAATCCATAATTGGCTGTGGTCTGTCATGAATGCTGAAACTGCTTTGATATGATATGGCATTTATACCGCGCCTATACACAAGTGTTTCAAGGTGCGACGAGGCAAGGGAGGAGAACAAAGGGAGGACGGACAATGATCCTAATAGGCCAGGTGTCATTCAGATCGCCCAAGTGCGTGGGAAGGGGGCAGAGGCAGGGACAGTGCAGTACATGGCAAAGATGATAACAATAAGTAAGTAGCGGCCAGTATGTGGCAAGTGCATGGGTAAGTGCAGACATCAGGTGTCAAGGGCTGTGAGGTGAACTGTAGGGAAACAGAGACAGTCCTCAAGTGCGGGGGTTGCCAGGTGGGCAGTGTAGGTGTGAAACAGTGGCAGGGGAGGGACCCGGTCCCGGGATCAGAGGGTGTCCAGTAGCCAGTGCACTTCCAGATACAGCTAGGAGGTCAGCAGAGGAGAAGAGGAGAAAAAGCAGAAGCAAATAGAAAGGTTTTGAGGAGCTTCTGGAACCGTAGATGGTTCTCCTCAAGTTTAAGGGAGGCAGGGAGACTGTTCCAGAGGGAGGAACAACGTTAGATTACAACAAACTTGTGCGATGAGCATTAGCAAGTGCCTGCAGGCATGTTTTTGGAAATGTGTTGTGTTTTATTTTTCCAAAGTGTAAGAATGTAAGTAGAAAAAATAGTGATAAACATTTGGTGTTTGGGTAGTGGGCCTGGCCCTCGGCAAACGGAAGTGTGTACTCTGATTTGCTTATTGGAGAATGCGGCATGGCTGATGCCTATGCTCCATGGATTTGGAGACTTGCCATGGCTGCAAGCCATGAGCACTGGCCATTGATTACATTATTATTGGTATAGTGGACAGTGAACTAGGATGCAGGGTAGGTGCAGTGAATAATAGGGGTTGTTTGGTTCGTCTGGGGTCATGGTGGAGCCTTATGTCATAGGCAATTGAATGATGATTTCCATCCCCAGCATGCACTACAGATAACAACAGACATAAGTATGTGTTGCAAAAAATATATTTCTTAAAGGAGCTTTATAATGCTTTCATGTATGTGAAGCATGGGAACATTAATTATGATAAATTATGTGCTGCGTATTTCCTGAAATGATGTGGATGATGCATTTTGGAAATTGCATGAGCATTACAAAAAATAAAATACTTGGGGCTCATGTGTTATGTGTATGTAAATTGGCTGCACGTCGAGGAGGTGATTTGTCCATGGGGATGTCAACAATAGTTAATGAACCATTGGTTTTGTCAATAGTGTAAACTCCAGATGTTCCAGTTTTTCCATGTGTCAATGTCTAAGTGTTCTGAAGACTAAATATCCTCTCTTTCATATGTGGGCTGCTAATTTGAAATATCTAATCCAAGAATAAATGTACCCTAAAAATAGCACAATATTCTAAAACTACACATCACTCAGAGGAGAATTGCCTAGCATTTCGGCGCTGGACTGCCCCTGGGCAGGACAAAGGCTGATATGCGGGGAAATTTCTTCTCTGTGAAAAGGACAGTGAGCTAAAGACTTGGTAGAGTCTCTCCCAGGGGTTATTCACCCAAGAACAGGTCATTGGGCTGTGTTTGTGCTGGTAGAGAGATTCCCAGACCCCCCTTTGTTTGCATACATTAACTTTGGGTTTCACCCTAAGTTAACAGGGCAATCCAGACGTGGACCCCTTGCTCACTGTTCCTAGAGAGGCAACAGTTTCACCTCACTGACGATGCCCAACATGGCTGAAACACGTGTATGGGGTTACTGGTGGTACTCTTGTTCAGAGGAGAATTGCCTAGCATTTCGGCGCTGGACTGCCCCTGGGCAGGACAAAGGCTGAAATGCGGGGAAATTTCTTCTCTGTGAAAAGGACAGTGAGCTAAAGACTTGGTAGAGTCTCTCCCAGGGGTTATTCACCCAAGAACAGGTCATTGGGCTGTGTTCGTGCTGGTAGAGAGATTCCCAGACCCCCCTTTGTTTGCATACATTAACTTTGGGTTTCACCCTAAGTTAACAGGGCAATCCAGACGTGGACCCCTTGCTCACTGTTCCTAGAGAGGCAACAGTTTCACCTCACTGATGATGCCCAACAAGGCTGAAACACGTGTATGGGGTTACTGATGGTACTCTTGTTCAGAGGAGAATTGCCTAGCATTTCGGCGCTGGACTGCCCCTGGGCAGGACAAAGGCTGATATGCGGGGAAATTTCTTCTCTGTGAAAAGGACAGTGAGCTAAAGACTTGGTAGAGTCTCTCCCAGGGGTTATTCACCCAAGAACAGGTCATTGGGCTGTGTTCGTGCTGGTAGAGAGATTCCCAGACCCCCCTTTGTTTGCATACATTAACTTTGGGTTTCACCCTAAGTTAACAGGGCAATCCAGACGTGGACCCCTTGCTCACTGTTCCTAGAGAGGCAACAGTTTCACCTCACTGATGATGCCCAACAAGGCTGAAACACGTGTATGGGGTTACTGATGGTACTCTTGTTCAGAGGAGAATTGCCTAGCATTTCGGCGCTGGACTGCCCCTGGGCAGGACAAAGGCTGATATGCGGGGAAATTTCTTCTCTGTGAAAAGGACAGTGAGCTAAAGACTTGGTAGAGTCTCTCCCAGGGGTTATTCACCCAAGAACAGGTCATTGGGCTGTGTTCGTGTTGGTAGAGAGATTCCCAGACCCCCCTTTGTTTGCATACATTAACTTTGGGTTTCACCCTAAGTTAGCAGGGCAATCCAGAGTGGACCCCTTGCTCACTGTTCCTAGAGAGGCAACAGTTTCACCTCACTGATGATGCCCAACAAGGCTGAAACACGTGTATGGGGTTACTGATGGTACTCTTGTTCAGAGGAGAATTGCCTAGCATTTCGGCGCTGGACTGCCCCTGGGCAGGACAAAGGCTGATATGCGGGGAAATTTCTTCTCTGTGAAAAGGACAGTGAGCTAAAGACTTGGTAGAGTCTCTCCCAGGGGTTATTCACCGAAGAACAGGTCATTGGGCTGTGTTCATGCTGGTAGAGAGATTCCCAGACCCCCCTTTGTTTGCATACATTAACTTTGGGTTTCACCCTAAGTTAACAGGGCAATCCAGACGTGGACCCCTTGCTCACTGTTCCTAGAGAGGCAACAGTTTCACCTCACTGACGATGCCCAACATGGCTGAAACACGTGTATGGGGTTACTGATGGTACTCTTGTTCAGAGGAGAATTGCCTAGCATTTTGGCGCTGGACTGCCCCTGGGCAGGACAAAGGCTGATATGCGGGGAAATTTCTTCTCTGTGAAAGGGACAGTGAGCTAAAGACTTGGTAGAGTCTCTCCCAGGGGTTATTCACCCAAGAACAGGTCATTGGGCTGTGTTCGTGCTGGTAGAGAGATTCCCAGACCCCCCTTTGTTTGCATACATTAACTTTGGGTTTCACCCTAAGTTAACAGGGCAATCCAGACGTGGACCCCTTGCTCACTGTTCCTAGAGAGGCAACAGTTTCACCTCACTGATGATGCCCAACAAGGCTGAAACACGTGTATGGGGTTACTGAAGGTACTCTTGTTCAGAGGAGAATTGCCTAGCATTTCGGCGCTGGACTGCCCCTGGGCAGGACAAAGGATGATATGCGGGGAAATTTCTTCTCTGTGAAAAGGACAGTGAGCTAAAGACTTGGTAGAGTCTCTCCCAGGGGTTATTCACCCAAGAACAGGTCATTGGGCTGTGTTCGTGCTGGTAGAGAGATTCCCAGACCCCCCTTTGTTTGCATACATTAACTTTGGGTTTCACCCTAAGTTAACAGGGCAATCCAGACGTGGAACCCTTGCTCACTGTTCCTAGAGAGGCAACAGTTTCACCTCACTGATGATGCCCAACAAGGCTGAAACACGTGTATGGGGTTACTGATGGTACTCTTGTTCAGAGGAGAATTGCCTAGCATTTCGGCGCTGGACTGCCCCTGGGCAGGACAAAGGCTGATATGCGGGGAAATTTCTTCTCTGTGAAAAGGACAGTGAGCTAAAGACTTGGTAGAGTCTCTCCCAGGGGTTATTCACCCAAGAACAGGTCATTGGGCTGTGTTCGTGCTGGTAGAGAGATTCCCAGACCCCCCTTTGTTTGCATACATTAACTTTGGGTTTCACCCTAAGTTAACAGGGCAATCCAGACGTGGACCCCTTGCTCACTGTTCCTAGAGAGGCAACAGTTTCACCTCACTGATGATGCCCAACAAGGCTGAAACACGTGTATGGGGTTACTGAAGGTACTCTTGTTCAGAGGAGAATTGCCTAGCATTTCGGCGCTGGACTGCCCCTGGGCAGGACAAAGGATGATATGCGGGGAAATTTCTTCTCTGTGAAAAGGACAGTGAGCTAAAGACTTGGTAGAGTCTCTCCCAGGGGTTATTCACCCAAGAACAGGTCATTGGGCTGTGTTCGTGTTGGTAGAGAGATTCCCAGACCCCCCCTTTGTTTGCATACATTAACTTTGGGTTTCACCCTAAGTTAGCAGGGCAATCCAGAGTGGACCCCTTGCTCACTGTTCCTAGAGAGGCAACAGTTTCACCTCACTGACGATGCCCAACATGGCTGAAACACGTGTATGGGGTTACTGATGGTATTCTTGTTCAGAGGAGAATTGCCTAGCATTTCGGCGCTGGACTGCCCCTGGGCAGGACAAAGGCTGATATGCGGGGAAATTTCTTCTCTGTGAAAAGGACAGTGAGCTAAAGACTTGGTAGAGTCTCTCCCAGGGATTATTCAACCAAGAACAGGTCATTGGGCTGTGTTCGTGCTGGTAGAGAGATTCCCAGACCCCCCTTTGTTTGCATACATTAACTTTGGGTTTCACCCTAAGTTAACAGGGCAATCCAGACGTGGACCCCTTGCTCACTGTTCCTAGAGAGGCAACAGTTTCACCTCACTGATGATGCCCAACAAGGCTGAAACACGTGTATGGGGTTACTGAAGGTACTCTTGTTCAGAGGAGAATTGCCTAGCATTTCGACGCTGGACTGCCCCTGGGCAGGACAAAGGATGATATGCGGGGAAATTTCTTCTCTGTGAAAAGGACAGTGAGCTAAAGACTTGGTAGAGTCTCTCCCAGGGGTTATTCACCCAAGAACAGGTCATTGGGCTCTGTTCGTGCTGGTAGAGAGATCCCCAGACCCCCCTTTGTTTGCATACATTAACTTTGGGTTTCACCCTAAGTTAACAGGGCAATCCAGACGTGGACCCCTTGCTCACTGTTCTTAGAGAGGCAACAGTTTCACCTCACTGATGATGCCCAACAAGGCTGAAACACGTGTATGGGGTTACTGATGGTACTCTTGTTCAGAGGAGAATTGCCTAGCATTTCGGCGCTGGACTGCCCCTGGGCAGGACAAAGGCTGATATGCTGGGAAATTTCTTCTCTGTGAAAAGGACAGTGAGCTAAAGACTCTTATGTATTAAATATGTACTATGTAGAACATGTCTTAATAGAATGATATAATATAATCTACAGTTTTATTGGCATATATAAACATCACTCAAAAAAAATACATTCTCCGATAGGATAAAAAATTCAACAGCATCTGACATACTTAACATGCTATTGGTAGCTACCCACGACATAAACAATGAACAATGAATCAGAAAGTTAATATTAATATTCAATTGTCTGTTCTCATGCACTGTTTTTGCATTTTTAATTCCAATTTTGAAGTGACAAGCTGGGGCACTATGTGACGCAGGAAAGCCCCGCTGGCTGTGGTTTTATTGTTGTTATGAATGTGTTCCATTAGAGTGGAGTAGTGCTAGTGTCTTTATTTGCTCAGAAGACAGACTGGAATTTTGCAACTGAGAAAGATTTCTGCCAGGGAATGAGATCGAAAGTGTGTTCACTCTTTGAATGGTTGCTATTTCTCATGTACTGTTTTTCAATTTCTAATTCCAATATTTGAAGTGATAAACTGTATTACTATCTACCACACTAAAGCAGAAAACTACATGCAATGGCTGGAGGACAATTATCCTACAGAAGAAATAAATAAAAAAGAAGTTTTTGAACAAAAAAAAGAAACAAAAAATACACCACATGCAGCATTTTGTAAGTCTGTTCTTTATGTATATGTAAAATTAGACTAACGATATTTTAAGGAAGATATATTAGTCACTAAACACGTATAGATTGTCTGTCTACTATAAATTGTTTATACAACCAACACAATTATCTTTAAAGTGGATTATATATTCAATTGTTTCAATATATTTGAAATATTTTCAAACAGATGAAGAAGGTATTGTAGTATGACAAAGAATCAAAGAAGAAGCACTACAACAACTACTCATGAAAATAACCTGGGTTAATTAAAACAATTAAAACTACTATTAATCAATGTTGGAAAAGAAGTGCAATCAACAACATTCATCTCCTGTTTATTTTTCATGGCACTTTTTGCCCAAACAATGTTGCCAAAAACATCAAAAAATATGGGGGCTTGTTGGAGGGCATATAAGGGGTAGGGTGGGAGTGGGGTGGTGTATAGGGATGAATAGAATAGGGAAGGAGGATTCGGGGGGATCGTGGGACCCCCCCAAATAATACCCCAAATTAAAAAACAATTAAATGATTTCAATGATTTTTTTTTTGCAAACATTTTTGGCCATAAAGTGCTGTGAAATAAAATCGGCCGAAAAATGAACATGGAACTGTATGATGTGTGTGTGTTGCACTTTCTAATTGGTCGATAGTGCTGTTGTTATTATTCACAGCTATCCAACAGCCGCCCAGTGTGCAGCATTGCTATTCATGTGTAGGTCCTCACCCCCTCCCATTGCAGCCACAGCTACATTCAAGCAAGTGACACGTGTGTTTGTGGACATGTGGTAGCCGTGGCTATCCAAAATTTTGTGTGGGGTGGCATCTTATATGCATTGAGTGTTTTGGGGGATTATAAGAGACTAGGGGAGTGGAGGAAGACTATGAGGAGTGGAGGGGGGCTGGTAGGCATGTTGGGGACAGTTTTTGGAGTTTGGTCGAGTGGAGATGCAATTTTGTATTCTTAGTTTTGTGAATAGCTGCAGTTGTCAGCAAACGTCTGCCCCCGGGGCAGGAGATGTCTAGGACTGATTGCTCCACCGCCACTTCACCAGTCTGGAGGGCATCCTCTGGACCGGCTTCCTGTGCTATACAGTTTCCCCTTGCCCTCCCTGTGGTCCCGGCCTGCCCGGGGTGGTGTGCTGGTGTGGCAGAGCCATGAGGGAGCCTCCCCTCGCTGTCGGACTTGCCGGTGAGTGCTCCCCCTGTTGCGGCACTTCCTTTGAGCCGGGCGGCTGCTGGCGTGGCCGGGCCCTCCCTCCCGAGATCACATTGCCACGGAATTCTTGAGGCTACCACTGCCCTTGCCCTGACACCACTGTCCCTCTGCTGGGGGGGTCATTCTCTTGTGTGGACACCCAAGGCCGGCTAACCATTCATCTTGGAGCCCCCTCTGCACCTGGGATCTATGCTGAGCCCTCCTAGCCGAGGGACCTTGGGGAACAATCCTCTCCTGCCCGAGGCTGACACATTCACTGAGACACCTCTTCATCACTGGTGCCCGTACCTATCCACGTTTGGGGGAACGTCATTACACAAACACTTGGGAGGTTCCACTGTTTGTGCGGGTGTTGTGAGGCACTAGAAAACTAGCACCACACCTCGGGGGCAGCTCTCACATGTGGCATCCCTGCTGTAACAGCTGATAAAGGTTACTGTGGGGACCGTGCTCCACTCCTCTCTGGCCTGCCCCACAGTCTGTTTGTTTTGGTTCCCCCTGTGCTGCGGCCATCCAGGCGCAGGGGTCATTGGTGTCCCCCGATCTCGCTGCTGCTTGTCTTCGGAGTTGCTGTTATGGATCCTGTGCTCCAACATGCTGTACTGTCACATGCTGATCCACTGGTACACTTGCTATTTACATACCAGTCCCTGCTACTGCAAAGATCCTATACTGCCTCGTCCCTGTTGCGCTGATGCAAATCCACTACGCAATTTGAGCTCTACTTCTACATGTACCTACTATGAGAGACATTCACTATAACTGGGAGAGGCCTCTGTCTCTTCTACCTCATGAAGCATACACCTACTGGTTTCAGAGGGTGTCAATATTGGCAACCTGATATGTGTGTGGCACAGTAGTGGGCGCCAGAACCTGTCTTCACTTCAGTGCTGTCATCCTTTGCAGCCCGGCCAGAACCAGTTCCCACAGTGCTCCTACACCCCCTTCCCTAATCCACCTTAGTGGGCTGAGCAATAACACCTCTATATACCCCCTGCCTAGGCTGGGCGCGTCCCGTGGACAACATTACAACCGATCACAACATTAAACAGTGCCTTGACTACTAGCAGCAAGCAACTAAAGACTACATTAATAAACCCCAGATTCCAGTCCCATCCTAACACTATCGTGCTACAGCACTGCCACGCTGCCTGTCTGTAGATGAGCCTGCTCACCTAAGAGTACTGCATCAGATCTCCTTCAGCACCAATTATTGCTCCACACATCATTTGCACTGGACGGCACCATGGAAGAATAAGTGGAGCACACTCTACTGCCACTGCTTGCCAACTCGAAGCTATCACCACACTTTGCAATTGAGCGTGCTCATCGTACGCTTGCTCCTAAGCCCGGGCCCCACCCTGCCCAATAATAGCTTGCGTGCTAAACTACCGGGACAGAGATGCTCCTCTGTGTGCGGCAAGAGCCAAAGGGGAACTGCTTTTGGGCTCCAATAGGATCCACTTGTATCCAGATTTCTCAGTAAATGTAAAGCAAGAACGCAAATCCTTCCTGGCTACCAAAAAGAGGCTCCATGACCACAATGTGAAATATGCCATGCTCTTCCTGGCAAAACTGAGAATAGAACATTGCAATAAGGTGTACTTCTTTACTATGCCGGAAGAGTCCATGAGATTTATGGACAAACATTTCCTGGGGTGACCTCAACCAATGCGCTCTCTCTTCACTTAAATCCTGAATGCATATCCTAACTTCCATGGTGCTGTGGATGGTGACTCGCTGTGCAATATCACTTAACCACCCGAAGCTATTTATGTCATTAGCCACACAGCATCGCACCCAATTCTGTGTCATATAAGCAATCTTAAGCTAAGTGGTTGCCGGGCTGCAGACAGCCCACAGCCCCCCCCATGCAAAGTTGCAAGTGTCGATTGGTTTTTCAAAGGGGGAGGTTCACTTAGATTGGGAGAGTGGTGGGGTGGGGGGTGGGAGGTTTGTTACAGTTATAGAAAATGTGCTTGACATGTATCTGTATGTTGAGAACAAACAGCTGCAATGTATAGTCAGCCAACTAAAGAGTCTAAGTCCTGATTTGAAGGAACCCTGCCACTATATTTTAATCTGGCCCTATGGCTGTTGAGCCTATGAACTTTATGAGCTGAAATGTATGTGGACTTGGTAACCCGACGAAGATGCACTGACTACAGCTTCAGACCGAACGGCACAGGTTACACATCCTGTTCCTGCAAGAAACATGCGTGTTCACGCGCGTTAGCAATGTGATAGATTCAACAAGAATTGGGGCACACAACTCTATTATACCTCATATTTATCACAAAGCAGGGGGGATATGACCATCATCCATAAATCCCTGCAATACACCCACATAAAGTCACACCTTGACCCTCTGGGATGGTACGTTCTCCTTTGAGGGGTCCTCTTGGGCCACAAAATCATCCTGTTAAACGTGTATGGTCTGAATGCCGATGACCCTGACTTCTATACGGAATTAGCGGGATTGTTAGCACTCTACCCCCAAGTACCTGTGTACCCCTAATGTGCAGTCGTGACTTTAATACTATAATGGATGTCAATCTCGAGGATCTGGATCCAAACCCCGACAGCTGACAAAGTCTCCCCTGGTTTTACAGCAGGCCCTGGGTGAAAGAAGGATGGTTGATGCTTGGAGGGCACTTAATCCTACACTACACAAACACTCCTTCTATTCCACTGTCCATGACTCACATTCTCAAATAGATTTATGGTGGGTGTCTGTTACATTCATTGGCCTTCTTTCAGAAGCCGACATTTTACCCAGGACATTTTCAGACCACTCTCCCATTACACTCACCATGTCGCTGGGGGAGGTGCTAACTTGAAACAGACAGTGAGGACTCCAGCCACAATCACTATTCAACCCGCTCTTTGCAGCCTAAATGGGCAGACAGGTTGACGAATATTTTCAGGTGAACAGTCACGCAACCCTGTTGGAAGCCGTTAAGGCTTATATACGCAGTGTTGCTCTTACAACAGAATCGGGCATACTCAAAACGATATGTAGGGGTATCCACGCCAGTGAAACCAATCTACCACGCCTGGAACATATGCATTTGTCTAGGTCAGATAGTGCAATGCTTGGCGATATTAAAACTGACCTGGACAAATTCCGAGTGTATGCAAAAAGGGCGCTGAAGTTCCTTGACAGCCCTGGCTTGGCGAGAAAATATGGTGAAGGAGAATGCCCTGGTAAGTTGCTAGCCAGGATGGTCAAACAAGCACAAGGCAATCAACATATCCCATCATTCCAGGACGTTTTGGGCTGGGTGGTCCATACTACGTCTGAAGTGAACCAAGTGTTTCACTCCTTCTACACTGGGCTGCATGCCTACTCACATAGCTACCCGCCCTGGGATACAGGCCTACCTAGATAGCCTCCCACTGTGATATTGTCTGAGGATGCCAAAACAAACTTAGGCCGCCCCATCACTCCCGATGAAATATCCCGAGCAATTGACGCGCTCCCACTCAGCAGGGCTCCTGGCCCTGACGGTCTCACAATGCGGTTTTTCAAACACTTTAAATCCTCCCTGGCCCCCAGGTGGTCACATTATTATTTTTTTTTTTTTATTGAAACATCAGTCAAAATATGTCACAGTATAATACCGTGACATCAGACTTTTATTACAAACGAGTTTCATCGAAAAAAAAAGCTTTCAATTAATGTACTTTCCATTAGGATCATCCTTCTATGTTCTCTAGATCAAGTGCGTCTATAAAATTGACTATCGCACAGCAAAGTTTTACACCGTTCCCGGCCATTGCCTGCGACCACCAATCGCGTGCTTCTGGATCCGCTGGGCGAAAGTTGCCTAAATGTAAGGATCGTTTTATTGTGAGCGACGTGCATTTGGTTATCAGATGTTCGATGGATTCAGGTTCTTTCATACAGAAACGACATCTGTCGTTGTTTACTTTATTTGAGTGGCGAAGCCACAATGCTGCTTTTGTGTTGATTGCATTTAGTCGAATTCGCAAAAACTGAGCCCGGTGGTGACGGGAAGGACAATTTGCCAAGTATTTACATAGAACACCCAGCTTGTGTTGTCCAATTCCGGTGTCTAAAGTTGTAACCATCTTGCGGCGTTGGTCATTGTTCTGGATCCAATGCATGGTGTCGACCTTTTGCTTAACCGATTGAGGTCGCATTATCAGTTCATCAATGTTTGAATTGGCATGAGCAAGGATGTTTGTCAGGCGTTGTTTCCACTCTTCAAGTAATACTGAGTTCCCAGGTCCAGATCTAGTGAGAAAGGGCTGATAGGCAGGTGGATTGGACGGCATAATCATTTTTCTAAATGCCATCAGAGATTTCCAAATTACGCAAGCATGAAGCGAGTTTATGGAAAGTTCGTATCTTAATTGGCTCATTGAGATATAGGTTGGTAGCTTCAGGACACGCCGCCAAAAAACACCTTCTAGCTTCTGCCAAAAGGCCGCATCGATGGACCACCCTGCTTCGGATCCATAAGTAATCGCTGGAACGACTTTCTGCAGATAGAATTTCAGGGTTGGGGTGAGTGCGAATTTGCCATAGGATTTATCTAGTAGCTGGGCTTGAATTCCAAACTGTACCATTCGGGCCTTCAAGTCTGCTTTCCAAGGAGTTTCACAGAGTGAATTATTAAAGGATATCCCCAAATATCTAATTGAGTCGACCACATCTAGTGGTTTTTTATTGATGTGCCAGGTGAAAGGACGTTGCTTATTAGATTTTGGTTTGCCGATAATAATAATTTTGGTCTTGTCGGTGTTGATTGACAAATCATTGCAGTCAAGGTATTCATTTAGGTTGGCCAATTGCCGTTGTAGGCCAATCTGGGTTTTATCCAGTAGGACTATGTCATCTGCGTAAATTAAGTGACCGATTTCGATGTTATTTAAAGTTGGTGGAAAGCATCTCGTGTTTATTCGATGTTCAGGTATGTCGGCAATGAACAGTTTGAATAGCTCAGCTGCTAATGGACATCCTTGTTTCACCCCTGTGTTTGTTGGTATTGGGTTAGAAAGAGCACCTTGGTTGTTTAGTCGGATGCTGATTGAGGTGTTTGAGTGTAGCGCTCTTATTGGATCTATCAAGCTACTTGGGCAGTTCCATTTCTTTAATTTAGCCCAGAGTTTTGAGCGATTAATGGTGTCGAAAGCACTACGTAGATCGATAAAGGCTGCGTACAGTTTGGTTTTGGCCCTTTTACTTTCCAATTTTAAAATTGTCATTAGGAGCAGATTTACTTCCACCCCAACCCCTTTTGTGAAACCGGTTTGCCGGATGTCAGGAATTGAGTTCGTCATTGACCAGTGCGTGAGCTGTAGGCGTAAAAATGATGCGAAGATTTTCCCAATAGTGTCCAACAAGGCAATCGGGCGGTAGTTGGATGGATCTGCCCGATTGCCTTTTTTATAGATTGGGACTATTATTGCTTCTCGCCAAGATCCGGGAATTGTTGTTGTTGTGGATATTCTGGCAAACAGGAGTTCAATCAGATTAGCCCATTCCTCCACATTATTTTTTAACATGATGTTTGTTATTAAGTCGGGGCCCGCAGCATTAGAGTTTTTCAATGCTTGTATTGCAGTTTTTATGTCAGCGGCGGTGACTCGTAGCCCCCATGAACTTAAGTTTGGATCTGGAACATTTTGTTCTTCATGTTGTATGTTACTAAAGATCTTTGCATAATGTAGTGTCCATTGATCGGGGGCAATTACGTTTATCGTCGTCGGCTGATGTTTGGAATTTCCAGTATTTAATATGGCCCAAGTTTCCCGGGAGTTATTCTGAATTAGCTGTTTCAATAGCAACTCTGCTTTGTCTTGTTCAATTATGGTTTTTTGTGATTTAAGCCAAGAACGGTATAATTGTCGCCGATTTCGGATGTCGTCAATGATGGAACTTCTATTATCGGTAGACTTCATCAACTTTTTTAGCTTCCTCACATCTCGTCGCATTTCTCTTTTCGCCAATGTTATTATCGTGGAAGAAGCATGTTTATGTAAATGACCCATGGTTAAGTTTGAAGTACGTGCGGTGACAAAGTCGGAGAATAGTGGAGTGTACTCAATCAGTGAATCGTCTTTGGTGTCAAAGTTCTGTCTTATTTCCTGAAGGTTCCTTCTGTTTATTCTAAGACGGTTGCCACCTGCTGTCATTGAAATCGGAATTTCGTAGGAACGAGAGTCCGATGACCATCCTAGCAGACAGGTAAGTCGCAAAAGGTTGTGATCGCTCGTTGACATAGGCAAGATTGTTAAAGACAGGTTTTTCTCGAATAGGTTATGTGAGACCCAGAAGTAGTCAATGATTGAATGGGTCTTATTGTTTGACCACGTTTGGCTTGGCGGTTGGTCCCCTGAGACATTCCCATTAACCATGAGACAGTTCCTTGTGCGAAGGGCGCGGCTCCATTGCATGCCACGGATGGGAATGTCTTTGTCTAAAGCTGGCTTGTAACTCTGCGTTTCACGCTCGTATTTAAACCAGGCACAATTAAAGTCTCCTGCACAAATGATTGAAAGATTCCTGTATTTCAATATGGCCTCATCAAGAATGTGGAGCATAGAACTAAGAAAAAGCTTGGTACTGATTTTATGTGGATTCCAATAACCATTTAAAATGAGCAGATGTGTCCTGGCGTCATCAATTTGATGATTTGATTGTAGTAAGGCGCCTTGTATAAAAGGATTTGGGGCAAATGAGGCCTTAAGCTGCCACCATGTGTTGATTTTAATCATCATTAATAGGCCTGAAAAGGGGCGACCCTTTGGACCTTTGATAGCAGGATTTAATAGGGTCGTAAAGCCATCTCTCATAGGGGGTATACTTAACCAGGTTTCTTGGAGGCAGATGATAAATGCCTTATCTAGATTGACATCAAATTGCTTAAATAAGTGGGAAGACCCCCTGGTATTCCAAGAGAGAATTTCACGTGTACATTCAATTACACGGACTGATGGCTAATTCCGATCTGTAGTGCTGTTCGTCGAGTTGTTCTTCGGGGTCCGATTCGTCCCAGATCTTTGAAATTCAACTCGTGGTGATTTCTGTCTGTACTCCACGTGTCTTTGTTCACGATATCTGAGAACGGAGTGCTCCGGACTGGATTTCCGATTGCTTGTGACCAAATTTTGCGGTTCGATTGATATGTCAAAGCCATAGCTCAGTAATTCGTTTGCAGCTTGCAGAATAGTGTTCCGTACTAAGGCGGATGGAATGTGCAGGAGCACTTGATCACAACGTCGTTCCGTTGCATATTCCACAATTCTTATATCAGCTGACACTATCGTTCGTAGTGACGGAATGCAAGTGAATAGTTTCATCACGTTCTTCCTATTCATGTTCAAATCGTGATCGTCGTGATGAAGATTTTGCAATCTAAGTTTGTAGGGTGTTGAGCCGACACTAGAACCTAATGAAGTAGATGCCTGAGAATGATAATGAACTGATCTATTCCCATGCGAAGTTGTGTGTTTTGGGTTCAAATGGGAAAACTTTTGTTCCTTATTTGGCCTTGTCCTCGTTGGATTTTTGTCAGTATTCATGGATCGATTAAGATCATACGTTGTCGACGGTAAGCGAGCCGATTGTAAAGCTTCTTGAGCTGTGTCCAGTCCAGAGTTTTGATGGACGATTGGCAAGTCCTCAGAGTATGTAGATAGGTCGCAAATATCAATTGTAGAGCTGGAAAGATTATTTGGGACAATTACTGAGTCAGAGTCAACTCTTTGACGTTTATTTGGATGGGCTTTTGGGGAATCAAGCTCCCTTGCCTGTTTTGTTTGGTTTTTCCCAATGTTTGAGTCGTTTTGGTTAACTACTTTGGCGTGATTAAATAATCCGGGGGTGGGGCCCTTCGGTAAGTTTCTAATCAGGTTTCGAGAGTTCAGGGATGATGTACATTTCTTGGCTCCTTGTCTTGGTATTGACGAGCGTGAGTTCAGAACAGAACGTTTGGTGTGGTTTACAGCGTTAAAGACTTTTGCTTCTGTTTGTTTTGAAGGGCCCTGAAAGATGCCAAAAGAGGCCGTGGTCTTCGTCTCCGGGAGCTGAGATAAACGGCCATTAGTTAAGAAATTTTTTAAATGGTCACAATCGGAGGCCTCTTGAATTAAAAGAGGTTTGTTTAAACTAGTCACGGGAGCTTGCTGTGGAACAGCGATCGATGAGTTGGATGTCTTTTCGATTGCAGTTAAGGTTTGACCTTCTGTTGACTGGATTGTTGCCTTTGTTGCAGCCTGCATGGAAGCGTCTTGCGTTAGAATTCTTTGGAATTCAGGGTTTCGCATGGACGTTGAGTCTGTGGTTTGGTACTCAGTTTTGGAGCAGATTTCAGTTGAGAAGTGTCGCATCCATTTCACCGCCTCAAGAAGGCCGTCAGACAGGGAGTCATTTTGGCAATGATGTCGAGCAGCAAGATCGCTTAAGCGTTCTTGCCAACGTATTGTCCTTTCGGCTTCCTGAGTCAACTGGTCCTGTAAAAAGTTTGTTACAGTCTCAAAACTGTCCATCTTTTCCTTTAGTGAAATAATAAGAGTGGACTGGTCCTTATATGCATCAAGCAAGGATTCATACATTTTTAGAAAAGGCAAGAGTGCTGTGGATGATGCAGCTAATACATTGTTGTAGATCTGCATTGCTGCTGCTGATGAAAGACTCGGTTTAGGACCCGCTCCAGTCTGATCTCCTGAATTAGACTGGTTACTATTCATAGAGTCTAAATGAGAATCTGGTGTTAATACAGCATCGCCAGTTACATTCGCGAGTACTTCTTTTGAGGCAGGTTGAGTGTTTGAGGACAAATTCTTCTTTTTTGTTGGATACACGAAAGGTGTAGTTTGATGGTGTGATTGGGCATTGTGCGTCGTATGCCATGACGCGTGATTAGATTTGTCGTCAGTCACGGATTTGGGATGCATCAAATGCCCAGGATGAGGTGCTTGTCGCATCAGGTCGCTGGTGTGAGATATCCTTGCTAAGTTTTGCGCAATGCTGTTTTTCTTGTGGGACCGATCGATATTAATTCTTTGACCTCGTTGCTCCGTTTGAGCACTGAGGGAGGTCCTCTTTAACGGTATGGTGTCGTTTTCATTGAAGGAATTGAGTTTTGTGTAAGCAAAGACAGAGCGTGTGGGAGTCTTGTCGAAGATGTCGACAGCTCGACGTTTGACCGCTCTTTGGGCTTTGATGTTCTTCATATTTGGTACTGAGGAGCTCACGGCCAAGGTGGTTTCGTCATGTTCAATAGTTGCGGTTGCAATTAGAATCGATGCAGTAGAATTTTTGGCTTCAAGATTACTTGTTGAGGCAAGATCCTCGTTGTCTTGTGAGGCTTCCATGAGCTCAGCATCCGTTAAATCAAATGGCGTAAAGAACTCGTCTTCTTTGTCCAAGTAAGATGGTTTGACAGAGGTTGGTGAGTCTATGCTTCGATTTAGGGGAGGAAGATCAAGTAGTGTTAGTAACGATCGTTGTGGAGAGCTGATGGAATTTTCCACGTCGATTCCATCGTCTGAGAATAAGGCCACAGTTTCTCCTTCGCTGACTTCTCTGGTAGTAGCCACGTGCAAGGCACATGCAGAGACTCCACCAGACGTGTCAGTATTAGCTACATTAGCTTCAGAATCATCTAATCTTACCATCGGCAGATCAAGAGATGTTATCTCAGTTGTCACGGTCTCGGGTGAAAATGGTGGATTTTGCGGAAGCACGGTGTCTCCCTTTTTATCAGGGGTAGTTAGTGCACACATTTCGGTGGAAGATTCAGTGGAGATCTCAGTGTGCTGCTCATCTGAGTGCATTGTCATCGGTGCGGACAAAGGATTAACAATAGTCATGTCATCATAAATAATATGGTCAGTTCGCAAAGAATTGAGGGGTCTAAGCTCAGACGGATTTTTAGGTGCACGTTTATGGTGCAAAGAGCTTACCTTTATTGGCTCTAATCTCGAGTCGCTTTTTAACGCTGTCCAAGGGTTCTGCATACGGCGTTGTTGGATGGTTTTACGTCGGGTCAGAGGGCCAGAGCCCGTTTGGTCACCTATACCGGAGTGCGCCGTCATGAAGAACTGGATCCGCACTGCCGAGACCAGCCGTTGACTGCCGTAGACTGACTCAGCTCACGACTCCGCGCGCGCTCCGTGCCGGAATCGAGGCTAAATAGGGTCCGCCTCCAAGTTGTTAGTGGCCGATGTTAAAGGCACAGGCACAGTGCACTACGGCTCCAGCCAGCGATGCAAGTGGAAAAGAAACACGTTGCTGCAGCTCCTCACAAGAGAAAAAGTCGTAGCTGACTGCCGTAGACTGACTCAGCTCACGACTCCGCGCGCGCCGGAATCGAGGCTAAATAGGGTCCGCCTCCAAGTTGTTAGTGGCCGATGTTAAAGGCACAGGCACAGTGCACTACGGCTCCAGCCAGCGATGCAAGTGGAAAAGAAACACGTTGCTGCAGCTCCTCACAAGAGAAAAAGTCGTAGCTGACTGCCGTAGACTGACTCAGCTCACGACTCCGCGCGCGCTCCGCGCCGGAATCGAGGCTAAATAGGGTCCGCCTCCAAGTTGTTAGTGGCCGATGTTAAAGGCACAGGCACAGTGCACTACGGCTCCAGCCAGCGATGCAAGTGGAAAAGAAACACGTTGCTGCAGCTCCTCACAAGAGAAAAAGTCGTAGCTGACTGCCGTAGACTGACTCAGCTCACGACTCCGCGCGCGCTCCGCGCCGGAATCGAGGCTAAATAGGGTCCGCCTCCAAGTTGTTAGTGGCCGATGTTAAAGGCACAGGCACAGTGCACTACGGCTCCAGCCAGCGATGCAAGTGGAAAAGAAACACGTTGCTGCAGCTCCTCACAAGAGAAAAAGTCGTAGCTGACTGCCGAAGACTGACTCAGCTCACGACTCACATTATGGGAAGAAGCAAGCACTGTAGGGGCTCTCCCTCCCCTCACGCTTTGGGAAGCAGTAATTACCATCTTGCATAAACGGATAAGCCCCCAGAACAATGTGGCTCTTACTGCCCCCTTTGGCACATAAATTCAGAAGTGAAAATATTTGCACAGTGTTGGCATTGAGCTTAGCACCATATATGGAACAGATTGTCCACCGGATCAATCGGGGTTCATCCCTGGCCACTCCACAGCATTAAACCTGAGATGCCTTTTTAAAACAATCCTGTCACAAATCAACCAAGGGGCACAGGCCGTGCCTTTGATTCTGTTTCCTGGCAATTTATGTGGGCTGTGCTGGAGAGGTGCAACTTCGGACCGGATTTATATCATGGGTTTGTCTGCTGTACACGTTGCCCACTGCATGTGTTAAGGTCAAATATGTTTTCTCGCCCCCCATCGATATAAATAGTGGGACTCAGCAGGGCTGCCCCTTTTCCACCCTGCTATTCGCTATAGTAATGGAATCGTTAGCAGATGCAATTAATAGTAGACATGAGCAGAAGGGTGTCCGACTGGCTGGTGATCCAGAGATCATCTCATTATATGCAGATGGTGCCTTATTCTTCATCTGTGATCCTGTAAGACACTTAGCTCCAATCATGCAGGAAGTGCTCTCCTTTGGGGTGCTTTCTGGTCTGAAAGTTAACTGTGCCAAATCAGAAATGTTCCCACTCACTGACTCCACCATCCCCCCACCAGACCTATGGGCTTTACATGATCCCCGTCGGATATCAAATATTTAGGGGTGACCATAACAATTCACAGTACCTCCATTTATGCCCGCAACTATGGGGAACACCTACCTAAACTCCAAACCAGATTACATGCCTGGCTAAGCTCCCTCTTGCAATTGTGGGTTGTGTGGACTTCTTCAAAAGATCATGCTTCCCAAGCTATTATACTATTTTTCGAACTTACCACTGTGGCTGGGGACGATTTTTTTCAACACGCTAAAATCAGCGATTAATAACGTCATGTGGCATGAAGGTGCAGTCTGACTCAAGTGGGAGACTCTGACGCGTTCCTATGCACATGGGGGCCTTGCTGCCCCTGACTTTGTAAAATACTGGATGGCTGCAGAAGCACAAAACGCAGCTTACTGGTTCGACAGAGACTCACAGTATCCACACTTAAAGATTGAACGACTCTTGGCTGGCTCTCGTGATGTTCGCTCACTGATACTTCCACCAAAACACAATGACACTACTACCTTTGACTCTGCCCAGGTGACAGCATTAGTTTGGGAGAAGATATGGAGAATGGTGGGCAACACCCACCCATATCATAGAAATCTACCGCTGTGGAACTTCTTCCCATCACTCCCCTGCATAAGTAAGTCAGCCTCGGGCAGTGGGCCTCCGCTGGATACATGACGATGGGTGATATGTTCAATATGGAGCCCTTTATTACCTTTCAGGAGCTACCTGCCCCCCCGCATAGGGGGACGCAGCGTTGGCTACAGTATGCCAGGCTCTGGGCTGAATTCCAAATACAACCACCTGATGAGCCAATACTAGAAGTCATAATGAGAGGGACCCCTATACGTAGATGTGTAGCCACAGTATCCTTCAATTCTAGGTTCCGGCTTATACAATTCAGGGTGCTATACAGATTCCATTACACTCTGGCTAAATTGCCCCTATTTACATTCTCGCACTCCGACCTATGTCCCAGATGTCATGCCGAGGGTGCGGGATAACGCCACATGCTCAGGAGCTGCCCTAAACTGGGGAACTATTGGATGGGGTCTGTGCGATCATGTCAGAGATATTTAACTGTGCTATGGAGCCCACCCCGTCTAACTGTCTGTTGCACTAATATGAACATCTACCGTGTAGCTCCCATAAGCTGGCCAGCCTCTGCTCATTACTGGCTGCCCGATGTGTACTGCTACTCTGGCTTCACCTCACCAGCTCCACGGTGGTGCAGTGGCTGCGGGCTGTCACATGGGCTTCCGATATTGAAGAGTGTTGGTCTTTACTGCAACCCATAAACTGTAAACCTAGAGAATATGCCCCCCCTTCCGCAATTACCTGCTGTCGATCCAGAATCTAGAACAAGTAACTCAAACTTCTCCCAACAGCTAAAGGTTCCTCAATTTCTCATTCCTGACTTGCTGTTCCACTTATTGATGTATTTCTTTTCATTGCACTCTATGTTGTAATCACAACACTGTTAATACCAATGTATGATGTGTGATGTGCCTGTTGCAATTTGCTCAGCATACTTCTATACTTGTTGTAATGTCAAGCACATGATCAACAAGGTTTTAAGAAATTGCATGAGATGGTTTGGACTATACTGGGCTGTAGTTGGTTTATATGTGGTCTTATATCTTCATTATAGCAACAAGTGGTGGTTGTGAAGAATCAAAAGGTGCTGCTAGCAACAGCCAGAGACTTCAATCACAGGTAACACAGGAACACTATGTGAAGAGTTATTCTAAATGGTTGAGACATTTAGAGAGGAGGCTTTTCATGAAGTGTCTACATGTGTGTTGCTCCTATCTCCAGTAGTACCACTTGGTTGTGCGAGAGGCCTTCACAGGATCTTTTCTTTCTGATGCAATGCATCTGTCAGAGGTTTTCATCCATTTCATCTCAGGGTACTAACAGTGTATTTTTTCGGTTGAAGACACTCCAGTATTTTGGAAGTGAAAAAAGAAAAAGAAAAGATGTAGGATGAAGCTTGGGAGCATGAATTATGATAAAGCATTTGGTGTGAGTCTCCTAGGATGATGTGTATTGGAAATTGCATAATATGGTCTGGACCATACTGGGCTGCAATGTTTTTTTTGCTTATATGTGGTCTTATATTTTCATTCTAGCTGTGAGCGGTGGTTGTGTAGAATCATCCTCCAGCCATTAAAGGTGCTGCTAGCAACAGCCAGAGTCTTTAAACACTGGTAGCACTGGAGCACTCAATTTCAAGAGTTATTAAAAAATGGTAGAGATGTTCAGAGTGGAGGCTTTTCATGAAATGTCTACGGATGTGCTGCGCTGGCTCCATCAGTATCACTTGGATTAGCGTTCTTATTATGATCTTTTCTGTATGATGCAATGCAGCTGCCAGAAGTCTTCATCCACTTCATTTCAGGGTACTTATAGTGTCTTTATTCGGTTTAAGACCTTCCATCATTTCGCAACTGGAAAAAGAAAATTGTGGGATATGAAGCTTGGGAATATCAATTATGATAAATCATATGGTGCAAATCTCCTGGAATGATGTGGATGATGTGTATTGGAAATTACATGAGATAGTCTGGACCATGCTGGGCTGCAGTCTTTTTTGGCTTATATGTGGTCTGATATCTTTGTTGTAACTGTGAGCAGGGGTTGTGCAGAATCAACCTCCACCCATTAAAGGTGCTGTTAGCAACAGCCAGAGTATTCAAACACTGGTAGCACTGGAGCACTATATTTGAAAAGTTGTTAAAAATGGTAGAGAGGTTCAGAGAGATGCCTTCATTTTTTGTGACATTGGGCCTCATTACGACCCTGGCGGTAGGGGGTTAATGGGCCTGTAGAGCTGCCGGCCCCATTAACCCCCTACTGCTTCATTACGAGGTCTCCTTGCAGGACCCGCTAAGGACGCCTGGTAAAACCAGGCGTCCTTAGTGGGACCCGCGAGCAGACCAGGATGCAAACAACAGGCCCGTCATTAACGGGCCCGTTATTTGCATCCTCCCCATTCCCATTGAGCCCTATGGGGGCTCAAATGGGAATGGGGATGTACTGGGTCCGGGTTCCCTGAATGGGGAAATACTGGGCCCTCCAAGGTCGGAATGGCCCGTTATTTCCCCATTCAGGGAACCTGGACCGAGTACCCGGTAAGTGTGCAAATAGCGGCATGGCTACCTCCATTGTCATAATGAGGCCCATTGTCTAGCTGTGTCTATGGACAGTGCAATCGCACGTTTGGACCTATTGATGTGGCCATATCATGACATCCATGCATATGACACCATCGAATCAGCGGGTGCCAAAGTCTGTAGGTGCAAATAATCACTACATCCACAAAAACGAAGTTTACATTCATCATTGCTTTCAGTACTTGCTAATGAAAGATTTTTTTTGTAACTGCAAGCACTTTTGGCAATATACCCATTAAATTCTTTATTCGTTCTACCCACTTTTCGGCTAATACTATTTTTCTTTGGTTTGTGATTTGTTTAGTTTACCTATTTTTTGTTTTTTCATTTTTTTGAGGCACTGGCCCTCATTACGACCCTGGCGGAAATCGAAAAACGATGGCGGAAATGCAATACCGCCATCGAATACCGGCCGTTGCGATTATGACCCGTCACCGTAAAGTACGATGCCATTAGCGACACCGTAGTGAACGCCAACGCTAACTGCACCAAGTACGCGCACGCGCGCACTGCGAAACCGTAATTACCACCATGGCGCAACGGTACGGGAATTCTGACCCTAGCGGACATGTACCTAACGCCATCAAGCATGGCGGAAAGTACCATTCCGCCATGGCGAGAAGTACGGCATCGCAAACCAACCGTAAAAGGCCTTACTGAGTGCCTGTACACCACTCCCTGGCCACATTGCACAACTCCTCGTAGGTGCAATGAAGTCAAACAATGCAACCAGTGAAATGTACAAGTCACCCATGCATGCCAACGAACAAATGAATGTAGGGGCTCCAAGTGCCTTGTGAGTGGCCATCCATATTAGCCATGGCACCATTGCCGTACTGATGCAGCACAGGCATGTGAAGCTCCAAGTACAGCAACATGAACTGAAAACTGAGACAAACAAAAACAGGCCCCCCATCGCTTGACACCAGTGCAAGGCAACATACAAAGCAGTATCCTGAGTGAGACTGCACCAGCCCTGTACTCCTGCCAGTAAACAAACCAACCAGCAGCATAAGCATGTACCACACAAGTTGGCAGAGTGACTGAGCAGCCAGGCACATCTCAAGAGGGGCCAATGGGAGCAGCAGGGCACAGATGGCACGAATACAGAAGCCATTCCAATGGACATGACCTCAGTCTCCCTCCAAGAAACGCACGCAAACACAGGCACCTGTGACCAGCCATATTCTGAAAATCACATCATTCCACCAATCCACCTGGCTGACCGGCATCTGTTACACAAAAGCCAATCCCCCTCCCATGAGCATGACATCATTAAAACAGTCATAATGGCAGCCCCTATCCCTGACCTTACTGGCCTTTGTAGGCAAACGCGCCCAGTACAGTACCACGCAACTATGCTCAGAAGGCCGAACCCAAAGCAGATCTCCTCACAATACATCGCTCCACAAATAGGAATATGCTACATAACTTGCAAAGAATAACGCTACAAGGTCAATATCATAATCAAAATTTAATGCACAACAAAATCACCCGGGCCATACAGCTATTAGGTCATGAACTCCAAATCATATCTCATAATTGTGGGCTGCATCCGCAATAAATGACCAGCTTCTTCTTGTGTGACGCCCTGTTCCTCCATGGTACACAGGGGCTACATCCACGTTCAAAAAGGCAACATGGAAGCGCCTAGAACCGCAGGGCCGTCCCATTAGGTAGGCACTAGTCCAGCTGAAAGCTCGAAATGTTGCTCCTAGCCACTAGTACTGCGTAAGGGCATGTGGGCCATTGGCGATCGTCCCATAAGATCGTAATGGTGCTCCACTGATTAACACGAAGCAGCAGGTGTCGGGAGTAAAAGCCATCTGCAGGAGTGGCATACAGATGGCAGCGGCAAAAGGGGAGGAGATACCTGTCACCCAAATGAAACGAAAAAGAATAGTATGGGCATCTGAACTCCATTTGAATTACTCACTTCAAAGATCACACTAAATCCACAGCCATATGCATGCTAGCCCACTCAAAAGGATTATTCGCACCCAATAATCACTTGCGAATCATAACCATATAAATCGAGGTGAAAACACTATTACAAACGAGTGTTTGTGTGCATGCGTCTGTTAAAACAGAATCCATTAGATGGGATTAGTAACGTGCATAGACACAAGTGTTTGAAGGCGCGTCGAGACAGGGAGGGTTCAACAAGGGCAGATAGACGATGGTCCCACTATGGCAGCCCTGCATCACATAGCGCAGAGGAAGTTGATAGATTCCAAAAAGCCATGTACATGGCAGACTCTCTATTAAATCATCTGTCCATGCATCCATACATCATTCCCTCATCCCGGTATAAAAACGCCTGATTATTTACTCACATCACATTAGAAATTTTCATTGAATCTGTGCTAAATGCAGTCTGCAAAATCCACTGTGCTCCAGGCCGGAATTCTAGTGTTGTGAAGTAACATGTATTTGGGAACGTCTGCCTTATCCTCCACTACGCTATTGCGCATCCCATACTATTCATATCAATCATCGCATTCTCGGCATGGCCCCTGTCCCAAGGACATTAAACAATAGAACTTTCTATCTGCAGTCAGACCTGTGGGCGTCTCCTCGCCGCTAGCTGGAAACCGAAAGCGCTGTCCTTCGAATTCCTCATTTGCAACATCACGTCGAAAAGGCATCTGTGACCGCTTGAAATCACAAATCCATCCATTTAGTGCGGCAGTGTGTGAAAATGGCAACTGGCTACACTCACAAATGGGACGCCCCGCCCGTCGGTGAACCGCAGTACAGCGCTGCATGAGGGTCCACCGTTATTCGAGTACTACATTCCACGGACCCTTCACAAGTATGTTCCCGACTGCAAAGATAGTATGTGAAACAATGGGAGCATAGCAGATTTAACATATGAAGCAAGATCTCACTGCCATCGGGATGAAATACATGATTGTAATAGCAAGATGCCATGCGTCGATTTGCAGCGTTGTGTGCGGGACGTGCTCGCCCAAAGGGGATTGCAGCTTGCACAGGTGGAATGAATCACCACAGGTGGAGGCTATACAGCTTGGAAACACATAAATTGCACACCCAACCCCCTCCCACAACCACACCCACTCCAAAATGCTACCGGCAGGACTTGCGATGTTGGCCCTGGGGGACCTGATAGCACTGCAAGTACTCCAACTTCAAGAAGAAGACGAACACCAACTACTACAACAACCGGCCGCACAGAGGAGACGCAGGAGGAGGAGGAGGGCAAGGCAGGGCCAGCAAGGCCCACCAGCACAGCCACTACCACCACGCAGGCAGCCCGCAATCCCACGCCTCCGAGCACATCCGTTCAACCTCACTGATGAGCAGATCCACACCCTCTACCGTTTGGACCGGGACACCATAACCGCCATTGTGGACATGACACACGCTGACCTTGTCAGCATGATAGATAGCCCAACCCCCATCCCACCCCTACTGAAGGTGGTGTCTGTACTCCACTTCCTGGCCACAGGCACCTACCAGCACACAGTCGGACAGTTGCATGGCATTTCACAGCCACTGTTGTCACGGACACTATTGCAAGTGCTCGATGCCCTCCTGAAGCACGCAGACGACTACATCTCTCTACCACGCTCGGAGCAGGAAATTACGAACACAAAAGTGGGATTCCATGCACTTGCCGGCATACCGGGTTGCATTGGTGCCATCGACTGCACCCATGTGGAATTGGTTGTCCCACATGCCATGGAGGCCCAGTACCGCAACCGAAAACAATATCATTCTCTTAATGTACAAATGGTGTGTGACTCAAACAGGATCATTACACATTGTTGTGCCCGATTTCCTGGATCAACCCATGATTCCATGGTCTTACGGAACTCTACAATACCACGCTACATGGAGCGACATGCAGGGAACAGATCCTGGCTACTCGGTGAGTCTCATTTCATGCATGATAATGTGGGGTATGTGATGCGGCAATGACCTGCCAGGAAGGGGGGGGGTGCTTACGTAGCAATGTCATTCCTCAAACATCCTTTATTGTCCACATACAGGTGATGCCGGGTATCCACTGAAGAGATGGCTCCTTACACCACTCCGGAACCCACAGGACCAGCATGAGGAGGACTACAACCATGCCCACTCACGTACCCGTGTAGTCATAGAACAGGCATTCGGCCTACTGAAGGGTCGTTTCCGCTGCCTCAGCAGGTCTGGCGGGTCACTCCTGTACCGCCATGAGAAGGTTGCTAAGATGGTCATGGCATGTGTCATGCTACACAACATGTGCATACGTAGAAATGTGCCCATGCCCCCTGACGCAGAACTGCAAGCACCAGAATATGGTCATGATGTGGGTGGGGATGTGGCAGAACCTGAAGGAGTCCGCGAGGCACAGGAGGGCCGTGAAATTCGTCAGATTATCATAGATTCATGCTTCTAGCACTCACGCCTGGTGGTTGATACATGGACACGGGAGTTGTGGCACTGTGTGTGTCTGGAACATGCACAATATGAACTGTACGCCTATGATGGCCTCGTACACAAAGATCAATGTCCACACATCTCATTGGATGATTGTGAAATGTTTATAGCAAATGTGAAATTGTGTTACACACCCCATCGACCCGCCACCCAAGTAAGCCCAACACACCCCCTCCACCCTCCTACCTCCCCCCCGAACACCAGTGTCCAAGGATGCTCATTGTCAGTGGGCAGACGCTATTGCAAGCCCCCTCTCCGGGTATCAGGGGCACCCCTGCCTGTGGAGCGCAGGTTCCTCCCAGATCTACGTTGGGGGCTGCCCTGGACGGAACTTGCAACGGATGATGTCTCTGCCTGCTCACGTCCATGCATGTCCCTAAGGGTTTGTGAGAGCTCAGTGAGCACACGGCGCACAGCGGCAAGTTCAGCACATACGTCTTTGGACGTCGCATGCAGTTCCCCCCTCAGGCTCTCGGTGCTTCTCTCCATTTGTACTCTCAGGCTCTCGGTGCTTCTCTCCATTTGTTCTCTCAGGCTCTCGGTGCTTCTCTCCATTTCTGCCCTTAGTGTCTCTGTACATGTTTCTATGGCTGCCTTGGTACCCCCACATTCATCAGCATGGTCCTTGAGGAGCGTGGCCAGTTGCTGCTGTTGCACGATCACCTGGTCGAGGGACTGTTGCCTCTGCTGGGCCATGGCCATTTGCGGTGGTGTCACAGAGGGGCTGATCACCTCATGTTGCCTTGACACAGGGCTTGTGGGGGATGGCCAGTCGTCGTCTTGTGAGTGCCCCTGCGTGGTATCCTCATGTTGTACGGGATGAAACAAACAGGGGGATTGAGACAGGTCATGGATGGATCGTACATCGACATCACCGTTTTCTGTGTCGGAGCATGCTGCCATTAATGCAGTGTCACCTATGGTGCTGCTGCCACCAGAAGCAGTGCCTTCTGTGGCATCCATTGGTGGTGGTGGTGGTGTTGTGGCCATGCTGGCTGCTGGGGTGCCTGTTGAAGTCCCCTCCTGTGTGCTGCCACTTGATTTGTGCTGCTGCCGTGTCTTGATGCGTGCAGCTGAGGTGGAGGGTCTTTGGCCGTTGGTCTTGGCCCTCTTTGCAGGTGTGCTGGTAGGGGTGTCCTGGAGGTCGTCGTTTGAATCGGACCCTGTGGTGGAGTAAAGGAGGGCGAGCGTTATTAATGGGTCTGTGGAAATTGGAATGGCAATGTATCACATGCATTGGGGTGGTACCTGAGGGTGATTTGGGTCAGGGCCTTGGAGGTGGTTTCATTTTTGTGTGGATTGAGGGTGCAGTTGTATTGCAGCCTGCGGTTAGGGGGTGCCTGCTGCACGTGTAGAGGGTGTTTTTAGGAATTTTAATTATTTATTTATTTAATTTGACTTTTAATGTCCGCTATCAGGCCAATGTGAGTGGACGTTCTCCTGGACATGTGTTTCTGTTGCACTATGTGGACACATGGTACTTCACATGATTGAACATTGTGGTTTTAGCATAGTTTTATTTGGGCCACCTACCTGATTCTTCGGATGTCTGCACTCCTTTCTCCATCCCTCCGACTCCCTCTATGGTCTCCATTCCAATGGTGGAGGCACAGATTTCTTCCCAGGGGGTCAGCTTGATGGGTGATTCCGATCCTCCCCCGGTAGCTGTGGCAATGTTACGGTTGGCGGATAGTATGCTCCGTACGCGTATCCGCAAGTCGTCCCATCGCTTTCTGCATTGCTGTGGGTTGCGGGGTGCGGTCCCCACCGCACTTACCCGCTGTGCCACCAGGGCCCATATGGCCTTCTTGTTCGCAAGTGCCGTCCTGGTCATTTGCGTCGAGAAGACGACGGCAGCATTCTCCTGGAGGGTCTCTGTGAGCACCGTGAGTTCCTCACGTGAGAAGTGGACCTGCCGCTTGCGGTCGCACGCTTTTTTCGCTACTTTTCCCATTGTTTTGGTTTCACTAGGGTGGATGACGGGTTGGGATGTCTCTCAGGGTAGTGTTTTTAATGGTTGTGTGAATGTTCTGATTTTATAGGTGTACAGCGTGCTGTTTCCCGTTCCGGGACCATGTTTTTGCTTCCGTTTCCGTATATTTACGGTCACCGTATTTTCCGATTGCCGCTCTCTACGGTGACCGCTATGTCCGGTGGCGGAATTGCACCTAGGTCGCCGTACGACGGCGGTGAGGGGCGTTTTGGGGACATTTCCGCCATCGCGGACTTTGCACTTCCGCCAAGGCGTAGTGCTCGTGCCCGATGGGTCAGAATTAGCCGCACTTTACTCTGTCGTGCCATGGCGGAAACGCTATTTACGCTATGGCGGTCAGGTCAGTTGCTTTCCGCCAGGGTCGTAATGAGGGCCACTGTCTTTTTTGTGCTGCTATTTTTATTGTTTTACATATTCCTTCCCAGTTGGACATTCCAAACTGTCCGACCACGAGAGTACCAGCAGTGCTGATGTTACCTTTTGGGCTCTGAATCCATCACCACTGAGGAAGAAGGCAGACAGTTGGTGCTTCTTTAAAGTTAAAGAACACTGTTCTAGAAAAGAGGCAAAGGGAGTACTTTGCACACTCTGCAACAAAACTCTACGCTTTGGGCCTTCCAATGTTACATCTCTAAGCCTGGGAACATCTATTATGATTAATCACGCAGTGTGTGTCCACTGGGATAAGGTTGATAATGACTATCGGAAAGCGCACAAACATTATAAAAGAAAAGTGCATGGGTTCCATTCTTCGCGTAGACTGACATCAGCTCCATTTGCAGCACTTCCATTCACCAGTTCAACAATAATACAAACTGAAACTGAAGCCTCAACTTCAGCAATGAACAGACTCCTGTATTACCAACTCACAATCTTTCCATGATGCAAGTCAACTGTAGATGATATCTTGAATGGTGGTGAAGGGAGGTGCTACATTTGAGGAATGGCCGAAGTTAATCGCTGAATACCTGATTACATGTCATTCTTATTTTTTGTTTTAAGTGGCAGTTTCCCCCCTTTTGTGGACTGCAATGTGGAAGGATATGGTAGGGAAAACACTTTAGAAGCAGCTTTAGGGGCTGGTTGATGCTCAGTGAGTAGTTGCACAATGATTACAATCAATTTTTGGCCTGTTTTATGTACTCTGTTGGAGTGGTGTGAGTATTTTTTCATTCATTTTTGGTGAACACTGTGTCCTAATCTGGTGGGTTTGTCCAGTGCTTTTGTGGCGTCTGACCCTGTTTTTCTGTGCTGGCCTGCTTCTAGAGGGTGCAGTCCCTGGGGTCTAGTCCTTTGTTTGTGTCTGGCCTTTTCCCAGTCCCGCCCTGCCCCTCCCGCTTCCCAAACCGCCCACCGCTCCTGATTGGTTTGACCACCCGGTCATAACTGACCTTCCCAGGGCAGCCTTATGCCCGTGCAGCCCAAAGGCAAAGGGCGGCTCCCACAGAGGCAGCTCCAGATTGTGTCTGCAGGTGTCAGCAGGGGAAGTCAGTGAAGCCAGACACCAGCCGTCAACCAGCAGCAACTCCCAAAATAAGTGTGGCACGGGTGGGGAGTAGAGCAATCACTCTACATTACCTTACATCATAACACAGAACATAGAGTTGTGAACATCAGCCTGTGTCGTATCTACATAGAATTGTGGCTGTTAGCAAGTATCACATTTAGATAGAATTGTGAACATTAGCCTGCGCCGGACCAAGATAGAACTGGGAATGCTAAGTAAATGCAACACTTAGATGGAATTGTGAATGTTAAGCAAACATGAACTCTCAAATCTAGGTACAGACTCCCCTTTGTCTATTGTAAGGTAAAACGTGATGTATTGGGATACCAGGGCCTCTCTCCCACTCTCTAGGACTCTCGAATCTGGGTGTGACCTCTATCTCCGGATGTTATATGTTGAGACCCCCCTATTGTGGAACTGTCATGATGCATACCTCCGGGCATCCAGACCACATCCATCAGCCCCGGGAGCAGGCATCATGTTGCCTTGAGAAAACCCAGCAACCCCTGTTAGGGGCTGTCTGGGTTCAGTCCTGGCGCCTATGGTGCCAGGCTCATATGGGACATCAGTCCTGGTGCCATAGGCACCAGGCTCATAGGTGCACACTTACCTGATGCAGACCATGCTGCAAGAAGATCCAAACCCATGTGAGGCCTAGAAGGGACTACTTTACCTTAGGGACTATTTTGTTACTCGGGTGTGGTCGGGGAGGAATACCTACCTGGGACTACTTTGGAGGCTATTTAAACCACGCCTGAAGAGCAACACATGCTTCGCGTTATTCTGCATCCAGCAGCGTAACGTTCACCGTGCCTGCAGCAGCATCCAGCCTTCTGCCACGCCCGCCTCGAACCCGGAGCACCTAGAAAGAAGGAAAGAAGCAAAGGTTAGAACAAGAGTATTACCTGATTTCTTACCTGATTCCGGATTCATCGCATCTTCAAACCAGAGGAAAGACTTTGTTTTAAAAGCGTCAGATCGCAGCAGCAGCGCCGCGCCATAATCACCGTTCCACGCAGCATACCTTCGATCCGGCGCTGTCTCCATCTTTACATCGACGAATCCCGGCACCTAAGGGGGACAAGAAACAACAAGGTGAGCAGAGAGAACGGACAGAGACAATCTCTTTAGCCGCCATATGTTTACCTGATTTTACCGCCGGAGGTATCATTCATCAGCACGCCACATCTTTTTATGCCGCACCTGTAAGAAAAGGAGAAAGCAGGAAGTTTAACCCTTGGCATTATTTACCGGACAGTGTTGGGTAACACAGACTTTTACCAGAGCGCTTTCAGCAGTCAATCTTCTCATTGGGACAAAGTTGCAAGATAAAAGAGGGATTGGGCAGGAGTGAATTCCAGACATTTTGAATTCTTATGAACTATATACTTACGGCTCTTCGCCAGGGCCTTTTGGAGTCAGGATTCGTCTACAACTCTTCCAATATCTTCAGGCCAGTGAAGTAACTGGTCATCAACGCACCCCTGCGTTCTTCACAGGATGGAGGGCTCATCCTTCAAGAATATAAGGTGAGATTGCTGAGAGGGCACAGAGGTGATTAGTGGGGAGGACAGTGGGGGAACTATCACTTGAATCCACAAGTGGCTAAATCCATCTCTCCACTTGTAGGAGAATATTTCTACGGGTCAAGCAGACAATATTAGGAGGGCAGATCCAGTCAGTCATCGCTGCACTACGCAGCACGTGGGTGGAGGCCGCAACAGTCCGGGTCCGACCAACGCCCCTGTGGGAGCCAGGTGAGCGTAACAGAACAGGTGCACTCTGCTCGCCAAGAGACTAATGCCCTCAGGAGAGAACTTATTTTGTCAAAGGAACGCACTGATGATCTTGCTAGACAACTGCTGCAAAGCCAAGCCGGCCAAACACCACTACCTGGAGTCTGAGGGAATCCAACTCCTGTCTCTTCGAGCAATCCTGTGCAAGTGGTTCTACCAGGGAGCATTCCTTTAGCTCCACCTGAACGTTTTGCTGGGGACCCGAAAAGGTTCTCCGTGTTCATGAACCAGTGCCGCTTGCACTTTCTATGCAGACCAGGAGCTTTCCCAAACGACCAAGCCAAAGTAGCCTTTGTACTATCGTACCTTAGCGGCAGCGCAGCAGATTGGCCAATCCCACTGGTCAACCAGGATGACCCTATTCTTCGGGATTTTCAAGGTTTTCAATTGAGCATGGAAAAACTATTTGCCAGACATTCACAGGGGCAGGCCCTGGATAATGAACTTTTATTCCTACGACAAGGCACTCAGGATCTGCTAACCTATATCGCAACCTTCAACAGGTTAGTGGTGGAAACCGGCTGGCCAGAGGAGAAAAGAATTACTTTATTTCATCGTGGGCTTCGGGGTGAACTCAAAGATGTTTTGGCCCAAGTGGTGAACCCACCCCAGGATTGCACAGAATATATAGACTTAGTAGTCCAGTTAGACCACCGACTCCAGAATCGAAGGGCTGATCGAGCTAAATTCGAGAATCGAATACTGGTCAAACCACATGTTACCTCCAAAGGAACTGACACATCAGAACCCATGCAGATCGGGGGGGTTTAAGGGACTCTTAACGCAAAAAGAGAGAGAAAGAAGACGACAAATGCAATTGTGCCTTTATTGTGGGGCTTCAGGACATTTTCTAAGGGATTGCCCTATTAAACCATCCAAGAAAGTAGCCGGAGTAGCTGTTAGAAATCAAACAGAGCCTGAATCGGGAAACAACCACGCCCAACAAGCGTAGAGGTCCGCTTGCCGAGCTTGAAGAAGGACACTCAGACCTTGCATCTAATCATACCAATGGTCCTCATTGATCCAAGACTCCCATCACGTATGCACGCAGCAAGGGCATATATCGATAGCAGGGCTGTAGGAAACTATATGGACCATAAATTGGCTTCTAGGATGAATCTATCTCTCTGCGAAAAGACCGCTCCGGATGTCGTCACCACAGTCGATGGAACTGAAATTGCCTCAGGGCCTGTAACTCATTCCACTACACAGATGACATTGCTGGGTCAGGACGGGCATCGAGAGACTATTGTGTTTGACTTAATCAAAGCCCCACAGTTCCAAATAATACTGGGGATACCTTGGTTAGAAACACATAATCCTTGTATTGATTGGCGAGAGAAGAGAATAACCTTCCTGGATTGTGCACACACCTGCTACCCGGAAAAACCCTTGAACAAAGGCCTGGCCATAGTCACTACTCCAGTTGTGCAGTTACCTCAGGAATACCAAGAATTCCAGGACGTTTTCCAAAAAGAACAGGCAAATACCTTACCGACACACAGATCATACGATTGTCAAATCAACCTCATCCCCGGTGCACAACCCCCATGCAGCAGAATCTACGCCCTCACGGAACCCGAAAACCTGCACCTACAACAATATTTAGACCAATACCTTGCTAATGGTTTCATTCGTCCATCCAAGTCCCCTGTTTCCTCAGCTTTGTTCTTCGTGCCAAAAAAGGAAGGTGACCTTAGAACGTGCATAGACTACCGCGCACTAAATCAGATTACGGTAAAAAAACGGTACCCATTGCCTCTGATCCCCGAATTACTAGACCAAGTGAAGAATGCTTGTATCTGCACTAAGTTAGATCTCCGAGGGGCATATCATCTGGTACGTGTAAAGAAAGGCGACGAATGGAAGACGGCCTTTCGCACTAAGTATGGATTATTCGAGTATCAGGTGATGCCCTTCGGGTTGTGCAATGCACCAGCAGCCTTCCAGTATTTTATGAACAATGTCTTTTATGAACTCATTGAGGTCTGTGTTGTCGTACACATAGACGATTTCCTTGTGTACTCCTCCTCAGAATCAGACCATGTTAAGCACGTACGTGCAGTCCTTGAGAAACTACGCCAGCACAAGTTATATGCAAAATTGGAAAAATGTGTTTTTCAAGTTACGGAAGTTGAATTTCTTGGATTTATCTTGACTCCAAAAGGAGTCCGAATGGACTCACGAAAGGTGGATGCAATTTTCAAGTGGCCATTACCTAGTTCAGTTAAAGGGGTACAAAGCATGCTCGGGTTTGCCAATTTGTACCGCAGATTCATTCCGGACTTCTCACATCTTGTACATCCCATCACAGCACTTTTGCGAAAGAACAAACGTTTCTTGTGGACCGAAGAGGCTGAAAAGGCCTTCCAAAAGCTGAAAGCAAAATTCACGCCTGCGCCTGTCTTAAAGCATCCACGCCCAGAGCTTCCATACATAGTGGAAACTGATGCATCCAGTTTAGCCATGGGAGCTGTCCTGTCCCAGAAGGATCCTGAAACTGGTCAACTTCACCCCGTGACATTTTGGTCCAGAAAGTTCTCGGCACCCGAGTTAAACTATGCAGTTACTGATAAAGAGTTATTAGCCATCAAATCCGCCTTTAAGGCTTGGCAACACTATCTTCTCGGTGCCAGGCATACCATTACTGTAATCACTGATCACCGGAACTTGCACTATCTAAAAACAGCCAAAGCCCAGTCATCGCGCCAACTTCGATGGGCATTGTTCTTTGCCGAATTCGATTTTGTGATTACTTATCGACCAGGCTGTAAAAATGGCAAGGCAGATGCCTTATGCCGAATAGGAATGGAAGAAGCATATGCAAACCCGGAGCCGGTGCCTATAATTTCTGAACAAATAATTCTTGGCATAACTACTTTACAGACACTAAAAGAAATTCATTTAAAAATCCAACAACTCTTCGATCCAGCAGCCAAGCAGGACTGGGTAAAGAAAGGCCCGGATTACTCAGTCATCAATGATCTACCCTACTATCAAGGATGACTATTTTTACCACACAAGGAATTACAGGAACTTGTCATCTCCAATTATCATGATACCCTGATGGAAGGTCACCCAGGTATTGCAAAAACCGAAGCTAAAATTAAAAGACAATTCTGGTGGCCCACCTGGCGAAAAGATATAAAGTCATTTGTGATGTCTTGCGGCATTTGCGCCCAAAACAAAAGTCAGAAGAAAAAACCAGCTGGCCTTTTACAACCTTTGGATATTCCACCTACACCATGGCACACCTTATCTTTAGATTTTATTACTGATCTGCATCCATGTAATGGATTTAACACCATTCTAGTTATCGTGGATCTTTTTTCCAAGATGGCCCACTTTATTCCTTTGAAGGGATTACCTTCTGCTTCAATTCTGGCCAAGGAGTTCCTCGAAAATATCGTTCGAATACACGGGTTTCCTTCCGTATTGGTCTCTGACCGAGGTAGTCAATTCAGTTCACATTTTTGGAAGAAATGTTGCCAATTGGCACAAATCGACATAAGGTTATCAACCAGTCACCATCCCCAGACCGATGGTCAGATGGAAAGGACCAACCAGACCCTTGAACAGTACCTACGTTGCATGCTTCACCAGACCGAAAGTAATTGGAAAGATATTTTATGGATTTCTGAATATGCATACAATAACTCTGTACATTCAGGAACCGGACAAAGCCCCTTTTACACCATATATGGACACCACCCTCGAACCTCAGAACTCGATTCGCCTCAGCACTTAGAAATGCCTACAGTTAGTCATTTACATTCTACTATTACACAAGCCTTCAAGAAAGCAACAGAACATTTAAAGCAAGCAAAAGAGAAATACAAGAAAAATGCTGATCTACATAGAAGTGAAACTCCACAGTACCAAATTGGAGATCAGGTTTGGCTAGCTACAAAACACATACCTCTGAAAGGAACTCAGACTTTTAATCCTAGATATTTGGGACCTTACACCATTAAGGCCATTATCAACCCGGTGGCCTTCAAACTGGAATTACCCTCCAATAAGCAAATTCATCCTGTCTTTCATGTTTCACTTTTAAAACAAGTTCAGCCAGGAACAAGACTAACCAAACCACCAGATCCTATCTTGATAGATGGAGAGCCTGAATTCGAGGTGAAAAACATCCTGGACTCCAAGGTGGTTAAATCAAAACTTTTTTACTTAATCGATTGGAAAGGTTACGGGCCACAGGAGAGGTCATGGGAGCCTAGTGACCATGTACATGCACCACGATTAGTGAAAAGATTCCACCGGGACTTCCCAGACAAACCAGGACCAAGGGGAGGAACGACTTTAGGAGGGGCCTTGAGGGGGAGTGCTGTCATAATGCATACCCCCAGGCATCCAGGCCACGTCCATCAGCCCCGGGAGCAGGCATCATGTTGCCTTGAGAAAACCCAGCAACCCCCGTAAGGGGCTGTCTGGGTTGAGTCCTGGCCCTTATGGCGCCAGGCTCATATGGGACATCAGTCCTGGCGCCATAGGCGCCAGGCTCATAGGTGCACACTTACCTGATGCAGACCATGCTGCAAGAAGATCCAAACCCATGTGAGGCCTAGAAGGGACTACTTTACCTAGGAACTATTTTGTTACTCGGGTGTGGTCGGGGAGGAATACCTACCTGGGACTACTTTGGAGGGCTATTTAAATCACGCCCGAAGAGCAGCATACGCTTCGCGTTATTCTACATCCAGCAGCGTAACTTTCACCGTGCCAGCAGCAGCATCCAGCCTTCTGCCACGCCCGCCTCGAACCTGGAGCACCTATAAAGAAGGAAAGAAGCAAAGGTTAGAACAAGAGTATTATCTGATTTCTTACCTGATTCCGGATTCATCGCATCTTCAAACCAGAGGAAAGACTTTGTTTTAAAAGCGTTGCATCGCAGCAGCAGTGCCGCGCCATACTCACTGTTCCATGCAGCATATCTTCGATCCGGCGCTGTCTCCATCTTTACATCGCCGAATCCCGGCACCTAAGGGGGACAAGAAACAACAAGGTGAGCAGAGAGAACAGACAGAGACAATCTCTTTAGCCACCATATGCTTACCTGATTTTACCGCCAGAGGTATTATTCATCAGCACGCCACATCTTTTTGTGCCGCACCTGTAAGAAAAGGAGAAAGCAGCAAGTTCAACCCTTGGCATTATTTACCGGACAGTGTTGGGTAACACAGACTTTTACCGGAGCGCTTTCAGAAGTCAATCTTCTTATTGGGTCAAAGTTCCAAGATAAAAGAGGAATTGGGCAGGAGTGAATTCCAGACATTTTGAACTCTTACAAACTATATACTTACGGCTCTTTGCCAGGACCTTTTGGAGTCAGGATTCGTCTACAACTCTTCCAATATCTTCAGGCCAGTGAAGTAACTGGTCATCAACGCGCCCCTGCGTTCTTCGCAGGATGGAGGGCTCATCCTTCAAGAATATAAGGTGAGATTGCTGAGAGGGCACAGAGGTGATTACTGGGGAGGACAGTGGGGGAACTATCACTTGAATCCACAAGTGGCTAAATCCATCCCTCCACTTGTAGGAGAATATTTCTACGGGTCAAGCAGACAAAATTAGGAGGGCAGATCAGTCAGTCATCGCTGCACTACGCATCACGTGGGTGGAAGCCGCAGCAGTCCGGGTCCGACCGACGCCCCTGTGGGAGCCAGGTGAGCGTAACAGGAACCTAGACCTTCCCCCACTGCATAAGACTCTCATATCTAGGTATAGCCTCCATCTTTATCTGCTATATGGTGAACCGTAGTGTATTGTGAAACGTAACCCTCTTCACGGCTTTGTGGCTTTGCAGGACACTTGAGTCTAGGTATGACCTACATCTTTGTCTATTGTAAGGTGAAACGTGGTGTATTGTGGGATCTGGACCCCTCTCCCACTGTACAGAATTCTTAAAATCTGTGATAGTACTGTGAATTTACTAGTCTTTGTCACAGTCAGAAAATTGCTAGAATTTATTAACATCACATTGACTCACACTTAGAAAATTGTTAGGAACTATTAGCATTGCACTGAACCAAACCTAGAAAGTGCCCACTGTGATAGTACTTTGAATCTACTAGTCTGCATCGCCTGCCTGTGCCATTCTCCTAGAACCGGTTTTACTGAGATTGACTCAAACCTAGAGGGTGCATGCTATGATACTGTGATTTATTTACACACTTAGGAATTGTTCTTGCAAGATTGATTCACATCTAGTAAGCCACTTTATCTCACATCTTTAAAGTACCCCCTCTAATAGCACTATGACTCAGGTGCATGCGCTGCACAATTAGAATTGCTCTCACCCGCTCGATTCACAACTAGAAAATTCCACATGAGATAGTTCTGTAAGTTACTTACCTATGTTTTAGATCATATCTCAACCCACACTCTCACCTCCCATATCACTACGCTTACTCTCTTCTCTACACCATCACTCAATTAGAGTGCAACTATACCCCTCAATCAATTTAGGCCTACCTGCTCAAATATGAACATTAACCCATGAACACCTCATCATTCTAATAAAATGCAGCTATATCCCATGGCAAACCGGCCTAGCTGCACACATAAGCTTCCTACAGGCCCAACGCAGCCAGAACCCAGTCTTGGTGTCCACCCGCCAGACTGCACACATTCAACTGACATCAATACCACCACACCTAATGCTAGGATGCAGCTACCATCAGGCAATTACATCAGCTGCACACATAACTGGTGCACCCAAGCACCCTGCAACACCTTATTCTCTCAACTGACCTGGGCTATGGTCTCAGGGGGCGTTCAACATACCAGCACTTTGCAGTGGCGTAATACAAGATCTGGGGGCCCCCCTGCAGGCCATGCTGAGGGCCCCCCCCCAACTCGGCTGCAAATCACGAGTCGAGCCACGCTCTGAGCCGGCCTAGATTACCACGCTTGCGCACTATGCACAAACGTGTTGCTGAAGGGGTATGCCGCACTCCGCATTAGGAGAAAGATATAAATATGTGTTTTAATGCAATATACAGCAACTTTCTGAGAAACATTGGCTAAAAAGCCACAGTGTTTGCTATGCAGGGTATCACCAATCCAATACATGCAAGTCACCAACAGTGCACATGAACATGAATGCTTTGCTATTAAAAATGCCATGCCACAATGAAAATATGTCCAACTGGTTGCACAATGTAGACCAGTGTAGACACATAATAACATTACAGTAAAGCATGCAAGGCCACATTAAGATATACCTACACTGGTTGCACCAAAATGCCAGTCGAAGCAATAAGACACATCAAGAAGAGAGCAGACATTCAAGCCTGTGTCTGCAGCCTCTAAAAACTTACTTAAAATTTGAAAGCAGCTGGCGGCCAATCCTGTTGCGGTCTCTACCTCTCCTGTTCCCTCAACAGGCTCACCTCCTTCCTCTTAGACCGTCCCTCCCAGGTCCAACTTGGTCCCTTTCACTCTGCCACCTATCTCTACCTGTGGCGTTCTCCAGGGCTCTATCCTCTCACCCTGGTTTTGCAACCTCTACTTGGCCCCTTTGGCCCACCTGATCTCTACATTCTCCTCTAACTTACAGTGTTATGCGGATGACACCCAGCTTTCCTTCAGGCTCCCCTCAGCCTACTCTCCTCTCTCGCTCATTCCTGGTGTCATCTTCAACTCCACTCTCTCTTTCTCTCCTCACATCTTGGACGTCGCCAAGAAGTCTCACTACCAGCTGCACCTCCTCAAAGGGACTCTTCCCTTTCTCAATTTCCCCCAGAAGCTCACTATCTCCCGAGCTCTGGTTCTCTCTAGGCTAGACTACTGCAACAGCCACTTCTTCAGTCTGCCTTCTTCTACTCCCCACCCTCTGTAACTAATCCAGAAAAGGACTGCAAGACTTATCCTTGGCCTCAAGCCCAGGGACCGTATCTTTCCAGCCATGAAACCTCTCCACTGGTTCCTGGTGCCTGAAAGGATCAAGTTGAAGACCCTTTGCATTGTCCACAAGGCTTTCTGGGGCTGCGATCCACACTACATGCAACGCGCTCTTCCAAAATACCTTCCTTCTCGAGCCCTTAGGGTTAGATGCTTCTCCAGGAAGAGAGGGGGGGTAGATCCCTCTCCCCTGCAGGTACATCCCTCTGGAATGGCCTGTCTGCCCCTCCCAAACTTGAGTTGAACCACCTGAAGTTCTGGAAGTAGCACAAAATGTTCCTCTTCTCCTCTGCTTTCTCTCTCACCCTCCCCTGCTGACCTACCTGACCTACCTGTCTGCTGTACCAACTGGTTTCTTGTCTATCCTCAGACTCACTGAGTCCAGGCTCTTTCTTGATCAGTCACCCTTGCACTGCCTCCGGGCCTACCACGTAGTTAGGGGGCTGTAACTGTAACCATATAGTCCCTTCTTCTCCTTGCACTACCCAGAGCCGCGCTGCCCTGGCTGCTCTTACTCAGAGCCTTGCTGCCCTGTTTTCCCCTCCCCTCTCCCTTGCACTTCCCCCCTCCCTTTCCCCTTGCACTTCTCGCTCTTGCACGATCTGAATGACACAAGGCTTAGTAAGATCATTTGTCTTGCCCTCCCTCTGTTTTCCTTCCTTTGTCTTGTCGTGCCTAAAAACACTTATCTACATGTGCGTTACATATGACTTATCATATCATAATTTTATCCCAGATGCCCGGAATAATATATAGTGCCACAGTAAGAAATGGCTAGACTGGCAGAACCCAAATGCCAGTCTAGCCAGGTAATTACACTTAGCAGGACTGCTTTATCAGAAATGCCCAGTTAAAAAAAGTCATACAAAAATGAGGAATGACTAGACTGGCTGCACCAAAATGCCTCTCTAGCCACTAATACCACATATCATGTCTGCTTAGCATGGACATGGACAGCCATTATGATATATTGCACAATCCCAACCCCTCTCCACACATCCCCTCTCTCTCCCATCCTCTATCGCAATCTCCAAAATAAGCTAATTGACCTGGCTGACCTACTGAGCAGTTGCCGGATAGAAAAGGACACAGATGTTAAATGGCACCTGGGTTTCGCTGTTAACAAGGGCCCAGCCCAGCAATTACTAATGTACAGCATTTCATTGTTAGTAGCTGCATTCAAATGCCACATATTATAAGCAATTGAAATTGTGATGTGGGTTTAGTACTTGCATGCTAGGGGAGTGATTGGAAGGCTAGAGAGGGAACAGGAGACCAGTCATTCTCACAGCAGTTCCATAGGTGGGTGCTTTCAGACTTAAAGGAGAGAGTTAACTGCTTGTAACATTGAAGCTGCACTAGAATAGTCTCATTAAAATGCGTAAAGACGTTAGATGCCCCACAAAAATAAGTTTGCTCTTCCCCACCACACATGAAGTTAGCGCCTCTCCCAACATTTGAAGGGTTAGCCCCCCTGAAATGTAGGTTTTGTTGCGCACCTGATCACAAGCACACACACCATTCACCATATATACACACACACACACCCAGCCATCCCTACATTTAAGTGTGCACCCTTTCACCATACAGGCACATCCAGGCAACCCCCCGTACATTTAAGTGTCCAACCTTTCACCATACAGGCACACACACACACACACAGGCGCCTACCCATACATTTAAGTGGACATCCTTTCACCGTACACGCACACCCAGCAAGACATACATTTGTGTGCACCCTTTCACCATATACTCACACAGGCAGCCACCTCTACATTTAAGAGTGCACCCTTTTACCATACATTCACACAGACAGTCAGCTATACATTTAAGTGTGGACACTTTCACCATACAGGCACAGCCAGACAGCCACGCATTCATTTAAGTGTGCATCCTTTCACTGTACGCGCACACACGCATACCCATCCGCCAATACATTTGTGTGCACCCTTTCACCATGCAGTCACACACACACACGTCATGGGTTTGAGGGGAGCCATAATACTTCAGAAATAAATTATTTCTTTTTGAAGTCACTCTGACATCATGAAGAAATTATTTCCGTTAAGGACTGAACCATAACGGAAACAATTTCTTTATGAAAGCAGAGTGACTTCAAAAATAAACGTATTATTTTTGAAGTCCCAGGGCTTTCCCCACCCCATGACATGGAGGCTTCCAGCCTAGGGTCTTCAAAAAGAAAGTTTCTTTTTGTATTCATTGTGCCTTCATAAAGAAATTATTTCTGTTACAGAAATCATTTCTTTATAAATGCAAAGTGAATTCAAAAATAAAATGAAAAAAAAAGTTTTCTTTTTTTTTTTTACTCACAGTGGGGCCCCCTCCCAGAACATGTGGTCGTGGGCCCCCTGCACCACGGGGGCTGCGGGGGCCCTTGTTACGCCAGTGGCGCTTTGAGGTCAAACCAATGATATATAGAGCACTATGTAAATACCAAATAACATAACATAAGATAACATAAAAATAAAATAGAATATATATGTTGCTTTTTATTTTAATTCCCTTTGTTAGATGTTTCATTCTTATGTGTTTTCCTCCCCTATCCCATCTCCCTCTTTCCGTCCCCCGAAAAGGCCCTTTTAAGGGTCGCCTTTTAAGTTAAAAAAATAGATCAAATTGAACACAGTCTGCAAAAAAAATTACAGTATCTATTGTTATTTATTGTATGCAGTTTCAGTAATTGAAATTTCCCAATTGTTTGTTTGTTTTCACACCTACACTGTTAACAGGGGCAGTAGTTTAGCTGCAAATAAAGGCACTCCAGTCGTTGCTCGTGTTAGCTTAGCACGTAAAATCCTGCAATTCATTCGCTGATGCTGTAGCTGTGGCTACAAATCAAAATATTTAAAAATATGCAACTTTGTGTATGGAATAACAAAACCCTTGAAGTTCAAGGAAAAACTTTAGTTGAAGGGATGTTAAAGTGAGCAATACATTGTAACAACACCCTCAAAATTCAAGGAAAAAACTTTAGTTGCAGGGACGTTAAGGTGAGAGCTTAATGCAACAAAACCATTGAAATTCAGCTAAAGCCACCTTCACTAAACGCCCCCTGTTGCGCAGACTATGACCACTATGATGACATCACAGATCAGGGGTTTTGTTGCATTAAGTTCTCACATTTACATCCCGGCAATTTTTCCTTGAATTACAGGGCCTGCCGTAGGTTCCCTGTAGTTATGTTTAAGTTGCTCAACCTACAGGAAGAGCACTTTTTGGGCAGCTTATAACTTTGTCAAATTAGATCAATCCTCATGAAACTGCATAAAATGTATATGGCACTGTCAGATTGATCCTGCATAGTTTGGTGAGGTTTTGTCAAGGGGCGGGGGGAATGAAAGGCGGGGACATAAATATGTGTTTTTTTCCATAGACGCAAGGGAAAAAATATGTGCTCACGCCTACAGCCCAAACCGCTGGACGGATTTTCACCAAGTTTGTGGCAGGAGCAGTGGCTTCATCCCGAAAGTGTACAATTGTAAATTTGGTGTAAATCCATCCAGTAGTTTTGTTTTTTAAATGACCAAAAATTAGGTTAAAAGAATTACTAATTAGACATAGCTCGCACCACCAACATGCACTGCTAAGACTAACACCCAGGGCATCAAAGATGACATCACAAATGTAATTGATGACATCACTGATGAAATCACATGAAATTCATTTTGATGAAAAGTCCCTACAAGGGATTGTGTTTATAATGTTGGTAACAAGATGTCATGGGTGATCGGTAGACCTATCATGAACTTCTTAATCTATTAAGGAATAATCATCTAAACAAAACATTATCAGGGCGATTCATGGAATTAACGTGCGCTGAAAATTTCGAATAAAACGTGCGATTCGCAGTGAAAGAGCGAAAATCGCAGTGCAAGTGCGAATATCGCAGGGAAACCAGCGCACATCTATTCATGGAAGTCCGTGCGCGAGTAAAATCTGGGATGTGCGCTGAAAAAGTGCGCTGTACACGCCGGCACACGCCGGCGCACAGGTCATCTAACGGCGTGCGCTAAGGCCACAGCGAAAGCGCACATAGTTCGGCGCACATAACAAAAGTAGGTGGAACACGGGGCGTAAAACTCGGAATGGGGAACAACTCGTGAAAATGTGGGTGTCACGGGGGAAGTACAGGAGGCAAGTGCGCGGAGCGCCCACACGCTCGACTACAACACGTATTCATGGAATCGAATAGGGCAAACCAGCGCTCGGGCAAAGACGCGCACTGACCCAAACCCGTCCGCCACAAAAAGGCAGGCGGTAGCGTCCCTGCGCTGGAAAAAAATGTGCTCCAAAATGTGTGCTAACAAAAAGCACGAATATACAGCTCGGATGAATGTCCCATACTGTGGCCCCCTAGGAAAAATGACATGCAAAGGGGTACGCGACAAACAGCGACACCCGCTGTGTGAAAAATTAGCTTGTTCGTGTATTTCGTGTGTGTGCGGGAAGTTTTACACGCGATCGGGCCTGGGGGAGCGGGGTACGTGTATTTCAGGGGTGCGCGTGAAGTTCTACACGCGATCGTGCCTGGGGGAGCAGGATACGTGTATTCCAGAGGTTCGTGGGAAGTTTCAAATGCAATAGGCCCTGTGAGAGTGGGGTGCGTGTATTCCTGGGGTTCGCTTGAAGCTGCACATGCAATTGGCCTGGGTACGTGTGAATCTCGGGTTCACGGGAAGTCTCACACACGATAGGCCCTGTGCGAGTGGGGTGCATGTATTCCTGGGGTTCGCGTGAAGTTTCACACGCGATTGGGCTGGGTACGTGTAAATCGGGGGTGCGCGGGAAGTTTCACACGCGATTGGCCTTGGTCGAGCGGGGTACGTGTATTTCGGGGGTGCGCGGGAATTATCACACGCGACAGGCCCTGTGCGAGTGGGGTACGGTTATATCTGGGGTGCAGGGGAGTCCTACACGTGAATAGGCAGTGTGGGTCCTCCCAGGTGTTCCCTCAACACCCTCCACGGCCCCTGCAGGCAGCCCACACCACAGGGGACTTCATGTCCCGCAGGCAGCCCATCCACCATGGGCATGCCCCCCAGGCAAGGCACATGTCAGCTTGCACTACTGATCACCAACGCATGACCTCCTCCACCCCCACCCCCCAGCAGTGCAGGGCACCTGCCAGCAGGCCTCCACTCATGTCCCACTCATGTCCCCTTGCACCCCCACCCCCCAGCAGTGCAGGGCACCTGCCAGCAGGCCCCCACTCATGTCCCACTCATGTCCCCTTGCACCCCCACCCCTCAGCAGTGCAGGGCACCTGCCAGCAGGCCCCACTCATGTCCCCTTGAACACCCACCCCCCAGCAGTGCGGGGCACCTGCTGGCAGGCCCCCACTCATGTCCCCTTGCACCCCCACCCCCCAGCAGTGCGGGGCACCTGCCAGCAGGCCCCCACTCATGTCCCACTCATGTCCCCTTGCACCCCCACCCCCCCAGCAGTGCAGGGCACCTGCAGGCAGGCCCCCACTCATGTCCCCTTGCACACCCACCCCCCAGCAGTGCAGGGCACCTGCCAGCAGGCCCCCACTCATGTCCCAGTCATGTCCCCTTGTACCCCCACCCCCCCAGCAGTGCAGGGCACCTGCCAGCAGGCCCCCACTCAAGTCCCACTCATGTCCCCTTGCACCCCCACCCCCCAGCAGTGCAGGACACCTGCCAGCAGGCCCCCACTCTTGTCCCCTTGCACACCCACCCCCCAGCAGTGTGGGGCACCTGCCAGCAGGCCCCCACTCATGTCCCACTCATGTCCCCTTGCACCCCCACCCCCCAGCAGTGCAGGGCACCTGCCAGCAGGCCCCCACTCATGTCCCCTTGCGCCCCCACCCCCCCAGCAGTACAGGGCACCTGCCAGCAGGCCCCCACTCATGTCCCCCTGCACCCCCACCCCCCAGCAGTGCAGGGCACCTGCCAGCAGGCCCCCACTCATGTCCCCTTGCACACCCACCTCCCAGCAGTGCGGGGCACCTGCCAGCAGGCCCCCACTCATGTCCCCTTGCACCCCCACCCACCAGCAGTGCGGGGCACCTGCCAGCAGGCCCCCACTCATGTCCCCTTGCACCCCCACCCACCAGCAGTGCGGGGCACCTGCCAGCAGGCCTCCACTCATGTCCCACTCATGTCCCCTTGCACCCCCACCCCCCAGCAGTGCAGGGCACCTGCCAGCAGGCCCCCACTCATGTCCCACTCATGTCCCCTTGCACCCCCACCCCCCAGCAGTGCAGGGCACCTGCCAGCAGGCCCCCACTCATGTCCCCTTGAACACCCACCCCCCAGCAGTGCGGGGCACCTGCTGGCAGGCACCCACTCATGTCCCCTTGCACCCCCACCCCCCAGCAGTGCAGGGCACCTGCCAGCAGGCCCCCACTCATGTCCCACTCATGTCCCCTTGCACCCCCACCCCCCCCAGCAGTGCAGGGCACCTGCCAGCAGGCGCCCACTCATGTCCCCTTGCCGCCCCACCCCCAGCAGTGTGGGGCTCCTGCCAGCAGGCCCCCACTCATGCCCCCTTGCACCCCCACCCCCTCAGCAGTGCAGGGCACCTGCCAGCAGGCCCCCACTCATGTCCCCTTGCACACCCACCCCCCAGCAGTGCGGGGCACCTGCCAGCAGGCCCCCCACTCATGTCCCACTCATGTCCCCTTGCACCCCCACCCCCCCAGCAGTGCAGGGCACCTGCAGGCAGGCCCCCACTCATGTCCCCTTGCACACCCACCCCCCAGCAGTGCAGGGCACCTGCCAGCAGGCCCCCACTCATGTCCCAGTCATGTCCCCTTGTACCCCCACCCCCCCAGCAGTGCAGGGCACCTGCCAGCAGGCCCCCACTCATGTCCCACTCATGTCCCCTTGCACCCCCACCCCCCAGCAGTGCAGGACACCTGCCAGCAGGCCCCCACTCTTGTCCCCTTGCACACCCACCCCCCAGCAGTGTGGGGCACCTGCCAGCAGGCCCCCACTCATGTCCCAGTCATGTCCCCTTGCACCCCCACCCCCCAGCAGTGCAGGGCACCTGCCAGCAGGCCCCCACTCATGTCCCCTTGCGCCCCCACCCCCCCAGCAGTACAGGGCACCTGCCAGCAGGCCCCCACTCATGTCCCCCTGCACCCCCACCAGTGCAGGGCACCTGCCAGCAGGCTCCCACTCATGTCCCCTTGCACACCCACCTCCCAGCAGTGCGGGGCACCTGCCAGCAGGCCCCCACTCATGTCCCCTTGCACCCCCACCCACCAGCAGTGCGGGGCACCTGCCAGCAGGCCCCCACTCATGTCCCCTTGCACACCCACCCCCCAGCAGTGCGGGACACCTGCCAGCAGGCCCCCACTCATGTCCCCTTGCACACCCACCCCCCAGCAGTGCGGGGCACCTGCCAGCAGGCCCCCACTCATTTCCCCTTGCACAACCACCCCCCAGCAGTGCGGGGCACCTGCCAGCAGGCCCCCACTCATGTCCCACTCATGTCCCCTTGCACCCCCACCCCCCAGCAGTGCAGGGCACCTGCCAGCAGGCCCCCACTCATGTCCCCCTGCACCCCCACCCCCCAGCAGTGCAGGGCACCTGCCAGCAGGCCCCCACTCATGTCCCCTTGCACTCCACCCCCCAGCAGTGCAGGGCACCTGCCAGCAGGCCCCCACTCATGTCCCCTTGCACCCCCACCCCCCAGCAGTGCGGGGCACCCGCCAGCAGGCCCCCACTCATGTCCCCTTGCACACCCACCCACCAGCAGTGTGGGGCACCTGCCAGCAGGCCCCCACTCATGTCCCACTCATGTCCCCTTGCACCCCCACCCCCCAGCAGCGCAGGGCACCTGCCAGCAGGCCCCCACTCATGTCCCCCTGTACTCCCACACCCCAGCAGTGCAGGGCACCTGCCAGCAGGCCCCCACTCATGTCCCCTTGCACACCCACCCCCCAGCAGTACGGGGCACCTGCCAGCAGGCCCCCCTTCATGTCCCACTCATGTCCCCTTGCACTCCCACCCCCCCAGCAGTGCAGGGCACCTGTCAGCAGGCCCCCACTCATGCCCCCTTGCACCACCACCCCCCCAGCAGTGCAGGGCACCTGCCAGCAGGCCCCCACTCATGTCCCACTCATGTCCCCTTGCACCCCCACCCCCCAGCAGTGCAGGGCACCTGCCAGCCTGCCCCCACTCATGTCCCACTCATGTCCCCTTGCACCCCCACCCCCCCAGCAGTGCGGGGCACCTGCCAGCAGGCCCCCACTCATGTCCCCTTGCACACCCACCCCCCAGCAGTGCGGGGAACCTGCCAGCAGGCCCCCACTCATGTCCCCTTGCACCCCCAGCAGTGCGGGGCACCTGCCAGCAGGTCCCCACTCATGTCCCCTTGCACACTCACCCCCAGCAGTGAAATGGTGATCACACGACACAAACCAAAAGTCAACTATGTACATCAACACATGTCCGCCACACGAAGGCAGGCGGTAGCGTCCCTGCGCATTAAAAAAATGTGCGCTAACAAAAAGGCGTATATACAGCTCCGATGAATGTCCGATACTGTGGCCCTCTAGGACAAATGACGTGCAAAGGGGTACGCAACAAACACGGACACCCGCTGTGTCAAAAATAGCGTATATTTCGGGGGTGCGTGGGAAGTTTCACACGCGATTGTGCCTGGGCGAGCGGGGTACGTGTACTTCAGGGGCTCGCGGGAAGTTTTACACGCGATTGTGCCTGGGCGAGCGGGGTACGTGTACTTCAGGGGCTCGCGGGAAGTTTTACACGTGATTGGGCCTGGGCGAGCGGGGTACGTGTACTTCAGGGGCTCGCGGGAAGTTTTACACGTGATTGGGTCTGGGCGAGCGGGGTACGTGTACTTCTGGGGCTCGCGGGAAGTCTTACACGCGATCGGGCCTGGGCGAGCGGGGAATGAGTATTACTGTGGTGGGCGTGGATGTACAGGAGGCAAATGCGCGGAATGCCCACACCCAAACGCCAAAAAAGACGCGCTAATCCGGGAACACGTACGCAAGCAGGAAGCAGGCGTACGTCAACCCGCGCAGCATAAAACTGCATGCAAACAACAAACAAGCTCAGACGCCAGGATGAATATACCGTCCCTAGCAGCAGTGGCCGTGGGATGTGGGTTTCCACCTCACATAATACTCGACCTGGTCAGTGAGTGGGAGGATGACCTCACATCACCCACCCTCTGCTCCCAAGGACTCAGCCCCCTGGAGAAGGTCCTTAATGTACTGCACTTCTTGGCCAGTGGATCATTTCAGCGGACAAGTGCCATAGTGGGGGGGGGGTGTCACAGGCCACGCAGTCACACTGCCTACACCAGGTCTTGGCCATCATGACTGCACGCCCATCAGTACGCAGGCACATATACCTGCTATAACTGCCCTGAACACCTGCAGAAAGGCAGGCTGTCATCCAGGATTTTTACGGGGTGGCACACTTCCCCAAAGTGCTAGGTGCCATTGACTGAACCCATGTGGCTCTACGTCCCCCCAGGGCATCTGAGCACATCTATAGAAACCGCAAGCACTGGCATTCCATCAACGTCCAGGTAGTATGTGATGCCAAGGGAATCATCACCTCAGTATATGCCAACTATCCAGGGTCCACCCACGACAGTTTCATTTACAGAATGTCAACCCTAAACCGGGACCTAGAAGCTGGTCGGCATGGCGATACATGGCTGATTGGTGAGTATAAATGCCACAGCACATCCATGCATGTCAGATACTGAGTAATGTCACAACCCCACTAATGATACCCATCACCACCTCCCCAGGGTACAGTGCCCACCCTCTGAGCACCAACATGATGACACCAATTCGGAACCCCACCACGCCACCCGAGGTAAGATACAACACAGCCCATATTGCAACCCGGGGCATAGTGGAGCGCACATTCGGAGTGCTCAAGTCACGCTTTCGCTCCCTTGACCGTTCTGGCGGGCAGCTGTTATACGCTCCCCCAGTAGTGTGCAGGATCATAGTGGCAGCATGTGTCCTGCACAATGTTGCAACACGCCGGGGCCTGCCCGTGGACATGGTGGTGCCCCCACACCCGCTGCGCATGGGGGGGAAAGGGCACGGGGTGAGGCAGCCCGTACGCAGCTGGTGGCTAATTACTTCACCTAAAATCACACCCCTGTGGAGTGCACACAGCCCTGGCACATACCACCTGACTATCAATGATGATGAGTCAAGTGACAGTCAACTGTCACAACCATACCAGCCTGAGATTGTTCACCTGGTAGTGTTCCATTGTGTGCAGCTCTACCTACACAAACACCACCAATGCTGTGTCATCAAAAGACACACTTCTATGCTGATGAAATCATTACCCCCTTGCAAGATACAACATGACAACAGTGCCATGTCACCCAACACCTCCCCAGCACCGCCACCCAACACACCATGGCATGTCATGCTATGTGAGAGCAAACAAAGGAATCCCCAAAACATGACACAAGTGTCACAAAGTACAGTGTCCCGAATGGAAAATGGCCACACACAATATGCTCCCATTAATTTAGAACTGACAACACACATGACCAAAGACTTACCACAATACAATGCAGCTAGCCACCCCAAACATAGCATTCACATGACAGTACTAAGTTAAAGGATACGTAGTCTTACAACCTGGTGATGCTAGCACATCGACCACTTCCAACTGTACAGTGTTGGTGCCACGCAAATCTGGAAGTGCACTGCTTACAACATGAACCCCATCTCCAAAGTAGACGGCCTTGTGAAGACATGAGGAATGAACCTGCAAATTAGGAGGGAGACATGGATGCACAAGCACACATCAATACACCATGCAGTGTACAATACTGCAACAATATGCACTAGGAATGTATACACAGTATTGACTACAGACTGCCCACACATGTTGTGGGAGTCCAACGTCACTGTGTAAGTTACTGTCACTTGGGCACACCCTTTGCAAGCCCATGGTAACGGGAAGCAGGAGGGGTGTGTGTCTCACGAACCCAAGCATCTAATCTAAACTCAGGACAAGCCTGCATGTGCCCAGCCGGAATACAGTGGATGCCCACGGGAGCCACACAAGGCAACACACTGTAACAAAAACTCAAGAATCAAAAACCAAACATCAAAAATCAAAAATGGCCATGTGGGGGACAGGGGGGGTGAGGGAGGCCACCCAGGAGGTCCGAGGACAAGGTGCACACCAACAGCCACCTGTGTGGATGTTGCGAAAAAAAACACCTCCATGGGCTCATGGCCTGCACGGCTACGCTATCGTGAGAGATTCAGAATCACTGTGGTCGCTCTCATCACCCTGTGCTGCTGCCACCACAGGAGGTGGTGGTGCTATGGGAGGCAGCCCACGCAAAGCCCTAGTCTGGTCCTCCATGGCAGCAAGCATGCAGGTGTGGAAGGTCTCGTTCTGGAGGAATATGGTGCGGAGATCACCATGCATCACCTGACGTGATGCCCGGACCTCCTCCCGAGTTGCCTGCATCTCTGCTGAGAGCGTACATGTGACCCGCTCCAGCAGCTGTTCTGTCCTCGTGACAGTGGAAGCCTCAAGCTCCACAAGAGTCTGCCTGAGGTGACGGACTTCTACCCTCAGGGCTTCCCTCTGGCCCTGGGACTCTAAAGAAATGGCTTCCCGCAGAGTGTCCAGGGCCGCCCGTCTGTCCCTGTTGGACGCCAACATGTCCTCCCTGAGTGATTGGCAAATGGAGTCTGTTGCCTGCTGTAGTTGCTCCATCTGCCTTTCTGGGGGGACAATGGAAGTGGCCACCCTCTCCATAGCTTGAGCCATCATTTCAGATGCTGCTGCCTGTTGGTTTGCCATACCGTATATGGATTTCTCCCATGCGGTATTGCCTGGTGGCGTACGGCCACCGCGTTGGCGGGCACCACACCTGTCTGGGGCAAGGTGAACTGTGCCTTGCTGTGTCGGCACTGCCTGAGGCTGCAGGACTGCATTCCCCCTCTGATCTGATGGCCCAGGAACAGGATCAGATGTTGCAGAGTGTGGCCCTGCATCCATAACCACAAAAGGCGGACCTACCAACACTGACATCCCCATAGTGGGCTGTACCCATGGTGCAGGTGGGTCGGACAGAACAGAATCCCTCCCAGAAACACCTACCTGCGAAGCCACATAGGTCTCATCATCCGAATCAACACCCGAAAAGAGGTCTGGGGAGGTGCACCCAGAGACACCCCTGGAGAGAACGGTCTGCAGCAAGAGTGGGTTCTCACCCACCACCACACCCCGTCCCCCACTGGTGGCCAGTTGTGCCTGAGATCCCTCCTGGGTCTGCACCATCTCCTCACCCTCAACAGCATCAAGTGCGTCATCCCCTGCAGAAACATGAAAGACAAAAAATGGAAACAGGCATTAGCACCATGGCACACAATTAGGCCTCACAAGCTACAGAACCAGTACTTGATTGACACATGTCCCACATCACTATAACCCTCCCAATCATGCACTGTCACTGAGTTTGAAGGGGAGGAAAATGTCAGACACTGATGACACCAAGATGGAAGAGCAACACATTAGCTGCATGATGGCTAGCAGAGCCATCACACATTGGCCTGTGAGTGGCATGTCCAATCCACATACATGACACATGACATCACACAGATGGCATGTACCATAGGCATGTCACATATCGTTTGACAATAGGGCTGAGAAATGCATAGTGAAAGTGGGGGGATCGAAACAATCAGCCTGAATGAACAATGAGAAATACGGAACAATGTTGTTGCAAGATGCCACTTCTAGGGCAACTGGCGTGATGTTGCACAAAATGTCAACTGTGGGCACAAGGGATACTGTAATACCCAAATCCAGGGGCGCAGAATGTTTTGGATGAAGCACATGGGTGACCCAAACCACTCAGGAACACACACCCTCACCTGGCACTCAATCAGAACCCCTCACACACACAACATACACATGGATCACATACGCATGTGCACTCACCAGAGAATGCCTCGTAATCTGGCAGATCTCCCACACCTTGGATCTGTTCCTCTGTGACGTAGGTCCCAGCAACAAACTCATGTACAGTGAGTTCAATATCCTCTTATGGAGACCCACCTCCAGTCACCAGAGTAGCAGCATGACTTGAGGCCAGCTTTTTCTTTGCCCTGCGCGTAAGGTAATTCCAGCGCTTGTAGCACTCACCTGCTGTGCGCCTCACTAATCCAAGAGCACTTATGATGTCCGCGACGGTCTGCCAGTGTGCCTGACGTTGAGCAGGTGTGGTCTTGCACCCTGAAGTGATCAACATTTCGCTGTCATGTGCGGACACATACTGCACAAGTGTATCACGTTCGGCATCATGGAAGCTAGGCTTCCTTTGCGTGCCGGACGGCGTAGCCGTGTCTGGGGTATCAGCCTGTAGTGGAAGAGCACTCTTCCTCTTTTTTTGGAAGGTGGTGGGGATCCTGAGTGGCCTACGCCGCTCTGGCCACTAGGGGCAGGAGCACCAGTGGACTGGGTAGTTGGAGTGTGGGAATGCACACTGAGCATGGGACTTGGTGCAGGCATTGGCTGAGTGTTACATAGTCAGGGGGAATGTTAGCAAGATGGGCTGGGACCAACACTGCCCTGGCTGGGAGAGTCAGAGCTGGGGTGGATGGAGCTGCAGCTGCCCCTGCAGCCTCCCCACCCTGCCTACTCGGGGAAGCAGATGACATAGCTGCCCCTGATCCACTTGGCCTGGTGACACCAACTTGCACCGCCACACGTGGCCTAGACTTGGGGACCTGGAAGTCAGCCTGGGAGTCACCCTCTGCCAGGTCAGGTGCCACAATGGGCCGGTCCAACAAGGGCTGAACAGAGATGGGGTCAGCCACGTTTCCCTCAACTATGGGAGGGGGGGCATGGGTGTCCCTGACTGGTCCTCCACACGTGGGGGGCTAGCGGTACCCTGCAAACCCCGGCCACGTCCCCTACCGCGCCCACCATGGCCAACTCTTGAGGCTCGGCCACCTTTGCCACCCTTACCGCTTGGTCGCCTCCCAACAATGGCACTGATGTTGTTGTGCGTATGGGAGTTGCAGTAAACTATTGTCCTGGGCAATTGGGTGTCAAAGGGGTAGGGTACTAGATGGAATTCATACCCTAGTGCTCTAGCAAGGCTGTATGTGACCCCTGGGGAACGATGACGGGTCACGCAATGCACAGGCACCCCAAAAACAGAAAATAACGTGCACGCAACCCCTCGTAGACCACGTGCATGGAAAAATGAACCCGCACTACGCTGTGGTACCCAGAAACACAAAAATGAACGTACGCGTGTTACACGCAGCCTGCAATGACCTCTGAAGGGGTACGCGACACACGGGGCAAGCACAGTTGGTAAATACGTGCGAGACTCACCGTCTGCCTGGAAAATGAGCGTGAAAAATATGCACGTGTGCGCGTTGGCAACACCCCCGCCAAAAGAAGAATTGTACACTGTCTGAGGAGACAGGACAAAAGAAGAAGTGAATGCTGTTTGAGGAAACAGGCCCAACAGAAAATCAGAAAAAAGCTGTCAGAGGTAACAGGGAGTATGAACTAGAAACGCTGTGAAGTAAATCGCATGTGAACCGACAAGAAGTACAGAATTCACCCACTTGCTCTCCACGAAAAGCACGTACAAGGAAATGATGTCCTACACGTGCCTTTTGAACGGGCCCACACGTCCAATGTCACTTCCGCGTATGCGCACTAAGGCCCTAACCTCCAATTACACGAGCTGACAATAGGACGTGCAGTTCTTGGACGTGTAACATGCACCCGGGTTCAGGGAAACGCCCGCGCGTGTCACAGACGCGCTTACACGCTAAGGGCCTTTGGTCCAATGAAATCACATATGCGTGTTGACGCGCTTACGCGCTAAGGGCCTTTCCTCAAATTACATGCTGACGTGCTAGATTTTCACGTGCCAAATCACTCCGTATCAAGCTGGCCACGCTTTCACACAAGGAAGACCACGCTCCTGCCCAGAAGGCCGAATTACTGCCCCCCAGAGCCCCGAGCACTCTCCCACCTGCCATCTGCTGCTGCCTGCTTGACTGCTGCCCACGTGCCCTGCCATTTGCTGCCTGCACGTCAGCCCGGGGTGCTGTTGCTGTGACCACCCCTGCTGGAACCGAAGAATCCCGACTGCTATTCCATCGCTCCACAGCCCAGCCCCAGGACCCAGTTGCCCACCCACACCTGCCTCTGGGGTTGCCATGTCAGGCACTACACCATCTGGCACCACTGGCAACCCCCAGCCAGAGAGGCAGAGGGCCACCAGCTTCACTGCCACCGAAGTTGGTGTCCTGGTGGAGCAAGTCCTGGGGCAGTATGATGCCCTCTTCGGAACATCACGCGGCAACAAGGAAGGACGGGAGAGGATCTGGGACGACGTAGTGGTTGCCATCAACGTGGAGGGGTGGCAACCCGCGACATCAAGCACGTCAAGAAGCGCTGGGAGGACTTCAGGTCCAGGACCCTCCACAAGGCGCGGCGCCTCGCAGAGGGGGGCCGGGCACGCCTGAGTGCCATCCAGATGAGGGTCCTGGAACACATAGGCCCAGCGCTCCATGCCCAGATCCTTCGGAGGCAGACCCGTCTGGAGTTGAGCGGTAAGTGGCCAAGCATTGCTGTGTGAGACAGTGCATTTTGCAGTGTGCTGGTAGTCTGATGCTTGCCTGTATGTGTGACATAGGCCATGTATGGATATGTGTGTGTGCAGGGACATCATGGTCATGCATGTGAGACCAGTTATGTGTGAGCCACATTTTTGGTGCATGTGTTTTAAAGCAACATGGGGAGCTCTATGTGGAATGCACACATGAATGCATGGCTGTCTCTGTTCCTGGACATGGAGGGGGGGGTGAGGAATGGGTGCTGATGTCATGTACATGTATGGTGCACGTGTGTGTGTGCCTGAGAAGTGTGTGTGTGACTTTGAAACACCATGGATGCATGTGACTTTGAAGGCAACATCTTGGTTTACAGGGGCCCTTCTACATGGATGTTGATGTTGATTGCAGGCGCACGGACTGTTTCTGCATGTGTGTTGTGTGCATTCACCCATGTGTTGTGGAATGACAGGATGGAAGTGACATTTGACAGTGCCGCTCATGTGTTATTGCTTCCTGTCTAGGGTATTTTGTACTGTACCCTGATGCTTGTGTTCTATGTCTCCCTCTACGCAGCGTCAAGTGAAGAAGAGGGCGGAGACGGCGCTGTGGAGCCAAGCGGCTGCGATGTCTCCACTGGGCGGCGACGCAAGGCCCAGCCACCCTCCCAGGAATTACCATCATCCGGGAGCGAGGGGGCTGGTGCTGCGTCTGCCTCAACGGCTGTGGCAGAAGGGCCAGGTGAGCCCCCACAGGGGCTTCCAATGGCGGAAGACGGTGTGGAGACATCCAGGTTGGTGGTCTCCACAGAGGAGGAGGAGCCCGCTTCTGAGCTGCACATGGGGCCTGGTGGGGGTAGTACCACTGGTGCAAGTGGTGCAGTTCAGGGCCAGGGTCAGGAGGCAGCACAGGTCACCACAGAGGGGCCTGTGCATGTCGCTGTCCTTGACCCTGTGACTGCACCATCATGCACCAGCAGGGAGGTCCCGTCCCAGGCCCGTCCGCAGGTAGGGGAGAGTGCCATATCACCTGCCTCTCCACTACCTGCGGACGAGGGGTCCTGCGACCGTATGGGATCCGTCCTGGTGGGTGTCACGTTGCGCACGCCTGTCATTCGTGATGGCGTGCGTTCTTCCTGGGCGGAGAACGCACGCCATCATGAAGAGCAGCGTCGTGACGTGGCACTGCTGGTAGGGGCCCTGGTCGGAGGGTTCCTACATGTGAGACGCACTCTGGCGGACCTTTCCTCCTCTGTGGAGGCTATGCGCCGGTCGTTCTCCACATTATCTTCCGGCCCAGATTCCACCAGGGCTCCCTGTGGACCTGGCCTGACCAACACAGCCATCTTGGTGGAGCTCATATCCCTGCCACAGTCGGGAGTCAGCGGTCCAGCAGGGGTGGACACCACAACTGGAGACCAGCAGATGGAGGATGTGCAGGCACCATCGGACAGGGCACATGGACAGCAGCAGCAGCAGCAGGAGCAGGCTGTAGGTGGGAGCAATGATGGCTCGGGGCCATCAATATCGGAGGGGCAGGCATCGGCCGGAGGGCAGGAGGACCCTGGACGGGAAGTGTCTTCCGTGTGGCAGCGGTTGGGCCATGCGATAGATGCAGAGCGGCAGCGGGTGGAAGAGGCACGGCTCACAATGGTCAGGGCGGAGAACTCCATGCGTAGGGTCCTGAGGCGGGCCGAGTGCCTTGAGGCCATTTGCAGGGACCTGGAGTTCCAGATGTCATCGTCCCTGCAAACCCTCGGGGCCATGGAAGAGGACCGCCTCCGGGACATCGAGCAGGAGTTCGATGATGCCCTGGCCCGGAACATCAACATGTGAGCCGTTGGACTTGCCCGCTGCCCTTGTAAATAGTTATTTAGTTAGTATTAGGTTTCCTTTGGTTTTTCTTTATTTTGGACCTTTTGGACAATGGACCACATTTTTGTATATAGTTTTTTTTATTAGGTAGGAGTTTTTGATAGGTTTCATTTCTTCATTTGGGATCATGGACCCTGGATTGTTCATCTGTATATAGTTGACTGTTGGATTCTACTTTTTTGTTTGGATTTCCCCATGGAGAAATGGTTTTCACTTTTGTTTTTCCATTGGATTTAATTTTTGGAACTGTGTCTTTGGACACCATTCCTTTGGATTATGATTTGTTGTTTTTCATTATTTTACAGACATGCAGCTATTCTTTTTTAATTTCCATTGTCGTTTGTTTGATTTTAATTCCATTCATGTTGCTTTTAATACATTTTTTTCTTCAAACTTCAATGTGTGGTATTATCTCATTGGTTTCATGCATGTCATGATATGGGTTTTGACATTCACTTGCACCCATTGTGTGTGTGTGAGGGACATGTCTTCATTTAAATACTTGCCATTGGGGTTGTGCCATGTAATTGGCATTTCTATGTGGGTGGGTGCAATACTTGGGTGGGTCTTTGGCATGTGGAGGCTGGCCATAAGGGCCAGGGATCTACATTGTGATGACGTGTTGGCTGGGAGACATGTGTCAGGGCCTGCTGGCAGGTGACCTGCACTGCTGGGGGGTGGGGGTGCTGGGGGACATGGGTGGGACATGAGTGGGGGCCTGCTGGCAGGTGCCCCACACTGCTGGGGGGTGGGTGTGCAAGGGGACATGAGTGGGGGCCTGCTGGCAGGTGCCCTGCACTGCTGGGGGGGTGGTGGTGCAGGGGGACATGAATGGGACATGAGTGGGGGCCTGCTGGCAGGTGCCCCGCACTGCTGGGGGGTGTGGGCGCAAGGGGACATGAGTGGGGGCCTGCTGGGGGGTGCCCCGCACTGCTGGGGGTGGGGGTGCAGGGGGACATGAGTGGGACATGAGTGGGGGCCTGCTGGCAGGTGTCCCGCACTGCTGGGGGGTGGGGATGCAGGGGGACATGAGTGGGACATGAGTGGGGGCCTGCTGGCAGGTGCCCTGTACTGCTGGGGGGTGGGGTGCAGGGAGACATGAGTGGGATATGAGTGGGGGCCTGCTGGCAGGTGCCCCGCACTGCTGGGGGGTGGGGGTGCAAGGGGACATGAGTGGGGGCCTGCTGGCAGGTGCCCCTCAGTGCTGGGGGGTGCAAGGGGACATGATTGGGGGCCTGCTGGCAGGTGACCCTCAGTGCTGGGGGGTGGGGGTGCAAGGGGACATGAGTGGGGGCCTGCTGGCAGGTGCCCTGCACTGCTTGGGGGTGCAAGGGGACATGGGTGGGACATGAGTGGGGGCCTGCTGGCAGTTACCCCACACTGCTGGGGGGTGGTGGTGCAAGGGGACATGAATGGGACATGCGTGGGGGCCTGCTGGCAGGTGCCCCTCAGTGCTGAGGGGTCGGGTGCAAGGGGACATGAGTGGGGCCTGCTGGCAGGTGCCCCTCAGTGCTGGGGGTGCAAGGGGACATGAGTGGGGGCCTGTTGGCAGGTGCACCAAACTGCTGGGGGTGGGGGTGCAAGGGGACATGAGTGGGACCTGAGTGAGGGCATGCTGGCAGGTGCCCCGCACTGCTGGGGAATGGGTGTGCAAGGGGACATGAGTGGGGGCCTGCTGGCAGGTGCCCCTCAGTGCTGGGGGGTGGGGGTGCAAGGGGACATGAGTGGGGCCTGCTGGCAGGTGCCCCTCAGTGCTGGGGGTGCAAGGGGACATGAGTGGGGCCTGTTGGCAGGTACCCCACACTGCTGGGGGATGGGTGTGCAAGGGAACATGAGTGGGGCCTGCTGGCAGGTGCCCTGCACTGCTGGGAGGTGGGGGTGCAGGTGGACATGGTTGGGACATGAGTGGGGGCCTGCTGGCAGGTGCCCTGCCCTGCTGGGGGGTGGTGCTGCAAGGGGAATGAGTGGGGGCCTGCTGCCAGGTGCCCCTGACTGCTGGGGGGTGGGACTGCAAGGGGACATGAGTGGTACATGAGTGGGGGCCTGCTGGGGGGTGGGTGTGCAAGGGGACATGAGTGGGGGCCTGCTGGCAGGTTCCCCGCACTGCTGGGGTGTGGGGGTACAAGGGAACATGGGTGGGACATGAGTGGGGGCCTGCTGGCAGGTGCCCCACAATGCTGGGGGGTGGGGGCGCTGGGGGAGATGAGTGTGTGCCTGCGGGCAGGTGCCCTGCACTGCTGTGTGGTGGGGGTGCAAGGGGGTAATGCGTTGGTGATCACTAGTGTAAGGTGACATGTGGCTTGGCTGGGGGGGCATGCCCATGGTGGATGGGCTGCCTGCGGGACATGACCAGGGGTGCAGGGTAGTCCCCAGTGGTGTGGTCTGCCTGCAGGGGCTGTGGAGGGTGTAGATGGAACACCTGGGAGGACCCACACTGCCAATTCATGTGTAGGACTCCCCTGCACCCCCGAAATACATGTACCCCACTCGCACAGGGCCTATCGCGTGTAAAACTTGCCCGTACCCCAGTAATACACGTACCCTGCTGTAATCGCGTGTGGAACTTCCTGCGCACCCCAGTAATACAGGTACCCTGCTGAAATTGCGTGTGAAACTTTCCCGCACCCCAGAAATGCACGTACCCTGCTGGAATTGTGTGTGGGACTTCCCGCGCACCCCAGTAATAATGGTACCCTGCTGTGATTGCGTGTTACACTTCCACGCACCCCAGAAATACACGTACCGTGCTGTAATCACGTGTGAAACTTCCCGCACCCCAGAAATACACGTACCCTGCTGGAATCGCGTGTGGAACTTCCCGCGCACCCCTGTAATACACGTACCCTGCTGTAATTGCGTGTTGAACTTCCCCGCACCCCAGAAATACACGTACCCTGCTGAAATCGCGTGTGTAACTTCCCACGCACACCAGTAAGACACCTACCCTGCTGAAATCGCGTGTTAAACTTCCCTGCACCCCAGAAATACACGTACCCTGCTGAAATCGCGTGTGTAACTTCCCGCGCACCCCAGTAATACAGGTACCCTGCTGAAATTGCGTGTAAAAGTTCCCCACACCCCAGAAATACACGTACCCTGCTGAAATCGCGTGTGGAACTTCCCGCGCACCCCAGTAATACTGGTACCCTGCTGAAATCGCGTGTAAAACTTTCCCGCACCCCAGAAATACACGTACCCTGCTGAAATCGCATGTGGAACTTCCCGCACACCCCTGTAATACACATTCCCCGCTCGCCGTTTGCTGTTTGGCAGCCCTGTATACTGGTTCAGGGTTAGCGCAGCCCTTTGCGATGAATTGTGAATTTTGATGCCTTTTCCTTGCGCCAGGGCGTTCTTGGGGGCGTAACTGGCTCAGCTGCAGGGTCGCTGTGCCACTCTGTGCCACTCTGGTTTTGGAGGCTGAAATCCATGAATACGCTATGCGTGGATATCCATTTTATCGCACGCGGCTGGCGCAGACATTCGCACGCGCACACTGTGCGCCAGCCGCTTGTGCCACTTTTGTGCGAAATTCTATGAATTATCCTGCTTATTGGAGTGTTGTTCTTAATACAGGAATGTAAGTGATTTCAATCCGGCACACACCCAAGTCAATGCCTAGTATGTAGTGCACAACTGAAACCCCTATTTATTTTTGTCTAAAAGTTCTTCATTCTGAACGATAAACCACTCATATCACGCCCTCCTCCTGAAACCCTCCCCCCCGGTCACACTGAACCAGGAATCAGGCTGGTTTGCAAAGGTAAAGATTTATTTATGTATTAAAATTTTATCACAATATGTCTTAATATGTAAACAACAATCACCAATAGGGTGAGGTAGCACAGAAAAATCTCTTTAATACACAAGGAGTACACACGCAAAACTATTCAGCAAAGAACATAATACTTGTGTGTGGTTTCAGATAGGATAGCACCGTGGATAAAGGTTCCCTCCGCACACCCCTCAACCCCCCAATAGGCAATGTAAAGAGATAGGAGAGAGCAGGCATTCAGGAATGGCAGAATTCAACTAGAATATCAATCCCATTTTCCCCCAGCAAACATAAGAGAAAAACGGAATTGACTGTCAAGCTGTCAGAATGGCTTTTAAGGTTATCCTTTGAATGGAATGGGCAAAAACACCAAATATGGTCAAAATTGCAAAAATGGTTATAAATTCTTATGGGAGCCGCTTTGGATGGTTGCACACAAACACAAGCAATGATTTAATACCAGGAAACAATTTGAAATCTTAAAATTCAAGTCGGAAGCAATCAAAAGCTGTTTTACACGTGTAAGAATTTCCCAAACGAAAATGAGTGGCAAACTTTTCACTGCGCAATATTCGCGATAACAGGAGAACCATATTGATTTGGAATGCAGATTTAAAGCTGTGGATGTTAGCTACAAGCAGAGGTTGACATTTTGTTTCTAGCACAAGAACTGAGGGAGTTATGGATGTTTTAGTAGAGGTCATTATTTCGAGATAGGAGCAAGAATGGAAAACAGGAATGCACATTTAAAATGACAAAAGGGTTTCTTACACTAGAGGATGACTATGAACAAAACGAATACCACACAGGAACACAGTCACTTGATCAGAATGACTGCCTGCGGAGGAAACTTGCCTTCTTCTGATGAGAGAAAATCAGTGCAAAGATAGTTTTAACAGTGCTAATTGTGGAGGAAGATAGGATAGTTTGGATAGAGAGTTCAGACAATTCAAAAATACTCCTAACACTACAGGTTCTAAATACAAGATAGGATGGGTTTAAGATAGGGATTGACTATGCCAAATACATATGCCAGTGACACAATTCTTCCTATAAATACTCACTGGACATGTTTTTAAATGGAACCGTCAGGATTCTTGTCAGGGGATTGGATCTGGTTTAAGACAGACGGCTGGGCACATCAGACTGGATCAGATATGCAGGGCTCTCTGGTCGCAGCATGGCACATGACTGGACTGGATCTGCCCTTCTTGGTTATGATGATATTAGTTTCAGCAGGCAAACAGTACAGAGCAGCCCAGCTGTATTCTGATGCTTCCCCTTAGGTTTGTGGGGGTACTGGTTCTGGAAAATGAAAATGGTTCAGCTATGCAATGGGTTTCTGCTTTGCCAAGTTTCTGGAGTCTGGAGCTAGGAAGATGTAAAGTTCAGCAGTAGGGTACTCTGCCAGCATTGGGATAGTGAGTAAATCTGTCTGTCCTTTTGAGTGGTGAGCTGTCTCTATTTATGCTATTAACAGGCATCATTAAGGGGGGGTGTGTGTTGGTTTAGCCTAAGATTGCCCCTTTTGACAGGTGATTGGGTCAGAGTCTATGCTCTGCCTTGATAGGAGGAGAGAAACAGAGTGTCACCTTTATGGTGGGATTTTATGAGGCTGAGAATCCACCCCTATCCCCTGGAACACAAAATCTACTTTTGGCGCAATCCATATTTACACATGTGCAACCTCTATAACAATCACATATACAGATTACATATTTTATATAGCAGCTACTCCTCAAAATCCCATAGCTGTGGGATCTTGTCTCCGCTTTTCACAGAATTTTGCCCTGTTCATCAGGAACACAATGTCCAATTTTTAAGCAAATTTCTACAAGTGTGCGTGTTTAACATGGGCATAAGTGTATAATGTTTCATACTTCTAGCAGAAATACATTTTGCATAAAATCACATTTCTTGCCATTTCTTTCCCGAACATGTCACACGATTTTGCCGTCTCTTGAAACGTGCAGCCAAAATTTAGATTCACAAATCTGTTACTTTTATATTTTTCCCAATTTTAATGGCAAAGTTATAAGTCTTTAAAAAAATGTTCTTTGTTAATTTCCAGCCACAGATGGTTGTTTGGGTCTGCCTCTTTTTGTCTCCCTGCAGTCCAGGAGCAGTCTCCTCCCGGCTTGCTCTTGGCAGAGGCTATTTACAACTGTCCTCACACTTCGCATTTCCTTAGCTGCAGCTGGCCATTGTTCCGTCATGCCTCTGTAGCCCAGGTTCTTTCCTGCCCCATAATTAGAGCTTTTGTGTGATTTCCTGTTCTGGGGAAAGACCTTCCTTCTGTGAGAAAACCTGTTATTCCAGTTTGGTAGCCTCAGTCAGGTTTAATTTTAATTGTTAACTCTGTTGAATTTTTCCTTAGCTTAAAACAAACTTGTTGTATCAAATCACAGCTAAATTCTCATTCAAGATTTCAACCATGTGATCAAAACAATTACAATATGGGTTATTATCAGTAACAGGCCTCTTAGATTTCAAACATTTGATTTCCGTTAATACATGTTTAAGGTTTAATCAGGCAGCCTCCTGAAAGCTGTCATTCAAATATGACATTGTATTTTTACAGGAGACATGGCTCACAGATGCCTCAATATGGGATAACTATGACCTACATCTAAACCCTGCAGTGAAACCCCAAATGGGTCGCCCGATATCAGGACTTGTGATAGCCGTAAAAAGGGGCAGAGGCATAAGCTCTGAGTTGTGGGCCATTCCAAATAGCTACATGATGTTAGCAAAAGTAACAGCTGGTATAGAGGTTTATGCTCTTGTGAATATATACTGGAATCCCATTGCCATGTCGGATGACTCCTTTTTTAAAGACCTAAATAATATTCTAGATCTTGTGGTGGTGGAACCAAAGATAAGGGGAATTGTAGTGGCGGGCGATTTAAATTTAAACTGCTTGAGTATGGCAGGTAGTAAAAACAAAAATAGAAGGAAAAGATGGGACTCCTTCGTAAAATGGAGAAGTTTGATAATCCTTAATGGTGCCTTCCCATCTGATATACCTCTGGCCCCGACATGGCAAAAAGGAGACAGTAAATCGGTGATCCATTATATTTATGTAAACATGGATCTCTGGCCTGTGGTAATGAACTTTTGTGTGACAAAAACAGAGGCGAGTGATCATAACAAACAGGAAACCCAATGGAGATGGGATCCGTTAAAGGGCGCAAAAGTGGATAAACACAAGGGTTCATCCTGTCCAGTGTATGCAGGGGGAAAAAACTATGATGGTCAGAGAATGATGTAACTAGCCTTGATTGTATGTTAGAGAAAGGACACGATGATTACACTGTGTTGCTGAGAAACGGTTTGAAGGAACATTCAGATCTTATACAAATGCCCCGTAAACAAGGCGACAAATCAAAGCAATCATTGCTACATCTTCATGTCTTTGATAAAGATGTAAAAGAAATGAAATCAAGACTCGGTTATGAACTTAGAGTAGCCCGTACTGCACCTCTCCTGATCAGGAAAATGCTGATCACGAGTGCAAAAACAGGGTATAGAAATTGGAGCAGAAGACATCGGGCGATCCTGTATCAGGAGGATGGGGCTAGTATGCTGAAAACATTAGCTAGTAAGAACATAGCGAAAATTTGGTCAACCATAAATCATGCAACCACAGGCTCCCAGTTAAGCTTACAGGTGAATGGAGTGTCCACCCAGAAATGGATTGATTACTTCTCCCTTCTTTATGCCTGCCCTTCCCCCATGATCATCACTGAAGTTACCAGGCCCTTAGCAACCTTTCATTTGGCATTTGACTTAGACGATATTATATATCTTATTGTTACTGCCTCTAACTCAAAAGCTTGTGGTCCCGATGGCCTGTCAAACTTTGAGTAAAAAAATGTTCCTAACATTTGGGCGACAGTCCTGTATAAAATCTTCAAGACCATAAATGTATCACAGGGCCTCCCAAGCTCTTGGATGCAAGCAATTACTATCCCCATTTATAAAAAAAGGGGATAGACTGGAATCAAGCAGTTTATAGGCCAATCTCGCTGCTCGATGTCCAGGGAAAACTATATTGTAGGCTAATTCTGAAGGAATTACAAGATTGGGTGTCGACAAAAAAATTGGTCGATCCATTGCAATCTGGCTTTGTAAAGGGTTTAGGAACAATACCTAACATAATGATACTCAACTTCCTCCAGGCACAGCAGCTAGAGAGATCTCAACCCTTATATATGGGCTTTATAGATTTCAAGGCAGCATTTGATTCTGTGGATCGCGATCTGCTGCTTACAAACTGAAAGAGTATGAGTGCCCAACATCTTTACTTTCCCTGATCATCTTGTTCCATTCTAATACATCGATGTGGGTCCGCATGAGCTTAGATGGGAAGCTGTCTCCAGAAATTGAAACATTATGCGGTTTGAAACAGGGCTGTGCTTTGGCGGCATTTTTGTTTAACTTTTTCATTTTAGATCTTGGGAATTAATTTCTGCATTGTAACGGTGATCCGCAAAGGCTTGGGGCACAGCAGATCCCGTATCTGTAGTACGCAGACGACCTTGTCCTTTTGTCCCAGACCCCACAAGGTTTACAGCGGTTACTTGTAAGGCTTGGGGCATACGCCTGTAAAAACAGATTGGTTATTAATATCAGTAAATCGCAAGTAATTGCCTGTCCACCCAAGCCGGGTCACAGAAGGAGGTCCCCCCGTACACACTCATGGTTGATTCAAGACACCAAGCTGGAAAAGGTGTCTGAATATAAATACCTGGGGATAGAAATCTCAAATAGACAATCCAAGAGTGACATAGGAACAATTGTACAGAGTAAACTGCTCCAAGTGACTTCACAGTCTAGAATAATCATTAAAAAATTTGGTAAATTCTCCTTGAAACACGCAGTAGATTTCTACAAAAAGAAAGTTGTTCCGATTGTATTGTATGGTGTGGAGAGCATGGAGTTAAACAAGAGCTCACTATAACTCAGAGAGAATGGAGGTAATTTTTAACCGACCACTTATAAACAGCCCTCCAATAGACTTTGATTCAAACAATACATCATGTTTAAAGGGTCACTTGCTTCCCCACTATCCCTTCTTGGTTATTCCTCTCTTATATGTTTTATGATCATTATATTGTCATATATCACACCTGCTTTTTATCAAAAATAGCAATTTATTAATTTTTCTTAAAACACATCATGTAAAACATTTTTCAACACTCTTCTTTTTTCTTTTTGTTCAATTGTGAGAAAAATCAATACAATTGGTTGACAAACAAACATATATGTCAATACTTTTCAATCTCATTGTGCACATCCAAAAATTTGTAGTAATGCATTTTTTGACAATTCTTTCAAGATAAAAATATCATAAGGATCTGTTGTTTGCTCCCCTCTGTCATAGAGAGGTGCCTCCCAGTCCCAAAACCACTTTACTCTGTATAACTATCACCCATGCTTACTTTCATGCTGCATTCAAACCATACCCGACATGTTTCATTCCTTACACACTTTCATACCACTAACAAGGAAATTCTTCAGGGGTAAAAACTTCTTTCTACCACATTTCATTCAGATGTGCAATTTTGTTTGTCTTCTTTTTTAGAGTTCTTTCTATGGATCCACTATGAATGAGGTTCCATTTGCCATTCACTGAGGTCCAACCATCAAAAGGATAGCTAGAGGACGCAAAAGAAGGGATATTCAAATTTTAATGTTCGAATCACCTCCAGGTTTACGTTTCTATTACATATAACCTACTGTTCTTACTAACAGTGTTTAAGGAGTAACATTTTTTAACTAGCTCCTTATGCGCATCGATTGCAACACTATATTTCTCCATTTCAATACACACAGGCTACAAGTCACATGTTTCCTGACCCGGTATCTTCTAGTCTATGGCTCCAATTGATCTCAAAATCAGTACACCCACTGGCTGGCCTATTGCCAGTCTCTTCCTTATCTAGGTATTCTTTCGCATATAATTACCTTGATCCTGTTAGATGTTACTTTGTCTATCTTCTTAGTGTATCACCTTCAACTCCAGGATACTTTGCTATATCCACCTGGATAGCTAGTTCCCGAATACCGTCTGGGACATTCCTCCCCGCTCTTCCACTATTTAAAGCAATACATACGTGATTATTATCAACATTTTCCTTTTGTTTAAAATCCATTACTTATTATTATATCTATTAGTTTTCAGCATCTTGTCCGTTTAGGTCTGCTCGTACTGACCTGCTTTATTGGTGTATTAATCCAATTCCCAATGCTGTGTTGGGCTCAAACCTTCTGGGCTTTTACTGCCTACTGTTCGACCAGCACTGTGTTAGCCAATCCTTCTTTTGTCGCGTATGCTTCAGCTTCTATTTGTCTATGGTTAAAGGGATATCACAGCATTAAGTATTGTTGTTTATAACCTATGTACCTCCAGGCAGTCTCTTATATACCTAACTGACTTCACAGATTAAGGTTCATTTATCTTACCTGTAGCTATTCTCCTCTGTCTTACTCCATTCGGGGTCCTTGATTTTGGTTTCACCTTCGTTTGTCCGGGGCTCTCCCTCGTTCACAGATGCTACTCTCATCTCTTCCCATGTCCTGCCGTTTGTGTTCTCCTCTGTTTTTTTCAAATGAAAATGACCGGCTTTTTATACTTTTAGACTGACCATGTGATCCACTTGTCACGTGATTTGTTGACACTGTGTACGTCACTCCCCTTCTTTATAGACTCGTCGGCATTCCTGCGTTAGCCTTCGGCCCCTTAGTCTTCCGTCTCTGGGGCTCTGCAATCGCAAGTCGGGAAGCCCCGGAGGAAGCACAACGCTCCAAGGCCCAACACGCGGCGTCCACGGATTCCACCGCCTCCACGCGGAGTCCCTGCGCCGCATCACTCCCCATTCACTACGGCACCGCCCTCCGCGAACCACAGTGTCCCACGCTCACGTCTGGTAAGCACTGGTACATCTTGGGAGTACCTATAGAGGCTTTGTGTAGCTCTATATTCATTCCATGCAGTTAGATTTCTGTGGAGTTTCAAATATTCGTCTTTTGCCTCACTGCAGGCTATTTGTCCATGTTGGAAAGTCAGTTTATTAATACTCCTTCAATTTGCATCAGAGTCTTTAGTATATATTTATCTTCTCTTTTGGACTACCCGATATGAAGAGGGGCATAACTTTATTCATCTTCTACTGCGGTGGTGATCGTACCCTTTATAGAGTTTGTTGTTATTTAACTTTAACACCTCTTGTAGTTAGCCGTGTAGTCCCTATCTCGACCGGGTTGAAATAATCTCACTCTGTTCTCTCATTAAGGCCTACCTCCATACTTTTCGTGAGAAAGATCAATTCTCTCTCTTTTCTGGCTAATTTTCTTCTATCCAGATTCGACTCATTTCTTTGTCTCACCATATAAACTACTGACCATCTCAGGTCTTCCACTTTGTGTATCATTTCAATAAAATGATCCACTATGGGTACCGAATGTACTCTGTTTCTTATGCAGCTTTTATGTTCGGTAATGCGTACCTTGATTTTTCTTTCTGTCTTCCCTATGTAGATCTTTTTACAGGGGCACCAGATTACATATACTACAAAGCAAGAATTGCAATTTGTCAACACTTGTTGTTTCCAAAGATTTTTCAAACCCAGATCAATCTCAGTAGTTTTCTTAGTTTGTGCACAACACGCACAGGATCCACATAGATAGTGTCTTTCTGGGGCTCGCAGTCCCCATGTCTCTGATAAGGTAGGCTGTGTCGTAGTCTGCTTAGTGATGTCGTTTCTCATAATTTGGTCTTTTATCGACCCACTTCTTTGGACAGCCATCAAGGGTCTCTGTAGTGGTACCTTTCCTTTTTCCATAATTCTCCAATTGCGGTGGATGATCTTCTGTATTATATTGGAGAGGGTACTATAGGTATTCACAAAGACTATATACTCTTTATTGCTTCTTCTAGGGTTTTGTTCCAGTATTGCCTCTCTGTTGTTATTCTCCGCTCTCTTCATAGCTCTTTTTGTCAGCCTGGTGGGGTAACCTCTCTTATGTAGATCACTTCTCAATTTGAGGGCTCCTTCTTTGTAGTCTGCATTGTTCGTATTGTTCTTTTTAAGCCGTAAAAATTGGCCAAAAGGTAAGTTGTCCCGGGTATGTCTTGGATGAAAGCTGGTATAATGTAGGAGAGCATTCCGATCCGTGGGCTTTTTAAATGGTTTCACATACAATTTTCCCTTCTCTGTGTCTACTTTGATCGTCACGTCCAGGTAGTTGATTTCCACTTTGCTAAGATTTTCCGTGAATTTTAAATGCTGGTTTTGTCGATTAATCCACTCAAAAAACTTACTAGCTGTGTTTTCATTTCCTCTTCAGATGATGAGCACATCATCTATATACCTCCTCCATAGTAGTATATTTGCTTTAAATGGGTTGGTATCATTATGGATGCAATGTTTCTCAAATGCCTCCATATAGAGGTTGGCGATACTTGGGGCCAGCGTAGCTCCCATGGCTGTACCCTTTATTTGTTTATAAAAGGTGCCATTAAAGTGGAAGTAACTTTCTGTTAGTGCCATTTCAGCACACCACATTATGAAGGACGCTGGGGTGTTGGTATTAATTCTCTCAGTGAGTAATATTTCTTCCAATACTTCCAGGGATTCCTTCTGGGGTATATTCGTGTACAAAGCTACAACATCCAGACTAATCAATATCTCCGTAGTGTTATCGAATGATCTGCCCTCTATCTCTCTTATAATTTGCGTGGTATCTTTTACATAGGATGCCATTTCTCTGACCATTGGTTGCATAAAGTGGTCTGCAAATGTAGACAGTTGCTCCAAGATCGAATCACACCCTGACACTATCGGTCTTCCTGGTGGTCTGGTCAAGGATTTATGTATTTTAGGGAGTATGTAGAATTGCTGAATCCTTGGTTTATCTACTGTTAGGAAGGCTGCTTCTTTCTTCGTGATCCATCTTCTTTCCTCTGCTTTAGTCACTTTAAGGTAGATTAATCCTTCCAATTTGTCTGTTGGATTGTCTTCCAAGGGTAAGTAGTTGTTCTTATCTCCTAGTTGGTTCATACATTCCTTTATGTAATCTGATCTATTTAATACCACCGTAGCCCAACCTTTGTCGGCTTTATGAATGATTATCGATTCATTATCTAGCAGCTTCTTGAAAGTAGCTTTTTCTGTTTGGTTAAGGTTGTTTTGGTTTTCTCCTCCAATGTTGCAACTTCTTGTAGTACCCTACTTTCAAACACCCTAGCTTCTGCTGTTTGGGTTAGTGTTGGAGGGCAGAAATCAGATTTTTTGTGTAGTCCACTGTCTGGTTCACTGTCGTCAATTTTATCATCGAAAAATTGCTTTAGGTGGATCTTCCTCATGAATTCCGAGAATTCTTCTCGTAACCTAAAGCGGTTATGTATGTTTGTGGTTACAAACCCAAGGCCTTTATTAAGGGCCTGTGTCTCATCCATACTCAACACATAATTAGATAAATTCACCACAGTGTTTTCATGCTGCGGGTCATTACTCGTTGGTCTGGGTCCCAGTCCTGTTGGTCCTGTTCTAAAAAATGTTGTTGTCCACTGGTGTTGCCTCTATTACTGTTCCTTTTTGTAAGGCTTGGGGCATACACCTGTAAAAACAGATTGGTTATTAATATCAGTAAATCGCAAGTAATTGCATGTCCACCCAAGCCGGGTCATAGAAGGAGGTCCCCCCTTACACACTCATGGTTGATCCAAGACACCAAGCTGGAAAAGGTGTCTGAATATAAATACCTGGGGATAGAAATCTCAAATAGACAATCCAAGAGCGACATAGGAACAATGGTACAGAGTAAACTGCTCCAATTGACCCCACAGTCTAGAATAATCCTTAAAATATTTGGTAAATTCTCCTTGAAACACGCAGTAGATTTCTACAAAATGAAAGTGGCTCTGATTGTATTGTATGGTGTGGAGATCATGGTGTTAAACAAGAGCTCGCCATGGGAGGCCTTAGAGGCGAAGTATTGGAAGGTGATCCTAGGCTTACCTAAAGCGACGCCGATCGCTATGATGCGGTATGAGCTGGGGTTGGTGTCTTTGTATGCACAGGCAAGGTGGAGAAAGTGTGCCCTGCTACGGAAGTGCTTGTTGGGTATAAATAGTGGGACAATCCTAGAGGTATTGGCCTCCGCCTTGTTAAAATCATGTTCAGCCAATTCATTAATACCCAATGAATTGGCTGAAGTGTTTATTTAGCCATATGAGTGAGGCAAATGTCACAGTAGAGCTGTTACTCCAGAACCCTGACCGTGCTAAAGTAAAATTCTATTGTGCTGATTGGGCGGGGACTTTAGCGAAGTGCTCGCTCTATAAAGACTTTAATGTCTGGGTGTTTGGTGTTAAGCCTTATGATATCATTGCTCAGTACCTGCTGAAATGTCCATCTCCAGCTATCCGATCCGAATTCCAACGGTTCAGATTTAATCTATGGGGTACGAGAGATGTATTATATAGACGGAAACTGATCCTACAGGAACAAAACTACTGCAGATATCGTATCAATGTTCAGCAGAAAGAAACTCTTCAACATCTGCTAGTAGATTGTCCGTCACTAATGTTGGTGACAGAAAGACATTTTCAGAATATTATCACCTTTTACACTCGCACCTCAAGTGACTACAAATGGCAAATTATGTTTTCGAGAGAGAAAAAGTACAGATTGCTATAGTCCAATATCTAAGAATAGTTTTGCCTGTTGTAGCCATCTCAAATTAAGCTGTATGGGGTCTCTGTGGCCCTTGAGAGGTGTTCAGTCTGGTTATTTTTTTATTTTTCCTTTGATATCATATTTAAACTATCCGGAAGGTATATGAAATATAAAGTATTTTGTTTTTATTTATTGCTTCTGTTTTAAGATGTTTAATATGTTTACTATGTTTATCTTTTGTACCCTTGGTATATTATTCCTTTGTTTCCTTTTGTTGTTTTGTATTAATGTGTACTTTTGTATATATTTGAAAAGTTGTGTATCAACTAAATCAAATTAAATAAAATTTAAAAAAAGAAAGCTGTCATTCAGGCGGCCCAGGGTACTGCACCCAGAGATTTTTTGACAGATCCACAGACAGGCCACTTTTGCTGTGGAAATCTCTTTATGCTTTCAGCTTTTCAGGACATTGCAAGTTCACAATGATTTCTTAAACTATGTGAATTGTAGCACCCAGCAAGAATTTTGGATGTTTGAAGGTGTTCTGTACCAGCATTCTGAAGTTTCAGCAACAAAGAAAAAGGGATTTAAAGCAAGATTCTTTTCACTTGTTTTGGAGCCCAGTAACACATTTCAGGAGTGACAGCTCTGTTCCACCACTGACAACATGCGTGGCAGATTGGGCAGCCATCTTTTTGTGCGTTGCAAAGCATGATTTTCAGGGATTTTGGCGCACACAAGGGTTTCACGGCCATTTTTCTATTTCTGGCACCGTCATAGCACTGTGATGCAGCATAGCAGAGCAAAAGTGGGTCAAAACATCCCACAGAGCCCCCCCCCCTCCTGACTTGCGGTTCACCGCCCGTCAATGGGAAGTCAGGAGATTAGGATGTTCTTTCTTTGGTGCAGGTGGAGAAATTCAGCTGCTTCTCCCATCAGTGCTGGAGGTGACACGCTCTCATCGCCGGTTCTGGATGGGAGTATGGAGCGATACTCAGGGCTCCTTGGGTCTTTCCTCACGGTCCCCAAGTGGTCCTCCTTGGTAATTAGAAATTCTTGGTTTCAATGCTATGAGACAGAACAGAGCATGGTTAAATTTCCCCACTACTGATCGTGTAGTGAGGCAAATGCATACATTGAATACAATTTACAATACTCCCCGCCTGTAGCTACTAATGGTTTTAACAGGTGGGTTCTTCTAGGTTGCTGGAATGTCCCCCTCTGGGTTTCCGGTTGGCTCCTCTATTTGCCGCAAAGTATGCCTGGGATGGCAACTCTTCAACTGGTTTATGTGAACCCACTTGTCTTTCCCTTCTGCCAAACTGCCCGTGGGGATGCGGATTCTGTAGGCAACTGGTGAGATTCTGTCTACAATTTCAAAAGGACCCCGCCAAGTTGGGAGGAATTTGCACTGTTTGGCTTGGTTCCTTTGGAAACTGTACAAGTAGACTTGGTCTCCTACTTGGTATTCTTTTTTGGTTGTCTTAAGATCATAGTGGGTCTTCATACTGTCTGCAGATCTTTCTAGATTAAGCTGAGCATAGGCAAACGCATGTTGAAGGTGCTTTCTCAGATTCTCAACATACTCATGAGTTGTGGAAGCATTTATCAAGGTCTGCTCTTGGGTTCTGTAGAGAAGATGCTCGGGTAGCATCATCCTTCGTCCAGTCATCAGCTCAGATGGAGACATTTTTGTTGCAGAAGAAGGGGTAGATCTGATGGCCATCAGGACAAGGGGTAATCGAATGTCCCAACTTGGCTCAGAATCTGCCACAAACTTTTTTAATATGCTCACAATAGTCTTGTTGCATCCCTCAACTCCACCACTAGAGGCTTGCCGGTAGGCAATGTGTAGTTTCATTTTGACCCCAAGTATCTCCCACATCGTTGTCATCACTTCGCTAGTGAAGTGACTACCTCGGTCTGACTCAATCCTTTGAGGTAGTTCAAAACGCGAAAAGATATGATTGATCATCAGGGCAGCTGCTGTTTCTGCCTTGCAATTTGGGGCTGGGAGACATTCCACCCATTTAGTGGACAAGCATGTCACGGTCAACATGTACTTGTTCCCCCTAAAGGAGCGAATCACGGGCCTGATAAAATCGACTTGCAAATCTGACCAAGGCAGTGTCATCCCCCCCTTTTGGAGGGGAGCATGGTGTGTGAGTGATGTTGGCTGAAATTGGGCACACACAAGACACCCCTTCAAGTATTGTTCGAGGTCCTGCCCCATGTGTGGAAAGTATGCAACCTCTCGCAAGATTTCTAATGTCATATGAAACCCCTGATGACCGGCTGTGGCCTCATCCTGGGTGTGACTTAGCATCAGGCTTCGGTATGAGGTAGGGACCACCCACTGGTCATGGCCAGCTAGGGTTCTCCTCACCAACAAACCGTCTTGGATTCAGAACATTTTTGGACATTTCATCAACACTCTGAGGTCCTCTTTCCCAATGTAATCGGTATCCGTCAGGGGAAAGTTCTCAGGGTCCTCAATGTGTTGATAAAACTTAACAATTATTGGATCCCCTTTTTGAGCCATAATCAAATCAGCATCTGGGGTCTCCTTACTCCATTGTGCAGTTGAGAGTACATTGTGAGCATTTGCCTGGGACCTAGTGATAGCAGTGACCTGGATTTCCCCCAACAGGGACTAGATCTCAAGTAGATCCCCTTGGATGGCTCTGGTTTTGGCCAGCTGATCAGCTAGGTCATTTCCAGTTTTGTCTGGTCCCTCTACTTTAGAATGACCCATGATCTTTTTCCAGTAGATGGTCATTCCATTCGAGGTGACCAGATCATCAATATTTTGTATTAATTTCCCATGTTCTAAAGGTTTATTATTAGCACATAGCATGCCTCTTGTTTTCCAGTTAACCAGGTGCTCCACGAACCTGTTCCGTACATAATCTGAGTCTGTGATTATGACCAGTTCGTGGAGTTGGTGTTGGACGCCAGTGAGGATGGCTTGATGCACAGCCATCAGCTCTGCCACTTGACTACGTCGGGGACCGATTTTGTACCCAGCGTAGTGTTCTGGGCATCATTCACTCATGCATTCCCTACGCCGGCCACAAGTTCCTTTTCCCCGTTGTTGTCAACATTGTAGGAGCACCCATCCACATAGACAGTCTGCATTCCCTCACACTGGTCTTCTTCATAGACTTTGTGTGGGGAATTAAGGTATGCTTCCATGTTGTCCTTGATTTTAAGACTTTCGTCCTCGAGACAGTTTTCTCTGGCACAATCATGCAAGTCAGCCAGAACTTGCGCAAGGGGACTCTTCTTGTTTTGGCCATATCTGACATCCACAGGAAAGCCTTGCATTGACAGAATCCAGGAAGTAATTCAGGAATTACTCACATTTCCGGCTCAGATTCTGTCACTTTTGAAGATATTGCAAAGGTTGGTGTAGAGTCTCCACTATGATGTCCCCCCCCCTGGATAAACGGGCAGAGATTCTGCCCACACCGTTGCCAGGAGTGCCTTCTCACAATCGTTGAATTTTTCCTTCACAGAGGATAAATTCTTATTCGCATAGGAGATTACTTTATTGACCTTGTCATGCTTTTGATATAATACTGCAGTCAAGCATGTATTTGAGAACCCTGTGTTACGCTCACCTGGTTCCACGGGGACTGCACCCAGCAGCTGGGACTCAGGTATCCTTCTCTGCGGTTCCCAGGTGTGACCAGCGGGAGGGTTCTGCCTGCAATACAAGTGGGCAATGTTCAAGACTGGGCAACTGGGGTAAACACTCTCCCACCACCCCATATACCCGCAGCCTAACTGGACCTCTCTTCACCTTGTTTTTAATGCAGGTGTGTTCTCCGTCCTGCCTTCTTGGCAGGGGCGCGTTGTGCTTGGTGGGCATTTGCGATCGAGTTACTTTACTGATGCCGGTCGGCTTTGAGTCTTTCAGGTAGGTCTTATTGCTGTGCTATATTATTGTCCTTGCATGCCTTTTTGGTTTAACTAATGTCTTTTCTCTTCCTTAGCTGCGCGGAAGCCCAATATGTGGCATAGACTGAATTGGGTCTCGCCGGTATGTAATGGCGTTTTTAGAGTGCCTTGATGCGGTGAGTAGGTGCTAAGTGCAGGGCTATGATGCCTTGCCTCTTGCTAACCTGTTGCCTTGTCTTCCCACAGGTTGCGGTGCTCACCCGGTGCATGGAGTTCCTGAGGCGATGCTGGTCGAGGAGCAGCTTGCGAGGTAAGCTTTTCGGCACCATTCATTAAATTGTAAAAATGTCTAATGCCTTGTTTCTTTCTTTTTTGCAGATCCGTCGGTTTGGGAGGAGCGCTGGTTCCAGGATGCTGCTCTCAAGAGCCGTGGACAGCTAACGAAGACATTACAGGTAAGTTGCTGCTGCTAACGATGTCCTTTTTCTCGTTTACAGATGCTGTTCTTCCGAGGTTCGCGGGTGCAGCTGAACACGGTGAGCGTCACGTTGCAGAATTGCAAAGTAACGCAAAGCGTGTCATCCCAGTCGGGTGTGGTTTAAATAGCTTCAAGAAAGTAGTCCAGGTAAGATAGTTCCTATGGTACCACACCCAAAAATACTATACCGCATAGCTTGGTTCCAAGGAGCCAAGCTATGTGGACGCCTCCATGTTGATTGACACTGAAATAAAGTAGTTCCCAATACAAGTCCTTTATCAAGTATGAGCCTGGCACCAAAGGCGCCAGGACTGGCCCCAAGAAGGCCTAGGCCAAGGATGCCTGGTTTTAGTGGAGACCCCTCCTGGCCCATGGGCTCGCCAGGGGGTCTTCTGGATGGGGGTCATGACACCCTGTCTCCAAAAAGAACTCCTTGTTTTTGACAGGGTAAGCTAGGCAAGGCATTTGTGAGAGGCTTCTTTTGAGTTGTCTTACTGCCTCGGCTTGTTCTGGACCCCACTCCCACTTGACCCCCCCTTCAAAAGATGGATCAGGGGTCTTGTGATCTCTGCGTAGTCCTCAATGAACTGTCTGCTGTAATTAGTTAGTCCAAGGAGGCTCCTTAGTTCCCGCAGAGTTGTGGGGTCTTTTATTTACTGGAGGGCTTCTACTTTCTTTTCCTAGGGAAAGAGACCCTGAGGAGTTATCTCATGCCCCAAGAAATTGACACGGGTTCTGCACCACTGTGCCTTTTGGAAAGAGAGTTTTGCTCCGGCAGCCCTCAACTGTGTCAGGAAATAACAGATCTCCGCCATGTGTTCCTCCACAGTTGAGCTTTTGACTAGAACATCATCTACATAGGCCAGGTTACCCCTTTCACCCAAGTCGGGCATGGCATTATGTAGAAAGATGTTAAATTCATTGCCGGAGTTGATGTATCCGAAAGGAGTCCGGGTCCAAGTGTACTGCTGCCCCCGAAGGTAAAGGCCAGCTTGTATTGGTCCTCCCTATTGACAGGTACAGTCCAGTACCCATTGGTCAGGTCAATCGCAGTGAATACCTTTGACCCCTGGATCTGGGCCAGCCCTTGGTCAATGTAGGGAAGAGGCCATCGGAAAGTGTGGACCATTTGTTTAGCTCCCTTAGGTCAGCACAGAGTCTCCAAGGGCCGTTTGGTTTCAAAATCCCCAGCACTGTGGACTGGACGAATTATCCCACAGGACTCAAGGTTCTTAATTATGTCAGTAAGGGACTCCATTGATGCGAGAGGCAAGCGATATTGCTTCACAAACACTGGTCATGCCAGGGTTCGTGGGAATTGTTGTTGTGTGGATGTCGGTGCAACCACAGTCATATGAGTCCACCACAAAGAGATCTGAAAATCTAAGAAAACTTGTTTCAATTTTTGCTTTTGCTCCAGAGTCTCACAGGCATTAGCTAGGTTGACTCTCTCTTCAACCATCTGCTTGAAACCTGGAAAGACTTCTGGTTTGGCTATCTCAGTGGCCTCCTCCAGCTGGGTGGAGAAGTCCCTGGTCAGGGTATTGACTTGGACTAATGGCTTCAGGTGTGGAAGGCGGTCCTTGTGGACTTGAAAGATCACCTCATCCCTCCTGAAGTTACAGGTCACATCTTCCTTACCATAAGGGCAGGAAGAGTACACCAGTAAATTCCCCCCATGCCGGGTGGAGATCCTGTCTGGTGTTGTGTCATCATCGCTATCACTGTCAAAACAGTCCTTACGGATTGGTCCTAATAGTTCGTTACCTAAATCTATGGAAAAATGTCGGTCATCAACCTCCATTCCAAAAATGGTGCCTGCGCCCAGAGTGGTACTCTTTAGGTCGCTGTTATCCACCTCTATTGGAATGTTGTTGTGTTCTTTGTTGACTATTGGTGTTGGGTTTACCCCCAACTCTTGCTGTTGGAAATGAGCATTGAGGTGGACATAGGCATCAGGATTTTTCAGTTTCTGTCCTCTTTTAATTTTTACTTTCAGTGACAATTGTCGGCTCCGTTCTGGGATGGTGACTTCCTCTCCAATCTGAATTTCAACTGCATATGACAGCAGTTCAGCTGACCGAAATGCTTTCTCTGGGTCATCAAAGTCAATGGGATTACCCGCTAATCGGGAGCAGGCTTTGAAGTTTATTAGGTCCAAACTAATGGCAAAGCGATTGAGAATGTCACTGTCTAAATAAAATGCGAAAGGGACATCTCGCATGACCCAACAATTATGGACTATGCTCTAATGTCTAAATCTGCAGTCCCCTTGACAGGAATTTCCTTCCCATTGAAGTTCTGAAGTTGTCCAGGAAGAGGGGTCAGAGGAATTTGGTATTTCTCCCCCCTTCCCGAATTCAGCTGATCAAGGCCCTTTTTGACAGAACGGTGGCTTGGGATCCAGTGTCCACCAGTGCCAAAATTGTACATTACCCCTGTTTTTGGACCGGGGCATAAAATCTTCCCTCCTTTTCCTCAAGGGGGCAAAGATAATGCACATTTTTGGCCAACTGGTGGGTTAATTCTTTGCTTTTGATACCGACAGAGAGGTGATTTGGGCAGGATTCTGTTTGGGATCTTGGGAACCTGTAAGAAAAAGGTGACAGCTAGATATGGGGGAAGTTTTGGGCTCCCCTGGTTCTGACTCTGGGATGGCCCCCCTTTTTGGAGGCAGTCACCAGGATGGGTTTGAACAAGGGGATTTTCATGCTGGTCATTCTGGGGTTTGATGATGGGCGGTTGTCATGGATTCCCCCCTTCTCACCTGGGTCCGTTCTTTGCTGGAGTCCTTGGTCGATGCCTTCTTCCGGACGGACCTGGTTTTGAACAAGGCTGCCCGAGTCTCTTCCGACTCCCGAGTGCATTCAGTTTCCGGGACGCGGATCCAGGAATCCGGGGAACTAGGAAAGGTGCAACTAGCACACGAGTCCAGGAAATAGGAGAAAAGGAAGGGGCAAGGAACGGGTAGATAGACTGGTGCAAGGAAACAATACCGCGAGCTACGGAACACACGTCGGATCGCTACTTTGCAATAGCATTGAGACGCGCGGAGCCGCAGAAGGCGTGGTCTATTAATAGAATACGTTACATCCAGCGCGTGGAGCGAGAAAGGGGTTTCACGCTGGACGACCATGTTGGGAGTATTATGGAGTGCACGCCCCGTTGTGACAAGGACCAGGAAGTCCAAAAGGGACGTGTTCTGTAGTTCATGACAGCAGTTTTAACTCGGTCCCCACATCTACCTTGATTTGGATCTTTTGGGACCCATTTTTCTTTAGGAGGAGTTCCCCCATCCCTGAAGGAGAAGATCTTTTTCCCAGGATCCTCTGAGGACCCCTCTCCTTCAAACTGGAGGATTTGCACCTCCTCCACAAAATGGGCCTTTTTAGGCTCTTTATTTCTCCTCCCCACCCTCTGCTCCTTGGGTTGCAGACTTTCGGGGGCAGGAGATTTTGGTTCTGGTTCATGGGTTTCCAGGGGCTTTTCACAAGTGGGGAAAGGAGCTTCCTCCAAGGCTTTACCCCCCCTTCCCCTTGTTCCTCCTCTCTGGGAACCGGTGGGTTGTCTGGGTTCTTCCCCCGTCATTGTTCTGGAGCACCAGACCCTGGATTTGAGGGGTTCTGAGCCGCCATGCTCATCTGTGGGTTCTGCTGAGCCCTCAGCATGCGACCCAGATCCTGTGCCATGTTCTGGACCTGGCGCTCTAGTTGGGACACCCAATCTGGCTGGACAGGGTCATTTGGTCTACCCTGGGTTGATCCCGGGAAGGGTAACTATCCCTTCTCGCATAATACCCCTGGTTAGGATAGTTTGGGTACCCCTCCACCCTTGGCCTCCCCTCTCTCAGATTGTGCTGTCTGGGCTCAGGAAAGTGGGGAAAGAAGGAAGGGTTTTTTTGGGGGTTGAAGTTTGGTGGGTACCGGGGGAGAAAATGTGGTACAGCACTTGGGGGATTACTGCCCTCCTGGGAAAAATGAGGAGGGAAGTTTCCTGGGTTTCCTGCTGTCTGGTTGGATCCCTCCTCACCCCTTGGGCCGGAGGAGTCCACACATAGCCCAGGATGGGTCTATTTCCCTTGTAGCATGGGCTAATGTAGTCAGGGGAGTTAGGGGTCCCATTTGTGGGGTCACCTCCCTTGCTCCCTGTTTGGGATTGGCCCGAGGGCCTTCTGGGTTTGTGGTTAGTCAGATTCTGCATGGGAAGGTTTTTAGCCCCCCCCCATCTCCAGATCTAAAATGGGGGCAACCTTCCTTAGCAGCAGCAGGGGTGTTGGTTGGATTGGGGCTTTTGCTAATATTTTTTCTTTCCAACGGCTTCTGCATTTCATAGATGCAGGTTGCTTGTTTAATGATCCAGTCTAGTGATCTTTTGTCATGAAAATCCCTCACTAGCTGGGTCATTATGTATTTAGGGTGAGCATGAAAGAAGGTGTTCACAAATTCCTTACTGTCAGTGCGCACCCTTCTAGTGGTCTGCGCAAAGGCGCGTTTCAATTCCTGAACAAATTCTTGTGGGACCTGGTCTTCCCCACATTGTAGGTTGTAGGCTGCCTTGCGGGCCTCTTGAGGGTTCCTATGAATAGAAAAATGTTTCAGGATGGCCGCCCTGTAGGTGGACCATCTGGAATGGTTCTGATCCTCCAGCCTCGCAAAGAAGCTGGAGTACTCAGGGGAAAATGTCCACTTTACATACTGAATACAGCTTTGGCTGTCCTTCAGGTGGAAAGTCTCCATCATCTGCTCAAATAATTCAAGGTGCTCCCAAACCGAATATGACGCTCCTAATAGCTTTTATTTGCTTCAGGGGATCCTTGAGTAAAGCCCTCTTAACTTTGTTAGCCTTTTTAGTTCTGGTCACCCTGGTCCACTCATTCTCTGACTCAGAGGCACTGCTACCAGAGGTGGCTGTCTGATCTTCTAGACTCTCCCGGATTCTGCAAGCTTGGGAATGGCTGGCAGAATGTGGGGGGCCTAGTCTCTTGGGACCTGGGACGCTCAGAAGAGTTTTCTGACTTTTCCTTGCTCCCAGGATTGGTCGAGTACCCCCCCCCCACACTGTCCTAGCTGGCAAGAGGTTTTTATTATGCTCTTAGTGGTCCCAGTCTCTTGGAATTCCCCACCAAATTTCACTGACTGGTCCCTAGGTAGGTTATATTTCTGAGGATCCAGTTCTCTGATTCCCCCCTCACTGGAGTCTCCCTGATCAGAGAAGATGGCCCTAGCACTTGGGAACCTGTACATAGATGCCCGCCCATCCATTCCTGGGAGGCGCTGACCTATTAGCCCCATATTTCCCATTGGGTTGAAGTCTACCATCCCTGTGGCCCTTGGTTCATATGAGCCAGTGGACATGGGGTTGGCAGAGTCAATGGAATTGAAGGGATTAACGTCTATGGCGAGAACAGGGTTCCTGAGGTTATGCTCAGGGATTTCCCTCTCCCATCTGACCTCATCTCTCAGCCCCTACTCCCTAATGGCATGCAATAATCTGACTCTTTTGTTCTTCTATTAAGGCCTCACTGGTCTCTATTAGTAGTTCCTGCATGGCTATCCGTCTATGGAGCCTGTCATTTTTTTCACAGAGAGCCTCATTGTCTCTCTGTGCTTCCTGCCTGCATTGGGTTTATTGGGCCAACTTTTGCTGCAGGAGACTCACCTCCTGAGTTTGGTCCTTACTGGCCTGATTATTCTTTGCCAGAGCATCTTCCACCCTCCTGGTATGCTCTAACAGCTTTTCATAGTCAATTTTGAGTTCACCCAGTCCCAAAAGGGCCAGGTGATTTTCTTCTAGCTCGGTTTTTAAATGGCTGACCTCCTGGCCTAAGGCGTCCCTTTCCTGAGTTAGAGTGCCCCTCTGCAGCCAGGTCGTCCCTTTGTTTTCTAATGGCATATAATTTCTGGCGCTCCTTATCAAAATCTGTTTGAGTGCGGAGATCCTTCACTATTAATGTATTATGTTCCTCCTTTAGTTCATCAATCTGAATTTCTAGGGCAATTATCTGCCCTGCGTAGGCTCTATTATAATATAATTGCTGTTCCAGCTTTTGTTGGCTCTGTTGTAGCGAATCCAACCTTTCTTGGCACTCTTTTTGCAGTGTCAGTAATTTGGTATCGTGCTCTACCTTCTCTTGGTGCAGGAGATCCAGATCTTCTTTTACTTTTGTGAGGTACTCTCTGGTTTCTCTCTCTGATTCTTGGCTCTTGTGTAGCCTTTGCTCTGCAGAGTCCAGATCAGTTTGGGTTTTCTCTAGGGATCATACTTGCCTCTTTGCCAGATCTAGGTTTTCGGCATATTTTTCCTGTATTACTCCAATGTGGAGGTATAGGTAAGCCGCTATTTTGGCAATTTTACATTGCTCTTCTTTTACTTGTGGGGCCATATACAATTCACTAAGTGCCTGGTGTAATGGACCCTCGTCCTGCCATGTATCTAAATCTGTGGCAGTGACTTGTTTGATTTCCTGCAGCCAGACATTCTCATCCTGCTCTACCCATTCACCCCGACAAACAATTTGTGCAGTAGGTGTTCTTTTGCCATATTGATTTCCACTGGGGTCGCCAATCCGGAAATATTAATTTCCTTCTGGTTTATCTCAGCGTTACTTTACTTTTGCAAAACAGGCCCAACTTCTTTGAGTATTTCTATTGAAGGGTGTTTTTACAGTGTAGCACAGTACGGTAGCCCAACCAGGTGTATGTACCCCGTCAGTTAGCACGCTGTGTTAGACTGTCACAAGTTGTATGTCTAATTCAGGATCTCGTCACGAACCCCCAAACTGTAAGTGTTTCAATCCGGCACACACCAAAGTCAACGCCTCGCATGTAGTGCACAAATGAAACCCTTATTTATATTTGTCTAAAGTTTCTTTATTCTGGACGATATACCACTCATATCACACCCTCCTCCTGGAACCCCCTGGTCACACTGAAGCAGGAATCAGGCTGGTTTGCAAAGGTAAAGATTTATTTATGTATTTAAATTTTATCACAATATGTCTTAATATGTACATAACAATCACCAATGGGGTGAGGTAACACTGAATAATCTCTTTAATACACAAGGAGTAAGTAGTGAGCAAAACAATTCAGTACAGAAAATAATGCTTGTGTGTGGCTTCAGATAGGATAGCACTGTGGTTAAAGGTTCCCTCTGCACACCCCTAAACCCCCCAATAGGCATTGTAAAGAGATAGGAGGAGAGAGCAGGTATTCAGAAATGGCAGAATTCAACTAGAATATCAATCCCACTTTCCCCCAGAAAACATAATAGAAAAACGGAATTGACTGTCAAGCTGTCAGAATGGCTTTTAAGGTTTTCCTTTGAATGGAATGGGCAAAAACACCAAATATGGTCAAAATTGCTAAAATTGTTATAAATTCTTATGGGAGCTGCTTTGGATAGTTGCACACAAACATAGGTAATGATTTAATACCAAGAAACAATTTGAAATTTTAAAATTCAAGTCGGAAGCAATCAAAAGCTGTTTTACACGTGTAAGAATTTCCCAAACGAAAATTTGTGGCAAACTTTTCACTGTGTGATATTCGCAATAACAGGAGAACCAGATTGAATGCAGTTTTAGATATGATTTAAGGCTGTGGGTGTTAGCTACAAGCAGAAGTTGAAATTTTGTTTCTAGCACAAGAACTGACAGAGTTATGGATGTTTTAGTAGAGGTCGTTTTTTCGAGATAGGCGCAAGAATGGAAAACAGGAATACACCTTTAAAATGACAAAAGGGTTTCTTGCACTAGAGGATGACTATGAACAAAACGAATACCACACAGGAACGCAGTCACTTGATCAGAATGACTGCCTGCGGAGGAAACTTGCCTTCTTCAGATGAGAAAAAATCAGTGCAAAGATAGTTTTAGCAGTGCTAATTGTGGAGGAAGATAGGATAGTTTGGATAGAGAGTTCAGACAATTCAAAAATACTCCTAACAATACAGGTTCTGAATACAAGATAGGATGGGTTTAAGATAGGGATTGACTATGCAAAATAAATATTCCAGTGACACAATTCTTCCTATAAATAGTCACTGGATATGTTTTTAAATGAAACTGTCAGAATTCCGGTCAGGGGATTGGATCTGGTTTAAGACAGATGGCTGGGCACATCAGACTGAATCAGATCTGCAGGGCACTCTGGTCACAGCACGGCATATGACTGGATTGGATCTGCAAGGCACTCTGGTCACAGCACGGCACAGGACTGGACTGGATTTGCCCTTCTTGGTTATGATGATATTATTTTCAGCAGGCAAACAGTACAGCGCAGCCCGGCTGTATTCTGATGCTTCCCCTTAGGTTTGTTGAGGCCTAGCTGAAAATGGTTCAGCTATGCAATGGGTTTCTGCTTTGCCAAGTTTCTGGAGTCTGGTGCAAGGAAGATGTAGAGTTCAGCAGCAGGGTGCTCGGCCAGCATTGGGATAGTGAGGGAATCTGTGTTATGCTCACCTGGCTCCCACAGGGGCGTCGATCGGATCCGGACAGCTGCGATCTCCTCCAACGTGACGCGTAGTGCAGAGATGACAGACTGGACTGGCCCGCCTAATCTTGTCTGCTTGACCCGTAGAAATATTCTTCTGCAAGTGGAGAAAGGGATTTAGCCACCCGTGGATTCTAGTGACGGCACCCTACTGTTCTCCCCACTAATCACCTCCGATATTCCCTTTCAGTAATCTCACCTTATGTTTTTGAATGATGAGCTCTCCATCCTGCGTGGAATGCAGTGGCGCGTTGATACCAGTTACTTCACAGGTTCGGAGGCGTTGGAAGAGTTCCCAATGAATATTGACTCCGAGGTTCCTGGCGAGGACCCGTAAGTATAAAGTTCAAAGAGTTCAATATGTCCGATGTTCACTCTTGTTCCATTCCCTTCTTGTGTTGCAGCTGGGTCCAAGAGAAGATTGACTTGTGGCAGCTGATGGCATTTAGGTAAGAGTCTGTATTACCCAACACCATCCGGTAAAAGATGCGTGTATTTAACTTGTTGTTTTCTCTCTCTTTACAGATCCGGCGTAAGAAGACGTGGCATGTTAAAGAATACTGCCTCCAGTGGTAAATCAGGTAAGTCTATGGTGGTAAAAAGTGATTGTATTTGTTGGCTCTCTCAGCTCACCTTGTTATTTCTTTTGTTCCCCAGATGCTGGAGTTGAGCGAAGAAAATGATGGAGGCAGCGACGAATCGAAAGATGCTGTGAGGACTGGTGAGTATGGCGCGGAGCTGTAGCTGGCGATGCAATGCATACAGAAATAATATCCTTTCCAAGTTCGAAGACGTGATGGATCCGGAATCAGGTGAGGAATTAAAATAATGTTTGTGTTCTAACCTTTCCTTCTTCTTTCCTCTTTTTCTAGAAGCTCTGGATTTGAGGCGGGCGTGGCAGAAGACTGGATGCTGACTGCAGGCACGGTGAGCGTTATGCTGCTGATGCAGAACAACACGAAGCGTGGGCTGCTGTTCGGGCGTGGTTTAAATAGCCTTCAAAGTAGTCCCAGGTAAGAAGTTCCCCCAGAACCACACCCGAGTAAAAAATAGTCCCTGAAGTAAAGTAGTCCCATTCAGGCCTCACGTCGGCTTGGATTCATTGCAGCATGGTCTGCATGAGGTATGGCGCCAGGACTGATTTCTTCTATGAGCCTGTTGCCTATGGCACCAGGACTGTACCCAGACAGGCCCTAGCCGGGGCTGCTGGGCTTTTAATAAGCACCTGGATGCCTGCTCCCGGGGCTGATGGGCTTGGGCCGGATGCCCGGGGGTAGGCATCATGACAATCTGTCTGTCCTTTTGAGTGGTGAGCTGTCTCTATTTATGCTATGAACAGGCATCATAAAGGGGGTGTGTGTGTTGGTTTAGCCTAAGCGTGCCCCTTTTGACAGGTGATTGGGTCAGAGTCTATGCTCTGCCTTGATAGGAGGAGAGAAACAGTGTGTCACCTTTGTGGTGTGATTTTATGAGGCTGAGAATCCACCCTTAGCCCCTGGAACACAAAATCTACTTTTGGCACAATCCATATTTACACATGTGCATACTCTATAACAATCACATATACAGATTACATATTGTATTTAGCAGCTACTCCTCAAAACCCCGTAGCTGTGGGATCTTGTCTCCGCTTTTCACAGAATTTTGCCCTTTTCATCAGGAACACAATGTCCAATTTTTAAGCAAATTTCTTCAAGTGTGCGTGTTTTACATGGGCATAAGTGTATAATGTTTCATACTTCTAGCAGAAATACATTTTGTGTAAAATCACATTTCTTGCCATTTCATTCCAGAACATGTCACACAATTTTGCCGCCTCATGAAACATGCAGCCAAAATTTAGATTCACAAATCTGTTACTTTTATATTTTTCACAATTTTAATGGCAAAGTTATAAGTCTTTAAAAAAATGTTCTCTGTTAATATTCAGTCACAGATGGTTGTTTGGGTCTGCCTCTTTTCGTCTCCCTGCAGTCCAGGAGCAGTCTCCTCCTGGCTTGCTCTTGGCAGAGGCTATTTACGACTGTCCTCGCACCTCGCATTTCCTTAGCTGCATCTGGCCATTGTTCCTCATGCCTCTGTAGCCCAGGTTCTTTCCTGCCCCATAATTAGAGCTTTTGTGTGATTTCCTGCTGGGGGGAAAGAAATTCCTTCTGTGAGAAAACCTGTTATTCCAGTTTGGTAGCCTCAGTCAGGTTTAATTTTAATTGTTAACTCTGTTGAATTTTTCCTTAGCTTAAAACAAACTTGCTGTATCAAATCACAGCTAAATTCTAATTCATGATTTCAAACCATGGGATCAAAACAATTACAATATGGGTTACTATTAGTAACAGGCCTCTTAGATTGCAAACATTTGATTTCAGTTTATAGATGTTTAAGTTTAATCAGGCAGGCTCCTGACAGCTGTCATTCAGGTGGCACAGGGTACTGCACCCAGAGATTTTTTGACAGATCCACAGACAGGCCACTTTTGCTGTGGAAATCTCTTTATGCTTTCAGCTGTTCAGGACCTTGCAAGTTCAAAATGATTCCTTAAACTACGTGAATTGTAGCACCCAGCAAGAATTTTGGATGTTTGAGGGTGTTCTATACCAGAATTCTGAAGTTTCAGCAATAAAGAAAAAGGGATTTAAAGCAAGATTCTGGGTTTCATTTAGCAAAGCGCTGCTTTTTCCTTCTGTACTCCATTTTCACTTGTTGTGGAGCCCAGTGACACATTTCAGGAGTGAAAACTCTGTTCCACCACTGACAACATGCGTGGCAGATTGAGCAGCCACCTTTTTGCGTGTTGCAAAGCATGATTTTCAGGGATTTTGGCACGCACAAGGGTTTTGCAGCCATTTTGCTATTTCTGGCACCATCATAGCACCGTGATGCAGCTCAGCGGAGCAAAATTGGGTCAAGACATCCCACAGGAACCTAGCCTACGTAAGCATAGTCAATGGCTGCAGCATGCACCATAGAAGTACAATAATTATAATCTTGTAATTTTGGATAGTAAAATAATGCATACTACCTTATCAGAGTTTTCAGTAATGTTAAACATGTAATAACTTGCTAACAATTCAAGGCTTACAACATACGTGTGTAGTACAAACAATACATATGAAGACCATCAATGCATACAAATCAGAGGCACATATAGGGAAGCTAAAGTAAGGAAGAAAGAAACAGCATCACCAGAAAATGTTAATAACATTAAAGTTCATCTTCATGTACACAAATGAATTGCGTGTTTGAGGCCTGCTTATTGCCCCATGTATGTGCACCATGAGCTGAGACTAAACCCTAAGGAAAGTACTTAAAGACCATGTGACAAGGTTAAAGTCTAGATATGTAGCACCTTTTGAATTTTAAAATTCTGACTGTCAGTGAACAAAACCACCTGGCCTAGATAGGTCAGTGAACAAAAACAAGTGGCACAGATATATGATGTCATTGGTGATGTCATCAATGACATTGGTGATGTCATCTTTGATGTCCTGGGTGTTAGTCTTAGCATTGCACAGTGGTGGCACGAGTTATGCTTGCTTAGCTTGCCATAACTGGTAAATTTCTGAGGTTTTTCAGTTTTACTTGTAACCATAACGTCCCTTTAACTAAGTTTTTTCAGTGAATTTCATAGGTTTTTATTAGTGAAACTTAAGCATAACATACCTTTAAATAAATTTCTGTGAATATATACATATATGTATGTATACAATATGTGTGGAAATAAGATACGAGTTCCAGATTGGCGTTGTTTTAACTTGATAAGTGTCACAGGGTGATGTGTGATTAGATTAGCAGGTGTTTTGAATGGATGTTGAATCTTTGTATCAATGAGTCACTTGTTTCTATTGTTTCTTGATTGAAAGTGCTGTGTTGAATTTTGTCATGTTTAACCTACATGCTTATTTACAGCCCGCGATAAAAAGAGGTGCCATATTGTATTTGTGTGCTCAATCCATGTGTTATTTACATGTGGTCATGGAGAAAATATTTCTGAGTCAAATACCATCCTGTTATATATTGTATATGTTATGTTGTTTAATTCACTGTTTTATTTCAGGCAAACTTCGAAAGAAAGGGAGAAAAAATGAGTTTGGTGTACTTGGTCCTTAATATGTCTTTTCTCTTTTGATTTAGATAACAATACCTTGCTTTTCCACTGCTTATGGAGCTGCCCGCCAGATCCTAGGACCTTGGTGTCTGTCGGATGAACGGGCGTCCCCTGTACAAAACCCCTGGACCGAAGAAGGGGGGAGAAAACGGAGACCCATGAAGGAAGCTCCACTTCCTGGGAATGGAAGCTTGCTTCACATTAAAGAAAGCTGTGGCATTAGCACGGACCTGATTGAAAGTTCAGCGTTAGCCTGAGATTTGAACAATTGATGGTGGAACACTCATTTTGGGAATACGTTGTTATAAACAGAAACATTGATTTCAATATATTCATTTCTAGGGTTGGACCAATGCAGCTATCCAGTTGTAGAATAGGCACTATGGACATCATCATTTTTATTTTTATATGTTCATTTTCTTTGAAGAAAAGGAGTTGGTATTTCTAGCGTGTTGATTTTATTGCAAAAAAGAAGTTTAAAAAACATTTTTTTTAAATGATGAAAGATTACTAAAATAGAGAGACAAAAACCAGAAGAAAGTGAAGAATAAATAGAATAAAAAGATATATATCTATTTGAAGATTTTGGATACAATTTGAATGGTTTTTCTGATAAAATGAAAGTTTGTGATTAATTTTGCGTGCAATTTTATGAAGTCTAGATTTTCTATTGCCTAACTGCCATTCACGATTGGTGTGCTGCCAATTATCTTTGTCTGAATACCAGCAAGACGAAGATCCTCCTCATCGGCACACCATCACCATCCTTTCCCCTCACTCTCTGGCTGGCCTCCCGTGGCCCTCCTCCTATCCCCACCTACAAGGCCAAAAACCTTGGTGTCCACACTTTCCTTCTCCGCCCACATCGCTGATGTCTCAGAAAAGGCAAACTTCTTACTGCACCGCCTCAGAGGTACTTTCCTATCCTTCCCCCAGAAGCTCACTGTCTCTCATACTCTGGTAATCTCAAGGTTGGACTATTGCAACAGCCTCTTTCTTAATCTACCTGCCTCTACTCTCCGCCCTTTTGCAACTTATCCAGAACAGGACTGCAAGACTTGTCCTTGGCCTCAAGCCCGGGGATTGTATCTCTCCAGCCCTGCAATCTCTCCATTGGCTCCCAGTCGATGCAATGATTAAATTCAAGACCCTTCGCATTGTCCTCAAGGCTTTCTGGGGCCTGGGTCCAACATACCTTCAACTATCCCTCTCCAACTACCTCCCATCTCGAGCTCTCTGCTCCTCTATCTCTAACTCCCTCAGGGTCAGCAATTTCTCAAAGAAATAAGCTGGGGGTAGATCTCTGTCTTTGGCTGGAGACTCCATCTGGAACAGCCTCCCTGCCACTCTTAACCTTGAGTAGAACCATCTCCGGTCCCAAAAGCAACTCGAGAGCTTCCTCTTTGCTTCTGCCTTTGCCACCCCTCCCCTGCTGATTCTGTTCTCCCTCGGCACCGTGCACCTGGCCACCCTCAGTCCCTCTGTGCCCAGGTACCTGCTCACGCCGCCACCATCATGCACCGCCTCCGGGCCACCCCTTTCACTGGGGTCTGTATCTGTACCCATGCAGTCCCCCCTTTTCTTCCTGCACTTATCAGACCTACCCAGCCTGCTGCTTTAAACACAGCACTTGCCACTTGCTGGCTGCACTACCATTGTTTGTTGCCTTCATTATTTATTAATGTATTACTATTTATCTGTTTTTCTCCTTGCTCCGCACTCTCCTTTTCTCCCTCCTTCCATGCACTTCTCTTCCTCCCCCTCGCCCTCTCCCGTGCACTTTTGCATTCTCAATTTCACTGGGCCTAGTAAGATTGTTGTTTTTGTTCTCCCCTGTTCCCCTTCCCTTTGCCTTGTCGCGCTCTGAAACACTTGTGTATGAGTGCAATAGAAATAAAATATCAATAGCAATATCGATAAAAGTCAAAATATAAGAATTCTTTCTTTTCTTAAGATATGTACAAGATCACTTGTTTGGATGAAACAGTAGCTAAGATTGTAGTGTGTTTCTGTAGGAGGCCATAGGTCAGCCATGTCTCAACAGAAACAAAAGGGAGGGAGTATGTAGCGAAAATGGGGCTCTGAATTTCAGCAATGACAGAATTTTATCAAAAACTCATACTCTGACTGCATGAGGTCTGAGAATCTGGTGAGACTCTGATGTGAATTTGGTGCAAGTTAGTACTGTGAATTTAAAAAAGCAACAAAAAGAAACCTGAGCCCGGCGTTGCACGGTGGCCATAGTGTAGCATAGTATACCACACCATGGTTCACTATGGATTGAGTTGCAATGAAGACAAATGGTTACTAACCATTAATCCTTAACACCCCTAATTTACTAACTGTATGCCCACACTAATGTTAAAGGCAGCTCAGTCCACAGCTCTTTGGTGCAAAATATTGGTGCAGTTCATTGGTACTAGCCGGCTCATCTTGAAATGCAAGATATAAACGTGCAGAATTAAAGCTTTTTTGAGGTCAAAATGTGGCAAGTTGAAGGGCATGGAATGTGTGAGTTCCTGTTGCTCAAAGCAAGCTTATTGTTAGAAACTTCCAGCATAGAGAAATGTCACTTTTTGGCATCCGTTTCCTGCGTTGAGTCTCTGTCCAAAGGTGACAGGCTAGGCATGCGTTCTCTGGAAGATTTGTGAGGTTTGGCTGTTCAGAGTAGGTGGGATCTGATTGACATCTGACATCAGAGTCCAAGGCAGGCATTTTCTTACACTTTCTAATGGCAAACATGCAGCTTATGGGTCGATCATGGATGGGCCATAAAAAGGAATGTGCAGAGAGAAGCTAGAAAGGGCTGTCTCCTGGAGCATGGAGCTGTCTTGGCTGGGCGTAGATATTTTCTTAGTTTCCTGACAAAGGGAGAGAAGCAGTGGAGAATGGAGGGTGCACTGAGGGGGAGACAGGCGTGCTGCATCCAAAGGCAGACTGAACCGATGCTCCGCTGACTTTGCTGCTGTGAATATTTTGAGCATTCTTCAGGTGAGCATAAAAGTGCAAGTGAGGTGTGTGTAGTTTTACTATTACAAACGCAGATATCTATTTTCAGGTGTTTTCTGCTCCGTCCAAGAAGCAGACCTCACATATATACACTAAAAGCTCAAGGCTCTGCTAAAGTGAACGATATGTTGCAAGATCATTAGATACCAACCTTTTGAACTGCAACACTAAAAGTTTGTTTAAAGCTCATTATGGAAAAGCTTTTATGGCGGGGAAAGCGTAACTATGAAATGTGCATGTGGTTATATTTTAGCCTGAAGAATAGAATCTGTTATCACTGCAAAAGAGGAACAATAATTTGAGATGTGCGCTTTAATTTCTCTATAATGTCATAATGAACTGTTGCTTATAAAGTGACTGAAAAAAATTACATCAGTGTTGGTCTATTTATTGTGTGTTCTTATTACTTGTGATGGCATATCGGCAGGCACAAAGCTAAGGAGATATTTTTATACCACCAGCGATATAAAGCAAGATTCACCAAAACACTGTGAACTCGGGCAAATCACAAAGAGCAGGTTTCCATTATTACAGTCTTCAGGTGATCTGTTAAGTCTATCCAGAGTTTCTACCACCAATATCTTACCGCCAAAATGGAAAATTGGGTCCTAGTGCATACCAAGCCTGGTTTTTAGTTTGCCGTTCAGGATCCCACTATAAAAATAACTGCAGGTAGTCATGTGTCTCTAGGGTCCACAAAATACCCTAACACCTATCTGCCAAGTATCTATATCAGTAATACATTTCCAAAAGGCCTGGGAATTTATAATGCTCAATGCTGTTACCATAGCCTCCGCGTCATCCTGACATCTCACAAGGCGGGTTGCATGTAACCAATTTTTAAACGATTGCAGAATGTTCTTATTATGGCCATTTTTCTCTATAATAGAATATAATGTATTTATTATTCAAGGTCTGCCTGTTAAACCATCTCATCTCTCTCCTCCTAGCAACCCTAGCAATATTATAAGCATGGAAGTGCTTATTAATTCTCTGTTTTTTTGTCCGTGGTAAACTGTCCACAATTATGTCCTGCACAAAACAGTCAAAGTTATGAACCGTAGAGGTTTGGGCTTTCCAATTATGGGTTGTAAGCACTAGTCACCTATTAAGGTTAGCATTAACTCTGGAGGCCAAAGCAAAAGACCATGATATTCTGTTACCCCTAGAGTTTATGGACTTTTTCGTTTGTACCCCCCTCATTATCACTCCCTGGCCTTCCTAATACAAGTGTATCAAAATGTACTGATAGCAGAGAATGATCACTAAGGTCGTTGCTTGTTATTATAGGCCAGAACATTTCTCAAATAACTATCAGCAAAGACATAATCAATGATGGAATGGACAGCCCCATTTCACCAATTAGGCCTGGGGGAAATATCTCCTGATACGGTCACATTTAAAGGGAGCAAACCAAACCCTTTAAGCCTCCAGAGCCATTTTCTCCCATTTATATGTTTTGAAGGTTGCTGACTAGTCACTTCCCCCATGTCCGACAGAATGTTACAATGAATACAGTCGGAATTCAGATCTCCCGCCAATAAGACATGCCCCGCAGGAAATCTATTAGACCAGTCATTAACTAATGATATTATGAGACTGAGTTCTTGATGCCAATACTCATTCAAAACCAATATCTAAGCATTCCTTCTTCCAGGTCTCAAGATGTATTGCCATTATGCCAAAGCCCACATCAAAACACATCACAGCCCTGACCTCAATATATGATTTCACCAAAGTCAATAAACCTCCATAAGGGCAACCCAAGACCCCTTGCCGGGCTTCTTGAAGATAAACAGCATACCAGTCAATGGGGGCTGGGGGGCTAAGCGAGGTTTCTTGGAGGGTTACAATTGCGTGTTTCCTAATCTCTTCACATAGGTCAGAATGATTAAAAAGGCGACTATGACCTTCTGTATTCGAGGAGATAAGTGAGAAAAAGCTACTTCCACAAAGAGAGACAGGAGGAGGAGACTTGGGGGCCAGCTCAATTCGATGCTCCCAAAAGCCAGGACCAATCTCTACTTTCCTCAGAAGCCAACAACTTTCTTTTCAAAGAGATGACTTGTTTGTTCAATACTGCACCACCACACAGTATTTTAACTGAATACCCTGCCATTGGCTGCCTTCTATCATTTGTTTTGCAATTTCCCAAAGATCTATTATTACTATAGGACAGCAGATCAAAACCTAACATTCTAAGGTCATCACATTCTTTAAGGATGATATGATACACAACCTTAGACTTCACATAAATGACTGCACAATCTGTTCTACCATGGTCTAAAAAATCAACCCTTTCCAAGTCCTACAGGGAAATATGTGCTAAAGCAGAAATCTCTTTCAATAGAGTTAATATATTCCTACGATTCAGCACAAATGGTCAGAGATAACACTTTCGATTAGAATTGTGAAAATGGGAAGAGAAGCAAAATCTTTCGCAAGGGACCCAAGTATTTAAAGGACCAAGGGCACTATGACCACACGTTCCAATTGTTAACCGCTCATGTGTGCCACCATCTAGGAGTTTGTACAAGCTGGGAACCCAAATTGATGTTTTAAGACCTCATGGTATCAGCCAAAAGATGACTCATGGGGGCCGATGATTGTAAGACCTGCTCTGTGCTCCTTATTGAGTCATTATAGGTAGGCACCAAGTTCAATCCAGGGCCCTGAGAAGGTAATTCAGCTAGCATCCTAGAAGCAGCCCCACCCAATCTAGTCTCAAGTGGGGGCAAGAGGGTCACTTCCAAGGCATTTTGCTGTAGCTCCACTGCTGGCATTGGTGTTCTCTGGCCTGTCTCTGCCACCTCTACGAAAGAGACCTCCAGGTCAATTGGCTTATTGGTGGCATTGAGCCCAATGGAAGACACAGAAGGAATGGCACATGTAGAATTTGTAAATACAGCCTTAACTGCAGGCTGGACAAAATGAGAACGCAGAAATTGGTGGGAAGCCTGCTTGTTTAGCTGTATATACGTGGTATTTATTAGGCTTCTTAATCTGCACGCCACACCTTTTGCGTGACAAAGATGGAGCCCCCTGTATGTTCGATGGGGTCAACAATCTGCACAATTATTCCATCCTCTACACAAGTAACTTCTGCAGTTGGTGTAAAATCCCCATGATGTAATAGGGAAGCCTCCGGAAGTGCCACATGCCCGTTTTGGAGGCCTCACTGGGAAATACCAACCTGTGGGATCAGAGGAACCATCAAACGAGGAACAGCAGAAGAGAAGGACTCTCTTTTCACCACAGGGGCCGATATCACGTTACCATGTGCAGGGTGCACAACACTGGATTTGTAACCTCCACTCGGCTTGATGTCATTGGTCTATTAAATTGTCATTACTATCAGTACTATTTGCAACAAGATGTATTTCTGTGGAAGCATTCTTACACAAGAATAAACATGTGTTTGCTGCCACATGCAAGTAAATGTGATCAAATTTAAACAGTAGTGACTCCAACATCACTGAGTTTGATTTAGTTTCTCTTTGCAAACCCTGATTGAGCGAAACCAATATGCAGAGCACTTGGTTAATTTCAGTGAAAAGTCCCTCTCAGCCGTCATCTGAACCACCCTGAAGCTTTCTCAAAGCCGCTGAGAGCCGTCTGGGAGGCGGAGAAATTGGCGATGATTCTGAGGAGGATAGGAATGAGCCTGACTCAAGAGAATAGTTCAGTTTGTGGTTTGTTAAGTTGGAACCCATCGATATTGTTAAGTTGGAACCCATCGATAGGTTAGACGGAAAGTCAACAGGACTTAAATCTATTGAAGCAGTATGAGTATTAGGAAAGGGAGACTGAGGAGGAGAGGCATGCCACAATAGCACCAGAGTCCATGGATGGGCTCTCAGACATATTCGGCTAAGTCAAATCCCTTATCAATTCAGAGGGAGTCTCTTCTCAGGAGTTCTTGTGTCCCTGAAATCGGAAAAAAGAGGTTATCTTTTTGTTTACTGTTTCAGTCCCCTGTGAGTGTATAAGCGCTGGGGGCTCCATGGACTCTCTAAAAAACAACATAAAAGGACCTTCCCCTGGAGAGAGAGGAAGCAATAACTTTGCCGCTGCAACCAACATCTCAGCATTCGTAATCATACCAGTGGGTGTAGACATGGATTTTCCACCCCTACTGAGGTCGTACATCAGCGCTTGCTCAGTCCTCAACTGTAGAGCTGATATGTGCAGCAAGGAGTGTGCTTAATACCCTACAACAGAGTCCTCTTCAGCAGTAACTACTAATGTAATGGTCAACAAGCAATAGGAGAGCTGTACGGGATTACAGTTAATTGGGCACTCACTGCAATAGGGAGTACGAAGTCTGATGGCGCTATTGGAAAGAGGCAGAGAAATAGCTTCAAGCACACAGCTTTGCACGCGGTGCCGTGCTCCGTGTAGGTGTCAAGCTTTTACTGTGTGTTAGCTCCTCCTTCAAAGTAGTAGAGAGTGAGGATTCACTCCAAAAAATACGCCAGGGTCTCCTGCCAGCAATGCCTTCACCAAACACACAGCTTGCACATCATTGTATGACCGTTTCAGGTTATACAATTATCCCTGTATTTTGTGCAAAGATATTAGGCTTTATATTGGATTCCTCGTTGTCCATGGTCCCATGGTAGTGTTGGAGTGTTTGAAGCAATTAAATGATGCTGACATATACTGCACTGACTCTAAAAAGAAGACATTTAAAGGAAACATTACTTACCTTTGAACCAGTAGTCAGGGGCGTTGCTAGGTTTGTAAAAGATCCGGGGCTAGAGCCCATGGCAAGTTTAGACATCACATAACTATATCATATGAACGCACACGCTGCAGCGTGCTTTCAAGCATTAATATTGCATACTATACTGCTCATACTCATTTGGAAGTAGTGCTAACGTGTAGCTGTACTGCCACTCTGAAGTGTGAACATTCATCCAATAGTGATAGGTAATACTTTATGAGGTTATATAAGGCAAAGAAAAGCCTTTGGACTGGACTTGCTGTGGATTAAGAAAATGTATTTAACCAGCAGCTTGAGAGCAACCTGTTAGCCATACAGCCGCTTGTTGGGCTGACAAACTGACAGGGGTAGCTAGTGGGCTTAAAAAGTGGTGTGACCCAATTAATTTAAATATGCAATGTAGTGAGCGACCCTAGAGAACGAGCCCGAACTTAACGAGGTGGGTACGGGTGTTCGCCCCTCGTGAGAACATTTTTGAAAAAACCTTGTCAAAATCACACATATTTCAGCATGATTTTTCTGAAATAACCAGAACAGTACATATTTTTCTTAGTGATCTAAAGGTCTACCGAATACTGTACAACTAATAAGCTTTGGCCAGCGGAAAGCAGGCGGGGTACAAATACCCAATATAACATAACAAAACTAACACATGAAAAGGATTTTTAATTCCAACATAGCTTTTTAATCAATGACATTTGTGGATGTATTCCATTACTGTTTGAGTTGCATTTAGTAGAAATGCAGTATGGACAGAACATAATGCAGTAAAAATGAAAGACACATTTCCAATTCCAACATAGATTAGCCACTTGTTGATAATACATTTAAATTCAAAGATACATAATACAAAACAAAAATAATTCTTTGCAACAACTATTAACTGTACACAGATACTGTTACCGTGACCTCTGCAGGCAGCCTCAGGCAGATGTCAACATTTTCTCTGGTGTTGGGGGGTGGATCTGTGTTGCTCTCCGCCGAGTTGAAGCCCCTTTTGGAGGTGGAAAGACTTTTCAAAGATGCCGGTTTTGTGGTCAGAGGTCACATGGGCAGTCCCTAGATCGATCCTGGATGCTTCTTCTTGGTCCCCTGACCTCTGCAGGCAGCCTCAGGCAGAGGGAAAGATTGCCTCTGGTGGTACTGGGGGAGCTCTGTGTTGCTCTCAGCCCAGTTGAAGCCTCTTTTGCTTAACAAGGCTTAACAAGCCTCATATAGCTTAACAAGGCTTAAAAGCTGGAGAAAAAATGTCTTGCATGGATATAAGCAAATAAATGGGACCAACTATTATTTTCCTAAAGGGGAACATGTCTTCCCCAGTTGTTATTAAGTGGTCTGTTCAGCAGGATATGTTAACAATAACCCCCTCAAACCTATGCTCACTCCCACCTTAATAGCTAACACATCATTACATACAACTCCCCCACTAAAACAACACGTTACACAACTGAATGCCCACCACACGAAGACACATGTTTATGCTAAATTTGGCTAAATATCACACAATCCCACCACAGATGGACCAACATGACTCTCCACACTACTTAAACACTACTCCATCAGACGCCACAGATAACCACACAAAAAATGTACGCTTCAAACCTGGTGCGCACATTACCACTGCTTAAATCAATTGATATGTTCCTGCAGTAGGGCCAGTGCAACAATAACGCAATTCTAGGTAATGGCCTTTGGGGAATGCAAACAGAGGAGCACGAGGGGACACCATTTTGTCCTTGAAATCATTAAATATGCTGCATTGTAAGGCAGAGATGTTTTTGAATAATGTGAACTTATTAAGGTTAAGTAAAGTAAGAAGAGATTCAACTATTTGCCACTGTCACACATGTTGAATAAACCGTGAAGCTGGGATTATGGCTCAACGAGTACCTTCCAAGCTTTAATTTGGCAGAGGTACGTTTTTGATTTCTAGGCTTACAATAATACTGTTTTATAGAGTTAACCTGCAAAATGCCCACATCTGATATCAAAGCAACCTGACAATGTGTATGCAATTCGTTATAGAAACATTTGAAACTGAAAGGACATTTCTGTTGCTTGTTTTTCCCACATCCTGAAAGGAAAACTAGAAGTCCAATCATGCAGAAAAGCATGTCCAACAAATCTCAATTGAAACCACTGTACTTTCATCACTTTAAGACACACACTAAATAAAATGGGTAGTAATGTCATATGGGGGAAGATTTTGTCACAAACTCACAGCTTGCTGCCATGCATGATGTTAAGAGCATTTGACCATCCAAATAAAGCAACCCCTTTTAAGCATGTTAATCTAGGGGGCATCTTGTCCAGAAGTGTTGCTAGGGGGAGCTTAGGGGGCTATAGCCCCAGGTCTTTTGGTTGTAGCCCTGGATATAAGCTCAGGGGTTACAAACAAAAAGGCTAGCTAGCCCGCAGTCCCGACAGTCCCAAAATTAGCATAGCCCCAGATCTTTTCCAGACCTAGCAACACCCCTGACCAACCTTTAAAAGTAAGCTTTAAGAAGACACCTAATGCTAGGTATTGGTATGTTTGTGGTGTTTCAGATGGAAAGATCCCGGTACATGACCAATTGCCTAAACATTTTTATACGTAGGGTGTTTTGTTAACAAAAGGGACAAGTCATTGAATGCTGTTACCGTCCTGCTTGCAGCCCAGTCCAGGACGCTGTGTGTGGACAAGTATACGTGCAGGTTTGATGCAATAAGCATACAAATATTGTGACAGACCTAAAAATATTCTAAGCGATTTTGGGCAAAAGAAGCTCAAAGTCGCTTATAATAAAACCAGACTTGGCACCACTGCAGCAAGGGTGAGTCCTTCTTTTGATGGGCATATTTAAGACTCCTGTGGGGTCAACCTGGTCGAATTGCCTCTGTCTTTTCAACAGGGTACTCAATAAGAACTGTCTTTAGGAGGCGACTTCTATACCGAAGGGAACGCCTACCCCTCTGTGGATCTAAGGGTAAGAATAGAGCAGCAGTAACAGAATGACTTAGGCGGTTTAGATTATATTAACGACACATAGGTGCATATTATGCATATGTAGAGGAGGTCCCAAATATAGCCTGCACTCCAGTCACCCATTTTGAAGTACCAGGAATGGTCACACCGAGATATGTGACGTATGATGAGCAAATAAGCAGAGAACTGCAGTGGGGCTCTGCCCAGTACCTATTAGAAGAACAATACCTATTGAAGTACCAATAACCAGACAACCATGGGCAGTAAGGTACCCATTGAGAAAACCCTACCAGCAAATTAAACGAAATGAAGATTGTTTAAGTACTGTACAGGAAGAAACCAGAAAATCCTTAATGGAGGGTGAATGGTGATGTCTGAGAGCCCGGACGGACTCACAGATAGAACAAATGATGAATCAAGAATGACACAAAGAGACGAAACACCCTGAGAAAAGAGATCATGAGCTTAAAGTGATAGAAAGCTATCAAAGCATAAGATAGTTGAGCTGTAAGGAAAAGAAAGACAGTCAGTCAGTTTACGCTTGTACATATGTTTGGATCCGCAAGAAGCTAAAGAGAACAGTGCGGCTTGCTATGCTAAGTAGAAGAATAGAGCAGCAAGCGCCTTTGCATAAAAAGCAGAACCAACTCAGGTTATTACAGGCCAAACGCAAGAAGTCTCATATTCTATCATCAAGAGAAAAAGGCTAAATCGAAACTGGCCAGAGGCAGCTTGTGCCAGGGAAGCCGAGGTCACATAGATAGAAGCTGTAGACAGTAGCTACTTTAATTTAAGCAAAGAACAGAAAATCCTGCCTCTGAAGAATCGAGATAAGAAAGCGAAGGCAGGTGGCAGGGTGAAACGAAAATCAAATGCACAAATGGAGAGAAACGAGGCAAATCCATGGTGTACTAGCACGTGACTGACCAGCCGAGCGAGAGGAGGCACAAGTTCACACCGACACTTGGCACCGGCCCAGACAGAGATATCAAAACTTTCCAGACAGAAGATGCAGTTTCGAGGCCAACCACAGTAACATAATTGACACATAGTTGTTGAAGCGATGATTGATTGTAACCTTAATTGGAGGAAGGCTGGGTAGCTGAGGGGGCACCCCGCACCTGGTTGACCATTCTGCGTGCTGCTAGGCAAAGTGGAGAGTTATGCGTGGGGTTGATGCCAACCGAATCACAGTGGACCAAATAATCTAGGGTCCTATAGTTAGTAGAAGCAATGAGATGTCGTACTTTAGTGACGTTTACAGTAGTCATTTATGAAGGAAGGGCTTAGATGCCCACCTGACAGTATTTACCTAATCCCCTCACTCCATTATCATATACAGATATAGCACCTATATTAAAGTTACCTTTTTCCAACCAATAGAATTTCATGTTAACTTTTGAGTGTTACACATCACATTATGATGCGTTTTGAGTATAAAAGTTATGTTTTGTATGAAATTCGAGGGAGTGGAAGCAAGACGGCTGTCGCACTGCTGTCGATTTCCATGTTTCCCCATTTTTTGTACGTGTCATTAAACGGACTCCCCTTTGCCAAACCATTTATTTGTCCTTATAGATTGGTGTTGGAGTAAGAGACCCTGCACCCCCATCCATCTTGAGGTGCTGCTATCTCGTCTTAAAGTGCTGAAGAGCAAACCCTGACTCTTTGGGCCAGCTGGGGGTCTCTCAGCACACTTGATAGCAGAGGATGGTTTATTGACTATCGATTATTGATTGAAGTAAGACACCTATTGACCGTCGACATAAAGTAACTCTAGGTCTTTGGCAATATCACAAGTCCTTTGCCATTCGTCTGAGTAGACCGTGAAGCTCCCTGTAGACAATGTTAGTATAAATAGACCTCAGTCAGGGCCTGAAGGGACCTGTTTTCCCAAAACATCCCTTCCCATTCTTACGGGCAGCTGATTGGGTGAAAAGCTGGAGGAGGCGGTAACAAAGGTGGTGATCCCGAAGGTCCAGAGACGAACAATGCAAACGGTGAGTGAAACAAATATTTTGTGCTTTGGCAAACAGTGCATGCCTTAGAACAAGTAAAGGGAAAAAGGTAACGGAGGGAGGAGGGAAACAGCAAAATATAGTTAGAAGTCGAGAAGACTGTATATATATAAGGGGATAATGACTCTAGAATAATTAAATAAATCAAGGTTACCGGGTAGACACCCGAGAAGAGAGAGGTTACCAGGGCAGACACTTGAGAATTGAGAGGATTCACCTTATTCCTGCGCTTAAATATAGCGTCTAGAAGAAACGTGTACCCAGAGTCCCACATAATGGGGAACAAATAGACTACCACAAGGTTTAAAGACGTTGTGAAAATGGTTTGTTTACACTCCATGAAGGGGTAATGATTAGAGGCAGAGATATCTGTGTCCAGCTAGTGTCTGTCTAGTCTGTTAAGCATCTGTCTTACATGTTTTCTATCGTGACGTCACATGTAAAATATTTTTAGGAAACTGATTAAAAATGTTTGCGCGATTCAATAGCTGAGACAGAATCACATATGAATTGATGGTTTTTGAACAAATTGGTAATATACATTTTATGCAAGCAATTGCCAAAACACGCACCCAACCTAAAGAGGTATAGCACCGAGTGGGTCAAAGGTACTGCCCATAAGATGTTTATGCCATGGCCACAAAATGGGTCTTTATCTAAAGCCGTCTTACAACATATGACGACATATTTGCATGCCACATATACAGGCAAGAAGTTAGAAAAATGCCTTGCTATTCTTGAATTGTGGAAAATGTACGAACAGGTAAAGGAGGAAGAGTCGCCAACAGATTGGATACTTAATGTATGCACTGAGGGGGGGTGAGACACCTACCGTGCCACCTGCCCCACCCGAAACAAAAGATGAAGGAGGTAAGGTCGAGGGATTATACCCGTTGAGGGAACTTAAAGCAGTCACTGGGGACAGCAACCCCACATATGAGTCACCTACAAATAGTAGTGACAAAAATCCAGGGCAGGATAAGGACAAGAATATCACCTCCACAGTCCCAAGGGTGATGATGAAAGGAAAGACCAGGCACAGACAAGTGCATCGGTCGACAAGGAGAGAGAAGGGACAAAATGGAAAGGGAGCGGAGACAGACCTGATGAGATAGCATTCGCAAAGGACGAATGGATGGGAGGACACATTTTATTGAAATTCGATGGTAAAGAAATTGATGACGCAAAACAAAAGGATAGGTTAGATGAAACAGAGAGAAAGGGGAAAGAAACGGAATTAAGAGACGAAAGGATAAGAAGGAAAGACAGACAAAGGCGAGAACAGCTATATTGCGAGGAGCAAAAAAACCAGCTTGATCGCAACCCAAGAGCAGCCTACGATCGAGACAGACAGGAACAGCAAAGGTTAGAAGAAGAGCAGAGAATATGTGAAAAAAGAATAAAAAGACAAAGATATGAGGAAATACGAAGGGCAGATGAATGAAGAAATGAAAAGAAAAAGGAAGAAGATAGGGTCAGAGAAGAGGCGAGGAAGCACAAGGAAGTTGATGACGATATTGAACGTAAGTGAAGACAGAGAGCATGCGATCTTGAATATTTGGAAAGGGAGGTTAAAAAACCTGATCCAGTTGTAGACTGGGAAGACATTGAAGAATTTTTTCCTGCGTACGATTCGGCACCAGGCACGTCTAGGGCGAATAATGATGATGACTTCGACACCAGAATCATCGGAGAAACGATCGATAGAATATATGATGAAATGGGGTCAGAACAAATACCCCAAGGAGAGGGGGAAGACGAGCACCTGGAGAGCACTCAACTGTATGACACTGAGGATGTCACCTGGAGTAGCGGGAATAAAGACCTATCCCTGGATAGACTAGAAATAAGTAGGAATAAAGAAGATACAAGAAGTTGCATAAATTGGGAACACACAATATCCGACTCCGAAGGAGAGGAGTGCGAGGACAGAGAAGGAGGGAGACAGGAAGAAAGACGTCTCCCAAGAGAAAAAGGGATACGATGGTCAGATATTAGCGAGTCTGCACCGAGGGCATCAGAGTCAGCCACGCGGCCTGACCGACAAGAAGTAGTGTCTAATGGTCAGTGGGGGCCCTATGTGGACAGACTAAGGACATTGCCAGGTAGACAGCGATGCGGGAATATTACCCCAACAATAGACAGGAGAACAATGAGAGAAGATAAAGAGGGCTACACATTCCATTTTCCGCTACTAGAGAAGGGGGGATTAAGACCACAATATATTCCATGGCCACACATGGATAGGGAAAACTTGAAAAACAAGCTTCCAATGCTGACATCGGGAGCCGGAAAATGGATACATGAGTTAGAAAAAATGACAGGGGGAAATACGTTAGCCATAGGGGACATTATGGGTCTCCTAATCGCCATACTTGGTGAGAGAGCAGACGACGTGTGGGCACGGGCAGGGTACCCTGGTGTAACCACAATCAATACCGCACATGACGGACAATTGCAGAGCAGCAGTATGGAAAGTGCTACGAGTACTTTACACAGACACTTCCGATATGGGAGCTATAACGACTCGAAAAATGAAGGATTCTAAAGATCCGTTAATTTATATATAGAATTTCCAAGACGTGTGGGTGCTCGAAACGCATGAATCTTGGACAACATCCATACCTGTGTTTTACCATATATTGTATATAACGATCAGGACCATTTTGGGGTTTGCCTACTGTGGGTTACCCAGTTTGATGTTCACACTAAAGAAACACACAGTTTTTTGTTGAAGTATAAGTTTTGGAAGAGCAACATGTCTCCAAGTAACCTTATAAGCATGTGTGAATGCACTGTGCCGTGCTAAAAAACACTTGTTTGATCATAGTGGATCAGGTGTTTGCCGCTTGCAAGATGAACAGAAACATCATTTTAATTGGTTTTCTCTATTAAGCGGGTGCTAATGTTAAGAACAAGAAACGAGAAGGATGGTTGTCTATTCTTCAATCAATTTCTCAGTTTTTAAATGATTTCTCTCAATATTTTTGTTAAAAACATAGGGGATCCACAGAGTTGTTCATATTGGGGATCCAAAGAACCAAATGCACTGACTCCAGGTAGTCTTGTTGTACTCTTGGGTCAGGTCATTTTATAGCCGACCGGTTTCTGTGGTGAAAGGTTGTTAAACCACATTCATCAGGGCTTTAGTTGTGGGCTGGTAAGTACAAGCCCTCTCCTTTACTGGTGCAGCGTTAATCTGCATTAATAATACTCCTCTACCTGTGGGGATGACAGGAGGGGAGGGGAAAGAGAGACAGAGAGGTTACAACCTCTAATGTGGTAGTTATATCACATATAGCATATTGGGTAAATGAAGGAAGGGGGCTCTTACCCTGTCCATGTTGCTGGTGGTGCACGGCGGGTAAATGGCGGCCTGAAACCTAGGGGCCAAGGGACAATGTTTTAGTATTGTCATCTTGTGTGCATCAACACATTAGCTTAAATACATTTTGATATCTATATCATTTTCAAAAACCAGGGATCGCAGTTAGATGGACTGCTGGAGAGGCCGCCGGTGGCGTGCCCGCTCCCATTTTACGAATACACATACATTTCCTTTTCGCGGGTGGATCCGGCATCGCAGATCAGTCCTTGCACTCATCTTAGAAAAGGCGTCTCCCGCTGAATGGGGACAGCGCCCGCTGAGACTGCAGGGGCGTTAGTGAGTGCTTACCTGCTGCTTGAGTCTGGGTCTGGCGAGCCGCGCGCGAGGGTTTTCGACGCTGCGGCTCGCCAGACGCTTCTGTATATTGTTGTCAAGGCGCCCAGGTGCGTCACGTGTGTTTCTCGAAATGGCCAGCCCCAGATGGGACGATGGTCCTCCATTTTGGGGTCAGGCCAGGTACAGATAGTGCAACACCTCCCAATGAGCAACATTGTTCATGGGGGTGTGTGTGGACCACTCCACATTTGTATGTAGACAGGATGACGGTTATTGGCGTCCTCAAATTACAGAGGCAAGAACAAAGACAGAGGCAACTGGCAGCCACAGGTCCACTGGCACAACCAGTCACCAATTGTAACCCGCAGCAGAGGCCGCGGACAAGGACAACAGGGACATCCAGGACCTCCATCTGAGTAAATCCCACAATTAAAGGTGGACTAGAGAGACATGACCAACAGCAGCAAAGTCTTGTCATGAATCTATCGAAATATACATTATCCATGGACGAGATAGACCTACTTGAGAAAGGCCTCTCTTTTGTACCATCGGCAGAGCATGACCCGTTCCAGGCTCGAATAGAAGTGGCTCAATTGATGAGAAAAATCCAACTCAAGCAATATTTTGGCTCAATAACAACCACCACTGGTGAAAAGGGTGCTACCAATCTACGAGGTAAATCGACCTTCTATCCTCCACCCAATGGCATCTCTCCTGAATCCATCACATTCGAAAAGGCTCTACTAAAACAACTTGAGACACTAGAAGCAAATCTAGTTCCAGGCTATAAAAACTTCTTGAAGAAGAATAGACTAGCACTTCAGTCACTAACAACTAATGAACTGATAACCATAAAACCGGCAGGTAAAGGTGGAGCCACAGTCATCATGGACACCTCAGCATATAACTCGATGGTCCAAAGTCTCTTACAGGACACTGCCAGCTACAGACAACTTGGGTCAGACCCCACGGAATCGATTAGACAACTTACACTGCCCATTCTGGAAGAAGCCAGTGCTGAAGAATACATTAGTACCAAATAATATGATTTTCTTAACCCCAGGACCCCTAGGAAGACAGCCCTGTATGCACTCCAAAAAGTACACAAAGGAATTACTCCCCCACCAGGAAGACCCATTGTGTCTGGAATAGGTTCAATTCTGGAACCTTTGTCTCAATTTGTGGATTTCTTCCTCAAGCATGAAGTGAACAAAATGAGATTGTATCTTAAAGACACAACGGCAATCATAGAACTTATACAAGAACGGCCCTTTGACTCATCTAGTGACCTATTGGTGACCTTAGACATTGAATCACTCTACACCAGAATCCCTCAGATGGCCACTTTAAGAAGCATAGAAAAGGTCCTACAAGAAAGAGAACCACCAATGAAGATCCCGATCACTTTTGTGATGCAACTGGCGGAGATCGCATTAACGAAAAACGTCTTCATCTATAACAACATGTACTATGAACAGGTATCTGGAACAGTGATGGGTGCCACTTTCGCTCCAAGCCTCGCTAACCTATACGTGGCCAATTTCGAGGAGGAGAAAATCTATGACCCACACAACCCTTGGTTGATCCGAATAAAACTCTGGTCAAGGTACATTGATGACGTGCTTCTGATATTCACTGGCAACGAAACAGACCTTTCCGCTTTCATGACATGGCTCAACAGTCAAAATCCCTTCTTGAAATTTTCAGAAACTCACAGCAAAAATACAGTTCATTTCCTAGACCTAACATTGGAGATCAGGACCGAGACCATCATGAGTACTGTCTTCAATAAACCTACAAACAGAAACGCATTACTCATACACAAGAGTTACCATCCGGCCAGTCTCAGGAAGAATCTACCATTTGGACAGTTCCTTAGATATTGAAGAAACTGTTCACAACTTACTGATTACAACCGCCAATCATCAGCCTTGGCGACCAAATTGAGATTGAGAGGTTATCCAAAACGTCTAGTAAAACAGGCTCGGAAAAGAGCTATGAACATTCCCAGAGAACAAACTTTGGAACATCATGTCAAAGAAAAAGAATCAGACAATCAAATCACGGCTGTGCTGAGCTTTTCACCTTTGACTAACAAAATCAAGAAGGAAGTTTTAAAACTTTAGCCCATACTGAATGTTGGCGATTCATGCTTGGACACTCCCAGATTTGCCATAAAAAGACGAAAAAATCTGAGAGACTCCTTGGTACACTCTTACAAAGAGATCGAACTGAAACTGAATACCCTATGGGGCCAGAATCCAGCGACTGGCCATACACCATGTGGGACATGTAGCTCATGCTTGAGCACCACCAGATCGACAAGCATAGACATTGGATGGCGTTTCCCATGGACACAAAAGAACCTGACAAATTGCAATAGCAGCAATGTCGTTTATGTCATCACCTGTCCTTGCAACAAAAGATACATGGGCATGACAATGAGACCCATCAGAACACATCTCGCCGAACACAGATCATGTATACGAACTGCAAAAACCACTGCCCCGATGGTGACTCACTTTCTCCAATCAAAGCATAACCCCACAGACTTCACATGGTCCATCATTGAAAAGATAAAAGTACCCAGGAGGGGTGGCAATATACATGACCTCCTCTTTAGAAGAGAACAACTGTGGATTTTTTCCCTAAAAACTGACAAAACTGGTTTGAACGAGTCAACGAGGTGGCAAACCCTGGCCACATTTTGAACAGAGATGTGCTATTTTGTTTGGTGTGCCAACAGATCCACGTGTTTATTATTCATTATTTATTTTTCATGCACATCTTTCAATTCATTACTATGTCATTGATATGTTCTCCAAACTTATGCAAATGTCATTGATATGTTGTCCATACTTTCAGTCATCCATATGTCTTTTGCCGTGCACGGAGTTATCCATTTACTCTCTCTCTCTTTTTTGCTACAGAGTCATGATTTCTCTGATAACAATCTGTAATTTGAGGACGCCAATAACCGTCATCCTGTCTACATACAAATGTGGAGTGGTCCACACACACCCCCATGAACAATGTTGCTCATTGGGAGGCGTTGCGCTATCTGTACCTGGCCTGACCCCAAAATGGAGGACCATCGTCCCATCTTGGTGCGGCCATTTTGAGAAACACACGTGACGCACCTGGGCGCCATGACAACAATATACAGAAGGGTCTGGCGAGCCGCAGCGTCGAGACCCCTTGCGCGCGGCTCGCCAGACTCAGACTCAAGCAGCAGGTAAGCACTCACTAACGCCCCTGCAGTCTCAGCGGGCGCGGTCCCCATTCAGCGGGAGACGCCTTTTCTAAGATGAGTGCACGGACGGATCCACGATGCCGGATCCGCCCGCGAAAAGGAAATGTATGTCTATTTGTAAAATGGGAGCGGGCACGCCACCGGCGGCCTCTCCAGCAGTCCATCTAACTGCGATCCCTGGTTTTTGAAAATGATATAGATATCAACATGTATTTAAGCTAATGTGTTGATGCACACAAGGATGACAATACTAAAACATTGTCCCTTGGCCCCTAGGTCTCAGGCCGCCATTTACCCGCCGTGCACAACCAGCAACATGGACAGGGTAAGAGCCCCCTTCCTTCATTTACCCAATATGCTATATGTGATATAACTACCACATTAGAGGTTGTAACCTCTCTGTCTCTCTTTCCCCTCCCCTCCTGTCATCCCCACAGGTAGAGGAGTATTATCAATGCAGATTAACACTGCACCAGTAAAGGAGGAGGGTTTGTACTTACCAGCCCACACCTAAAGCCCTGATGAATGTGGTTTAACCACCTTTCACCACAGAAACCGGTCGGCTATAAAATGACCTGACCCAAGAGTACAACAAGACTACCTGGAGTCAGTGCATTTGGTTCTTTGGATCCCCAATATGAACAACTCTGTGGATCCCCTATGTTTTTAACAAAGATATTGAGAGAAATAATTGAAAAATTGAGAAATTGATTGAAGAATAGACAACCATCCTTCTCGTTTCTTGTTCTTAACATTTGCACCCGCTTAATAGAGAAAACCAATTAAAATGATGTTTCTGTTCATCTTGCAAGCGGCAAACACCTGATCCACTATGATCAAACAAGTGTTTTTTAGCACAGCACAGTGCATTCACACATGCTTATAAGGGGATTTACCATATATTGTGCCAAGGATTTTATTTATTTATTTATTTATTATTTATTTTTTTATTTATATTGCGCCGACTACCCGCAGGCATCGGGGCACATACATGTAGACAAGGACAGACGAATAGTCGCACAGCGTGAAACAGGACAATTCACAGTACGGGAAGGGTTTGGACATTATCAAGTCCCAGGATTTTACCATGTGGTTTACTTGAAAACCACAGTTTTAAGCTTTTTACGAAAGGTGGGGTGATTGGTCTCCAACCTAAGACAGTTCAGCAGTTTGTTCCAGTTGACTGCTGCTTGGTTGGGGAAAGCTCTATCCATACTGAGTTCTTTTTTATGTTTCAGGGTTGTTATAAGGCCCTTGGCTTCTGATCTTAGAGTCCTGGAGGGGTTGTATAGAGTGAGTTTTAACTTCAGATAAGCTGGTGCTTTGCCATAAAGACACTTGTGAGTTAGGCATAAGGACTTAAATTGCACGTGGTCCTCCATTTTCAGCCAATGGAGGTCCCGTCTGGCTTCACTGAAGTGTTCACTTCTTGCCTTTTGTTTAATCATTCTGATCGCATTGTTTTAGACCATTTCCGTTTCCATAGTCCAGACGCGACAGGATGGTAGCTCTGGCTATTGTAGCGCATTGTTTTCACTAAGTAGGGGTCTGATTGCTTTAAGCAGTCTGATGTAATAGTTACAATTTTTACTGACGTACATGGCTTGAGCGTCTGCATTGAGGGAGGCTTCCAGGGTCATGCCGAGTGTTTTAACCTTGTCTGCTACTACGATACGGGATTCTTTGATTTGAAAAGCCTGATAGTCCGAGGCGACTTTTGGCTCGTGCCTGGGTGGATGCGAAGACCATTAGCTCAGTCTTTTTGCTGTTTAGGCACATCCAGTGGTTATCCATCCATTCTTCAATATTCTTATAAAGTGTGTTTAATGTCGTACTGTCCTTCCCGTAGTCTCCACTTAGTTCCAAGACCAGCTGAGTGTCGTCAGCATAGTTGGTGAAGAACACCTGGAGATGTTGTAGTAGCTCACATAGGAAATGGATGTACAAGTTGAAGAGCAGTGGGGACAGACTAGCTCCCTGTGGATTGCCAGAACCAGTACATAAACAACTCAAGAAATTGGTAGGAGTTGAGGCTAAACCTTGTGCTGAAATACAGTTGACTATCTCACACTATTGCAGAGTATTACAGGAAAAGAATTGAAAGAAGGAAGCAACTCGAAAGGGTGAGGAAGTGAAACTGGTGCAGAAGAAACTATCAAAGTATGCTCTTGAAGGAGCCATGCTAACTAATGCAGCTGAACAAAGCATGCAGCAGGTGGCCAGTCCACAACAGAATAATCAGGGTAATGTAGAATTTTACTCATGGGGGAGAGGATTTAGGGGAAGATGATGGCAGAGCAGTCAGGGAGGCTTCCAAAATAATCAGGGAGGCTTTCAAAACATGCAAAATGGAAAGCCAGATATGTCAACTGGGCAAATAACCTGACGGCCACCAGTGTGTTGGCTGTGTGGAATGACAGGGCACTTAGCGCGCACATGCAGAAATCAAGGCATGATGCAGAACGGCCAAGGGATGGGAGCAGGCATGGCTAATCCACCTGCAGGTGTACAACAGGGCATTGCACAGAATCAAACGGTGCAACAACAAGCGCCAGGAGCGCAGCACAGAATGCAACCTCACAGCATGGGCAGTTTTCCGCAAGGACAAATCCAACAGGCACCGTTGAAAGTGTCAAAGGCAATGAGCACAGGCAGACCCAGAACCCTGGAAGTGTAAGCAACAATGGGAATGGGGAAAATAAACAAGTGCACGTTGGGCCAAAATTGTATATGAACTAGGACAGCTCACTGGGAACCCTGACCCTCATAGGGAACCTAGGGTGGATGTCATTATAGGGGGCAAGGATTATTCCTTCCTAGTGGACACGGGTGCAACACACTCGTGCATACGTGAAGGCAAGTTTTTCTTGTCCGGCGAGACCATAGATACTCAGAGTTTTACAGGAGCTCAGTCGAGTTCCCTTTACAAACGCACTCCCAGTCTCCATAGGAGAGTGCGAAATGAATGTACCTTTACTGTATTCACGTTAAACCCCAGTAAACATTTTGGGTCGAGACCTAATGAGTAAATTGAACATGACAATTTCGTTCACGGAGGAGGGCATAGTATGCTCCACTCCAGGAATGCACTACTCAAATATATGTGAAATGATTAGAGCATACTCAGGACACATAGCCATGAGGGCCATACCATTAGAGCCAGAAATTATCACATATGGCATGCGTGTGCTTATGGCGGGATTACCAGGCCTTGCAGACACAATCATGAGAACCCCTGATGAGTTTTTATTCAGACCAAGAATACCTATGCATGAGGAGGAGGGACAAGTATTTCCCTTGATGATACACGCAGCCGCAGTGCGAGGGAACCTGGTTTTGGTTGACGGTTACAATGAGAAGGGCAACGGTGCGCGATTATCGCCATCAAAGAAGGATATCAAGTGACTGACGTCACCAATGATGATCTGTTTGAAGAACAACCGGATATGGGAGAGACAACAGTGAAAGAGAGACTCACCTTTTGGGTAAAGATGATTAAAAGAGAAGTACCTCAGAAAATGATGTTGGCACTAAAACGTCCTGAATATTTTGATGACGATATAGCTAAAGTGCCTATCTCAGTGTGGACTACCGGACCCTATGCCGTGGGTCTCCTGAAAGGGGTGGGAGAAGTAAGAATCAAATTGAAATCAGGAGCAATCCTACCAAGAGCCCGACAATATCCCATGTCCAGAGAGGCAGATGAAGGGATTTCTAAGACAATTTCTGTCATGATGGACCAGGGCATCTTAGTGACGTCAGAGTCACCATCTAATGCGTCAGTTTATCCTGTCAAGAAATCAAAAGGGGGGCCTTGGAGGCTAATTCAAGATCTTAGACCGATAAACGATATTGTTGAGGCCGAGTTCCCTTTAGTCTCTAACCCGTCTACAATTCTATGTAATATACCCGTTGAGGCAAAATATTTCATGGTGATTGACTTGAAAAATGCATTTTTCTCAATCCCGTTGCACTGTGACTCACAAGATCTGACGTCATTCACATTCAGACAAATGTGCCTGAAAAGCACTAAGCTGCCACAGGGGTACTGTGAGTCTCCGTCTATCTTTGACAGAGTCCTGCAAATGGATTTAAGCAACATTGCACTAGAAAGTGTTGTCTTACAATATGTGAATGACATCCTGATTTGCAGCACCAAAGAAGAACAATGCAGGCACAATTCTGTTCAGCTATTGACTATATTGGCTGAGAAAGGATATAAAGTTGATAAGGAAAAGTTACAATATTGTCAACAAGAAGTACTGTACATAAGCCAGTTGATCATACATGAAGGGAATAAAGTGACCCCAGAAAGTGCTGAAGCTATAATGAACACGGCTATGTCACACACGATAAAGCAAATGCAGAGCTTTCTAGGACTATGCAATTATGTTAGAGCATGGGTTTTCGATTACAGCTCTTATACTAAGCCTTTACGTCAAGCCCTAAAGAAGGCCCAAGTGAAAAAAGAAAGGATTGAATGGTCTGAAGCCATGGAGGAAGGGTTTACTGAACTCAAGAGAGCAATTTGTACAGCTCCAGTTCTCGAATTCCCAATTATGCAGAGGAATTTTACCTGTTTTCACACACAAATGGCAGCGTTATGACGGCAGTACTCACTCAAAGAACCACCTGGGGGAATAAACCCCTAGCATACTACAGTGGGAATCTGGACCCAGTAATGAGAGGCTGCTTCCCATGCGAACAAAGTTTAGCGGCCACAGCGTTCGCCATAGAGAAAGCTACAACCATTGTGATGGGATGCTCCATGACGTTGTATGTCGAGCACTCACTATTTGCCATTCTAGAGAAACCAAAGGGCCCATTGACATCATAGTGAGCTTCTGCTTATGAAGTGATCATATCAAACCCATTGATTAAGATAGTTTGATGTAAAATAGTAAACCCAGCCATGTTCATTGCAGAGCCAGTCACTGAAAGAGAGCCAACACATGACTGCACGAATTATGAAGAATTCTTTGATGAAATTCCCATGGTGAAAGAAAATGCCTTGGCAGAAGGAGAGATCGTCTTTATTGATGGGTCGTTGAGAATCAAACAAGGTGATGGGCAGAGATACACAGGCGTTGCTGTGATAAAGCACACAGCAAATGGAGAGTTTCAAGTACTTCTTAGTGCACAAATACCATCTCAATATTCAGCACAGGCTGCAAATTATTGGCGTTGAGACTCGCCATTGAGAATCAAGCAGACCAGGAAGTAACGGTGTACAGTGAGTCCGCCTATGTGACGTCAACAGTGCACGCAGGATTAGCGCGCTGGAAAAGGAGGGGCTACCTCCGAGCAGATGGCACGCCAGTGCAGCACGCAGCCTTATTGGACAGGCTGATTAAGGCACTATAGCTCCCAGTGGGCATAGCGGTCGTGAAATGCGCCGCCCACACCAAGGGGACAGATTTTTTCTCACGCGGGAACCAAGCAGGGGACACAGAAGCCAAAGGTATGGCATCCAAAAGTGAGACAATTATGGAAGTGGCATGCACAAATGAAAGGATGATGGTTGCACGGGTGACATCGGAAGCCTATAACGATCTTGAGCAAACACAATTGATGGAGCTCCAAGGGGAGGCACCATAGGAAGAGAAGAACTTGTGGAAACGTCAAGGGTGTTCTTTAAACCCCTCTGACAGCTTGTGGCAAAAAGACAGCACTGGTAAACGAGTAATGACTGCAGCCCTATTAAAAACAGCGCTGGAGCAGTTGCATTACCCAGCACACATGACAAAAGAGACTCTAGCAGCAACGCTCATGGAAGACTGGTTCATACCAAATTTATCAGAGCATGTTGCATTTTTTATGGTGAACTGCATAATCTGTCAGCAATTCACCGCTGGGCACACATTAAAAGTAAAGAGAGGAGTCATCCCCAGGCCAAATGGACCTTTTCAGCACTTGCATGTCGATTACGTCAACATGATCCAAGTATGCAACCGGTACAGATACTTAATTGTTGTGGTGTGTCCATTCTCTAGATGGATAGAAGCAGGTCCTTGTGCACACCCAGACTCTACCTGTGATACCAAATTTCTAGTGAGGGAAGTGTTCCCTAGATGGGGGGTGTGCGAGGTAATGAGGTCAGACAATGGGGCTCACTTTGTCAATACAATGTTTGAGCAGATTAGCTTGCTGCTTGGTATAAAGCACAAGTTCTCGTCGGCTTATCATCCAGAAGGTAATGGGATCTGTGAGAGGCTCAACAGCTTGTTAAAGGAAAGGATAGCCAAGTTGAAGCTTACTCTAAAGAAGGGATGGTTGCACTGCCTTCCACTGGCATTGTACGCTCTTCGGAACCAACCTGGCTCCGACCATCATCATACGCCACACGAGATAGCCACAGGAGGAAGAATGAGAACTCCCCTCACACCCTGATACAGAACTAGATGTGATGCCCAGTCAACAGGAGAGGTTTTAGGATCCGAAATGCAAAACTATCTGAACTGTATGACATCTTGCCTTACTGTAATTTCAGACCAGCTGCAGCGACGACGAACAGGGTGCAGCCCAGAACACAGAGGGAGACACTGTATCAGACTCAGTTCAAGGTCTACGTGTGTAGAGGAGGCCCCAGACATGGCCTGCACCTCTGCCCCTCAGTTTGAGGTACCGGGAGCGGACTCACCAAGGTATGTGACGTATGAGGAGCAGATGAACCATCAAAGAGCTGCACTGGGACTCTGCCCAGTGTACATCAGAAGATCCGTACCTGTTGAAGCGCCCGTTACCAGACAACCCTGGGCAGCACGGTACCCTATCAGACAGCCGTACCAGCTGCTGAGACGAAATGAAGAGTACCTACAGACGGTCCATGAAGATACCCAAAGAGCCTTAATGGAAGGCCAGTGGAAATGACACAAGGGCCTGGACAGACTTGTGAATGAACAAAAACGGCTATCAAAGATAGCACGCCAGTGCGAGTAGCTATGAAAATAGATGTAAAATAGATGTAATGGACACAGGGAAGAGATGATGTTAAAACGTATGGAAACGTTGCTACAAGACAAGATGGAAGTAACCAACCAGTTAAACGTATGTAAATAGGCTTGGAACGCAAGAAGCTAAGAAACCAACACTGCTTGCAATGCTTAGTAGAAGAATAGAGCACAAGCGCCAACCATATATCTACCTCAACAAGGCACATTATACAAGTGCAACTCCATTTTGTAAAGCGGAAATGTGCCCAGGCTGCCAGAGGCCTAACAGGCCAAGTTTGATAACCAAGCCAGAGTCATGAGAAGGAGCGGAATCGAAAACTCAACAAAGAGATGTTCATGCAGTGTATCTGTTCTTCTTTTAGCCTCGCCACCTGCCTGGGCCTCCCTTATCTTGACCTTCACGGGGCAGGCTGGTATGCTCTGAAGTTTGAGTCTTGTTAGGAAATCGAGGTCAACCTGAAAAAGGGAGGAGAGCATCAGCTAACAAGACTCAAACTTCAGAGCATACCAGCCTGCCCCGTGAAGGTCAAGATAAAGGAGGCCCAGGCAGGTGGCGAGGCTAAAAGAAGAACAAATACACTAAAAGCTGGAAACTGAAGCAAATTCATGGTGAACTAACACCTGACCAGCTAGGGTGAAGAGGTACCACCGCCTGATGTCATCCAGAACCTGAGGATGCCATAACTTTTCCTGATAAGAGGCTACAGTTTCGAGGCCATACCCAGCCAACTAATTGACACATGGCCCTAAGATACTGATTGATGGAAGGGAGGCAGGGTGAATCTTGGGACACCCGGCACCTGGGTGTCCATTCTGCATGCTGCTAATTAAAAGTGGAGATTTATTTCTCGGGGTGTAACCTGCCCAATCACAAAGGACCAAGTTATCCAGGGTCCTATAGATCATAGAACCAATATGACGTCATACTTGTAGTGACGTCTATCACGTGTGATGTAGAGGGAGGGGACGTAGATGCCCACCCGATGAGAGTTATCCAATACGCATGCTCTATTATCATATACAGATATAGCACCTATACTTAAGTTACCTTTCCTAACCAATTATATTGCATGACAAGTTTTGTAGAATTAGACATCAATGATGACGAGTTTTGTGAATAAAATTTGCTGTTCATCTGAAGTTCGAGGAAGTCGGAGCGAGACAGGTGATCGTAACGATGCTGATTCCCAACTGCTTCCCTGTTTGATGTACTTGTCATTAAACGGACTTCCCTTTTCCAAATTACTGAGTCCTCACTATTGAGTCGTGTTGGAGTAAGTGAATCCTGCACCCTCATCCCTCACATGGTGCAGCTATCTTGTCTTATAGGTACTAGAGGTTGAGCACAGACCTATGGGCCCGTCGGTGGACATCTCGCTCTCTTTTACACATGTTCCACTCGTCTTCCCTGGTGACGCCGTCTTGGTGAGGAATCATACAAGGAAAAAGTGGGACGAACCAAGATTCAACAGTCCTTTTATCATAGAGGACTGCACTCCATCTGCTGTGAAGCTACAGGGCAGGAGAGCTTGGATTTTTCTCTGTGACATTTAACCTTACATCGGAGAAAGCCCCCTGCCTGTATCCCAATGAGAGAAATCGATGAGCAACGGGGAAGAACCACAGCACGTGCAGACGAGATCCATGACGAGGAAAAAGGACGCATGACCAGCAAAGTAAAGACAAAGAACTTTTTGCAAGTTGTGGCTTCATTTTGGACATTCCTCTAAGCAAAAAAGGGGATAAGGACAAAAAAACGGACACTCTGTGCATCCTAGTTGCAGGGTGAAAAAAGAAATTGCGTGTATAAGACACAACATATTCTGTTGATTTGAACTTGGAACTGAGCCTTGATGAGAAAAGACTATGACAAATTTTGACCGAACATATTTACATTGAAAGCAAATACAGTATCCGGATTCGTTCCACACCGGAACCCTATTTGCAGTCACTTATGGTGCCCCACGGTAGGGACATCACAAACCACATAGTGACCTACTTCAACCTAGTACTAAGATCATACCCGTCATTAGTAGGAAGGATCAAAAGTGTCGCAGACTTTCTCCAAGATCCTGAAAACTAAAATATAATAAGGCAACTGCTTACTGTCATTGCAGAACAATTCATTGTACTCCCTGAGTACAGTGAGAAAGAAGCAAATGTTCCCAACAAAGGAAAAAATAAATGAATTTATCCTCACAGTGTTCTTTCGTATAATTGAAGACTGTCCAACCATTGTCGGAAGAGCAACTGACACACGTACATTTCTACGAGACTCAGCAAACACTGAGCATTTAAACCATCTTCTAGATAAAACCAGAATTTTGGTTGCACTTCACGCAAATGGACAGTGCAGACATCGTTCACATAAAGGAAAAAAACATATGATCCTGAGTCTCAACGAAAATCCGGACAGATGTTCCTGTGACCAGAAGACAGTAGATTTGCATACAACGTCTTCTTTCACCTCATTGGGAACTTTCCAGAACTAGTGGGAAGGCCAACCAATATTGACGTACTTACATTCCTCGGAGATCCAGTAAATTGTACTCAGCTAAACATGCTCTTGCATGCTATTGTAGCTCAAATCAAAACTTCCAATCTCCATCGAGTCCTTAGGAGAAGATCGTGAAACCTTCTGCCGGGGGACAGATCAAAGAAGCAGAGTCCAAAACTCCATTTGTTACATTTGTTGCTATTTTTCCCTATTTCTTCATACCAGTCAGTGTCCAGCATGTCTTCAGGACTGAAGCAGATTCGGGGGGTGGATTGGGGACTCACCTACTTTTAACATGCACAGTAAAAGGACACACTGAAGTATTACTTAATTTGATTTATTTTCCATAATCTAGCAAAGGAACTGTATCCTGAATTAAAAGACAATATCCACTTGCAAGAAGGAGAAGGGGAGCATCTTTAAACACCAGCAACTCATAGGGCCTCATTACGAGTCTGGCGGTAACCGAGGCGGTAAAACTGCCTGGTTACAGCCGGACTCGTATTACCATTCCGCCTCCGTGATTCCCGGAATTACCGGGGCATTACAACCCCGGTGACCCGGGAATTCTGGAGGCGGAATGGTGTAAATCCTTATTCCCATTGAGTCCGATAGGACTCAATGGGAATGGGGATCATGGAAACACCGGCACCATCTAGTGATGGTGCCGGTGTTTCCTCGTCCGCCTGCAGGCGGTTGGTGTTAAACCCGCCAGGTCAGACCTGGCGGGATTGACGCCTCCGCCTGCAGGAGTCGTGATCACCCGGTATGGAAACAACGGTGGCGGTGGGTTTACCGCCGCCGTTGTTTCCATACCGGGTGAGTTGTAATGAGGCCCATAGACGCAGGACTTGTAAAACGATATTAGATAAGGAAACAATGGGCCTCATTACAACTCACCCGGTATGGAAACAACGTTGGCGGTAAACCTGCCGCCCATGTTGTTTCCATACCGGGTGATCACGACTCCTGCAGGTGGAGGCGTCAATCCCACCAGGTCTGACTTGGCGGGTTTAACACCGCCCGCCTACAGGCAGACGAGGACACACCGGCACCATCACGAGATGGTGCCGATGTTTCCATGATCCTCATTCCCATTGAGTCCTTTGGGACTCAATGGGAATGGGAATTTTCACCATTCCACCTCCGGAATTCCCGGGTCACCGAGGTTGTAATGCCCCGGTAATTCCGGGAATCACAGAGGCGGAATGGTAATACGAATCCGGCAGTAACCAGGTGGTTTTACCACCTCGGTTACCGCCGGACTCGTAATGAGGCCCAATAACATCGACAGTCGGCTAATGATCGAGATGGGGGGCCCAGAGCAGCAACCTGGTCCTCCCACAAGAAGAGAGGCACCCTGGCTTCTCTGGAAGGAAATGCTGTCGCCTTACATATCGAACCATAATGTACTTATGCATTGTAGTTATCATCATTTTACTGTCATTAACGATGAGAACTGCATTCTATATTGGTGCACAAAGTGTTCCTAATTCAGTACACTCACCTGATGATATACATATGAAACCCACAAAGGCACCCAGACCATACATAGTCATTCCAGTCCCCAGAAGGTCAGATGGTGGAGTGAGTGAACTTGAAATGGATGTAACTAGCAATGATACACACACTCTTGTGGTAACGAATGAGCAGGAAAGCCGGAGACAGGGTCGGCACAAACTAAATAAAGAAAAATTACTGACAACAACACGCACACAAACACTGAATGTACATGAAAAAGGCCTAGCATCTCCGACTGCAGAACCACAAACTAAAGCAGCAGAAAGAAAGAGACTGCCTACCACTAAAACCTTAGAAAGACCAACAGAAGCAGTCATATCAGAAACCCTTAAGAAAACCGAAGCGGCCTCAGAAAAACTCTCTGCAAGGACGCAAATGTTAGTAGACTTGCTATTCCCGCACATAGCCAGAGCAAGGAAACTGCATGAGGAACTGAAAAATAAAACCACAGAGACTGTATCAGCAAGCATACATGTTCCAACACGAGGTACAAGTACCAGTTCCACAGTACAGCCATATACCGGACAAGTGTGAGGTTGGTTGGCATGGGCATTTGCACGCAGCAGAGAACAAATGCATGAAGAAAAGGGAAGAGATGCCAGACTCCTGTCCACTCAAATGGCGCAGATGAGAAGGTCTGCACCTTGGACCAGGATACCTGAGAACTCTCCATCAAGAAAGAGCCATACGGACGCATTCAGAGATGTAGTAATAGAAAACTACATGAAAACACTAAGAATTAAGAGAAGCATGCATGAAGACGACAATGAACTGAACGTTTACCTGGATAGCACAGCACACTTAGGTAACAACATTGGGTACTAGCACATGAAGAATGTTGGGAGACGAAATTCCGAAGGGGAATGCTATGTTTGTGCTCTCCTACCATGCAGCATGGGAAAGTCCAAGATCTTCGTAGCTGTAGAAATTGAGGTCCAGACAGCACACTGTCTTTCACATGTAGCCATGTGCAAAACTAGAGGCCAATTTATGGGAAGTGACGCTTCCCTAATATGGGCCACTGAAACAGCCTATCCTGATGAAGATGATTATGTCCAAGACATTAAGACAAGAAACAGAGCTCATGCATGGAATCATGTGATCAGGTATGAGAAGCCTGGAGTTAAAGGAGCAGGAATAAGATGGGAAGTAAATCCGAGATTAAGGGCCTAATTACACGGATGGCAGAGAACCATGGCGCTATTAGCGCCATGGTTCATGCCGGTAAAATACTGGCACCGCCTTGGCGGAAAGGGGAATTACCGCCCCATTCCAAGATTGGTGGGGCGGTAGTTCCCCCTTCCACCATTGCCCTTCCCCATTCCCATTTTTGCCCCATAGGGCATAATGGGAATGGGGAAGGCGCTAATTACGGTACCGCAAATTGCGGTACCGTAATTAGCTCCATGGGTCCCTTTGCGGGTTTGTTTTTAATGCCTGCAAAAAGCAGGCGTTAAATTCCCCAACCCGCAAAGGGACCTCGTAGTAAGGCGGTACGGATTTACCGGTACCGGTAAAATACCGGTACCGTTAAATCCTTACCGCCATCCGTGTAATGAGGCCCTAAATGTCCAAGGAAAAACTCCAGAAGAAGCTAGAAAGTGGAGGAACAGAGCTTAGATGCAGATTTGGGGAACGGTGCTTTCACCAGACTGATGGGAAAAAGGAGTGGTGATTTGCCGAGCTTGGGTGATCACTGGACTCTACAAAGAAACTGTTGATATTGTGCAAAATGGCTGCAAGCCATTATGGCCAAAACTTGCAAAACTACTGACGCGGGTCGAAGACAGAGGAGGACCCTTGCAGATAGTACCACTGGAAAGCCTAAAATTCTGCTTCAGAAACAATGGCACAAGAAAGATGGGAGAGAATCAGAACTGTGGATGAGTTTTTGATGCTCCAGGAATGGTTCACGGAACTGCAGTAATTATGGATCATTATTGGGCATGTGGATCCAAAGCATACATCAGACTGCCAAGAAACTGGGGAGGCATATGTACGATTGTGAATGTCCACGTTCCAGCATTAGTAATCCCAAAAAGTGACCTGAACATTGATAGTTTCCCGAAAGCAGATGCACACTTCAGGAAGAAGAGATCTGTGGAATGATAACTCGACTGAAGAGAGAGAATTGCTTCTCTGCTAAATCAGAAGAAGCATTTCATGCAATCCCATATGAACACAGGCTGTTCAGCCTCACCTCATCAGTGTTCATGACAATCTTCATGCCAAGATTTCACGTTGGAGCAAATACTAAATGGTTGCAGATAACCAGAAGGGAGTTAGTGCAGACGATCAACACGACCATAAAAGGATTCAATGCAATCAGGGAAGAGCTAAGAGCGATCCGGCTGATGACTCTCCAGCACAGATATGTACCTGACATGATCACAGCTATGGATGGAGGAGTTTGTGCAAAAATAGGAAAATCATGTTGCATATTATACCTTCTCACGATGAAGAAAATTTAACTTTAATGGAAGCTATAGGTGTGCTGACAAACCTGCAGAACCAGAGGATCAATGAAACCGGCGAAGTTGATGATGACAGCTGCTTTGGATCACTGTTTTCATGGGTTCAAAATGGATGGCGGATGCATTCAAGTTCTTGGGAGCCCTACTAGTGATGATATTACTAGGATTTTGTGTTATCAAGAAAATAATCTCATAATGCCAGAAAATAGCGAAGAAAGCCATAGGGATGAAGATTATGATTGATGTCAAACCAGGATGGAAGCCCAGAGACCTAACTGATGAAGAAATAAGAGACTTCATGAAGGCTAGCAAGCACGCACCAGAAGGTACAAAGTTTCTCTATCCCAGGAAGCACAGAAATGATGTGGGAAGATGGATTTATTGCAACCCAAATGGACAATGTCAGCTGATGATATAGAGCAAAGATGAACATCCATTGACTTAGGTGAAGTGCTGGGTTGAAATCACTTACAGAGGAGTGATAAAGATATGGACGCCAAAAAGACACTTCTTCAAGCCATCATGTACAGAACCAGAAGATGAAGAGGGAATGAGCCCAGAAGATGAAATGAAGCTGAATATAGAAGAATCAAGTAAGAAGAATCCAAAGGAGGAAGTGGTCGATGAATCGATCAGAGGGGGGAGTGTAGAGGAGGTCCCAAATATAGCATGCACTCCAGTCACCCATTTTGAAGTACCAGGAACGTTCACACCGAGATATGTGATGTATGATGAGCAAATAAACCAGCAGAGAGCCACAGTGGGGCTCTGCCCAGTACCTATTAAAATAACAATACCTATTGAAGTACCAATAACCAGACAACCATGGGCAGTAAGGTACTCATTGAGAAAACCCAACCAGCAAATGAAACGAAATGAAGATTGTTTAAGTACTGTACAGGAAGAAACCAGAAAATCCTTAATGGAGGGTGAATGGTGACATCATGAGAGCCCAGATGGACTCACAGATAGAACAAATGACGAACCAAGAATGACACAAAGAGACAAAACGCCCTGAGAAAAGAGATTGTGAGCTTAAAGTGATAGAAAGCTATCAAAGCGTTAGAGAGTTGCGCTGTAAGCAAAATAAAGACAGTCGATCAGTTTACGCCTGTACATATGCTTGGAACCACAAGAAGCTAAAGAGAACAGTGCGGCTTGCTATGCTAAGTAGAAGAATAGTGCGGCAAGTGCCATTGTATAAAATCCACCTCAAAATGAAGCACAATATTATAAGTGCGGGTCCACTTTGCATACAAAGCAGAACCAACACAGGTTATTACAGGCCAAACACAAGAAGTCTCATATTCTAACATCAAGAGAAAAACGCTGATTCGAAACTCGGCAGAGGAGCATGTGCCAGGGAAGCTGAGGTCACATAGATAGAAGCTGTAGACAGTAGCTACTTTAATTAAAGCAAAGAACAGAATATCCTGCCTCTGAAGAATCTAGATAAGAAAGCAAAGGCAGGTGGCAGGGTGAAACGAAAATCAAATGCACAAATGGAAAGAAACGAGGCAAATCCATGGTGTACTAGCAAGAGACCAGCCGAGCGAGAGGAGGCACGAGTTCACACCTATGCTTGGCACCGGCCCAGACAGAGATATCAAAACTTTCCAGACAGAAGATGCAGTTTCGAGGCCAACCACAGTAACATAATTGACACATAGTTGTTGAAGCGATGATTGATTGTAACCTTAATTGGAGGAAGGCCGGGTAGCTGAGGGGGCACCCTGCACCTGGTTGACCATTCTGCGTGCTTCTAGGCAAAGTGGAGAGTTATGCATGGGGTTGATGCCAACCCAATCCCAGTGGACCAAATAATCTAGGGTCCTATAGTTAGTAGAACCAATGAGACGTTGTACTTTTAGTGACGTTTACAGTAGTCATTTATGAAGGAAGGGCTTAGATGCCCACCTGACAGTATTTACCCAATCCCCTCACTCCATTACCATATACACATATAGCACCTATACTAAAGTTACCTTTTTCCAACCAATAGAATTGCATGTTAACTTTTGAATGTTACATGTCAGATTATGACGCGTTTTGAGTATAAAAGTTATGTTTTGTATGAAATTCGAGGGAGTTGAAGCGAGATGGGCTTTCCCACTGTTGTCGATTTCCATGTTTCCCTGTTTTTTGTACTTGTCATTAAACAGACTCCCCTTTGCCAAACCATTGAGTTGTCCTTATTGATTGGTGTTGGAGTAAGAGACCCTGCACCCCCATCCATCCCGAGGTGCAGCTATCTCGTCTTTAAGTGCTGAAGAGCAAACCCGACTCTATGGGCCAGCCGGGGTCTCTCAGTACACATCCATCTTCATCTACTTCAACAGCAAAGAGAAAACACACTTTGAAACGGTTTCCAAAGAAAACACCAAATGGAGTTACTTAATGAGCTGGGTCCATCTCCCTTCTAACAGCCAATCACAGTAGGTCACATTACATAAGTGGCTGTATTTTCATTTGTACTAACTCCCTGAAGCACTGTTCAGTTTCTACTTTTCGTGTGCGTTTACGGGAATCATTTATGATACTCCACTTCAAACCATGACCCACTCTGGTGCGTACCCGGGCGCAGGCGGCGCGACGGCAAACTTTGCCAATGGCTGCTGTGGCCTGCAGCAATGCTTCCTCTGGAATTTATGTGACTGGTGCTGAGTGCGTCCGTCAGGCGACATAGGTGCTCTGCTCTTTAGAGCTATTCTCTGTGCTTGGTTTGTCCTCTCGCCTCCGCTAAGGATCACCCTCAGTGGGTGCTCCCGGGGGTTGTCTCAACTTCGAATGTGACTTAGCAACCAATTTCCCTAGCTTGTTTCCATTTTGTGCCTGCTAAAATGGCCGTACCATTTCCAAGAGGCAGCATGGATTAACTTCTTAGTTAACTATTTATTTATTATTATTTAGTAATAGTCACTTTCTGCACACTGGTGCAGTCCACTCCACTGCTACCTGTAAAACGAGAGACCAGGGATCAGAATGCAATGAGCCCTTGGCACTATCTTCAGATGGCACTATCACATGGCACCATCTTCACATGTTATTTTCGGTTCTGTAGATTTTCATATAAACATGAAAGCATTTATTTGTTATTATCTGTCCCTTTTTTTGCTTTCTAGCAATGCAGGTGGCAAAGTTCAACACTAGTAATGACAATGTCGGGACTCGGGGCAGGCCTTTTGGTTGTAGCCCCTGAGCTTCTATCCGGGGCTATAGCCCCCTTAGCACCCACCCCCCTCCCACCTCCCTCCCCAACACCTAGCGACGCCTCTGCGGCAGTGCACCTTGCGAAAGGGAGTTTGAAATAATGCGATGCTGTGTGGCAATGCTAGCTTCCCTCACACTAATGTTCGTAGCACTCCTTTCGGAATGTGTGGCTTTACCGAGGCCTTCCGCTTTCTGGACGGAACGATGGGCCGTGCTGTGTCAAGACATTTGCCTTCGCGCAGATCAGACTTCGCTGCAGCCCGGCCTCGAGAAGGAAGGAGAGCGCGGAAATCTCGAATGTCGCATCGCCTTATTGAGATGTGTCTGTCGCGATTCGTGCCGGGCCGTAAAGGCGTCTGGCGAAGCACAGCAACATGTTTCCAAAGCTACAGGGGGGAGGCTGGCAGCGGGAGCATCTCCCCGGCGCCTCTCTGTGCCACGAGCCGTTTCTGTGGCGGCCTTCCCGGGCCCTCGAAATCTGGCCCACCAGAGCGCGCATGTCGCAATGCCGCACTCTCCGTTTCTGCAAATAAAAGGGGGGTCTACTGCAACCCGTTTTGGGGCGGTGATGAAGGGGCAGCATAACCGGCGGCCTTCCCCGGTGAAGCAAGCTCGCGCCCCCCTTCGCCCAACACCCTGCCCACCTGACATCGCACCCGCTGTCCGTGCCAGTTGTTCAATGGTGCCCAGTGATTTCATCGCTGCAAATAAACATTGAGGGAGAAACGAGATTTGTTTTAAGCCACTAACACTTTCCCCAAATATTCTAGGACTGGAGTTTGTTTATATAAGTGCACCAGTCCTAAAATATGTTCGGAAAAGGTGTTTAGTGGGTTATAAAAAATATCGCTTACCCCACGATGTGAATGGCCCACGATGAAATCACATATGCAGAAAGGGGGGGCCTTCTTGCTGGCAGGGTCACAAACTGGGGCGAACAAAAATGGCGCATTTGCAGTAGTCAGCTGTGTGTGTTTTAAACGTGATATCCCGGCGCTCAGAGATAACCACACTTTTGCAGGAACCGGTGCTTAATAAAATTAGTGTTGCTGAGCCCCCGAACGCCAGAACTGCTTATAACTTCTATTAAAAAGCAGTCGCCGTATTCGCTTTTTTTTTTTAAAGAGGCCAGCGGTTCCCCATACCGCGCCATCCTCCAAGCCACCCTTCCGGGGCCCAGTCGACGGTTGGAAGAACACTGCCATACATCGCTGGGCCTGCCCGCTAGCTGCGCATCGGGTGTCCGCCGATGATTGCGGCTTCCACTTTAGCGGATTGCGGGAAATGCTAAGGGCTGGGGGACGTTACAGGCTCGCGACACTGTGGGCGCTTCCGTGAAGCAGCGGAGAGCGACTGTTCACTGCAATGTATCGTCCTGGTCCAGCCAGGGAACTCATTTTCCGGGGCCGGTTTCTCTGTCAGACGTGTAACCCCCTGCTCTGCCCAAAAACACACGCGCAAATTTTCTAAACGGAGTCTCGGACGGTTCGAGCTATTCCCGGAATCCTAGCGCCAGCTGCTGACGTCAGAAGGGCAAAATAAGAAGCAGGCAGAGGTACGGGTGAATAGCTGCCTCTCGTAGCGGGTTCCCCAAAGCGGCACACATTTCGAATACACCCCGATGTTTTGTGCGGACTTGACCTAGCCGCTCATTTGGCCACGGGGCTGAACTGCCCGCGCCTTGCCCTTGCTCACAGACTTGGTGGGCGCAGGGGGGGGGGGGAGAGGGACTTATCAGCACCAGTCCGATCCCAGAGTGGGTTATTTGAAGCCTTGTTGCAGAAGTTCCAGCCCCAGGCACTTAGCCCGCAGTTGGCATGACCACTGATGGGCGCCTGCAGCTGACCCCCCCCCCCACACACACACAAGACTCGGAGGCAATGGAATACGCGCGCTCCGCAAACAAAACACAAAAGGGGACTCCGTGTAACTTAGCGAAGCAATGTGTTAGATTTGTGGGACGTTTCTTGAATTAAATCGGTTTCATTTGCTCGCAAATTGACCGCGAGTGTAAACAAGAGACGACATATGATAAAAACAGAGCTATTCGGGAGAGGCGGCCTGCGAGAAGGCCCTCCCATTCCTAGCCCTTGCCTTCATCGTCGTCGATGTGTGGGGGTGTGGGGGAGGGGGGGGTTGATAGCAGCGGCGCGTAGAGCACCGCAGAACCGCGCAAACAAACAGGGGCGCGCGCAGACGAGGAAAGGGGAGCGCGTGCGAACTAGAAATGCCAGCGCGTGGCACATATGTGCGTGAAGCCCCCGCTCGGGGGAGCTGGGAAACAGAAAGCGCCAGTGCAGTGGCTGCAGCTTCCACGCAACATTGAGATCGTATATGTATATATATCTGTATGTGGGGTAGAACGCATGCAGGCTCCTGCCTGTTGCATAGGGAGCAGTGCAGCATGTGTAACGTGTTCCCGTGGGATTGCGCCGTAAGAAAACATTTCTGTGAACTGGGTCCTTACGTGCGTTCATTATTCGCGATACAACCCGTTATTGAAACGGGTGACTGGGAGAGAGGTGGTATGGGTGCTGCCATGGCGAGGCACTTATTTTGGGAAGTTAAGAATTGAAAATCTTAACTTAATGTTGAGCCGAAAATCTGAGGTGCAGGGTTTACCGATCTGCGCCGTGAAGATTACGGCTATCCGATGTGCACGGGTGAGGTGTAAGGGCGTCCGATCTGCACAGAGAGGTGTAAGCATAGTTGAGGTGCATGGGCGTCAGATCTGCACGGGTGAGGTGTAAGCATAGTTCAGGTGCATGGGCGTCCGATCTGCACAGTGAGGTGTAAGCATAATTGAGGTGCATGGGCGTCCGATCTGCACGGGTGAGGTGTAAGGGCGTCCGATCTGCACAGAGAGGTGTAAGCATAGTTGAGGTGCATGGGCGTCCGATCTGCACGGGTGAGGTGTAAGCATAGTTCAGGTGCATGGGCGTCCGATCTGCACGGGTGAGGTGTAAGCATAGTTTAGGTGCATGGGCGTCCGATCTGCACAGTGAGGTGTAAGGGCGTCCGATCTGCACAGTGAGGTGTAAGCATAATTGAGGTGCATGGGCGTCCGATCTGCACAGTGAGGTGTAAGCATAATTGAGGTGCATGGGCGTCCGATCTGCACGGGTGAGGTGTAAGGGCGTCCGATCTGCACAGAGAGGTGTAAGCATAGTTGAGGTGCATGGGCGTCCGATCTGCACGGGTGAGGTGTAAGCATAGTTCAGGTGCATGGGCGTCCGATCTGCACGGGTGAGGTGTAAGCATAGTTCGGGTGCATGGGCGTCCGATCTGCACGGGTGAGGTGTAAGGGCGTCCGATCTGCACAGTGGGGTGTAAGCATAATTGAGGTGCATGGGCGTCCGATCTGCACAGTGAGGTGTAAGCATAATTGAGGTGCATGGGCGTCCGATCTGCACGGGTGAGGTGTAAGGGCGTCCGATCTGCACGGCGGCGGTGCAAGGTCTTCCGACCTGCACGGCAGCAGTGTACAGAAGTTGATCAAGCACCTGTCACATGCACCCTCCGATAAACCAAACAGATGCTTGCTTCATTGGCTGTAGAGTAGCTCTCTCCAAATGTAAGACTGTCTTTGTGAAAAATCAGCCATTGCTTGCCATCGTAAAAAGGCATTGCCAACAGCATGGCGTTCGTAATACCCCCCTGCGAACAACGCCAACTAAAGTTAAAGGTTACTAAGGCTGGGGCACAGCCGACCCCCCTCCGCCTTCCTCACAACCAGCACACAATAAACTCATCTCGTGCAAACTGCTACCCTGAGCCCAGGAGC